>NW_026521871.1:40092500-44892500 GCF_021234435.1 Artibeus jamaicensis
CCTCAGCTCTGAGGCGGTAGACTGGGGTCCGAACCGGTTGGAGCAGAGCGCAGAGGTGAAGGCTGAACTGGGAGCCACCTCCCCCACTTCCCTCCGCAAATCGCACCTGGGCGGAGCAAGGGAGTGGGGGAGCCCCGTGCTGAGCCCGGGGAGGCTCAGGAGCGCAGAGCTGCAGGGAGTGCAGGGTGATGGGGTGTGGACATTGGATGAGGGAAGACCCAGCAGATCGGGGGCTCCTTGAGGAGGTGGGCTGTCTAGTTCGCTACCCCTAGGTAAATCCTTCTAGTTGTTCCAGACCTTTTGGCCAATGCAGGAATGGAAGGCTCTTTTTTCCTTTTCACCTCAGCAGTCTGGGATGGAAGAGCATTTGCGGGAGCGGGCTTAGATGCTGTTGCGAAAAAGGCAAGCAGCCCCCGGGGCCCCATTTATCCAGGTGGCGGCACACACTGAGCTGCCAAAGGCCTGGATGCACCTCATTTAACCCTTCTCTCTGAGTTGGTGCACGCCCATCTCCTGGCGGCGGCTTTGGCTTAGAGTTTGGTTCTCGTTTCCTTCTGTACCTATAAGAGAAGAATTTAGAGGTTACGTGGATCTGGAGACGTGTAAAACCCTCTGGTCCTCCCTGTTCAAACCTCCCACGTGCAGGCTTTTAGGGGTGCAATTGACTCTGCACTTGCCCTGTAGACGTCTCCTGCTCTCCCGCACCAACTGCGAGAAAGCACAGCTCAACGCAGTCCCCTTTTTTGGGCCCCACTGCTTGGCCAGACCCTCCCGGAAGAGACGTCGACTGGCAAGGGCTCCGGGGAGGAGTCCAGAGGTTGGCCCTCCCATCCCGGGACACCCCCGGAGCCGCGAGTTCCCTGCCACCCAGCGGCAAGCTTCAGAGCCCCAAGGAGCGTTAACAGGGATTCCCTCCGCTCCAGCTCCGGGCGCTGCGCTTGAGCACCAAGGCCACACCCTCACAAGCCAGGCACCGGGGAGAGAGCGCTGGCTTCTGAATTACCTGGATACCTGAGGTAGGAGCCCAGAATTAAGTCCCTCACTCACAAGGTTTAGCTTCCGATGATCCAGGGACCCTTTCCTCTTCTCCCCGCCCCCCACCAATGCTTATCACCTGGATTTGTGCATAGGCCCCTTCCCTTTGCACAAAGAAACAGGTTGGAACCTGTCCTTTGAGAACTCTTGAAGGAAGACTTCAAATCCACACCAAGGTGTTTTGTTTTGTTTTGTTTTTCAGGTTGCTGAACTATTTTGGGGGGACAAGTAGTAATAATAATCAGCACTAGCATTTATTGAGTCCTTACCCTATGCTAGATATTATTCTGGATGTTGTGCATGCACTATTTTAGTTTGAATCCTCACAACCCAGGAAAATGATTGAAGTTATTTTTCCCATTTTATTGGTGAGGAAACTAAGGCATGGAGAAATTATTTGCTCATTCATCCAGCCAGCAGGTGATGGGGCAGGTTTTTCTTGTAAGTAGAGAACCCTGGCTGTGTCCCATACTCTCTGCCTATTTGGTCCTCAAGCCCCTTGTCCACAAGGAAGTGGGTGAGGCCTCCAGCCTATTACTCCAAACCAGGGGCAATACTGTAAGGGTCAGCCCTTGCCTATGTGCCCCTGTAGCTGTGGCACTGGGAACATCTCACTCCCCTGAGAGTCTGTTGGGGTGCATCTTGGTAGGATGGGATCCTGGTGCCAGAAGCAGACTTAAGGAACTGGTTGCTGACATTGGACTTCTTTTCTGAACCTTTTGGTAGTCATTCCCTTCGTGGGGAGACATGGAAGGAGGGATCCAAATGTGAACAGAGATTTTCTCTGTGGTCACAAACTGCAGACACTGTCTTCTGCTAATGGGTCCCTTTCAGGTGATGGAATCACAGAATAGTAGAGCTACAGGAATGTTAGCTACTACTCCTCTCCCTCCAGGGGTAGGGGGGAGATTCACTGATAGGCAAGGCCACTTGGTGTGTTCATAGAGTAACTACTGTTGGAACCACTGTCTTCTGACCCTGGTCAAAATGAACTGTGTTCGTGCATAAAATACATTATGTTCACTGCTGCTGCTGTTTCTCAGCATCTTAAAATCAATTAGGAAAAATTAATTAACTAGTGAAAGCATTTATTAAAATAGATCATTTTGCTAATTCTTCATAAATGCATCAATTAGCATAACCAGAAAAAGTCGCCATCACATAATGGATAAACCACCACAAATTGCCTGTTTTGCAAAAGATTGCAGTAGAATATTTATATTTCAAGTCAACCAAAATCAACCAACTATGCAACCTTTTTAGATGATTCTAAGTTAAAATTAAATAGATTCTCAACCATTGTAGCCAAGTTCTTCTCTCAAGTTGAGTAGGTCTGTCCTGCCTCACTCCCAATTACTGTTGAAAATAAGAAAAAATGTAGTACTTCAAAGGGAAAAATCCTTTTGAATCCAATGAAATGATTTGTTATCGTTTCTTCTGGATTTCTGACCCTGGCGTTAAACTTTAGACTTATGTAAACATGAGGCAAAACATACTTGGGGCTCAGAAAGGGGAAAAAGTAGTTCATGGCCACTTTCTCACCCATCAAGCACCCTCACAAAGCGTACTTTCTCCAGGAGCTGGAGGTTCCCATGCACCCCTGGCATGCTTATAGGGCAGAAATCTGGTGTCCGAGAACACCCCATGCCACTTCCCTGTAGCTGCATCACTGAGACGTCCTCCTCCCCGTGGACACAAACCAACAGTCTGCTGGAGGGAACAGAGGTTGGGCGAGGGGGTGGGGAAGGAGGATGGGAAAACCTGTTTATCAGAATCACACCAGAGGGATAAGAAGTACAGGCAGAGAGTAGAAACTTGGTCCATTTATGTCCACCTGGAACAGGATTTTCACTCCTGTTGCTGTGACACGTGAGGACCAAGGCCCTCCAGCAGGAATGAGGGTCGGGGGAGAAAAAGGTGAGGGTGAGGGAATAGGGCTGGCTGTCCAGGAGGCTTGGGGTCAGGGAGGTGGGGCTTGGCTGATCAAGGGCTGTGGTGTGACAGAAATGGCCCTGGAGAGCCTGCAGGAAGAGCTGCCCTCCACCCTTTCCCTGCTTTCCACCGCCTCAGTCCGCCACCTGTGTTGGGTCGGCTGATCTGCATCCCAGCATCCTCAGTTATCTCAAGGAAAACATTCCCATTCTAGAGAATTCATTAGAAGTGGACATTGTTTTTACACACGTAGGGGACATGTGCACAGCTGTCCCACTCCTCAAAAAGAACCACTGAACATCAGACCATCCCAGAGGGGCTACCCTCCGAGGGTGGGGATACTGGTTTAGTTGGATTACAGCGGTGTTAGAGGGGGAAAAGGTACAACATTGAAGTCACGTTGACAACAGCTAAACGAAATGATCTATCTTTTTAGGAAGCACAGCAAGAGAATTTTTGGCACCTGGGTGTGCATCTTGGTTCCTAATTCCCGGCTTTTCCAGGGGTAATAAGGGAGTTAGCTGTCATCCAATTTATGGGGCCCGCATCCCTTCTGCTTATTTTACTCCTGTGTCATATAGTGTTAAAGGGCACACGCAACACTGCTGGGGCAATTCTTTGGGTGTACATTTATCTTAAATATATATACACACACTCACACATCATATATATGTATACACATACACACATATTCACAGTTAAAATTACTATCAAGCAACATGCCTTGGAGAAAAGATTATAAAAATACTGTTTTTATTCAGAACACAATGAATAAATATGTTTATGCAATACATAGTATGAATTAAAATTCTCAGTTTTTGTTAGATAGTTTAAAATGAAAAAAAAAAGTCAAGAACCAGAGCATCTGGACTCGATCTGCTTTTAATAACAAGAAAAGCCAAATTGTAAGTTTCTGTGGAGTTTGAAGAAGTTAGCAAAGGGAAACAAACAAGTAAAAAAAGATGACTAAGTAAAACCTTATGCATTTTATTTTAAATAAATAGTAATATCTTAATCTGCTTTTAGATTTCAATAACATACAGTTATGAAGTTTAGCAGTTTATCCACAGATTGCCACTTTGGTGAGCTTTATTCTACAAGTGGTTGGCAACCAGGATGGAAGCTTTCATGACTGATGTATATACTAGTTATAGCTACATGTGCTTTATAAAAAAAATTAATGAATTAAAATATCACAACATGAGACATGTAATGCCCTTTTTTTATGAGAATGAAGTCTGAAATCTTCTCAAGAGCTTAAAGACTTAGAACGTACTATTTTCCCAAAGAGAATATTTTAATAGTAAGGGCCCTATAATTCATTTAATAAAAATAGTTTAGTAAATGTTAAAAAGAACCACACTAATAATCTTTAAGAGGAGAAATGAACACATCAGCAAAGTTTATGAAATTTATGGTTTCATTTTATCCTAAGCTCTCTGAGCTGCTTTTCATGTTAACACTAGTCCAATGCACAGTCACTGTACTTCAGTTTTTACAAAAGGCTTTGTGCTTTTTATTACAAATAAAATGGAAACAAATATAAAAAAATACTGTGAGTCATTCTCACACATGAAGTAACACTTGACAAAACTGTTTTCAAGTGCAGATTCCTTTCTTCCTTCCTTTCTTTTTCTTTCTTTCTTTTCTTTTTAGGTCATTGATAGAATTTTCAGTCTGCATGTAAGTATTCAGTACCCAGCTGGGAGAGATGAGTTTCAGGACAAATATTTCCCCCTGTGAGGGTGCTCGTATATTTGTCCAAAGCTAAGGCACAAAGGTCATGAAGTTACATTGGCTTTTTCTCCAGTCTTCCAAATTCAGCTCTGCTTGTCACAAGGATTTCTTGTACAGACCCGCTGCAGTGGGCTTCCCCTGTAGGCAGTGACTGAGCAGTATCCTGGCCCATTCAGCCGACCTTTCCTACATGTCTAGTCAGTGGGAGTTATCAAAAAAAAGTCTTCCATCCTTTCTACAAATTATATTCAAACTTGAATTTGCAAAGTTATGTGACCTTCTGCCATGAGGTATTTCATAGTTATTTGGGTGATCAGTCTGTTTTTAGGTTCCTTCTCAAGAAACTTTCTAGAAACAAAATTAATGCCCTACCCTAATAGAAGGGATAGTATAGACTCTTGGGGGCCCTAAGTACTTGCTACAAAACTCATGGAAAATGGGTGGCTGATAGCCAACCAGGTCATGGGGGCCTGGGAGGCAACAGAGAAGCAGCTGGGGGTGGGGTTTGGGAAAAGGGAAGGGGGTGGTAAGAGAGGTAGGCCATCAGGGAAAACAACTCAGGGAAGGGAACAGGAAGACAAAGAGATAATTTGAGAGTACGCTGAAACTGAAGTACAAGAAAAAGAAAGACATAAAAATAAAAGAAGATAAAGAAAGCTAATAGGAGTGATAAAAAAGAGGCATGCAAGGCAAAATATCATACCTAAATAATTCCTCATGGGCTGGAGAACTCAAAGGCATGCTAGCCCCTCAGCTAGAGGACGTGGTCTCTTTCTCACATTCCCTTGTCCCTTGGTACTGTGGCTTCTTAATCTCCCGATCAATGACTCTTATTCCTATTCATGCCTAGGTATCCTTTGGTGGTCTGATGAGCTTAGGGACCCCAGAATGATGTGTTTAAGTGCATAAAATGCATTATATGATTGTAGTATACATTCAACCTCATATATTGTATATAATCATATAAAACATTGTGACAAGATCTATTGATGGGACTAATGGCTACCACCATTTTGAAGGAGGGAGGAGCATAAATGCTGCTGTGAGGCGACCACAGCAACTGTGTTATGATATGAAGATATCCGATTTACACTATAGACAAAATCATTGGTACTGCTCCCGCACTTGACGTTTGTGTCTTGCATTCACAATAACCTGAAATTCTAAATTGTCACTCACTGTTAGCAATTTACTAAACACTCACGTTAGGATTGTTTTCCATTGGAGTGCATGGGTCCCTTCAATTCTATTGATAGATGTTTTAGAGGAATGTGACCCCTAAGAACCCCGGACTAGAATGACTGTCTAATTTACTATCTACAACTGGGGTACTTTTGAGAATGAAAAGGATTGTAGTTGTTGCCCTAAGACAGCAGGTGTAAGTTGGGGGGAGGCCTAGGAGCAGCTTGTCTCTCTCTGAGATCTTTCTCCTCAGACCAGATCTCCCTTCTTTGGCCCAAGGAATTGGCTTTCTTTGCCCCGTTCATAGGGACGATGGGCGTGGATACTGACTGGCAGTGGAAGTAGAAAATAGCTTTGGCTGAAAGAGGGTGACATGTCAGGGCCACAGCCAGGCCTTGGGATGCCTTTGAAAAAAAAATGGAAAATGGCTTTCATCAGAGCAGAAGGCTCTGACTTCGGGCTGAGTGAACATTGGCCTCCGTTTCAGTTTTGGATGCCCCCTTGGCCAGATGCCCTGTAGCCTTGGCCAATTTCACCTGAAGTGAGGTTCAATTATCAGACTTCCCCTCTAACAATTTTTTTTCGAAACAGAGCTGCCACAATGGCTTTTAAAGCTTTACTTCCTTTCCCTGCCCATTTCCTAGTTATCAGGAAATGGCCTCGGTACAGGCAGGTGGATGGAAACCCCTGGAAAAAGGCCAGGATCTAGAGAATTCTCAGACTGGACAATAAGGCCTTAAGTGATAGGGAGGGGGCTGTGGTCATGCAGTGTTTTCCTAAACAGATGGTTCATATCGTCCTGTGTTGGGGGAGGGTGACAGAATGTCCCAGCTCCAGGATATCACCAGGTTTCTGTCTGTTCTAATTGGTGAAGTGGAACCTGCTCAGTAGATGAAAAACATCTTTGAAGAAAGCCTTTGACTTTGCAGGGGGAAGGCAACATCTCATAAAACACTCTTTATGTGCACACGGGGTATCTGACTGGGAACCAGGCAACCTGGTTCCAATTCCAGCTTTGGTTCTGGCCAGCTTGGCAGCTTTGTGCTGCTGAAGCTGACTGCCCTCCACTCCACTTCCCAAGTAAGCGGATAATCGGAATCTCAATGGTCCCTAAACCCCATGCCACCTGTATGGTCTGTAATGTCAAAGATGTGTCTGCCATTGTCGTATTTCTACTCCACATGGGGGCTTCTCTGTTTACACTGGTTCAGACCCACTCTTTGGCTTAGGCCTTCCAGTCCTTACATGCCACGGATCCCACAGTGATGGATGAACACCACAATCCTGAGGGTCTGTGACAGGTGGAGCCCTTCTGGGAACCTAGGATAAGGAGTTGGGAGTGGGAAGAGGAGAGAAAAATACCAGACAGATAAAGTGATACAACAGGAAATAAATGGAATCCTTGATACATTTTCTTACAGCAATAATTATTACTCAGAAAAGATTTAGGAAGTAAGGTAGGAGTTTCTAAAATTTGGACTCTTTGTCCATCTTGCATCCAACTCTTTAAAGCCATAAATCGCGCCACTCCCTACTAACAACTTTTAAATTACTCGTGGTTTCACAGAGGAGAATTACATCCTTAGTGTGGTTTAATAGGTCCTTTATCGCCCGGACTTGCCTGTCACTGCATCTGTCATTTTCCTTGTCATATTCCACACCCTGGTGTGTTAATGCTGGTGTTTTAGTACTGGTTAGTGAGGGCAATTGTTCACACGTGTTCTCTCCATCTCTGCGTTCAGTAATATGATGTTGGTAGCTTGAAACCAGCTATGGTAGGAGTCTTTACATCACAGAAACAATCAGACACTACAAAGCAGTGCTTCCCCCTGCCCCCACTGGGCTGAGAGTCTGTTGTTAACCTTACATACGCAGAGCACTACCTCTGCCTCCTCAAAAGACTGGGAGTTTCTACAAGAGTCGATGTGATGGGAAGTGCTCCATTACATCTCTCTCCACTTGGTTTGCCCTTCTCTGTTCCTGATGGTTCATCCGTCCCTCCCCCCTTCCTCTCTTTTCTTCTCTCCTTCCATCTAACTGTCCATCCATCCAACCATCCATCAGTCTGTCCAGAGATAGTCAGACTCTGTTCTAATTTCTCTTCTGCCACTTAATAGCTAAGTAAGTGACTCTGGAAAAAATTCCTAACCTCTAATATGCCTCAGTAAAATGCATATAATAATAGGTAATTGTGAGTCTTAAATGAATTAATTTGTATGAGGTGCTTTGTAGTCTCTGGCACATGAGAAATACTATTGAAGTCTTTGTTTTTAGGAATGATTACAATATTATTGATTGCTTACCATGTACGTAGTATTGAATATGCATGTGTGATGTGAAAAGAGTTGCGATAAAACAAGCACAAGAGAATATTCAAGAGCCTTGAACAAAGATTGGTTAGTTTTTCCAGAAATGCCGGAATTGACTTCACGTGGAGCTGGGAGCATTTGAACTGAATCCTGAAAGACTGAGCCCATGTTCCCTCCAAACTGGCAAGACAGGTAGAGGCATCCCGGGGGGATGGAAGTCATTTGAACACAGGCATGGATGAGGGAACAGCGTGGACTGTTTGAGTTTTGTGTAGCTCAGCATGAGATCATGGAGGGTGAGGGAGGGGGCCTCTGATCATATGTGAGCTACCGTAAGATCCACTGTTGTCTGCACCAGGTCAGGCCAGACCTCTGGATTTTTCAAAGAGTCAGAAGTCCAGATTTTTACGTGAAAGTTTTTATTGTTTAGTGGTAGAATTAATTCAATTAAAAACAAAACTCATCCACAGGCTGGATTTGGCTTCCTGCAGAGAATGAAGTTTCTAAGCTTGTTTCCAAGCTCATATAAAGGTAAGATCAACAATCAGAATTCCTGATTTCAAATACAGTTCTGCCATTAGTTGTATGACCACAGGTAGAGTGCCTTAGCCCCTCTGAGCTCTGGTTTCTGCCAGATGGCTATCATATTTCATGTCCTATATACCTTGCTCTGAAAAGCCTTTGGACTATGGAGATGGAAGCCCTTGCAAAGGACCAGACATGCATTAGAATTATTCGTAGGCCCTCCTTGGCAGAGAGATATACACTCAGTGCAGACCCAAGCCTTAATTAGTCACCCAGAGATACCCCGAATGTCCTCGCCTGCCTCTTTAATTTTAACAGTAGATGGGGTAAGAGAAATGTAGGAGTGTTTGTTCCCCTTCCTTCTGTTAAAAACATCACGAAGGAGCTTGACATTCCATTTTGGAAGTCTGCATGTCAGAGATCCAGCTAAGACGGATCTAATTTATTGATTGCTTCCACATGGATCCAGGATCCCCGGGAGAGGTGCGCACAGCCTCTGTGTGGTGTGTGTTGTTTCTCTGAGGTGAGGGAGGATTCTCTGAGAAGCAGTCAGCCCGGCTAGGTATTAGTCTAGGTCATGTTAAAATCGGCACCTGCCTCTGTGTGCAATTTCCCCTCTTTTGATCTCTTTCCATTCCAAGCTGGCTTTGATCATGCAGGCTTTTAAGGAAATGATCAGACCTTTAAAGAGTCTAATTATTTCTAGTTGAGGGGCTGAGCCTGATGGATGTTGGCATTCACACAGCAGAGAGGTGGCTATGCATGCAGCCAATTCCATCAGGCCTGGTCAAAAGCACTATGTAACTGCAGCAATGCAAAAAACAACAAACAAAAAAACCCCAAGGTTATCTTAAATACATTGAATCTTGGTGCTATTCTGATTGTGTATTATCTTTATGTGTTTTGTTGTATTGCCCGATTGAACTTGATCCTGAGAAGCTTCAAAGATGCAGGCAGGTTGCATTGGCCAGTATGGCTCAGTTGGTTGAAGTGTCCTCCTATGCACTAAAAGGTTTCAGGTTTGATTCCCAGTCAGAACACATGCCTAGATTGCAGGTTCAATTCCTGGTTAGGGAGCTTACAAGAGGCAACTAGTTGATGTTTCTCTCTTTTCCCCCCTTACTCTCTCTCTAAAAGCAGTAAAAAAATGGCCCTGGGTGAAGATAAATACATACATACATACATACATACATACATACATACATAAATGCAGGCAAGTTTTGAGGTAAAGACACCTGATTTACACAAGGACATTAGTTACAGATTCTGGCCCCAGTGTAGAGATCTTAACACCCCTACTTCAGGAGCTGACCTGGGCCTCAGAGTGTAGTTCATTCTTTTCCAAGCCTTAAGCCACCTGGCCCTCAGTATTGAGGTGGCTGTTGCTGCTGTAGCTCTCATCCCCTGTTGATGCCTGGGACCCTGTCCCCCTTATCCACTGCAAAATCTCCAGAGGAGCCAAAATCTCACTATTCAGAGATGGATTGGAAAAGTTTGGTCTATTGAATTAACATTATAGGTGAAATAACACATTTGCTGTTAAGGAAGTGTTGAAGTCCTAACTCCTAACAAGATGGTATTTGGATGTGGGTTTTTGGGAGGTAGTTAGGTTTAGATGAGTTCACAGGGTGAGGACTTTGTAGGATTACTGCTGTGATAAGAAGGGACCAGAGAGCTTGCTTCCTCTCTTTCTATCTACAAACACCAAGGAAAGGCCACGTGAGGAAGCAGCAAGAACATGGTCATCTGCAACCTAAGCAGAGGGCCCTCACTAGAGATCGATCTTACTGGCACCTTGATCTTGGACTTCCAGTCTCAAGAACTGTGAGAAATAAATTCCTGTTCTATTGAGTCTATGAGTATGGTATTTTGTTATGGCAGCCCAAGCTGACTGATACAGGAAATTACTGCAAGTTAGCCCGGGTTCCTAGACAGCTTGTAAAACATCTTTTTTAACAAAAATGTGCCTGTTTTTGTACAACTTCACCTATGTACACCATCAGCCTGACACATAGTAGGTACTTGTTGAATGAATGAAGCAACACTAATGAATGGAGTGAAAATATCTAATATATAAACAAATATTTGGGAAAAAATTTATTCCAGTGTTGGAGAAATCATGGTTTGAGATGAAGGAAAAATAATTTTTTCAAGTATATTGTGTGTGTATGTATATATATCACCAAACTGTTAACAGCCTGAACTTTTTTACTAGCTTACCCCACGGAGACATAATGATAGTAAAATAAAGACTGTCAGCATGGTTTCCTATTTACTCAGCATGCTAGCAAATGATGCTGAGTTGGGCTGCTGACCTACCAAAACCTAATTAATTTAAGTTTAGCAAAAATAAAAAAGTAATTTATTTATACAAGCAACATAGCACCTCGATGTCAGAAAGGATTTCTGTGGTACCTTTTCATTTTATATTTCCAATGGGCAGGTTGCCACAGGAGGATGTGATTTTTCTGGAAAAAAATGGTGGCATTAGGGTTCTTTCTTGTCTGTCTAAGCAATCCCTCAGACACTACAAGGAGTTCGCTCCATGGCTTTTGCCATTTGAGAATGGAGAAGCTATTTCCTCAAGATGCTATTCATCTTTATTCATATCTGGGTGCAGATGAGTTCAGAACGTGTGGGTGTGGAATTTGAAGAATCCGAAGTGCTTAGGTAACAGTTGGCATGCCAGTTGTATAATGAAGAAAATGTATTGACAATATTAAATTGTGGGCTGAAGCTTGTTTTTGGTGTTTAAAAAAAAAAAACAGAACAAGATTTCTAAAAGTGACAGCGTTGTTTCATGCCGGGGTGTTTCTCAATGTTGGGACAACAGTGCTAAGAAACACGGGCCTCCAATATGCGTGGCTTTCTCCTGCCGAGCCGGATTTTCCTGTGTGAGCCCTGCATAGCTTTCTTTTTAAGTGGTAGGCGCTGGAGTGTTTCTAAATATACATTTGTATTGTCTTCTGCTGATAGAGGGAAATAGTTTCGGTAATAACAGGCAAGATTTTAATTCACTTCTCATATACTGAAGGTGGAAGAGTCAACTGGTTTCTGGAAAAATTAATGGTAATTTATTGAGTTACTAGGAAATTAGTGCTTGCTTTCGAAGCTTCAGAATCTCTAAGTCATCATCCACTTCAAGGTCTTTTGCATGTGAAATTGTGCACCACGACTTCTTTTTTTAACTCACCTCCCTTTCCCTACTTGTGTATGTGTGTGTGGTGACAATAGAGGAGGAACACAGAGAAACCTTCCCACACGCTTGTGCATGGAGTGGGAGGTGTGAGCATGACTGTGACCGGTGCATGGTCACGTGTGTGGGTTCCACGTGTAGCAGGTGTCTCTAGTTAAAAACACGTGGCTACTCAGGGCCCTACATCAGTAAGGTAACGCCTAAGTCAGGGGGGTTTATTTAACCCCCTGGCAGTCTAGGGAAAGCTATATACTCCTTCTTATTTTTTTAATGTAAAAATGTATTTTAAATGCATAAATCAAATATTCTTTAATTTGTTTAAATGAAATGTAAAAATATTTTAAATGTAATGATTTAAGTAACAGGATTATAAAAATAAAAAGGTAAAAAACACACAAAACACATTGATTCTCATATAACTTACATTTTGCATGACCTGTATCTCTGCCTAATCTGTCAAAAATACTTTTAAAAATTACTTTTAATAACACACTTCAGTACTTAACTTACCCATTACAGGTGTTTGAACTTGCCTTGTCTAGACTTGTAACCCACATGCCTGTTAGATTTCAAAAGACGATGATAACTTAGGAGAACTAAATTGTGTCATTTGAACTGTTCAATTTTGCGAAACTATAACAGGTAATTTAAATGACTGGCTTCTTTTCATGTATCTATAATGAACAAACAAGTATCCAAAGGGAAGACAATAAAGCATCTTAGGGTTCTGGTTCACTATGAGAAAATGCACCTGTCTTCTTTTGTGACTGCCGGATGAGAACTTGACCAATAGTTGTCTCTGTGTATTACAAGGGGCTACCATCAGAAGTAAGTAATCATAATGGTCTTAAAGTCATGATGTGCATAAGTGGTATTTTAGGATTTCTAGAACAGCTGTTTTCACATAAAAAAAAACCTGACTTTTATTGGTGACGTGATAGGTACTGATAATAGTAGTGTCGTCTGTTGTTTGCATTTAAAATGAAAAGAAATATCAAATTCCTGTTGGAGATCAATGGGGAAAGAATCAGAAAAGATGTTTGTGGATTACAGCTATGGCCACACAGAAGGACCATGGACCTGAGTTACAAAACTGTCTCGGCCTGTGAGTCTACACCTGATAATGTGGAATATTACAACCAAATCAGTTTTCAGACAAATGAGATTCACAGAGGGTATTATAAAAGAATGCCATTTTCTGTTTGATAGTTTATATAAGAAACATGCCAGAATTCAACCTAGAGAGTGTGATGATCAGCTTCAAGACTGACCTTTTAGGAGAGAGATGCTGTTGCCTTTATTCAAAATAGTATTGGATCTTTTTTTAGAGGTAGTAATAAAATGTTTTGACTATTCTCAACCATGTTAATTCTCCAACTGTTTTTGGGTGGGTCTGGTGTTTTTAAATAAGCCAATGAAGTAAATAAGCCTTACATCAAATGATGAAGGGTGATCAAGGAGCGTAAGTACCAGATTGGGACTTGAAAATTCCCAGGCTCCTTTTCAGAAGGGGGCTCAGCAGCTACCCTGAAGACTGCTCCATAGCGGATGCAGGGGAGAGGGGTTGAGAACCTGAAGAGACTGCATTTCCAGAATGAGTGCGTCCTTGGAATCAGGCAATAGCCCTCTTAAGTGACAATAGAGGGGCCCTCATTTCCTTCTATAAGGTCACATTCCAAGATAATTTCAAAATATTTAGTGACAACATTCAATAGTCACATTCTAGATATTCTTAAATAGAATTTCCAATAGAAATATGATGCTCACTCTTTATGTGATTTAAAATTTTCCAACAGCCACATTAAACATATAAAAAAGAAAAAGATAAAATTCATTTTAGTAATACATGTTACTTAACCTAATATATCCAAGATTATCACTTTAACACAGTCAAATTGAAGTTATTGAATTTTTTCTCATATCGAGCCTTTAAAATCCAGTGTGTATTTTATACTTACAGCATATTGCACTTGGGCACTGAATTTTCATTAGGAACACTTGACCTGTTTTTGGAATTCGTAAAAGTTACAGTTCAGAAAGTACTTTTACGTATCTAAGGTGTTTGAACTGTACTTAAATGTTTTCCAGGCTCTGGACTGAGGATGAGTTTTGAGATTTAAATTTATATTATTCACAAACAAAATCAAACATTCAGCTCAGTGTCGCTGGCCACATTTCCAGTGCTGCCCAGCGGTTACCCTGCAGGGGGTGCCAGTCCAGGTGACGTGGGGACGCACCAGGGGAGGATCCACAGGCACAGGGAGACAGTTAAACTCTGGAAAAACCGGGGAGAGATGCCTGTCTTCCAGTTTTTTGTCCTTTCTCTCAATCAGTTCTTTGATTGTGTCAATTCAGTATTTTTCCGAAAGTTTCCTCTCTTCTCCTTAGGATCGTTTTAGATGACCCCCTAATAGGTCTTTCCTTCATCATTTCCATATTCATCATTTACACCCTGGGCCACCATAGGCTCCCTGCTCTGTAGAAAGAAGGTTCAGGGATGAGTTTAGATGATTAGATGAAGGCGGGAAGGCAATGCCCCTGCCCCAGGTTCTTGTGACTAAGTAGTTAAACGAGGGGAGTGAGTTTCCTGACTCTCAGCCCCACTGAACGCCCACCACTCCCAAAGCACCTCTGATTCTGAAGATTTGGCTGAGGCCCAGGAAACTACATTTTTATCAGATCTTCCTGTCTTTCCCTACCTCCCCTACTGTGTGATTCGGAACAGCCTAATTTAAGAATCAGTGCCCTAAGCAGTGTGTTCTGAGGACCCCCTCCATTAGAACACTGTGTCCTGTTAAACTGAAGAGTTCTGGGTGCTGAAGTAGCTAACTCAGAATATCAGAAATATCTGCATATTCACAGAATATCTGTGGCACTAGGAAACTGCGTTTTTAATAAGCTCCCAAGTAAGCCAGTAGACTTATAAAACTTTAAACTTTGTGCAGACCCTCCAGCTTAGAAAACTGGAATTTTTCACTCCACAGTGTCTGTGGATTTCCCATTCATCCTCTTGCCCAGTGTCTGGCATTTAGAAAGCCACAGTGCCATAGTTATTCTGCCTCCTCTGTGTTTCGGTCATTTAACAAACATGCATTTGGTCTAGCGACTGGGGATACAAAGAGATAGATCATGAGATCTTGTCTCTGATTTCAGACAGCTGGCAGACACAGGAGGGAGAGGCGTCTGTGGAAAACCGAGTTCATAAAGCATTTCAGGTGGAGGGCTGCGTGTGTGTGCTAAGTGCAGCGAGGACACGAGGAAGACGAGGCATATCCACCCAGGTGGTGTGCTGATGGGATTGGTTTGAAAGGGCTTCTGAGACTCTGGGTTGATTTAGGAAAGATAAAATTGATATTCCATTAGAGAGGAAGGGAAAGACACCTGGAAACTTAGCATGAATTAGGTTGTGAACAGGGAAGCAGAGCCAATGTGAATGACATGGAATAATGGATTTCCTGTAGGAGTCAGACCTTGCAGAGTTGCAGGAGCCGCTTGGGCTGTGGAGGTCTAATGGGGCACAGGTGGAGGTGTATCGGGGCACAGGCGGAGGAGCAGAGAAACATCACTGACCTAAGCCCAAGAAGGAAGCTGATGAGGAGGTCGACAGAAGGCATTGCTTTTGTGGCTGCTGGTTGGGCCTGACGTTGCTCTAGGTCAGCAGGGTTCAGAGGGGGGAAACAGGACTGAAGTGAGGGGGAAGCAAGGGTACACTGGCACCTGGGAGGATGAACTGAAACCCGTGCCTGTAGAAACAGCTGCTGCCCCTTTCCCAGGAGCTGCACACGCAAACTCAGAAACTCGGGGTGGAAACGCGGTAGGAGCTGGGCGAGATAGGAGTCCACCTCTGCCCTCGCCTAGGAGGTAAGTTAGATGATCAGCGACAGCGTATGGGAGCTGCTACACTGCCTTTTCGCGTAATGCTCAAGTTTCACTTCTGCTTCCAAATTTCACGCAGATTTCTATTGTGGCCAGCCTTAACTTGAACCCCACAGTGAAGGGAATTCTAAGAAACTTGGTCCAAATGGAAGGAAGTCAACACAATATAAAACCGCTGTAGTTGACTTAGGAAACCTATGCTGGAGGTGGCTGGATGGGGCATGGGCATAGGGCGTGTTGGGGTGGGCAGCGAGTCAGTGAGGCAGGTGACGGCCCTTGTAAGGAGCTAAAGCTGCAGTGAATGGCCTTGAGGGCCTTGATCAACAGCGGGGACTTTATCCTCTGGAAGCATGAAGAGATAATGGAGAAATAATGTTACAAAATGAGTTTGCTTTAAGGAAATAATACAAGCAGTGGTTCTCAGACTTTCTGGTGTCAGAAACCTGCTAGATGCTCAACAATTACTGAGGATCCCAAAGAGTTTTGTTTATGTGGGTTATATTGTCCACAGGTACCATAGTAGAAGTTAAAACAGAAATTTAAAACATGGTTACTAATTCATTAAATGTCACAATAACCCCATTACATGTTAACATAAAAACCCATTTTATTGGAAAAATACTTTGTTTTCCAAAACAAAAATTCGGTGAGAAGAGTAATGTTATTTTACATTTTTGCATATCTCCTTGATGTCTGGCTTCATAGAAGACAGGCTGATTCTCTCGTCTGCATTCACTCTATCGTGATATGCCATGTCAGAAAGACTTTGGAAAACACCTCTGTACACTGGAGATAGAATAAGAGTAGCAAAGGCAACTCATATCTTTAGTATTATGAGATAATACTATGGGAATAGTGTATATCATATCTATAGTCAAATCATATCCACAATGTTATAGATATAGTCTTGTCCTCATGGATCCCCTGTAAGGATTTCAGGGACCTCCAGGAGTCTCTGCACGACCCTTTAAAAGTCATTAATGTAGAGGGTGGCTTGGTGGGCAGGCAGTGCTCATGGATACAGGAAGGAGATCTCGTAACAGTGTTCAGAGGAAAATGAGGGCCTGCACCAAGGCATACGAGCCAGCAAGGAGAAGTGAGGATGGACAGAGATGCTCAGGACACAGATGCCACAGAACTTAATAACCAATCAGATGTGGGGACCAAAGAGAGGGGAGAGTCCTTGAGAACATCTTGGGCCAATGAATGGCTAAATATCTACCAGCTGCTGGTACAGGTGTAGGGTGTTCTCAACTCGCCCGTGAGCCAGCCTTCTATTCCAAAGGGTTTGACCTAAGGTGGAAAGGAGGTGGTAGACCCAGTTCTAGAATAATTATTGGGGGGTCTAACTCTTACTGTTTACAGTATGCTCATGCATTGGTAGAACCTAGGGTGGCCAGAGTTACTAAAAGCATTCAAATGTGGGCTGGGCCAGGCTACACAGTTCACATATGCAGAGACACAGAGAAAGGTGGCCGTTTGGTGAGAAAGATGACAAGGGTAATGACTGGAGAATGATCTCTTTGGGGCTGGACACATTTGTGGTTGAAAGAGAATTTAGGATGGACTCAGGAAGCTGGAACTCACACACATCTATACATGTGTGTGAGTGTGTATGGCATATATGGATGTGGTTATATATATGTGTGTATATATATATGGTTATATATATGTATATGGTGTACATGTATAGGTGGTTTTGCATATAAATAGCTGTAGAGACTCAGGTCTCAGCCTGGGGCGTAGAATGAACTGGTCCGAGCATCCGAAGTCATGGATGAAGTTTCTGATTTGCCACAAACTGGCAGTATGAGCTTGGACTGCCCACTCAGCATTTCGGCACCTCAGTCTCCAAGAAAGTGTCAAAGCTATGAAATATCAGGAATCCTGTGATCCAATATGCATATTTTGCAGGCCACAAACTTATCTTCCAGAAGGCACAGTGGTTTCTTCAGCATCAGAGTTTGCCTGAAAAGCATTTTCCTGAGCCTTGTTTTCCATCTTGCCCATTCAGAGGGTGGGGTAATGCATGGAGAAGCAATCAGTCTGACATCTGGGGACTGACTGTACATAGAAGCACTGTCTCTTGAGTAGCAGGTTTTGTCATTTGTTCTGATGGTGTCCTCTGCTTGGCCTGCCAACCTTGGCACCTTCTGGTTTCCTTAGTTCCTGAGAAGGCAGGCCTCTTGTGCCAACTCTGTCTAAATGCACACCACCACCCCAACCCCCAAATTGACCACACTCTGCTCAGAGTTTCCCTGAGTACCATTCTCTGTTGTGGTATGGGAGGTAGTTTTATGAAGGGGGACCCACAAAGCCCCTAAAATTTATTTATAAAATAGTGCGCATTTATTCATACATGTTTAAACTTCAGACACCTTCAAAATACTCTCCATTTGATGCAATATACCTATCGCAATGTTTTCCCCACTGCTCAAAACAGTTTTTGAACTTGTTGATTTTGATGCCTTTTAGTGCTTCTGCTATTTTTTGTTCACCTTTTCCATATCAGCAAAACATTTCCCTTTAAGGACTTTTTTCATTCAGGGAAACAAAAAAAAGTTGCTGAGGGCAAATAGGGTGAATGGGGGAGGTGGGGCATAGGGGGGTCATGCCAATTTTGGTCAAAAACTGCTCAACACTCAGTGCTGTGTTGGCAGGTGTGCTTGGCAATCACCCATCATGCAATGGGCAAACACATTGAAAGAGTCTTCAGAAAAATTCACTGAAGCAGAATGCAGCCTCTCATAACAACACCAGCTGGTACACTGATATGGATGGGTTCTTAGAATACTCAACTAGTGGATGAAGCCTGTACTCCAAGGGACTGCCCTCCAGAAGATAATTTTGGTTTATTTTAGTTCCCCCCTTATAGATGTACACAAATATTTTCTCGTGTGTATGTATACTTGGTAAACACTAGAAAAATATAGTAAGCCATAGAAAAACCACTAATATCGGTATCACTTCTTAGGATAAGAAATAGCTTAAATAAGTCAATTGAATTAAAGTAAAAGATTGCATAAATGCCTACACAAGTAGAACTCCAATGCAGCAAAATCCTTGAAGGGAATATGTGAGTGACTAATATGTGGGGAGCTCTAACCTAATTGCATTATAAAGATTTTAACAAATTCAGGGATGGTCTGATCAGGTGATACCTGATACCTATGCCAGAGTGTTTTATTCTTCATTGGTCTGGTATTTCAGCCTAAAAATTTCTTTGGGAAATATGGGTTATTTCACATCCACTTTATTTTGATTATGTGAGATACTTCATTGACTGTGAGATGTTAGCCACATATAATCAGCGGAAATAATAAAGCAAACTAAAATGAAGGGAAAATCTGTAAAACAACTAGACTCTACAAAAATCTCGATGTCGTAAAGGACCAAAACAAACAAAACCCAAAAGACCACATCTGGGGGACCATTCTAGAGAAAAAGGAGATTAAAGAGATGTGACAGCGAAATATAACATGTGATCCTTAACTGGACCCTGGATAAAATATAAGTTATAAAGAACACTTGGGTACACTTAAGGAAATTTGAAAAACAACTGCGTATTAGAAAATAATGTACTAAATTTTAAATAGTTTGAATGTAATGATTTTAGTCTTGGGGACTAACCGTGGTCTTAGTAGACTGATGCTGAAATATTTACAGCTGAAGTATATCAATCTCTGCAACTAAGTTTCAAATAGTTTAAGCCAAAATATACATACATGCACATATAACTCACATGTACACATAAGGCCCCTATAAATACAGAGAGATATATACATGCAGATAACACACATAGGCACATACATATATACAGACACATAGACATGTGTACTACATACATCAACACAAACCACAGACAAGTGTACAGAGAGAGAAAGCAAATGTGGCAGAATATTAGTAGTTGATTAACCCAGAGTGTTCACTGTGCAATTCTTGCTCCCTTTCTGTAGACTCAGACTTAAACTTCTTCCAAAAAAAACCACTGCAAGAAAATATTATATTTTTGAGATAGATCACGGAGATAGATGAATTTCATTGTGTGAGGGGGATATGAGGAGGTTAAATGGTAATGGAAAAAATACATTAAGAATTTTTTAAAAAGAATTTCAGTGTGTAAATCAAGAAGTAGGTGTTCAGGCCCTGGCTAGTGTGGCTCTCTGGATTGAGTGTCAGCCTGCTAACCAAAGGGTCACTGGTTTGATTTCTGGCTAGGGTACATATCTGAATTGTGGGCCAGGTGCCCAGTAGGGGGCGTACAAGAGGCAACCACACATTGATGTTTTTCTCCCTCTCTTCCTCCCTCTTTCTCTAAAAATAAATAAATAAAATCTTTTAAAAAAAAGAAGTAGGCATTCAGAAATTGGATAACAAACATTTTTACTATTGCCCTGGCTGGTGTAGCTCAGTAGATTGAGCACGGGTCTGGGAACCAAACAACCACAGTTTGATTCCCAGTCAGGGCACATGCCTGGGTTGCAGGCCAGTTCCCAGCAGGGGACACACAAGAGGCAACCATACATTGATATTTCTCTCCCTCCTTTCTTCCCTTCCCCTCTAAAGATAAATAAATGAAATCATTTTAAAATTTTTTATTATTATTTTATTCTTTAGTACACCCCATTAAAAAATTTGTTCTTGCTTTTATTTTGTCCATCCTCCCTTCCCCTTTAGCATCTGTCAGCTTAATCTCTGTGTGGATCTGTCTTTGTTTGATTTTGTTTATTCATTATTTTTTAGATTCCACATATGAGTGAGATTATATACTATTTGTCTTTTTCTGTCTGACTTATTTCACTTAGCATAATACCCTCTAGGTCCATCCATAGTGTTACAAACTACAAGATTTTATTCTTTTTTATTGCTGGATAATATTCCATTGATATGTGTAACACTTCTTTACCCATTCACCTGTCAGTGGTGACCTATGTTGCTTTCTTATCTTGGCTATTCTGAATAATGCTGCAATGCACATAAGGACCCATGTGTGTTTTTAAATTAGTTATTTTTTCTTTAAATAAATACCCAGAAGTGGAATTGCTGGCTTGTATAGCAGCTCTATTTTTTTTTATGAATCCCCATACTGTTTTCCATATTTGGAGCACCAGCTTACAATTGCTTTGCATTTTCCTAATGATTGGTGACGTTTAACATCTTTTCATCTGTGTGTCCTCTTTAGAGAAATGTCTATTCAGGTCTCCTGCCCATTTTTAAAGTTTTTTTTTACATGAAGTTACAGAAGTTCCTTACACAGTTTGCATAGTAACCCTTTATCCGATGTATCATTTGCAAATATCTTCTCCCATTCAGTAGGTTGTCTTTTTTTTGTTGTTGATGGTTTGGAATAAAATTTTTCTTGACCTGTTAAGGAGCATGCCAAGACCCACAATGGCTTCACAGCTATTCCACCACGAATATGCTCTTCTAAGTCACCATTAGACATAAAGCCAGTCTCTGGTCAGCAGAACCCAGGACAGATGGTTCCTGGTGACTGTTTGGATTCTAGCCTATAGCTCGTAAAACAATACTGTTCCAGAAGAGCCTCCGCTCTGGTAGAATAAGACTTTTTGTGAATTCAAAAGTCCTTCAATAAGTATTTTTTTATTGTTGACTATGTTCCCGGTATTGCTCCTTGGGGCAAAGGAAGAAGGTTAAGCTCCTGCTTCTTATGGAGATGACATTCTGAAGTGGGAAGGACAGAAGTAGCCAAACGAGTGGTGAGGTGAAGTGGAATATAAAAATTTACTAAAGTCTCATTAAAAAAAGAAAGCATGAAGGTAACATGACAGGAACTGATGAGTCAGGGTGGTGGTGGAAGGCCTTTCGGGGGAGGTGATCGATCGTTGCTATCACAAGGAAGAGTCCTTTTATTTTAAATGTTTCTTGCTGCGTATTCCTAATTCTCATGGCCTTTGAGCTTGTTCCTGATGTCAAGGTCAAGGATCTCCTGAAACCTGACTGTTCTGCCGGGCTGCCACAGGGTCAGTGTTTCTGGCGTATGTCACACCAAGTGACACGACCGAGTGGCATCAGCGCACGGGTGTGCTCTGGTTCACCTGTTCTCTTACTGATGAATGCAGGTGTTCTCTGCACACTTTTTATCTTCATGACGGACTTTTAAGGAAGTTTAATTTAAAAACCACACCACGCTCATCATTTGCTCATACTGACACATGGTGATGAAAGTGAGTTATTGTTCCTGAATAATGCTGCAAGGAAGCCTTCCGACCGGCAATTTTCAATAATGCCACATTGGCACCCCTCTGAATTACTATCTGCTTTGGCTAATTTAATATGACAGGTTTCTAAAGCAATTTGAGTCCATGTGAAAGCAGTAACAGAGAGTATTTAAACTTGCTTAAAGGAGGGTGGGGGAAAGAACCTACATTGCAATCTCCTTGTAACACAGATCAAGATTTATTTGGACTCATTTCCTGGAGGCATTAAATATGTTTAATTTTTTTTCCGTCACCTTTTCAGTTACATCTGATCATTGTATGCTGTCTGCTCTGCTTCAGTTTACCCCAGAGTGTAGAATCCATCAGGTTCTCCAGCTGAGGAGCCACTGAGGAAAGGAAGTAGAAACACTATTTTTTAGCATTTCTTAGAGAAATTGCAATGTTAAAAAATCAGGTCAGCATATGCCCTTCCTATAAAATCACTGATGAGATAGGCCGGCAGATAAAAAAGGTCCCACGTAGGATTCTGAATATCAGTGTTGCTTCTCCTTCCTCTGTTTCCACCTGGGTGAACCAAAGCTGTTCTTCCAGATGGCAGGGTGTGGGCCAGGCAGCATGGTATAGCAGAAAACTAAAGGATTTAGAGTCAGAGAACCTGGATGGAGGCCCAGCCCTGCCACCTATCACTGTGAACTTGGCTCAAGGCCTGGCTCATTGTAAACATTCAACAATTATGAGCCTCATTTCCTCCTCCTCCTCCTCCTCCTCCATCTCCTTTCTTTATGCATGCTCACACGTGGTCAGGTAGGGAGGCCCCTACCATTCTCTCCCTCAGCTGCAGTCAGTCACACTGGCCTTCTTTCTGTCTGCAGAACATGCCAAGCATATTCCTGCTTCTAAGCTGCTGAACTTACACTTCCTTCTGCTTTGACATGCCCCTCCCACAGATCACCCCATGGCCTTCTACTCACTTTTCGCTCTCAGCTCCAACGTCACCACTCAGAGCAGCCTTCCCACCCTTGGTCGCTCTCTAACATCTTACCCTGATGGGTTTTCTTCATGGCTCCTCTCACTGTGTGGTTACCTATTTGTTTGTTTTCATTATCTGTCTCCCCTTTCAACCCTGTGCTCTATGGGAGTAGAGGCCTTGACTGTTGTGATGATACCAGCCGCTGGTACATATTAGGTGCTTCATAAAAATGCATTGCATGGAAGTTATTGGGACATCCATGAGAGAAAGAAGAGGCTTGTAGGGCTGTTCTGAGGTCAGATGACACAGGTTTCAGAGAGTCGTTTGGAAACCATCAAACACTTACTATTAGGCCTCCTCTGCCGGGATGCACCCCTTCCCTCTGCCCCAGCCTGAAGTGTCCTTCCACATTCTTGTGGCATTTTCTGTAAAGGTCTCACATTTTTGACACATAATTTAACTGCTTTCATTGGCAGGCATTTCCAATGAAACTTGGAGGAATTTGAAGCAAGATGAAAAATTCTCCAGCTTGGAAACTGGTACTCAGCAAACAGCTTACGGATGTAAGTACACAGAGCAGGCAGCATTTAAACAATGCCCAGCCTCCGAGGCAGACTGTATTAAGGACTCAGGCTACACACAGCTTCCCTGTGCCAAGTTAGGCCTCAAAAAAATGGCATCATATGCTTGGTCTGGGGGAGGCAGGAAACGAATGCAGAGGGTTCAGTTTGGAGGCAGGCACAGTGGGCCATGGCCATGGCCATGAATTATTTTTGCTCCTTGTGTTCCTTCAAGATATCTCTGTGATGAGGGACAGTGGTGACAATGAGCTGTTGGGGACCTCTTACCCATGGAGAAGAGGATTATTTTTTCATCTACCTACCATTGTGGAAACGTTTCAACCTTTACTATTTATAACCATTTCAGTCTTCAATCAAGATGTAGTATGTTGGATTTGAAAGAGCTTGATTTAAATTGTGGAGGGAAAGGAAGGGCAGTTTCAGAAATCTCAATTCATCATTCATGATGTTCAAAGAGATGTGTTTTTTTAATAAGTGAGCAAATTACCTTGATAGTGACTGAATCAGGCAGCGGATTGTGTTGATTTCAGAGGGTGAAACCCCTTCCTCTCTGCCACCTTGTAGAGACACTATTGAACGATGCTGTGCCTCCTCCCCTGCACATCCCCAGTTTTTCCAGGAAGTTAAAATGGGCTAAGTGTCAGTGGAAATTGAAATTTCTCATTTAAGAAAATGAAAACAAAATTTGAATTTGGGGAAATGACTTCACCTGTGGCTCTCAAAATGTATCATCTCCCTCTACTTTGATGTATAAGAATTTTGGTAAACTGAGTCAGAAAAGGAGAGTGCACAGCCAATCAGATTTCTCCTCTCCCCTCTCCAGAGGACCAGAATCCTGCCCTTATGTCTTAGGACATGGGGTGTTTTTGTTGAACTTCCAAGAGTGGAAGTTCATGAAAATGTTCATATCTCCTGAAAAATATATATATATATCATGAGGACTTTGATGCACAAATATTTAAATCATAGTATTTTTAATTTGAGTGACTTAACAAACAGTAATAACACCAAATTTTTAATATGGACTATGTCTTAAAATGAGTACATTATCTGTAATAAAGATAAATATACTGACCGTCTACCATCTTAACCTTACATTTCTCCCTTATGACCATTCAAAAATAAGAACAAGCATTTTTTCATTTTGAAGAACTGAAGTTCTTTGTACAGAGTTCTGTTTGAAGAGGAGAGCTGAATTAATTAGCACAGGAGAAATCACAAATTAAGCACAGCTCTGAAGTACAGCTCATTCAGAGGATTTAAACACAGCTTTTTTCCTGAAGCTTCTTGTTTTTTCAAGAAAACAATTAGGAATAGAAGATGGATTTTAAATTCCTAAAGGTGTCCAAGGGTTTCATATTGATCATCTCACTGACGGCCAGGTTGCTCCCAGTAGCACTAACCACAAGATAAAATTTTCTTGGAACAGCACATAAGTGATTCTTTCTCTCGTTTTCTTGTTTTTGAAGACAAGCTTCCAGTGACATCTGTGAAGAAACTGACATTTGAGCCCTAAGGTTCAGGGAGAATGTCCAGCCCCTCTCTGACTTCTCTGTACTGTTTCTTTGGAAACTTTAATTCAGAACTCTTCATCTTTAGTTCAGAACATCCCATCAACCTATTAAGAGAATTTTCCTAGATGCTGGTTCTGTGACAGTTTTCCCCAGGCCCTTATCTTTACATTCTTCAAATTAAAAAAAAATAAATTCAGGCTCAGAGTTTTAATTTTATGGTCTTTGACCTACATCCATACATTCCCATTATATTTGAAGGAGAATTTCCTCAGTTCAGGTCTCTATCCTTTTATGCCTGCTCTCAAATTTGCTGGCTCTTTACCTTCTCCCTCTACCTCAGTGCTTGCTTCATATTACCAATGGATTCACTTTTCTAAAATACTGCTTTGAGTTGGCTACTTCCTTGCTTAAAACACTGGGGGACTCTCAGCTATGAATTGTACATCCCTTGACCTGGCATTCAAGGCCCACCATGGCCTCCTTCTCCTAATGTATTTCATGGTGCATCTCGGTGCTTATGCTGGACATCATCCACATGACTGATGGGCTTTGAATAAACTCTACATTTTCTAGGCCCTGATGTATTCTCCACTTAATACTTTCTCCCTCCTCATCCTTTTTACTTACCCAGTGCTATTGTGTCCTTTCCAAATGAAGGTCAAGTACGAATGCAGAAGTTTTCCTTGACCACCTCTGATTAAAGTAACCCCCACTTTTAAATAAGCTTGTTTTCTCTTGAATTTATTTGATCTATTTTTTTATTTTGCCTCTTATAAGCTGTGCCCAAGACTAAATGTCTTATGGTCCAAGACCATGTCTCATAACTTTGTATACCTCTATTCACTGCCTAGCCCATCTTACACATGACAGGTATTCTGCAAATATCTGTTACTTGTTCTCAAAAGTTAAAAGCCTCTTCTAATAAATAGGAAATCTAGGTGGCTCCCATTTCTTTAAAAAAATTTTGTATTAAATTTATTGGGGTGACATTGGTTAATAAAATTATATACTTTGAAGTGTACCACTCTATATCATCTCTATATTGCATTGTGTGTTTACCACCCAAAATCAAATCTTCTTCCATCATCACATATTTGACCACTTTTACCCTTTACTGCCCCCAACCCCTTTTTCCTCCAGTAACTGCCATTCTGTTGTCTGTGACTGGGCATTTTTGTTTGTTTCTTTGTTTATTTGCCTTGGTTATTCATTTCTTGCTTTCAGTTTTATATGCCCATGAGTGAAATCACATGGTTCTTGAGTTTTTCTGGCTTATGAGTCAAATAAGCTTTTCTGTGGAGCCTCAGAAACCATGTCAGGTCACTTTACTTCCAGAACATGGGCAGTCGTATCCAGAGTCTCAACAGTCCATGAAAGAGAGTGTGGAACATATTTGGAAGCAGGCATGTTAGATCTGGACATGAAGAGAGAGGGGTCACTCAGCTCCCCCACCAAGTGGTATATCTAGGGTGAAGCAGTAGAAGCAGCATATCATGGGGACAGGCAATAAACAGGCACATAGAGAATTTAAAACTATCATGAAACCAACTATGAGTTGTTCTTCTTGTCACCAAACATTAGCATACCTAAACAAATATCAAAATAAAACACCTTTTTTTCCTCAGAATATGCATTTCTGTTACTGTCAAATTTTAATAACATAAGTAAGCTCCAAAACATGTTATTGTTATTATTGAATAAGTGCCGTATTCTACATGAAAGTTAATTCGGAGAAGTCTTGGTAATACAGACCGGTGCACACGGCCTGTTATCTACTGAACGAGGAGGACAAGTGGTCTCAGACCCTTCTGTTGCTCAGGCTCCTGCTCTGTGGTACCAGGTACTCTGCCATTTAAATAGTAGATTTGGAACAAACAATGGAGCACAGTGATTGTAAAAATAGGTAGACCTTGGGTTACGTTAATTCTGCCATTCTCTGTGACCACTTATGATTTTGGTTTTACTTAACTTTTGGATGCTTCCAAGCATCCATATGATTTTGTTTGATATGTGCACATTTTAGTTGATACATGAACTATATTTGTTTCATTTCATGATTATCATAGAAAATGATTTCTTCCATATGGAGGCGTGATATATTAAAAATGATTTACTCCTAGAGGCGTTTATAGTAAGAATTCCCATGCATCGGATGTGCTTGTTTTACTGAAGAACAATTTCTGAAGTCTCCAGACACAGCTCTACACAAATGTAAATGTCACTTTATTGGAGAGGCTTTCCCCGATTAGCATGTGAGATAGGTAACCATGCCCCTTCCCCTTGACCCCACTCTTTGTCGTTCTTATCCAAGTTTGATTTCCTACACAGCACTCATCACCCCGACATACTACACACAAGCTTGCACATGTGTGTGTTCACTTGTTAGTATTTGTCTCTTCTGCTCAGCCCAGCTCCCACAGGGTCAGGAATTTGCTTTATCAGTGCTGTATCCTGGAGACCTTCAAGGTAGTCTAACATGGAATCAATGCTCAATAAATACTCATTGACTGAATGAATGAATGAGAAGAGTGTCATAATATATCCCACAGACACCATTCATTTATTTTCTTCTCTCAGGGGCCCATCTAAACAAACCTTCACATGGTTACAGAAGTCCCTTATCGTCTATCTTAACAAACATGCTTTTCTTGAAATAGACGGAAAATTGCTCCAATGTCCTTACTAATCAATTCTGCCTGGAAAGCTAACTCAAAGGTGGCAGCATAGAAAAAATAGCCATATATTGAGAGATTACTATAGTCAGGCTCTTTAATATGTATGATCTCAGTGAATTCTCAAAAAAGGCTATTTTATAGATGAGGAAATGACAACACTCCTGTGATCACCTAGGCCTGTCCTGTCCCTGGGACCGGGAAGGAAGGACAGCTGGGGACTGCGAAGAAGAGCCCCACCCATTGAGGCGTTCTCTCCATTTCTCACAGCTTCTGCTGCTTTGGCACCTGCTCCTACCAGCATCTGCTGCCGGGAAGTGCGTGGTGTCATCGCACAGCTGTGAAGTGGGGCAGAACAGAGAAGCAAACGGAACAGCATAGAGGAGCCAGGCAACTGAATGCGAGGCTCCAGGGAGGTAAGAGAACAGGAGTGGCTCAAGTTCTGCAAGAATAAAGTTCCTCTGTGGGGAGGGGATGTAGGAATCCTTTAATCCAAAGAGGACACACCGTTTCAAATGTCCATGTACGAAGTGTGCCTCTGCAAAGGTACTCATCATTTTGTCTCAGACTTTGAATGACTCACCCGCAGCCCTACTTTTAAGAAATCGTCCATAGATATTTATGGACTTTAAGATAACATTTTTTTAAAGTGTATACTTTTTATTTAAAAGTTTAAAATTCAACTAACACAGTCATAACAACACCAAGGGAAGTCAATAAAGCATCTCTCTAAATTTTAGGATACTAGAAAATATGTTTAATTTTTTCTGGATTCTTTGCCTCCCAGTTCTGATCCATATGCACACACAGTTTTATTACAGCATAAGCCTGCATCTTTAATGTGCTAGAATCTGTTTCTGGAAGGAGTTGTTTTCACTGCGACCAGGGCAAGGCATTGCCAGGGTCTACGAGGAGGGGAAGGGGTGACAGCACCCCCTGGTAGATTCATGTTCAGGAAGAGGCCACCCCAAAACAGGAGGCTGAACTTGTGAGAAAAAAGAATGGATGAGATGTCAGTGGACATACTAGGAAGAGAGAACAAAAGTGCCTAAAATGCTGGATACAAAAATGGAAGAGACACAGGCAGGGAAAGAGAAAATGAGGAAGAAGAAGGTATTAGTGGGAATTAATGAAACAAAAATGACTTGCATCTCTCTGACATTAAATTTGGCTGACTTGTCTTATATCAGAATGGTTTCTCCCTGAAATCTAGAATTTCTGTCATTTTTCTACAGGCAGAATAACAAAGATGGCAGAAAAGCTGATTTGAAATGTACATGTGAGTTAAGAAATTGGTCTGTCATTAATAATGTTTTAGGAGAAATTGGCATGTCATTTCTCACCGATTTAAGCCTCGGGGAGGCTGAGAGTGGTGGAGTATAAAACAAAACCTGGACACTATCAGAAGGAAGAACTCACAGCAAACAAAGTTGACTGTGTCCTTTAAATAACAGTAAGATAACCTGAAGTCTAGCAGAGATCTGAGAACTCTTGATCATGCTGGGTTTATTAGGCCCTTAAATCATTTTTCTGACTACAGCCCAGAACCAGGTGTTAGATTTTACTATGACCTATAATGCTACCCTTTTAAATTCTCTTTTATTTGTTTTTGAGAAGAGATTGTACCATGCATGTGTCAGGAGGTATCAGGCACAGTTATTCTGAAAGACGCCATCTTGAAAACAGTGGTTCATCTGATCGATGGCATTTAGTTTATAAAGACATGAATTGTATCTTGGGAACACTGGAGGAATTTATAGTGTCCATACCTGGTGACACCAGACGACTGTTCTGTTTTGTTTTCTCTCTCGTCTCTAAGTGACAACCTAAAATAGCCTGCAGGATGCATTTCCTAGATGCAGACACAGTGCAGACAAATCCTGGTTGAATCTACGCCTTCCTCTTCCTGGTGGTCTGTTCATAATAACCTGCACAATTGTGTGACAGAATCACAATGGGAAATCCATCAAAGATTTGGATGTGCTAGAATAAGACCACATCGGGCTTAGCAAGCCCAGACTCAGGTCTGTTCAGAATGCTCATTTGGATTCTCGAGTTGTTTTCCCACTGCCATTCCATCTGTACCAAGGTGAATAAACATAAAAAGCTGACTGTCCAAAGCAGGGGACCAGGGAAGGTCATAAATGTCTCTAGTGATGGATTCCCAAATCCTGCTGCATACTAAAGACTCTTGGAAAGTGTCTAAAATCCTCCAAAACCCAGGCTATACTCTATACACATTAAACAAGAATTTCTAAGGTGGGGCTAAAGCATCAGTTGTTTTAAAAGTCTCTCAGGAGGTTTTGATACACGACTATAAAATAAAGTAAGGTATAATAAATGCTGAAGGGAAATGTGGTTATGCTCTAGGAGTACTTCGGAGATGAGCACAATAGCAAAGACTTGTATGGCAGAGAGTAAGGAGGTTGATCTAAGCAGAAGGGCAACACAAGCAAAAGCAGAGATAAGAAGGTAGGTAGTGAGACAGTACTAAGTTCTTTCTGGCTGTAGCCTGGAGCATAAAGGGACAGTGAGACTATCAGGGAGTGTCAGAATATGCTGTGAAGGGGCTGGATACCAAGCTGCTAAAACAGTGTGTGTAGTTTTGTAGGCAAAGGCAACCACTGGACAGAGAAGGTGTTTTGTTTGGGTTTTTGTTTTTAATGAACATAGTACCAGTGTGTAAAAGTGCCTAGAATAAAGCAGAAACTGTAAACGTACATCACATTAGGAGGCTGAAGTTGCTTTAAAATGACATTTCCTAACCTTAGTTATTACCTTACATCTTTTATGGTTTTTATTGTGTGTACCATTTCCTATAAATGGACTTATTTATTTTTACTGAAATAGATCTGTGTAGAATATATGACTATATCTGCTTATCTATCTACTTATCAAATATTTTTCTGACATCCTCAATGGAAAACTAGTGTCGCTTCTCATAAATAGAAGTTTAGTCTTAGGAAAGAATGCTACAAAAATAAAACCAAGTTGTTTCTTGTTAGATACTCTTACCTGTCAGCAATTCTGAGTTTGAGGCCTAGTCTCTTCAAGAAAAGGGAAGATTTGCAAGTAGCATTAATGACAGAGTAGCACTACGCTTGATGGTGACCATGAGGATGGAGAAGAAGGAATGGAGATGAGGCAGCTCAGAGGCAGACGCACCCAGACTTTGACCAGTGGTCCTTGTTGGCTCTGCAGGAGGTGATGAGCATTTTGTCAGTGTTATCCCAGAGAATGGAGTCTCAGTGTGCCATGTGTCAGCTTTAATGCTAAAATACAAGCAAGGGACACGAGGAGAATCACAGTAAAAATCACAACAGCGAATCTTTGGAGGCGTTTTCGGATCTAATCATATCCTTTTATTCTGCCTGCAGAAAAGGCAGCTCCCGATGGTTTGATAATCCCAGGAAGGATGTGTGTGCTATCAGTGTGAATGAATTTAACTGGTAACATAGAATGTCAATAAATATACTTGAACTTAGAGATTGTCATTTTTTTTAAATGCAATATCGAATAACATGAGAATTTGGAATGGCATGGAGTTTTAAAGCAGTGTACTGCATGGCTATAGTTTTATATGGGCACATTTTATTTTGGTGATGGTTTGATTAGATTTGAAGCAATGGGAACTCTGTGGTGTCCATGTGTGTGTCAATATGTCTGTGTTATGTTCACTAAGTGCAATAGTAAAGGGGAAATTTCCAAAGTCAAGTTTTAAAATGATAAGGCAAAGATGAAGGAAATAATCCTGTAGTCACAGACAAAATATTATGACCCTATCCTAAAGCCAGTGAACAACAGATGATAAAATGTACCTCTTTTTAACCCTCTGTAATTCTCTGAAAGCCTCTTAGAAGCATACTACTGTCTGTATCTTCAGCTACATGCTGCTTTGTTTATGTAGACTGTTGGTAAAATCCAATCGAGAGCCTCTGCCATGGTATGATTTAGGCATTCCCTGATAAGCACATCTTACTCAGCAGGTTGACTGGGGATTATTAGTAAAATCCAGTCATGCTGGAGACAAATACAGTTCTGTTCATTTCACTAATTCATTTCTGCTGGTTGTACTGACAGCACTTACCTTTATCTTTTTAATTGGCATAACTGTCTTCCATAGCTCTGTCCTCTTTAGAATATCAAATGAAGAAGAGCTCATGTCTCTACTCCATGATTGACTACCCATATGACCTGCAGCTACACTCAAGCTGTGTTGTGGTGACAGAAAAGGTCCACTGGGCACGTGCATGCTAAATAGTATCAAAAATGCCTGGCAGTTACCAAGTACACTTTATGTGGGAGGGTCTGTGCCAAACATGTCATATAAATCGTGGTATGGCTTAAAATGCACCACAACATAATCCCTGCTTATTATCACCATTTTATAGATGAGGAAACTGAGACTCTGAGAGGCTAAGGGACCAGCCAGAATTTGCAAATCTAGTAGATGATAGAGTTGGACTTCAAACTGAGGTTTGTTCACACAGCCTGATCTCGTCTACTTCTCTACACGGTTTCCAAAGGGCTGTGTCTGATTGCTCACCTCTGCAGGTCGTTTTGACTCAGTGATTTATGAGTGTCCTAAAGCATCACTGCAGAGGTGGATTTGATCATCTCTGTGAAGCAGAGAAAGGGGTGTGTGGCTGCTACTGTTTCCCCAAACAGTTGATATGCAGGGCTGCCAAGATCATCTAAGTGCTAAAACAAATGGACCCAAGCATGTCATGACTCAGCACAACAAAAGTTTATTTCTCAATCATATGATTGTGCAGAATAATTTGAGGTTGGTGGTAAGGCAGAAGGGGAAAGTGACCTTGATCCATGCGGTCACTCAGGGACCTAGGCTGACTGTGGCTCTATTATCATCAATACATGACTTCCAAGGGTGTCACTGTTGTCACCATTCCAGTTAGTCAGAAGAGCAAGAGGCTTAGAGGACTGTGTATGTGATACTTCTGTGAACCAAGCCTTAGAGGAGGCATGAATCCCTTGTATTCTCATTCCATTGGCCAGAATCCAGTCACATGCCTGCACCAAATTGCAAGCAAAGCAAACAATATAGTCAGGCCAGGTATCCAAGAAGATTAGGAAATGAATTTGAGAGTACTCACATCAGGAGAGCAGAGGAAAGATCCCAAGTCCAAGAATCTGAAGATTGGGGTTTCAATCCTCATGACCCTTTTGCTAGTCAAACTGGACAAGTTTCTGAAAAATCATCTGAAAATCAGAATCACTGGCCCACACTACTTCCTACTTCATAAGATAATCTAAGGTCAAGATTAGAGTGAAATAGGTGTGTGGACATTCTTGGCAAGCAAATCAGGACAAAGCGTGAAAGAGCAGACAAAGACCTAGCTAGACTGGTATAGAATCCAAGTTCCAATTCTTTTTTCTGCCCCTTTGTGGCCATGCAGGCGTGACTCACTCAGTCCTCTGATCTGCAGAGATTTTTTTGTTAAGTCAAGAGGAAAAACACTTCCTTTACCTTTTTTATGGGATCCAGAGTACATACAAATCAATAGCCTATGCATAAGTGTATGAAAACCATCACATGTCAAAGAGATATTAAAATGTGTAGTTTTGGTGATCACTGGTCCTGCTGTTCAAGGACCCATACCCTGAGGAGTGCAAACTCTCAGCTTTGCTCTTCTCTCCTTACACAAATGAAGTAAAATATTTATGCATGAAAATAACATACCATGAATAACTTCAAATTCCTGAGAGAACAGCCTGAATCACCTCTCATGATTGACATTCCCACCATGCTAGGTAGATGCTTGCTGCCCGGTTGATACTCATTGAATTATATTCAATTTTCAAATGTACTTTCTTGTCAAAGACAAAATGACAAAGGGGCTGGTACAATCATGGTTTGTGACTAACCCCTCTGAGGCATAACCTGGAGCTCTGGCAGTTCCCATCTCTCTCTCTGAGAGTAGGGCTTACCCTAAAGGATTGCATTACAACTTTTTTACCTGGTAGGTCACTTTCTTGAATGGATGGCATTAGTCATTTGAATAGACTCAGACTTTCTTTTAGGCATTGAGTAGTTCCAGAGTTACAGTGATTCACGAAGTTACTCCCTCTACCCTCCCCACACCCTTTTTAACTAGTTGGGAGACTCTTAAACTTCTTCATTCCAGCCAAGATGCTTATTCCCTTCCAGGTTGCCTTCCGAGCCCAGTTTTCCAAAGAGATGATTGTTTCGCCTGGATTTCATTCATTTCTGGGCTCACCCAACTATAGACCCAAGCCTGCTTATCTAATTATGGAGTGTGATGACTCATTCTTCTGTTTTTCTGGGTTGTGGCAGGTGAGGCCACATCTGCTTTTTCAAGCTTTGATAAGTAAATAACAAGAGACATTAGAGAAAATCAGCATGAGACTGGCTGCCTTTAGTTCTAGGACGGTTGCTGAAGTGTATCATAGTTCTAACTGTCGAATTCAGGCCAATCTTGACTTTATCCGGGCACTGAACAGCTAACCATTTATTATTCCCTTCCAGCAAAAGGGAAATGGCGAATAAACCACCTGCAGAAAGGTGGTCCTGGGCTGCTCCAACTTTTGAGTGCATGGGAACCTGGGGTCTTTCTGAAATGCATATGCTAATACAGTAGGTCTAAAGTGGGGCCTGGAATCTAGTATTTCCCACAAGCTCCCCAGGTCCCCCTGCTCTTGGTCCAACTGCCACATGCCGAAAAGAAGGGAAGAGCTGGGGCGAAGCAGCACCCATTCTTACCAAGGTCTCCTTCTTTACACAAAACATTTTCAGATGACATGGTGTCTGTGATAAGGAGTAAATACCAAGCTGCAGTTGTGGAAATAGGTAAAAAATTGCCATCAGGAGAAAAGGGGGATCTTTCATGTTTTTTTCAATCCACAGTATTTTACCAAGTGCTTCCTCTGGGTCATTGTGAGCTTGCTTAATTTAGGCAGCACAGCTTCTAAGGTCGCATCTATGGCGGCAAAAAATGGGAAGATACCAGATCCCATTCCATCTGAGTGATGGGATTGGCATGGTTATAATCAATAACCTGACAGAAGGGACAGTTAGCTGTGATTGCAGGGTATATTAGGTTCCACAGACAATTAGGTCTCTGGGTTGGTGTCACATGCTGACTTGCTAATGATTCTGCTTAGTATATTGAGAATATTAGTACATGTAAGTATAAAAATTGGAAACATAACTTCACAAACATCATTCAATATTTAAAAGGGGAGGTGGAACCAAATAGCTATCTGTATGTTAATAACAGCCACATGGGTGGTGCTTACCAGGTACCAAGCATTTTGTGAATATTAACTCATTTTATCCTTACAACAACCCTATGAAGTAGGTACTATGATTATCTCTACTTTATAAATAAAGATACTGAGTCACAGAAAGGTTTGTTTCTTACCCTGCCCAGATCAGCAGAGCCTAGATTTTGAGCCCAGGCAGGCCAGCTGCTGAGTACACTCTCTTATCATGCTTTTCCTGGATTCACATGTGACGAGTACATGTGAGTTCAGGTTCAGATTCCACAATTTGCCTTTGTCACTTAATAAACCCTCTAGTCTCACTGTCCCAGTTCCATCATCTATGAAATGAGTCTAATGGTGCCCTGGCAACCTCTTGGAATTGTTGGGAAGTCAAAATAAGGTAATGCGTATGAAATTTTATGGATTATATACAACCATGCCGACAGATTCTTAGGATTAGATGGAAGCATTTGATTATCATTGAGACATTTGATTTGATTTGATTTTAATCCTCACCCAAGGATATGTTTATTGATTTTAGAAAGGAAGAGAGAGAAAGTCATCAGTGTGAGAGAGAAACATTGACTGGTTGCGTCCTGTATGTGCCCCAGCTGGGGATCAATCCTGCAGCCTAGTTCTATGCCCTGACCCGGGATCAAATCTGCAACCTCTGGGTATATGGGATTACACCCCAACCTAATCTCCCCGCCAGAGCTTAGATATTTTAAATAGTATTGTGTAAATAGCCAGCTTATATTTTTTAGTCCATATTTCTACATATTTGCTGCTTCCTCAGGAAGAGCTTGTTTTGCCTGAACACTTAAATAAAAACAAACAAAAAATTCTTTTTGGATTTAATTGCTTCAGGTTTTCTGAAAACAGAATGTTCCATAGAGGCTAAAAACCAATAGAAGACCCATCAGCTGATTTCATTCATTCCCATTCTGTGAAATATTATTCCCTGTAGATTCTTCTTGTCAGTGTCAGCCCTGACACTGACAGTCATTTTTTGAAATGATTCTCCAAAAAAAAAAAAAAAATTCCCCTGCTCCTTTTGCATGTGACTCTTCATTTGGAAAGGTCTTTCATCATGAAACCAGTTTTACCACAGAATTTTACATCAGATTTAGCTCATGATTTCTCTCGTTGCTGTGTCTCATTCCAACATATTTCTCATTCTGCAAAAACCCTCACTTTTCTTAAATTCTTCATGTTCCAGTCACACACACTTTTCTTCCTCTAAATTTTAGTGGGAGATAAAACAGGTCTCATCATTGTAAATTAGTACATCCCTACTCAGCCCAAGAATTCAGGCAGCTTGAGAACAGGGAACTATAAGGAAGAAGAATTTACTGGGGTTTTGCTTGTGTTGCTTGGGCCAAGATTTCTATGACTTTAGTTCCTGAATGCATGTGGTGGAAGTCCCTCCTGGTTATTCAACTAAAAAGTTATAATTAGAGATTAATAATTTTTCTTGTCTCTTTGTCAGAAAGCCACAGTAGTAAAGCAAGTGAGTTTAAAACCAGAACTTTATTTTATTTCATTTCACTTAACCAGATCAGAATTTATCTTTTTTTAGGCAAAAATCATGGTTTAAGCCTTTCATTTCAGATTAAATGTTAGAGTTAGATACAATTATCTTTTAAACTAAAGTAGCAAATTCAAAATAGAGCAAAGATGGAATGAATTTGATGCATGCAAATAAGTAACACTTCCAAGATGATTTAAAAAGGAGAACCATCAAACAATTACATCATCATTTTTTTTAACTATTGGCTTCTAAAATAGGAGTCATTTAGGTTTTTGATGCGGTCAGTGTAGGAAACTAGTTGTTAATAGTTATCTGTGTCTTCCAGTGCAGCACTCACTTTCTCTGGTTTGTTCTAGAGCAAAAATTCTTAGAGAAGGATGGTCCCTGAGGCCTACTGACTGTTGAGGTATCTAGGTGTGTGTTTCTGGTGTCAAAAATGCAGATGATATGGAATAGTGGTCAAAGATGCAGAACCTGAAGTCAGAGAGTACTCAGTTCAATTCCTGCCTTTTCCATTTCTTAGCTGCATGACCCTCAGTGAGTTACTTATCTTGTCTTAGCCTCTGTTTCCTCATCCTTACAATGGAGATGATAAGTGTACTGACCTCACAGGGTTGTGATGGGTATTATACTGTCATAATGTCAGCGTAGTATATATTTCTTTAAAAAATATAAATTCTTCAGTTACTTTTAGGATAATTTCATTTTTAACCTATTATTTTTTAAAGAAAAGGCTTTTATTAACTATTTACTATGTGAATCACTGTATAAGGTTTTTTTAATTTTTTAAAAATTTATTTAATTATTGTTCAAGTACAGTTTTCTGTCTTTTACTCCCATCCCAGTCCACCCCCCCAGTGCTCCCAACCTCCCTCCCATTTTCACCCCCCTTAGTTGTTGTCCATGTGTCCTTTATACTAGTTGACCTATTATTATTAAGCCACATGTAGTCTTAATAGCTTCAGTGATTTTATTTTTCTTCTTTTTTTATTTTACATTTTTGGATATTTGAACAATATCAAAAACATCCTGAATGGGTTATGGGTGCCTTTCAAGCCAGTCCATGCAAATGCTGACTCTGGACGTGTGTGCATCTTTAATTGAAATCCCCTCACTTCCCATCCGCCCCCCCACACACACACATTAACATTGCAATGGACTTTGTTTACAGGAACATCTTATGTGAAGAGAACAAAACATGTTATGGCTTCAATTTGGGACCAAACAGGTAATTCATATCTGAAGATCACATTTACTACCTACATAATTCTGTAAGTGTGTAAGTGCCCACAATTTATCAAAAGCACACTGGTTTGTTCTATTCATTTGTTAAAATAAATTGGGAAAATATTAATAACTAGGAGGATAAAGAAATGCCACTCAAAATCTTAATCCCCACAACCAAGTGCTATTAATCTTTATGCATTTTGTTATAATTAGCTGTAATGATACTGTACAGCTAATTATATTATATCCTCCCTTTTTACTATATTGCAGGATTTAGCATTATGATAAAGTTTTTTAATGTTTTATTTATTTATTTTTAGAGAGAGGAAGGGAAAAAGAGAGGGAGAGAAACATCAATGTGTGGTTGTCTCTCACACACCCCCTCCTGGGGACCTAGCCAGCAACCCAGGCATGTGCCCTGACTGGGAATCAAACCAGTGACCCTTTGGTTCACAGGCTGGTGCTCAGCCCACTGAGCCACACCAGCCAGGCCTATGATAGGGTTTTTATAAACATCATTTCAATGGCTGGGTAACATCACAGTGAGTGCATATGTTGTAGTCTGTCAGCCAATGAGCTGTTATAAACACTGCTGTCATGGACATGTCTATGCACACTAATCCTGTAGCATTTGTGAAAACGAAACCTCATGTCCCACATGTGGCAAATCAGTGAAAATCATCAGTTGGAACTGGGTTGATATAATTTATTGCACTGAGTTTCCTGATTTCCTTAGCTTCCTCCAGCTCAAGACCAAAACCCAAATTCCAAAGGCGGTCTCTGACAGTAGTGTCTTGGGAAGGCTGGAAGGTCAGGAAAGTGCAGACAGATCCGGAATGGAGAGAGTGTACTCACCCTGCCCAGAGAGCTTGCCCTGGTGACTGTGTTCTCCAAATCATGGGTTCCGATCTCTGTGAGCCCTCAGGAACTCCAAGCTGAGGCTTTCCCGAGAAATGCTGTTGCCCTTAACGTATCGCCCCAGCATTTACTTATTGATTCCAGAAAACTGCTCGTGTTAACCTCATCATTTTTTTAAAAACGTGAATTTCAGATCTTATTTCCTTCGGTCTCTTCTTGAGTTAGATGACTGTCATTTCTTCTGACTATTAATGCTGGACTGCCCTATCATTTTTGTTTTCTAGATCCTTGTGGCCAATTTAAATCATCACTGTCCTTAGACTCTCTTCCATACTCCACTTGGGCTCCACATTCTGGGATTTGGAAAGTTTAACACAAGAAAAATATTCTTGTTTGCTAAAACCAGTATTCATCTGATATGCCTGGTGCTAGCAGGCCGGTTGCTAAAATATTAAAATGCATTAGTACTGATTAATAAATAGTTTCTGCCACTGTGTCCCCTTAAGGACTGCCATTTAGCTCCCAACTTCCTCCCATTTCCATTATACCCTGGCAGGCTCAGACTGTCCTCTGAAATCTCTCTACCATCCAGCCCCTCAGCTCTGCTGTATCTATGGCATTGCTCACGCTGATTGGTTTCCGTCCATGTCTTCAGATGGTAGACAGAGAGATGTGTGTGTGTGTAACACTATACTCTGCTTTATCCAAAGTGGGACTTGAGCCTGCAACTATACATTCTTGGAGAGAGTGCAGCTCTCCTGGTGGTGAAGCTGTCTCCTGATTCCCACCATGACCTCTTGCGCTTGCCATCCCAGCCTGCTCCTCTAGCAGACAGTCTTTTCTCCGATTATGATGACATGATGAGACCCATGGATGTTTCTGTTCTTTTTGTGAAAGTCTGAAACTGGCGTTTCCTCATGGTGTTTCTCTCATGTTGATACCAAGGAGTTGAAGGCAAATGGAGTAGAGGGAAAGGAGCGAAGTGGGCATGTGCATCTGTGTTACTCAGGGAAGTCTTTCTAGAATCAAGAGACTGGGTGGAAGGGGAACGGAATTCTTGTGCTGGCACTGCCATTCTGCCACTTTTGCTACTCATGCCTTAGGAGCAAGAGGGTGGGACTAGATTGGGTTGTACTTTAGGCCCCTCCGAACTCCAAGACACCAGCAAAAAAAAACCTCTTCCAAACCATTTCCAAAGGCATTTCCCTTTTTTTGTAAGCATCCTTTGGCTTTGTCAAGAGAGTTTAATACAAGGAAAACATCCTTGTTTGCTAGAAGTGATATTCATCTGATATGCCTGGTACCAAGAGACCCATTGTTGAAATATTGAAATGCTTTATTACTGATGAATATATACTTCTGCCTGATTAATAAAGTTCTGTGCTAATTAATAAATCATGTTGTGTGTTTGAAAAGGGGGCGCATTAAATGAGAATATTTGTATGCCAGAGTTAGGAGGTATCTTTGTTTCTGTCCAAAGAGTGATTTGTGGAATTTATTTTGTTGACAGCTCACATTGCTTATGTTTTTGTCTCTCCCACGTAACAGATACACATACATCTTCATTTTACTGTTTGTTCTTTTGGCAAGCTTTTGCATGTTGCTTGTCTAATTTTCTCCTGACTTAGAATTTTCTTAATTAAGAAAGAATGAAAAATTTCGTTAACTTTCCATTTAAAGTAATCATGCCTAACTGGTGTTTAACTGAAAGGGCTGATCGATGGTGCCTGGTGTTTTTGCTGATTTAAGTTAACTTAATTCATTACTATTCTTAGTCTCCTTCCATATTCCATGTTCTGAGATTTGAAGAATTTACTATAAGAAAAACAATTTTGTTTTCTAGAGCTGCTGTTCATCTAATGTGCATGGTACCAGCATACCGGATATTGAAATATTGAAATGCATTCGTGCTGATTAATAAATAGTTTCTGTCACTATGTTCCCTTTTGGGGCCCCCATTTAGCCCTTAACTTCCTCCCATTTCCCTTATATCCTGGCAAGCCTAGCCCCTCTGTATTAGTGGCAATTCCATATCAGAGCTAATCAAAACTTCCTTGTGTCTCAGCTCCCACAAAGTTTTCTATTGACTGTTGATTTAGAATAGTAATTGTATCTGGCTTTCCTAAGGTAGGAGAGCAATTCCTAGCCTGGCTGTTTTAGTTCTCACTCTAAACTAGTGAAATGAAAATGACTATGACTCTTAAGTTAATTTTTTCACACAAGCACAAAAACCTGCATTTGGCCTTGCCTAATTCCTCCGTCTCATCCAGGACTACATTTGTTCGGTCAAAGCCAATTTCACATCCTAAATATTTCTTGGGTTCCATGTGCTCCTCTAGTTCAGGCCCTTGTTATATCTCGCTTAGATGATCACTATAGTCTTTGACTTGGTCTCCCTGCTGGTACAATTGCTCTTCTTAATTCAGCCGAGAGGATTTTTCTATGCACTTCTGAACATGGTACTCTCATGCTTAAAACTCATCAGTGAATACTCATCATCCACACTGTAAAGCCCACACAGCTTAGCAGGATATAAACTTTCTCAATTTTTTGAGTTCCTCACCTGCCTATCTGCAATTTCTACTTGACATCACATGAGCACCAAATGATGTGTGGCTTTTCTCTATTCCTCATTTCCACATTTTAGTTCCTGGTTTTGGCAGAAATACTTTACTTTTCATAACCCAACTCATGAATTCTTGTCCACACTTCAGCAGCTAGTTGGGCCTATTGCCTCTTTAAAGGATTTTGGTAAAAATGTTTCCTTAGCACTGTTGAGAAATTCAGTACTGTTAAATTGACAATACGCGTTCATGCATCTGCTCCTCACCACTATGGCCACTGGCTCTAAGTTTTCTGAGGTCAGAGAGAGTCTTGTTTATCTTGTTATGGCCAGCCTCTGGGATATACAGTGTCTGGAGCCACCGGGCTATAACCAGTGGTGCTGAAGTTTTCACTGAAAGAGGTATTTTTGGTTTAGTCCCCTAGAAACAGATTCTTAGGTGGAGATCCATGTTAGATGATTTATTAGAATGTGGTCCTAGAGCAGTGAGACAGGGAAGTGAAGGGAAGGAGGACAAGTGAGGTTGTGCATCAAGAGAGTGCCACAGAGGGTCATTTTGCTTCTGTTCTCCAGGGCAGTTCTGGAAACAGTTTGGGTTCCACCTCTGATTTGTCCCCACCAGGGTGAGGCAGCCAGGGTGTTAATATTCCCACATTTATTGGCATGGGCTAAGGGTTGCCTCTTCCCCAAAATATAATCTTCCAGTCACTTGGCTTTCCACTTGTGGTCAGTGAGGCTAAAATTGACCGTGGGTCAGGATAAAGTAGAGTGCTTATTAAAATGCAGGTTGCTGAGCTCTATCCCTAAAGTTTCTGACTCATTAGGTCTGGGGTAGGGCCCAATAATTTGCATTTCTGAAGAGCCCCTGGGTGACACTGAATCTCCTGGTCTGTGGATCATACTTTGAGAAGTATTGGATTAAGCAAAATGGGTTCCAGCACCTTGAGGGTCATCTTAAGTGAAGGCATGAGTTAGGTTGCAGGGAGTAAAAGCACACCAAAAGCTGGAGGACTTAAGACCATCAAGGGATCCCTGGTGATGAGGGTAGACCATCTGCTTCCGGGGCTTGGGTCATGGCTAATGCCCGAGAGGGTCTGAGCTGCCCAGAGTAGAGTGCCACTGGTCCCGTTCATAGCCCAAGGCCAGCTGGGATTTGGAGGACTGACTTACCTGAGTAATTAACTTCTAAGTCAGACTTCTCTTTGCTATGATTAAAAGTCACATGCACTAAACTATTTCTTCTTGCCATCTTTTGTTCTTTTCTTGTGTTCTTCATTCAGTTCCACTAAAAAATCTATTTCCTAGAAGCACCACTGCTTTGTCTCATTGATGGGTTTTTCTTCCCAGATGACTCATTGTGTTCTCTTTTATCATAATTTACCAAAACAAACTTCAAAATGCTATCTCTTAGAAAAGAGTACAACTTATTACTGATAACTACAGGAAAGAGAATTGAGGCCACAGATGATAAAATGTATATGGTATCAGAAATCTATAACCAGACACTAAAATTGGCTGAATGAGCAAGAAAGAACCCAGAAATTTTTTAAAAAATAGTGTGTGATTTGCCAGACACTCTCTGGAAATAAGTGAGGAATCTTCTGGCAATTTGTATTATGGTCAAACATTAGGTATGCTTTTATTTTACTATAAGAGGGTTTCCATCACCGTTTTCGTCCTGGTGGTTTGACAGAGTTCATGGAGCTCCCAGAGGCATCTGATGTTCACAGGAGTAACTCATGTACTAGAAAATCTGTCTAACTTGGGACTTTGAAGTAAATGTGAGAGAGATAAAAGTTTAGTGTTGTAATTAAATCTTACATCATGCTGAAATGTTTGCAAAGGCAATAAATCATTCAAGAATCCTGAAACAATTCTTCCACTGTAGTCCATTTTCATTAACTTAAATCAATTTAACAGAAACATCCTGTGAACCTACTCTGTGTGAAACCTGGGGACAGGGAGAAGGAGGGAGAATCAGGGAGAAGAGAGGACTTTTGTTGCTAAGAAGCTTATTATGGGATGTCTTTGTGAGGACACTTCACATGATTTAGATCCTAAATCTAGTGATATGTGTGGCCTTTAGAAAGAGAGCATAGAGAAAGGATTTCAAGGAAAAATGAGGAGTAACTATGAGGAAAAGCCAATGACAAATAGATAATTGATGGTGGAGAAGAAAAGCCCAGGAAAACATGCTCAAATGTATGAAAGTTTATGATAAGAAATAAGTGTTTCAGCCATGCCAAAACAGAAGTACATGTCAAAGAATTTATCAGAACACAAAGACATTGGTGGGATTTAAGGGTTCACTTAGAAGGAAGGATATTGCCATTTATTGGATGCCTTCGACAAGCCCTTGGGGTATACCTATTATCTCAACCAATTCTTTCAACAACTTGTCAATACATGTTGTTATTTTTAAATAAATAATTTAAAATGTAGAATGGTTTTAGGTGCACAAAGGAAGCTTCAGAGATAGAACAGATAGTTTCTGTGCGCCCTCACCCAGTGTCCCTGATTGCTCACACCTTATATTGACTTGGTTTGTCACAATTAGAACTCCAGCCCAACTGCAGGCTTTATTTAGATGTCACCATTGTTTCTACCACAGTGCTTCCCCCCCCCCTACAGGATCCAATTCAGGACCCACATCACCCTGAGGTGATGCTTCTTTATCTCCTCTGGTCTGTGACAATTTCTCAATCTTCTCTTGTTTTGCCTGACCATGACAGTTTAGGAGTATTGGTTTGGTATTTTGTAGAATGGCAATTGCTATTTTTATACTTTAGAACTATATCAATTATAACATTTTTTTTCAAAGATAGGAATTTAAGCTGAAAAGAGACGATCACTAACATTTTTTTTTGCCAGCAACAATGTTAAAACTAAGAATGAATTTGAACTGTTTTGTAGTGAAGCCTGGGCTACTTGAATTCTGGGAACTGTCCTTCTGTAATTTATTTCACTGTTAGTAAAGGTTTCCTTCCAAGAAAAAAAGAGAAAAAAGAAACTCAGTTTAGACAGGTATACTCAACCCCATGGTCTTTCAATCTCTGGGAGAATGATGAGAATGATAACTTTTTTAAAAAGTTGCTAAGTAACTCTAATACATGATATTTACCTAGTGAACTTAGTGCATTATTAATTTTAGTAAGGGTTCTAATTATGTATTCTGCTAAAATGCCTGGTTGTCATACAAAGTTTCATATATCCTTGAACATTAGTTTGAACTACAGGTATAGAGATCTCAAAAAAAAGAAATTGTCCTACAAATACAGAGACAAATATTTATCCTTTTGTCACCTGGAAACAACCCAGAGTAGGCAATCTAGAACTGCAATAAGAGTCATAGAAAGTATTCATTCAGGGACCTAATCCCTTCCAATTCACTCTTCTGTCATTTCTAGAGCATGCTTCCAACCTTATGGTCCAGAAGCACTTATAAAACTGCATCATTCATCACATCCACATTCCATGCAATAGGATGGAACAAGAGCATGTGTGCCTTCTCTCTGATGAGACCTGAAGTACAGCACAACAAAACTGGCTCTTTATCTCCTTGACCAAAACTTGGTCCATGGATATGACTAACTACAAAAGAGGCTGTGGTACATGATTTTTATTTCACGTAGACATGTGCCAAGCAAACATTGACTGAAAATTGTGAGATAAATAGTGGTCAGTACCATACTTGATGCCGTTGTACATACCTCCTGCATATATAAACACAGATACTTGGGGTACTAACAATTTTCAGTGCACCATCAATGTTGAGTTTTTGGACTCAACATTGCTTTGGACCTCTCATTAATTTTTGCAGAAATAGTGTTTTGGACCTATATTTTTCAAATAACCAGATTATGGAGGCATACCTAGATTGCAGTTAAATCCTTTAAAAATAGGTTTACTAACTTTTTAACCTATCTCGGGAATGTGTAGAATAGTGAATTTATCCTTTTCCCTACATGAGCCCTACTGAAAGAACTGGGGAGTCTTTGTTCCAGAGGATGTGCTCTGAGAAAAGACTAGACTCCCAAGAAGTGGCAAGCAAGATGGCTCTCAAGGGTCATGACAGATCCAGAGTTGGTCACTAAGCAGAAAGGTTGGGCATGAGGCAGAATCAGAAAGCTTTGTGGCATGACATTGCCCTACAGGTCAATGGGGAGCCATTGCAGGACTTAGACAGGAACCAGACAGGATTACTTTTGCAATGAAAATGGAGTTATTCTTGCCACAAACTTTGGTTTTATAGAATATGATGTGGTAGTAGAGTACACATTTAGATTTCTATAGTTTGTGACATCACTTTGAAGGAATGGGTCCCCAGGAGAGATTGAGAGCTGATACTAGGGACATATTCCAAAATTCTGGGATTGCTAGGGCTTCCCTGATGTTATAGCATAAACACCTTTGGTGAAGCATTTGTGTTTGGCTTTTTTGTTGTTTGTTCTTTCCTGTGAAAGGAACAAATCATTATTGTTGAAAAATTGGAAAATACAGAAAAGCAAATAAACCTCCTGAAACTATTCTAAGCCAGCAATGCATACTGTTACCATTTCAGTGTGTAATTCTCTGGCTCTTTTTCAATGCATATAGGCTGCAAATTTTTGCAGGGTAACGTGCTAGAATTACTTCTAAAAGCCTATTTTTTGTACCATGAGGTCTTTAGGAGAAAGAAAAGGTTCAGTAGTTCCCATCTAGTAGCTGAAGATTCCTGAGGCACCGCAGATTGCTTATACGGTTCTCAAAGCCATCCACTTACCAACATTGTCTGTAGGTTGAACAATTTAATGTCACATGTTCAACCATTGAGTCAACATACAAAGGTGCTATTTATTGAAATTAATAAATGCAAATTCATTCAAAAGTACTACTGAATTTAGAGTACCTGGCTGCCATTAGCTTTTTTCCAGTCAATGAATATTAAAAAATTCAACTATATTATGGTAGATTCACAGAGGCACTGGTGTTCCCAAGAGGTCCTTGTACTTGTGAGCGTGGAACAAAAATTGGATGAGGGGATGAGGGACATACCGAGTCATTGCTGCTTCCACCACATCCCACTGCAGTGCACCAGTTGCATGCTTCCAGAAGAACTGCCTTTGCCTTTGATTTCCCATTCATTTTATTTCATGAAGGTGAAGCAAATTCCTCCCATAGTCGGATGATTCTTCTTCCATAGTTGCATTAACAAACCTGAGCTGCCTTAGCTAGATTCAGAAAATGAAAGATTTGATTATTGAAGCCAAAATATTGTTTAATATTTATGTAAAAATGTTAAAAATAAAACAGTATCTATAAAAGAAGGAGATTGATTGTTACCTTTTTACCCCATTATGACCCCAAGAGTCATGGAGCTGAACCCCAACTTTTACTAATTGCTCAGTTTTTTTCAGATTTATTCTCTTCATTAAATTTGTCTTACTTGAACAGAACAAACCAATAACTTGGAAAATAAAAGAGGTTTCTTATTTACCTTTCTAAAGAAAAAATTATTACACATTTTATTACTTTTCATTCCCCCAAGTTGTATCTTACTTAAAAGTCATATGGCAGCTGGTGAAAGTTGATTCCTTGGATTTTCCATAATCAGAATTAAATGTTAGCAGATACCCCTTCCAAACCAAGTATTTCAGTTTATTTTGTTTGTGTTCAGCTCTGTTACTTGGCAGATGGGGACTGGCTGCCAGATAAAAAAGCAAGCCTCCTCATCTTTCCATTATATTTCAACTTTTAATCACTTTTCTATGAGCTTAATAAAGGCTTTTCCTTCCCCTATACACTGCTTAGCTTTCTTTAACTTATTTGAATTAATATTTCTTCCCTGTCTGTACTTGATTGAGTTTGCTATCAGTTTAGAGCTTCATTGTAACAATTTCTCTCCTGTGTCCCATCAATTTTTATCCTGTGTGTGCTGTTAATTGATCCATTACTTTCATCACAGGAGAAGAGGTGGTGGGGGGCATTTAGAAAAGGATGTGCACTTCCTGATGTGTACAGGTGCTCAGTTCCAAAGAGAAATCATTTCACCACTTTGCTTTTTACAAATAAGAAACATGAATCAGTCTCTTAGAATACAGACAGACATATTAGTAGGGTATCTCCCAAAATAACGTGGGACTTGATTAAGAGTCCTGTCCCCTCCCTCCTATCTCATTGCATACTTGACAGTTACAGTGGGTGATACAAGAGGCCATTCATCATATTTTTATTCTGAAATATTGAATTCTTTTTCATCTGCCATTTGTAACTTGTTTCTTCTTTCTCAGCTTTGGGTTACTTAATTTATAAAATGGAGCTTACGATAGTCCCAGGTTGGTTGGTTGGGAATCCCAGGAAATACCACATGTGCTATATAAGAATATCAGGAATTATCATGGTGTCAAAGTTTTTACAATAAACGGAAGGCAAAAGTCATTTTTTGAAGGAGATAATGAATCTGGTATGAATTCCCAGTCCTACTGCTAAGTATGTGACCTTGAGCAAATTGTTTCATCACTTTGTGTCTCAGTTTCCCCAAGCATAAAATAGAGATAATCATACTTACTACCTCATTAGGTTAAGAAATGGAAAGCCATAATTTACATAAGTAGTTCAGTGAGATGTTGGGAACATAATAGAAGCTGAATAATCATTAATGTCTTTATTACTACATAGAAAGAACTAGCCAGAGCATTCTGATATTTCAATTCTTTCACCGAAAGTGCCTTCTGTGTATACTCTGCCAGTTCCATCACAGTGTGCTCAGCATGGGGAGAGGTGGACCTGGTCCTCTTTGCTTGTGCCTTACAAAAATAATGCCTGCATTTAGGTTATCAAAACTAGCCTCACCTTGCAGATAGTGAAATTGAGGTTCAGGGATGTGAAGCAAATTATTTTAACCAGGACCATATCCTGGGCCTTCAAGTTTTTGTCCTAAAATGTTTTCTTCTATATTTTCAAACTTGTGCTTTACATCCTTCCCTAACAAAAAAGGCCAAGAATTCAAATGTTATGGGCTTTAAAAACAAGAAAGTGGTAACAGTAAAATGGAGACAATTGTACTTGAACAACAATTTTTTTTAAAAAGGAAAAATAAGCTTTAAAAATAAACATTAATACATACATACATACATACATACATACAAAAAATAAAAATAAATTTAATTTCAGAACCACTAAAAAATAAAAATAAATAAATAAAAACAAGATCTATTTCCCTGCCAGAAAGTTGAAAACCCAATAAAGTAACAAGAACTCCTTGTTACACTCATTTTACAGATCCTTCAAAAACATGATGACTCTGCACTCTCCCTTTCCCCAGCTCTAAGCTTCAACCCACTGAAATAAATCCGTGTCAACCTACCAAGATGTTCATCCCAACAAAACAACTACAGCTAAACAACTATGTCATTCTGTATATGTTTTAATTTACAGAAAAAAATATTGAGTATAGAGTGGCCAGATTAGGATATTTTAAAGTGGGTTTCAGTATATATGAAAGCCCCAGAGAGGATCTTGTGAACATTGGATTAGAGGTCAATGTTGGTGCCTGGCGGTCCAGATTTTGTACCTGTGAGCCAGGGAACCCTCAAAGCCCCATGCTAAGCATAATGCTGGTTTCTGAAACTTATTCTGGTGGGAAGGTTGGAAAAACACCATAATCAGAGGACATAAAACCATACATTCATTGAAACAAAAGTAAAAATGACTTTGGAGATCATCCAATACCCAATTCACAGTGTGTTGAAGCTTAGCATGGAAGCCTTTGAGAATAAAAAAGGAAGAAGAGCTTTCTAGGGGGAAGTATTAGGAATTTCTTTCTTATACTTAAGTTTTGCTTATGAGAAAAATGTTCATTTTCTCATCTTTCATTGAAAACAAAGTGAAAATTAAACTTCCTCTAGGAAGCTTAGATCTTCCAGTATTTGAGTGGACTTCCTGTTGACATGTCTATTGTCCTATTGCAAATCCATATAGATTTGATGAGAAAAGATCTTAATGAATAATATAACATACAATTGTTTGCCTTGGGTAGACAAGATCTTGACTACTAGAACCTTTCATTCATTCATGAATACATTCAGTTATTCATTCAGTCATCAAATACTTGGACAGGGAATACACAATCCTCAAGGATGGACAAGCTATGAGGGTGTAGGTGCTTCTGCAGGAGAGGTGATGGCAAGTTGCATGGGTTTGGTCATAACAGCCAGAGTTATCCTTTCAATGTAGAAATCAGACCATCTTGCTTCTCTGCTCACAACCCTCCAGTAGCTTCTCATCATGTTTAAAATAGAACCCAAACCCCCTACCATAGTCTTTGAGGACCTCTATGGTCTGGCCTCTGTTAACCTCCCAAAATCTACTCCTACCATTGTGCCCCTGCCTGCTTTGCTTCAGCTGCACTGAACTTTCTACTTGTTCTCAAAGAAGCTGAGGGTGTCTCAGGGTCTTATCACATGCTGTTACTTCTGCCTGAACAGTGCTCCCCCGCTATCTTCATATAATGTCTTTGCTTCTTGCTTATTCACAGGAGCTGTTGTTCCTAACTTTCAACAGTTTATTTGCCTCTTGTTTGCCCTGCCCTCCTACACCAGAATGTGAAGTTTTATGGGAGCAGAGATCTGATCTGTCGTGTTCACTGCTTTATCTTCAACTTGGGGAGCAGTGTCTGGCACATGGGAAGCTCATAAAAAATATTCATGAAAAAGGGCAAATGAATGAATAAAAGGGAAGCAATACAAGGACTGACTTGGGGGAAAAGCAAAGGAATGTCACATGAAAGAGGGTAGGAATCCCTTAGTTTCGTGTTCTCCATTAGCCTATCCCCTGCAGTGATTACTTGCTTTGTTCCTTTAGTCTGAAGAGGTGGCCCAGGCAGAGAGAGTCAGGCCTCCTTGTACAACACATCACCTGGATCTTGAGAAAATGCAGGCCCTCATACAGTAGGTCTCGAGTGGAACCTGAAATTCTATATTTCTAAGAATGCGAGTGTTGCTGGTACATAGACCAGGGAAGGACAAGGGCAACAAAGCCACTCTAGGGTGCAGGAGTCTCCCTGCCCTTGTGGTTCCACACACCCGCTGTCTACACCTTTGGGTTGCAGGTGAGATGGAGTCATGACAGGTGAAAGGCAAAGATTCAGGTGTGACTCAGCTTCTCACTCCAAGGCAACTAAGAAAATGGCCCCTGAATTAGTTGTCCTGAGTATGTAATTTCATGGTACTTTTGATTTTTAAGAAAGTTACTAAAGGCCATGAAAACTATAACAAAAACCCAGGTTACTTGGAATTCTGGGACATACTTTTTTTTACTATTTTTATTTTAAAAAATAAGCCTTGTTTTTCCCAGGTGTTGTTTTGTATTTGAAGGAGAAAAAAACTTGTCCCGGGTCTTTCATTTTTCTTAAAATTAAACATTTAAATTTCCATGTGTCTCATTGTTGCTGAAGAACCAAAATAACATAAGAGCTTTTTTATTTGGCTAGTGACTTAATGCTTTTGGGTATCAATGTATAAAGAGTTATTTAGCCTTTTCACTCTATTCCTACTGAAAGTAGAGGAAGACTCCTGCTGGGCCAGTCTGGTTAGGAATTTGGTACAGTGTTAGCATGACTGGATAATTTCTTGAACAGCCCAGAGTCCTGGGGTGGCCGATGAAATGTGATTGTGAGTCATCTTTTCCTCTAGGAAATGGGAACTGTGTGTTGGACAGCATTAAGAATCCTATATCTGTAGTGTTAAACATTCTATATTGATTGTCCTGAAGATTTTCTTGCCAGAACAGGAAAGTATCTTCTCTCTGTATTTTATTTAGAATTAACAGGTGAAGACTAAAGAAAATGCATGAGAAACCATATGGTCTTGCTTGCATTTTCTAAGTACATTTGCAGAACCTCAGAACTCTTAAGTCATCTGCCCAGAATCACTCTGCTGAGCTGGGACAGCACATCCATGAGCCTTGGGCTCTTTCTTGCCCCCATGATGCCCTGCGGTCACTAAGGTTTAGACGTAGGAACCATTTGTCAAATAGGGAGGTGGAGTCCATCTTGCTTCTGGGAAGACTAGTCTTGTAAAGGAGCACTTTGTGCTGTTATATTTATTTCTACTTCCACAGCTCCTTAATCAGTGCCTGGCACATAATAGGCTCCCAGTACAAAGTTGCTAAATAAATGGATGCCATTACTATTTGCTAAGATAGTATTTCATTTTATGGGGAATGGTTCTGGACTCTGGAATATATCAATACCTGTTGCTAAGAGTGGGTGGGACGCACTGTGGTTGTATTTTACTTGTCACAGTAGCATTCCACATCCTTCTTGTCTTCTAAAGGTTTACTCTCTCCTCCACCCAAATCTCAAGAGACACAGAGGCATCCCTGATGTCCTCACCAAGAATCTCTTACTTGAAACCTCAGACTCTTCCTCTCCCACTGCCGCACTCCCCACCCAGAGACCTGGAGGAGAGGCGAGGCGCAGCCCAGAGGCATGCTTTATGAAGGAGGGCTGGGATAAGAAACCAGACACCAGTTTACCACCCACCCACCACAGTTCATCACAGCAAACCATCCTTTTAGAACTTCAAAGGTATATTATTGCATTAATATATTAATGAACATATCCATGTCACATCCATGATATATTTGTCAGGATACAAAAAGAGTAGCTGCCCTGAAAATCCATTCCACTGCAAATATTGATGATGACGATGATGATGATGATGTCTATGAGAGAGACTTTCTGAGCACTGCCTTTGCAAGAATATCAGGTTTCCTGGCCTGCGTGAAATTTGCTCCCATTTCACCTGCAGACTTTGGTCACAGGTCCTTACTACTCTACAAAAGAGTCAGATAGAGAATTAGTAGAAGGACAGTGGAAACAGATAAGTAAATCTTAAGGCTGGGACAACTGTCCCCATTTTGCAGAAAAGAAAACTGAGGTACAAAGAGGTTAAAGTAATTTGCTGAAAATTACATAGTTGATCATTTAAAGATTCTAGCTTAGAATAACTATTTTGTTTTTAAGAAGAGATGTCATATGTACTTGAGACATTGAAAATAGGATGCATGGAGCTTTAGTATCCACAGGAATCTGAATCTCCTGGTTCTTGCTAGGTAGAAATTGTTCCTTCTTACATTAACTCAAAGATATCAATAAATAATGATCACTGTCCCAAGGTCTCAAAAAATTTCCCAATAAAAATACGCACTGATGAAGAAAATTGTATGCATGAATGCTCTGCTTGAACTCTCTGTGTTTCAGAATCCTGCTAAGTTGTACTTTTGAGAAATATATCTCATTGATCTACTTAAGAATCGACTATGTGTTTGTTTCACCAATAAAAATTTTTAAAGTTTTGATAGCATTTCTTCTAGATGAGATCTAACACCAGGGACAGAGACTCTAAACTTCCTGATGGGTCTGGGTATTAGGACTTTTCACCTTACCCATTTGTTGGAAGGTAGGTAGCCCAGAAATGTCACACATAAGACACCACTTTAATTTCCTGTAGCCTCTCTGTCACTCCATGTCACAAACCTGCAGTTCCTACATTGCATCCCAGAACAGTTCAAACAGTTGACCTTTTGTGTGTTCAGGCAGAATGACAGAAACCTGTGTAAAAATTGGTTGGGTGTTGCATTTAGTAAAGGAAACTGTAGCTGGTTCTTCCTTCTTCATCTCCAAGGTCATTTGTTCCATTGTCACCAAAAAAATTAAAGTCCAGCCCAAAAGGTGGGACCTATTGTGGTATATCTTAAAACACAGATTTCCAAATATTTCAGCTTTATCTTTTTTATTCCATTATTAACTAGAATTTTCCTTTGAAAGCTACAACCCAGAGGTAACATTGAACCAAGAAGAGAACACTTAGCCTTTTGTCCTCTCATATATTTTTGTCACATACCACACAAGACAAGTTAAATAATGTGGTCTGGATTAGGCTTTTAAAAATAATAGCTTTAGAGGACATGAGAAAGAACTAGGAGAAGGTTAGAAAATGAGGTAATTAATACAGAGTTTCTGTTCTCATTGACATTTGCTTGTCCTTTTTATTTTTCTTTTGTGCATATGGACATTTTTTAGACAGTGATTACCTCATGTCAGTCCTGTGGGATTGCACTAAATTGTGTTAACAAACAAAAAAATTATAGGTGTAGAATTTATGGTTAATATAGTGTAATGTTTAGATGTGGTTGTACAGGGAAATCAATTTGAAAACCACAACTAAACTTGTAGCACATGCAACTTTCTTCTTCACAGACTGATACAGAAGAGTCGACATAAATCCATCACTTCTGCACAGCAAGAGATAATAGTCCCTAAGATTTATGAGCTCTGGCTGAGCAGTCAGCATCTCTGGGTCCGCCACTGACTCAAGCCAACTCCTCTGAGCTTTGATTTCCTCATCTGTAGATAAGGCAGATAGTGGTTCCCACCTTTCCAGATATCTCTGAGGGTGGAATAGGATGAGCTGATGTGTATAAGGAAAGCATAGAGTCCAAAGTCAGGGCTAGTAAATGTCACCCACTGCAATTATAACAACCATTGTTATCACTGATGTCAATCACTGTCTGGAACTGAGATGGTTGATAAACCTGGTATGAATGAAAGTATTTCTGAAACAAGCAAAAGCTTTGGAATTGAAAACTTAAATGAAACAGTCCATTAATAAATCAGCATGTGCAGGCTTTACCAGATTTTGCAGTTAACCAGATGTATTTTACACCATAATCTTGCCGTACAGTTAACCCTCAATCTTTTCTCACCCAGGATGTGGCAACAGCTCTGCCACCAGCCCCTCCTCTCTGTCCTGCCCACACATTTCATGCTGATTTTGTTTTTCTTGCACATTGCCCAGAGTTTAGATCTCCTCGACATGTAATCTGTGCCCCATTATTGCCACTTCCCCTTATAAATTGTCAAGTTTACTCTCTCTTTCTGCTTTGCTCACTGCCCACCCTCCCCCCTGCATACACACATTGTCACTTGCAGAAGAGAACTTCTTTGGTTGCTCTCTAGTCACCCGGTTCACTGTGTAACTACGGTGCCTTTTGCTTTTGTTCCTGGTGGGAAGAGCTATTTATTTTCCCCCAGGAAGTCCTGTCACTGAGATAGAAAAATAGCCTTCCTGGCCAGGTGCCACCAAAGAGACAGACCCCAGCCTGGAAAAAAATCAAATGTTCTCTTCGGTGGTGGAATTGTTCATTTGAAAGCCACAGTGGCCTTCTGTGAAGGCCCCTCACTTCAGGGTTCTCACACGGGGGTGTCATTACCCCAGTGGGTGCGTTCTTTGCCTTCCCATTGTGTATTGCACATAGTGTTCACCCAAAGAACATTAGCATCAAAAGATTGCTGTTTTTCTTTCTTCACCATCAATTAGCTCTCTATTTTTTATTTCACTTTTCCATTGTGTTTACCCAACACAATGCGCGATCTGCGATTTCCTAATTTACACACTGTGTTTCTCTACCCGGGCATTCTGCAGCATGTATTAACAGTGACGTGCAAAAACAATCTGTCTTCATTTTTGTTATGCCAGTTAAACCCCAGCAACTCAATTTTGAGATCTTTTATATTCTAATCATGCTTAGTCCCAAGGCATGCTGAGACTTCAGCCATACCTTTTGGAAATGGACGGAGGTTAAGAAAGGTCAGGATCTAGGGAAGGGAAATGCATGAGGCTATAGTGTTTTTCTTGCTCTGTCCAGGTAGGAGACAGCAGTTAGATTACAACTGTAGGGGCATGGCAAGCACTGGCTTGATGCAGGATAGCATTAACATTACAGTCATCTCATCTGCTTGGTAAGTTGCAGCAGCAGCGTCTGTAATCTCCAAATGTTTGCAAAGCCAGATTTGAGCAGTTGCAGCACCCACAGTTTTTTTCCTGGGATCCCATTATTTAGACCAAATGAAGACGGGGTTGGCAAGGTTACACTGGGGGTTGGATTTCCCAAGGAGCAGAGAGAGTCATGGCAGGGCCCCACCAAGGGCTATAGGATGCAGATCGGGAACAGAAGCACAGCCATTTTTCAAGGTCCAGTATGTAAGGGCTGTGGCTATGTGGACCCATAAGTGCCGGAGGTTCCTACCCTATTGAAGCACCGAAACCAGTCACAGACTGTATTCCTAAACTCTGCCTGCCAGGCGCAGGACAGCTTCCACCACACTGTAGCCCACTAGTTATCAGTTCCAGCTCCAGGAGCAGCCTGGCACGGCTTCCATTTTGTATTCCTCTGCTTATTTGTGCAGAGCTGGGACATTCACTTTTCCTAAATTACCTGCAGCACAATTTTTCATGACTAAACCTCTATTCTTACTTCCCAACAATTCACCAGGCAAATTTCGGAGCCAACTCTTTGGGCTCTTCTGAGTGTAAGGCATGGTAATGTCTGACACTGGCTGATCCTTAGTCTACAGGCTTGTTCCTTTCAATACTGTCTCAGGATGCTCTGGCTGAATTCTCCGCTGTGGATCTGTCCCATGGATCAGCCAGGATCCACCATTTACATTGGTGGATCAGCCAATGTAAATGGCTTGCTGGTTATTCAGTCAGGATCACAACAGGGTGAACATTCCCCTGGTATCTTATTTTCCCCTCTCTCTCTCTTTTTAAAAATAAAGTTGGGAAAGTTCCAGCCCTCTCTGGGAAGGCTTGCATTTTCTGATAGTGGCCAAGGACCCAAAGGTGAAAACAGATTGCATGGGACTGGCCCGTACAGTTAGTTCCCATGAAATCAAGTCGAAGTCTCAATCTGCACAGCATTGAAAGGACCGTGCAGCGTCAGCAATTGGGCAGGTTGGTAGGAAAATCTTGATGATGTCTTGGCCTTGACCGTAACACATGCTGCAACTACACTTACACTTTTCTATCTTTTCTCTAACAATTTCTGGCCCTTTGTCCCACTTCTTTTAATAACTTTCTATGTTTCGCAAGTTCACAATGAACTCCTTATTCACATGGCATTCGGCATTCTGGTTTTACCCTGGTCAGCACTTCAGTGTTCACACACACACTGGATATTTGCACTTGCTCAAATATACTTTCTTGCCTTCTTAACTTTGCTCAAGTTGTACTTTTTTTCTAAAAGGATTCTCGATCTTACGTATCTGCTGCCAAAGGGCTTTCCATCTTACTAGTATGTGGAAGGAGGTTAAGCGACTATAATGGTGAGGATGAGCTTGGTGATGCTGCAGTAATAAATAACAGGTGAAGCTCTGTTTCAGTGGCTTAAAAAGGCAAAGAAGTTTATTTCTTATTTGCACTACATGTCCACATGAGTCAGTGAGGGTATCTGCTTTTCCCAGCTACAGCCTGATCTAGGAAGATGGAAGGGGGTGAGATGCAAAAGTGGGGAGTGGTGCTTAAAAATTACTTAAGTTCTGCTCAGAATTCATTCACCAAAGCAGTCACATGACCACACCTAACTTCAAAGAGGATGGAGAAGGGCAATCCTGCTAGTTCCCAGAAAGAGCACTGAAAATTTTGTGAAGTACTACAGTGACAGCCACACCTCTGTAAAACATACGGTAAACCCTAAGACATCATCCAGGTGTTAGGTGGGGTCACTATACTTCCTCCTCACAAAGGCCAGTTTTAGTGTGTTGATGAGAGAGAGCAGTTCCGATTCCGGCTAAGCCGCTTGCTAACTCTGTGGCCATGGGCACATTCATTCATTTCTCTGTGCTTCAATTTCTTCACCTGGAAAATGGAGCCTATATTTGTAAGTTTCTTAAAAGGTATTTATGTGTGGTCAATGAGTTAGTAATTGTGAAATTATCCAATGTAGTTTCTGATGCTATATATGTATTTGCTGATTAAAATGGAATTATACTGCCATGCACACTATTCTACAACTGGCTCTTTTCCCCTTTTAATATTAGGATGTAATAGACTTTACATATGTGCCTATATGTATGCATGTGTGTGTGTTCACCTTTTTTAAAAAATAGATGCACATTATTCTGTTTTTTGGCTCTATCTTAAATTTCTTAGGTAGTCCAGTTGATGGAAAGCTCCTATAAGACAATTCAGGAGGATCTTGGTTTCACGAATCTGCATTGATTGAGCTGTATCCCATTTTACTCCTCCGTAGGGTCTAAAGGCTGTGTCTAATGACATTCAGTGGGGGAGTGTGTCCAGATCAATCAATAATTTAGTCCAGTCTCTTTGCTATTGATGTCTTCATCTGGTGGCAAACATTCTCTAAAATTATACTGCCAGCAGTTCACCCAATAAAAAATGTTGTGTTCCTTGGCTTAGCCAAAAAGTTTGCTTGTTCATTAATGGGTTGAGCTATAGTAGGCGATTCACACAGACTGTGCCCCTTACCTTTCCTAGGTAAACACCATGTTGCCCCCACTCACTGTTTTCCTCCCAATGCTTGGACCTGATATAGGTGCCATAAACATTTCTTAACTGATATAGTTGTGACTTTTCAGTGTTTCATGTTCTTACTGATCACTTCAATACTGGTTCTTTTAATAAATGTGAAGCCAAATCTCTTTATTCTATTTCCATTCATCTCATTGAAAGTGTTTTTCTCACTGTCATTTCCCACCCCACCCCCAACTTGCATTTCTTCTTTGACTGGTTTTGTAGCATCTCTTCTTACATATACCAACAGCATACACAAACGTGAATCTTGAGCTCAGAAAAAGTGATAAGCTGTACATCCAGGCAGGATGAGAAAGAAGTAATGATTGCTGCCTATTGAACTTATAAGGGAAAAGATTCTGGAGATGGGATTCCACATACAAGAGGCTTATTAAGAGGAACCCCTGATATCAACGTTTGTGGATGGGATGGGATGGATTAGAGAGAGGGCGAAGTCAAGCTGTGATGCAGACCCTGTGGTAGCCTCAGCCAATGCCACAGGCAGCCCTGAATCTAGAATGGCCTTCAGAGCTGACCCACATTAGGCCAAGATGGCCAGGCCTTTGTCTTCCTATACTAGTCAGCCATTGGATGTGGCCAGTCATTTGACTGGAAGGTAAAGTAAGTCTTCCATGGACACAAGCCCCAAATGGTCTGGCAGCTGGAAGTTCTTTGCCACCAGCATTCCCAGCAACTAGGATAAGCCCTTCATGGCAGGGGCAGCTGGGTGGCGTGTCTCAGTGTCCACCACAGAGCAGGACAGGACATTGATAACCATAGTCCAACCCCTTCCTGTGTCATAAACTCAAAGAGAGGAGGACATTTGCTTTTGCTCAAGGATTCCATCCTCCCCCTGCCATATTATCTGTGGTGGCGAGAGTGGGTTTAAATGTCTTAATGTATTTTTCTCTCTTTGCATTGTTCTTTAAGGTTTGGAGACAGTCTTTGCTTGTTTCTGCTTTTGCTGTCCTTGGAATACTCTTTTAAGAATTCTTTCTCTTTTTCTTCTGCGCTGCTATGACAATCAGTGCATCCTCTGCATTATAATTGCTCTAAATATGGTCTCAGCATCACTGTTCCTCTAGTTCTGAGGGGATAAGATGCTTCCAAACAGGAGTTTGTTTAATACAATTTGGACTAATCTGTGTGGCGTGCTGCCACTGAGCATATAATTCCCTTTCCTATTCTTTGAAGAAGCTACTGTTAGAGGGAGCCTCCCCCCTCCCTCCTTTCTTCTTTCATCCCACAGATCATTTCCATGCAGCCCACTCGATATTGCCTGGCAGCAGGGGGGACAAGAATAGCATGAAGAACCAAAACCCACAGAAGAGCTGCAACTGCCTCCCCCTTGTATACTTGTGAGCTGAGCTGCTAACAAGTGGCAGGAGAGATTCATTTGAATTTTATTTCATCTCCTCTGCCTTCCCTCTGGTGCTGGCGATAACAAGCAGTGAAAATGACCCAGGATGCAGGAGGCAGTTGGAATGGGGAGAGAATTCAGGACTTGAGATAACCCATAGTTTGAATAATCAAGAATTAGCCCTGGCTCCTTCATCTCCCAGGGCTCTAATTCATGCGGCCACTGGACAGAGCCACCAAACAAGAAGACATTCCACAAGTGGCCTCTGGAAAGATTTCCATCAGTCTCCCTTTTGTGGACACAGTAAAAGCACCTCGTGGAAGCTTTCATCTTGGTCATCTCAGAAAGGTTCAGGTGCTCCAGGTGCACATGGGAAGACAAAACATGGAGTTTTACAATGACTGATTAATAGGGAAGGGATGGACCTTCAAAACATATTTTCCTACCCGGACACCCAGGCCTCTGTCCTTCTCTGGCCAGGAGATAAGAGTCATTCTCCCCTGCAGAAAACAGGCACCTTGGATAAAGGACCACGAGAATAATAGTCCTGCTGGTTTTTTGTTCCAGGGGCAAAAGTCCAGCCTAGTTGGGGAATATTTGCCAGCACCACTAGAGAATAATGACCATTTCCTTTGCACTCCCATAATTACTGCCTGGAGTACACTTTTCTATCATACCTAGTTCTGGCTGTACAACAGCAGGGCAGTTTCTGCTCCATATAATCATTGGTCAGTTTGAAGAGACCCACCTGAGTCCCCCAACCAGACAAGAATCTACAATCTGGATAGTAGAAAAATCAGTGCTTCATGTGGCCATGGCTGTGGTTTCCCCATCATGGGATGAGTGCCATCTGTTTCTGCAGCTAGAGAGAACTTGGTGTCTGCAGGCCTGTTGGAGTTGCCTCCGCTCCAGGGAGTTCCCGGCAGCTGAGCACACAGAGGCCATGTAGACTCTTAGACGCCCCATGTCCCTCAGGGTTGCGGATGCAGACTTACCTTCTGGAGCTGAGACACAGTATCGGCAAAGAGGGAAATGCTGCAGATTTAAAGTGAAACATCCACTTGGTACAGATGCAGCCTCTCTCTGCCACTTGCTCCATGTATGTACTCTACCTTCATGTTTTAAATACATGTCTCTGAAACTCATGGGCCAAGCCAGTATCACAGACTCAATGACAGTACATCTGGGACACTAGGACCCATCCCAATGTTAATAATAGCAGGCCATCTCAGATCATGGCCTCCTGTGACCAGGGCCATCCCTGAGTGGCTTGTGGAGAGCAGAGACATCCTCCTCATCTTGCTGGATGCTGCTTTTCATGGTTTGGATGCTGCCTCCTTCATTTCCCCAGTGCGAGAGGCTCTCTGTTTTTTATTTTGAACCTGATTGCACAAGGAGCAGCTCACAATTAGTGGTTCTCTTTCCACCACCACATCCATGGGAACTGCCGTGCAGATGGGTTGGAGTGTGGAAGTCCGCACTGGTGAGGAGAGGATGGGTCCCTTCCAGGACCTCAGCCCCCACCCCTTCAGACTCTTAGGTTCTTGAAAAGCTTTCACTGTGTTTTCAGCCATCTGATCTTTCACTGAGCATGTACCATGCTGTGGGTCCCAAGGTAACTGATGTTTGAGGCCCACTCAGATGGTCCACAGGCTCACCCACACATGGATGTTCTGCCCTGTTCAGTCCAACCCTCCCATCTGTGACTTTAAAAATTGCTGAAGTAGAAAGAGAGAAAGGGCAAGAAGGGCCAGGGTGAGTAGTGATGGTCTTCTTTTTAAAAATTGTACAAGCATTCAGAGGAGACAGGCTGGGGGTTATGTATCTTTATCTAGAAACGGCTCTCTCCTCTTCTTGACTTTCTTAGCTTTACCTGAACAGAGTCTTACTCTTTGCTGCTCTCCACCTGGCTGGTTGGTTCACTGAGCTACAGTAAATATTAGGGTGGAGAATGCCAATTTAGTTTCATTTAACCTGGCGTATCATGTCTGAGCAAGGAGATAGAGGAAGACCTACTGCATCCTGCAGACCATTAAATGAGTTTGGAAAGTTGTATTTGGTTTGTTGTTGACACAAGCTAAGTCCCTGGATAGCTGTTAATTTTTCCGGGTGATTCCCAGAGGTAAATCAAGCCTCGCATTTCCCTGTAGAACTTCAGTGAATGAAACGGTATGGAAAAGATAAACCAGTTTTCAGTTCTGACTTCATTTTTTGTTTTGTGCAGTTTCTTTACTATGAAAGGAAGTTTTTTTTTTAAGAATATTTGGGATAAGCCTATGTTTAATTGTGAAGGTAGAGGGCTCAGGGAGAGAATAGGAAGAGACGAGAATATTTCTAGACTATATCCAATCCATTCATCTAACAAGAGCTACCCCATTCGTCCATTAGCATAGTGAGGTAAACAGAAGGCCGCATGTCTGATGATCCTCCTGGTAGAATTAAATCGGTGACGCCCAAGCGAGTTGTTAGTATGACTATCATTCTGTGTGTATTGGTTGGTTTTTCCATTCTGTCTTCACATTTAAGGAGGACGTACATTTTAGGAAAAATATTTGTCACGGGAAAAATGAGGTAAACTTTGATCTTACAGCATCCCCCATGTGATCACTGAGAAGATGAAATTCAAAAGTGCTTAACACAGTGAAGAAGCTCAATGTGGAATCAAGGGCAAATTACATGGAGATTGGGGATGATTTATATATCCCTTGTTTTCTGTTTACAACTTGTAAGGGTAGCAATTCTCTACTTGGTTTGATAGATAGGGGTTCTGGGAAGGAAAATAATGAGGTTCTATAAGGAAGGATAATATGAGTGCCAATAAGTTGTCTATTCACCTTTAATTGAAATCTGGGTCCACATGTCAGCCTTGGGTCATCAGCCAAATTATCCGGTGCAAATTTGTGTGAAAGCACAGGTCTCACAGGCTTGCTGATGGGTGAGTGGCCAAAAGGAGGGTAGAGAAAGCAGTCACTTGCAGTTCTGCCCCTCATGGCTGCATCATGGACAGTGGGTTTTGTTTAATGGAATCTTTTGCAGACAAAACAATAGGTACACACCTGTAAGTATTAAACTTGCTGGCAATAGTTCCTGAATTAATACAGTGTTATTTATTTCAGTCTGTTTCATCATGGTTGCTGAGACATGACATTTAAATTCTTCACAGAATCTCTAGAAATTCTGCTTCCTCTATAGTTGTCTCTTTGATGTTTGTCTTAGTGTTTGCAGAAGAGCATCTGACAGCCTGAGGGAACCAGCAAGCACCAGGGGTGGCTGCACACACATGCCCCGAACTTCTGCACAGGCTCTGTGTCCTGGAGCACATTTAAAACAAAAGTCACCCAACAGAGAGAAATACCCAACATGGTTTGTGCACTGACTGTGGGCCAGGTACTAGTCTAAGTAATTTACCTGAGGAATCTCACTTAATCCTTGCTACAAATGAAAAAAGTAAGCAAGGCTTTTATCCTGCTTTGCAGATGAGGAAACTGAGGCAAGGCAAAAGGTTTGAAGGAAGTGGGATTCAGACTCAGAAAGTCTGACACCTGAGGCCTTGCTCCTAACAACTGGGCCACGCTGACAGAGCACTGCCTCCACACTGGGCACTGTGGTAGGCACCACGGATATGGGAGCAAGCAATAATTAGAGGTATTATTCTGATGTGACCTTGGAATTCGATGGATATCTGTCATCTGTGTATCAATTTTTCTGAGTTACTTGGAGGTTGCCATAACAATTTGGAACACTATTAACTATCATGGTCACCAAACAGAATTAAATAATTTACTTTCTAATGATAATGTAACTGCTAATGTCTTTCAACATTAAGCAATTACAACATTCTTGAATGAGATCTCTATTATACTTTTATTAAGAAGCATACTGTTCTATTTGTTGTTAGTGCATATATATTAAACAAATATTAATAAGCTTTGGCATAAGCAGCATAAATATATCAACTATCTTAGAAACATTACTATATCAACTTTTTTAATTGTTCAGATTGTCATGTGTATCTGCTGGCTTTTGCTCTATAACCAGTATCCCCCAGCTCAGTGGCATTTTTATTATTGCTCACAGATTCATGAGCAACTGGGCAGTTATCACTGGTCTTGGATGGGCTCACTCTTGACTCTGTGGTCACATGCAGGTCAGAGAGTTGACTCTGATGGTCTAGGCTGGGCTTTCTCACATGTTTGGAGTATGGCTGGCTCTAGACTGGGCTACCTTTGCTAGTACAACTGACCTCTCCTTTGTATGATCACTCATCATCCTGCAGGCTAGCCAGGGATTTTTCACATCGTAACCGGGGGAAGAGGCAATTCCGAGAGCAAAAGCAAGAGCATGCATGGCCTCTTGGAAAGACCTAGGCTTGAAACTTGCACAACATCATTTCTGCTTCACTGCGGCCAAAGCAAATCCCAAAGACAGCCCAGGTTCAAGAGGTCAGGGTGTAGACTCCGCCTCTTCATGGGACGAGCTTGCAGGTTACATTGCAAAAAAGGATGGATAATACAGGATCAGGAATAGCGGAAGTCATTTTTTAAAAACAATCCACTGTATTACATGAAATAAGAATTATTGTGACCATTGTAGATTAAAAAATCAATGTCCAGTGTTAAGTGACATTCCCTAAAAGTCATGAAAATAACTTAGTCATGAATAAGTAGTGAGTTATTTGCACTAATTAGTAACTACAAAGTGGTTGAATGACAAAGTTAAACAAAGGTATGTCTAACACCAAAGTCCTTTGAGACACCACTCTAAGGCTTTCAAAGCCTTTAGGGCGCATGGCATTAATGGCCTTTTCAGACATGAATGTAGTTTCTGAGGATGAGGAAGTAGGAGAGGCAAAATCAAACATAATTCCAACCCATTCTTTCTTATTTACTGACAGGCATAAGTAGCTTTAATCAAGGGGCATTTCTTTAATTGAACAAAATGATCCTCAGGAATAGCTGCAGATGATTAACTTTTTTGGTGTTGGGTGTTTTTCTTTGGTAATATTATAAAGCCTGAGACAGTCCAGTGCAAATATAACTTTTATTTGCAAAGCTTGTCATGTCCAGAATATTTGAGTAAAATGAAAGTATAGTAGGAGGAGGAGGAGTAAATGTGGTTTAATTCAATCTGATTAGCAAGTATCATATACTGTGGGTAGTTATGCTGTAAAATAATGGAGCACGGGGAGGGTTTTGGGCAGAAGGACTTTGAGGAAATACTTTGTTGTAATTTTTCAGAACCTTTTAAAGTCTCATGCCCATTGTGACCTTCAAAGAGAGCATTTCTCAGACTTATGTGACTTCACAATATTCACTTGGTAAAATTCTCAGATACGTAGTATTCCACAGGACCCTTAGAAAATCTGAACTTGATTTGGATCTCTTTGAAGGTATAGGTGGAGTTAATAGTATGTGTCTAACATGTGCTAAGATGTAGGCACTGTCAGAGAAATCCACGAAGTGTTATTCAGATTTATAGATAAGGAAACTGAGCAGTTAATCCACTTGCCCAAGATCCCCTGGTCATAACTGAGACACCTGCTCAGTCACAGAGTTTCAGTGACTGCCCAGGGAGATTCAGCTGGTTCAGAAACACACCATCTCTTGTATATTTTATAATCACTATAACTCCTAATAGAAAATAGGTATTCAGTCAATGCCTACTGGCTAATCCCTTTCTTGATTACCTAGTTATGATGATGGTCATGCTTATGGCCAAAAGTTGCAATAGAAAAGGCTATAAGATAAAAATTAAAAAATGTTCTTCATACCATCAACTCCAGAACTATCCCCAAGAGGTAAGATTACTATCAATTTTTGTTTTTCTTCCATAATTTTAAAACTGTATTTGTGTGTATAAATACTTGTTTTGCTTTACGTAAATGTGATCATACATAAACACTTTTCACCTGATATGTATTTGAGATATTTTTAAAATAAAGATTTGTAGATTGCTTCTTTCTTTTGTACTGATGTACTAATGTACATACATATTTAATTTTTTGTGATGGGCTGACAGATTTTTAGGGTACAGTTTATTTTTTAATTTTTGGTTTTTTACTCTTGCTATGATAAACAGTGCCTCAGTGAAGAAAACAGTCTTACATATTTATCTTTACACAGTTACGTTTTAAATAAAAAGCAAAAAATATACAGGGCATTATTTTTCCCCAGTGATTCCTCTTAACAAAAAAATAGTGGACTATTGCCAAGAAAATGTTATAGGAGCTGTAAATAAACAGAATTTTTAAATACCAATTTTGACCAAAAATAGTATCCTGCTCCTCTGGTCTGCTCTGCTCTGACCAGGGAGAAAATGGACTGAGCCAGCTGTTCTTTAGGCGCCATATGACTAAGATCCACAATGGATGAGACCAGAGAAGAGAGAGTCCGTCTCCTGGAGCTGCTACCTGCCCCATGAAATGACTCTGCATCATTTGCTTTTGACACTATGGACACAGATTCCATATAAACTGGACAGGAAAAACAAACTTGGTCATTTTAAAGACATTGCCCTTCATGGTACGCAATGGTTCTTTCAATGATGTACCAGAGGTGTCCAACCCATGGGCTGGGGTCTTGCTACATGCACTCCAGGATGGCTATGATTGCAGCCCAACATGAAGTTGTAAATTTACTCAAAACTTTTTTTCTTTTTTGCTCATCAGTTTTTGTTAGTGTTTGTATATTTAATGTGTGGCCCAAGACAGCTCTTCTTCTTTCAGTGTGGCCCAGAGATGCCAAAAGGTTGGACACCCCCGATTGTAGACCATGAACAGACTTCAGATAAGAAGTTGAGAATCCTTCAGTGCAGGAGATCTCACCTCTCAGAATTTATCTTAAAATAATCTGACAGGGGAAATTTATTGACTCAAAACATGCATTTCAATTTCACATCATTTATGGTAAATTATCAGCCAAATTGGGAGAAGACCAAAATATCTAATGAAATAATAATGTTTAAATAGATCTAACATATAATTCCATTCACTGGGGCATTATGCAGGTATTAAAATGATAAATGTCACGACAATTTAGAACCTTGAAAAAATTGTTACCTGTGCTAAAATGGCAATTATAAGATTAGATATGTGTGTGCATATTTTACAAATCCTGGAAGAATAATATATTCGACTTGTTAGATATTTGAATTCTGGATAGCCTTTTTAATTTATAAAAATTATATTTGTTTTATAATATTATTTGTAAAATTAAAAGTTAGTCCACAGAAGATAATTTATGTTGATATCTAGGAAGACTGTGAGCCCTGAACAAAAATTGTTTTAGTCTTAGTCAGGGATTGACACATTCTTTAGAAGCGGCATTCTCTGGATTTGGTGAGGCTCTCTCCTAACTCTTAAGGATGTTGTGTATGATAATAGGATCTTGTGTCTCATTTCATCTGGAACAGTTTCTGTTTGAGCCTGTTGTCCCAGTACCACTTTTCACTGTCAGTGTCTTTGTTAGTATAATAAATCTTACGAACCACCCCCCGACACACACATTATGTGGGACATGATCTTTTATTATGCATCTGTAGTATACATCATCCCTAGATGCTCATTTAGCTTTCTATGACTTAGAAAGTTTTTCACAGAGCAGTGATTTCACCTTATACCTAAAGCCAGAGGAGAATAGAGGTGCATCATCAGTGAAAATTTAAAGATATTGTTGTCCATTAAGTTGTATGGTAGCTCTTTCACAGGATCTTTTAAAAATTCTGAGAATTTGAAAAGTTTCACTCTGCTAATAATGAATACTTTTTATTATATTAGATAATGACCCTTTTATACTCTGATGTTCTTGTCTTCTTCCTTCAGCTGCCAGGGGGCTCTGAGCTAAGCCAGGCATTGAGCTACAGCAGAAGTCCTTGACCCTGTGTAATGGGAAGTTGGCTAGAAGTGACTTTTGAGTTCCCTTCCCCCACTTATGACTTCGTTCATTTTCTATGGCTGCTGTAACAAATTACCACAAACCTTGTGGCTTAAAATAACACACATCTATTGTCTTACAGTTCTGAATTCCAGAAGTTTGAAATCAGTTTCATTGGACCAAAATCAGTTTGTCAGCAGGTCTCATTTCCTCCAGAGGCTCTGGAAAAGTTATCTCTGGCTGCTTCCAGCTTCTTGTGGCTGCCCACATTTCTTAGCTTGTGGCTAAATCCCTTCAATGTTCACTTCAGTAATAATATTACCTCATTTTCTTCTGTGTTGACTACCTCAATTATCCTTCAAATAAGGGTATTTGTAATTACATTTAGGGCTTACCCAGATGATCCAGGAAAATCCCTTCATCTCAAAATCACTTATCATACCTCAAAAGTGCCTTTTACCATAATATGTTACATATATGGGTTCTAGTGACACGGACTTTGATATTTTGGGGGACATTTTTCAGTCTGCTACAATCAACTCTCTTACCCCCAGAGATTCACATCCAACGCCATGGAAAATATGTTCATCATATCCCAACATCCCCAAAAGTCTTAACCCATTATAGCAACAACTCAAAATTCAAAATCTCATCTAACTTTCATCTGCTCAAAGTTCCAAATCTCATCATCCAAGTCATCTAAAGCAGATATGAGGAGACTCTGGGAAAAAAAAAACAACAAAAACTTTTCTCCATCTTAAATTAAAGCATTTGGTCAAATGTCTTGCACACAGTAGATGGCCAGGGAGTTTTAGCCACCATCAGAATTATTCCTATTATTGAAATAAAGGGAAGATAGCCCTCCCTAGACCCCACGTTGATGATGAGGATGATGATGGTGATATCAATAATAGTAGTAATAGAAATAACAATAATAGCAACTCTTGCTGAGAGTTTATCATGTATCAAAAGATTTTCTAGATGTTTTATATGTGCTTTCTTAATTAATTCTTATAAAACCCATTGAGGAGGAAGCTATTAGTACCTTCCACGTTCAACTGAGAAAACTTTTGGATAGAGAGGTTGCATGATTTCTAAGTAGCCAAGCTACGCATTCCATGCGGCCCAATTAAAAACAGGTCCACACAGATGTGCTATGTCAATGTGCCAGTCCTTTTTCAAGGTTTGACATGCAATGGAACTTTTACAAAAATGCTCATTTTTACCTTGGGTTTCCATTTTGTGTCACTACAAGGATATAGGCCACACTCTCACTAGTACTCCAACAGTGGGATTTCTCCTCCTCTTGAAGTTCAGTTTTGTTGTTGTTTATTGTTAAGCATAGACTCTCCCCTCCTCCCAATTTTCATTTTAAAATCTTGAGACTTTCAGGCATATTGAACAATTGGTACAATGAACCATTTTCTATATGTCACTTTTCATTTACCAATGGTTAATTTTTTGTCACATTTGTCTCTCTTTTCACGTATAAATATAGTTTTGTTTTTGCTGGATGATAGAAAAGTTGTAGTTGTCATTTCACTTTACCCCCAAATACTTCAGTGTGTACCTCCTAAAAACAAACCAGCTCTCCTTCCTACTCATATGATAAAGCTCAAGAAATTTAAATTTGATCCAATAGTTAACATATAGTTTATATTTAATATTTTACCCAACTGTTCCAATAATGACCCTTTCTAGCATTTCTTTAAATTCCAGAAGTCCATTTGCATGGCCTTTAGTAGTCGCATTTTTTCCTTTCATCTAGAACACCTCCACAGCCTGCCTTTGTTTTCTCTTATTCCCTCCCATGACCCTTGAAAAGCCCTAGTCATCCTGTACTTCTCAAGGTTTGGGTAGATCAGTTCCTTTTCTATCCATGAGATTCAGGTTGAATGTATTTTGGCATGAATACTGTATAGAGAGGTCCCCAGCCTTCCTCCTTCCTCTCCATGGACACTGCCAGCATTACCCCCTGAGCTCCGCCTCCTATCTCTACCCCTCAGTTCCCTGCCCCCACCCACCCCATTCCCCATGGAAAAACTGTCTTCCACAAAACCAGTCCCTGGTGCCAAAAAGATTGAGGACCACTGCACAGGAATCATTTCCTAGTTGATTATGCTTAAGAAAAAATATATAAAAATATAAGGCTCTATAATGAGAATGACCTGACATTTTTAGGAAACAACTAAACACTGAAACCCATAATAGAATATCATCTTTAAATGATTGTTGATGGTTTGAAACACATCTCACATGCATTTATTTCATTTTATCATTGTGACCAATGAGGTGAATATTACTGGTCACAGTCCTAAGGCCCCTAAGGCATGGATGTGTGAGTACTCACTCAATTCCTGGAATTTATTCCACAGAAGGTTTGAATCTAGTTTCTGGACCCTGGTTTTGGATCTCAATTCTGTACCCTTCTGACCCAGTCAATGGATAAGGTTAAGCAGGATCTATTTTTTAATAATGGTAACAGTCATTCATCCTACTCAGAAATGCAACAGAGTTCAGCCTTAGTAAGTGCTTTTTAAAAGCAGCTTTCTAATTGCCTCTGGACCCTGATGAGTCTTTGGGATCTACATTTATGTAGATTATGTGTTAAGAGTTTGCAGAGCTAGCACTGTTGTTAATGCCATAGGCACTTGCTGGGAAATAAGAATAGAATAGCAGAAAGGAACTGAGATGTGTGAGTTCCCACACAGTCTCTATAAACTTGCAGCATGTTGAATAATAAATACAGATGTTAGCAAAGACATAGTCTTCTATTCTATGTTTGGTACCCACAGCAAGATAGATTGTGGGTCCAAGAAAAGTAATTTTCTTTGTTGGTTGTTTTTCCAGTGTGTTCCTGGTGGGAAGAACTTTTAAATCCACCCTGGAGATCTTGGGCATTAGCTCATGTAGAAAGGAGGCAATGTGTTCATAAGAGTTGTTTTTTTCCCCTAATACATTGAGGGTTTGCTTAAATGTTTATTTGATGAAGTAGGTTTCAAAGGGGGAAAGTCAGTGCCTGAAAGTGCACTGGAAGTGAGGTCTGGAACACAGAATATTCTCCACTGGGGATCTCATTCCTCAACATGGCCATATCTGACCTATAGGAAATAGGTTCCCTTCCCTAGTTTGATAAACTCTGGGAGTGAAGGCTCACCCCAACATGGAAACATCACCCACCTCCCTCACCAAACAATAAATCAGCCTGGTTCTTGTTTTAGGACATTTAGCCCCCCAGCTCTGGGGGTCATGTAATAACTCCTCCTCTTCTTGGGGAGGTGACAGGATGGGTATGTCTTGACGCATTTTGCCCTCAAAGTGGGCAAGGAGATGTTGGACCCACAGAACATGTAACAACCAACCTTCACAGGGCAACTCGACCACCTCATTTTGGATTTCTCTATCCACTGAACCAGGAACCTAGTCAGAATTTCAATTTTACCATGGTGTTAAATGAGGTCATCACTTAATTAATACCTGGCATATAATAAATGTGAAATTAATGACAACTGATTTATGATCAAGTTAGAATAGGTTCTAATTCGTTTTAATAATAAATCTTTATTAAATCCTCACCATGGGCAATGTGAGAATATAAAAATATGTAAGACGTAGAACTTGCCCTCTCAAATCTCATGGTCTGGCAGTAAAAATAAACAGATGTCTTTAATCTGAGTAGAAAGTGAGAAATAATGGAGTAGGCTAGGATATTAGAGAAGGGTGCATTTGAAGTTTTCGGGAGCTCCCTGCCTTAAACAATTCTGGATCCACAAGCAGATTATACTCTCTTAAGTATAAAGATCCTCAATGTCCCCCTGTATCTGTCTGCCTCATCAGTTCATATCCTTAACTGAGTGATCGTACTGCCATTAGGAATGGGCCACCTAAATGGCTCATGGGCCAGATCGTCATAGTCAGATTTGAAGCCAGGAAAGCTATTCTGAGCTGTAGAGCTCTTCACTGAGGATGGCTCCTGATAAATCTCATATTTCAAGCGCCATTTCAGCTTTCTGGCCACTGATTTATGTTACTGAGCTCAGGTTTCTATGCTGGGTAAGGAAGTGTGGTGGGAGATAGGATTGGGAAAGGAGGATTGCTATGGGCAACAGGGGGTCAGTAAAGCCCTCTGACCAGCAGGAATACTGTACAGAATTAGAGTGTTCCTTTACCCTGACATTAGCGGGGAATGGGACCAGTGGAGACTGCACGAGGGCAGTCTAGAAAGGAGGTTCTTTTGCTTTCATTCAGAACGCTGTGATGGAGGTTTACACGGGAAAGAGGTGCTGGAAATATGAAGTATGGGAGAGAGAAGGGAAAATAAGAATAAAAACTTTAAGAAAATCAGGAGGGAAGAACAAGTGATTTATGGTGAAGGAGGAAGGTAATGGGGTGGAGATGAAGGGTGGAAATGATTTTACTTTTAGGTATGCGCAGTTTGAACCCCTGGAGGAATCTTCTGATGAGAGGTGGTTGTGAATAGATGCATAGAACTAAAATTCACGGCTGAGCAGAACTAAAATTCATGGTAGGACTCGGTGCTGAAGATGTGAAGGAAGGAGACGTATCTACGAACGTGACCTCAAAGAGCAACAGTAGAGAAAATTACTTGTACCGTTGGTTCACCTGAATTATTCAGGCCTTAAGCCTCCCTAAATTTCTGGTCAGGAATTACACACATTGATGGCTCACACAACCCACAGTTGGTTTATTTTAAAAGTCCGAGCATATTAAAAAATAAGTATATGATTTCTGTTGTAGGTTATAAGGCTAATTTTGGAGATACTGCCCTGAAAATATTACATACTCAAACTTTAGTGTTTGTGAAAATAAACAAACACTACCCACAGGAGAACAAGCAAAGGCCATTTTTTCCAAGCTTTTTATAGCAAGGGACTTAACCATGATCCCTTGCATTTGGCAGAGAATCAGATGCGGGAAGGAAAGTGTAAAAGCTTTAGAGTGGGAAAAATGAAAGCCTTCAGTGTGCCCTGATGAAGGCTTTTGGCACGGGAAGCTGGCAGCAGGCTAATTAGAACCAGAGCATCCTCTGGGATTTGTTAGGGGAGCAGATGTGGCGGTCCCTGGTTATTCTGAAGTTGGAAGCAGGCATGAAAATTAGGAAAGCTGGCAGTTATTGATCAAGACCTGGCTGATTTGGGCTGGCTGCTGCAGGTTGTGAGTTAAACAGACTTTTATTTTTTTCTTCCATTTAGTTAATGATTTACTTTTAACAATTTAATATTATATCTTCCATAATGATTAGTGTAGATTCGTGCATACCATATATTTTTTCATTTTTTAAAAAAATTATTGTTCAAGTACAGTTTTCTGTCTTTTCCTCCCATCCCAGCCCACCCTCCCAGTGCTCCCCACCTCCCTCCCATTTCCACCCCCCTTACTTTTTATCCATGTGTCTTTTATACTTGTTCCTGTAAATCCTTCCCCTTTTCCCCTGAAATTCCCTCCCCTCTTTCCTCTGGTCCCTTTCAGCCTGTTCTCTATTTCAATGTCTTTGGTTAAATTTTGCTTGCTTGTTTGTTTTGTTGTTTAGCTTCCTGTTAAAGGTGAGATCATATGGTATTTGTCTTTCACTGCCTGGCTTATTTCACTCCGCATAATGCTCTCTAGTTCCATCCATGCTATTAGACTTTTATTTTTATATATGGCTTCACAATTGTCCGTTGGTGTACTCGGTCTTTCGTGTGGAAACACGTTCAGCTTTTAAAATTTCATTATCTTCACACTTGTCTGACCCTCTTGGCCACTGCTATCCCAGCTCTTTTTTCATTTTAATTTTATTGTATCATTTTTCATTTTTAATTACAGTTGACATACATTATTATATTAGTTTCAGCTATACATCCAAGTGATTGGACAGTACATAAATTACTAAGTTATATAATAACAAAAATTTCATACCCATCTGACACCATACACAGTTATTAGAATATTATTGACTATATTCCCTGTGCTGCCCTTTAGATCTCCATGACTATCCTGTAACTACTATCTGTACTTCTTAATCTCTTCACATTTTTTTAAATTAATTTTATTTAGTTATTTTTCAAGTACAGTTTTTTGTCTATTTCTCCCATCCCAGACCCCCACACACCGTGCTCCCCACCTCCCTCCCATTTCCACCCCCCTTAGTTCTCGTCCCTGTGTCCTTCCTATTTGTTCCTCCAAATCCCTCCCCCTTTTTCCCCTTAACTTCCCTTCCTTCTCCCCTCTGGTCACTATCCCCTTGTTCTCTATTTCAGTGTCTTTGTTTTTTTTTTCTGCTTGCTTGTTTGTTTTGTTGTTTAGCTTCCTGTTAAAGGTGAGATCATATGGTATTTGTCTTTCAGCACCTGGCCTATTTCATTATGGAAAACAGTATGGAATTTTCTCAGAAAAATAAAAATCGACCTGCCTTTTGACCCCACAATTCCACTGCTGGGATTATATCCTAAGAATCCTAAAACATCAATATCAAAGAACCTATGCACCACAATGTTCTCTTCACATTTTTCACCCAACCTCCCACCTCCCAATCCCTCTCCCATCTGGCTACCATCGACACCTTCTCTGTATCTATGGGTCTGCTCTGCCTGTTCATTTATTTTGTTTTTTAATTTAATTGTTGGTAAATACATATTTATTGCCATTTTATCATCTTTTTATGTACTCAAATGTGGCTTTCTGAGGTGTATATTTGGATTGTTTTTTTAGCTAATCCCATGTCCTTTTGCATTAAATCTTTTAAAACTTTAGTGTAAAATAAAAACAAATGAAACACCTTTATACCATAAGAAGTTAAAATCATACAAAGGGTATAAAATAAAAAGACAATTCCTTTTCCCTTTCCCAAGTTCCTCCCCTCAGAGTTAACCACTATTAATAGGTTCTTATACATCTGTTAGAAATGATCTATGCATATGTAAACAGGGAAACTACATACCTACAGTTTGTATTTACCTTCTCTTTTTAAACTTTTTACACAAATGGGATTAGGCTACAAGAACCCTTTTCAAAATGTATTTTACTGATTATGCTATTACAGTTGTACCAATTTTCCCCCTTTGCCCCCTGTGCCTGGTACCCACCTTCCTCCAGCAACTGCCTCCCTTAGTTCATGTCCATGGGTCCTGCATATAAGTTCTTCAGCTTCTCCACTTCCTACGCTGTTCTTAACAACCCCTTGTCTATTCTGTACCTGTCAATTTGTATTTCTTAATCCCAGCACCTTTGCAACCCATTCTCCCTGTTTCCCCTCCCAACTGATAACCCTCCAACTGATCTCCATATCTATGTTTCTGGTTCTGTTATGCTTGTTTGCTTAGTTTTTTTTTAGATTTAACTGTTAATAGTTATGAATTTATTGCCATTTTAATGTTTATAGTTTTGATCTTCTATTTCTTAAATAAGTTCTCTTAACATTTTATTAATATGGGCTTGGTGATGATGAGCTCCTTAGCTTTACCTTGTCTGGGAAGGGTATTATCTGTCCTTCAATTCCGAATGACAGCTTTGCTGGATAGAATAATCTAGGTTGGAGGTCCTTGCTTTTTATCACTTTAAATACTTCTTGCCAGGCCCATCTAGCCTCAAAGTTTCTTTTGAGAAATCAGCTGATAGTCTTATTAAAACTCCTTTGTAGGTAATTGTCTGCTTTTCTCTCACTGCTTTTAAGATTTTCTGTCTTTAACCTTTGACATTTTAATTGTGATGTGTCTTGGTGTTATTCTCTTTGTGTCCATCTTGTTTGGAATTCTCTGTGCTTCCTGGACTTGTATGTCTATTTCCTTCACCAAATTAGGGAAGTTTTCTTTCATTATTTTTTCAAATAAGTTTTTAATTTCTTCCTCTTTCTCTTCTCCTTCCAGCATCCCTATGATTTGGATGTTGGTACATTTGAAGATATCCCAGAGGCTCCTTACACTATCCTTATTTTTCTGGATTCTTTTTTCTTCTTGCTGTTCTGATTGAATTTTTTTTCTTACTTATGTTCCAAATCATTGATTTGATTTTCAGTTTCATCACCTTCACTGTTAGGTCCCTGTACATTTTTTTTATTTCACTTAGTATAACCTTCATTTCTGCCTAGGTCTTATTATGCTGTTTAAATACCCAATGAGTTCCTTGAGCATCCTAATAACCAGTGTTTTGAACTCTGTATCTGGTAGATTGCTTATTTCTATTTTGCTTAGTTCTTTTTCTGGAGTTTTGTTCTGTTCTTTCATTTGGGCCATATTTCTTTGTCTCCTCATTTTGGCAGCCTCCATGTGTTTGTTTCTGTGTGTTTGGTAGAGCTGCTTTGACTCCCATCTTAGTAATGTGGCCTGTCTAGATGAATGTGGCTTCTTTAATTCCTTGGTTGTTGGACTTTTGTACAGCTCAATTTGCTGACAGTTCAGGGTAATATTTTTTTTGTAGTCTAGTTATCATTTTTGCTGTGGTTACACCAAGAACCTTTTTTTTTTGCAAGCTGCTTTTTGTGGTCATCTTTGGAGAACTTTATATTGGTACATGTCAGTCTATCTTGTTCTTAAATTTTAAATCATTGATAGATGTTCTTAAATTGCTCACACAGAAAGAGTGCCCCAAATTTTCCCCTTATCAAGTGTTTGAGTGTACTTTGTTCTTCCCACTTTTATTGACATTTTCCAAATTTAAACCAAGATGATAGGTATGTTAACTTAAATTTGGTTTACTGTCAGTGAGATCAAGAATCTTTTCATTAGATTTATTGGTGATTTTTCTGTCCATCTTTCCATTAGATCAGTTCCTTACTACTTTATAAGAACTTCTTTTTGTCAAAGAAATCAGGCCTTCTTTTTAAATCATCTTTCACTTTATTTATGATCTTACTTTTTGTCATACAGAAGTTTTCATTTTAACTTTAAATTTATGAGTTTGTTTTTTCTCATTGACCTAAATTGTATGTGTTCAATTGAAAGACCTTCTCTTTTACTTAAATTTTTTTTGTTTGGTAGCAAAATTACATGGGATGTAATTGAAAGAAATCGAAGTGTCTGGCACTTCTCTCTGAATTGGTTCACTCTGTTATCTCATAAAAGTTAATGCAAGCTTGGGGGTTAGAAACCCTGAGAATCTCCTAATGATGAGAAGAAATAGAAAGGAGAACAGAGTTGTTATTCAACCTCTGAAAGAAAAGCCTTCTCAGTCAGCTTGTTAACTGCCCCATTTTTTCTTCTGGAAATAGTATTTGGTGGTTTACACCCACTCCTGGCATTAATTCCTATAGCTAAGAAGCACGGATAACAAGACAATATAAGCAAGGCATGGGACCACAGATAAAATGGCCATCCTTGAAGGCACAGCTCACCCCTGGACATCACATCCAGAAATACTGTAGCTTCCTGATTGCCCCAGATGTATTAGAAGGAGATGAGGGAATAAGGATAGAGTAGTCTAATGAGTTGAGAATTGCAGATGGGGACTTAAGAAGTGGAAAAGATGCTGTTGGATTTGGTCCATCCCTTTGATAGGTCTTATTCCTTATCAGAAGGACAGGCAGTGACTGCTATAGCTATTGTTGCCCAAACCAATGGGACCTCAAGTGTTCTCTATGTTCTACCCACTCTTTGTTTGCTATTTTGGGTTTGTAGGTAGACCTGGCTAGAAACAGAGCAAAAGGGAGGTTGAGTTTTTCCAGTTCCTCTTTAGCTCTGTACTCTGCTGCACAATAACCAATATCAGAAGAATACTCACTTTTGTTTACTCTGAGGCACATTTCCTCATGTCTTCCTGTTCCAAGAACCACTGTTGATCTATCCAGTAATTTAGGGCAATAACAATATGTGATCCCTTTGTAAAATAGTATTTCAACATAATAGAGTGAAGAGGCAGATTTTCCATCCTCCCTGCTGAAGATGACCTAGCTTGATATCTTTGGTCTTACCATCTGCCTAGTGGACATCCAAGGGCTCAGCTCTCTACATCCTGCATCTCGTCTCTTCATCCTAGCTGCAGGTGGAGGCTCTAGAGGCTGAGTTGTAGCTCCCAGAAATCTAGGCAATCCCAAAAGGTTTTATGTTCCTTTTATCAAACATCATAGGAAGAAGAATGAAATACTGAGTTTGAGTCCAGCCTCTTTGAATGCAAGGGATACTCTGAACTTGTACTCCTAATAAGCATCCCATCTAGTGTATAGGCAAACCATTTGGGATATGAAGGACGCCATTTCTCCAGGGATTGCACTTTGATGTGGAAAACTCAAGATATGCCCTAGTCATTTCTTATCTGTGACTGTGACCACTGGATTGACCATTCTGGAGAAACCATGATTAAGTCTAGAGAAGCCTACTAAGAAAGAATTCCATTCTGCCTTTCATCAACCAAGAGCCTGCACTCGGAATTTCTTCTAAAACCATCATGTTGAGATGTAAAAGCAATAGACATTTCATGGGCCTTATGGTAATTATTTATGTAAAAACAATTACCATAAGGAAGAAAAAGCACAGCTAGATGCTTCAGTACTTCACTGGTTCATTCATACAATAGGTATTTACCCCTTACTACATGTCGAGGACTATGCTAAGAATTGGGAATGTGTCTAGGATAATAATAGTAACTATAGCTAATAATTATTGAGTTCTCTACTACCTATGAAGAATTGTGTTAAGTGCTTCACATGGGTTATCTCATCAAATGCTCACATCAACCTTGTAATTAGCTGTTTTTTAAATCTTTACATGAAGATAAGGGAAGTTAAGTTTAGCAAGGTTAAACAACTTGCCCAGCAGCACGTTGATAATAAAGATCAACGCTGGAATACAAACCCAGTGTACTTTCTGCTTTTTGTTTACTATTGTTTCCATATGAGGCAAAACAAGTCTCTGCCTTCATGAAACTAATAGTCTAAATTAGAACACACACTTCTTCAGACAGGTTCTTAATTTGTCTCTAGAAAGATGTGGAGTGTCCACCGGAGGAGGCTTCCCACCTTTCAGCAGGATTTAGGCTAGCCATATGTACTCAGTTGATGGAAGTTGCTTAATGACACGGATGCCCTTGATTTTGTCCAATCTCATTCATTTCCCCCATCTCCTATATCCTCCTCCTGGCACACTTTGCCTTGTCCTTCTGCTGCCCTCTTTCTTCTGAGTGTCCTCCCCTCCACACCTGTTAATTTCTCTCTCCCATTTAGGCAATTCCTAGACTCCCTAAATGCCACTTTTGAAAGACAACATGGAAGGAAGAGAAAATTTCACTGCGAGTGAAATGAGGTATTGATGGATGGCTTTAGTAAGCCTAGGGGTCCTTCTTTAGCATTCTCTGGCATTTAAGGGACTCAGAATTTCAAAAGCACATCCACATGAGTCTTCTGTCATTAATCTCATTTTTTCCATGATTAACAACCCAGTTCATTATGTTTTCAGCTCACATTAATCTTCTCTTCTGTGAGTTTGGTGACATTTGGAGTCATTTTCCCCTCTATTTATCCATCTGGGATCTTTAGAAAAGATAAGTGTGCAGAGAGTCATTTTTTGCTCATGCTGAAATTCTGTAAGAGGGCTGAAGGTTTGGTCCTCACTGCTGTAAGAGGGCTGAAGGTTTCTCCAGTCCTGAGAGAGAAACCTCTGAAGTCAGGCATGGATTCCCTACAGAAGACAGAGAGCCCCCTCCATGGAGCTCCATGGGGAGTCTCCACTTGGGATTGAGCTGCAACATAACTGCATCAGAAATCACAATAAGCAATGCTCCCTGGATCCTGACTGTCCTTCTGGAACAGATGGATTTGGGACAGAGCTGTGGAGGTAGCAGAAACAGTTGCGCGATTAATGAGTCAGAACAAAGTCTTTGGCCTGAGTCCTTTCTTTACCACCTACACGCTATTTGACCTTAAACAAGTCACATAATCTCTCCCAGATCCACTTGCCTCCTCTGCAGACTGGCTGCAAAGGTGCATCTCCTCTCTGCATGAGAGGGTTTTGAAGGTTAACTTATATTCTCATCTCTGTCTTTGAGTAAGTTTATAACCTTGCTCATATTACTTGATTTTTTCAATTTCTGAGGCCCCTTCAAATACTAATAATATAAGGGTGGGGCAAAAGTAGGTTTATAGTTGTTCTTATGGAAAATAATACAATAAATAATAAATAATAATGTAAGAATAAACTCTTTTGCATACTCTGAACTGTGAACCTACTTTTGCCCCACACTGTATGACTAGAAAGAAATAATAGGCTATTGGGAAAATCTTAGAGGCTATTATTTCTTATTTCTCATCTTATATTTTTTAAAGTCTTGGAGAGGCCCTGGCTGGGCAGCTCAGTTGGTAAGAGCATCATGTCGATACACCAAGGTTGCAGGTTGGATCTCTGGTCAGGGCACATACAAGAAGTAACCAATGAATGAATAAATAAGTGGAACAACAGATTCTCTCTCTCTCTGTAAAAATTAATTTAAAATAAAATTTAAAGGCTTGGAGGTATTGACATATTTAAAGATCTATTGGGGAGGGGTTATGTTGTTTAGAAAACAGACAGAATCCTTTGGAAATTTAGTTAAGAGCATCCTCCCAGGTATGATGTAATCTCAGGAGGTTACAGGGGAGGCAACTCTTTTGGAGATTCTGGGCTGACAGCCCCTAACAAAATTTTGTTGTGAAGGTTGGAGTGTACTCATTCATTTCTTATTTCAAGTAAGAAAAAATATGCAAAATTGGAATGTCAGAAGCCATGACAGATACTACTATCTCTAATCATTACCTGTGAAATATTATTGTTATTTTTCCTTGCAGCTGAAATGCAGGGCTAACTCACATTAATGCATGCTACTGTAGGGAGAAAGGTGTAATTAAAATGTATTGCTGTAGAAGTCAGAATGGGTTTAGGAGAAGAACCAGTAAAGATGAGAGAAACCTGGACTGTTTGCTCTAATTCTGTATAACTAAAAACAAGGCAACATAATTCAGATATGTTTTCATTTATTGACAGTTTTCTCCCCCAGCAACTGGGATTTGAACTGGAGATTCCCATTACGCAAATAACTCCCAGTGGTGTTCATGGAAATTACCTGCATAACCTACTCTCCTGCCCACATAGCATGCCAGGTGCCTGAGAATACTTTTAATTGCAATGTGCTTCTCTTTGCAAAAGAGCTAATGGCATCTGCTTCCCTTTCCTTTAGGTATCCAAGCAAGGACTGAAATAATGAAGAGACACATGTGTTAGTGGCAAGACTAACTTTTGAACCACGCAAGAAGGAAATCAGCGGTGTGGACAGGGCTGGAACCATTGCCACGCTTGTTTGTTGGAGTAAATGAGGAATGGGCTTGTGATTATGCTGACATTCCAGCATGAATCTGGTAGACCTGTGGCTGACCCGTTCCCTCTCCATGTGTCTCCTTCTACAAAGTTTTGTTCTTATGATACTGTGCTTTCATTCTGCCAGTATGTGTCCCAAGGGCTGTCTTTGTTCTTCCTCTGGGGGCTTAAATGTCACCTGCAGCAATGCAAATCTTAAGGAAATACCCAGAGATCTTCCTCCTGAAACAGTCTTATTGTATCTGGACTCCAATCAGATCACATCAATTCCCAATGAGATTTTTAAGGACCTCCATCAACTGAAAGTTCTCAACCTGTCCAAAAATGGCATTGAGTTTATCGATGAGCATGCCTTCAAAGGAGTAGCTGAAACTTTGCAGACTCTGGACTTGTCTGACAACCGGATTCAAAGTGTGCACAAAAACGCCTTCAATAACCTGAAGGCCAGAGCCAGAATCGCCAACAATCCCTGGCACTGCGACTGTACTCTACAGCAAGTTCTGCGGAGCATGGCGTCCAATCACGAGACAGCCCACAACGTGATCTGTAAGACTTCCGTGTTGGATGAACATGCAGGGAGACCATTTCTCAATGCTGCCAATGATGCTGACCTTTGTAACCTCCCTAAAAAAACTACCGATTATGCCATGCTGGTCACTATGTTTGGCTGGTTCACCATGGTGATCTCATATGTGGTGTATTATGTGAGGCAAAATCAGGAGGATGCCCGCAGACACCTTGAATACTTGAAATCCCTGCCAAGCAGGCAAAAGAAAGCAGATGAACCCGACGACATTAGCACTGTGGTATAGTGTCCAAACTGACTGGCATTGAGAAAGAAATTTGTGTGCAATTGCAGTAGAATAAGTGGTTTACTTCTCTCATCAGTTGTAAACATTTAAAACTTTGTATATCAGTTTCTTTTGAATTATGCCACTGTTGAACTTTTAACAGACATGACAACATAACAAATGATTTTAGTTTAGGTGATCCGCCTCTCCATTGTACCCCACCCCCGTGATATATCCCTGAGTCAGCTACTATCTGAACATTATTTAGCTCCATCTCACTATTTAATAATGAAATTTATTTTTTTAATTTAAAACCAAATAAAAGCTTAACTTTGAACCATGGAAAACAGAGTGACTTATTGGTCAAGAAAACAGTATAGTGATTCCATCTGCATAGGAAAGGGAAACGAACAACCCTGGTGAACCTAAAGAGCTATCAGAGTGAAAGATGTGTTATTAAACCCTGTTGTATGTACACTGGGGAGCCATAGCCGAATTATTTACCAAATAAAGCATCTGTCATTACTTTAGAATACCGAGCCTTGGTGAACCCAGGTGATAGATAACACACAGTGCGGTGTCCTGCAGGGCTTAGTCAGTTGAGATGCCTCTAAGTGTTTGTTATCTAAAAGTTGGTGTATATAGCAATAAAAGACACAACTTCTACTTTTTTCTAGAAACGCAGACAAGAAAAAGGCTACCCATATTCTGTTTCCAACATTACCTTCTAGTGGACAGGGGTGTATGACCAACACAGAAATAGCAAAGCTAAAAAGAAAGGTCCTAATAGTCATGTAGCGTCAGCTGTGTGCAAGCACCATGCAACTCATGTTTATACTAGTGTGTCTGCAAGCGCTCACTGCAACAGGAAAAGTGACAATTGTACCCCATTTGCATAAGAGGAGAGTGTGGGTAAGAGGTTCAATGACCTGCCAGGTAGAAAGCATCAGAACTTACCCAAGTCTTCCTCTCTCTGAAGAGTGAGGTCTTCTTATTATGTCCCTACTGGGTTGGTTTAAAGAGGTATAATCTGCATATTTTAAAATGCACCCATATTAAGTGTACAGTTCAATAAGTTTTAACAAATGTATACTCCTCAAAATATTATGTCCCTGATATTGTTCAGAAAATAGAGGAAAGCTCATTTAGTTCTTAAAGTAGGGAATTGTAGGGGGGGCATAAAGATGTCATTACAAGTAATCCTTAAAATTTGTGTGGGATCTCATCTGATGGTGATGTAGCCAAGGAAGGTAGAGGAAGCAGAGGAAGCAAAGGGATAAAAGTGTAGGAAGGTATTTGGGATGAAGGAGTCTATGTACAGATGAAGTGAGAGACCAGTTAGAGCCACACCATGGGGATCTTGGTTCCAAACTCAGGAATAAGAGTCACTGATTGCATTTATGGAACACTTATTATGCCCCAAGTACTTTTTTGAGATTGTCTTAGTCCTTACAGTTACTCTAGAGGAGATAGTCTTTTGTGAATGAGGAATCAGAGACACAGGAATTTAAGTAATTAATTCAGGACCCTAGCGCTTATAATACACAAAGCAGATAAGAGAACCCCCTCAACCAACTCCAGAACCTATAGTCTTCTGAACTATGTAACTTCACAGTAATAAACTTTACTACAGAAAGTTGCTGGTTTCCCAGACCTAGAGTTTTTCAGACTCCTAAGTGATGGTTTCATTCAAAAACAACAGGAAAAATAGCCGTTTGTGAGTTCAAGCAGGAAGGAGGTACCCTTTGCCATTTTGACCCACCTCACCATCTGCAGTCCATATTAGGTTACCTTTGGGCTTCCAGGAGTCACATTTCTGCCCTTAGAAGGCACCACGATTTTTAAACACACCAATTGTCTCTAAAAGGGTTACCAGCATGGACTAATGAAGGTCAGCCAACCCAAGACCTGTTAGGGCATTCAGAGCATTGTGGCCAGACTACACTGGTGCTCACGCCCCAAGGCACAGGCTTTTCATGCCCACCCTAGTTTTTCTAAAAAGCGTACAGCTTACTCTGAAGGCTGAGATGTGAAATTCAGGATATGGGCCCCAGAACTCCTGCATTCCAGTGAGAAGAAAGCTGGACTGTCTGCTTTTGCTAACTGGATTTGAAGGCCTACAGATGAATCTGGAGCTTTGCTGAAGATTTAACGCCCCCTGGAGGACATTATTATAATAGATCTCTGTAAGTACTGCCATAAAAAGATGCCTACCTGAATACAGCCCCCACTCTTTTCCCCCTAAAGAATAGGAAAATCAAGCCTTTGCTAAGATAACCCTTTAAATTTTAAAATAAATTGTATCTGTTTTGAGCCTGTGAATCACATTCATTTTAGAAAAGCTTTCACAAATTGCATAATCCATTCCAGGTTGCTCCTCTAAAATTTTTACTAATAAGAGCTTATTTTGCTAATGACCAATTAGTCAAGTGTAAGCATTATATATAGGAAAAAAACCTCTGAGGAGTGTTATAGTATAGTTGTATTCTTGCTCAGATATAGCACAGTTAAATTCGATGTTTTAGTTTGTAATTCTCTGCATCCATAGAGTTTAAGAGGAGCCTCCTAGGTTAAAAATAATCCCCTTGCTTGATTTTTATATGTAGATTTTTAGTTAATGGTAGCATAAGTGCAAGTGCTTTTTAAAAAATAATAAGATTCATTTCACTGTTTAATAAAATGTATCTTTTAATTTAAAACCAATGGAGGGGAAAATTCTTTATTTCTTGAATAACTAACAGGCTATAGGACTCCTTCATGACCACACTGAAGGGAAATGCTTTTCCCCTCAGTTTGTAAGGACACTGCACCCCAGTAGGCCAGCAGCTCACGATGCCAATGAATGGGGACATTTTACGGAGGTTCACAGCTGTACAGAAAAAGGCCCCATGTGGATGCTCTGATTTTGATCCCAACATACTTCTTCATTTTTCAGACCTTTGCAGGTGTTTGTGTACAAAGAGAGCTACCTATTTTAGGACTGCAAGGCTTTCAAAATTAACTCTAATCTCATTATCTAAGGCACATACGGTCGTTTTAAATATTTTAAGTAGCAGCTTCTTTGCTCAACCTACTCCTCCCATATCACCACCTCAACCTTTTAAATTGAAAAATACCTGGGGATTTCAATCTAATCACTGACAATGTGCTAATCTCTGAAGCAAGGGAAATCATAAAATATGCCAACCCAACTGGAACATTTTAAAGAAAGGAATAAAAAGTTATGTAATGGAAGATTTAACTTTCAAGAACACGCTGGCAAATTGTAACGCACTGATATACAAATTCTGCCAGGTACGCGCTGTTCTTTTTCAGGTCCTCCTCTGATTACCCACAGTCATTCTTGTTCTGACATCAACAAGCATAAGGCAGTCTGGGATGTGAGTAGGTTTTCCTTACTGGCTCTAGACTTTCAATTCATACAGTAAGTTCTCTCATGTATCTGGCACAGTTAGAGAAAGAAAAAATGCTTAGCTAAATGTTCAGGGTACCAGAGATAGGCAACATCCTGACATTTCAGGACTGAAAGAATTCTGGAGATAATCTCACCCACTGACTTTACGGGTGTTGACGTTGAAACCCTTACAGGCTTGAAGACTGACACTCCTGACTCCATGGTCTCCCAGCCAGTGTCTCTCCCAATAAACTTTTTCCCATCTCCAAAGAAACAGATCTGCATAATAATATGCACCAGAAAAATGCCACTGGCTATTGGCAGTCATTTGTTTTTGCAGATTCAGAAGACATTTAAGGTCCCTACATTGTCACAGAGTTATAATAAAGAATATCCATGGTTGTTAAAAGCTTCTTATTTCTTCCAGATATAATGAGAGAATCTGTTTTCCTTTCACAAATAGCCCCGGATAACATGCCCAACGCTGTGCATGAGCTGATTTTCTGGGGGAGATGTGGAGAAAATAATCCTGGTGCAACTTCTGGGGAAGCAAGCATTGATTAGCATCAGTTACCTTGAGGAGCAACATAAACCCTGAGTGACCAAGTGCAGCTCTGCTGGCAGGTGGGGAGTGAGTGCCCTGAAAGAAGCTTCTCTGTTTCCAGAGCTCTTGTCACCCTGGCTTCCCAAAGCAGTTAGCATTGACTCATCAGGTTGGCTGGGTCTGACCCAGACAAAGCAAACCAGAGGCAAACTGTTGTATAACACATTTGAAAGTGCCCTCCTCAGCCTGCTCCCAAAGCCAGATAGGTGAATCGGAATTTAAGGAAAAGGAAGATCTGAGTTCCTCATGCCCCATTCGCCCACACTTGTTACATGGATGGTCACAAATGCACCACATGATTTAGTGGGCCACAGAGGCAGAGCAGGGGCAATTTCTCAAGGTCCAGGACCTCTTCCTTGCAGCCCAGGGAAGAACAGAGGTGAGAGCAAAAGGAAATCCACTTGTATTTGTGGCTCTAACTCCTTCAACATTGAAAGAACCAGAGCTGGTGTGAATCATTTGTGTGTGTGTGTGTGTGTGTGTGTGTGTGTGTGTCTACGTGCACCTGGGAGTGACATGGAGAATTGGGTCCTGAGAGCATGAGGAAAAGACACAGTAAGAACACTGAAAACAAAATCTGCTTGTCAGTAGTTTGGTTTAGGGAGGGTCCAGGTTTCAAGTTCCTGGGGAAATTACTGATGTACTTTCAAGGCTGTCTCCAAGTTCATTGAAAACATTTATGCCTCTTACTAACCGCAACTGAGTTGATCAAGTTTGTGAACTATGCTCCTTCTTTGGCTGATAAATGTTCCAAATGTTGCTCATTATTTTAAAAAAGGAATCAGTGCATTTACTTTCTTTGCCTGTGGATGCATGAGCATCCAACTGGCAAAAGTTTTCACATCTGACCTTAAAAGTGAGGCTGCAAAAGGATATATTGTGAGTCTTTCTGGGGTTGGGACCAACATTCTATTTTTTGCTCCAATGTTTCATTTATATTTTATTCTCAGAGAAGTGTTTGTAAAATAGAAGGCAATCTGAAATCTGCCTGTTGGTCTTAAGATGAACAAGCCAGCTGTTGAGCTAATATCATTGATTACTGAATCAATTTTTTAAAAAATCACCCATAGGAAGTAGAATGGGGCTACTCCAGCTTTCTTAGGGTTGCCACATTTCTTCAGTGAGAAAAGTGTATGTGAGATGCTGGTTCACTCTCCAAGTCTTTCATCCTCACAGCCTTGCCAATTCCCTGTCTCTGAGGAGCCAGCTACAGCAACAAGAGGAGAATGTGAAATGAGAAAGGAAACACAAAACTTGGGAAAGTGCGACCTAGAAGCAAGGCATTAGGGGAACGAACAGGACAGACTGACACTGACCCTTTCGGCCCTTCACCATTGACAAGACTTATCTTCACACTGACACATGACTGAAGCAGTCCTGTGTATAAATCACAGATGAAGAACCCTTTACAAACCAAAGGATCTTCTGTCAAATAATTTCACCTCTCCCTATCCAAAGTTGTCATTGACTTGGCACAATGTTCTTTCCATCTGTTCCTACCTTCCCTGGTTCTCACAAAAGTCCTGCCAAGTAGGCCTCCATATGGCTCCCATTTTACAGATGAGAAAACTAAGACCCAAAAGATATTCTGCCCAAGATCACACAGCTGATGTGCAATAATGGAGCCAGATCTTGTTACCTGCAAAGTCATTTTTTCCACCTAAGCCACACTTCCTAGTTATGCATCATCCTTTACTCTTGTGAAGTCTCATTTTAGGCCTATGATAATAAATGGAAGAGGATAGGACAAGACATTTTTCTTAATTTGCTCAACAGAGAAATGAGGTTCAAAAGGATAAAGCAATATCTTACTCAGCCAGTTAGCAGAGCCTGGTATTTGGAGCACAGTGGTTCATCCTCTCATCGCATCCACCCCTCTGTGCCCAGCCCTGAAATCCCACATGTACAGACAGTAAACCATGCTCTTGGAAAGGGCAGACATGAATAGAGCTCTCAATCAAGGAAGCAGTGGCCCTTGGTTCCTCTGTTGGTCCTGGGATGGTGGCGAGGGTGGTGTCTAATACATTGCTTTGTGGCAGCCACATCTACCCTAACTGCCACAATTGCATGTCCACCAGCCAAATTTCAGGTGGTACTGCCACATGCATTTGCATAAGGATTTTCTCTGGCCAGCACAGCACACTCTGCCACTTACAAACAAAGCTGAGGATGCTAGGAAGTTGCCACCCTCTGGGAGCAGCCCTCAAGTGATGACTACTGGAGACTCGGTGTGAAAACACCCTGTTCCTTTGCTCTTCGAAGCATGTATCCTACTCTGTGTTACAGACTTTCCCCAGCATGATGAAGCTCCCTTGCCTATCATGGGAACAGGCTTGGTGGGGAACTATTTGGGGGTCTTTTCTTTCTTGTCTCATCTCCACATGAACCTATTAGTGTCTCCTTCACCTCCCAAATAAACTCTTCACACTCTAAATCCTTGTCTCAATGTCTGCTAATTGGAAGAACCCAAACTACGATATCTGAGGATACCCTGTATCAATGCTTTCTATGCCTGGATAATGATCTGACAGCCTGAGAAAGATAAGTACCTATGCTTTACCCAGGCCACTGAACTGGAGCCCCTGGAGGCTGGGCTCAGGCCTCTGTATGTTCTGTTGGCTCCTCCCTTCCCTGGAGATGTAGAGTGATTGGTGATCTGATCAGTCAGTGACCACTGACCACAGAGGATATCCTGTACTGAGAATTTCTCCTCAAACACGGTGCTTGATGAAACTTAGCTACCTTAAAAAATAAACTGCTATCCCATCATGAAGAATGAGTGTTATCTGAACCCACAATAAAGTTTCTCTTTTGCCTCACATGCCAGGAAATGAAGAGAAAAACAAAAGAGAAATCTGTGCTTCTAATTTAGTAACTTTATATCATCTCATACTTTATTGAGCTACAGTTTAGTTTCTCCTACTTTTTGTCTGCTGCAACATGTACAGCATCAGTTATTCTGATTTTTTAAATTTATTATTTGTCTTTTTCTCTTTTATAAGTATGTCTTTATTCCCCCTCAAGCCCTTTATATAATGAGACAAAAATTTATGTTTATTTCCCTTCTTTTACATTTTCCTCAAATATATAGATTAATCCAGACTCATTTCCTGTTCTGTGTTGCATAAGTTCTGACTTCTTAGTATTTGATCCACCTTGCTTCCATGTTCCAAAACAGTTGATATCCCACCATCCTTTCTATGAAGCTACACCTGAATCACCAAGATTTAGGATCAAATACAAGTTCAAGCCTCACAATCCCACAGCTCCCAATAGCTATTTGTCATGATTTCTCCCACCCAACTTGGCAGGAAGGAGATAGAGGGTATGAGAACATCAATTTCTGAAGAGGAAACTGAGATTCAGCGATGCTAAGAGACCCAGCCAAGGTGTCTCCAGGCTATCCAGTGAGTGAGCTGGGAGTTGGAGGGCTGTTGGCAACCAAGTTCTCTTGCTCTATCCGCTTCTCATCAGTGAGTCATGAATGCCTTTGGAGAAGCCTCAGGGAACAGCAGAGAAAACAGTAATGATCTGGTTCAAGAGAACACTCCGTTCAGGGGGGATAAAAAAAGTTTGCACTTATCTCTATTCCAAGTTGGCAGAGTATATTGTCATCATTCCTGATATTATAAGACAACAGCAATAGTTAGTATTTTATTGTTTTCTTTTCCATTTACTCTTTCCAACTGATGCCACATGTTATAAGCTGAATTGTGTCCCTCTCAAAAGTTATATGTTGAATTCCTAACACCCAATGTCTCAGAATGGGACTGTATTTAGAGATAGAGCCTTTAAAAGAGATAATTAAATTAAAATGAACCCTGTAGAGTGGGCACAAATCCAATATGACTGGTGTCCTCATAAGAAAAGATTAGGACATACAAGGAATGCGTGTGTCAGAAAGAACATATAAGGACACAGCAAGAAGATGGCCATCTGTAAGAAGAGGCCTCGGAAGAAATCAAACCTGCTGACATCCTGATCTTAGACTTTCAGATCGATGAAAAAAATTAATTCCTGTTGTTAAAGCTACCTAATCCATGGCAGGGTTAACAAACTAATACATCTCATTAACCCTTGATTTCCGGTGAGTATTTTGCAGGAAATACAATTAATGCCACCACACATCTGGATTTTTCTGTGTTCCCCTTAGTTTTTACAGGCAACTTTGCTTTGGAAATGGATCTGCCTCTGTCCTCTGGAAATGCCCCCATGCTGAAAAATGAGTGTAATAGTTCTGAGAAATGTGAGCATCCATGTAGACATATGAGAACAAAATGACAAAATGAATAAGTGATAGGATTGGGCTGGGTTCTTTTCCAGATTGGCCATAGGTGATAAAGCATCTTAATTGAAAGAATGATAAAATTATCTGTGTGCCCCACATTTAATTACATCCAAATAATATCTGAAATCCTATTCCACCTCCCGTGGGCTTCATTAGGAATTTTCCTCAGAGCTAAAAATCCCAACAACTCCATTAAACCAATTGTCCTTAAGAGCAGGGGGCTTTACAATTCGAAGGGTTTTAATCAGTTCCTTTACAGCAGTTTTCACAGTAGATTAGCTCTGTTTACAACGCCCATGATCAATTCTCTGATTAGGGGCTTTTAAAACTCTGACCAGGGTGGTAAAGGATGTCTCTAGCCTCTCATTCTCAAAGAGTAATAAAACATTGTAATTGGAACTGGCTCACCATTGGTCAATGACACACTATCAGCAACTACAGTTCAGCTACTTAAGACACTCAAAAGACTTCTATGGGCAAGAAATCTAGAAGCCAGAAACAATGGGAAGCCTGTATAAGAAAACAACAACACAATTTACAATAACCAAGTGCTGGAAGCAACCTACGTGCCCATCGGTAAATGAACAGATCAAAAAACTATGGTACATTTACCCAATGGAATTCTATGCAGCAGAGAGAAAGAAGGAGCTCCTGCCCTTTGCAACAGCATGAATGGAACTGGAGGGCATTATGCTGAGTGAAATAAGCCAGGCAGTAAGGGGCAAATACCATATGATCTCACCTTTTACTGGAACCTAATCAACAAAAGAAAAAAACAAGCAAAATATAACCAGAGACATTAAAATTAAGAACAATCTGACAGTAACCAGAGGGAAGGGGGAGGAGATAATGGGGGAAAAGGTTTTCAGGAACAACTACCAGGGACACTTGGACAAAACCAAGGGGGGGGGGTGGAAGCAAGGGAGGGAGGTGCGTTTGGCTCGGGTGAGGGGAGTGGTGGGAGGTAAATGCAGACAACTGTAATTGAGCAACAATAAAATAATTGTTTAAAAAAAACAGCTTGATAGGTCACAGATTCAGCTACTCTAAGTTCCTCAAGTGTATAAAAGCCCAATTAGCCTTGTGTTTTAACTTGGCTTGTGGTATGGTAAGAAAGAGTACAGGACTTATTTTATTTTGCTTGCAAAATGAAAATAACTTCAATGTTTAAAAATCCGAGACTATAGAACCATGTAGAAAATGAGAATAATATCAAAGAACATGAAGAAGAAAGTACATATTACTCCAAGTCCCACTACTCAGAAATAACTACGCTTAATATCTTGAACTCTTTTCTGGGCCTCTCTCCATGTATATACATATAAAAAAAATTTATGTAAAAAATGTAGTATGCATATTGTTCAAATACAATAGATGGCACCCCATTTTACCCTCAATAAGGTCCAGGCCAAGCTCCTTAATACTAACATGGCCTTTCCTGATCAGTCTTGTTCAGTTTTCCAGAATGATCTCTTGCCTTGACCATTGCCCCCAGGCCCACTAGGTTCCTGACTTTCCCATCTTGAACTCCTGGAAACTCATGGGAGAAGGATGGGATCAACTTTACATTTTGGGAGGCTAACTGGCAGCAGTAGTCAGAGAGAATTGCCAGGGGCGGGGGATGACTGAAGATATAGAGCCCGGGTATTTGCTGCACTAAATTCAAGTGCAAAAAGTGAGTGGCCTGGGAAGGAACTGTGACAGTGGAATCACAGAGTATGTGGGTTTGAGAGATGTTTGGGAGATGCAGTCAGGCATGGGGTAGTTGCTGCCATCATTATAATCATCATCACTGGCATTGTTACCATCAGCTTCATCATCATCATCATCATAGTTTTATTGTTGTGGTTGTGTTCTGGCCCTAAAGTTAAATGGTTTTATGTGGAAATAATAGAATCAATCAAATACATGGAATCAATGAGGCTTCATAAAACCAGCCTAATTATTCTAGCTAGGCAACATGGTTTCACTGTCAGGTTTAACTGGAAGTAGCCAAAAATAGACATGATTTAAACTTCATCAGAGATTAAATGGTCTTAAATCTGGCTGTCAGAGAAGGATGAAGTTCATTTTATTTGAATGGCCTCTTTTAATGAAGGCTTTAAATCAAGAACCGGACCCACTTGTCACCTTGCAGGGAAGTGATTGAACTCATGTTAATGCAGTTTATTAAATTTCTTCTCTAATCCTTGATCAGAGAGTCGTAATCAGCTGGAATCTCTGTCTTTCTAGCTCCTCCCACATCTCCATGCGCCTCTTTCTTAGGTGGCCTGGGCCACCTCTCAGCTTTTGTTCAGGAGACTAGGATATAAGATGCTGGTACCTCAGCTCACTAAAAGAGATGTTCTTTAAGAGTGGGTGGAAACAACTGGAATATTCTTTTCCATGCCACTGAAGTCTCAGCTCATGCAATCCAAAAGGCCAGTTAAACTGTTATAAAGGGTTAAAGTTTGGCTACCAAAAAATAAAATGAAAAGCATCATTTTTAAGAATCAATAAAATAAAATGCTCTCCGGGACCCTTTTGTGTTGCAGAAATTGAACATGTACCACGAAATAATTAAAATCATTATTTTTAGTTGATAACATTTGTTAAGCAATTATTGTGTGCCAGGTATCACCTCCGCACTTTTCATGCCGTTTTTAGTCACTCTTCACAACAACTTTCTAAGATGGACACTAATATTATATCTCACATTTTACAGAGGAGGGAACTAAAGCAGAAAGAGGTAGTTAACTCACCTGAGAGCACACCTTGTCCAAGGTACAGCAGAGATTTTGGTGCCAGCAACCCAACTCCAGAGGCCATATCACCAAACCGCAGCTTCACAGCGCTGCTCCTTGCCAGGAAAACACAGGTCTATGTGGTTCATCATCATAATGTGTAACACTTGTGTTAATTCATTAAACCTGAGAACACCATGCATCACTATTATCCTCGCTCTGTAAGTAGGAAGCTCTACCAGAAACCTTTAGCCACTCCCCAGGCTCCCTGAGCTAGTAAGGCAGACAGAACAGGTACCGCAGCCTGAATCTTCTGCTGCATGAAGTTTTGTGCTGCAATCCTATGTCAACATCACATATCCCATCTCAGATCAGGCAGTCCCTTTTCAAGTTGACTACCACCTGTCATGGGGAAGCATAGCTGGGAATTTTGTAAATTAAGGGACATTGAACTTCATCAAAGTTAATCACTTGTATGTCTTAACCAAGCTGCCATGACTCACTAATTCTTATTTATTGTAAATAATAAACTATACCATTTGATAACTACTTGAGTATTTTGTTTTCACCTGTGGTATACATTACCTGCCAGTACTGAGATTCTATAGTCAAGGTAAAAGGTCTTGCTTAAAATGATAAACTACAATGATCACAGTTTGGGTACATGCTGGATCCTAACTGCTCTTCTCTCTCACAGAGTGGGTGCATTAGCCATAACACACTGTTTTCTTTGGGAAAGTATGCAGTAAATTTTGTCTCTGATTTTTCCTAAACAACAAAGATATCTCTCAAACACAACTTCGTTTTTAATCTGAAAAAAATAAGAAAATAGCAGCTTTGTGCACAAAAGCTGCTATTATAATCTCTTTATAATTTTATCTTTCTTAGAGTTTGAGCCCTACCTAAATTAAACAACATTTTAAAATGGTTTTTCACGCATACAGTACAGGAATCAGAAGGCCCCATGTAAAAAGCCAATAGGAGGAAACAAATGCCCCTGAAGAGGCTGGACCATGACCTCATGTCCCATGGCTTGCAGCACCTCTTCCTGCAAAGGAGTAACAGCGTGCCAGTTCAGAGTCTAGGACTTAAGAGACATCAAACGCTTCCACTAACCCTCCTGTGCTCCTGCCATTCATCATGAGAAAAACTTATCTTAGGTAGACACTGGCCTAAGGAGAATAAGACACCCATCAAACAGACTGGACTTCCTGAAATAAATCCTGAACTTCCTGAAATAAATCACCTGGTAGTTTCCAGCGGAATCAGCCCTGCTGACCTTCAGCTCTGTCAGCAAGAAAAATAAATGTTTCCTCATTGTCTTAGTCTGTATGGATTTCTATAACAAAAATACCACAGACTGAGTGGCTTAAATAACAAACAACAAACTCTCATAGTTCCAAAAGATGGGAAATGCAAGATCAAGACACTAACAGATGCCATGTCTGGTGAGAGCCCACATGCTGGATCAGCGTGGCTATCTTTTCATTGATCCTCACATGGCAGAGAGCAGTCAGTCTCGAGCTGTCTCAGGACCCTCGTGACAGCATTCAGCCCATTCATGAGGCCTTTGCCCTTACAGCCTCAACTAATTCTAATCGCCTCCCAAAGGCCCAACCGCCTAATGCCGTCCCATTGCGGGTTAGGATTTCAACGTTCAGATATTAAGGGAACATAATTCATAACCTTTTTTTGTACACAAGTCCATAACATTTTTAACCCTCACTTGAGGATAGGTTTACCAATTTTAGAGAGATAGGATGGGAGATAGTGACAAAGGGAAAGAGAGAAACATCAATGTGAGAGAAAAACATACATTGGTAGTCTCCCACCCACAAGGTAGGTGTGTGCCCTGACTGAGAGTCAAACACACAACCTTTTGGTGTACGGGATGATGTTCCAGCCAACCGAACCACTCAGCAAGGCAGTCCATAACATTTTTTTAAACTATTGAGATGTTCAGCTTTCTTGTTAGGAGGTGTTATGGCAACAATAGCTGACTATTACAATCCATAAAAAATAACCATAAAAGTTCATCTAAAGCTGTCTGGCTGGTGTGGCTCAGTGGAGTGAGTGAGTACAGACCTGCAAACCAAAAAGTGGTTGGTTCAATTACCAGTCAGGGCACATGCCTATGTTGTGGGCCAGGTTCCCAGTAGGGGGTGCACAAGAGGCAACCACACACTGATGTTTCTTTCCCTCTCTTTCTCCCTCCCTTCCCCTCTCTCTAAAATAAATAAATAAAATCTTTAAAACAAAGTTCATCTAAAGCTAAGGGTATGAAAAAAGAGTTCAAGAATTTTGTGCACTGTTTTAATGGAATAGTCCCCAACATAGATGGGGTGAAAAGATTAATGTTACTTCATTTTATGCCTGGAGGACACCCTGTATTATAAGGGGATATATACTATGTATATGATATGCATAGAAACAATCCAAGTTCTTCCTTTGTAAAATTCTTTGGGTAAAAACATCAACACGAAATGTCACTTTAGTGTGTTTAATCTGATTCTCACACACAAAGCAAATTACTATAGTCATAAATATCAGCAAATGTTTAGCTCCTCTCCAAAATCACCATATATAAGTTGATTACAATCATTCCAAGTTATATATCTACATTTTATCTAAACTATTACCCTAAGATTGCCCAAAAACTCAAAGGACACATAATCCATGGGGATGGAATATGCCGAGGTTTTGCAAAACAATTAGCACTTTGTTTAAGGACCGAAGTACTCACTGTACCCCAGGGCTTCCATTCTGTGAAGTGGCAGCTCATCGAGAAGATACTAAGTAGGTGGCAGGAACATCGAGAATTTTCACCTCACTTCCTCATTCACGTCTTGGTGACAAAACACATTGTCCATCTAAAGTGCGACCTGGTATGATCTGCCAAGAACCCCTCACAAGCTCTGTCACCTCATATGTCACCGTTACACAGTGAGACAGATCTGACCTTGGATTCTGGATTTTCCATTACCTGAGAAGTCACCTGGGGTAATTTAAATTCTATGAACTTGAGTTTTGGGACTATAAAGTAAGAAGTAATAATAACTAACTACTGGGGTTATTATGCAGTAGAAATGAAATATTGTGTGTCAAATGCACAGTATAAGGCTTAGATACTGGACCTCAGATTTAGGTTCAGTATTGTGCACTGCTGTGACAGCTAGTGAAATTGGAAAGGGCATGAATGGCCCGCATGATCATTTCTTCCTCTGAACATTCTGACCCTGTGGATAAGAGCTCCCAGCCAAACAATCCTCCTTTATCATGAGGACCAGGCACAGTCCTTGCTTATCCTTGAATAGTGGGCTTCAGTTTCCTGCCAGCCACAGAATTAGTCAAATAAGTGAATCACTTCCACCCATGGGAGTCAGGGGGCCCCTGCCCTCAGCCCCTGGTTTTTCCTTCTGTCCCTAAGTGCAACCCATGTGAAACCTTGAATAGTATGTGCAGCGTTCTCCTGCCCTGGGCTAGGAGTATATGTGACTAATGGCTGTCAATCTTCCTGCCCAGTGTTGGATGTCTTGTGATTGGCCATCTCTATGGGACAGGAATCTCTTTCTTCACAGTGTGGTAAACAGGGGATGATCACAGCAAATACCTAACATGATGCTAAAAATAAATGGTAACTAATGTCATAGTGTAAAAAAAAGACAAAGCCTAATATTGTTCTCCAGCCTCTTAGAAATCCCTTTAAATTGCTTTTTCCAAAGTGGAGAGATGGTCAACCTCTGTCTTTTGTCACCCAAGAGCTGACATTTAGATACTGGAAGTAGGGGAAAGGAGTAAGGACCCCAAATGGGGAGAGACCAAGGGGGCTTTGGCCTCTGCGCTTCTCACACCATGTGGCCAATAGTGTAAAGGAAACAGAAATAAAAAGCCAGGTTCCATAGGCATCCCAATTCTCTGGACATATCCAGGGTATCTTTCCCCACTGTGATCCTGTGGGACCATCAGAATGATGTGTCAGAGCATCCTGGCTCTTGTTGGCTGTGTCCCAGAATCCTGGGGGTTTCCTGTGCCTGTGGGCATGCAGGTACAACTCCAGGTGGATGAGGAGAAGCTGGAATGCAAAAACAACCTCCGTGGGGTTGGAGGAAGCTAGAAATAAACACAATACATTGTCAATCACTAGCTGCTGCTGTACCGCCCAAGGAACAAGTCTTTTTGAAGGTTCAGTCATTACACTAAATAAAACGTAGTGACTGTGTTGTTCCCTTTTGCCCTCATAGCACTCAGTGTGATGCCTCACACTTAGAGGGCTCTCAGCAAACACGGATTATTGATTAAATAAATGCAAAAGGGAAACAAAATTACTATGCACCTAGCACTGTAAGACTGTAAGATTTTAAAAACATGGTCCCTGAACTTAAAGTGACAAAAACCAAGAACACAGGGAACTCGTTGTGGGAAGAGTAGGTGGAGGAGGCTCCTTGAAGAAGGTGGGGCATTGAGTCTGCAAAGATCTGAGAAGAGAATGAGGATAAAACAGGAGTCAGCGGGGGAATAGAACACGGTGAGCAAATGTCTGTGCGTTCCCATGGGAGAGTATCCTATATGTTTCTCGTGCCCTATTTCCAGAAGAAGAAAGCAAAAATGTAGATGAGTGGGCACATGATGTCCTGCAGGAAATGCTTAGGAGCCTCTAAAACAAATCACCTTCTATGCATCTTACTGGAAGTACGCAAATTAAATCAAAGGAGATCTTGTGACAACAGACAGCAGTTTTGTCCCATTTAGCTTTCTTTCAAACAGCAGCATTATTAATTTTAAATGTTCTCAACTGTGAAGTTTGGTTTACCCAGTGTGATAATGGAATACCATTGATAAAATGTAAATGAATCCCTACCCCAGGATAAGCTCATGAAAAGTGTCAGTTTTCCCTCAATGCTCTTGTTCATTACGTGCAGAATAAAAAGGGAGCCATGCCACAATAAGGGCTTGACAAAGCTACATTGAGGTGACAAATATCTGAGGCATAGAAGTTGAAATATGATATAAAATATGATCACTAAAGGAAAATAATGGTGCCTTTCAAACTTTCAAAAAAAATCTCATTATAGAATTAGGAAACCAGGAGTTATGCCTTTAGGAAAAGAATTGAAGCCAATTCTTTCTCTTCTACTCTGCTGGTACAGCTCTAACATTCAAAATGCTAGAATTAGAAGTTGAAATATAGTCTTAAAAGCCTGGATTAATGGACAAGATCACATTAGAAATGTAAAAAGAGTCAGTATCCTTCAGCATAAAAACATTGTTACATCTTGAGAAATTATTCCAATGCCATTGTAGATAGAAAAGGTGCAGAACATTACAGATATTTTTTAAATGTTTTATGGCTGGTGTAAAATAGCACCTGAGTATCAATTTTTAACCTAAACACAAACACACATACCATATTCCCAAGTTATTATTTTGGAATAGAGATTTCATTTTAAAGCAAGCTGGCAATTTCATCTGTTTTTGTCTGAGGAATTTGTCTCAATATCTCACAATTCCCAAATAACCCAAAATGTATAATTCCTGCTTTAGTCAGAAACTCTCCATTTGAGTCAGAAACTAACATTGTGTGTTGTTGACTAAATTTATTTCAGGGACTAGGGGTTTGTGATGTGGGTTTAGAGAATCTCATTGTCATGGTAATGTGAGATGATTTTGATACAACTCAGAGAGAGTGTGAATGCTTTTTCGGTTATTTTAATGCCAAGAAGTTTTGGTTCCTAAAAGAGAAAGTCAAAGTTAAATAAATATGAGGAATAGTTTTTTTCAAGGTGTCCAGACTTGAAAATCCAGGAAGAAAATTAAACCCTGAAACAGTGTGATGTGCAGAGACACCTGAGCACGTAGCCCATAGATAATTTTAGAGAAATATGGGTTTTTTTCCCAAATTTTCAAGGCAACAGCTACTTTTCATGCAATCACATCTCCTTTATTCGCAATGCCACTCGGCATTTGGGTGACTGGATGCTTCGAGACTTCTCAGCTTTGTTGGATCTGCAGATGAAGGAGAAGAATGAAAACTGGTGACTGGCAGGAAGTTTTCTATTTTTAGCTTTGAAGCTTCCAGTCCAGAGCTCTTCTTGTATATAATTTTTATCACTTTAAAAGTTTCAAGAGGACAAAGATCGATCCATTTCTTTTCTATAGAAAAAAGAACTCCAAAGCAATTGTGAAAATCTTGTAGAACTAGTACAGCCCTTTTGAGGACAAATGGCTTCCACTGGAGAGGTTTCTGGAATACTACAAGCATTTTTCTAGGAGAATAACCAGGTGTCCAAAGGATAGACATTGTTATAACTCAACTAAAAACTATCCACCAGGGAACAAAGTAGTCAGCTCCATGAAGACCCATCACTTAGCCAAGAGCTGTAGCTCAATTCAGGGTCAAGATACAGCCAATCTTTCTTTTATGTAGAGCTATCCAGGAAGGAATTATTCTGGTCAATTAAATATGTTGACTGGCTTACTCTAAGTGCTACACATTTATTTGACACCTGCACTTGCTGTTAGCATAGGTAGTTAGCTAGATATTAATAGAGGAAGGATGCAAAGGGAATCAGACATTATTAAGTATAATCAACTGGGAAGCAAAAGCCTCCTTGCTTCACCAGGAAGTTACAGCTTCTCACACTCTCTGGGGACGCACCTGTCTGTGTCCTACAGATCACTGGGGAAAGGGATAAAACAGTGAAGACGGAGGTCAGCAAATGCACTGAAGTCAAAATTATTCAGGGAAAGCACTTTTACGAGGCATGTGCAATAGGAACTAAGGTGGCTGCCATAGAGGCCTGTCAGTCTAGCTTGGGAAGGAAATAGATTTGTTAGGGGCTGCAGCCATCACCAGCCTGTGAAAGCTTAGAAAATTGATTGGTTATTTTGAAAAAACACCTGGTCCTTCCAGGGAACAAAGCCCTTCTCTCTCTTGCCAATAACACAGGCTCACCCTGTTCATTCACATGTTTTCTGTGTGGCAGCCACGTGGGTCTCAAGGCCACCAGGGACTTGCAGCAGAATGTGTGGGCTTCGAGGGACTAAGCGTTAATATGAAACAGAAACTCAACACTGGCCTCTGTTTTGGCCCTGATAAAGGAAAGATTGGGCTTTTTCCATGGTGGAATGGATGGAGATGGGACATTGGGAACCCAGGGCAACTCCTTTGATTTTTCATCTGTCACTACCAATAAATTTTATCACCAGACCTTATCCTCCCTTATGGATCTCCTGGAACACTTGCTTTGAGACACCACAAAACTGTTCTTCTACTGGCAACATTACGACATTGTCTCTATGCTTTTTCTCTCCCCTTCAAAGAGCTATTTACCACTTGAAATCAAAGCCTTCCCTTGCAACTGCCTCCCTCCAAGACTCTTCAGGAAGTGCTTTGTAAATATATGAATGTTTTATAAATGTGTAATGGTGTGATTTTTCCCTCCATTTTCCCTGACAGGATGCATGTCCTCACTGATGATAAGGAACCAGAAAGAAAAAGAACACACCCAGACTCTTCTGAGTTGCCATGGGCTGATCCACTCACTCACCCTATGACATATACATTCCATAGTATCTGGAGTCAAAATTCTTCCTGATTTCTGAATTGCAGAACTGATACAAATGCAATGCTGAACTGCACTGAAGACAGAATCTTTCAGTGTGGGGCAGTAGCAAGTCACCATTTCACAGAGATGCCACAGAATCCTTATGGATATGGCAGGGGTCAAGGGTACCCAGGGTCCATGTAATGTTTAGTATTTACCTTCCATCCTGGCAAAAGCATAGCACCGCGGTCCGGCCACAGCGGGTCAAGGGGTCCCACAGGTGAGGGTAGGCATCGGTGCAGAAATCAGGCAACTGCACAACTCGAAGGCAGGTGAAGCTCTGTTCCGTTTATTGTAAGTACTAGCAGGTTTTTTATTTTCATTTTAGGTAGTGACTAACATTTGTAGGTGTATAGCATGATCAGTTAAGCAGAAAAAATCAATACAAAGGTAACCAGGAAAAACATGAAAGTTCCCATAGATTCGGTTATAATAAACAAAGATTATTTTGACCAGGAGAGCCATTAATCAGACAATTAGAAGTCGCTATATGTACAGAATTTGAATGTCTTAAATGTATATTAAAGTTTCTCAGAATTTATCATTGGGCAAAAGGATACACTAGATTGAGTAGAGGTAATAGGACATTTATTATAAGGCCTTTGTGATGTCTAACTTAGCTATCTATCCTTTTCTGTCTAAAATGTTTCTCTGTGTACTATAAACTGACTCTCTAGTAACTCTTTCTACGTGTTTAGTTTGTAATAGTTAACCAGCCCTTTTTTAAATTTCTTTGCCTGTCCAACTGATATATATTCTTATTCAAGGTATAGGAGGGGCTGTTACTTCAACAACTTCTAAACATTCAGGGACTATTTCATTAGAGGTAACTTTGTTCTCTGATCAAGAAATTATTTTGTACAACTTCATTGGAATTATGTGAATCAACAAACCTGAAATATAAATGTCTAACTATTCTACTACTTTTTGATCACCCAAACAAACATATAACTTGTTTTTCTTATTTCTGGTACACCATGGCAGTCCTGATCGCCTTAAGTTGCTCAAACCTGGGTAATTTATACAACTTGACATGTTTTCCCTTATGGTTAATAATTATATTACCCTGGCTGTTGTACTCCCCTGTATAAGGGAGAGGGGAATCTGTGGAGATTTTTCCATCCTTTCAGGCAGTCTTGTGGGGAATACTAATGTTTTCCCCTGAACTGTTCCCTCCTCTTTGGTGATTTTCACAGGAATAAGTAAGTACAGTACAATGTCCATACTCAGTAGCAAGAGTAAAATAATTAAAATAAAACAGCCAATTGTTAACCCATTTTGGATGCCACATTCTCTTCTGGGAAGACGAATTCCTTGAACTCAAATCCTCCATGCCCAGACCTTGTCAGACAACATGGTTGGAAGAGGATGTGGCAGCATACAATGCCAGATACATGGCTTTAAATGTTCAGTAAATACTTTACTGTTAGGGGAAAATTACTCCAAAAGAGGGAAACAACACTAATGGCATATATACTGTATATTGCTTTATTCAACACAGATTCTAGCTTGCTTTCCTAAGCTATATCTGTCAAGCTAAAAATTACATTTTAAAACTGTCGAGAAGGTAGAAATCCACAGGATATAATTCCTCATGTCTTAAAGGTCAAGGGAGAAAATAAAAGCAGTGCCCACATCAGAAAGACCCAGTTTTAGCCTAACAGATATATGACTGTTGTGCACCATAAGGACCATTCTAAGGTCTAGTCCTTGGCATCACATTGCTGACTGGTAGGTGGTATCAGCATTGAGGTTTCTAGAAGAGAACTCCCTGGTATGTTTTGATCCATTAGGCTGCCTTGCTCTGCACTGAGTAACATCTAAGCCTGAGTACCTGTTTAATGCTAAATACCATCTCATGTCTCTGTCTGATTAATGGCCATAGTGGATTCTGTTGTCAGTGACTAACAGCCTCCACCAAGAGTACTCCATCATGGCATTCTTATGGAAATAGAAAAGAACCACTGCATTCAGATTTGACCAAACATTTGGAAAAGGAATAAAGAGGTGATTTTTTTGTTAAATAAATATAAATTAGATATATAAAAGTATAATTAATTCTTTATAATATCCCTAATATTATAAAGTTGGGAGAGAATTAGAGGTTTTTTTCTATTATTGGAATCAATGTAGTACTCTATGTATGAAAGCTGATGTAGTCAGAAAGGATTTTGAGGGAAGAGTAAAGTCTATTCTCCCTTAATATTTCCAAACTTTTCTTCTAAGGCTGTTTCTTCAAATTAAGAATAGCACTTGCCTGCCAACAGTTAATGAGGATATTTTAATCAGTATTACAAAAGCCTCCTAATTTGCAAACGCAGATATTTTAAAATTATGACTTGTGAAATTAAATAGTGTCTACCGTAATTTCCCTTTTGGGGACTTTTCACTGGAGGACACTTAGTTTTTCAGGTCCAAGTTCTTGAGGCACTACATATAAATCATGGCTTGAGTCTTGAAAGAAATTTGACAGGCAGAGATACTGGTATTTATTTTAGACAAGAGAGTCAGCCAAAGGTCATTGTAGCAACTGGATAATGCCTCATTGTAGAGGAAAGAAAGAAAGAAAAAGAGAGAGAGAGAGAGAGAGGAAGGAGGGAGGAAGGAAGAAAGAAAGAAAGAAAGAAAGAAAGAAAGAAAGAAAGAAAGAAAGAAGAAAGAAGAAAGAAAGAAAGAAAGAAGGAAGGAAGGAAGGAAGGAAGGAAGGAAGGAAGGAAGGAAGAAAGAAAGAAAGAAAGAAAGAAAGAAAGAAAGAAAGAAAGAAAGAAAGAAAGAAAGAAAGAAAGAAAGAAAGAAAGAAAGAAAAAGGAAGGAAGGAAGGAAGGAAGGAAGGAAGGAAGGAAGGAAGGAAGGAAGGAAGGAAGGAAGGAAGGAAGGAAGGAAGGAAGGAAGGAAGGAAGAGAGGAAGAGGAGGGAGGGAGGAAGAGAAGGGAGAGAGGGGAGAAAGAAAAAGAGAGAAAGCAAGCCTTCACATTACTTTTTAATTCTAGAAGTTGCACGATTGTCCCATTTCTTTTAAATTAGATCCCTGTTTTATCTGTGTGTGAATTCTCCAAACTGTAGTCCTTTAAACCGTAATCACTTTGATAGAAAACTGTAATCGGTGGGAAAAAGTGGAGGATGATCTTCCGGTCTGCCCAGGGGCAATGCTTGTTGATCTGTGGCGGAGGCTGCTATGTATTCACCACAAACTGTCTTCACTTTGTGGCTCAAAGAATGAGCCCCCAGCACAGCTTGAAGATGTTCAAGATGTCCACAACCTAATTTCTAAAACCTGTGAGTAAGCGACCTTACGTAGAAAAAATGAAATTTCAAGATGTGATTAAGTTAAGGGTCTTGAGACAAGAATACTATCCTCGATTATCTGGGTAGGCCAAACGTCATCACAAGGGTCAATAAAAGAAGAAAGCAGTAGGGTCAGAGTAACAGCAGCTGATATGATGACAATTTTTAATACTTTGACCTTCAGAACTGGAGATAAATAAAGGCGTATTTTAATTTACCAGGTGTGTGACAATTTGTTAGAACAGCAAGAGGATACACACACACACACACACACACACACTTCTCTGGGACACACAGCCAAACCACATCTTCCAACCTCCTCTTAGGCGAAATGCGGCCGTGTGACTGAGTTCTGGACAATGGAACAGGGCACAAGTGAGATGCATCGCTTCCAGATCAGGGCGATAAAATCCTTTTTAATGATCCTTCATGATCTCCTTTGGCCTGATGTGTGGAAATAATGTGGCAAAGACCTCTAAGACTCTATGAGGGACTAGAACCAGAATGTGGAAGGATCCTGCTTCCCTGAATCCCCACCAGGTACATGGCCCACCAGAAAACCCCACTGAACTGATATATAAGAAAAAAAAAAGCAAGACAAAAAAGTTCTGCCTTGGCTGAACTTTTGCCTTGGCTGGTAGGGCTTAGTAGACCAAAGGTCACAGGTTCAATTCCCAGTCAGGGCATTTGCCTGGGTTGCTGGCCAGGTCCCCAGTTGGGGGCATAAGAGAGGCAACTGATGTTTCTCTTGCACATGGATGTTTTTCTCCCTCTCTCCTTCCCTCTTCCTCTCTCTAAAAATAAATAAATAAAACGTTTAAAAGTTCTAATGTGGTCAGCTACTGAAATTTTAGGTATGCTTATTATTCAGTAGCTATCCTACCTAATATATCATTCAATTAATAATTACTTATTAAGCACCTACACTATACTAGGCTCTAATAGAATGGTAAAAAAAAGATAAACATGATTTTTTCCTCATAAAATGTACAGTTTTCTTAAGACATCTTTCTGCTTACTTAGTGTAAAACATCCTGATAACTCTTTTTAACACTAACTTATTTAAAACCTATCACTTACTGTGGTCGTTATGGTGTGTAAAGAAAAATGAGAAATGGTGTTAGTAACATCACTAATAATAGATTAGTGACTCACCCGTGGAATAATAATTCCTGTTCATCAAGGTATGTTTACTTTATGACAAATAACCTGAAACTCTCAGTGTTTTAAAGCAAAGGGAGTTTTTTTTCCCTTCTCACTTCTGAAAAGTCAACTGCAAATGAAGCTTTTTGGAGTAACTATCACGTGAGGATTACCTCAAAGCCACATTGCTCCTACCTTGAGGCTCCAAGTTTCCTTGGCATGACGGTCAAAGGTGAAGTGAAGAAAGTGGGGGGAGGACACACAGGTACATTCAACCACGTAGGATGAAGGATGGACACATCACTTACTATTAGCCAGAGCTGACCATATCATTCTCTCCTGGTGCAAAGGAGCTGAAAAATGTACTCCCTAATGGATAATCATGTTCCATCAATTACTGTAGATGGCCACTGAGCACCTCTGCCACATAATCCACATAAAGTGGAGGCAACCACTTTACAAGGATTTTCTCATTTAATTTTAAACTCCTTGAGACATTGGTATTATTCCCCTTGATTTACAGATGAAGAAAATACATCACACACAAAAAAAGAGGAACTCACAAGATCATGCAGCCAAATGAAGGGAGCAAAACCAGGATTCAAGAAAGTGTTCAGAGAACCTCATATCCTGAGCACATGTACAGACTTACACAAGCAGGAAAGAGAGGAGCACCCAAATTTACTGGTGCAAAGATAGAGGGCGCCTCCCTTTCAGAAAGGAGCATGTGCCTTCTTAGGGAATAGGAGTGACTGTGAAAGGCCAGTGCCCGGATGTTTTGTTTACAGCGCCAGAGGAATGTTTCTTCCTGCCCCTTCAGGACGCCAGGGAATTTGTCTGGTCCTCACAACAGCTTCGCTCAGTGTTGAGGAAGCTCTGTGATTTGACCTCCCACCATAGCCTGCACCTGGCCTCTAGTCTCCCTTGGAATTTAAAACATGAGAAAGCTTTCATGCTGAAAAACAAAAATCAGCCCAGGTGTGAGCCGTTCCTTAGCATTTTGCTTTGCACCCCCTCTACCTCACAGCAGTGTTGGAAGGCCCTCTCTGGCTTCCCGCAAGATTTCCTCTCTGGCTGTCCTGGAGGAGAAGCCAAAAAAGAATCCCAAGTTTCGCTTTCAGTTGCCCCTCACTAAGTGATGACGTTGACACTGACCTTTGAGCTAAAGGACATTGGATGCAATTCTCCAATGCTGGGGGTGGAGCTCCAGAGAAGAGAAGACTTCCTTCCTTTCCCTGAACTGCTCTCTCTGGGAGGCCTTCTTGAGCCTCCTCGCCAGGAAGAGCTCATTGTAGCCTGTGCATCTGATCGCACCCGGCAAGTTGTGTTGGCTCCCAGCTTCACTGTTAGGAGGGCCAGGATACTTAGGGACAATTTAAAACCCAGGCTTGATGTATACAATGGCTCAAGTACATAACCTTGACAGTCTTTTCTATTCTCTCTGCTTTACCAGCTGTCTGTACAGACGATGCTGTGTGGTCAGCGTAGTGAGAAGGGGAAATGAATGCCTAGTTTAAAAACTGATAAAGAGAAGACAAGGGCAGGAAAGCAAAAGGAAGCAGTGACCTCAGTGAAGGTCCCATTCTCATATACGTGCACATGCAATTGCCTCTTTCTGATGTTACCACCCCCTTTCACCACAGGGCTCTGACTCCTTTTCCTTCAGAGCTCACAGTCTGCAACATGTTCCTCTAGCAGAGTTGCTTCCCCTCACCCCGCTTACCAGGATACCTAACCCTGTGTTCCTGTGCTTCTCAGTAGAACCAGTGAGGTGTTCATCACACTCTACTGTGCTTGTCGACTTCCTCATCTGTCTCCTATACTTAACTGTATGAGAGTAAAGGCAATATCTTCTTCACATTTTTCATTTAAATGTCCACCCCAGCTTTTAGTGTGGGGCCTGGCACACTGTAGGCCTTTCATAAGTTCTTTTTGAGCCCACAAATGACAACAGCACTAGAAATATGACCCTGAATCTTATGCAGTTTGTTTTTCATTAGGAAAACCCAATGTTCATATTTTAAAAGGTGAAATCAGTTATTTCCTCCCACTGGTTAGCAAAAAGGACATTTCCCAGCCCCATCGGAGAAGGTTACTAAAAAATTATAGGAGAGTTTTCAGTGCTTTTGAAAACCATATTCCACACAAAAGGCATCTCAAAAGAAGATAAATAAGCATTTACATAGAAAATCTGACAATGGTATATTTATGTGGGAGTATTCAGGGTTCCCAAGGATTCCAACCAAGAAAAATACTAGCTTGTATTCTTGTCTAAATCTTGTTATTTTAACCAAAAGTTTCTATTTTCGGTTGATTTTGTAGTGTGTTGCATGAACACCAAACTCAGCAAATGAGCTGCTCTTTCAGTTACCTGATGTATATACAAAGTCTGATTCATTGGGGGAAAAAAATCATACATTTCATGAAAAGCTATATCAGGACTAACTACATGTTCAATGCAATTTACTTTATTAAAATATATGCATATAATTTTTCAGAAGTTATAACATTTTAATTGCTTTTGATACTTAAAACATCTTTCAGACCTTGGCTTTTCTTCAATCTTGAGCCCACAAATTTAGGACCTACGCTGCTGGCCCTCCTAGTTCCGACTTCACACCAGAACTGCAACTGCATCACCGGCAGCTCGCCTGGGTCTCCAGCTTGCCCACTGCAGATCTCAGCCTTCATAATCATAGGAGCCAACTATGATACATCTTTTTTACTTTATGTATACTTCATATATATTTTTTCTCTCCCTAAAGATTGTCTATACATAGTTATTTCTCCCGAAATATCATTTACACATTTTTGTATATATGGTTTATATTTATTTGTTTCTCTCTACATATATAATTTATCTATAGTTGTTTATATATGGCTTACATACATTTGCTTCTCTCTATATAGTTTATACATGTAGTCTATATGTTTTCCCACATGTAATATATAAATTTGTTTCTGTATGTATATAGCATGTGTGTGTGTGTCTGGACAACCAGATTCATACACTCTGACCCAAACTTTCCTTGCTTCCCTCTCATGAAGACTCTCATAATTGCATTGGGCCCACCCAGTTAGTCAAAAATAATCTCCTTATGGTAATATCCTTAATTTAACCAAACATGCAAAGTCCCTTTTTCCACACAAGGTAATAGTCACAAGCTTTGGGAATTGGGATGTAGACATTTTGGGAAGACCATTCTTCTATCAACCACAGGCTCTCATCAGCTAGGGTAGCTCATCTATTCATCTCTGACCAAGTCTCCATGGTCAGGAAGACAAGTTGCTGTGACTGGCCATCCCTCAGACATGTGCCCGCATTTTTATCTCGGGGATGGGGTAGGGTGGGGAAGTAGCCCAAGGCACCCCATGTAGACTGAAAGCAGAGGCAGTTTGATCCTCCAAGGGAAAACTCAGGCACAACTTCCAGTTAAGGGGAACTGAATACTGGGAAGGCAACAACAAAACGTTCTCTGTAACTTTCAATCCCAAGGTGCTTTCAAAATCCCTGGGAATGTTAAAATGCAAAGAGGCCTAACTTGGGAGTCAACCCAATCCTGCTGTAAATGGAAGCTTATCCCTGAAGACCTGGGGTGAGTTACTGAATATCTTTCAACCTGAGTTTTTTCACCTCTAAAAAATAGGGATAAAAGTATCTATCTTGGTTGGCTACCACGCTGACTGAAGGAAATCGAGTATATAAAATGCCTAGAAAATGAATGACCCATAATTGGTAGGCCAGAAATGTAAGTTCCCCTCTCTTTTCCATTTCTCGTCTATGACATTCTGTACCTAAAACACCACAAAGTGAATTTGTACAAAGCAGTTCCTAAGAGCTTTGTTGAACTGAGGTCATAGTGATTTTCCACCTAACTCATAACATGACCATTTGGAGCTGCTGGCTTCCAATGGGTGGATTTGAGAAGCCCAAATTAAAACACAAGGAATTCATACCTCGAATTTCTCCCTGACAAGAAGAGATTACAGGCAGCAGTCGGCACTAGAGCTCCTAGGGAACCTAGGAGAAGATGATATGAAGGGAGAAATGAAGATGAGAAGCTGGGGGAGGGAGATCAGGATAGTGTCAGTGCAGGCTTTTCTGGGAGCAGGGCAGACACTTCCGTGATCTCTTAGAGTCCCTTCTAGTCCCACAGGATCATTATTCATCGAAGCCTGGTATGTAAGGCCTAGAAGGAAACAGCCTGGCCCCCTGCCAAGAAGGCTGGTGAAGAGAGTTAAATAGCACGTAAGTGTTCTATAAACAAAAGTGCGCTGCAAAGGTTAAGTAATAACATTGTGGAAGTACTATCTTAACATTTTTGCTACTTGTCATCAGTGTTTATATATAAATATAATTAAAACATTAGAGAAGAGGAAAAAATCAATGGCCCAAAGCATATTGGGCTGGTTGGTAGAAAATGTAGGAAAGGAAAGGAATGTATAGTCAACATGGAGATTGGGACTAAACATATTTATCCTTGGACTTTTAAAGAACCTGCAGAGGGAGGTACTGAGTTGTGATTGATTATTTCTGGCAAGTCACCAAAAACCCTTAAGTTTACATAAAATTCAAGCACACACATAGACCTCATTTCCTGGCCCTCATCTGACCTGGACGGCTGGGCCACATCAGGATGGCCAGTACTTGGCTTTGATGTGGTCTTGGAACTGGGATGTGTTGCAACATTGTATAAAAGAAGGAGCCCAGTCAAGATCCTAGTAAATCTTGGCTCAAATACTAACTGTACAATCCTGAAAGAGAAATTTTTTTTTCTGAGCTTGTCTTCTGGTTTTCCAAATGATTAAGAATAAATAAATAATCTAAAAGGGCCTTTCTAACCCAAGCATTCTATGACCCTAAGAAAAAATGGTTCATGAGGGATGGCCTATTCATTTCATCTCCCAAATCAAATCTTGTCTTCTCCATGGTTTCAACGATCAGAATTCTTTTTCCAAAACCTCATAGCAAACTGTGACTTTTACAATGGGCTCAATCGTCCTTGCCCTTGTGCTACAACATTTTTAGCTTTTCTTATATTTCTAACAAAACTAGTTGTTCCTTCAGTGCAGGGACCCTGACTGATATGTATTTGAACTCCAGCCCATAATAGCACATAATATTCCATAAGCATTGTAAAAAACAGAGTTGGACTTTTCTATTGTCCCAGGATTGGCAACCATGCCCCAAGTGCAGACAAAAAACTCTAAGCCCCAAGTATTCTGCTGCACTTGATCAATAATGAATGCCGACCCTCCTTCAGACAATATGAGAAGAAGATCAAGAATAGAGAGGAGGAAGAGGGAGAAAAACAATCCTTAAAGTCAGGGGTTGTCACAGTGGGGACTTGTGTGGATGTCCCCCTTTCTTAAAAACAAGTGAGTTCAGATAAAAACAAACAAATCTTACATAGAATAGAGCAGCCTATTCATTTGAGGTTGGAACTTTAAATGATCAATCGCCCTCACAATCATCCCAATTTCTCTGTTTCAACAATGAGAAAAGAGATTGGAGAGATGCCAAGTGCATTAGTTTCCCTTAGGTCGAGGGAATACCAGTGATGATTGCTAGATTTGAGCCAAACTGCAGAGACCCTAGTCAAGACAGGGTACAGAAATATCACTTATTACTGATTTCTTATTCCACACTCATCTTTAACAAAAGAACCATGAATGCAAACCTTTCACACTAAAGCCATTGTGATCCAGGAATGATCAAGGTATTGGAAATATTATTTTCTAAGCATCCATCACTTTCTGTATAAATATGGTCGTATGAGTCAGTAGTTTTTCTCTTCTCCCCCTGGACATCTTACAGAGGGAAGGGAAAAAATACAAAACTAATCTTCAGCAAAACTACACATCAAGCATGCATAATCTGTAGACTCCAAACAAGTCCAGGGGTTGCCCAAAAAAACCAAACTGTGCCAAAAAAACCTCTCAGGAGAAAGAAGGAAATCAGAGGGCGGTGATCTGGCCAACAAAAGACAGAAGTCAGAACGTCCAACAAAATCATCTTTCATAAAGGTAAAGGACTCAGCCTGTGGAGCATTCTGCATTTGCGACAACCAGTGACAGAACTGAGGTGAGCAGGACTAGTAGCAAAAACTCCCCCCCTCTTCCTTCTACCTCCCCCCACCATACTGTGAAGAGGACATCCATCTCTGCAGCAGCCGAGAAGAGAATTTTGGGGTGTTATCTGGAAGGTTTTTCCCTCCAAATAATTAAAGAGCAATAAAAAGGAGTGTTGCTAACCCAGAAGAGAGCTTCTACAATAGAAAAATACAAGAACCCAAACTTCCCAAGAAAATGTTCTAGCCATGGTACAGGTATATTCGTTCAACACTTCTCCATGAACTGAAAAAGTATATTACAAACTTTATCTAGGCAATCGTGTCTCTTTGGGAAGATCACAAAGAATCAATGTTAGAATCCAGAGATGTTGAGGCAAAGGGAGGAAATGAGAGGTGATCTGGCAGGGTTCAAGAAAGAACGAAATGAAACGAAGCAGATCAAAACCATCACAGAAATGAAGTTGGAATCAAAAGAGACCAGTGAAAAACAGGCCAAAGGGATAGAAATAAGAACACTGAATAAAAGGACATGGAAATAGGAATAGATAAGATAGACTGGAGAGAAAATAATAAGTAAAGTTAAAGAATCCACCATCTTCATTGTTGGAATCTTTACAAATTTAAAAAATGAAACAGAGCAAATATTTAAAGCTATTCAGTATATACGCTAGGCCTCCGCTTCCTTGAATTTAAAATGTGATGACCTTGTACCATGTCAGTGAAGAAGAACAGGGAAAAGGACATGAAGCGCTGAGGCTAATGACTGGCTCACAGTAGCCCTCACAAGCATTAATTTCTATTTTTGTAACTATATCCAGAAATAATGGGAAAGGGAGAAGGTCAGAAAAATGTTGGGCCAAGGAAGAGGATGCTGCTTAGCAGAAAATTTAGTAAGAAACTTGAATTCATTTTTCTGCAGCAGTGGATTCACGACTTAGCTCTGGATGTGGCTCAGACAGGGGACTGTGGGGATGAGAGAGCCTCTTTGCAAGACGAGACAGAATACGGTACTAGGAGGAAGCAGCAGCAGGAACAGAGAGAGACACACTAAGGCACTCTGAGGCCAAAATCCCAAATTAATTCCTGCAAATATGTTGTAAGTATTGCTAAAATATCGTCAGGGTTTGTTTTCCCGTCTCCTCTTTCTTTATGTTGCCTAAAGTATGAGGTTTGTAATTTTTTAAATGCTCCTCTTTGCCCTTTGCTCAAGAGCTTTGGGAGATGTAATAATGAACAATGTAACAATAACATAAGCAGACAGCCATAAAAATAGTGCCGCACAACCTAGAACACCCAGCTGGCAAGATGCTGGGCTGCATCTTCATGAGGTCTGTTCTGGCTGGGCTTTGTGGTGACATGCAGGCCACGACACAAGTCACAACACTGTTGACCTCCAGAGTTGGTGAGGAGCTACTAGCAAGGGTGTCCTTGGATTCTGATGCCCCCACAAGGCCCAGGCATGACTCTGCTCCAAATGGTTCTACCTTCCATTGAGCTTCCTGGACCATTTATTACAGGCACAGAGTAGCCCCAGGTGCACTGAGTAACCTGTGGGATTAGTATTAGCCTTCAACTCTGTGCATAAACATCTGGGAATTCATGAACTTGCCCTAGGACACTTACTGTCTAAACATGAATCTCAAACTGGAGCTCAGACTCAGATCCAAATTCAGTTGTGCTTTGGTTGCAGATGCGTGAAGAATCTGTGGGTATAAGGTAGGGTCTGAGAACAGGGAGGCGGGGTAACACCCCGGCTAGCCTGAAGCTCAGATCATTATAGTGGAAGGATCTATAGTCACCATCCTCTCTTCCCATCAAAAGGGTTCTCCCCGTCTCGTCGGGGAAAGACCTGTTTTCCTTGCAAGCTTCAGAATTCAATTTCCTTCACTTGTTAATATCTCAGTTTCATCTTCCAGAAAAATATTGACAGGGAGTGAGAAAAGGCCAGAGGAGCCAACAGAGAACTTTGTGATGGCCACTTGTTTCATGGAGGAAGCAGTGAATGGTTCCAACTTACTCTATCTTCCCACTAAGACATTATTTAATTTATTTGATTTTTGTCTTCATCCTCCAGCTACTCCAAGGACTCCATCAGCACACCTAGGCTCATTGTCAGATTCAACTCCCTGCAGCCTCATCTAACGCTAATTTTACATTTCAATCACCTATCCAGTTCCCTGCAATGTGCGAATATTTACTGCCAGCATTTAATTGCCCTGAGACATTAAAATAACTATCAAAATGCCAAGTCTGGCAGACATAGCCTGTTATCTGTAAATGGCATTTTCACCGGTTACTTTAAAGGGCTCAGCAGCCATCATCCCATAGACACTAGCTGGTCTGTTGCTTTGGGAAATATCAATGCCTCCCAAGGCAGAAACAGATTCTGCAGAGTAGCAATGCCTCTCTCTAGAAAAATAATTGCAATATTTTGTTTTCAAATAATTCTTCCTACTTTACAAACCTGTTGATGTATGTTACTTCATTCTATCCTCATATCTCCTAAAATTAGTTTTCATCATTCCTATTTTATGTAAAAGGAAACCATGGTTGTTTCAATTATTTGTCAAATACTTAACCACTTGTCTATTTTCTTATCCTTATTGGTGTCTGGGTTGGTCATGTGTCTTGCTTTGGCCAATGGCATGTTTGGTGGCTATGAGGCAAGCAAAGGCATGAATCAAGTTGGCGGTGTTGGGCACGCTTTCTTGCACATTTCCCAATATTATGTGAAGAGCTTTATCCCAAATAGTTTCTGTGCCTTCAGCCTAGGCCTCAGAATTAATCCAAGTAGGGAAATTCTAAGATACAGTGAGGAGGCAAGTCCAGCTCACAACTTGAAGTAGGACCACTCAGCTGAGCCTGGTCAATCTACCGTGGACCTACAAGCTATGAACACGAGAATAAATACCCACTGTTGTAACTGAGTTTTGTTACAAAGCATTATAGGAATAGCTGACTGATATAGAACCTGAAGTTCAGAGAGGTTAAATTTTTTTCCCCGCATTGCACAACTGGTAAGTGTTTAAGATAAAATTCACCCCCAAATCTGTCACTCTAAGTAGATTGTTTTCCTTACTCTATCACTGGCAGGGATGGAATAAGAGAAGGTATCCCTTCTGCATTTATTCTTTTACTGTTCTTTAGAGGCACCCCCTCCATAGCTCCCTGTCTAATGGAATGGCTTTATGAAACCAAAGTAAGAAAGTATGCTTTTCCGATTCTCCAAGTCAAAGCAGATTTTAGATGGGAAAGGGAACCTTTTCCTTCATGTCTTCTAGGGAGCCTTTGCAGGGAGACTCTTTGGGGTATAAATTCAGTTTAGAGCATGAAATTTCCAGTGTACAAGTTTTTAAAGCATAGACTTCACAAACTAGAACCTTAAGCAAATGGTAAGTGAATATTTTATTTTATAGAATGTTACATGCAGCAAAAGACCCTATAAACTTCTCCCAATTGCTAGGTAAAAGAAGGGGGGGTGTGCACATGTGTGCATGTGTGCACATATGTGTGACTCAAAGGTTTCGGAGGGCCAGTCAGGTAACATAAATTCATGTGGAATAAGGCAATAGTGAGTTTTAAGTACTGGCAAAAATGTAAAAATTAAGCCCTGCTTTAAGAAATTCAGTTTCCCAACTCCTAACGCATCATGTTGACAAAACACCGCATATCTACAGACTACATTCGGCTGTGAGTCACCAGCTCAGATCCCTCTTTGGTTGAGGGGGGAGCTAATTTGTTTCTTAGCTCTTACTGGTAGTAGAGGGTAGTAAGACATTGCTGTGTCCATGGATACACTAGGGATACATATCAGTTCTTAAGCATCTATTTGCATGGGCTGATTTCTACTCAGAAGACATCAAGATGAAGGAGGTTTGTGAACAGGTATCTGGAACAGGTCCTGAAAAGGAGAGTGACCTCGCTGTCCACCCCTTTGTGCAAGAGGGCTGTGCACAGTGGGGCAAGTTGTGCACTGCCCAACTCCAGGGTTTCCATTCACATCATCGTCTATGAGAAGGACACCAACTCGAACCCTGTAAAAAATCACATGTGTGTGGAGTGACCCCGTAGTACCGGGAATCAAATACTTATGTGTGAGTTTTACAGAGAGGTGGCCATTTTCTGAGAAGCTCTGTGACCCGAGCAGCACTTTGTGAGCCCCTGTCTAAATGCATGTAACACAAAAGAACCCAGAGCCTTCCCTCACTGCCGTAGAACAGACAGCAGTTGGCTGTAGTGGGAGGCGGTGTCACCCCCGTGGGGAAGCACGAGGAAGGGAGTGTGTCAGTTTGTAAAACTACATTTCAAAATGATTTGACTGTTTGATTATTTTTCACCCATTCAAGCAACTGTGATGGGAGGTGAGATACTATTTTTGTTCATGTATTAATGTTAAAGAAAGCTTCCCCCATCATGTCATGTCAGCTTTGTCATTCTGGGGCTCTCGGGTCTATTGTAGATGTGACAGGTTCCAGAAGAATGCCCCGGGGGCACAGACTTGTTCTGAAACCACTGGAGCCTTCCTTAGAGGTGCTTAGTAATTCCTACTTCTCAGGGCCTCAGTCGAGCAAAAGAGAATTAGGGAAATTTGAATTTGAATATCACTGTTATTTCCTTCCCCTGTACCCACAGGCTGGAAAGTTCTGGGAAAGCAGAAAGATGTGGTCCAGATTTTTTTTAATGCCAGTGAATGGCCCTGAGTGGTGTGGCTCAGTTGGTTGGGTGTCATCCCACAAAGCGAAAGGTCACAGGTTCGATTCAATTCCCAGTCTGGGTACATGCCAGGCATTGTGGGTACGGTACTTGGTTGGAGCACATACAAGAGACAACGGATCAGTGTTTCTTTCTCATGTCAATGTTTTTCTCCCTCTCTCTCTAAAAATAAATAAAATCTTTAAAAATAATAATAAATAAATACAATAAAAATTTCAGTGAATATTATATAGTTTTATATAAGCTAGTTATTAATTTAGGAAAAGCATAGACTTTGCCACCTTACAACTATGGCCCATGCTCTGATGGTGAATGAAAACCTGTGCACTAGATTATATACATATATATGTGTATATGTGTATATATATATACACACACACACATATACAGTTGTTCACAAGAATCCTTCAAACTGAATACTAGTATCTGCATTTCAAAGATGGAAAAACAGAGGCTTAGAAAGATAAGTGACTTGCTCAGAGCAAGTAACCCAAGCCTGACTGACTGCAAAGCCTGCCGATCCCTGCTCTGCTTCAGCGATCTTTGGACCTGCTGTGCAGATCACATTGACCATGACGTCAACACCACAGACTGGGTTACAGAGAACAGTTTGTGGCCCCATTATTATTCCCACTGCTTATCCATGCTGAAATTACTCAGAACCTATTCAGCATTACGGTTCCCTCTCTGTGTACACAGCATTTTCATAACCATCATGAAGTTCAAACTTGAATCTATTTCATTCTGTTTGTGGGGCCTTGGACAACTCTGAGTGATCACTGGCCCATGAAGCGCCCCTCAGCTCTGCTGTCACCCTTCACCCTCCATCAGATAACCACGTTCGTGCATGTTAATCTGAGAGTATTTTAAGTAGGAAGAAAATCTTTCTCCGACTTCTCAAAACAGAAACATAAATTCACCTATATAAATATGTACATTTGCCAAGAGCATTTTACCCTTCACACCTAAGAGGGACAGAATTATGTGGCATCTTTTTAACTAAGAAGAAATTCTTTTACATGTTAACTGTGGGTCCCTGCTTTGTTTCATTCTGTTCAGATTATTTTTAAAAAAGAAATAAATTTATTAAACAACTCTACTATAAATGGATATACAAAAACTGAACATATTTAATATATGCAATTTGATGTTAGCATATACTTGATTTAATCTGCGCAGTTTGGACATATGAACATACCCACCTGTGAAACTATTACCCCAATCAAGTGACATAACTATCACCTCCCAAAGTTTCCTTGTGTTTTCTTTTTATGTGTGTGTGGGGGGGGTGTATGTCTGTGTTGAGGGTGAGGCATGGGAACAAGGAAACTTGAGACAAGGACTACATTCTCAAATTTGTAAGTGCACAGTATAGTATTAACTACAGGCACTATGCTGTACAGCAGGTCTCTAGAACTTACCCACCTTGCATAACTGAAGTAACTCCCCCTATATTGGCATTTGCAGAACATTCCATTTGACTCCAGGCGATTTGGGCGAGACCCTCAGAATCAACAATGGAACTAAGAAACTGCTTGTTGAGAAAGAAATCCCACAGGACGTGTTTACAATTCCCCATGCACCCTAGTTCCCAGAAAGTGATTAAAACAGACACAGAATAATCATTTAAGTTTAACATTAAAAAATGCATTACCAAGAACTCAGTGTATGCCAAGGAAAAAAATAAGTTTGGCTCTAAAATTTTTCCAGGAAGAGAAAATTGTGCAAGAGAACCCAAAAGTGTGGGATATGGTTTATTTTGTTTGCAGGGAACCTCAGCAGCATCATCAAAAGAACAAGATGCGAGGGGGAAGAGGTGGGCATTGTAAGGACTCAGTGCCTTTCAGTTCTGGTCAACTTGTCCATCTTGACCAACACAGGGGACCATGTTTCAGGAGCAAGGGTCCTGAATGATGGCTTGGTCGTCCCAGAGATTTAGATAACTCGATGTGTATCTAATCACAGGAAGAAATCTTTTTACAAACTGCTTATTAATTTATTTTGCACATCTCTATTCAGCTGCTGAAAATCTTCCTGGAGTGGAGCCCTTAGCCATACTCTGCATGAATGCCAATTTCCAGTGTTTTAAAATGACTCTTTATACTAATACTAATGTTCTCCTAAGAAACTACCCAGAGGCCAGCAAAACTTTGACGAAAGAAACTTTGCTTGGAAATGTGCTAAAAACCCAGGACCTTATTTATCACGGGATTTGCCAAAGGCTGTGTGCAAAGTACTCAGGAATGTGATTTCATCTCACCACCTCAAGTCCTCTGGAGGAATCTAGATTCAGGTCCCAAAGTGAATGAGCTCATGTCATTTCTGAAGAAGCAGCTGGAGGAGAGGGGGTGGGTATAGTGGTAGAAAGAAGGGGAAGGAAGGGAGTCAAAAAACATAAATGACTCATGAACATGGACAATGATGTGGAGATTGACTATGGGAGCAGGTGGGCTGGGTAGAAGAGGGCAAGGGGGAGGGAATTTGGGACAAGTAATAGAAAAACAATAAAAATTTCTTAAATACATTTAAAAACAAGAAAAAATGTTAGGCTTTGGAGAAGGTTACCAAGTATTTCATTCAATCCAGCTTTTGGTGAATAAAGTCTTTCCATAGAGTTAGCAGAGACATCATCCTTTTAAGCCCTACGGACTGCCACAGAAGGGAAGTGTGTCATGAAGGTGGTGGAAGTTAAGAACTGCCTCCTGGGAGCTGGATATCACAAAAGAACGAGGTTCTGGTATCTTCTTTGCCGATGCAATTCTAGAACTGTGTTCATGGCTTCAGGGTGGTAAAATGGGGAGACCACCATCTGGAAGCATGTGGACCCAATCTCTAATCCCAGCTCTGCCGGCGCCAGCTCGGTGACTTTGGGCAAACAACTCTTCCTCTTTCTGGGCCTCAGCTTTCTCCTCTATAAAATAAGTAGAGTTCTGAGTTGTCCAATATAATAGCCCCCAGCCACATGTGAGTTAAATTAAATTAATTTTTACTTTCTCGGTAACACTGATCAAACTGAAAGTGCCACATGTGGTTAGCAGCTACCATAACACTAGCACAGATTAGAAACCACTCCCATCATCACAGAAAGGTCTTTTGAATAGTGCTGGTACAGATGATGTCATTGGTCTTTTCTAATTCAAAAATGCTGAACCCATGCCCACATACCATCTGTGTAATTCAGGATTATTTCAGGATTGCAAGGCAAGGACTTCTGGCCTTAGAACAGTAGTCTGTGTCTGCTAAACATGATAATGAGGGTGGCATTTGTAACAGAATGGGGAGGTGCTGGCTGGAATCAGCATTCACCCACCAAGCAGATGCAACAGGGAACACAGTGGAAAACCCCACCGAAGAGGAATGAAAGAGCTGGCTGACCAGATGGCACTCCTGGGTTCCTATTCGCGAACCTCCCACTTGATCAAACCTCAGGAAGGGGCAGAAATACTAGACCCAACCTTCAGAAAACAAGGGCTTTTATTGTATACTCACCCATAACTAGCTGAGAAGAATTCACAATTTAAAACCCAGTTAATGTTATAAGAACTACATTCCTCAAGAACCTGCCTCCAAAGTAGTCGGAATCACAGATTCAACTTCTCAGCAAACCACAAGGGAAATTCAACCCATTATTATCTCGGAGCCTCAGAATGTGGTACTCACAGAGCAAATTGAGACACCTCCTGCCACTTAGCTCCTATTCTTTGGGCACAGAGTTACAATTTTTCCCTTGGACACAGCTCACTTTTGGTTGCTATTGTGGTGGCTGGATTTTAAATTTTTTAGTCCAAGAGAGCTCTGAGCATAAGAAAGAGGCACTGTTGGAAGGATATAAGGATCCAGGCCAAATGGAAATAATTCTGGCACATTTTTCATTCTAATGGAGTGAAGCTAAACCCACAGCTGACTCTCATTTAATCACGGCCTGCGGGTCTAGAGAGCCAGACCAGTGGAAAATCCACGGCAGTGCCCTTTTATCCCAAAGTTTACATTCTTTAGTCAATCTCTGCTCAGCCCTTGTCCCAGTCAAATAAGACTGATCGTGAACCTTTGTCTAGCACGTGTTATACACTTGGTATGCTGTCGAATGCTCTGGGTATATTTGCTCACTTAATCCCCACAATAAACTTATGAGGTAGGTATTGTTATTGTCCCCATTTGACAGCATGAAATGGAGCCACAAAGGGCTTAAATGATCAGCACGAGGACACACACTAGGCCAGGATAGCCATGGATTCTGCACACAAGAACTCTGCTTTGAGAGTTTCCATGTTCAACCATGACGCTACACAGATTTTCTAAATAAAAAGTTTTTAGCTGCAAGCCAGCTTGTAAATGGCAAAACGCTGATAAAATAGGCTGTTTGGAGGATAACGTAGTAGAAAAGGAGACAGAGAGGAGCAAAGTGACTGGGACAGGAGCAGGGATGTGCTTGGCTGGCCTCCCTGAAGCCAAGGCGGTGACCATAACAATCATGCAAAGCAAAACCCAGAACACACCCTTCCCACAGAGGCCCCTCCCTAACACAGCATTAATTAGCAGGGCCTTTTCTTTTTTTCTTACTCAGAGAGTGCAACAAATAGTGAAGCAGTCAGAAGGAAGGGCATTATAAGGAGGATGGGGGTATTAAAAAAAGACATAGAAAAGCAAGAAGTTAAGAGTATGAATTTGACACAGATGGGAGAATCCCTCTTGAGACTGGACTTGCACTCATAACATCTGTCGTTCCTTAAGAGCATTTACTCTACCAGGAAGTACAGCAAGGCATAATGTACATTTTCTTTCAATCCAGGCAGCTGCCACATGGGTGGTTAGAGAGTTTCCTACAACAGTAGTCACTGTTAGACTGTTCAAGAAAGAGACCAGAGAAGGCTTGGGGATCCATGCACAGTCATACACCTACTATGATTCGTCACCAAAAAACCCTTTATTATGAAGCAGCAATATGAAATAGTTGAACGCTTTTCTTAAGATATTGAGGGACATGATAAGTAGCCATTTTAAAAATTAGTTTACCAAAATGTTATATGACAACATCTTTCATACTCACTGTGTATTGATCTCGGGTGATAAACATTCTTAAACGTGTCTCAGAGGCAGAGACCTGCTCTGAGGTTTTACTGCCATGTCTCCATCTCCCATCACTACCATACCATTTCCAACACACATGCACACACAGGTGCTCACACACACACACACACACACACACACACACACACACATATCCCTCAGTCTGAACTCCAAGGGCAAGGTCTATAAGCATTGAGCATTTCATTTTCCAGGTTCTATTGTTTCTGTTTATTTCCTTTTCTCACCACCACTGCCATCCTCCGTTCCCTAAATGATGAGTTCCTCACTGGAGGCAAAGTCTATACCTTTTAGATGCAAACCTAGTTATTACTGGGTATGTATCTGGTTTGGTCCGCTCCCTAACCTTGTCAGTGTGGAATGTTTGTATAAATAAAACAGGATGGAGATTTCAGTACATAGCAATGGCTTTGAGCTTGACACAGGAAAACTGCTCCCCCCACCCCGGGTACACTAGTTCACTAGAGTCTGATTCCACTTTCCTAAGTCCTTTTCCCTTTCTTTTCACAGAGTGTACACCCCAGTCCTTTTTGTGCGTGCCATTAAAATGACATGTCTTACTCTAGAGATACATGGAAATAGACAAAGCTATGAGTTGTGTAGCCCTAATAGCTAGGAAAATAATGAAAATAATTCAAAACAGAACACAGTAGATGAATCCAATCAAGCCATAAGGTAGCATGGATTGCAAATTTCCTTAAACAGATGAAAGAATAAAATGCTGAGGACTAACACTAGGAATGATGGACAATCCACCCTGTTTAAATTCTGGAGTCCCTGCCACAGCGATCATTAAAGGCCTGCAAGCAAATTTTAATCAATGTCCTAAGCAGTTTCTCTGATTTTTATATAATCTTCATTAGTTGAGAAGATAACCGCAAAATTATTTAGATAATACAACTCTTGCTAATGAACAAGAATCTTTTAACCTTCAGAATATTGAAAATAAATGTAGACATGCTTAAGAGAATTATGACATTGATATTTTGTATTAAATATGTACTTAATATCTTGAGTTTATAATATTTGGAAGAATTTTGCCTTTGAGGGTACTATATCAACTTAATGATTTTAAGCAGTGTAATTTGAAGTTAAAATTGTCTTATACCTAAATGCATTGTGGGATTATTTAATATAAATTTTAAATTTATATTTTTATAAGTTTAATTGGTAGACTTGAAAGAAACGAGGTCTGTCCAGAAGGTATCCTGCCATGTAATATGAAAATAGAGTCAAGAAACATTGTACATAGGACAATGATGTCTCAGTCCCCTTCAAAGTAGGCCTCTTGGGACCTCACACAGTTCTCCCAAACGCCATCAGCTTCCCTGTCATGTTTTCCTGAGTCTCACTGACAGTCTGAAGTCTCTTCTCTTTCAAAGGTGGTTTTAGATTTGGAAAAAGCCGGAAGTCACAGGGCACCCTATGTGGGCTGTAGGGGGACTGAATCGCCTGGGCAGTATGATGTTTCACAAAAAACTCTGCATGAGATGTGATGCATTAGCAGGCATCATGTGGTGTGTTATGGTGATGAAGCTGCCAATCACCAGTTGCCTATACCTGTGGCCTGAATCATCTGCATAGTTTCTGTGGAGGAATGTTCAACTTTAATGCAAAATTTGATGCAGATTCATTGCCCTACTCTCTGTCATTTTGAATGTGACATCCACGCAGTATATATGCTCACTCGACAGTGTCTACTGCCCCCACTGACTAGTACTGTGCAGTTGTCATTGTTCACACAGGCGCTCTCTTTGGCTGCCAGGTTACATCGATGTCACCTTATATTAACAATGGCTGAAATTTTTCTGGACAGACCTTGTAAGTGTTCAAGGAGATTTTTTTTACGTCTGTTATTGAAAGTTCTTAATAAGAAAATTGAATGTACTAAATTTATAGACTTCCACCAAGATGGAGGCATAGGTGGAGACGCCGTGCTTTCTCACACAACCAAGTTTAGAGACAACTAAATATTAGCAATAGAAAACACAGTCAGAACACAGAAAATTGAACTTTTCGGAAGTCTGTTAACAACAAATTCTTCAGCCTGACCGGTAAGAGGGACGAAACCAGCAGCTGGCAGAGCGGGGTTGCACAGGAAAACTCAGTCAGACAGACTCAGGCACGCGGTATCCAGGCGCAGGGTTGGACCTACTGAGCAACACAGCAAGAGACCTCAGGGAAACAGCAAGGGAGCAGGGCTGCAGGTTGACTGTGGTCGCACATTCATGCATGGATAGACAAGCGAGGGAGTGGGCGATTGGACGGGAACCAGCGGGTCCCCACGGCGAGCGGCAGTGGAGAGCACTGCCATTTCCCCGCTCTGACCACGCCCCCACATACAGCATCACAACCCAGTGACCTGGGAGTCCAAGGCTCCGCTCCCCGTACTTAACGGGCTTGAACAGACCAAAAATGGCTCAAGAAGATCTCAAAGCCCCAGAGCCTATAAATCTAAGCGACGAAGGAATAGTAAAACTCTCAGACACACAGTTTAAAACACTGGTGATCAGGATCCTCACAGAACTGGTTGATTATAGCCACAAATTAGAGAAACATATGAAGGAGAAACTAATTGAAATGAATGGAATTGCACAGGAAACCAATAGCGATGAAAAGGAAACTGGGACTCAAATCAATGGAGTGGACCAGAAGAAAGCAAATAATGGCCAAACAGAAAAGAGTCAAGAAGCAAGAATTCAAAAAAATGAGAAGAGGCTTAGGAACCTCCAGGACATCTTTAAACGTTCCAACATCCAAGTTATAGGGGTACCAGAAGGAGAAGAGGAACAGCAACAAGTGGAAAACTTATTTGAACAAATAATAAAGGAGAATTCCCTAAATCTGGCAAAGGAAATAGACTTCCAGGAAATCCAGAAAGCTCAGAGAGTCCCAAAGAAGTTGGACCCAAGAAGAAACACACCAAGGCACATCATAATTACATTAGCCAAGATTAAAATGAAGGAGAGAATCCTAGAAGCAGCAAGAGATAAGGGGACAGTCACTTACAAAGGAGTTCCCATCAGACTGTCAGCAGATTTCTCAAAAGAGACCTTCCAGGCAAGAAGGGGCTGGAAAGAGGTATTCCTAGTCATGAAATCCAAAGAGCTACAACCAAGATTGCTCTATCCAGCAAAACTTTCATTTAGAATGGAAGGACAGTAAAGTGCTTCTCGGATAAGATCAAATTCAAGGAGTTCATCATCACCAAGCCCTTATTATATGAAATGTTAAAGGGACTTACCTAAGAAAAAGAAGATAAAAAAGATGAACAGTGAAAGGACAGCAAACTCACAGTTATTAACAACCACACCTAAAACAAAAGCAAACTAAAAGGACAGCTAGATTAGGAGTGGAAACATAGAAATGAAGATCTCAAGGAGGGTTAGCAACAGGGGAGTGGGAGGAGGAGAAGGGGGGAGAAGGTACACAAAATAAGTAGCATAGACAGTAGATAGAAAATAGATGGGGGGCAAGAATAGTATGGGAAATATAGAATCTAAAGAACTTGAGACACATGGTCATAAACTAAAGGGGAGTAATGGTGGGAATGGGGGTAGGGTAGAGGGGAATGAAGGGGGGAATAGAACAACTATTCCCCCCTTTGATTAATGGCATAATCAATAAAAAATAAATTTAAAAAAAAGAAAAAAATAAATAAATTTATAAAGTAAGTTTAAAGTGTTCAAAAGTTTAAAACATAACATTTAAATAAGACAATTAGTTGAAGTCCCTTTAAAACTGAGTGTTATATTTTGCTAAATTTATAAGTAAAATATAAAAATTAAAAACAAGAAAAAACCTTGTATTGAATGAATTTTAATAAATTAAATATTAACATGAAAATTAATAACACCCAGATAATTTTGTTAATTAATATCTTCTTAGGGACGCTCGAATTTTGCCTCAGTTATTTTAATCCTCTCTTTGATGAATCTTTCAGGAATGGATTGTGGAGTCTGATGTTTGCTGCCAGGCTTCACATTCATGAGGATGAGGTCTGCTTAGGGCAAGCCAAGGAGTTGGGTGTAAATGTCACCTGAAGACTAAGGATCTGGCAGATACTATTTTGGGGGGAAAGGCAGAGATGTTTCCGAGGCCAACCCTAAAGACAAATGATCTGGAATGATTGGTTGTTTGCTTTATTAGCCACTGCTTCTAGTACCAGATGTATATATGCCTTCATGGCAATCAGCCACAGGCCAGCATGCTGTTTTCTGTGTGTTTTCTTTTCCATTCGGAAAAGTCTTTCATTGACAGGAAAAGTATGGAAAATTGTGAATGCTGTTGGTTAGAACACATGCTAATTTGAGTTGAGAGTTTATCTTTCTTTTTTTGTTAGAAATGAAAGCAGCAAAAGATAGATAAAGAGATGGTTCATGCTATTATCCATACAAATTCATTATTAAATTTTTAAGGAAGAAATAGACTTATTGGTGGAGAAAAAATTGTTATGCTTGAAGATGGTGACCTCAAGCACATTGTCTTTTCTGTTAGTTTAAATGTGTTTTGCAATACATCACTAAAATAGTGGCAAATTAACACCGATTTGTAGAAAAGCCATCTGCACCACAAGAGACTGGATGATGTTTTGGTATTAGCTGCCGCTGCTTAAGGGGGTTGAGCCTTCTGTTTCCTGATCCTCGTTCTTATTCCCTGTCTTCATTTCACTCATCAAAGCCAGGCTTGGAGCTCTTCAGATAAGGAGTCTCTCTCACTTACCTGAGTGAGTTCTGCCCACATTCTTCCTTTTAGCCTTTGTAAATCTTTCTGCTTTGTGTCCATTCACTTTGCTCCAACTTCAGAGTGAAATGACTGTTAGCTGAGCCTCTCATTCAAAGTTATCATTATTATGCAGATTTTATGAACAGGATGTAAAAGGAGAATTAAACCAACAGAATCAGAAGGATTCTAGCTTATATAACCATGATCGTCTGCATAAAAAGAAAAGCAGAGGGCGCTGTGGGGAGATGCTGGTGAGGCAGTCTTCTGTGGGATTTGGAGGCTGCTCCAAGGTATGCTTGAACTACCCTCGCACCAGGGTTCAAGCACCAACCGCAAAGTTTAAGCTAAGAATGAAAGGAACTTGGTTTAAAAACAAGAAAAGTGCGATTGCACAGGATTTAGGGAACGAGACAAATTGTATACATAACTAAGTACCCAGAGAATGTTTAGAGAATACATTTTGTAGAATTATAGAAGTATAAGACCTTTGAGGATGATGAAGTCCAAACCTTCAATTTCATGGATGAGGAGAGTTTACAAGTCTTGCCCAGGGCAATGGGCCCCAGTGTCCCAAGCCAATTTCCTTTCCATTGCATAAGGGTGCTTTGGAAAGTAATGCTTGTCCATAGAATTCAATTACAGGTGCAGAGACTCACTGGTCAGCTTTGCCTGAAGGGCTCCCTGCTGCTCTTCCCCCCAGGGTTGCCACTCATCTCCCTCAGAGATGAAGAGGTCTCTTCTAATTAAATTTCACTGACAAAAACAGGTGGTGATGCCAGGAGCCATAGTTTACTGCTTTGATTCATTTTGACTATTGCATCAAAATAGCATTTTTCTTCACTACAAATTTTTGGCACCCTCTTAAATTTTGCACCAAGGGCAAACACCTCACTGGCCTCCCCCTAGTCCTGGCCCTGCCTACATTGAACACCTCTTGGTTAGAAGGAAGAGGTGACTGGCTCCTGTGGAGAAAACTTCTGCCTGGCACCTGGTAGGTAAGGTATAGGGATTTAACCTGCCACTGAAAATTTAAATCACCCCGATGTTTAATGCTGGAGATTCTCCATAGGTAATACTGGTCAGTAATTGCCAATTACTTTATAAAGTTTTCAAAATAGTTACAAATAGAATAAAAACTAATATATTGTAATGAGCCACAAGAGGATGGGTGGGGCTGGCCAAAAAGGAAAGACAGGGGAATGGTTTTTCTTAAGTTTCATGAGAAGGTCTAATTATAGCCAAGAGATAATGGAGCTTACACTTGGTGGTAACAGTAGAAATGGGGAGAAGTGATCAGGTTTTGAGAAAATTTAGCCAACAGAATGTCCTAAATGATTGGACATATGATCTGAAAGGAAGAATGGAGCTGACATTGATTCCAACATTTTGGGCTGAGCAATAGGACGGATGGAACTATCATCAGCTGAGATGGGAAATCTCTGAAAGGGGCAGGTTTGATAAAGTGGGTCAAGAGTTCAGCTTTGGGCTTACTGTATTTGAAATATCAATCAGACAACCAAATACAAATACTGAGTAGGCAGTTGGGTATAATGTCATAATTCATAATAACACAAACAACAACCATAAGAACAGAATTTCTTGAGTGCCAGGTATGCTTCTAAGTAATTCACATGCATTAGCATTATTTTACCATCCTTATATTATATATGAGGTCAGAGAGGTTAAGCATCTTAGTCCACTGGGGCTGCTGAAACAAAAATACCAGACATTGATGGCTTAAACAACAAATACTTATTTTTTATAGTTCTGGGGGCTGGAAGTTCCAAGATAAAGGTATCCGCAGATTCATTGTCTAGTAGCTCACAGATGGCTGTCTCCTCCCTGGTTCTTTGCATGGCAGAAGTGGGGGTGGAGGTCTCTGGGGTCTTTTAAAAAAGGACACTAATCCCATTCATGGGGACTCCACCCTCATGGTTTAGTCACCTCCCAAAGGGCCCGCCTCTAAATACTATCCCTGGGATTAGGCTTCAAAATGTGAATTTTGGAGACACACACACATTCAGTCTATAACATTAAGTAACCTGGCTGAGGTCAGAGATTGTAAAGTACAGCCCATGAACCAAATCCTGCCAAACAACTGTATTTTAAGTAAACTTTTATTGGAACACGGTCATCCTCATTTGCTTACATGATGTCTATGGCTGTTTTCATATTACAATAGTAGAGCTGAATAGTGTGAAAACTCACACTACTCGTGGCCCACAAAGCCCTGAAAGATTTGCTATTCACCTGTAACACAAGAGTTTGCCAACTCCATTCCTAGGGGATTCAGCTAGGCAGTGGTGGAATCTGGCTTTGAGTCCAGCCTGACCAGCCTGAGAATACACAGAGCCCAGATATAATACTCTGTATCTTCTCCCAGTAATATGCAACCTGTTCTCATTTTTAATATAAAACTCAACTTTCTTTTTCTTTTTCTGAAACACAGGCCGTAGCACCTGTGTTTTTGCCTCAAAGTCCACGGTCTTCTTACCCTCAGGATGGAATAAGTACAGTTTCTGTGAATAGCGGTTCCCTAATCTGGGTTCCCCAGATCTAGGAAAACTAAGCATTTCTAGACACTTCATGTATTCTTTCTTGAGATAAAAGGAGCAAGAGGAGGGCTTGAGGGCAGAAGGTAGAAAAGAACATTGGTGGAAACTTAAAGAGTGATGTCAACTTGGAAGGGGTGGCAACTTTGGAGTCCAGCCACCAGTGGGGCCTTGGCAATGTGCTCAAGCATGTGGGCCAGGATAAGAACTGGTACAATGGACAGTGTTTTCCTGCCTAGAAGTGTGAGGGGCTCAAGAATCCTGCTGTTCCCACTGGGGTGAAATTTGCTAAGACCCACTAAGCTGCCTTGAATAAGTCACAATATCACCCATTCTATACCTAGAGACCTATACCTCAAGCCATTTCTTCACCATGTAAGTAGGCCACCACCTTGCCCATGCTTTGCATTGTTGAAGGCCATAGTATTTAGCCATTGTATAAGAGCATCCCCTGACTCACATCAGGGTATTTGAAAGTATAAAAGGGGCCCTAGGATACTGTGAAGGTTATGGGTGTGGAAGTAGTTGCTACTGAAATTTGGGCTTCCATTGAGCGGGCTAAGAACAACCCAAACTGATGTTGGAATTGGAAACTTTTCATACAAGAGGATGGATTAAATGACATTAGTGGATCATTTAAATGAACTGCTCATTAAAGTGCATGGTATACGGTAGGGGCTTAATAAATGTCAAGTTGACATGATGATAGTGGAGGAAATAACAAAAAGGACACTAGAAATTGGTGAAAAAGGGAGACAAAACACACAAGCTCTGGATTTTAGTCTCTAGAATGTTTTAACTAATGGATTAGAGTCATTGGTAGTTAGCACACTCATGTTGGGACTTAACTTTTAGTTAAAGGCTAAAATTAACTTTTAGCCTTTAGCCTTAAGGCAGATAAAGTCTGCTTATGTTGATTTTACCCATTTGTTCAGAAAACGCTTTAATCCATGAATGTGGTCCACAGGGAAAGGATAAACTTGAGCCCTGACCTCTGGAAACACAGCAGATTGCAGATGAGGAGATGCCACACAAGCATAGTTTGTCTACTGTGGGATGAGGCTTTGCTATCGATGATAGATAGTGTCATTCTTCTGAGCCAGGAGCAGAGTTCCTGTCCAAGGCTGCCCTGCTAATGAGAGCATTGAATAGTGTTGCAACGGAGACAGTCCTGGCTCCTCTGTAGCTTCTGTGGCCCATCTGGACCAACAGCTCTCTGTGGCTCTCGGTGCTCCTGGACTGCAGTTGTAAAGGTTGCATTGGCTACTTGTCACCAGTTGGCAAGTGCAAAGCTGATGGTCAGCAGGATGAGTATCAATGGCAAACAGAGTGTCTGGGCTCATGTTTTTAGGGAGAATACTAGTATTAAGGCTCCATAGAGTCAACTAAAGTATAAATAATAAAAACCTCTCCTGATCACTCCTCCAATCCCAAACAGCACTATTTTTTCTTCTGATCTCACTTCTCCATTTTACCCCCACGAGAGCTTCTTTTTCCTGACCACCAGCTGAAGTGAAAGTAAACAAAAAAGAATCTCATTATCCTTTTCCCCGGTTACACCTATAACAGCAGGGCTTTTCCCAAAAGTCTTTCTATGCAACTCAAATCCAAATTTAATTCAATTCAGTCAGACAAGTATTTAGCAAACATTTTCAATGCTTCTGGAACTGTGTTGGCTGTTGCTGGGGACCAGGATTGTCCAAGGTATGGGGGATGGCTATGATAAATACATAAAACACTTCTTGCTAAAGAAAAAGTCAGGTTTAAAGCCTGTCACATAGAGCAAAATTGTGATTAAACCTGTGAATATGTTACCTTACAAGGCAAAAGGTACATCTGTAGGTGTGATTAAATTGAGGATTTTTAGGTGGGGAGATTATCCTGGATTATCTGATGGGCTAGATATAATCACAAGAATCTTTGTAATGGGGGTAGAAAATATGAGCAGTAAGAGATGACAATGAAAACAAGGGCTTTGAGTGATGTAAAAAAAAGTTGGGGGCTGGGGGTACGAGTCAAGAAATGCAGGAGCCTCTCAAAGCCGAAAAGGGCAAAGAAACAGATCCTTCCTTCAATGCCATCAGAAGGAACCAAACCAGCTGTACATTGATTTTAGTCCCCTAAGATTTATGTCAGACTTCTGACCTCCAGAACCATAAGAGAATGTATTTGTGCCATTTTAAGGCACTAAATTTGTGACAACTTATTACAGCAGCAATAAGTAATGAACAGATTTTGTACCTAGAAATGAAGTGCTACTGTGACAAATACCTACAAATATACTTGTGGCTTTGGAACTGGAAATGCACAGAGGGTTGAAGAATTCAGGGGCACAGGACTAAGGCAGCCTACATACCACTGAACAGACAATTGATACCAAGATGGATATTAAAGCTGTTACCCAATACATGTCTGGCTGCCTGCTGCAGTGAAAGCCAAACTCATGAGACAGGTTCTGGTGGGAAGGAGAGGTTTATTCAAGTGCTGGCCACCCGAGGAGATGGGGGACTCTTGTCCCAAAGCCTGTCTCCACATCTTGATGCCAGCAGAGGTTTGTATAACGAGGGAGAGGGAAAGAAGAACAGAAATCAAAGGGAGGGAGTTGAAAAATTCTACATATGCAGAAAATTCGACTGTGCAGATTAGCACAGTCCACTCTGAAAAGGATCCCAAAACTGATCCAGTGATAGTCTGGGTTGGGTCATTCTTGTTTTACAGTTAAGGGTCAGCGAATCTCCCAGAGCTGGAATGGCTGAAGGCCAGAGGACTGTATCTTTTGAAGTTAGTTCCTAGGATTCTTATACAAACATGCTGTTTGTTGACAAGCTACACATTAGTCTGAGTGAGCATTTATAGAAACAATGTCAAAAGAATGGAAGGGTGGGTTACAATTCCCCACTGTTACAAAGCCACTGCTATGAAGGCTCAGAAGGAATTAAACAGCATGATAGAGAAAACCCATATCATTTCAGAGAATATTTCAATTGTCATTAAAAGACTGTTGATAGAAATATATTAAAGAGGCTGTGGCTACAGGCTCAGAAAGAAATGGTGCTGTTATTGAAAGCTGGGAGACAGAATTCTTGTTATTTAATGGCAGAAAGCACAGCTGAGTTGTGTCATGGAGTTGAGTGACAAGCAGAGCTAAGCAATGAGTTTAGATATTTAGCTGAGGAGATTTCAAAGCAAAGTGTTAAACATGCAGCCTGGTTGTTCTTGCTGCCTATAGTGAGCAGAAAGAGATACATTGAGAGAACCATTCAGCAAAAAAGGAACCAGGATTTGATGAGGTAAGGAATGATTAGCCCATTCAGATTGCAAAAGAAAGATACCAACACTGTCAGGAAGGTAAGCTCTGAAGAGAAATCCAAGGGTGAGGCTCTACCATCTTTCTCTAGATCCTTGGAAGGGACAAAAGGTCACAGCATTCAGTCCCACAGAAAGCTTTTGAAGCGATTAGCATACCCTCAGGCATACCAAAAGAAACGAGAAATAGAGATGAGATTATCTAGGAAAGATTCAACATTGTGCAACATTGAGCAACATTGTGTCTAATGAAATCAATTTCTGAGATGTAACAGGAGACTCAAATGTTGTTAAAGGATGTTATATCAGCAAATACACTATTTGCAGGGACTGAAAGTGACTAAGATAGAATGAATTTAAAGGAAGTCTTTTTTTACTTCCAAAATTTGACAAGCAGAAAACAGACTGATACAACTACTCAGCTTCAAACTCATACTACCCGTACTGAAAAAAAAAAATGGTTCTGTGGGCAGAATGTAGATCTTCCAGGTGGACTCGTGGGCCACAGAACATGCAACTATTTCTGGGTCTTAAAATTGACTGGAGTTTGCCCAGTTCAATTTCAAAGTTGCTTGGGATTCTTTTTTCGGCGAGGGGGAAGGGAATGCATATAGCTCATCCTGTGTCTGTCCCATCATTTTCTTTTTGGAATAGATAACTTGAATTTTAAATGTCATAGGTACACAGATGGGCAGGAATTGTGTGTCTGTACAAAATACACCCAGAGTTTCATTTATACCTAATTTAAATAATTTAATGATGAGACTTGGGACTGTAGAACTCATGAGACTTAGATGGCATTTTGAACTTGAGTTAATACTCTAATGGGTTGAGACTTTTGAGGACCTGGGAGTAGGGTGCATTCATGTATGTGTGGGAAAGACAAATCATTGTTATAGCTGTAATAGAAAATGAACACATCTGGTTATTAAAACACTTCTAAAAGACACTGAAATTCATGTCAGTTTGCTTTTTGCTTTTTTCAGTGACAACTCTTTGAAAGTCAATGTGGATAATTCAGTAAGAAATGTCTTTTTAGTTAACTATTCTCTTAATTGAATGTTGGCTCTGAACTAAAGTATTCAGAGTATTATTTTATTTACTGTGTGGGTGTGTATGTATGTATGAAAGAAGCCAGTTCTTTATTCTGACATTGTGATTGACAGTAGGTAGCATTAGATTTGTTCCTTTGGGTTAGGATATAATTCCTGGCAAACCATTGTCAAGATTTTATGACACACCACCACATTTGCTTTTTTAAAAATTCCCCTTAGCCTACAATTTTTTAGTTGCACATAGTAAATGATAGCTTCAACTGTATTTCGCTAGACTAATTATCACAAATCCTCAAAGCTAGACCATGTCTCAACACAAAGAAAGCTTTCAAGATGTGTCAATCTTGTTAATTTTATGCTGAGAAAATTAAACCCAATAGAGACTTCTCCTCTTGGTGACAAAGAAAAAGCCCCCTTGTTTCTTTAGGCCTGAGATATTAATGATTTGAACTGATCATTTATTAAACTTTTGTTGTTTAGATACATTTATAAAATTGCAACTCTGTCCATAAATAAATACTGAAAATCCCACACTCTATATTCCAAAGTGTGATTTACTATTCTGTTGTAAGGTGGTGTGAGTCACATAGAAAAATACTGAGGACCCTTCTAAGACCTATCAAAATGTCTATGGCCGGCTACTATTCAAATCCAAGATACTAAACCTAATCCAGCTTGCTGAATTTACAGGAAATTTTAACAAAAATTTTACAAATAATGAATTGTTGCTATAACTAATTTAAGGAAAAGAAAAATAATGAATCAACTAATTTGTGTCAGTGAGATGAAAAAGAAATAATGGCATTTTTTTACTTGTCCTTCAGAAGTTATGCATGTTTGTAGAGAAGACTACCTACCACTGGTCAGTCAAGAAAGCGACCCTCCCATCAGATGCCCAGAGGCCTCAGAATCTCACACCCGTTTTAGAAAGGCTTGCTGGAGAATCAGAAGCCCTCCTGAGGGAATTAGAGAGAAAAGGGGGAAGAGAAACATTTGCCTCAGCCATTGGGGTTCCTGTCAGTTTGTACAGAAGCAGAAAAGCATTCAGAATGCATTGTCTTTTTTCTCAAGAGTGGTCCAGCTTTGTGAGAAAGCACCATCACAGAAAAGGAGTTTGATTTTCTACTCTATGTATAGAAAAATAACCTTGCAAGGAGAGTAAGAAAGAAAAGATTATTGTCTCCTGTTAGCAAATTTGGCTTTTCCATCCCGTACCCCAAACTTGCTCTTACTAAAAATGGTTAAAGAAATAACCTCATGGCCACAGCCTTCTCCTCATCCATCTCCCCTGAGCTTTGCTTGGGCACCTTGTGCTGCTGAAATATCAGCCCCATGCAAACCACTGCAAAATATAATCTCCAGCCCAAACCACCCTCCCGACCTCCGTGCATGGGCTCCCAATCGCCACTGACGAGATACACCTGACTGCTGCACAGATTTCTCAGATGCAGCCGGCCTAAAACAGAAGTTATCTTTTGTTTTCCACAAACCTCCCTCCCTCTGGCATTAGCCATCTCTGTGCACAGCACAGCCATCCACACAGTCACCGAAAGCGGAAAACAGCCTGAGAGTGAACGCCTGCCTCTCCCACTCACCTGTCCTACCTAGCCCGCTGTCTCTGGAAATTTCTCATCCCAACCAGCTCACTAGCACAGATTCTACTAACCTGCAGTTTTACCACCTCTACACTGCCTTTCATACAGTCACCAAAACTGATTTTTTATTTTTAAATTACAATTTTGGGAGATGTAAATAAAATTCAAATGCAGTCTAATTAGAAAGAAAAACAAAACAAATATAGAAATACACATAAAAGTCTCTTACCGCTTCCCCACTCCACTCTCATTCCAGAAGTAACCATTATTAAGATATTATTAGTTATTGTCTAATCAGACCTTTTTATAGACATTTATGCCAATATGCATTTATACACGAAGTTAGGGCTGTTCAAACTAGTGGAATTGTAGTGTCTTGATTTATAACTTGGTGAGTTAATGATGTCTTAGAGATTATTTCATGTTAGTAAATATAATAATATACGATATTTATTTAGCAATTATTACATGCTAAAAACTGTTCTAAGTATTAGATTTGTATTATCTCACCTGGTTGACATAGTATCTTTGTGTAGTTAGAACTATTATTGGTATTCCTAGTTTACTCATAAGAAAATAAAAACATATAGAAGTTAATTAACTACAGATAAAAAAGAGACTTAAACAATAAGAAAACTAATTTAACTAGTTTACAGAATATAAAGTCAATTTAGATTTCTATATACCAGCAACAAACAGACAATACTAAAATCTACAATAGCATGAAAAATGTCAAGTAACTAAGAATAAATATAACATGTTGTACACTAAAAATTATAACACATAATTGTAAAAATGTTAAATACCTAAATAAAGAAATAAATCATGTTCTGGAAAGATTCAATTTTGTAAAACATTAAAATTCTACACCAATGGGTCTACAGTTTCAAAATACTTTCAGGTAAAATCCCACAGGGCTACGTGTGTGTATAAATTGACAAGATAATTTTAAAGTTTATTTGCAAAAGCAAAGGGCCAAGAATAGCCAAAACAATACTGAAAAATGCCAATGCTGGAGAACTCTTACAGTTAAATATCAAATTCATTTATTTATTGTGAAGGAATAAGAAGTAAGACAGCATGAGAAGCAAGACAGACATCACAGAATAAAGAGCTCAGCAGCGGAAGCATATTTAGGAGGTCACTTGATTTTACAAAAAAAAAAGTTGCTACTGCAGAAGTAGGAACTGGCAGTCTTTTCAATAAATGGTGCCAGGACAATAGAATACTCCACAAGCAACAGAAATCTTGACAATATCTTGTACTATACACACACACACACACACACACACACACACACACACCCATGATCGCTGGAGCTGTCCTATACAGGAAAAGCACCTAAAAAGGTGAATTTTTATACTAGTAAGAGGCATATGGCAGGATGGTCAATGATGGAAGAACAATCCTTGGACAGGATGAAGAGTGAGAGAGATAGAGCCAAAATGATGGAAGAAAACAGGAAAGTGTATAACGTAATCCTTCTGCACCATCCTTCAAAGTTTCATTAAAGTTTTCAAAATTAGAAAGCTCTGAGCATGAATCAATTTCCTATGGGAAATGACCACAGGATTTACACTTGCCTACTGGTTGGCATGGGTCTGAAATACTGTGTGCACTGATGCATGAATGCAATGTCAGGGAAAAAAACAAGGAAAGAAGTGTTGGAAGTGTAGGGGAAGGATTCTGAAATAAAATTGAGATTGCAATTAATAAAGTTTTCCATGTATAGGAGGCCATCACAGATGTTCAGACTACATTCATGCCCAGTTCCTACCACCTTAATTGGCATAATGCAGGCACTCAATACATGTGTGTTAAGTGGAATCACCACTTGGAAACTGAGCATAAGAAAGCAATCCATCCTCTTTTACAGCGATCAGTGGATTCTGGGAAATATCCAAAATGGTGGAAAGGACAAATGAACTATCAAACAGCTGTTATATTCCTGTTCTGAGCATGACACAGGCTTCTGAGGAGCCAATTGAGTGACCCAAGACCCAGCCGATACACCTCCATCATCATATCAAGCTCCAAGAAGGAGAAGAGAGTTTGGGAAAGGGTGTAATAAAATAGGGAGATTTATAATTAAGATTTAAGGATTCTTTCAAGAAGTAAATATGTGTAGAGAAGAATCTCAGCTTGGAGTACCTAACTTCCCACCAGACATACTCTCAGGGTGACTTCTGCATTTTGTTTTCTTCAGCTTGAACATTCTAGCTAAGTTCAAACACTGTAGATTGTGATTAACCATTAAATCAAGCATATAAACATGATAAAATGTGAGGTTGTAGCTCATTCTTTGGCTTACTCCAGAAGCGATGCCATTGAAAATGATTCTCTGAACTCTTGGGCCTTTTAAAAAAAGTTTTCTTTCAATAACATAGGCTCTCTCTCATGTAAGTTTTAGGGTATAAAAATGTTCTCTTTTGCTTCAATCTTCACTTTGGTGTTACAAGTAGATGATTTTCTGCCTCTACCCCACCCACTGCCAAAAAAAGTATGGGATGACCTGTCTGATTTTGAAGTTGAAACCAGTAAACTGATTTGTGTTTTCCTTCAAGAATTTCAAATTATCTATAGAAGACCTCATTTGACATCCATTACATTTACATGTAATCTAAGTAGTGATTTCTAAAGAAAAAACATTCTCCACCTTGCTCTTACTGCCACCCAACAATGGAATACAAAGGGAGGAGCTTATAAGTGTGGACTAGGAAGGACGCCAAGGAGCTGTCATTGATGTGTAGTGGTGTCGGCTGCTCTACTGGAAATCACACGTCATGGTGGATGGTTCCTACCCACCATTCTTGGGAACCTCTCCTGGAATCACATATTTAGAACCAATATTGGAAGGGACTTGGTGTTCCCTTTGCTACAAGAAATATTCAGATAAAATATCCCAAGGACATCCAAGTATTGGTATACGGAAGTTAAATTCTATTATCAAAAGTTTTACCTCCTATGTTAAAAAACAATACAATCAGGTTTTAATCTCTGGTCCAACCAAGTGGCCAAATTTCAAGCAACCAATATACTAAAGTCTCGGGCCATCACACTAGCATCTAAATACAGATAATTAATAAACAGGATGATTGAAATTTATACTAGCAGGCTATTCATTGGGCAGATGAAACTCTAAGGATGGAGGATGTATTAATAATGATGATAGGCAGTTCCAAAAATTTAAAATAATCCACTGCTGATTAATAAATAAATAGCTCAGGCTCATATACCTATTCTCATCCTAAAACAAGGATTTAGTAACTGACGAGCTTTTCCTCAAAAAGTATTGACATATTGCAAACTCACTTTTAGGCCCAACTAGAATGTAAATTCTTTACTAATGAAGTTTCAAGGAACTCTGGCAACCTTGGGAATTTTTAAAATATTTATCACCCCTTTGACAAGTAATGATAGAACAAAATGCAATGGGCCCACGAAAGGAGAGACAAACACCTCCCAAGATATCTGATACCTAAAAATGATACCAAAAGCTGCAATGCGTTTACCCATGTGTTCTGATAGCCTCTGTTCATACAAACTTAGGTTGTTGGTCTGTTTTAAGAGAAGGTGAAAATGAGAGTACATGTGAAATCTTGTTAGTTGAGTATATTTTCTCATTTTTACATGATTCTTATTGAGAATATCTGCCAGTTGCTGGACTAGACCTACCTCCTGGAATGTCAATGAGGACAGCATTAAATCAATAAATCCAAGATGCTAGAAACCACATAAGTCCTCTTTATTTTTAACTTCTTCACACTGCAAGTGATTATTGGAAAGTGACTTAGGGTACTGATGTTAGTATCTATAAAAAACATCCCACAAAATTATTGGTTTAAAAAGAGATAAACAGGGAGGAATGTGGGACAATAGAATGCAGGGTGGAGCAAAAGTGGGTTTACAGTTGTGAGTACACAAAACACAGAGTTTCTTTTTGTATTGCCATTCATTAATTACTGTATTATTTTTCATATGAACCACTATAAAGCTACTTTTGCCCCACCCTGTATGATCGGTTTAGTGGGTGACTGTTTCTTTCTCACTACTGTTTACCAAGCATGGAGCTCATGCAGAGTACTGGGTGGATGCTCCATTGCCATTTGTTAACAGATAAATTAGTAAGTGAATAAACAAAATAATTATGGAATCAACCAGCACATTTGCAACCATAAAATGTAGGCAATGAGGCTTATACAACTCATATTACTGAAGTAGGGGTGGAGCACGGAGAAGGTCATAGTCATGAAATATACATGTAAGCTCTAAAGGAAAAGTAAGCATAATTTTTTTAATGAGAATGAATAAATGCAGATTATTTTTTCTCAATGAAACATAAAGAGAAATAGATACTAAATGGGGAAGAAAATATAGTGTAGACATGAGCAATAGAGAGGAACATGTACAAATAGAATTATTTTAAAATTTTAAACACTAAGGTGATGATATTTCATCCAAGAATAATAAATGGGAAATCATAACAGTCAATGATCAATAAATACAATAGCTTATCAGATACAGTGGCAGTAATTTTAAGTAAGTGTCAGGCTGGCCTAAACCAATGTCTATGTTCCAGGAAATAACATCCAGTAAACCATACCAAAAGTAAAATCACTATCTACTAACCCATTAATCATTGGAATAATTAGCCAGCTGATGGATGTTAATCAAACATAAAACAAAGTACTATGAAGCTAGCAAATTTTTGTTAGCAAATCCCACTGAAGATTTTTTTTAAGATTTTTAATTTATTTATCTTTAGAGGAGAAGGAAAGGAGAGAGGGAGAGAAATATCAATGTATGGTTGCCTCTCGTGCATCCCCTGCTGGGAACTGGCCTGGAACCCAGGCATGTGCCCTGACTGGGAATGGAACTGCAATCCTCTGGTTCGCAGGCCCACGCTCAACCCATTGAGCCACACCAGCCAGGGCCCACTGAGAATCTTTATAATGAGACCAGAATGCCTTCAAATTGCATTTTAAAAGTGTTAGGGTCTTCCTCTTCCAAAGGGAAGAGTAAAATCACAAGTTACCATTGCTTCCATCCTAACGCAAGCAAGCTAGATAAGCTATAAAGTCAGTGCTTGCAAATATGTCTGAGACCTGAGGATATAAAGAAGTATAAATGAACTAATTTCTGGAACATGACAACTTATTCTTAGCAGTGAAGCAATTCATAATCATGCTCATGCCTTGTGAAGCAGTGAAAGAAGGCAGAATCTCCCCTAAACATGGATAAAAAGAACAAGAAAAAAATGTAACAAGGTTTTAAAGTTGTGTGTTGAATGACATGATAAATTGGAATCCTAAGCAGCCTCGGCTACAGAGTAATCTGCATTCACCCAACAAACATTTGCCTGAGCCTTCACTGACTGCGTTGGGCACGGTAAAGGCCTCATCAAATGCACTGTATTTTGCCTTCCAGGACCAGACAGACCTTTCTAAGAGCAGAAAGGCAGTGGTGGCAAACGGAGAACAAAGACATCCAGAGAGCCATCCAGGGAGCCAACAACAAAGAAGTAAACTGAAGTTCAGAGTGAGGTGAGTGGTTTAGAAAGTTGGCAGCAGGGCAACAAAACATAAAGAGATTTCTAGGATCTCAGAAGATGCTCAGATCCTAAGTCCTGCGAAAGAGAAAGTCCATTTCAAAATATTCTAAGCCAATGGTGAACATAATTTAATAAAAGTTACAACAAAGCTGAGACCTACTTCAATGACAGATTAATTATATGTGTTCCCAATATTAGCAATCTCACAGGAAAATGTGCAAGGTCTTCTTGGAGGCATGGGTATTATTAATTATTTTACACACAAGGACAAGCACAAAATCAGAGCTTATGAGGAAGAGAGAATCACATAAATGTGACCATGGGAAAGGCAAATTTCTTCTACTCTCAGTAGAAATAGCTCCAGAGGAGAAACAGATATTGGAATTATAAAAAAAAAAAATTAATACCTGGGAAGACTATATTAAAAGATCCACTATAAAAAATAAACAACAGGCATTAATAGATATGACATTTTAGCAAGTATGTGAAACTATAAAGTGAGCCAATACAAATGTCAGTAATTAAAATACAATATTGGAAATGAAAAAAAATCACTTAATGAAATAAAAAGTAGATTGGACTTAGCAGGATAAGAATCAGACACCGAATACAGGTCAGTAGTTTATATAAACTGAAATACTAACAGCAAAATACTGAGAAGAAAATATAATAGATCAAGATCTGTGAGATAATATCAAAAATTTCACATGTGAATAATTGGAGGAGCAGAAAAAGCGAAGAGAGAAAATGAAGCAAAATAAATATTCAAAGAGATAAATGAGGATTTATCAAATCTTATCAATGAAATCAACCCAGAGACCCAGGAAATAATCTCATATAAACCTTAAGCAAGATAAATTAAAAAAGAAGCTCACTAAATTATATCACAGTCAAACTGCAGAGAACCAGAGATAAAGTGAGTGTCAGGACAATAGTCAGAGACTCATGCTGATTCCAAACAGAGCACAGCAATAAGGATGATGTCTTACTTCTAATCAGAAATAATGTAGTCTAGATAGCACATTGTCTTTGAAAATACTGACAGAAAAACAATGTTAGCCCAAAATTCTATATTCAGTAATTAAAGATAGCACTTAAGATGGGAGATGAAAATATTTAAAATATAGCTGAGGGAATTTGTCAACAACCAACCTACACTATAAGAAACATGAAAATAATTTCTTTAGGCTGAAGGAAAATGATAGCAAGTGATTATTTTTGGATCTTCAAGAAGTGTTAAAGAGCACTATAAAGTGAACTTTTTATCTCATATATGTGTGTACATAAGCACAAATAAATACATATATACTATATATTCCATGCACATACATACTTATATACACATACATACATTTCCCTAAAACATCATTTACTGTTTAAAGAAAAATAGTAATAACAAATGGTCAGGTTTTCATCATATGTAGAAGTAAATACGAAACAAGAACAGAAAAGGGGGAGGTAAATGGAATTGTAATGTGAAATTCTTAAATTGCTTAACAGTAATATTATTTTAAAGTATAAAAATAATATTAGAAATACATATTGAAATTTTTACAGCAATCACTAAGTAAATGACATCGAGAAGCATGATTAAATATCAACAGAAAATGAAACAAAGGGTACTAACAAAAATAATTTTCTCATCCAAAAGAGTAATAAAAAAGCAACATGAGGAAAAATAGATAAGGCAAAAAGCAAACACCCACGTGATAGGTGTACTGCCAACCATACAATTAATTATATTAAATATTAATGGGCTGAAAACAGTTGAATGTATGTCATACCAAATAAAAAAGCAATTTCAATTTTTCTGTTTATAAGAAGTACACTTTAAATATGAAGACCCCAGAAATGTTAAAAATAAAATGGTGGGAAAAGATAGACCATGTAAACTTTAAGCATAAGCTAGGAAGGCTATATTTGTATTAGAAAAAGTAAACCTCGAGAATATGAATAATATTATAGACAAAGAGGGACATTTCATGATAAAAACATCAACTCATAGAAATACATAATTTTATATGTACACCTCATATGTACCTAATACAAGTTCAAGATCAGGGTGACAGCTGGTTTGATTACTGATGACAGCTGGTTTCCTGCCTCGCGGATGGCCACCTTCTCAGCGTGTCTTCACCTGGTGAAGAGAGGGAGGGCACATAGGCTTCTCTTCTGTCTTTTCTTATAAAGACTCCAATCCTACTGGATCAGGGACCATCCTCGTGACCTCATGTAACCTTAATAACCACCATGTCACCAAATACAGTCACACTGGAGTGTGAGGGCTTCAAAGTATGAATTCGGGGAGGGGGCACAGAAACATTCAGTTTATAACAAGTAGCAATGAATGTTTTCTTTAAAAAAGAAGACTTGATCCTTGATGACCTTTCCCCTTCTTTTCCCCGTTACCTCCAGACCCCCTCCCCTCTGGTTACTGTCAGTCGAGGAACATGTATAAAGGACCCTGTGGACAAAGACAACGTGGGGGAGGATTGAATGTGGGAGGTGAGGGTGGGCAGGGCAGGGAGAGAGTAGTGGAGGGAAATGAGGACAACTGTAATTGAACAAGAATAAAAAATGAAGGCAAATGGCTCGATTTTATGGTATGTAAATTACACTTCAATAAAGCTGTCATGAAAATAAAAAGAAAAAAGAAGACTTGGTTTCCCTGGAGAGGAATTGTTGCTTTTTTTTTGTCGTGTTTTTAATTTAAAGACAACCTTCTATGGAATATCAAATTAGGCCAAATAAATGAGGATAAAGTATAATTCTGCACCTAGAAAAGTACCACGAATGTGCTGAGAGAAATTATTTATTTTTTGAATTCTTTCCATGCAAAACAGACAATTAATTTAGCAATTGGAAAAGTTTTTGTAGCAGCCTTTAAATTATGAACATGTGAATAATTCTGAACATTTGTAACACTTAAAAATATCTCATGAAGTAATGGTCTAAAATCCTGCCTCAAAATACAGAAGCTAAACAAGCCAAGCACCAACTAAACCTAATAATAAATTTTATTTTAAGAAATATGGAAAAACTGCAGAGCCATAATGAGAAATAACCCTAACCCTAAACTAAGGTAGAATCAGTAACAAGAAGTAAAGGTAGCCCTGCACACTGAAAATGGGATTTCTCTCAGCTAAACATTTGATGTGTCTTATGTGTTCAGGGGCCACTAGAAATCAGTCTTTGCAGATAGATTGTTTGCCCTCAACCTCAAAAGCTGCAAAGCTTTTTAACTGATTTTCTTGTACACATTTTGGCCTGTATTTGTAAGGTCTGTTCCTTTTCTCCTCTCGGCTTATTTCACCTTCAGACCCTGCCTCTGTTTGTTAGAAGAGTTTCTAAGGTTTTTATTTTAAAATACATTCAGTGTCTGGACTAGCACCATGTTGGATCTTAAATATTGTTTTTCTGAAAGTAAAGACAGGATCTAGGTAAGAGAAGAGAAAGTTTATAATCAGGTTGTTTAAAATATACTTTTAAATACTGGGGAAAATCCCATGGAAAATAATTGAAAGTAGTCTTTCCTGTAAAACTTGAGTAGACTCAGTAGTATTTCTGTACAAAGATTATCTATATGTTAAAAGAAAATAAAGTAAAGAAGGCTATTATGTATTTCTATGGTCTTTAACCATCTGTAGGTCCCAAATAGATCATAATTCATGTAGCAAATTTCAGAAAATTATTAATTCATTGTGTGTAATGGGTGACATTGGTGCGCCACCAAAAAAGCCCAGCAGTTCCCACTCGGTGCAAATCTGATACCCATCCAACTGCATCCCCACTTTCCTTGAAGCTTCCCCTGGCTTTTGGAGCATCGCCTTGCTGCCTCCATGTCAGGCTGCACTTGCCAGAGACATCCCAGTTCTCCTGACCCAGCCCTCCACCAACTGGAGTCATTGTATCAATACCCGGGTATGGGGACAACTCTGAGGTGTGTTCTAGCTATCCTCCTCCTCTTCCTCACTTCCCTTCTAGTGTTCTCTGAGATCACCTCCCAGATAGGTTTTGGTTCTTTAATGTCTGTCTCAAGGTTTGCTTCTGGGACACTCCCTCCCTAAAGATATCATGAACCCATGGCTCATCACCTTACAATTGTTCAGAGTTTTAATTCTCACAAACAGAATGAACCAGCGCTTTTTGACTTCAACTATAAAACTGACACATGCAGTGGCTGAGCTAAAAAACCTTAACCAGTGAGACTATATTGCAAAAGGCCTATACTATAATGGAGCAGATTTAATACGATTTCAACCTGTTGTTCTCAAAAAGCCTTTTTATTGTGGAGCTCCAAATGTCAATATCTGTAGGCCTTTACTGAGGGACCTATTCATTTCTAGAGAAGAATTCCATCATCTCCCTCCTGGGGAATTATAAGCCTCATTCTGGCATTCTGAAATCCTGGAGGAAGGTTTGCTGAGAGACTCATAATTTAATGTAATCTTCATGTTTTGACTTTGTGTTTTTTACCTTTGACTTTATCTATGTTGTATGTCTAAAGCTTCAAGACTCTCTGTTTCTATTTTTTTCTAACAATGGACCTCCACTTTTTTCAGAGATGGGCAGAGTTGCGTACAGAAGGCAAGAATGGTAACCACCTTATACATTAACTTAATATTCCTCTTCTCAGCCCCATGCCTTATCCATATTGCACGGGTTGTCCAGTGCCTGGGACATTCCAGGGTAGAGCAAGGGACATGGATTTCTCCTTGGTATCCATTTAGCATCCTGTTAGGTTTCATCTTTCTCAGCTGTGTCAGTAATAACTCTCTCAACTGGGGCCATGTTTCTCCTGCTGTTACCCTTCTTTCTAGTTCTTTTTGTCCCTGTGGCCTTATTTTTTCTTGCCCAGTCCTTTTATGTAATTCTAGTGGGAACCCAAGATGAAATTGAGAGAAGCATTTGGACTGAGACTATCACATTTAACAGAAGCTAGAAGTTGTTTTTTGAAGAAATATGAGCTAAGAATATCAGGCATCATGAGTCCCCCAGTCCTTCCAGGTTTGCAAAGAGCATGATCTCAGAGTGCGCTGTGCTATGTGGATTCTCTGTAGAGTTTTATTTTTATAACGGGGAAGAATAAAGACCTAAGGTAAGAGTTGGATTTACTTCGCTGTGAAAATGTACAGCAGGATGCAGTGGTTGGGATGGATGGAGAGATTGGGGGATTAGGGGGCTGGGGAGCTGGGGGAATTAAGCACAAAAGAAAAAAGAGAAAAAACTCGTAGACCTGGACAATAGTGTGGTGATTGCTGGGGGGTGGGGGGTGGAAGGAGGTGAAAGTGGGTATGGGGGGATAAATGGGGATGGACAGAGACTTGACTTGAGGTGGTGAACACACAATACAGTGTACAGATGATGTGTTATGGAATTGTGCACCTGAAACCTGTATAATTTTGTTAACAAATGCCACCCCAATAAATTCAATACATTGTAAAAAAAGACATACAAGCCTTTCACATTTCTCTGGAAGTTGTGCTTTTTTGGAACAGTAAAATGTAGTTTTATTTAATCTGCATGAATTTAGAATACTTAGTGCCAAAACATTTGTTTTCTTTTGCTTTAAGGAAAAAAGAGTTTGAACATTTACTCACACAGTGAGTTTTCAGAAGGAGTGAAACAGGGTCAGTGGGCTAGATTAATAGGACCACTTTTTAGTCAATATTTTGAAAAACTCTGAGGGCCAAGAAGAGGAACCAAAACAGAGATTGATTAAAATGATCTAAGTTCATAAAAAAATTAAGATGTGCCTAGCAAAACATAAACCTAGAATATAAAAGAGAAAAAATCATTACCTTAAAAATAGGTGGTTATACAAGATCTGTCTGGAAAAATCCAGCCATTGTTAATATAGCACAAACAGTTTGGGTGACATCAATGTAGCCTGGCAGCCAAGGAGAGCCAACTGGAACGCATGTGCATGAACAATGACAACTTCACTGTACTAGTCAGTGGGGGCAGTAGACACCATTAAGTGAGCATGTGTACTGTGTGGCTATCGCATTCAAAATGACTAAGCAATAAATCTGCATCAAATTTTGTGTTAAGCTTGAACATTCCTCCCTGGAAACTATTGGGATGATTCAGAAGCCTTTCAGGGATGATGCAATGAATGCAGTGCAAATAAAAATGTGGCACAAATACTTCAAAGATGGTCAAGAATCTGTCGAAAGTGATCCATGTTCTGGAAGGCCTGCGACAATCAGAACACCTGAGAGTGTTGAACGTATATGGGTTGCAATCAGCAAAAACTGGTGACTGACAGGGGGAGAACCAGCAGCTGACCTGGGGATTCTAAAAACTACCGTGCTGTGTCTGAGATTTTGACACAGGATCCTGGCATGAAACATGTTGTGGCAAAATTTGTTTTGTGGCTTCTGCTACCAGAGCAGAAAGACATTGTGCTGCAGTTGCTAATGACTTGATTCAAACTGTTGCCAATGAACCAGATTTCCTCAAGAAGGTCATCACTGGAGATGAATCATGGGTCTATGATCTTGATGCAAAGGTCCAGTCGTCCCACACAGAAGTCACCTGGTTCTCCACACCCAAAGAAGGTACAACAAATTCTCAGCAAGATCATGACTATGTTAACTGTGTTTTTTGATTGGGAAGGTGTTGTCCCTCATAACTACACACCTCCAGGCCCAACAATTAATAAGGAGTACTACACCTCAATGTTCTTCATTGGTTGAGAGATGCAATACAATGAAAACAGCCACAGCTACGGGCAACTGGTGATCGGCAGCTTCATCACAACAACACACCCACTCGTGTATTACATCTTATGCAGAGTTTTTGGCAAAACATCAAATCACCCAGGTGATTCAGCCCCACCACAGCCCAGATTTGGCACCCTGCCACTTTTGGCTTTCTCCAAAAGTAAAATCACCTTTGAAAGGGAAGAGATTTCAGACCACTGATGAGATTCAGGAATATATAACAGGGCAGTTGCTGGTGATTCTAACAGAGGATTTTGCAGGGTGTTTGGAACAGTGGAAGAGACACTGAGAGAACTATGTGAGGTCCCAAGGTATCTACTTTGAAGGGGACAGAAGCATCATTATCCTGTGTACAATGGTTCTTTTAACTTGTATTGTCTTCAATAAATGTTTCTATTTTTTCATATTGTATGGCTAGATGCTTGGCTGGATACTTTCTGGACAGACCTTTTGTGTGTGTGTTTGTGTGTGTGTGTGTGTGTGTGTGTGTGTGTGTGTGTGTGTACGTTTAACCAATGGTAACCAAGACCCAGGTCAGAAGCAGTGCTTTAAACTATTCTCCTACTATTAAAATTAAAAATCTGCCATGTTTGTAACCAAGAATCTCAATAATAGCAAGTGACTTCATTCTAAGTTACATGTATCAAAGTTACATGTTTTAAATTTGATTCAGGTTTGCATGTCAAAAGAATAAAGAAATTGTTTCACCTGAGGGAAACATAATAAATTTATAAGAGATATAAATATTAAAGTACAGCTAATATTAAAATTTCAGTTGTACTTCCTGAGGATTACCTGAGTCACCAAGTGCAGAAATATTGAATTTTTTTTCATCACAAGCGCTGCAACTAAGATAAGAAATCATTAACTCCCAGGGGTTTAGCTGGTGCTGAGTCTTTCACTGTGGAATGGCTAAATTATGACTACATTAGCAGTGGTGAATGGTACCTTATGCCAGAGGAAAGTGGTTCAATCTTGGTATGCTGATTTTCTATTTGATTTCTAATATAGTTTGGTCATGTGAAGTATTTGTGGAGTATGGTAGGGGAAATAATACAAGGTAACTATTATAAGGCTCCAAATAGCACATTCTTCATGTTTCATCAGCAAACAACTAAAATATACAAGAATACATCAGGACTGGCAGATGCTAGCTTCTCCCTTCAATTGCTTATGCTTGAACTGTGAAATTAGAGTAGCAAAATGAAAGATGCTGCCTCACACTTTATATTAAATAGTCCTAGGATAGAGTCAATACTAATTATTTTACTACAATATTCAGTTGCAGAGTAAAATGAGGCCTTTGACATTGGTGAAAAGAAGGAGCAGGCTCATTAGGGATAGATGAAAGAAAGATAGATGATAAATAGAATGAATAAATAGATGAATATCTCTTTTGGTTTATAAATAAGTGTTCTTAATAAATCTAATTATTTAAACAGACAAGTTGTTTATGGAGATGCAAGGAAGATAAGCCTCTTTTTGTGCCCAATTTTCTTGGCACACAAAAGAGTTTTACTTAAAAATAAACTCTAAATTCTGCCTAGGATTTAATAACTTTAAATGACAATTTATTAAATAAGAACTTTGGTAAAAGTGATATGCAGCCTTAAGTTCTTTCATGAGACCATTTTTTAAGAATCAGAGTTGCCAACTATAGTTAAGAGCCATCTTGTACTTAAACATGCCAATGGAAAGAACACACGCCAAGGAGAGACCCTCACCATCACTGTGAGATATATCTGCACTGAGAAAGTCACGTGGTAATATCAGGAATCAGGTAGCAGATGCATCGGCATTGTGTAAAGTTTTAAGAGAAATGTTTCCCTATAAGAAACTTCAAAGTAGGCATAATGTGTACATGCCAAAGTCAAAGAGTAACACCTACTAAAACCCACAGCAGGCAACAAATGCAACCAGTCAAATTTAGCAAGTGTAGCAGATTCATGAGCCTAAAGAAACAGTCTTTTTAAGCCATTAGATTTTGATTGGTTGCACAGCAATAGATAATCACAGCAGCTACTAATTAGTTATCCAAGACAATCAATTAGTTTAACACGCTAGATGTTAAATAAAAGCTTGGACTCAGAGACTTACCTTTTAGAATTATTGACAATATATTTAAAGATAACCAAAGGCTCTATCTTTCTTATAAGTCATTCTTAATCACAATATTGAGAAATGCATTGAAATTCCATTTTCAAATCTAACTCTACTGTTTCCTTGACTATTAAAACCCTCACAAGCACGCTCATACACACATACACAGGATGCTAGTGTCTTGATGCTCTAAAGGTATAATTTTAAATATATTTTTCCATGAATCTAGGAATGAAAATTTAAGGATAACCAACACAAAATTGGTTTCATCACAAAAACAATCTTCGAAATAAGAAATGAAATGGAGCTAGAAATTGGACAATATAGAAATCTTTATTTAAACAGGAGATGGGAAAGAAGAAAAGGAGATGCAAACAGAAAAGATGGTAACAAAAACTAAGATACGCTTTGAAAAGTTCCTTATTTAAAAAATAAAAATTTGTAAAAGAAAAACTCAAATACTTTTTTTCAGGTGTCTGGAAAGGGTTAGAATTGTAACCCAATCACTTCACATCACTTGCAATGGTCAGTGGACTCCTGCTGGTTCCATCATAAAGCTGGAGGTATATTGATTTTTTAAGAGTATAGGTTTCCCAGTTTGGACACTATTGTTCTTTGGAGTCTTTGCTTTACATGAGAGATCACTCCATAGACCAATAACCAACTCATTTTATACAGATCACTGTACAATGGTCCATAGTAATGATCCTGAAAATGCTGGCTGTCTCGTGCTAAATTTCCCCTCATAAGAGGCAGGAAGAAATACCTGCTATAATCTTTCTCTTCATCTGAAACTCTCCACCACCCTGTGTAGGGGACTGGTTTGTTTAAGTCTGGCAAATGTGACTCAGCTCTGTACAGAAAACCTACAGAAGCAAAGCGGTGGGCAGGAGCCAGATCTACAAACCGAGTTTTCCCATGGGAATCAGGCCTAGAAAATACTTACAGACTGTAATGGCTTGCTCTTGTTAAAACTCCATCACCCTGGTCTAAAACAACAAATGTGTATTGTCTATCTTCAAGGTAATTTCCAAAGCCTGTATGAGTTCTCTCAAGCACAGAGCTAATGAGCTCATCGTCATACCCCTCTGCATGTTATTTTCATTTTCTTGATTGTACCTAAAATGTAAACAATAATATTCTATGTAATGGATAATAAATCTTTCTCTGATGTAAGACCCCAGGAAAACAATAAAAGCCTGTCTAGGCAAGGGTCGGGGCACTCCCCTCTTGAGGGAGTAGCCGAGGCACCATAGGCACTCTCCCCTTGAGAGAGTAGTCGTGCCTGTTCCCTTTTTCCACACAGGATTGTTGTTGCCTGTGCATTCATTCTCATTGTCAGCCACAACAGGCGGACTCTGCTGGCCAGGGTCCGCCACAACCCTGAAGAAGGATGGTATGGTTAATGAGCACCATTAAGATAACACTTCTTCCCTAAGAATTATATGGTGACTTATATTTTTACCAATTTTTCACTTTTGTAGATTTTTAGGGATATGTCTAAATGAAGTTTTCTTATAGTAGATATAAACTCAGAAAATTTAAAGACAGAATCATAATTTCAGGAACTGTATGGGACCTGGGGGATTATTTCAAAAATGAGTTCACTACAGCCTTAAATAACTAAGGACATACAACTAATTACCAGTAAGAGTGAAACTAGAACCCAGGTCTTATAGAATGTACCAGCACTGTTCACAACTTTTTATAAATCTATCAATATAATACTAGAGCACAGCCAGAGAGTTTGCTTTTATAATCTCATGGTTTAGCATACATCCTATGTAAACATTATGGCTCTCCATCACATTTCTATCTGGTAGGTTGCAAATATTAACTCTGAAGTCTTGTTGTCTCTGCCAGGCAGAAGAAGGAAGGGATTCCCCCCTGGAATCCCTTAGTTTTCCATTCTGGAACTAAGGAATTTCTTAGAAACTCCTATGCCATAAGCCTAAAACCAAGTTCAGAGATTTCAATAGCTTATCTGTCCATTAACTTCAACCCCCTGTAAAATTTCATAAACATTTACCATAATATCAGATCTAGTATTTCCATTAATAATTATAAAATATTGGAAGTAGAAGACATCTTAGAAATTTTCTAGTTCTTCACTGGTACGTGAAGAAACAAAGACACAGAGAGGTGACCTGCCAGAGGTATCACAGATAATTCATACCAGGTCATTGACTAGAATTCAAATCCTTTTTACTATTTCTTTGGGGTCTTTTTACTATTCCTTGGGGAGTAAAGGACAAATTTTGGGTAGCTCTTCAGTTTTTTATTCTTCTACTAAACAATTTTTGATTCGAGTGTTTATGAACCAGTCCTTCCAAGACAAAAAACACTAACAAGAATGCTTTACAATAGAAAGAAAACAAAATCATTCATTTTATTCACTCATTGCATAAGCAGCACGCACTGTTCCAGGTAGGAAGAACTTGCATTTTAATGGGGAAAGGGAGACTAAGGACAGAAAGTCTAAAGAAAATGAGCAAATAGGTTGAATAAGTTTGTATCTTGATTCAGCATAAGAGGAAAATAAAACAGAATGAAAGGGAGAGAGTTCCACCTTTAGACAAAAGAAGGTCCTTCTGAGGCATAAACTCTTACACTAGAAGCTGAATGGCTACAAGGAGCCAGCCACGTGAGGCTCTGGGGATGCCCACTCCAGATCATGGAGGCAGAGGGCCTGAATCTGGAAGGAGCATGGCAAAATAATCTAGGGGGAGAAAGGCCACTGTGGCTGGAATGTAGTGGCTGAGGGAGAGAGTGGAAGGTAATGAGGTCAGAGAGAAATAGGAGCTCTATCATGTGGATAATAAGATGTTTGAACTTTATTTTTAATGTTAAAGGATCTCTTTGAAGGTTTTACAGAGAAAAAACAGGATTTTTCATTGATTTTTCTTTTTAAATCACCATGACTGCCTGTGTGGGGAACAGATTACAGTGATGCCACTATAATTTGGTCAATATTTTGTGACGTGCAACAGAGAATAAAACAACCTAATCAGATAACACAAGGCAAAAATAGCTGAAATTCTTTGGACACTGTTTTGTCAAACCAAGTGGGGAAAGAAAGTTACAGAAAAGGACAGCTGAAATCTGGAAACCTATACATCAGGCTGATGACAAAGAAAGGACCTTGCAATCTAGTGACACCAATACAGTTTAAGAATTCAGAAATTTTGAAGATAGTCATTCAAACTCATGGTAAAAATTATGTGGTCAAGATTAGTCTATTTTGTAATAGTCAAAGTAATGAATCTTAATGAGAATATTAGTGTGCTACATTTTTAATCTATCTTATTTTCACATTCTTTTCTCTTGACTTTGATCATTTATTCTACTTCTTTATGAGCTGTCCTTGAGAGAATAGAGAGGCCTTCTAAGCAATTCTCCTCATTCTTCCTGGAGACCAAAACAACCTGTTGAAATGCCCTTTAAGGGATAGGTCTGACCCCTATAATATATGTGAAAAGATTCCACAAGAGATAAATAGGCATCATTTGTCAGTAAGGGACTATGTTAGTACATGTATTTTATTCATGTCATCTCATGGATTTTTTAAATAAGTTTTGTTTTTTCCATTTTCCAGATAAGAAAGTTGAGGCTCAGAATGTTTGGCAAACTGTCTTGGGTCACGTGGCCAGTAAATGGCAAAGTTGAAATTTTTATCCAGGAGACTAGGGACCCCAAAGACCAAGACCTTCTCCTTGAAGTGTCCAGAAAGAATTCTTTGTGCTATAGGAAAACCATAGGTACAGTTCTGGCTGGCATTCTAATAGACCGTATGGGACCTGGAGTACATACCAATTTTCAGTCATTATTAATCACCTTCTCATCACTAATGGGAATATTCCTATGTATTTTTAAAAACTTTAGTGATAATTAATTGGATACTAATGGTGATTCAGAAAATTAGGCTTAGTGTAGCATTAAAATAGCTTCAAAGTTGTCTTTTATAAAAGAGCTTTTAGAAAGGTTGGATGCCATGTAAAATTTACTCCCACTTCGATTGTAGTTCAGTGATGCAAATTGTTTTCCTTTCGGTGCTAATTTAATGCTCCCCTGAACTGGCTCCCATGATTTCAGAAGTCGGCCTCCAAACAGTCATGCTCCAGTACCGACTCCTACCATGAGAAATTCATTTTCTGCTTGACTTTGTAAGTGAAATTACACTCTGACACCGCTCCTTTCTGCTGTCATTGAAAGGTATTAATGTAACATGGCACCAGAAATTTATTTGCAAGGTTGTCTTCTATTATATCCTTTAGTCTGAAGTGCTTTTTAGATCCCTGTGACAAAGGGGTGGAGGAGGAAAACACTCACTGTGGCCAGAAAAATCATACAAATTGTTGTGTCTCCAGATTTGGAAGAAGGCAACACTTTCAGAGATGTTTTAACAATTATAAAAGAGAACTGTTCCCAGGAAAAAGAACTATATAGATGTGTATATTCTGCTATCAAATATCAAGCTTAAGTTTGTCTTTAAATAGGATGTTTATTATAAGTCAGAAATTGTTAGAGGGCATACTACCCTTCAGAAAGGGAAGTGTTTTTTTCCGCATCAGATGGGTAATGATTTACGTAACAAGATTTCAGGGAGGCATATCTCACACAAAAGCGTGAATACTTAATCATCATGCTTATGAACTAAAGTACAAAAGGATCTGGAAATTTTCTTGATATTGAACCTTGTTGTTCAGAGTATGTTTACAGAAGCAAGATGTTTAACGTCAGAATGAAGTTTCTGGGAATCTTTCCCTGTTGATCAACTTTGTACTTTCTCCATTCTCAGAGAACAAAACCAACCACAGTGAAGGAGCAGCTTGTTTAGCTGCTCTGATCTGAAGACAACTCACTCAAGTTTCTTCCAGCCTCCTGTTAGTATCCTTTGCCAACTCACCATGATTTATTCATTACACTGGGTCAGCCATTTTTCTACCCAATTTGTACTCACGGATCATCTACACATGCCCCTGAGTTATATCTCCCAGGGCCTTATTTTCACATCCAAAGTGAACAACTTACACCTTGTATTACTGTGTTAGTACAATATGGTGAGTGGTTTGTGTCCTGAGTAACCCTGCTGACAGTTGAGCATACCTTTCATGCTGATTGCTATGTTCCTAGCAAGAGCACACGATAGAAAAACAGAAGATATTTGTTGAATAATAAATGAGCAAATAATACCAGGGTAGTGTCTTTTCTTCCAAAGCTGCACAAACCATGTTAAACTTCCAGAACCAAAATTATAGAAAGAAACAGACCTTAATTTTGGTGACTTTTCTAGGTACTATTGGGTTCTGAATTAATCTATTTTTCACTACCTCTATACTTTTGATTTTGTTATTTAGTGGTTATTATTTATTTAGATTTTTCCACAAAGTGTTGTCTAGTTATTTTTAAAATGCTATCTGAACTTGAATGTGGGCTACTGTTTGGTTCTCTGTAGACTTGGTATATTTTTTAGTTTTAATTTTTACCAATGACAAGTCTTATAGACCAAATTGACTATGATAGTTCATTTTTAAAAATCTGTTTTATGCCCCGGCCAGGAAGCTCAGTTGGTCAGAGCATCATCCCAATACGCCAAGGTTGCAGGTTTGACCCCCAGGGTCAGGGCACATACAAGAATCAACTAATGAATGTATAAATAAGTAGAACAACAAATCAATGTCTCTCTCTTCCTCCCTTTCTCTAAAATCAAATAAATAAAAAATAAAAGTAAGTGAAAAAATAATCTGTTTTTTCTGGGATCTTTCAGAGGTCCTTGTTTTCCAAGTAGCTCTAACATAGCTTCTTCCGATTCTCTTGCCTTCGTTCCCAAGGCTGAGTTAAATATTTCTCCCTTGGCTTTCATAACATCCCTTATCACTGCACTATTATTCCTTTCTATTAGAACAGACTATCAGTCCCTCCCATACTGGACTGTGTGTATGTTAAGAGCCTATGAGCCATTCATTATTTCTCTTTTTATCCAGAACTTAGCATAGCATTTAACACAGAGTCTTAACATAAGTTAGGTGAATGAATGGATAATGAATACATGATAGATAGGCACATACATACATACATACATACAATTTGATTTGGAGGAGTTGAAGACGATCAAGACTCCCTTTGGTCTCTAGCACAAACTTCAACAAACTTTTACCCACAGTGAATAAATTGACTTTGGAGTCTATACTAAAAACTTATATACATTGTTCAGGTCAGTGTGATACAGAAAGCAGGAGTTCTGAGGACTTGTTTTTTACCAACTTCCCATATACTAAGATATTTATGCCTAAAACCTAAAATTTCACATGCTTTTTGCCCAAGCTGTAAAGATAAGGAAATTATCCCAAGTATCAGCAACCCCTCAGAGTGGATTTTTGAAGAGTCTGATGGAGTTTGTAAGTTTGTGGTACTTTCTTGAAATACTCTTGGACATAGGAATATGTAGGCAACAATTACAAAGTTTCTCCCTCATGCTCCTAAACCAGCTCTGTGCTAGAATGGAAAAGGACAGACATTTATTAGGTGAATTACTGCAAGGCATGATGGGGAAAAAGTAATTATCCCAAGTGTCCAATCTCAGTTTTCACTGCCTGAAGGTCATTGTTATTAACAATTCCAGGCCCTGGGCTAAGTGAGACAGATGTACATTAGCGTGTTTAATGCTCACAATAACTCAGTGAGATCCAGAGCTTTTTACATTTTATGGAAATTAAAATTATGCCAACTTTAATTATGCAAATTTGAAGTAATTTAATATAAAGTTATCAACACATTCTGACTTTATTTATAAAACTTCAAATGTAGCAAATATCTCCCAATTTTAAAGAGTATGAGGAATAGCTGAATTTAAATGACAAGCCTAGAGAATTTTAAATAGTATTTATGCTTTGGTAACTTGTAGGTGTGCTACTTTTGCTGGAAAATAATAATTATTAGAGTGAAAGCTAATACTTATTGAACACTGACTAAGCACTTCATAGATATTATCCCCTTTATTTTTCACAAAACATCCAATGTTGTAGGACTATTATTATTATTCCCATTTTGAGGAAAAGTTGAGTAGCCAAAGTAGAACTTAAACTCAGGCAGCCTGCCTCCAGCCTTCATCAAGGCTTTGCCTCTTACTTTCAGGATTAGTCTTGAATTATGTGCATTTTGAATTATTATAACTCGTAGAAGCCCTCCTCTCATATGATATGCCTGCCTTGTAGGTATTATATTCTCACCTTCAAAAATGAAGAATGAGTGTCAGAGTAGCAAAGTAACTTGTCCAAGCTTCAAAACCATCGAAAGCCCACCTCATCTGTCAGGAACACGAGCTATTATGTCTAGGTAGTGTCACAGACACACCAGAAAGTTCAACCTGAGACTCCAAGTCCCCCTGTTCTGTGCCTTTGTGGACTCAGCTGTTGGCTTAATATTGGGTACGCTGAGCCCATATAACTAACCCCTCATGTTCAATCTCTAAGCCTCCTTTCACTTCCCAGATCCATTCAAATACTAATCTTGTGCCAAGAAAAATATACATATCCCAAATTCCTGACTACCCTAACTTACCCTCCAATTAAAGTTCAGAAGAATGATCCCTCTGGGCACTTTCTCTGAGTAGCCACACTTCTCACAGTGTCTGTTCTGTAATTACAGCACCATCTTGCCAGGCAGCAACCCAAATCAATACATGTTTGACCCAGGCAAATATCAGGGGAGGTGGAGAGAGTAAGTCACTAATCACTACACCACACACCCTTGCTATCAAATTTAGATAGGTCTTTGCAGCACCTGCCTTACCCAGTTGAAAAACATGAGATGACTTCTCTCCAGGTTGGCATCAAAATCGACAGAAACTGTACATATAAAAGCTGAAAATTGAGGATATGCCCTTCTCCTAGTCTCTTAACAGAGCCCCACAGCCAATACAGCAAAAATTTTGTAGAAGCACGAGTTCACAATGATGCATTTTATTGGATAACAATGGGTCATTTTCACACCAATGCTACAACTTCCTGCCTTTTGTACTGGTGATGGAGTTAACATTGATTCACCCAAATGTGTGTGTGTGTGTGTGTACACATGTGCAACAGAATAATGAGAAAGAAAAACATTTTTCCCAGCAGGACAATCACAGCCTGTTCATCGTAACCCTCTTTGGCACAAAATAAATTCCTTGTTTTAGAAGAACAAAAGATCCATGAAATCAGAAGATCCTACCAATCCACAGCTCTGTGTCCTGGCTCTTCCCTTGGTAGGTATGGTCACCCAACACTGATGTGCAAAAGCATTTGCTTCCAGGCCATCTGCAGTCGCTACTGGAGTCGAAACAAAACAAAACAAAAGGACTGTTCAAACTAAGTGCACAGCCCAGCTTCTTCATTCTTATCATTGGCCTCATTATTCAACATTTAAAATTGTCTGCTACCTATAAAGGACTTGACATATAGCACTCTTAATTATTTAAAACAATCAACTTATGAATTCTATTTACGGATGTTGATGTTGAGACCCAGAGAAGTTAAATTACTTGCCCAAGGTCATAAAATGATGGACCCAAGGCTGGAACCTGTAGCAATACCTCTATCCCATCTGCAGCCTTCCTTCCTGGATTGAATACTTAACACACCAAGAAAGTTCTTGATTTCTCCTGATCTTTTCTTCTAAGAGATCATCCCCTCTCTTCCTGGGCATGTTAAAGAAGAGAATGTATGCTATGAAAGGGGCATGGGACCACTTGCTCGGAGGAGCCCATGAAGAATGAAGAAAGGAGAATGTAAAAAGTCAGCCAGCAGGGGTGAGAGTGGTGGAGTAGCCTCCCCTTCCTGTCCTCAGACTGCCGGAGTCTGTGGAGAACCTGGGTCTTTGAGGAAATGTCAATGCGATGACCTATTTGAAAGAGGTCAAGGCTGTATCATTTCAGTTTAGTGTAAAAGAGAGTAGTTGCAATTGTGTGATGACAAAAGGAAGGCAGAGAGTGCAGCTGGGAAATTCAGAGGCTCTGGGGCAATTGCAGACTCGGCCATGCCAAGAATCTCAGGGCAGACAGATCTTGGATCTGGGGCTGGGAGTGAATGGAAACCCGACTACAGAAGCTCTCCAGCCCTATAGGGAAGGACCTTCTGCCAGGTCTGTTTGGGTCACATGTGAAAATGAGGTCTGGCCTACTGCTTCCAAACCCAAGATAATATAGATGGCAGGCAGTTACAAATAACAAATAGCCACCTCAGCACACTTTAAAAAGATATTTGAGTTTCCACATATGTCCTCAAATATGACATGTATTACATTTGAAAACATACTTTCAATGTACTTGAAAGATATTATTTTGCTTGATTCCAAGAAACTCACACTCAAAGAAGTGGAGACCTGGCTGGTGTAGCTCAATTGGTTGGAGCATCGTCTTGCAACCAAAAGTTGCAAGTTCAGTTCTCAGTCAGGGCACATACCTGGGTTGCAGGTTTGATCCCTAGTCCAAGTGTGTACAATCCCCAGTCTGGGTATATACAGGAGGCAACCAATTGATGCTTCTCTCTCTGACATTGATGTTTCTCTTTCTCTCTCCCTCGCTCTCTTTTTAAGAGCAATGAAAAAAATGTCCCTTGGTGAAGACAAAAAAAAAGGGATAAGTAAACACTGATATTCTCACTTTTAAAATGAGAAAGGTAAGACTCAGGAATGCTAAGAGATGCATGTAGGGCCATGTGGGTAGAAGGTGATAGTGTGAAAGCCAAGTGCTCTGAGTTCTTAGAGGTACCAGTGCCCCCAACTTTGTGATATTATATTGAGAATGGTTGGGCATGTCAGAGAAATAAAAATGGAATCAGGTCCCATCCTGATCAACTAATAAGAGTCTCTGTGCGAAGGACCCAGCATTGTTAATTATTAAAAAGTGCCCCAGGTAATATTAAAATGCAAACAAAGTTGTAAACCATGTATATACAATCACTTGAATGTTAGAGTCAAAAGGATAACCCTTGAATGTGAAATGTTAAAGGTATGTTCATAATTTGGTTGCATTTTCCACTTCCATGCTATCCTGTTCCAATACAAACTTGCGTTTATATCGCTAACTCTGCAAAAGACAACCGTCTGAGCGAAGTTAGGGTTGCTAGGGCAATCCAATTTACCACAGAAACCAGCTGAGCGGTGGAGCAACACTGTCTGGAGCAGCCCACAGCTAGAACACGCTATGGACAAGGGCACACTCTCTGTTTCCTTAAGTAGAAATTGGAACTTTTGTTCCTTTGGCACTGGGAAATCAGCATTTTACTCTTTACTGGGAGGTGTGTTTATGTAATTAAGGCCTCTGCCTCAAAGAACAGTGTGGTCTCTATAGAGGGATAGCAGCCAGCAATCAGAGGCTGTCTTTTTTTAATTCTCCCTGTTATCCTTAACCCCATGACATGTTCCAGTTCTTTTCACTTAAGAACAGGAGTGTGTGTCCCTGAGAAGTTCCTCAAGGAACTAAGTGAGCCTGACTCAGATTATAGAGATCTACTCTCAACTCCAGTGGCAGATGCCTTTCCCAGTTGGGTGCTGATAAGGGACAGTAGTTAAACCAATGTTTTGTCTCCTATGCGAAAAATAGGCGTAAGGAAGGATTCGATAACAGCAAATAAATTACTTTTTTCTGCTACCTAATTCTCTGCAATATTACTCTCTACCTAATCTTTTACAATATTACTATAAACATGCATCACCTTTATGTTCGTTCTTTCAGAGTTGTCACTTGTTCAATAATAAACAGTTATTAATAAATCACTTATAACATAAATATTTAGGAAATCTACAGTTTTGATCTGAATCTCAACTTCTAGCACATGCTTCTGATCACGCACCTAAGGTTCCAGGTAACGTAAGTTATAGTGTGTAGGAGAGAAATAAAATCTTCTTGATTGATAAACTTGTGACTATTTTACTTTATTGATTTTTGAGGGAAAGAAGATGGGAGAGAGAGAAAGAGAAACATTAGTTTTGCTTTTCCACTTATTTATGCATTCATTGGTTGCTTCTTGCAGGTGCCCTGACTGGAGGTCAAACCTGCATCCTTGTCCTGTTGGGACAATGCTCTAAGCAGCTGAGCTACCCGGCCAGAACAAACTTGTGAATCTTGAGTGATAAACCAAGTGAAGGCTAATGGTGATTTTATAAATATCCCAGAAGTGAGCTCATGTCAGTATCTCATCTGTGTAAATATCACAATTCAAAGATTTAAATGTGATGATGTCTCATGGTAACTAGAAAGGTGCTTCTTAGTTTTTATTTACTTTTGTTTTATGGATGTAGATCTAGCTATGTGTTCAGATGAGCACATGATCCTTCCTTCATGTCCGTGATTAAATCTAAGTCAAAGTTTTACAATTTAACCAGTATCCTTCTTTTGCCTGACTAATTCCCAGTCAACTTTTGGGTACCTGGGTAGCAGCATCTCCCCACGGCAGACATCCCTGACACCCCACTCCCACTGTGAGTTACCACCTTTCCTCTGTACTTCGTGATACCCTTTGCTGACCTTTTCATGACAGTGATTATACTGATCACAGAAATTTTAGACTTCGAGTTCCTTGATACAGAGATTAATTTCATTCATTCATCTGCTCAAAATACATTATTGCCCGCCATGTGACAGGCACTGCCCTGGTCTAGAAGACACAATCAAGATGAAAATCCCTCTCTCTATATAGCTTATATTTGGGGGGGGGGGAAGACTCTGGAAGATATAAAGTGTTTATGTGTTGTGGTAGTGGGGGATGGGGATGAAATTTCAGAGGGAAAAATCAGAGAAGGACTCACTGAGAAGGTGGGAGTTGAGGTACACCTGAGGGAAGTGCAGGAGGGAGTCAAATGAAATTCTGGAAGAAGAGGGTTCAGGCAGGGGAACAGCATACGCTAAGGCTAAGGCTCTGAGGATTATCATGGAATGTGCAAAAAATAGCAAGATGGCCAGGGACTTCAGAGTGAGAAGAGAGAGAAAGAGCAGAATCTGACCACTTTGTTGCTGTGCCTAGATTACAGAAGAGACTAAGTAGCTATTTGTTGAATAACAACGAATAAAACTAATAATAAATTTGGTAGAATACTAAATTATTTATATATTGTTGTCCTCACAATCAATCTATCATACTTTCTGGTAAGAAATAATCAGTTGTTCCCTCTGCAAACTAAAGAGGTGATCACAAGCTCTTGCAGATTTATGAAAAATCTGGGGTTGCATGCACCAGACTCCCTGAGAGTAAGTGTGCTGTAGTCAATGATAACCCAGCTTTACTCATTGAATTTAACTTATTTGAATGGAACTTGATTGTTAAAGTATCACTTTTACTACTCTTATCATTTCTCCATAACTCTCATCGCTTGAGTACATCATGGCTTTTGAGTAAGCACTGATTACTCTTAATTGTCCATACTGAGTGAGTAATGCTTACTTTCCAAAGGCTTTTTCCTTGATGATTCATTCTCCTGTGGCTTCCTTTTCTGTCCTTCTTTCCTTCTTTCCCTTTCTTTTTTCTTTCTTTCTCTTTCTTTCTATCTTTCTTCCTTGCTTTCTTGTTTTTTGTAGACCTCCATCCAAAGCAATAAGTTAGAGAGAGAGCTCCTAGCCATAGCATAATAAAATGAAGTGATGAGGAGAATGCCTAATCTCAGTATTTCACAGGTCTGACAAATAAAACTGGAAGAGAAAAACATATGTCTTCAACTTTCCTCCCCAGAACCATTCCAGTGGACAAGGAGAAGTAAGGGGGTGTGGGAAGGGGTGAGGGCAGATGACATACTTCTAAATAACTGCAAATGAAGGGAGAAAATGGAGACCAACTTCATCTGCTCCATCTCTTTGTGCTCAACTAGAGGAAAGCAACCTGATGGACTGAGCTTTGAATCTCAAATTATAGCTTCACTGACTGGGCCTTCTTGGGTGAGTCATCTGGTCTTAGGTGAAGCTCAGTTTCTATATAGATCCTGTAATCAGGTGGGTACTGAAATTATCTGGGGGACCACGTCATAAGTTATATAAATATCTAACCACTAAGCTGTACACGTGAAACTAACATAATTGTAAATGATTAATTGAAAAATAAAATAAATTTAAAAATAATCTGCATTGCTTCTCTTGGAGGGCTGGGATAAGGATTAAATGAATAATATGTATGAAAATAATGAACGATTATCAAAAAGAAATACATTCTGTGGATTGAAATAAATGTAATACAGAAAATAAAATGAATTGGTGGGGAAGCAGGCAAATATTTGTCTCAAATGTTTCTTTTCATACTGTTTGAAAAATAAAAGGTGATCATTGCCCTTGGCTAAACAGCAATTCTCTGGATAGCAGATGCTCTCAGCTCTGCTTCCAAAACACACCTATTCTCAGTCTGCTGCTTCCCCTTTGCAGTGCTATATAAGCCAGCATCGCAGTGCTGTGCAATAGCCCCTGACCACTATTTCCAAATCCCAGCCTCCCCACTTTAAGTCTTTTCCACACAAACAGCTAAAGTGATCTCTTAAAATTATTAGATTTGCCAAAAAGTTTGTTTTTTCCCATAAGATGGCTCTAGTAGTGCTTGGTTGTTTTTAACTTCATTTGAAACACTTTTGTTAGATTGTATTGTGACAGCTGTCATGTCAGTGTGCATTGTAAAAAAAACATCAAAATTAGTGAATCTTGTGTAGCCGTGTTAATATTGAAGATGGAACATACACAACATTTTCAGCATATTATGCTTTATTGTTTCAAGAAAGGTAAAAACGCAACTGAAACGCAAAAAAAAAAAAAAAAGATTTGTGCAGTGTATGGAGAAGATGCTGTGACTAATCAAATGTGTCAAAAGTGGGTTGCACAGTTCCATGTTGGAGATTTCTCACTGTGCAATGCTCCATGGTCAGCTGGCCAGTTGAAGTTGATAATGATCAAATCAAGATATTGAAAACAAGCAGTATTCTACCACATGGGAGAAAACCAACATATTCAAAATATTCAACTCAATAAAGTTATTGGTAAAAATGGGAAATGTGTCTTTTATTTTACATTAAAAAACTAAATGAACTTTTTGGCCAACCCAATATAAATAAGATCCTGACACATTTTTCTTTAAAATCTTCCAGCGGTTTATGATCACACTTGAAACCACAAATTCTTAGCATAGGCTAAGACCCTACGTGCCCTGGCCTCTGTGGGGCCCTCCAATTTCATCCACCACGTGGGTCTCCCTCTTCTGTGATACTTTCACCTCATGGGCTTCTTTCTGTCTCTGGAACATACACAGAAATTTTACCTGCCTTAGAAAGTTGTGTTGCTCTTTCCCTGCCTGAAAATCATTTCCCAGTTTTGTTTGAATGACTTCTTTCTATAATCCTGGCCTCAGATCAAAATTCACCTTGGAGAGGCCTTAGTGACTGTTTAAGCTAACGCTGTCTCCTCTTCCCCATCACTCCATCACTTTCTCTTTCTTCTTAACCCTTAACACTTGTGAAATTACTTCATTTGATTATGTATTATTGCCTGTGTCCCTTGACTGAGTGTGATTTCCATGAAAGCAGTGGTCTTTCATTACTGAATCCCAGCTAGCAGGTATGTACCTAAAACACATCAGGTACTTAGTGAGTATTTGCTGAATGAATGAGTTAGAGAAACTTGAGTTTAAAACCATGAGGTTTCAGATATTTTAGGTGAAATAATTATCCAGCACGAACACATTTACTGATCTCCTTTACTGATCTCCTTTTTACTGATCTCCTGATGATGGCTTTATTCTTAGCATTCGTATGCCACAACAGTGGGAAGCGAGCCAGAAACTTGTAGCCAGCCCTTTACGAGTCTTAAATTTCTCTCCTGACTTATCACAAGTCATAATAATAAAACCTGACAACAAAATTAGAAGCCTGTGTTTTTATTATAACTTTCATTTTAGAGAAAATACATATTCACTCACCAGCTCTGGGTTGGCACAGTGAACATTCCAACCAATGATAAAAATATTTTTAGCCCTGGCCAGGGAGGTCAGTTGGTCAGAGCACTGTCCCAATATGCCAAGCTTGTGGGTTCAACCTCCAGTCAGAGCACATACAAGAAGCAGCAGCCAATGAATGCATAAATAGAAACACAAATGGGCGTTTCACCCTCTCCCTCTCTCTTCCTTCCTCCTCCTCTCTCTCTAGCCAATAAAAAACTTTTTAATGCATATATTTTTAACAACTTTATCAGGGATCTTTACAGCAACATCTCTGTGGTGGCACATGAAAAGGTTAGAGCCGATTTCAATAATTCTGTGAATAATATGACATTTAAAGAATAAGAAAAATAAAAGAATAAATAAAAGTAGTTTCAAAGTTTGGGGAAACTACATAGCAGAGATTGATTCATTTTTTTTCAGCTGCCTATTGAAATATACATGAAAAATAAAAGTACTTAAACTAATAATATCGGTCCATAATTGGACAAGTGTCAGAATCTATTCTTACTACTCAAACATAGATGGGAGCTGTAGTAATTCTATGCAGTGCAGATAACTTCAAAATATCCAGAAAAATTTCAGGGTTCAGAATTTCACAGCTGGGTAAACAAAGACGGAATGAATGCCCTCTGTCCAACGGAACCTCCATGATCTGCTAAATCCTGGCAACTCCTCCAGGGATGGTGGCAAGAGCCTCCTTTCCAACTGAAGGATCTGAGAAAGGGAATCTGATACAAACAAGCTGGACAATACGGGCAGCCAAGAAAAACTGACCCACCTGTTTTTGGAAAACACCAAGCCAGAAAAGATTTCATTCATTTAAAAGTGAATTAACACCCTTCCAGAGGTAATGTAAAAACTCCCACCAGTGCATGAAAAATGCTTAGGACAGTACTTTTAAACTCTAAATAATTTCATTTAAACTCTAAATAATTTATACCTATGATTGGTACTAAAAATTTAAAAGGCACCACCAACAAGATGATGATTAGTAAAATATTCTGAACTATGAGTGAGAGACCAGTACTCAAGAAGAGAAAATCATACTTTAAAAAGTACTAAAGAAAACCAATAAACATTTTGAACTAGCAACTTTGTAATACCAGTAAAATTTGAAAAGTAACAAAGCATATAAAACATGTAGTAAAAAAGGAACTAACTGAGGTATAAGAAGAGATAAAAAGTAGAATTGAGTGAGAAAGGAAATGTTTCCTACATTTGATACGGATTTAATTTTGCTTTACCCTAATATCATTTTCTCTCTTTCAGTAATATCTGTTATAAGTTTCTGAGCCTAAGAAGTGTTGAAAATGGTATTAATTTTGCACCAACCATCTCATAGCCATTTTATTTGTCTTTCATTTTTTTATTTTTAATTTACCTTTATTATATTTTTCCCATTATCATTTTTCCCCATTATACTGTATCCCCATCCCTTCAATCACCACACTGTTGTCCATGTCCATGAGTCCATTTGCCTCTTAGATGAAATCTAATGAACAAACTAAACCAAAAGCAGAATAGAAAAAGACTTATTTCTGTTTTAATTCTCTGTGTGAGGGCTCCCAATGGCTGAGATATATATAATTATTATATTATTTCAGTAGAATACTTAGATCTCCTGTGTGACTCCTCTGAGAAACATATTTGGAACTATCACACTCCCCTAGTTTTTTTCAAAGGCATCATTTATAATTTTAAACTTTTGTGCCTTATCAAGAAAAAAGATCACTTAGTTCCTCTGAGAAATTCCCTAAATGATGAGCCTTGAAAATAAATACATGTACAGGTGAATAAATACATGAGGGCATGACTATTTGCATTAATGACAATCCCAGAACCTTGAAATGATAGGGTGTTTTTTTTCCCTTCAGCAATTTATACACAAAATTTATTTCACAACAGGTTTTAAATGTATTAAATTATTTGGAACGTTTCCCATAGAATATCCTATTAATTGGTAGAATAAGGTGAAAATACTGATGTTTTAAAGCCATGATGTTTAACAAATGATACCAAGATGTGCAAGGAACAGTGAATACAGTAGGCATGGGCAAAAAGTGGGTTAGAATTTTTATCTACCCCAAGTCCGACATTTCTGTGAGCATCGCCACCAGAAGAGCGGACTACAATAGTGATAAACAATCCACTGGCCCCAGACCACCTTACCTGGCAGGTACTTTCCAAAATGGTCCATAATTTTAGCTACTATACATTAAATAAATATTGATTGAGCACCCTTCCAGCTAGGGTTTTAACACAGTTTTATGTGCCTTAACACTTCCCATTCTGTGGGACCGTTATAACTATTCCCATTTCACAGATCAGGAAATTGAGGTTCAGACATAGTAAGTCACATTGACACTGCTAGAAGAGGAAGAAGCCAAAGATGGTTTGTTTTAGCCAAATGTTTCCTCTTGCCAGCAGATATTTCACAAAAGAAGAAACTAAAAACGTAAATAGAGGATATTGCACAAGAAAGTGTTAAAATAATATAAAGCAGATATGAAGCACAGACCAAATGGACTCACATAGATGGTCCCAGTTGAGGTTTCAGGTACTTCAAAAAATACAGATGAGCAGTGAATGCACACAGCTGAGAAGGTATTAGCAGAGGAACAGGTTCTCTATCATATAACACCAATGCCTCATTTCCTTTTGGTAACTTCCCTTCCATTAGCAACATAACAGATAATAGCTTGAAAATACAATACTAATCTATTTAGGGGAAATTTAGACACTAACTTGACAAGGCACTACTAAAAACTGGAAAATGTCTAGAGGGCTACAAGTGAGATTTTTTTCAGAAAATTTGTCAACAAAGAACTCCCTGAACACTCATACAATCCCTAAAAAGTCCTTCCAAAGGTAAACTCAGTGCTGGCAGGGAAATGAAGGCTCTGAAAGATTTCTAAATCTCCTGAATCTCCAGTGCTGTCTCTGCTATAATGGGTAGTGAGTTTATTTCTCTGTGGGGAAAAGTAGAAAAGGCAACAAATTCAGACTCTTTGGTGTTGAGAAACAGATCTGCTGCCCACTGCACCTCATTAGTGGCAGCATTTATCTTGGGAAGGGAGCACCGTTCATTTCCTCTGCCACAGAGATAAGGAGACAGGAGTCATTTCAATTGCAAGAGAGGGTATAAGGAATTACTGAGTCTGAGGAAGTTTTGCTCTGCAGTGTATTTTAGCAGGAGTTAAGCAGACAGGATTAAATCCAACCTTCCCACAACCGCACAAAGGAGGTTTTATCACGGCCAGGAACTGGGCAATATTAAGTCAGTGCTTAGATTATATAACTCAGCTCTAGATAATGCATGAAAACAATCAATAAATGACATTGGCCTGAGTGAATAGATAACTGACCCTTAAGGAAGATAGAAAAGGAGAGAGAGAGAGAGAGAGAGAGAGAGTGGATTTATGAAAAGGATTTATCTGCAGAGAGGCTTGGTCTGAATCTCACATCCACATCCCAGGAAGGAAAGGAGAATGGAATCTGCTAACTCTATGCCTTGTGAGGGTGTTAGATAAGTGTCCTTGCAGCTGGGAAACAACTAGACCTGGGAGGGCTGAGTTGAGGGCTTCATTTGACAGCTGGCTTTCTTAGACTCATCTGTCCATAGGGCAAATATGCCTGATGCCCAAAGATCAGCTATGGACACCATGAAAGAGCAGAGTTGTATTAAAAAGGATCTTGGTCTTTGGAACTCTATTTCCCCGTAGTGTCTACCTTTCCCATCTGCCCATTTAGTATTTACCTCCTATTGATTTATTTAGCTCTTAATTCCCAAGATACTTTTCCAAAAATCTCATCCAAAGCCTCCCATCAAGAGCTATAAATCACAATGGCCACCATCCCAAACCCACCGGGTAACCAAGAGAAAAGGGGAACTGATCTAACTGATTAGGAAGGGGAAATCATAGAAGGAAGGGGTGGATTCTTCCATTCTAGAGGTTTGGGGATGAGAACACAGGTTATCTGATCCATCATCTCCTGTTAGTTCCCTGCCCTCTCCCTGCCTTGCCCCCACTTAGCTTCAGAAGTGTTCATAGTATCATATCCATTTCTAGTTTCTGCTTCTTGGTCTGTCCTGAGCTCTCAACTACCTTCAGAGGGGCCTTTCCCACTCTATCCATAGAAATTTTCCCTTTTCTCTTAATTTTCCTCACATATTAGACTCCTTTCTCCCCAGGAAGGAGGAAAGGGACCGAACAGGCACCCTTCACCTTCAGAAAGGCCTTCTCAGCCCCTGTCTTCCTTTACCTATAGCTCCCCTCTTACCCATCCACCAAATGTCCGGAATAATAGCCCAATCAAAAAGAAAGGAGCTCACTGAACCTTATGAGGAAAACATTCTCTGGAAGAAAGAAGGCAAAGCACTCTATCACCCTTTTGTAATATTTCACTATTTTGTTTTGTTATTGCCTTTAGTCCCCATCCTTGGCTTTACTTATTCTACCTTCAAATTGCTCTTTTGTGGTGAATTTGCTGTTCAATTTTCCATGTTGAAAGGATGGCCTTGCTCCGGGAGCCAAAAATAAGCAGTGATTACCCAAGGTGACTTGCCAGAGCAAAAGGGGCCCCACAGCCACACCACATGGGGTGCTGACCACTCCATCCTATCACAGGGCAGAAGCTGCAGGAAAAGGCCAGTAGGAGGCACCACACCTGAATCAACAGAGGCATAATCAGTGAAGACCAGCAAGGCAGCCTCCTCACACTCCACCAAGTGCCAGTGAGGGGTCGACTTACAGCGTTATATGGGGCAAGGGGCTCAAGGTTAACTCCAGACCTGGACTGTCAGGTGAAAATTTTCTGTCTCGCCTCTTCTCTTCTCCCTCATCCATCTCCTACCCTGGCCATTGACAGGGACAATTAATTGCTAGCAATTGCAGGAAAGATGAGGCAAGAAAAAGAAAAAAAAAAATGTGTTCCACTCTCACCCCAGTCCTCCACAGAGGAAGGGAGGTAACCTAAAAATCAAGTTCTGTGCTTTGATTATGCTTTGGAACGGATCGTTTTCAATTGATAGCCTGAGTTTATAATTGTGATTTAAAGTGATGGTGAGATTTTCTATTATAGGAGAGTGACTGGAAAGAGCCTGGACTTGTTTTCTAAGTTTTGCCTAAGTTTCCACCCAGGAGCAGGGGAGGGATCATTTCCATGGCTTACATTTTAAAGGCAGAGTGGGAGCACGGGGAAAGCTTTCTCAGATCACCTATCATGAATTTTTCTATTTAATACACTGGTTACAGTGACTTCCAGGCCTGATGTATTTAAGCATTATCTCCTAGAACATTTTCCCTCCTTCTCTGCACTTAGATTACTTCAGATTTATAGACGATGATGTAGAAGTGGGCTCCATTTGAAAAGTATTTCTGGTGGATTCCATTAAGTTACTTAAATGGTGTTAATTTGGTCCTTCATCAATACACAGTGTATTCTTTAGCTGGTGAATGTTACAGGAAGCCAGTAAAATCAGAGGTAGACAGACATTGACAAGACCTATATACCTATTGATTGATGTTTAACTCAGCTGTTTAACCAGCTGTTTGTCTTCACACATCTGCTGATAATATTAGTCATAATGACAGTTATACTTGTTCTGTGGGTTTTTGTACATAGTCCAAGTCTTATGATTATTAATCATATATAAAATAATTGTTAATACCCAGTGATTTGTGGAAACAATGTAATAGATATAAAATACAAAAAAAAAAGTGAGACAGAAGGCAAAATTCAGAGCATGGTCATTCAAAGGATGGAAATGATCCAGGGTATTGTTTTACAATGAAGGCTATAAGATCTGACTGCCTCCCATTGACCTGCCCTCCCCTTTTGGAAAAATACAGCCTCAATTCCTATTTCATGGTTGCAGCATTGCACCAGCCCCAACAGTTCACCATTTCAACAAGAAGACTTTAATATCAAGATTTCCTAGAAATGAGTTTTCCTAGCACTGTGAGACCACAACATCCAACCAAAGGTCGATCATCGATGTATCCTTCACATTGATTTATGACCAACAGGGGAAATGTGAATGAAAAATTGTTCTGTAATTAATCATAAATTCCCCACTGGGTAGGTCAGGGTTGGTAGTTATGCCCCAGGCCTATAACTTCTTTAGTGAAAGATTTTTAAGCAAGCCTTGTCCATCGTTCATGTTCATCTAGGTTAACACACCTTTGAAGTGCCAGAAACAATACCCCTTGAAGGTATAACCAATTCCCACCTTGCTTTCTCCCACCTTCATGTAACCTTCTTTACCTTCCTTCCTTAATTTCAAATGCATAACATAAACTCCAAAACTGTCATTCTGTAGATTATATGAGAACTTGCTCTCAGGCAATTGTTATCAGTTTGGGCTTATACAAAAAAATCTCTTCTAAAATACTCCACAGTGTTGAATGTTTCTTACATCAACAATATACACAGACCATGTGAATATGTATAGACCATGTATATACACTACATACATGTACATAGACCCTGTATATACACATAGACCATGTATGACAACATCCAAACCTGTGGAGAATTTTTTCAAGGTTTTTGGAGCCACACTGATGATATATGCTGGGAAGCAAGCTATCAAATACCCTGGAGAATAACAATTTTGCAGCTTCTTTTATGCATCTAAAATTAAAGAAAGACTTAAGTAAGGAAGATGACATGAAGGTGAGAGAAAGCTAGCTGGAGGTCAGATTAGAGGCTAGTTATGATTATGTACTCTCACACTTTAGAAGGAAGGTTTGAAAGGATGTATTGCAAAGAAGCATTAACCTAGATGTACAGAAACAATGGGTAGGATTTGCTTAAGCCTTTTACTGAAGAAGTGATAGTAGGTCTGTGGTGTGACTACCCACCATAACCTGCCCAGTTAGGAATTTATGATCAGATCACCCTGTGAGGCTACTTTCCATAGAACCACTTTTGTCCTCCCACATACCTAGACCATGTAAATTGCAGACAGAAAAAACAGGTGCTGTAATAAGTCATAAATTTCTGGCTGGGCGAGTCATGGTCAGCAGTAATACCGTAGACCTATAACTTCTTTAGTGAAATGTGTTTAAGCAAGCCCCAAGCACTGTTCCTGTGCAACTAAGTAAACATGCCTCTGAAATGCCAGAAGTAATATTGTTCACAGAGGGTTAATCTGGCCCTTCCTCAATACACAGTGCTCTGTAGCTGGTGCATGTTAACAGAGTTTCCCAAAAATAGTTCTGCCCACACATCTTGGCCTGTAAATGAGCTTCTGCCACCCATCCCCTTTCCTCCCACTAGACACAACGTGTACACATGCTCCCAGGCACAGAGAAAATTTCATTTATTGGGATGGTCAAAAAGTCCATTTGGTTTTCTCCATACAATGGCTCTAACAGCAGTTAGTCTTCAACTTCATTCAAAACAATTTTGTTAGATTGTATTGTGACAGCTGTCATATCAGCGTGCATTTTTTGAAAAACTTATCAAAAATGGTGAATTTTTGTGTAGCTAGTTTAATATTGAAATACAAGAAAATAAGCAACTTATGCTTTTTTTTAGCATAATATGCTTTATTATTTCAAGAAAAACAAAAACGCAATGAAACACACACACACACAAAAATTGTGCAATGCATGGACAAGGTGCTGTGACTGACCGAACATGTCAGAAGTGCTTTGCAAAGTTTCTTGCTGGAGATCTCTCACTGGAAGATGCTCCGCAGCCAGGCAGACCAGTTGAAGTTGATAGCAATCAAATCAAGACACTGAGAACAATCAATGTCTGACCACACAGGAAATAGCCAACATACTCAAAACACCCAAATCAATAAAGTTATTGGTGAAAATGAGAAATGTCTTTTCTTTTATGGAAGAAAACAAAAGGACTTTGTGGCCCACCCAATACTCACATGCTCACAGCTTAGTCCCTGGAATAGCTCCCATCTTCGCAGGATTGTTTATGTACCTTCCCCCTCCTTCCTCAGGACACTGGTAACCCCCAAATCTGCATGGGCTCTGTCAAAATCAAAACAAGATTTCAGTTCACTTTTGTTCATTTTAATCATTTTTTTTTACATATGTATAGCTCCATTTTCCAAACAAATACTTCCCCATTCTGTGTCGGCAGTAAAGCACTCTGTCCTTCCTCTGTCCCCCTGCCATGGTCACCTCTGCCCCCAAGAAGAAGGAACTCTATTCTGAGACAAACACAAAATGTACTCCTAAGGTAACAAAATGAGGTCATCATAAAAAAAGTGGAATGTGTTGTTATTATTGTTTGTTTTGCTCGCATGGGTGAAATAGCACAATTCTGAATAGAACAAGGTAAAAATCACAATCCTCTTTGCTTGGAACTACCTGATTTCTACACCCCCACCGCCAACCCCCGGGAAGCTGTTGGAGGGAGGTTGCCAGTGGAAGATGCACCTGCCCTCTACCTCATATTCCTCATAAGCCAAAAACAAAATGAAATAGAAGCAAAGTAAAGTCAAGTAAAATAAAATGAAATGAAATAACATAAAATGAAATAACTCCAAAGGGAACACAGAAATTCTGGTACCAAATACAGGCTTTGAGTTTTGCCATAGTGAAGATCAGATCAGATCAGATGAAGATTTGGGGTGAAAGTTTTCAACAAAGAGTGAAAGTTTCCCTACAGCATTTTTCCTGCATGTATTCCCTAGCTGAGGTAGCAGTGACTGTGGTAGGTACCGGTCTAGCATCCAAAGTTGGGATGCTAGCTGTATATAACCTGGAACACAGTTTGTTTATATTGTTAAAGGCCTGGCTCATTTGTTACCAGCACAAAGTAGTTTTATGTAATTGATGCCCAGTGACTGTTAATGGTAATTTTGAGGGTAAAGGAACAGTCAACAGGGTGAGTTTTGTGGCAGAAAATAGAGTTGACATATTGCAGCTATAGCTACTATATGGTGCCATGGGGCTATCAGATTTGACACATTTAATCCTTACAACTCTAATCATGATTCCGTCTCATTAATGTCTCAGTACCTGATGAACTAAATATATCAGCCTGCAAGTTAGTTATTATTGCTCTCATTTATGATACAACTAAAATTCAAAAAATGTGACTTGTGTGAGGTTATACTTGCCAGTTGTGTCTGCGTCATGAGAAAAATTTATTAAAATTCAGTCTGGTCTGGCCAGGTGGCACTGTTAGTTGGAGCGTCATCCTATATACCAAAAGATTATGGGTTTGATCCCCAGTCAGAGCACATACACAGATTGTGGTTCAATCCCAGGTGGAGTGTATGCAGAAGGCAGCCAATAAATGTTTCTCTCTCTCTCTCCCTCCCCTTTTCTCTCTCCTAAATTAAAAAAACAAAAACAAAAACAAACAAAACCTGGCTGGTGCAGCTCAGTGGATTGAGCGCCAGTCTGTGAAACAAAGGGTTGCCAACTTAATTCCCAGTCAGGACACATGACTACATTCTGGGCCAGGTCCCCAGTTGGGGCATGTGAGAGGCAACCACACAATGATGTTTCTTTCCCTCTCTTTCTCCCTCCCTTCCCTTCTGCCTAAAAATAAATAAATAAAATCTTCTTAAAAATCAATAAAAATATATCCTTAAGTGAGGATTAAAAAATACTTTAAAAAAATTCACTCTGTCCATGTATTATTTCCTCAACAATTTCTCCAGTGATTTGGCCAAGGTGTCAAGAAAAAAGCCATTTGACAGATTGAATGTTTTTTTAATATAATCTATTTTATGGTGTCATATACACAAGCAATACTTGCTATAGAACAGACAATAAATAGGCAAGTATTACTGACAATAAACAGACCATACATCTACAAATAGTTGCCTAGGTTTGTCTGAAAAGTCATAAAGAATTCTCTCACATACACAATAGTCTTATGATTCCTAGGTTGTATATGCATTCTTTATCATAATAACTCAGACCATCTTCTTTAATGTAGGAATCTTGAGGTAGACCAAGACTTGTCAATTATATCTTTGAAAAAAATATGGAATTAGAAGCTTTTATATAATAAGAAAATTGTTTTTATTTATTTCATTTTAATTTTCTTTTCAACATATTATTTTATTTTTATTTATATGTAAAAGGGTCAGGCCAGTTTTCTGACCTGCCAGATTGCCCATGACTCAGTTGTCCCAACTCACTTGCTAGTCTTCGGCTTAATTGAAACCGTCTCCCACCTTGTACATCTCACTCCAGCCATAATGGCAGGTGGTCAGACTGACCTTCCTGCACCTGGGAACAGCCTGGCCCTTTACCATACCTATTGTCCTGACTCACATCTTGAAACCCTCAGGCAACTGTCCAAAAAAACAAGATACTGACCCCTTCCTTATTCCTCTACAACTCCATGCTTAAAAAAAACAAAAAACATTCTTGCCTCCCTCCACTTCTGCAGTGTGTCTAGACTCAGCCCACCTGTGAGTGCAACTTCAAATAAAGACAGTGGGATCAGATCATCCAGCTCTTCTCATTTCAATCTCTCTAATATTTCAAACAATATGTTCCTTCATGGCTTTTTAAAAATGTGTTCTCCATGACCATTTTTTATTCTAGTGTAAAGTGAATTTATCATTGGGGCTATCATCAGATCTTGAGTAGATGGACATTCAGATCAACATTTTCCATGAGGAAAGATGAAAATTTGTGACTTGCCTTCTCCTTTCCCTTAACTCCCTGATGTTTTTATATAAATTATATTTATTGGCCACAAAGTTGAATGGAAGGAAACATACACTGAGACATTCAATGGCAATGAATTCAATTAAGGTTAAAAACAAGAGGGTACAAAAAAAAAAAAACAAGAGGGTACGCACTATCCTAAAATATAGGGCAGTAAATCTGAAAAATTCACAAATACCTAAGTGTATATTGACCAAGTCGTTCTTTGTTCAATTTTCATCTTATAATTATATCTATGCAAGTTAATAATAACTGATTATACTTGTTTTGTAGTCTACATTTTACATGACCCTTGCATACATAGTTATCAAATTTTATCTTTGAAATATCTAGTGAAATATTCACTATATTTTTATTCCATTTTATAAATAAAGGCACTAAGACTCAAATGGGTGAAATGAGCTACTGAAGACTGCACAGTTGAAAAGCTCTGAAGCTAGGACTCAGCTCTAGTTCATGCTAGACTCATGACTCATCTAGGAGAGCAATAGTGGAGCATGGGCCTCATAACAGGCATGTTGTCTTCTGTCCCTTAATGTAGGAAACCCCAGTGCCAACATCAATCAGCTCACAAAGGCAACACTCAATTCAACTCCTACTCAACAAACAGTTGATGACTTATTTCTAAGGGACCCAACACAAAGTAAATGGGAAACTGGCATATGCCCTTAAGAAACTCATCAATAAAGAAGAGTGATTTTACCTAAAAGGCTCTTTCTGTGCCCAGTAACCTCAGGAATCCCTGGATAGATGGTCATTACACATATACTGTTAAGGCTCTCAGTTCTTACAGTGAGTGGTCAGGCATTCTAGAACTTAGGTATAGAACACTCACTAACCCTAACATGTATTCCTAAAAGACATTCTTATATTTCAAATATCACATATATCTAAATAGTAGCTGTTGCACTATATGTTGTTTTGTGCAAATATAACAGGTTTATTTTCGTTAACCTGTTTTTATATTTAAGGACTCTAGAGTTTTTGATTTTCTAATGACAAAAGGGAGAAAAACTTATTGGAAAGTGATGGATACAAAGGGGATGGCCCTGAGAAGCAGATCCAAATGTTTTAGGAAAGTGTAGGGAAATGAGAGTCAGAGAGGTAACCATGGGTTATGCCCATCCAAGCTTGTTACCAGGCTAAGAGGGTGGGGATATGCAAATAAGAGATGAATGCTTAGAGCACACTAGAACAATTTTAAAGGTGGTTTAAACAAGACAACAAAAAGGAAAATGAATTTTTAGTTGAAGTGAAAAAGAAATTAATGTTTACCAAGAGCCTACTATGCTAAACACTTCATATAACCTTTATGGAATACCATTTTTTTTTCTTAATTCACCACAAATAATGAGGGCCCTTTTGCATTAATGGTTGCTTGCAATTTCCAGTAATTAAACTCTAATTTGTTTGTTTATTGAACTGCATTTAATGTATTCACTATGTTTTGGGAAAAGATAACCACAGAATTCCCTTAAAGAAGTGATCAGAATGGAGTAACTAAAAATAATACATACACAAACACAAAATTAAAGCTATTTACTTACCTCAGCACATTCCAGTTGCCTTAGGCAGGTGTGTATTTGTGACTAATCAAACAATGAAAGCTTTGATATCATAAATAAAGAGAATTGTTTCTTAATCTATTCCTTTACGTAATACGGTGCTGGCGATGATCCTGAAATATCTCACTGTAACCCACCAAATTTCTATCTCCCCTCTTTCACTCAACAAAGAGAAGAAAAGCTCTGAGGGCTAACAGATGACCTCATGTTTTCCTTCCTTCAGTCTGGTGCTGCAAACATAGCCAGGAGGGGAAAAAGAATTCAGCTAATACAACATTCCCTCCTTTATTCTTAGTGGTGGAGAGATTGCTGAAACTGTAGAGAGTTTTTTTGCCCTGTGGGGTTCCTCAGAGAAAATAAGAGCTAGCCTGAAAGATAAAGGTTATATCTGATTACATTTTGGCTATGCAGAGAAAGTCTGTACAAGTCAGGGTTTGATAAGGAAAAGAGACATGACTGAATATTTTCAATAGAATTTAATTCATAGAATAGGAGACACAGCTGGGTGAAAACAGGGGAAAAGAAAAAACTGGAGACTAGGAAAATTAGGAAGCTGTGTGTACCCCTAGGATAAAGTGGGTGGTAGTAACACCACAAATCAAGGGCTAGGTCTCTCAAGGCTAACTGAGACTATGGTGGGCTTGTCCAGCCTGAGTTGGGGCCATGGAGGAGGTAAAGCTTGAGGCGGAGAGGAAAGTAAAGAATTATCCTTAATTATCCCCTCTTCCCACCCTCCAATCTCTGAAGAAAAACATCCCAGTGGTTTTGTGTGGGGGGCCCTTCAGGCAGAACCCCCTGGCCACCACAGATGAGAATAAGTCTACCTGGACATGGCCAACACAGATGAGAATAAGTCTACCTAGACATGATCTGCTTGGGGAGGAAAGGTGGCCAATCTCTCAAAGGAGAAGGGCCAAGAGCCTTTTCCTCAATGAGCTTTTACTAGGTTTGTTTTGCACAGAAATGCAGGTAAAGCTTATTAATCATTCTCAGGCAATAAGGGTAAAACAATAGATAACAAAGAACTCTGAGGGCCTATTTTGAGTCAGATAGCTAAAGAGCTATAAAACTTTGAGGAACAAACTCACTTCTTGCTTGGACTCTTATTTAATTAAGAGCATTCTAAACAAAGCAGGTTTCACAGGATTTTACATACTCTTTCTTAGACCTGACTGCCCTAGGGAACCTGCCTTTTCTAGTACAGGGTGGTACCCACCACCAGCATTGTTTCAGGCTTAAGTCAGGCAGGGGTAGTAAGGCAACCAAAAGATTAGGAGACTTCTTCCAGACAGAATGAGGACTCAGGCTATGTCATAGCCGAGGGGCAGGGGTTCATCACCCCCTTTTGCTGTAGCCCGCCAAGTCCCTTGGAGCCTCCACATGATCGTGCCTGTCTTAGGTTGTTCTCCCCTTGGGAAATCTTACCTGTCATTGGCTAACTGATCAAGCATTGGGGGCCAGTTATAAGGAGCAGAAGCAGTGCTCCTGCCAGGAAGATAAGCTTCGTCTCATTAGTGGCTTATGGTCTGAAGGTCACTCACTCAGACTTAGCTGGGGGGGTGGGGGGGTGGTTACAGCTCCTGAAACCAGGCAGGGTGGGTCCCAACAGTTTGGCAGAGGAAGGGCAAGGAATGGATCTAGGGGCAAACAGGTCCAAATCAGCAAAAGGCCTTAGAAACGGAATCCTTTGGTAATGAGGTATTTCACATGTTACTCACCAGCACTGAGACATGCAAGATGCAGATTTCAGTGTTGGCCCCTCGACGTGCAACAAGCCCAGGCTAGCCTCTCTCCAGCATGAATGGCAGCCATAAACCGGAATGGAAATATATGTGACAATTGTTTGTGAACTCATGTTTGACATCTGAAACTTCTCTCTCCCGATGGGGATACCAGAAATCTCTGGGTGAGATTAGGCAGGGGTAAGGAAATGAAAGTTTCTCCAATACTCAAGAAGAAGAATTCAGTGAAACTTCAATCATTAGCATAAATAGGACCTTGCATTACCTGAAGACTGACAATACCTGGAAAATTTTAAATTACTAATACACATGACTAAAACAAATACATCAGAATATTAGAAGCGATGATCATGTCTGTACTTCCCTAATCTTAGATATTCCATGCAAAATATGTTTACCCATATGTCTCCCAGAGCAAGGGACATAAAGGAAAGAATAAACAAATGGGAGTTCATCAAATTAAAAAGCTTCTGCATGGCTACAGAAAACATTAGCAAAATGAAAAGGGAACCAACCATATGGGAAAACATATTTGCCAATGATTCCTCAGACAAGGGTTGGATCTTGAAAATATATAAAGAACTCATATGACTGCACTCCAGGAAGACAAACAATCCAATTTAAAAATGGGCAAAGGCCCTGAACAGACACTTCTCCAAATAGGACATACAGAGGGCCCAGAGACATATGGAAGGATGCTCAACATTGCTAGCCATTAGAGAGTTGTAAATAAACACCACAATGAGATACCTCCTCACATTGATCAGAATGGCCATCATAAACAAATCAACAACAACTGCTGATGAGGTTGTGGAGAAAAGGGAACCCTAGTACACTGTTGATGAGAATGCAGACTGGTGCAGCCACTATGAAAAGCAGTATGAAATTTCCTCAAAAAACTAAAAAGGGAACTGCCTTTTGACCTGACAATTCCACTGCTGGGATTATGCCCTAAGAACACTGAAACACCAATTCAAAAGAACCTATGCACCCCCATGTTCATAGTAGCACAGTTTACAATAGCCAAGAGCTGGAAGCAACCTAGGTGCCCGTCAGTAAATGAATGGATCAAAAAATTATGGTACATTTACACAATGGAATTCTATGCAGCAGAAAGAAAGAAGGTGCTCCTACCCTTTGCAACAGCATGGATGGAACTGGAGGGCATTAGGCTAAGTGAAATAAGCCAGGTGTTGAAAGACAAATAGTATTGATCTCACCTGTAAGTGGAATCTAATCAACAAAACAAGCCAACAAAATAGAACCAGAGACAATGAAATAAAGAACAAATTAACAGTAACCAGAAGAGAGTGGGGGAGGGGAATAATGAGGGAAAGAAGGGGAAGGACTGTCAAGGAACTTGTATAAAGGACGCATGGACAAAGCCAAAGTGGGGTAGGATTGAAAGTGGGAGGAAGTGAGAGTGGGTGGGGCAGGAGAAAGAGAGGTGGCAAGAAAATGTAGACAACTGTATTGAACAATAAAAAAATAAAAATGTAATAATCAAAAAAAGAAAAAAATTTCAGATATAAGATGCTACTTTCATTAGTTTCTAAGGTTTGAAAGACAAGGTACTGTAAGCTATTCAATTCACAACACTTGCTGCTTTTGGTGCTTTCTGATTACCTGGCTGGACCTTGGCTCACACAGATCCTTTCAGGCGGCTAGCGTCTGATTACCCAGCTGAAGGCAGTCCAGCAAGGACCCGTCTTCCAGAGTGCTGCAGGCTGTGAGCAGGTTTAATTGGCCTGCCTTGTCAAAACCCAGCATTCATGTCCTGACTTTTGAGCTCTTTTGCAAAGCTCTGATCAAGACAGCCTGAACGGCTTTAATATTCCCCTCATCGTGACTAAAGTTTAGGCAAGCTTCTTCCTGATTATAGGCCCTGTTCTCCCTTTTCTAAGAGCATTTCCTTTAGAAAACTAGTATATGCCATTTCTTTCCCTGCCCCCTTTGAAATATAAATAAACCTCCTGAGAAGCCTTTCACTGGTTTTTCGACTCAGGAAATGTCTTTCTCAAGGACCAGAAAACCATCTCTTTAAAATGGGAAAATCGAAGGAGCCTCTGTGGGAGAGCAGGAGCCTAACTCCACAGCGCACCTCAGTTCTGGGTTGTAAAACTAAGTAAGACCCAAGTTGTGCAGAGGGGAGAAAGTTTACTTTGCCTTCGGGTTAAGCCAATTAGGAAATACTGGTGGCTCTGACTTCCCCTTCACAGCTTTTGAAAACCCTCTGGTGAGCAAGATCTATGAACTCATGTTGGACACCTGGAACATCCCCCTGTTTACTTGAATTCAATCTGCCTCTGCTTTTGTAATCGTCTTGCATGAAGTCTTCCTCACCCGTTTACCTTTTGTTACGGGCAGTTCTTATGTTGATACCTCCCTCTCTCTTGGGCTCATCCTATGAATCATTAGTGGTTTTTTTAACAAGGGGAAATAGGATTCTTAGTGGATTCCTCATCTCCCTGGGAAACTGAGGGAGATCATTTTGGTGCCTAAAGCAAGATGCATTTTGTAAAACACAAAATGGTTTTTTTTTTTACTCTCAAAAGATCTCTAGTTAAGAAATCGGTATTAGGTTTTATTCTCCCCTCTCTCTCCTCTTTTTTTCTGTACTCTCTCTGCAAACACACACACACACACACACACACACACACACACACACACACACACATTTCCACCTCATTTAGGGAAAGTCTGTACCCTTCTCATTTATTTAGAAAAGAAACTCCAGGCCGGGGGTATGTGACAACTACCAGATTGCCCTGCAGTGAAGGATTTGTCACCCAGCTGCTGAAAGAGCTCTTGTGGAAAGCCTTCAGCTTGTATCTCCATCAGTGATTGCTTCACTGCAGAGAGTACCCTTGCCTAAGACCTCCTGTCCGTCAAACACAGCGCAGCCTCACTCAGTGGCTGACAGGTGCAGGGGTATAATGATCTGGACCTCTTGGCCAGATGCAAGACAATTTGTCAGCGCACCCTTCCAGCTCCAGAGCCTCCATGACATTGACCAAAACTTACTGGACCTTCGTCATAGTTCACCTTCTCCCTCTGCCCCATCCTGCTTCCTTCCTCCTCCTCCCTCACTGATCATCCCAAGGATTCTTTATAACAAACACCCTGTCCACTAAGCTGTCTCAGAGCCTGCTTCCCAGGAAATGCAACCTGCCACAGGGTTGTTGGGAGAATGAAATCAAATGTATGTGGGATTTCCGCAGAACCTCTGAAATGAAAACCATCTGAAAGGTAAAAATAATGACAACTACTTACAGAATACGGTGCTAAGCACTTTAATAAATATGATCTATTTCTCTCAAACAATGGCAAGGTAGACTTTGTTCCTTTATTTTCAGGTAAGACATACAAAGCTGAGAGAGGTCATAATTTTTGGCCCGGCTAACCGAGCTAGCTACCAAGTGGCAGCGACTGGGGTCGGAACCGAGCAGGTCTCTGACTCTCCTTCCCCCTGCGCCTCACTGCCTACCACCACCTCATCTTAGTTGAGACAGCTTATGGATTCTGTGCAGTCTCTGGACCTGAAAGCTATGACTTTAAGAAATAAGAGTATTAAGATGGAATATAAAAGTGCCTTCCAGTGGGGAGAGCGCAGCTGACAACAACCAGTGAACAAGTTCGGGCGCCTCCCCCCCACCCCCAGCAGCTCCAGGATGTGCTCCTGCTGAGAACAGAGAAAGGTTGTCAGGTCTATTAACCTCAGCAAATGTAAATGGGGACCCAGATGCTGTCGTCTAAAATAAAATCCTCTCCGACAGATGGTCGGGTTTAACAAGTTGGTATCGAGAGCGAAGCTTCCAAACAGCTCATCTGTACAAAAGCGGAATCAAATAGAGACCCAACAAACTTCAGCCGGCCTATTTTCTGGGGCTTGTATATTGATCCCAGGAATGACCAACTGCTAAAAGTACCACAGCATCTCTCGCTAAAGACAGTATACATGTGGCAGACCAGATTGTTTTATTATCTGATCGAGGAGGCCTGAGTTGGTGACCAGGAAGCTGTCTAATGTGGGACGATCCTGTGGGAAGCAATAATCTACTCCTCTGAACAATGTTTGCCAGGCAGCCGCCAGGTGCCAAGCACTTACTTGGTGGCTGGAGGTACCAAGTAAGGAAGTGGCAGTACTTGCTATTAAAGAGGACATGGGCCAGCGAAGATCAATGGCTAAGTGAACCGCTTTGATCACGAGCTTTAAAAAGGCACTAGAGATAACAATGGGCATAGTGAGAGAACACAGGAGGCCTCGTCCAAGCAGCTTTCCTCAGTCAAGGCCTGCTTCCCAGAGGAGGAGGCTGAGAGGCTGAGACTCGAACGATGAGTGAAAAAGTCCACCAGAAAATGTTTGGAAGGGGAGAAGGGGAACTCATAATAGGCAGAGGCAACTGTTTTTGCAAGGGCTCAAAAAAAGAAAAAGGCATATGTGGAATAGCAATTTGATTTCATTAGGAACAAAGCTGTTTAACTTCTTTGAAGAATGTAAAATGCTATAATTTATTATCTTATATATCTGAGGAAGTGTGACAATTCTATGTGACGTTCACTCATTCAACAGATATTTACTGAGCCACTACTAAGTGCCAGATATTGTTCTAGGCCCTACAGCACGGGTGGCAGACAGAAGGCCCACAGGCCGAACCTGGCCCTCCACTTTGTTTTATCTGGCCTGGCACCCTGTTCTACCCAGCAGCAGCACCAAATTCTTGCTTAATTGTTAAGGAGTAGTTACATTTATACAGTCCTAAAATTACACATTCGGCCCTTTGAAGGCCACCATGAGGCTGATGTGTCCCCCAGAGAAAATAAGTATGATACCCCTGCCCTCTGGTTTATAGTCAGCAGTAAGAAGAGCTGTCCCCAACACTTACAAGGTTTGTACTGAGTGCCTGCTGTAAGCCAGAAACCCTAAGTATTAGGACAGAACTGTGGATCTCACTCAGGGTGGAACATGTCAATCACCTGGGGAGATTTTACATTTTCAATGCCAAGACCACACTCCACTAATGAAATCTGAATCTCTGGGGAGGAGACACAAGCACCAGTATTACCTAATCCCAGACAATTCCTATGTCCAGCCAAGTTTAAGAACCCTGGTTCTCAAAGGTTCAGCATGCATCAGAATCACAGAGGATTAATTCAGGAGGTCTCAGGTGGGACTCCAAAATCTGTCTTTCTGACAGGTTCACAGGTGATACCGATGCTAATTATGCCAGATTTTGAGAATCAGTGCACCAACCTTTTGGTGTCTCTGTGCCACACTGGGAAGTAAGAGCTATCTTGGGCTACACATTAAATACACTGCAACACATAATCACAAAAGAAAATCTCATAATGTGTTAAGTAAATTTACGATTTTGTGTTGGGTTGCATTTGTAGCCACCCCAAGCTGCATGGCAGCCCACAGGCCTCAGGCTGGACACCCCTGCTAGAATGTGAGAACTTATTTGTAGCTCTTCATCTCACCAGGAAAAGGTATCTTTCTACTAAATCTACACATTTATCAGGCTGGCCACACCCTCAGTTCCCTTTTCCTTTTATAGGCCAGACACAGCAGCTCACATGCAAAACTTTTTTAAAGCTATGCATGTACTAAGAATATGATGCCAACTCTGAATAACCTTGTGAAGGAGGTAAAGCAAATTCTGCCAAATAAGGATGATTTTAGTTGTTTATATAACAAATAATGGTGACTAGAGAGGGTACCTCATCCTGAGACTCCAGTTTCTTTTAACTTAAAATTCCTCAATAAGACCGCACAGAGGTTAAATATGTCTATGTAGCAGGGATAAATAAAAAAATACAGAATATAAAAGAAATGGTCTCCACAGTGGAGAGAAGTAATTTTAAGCCTGAAATAGCAATGAAGGTAGAAATTTGAGCCCTATGAACTTAGACTGAAATCCCAGCTCCGCTATTTACTAGTCCCGTGGCTTTGGGTAAGTCACTTAATCCCTTGTCCTCATAGTCTTTATCAGTAAAGTGGAACTCATTCATACTTGCTTTGCAGAGAAATGATGCAATGTATCAGCACAAGGCAAGTCTTCAGTTGGTAGTAGTTATGAGTGTTATGGTGTTGGATTTATAATACAAGATAATATCCTTCAAGTGAAGTACTTTGCTCACATTATATTATCATTCCGTAAAGATCTCTCTGAAGAAATGCTGTTGATATAATTTTATAGATAAAAAAACTCAGGCTTACAGGGGGCTGTAACGTAACAAATGCCACAAAAATGAGAACTAGTATAATCAAGCAGATTTTCCAGTGCGTAGCTTAAAACAGTGCTTCTCGAACATTCGAATGCTGATTCTGATGGCATTGGTCTGGGTGGAATCTGAAATTCTATGCCTCGAACAAGGACTTGGGTGATGCTGATGCTGCTGACCTGCAGAGAGCAGCAAGGAAGGGCAGCATGTTCGTGGTGGCTGTTAAGAAGTCTGCGACAATCAGGTTTCTCTCTGCCCCATGGATATACCCTTAGAGCAGAGGTGTCAAACTCATTTTCACCGGGGCCCACATCAGCCTCTTGGGTGCCTTCAAAGGGCCAAATGCGATTTCAACTCCTTAACAGGTAAGGAGTAGTTACATTTATACAGTCCCAAAATTATTTCAGCCCTTTGAAGGCAACCGAGAGGCCGATGTGGTCCCAGGTGAAAATGAGTTTGACACCCTGCCTTAGAGGGAATCAAGATAACTTGAATCTATAAACCGCCCTGTAGCTGCTCAGATTAACTACCCCCACCACACCCCGCCACCATAATCACAATAACGCTGACCAAATGCCAACACTTAGAACATCAGTGAGATAATATTACTCATATTCCCAGTTGGTTAAAACAGGTGAAAGCCGCAGTTTTCAAGAACTCAGATACTAGTAAACTTCTCATTATAACCCCCAAAGACTAAGTGTACCAGTCATGTTACTTCCAGCTAGGTGACTTTCCCTCCCTCAGATGTCACAGCTCTAGTTCCCAGCTTTTACTACTTTGGCTTTGTGTTCTTAACATCCACAAGAGTCCCGGTTTCACTCAGCTGTGCCCCATGGCCCCGAAGAGGGTGTACACCTGGAAACACTACTGATTTTCCCTGAGTCCCTCCCTCAAAACTCTAGAAAACCCCAACTGATAAAGATCCTGCCAGCTATTTCAGACAGTAATAAAACAATTTAATGAGACCACAGAGAAGATCCTAAAATTATTCATGTTTAAAGGGTGTCATGGTTATTTCAGCTATCACTTATGCTTCTGTGACAGAGAATAAGGAAACCTTATCTTCTGGGCAGGGAAATAGGCTCCTAGTCAGCTAGAGGGAGTGGAAATTGGAAAAATCTTTCTGTGTCAATCATTCAACTCATATAAATAAACCTGCAAGTAAATATGTGTCCTAGTTCTGGAAATTCACCATAACAGACTATCGAAAGGACCCACAAATATTTGTTCATTATGCATTCATTTTCGTAACTTAATAATCACATATTTATTTGTACATAATATGTATCATGCACCTATGATTTCCCAAGTGCTATTCTGAGTGGTTTTTATCTAATTTATGTTCAAATGGCAAAAATAGATAACATATTATAATATATATTTTATTGGTTAAGTAAATTAAGGTATATACTACCAATAAATACTATCATTAACAAATCTAGTATAAGTATTCATTGACGTGAAATGATAACAACAGCTAACATTTATCAAGTACATATTATATTCTAAGTACTAACCTGACTGTATGCTTTACATAAAATCTCTAATTTAATGCTCATCGCTTTTTACAATGGGTACTTTTATTTTTCCTACTTTACAGACAAGAGAACTAAAGCTCAGGAAGGCTAAACCCAAGAGTACACAGTGAGTAAATTGTATCTAGGACATAATCCCAGCCCAGGCTCTTAACATGTATGTCCTATCTCTGAAGTAACAAGACATAGTTGTAAATGAAAGGGAAAAAAATTACCTGCATGTGAACAACATTGAAAATGTTTTAACCAATGCCTAGAAGGAAAATGAATATTCTGAAGTGCTTTTCTCTAGGGGCAGAAATACTAGTGGTTTGATTTTCTTCTTTTTTCATTTTTTTACTTTATTTTTTTCTACCATAAATATAAACCATGACCCCTAGACTACCCACCTAGTTATGGAACTAATTATAATTAAGAATAATAATTTTCCCTTGAAAGAAAGGATTCCTTGCAAATAAATACAATCTCACCAACCTTCTGGTGACTTCTACATGGAGTGTATAGGAAAAATGAAGCCATGGTATGACCTATGACTTTGTGAAGAAAACCTGTTCTCTCCTGGCAAGAAGGGAGGATTGGTAGGTATGGAGGAGCTGTACAGAATGTAGGTTGGTACAGTGGACCAGTCTAATCAACTCTCCAGAGCTTCAGGGGATGTGATATGGAATACTAAACATTTCCACATGGAATACTTCCATTTCAGTGGTTGTACATTGAAGAAGAGGATATTCCCATCAATACCCAGACTGGAGGGGATTATTACACATTGCCTCTGAGCTAATGTTAACTTCTGCGTTCCTACAGTAGAACGCCACTCTGGCCCACAAGTTGGAATGGGAGGTTATGGGGACCATGTCCTAAGTGGAGTTTGACCTGAGCACATTTCACAGTGGACCCAGTTGGTCCATAAGTCCACCCTGTGATTATTTCCCACTTCTTGAATACCTGATTAAACCAATGCACTCAGAAATTGGCAGACCCCCACATTGGTTTTCTGACTGGGAAACTGAGGGCTCTATACAGAAAGCGTCAAGCTCCTTTCTGCCAAAATTGAAAATCAAGAGCAATACTACATGCAGGAAGATCTCAGAGATTAGGGCCCACCATGAAAAAGTGTGGAAAATTCAGGAGTATTAATCCCTATAACCCCAATTTCATACATCTGTTCGAACTGCGCAATAGTCAGACATGCCATGTCAGCCAGGCAATCACCCACAGTGGTAAGTTTTGTTGAGGGTACAGACCCTGGATGTCCTGTGAGGGGCGGGAATGGCACTTTACTTCTGTGGTCTTCCTCCCCCAAACCCCTAACCCTAGCCTAACCAGGAGAAAATACCTCAGACAAACCCAAATTGAGCAATTCTAAAAATACCAAACCAATACCCCTCAAAATTGTCGAGGTCACCAAAGACAAAAGTCTGAGAAATTGTCACAGCAAAGAGGAGCCTAAGGAGACATGATGACTAAATCCTGGATGGGATGCTGGAGTAGAAAAAGAACATTAGGTAAAAACTAAGAAAATAGGAAGAAAGTGTGGCTGGTAGTTAATAATAACATTGTGGCTAATTGTGACAAATTACCACAATAAAGTTAATGAAGGGAGATGTGTATTGGGGAAATGGGAGCTCTCCATAGATATTACTTGTGCAATTCTGTAGATTCAAATCTATGCTGAAACAAAATTTTTATTTAAATTGTAAAAAACATGAGTCTATGAAAATGATATATAGCTTCCTTGTTAATTTTGTTGATTAGGTTCCACTTATAGGTGAGATCAAACTGACAGTAACTAGAAAGGAGGGGGGAGGAATAACGAGGGGGGGGAAGGGTTTTCAGGGACATGTATAAAGGACACATGGACAGAACCAAAGGGGGGGTGGGATCAAGTGTGGGGGGTGGGAATGGCTGGGGTGAAGAAGAGTTGTGTGTGGGGGAAATGGAGACAACTATACTTGAACAATAATAAAAAAAGTTTTTTTTTAAAGAAAATGATGTATAGCTTAATTAAATGGTGACTCTAGTTACCATTGCTGTTCCAAGTATAGTAACTTTACTGGGGCAAATCAGCACTATTTCTGACATTTGTGAATGCAGTTTTTTTTAACCACAATAAGCTATTTTTTTTCTGCTCTTTTGAAGTTTACATATTGAGACAAATGAGTATTTGGAAGTTGAAGTGACTAATATGGAAGGTGGATGCACTCAACATTTTTTCTAAAATACAATGGTCATGCATTCATTTTTAAGTAAAAAATGCTATATATTAAATTTCATTTTAAAATAGACATAAATTTAAATAAAAATATTTTAAGGTCTATACTATATAATGAAATTATATTTTTTAGAATCTATTTCTCAGAATTTCTTGTAATGGAGGTTTTCAAATATTATTTGAGTTTTACCAAGATGACCTATGAATTTTGTGAATCTGAAATCAGAAATGCCTTCAGTGGCCCTCACCAGTGTGGCTCAGTTGGATGGTCACTGTTCTGCAAAGTGAAAGGCCTCTGGCTCGATTCCCAGTTAGGGCACATGCCTGAGTTGTGGGTTCAATCCCTGGTTAGGGTGTGATGAGAGTCTGCCGTGGACAGATCTTTCTCTCACACATCAATGTTTCTCTCCCTGTCTTTCTCCTCCCTTCTCCTCTCTAAAAATAAATAAACTTTAAAAAAAGAAAAAGTACCTTCAGTGGACAGGGTACAGTAGCACACAGGTATCTATTTGGCTGATGTGGATCTAAGAGGTATGGCTTAGCTCTGAACAGGTAGCAGCCGCCTACCTCTGGATTCCAGCTAGCACAAGGTGGAGCTGCGGCAGACGGGCAAGGCCATCTTGATTCCCGGACCTGGGCTAGGATGTCATGATGCTGTTGCAGCAGGTGCTTCCTGGGTGTAGCAGGGGTACAGCTAGCCCCCTAGGGACTCAGCTCAGGGCTGTTGGGGGGAGGCAATTCTGGAGCTCTGATCTTTCAGATTGACAAGGATCTCATTAACACATTTTCTGTATTAAATTGCTTCTTTCTTAGAATGCTAGAGTAGTTTCTGTTACCTTTAACTGGGCAACGATTCATGTAAGGGACCAGGGAAGAAGCCACGTATAAGTAACCCATGCTGCATATTAAATAGTTAAGAATATTTTCCACTTTTGCAGAATAAAATTGTCTTTACCATTAAAAAATAGCATTGATTTTTTATCTGTCTTTTGTTTCTCCAGTTTAGTAGACATATTATAGAAGTGGCTCTTTACTATGAAAATAAAGAACACTGCAAACACCATGCTAATTGACATCTGATGATTGACCTCAGCTGGGGGCACCTGTGGGGCATGGTGCAGACTGTGGAAAACTCACAAGGGAACCCTGAGAGGAAGTGCTGTGACACAAGAGGATAAGGGCAGCCAAAGAGCAAGAGGGCAAGCCTGGAAGGTAGTGTCCCAGACTATGTCACACACAGCACAGCATCCTCCCCAGAGCTGGTGCGTTTTCTTCTGCACAGTAGGCCTCTTTCATCTCACATGTGAGTAAGGCATTGCACTGCATAAGGCAGTTAAAGAGGATTCATAAGCTGATGTTCGGCAGCTTGGACCCACCCTGCGAAATCACTTAGTTTGGCCAGAATCAGGTTTAATGAAATTGGTCCCACATTGCAAAATGAGTGGCATGTCCAAAATTATTGATTTCTAGTTTTCATTAAAAATAAATCATAAGGTCTGGCAATCCTGAGTACCTTCTGGCATGGCAGTGAACAGCTGGGGCCAAGTCCAAGACATTCCCCTCATGAGCCACACTCGACTTTATCACACAAATCATATCGAGCTGCAATTGTCCCTTTGCTCATTTATCTTTCCCACTGGATTATGGGATGACAGTTTCTTTTACATTTGTCCCTGTTCCTCCCTGACTTACACCGTATATGCCTGTTGAAATGCTAATAAGTATTTATTGAGTGAGTAGCTGAGTAAATGTAAGGATCCAAGCTGTCCAGTAGTAATTTTGTTAAAACACCATTGATTGAATCCCTTCTCTGTATGAGGCACTGAAGCTGGGAAACCTTCTTGCACCCTCTCACTCATGTAGTAAACACAATGGCAATGGTACAAGGCAGTCAAGGGAATAAAAGGAAGCAAATTTGAAATTAATGAGGCTCCCTCATAAATAATGTGCGATTTCAGCTGATCTCTAAAGGAAGGGTAAAATTTTAATATATGAGCTAGACATAGGACAGGGTGGCAGGGTACTCTTCTAGAGAGAAGACTATAACCCTGGTACAAGGCATGACTAAAGAATGAGGGACAGACCCATTGCTATAACCAAGACCCCAAAGGAGATAAGGCTGGAAAAGCATATAAGGGATAAACGGCGGAGCAAAGAAAGGCCTGGGTTTCAAAGTTTAGATCTGATTCTATGTATATTGGATTCCATTTAAGCAGACAGGAGAAAAGATGGGGTAGAAATATTTAGCTAACCGCAATTTATAGAAAGCATCGCAGATGGAAAGGTTGTGGCTTATAAAAGCAGGTGGTTTTCAAGTGTATACATATGTTAAAGCTCATCAAGTCTCACACTTTCAATATGTGCAATTTATTATACCTCAGTTATACTTCAATACAGCTGAAGAGAAAGCATTATAAACCTCTAATTCATATTCCCAAAGGAAGCAATGCTGCAGGGGCTGTAATGAGCTAGTATTTACTAAAATTCTACAAAGGACACAGCACCAAGCTAGGGAACTTATTCAAGCTATCTCAGTCCATCAGCCCAAACACCCTGTGGGGGAAACACTATCATCCCCATTCACAGACATTGAAACTTAAATATCAGCTCCAAACACTACAAAATTAGTAAGAGACAGAGTTTAGATTTAAACTCAGGTCTATTTATCTTCAAAGCCCTGACATTCGCACTCATATTGAATATTAACACAGAACTTAAAACTGTTTTCATTCTTTCCTCTGATGACAAGTATCGTGTCAGGGAAAGTTGATGAATGCATGTACACAATCCAATTTAAAGACTCAGATCTATATTCATCAAGCATATTAGCCTGGAGTTATCTTCTTTGGTAGCATTCTTGTTTGGCCTTGGAATCAGGGCCATGCTGGCCTCATAAAACGTGCTTGGAAGTGTTACCTCCTCTTTGACTTTTTTGTAAGAGTTTGAGAAGGATTGGCATTAATTTTCTTTAAGTATTTGGTAGAATTCACCAGGAAAGCCATCTTGTCTTGGAGTTTTCTTTGCTGGGAGATTTTTGATTATCGATTACATTTTCTTACTCCATTGAGATTTTCTATTTTTTTCAAAATTCAGTATTGGTGGGGGGTGGGGATGGAGGAAATGGGGGAGGTTGGCCAAGGGTGCAAAGTGTTAGTCACTCAGGATGAAGGAGTTCTGGGGATCTAATGTATAGCATAGTGACTATGGTTATAATACTGTCTTATACATTTGAAATTTGTCAAGAGTAGATCTTAAGTGTTTTCACCACATTAAACAATATCGTAACTATGTACAGCAATGGATATACTAATTAGATGGTGGTAATCACTTCATTGTGTATGCAAATATCAAAACATCGCATGGTACACCCTAAGTGTATATATAATTTCTGTCAGTTATAACAGTTAAAACTGGGGAAAATACAAACTACTGACTTAGAAAATTATACTCCAAAAACTTGTTTTAAATTTTCTATAGACTTGTCATATCCTAAGACATTCTTAAACTGACTGGAAATTTAGGGAAATTGAGAAAAAAAGATAAAAGGGAGAGGAGAGGAGAGGAGAGAAAAAGAGAGTAGAAAAAGAAGACAGAAAAGGAAAGAGAAACAGAAGAAAGAAGGGGGATGGCGGTGAGGAAAAAAAGCATAGAAAGATGACAACCATGTTTCTCCACATTTTAATGCCCTATTCACACAATATAGAGACTTTATTAAATGTCTTAACCAACCCAATCCAGTTATTATGAATACCACCAATTTCACCAATGGAAACTTATGTATTGGTTAGCAATGCCTCTGACGTTGATCAAAGTAAAATAATAATTCCTAAATGTGCATATTCTGATATGAATACTAGCATCCTTCCTTGAGTAAAACTGACAATACTGATCATGTAACTTAAACTAGACATAATATATGATCACCCATCTTGAGCATTTTGAAATGCAAATAGTGTTCAGTACAAATTTTGGTTTAAATAAATTTAAAGGTGTCATAATAAAATGTAAAACCCATTGAATAACTGAATTTCAACATATTGTCACTGAATTACTGAAGTTCACTTAGGCAGTAAACCATTTTAATCACATAGCTATAATGAGGAAAAACTTGGATTTGGTTTTCTGTCATTTCTGAATTTTAGAAAGCTTGTCCTTTCATTCCTTTTTATTTGCCCTCAGTGGTTCAGATTATTATAGTTCATTGTGGTTCATTTGCCTACACATTATTGGCTTCTTGAGTCTTTCACTGGGGAATTTTTGTTGATTCTCAGTTTGGCACTCTCCTCCTAGGATTTTTCTCTACTAAACTTCAGCCTCAGTGAAGCAAATGAGGAATGTGTAATGGTGTTGAAAATATTTTTAATTTGGCTGTTCTTATATTCTCATTAATCATGTATTATGTGCTTCGAAATTATCATTTATTTCTCAATTATCTCTTTAAATCAGCATGAATTTCTTCCTATAATAGGGAAGGAATTCATTGCTGCTTTACTATCAAGAAAATGAGGCAGAAGTATATTAAGTGGCTCTGTTTTTCCCACTAAAATTGAGGACTGAACATTGTGGCCTAATCTACAGTGTTGTGTCAGGTACCCTGTTTTGTCCTTTGTCAAGAGGACAAGACTGAGAATATCCTCTTACTAAAATTGTCCATAGTGGAACCTTCTCTTCCACTCCCCACATTTAATGTTCTAGACCTGTACTTAAAAGTCTAGGAAGTGTGTCAGAGAAAATTAAGATAATTAACCTCAAAGAATTCCACATCTCGTCCATACATCTGTAGCACTTTTGGGGACTGGGAGAAACTCATGTTACCATATTGTAAAAATAGCAAAAATAATAGAAAAATCTCATTCATGGTTAGTTTTTTGTTATATAGCTCTCATTTTAACAGATATGTATTTTGTATCCTTCTTAAACACCTGGGAAATGAAAACATGACAAATATTTAAGTTTCTGCTTTATTCTGTCCTGATATGCTATTTCAGAGGCCCAAGGCTACAAAAGATGGCAAAGAATTTGCCTGTTTTCTTTTAAATGAGCATCCTCTCAAGAAAAACCATATATCAGTTTCCATTGTCATCATTGGAAATGACATCTCAAAAATGAAGACAGGCGGTGCAAGGGTTAATAGAAAGGTGAGCAGTGGGCTAATTTTGACACAGCTATGTAATCGATCATGGTCTGTCCTTATTAGAGGCCAGTGCCAAAAATAACTTCCAGGAATGCAATGAGAAGATTGGTCAGAACTGAACTAATTGCCCAAATAAAGAACTCCAGTTTGTCAATGCATAGTAATTTTATCTTCTCGTAGAATCACATTAAAAGCATGTGTATCATTGCTAATGTTCAACATCTGTCTGAGAACTAAATAGACTACATAGGCATTTCCCATTTTATGTAATCATCCCAATGTCCCAGGAAACTTTTGAATGTACTGAAAATTTCTCATTCCTTACATCTTTACCACAGTATAAATTATGTATATTATGGCTAATGTTCCCCACTTGACTGAGAACCACATAAACATTTCCCAGATTATATCATTGTTCCACTTCAAAAGGTTATTTGTAACTCAAATTTTGCAAGGTCAAAAGTACTGTGTGTGCTCAAGGTACATAATGATTCTGGGTTGCAGAAGGGAAGCTAGGAGAAAATAAATGGGGGTGAACTCTGCAGAGTCCCAAGGAAGTTCAGCATTTCAGGAGCAGCCTCAGGCCTGTTCACCACCCTCTGTCTTTGAACAAGGAGAGGGTGATTGTTCAGGAACATGAGAGGAGCCAAAGAATTTGGATATCATCCTCACTTAAACTGCTCGTGACTACTCTCTTCACTTGTAGCCAATACCGTCCCCCCAGTCCTGGATTTGGAAACTCATCAATATTGTCTTCTGTTATCTACTCATCTCTTGCAATCTCACCCGAAGACCCTGATTTATGGACTTGACGACATTGATTTTCTGTATATAATGCAGTATAGTCTGCCATGAAAAAAATGATAAACGTTATGGAATAAATTGTCCAGATTTAATTACTGTTTGCCAAGAGTGTAATGACCCACTAGGAACATTCATTTAACTTCCAGAACAGTAAGTATAGCTCAATACACACACACACACACCTTTATATAACATAAGAGCACACTTCTAGTTTTAGACTTGTGTCTGACAGTTTTTACTAGGACATGATCGCTTGATTTTCCAGTTAGTTCCACCTTCTCCCAGGGAAGACACTGGTCTTCTTCCTGTAAACACTCTCCCTTTTAAATGTGTCTCCTTTCTCTAGCTGTGCTCTCTTGCTTCCAGACCCACATGGAAGCCTTTAACACCATCCGGATTGGTGATGCTGAACTTAGTAGCAGCCCCTCCAGGGTAATAAATACTCATTGGGCACCCGCTATAGACTCAGGATACCCCCATGTTAGTACATCAGGGCCTCCTTTTGGCAAGTTGGGGTCACACTTAGCCACTTAGGGCACACTTCCCAGTCCCTTTTTGTTTCCTCTGGGTGTCCCGCTGTGCATGCACACACCCAAGCACGCACACGCACACCACAAAGCTGTGTACACAAATAGATATCATCAGTGACAAACCCTGCAACTGGAGACACACAAGCATTCCATTCGCTTCCATCCCAGGGGTAAGTCAGTACGGGAAAGCCCAGAAGGAACCTTTTCTCCGACATCAATACTTGACATAGAGCACAAATGGCCACACACAGGGCCCTCCTGACAGAGAGGCTGAGTGCCACGGACCAGCCGCAGCAGGGTCCAGGGATTCCCAAAGGTGCGTAAGGAGTTGGCGATGGGTAACAGACAACAACATGCCTCAAAGGACAGTGAAGCTCTGTTCCGTTTATTGCAAGTACAAGCAGGTTTTTATATTTTCATTTTAGGTAGTAATTAACATTTGCAGTATAGCATGATCAGTTAAGCAGAAAAAATCAATACAAAGGTAACCAGGAAAAGTATGAAAGTTCCCATAGATTCAGTTATAATAAATAAAGATTATTTTGATCAGGAGAGCCATAAATCAGACAGTTAGAAGTAGCTGTATGTACAGAATTTGAATGTCTTATTGTATATTAAAGTTTCTCAGAATTTATCATGGGGCAAAAGGATACACTAGATTGAGTAGAGGTAATAGGAAATTTATTACAAGGCCTTTGTGATGTCTAACTTAGCTATCTATCCTTTTCTGTCTAAAATGTTTCTCTGTGTACTATAAACTCTGACTCTTTAGTAACTGTTTCTACGGGTTTAGTTTGTAATAACTAGTCAGCTTTTGTTATTTCTTTGCCTGTCTGATTGATATATATTTTTATTCAAGGTAAAGGACGGGCTATTACTCCAACAAATTTTAGACATACAGGGACTTTGTTCTCTGGTCAAGAAATTATTCTGTACAACTTCATTGGAATTATGCTAGCCAATGAACCTGAAGTACAAGTGTCTAACAATCCCACCACCTTTTGATCACCCAAACATATAAGAGAGATAAACAGGAAATCCAGCCACAGTTGCCTCTGCCTTGCAGATGCATCTCAACCATCCTGACCGTGTCCCTGGGCTATGGGTAGGGTTCTATATAGTTTTTACTTGTTTTCTTGGAAGACCCTTTGTATCTGTGGGTAAGGAACAGTAGTGGGAAAGTCTTTCTAATCTGTCCTTCCATTCCCTCAACTGTTGGCAGCACAACCTGTGTTTGCAACAATAGCCTGGTTCTTTATTAACTGGCCCTAACTGTTGATTTAAGAGATCTAACTTGTTTTTCTTATTTCTGGTACACCATGGCAGTCCTGATCACTTTAAGTGCTCAAACCAGGGTAATTTATACAACTTGACATGTTTTTCCTTATGGTTAACAAGTATATTACCCTGGCTCTCGTACTCCCCTGCATAAGGGAGAGGGGAATCTGTGGGAATCTTTCTATCCTTTCGGGCAGTTTTGTGGGGAATACTAATGTTTTCCCCTAAACTGTCCCCTCCTCTTGGGTGATTTTCACAGGAATAAGTAAATACAGTACAATGTCTATATTCAGCAAGAGTAAAATAATTAAAACAAAACAGCCAATTGTTAACCCATTTTGGATGCCACATTCTCTTCCGGGGAGACGAATTCCTTGAACTTGAATCCTCCATACCTGACCTTGTCAGACAATATGGTTGGAAGAGGACGTGGCAGCTGAGACCCTGCATCCTTGGTGCCCAATGACATACGAGCTCAGGCTCAGCAACATGTGTCCTTTCTGACTTCCCTTCCTCTGTCTCTTTATAATTCTCCTCCATTCACAGTATTGGCCCCAGAGTTTGCACATGAAGCTGGTGGCTCAGATGTTAAATCTAGCCACCAGATGGCCAGAAGGGCATAATAATGCGTTTTGGATTAGCTGTTAAAAAGAGGAAGATTAACATGAAAATTTGAAATTATAGAGTCCCTCCTCAGTCATTCCAACCTGCCCAGCCCCGGGATTCACTGGCCCTTGAAACTCTCTGATGGCACATCAGGCTGCTTCCTAAACAGAGAGAATCTTTTTTTCATGCACATTTATTGGGGATGCTGAGCATCCCCCAAACTAAACCCTTCCCAGCAATCCTCTTAATGTCAGAGCCTTCCCCTGGTTGTCAGAAACAGTTATTACACATAACTCCACACTTTCCCCAAGCCCCTTAGTACATGAAAAAGAGGGGACCAGGCAGCCTTCTGGATTTTACAGGAAGCAGGAGCCAGGGAAAGCCTGTTCTCCTTGCTCCAAACTGCTTCATTAAATAATTCATTTAACAACTTCTGCCAAGACACTGTTGCTGTTTAATTACTTGATTGCTTTCTTCTCTCTCTTTTCAACTTTCTTTTAATTGAAAATCCAAGCCAGGCTTGTCACAGGGTGGGAAGTCAAATCGCTTGGAGAGATCTCCTGACTCCCCCTCATTAGGTGTCCAGCCACTGAAAAATGCATAATGTTCAGAGAAAAGGCAGTAGAAGCAAACAAACAAACAAAAAAAACCAATTTACCAACAAACTAATGAAGGAAACAATGCTTTGAACACAACACGGTTTACTATTCAACAGGCAAAGCAGCCACTGTGGTCAATACAAGTAATCAGGCAGCCTAAGAATTCCTGGTACAGGAGGGGTGGAGTCAGTAGTAATAGGGAAAACAAATAGCAGGGGGTAAAGCAGTGTGTCAATAAGGGGTATGAGATGAATAGGGAGTCTCACATCTGGGCCTGAAGAACAGAGGAAGCAGGCCCATCTGAGCAACTCAGTCAGAAGTAGGAACGCAGTGTTGTGGTAGCAGAGAATACATTGAGTTATATCCAAACTCCTGGGTTTCAGGCTGGGTTCCAAAGTCGGTGGGAATGCCAGAAGTGATACACCTTGCCTTCCATAGCCCTACCTCATGTTTCCTATATGGAAGCCCACAAAACATGTTCATAAAAGTAAATTTCTGGATGCAAATGCAGACTCTTAACCGATGAGTACAATGAGCCTTAGGAAAAGTCTGGCTCGAGATTCTGCTGTTCAGAATAAAAACCTGGGACTTTGATCTTTTATCCTTGATCCTGTTAGACCCCACACCATCAGCCTGTCTGAGATGAGCAACTGCACGTTGACTTAGCAGATGTGTCAGCTGAAATTCTGAGAGAGAAGTTGTCTCTCTGACCAAAAAATTATATCTTTCCTTGATCTCATTTTATTTTGAAAGGAAAGCAGAAAACACCCTCATCCTAGGTTACAGGCGATGCACTCACATGTAATCTTTTATTTGATTCTCTAAACAATCTTATAAATTGCCTACTTTTATGTTATCCAATTTCAAATTCAGGCAGAGTAAAACAGGTAGTGAGTATTGGAGCCTGGATTTAACTCTCTTTCCAATCCCAAGCTAATGTTGTTTTACTAATGATCAGATAGATGCTAATTCGAGAGCTTGACAAACCCCTCAGTGTTGAATAGATCTAATTAAGCCCAGACACAGAACCAAATACTATCAGATCATTGAATTTGTTTATTTCAAGTTTTGTAATTGACAGAATAATGCCCAATCACAATTACTGAAATCTAAGCAGTTAGAACTTAGCTACAGTCTATCAGCAAAACAGAAACAAATCCAACCTCTATCATCTGTCTCCCAGGGCGCTGATAATGGGAAATGCAGTAAGATTTTCTGTTTTCTTTTCTGCACCTATTTTCCATTAGCAAACAGGATGCATCTACCACCTACACATACACACAATACTTCTTTCTACGGCAAGTAGATCAATCCATCAGCCACTCTACTCATCCCTCATCAACCTTGAAAGATCTCTCTTGGTTGATAAGAGATGGTTAGTAATACAGTTTTCTTTAGGGCCTATTTCTGAAAAGGTATTTTCCTCCAGGGTAGATGATTACCAAAATCCTCTCGTTTTGCACCGTACTTTCAAATAAATCCAATGCAAAAAAATAATAATAATAATAAAGAAAGAACAAAAACCTTTGCTTATTTTATAGACTTTAGACTTGAAATATTTCAGAATGTATCAATAACTCGACAATCCCACAGGAATCATACCCTCTTTACATTCTTCGTGATTAATGTTTGCTGCAGGATCAGGTGTCTAAGTGTTTTTTTAAACCTTAGAAGAAGATAAGAAACTCCTAAGATAAAATAATATCTCCTGGAATTTGGTAGACCAGAATACTTCTTCCAGGAAGTGATATCAAAATGATAAAATGATATCTTTCAGCAATTTCTGTGGTGGCATCAGAAGAGCAAGGACTGACTCTCAGCTGTTGATGCACGAAGTGTAATTTGATCCCATTGAGACATTACTGCTTTCTGCGCTTGAATCCAGAAATTGGTGTGGGTGCTACGTTTCAGATGTTTCAGTAGCAGAACATAGTAGTAACTGAACTAAGAGGTGTTGTGGTGTGTCCAGAGATTTCTGTTGTCATTTTCTTTCATGAGAAACCCCAAGAATAAACGTAAGTAAATTCACTGAGGGGAAACATCATTGGAGGCAAATTGTCATAGGACAGTACAATCGCAAAGTGCTGTTTTTATGAAGCACGCTCCCATTTTCTGTAGGCACTTTTTCTGCAGCTGTGTATACTTCCTATATTAAAAGTAAAGGCCTAGTGAATAGTAAGAGAAGTGGTAACTGAAAGTACTATGCACACAATGCTCTTATTGAGTGGCCATACTTCCCTAAGCTATAAGCGATACTGTGACCAAACAAAAATAATTCAGCTGCTTGCTCCAGGAAATACCCGCACCTAGACATTAAGTCTGTTAGCCAACCAAACAGTTAAACCATCAAAACTCAGTCATTATATTCCAAGGTTGATCTTTTACTTGACTTGGAAACTCATAAATTCTGATCTTGTCAGCAACCCCTTTTGCTCAAACTGTAGGAAGCTTAATCAAACTGACCCATCGTACAAGACCACTGGAGAAAGCCAGAATGCCAATTCGAGGAAACGCAATGAGAACTGCAACTGCCAGCCAGCCTGGAAGCTCACATCAGTATGACAGGAGCATCCTCTCTGCACAGAAAAGCTACTCTCCGAGCCAACTAACAACCCAAAGTTTTCTTCCTGAGTGTGGAAGCAAAACAAGGGAGCTATGTAATGATGGACAAGCCTCACTGGCCTGAAAGCAAGCACTCCTGTGGGGTGACTTGCAAATCACTTCTTCGGCACATTTTAAAAAGTCAATAGTCGACTCCTGCTCTCAGCTGTCAATAGCATTTCCAAGTGGCAGTGGTGAGGGGAAGGGGAGGTTGGCAGCTGGAATGCCTTGTTTGTTTCATTGGCTACGGGGAGACTGCCACTCAAGGTCGTTAATTATACCCTAATGATGGTGGGGCTATAGTTCTTATGCAGATCTATCTAATTATAAAAGACATGGTTTTTCCATTATATGCCTTTACTAACTAGCTGGCCAGCTTCTCCAATCTCTCAGTTCTCAGAAATTCAGTTTTCAAAGCTGTAAAAAGAAGTGTTTTCTTTGATTGTTTGTTTGTTTTATTTTTGCTGAAAGTATTTCTTGTTTGGCAGATATAAAAACTGAATTCTTCAGAATTACCAGTTTCAGCACAGAGGCCTAAGCCCATTACATCTCATCTCTTCTACTGATTACAACTAAAAGTTCTGGACAAAACAGAAAAGGCTACCCAAGGATGATGAAGAATAAACAAATGCAGACAGGTTGAGGATGGGTGTCAAAACTTAGAGATGCGACTACACAGGATGAGTACTCTTTCGATTTTTGTTTTTGTTTTTGTTTTTGTTTGAACAGCTATACCCCAAAAGCAAGGTCTTAGCCCAGAGCTGTAAGGTGGTGGCAGCCGCAGGGGTAGCTAACCTTTGAATAAAAACTCTGTATTTCAGGCCAGAGAAAGTGGGGGAAAGAGACCTTGATAGCTACAAAATGAGTGAAGGATCCCAGAGCAAAGGAACCCAGAGGGGACATCTAATTCTGTGTATGAACCTGCTCAAGTTCTCAGGCCCACTGCTGAGCTGCACATGAGTAGGCCAGACATGAGCCAACACAACAAAGCTTAGAGATGGGAACTCAAATTTGAACTGCCTCCCAGGGAAGGCAAGACAGATCTTCCCATTTTAATCTAACCGGATTAATTGTCTGATAAAATGAAAGCATCCACATTTACCAGAAAATTATAACAGGACTCAAAGTCTAAGGGTCTCAGAGACCTGCCACATAACATCACTGTGGAGTGCCAAGTGGACTTACGTGGTTGCAATATGTCTACATTTCAGTGAGAACCTGAAGTAAGACGTAAACTCTAGACACTGAAACTTTAGACATGTATATTTTATCTCTAAAAACACAGACATGGAAGAGCCAGAATGTCAATAGGTAAGTTAAAATGGAATACTAAATTTATTCAAACATTCAAAAAAGGCAAGAAGGGAAACAAGAATCAAGAGTAAGAAAAAAAACAGTAATAAAATGGTATGTCTAAATCTAACCATATTAAAATCTTGTTAAATATAAATTAAGCAGAACAATTAAAAGACAAATCATTACATCAGATAAATACATATTAAATAAATAATGACCCAACTATAAAACTCAGAGCTTGAAAATACTGAATCTGAAGCCTATAACACTAGAAGAAGAAATAGACCAATCTACAGTTATAGTTGGGGATTTCAACATTCTCCTCTCAGCAATCAATATAACAGGTAGACAGAAAATCAGTAAGGCTAATAGAGGATTTGAACCCCATTAGCCATCAGCTTCATCTAATTGATATTTATGGAACACACCACCTAACGACTGCAGACTATGCCTTTTTTTTTCAAGTACATGTGAAGCCTTAACAAAGATAGACAATATTCCGGATCAGAACATAAACTATAACACATTGAAAAGAATTAAAATCAGACACAGTATGTCTTCCCAGCCATCACAGAATTAAAGTAGAAACCACTAACAGATATATATTAGGGAAAAACCCCAAATAACAGGAAACTAAAGAATTTTAAATAAGACTGGGCTTACACAAGAATTCACAAGAAAAAAGAGAAAATTTTTTTTCTAGAAAGAAAATGAAAACAACATACAAAATGTGTGGAATATAGCTAAAAAGTTACTGAATTTGAAATTTATTATTGAGTTAATCATTTAAATTTCTACACTATCAATCTGAAATAAGCAAATTAAACCCCAAGAAAAGGAAATAATACAGATTAAAGGAGAAATCAATGAAATTAAAAACAGAAAGACAATAAAATAAATAAATAAAAAGAAAACCTAGTTTTTTTAAAAGTTGAAGAAATTTTATATTCCTCTAGACAGATTTAAGAAGAAAAAGAGAACAAATGTAAGAAAGTACATCACTATTCACCCCCAGACCTTAAGAAGAAATAATAGTAAGATATTATAAAAGTCTTTGTGCCCAGCAATTTTAAATAAAATGCAATGGATAACCTAAATAGCTCTAAATATATTAAGAAATTGAACTTCCAGTTAAAATCATTCTACGAAGAAAACTCCACTCCCTTTTGTAAATCTACCATACATTGGGAAAAAAACAATAATACCAGTTCTACCTTAACTCTTCCAAAAAGTAAAAGTGAACATTTCCCAACTGGTAATGATTTCAGGATCATCTTGGTATCAAATATAGACAAAATAATTATTAAAAAAAAACTTACAAAAGTTATTAAATCCATCTATACATTACAAAGATAAGCATCATAGTAAAGTGATATTTATCTCACAAATGCAAGTCTTGTTCAACATTTAAAAACCAATTAGTACGGCTAAAATCAGTAAAAACAATTGACTATATCAACCAGAACTTGTATGACACTGATGAGACTATAAAATAGCATTGTTACCATTTGGAAAATAATTTGACGCTTTCTTATAAAGTTAAACATATAGCCCTCACTGGTGTGACTCAGTGGATTGAGTGCTAGCCTGTGAACCAAAGGGTCGCCAATTCAATTCCCAGTCAGGGCGCATGCCTGGGTTACAGGCCAGGTCCCTGGTTTGAGGCATAGGAGAGGCAACCACACACCGACGTTTCTCTCCCTCTCTTTCTCTCTCCCTTTCTTCTCTCTAAAAATAAGCAAATAAAATATTTTCTAAAAATGAAGTTAAACACACATTTGTTATATAACCCAACAATTTCACTTCTTAGTACCCAAAAGATAGAAAAACTTACATTCATATAAAAGCCTGCAAGTAGATGTTTATAGCAGCTTCATTAATAACCTGCAAAACTGGAAACAGCCCAAATGTCCCCCTACTTGTGAATGGATAAGACAAGTGTGCCCCATCCATAGGACAGTACACCAGTCAGCAATAAAAAGAAACTGTTGCCGTATGTGACAACCTGAATGACTCTCAAATGCATTATTTCAAATAATAAAGTATATTAAATAATTTTATTTGTGTAGAATTCTGAAAAAGGCAATATTATAGGGATAGAAAACATATCAGTAGGTAACAAGGTCTGGGGTAGAGGCAGGAGTTGGTTACAAAGGCGTCTGAAGGACTCTGGGAGACAGGCGGGTGATAAAACTGTTCTGTAGCCTGACTGTTGTCATTACATAAATACATGTTTTTATCAAAACATACAGAAAGGACTTTATTGTCTACAAGTGTTAGCCAAGTTGAAGAGGATACATATTTGGAGTTGACTAGCCACAGAAACATAGGAAAAAGAGAATCATAGAAACAATATTATTCATGACAGAGAAACTGTAACTATTGTAATTAAGTGTCTTTTACATCAAACATTTAAATTGTCTGACTTTGTCATTTCACAACTCTGGTATGAATCCAAGCATTACTCTCCAATACATTTCAGTTTTAGGAGGTTTTCCTTCTCAACACTAATCCATTCTTTAGGCAAAAGAAAATAGAAGGAAAACAAGAGATACGAAGGAGGAGGAGGGGGGAGGAAGGGCAGGAGAAGAAGAACAAGAACAAGAAGAGGTAGAGGAAGAAGAAGAAGAAGGAAAAATCAGAAGAAGGGATGGGAGAAGATATTGTTCATAACTTTATACCAACAGGTTTGACTGCCCTGCTGAAATGGACACACTTCTTAAAAATTACAGCTCACCACAACTGAATTTGTCATTGAACCTATTGCTCCTCACTAAATACAGACACACAATCAAAAACAAAATAAACTTTCAGGTCCAGATGGTTTCACTGGGGAATTCTATGAAATACACAAGAACAGATGATGCAAATTTTACAAATGCTTCTAAGAAATAAGAAGTGAGTTATGAGTATAGCATAACACTTTTTGTCAAAATCTAACAGAGATGTAACTAAAAGAAGTAATATTAAATACAAGTATCCTTCATAAACAAAGTCACAAAACTTATAACAAAATATTAATACATTGAATACATGAAGGTATAAAATTTATCACACATCATGACCAAATACAGTTTACCCCAGGTATGTAAGGTTGGTTTAGCAATTGAAAATTCATGTCATACCACATCGGTATAATAAAGGAAGTGAATTATTTGATCATTTTAATGGATGTTTGAAGGCATTTAAAAATTCAACATGTATTTGTCATAAACACAGCATGTAAAATATGATAGAAAAATGTGTTTCAAAAGAAATGTGTATATATATCATATATACATGATGTTCTTATTATTACTGAGTATAGGCTTTAGTCAGTTGAGTGGAAATTCTTTAGTCAATATTGATCTTTATCTGGAGTAGATTTTGCTCTGCTACTCTTTGGTAAATATCCTAGTTGAAAAGAAATTTTATTTTAATTTGAAAATACTGGCTTTAATGTGTTTGTTTTTGTAGCTAACAACAGAGAACTCACAGTATGCTCGAAAGAAAACCTTCTAGCTACCCAGACATGGCTGTCCAACACCCGCACTAACTGAAATCTTCTCTCAATCTTATTCTCCCCTCCTCAAGGAAAACCATTAGCGATGACTACCTATTGGGAAGAAAAGAAACCATGAATCTGAAAAATTATTTTGTCTTAAATGATAAACATTCTTTCATGAGTTCACTCTAAATCAAAAAAACAGGCAAATTATAAGAAAGCAAAGCAATTTTTTTCTGAAAACTAGACTAAAATTTTTTTTATGTCAGTACGAGCACTGGTAAGGATGCAAAGGAAACTTTTCTTTTGCACAGTAATGGTGAGGGTTTAAATTGTCACAACCCCTGGTGTGAAGGGGGGACTTGGCAAAATACAGCCATAGACTTTAAACACAGTTTCATGACCCAGAAATTACATTTCTAGAAATTTATGTTAATAAAATCATTAGAATGTGTCCTTTTATTTTAAAATATGTTTATTATGATGTTATTTTTAATAAAAAATAGAAACAGTTTGTATACCTCAAAGAACACAGTTGCTTAAATGCTACATGGCTGCACCCATCAATGGGTCTCATTCTTCCTTAGTCTTGTTGCAGGAAAATGTCTCATGATATTCAGAAAACACCTGAGATTTACTTTTAAGTGGGGGAAATTTGCTGTTCCATGGTGCCGTGTGCACTGTTTCCCTGTGGTGGGCAGAATACCGCCCCTCCCCCACCCAAACATTCCCATGAGCTTATCCCCAGGACCTGAGACTACGCTTGGTTATACAACACGAGGAAGCTGCAGGTATGATTACAGTTAAGGACACTGGAGTGGAGAACTTATTCTGTTTTGTCCAGGTGGGCCAGGTCTAACCTCCCTGAGTTGTTAGAAACAGAGAACATTGACTGGCCATCACCAAAAAGAGATGTGACCACAGGAGGGTCAGGCAGGTGCTACTTTCTTAGCTTTGAAGGCTGAGGGTGGGAAGCAGGAGCCACAGCATGCAGGCAGCGTCTGGAAGCTGAAAAGGCAAATAAATGGATTCTCCCCTAGAACCCCCAGAACGCACGCCCTCCTGCTGAAGCCTTGGTTTTCCCATACTGGGACCGGGGTCAGACGCCTGAACTGCAGACCTGTGGGATGGTAAACCTGTGCTGAGCCAACAAGTTTGTAATCAGTTGTTACGTCTGCAATAGAAAATGAATTCACATCCTGATGGATCTTTTATATTAGGAAGAGGAGAGGGATATAGTATTTGGCTAAATGTTCACAGTGGTTCTCTCAGAAGTTATGTTTTTTTAAAATATTATTCACCATATATTGAAAAGTTTTCCTGTTTTTGAAATAGAATACTTTAAGTTTTATAGTCAGAAAACACATTAAATGATATTTAAAAATAAAGAACCTCAACATAAGTGATGGTTTTATGAAGTATTCCTAAGTAAATAAGCCACATCTCTCAAACTATTCACTTTCTCTTTCAACAGGTGTTTACTAAGGCATGCCAAAATTATGTGAATTAAAGAAGCATATGTTTTGCTTTGTTTTCTAAAAAAAGAATTAGATTTCAAGTGAATCACATAACATTCACCATCCGTCACTTTCAAGGACTGAGATAGTGCATCCATTTCAAGAGCAACAGGCTCTTGGAGTTCCCTGCTCCTTAGAGGTGAGAGATATATTAGCCCAGAGCCCTTCCTGATCTCCCCACAGATGTCTCTCCAGGTCACTGAGTACATTTTCCAGGTGGTTGACTGAGTTAAAAATAAACGTTTGTTCTCAAAGGCCAGTGCAGATCTCAACAGATGCTCTAGATCAGTGGTCCCAACCTTTTTGGCACCAGGGACCGGTTTCGTGGAGACAATTCTTCCAGGGACCAGGGAGAAGGGGATGGTTTCGTGGTGATTCCAGTGCATTACATTCAAGCTCTCTTCCTGCTGTGTGGTTCCTCACAGGCCTGGACCAGTACTGGTCTGCTGCCAGCAGCTGGGGGTCCCTGCTTAGATGATAAAAATGGTGACATCAAATTGACGAAGGGTGCCTGGGAAAAGTTCCAAGGCTGGGGGAGTTGGGAGAAGCAGAACAGGAATGATCCTGAAAAGGCTGCTCATATAACAACAGTCCAGATACTTCAGACATCAACATGTTGTAGAACAACTTTGTGTGGGAAATAAAAGTTCATTAGGACCTCATCCTCCCTACCATGTTTGCTTCCTAACTGCAGTGAGCACCCACACAGAGGAAATCACACAGTTTGGCCTGGCTTGAGGAGGCCATGAGGCAGGGAATAAGAAATATTATCTATTTCCTATTGGATGCCTACTGACATGATGCAGAAACAGTGTAAGACACTTACCTATGTTAATAATTTTTTTTAAGACTAATGGCCTTCAATCTTAGAACAATATACATGGGTAAACATAAATAAATATGTATCTAAATCAAAGTATAGAAAGTCTAAACTTTTTTTCCTATTGTAGCCATTTGAGAAATGTCCAGAAATCTCCCATCCTTATCCCCCTTAAATCCTTACTGATGAACTTCATAGATCTTCATGTGGCTTGGATTTTCATTCGTTGGTTTGCTTGTTTGGTCCTCTGGAAATTCTGCTTGTATGGGAGAGATCAGGGCCTCAGGCATCATTTACTGCAGTGGTTTTCAAAAGTCTGGTCCCAGGACCAGTAGAATCAGCATCGCCAGGGACTCACTAGAAATGCAAAGTCTTGGGCTCCAAGAATTCTGATTTGAACCTACTGAATCAAAACTCAGAGTAGGAAAAGGCAGGTCATAATCTGTTTTTTTTTTTCCAAATGCTGCAGGTGATTCTCATGTACTCCAAAGTTTAAGAAGTCCTAGCATCCAAATAACATGTCAAGAGGAGTGATGGAGTCGTGTTTCTAAAAAATATAATCACTAGAATCTGGGACTTCTCAATTCCCTTGGCCCTTCTCCCCATTTAAGTGGCTAGTTCGATTTGATCTATTTTAGTAGCAGTGTTTCCTGCCGAGAAAAAGATTCCAGTGCAAGGGATTTAGGAAGGAAGGGTGCCTGAGAAAAGCCCCAAGGCTGGAGGAGGTGGGAGAAGCGGAACAGGAATGATCCTGAAAAGGCTGCCTTCAGCCTGGTCCCCCAGGGAGTGTGTATCAGTCTGCAGAGTAGTCCCAACCCGAGCCAAAAGGAAGGATTTTCATACCTCTATTTATCTCAGCCATTGGCTAGACCTGTGCCCAGGGCCAGGGACGGGTGGTGGGTATTGGGGCATTTCCAGCAATCTGTCAGGACAGCAGAGCAGTAGCCTGCAAAAAGGACTAGGGGGAGAGAGCCACAGGTGTGGGAAGCAAAGCACACCAGAGAGTGGGAAGGGAGCACAGAAACTGTAAATGGGATCCTTGGGGAAAATGACTCAGGCTCGAGCAAAGATTGGAACAAAAACATCCCTGTTGGGAACCGCCCAGCCTGATTTCAGGAATTGTAACTGCCTCCCATGGCTAAGTGAGCCACCGTCGGAATGCAAGCCACAGGAGACATAGCTTGTCTCTGGCAGCAAGTGCTGCTTCTGCTTCTTCCCCTGCCCCCAAAGCATGGTCGATGTCTATGGTGGGTATGACCCCTCAGGAGAGGGGCAACTTAGGCCAGACCTGATCATTTGGGAGGCCATCAAGGAAGGACTTGGGGGACTGCGTCAAAGAGGGAGCGATAGACCCTCATCCCCTGGCTATTCTGACATAGCCCAAGTCCCCATGTCCTCTGGGAAAAGCCCTGCCTGGCTCTAATTCACTTAAGCCTAAAAACCAATGGTGGGGAAGGCGGTGCAGGCCTGTGCTGGAAAGGGCAGGTATTGGGGATTAATCAGGCATAAGAAGGAATATGTAAAAATCCTGTGAAACCTGCTTTGTTTAGAATTCTCTCACTTAAATGATAAGGATCCAAGCAAGAAGTTTGTTACTCAAAGTTCTATGGCTCATTAGCTATCTGACTCTGACTGAGAATAAGCCCTCATGGTTCTTGGAATGTCATCTATTGTTTGATCCTTACCTGTATTCTTGTGTAAACGAACCCAATAAAAGTCCCTTGAGGAAGGGGCTCTTAGCCCTTCCCCTTTGAGGGATTGGCCACCTTTCCTCCCCAAGCAGATCATATGTTGGTAGTGTTTACTTTCATCCATGGCAGATGGGGGGGGGTATGGAGACACAGAGGACTTGTGGGCAAAGTTGCCCCCACACATCCCAAGGAGCAGGAATTTCTCCCCCTTACCCTCTGCTCCCTAAATTAGATTTCCTGGGAGAGAAAATGAGAGGAAGGGTGCAAGGAGAAGATAAACATTGATGAATCCCAGAAAGTGGGGTTCCACATGCTACCTTCTGGGGGTCACTGCCAAGACCTCAGACCTGTGACCTCAATATCATACAAGTGATTATTTTAATAACAATAATCATGATGATAACAATAGCTCACATATATGAGGCACTTGACATGTATCAGACACTGTTCTGAGTCCTCTGTATTTATTAATTCATTTAATCCTCACAACAACCTTGCAAGGTAGGTACTACTGTTATCCCTGTTTTATGCATAAGACTACTGAGATGCAGAGCAGTCCAGGAACTTGGTGAAGGTTGCACAGTGAGTAAATGGGTCAGCTGGGGCTGGAACCCAGCTGGTCTGGCTCCAGAACTCATCATGCTCATATCCACCATCTATCATTACACTGCCTGACTCTGAGGTCACATGAACAACTGAATTGAGTAGCATTTAAAAATCTGTAGGTTGTGGCAGCAACACATAGGAAGAGTACGAATAGAATTTAGAGGAGAAATCAATAGATTTGTTGAAATTTTATCAAATAGTGCAAAAACTTCCTAAGAAGTAGGTGATATGAACGGTGAATCAGGGGATGTGGGCTGTCAACCGAGACGGCGGGCAGAAGGAACAAGTGTAAAACTCGCTGAGCTGCAGTTGTGGCCTGTTTCCAGAAATGTCATCAGCAGCTCAGATGGAAGCTTCTTAGGTCATTAAAGGCCTCAGCCAGCTGTGCATGTAACCTCAGGAATTATTTGAAAAGGTTACCCTAAATATTTTGGTTCGGCATAATTGTTTCATTAGTTGCTATCATCTTTCAACACAAGGAAGATTCATAATTAGGTATATAAATATGTAAGAGAATCCAAGCAATAATACAAGCATTGTTTTAAATTTGTACATGCTTGGTGTGTTTGCACATTTATAATGGTTAAGAGAATTTGGTCTATTAAAGTAACAGATTAGCCCTGTAATTCTAATTTGAAAATGTGCAATCGAGTTGTTGGTTTGCACTTTTGATTCTTTTAAATCATACCTTTAAAAATACAAAATAAATATGTTAACAAACAGTTAACATTCCCACAGTTCTTATCCTTTTTTTCATTCTCTACATCAACCCTTTTCCATCTTTCAGAGAAAATGCTGTTAAAATTTTGTTTGTATACTCACAGACTTATGTTTTTTAATTGAAATCTGAGTTATTGTAAGTACTATTAGAACACTAATAAAACTTAATATTTGCCATATAAATTAAAATTATTAGATTAATAAGAAATACTTAAATACTCAGTTGAAGTACTTAAGAAGAGATAGGATATACTAAATTTATAGATGCAATTTAAAATATTTAAATGAGCTTGTTTAACAGAATTTATAAACAGAGCCAAACAAGCAGTGAAATAATGTATTCATTACACTGTTTCATCTTCTTGCAAACCCAGGAAAATTCTACTTCCTGGTCCTAGTAATTGTTAGGATGGAATCTTGTAACTGAGTCCTTGCCTATGAGAATGTGTCACTTTGGTCTGAGATGGTTAAGAGCGGAAGTGAATGAAAGCAGCATTTTTTAAGATGACAAAGTTTGAAGAAAAAAAAAAGGCCAGGTCTCTAAGTCACTTCAGGAGACATGCCCAGGAAAACCACTTGACTTGTACCACCAGGCTTTGACTGAACTGAGATGTACATCTTTGTAGCAGTTAAGCACAAAGGAAAATACTTGACATCACTAGTCACACAGGAAACGCAAATCAAAATCACAGTAAGATTCCACTACCTAGTTTCTGGAATGACTAAAATTGTGAAAGATCAATAAATGTTGACAAGGCTGTGGAGCAAACAGTACTCAGACATCAATCAGCTCAACAATGCAAAGTATGGGCCTGGTTTTTTGTAAAATTTTTTAAAAATATATTTTATTAATTATGCCATTACAGTTCTATTTCCCCCTTTATTCCCCTCCACCCTGCACACCCCCTCCCCCACCACTCGCCCCTTTAGTTTATGACCACGTGTCTCAAGTTCTTTAGATTCTATATTTCCCATACTATTCTTGCCCTAGCCCTATCTATTTTCTACCTACCATCTATGCTACTTATTTTCTGTACCTTCTCCTTCCTCCTCCTCCTCCCACTCCCCTGTTGCTAACCCTCCACGTGATCTTCATTTCCATGGTTCTGCTCCTGATCTAGCTGTCCTCTTAGTTTGCTTTTGTTTTAGGTGTGGTTCTTAATAACTGTGAGTTTGCTGTCCTTTCACTGTTCATCTTTTTTATCTTCTTTTTCTTAGGTAAGTCCCTTTAACATTTTATATAATAAGGGCTTGGTGATGATGAACTCCTTGAATTTGAACTTATCTGAGAAGCACTTTATCTGCCCCCATTCTAAATGAAAGCTTTGCTGTACAGATCGATCAATCTTGAATGTGGGTCTTTGGATTTCATGACTTGGAATACATCTTTCCAGCCCCTTCTTGCCTGTAAGGTCTCTTTTGAGAAATCCGCTGACAGTCTGATGGAAACTCCTTTGTAAGTGACTGTCCCCTTATCTCTTGCTGCTTCTAGGATTCTCTCCTTCATTTGAATCTTGGCTAATATAATGATGATGTGCCTTGGTGTGTTCCATCTTGGGTCCAACTTCTTTGGGACTCTCTGAGCCTCCAGGATTTCCTGAAAGTCTATTTCCTTTGCCAGATTGGGTAAGTTCTTCTTTATTATTTGTTCAAATAAGTTTTCCACTCGTGGCTCTTCCTCTTCCCCTTCTGGTACCCCTATAATTCAGATGTTGGAACGTTTAAAGATGTCCTGGAGGTTCCTAAGCCTCTCCTTATTTTTCTGAATTCTTGTTTCTTCATCCTTTTCGGTTTGGTCATTTTTCCTTCCTTCTGGTCCACTCCATTGATTTGAGTCCCAGTTTCCTTTCCATTACTATTGGTTTCCTGTGTATATCCCTTCATTTCAATTAGTTTAGCTTTCATTTGTTCCTCTAATTTGTGGCTAAAATCAACCAGTTCTGTGAGCATCCTGATCACCAGTGTTTTGAACTGTGCATCTGAAAGTTTGTCTATTTCTTCATCGCTTAGATTTATGGGCTCTGGGGCTCTGAGTTGTTCTTGAGTCATGTTTTGATCTGTTTCTGCCTGTTATGTATGAGGAGCAGAGCCTTAGATGTTCACCAGGGTGGGGCCACCCAGGTCGCTGGTTTGTGATGCTGTATGTGGGGGCGTGGTCAGAGAGGGAGCAATGGCAGTCCCCTCTGCCGCTTTCTGCCGCTGGGGCCTGCGCGGTCTGTCTCGCTGCTCGCTCCTTCACCAGTTTATCTGCACGCGAATGTGTGACCACAATCAGCCCTCAGTGGGTCCACTGCCTTGCGCCCTCAGTGGGTCCGCCCGCTTCTCCACACCTGGGATCTGCCCACGGCTGCTGGCGTGCCTGGGTCTTGTACCCGGGTCGGTCTGGTGATCTTTTCTGCCCAACCACACTCTGCTGCTGGCTCTGCCCCTCTTACTGGTTTGGCTGAAGGGTTTGTTGTTGTCAGACTTCCGTGTAGTTCAATTTTCTGTGGTTTGGCTGCATTTTTGTTGCTAAAACTTTGTTGTTTTTAAACTTAGTTGTGCGAGAAGGTACAGTGCTTCCACCCACGCCTCCATCTTGGCGGAAGTCGGTTTTTTGTAAAATTTTAAAAAACAATTAAGCCATAAGACAATCAGAAACACCTGAATATTGACTAGCAATTTGCTACTATTATGGAATGGTTGGTATGATTTTAAGTGTTCAGTGTTGTGGTAATCCTTAAAAATTGTATTTTAGTGTTGTATGCTAAGGTACTTATGGGTAAAATTATGAGATGCCTGGGAATTTCTTCAAAGCGATTCAGTTGTGGGGAGTGAGAAGAGTGAGAAGATATAGAAAATATATCATTGGCCATATTTGATCATTGTTGAAGCTCTATTCTGTCTACATTTTTTTATGTTTTAAAATAAAAAGCTAAAAATAGTTTTAAAAGCAGCCAACAAGAATAAAAATACAATTAGCATGACCTCACTACTGACCATTTGGGAGAATCCGCCTTTCTAATTAAGATGAAGAGAATAAGTACAGAGAGTTGTGAAATGTCATTAGAACATTTACTATTAAAACATTTTAGTAAAGCCTGTTTTAAAACCCTTTCCAGCAGGTAATGTTTTGATTGTTGACATGGTCCATGAAGCAACAGCAGCATTCTTGGACCAAGGGACTAGTTAGATGAGATGCCAGGCAAAAGGAACTCCCCATTACCATGTCAGAGCAGCATCTCCACAGGGAATCGGTGATGGATGTGGAGTGCTGCATCTGTTCCTCCAAGAGCTTGCCCCCTAATTCATATTCGGATCTGTAGGAGAGCTCTCCAATGGGTAATTGGAAAACACTTCCAATTCTGGACTCCACTCCGCGTCTCATTTTTATGCCTGGAATCTCAGCTGTTTTACAAGTAAATTGTGATTCATTCACTGTTCCCTTAGTGAGAGAAGGAATTGGGTTTTTTAAAGTTGGGTGTTAAATTTGCTCAGCCACAAAGAAGACAGAACACACAGACAACAATTGGGGATGAATGATCTCAGTTCATTTCCCAGGAAGAAGGATGCAAGTCCTGATTGTCTGGACAAATGGCTATAGCTGCATCCTTGAGAAGTTCAGCCCATACTCAGAGATCAGTTCGTTGTTGTCTGATACATTCTACCTCTTTCCCAAAACTGAGCTAGGGGTATTAACTCTCTCCTGGCAATTAGATAGTATCCACATAAGGAAAACTCACTATAGGTATTCAGTTCAGCATGACACAGATTTCAACTCAAAACAACTCACTCCATAAATCAAACATCCTGCTTTCCTCTTTTCTTATTCTGGTCTCTATACACAATGAGTTCAGTCTACTGAGAGTACTGTTTTGTACCTATATCCTTTCACCCTAAGAATCCACCAACCAATAGTAGACAGTGAAAAATATTATGGAATTTATGCTTGAAAATATAAAAAGTACACAATCTAACAGTCCCCACAGTGTTTTCCATTAGAGGTTTATTGGTCTTAGGAAGGAAAAAAAGGTTTGAAAGCGTGCATTGTAATAAATTTAAGAATTTTAATTAAACTAACATAAACATATTTTATTTATGGCAGAGCTTCTCAAAGCATTTATATATTCATGCACCCAATGAATTGCTGAAAGAGTCACAGATTGTACATCTTCCCAATTTTATTTTACTCCATATCTCTTTTAAAGAGCAAGATATTTTTTTAAAAACATGGCTTCTAATAAAACCCCTTATCTTAAAGACAGTTGCACCAAGGACAGAGAAACTTTGTGACTTTGCCAAGGGCATAGGGCAAAGCCACCTGAGAGCTGCAGTCCCGCACCATCTCCCAACCCCACATCAGAGCATCCCCCACTACTCCGTGCTCCTGTCGGGAGAGTGGCTGACACCTAAACAGTTAGCTCTTAGGTCCATGCATTGATCATTGAATTTTAGCCTCCCAATTCTTTAGTTTGGGAGACCTGGAAATTTGATTTCTTCTTATAGGTAAGAAACAGGAAGAAGAGAGCATACAATCTTCTTCATGGGTACCCCAGATCTTTGGATGGAGGTCAAGGTAAGGATAATGTTGAGTTCATCACAAACTACCACTCACAGTAGAGAACTGACCATTCAGTAAAATGCCAGTTTGATTCCTTAAGCCTCTAACTACTTGATGCAGGAGATTTCTTCTCATGAGTGTTCTTTCATGGCAAGCAAATCAAATCATTCTCCTGTTGCAACTTTTCTACTTACTAGCTGCGTGACCCTGGACACATTACACAACCTCTCTGGGCCTGGAATCCTATCTGATAAATGTATACACAGAGTTGCTGTGAGGATTAAATGAACAAATAATATGTAAAGTTGAGAAGAGGCCTGTTGCATAACAAGCATGATAGATGAGTGCAGTCCCTTAGGCCCAAAATTATAGGCTAAACCAGCAGTGGCTGAGCCCCAGTTTGCCATGTGATACCCCAAAGAGCCAAATGAGACACATTTCCATGCAGTTATATACAGTACACAGGGTTAACTAAAGGGACTGTGGAAAATGAGTGCCAGCTACCAGAGGGAGAATTGTCTTGGAAATTATTAGGCATGGAAATTAACTGTCTGTACCTAATGAAAATGACTCTATCTCAGATCTTCAGGCTGATACTGAAGTTCATTTTTTAATTTTCATCCTGAACATGGTTTTGGTTGACCTTCATTTTCATCATCTTACAGCCATCTAATTACAAGCCTCCAGCAACTTTTTTGGGCTAGTATTTCAAAGAAGCCCAACAACTTTCTACTTATGCTAGCTATTAAATAGAACAATTAGGAAGTTACCTGGAGGTTTTCGGGATGTAATTCTTTCAAGAAGTGGCCTAATGTGTAACTAAATAGGGAGAAAAGCCTAGCCATGCCTTTAATCTCTTTGTTTCTGTTCCAGTTCTGCATGGCTGAAAAATGTCCCCAGGAAGAATATGACTAGTTCCTCAGAAGTGTGGTATCATATTAAGTATTTAACTGGAAAGACTCTAGAAGATCACCAAACAGTGGTTCTCAAACTCAGATGTACATGATGAACACCTGGAAAGTTGTTAAGATGCACCTAGAGCTGCATCCCCTGTGGTTCTGATTCAGTAGGTCCCGAGTATGATCTCAGCATTTGTATTTTCATAAGTAATCCCTTAGTAACCTTGAGGAATACTGAGGTCATCTCCAGCCCTTTCAAAGTCAGAAGGAGAGAAGCTGTGGCCATGCAAGGCGGCAGGATCTGAGCTCAAATCCAGTTCTCTTAATATTCATAGCAACACTCTTTCCATACCCATGGCCTTGATTTGCAGGGTGTTACCAAAAACAAAAGGTTCTTGAAGTCTCCTTTCAAAGAAAAAAGTGATCATAAAGAATAGGATAAGCTGAGGGTGCTTGAGACTTTGAACTAAAGATGTCAGTGGCAGGAGCACATTCAAGTTTCCCCTGTGATTCCATGCTGGATACTTGACCTGGTAAGACCGCTTCTGTGCTAAACATTAAGGATTATTTGGCAAGGGGAAACACTAGTCTTATTATCCACAAGGATCTGCTTGCTTGAGGGCTCCGTTCTAAGTTATAAGGAAATAAAGCAATGCCTGACTTGCTAGAAATGTAGTGTACTGAATTAAGGATCAGTTATAAATATAGACAAATGATCTATATACATGTAGATTCCTATTTCCTTGCCAACATAGTTCTTTCTCTCAACTTTCATCTGTTGGTACAGGGGACCCATTTTAAGGGAACTTAAGGCCTCTGCCACCCAATTGTACTGAGAGATACAACTGTTTCCTTTCCAACAATAAGAACTATACAACTTATCCCACTCCCTTCCTTCCTTGGACATCGGGACATTCAGAAGCAAATATGAAGCACTATCAAGTGACTATGTTCACCACACTGATTAAAACACATGTGTTCTTCTATGACTGGCCCCCTGATATTTTTTCTCCCACCTGTATTTGCTGCCTGACTACATCATCAAGGGCATTGTCTGTGTTGTTGATTAAGCTTTTCCAAATTCTCTGTGGACAAGGACAAAACAATTACAAATAACATTCATTACAGTTGAGACTTATACTAGACGTATAAATTAATCCCCTACCTTCCCCCAAGCTCCTTACAAAGGGGCAGCTTTAGATAACCACCTTGGTTCCAAGTGGCTATTTAAAGGTTTTTGTTGTTTTGTTTGTTTGTTTTTAACTGACCAGGGATTAGATTCTGATTCAAAGGCAGCCAATCCTTCCAGGTTTATAAAATCACTTGAAGTGAAAAATCTCTTGCCAAGTTGACATCATTTTGAGCAATCTGAATCCCATTTTCAGAAATTAAATTGGGGATCAGTAAGAAAACCAATGGCAGAGAAAGCTGAATTAAAGGGATGGACACAGAAAAGGCTGCAGGGACCTCAGGAGGGTGGGGCATGGGAGCGGAGGGTGTAAATAAACAAGAGTTATAAGCCAGCAGAAGCTATCAAGAAGCAAGAAACTATAGGACAAAAGAAATACAGACAAAGTGAGGAGGCAAGAGGTCAGGTCACACGTACAGTTGAATAGGTTGTGCCTTGCACTTTCTGCCTCATTAAGCAGCGAGTCGGGACAGAAATCCTGTGTCCACCCTTCTATCCAACCAGCAATTTTCTTTTTTTTTTTTCAAAGATTTTATTTATTTATTTTTAGAGAAATGGAAGGAAAGGAGACAGAGGGGGAAACATCACTGTGCAAAAGTGAAACAGTTGCTTCTCACACGCCCCCAACTGGGGACCTGGCCCACAACCCAGGCATGTTGGCCCTGACTGGGAATTGAACTGGTGACTCTTTGGTTCACAGGCCAGCACTTGATCCACTGAGCCACACCAGCCAGTGCTAAACCAGCAATTTTGAACTGGTGTGCTCCGCTGAGAGGTACACGGTGTGCTGCAAGAATTTTTTAAAGATTTAATACTTGATTATTAGTCAGGGGCACTGACCTCTTTTTCCCTTAGATTGTCAAATTTTAAAAAATGACAACAGCCAACACTATAATAGCCATCTGATGTGAATCTAAATTATACCTATTTTTGTCAGATTGACAAAAACTGTATTTTAGTAATTAGTTTTTGTGTGCCATGAGATGAAACAGGTTGGAAGCGTCTAATCCAGAGAGTTCAAGTGGTGATGTTCAAACCCAAGCACACTCTGCCTTCTTTTATTTGTAAAAGAATATTTACCCTGGGGAGGGCTGAGGGGGGTGGGCTGGGATTGGACTAAAAGGCAGAAAACTGTACTTGAACAACAATTAAAATAAAAAAATAAAAATAAGTAAAAAGAATATTTACCCTTAGAAAGAGGAATCCATGGCAAACAATCAGTTGTAGCATCTGCCAAGGTCCAAGTACAAATAATTTGTTTCCTGCCAATTTTAGCAAAAGATCTACATCCTAGTCTCATGTGTAAGTACCTACAGGACCTAAAAAAGCCTGAGACACTAACCAATTTCCATTCCTATCAAAGAGAGAGAATTTTTGTTCCAGAAAGTATCTCTTGCATCCATCCATAGTATAGCAGAACTTTTTTGTACCCTATACCTCATGCCCTCAGGCCACCTCTAATTTCAATTGCCACTGCAACGGACAGTTTGGTGCACCTTGACAGCACCTCAAGACCCAGCTGTACATTTTCTGAGTTTCAGCCCAGGTCCAAAGCTATGCAGTCTGTCTACTCAGTGTGACTACAGTCCAGAAGTACATGAGAAAGAATACCCTCAGCTGAGAACAAAGCCTCAGTAAATGGTGAAAGGAGATTCGGACTCACTGGATGAATGCCCCAGCATCCAGGTGTTCAGATGGACTCTGCTGAGAGGCATTCAGTTCTTAGTGGTCCCATTGTCTGTTGCAATGACTTTGACTTTTTCTCCTTTCCTGTCTTACTTCCCCTGTTCTCTCATTTGCACTTCCTGGGCTCACCTCTGAGATGAGATCTTTTTATCTCTATCCCTCCTGGCTCTGCCCCAGGCCACATCCCATGGTCTCTTGCACAGAAGATGAAATAACCTCCTAATGAATTTTCCTCTGCTTTTCCATACAGCAACCAAGATTCTTTTTTAAGTCACATTATATCACTGTCCCACTTAAAACCCTTCCGTTGTTTCCTTCCTCACCTGGAACAACACCTACCTTTGTCACAGTGAAGCCTTTGGTGTCCAGTTTCAGCCCAAATCCCCAATCTCAGCTCATACCACTCTGCACACATCACTGTGCTCCCCCTACTATAACCTCCTTTCTTCCATGAACAGGATGCAATGTGTGTACCTCCCTGGCTTTATACTCACTCATCTCTCTGCCTGGAATTCTCACCTCCTCAGTACTAGAATGCTGAGCTCTTTATTTGACTGGCTCTTTCCTTTTTCTCACATCCAGCTACAACTTTCATTCAGAGAAGACTCGGCTGCTGCCCTGAGCAGAGGACTCACCAACCCTATGAATTTATTTCATAAACCTTGTAACAATCCAAACTGTTTTACTCATTTGTCAACCTATTGATTTTCCATCTCTCCCCACCAGCATGAACACTTGTTAAGGATGGAGACTGCCATCCATTTTTTTCCCCACTGAACCCCACAGCACATGGCTTGGCACAATAATGGATTTTGAATTAAGAAAATCCATGACAATTGAAATGGATAGAAATAGACGACTTGCAAGTGAAAAGAAAAAACACAACTAAAAAAGATATAAATAAATATGTAGAAAGCTCTATGCATTAGGAATTTTATTGAGATTGTATCTGCATATCATGTAATGAGAGCAAAGAAATTATTCTATATTCACTTGTATGAACAAAGATTAAAAACAATGGTTGTGGAGGCAAAGTAGCAGCATGCAAAAATAACCATGCTAAAAGATTAAATTTAAATGGATACAACAATGCATGTAAAACATGAAAAAAAATAAAACACGCAAAGATGATACCAAAGTGATGAGACTGGAACTGTCTTCAACTTTATTTTCTAATCGTTTTCCCTTGCTTGTGTTCCCTTGCTTCCATAATGAAAATAAAGACCTGTTCTGCCTAATCCAAAAAGATTATTTTGAAAATAGACTAAGACAGCTTATGAATTCAGTCCCTGAGCTATGTCAGAACCTGCTGAATCCTGTGGGTGAATATGCCCTTGTTTGTCTTCAAGACCTCAGTGATGAGTGCAGAAGGAAATACACCTGATCATAATGCAACATGGAGTGTGATAAAGACAGTAAGTGAGACATTAGTATGAGGGACTAACCCTAGTCCCCCATCATAGGATATTTTGTTACTCATAATAAGTCGGTAATACTGGAAAGTGTGTTAGAGTCCCCAAATCTCAGAAGTCCAAGGTAGGTGTTCCTGGTTAGCATTCTTTGGTGGAAGATGACTCTCTTCTAAGCAATGACGCAGGCCTCAAGTGCTTTGCTGGCATCTTCCAAGATCTCTTGAGGAGGGAGCAAGAACCAGGGAAAGACACACCAGATACTCAATCAACTCTGCCTAAAATGACACATTATGTCCACTCTCTTTTTGTTGACTTGAATGGGTCACATGCCCCCACCTAAAAAGAAGGGGCTCGACTATGCTAAGTGAAAGAAGCCACTGAAGGAAAGACAAATGCTGTATGATTTCACTCATATGTGGAATCTAATGAACACACTGGACTAACAAGCAACACAGAGAGAGGGGCATAGATGGAGAGCAGATGACAACCAGTTGGGATGGGGAATCAGTTAGAGGGTGGAGGGATTGAGCAAAAGGACAAAGAACTCATGGACATGGACAACAGTGAGGTGATTGCTGGGGGGGGCAGGGGGCATATAAGGGGCTAAATGGTAATAGGAAAAATATAATAAATATTAATTAACTAATTAATTAAAATAAAATAAAATTAAAATAAAATAAGGGGCTGGAAACTGTAGTTCCTGACTGTGCAATGACTCTATACTGAGGAAAGGTGGGGCCACATACAGGACAGGTGGTAGCCAACTCTGGCACCGAAAGCAATAGGAGGGTGAACTCAAGTCCAAGCCCTGGCTTCAAATCTGTGCTGTCAAGAAAAAACAAACCCAGACTACATAAGGAGAGAGCCATTCTAAAGCATAATTGCAGGAGGAAGGGAAGGGAAAGAGTCACGTCACGTGGAACGCTCCAACGGTGAGATCTGTGAGTGCCTGAGTTAAGCCGAAAGAAGCTTCATTTACAGGGAGAAGTCAACAAGGTTTGAAAGAAGTGGGTGTGGGGAAGGGGCTGACTGGGATGAATAGGTGGGCACGGCAGGGACTAGACAGCGAATTAGCATTTTTTTTTACCCTGAGATCAGCCAATTCTTGGGAGAGGTTGGCTTAGACACAGGGTGGGTCACAGTTCAGGAATCTTGCCGAAGGATAGAAAGTTAAGCAAACAAAGTGTGTTTAACATGCATTTTGTTCTTAGTGGTCAGTGGGGACAAATAGTTCAGCTAAATCATTTATGACAAAAAGTGGGAATACAGAGGGTCTTTGTCTGTCCTTGTCATGAGTTAAACCAGGGGCATCTATGAGTCTTATCTAAGTCATATTAGGACAAGTGCTTCTTTGCAGTAAGTCATTTCCACAAACAAAAAATGTAGGGGCGACTTGTTAACTATTACTGTTCTCCAGGAACATTGGCTCAGGTAAAATGCAATATCGTCACTGTTCTCCTAATTACTAGCATTGTGCCTTTGTAGCAAAGACTTCAATTTTTTCATCCAATTTTTTTTTTTGCTTCCTCCTGATCTTCTGTTAGTTTGTATTCCATGGCCACATGACTAAATTTTAGACAATGGGATGTGAGCGGAAGTGGTATATGCCATTTCTAGGACTCACCCTTCTAAGCTTCCTACAGTGATCATTTATTGTTACGTTCAAGCCAACAAGCCTGGAAGCTACTTACTGAAGACGGGGGAGCCACAAGACAAACAGCCAAGTCCTGAAATCTCTACTCTTTTTGCTTATGTGGAATACTTAAACTTTATATGTATAAGAAATAAGCTTCAATTCTGTTAAGCTACTGAGATAATTCCTTGTTCATTTTATGTCATTTATACAGAAACTAACATTATTTAATCTTTCTAAACCTAGAAAGGCTTTGGTTTAAATATTTACCAAAAACTTCTTAACATTATGCCTGGTACATGGCAATCCCTCAATAAATGTTAGCTGTCATTATAAATATCACTCAGTAGTAGGGTGGAAGGGCTTGACTGAGGCAACGGCATTTGGGTCACGTCTTGAGATACTGGTAGGATTTCAACTGCTAAGAAGTCTAAGGGGCAGCATTAGGGACTTCAAATGGGACTGACGATGTGTGAGAGGCAAGAGGGAAGGCAAGTCCCAGGAAATGAGACTGGCCCTTCCCACTGTCACAGTTGGCGATGATGGAGAGCATCAATAGGGGGTAAGACAGGAAGGTTGGCTGCTCCCCTGTATTGGAAGACCTTCAAGTAAAACCAACCAAGGTTTGAGTGTCACCCTAACATAGAAAAAAGGGTATTCATATGCACAGTAAGGGGACTGAGTGAAAAATACACCTGTTTGAATCATTGTTGAACTCATGAAGACACTTTAGACCATTGCAAAGTACAGGAAGTGGCACGTGAATGCACTTTGTCACCCGAAATGTAGTTAAAGTGCAAGGCTCTACTAGCAGCAGCAGCTTGGACAATGGCCCTTTATTTCTTATATATATAAAAATCTAACCATATTCCTTATTAGCCAAAGGAGCAGTGATTTAGAGACGTGGCTCTTTCCACCTTGCGGCTCTGCTCCCTCCAACAACCCTAGGAGCTCAGCATTGCTGTTTCCATAATGAGTCAAGGAAACTAAGGCTCATAAAGATTCAGTAAATGGCAGACCTGGGACTTGCATCCAATTGGTGACCCCAGAGAAAGCACTCTTCACCACCACGGTTGGGTGTGCTGTGTTGGAAGGACTGAGTTTAGACTTGCCGTTCGGCCACAGCGCCAGTCAGGAGGTGCAGGCTGCCCTTCAGGGGCTGGCAGTGAAGACAGCAGAGAGTCCCGGAGCAGGAAGAAATGAATGTGCACTGGGGCTCCTTTTAACAGAAGACAGACCCCCCAGGAAGAGGCTCTTTCTGCTCAGCCTGGCTCCTCTGAATGTTGGCTCCTGCAGCTTCAACATCCTGAAAACCACAGGAGTCTGGAACATCCCTCCACCAGCCAGGGAAGGGCTAATTAACTAATGATGTTGTTTGCACTCCAAGAGAAAAGCAAGTTCAAAGTGGTGTTCATTCGTTGGAGCAGCCATCTGTCTCAGCAAGCCCAGCATCTTCTAAACAAAGGTTGCTTCCTCCTCCCTCAACTTTCTCCCTCTTTGCTCCTTCTTCACCCATCAGGTGGATATCTGATAGGCATTCTTGTGTCCCAGACTGTGTTTAGAACTATAACAGATGATGAGACAGATATATTTTGTTTTTACTGGCTTTCCCATAATCCATAGGAAAACAGTATTTTCCTTAAAGGCAGTAGCAACTATTGAGCTCTGCCTACGTGCCACATCTTTAACGATCATCCACACAGCATCCCATCTACTCCTTACATTAGCCTCTGAGGTTCCATGATTCCTGTTTTTTCAGATGAGGCACATGAGCTTTCTCTGACCATCCGAGTTTGCCTGTTGTTAAAGATTTTCTAGGGCTCTACACAAAATATCCATTCAGGAAGGCTGTTGAGACTTCTCCCACTGGGCCAGCAAAAAAAACTATCTGACCTTTGGGGAAGAGAAATAAGAGTGGATGATATCCTGGATAAAAATATAAACTTCCTAAATCTCTTCTGCGGAAGAAAATAGATCAGGGATTGAAATTTGGGGTGTGTAACTTTCTAGGTTAATTGCTTTGCCTTTAGGCAGGCACATTTAAGCAGTTTCATCTGCGTACCTCCCTTGGAGGAAGTGTGTGCTTAGATTATTAATTAACTTTGCATTATAGTGGAGCAGCCTCTAATTCCCTGCAGACTGTGCAGTGAGAAGATAGTAGCAAAGAGGAGTGTGGGGAGATGTGAACCCCATGCGGAGCCCTAAGTGCTGCTTTCTGTGAGCCTAGACCATAGAGAGAAATTGGGCAGCCTCCCCGGTTCCCTGGGGATTCCTGCCTCTTCCTGGGGGCAGCATTAAGACTCTTTCATGCCCCACAGAGGCAGGAAGGGCATCCTTATCCCAGATTATTGCTCACAGCAGCCACTCCCTTCAAATCTGTGGCAACTGCATATGCCCTGGATGGCTCCACACCACCTGACAGTGAAATGAAATAGGGGTCTCTTTCCTGTGTCCTGAACTTCATTTCCAAACAGAACTATCTAGGGATCTTTTGTTGCCTCTCATGGTGCTTGATACATTAGATGACCAAATGGGTGGATAGACAAACAGATGAATTGATGGATGGAAATATAAATAAATGAATGAAAACCTAAGCTCTCTTCTGCATTGAATAATGCATAAGAGATACCCTGAGGCAGATACCCTCATGCTAGATTATAGCTTCTTAGCAGTTTGGAATGGCTTTCAGGGGCTTCTGGAATACTTCAGTTGACAGAACAAACCCAAAACGGCAATGCTTGCCATGGCTCAAGGAGCATCATGAAAGCTGATTAAACAGACTGAGCTATGAGGGGAAATGTCAGTCTACATGGGAGAAAGGTCTGCAAAGTTTGCGTAGGACTCTCAGAGTGTGCAGCGAGTGATTGGGGTTTCTACCATTTTCCCATGTAGACCCCTCTGAACAGTTCCCAGGGCATCTACTGGTTACCAATTGGCATGCTAATGAACTAAGAGAACCATCAAATTCATAAGTGATATATTTAGAGACTGGCTTTCCAAGACCATACCCATCTTTCCGAAGAATTGTGCAACAGCGATTTGGCATCATGAATTCACTAAGCCATGACTGGAAAGCTCTGGGTTTGATGCTGCCATTCAGCTGCTTCTGTGCCTCGGCATTCTAAACATGTTTATGGCTTCCGATTCTAAAGAGACTAAGATTTTCTCCATGTAATTAGTGGCACCAGAAGAAAAAGCAACATTCTGTTACTCTTGGCTTTAAATTTATAGTATGTTAAAGATGAAAGAGAATTTAGAGATTTTCCACACTAGCATCTAGGCAGTTGTTAGTTCAGGGGGATTTGGTATGGAACTGAACTATTCTGCTTCCTTCCTTTTCTTTGCAGAATGAAAGGCTCAGGTTTCTTTACACCTCCACACAAAGGTTTGAAAAATAAGTGTGCTCTACCCCCTGAGAACAGAGCAAAAAGGCATTCAGTTTTAATGTGGGCGTAAACCTTTCATCTCCGGGATGGGGGTGTCTTTATCAACTCTGCCTTCTATGGGTGTACAGTGAGGACTTAACTTTGTCCGTATGCATCGCTGCCCTAAGAACTGGCCAACAGGAGTGACATTCAATTATGAATCACAGTCCCCTTCTAACTGCCCCCTGTGGGTACCCTCTGCAATTCAGCAGAAGCTGAGAGCTCAGAATAAGGGTGCAGCCTCATAACTGGATGGAGCTGAAATGAAAACCTCAAAGCCCTTTGAGCTATGTGACATAGGTCACTTCAGTAATCTTTTATTTTACATATGAGAAAAGAGGGTTCAGAGAGGGCTTTATGATTGGCCTGAGTCACAGAATCTGGTAAAGACAGAGCCAAACCTAGAATCCAAGTTTCCTCGAAGCTTGTTTCACTGAGCATAAGTAATACACATAACTGTTGCAACTGGTAGTCCCCATCTTAAAGTACTTCTCTAATAAATAGGAAAATAACCTAAAGCTACCAGGGTAGGCAAGTCCTAGGTGACTTGGTAGACAGACTTTCTGGAAACCTTGGACTCTTTCTCACGTGAAACTCTGGGGGAAATGCTCTTCCTTCACACAGTCCAGAAGCCAGGTTTCTTGGGCCCTGGGTCCTTCATCTTAGACTCTGCCCACAGATCGAACCAGCTTCTCCTAACATTACCTCTCTGAGGTGACACCTCCTTACAAACTCTTAATTAGTTCCTCCAGTATGACTCTTCAAGTTAGAAGCATAGGGCCCATGCTCAAAAAGAGAACCTTCTCCTCCCAGTCACTTGTGGATTTTATGTCTGTCCCTTTTCCTCCCCTTTATCTTTTTTTCCCCTTTTTATTGACTTCATTGGGGTGACACTGGTTCATAAAACCATACCGGTGTCACTTGCACAATTCCCCAGCACAGCATCTGTGTGTGGTGTTGTGTGTTCACCACCCCACCTACCCTTTTCCTTACAGTCTGAACTGTTCTCTAATTTTTCTTCCAGTTAGCCTCTTGCTTTGTCTTTGCAAAAGTGCATTCCTGTCTTGTAACGTCTGTCTGTGATTTTCTGCTTTGGGTTTGGCAATGGCTCTCTTCTTTGGTCATTATCAATGAAAAAATATCAAATAAGCAGAGAGGTTCACATGACAAAAATGAAGGGAAGAGCCCCACAGAGTCAGAGGCGAACCAGCTCCTTTTCCTGGGTCTGGCGGATGGACAGCAGTGCGGGTCAGTAACAAACACTGGTCACTGTAGATTGATGTCACGGACCTTTCCCACCTCAAGGGCATATTCTCAGTCCTTTTTTGAAAAAGCATGCCTAGCAGAGCTCCCTATGTTCTTTTCTTCCAACCCACAGGTTCCTGACCCAGATCCTGTGTTCTGTCTTCCATGGTATCCTGTACTTCACATCACAAAGAACACAGTGTTGGAGTTGCAGGCTGTCGAAGTTCAGAGAGCACAGTCACGGGTCATCAGCTAGTCCAGAAAAGAACAAACCCTTAACTTTGGAAGGCAAAGAAGGCTCACATTTTTAGTGAAACACTCTCATTCATATTGTTTTCAAGTTTATGAACAGAAACTTGAAAAAAAGTCTATGAATTAATTCAAGCTATATATATGGAGTGTCTATTATTTACCAGGCCTCAAGGGTACAATACTGACGAAACAGACACAGCCGCTCTATCGTGGGGCTGGCAGTCTGTTCTCTGCTGAGTAAACAGACAAAAAATAAGCCAACCAAACAAAAATCATTATATATTAGGATAAGTGCTATGAAGAATGTAAGAATGAAGTATAAATGTGGAAAAAATACCACAGAACAGGGGTGTTGAAGTCATTTTCACTAGGGGCCACTCTGACCTCTCAATTCCCTTCCAAGGGTCAACTGTAATTTTAGGACTGTATAAATGTAACTGCTCCTTAACAGTTAAGTGAGAGCTCAGCACTGCTGCCAGGTAGAAACAAGGTGCTGAGCCATATAAAACAAGGTGGAGGGCTGGATTCAGCTCGAGGACCTTGTGTTTGCCACCTGTGCTGTAGAAGTAAAATAATCTGAAAGTACATCATTTACAAACAGTCTTCCAACCCACAGGTTCCTGACCCAGATCCTGTGTTCTGTCTTCCATGGTATCCTGTACTTTAACGTGAGAAACTGACACAAACAAGCCCAAATTATACATTATCATAGATATAAAGAGGGATGTGAGATGATGGAGGATCTGCATTGACTACAGCCTAATAGACTATTTAATTTTCGAGATTTTCTGTAGAGACCAGTGAGAACTCCCTGAAGGTTTCAGATGAATCTATATTTTCTTCATGTCACTCGGGTGTCTGCTGACTCCACCCTGCAGGATTCCACAAAAATTGGCGCAAGACCAGTGTCCCATATCTTATGAGAAGTCAATCATCATCTCTGAGATACATTCCAGTTTCTGCTTTATCCTTGGTCTCATTTTCACTTCCTCTCCTGTGACTGCACTATTAGCATTTTTTTCTGTTTCAGATTTACCCAGATAGAAACTTGGTGCTTTTTAAATTTTATTTATTTATTTATTTTTAGACAAAGGGGAAGGGAGGAAGAAAGAAAGGAAGAGAAACATCAATGTGTGGTCGCCTCTCACGCGCCCTGCACTGGGGAAACTGGCCTGCAACCCAGGCATGTGTCCTGACTGGGAATTGAACCAGCCACCCTTTGGTTTGCAGGCTGGCGCTCAGTCTACTGAGCCACCCCAGCCAGGGCCCCTTTCTTTTAATTTCACTTCAAAAGCTGTGATGGTGTTATGTTGCACAAGGCTGAAGGGAATGACGATAACAATGATGAGCATTACCTTGCAGGGAAATGAGAAAGAAAGAGAGAGAATTGAGAGTTAAAATCGGACATGAGATCACTCAGTCCTCAGGCACCAATCAAGCTCCCTCTGCACCCCATCTTCCTGCTACCTGGTCCTCTTACTGTATAGCATGGCTTCCTCCCTTTCTCACTTTGGCCCTTTCCCAATTTCTTGTTTATTTCTTATGCAAACTATTTGCATAAGAGCTTTTTTTCTCCATAATACTATTGCCTTCCTAGTCATTACCCCCGGTTTTCATCTCCTGCATCCTAAGTGTTTTATCAAGGCACTTGTCTAAATTGAAGTTGCTTTCTACCCTAAGAGTATCTGCTGCCAGCTTTCAAGCCATGCTATTTTTATTTTTATTTTTCACCCTGATACATTGGTTTGGAGACACAAAGTGCTCGGCAATAGAATTTGAAGTCACTTTGTATTTAAAGAGAAAGGAAAGCACAGTCACAGCTCATTCACCCCAACATTCTGAGCCCCAAGCTGTGTGTATGTCAGTGAAAGAAACTAAGTACAAGATTTCCTCCCCACCTGCCTCCCCGACAGTGTCAAAGCTCACGATCACACTGAGGAAGAAACAAAAGGCCTGGCCAATGGTATTCGCATCTTCACACCTTTTAATAGATGTCATTTCATTCTTGCCTCAGAGAACCCATCCGCCAGCCCAGCACTGTCCTCTTAGGGCCACACCAGAAGGAGAAAAGGCAGGCACTGAATGTCTTCTTACAGAGCATTGTGCTTCCATGAAAATGGACTTCCCACTGGTCCCCCAGTTCTTTGCATTAGTCATGCAGACTGAGCTGCTTAGCTCAGGATTTTGGCACTATACCATACACTCCACACACCCAGTGGGCAGACGCAATGCCATCTAGCTTGCTTCAGTTCACCTGATAAATTAATAGGCATGTAACCTGTAAACAGGCCAATGTGCAACCTCAGGAATGAGGGATGGGAAGCATCATTTGGCTGCAGCTGTCTGGCTCAAGTTCAACATTAAGAGCATGGTTCATTGTGTACCTCATTGTCTTGAGGAACACAAAGAATTCTGTTGAGATTGTTAATTGCATCACACAAATTTCCCCGAAGTAGTTTGGTAAAATGCTTAAGAACACTATGGTACATTTATACAGTGAAAAACTATGCAGCAGAAAGAAAGAAGGAGCTTCTACCTTTTGTGACAGCATGGATGGAACTGGATAGCATTATGCTAAGTGAAATAAGCCAGACAATGAAAGACAAATAATATATGATCTCACCTTTTTGTGGAACCTAATCAACAAAACAAACAAGCAAGAAAATATAACCAGAGACATTGAAATTAAGAACAATATGACAGTAACCAGAGGGGAGGTGGGAGGAGATGATGGCGAGAAGGGGGAAAAGGGATTTCAGGAACAGCTATAAAGGACAAATGGACATAACCAAGGTGGGGGATGGAATCAGGGGAGGGAGATGGGAGTGGCTGGGAGGATAAAATTACAGACAACTGTACTTGAACAACAATAAAATAAAAATAAAAGAACACAGGCTCTGGAATCAGACTGTCTGGACAAACATCATGTCTTTGCCATTCAAAGCCTATGTAACTCCACTTACCTAAACTTTGCCTGCTTCATTTTCTCATCCACCAATATGGTATAATTACCACAGCTACCTCATAGAGTTGTCGTGAATACATGTACTACACATAGAACTGTGTCTGGCCCATTGAACCAATAAGTATGAGTGATTATCATCATACAGATGAGCAGATTTCTCCTATATCAGGGAGAGAAGATCTCACTTCCATAATCTTGTGTTTCTAATTGAACTAATGTAATACTGAGGAAATGCAACAGAATGCCAGGAATAGTCAAAGGCACAAGATAAATGTAGTTCATTTTCCTGAAATATCAATTTGACTCCCAGGAAGTAAATTTAAATAATAAACTCACCTACCTGTATCAATATAGATAGATGTCGAAAATGTGATTTTTGAGTGGTCAAGTTGCAGAATTTTATAAAGTGCAACATTTATTTTTAAAACATAAAACCATAGTATATTTTCCTATGAGTACAAATTTGTAAGGATTAAAATCACAAATAAGTAGTGATTATTTCTAGGGAGTTGAGAAGAGATAGGGACTATTGGTGGTGATCAAAGAGATTTCAGTCTCTAATGTTCTAAATGTTTTCAAGATGGGAGAATAGATTTATAAATTTCACATAAATAATTTTTAAGAATTATTTAAAACAATATTGTATAACAGGCTAGGCATATAATGGAATAGAAAGTAAAACTGGCTTAAGTATTCAGAATAAAACAAGATGCCTCAAAGAAAATTCCCCCAGTTGCAGGTAAATACACATTTACCTTTTTGTTATTGATATAGATTTGAAAGAAAGCTCTGAAAAGCACCATATCAACTGAATGGCATCCTACTTCATTTTCTTCAAACTTGGTTGGTAACACATATTCACCCACTTACCAAGGTCAGAATATCAGTGAGCTCTCCCTTTCTACTCTCTTCATATTCAACCAATCTTTCAGGCCTCCCTCCTAAATTCCTGTAAACCTTCTCTACTCCTCTTACTTCTCACCTATCTAGGGCATCCTTATCATTTGCCTGAACCACTGCAAAAGCCTCAATACCGGTTCCCTTGCCTTCATTTTCATGATACCCTTCAATTCACAGACACTGATGGCCTTATGACCTTTAAAATATAAATATCACTACTGCTTAAAATTCTTTGGTGCCATTTCATCATCTATAATTCATCTAAGTGCCTTCGTTGCAAAGGCAACTCAAGGTATAAAAGGGTAGCTAACTAATCACCATGCTGTCGTTGTCTTCAGTAGCATAGAGTTTTAGCTTGGAGGCAAGGGTCCAGACGAAAATAATTTTGTAGCATTGCCCTGCATGTTACCTGTTGGACCAGCTAAAGAAGTCTGGTTGATGGATAGTGAGCCTCACCCATTTTCTCTTGTAGACATTTCCCCTAATAAAATCCTTGCGTGTTTAATTATTTCTTGGTGCCTACTTCTTAGAAACCTAAATTTAAATGCAACGTATTATGACAAGCAGTCTTCTGAGATAGGTACTATTACTGTAGAAATATCTAGACTGAAGCTTGGGGCTACTGAGTAACATTTCTATCATCTCACTTCTTCACCTCCCCTTCTACCTGGTAAACTCTCTTTCACCTTCACAACTTGACTCAGGGGTCAATGCACCTCCTACTTCCTGTTCTTAAGACATGAAACCATTTTTTTCCCTGTGAAAATTCTTCCTTGCTCTTATTTTTTTTTTACATGACTGTCCTCTCTATTAGACTCTGAGCACCTTGACATGAGTGTCTATATATACCAATATTTGCATCACCAGTGTTAGCACAATGCCTGGAATAAACTCAAGAATTAGATTCTGTTGAATTGTGTTGAGCTTAGCTCAGTTGATTCTGCAGGAGATAATGTGGCCACATGTGAGAAAATAAAATTTGGGTGGGTTGATTGAACTCAAGACTATTAAAACTGAAGTTTCAAGTAGGTACCAGTGTTTCAAGAAATGTAAAATTACAAAGCACATGACCAAATTAGCCCCTGAAGAATTAGTGAAAGAAATCCAAGGACCACCAGGTCTACCACATTTGAACTCCTTATCTGTACCAAGGCATTAATTAGCACATGGAGGAAGAAGATTTGCAAAGAGAGTTCTTTGGAAAGAATGGTTACTCTGCTTCAAGTCCACCCTCTGGGGGAAAGGGGACAGTCCTTCTTCCTATGAAAGAAGCTTCCATGGGCTACTTGGAAAAAGGATATGTCATCTTTTCCAGCTGGAGAAGCATTAGGAAATAGAGATTTTTCTTCCCTCTGCTCCCCAAAAAACACACTATGAGGAACAAGTCAGTGAGCTAACTTAGTGATGTTGGGAAAAGACTGCATGCTTAGGATTTGTACAGACTCCAAGTTCAGTAGGTCAAGAGATGCATCGATTCTTCCTGTGATTAAGAAGAGGGTTGTGTGGGGGAAAAGAGATCCAGAACAGATTCAGGGAGGGTTCTTTCCAATAGGGTCCCCTCAAGTGTTGGGTCCCCTCAAGACTCAGGTCCCCAGCAGCAAAAATATAAAGGGGAGTTGCTAATCTCTAAAATATGAGGAAGGAGCCCATAAATTACTTGTAATAGAGATGTATCTATCCAGGTAAAGGCAACTAGGAAAGTGCAAGACCAGCAGTGAACCTCCAACAAGCATCACACAAAGAAAAGTAAGGTTTGACCATCTGCTTGACTTCAGAGCACCAAGCCAAATAAGAATCACTCTCTCAATTTCCTCCCTTCTCCTTCCCTCCTATCCCACCCAACCCATCTGAAAATCCAAAGAGCATCTGGTGAGGAAACAGCACCTGGACAGAGAGGTACAGAGAGAGCTATCACAGGTCCCTTTCTCATTCACACTCTTTCACTGAATGGAACAGGGTGAAACTGGGGGCAGGGGAGAGGAGTTCTCATTGCATTTAGTCAGGGTTTTGGATAGTGTCTTTGACAGAACATTTTAATTACTAAAAACAAATAAACAAAGTGCATTTTTTACCTGTCTGTTAGTAGAAGTGACCAGAAAAGTCATGGACTTATCAGAGTTTTCCTTTGAAAAAGAAAATGATCTCCCCCTGAATAAATTTAGAAGAAATGGCAGAAATTAAAAATAAATGTGTCCTTTGATTTGTGAACTTGAACTTCAAAAGTTCCACCTATTCCATATAGGAATTTCATCACTATCAGAATTACTGGGATAATCATAATTCAGAGTCAGGGGGTAGACTGGAGAAATATAATAGGTTTTCCAGAAAATAGAAATCTGGAGGCGGAATATCATCTAGACCCACCTGGGCAGGGCTATACTTTCACTTTCCAGAAGAAGAGATAATTTTTATGGTAATAAAAAGTAAGATTCAAGAGGCCCAATATTCTTGAACATCCTCTTAAATAGCAGTGCCAAAAATTGTAGTGTACAAAAATGTCTCTCAAAATGTGATCTTTAGACCAAGAATATCAGCATCACCTGGAAAGTGGTTAACAAAATGCAAATTCATAGGCCCCACCCGTGCTTACTAAATGAGAAACTCCCCAAGTGGGCCCAGAAGGCTGTGTTTAACATGCCTGCCAGGTGATTCTGGTACAGCTGAAGTTGGAGAAACACAGGTATAGAATATTTTAGAATAGTGACCCAACCCTTCTATAAAAAGACAGCAATTTAACAACTCTCAGCTGCTTGCTTTTTTTTTTTTAATTATGGCAGCAGACAGGACACTACCTAAGCTCAGAGAAGACTGTACCAAAATACAGACGGGGGCACACAGACACAGCTGATGATCAGAGGAATGAAGCGGCACAATGTAACATGCAGGAAATGGCGCATTATTTACGAAATGGCTGCAACTTGTGTCTTGTTACATGAATGAGTAGCTGGATTGTCTCTCTCCCTCACTCTCTCTCTGTTACACACACACACTCACACACATGCATTTATCTATTAAACTTGCACCAGTGTTCAAGTAAGTACAAAACTGCAGCTACAGATCCACCCAATGGGGATGAAACAAGAGTTTCAGGATTTTGGAAGAACCCATCTGCTCAATATCATTTCATTTACTCACCCTACATTGTTTCACACCTATGCACCAGGAATGTTCTAACTTTCACAGCTGATTTGTAATATACCTTCTTACATGTCAGGGACATCATGCTTACAGGCATTTTCTCAATAATCCTATGACAACTCATTCTTGGATTAGTATTACGATTCCCATTTCAGAGAATGGGACGTTGATTAACACCCAAAGTCTCAGAGAAGTGATGGAACCAAGCTGTCGACCCAGGCAGTATAGTGTCTGTCCTCTTAACTCTACATTGTACGGCTTCCTGCGAAACTGAGAACACTTGATACCTTAGTGTGTGATTACACATAGTCTGTCTGTTGCACATAGATTATTTATTCTCCAACTAAAATTTATCAAGCCTTGGCTGTACTGTTACAGAACAGGGGTACAAGGGGGGCAATATTTGGCCCACCCAGGGATGCCAAAAAAAAAAAAACTGTTACAGAACAGATACACCACAGGCCAGACTCCAGAGGATGGAATACTAATACCGTCCGGACCCCCTACTGGGCCCAATCCTCAGTCACCAATTGGAAAGACATCTCTCAATGCCAGAGATTTGTTAAAAAAAAAAAAAGGAAATGTTTATTTAATGCTATTCAGACCTAACGTCTTCATTAAAATATCCAAGTCCTTTAGGATATCTACCTACACACACACACACACACACACACACACACACACACAGAGCGCTCCCTTCTCCCTCTGTCCCAACTCCAGGTACCGTAAATCAGGAAAAGAGCACACATCCGTTTTTCCAGGCCACTGGCACCATCAGGTGTGTTGCCGTCCAGGCAGGATCTCCAATTAATCCAAAGTCATGTGGCACCTTCTCCATGGTCCACTGACAAGAGTTTTTTGTACCCATTTTTCCAGGCAAAGTCTCTCCTACTTCTCAGGCCACTCTGCCAAAGGGAGCACCCCAAAGCTGTGTGGGCCTCTTCTACCAAAGCTGCAGGGGTCTGTACCCCACCAAAAACATGTGGCTTTTTTCTTCAACTGGCTACAGGGATCCCCGCTCTGGCAAAGCCATGTGGCTCCCCCTGCCACCCGGGCTAGAGGGGGTCCTCACTCTGCCCAAAACCACATGGCTCTCTCCCTCCAGTGGCTGCTGTGTCTGGGTTTAAATTCCCGAGCCAATCTTCCTCTGTACCCCTATTTCCAGCTCCTCCCACAATCAGTTATACCTGCCAGTATTTCTGTATTATTACAAGTTTACTGGGCTGCCATTGTGAGTCTGGGCAGGTATGGCCCCATGTCATGGAGCCAATCTTCTCCAAGCTCCCATGCAGGCACTGTAACTCAGGGGACATGCCCCCCAGTTACATCTTGGGGGGAAGTGACTTCATCCCCCTGGCTCTAAGCCTGGCCACAGTCATTTAACACTTCCAAGTGACCTGCCAAAGGCTATAGATTTGTTAAATGACCAGGCCATGGATTATTCGCAAGGCTGTGGCCGTACAAAACAGCCCTGCATGTTCCTGTTCCACGTGTCTCTTCCCCCAACTCACACCTGTGGGGGAAGGGGTGAGGACATCTTTTAGGCCTCTCCAATAATTCCTATACACCTTGAGTTCTAGACACCATTCCGTATCTTTTTTGGGGGCCCCCCTCTTGGCTGCACCCTGTAGCACTACCACATACTACTTGTGAGAATTCAGACACAGTACCTTTCTCTCAGTCTTTCCCTGTAGCTACTAAGGCTGGTATGAAGCTGATATAAAACATACAGAGCACTGTATGGACTAGGAGGTCCATAAAGTTCTTAGAACACTTTTAAGGGCTCTACCACCACCACCGCAGTCAGAGCTGACTCGATCAAGGCAGCCCTGTAATGTCTAAGTGTGGGAGAGGGTCATACTACCTATTTCCAACTTGGAAACTGGTCAGCTTAATAGTGTCTCCTGTGAAAAGGTGGCTCTGCATACTCAATTGAAAAAGAGTCTAAGAATATCAACACACTCCCTATCACATGAAAGAGCACACCAGAGCCAAAGGGCCACAAGCCACTGTGGACCAGCTCAGGCATTCAGCCAGGGTTCATTTACAGCATCTTATTTAATCCTCATGACAGTGAGTTTAATATCATTCTCATCCCATTTTAGATGAGACAGTTAAAGCACAGTGAGGTTAAGCGACTTATGCATGTCACCCATTGGTAGAGTTGGAATTCAGACCCAGGTCAGTCTAAAAGTCCATCCTATTCCCAGCTGATTAAGCTGACTCCCTAGTATAAAGACACATATGGATTATGCACCATTTCAGAAGCAGGCAACCTTCCGTTCCTTACCATTAGTGTAAATGATTGCTAACTATAACTACAAATATTACCTTAGATTTCCTCCGTAGGATGTATTATCCTGAGAAATGAGTTCCCTTTACCGGGCAGCAGGCTCTACATATGTCTGGGACTGGATTAGTGTTTCCCAATTTTCAGTCAACCTTCATTTGCGCCACCTTCACGACTCTTGCTATTTTCAAGTGACACTTATAGCACCATTGTTACCTGCCACAAGTAGAAGGCATGCATAGAAGTAAATACAAAGAAAACTAAAGAATGACATTTGGATCCTAGCTTGATAAGGTGCCCTTGCTTTCTGTGAAAATAGAGATTAATAGCATTTGAGAAGTGGCAAATACATACAGACATCATCCTGAACTTTGTATTGAGTATAATCAGAATGATTGTACAGGATTGGAAAGGAAGTACCATTCACTAGATGATTTCATATTGTTGAATGCCTTGTCTGGGTACCCCCTAACATCATCTCACATGCTATGGAAGAGCGTTTGCTGTGGTCCCAATGGTAGCTTAGGAAATAATGAACCAAAACATTTTCAGGGTTCCTACCAGTCTTTCGATTTTGTAGAAAATTTATGTGCTTGTGCCTTTGGTAATCCACCTATTATATAAACTGATGTACATTCGAACAGTGCTCAGCAACACACGGGGTGTCATAAATATAGGTAATGGATAAATAACACAATCCTCACCCCCATTCGAAGGTACGCTAATGATCAAAACATGAGCAAGCAAGTTATCAAACTTACCTGTTCCTTTAACAGTTCCCTGAAGCCGAATGTGTCTCCAGAGACTAGAAACAAACACTGGGAAAAAACACTGCCTGTCAAAACAGAACACAGCTCACATCAGCTCAGAATCGTGTATGAAATTGTGTTGGATATTCTCTACTGAGCTAAAGTGCACTCTCTAGCAATTCCCATCTGAAGTTTATCTGTAATGATGAATTGCCTTCCAATGTTCCTTTCCGCCTCCCCAAAATATTTTGTCTGTGTAAGAGAGATAACATAGACAATTCTCAGGAAGAAGGAAGAAGCTATGTAGAAAGAGAATGCACATATCTGCTTGCTCCCTGTGGATATTCCCCAAATCTTAAACGTTAAAACAATAAATAATATATTGGGGAAACCACCAGAGGTTACAAATAAGAGTACTCAGTAAGAGTACTTAAGAACTGTTCTCTGTTCCTTGGCCACACTATAGTCAGGCACAAGCTCCCAGATACTCAAATACTGGTAATTTTCAAATAAAAATATCCTCTGTGTTCAATTACCTCCCAGAGAATTCTATTTGAAAAATTCATTAGATACAATTATCACCTCCATAAATTTTACATTCCCTTTCATAGACCTGAGAGTCAGGGACAGCAAGCATGAATGATTAAATAAAGCAAGTGACCAAATGTCATGCTTAGTTTTAAATTGTATCTGAAGGTATCATGCCAAGAAGCCAGAAGATGCTAACAGAAAGGTCAAAGAGAAAATCCCTGCTAGGGAGTCCCTCATATCTGGCATGATTATATATATATATATCATCTAAGCTAGGATAGATTTATAAAATAAACAGGGAATGTATCAGTTGGACAGAATTATCCACCCTAAAATTCAGTGACTTAAAAGAATGGTGATTCATTGTTTCTACAGCATCTTTGCATTAGCTGGAGGTTGGCTGACCTGAGCTGTGTTTGGCTGGGAGTAGCCCTGCTCCGTGTGCCTTTCACTTCCCTAAGTCCAGCACACTGGCCTGGGCGTGGCCTCCACCTGTCCACAGCAGAAGTTCAAAAGTGCAACCTCAATTGTACAAGAAGTTTTTCAAGCCTCTATTTGAATGAGTTCTGCTAACATCCCACTGTCCAAAGGTGTATGGCTGAACCTAGAGTCAAGGAACAGGGAATACAGTCCCTGTCTTGGTGAGCAGAACTGCAAAGTCATTTGAGAAAGAATATGGATGGTTTGCACTGCTCACCTAGTTCTTCATGGACAGGAGAGAAGTGCAGGTGCCATGAAATCAATCTATCTCAGGCTACAATTGATTAACCAGTCGTCCTAAATAGTCCACCTCAAAGTGACTCCCTATTAAAGAAACACTTACATGAGAAAAAGATGCCCTTGGTTGAAGTTTCCTGGTTAGATAGCCAGAAAAAATGACTTGTCATAACTATGTCCCAGGCCCTGACAAGCTAAATTCCAGGCCCCAAAATACCTGCAAGAACAGCCACCTTCAGTAAACACAGACTAAATAAGGGTAAGCTTGGTGAAGTAATTTACCCAAGGATACACATTTAGTAACTGGACACAGGCAAATGTCCAACCAAAACCTACTTATCTGAAAAGGCTCCCAGGACCCCATCTCACTGGGCTGTCTTCCTCACCTGCCTGGCAGAGTATATCTCTAAAAATGATATTGCAAGAGGCAGGTGCTCAAACATCTGTAGTCCATTCCCGGGAAGTTGTAATCCCAGCTAATGCCTTTTATGAGACAGAGTTTGACCTCCATGAGGAACACACTTTTGTTTAGAATATATTTTGATAATTAGCATTTCTGTGTCATCACCAAGGCACATTTAACGCATATTTTTAAATACACTTAAGTGTGACTTGAATTTAAACTTTTCACAGTTTAAAATTCAAATCTCTTTTTACTTAATCATCTAAGTCAGCAAAAGGATTAATATTAGAAATATAGTTAACTTATAGTAAGTAAATTACAGCCAGATAGAGAAGGTACTTTCTCATCACATGAGTCCCTTCCTTTGAGCTTCATCCTGAGCGTTAAAATTTAACTGGCTGGCTCTGGCCGGGTGGCTCAGTTGTTGCAGTGTCATCCTGCACACCAAAAGTTTCCGGGTTCAATTTCTGGTCAGGGCACATACCTAGGTTGTGGGTTTGATACCTGGTCAGGGAGTGTATAGGAGGCAACTGGTTGATATTTTTCTCTTAAGTCAATCTCTCTCTTTCTCTTTTTTTTTTCCCTATTTCCTTTTCTTTCTCTCTAAAATTGATAAATATATTCTTGGGTGAGGGTAAAAAAATTAACTGGTCGATTCACTCATTCAAGATCAATAATATTTCATGACCAAGGCATTCAAATGATTGTGCTTTCATTTAGTATTGGAATGGATCAAAATATCTCAAGAAACCGTCACAGGGGTGTCAAAACTTTTGGCATCTCTGGGCCACGCTGGAAAAAGAAGAGTTGTCTTGGGCCACACATTAAATACATTGCAACGAGTAATCACGAAAAAATCTGATAATGTTTTAAGAAAATTTATGATTTTGTGTTGCACCACATTCATAGCCATCCTAGGCCACATGTGACCCTTGGGCTATGGGTTGGGCACCCCTGGTTTAGAGCTTTCAGTGATACAAAAGAACTTAGGAACATGAAATAGATCTGATGTATACCTCACTTCAAATTTGCAAACATCGCCATCAGACAAAACCTAGGTGTTAACTGAGCAGGCTCTGCCCTTTGGCTGGACCCCCAATTCCAGGGCCTGTGAAAGGCAGACACACTCCACACATTTTGTAGGCCAAGTTCATTCTTGGCTCCCTCTGCCTCTTGTTTCTGTATCTGAGGGTGCTATCTCTGTTTCCCCCTGAAGGCAATATATCCCACCTATCTTTTCTCTGCCTTGCATATCTACCCACTTATAGCAAGCATTCTATGAGTCTATGAGATTTCACTAAAATTTGAGAATCACAAGAAAAATGTTCTGGGTATCCATTGGTATGTTACCAAGGTCTGGCTGCAATAAATCACCCCCAAATTTAGTGGTGTAAAACAATACAACCACTTTTTCTTCTTCTTCTTCTTCTTCTTATTATTATTATTATTATTATTATTATTATTTATTATTATTATTATCATAGTCCTGCAAGGTTACAGGGGTGACCAGGGATGGGCCCAGCTGTTTAGTGCTCATTCGGCCTCCCAGCCAGTCACAGATGCTGGGGATGGAGCTCTCTCTAGGCTTCCTCATTCTCATGTCGCCTGCCTGCACTGGGAAGGCTCAAATGGTTGGGGACTAGAACAGGGTAGTTTCTCAAGGCTGTCATTCCCTCTACAGTCTTTCTACATGGTCCTTGCCTAAGCATTTGTGCTCAAGGACAGTTCAAGGCTCCAAAGCAAGAGTCCTATCAGAGACAGCTAACAGAGACTATCTAACCTTTTCCAACCTGGCCCTGGAAGCCATAGTTTCTTTAAGTACATTCTTTCTGTCAAAGAAGTCACTACGTCCCACCAGTTTCAAGGGAAAGAGACAGACTATCCCCTTTTAATGGGACAGTAGCAAGGTTCCAAAAAAGGGTATCAGACCAGAAACATTTTTGTGGTTGTTTTTGGATAATAGTTTGCTACAAAGGGATGATATTACAGAGGGTCATGTCATTTTGTTGACCACTCTCTCTCTCCTTTTCCTGCCCTAGCTCTTTACTGCCTTCTTCCCATGTTCCTTCTGAGCTCCAAGTTTTCTCCCTCTATGTAAAGAATAGTTTAATTCTCTCCCAAATCCTATTTCTACTGCTAGTCAGAACAGAGGGACTCTATTCCCCAGGAAGCTGAACATCTACCTTCTCTAAAAATCCATTTTGTTCCCTTACTCTGATTTAGAAGTAACACTCGGGCCTAGTGTCTGTAAGACAGCAAGCAATGTTGTGGGTGGAAAGAAAGAGAGCATCAAAAATAAGGGCACTGGCCTCAGTCTTTCACAAAGAATTCTCCTCCTTTAGGAGAGAGCCAGAAAAAAGTAAAGGAGCAGGGAGTCTCATGCATGCCAAGAAAAAAGATACATCCTCAGTAATGCAAGGCACAAAAATAGGTGGACAAGACCACTGAGGCTTGGATGGCATCATTTAATGGTCTATTTGGAGACAGAGGAATCCCACTGCTGCAGCACAGACTAAGTGATTAGCGAACAAGGTAAAAGTGTAAGATACAGAAAAGGCCTCAGGAAGGGAAACAAATGTCTGTAACTATTATAGCAATGTCAAAACCCTTTTGGAAAAGGACCTGACTTTGTATTTCCATTTCATCTTCTATGTCTATTGATTTTGCCAATGGTTTTTTAAAAAGCAATTATAAGTTATTTCTGAAGATGCCATTGCATGAAAATTGTTCTGTTACAATAGTCCCTTCAGCACAATATCCTAGGAAAATGCTTTCCTTAAGAGAACATGTTTGAGATGCACTAATTTAGATTATATTCAGTAGCATGTATTCACAAATCTAACTAATAATGACAAGTAATTAAGGTTTTTTTCTTTATGTAATAAGAAGTCCAAAGATTCCAGAAGAGTCACTAGAATGGGTTTATGATTTCATCAGAGATTCAGTTTTCTTCTACTGTATCTTCTTAGCTCCACTCACATTAGTGTGTGGCCTTTATCCTATGGTTGCAGAATGGCTGCTGCCGTTTCAGTCCTCCACTCACGTGCCATGTCAGACGAGGGACAATGCAGCAGACGCCTTCTCCCTTATGAGGCTTTACCTTTGTATGACAAGACAAAAGCTCTTCTCAGGGCTACCTGCCTACATCTTAAGAAACCAGAGCTCTGCCCCATGGCCACAGTAAATCTAAGTGATATTTTAGCTTTCCAGTAAAGCTAGAGGAAGATAAAGACATGGGAACTGTGAATGCTGTTTGGTTACCAAAGTACGGTGTCTGCCAAACTAGTACCAGGTGACTCAGGCACGCTGGCTTCTGCCTGAATCCTCTGATCTAAGTGTTTCATCATGCAGGAGCCCTTTAACCCCAGGTCTCCAATTTTCTCATCCAAAAACAATGGAATGTTTCCAATGTTATCCAATATAATATCCAATGATTCTCTGCATCCAGGATTATTCTGAGGCAGAGTGACTGAGACAGGCATTGTTGGTCCCCTGACTAACAGCCATTTCCTACCTGTCTTTGTCATTGGCTGAGACCAGCTTCTGCCTGGTGAGGTTTTCTAAGCCTCTCTCCCAACTAGAGCACAACCATGTGACCAAAGTTTGTCTAAGGAGGCCTAAGGAAAAGTGAACCATCGCCTCTGGGGAAGATTTTCCACCAGACTATAAGCTGAATGTGTACAAAGTCTTCTGGTTCCCTCCCCCACCCTTTCTCCATTCTAATTACTCCTGTCTTTGCCTCGGTTGTATGAGCTATAGCAGCCATTTTGTACCAAAGAGGCAATAAACTCAACACTCTGAAAAGGATAGAATGGAAAAATGATAAACAATTTTAGTCACTGATGGGATCAATGATCAGGGCCATCTTTTCCCAACTTTATGTTCCAGGAAACAATTCAAACCCTGTTTGTTTATGCTGTTCTTTTATCTGATACTATTCCCTGCAGCCCAAAACATCCCATACAATACGATGGTCCAGTAGAAACAGCTGTAGATTCTAAACTAGCTTAGTCTTGCACTTCATGTGCATATGAATAACCAGGGGAGCTTGTTAAAATGCAGATTTCTGATCACATAAGTCTGCTATGGGAGCTAAAATTCTGCATTTCTAACGATCAGGTAATGCTGATGTTTCTGTTCTGCAGCTGATCTGCACTGCAGATTGAATAGTAAGGTGCTAACCCATATGTGACTATTGATCAAGTCACCTCACTTCTCCAAGCCTCAATTTTCTCATAGAATCTTACATCTTATGACTGTCTTATTAAAAGGAAATACATTCATTTCCTCCACAAATGGAGACACACATGAAAAGTGAACCAAGGAAGTATAAATGCTGTGATTTATTTTAAGCCTTCTGCTGAAGGGTCATTAATCTCATTACTTGTTACAAATTGCATCCAGGACAAGGGCACATCAGCCAGAGCTTGTTCCCATGACTGTCCAGTGGCCCCACCTACACAGAAATATCATGGGAACAGAATGTTAAACTTAGCTGTGTTTGCAGCTGCTCCTTGGGATCTCATTATGCATAATGTGTGTGCTAATCAGAAATTCAATTAATAAAGATTTGAAAAGATTTAGAGCAATCCATCCTCTTCTTTGTCCCATTCTCTTTCAATGACAATGAAGAATGAATGTACTTATTCTTTTAATAGAAGAAAAAAAAACATCTGCCTGCAAGGGTACGTGTAGTTTGGTACCCTTTGTCCCAAGCGGTCCTGGCCATCCACACACATCTCCGTCCTGCATTGGAGTCTGGCTGCTTTCACATCCTACTGTTCTTCTCTCCCCTTTGCCATCGCTGTTCTTCTGTTATGCAACTGGTGGAAAATAACCTGCCCTCCTTTGGTATATTTCAATCTTCCCATTTACTACACCCTGAAACATGTCTGGTTCCAGAAAGGAATGGAGCCCTGTTCTATCATGAGTGGGAAAATGAGGAATATTTTTTTTCCTTAAGTTTTTTAAATATATTTACTTCTTAGAACTGTTTTGGATTTACAGGAAAAAAATTGAAAAAAATAGTAGAGTTTTCATTTGCCTCACATTAGTTTCCCCTATTATTATCTCCCATTTATGTGATATATTTTTTTGCAAATAATGAACCACTAATGATACATAATCATTAACCAAAGTCCATAGTTTATTTAAATTCCTTGGATTTTACTTAAAGACCTTTTCCTGTTCCAGGATTCCATATTACATTTACAGTTATGTTTCTTCGGGCTCCTCTTGCCTGTGAGCATTCCTCAGACTTCGTTTAGATGACCTTGAGAGTTTTGAGGAATGCTAGTCAGGTGCTTTGTAGGATGCTCCACTATTAAAATTGTCTAATATTTTTATCAGAAGACTGAGGTTCTGGGTTACTGAGTAGAAGACCAGAGAGATAAAGTGCAGTTTCTCATCACATTCTATCAAGCATACATTCCATCAACATGATTTACGACCATTGACGTTGACCTTGGCCACTTGCCTGAGGTAGAAGTGGTCAGGTTTCATCAGGGTGCAGTTATCCTTTTTTGTCTTCTTTCCATATAGTGCACTTGCGAAGGAAGTCACTTTGGACAACCTACACCTAAGTAGTGGGGGCTTATGCTTCAACTCCTTGAGGGTAGATATCTGCATAAAATATTTGAAATTCTTCTGCATGGGAGATTTGTCAGTTTCCCCCATTTATTCATTTATTTGATGATTTGTTTACATCAGCATGCACTCATGGATATTTACTTTATACTTTGGGTTAAAATCCAATACTACTTCATGTTCTTGCTCATTCTAGTTAGGGTCATTGGGAGAAAGCTCTTCTGTGGACCCCTATTCCTCCCTGGCACATCCACATCACTGCACATTTTTCTGCTTAGTTTCTGGTGCTACAAGATGGTCCAGGTGTATCTTCTATAGAAGATAGAAGATAGGAGAAGGTGCGGCCTCTCCCAGTCATAGAATCAGTCATTTCTCCAAGGAGCCCTGGTTATTTTTATCAGACACTGGTACTAGAAATCAAAATCTGGGTTCTAGCTGTCTTCATTGCTTATAAGGTGTCATTTCTTTTGGGCTGTCTCATCTGAGAGAGCAAAAAACCATGTGTTTATACTAACCCATGTATAGGCTTCATACATATCTATATGCATTTCCACACATAAACATCTCTGTCTATATTAAACTTAACATGAGTTCATGCTGAAAGCTCCAACTCTAATCCAGTTGCCACATGGATCATTCTAGCTTGCTCTTCTTGCTTGCCTGTAACCTCCTACTCACGCCATCTGCCATCCATTTAATTAGTTCTATTCCAGTTGCATGGATGGCAATATCAGGACTGTTAACTATACCCCCGTAGAAACAACATTATTAACTGGGGTATGGTTCCTCTTGCCTTAAGTCTCACAAACTCCTATTTCCAAAGATACATAGGTCAGCATCTTTCTCCCAATTGTCTTCAGTGTGATTATTTCATACATGTATCACACAGTTAAATTCTCTCGTACCCATCTGGACTCCTTGTTGAGATCCCAAGATTATTTATATATTTACATAGTTAATGATAATTTGGAGTTCAAAGTGAATAATGCAGCTCAATGTTCTTCAAAGAAACTCTTATTTACCCTACTTCACAAACCATCCAATGCAATTTTTTTGCTTTTAATTTAATATCATTGAACAATTAAATTATAAAATTGTAGAACATAACAGCTATTGGGACTCTCAGGAGTTTCTTCACATGTGTAACAAATGAACGACAGGCCAAATAAATCATATGGTTTGTCCAAGAGCTCAGCTAGAGATAGAAGCATAAATGGAATTCAGCCTTCATAACTCCCCATTTAAAGCTATTTTTCTTATACCACCTAATATATAGGAAGAAGGGTGCTCTCTATAAGAGAAATGAAAACCTGGTTTAATTCTGATGGACCTAAATTCCCAATTCTCACTGGCATTGTACCACAAATGCACACTTGGGCTTGCTATGTTTTGTTTCTTTGTATAGAGTGATTTCACATCAGTTAACTTTTCCCCTTGTTTTATAAGAGTATTTGTGGCTACTCAGTCATAATATGGTCACTTCCAAGAGAGTCACTAAGTACCTTCCAGTGGACTTCAATTAGATTGTCTTTCCCAGTCTTGTGCAAAGAAAGGAAGAAAAGTGAGGATCTGTTTGGAGCAACTGAAAGAATGAGATATTCTTAGCCGTGATAGTTCAGAGCATCAATTCTGACATTGACTCTTCCTAGAGTCTTCCCTGACTCATTTATCTCTACCTCGGGGTGTTCTTTCTCTTTTCTCTGTGTTTACAGCATTTGTCACACTACTCTGTCATTAGACTGTGAACTCTTGAGGTCTAGGGCCATGGTATTCACATCAATTCCTTCCACAATTGACTTTATATGTAGCAAGTAAGAACCATTCAATTAATATTTGTGTAAGTAGTCAGCAAGGGATGCATGGAATTAGAAATACTATTAAAAAGTTGAAAACAAGAGCAAGATGGGGAAAAAAAGCAAGCCAATACTTGAGGTGAAAAAAAACAAGAAAAGGATGAGAAAATAGGGTTGGAGTTGGCTTTGTAACTGAAGGGCCTGGGAAAGAAAGGAGATTGAGGCTACCAAGCAAAACTGACACTTTGCAAACAAAATAATTCTGAAACAATCATAAATGTACAGTCCTTCCAGAATGTTAACCACCTGTGATTTGGTAAAACATCCCTCTGTGCCTCCAAATTGGAGGTAAATCATAGACTCTTAGACCTTAAGGTTGTAAGAAATCTAAGAACCATCCACCTTCCTTTCTCTTGCTCAGTTCTCTGCTTCACACTCTCACAGCCCAGTGAAGAGAATTCAGAGAATCACAGGAGAGAATTCAGAGAATCACAGGCCCCACTGTTGCATGAAACATGGATTCCTGACAGGACTAAAGGTTGTGAGAAGCAAAGCTTCATACCACTGTTTGAGGCACCTCTTGGCTGAAAGACAGAAATCTGGTTTAGGGATTCAAAGTTACAGAACCCCCCAAAAAGTTCCATCACAGGGGTAGGAGAAGGGTGACAGATGGTTAGATGTTAAACTACATTCAGATGATAAAGCAAAAACAAAAATAATAATAATAAACCTTGTGCAATTGATACTGGACTCTAGGACAAAAAGGACAAACAGAATGATGGAATGGGCTATTAATGGAAATAACTGACTTTGAGAAATAAAACAAAAGTAATATAGAATGGCTAACAATGTGTATAGAAGTATATGGACATGGATGCGAATCTGACTTCTATTCACTAATGGAGTGACTTTGGGCATGTTACTTATACTTCCCTAGCCTTGCCCTCCTTTCTTATAAAATGAGGATGGTAATAGTTACCTGGTAAGATTCTTAAGAAGGTAAATTGAGGAAAAATATGTAGAACACTTAACACAAAAGTGGGATAGACATCATCATCATTCTCACTACCATCATTATCAACATCATCATCATCATCATCATATCAACCATCACTAAAACTTATCAAATATTTATTGCTTGTTAAACATTTTACTAGGTGTATTACATGTAATTCTTATTCTTCATATTATTCTTGATCAATTGCTAATATCAGAAACTAAATTTTGTCTTTTTAACAAAGTCCTGGAAATGACAGTTTTCTTCTGCCTTGCAGAATTTGTATGGAGCAGCCTAAAGGCAGGCGAATGAACGGCACATGATTTTTCCCAAGTCTTTCAGATTCCTACAGTTTGTAATAAGATTAGACATCCAGGGCACTGCTGGTTACAGGAGAGACAGGGAGAAAGACTATGGCATTTGTACAGTTGCCCAGTGTGGTGAGAGACAGCTGGCGATGTCTAATGCCCCGTGTCAGGCTGGAGAGCTGGTCTCACCAGCTCTTTTCTTCTCAGGCTCAGGCACTTGCTGCTTCATGTCTCTTCAGAGTCAGGGCTGCATTTCTCAGTGCCTGCATTTCTCCATAAATGGTAACAATCTCCTCTAATGAAGAGGAAAGTGAAATGCTGTTAAAATAAAGGAACTTGCATAAATGGAAGGAGCATTCATTACTATTGCCTTTAGCCTCCTGGTAATTCATGCTTTCTTTCCCTGGTGATTGGCATGATTACATGTTATTTAATTGTATATTTAGTTCTCTACAGAGATTACAGACATGTTTCAGCTTAGCTAGAGGAGTTTTCAATCAAAATGAGTGAACATAATTTTCCTTATTTTAGATTAAGTTAATATGGCTGGGCTCATTTTAAATGTATGATCACATTCGTGGGGTTTTCAGTAGGAAGTTTTGGATAGAGATTTAGTCCTTCTTGTTATCATCTGGAAAGCTTGTGAGATCGTTTGGTCTAGGTCCTGACCTTGAGTACTAGGCTAGTCCAGTGAGTAAATTGCAAAGAAGCCAGGCTAGACCCCTCTCCCTCACTGGGCTGAATCTGAAACGTACCAGATTCCTCTGTGCCAGGTTCTCGTTACCTTTGTCTGATGTAACACTGTAAAACTTTCTTGGGCAAGTAAAGCGACCCATGATTCCTGGCAAGGGTAGGAGCCTGGCAAGTCTCATGTCCAGGGTTCTGGTGTCCCTGCTGTCCCTTCAAAGTAGACATAGATATTGCCAAAGCCAAGTAAAACATAGAGGAATATGCTAGAGTCTTGATTCCACAAGGGTGTGTCTTTCTTCACAAACTGAGACTTTACTCCCCAAATTTGGAGAACATTATGGCTACATGACAAGAGTCTATGACAGTAGAGCCCAAGTGCATGGCAAGGGAGAGGGAAGAACTTATTTTTAAAAAGTCGTGGGCAAACCCGGGGAAAGGCTTACACACTGATCACTAGATCAGGATCCATCACCCACCAACAGGTACAGCCTGGAACTTCAGATTTATGAAATATTGCCAAAAGAGCTCATCCACCTTTCTACATGGCACAGCACACGTCACCATGTGCCCATGTCAGAAAATGAGTAACATTCACATAAGCATCAAATAATTTACACAATGGAAAATACATTTCCCCAAGCATCAGAAAGTGTTTATATACCAACCCTCCAAAAACATGTGACTTTTACATATGTTTTTACTCTCGAAGCTGCTGATAGAAAGCTCAACCTGGGAAACCCATGTTTGAACTAAGAAGTTGTCTGGACAACAGAGAGAATTCAGCCTGGTTTTGTTCAAATCTACCTGCGATTTGGGGACTTTCTGCCCTTAGACTCTCACAGGACAAATTTGACAACCTCCACAAGGGAACATATATTTGTCAGAACGAGAAGAGATTAACAACAGGTAGGAGACCCGAGTCCAGCCCTGGCTCTGCCACTAACTAGACACAACCTTCCTGGACTTCAATTCTCTCATTTACTAAATAATCTAGTTGGGCTAGATTAATATTCCTCAACCCTGGACATACTTGAATTAAATGGGAAGATTTTAAAAATATGAATGCCCAGGTCTTACCTTGGACTGATTAAATCAGACCCTCCAGGGGCAGGACTATTTGATTAAAGTTCCAAAGGTGATTCTAATGTTCAATCAGGACTGAGACCCATGAGGCCAGACTACTTCTGAGTCTACACTGCATGAACATTCTGTTGCTTTCAGTTTTCCTTCACCTCTAAGTGTTCCCCCATCTCTGAACTTTCTCTCCTGTGGAAGGCAGAATTTAAGGATGACTTCCAGTGAGTTATACCTCTGGAGCAACACCCTCCGAGTGCAGGCAGAAACCATGACTTTCTTCTGGCCAAGAGAATATGGCAAAGGTGTTGAAATAATCACTCCCACGCTTATGTCATATCATATACAGCAGACTGTGGTGACAGTTCTCCTATAGGCTTTGAAAAACCAAACTGCTGAACTGTGTGGTCTCTGCTTTAGTCTCAATGCTTGCATAGCATTCAAAGTTAGGTGTTGAAATCTAACCTCCAATAAATGGCACTTGGAGGTAGGGCTTGCAGGAAATAATCAGATCATGGGGTGGAGCCATCATGAAAAGATCTAGTGCCCTTATAAGAAAAGGCCAGCAAAAGGAAGTAGCAAGAATTATTCAAAGTGATGAAAAGCGAGGACCTACAACCAAGATTACACTACCCAGAAAGACTATCATTTAGAATTAAAGGGCAGATAAAGATCTTCTCAGACAAGAAAGAGTTAAAGGAGTTCATCATCACCAAACCAGTATTATATGAAATGTTAAAGGGTCTTCTTTAAGATGAAGAAAAATAAAAGATAAAAATATGAACAATAAAATGGCAATAAATACATAGCTATCAACAATTAAATCTAAAAATCAAAATCAACAAACAAGCAGGACAGAAACAGACTCACAGATACAGAGAACATTCTGTATATAAAGTAAAGCCTAGGGAATATAGTCAATAATACTGTAATATCTATGTATGGTGCCAGATGGGTATGAGATTAACCAGGGTGATCACTTTGTAAGTTCTATGATGTCTAATCACCAGGGTGTACACCTAAAACTAATAATATTGTATGTCAACTGTAATTGAAAAATACAAAATGAAAAATAAAGGAAGAAGGAGAGGCCAGAAAACTAGCACACTCTTTTTCCGTAGTATAAGGATACATGAGAAGCTGAAAGTCCACAACCTGAAAGAGGCACTCACTGCAATAGTAAGTGATTACTATGGCAATATTACTCACACTCCAAAACTATAAGAATAAATTTCTCTTTATAAGCCACTCAGGCTATGGTACGTTGTTTTAGCAGCCAGGACAGACTGACAATCTTTAAGGGAGACACACAGCAAGGAACCCTCTAAGAATGGGCCCTGGCTGACAACATGCAAGAACGTGGGGACCTCAATCCTACAGAGCTAAAGAACTGAATTCTGTACAAAATCATATGAGGTTAGCAGAGGATCCAGAATTTCAGAATGCAGCAATGTACACTTAGCTAGAACCCTGTGGGACCCCAAGCAAAGCACTTACAGTCTGTGACTGGCCTCTTGACCCACAGAAACTGTGAGATATAAAGCAGGTTGTTATAAGTTGTTAAGTTTGTTACACAACAATAAAAAACAAACACATCGTTAAAGGGCATAAACGTGTTGAGTGTTACACAGTGCCCGGTGGCATCTTAGAGAAAGGTGCAAAGGTACGTATTGGAGAAAACAGGACTCGTGATGCTAAAAAAACAAACTGTAGGATTAAGCTTTTGAGTAAATGAAATGAGCACAAAAATTAATACATACCTGACATTTAAGTTATAATTTCTCAATTAGGAGTGTTTATTTATTTAGTCAAATTCTATTATTGACATCTTTGCTATTACATAACCAAATACCTTAAGGTTTATTCTTCCCATGTTTTGACCTCAGGTCTCTCGCTTATAAGGCTGGCAGAAAAATTTCCCTTTTCAGTTGCAAAGCTCTATGATCCTGTGCTCCTAACAGAGTGAGCACAACAGCATAATGATTAAGGGTATGTAGTTTGAAGATATTCTGACCTGGGTTTAAATTCCAGCTCTACTACTTACCAGTTATAGATCTTTGGCTGAGTAATGTATCAGTCATGCTAAGCCCCAGTTTCCTTATTTATAAAATGAGAATAATAAAATTCAATCTTCTAGCATGGGGGTTATTATTTGAATCAATGAATAGAATAGGTTTAATTAAACAAAGTACTTAATACATAGTAATGACTCAAGAATGGTAGTGGTGGTGATTGTGGGTGGTTGTGGGGCTTTTCTACAAGTTTTTTGCTTAATTGTCACAGAAAAACTTTTTTTATTTTTATAATCTATTGTAATCCTGCTAGGAGATCATTCGGAAAGCCCAGAATGTTCACTAGGCACATTTGAAAGCCTCCATAGAATTGGGAGGAGAATGCAATGTCTGCAGAGGATGGCAGTGTCCTGCCCCAAGTCCTCTGTAGCCCCTTCTATGTTCGCACATCAGTCTTCAAAAGCAAGAGGGCCAGTGCTGAGAGGATGGACAACACAGAGAATAACAATGCATTCCAAGTTTATCTGGGTTAAGGAACAAAAACATGCATTTTTCCACATTCTTTTACTTGCCCCTAATCTGTTCTTTTCCTTTCTATGATTAAAGTGAGCCTTTTTCAGGCACTATTCTGAACTACTTGCAGAGACCAGATGTGGTTCTTTTCAAGTCAAAGGATGGGAGGCTGCTTGACAGCCTTGAAAAGCCTTCAAAAATTGTATTTGAGCTGTATTATCCAGGAAGACTATGGCCAGATACCATATTCTTTGCTCAAGCAGAGCTATAAAAAAATAAATCCCAAAGTTTGCTTTTGAGAGCCTCACACTCAATTTGAAGAAAGAGAACCATAAAGCTGGGCACCGAGAGAGGTTTTCTTTTGGGCTGTGAAGAGCTTTCAAGAAAGTTGCCTAACAGTCCCCAGAACTCACATGTATTTGGCAAAGGGTGGACTGCTTTTCAAAAGAGAACTAAAATGAGAGATAAATTTCCTTTCATGAAAAAAAAATTAAGGATAAACAAAAGTTCTTAGCAGTTAAGCAAAGGAAACACTAAATTTTATTGAAAGTTTAAAGTAGGAACTTAACATATTCACTGCCAGAAACTTGGCATGAGCTAAATACAAAGAGGTTTAGATACATTCATGAATGTAAAAACCATAAGGAATCATCAACTTCAAATCAGAGGTCTTGGAAGTATTCAGAGAGCCTGAAATACATGTCACAAACAAAAAGCAGTTCATCCCACAAACGTTGCTTGGTGATACCATCGGAAAAGTAATTCATCACCAATTGGTCCCTGTGTGGCATTCCCATTTTCTGGACACACGAAAGAATAAGAATAAAAAAAGAATAATAAAATTTTTTTCCAAAAACATTTTTATCTATAGCAAAATCACTCTCAATATTGTAGTTTTCATTTGAGGGGTAATCACAATAAAATTTGCCTTTGTTGAGTCGCTTAATCCTTGCAAGCTGTATGATTAAAATCAGAAGCAAATGTCCCACGAAAACCATGTCCAGGTGTACGGCTGACCTTTGCTCATACAAAATAAAGTGTGACTGCTGGCCCTTAAGACCATATCTGCTTCACTCTGTAGATGCAAGGCTGAGAATCGAGCCTCCTGTCTAGAAGGTATGAGAAAGAGAGGAAAAGGATGAAAGAAAGGGGAAAACAATTTGGAAACTGTGCTCAAGATGACCACCTGTCAGTTCCTGCTATGGGAAGATCTTGGAAGAAAGAATTGAGTGTTAGGACCTAGCATGCACTCCAAATCCCATTGGAGAGTGCTGTTCCCATTGGAACCAAAGGCTTGAGTCCAGATGGTTAAATCATGTGACTCCATGCACAGCAAGTTGTGAAGAAGACCATTGAGTATTCTCAATGCACTCCTGGCAATTCTGGGACTGTATCAACATATTTTCTCAGCATTTCTCTAGGCCTGATGCTTCTCCAAGCTATTAGAAATCATTTATGGAATGATGATCATGTCTTGTATCAAAACTGAGTTTAAAAGAACATTAATTATGTCTTTTGTTCTTAAACTGCAGAGGACTTGAATGTAGGAACTGTGGCTTATTTGCCATGGATTCCTGCCACCAGGCAAAGTGTTCAACAAATGCATTTATTTACCCCTTTCACCCATGTCAAATGCGAGTTGTTCATAAATTTCTCACATAATCACAAAACTGATAGCTAGTTAGATGTGGTTTTCTGGATACATGATGAGATATAGCTTGAGGCAATGGGGGTCAGGCCTTTGTACCTTGATTCAGTTAATGAGGAGCTGTGGCTACCTACCTGCAGAAGAGAGCATAACCTCTCAGGCATCTCCTAAAAATATAAGTCCTATGCCACAGAGCATATCTCTGGAGAAGGATGCAGCTTTCAACTCTTATCAAGCAAACTCAGAGTAGCTTGAGGACAGGTGTACCCGCTCTATAAATGGGACCAACGAGACTTGCTATGGCTTGTTTCTAGCTTGTTTCAAAGGACTGTCTCTGTAACACCTCTCATGAGTACCTCCAACCTTTACCATATACTCCAAATATGCCCTTTAAAGAAAAAGTAGAGATCAAGTCATGTATATTAGATGAATGAATATTAAGTGTATGAAACTCAGAATTTCTCTTTTACTTATATTCAGCAGATTCTTAAATATGACATCAGGGACTGGGGAATCTAAGGAGTGTGCCAGGATATTATAGATAAAACATTACTCTTTTCTGTTTCAATAGCTCTATAACTGATGATAAGCAGATTTTGCTAAACTTTCAAAAAAATTCTCCTCTGGGCTAAAATCACACATGATAAATTTCAAGGGGAAAGGATCATTTTTTCCTAAAGGTTACAGGCCCAAATTATAAACTCAAGTCAATAAGTTAGACGTCTAAAAAATTCTAAAAATAGGGGTGGATAATAAGAGTGCTTTCTCAACCAGATCTGCAACCTTCCCTCTGCTGCACTCAGAGAAAGCAGCAGAAACTAATCTTTCTCCTCAAGTGGAAAAATAGGTAATAGAAATCCACCAGATGCCTTGGATTTTGTGCACTGACATACACTTTCATCAATCTCATTTATTTTTGTCTGGAGTCTTATTTTCAGCCATTTCCAGAATAAGGCCACATCCACCAAAATGCTCTGATGGGAGGAAATGCCTTATATTAGCAGGCACACTGATTTTCTTGTTTTTACCATCAGTGATGACAAGTATCCACTGAAGGGAGGTGAGATGGTGGCTCAGAGAATCTTAAATAAGCAATTTGCTAGAGTTCATGGAAACAGGGAGAAGTCTGGAGATCCCTGCAGGGTGCACTTTGGACAGGGTACGAGAAGTGTTTTGTCAAAAGGTCTCCAGCTGCCCCAAATGGAGAATAGGACCCTCAAAAAATGAGAAAAGGGGTCCAGCATGGTCATTGTTGAAAAGACATGGGGTGGGAGGCTTAGGTCCTGCCCAGGTAGCTTCCCAAGCACCAATGCCTTCAACAAGTAACACATGTGATTGGGTCATTTGGCTAATTAAAATAATTGAGTGCAGACAGATGATAAAAAAAAAAGGCATACTGCCATACAGCTAGAGAGACAGCCGAAACTGAAATCCAGACGTGCAATGATCTCTCTAAATCTTTGCTGAGTCATTGATTAAGTAAATTTTATTCTTTTCAATCCAAGTGACACACAGTATACATTTTTGGCTTTTTTTTCATATAAGTAGATTCAGAGAACAAAAACAAAATCTGTTAACAGATTATGGTTTTGGTTCATATGGGGACAATTTAGTTGCCCCCACTTTTGCCATGTAAGATCCATCTATCAAGCTAGGTTTCATTTTAAGACTTTGTTTATTTACTTTTAGAGAGAGGGGAAGAGAGGGAGAAAGAGAGGGAGAGAAAAACATCAATCAGTTGCCTGGCTTGCAACCCAATCATGTGTCCTGACTGGGAATTGAACCAGTGACATTTTGGTTTGGCAAACTAGTTTTGTTTCCAAGCTTCCAATTCTAATTCTTTCTCAATATCTCTCCTCCATCATTCTTTCTAATAACCCTTCTTTCCATCTATCCCCCTTTCTTCTCTTTTCCCACACTTCAACAAAGTTTGACAGCCCAGCTCCTTCCCCTTCGCACCAGAGCTCACCCCAGGCCATCTGGCCATGTGATTGCCAGGGGAAGACTGGTGACGTCTCAGGGAGACCCACAGAGCAACAGCAGTCCTTTGAAGATGCCAGCTGCTCTTCCTGTTTCTGAGAAATTGGAGGAAACAAGACCGCATGCTGATTCTTCCTCCCCACAGAAGCTGGCTTTGGAAGAGTGAGCTGAGCAGGGTACCTCTGATGTTGGCCTGCAAGCTGCCTCCACTGGGCGGGGGGAAGGGAGGGAGAATATTCATAGTCCCAGGGGCTCCTTACCCAGGTCCTGCTCTTCTCCCAGCTGGCAGGACACAGCTGCTGCCAAAGAACAGAAAGATGAACATATTGCAGTTTCCACTTCAAAACCAGAAGTTTCCAGCCAGTTGTAGTTACTTCGCTTGGAATATATTACATGAAATCACATGATATTACCAATACCGGACTCCTCTGACCTATAAAAATGGTCAAGCCTAATCTCATATGGCTTAACCTAATCTATCCTGTATGGTGTCTCAGAATGACAAGGAAATCATGGCAGAGAAAGAAAATCTATAGAGGACCTCCATTCACTATGTCGACTGTATCATTCACATGCTCAAAAGTATGTGGTAGATCCCTATTACTCCACCATAAAGTTTGCTTGCATCACAGAGGTGAGCTAGCCCCTCTATAAGGGCTGCAACCTAGCAATAGCATTCATTCCTACTTCTCAGCACTCACCTGCCCTGTCCTCTCAACCTCTCCAAACTTTTCTCTCCCTCCACCTCTTGAAGTTTAGGATATGTCATGGGGGTTTACAAAAATTCCCAACTTTCCGCCACTTATTTACATATTCAACTTAACTCATTTGTCTTCCTAAAAGCAACAGATAGCAGAAATAAGAACTGTAACTAAAGGCTGATGAAACTGTCGTTTCCCAGACTTTGAATATTATTAAAAGTTGACCTCACAGGCCTGGCTGGTGTAGCTCAGTGGACTGAGCGTGGGCTGAGAATCAAAGGGTCACTGATTCAATTCCGAGTCAGGGCAAATGCCTCAATTAGAACCAGGTCCCCAGTGGGGGCACGTGAGAGGCAACCACACATTGATGTTTCTCTCCCTCTCTTTTTCCCTCCCTTCCCCTCTCTCTAAAAATAAATAAATAAATTTTAAACAAAATTAACCTCACAAATGTAAAAGACAAGTTTGAATTTCTGTTAAAATAATAATGCATCACTTGATCTCCAATCGATGTAAGGAGAGGTATGCCAGGAATAATCCTCAGTCCAGGAGTTTCTTCCATGGAGCTGAGGAAACTGACAAACTGAGCATTTGCCAGGATGATGCCACCCAGAATCCCTGGGAGGAAATAAATAACTGTTTTCCCAGCTCTGCAGATGGGAGCACTCCTGTTGGATCTCCCTTCAGGAGCTCCTCAGGTAATTGGTTTTATGGAAAATTGGCCTTTCAGGCACCACAACCTTCTATAGTAGTGATGGGCTAACTGAACCATGAGCAAACCAGAGCCCAGCCGACCCTTTTGCTAATATTTACACTATACAGTAATCGGGGCTGGCTGGGAACTGCAAATATGCCCACCACAGAAGCTCAGTGGCCTTCATGGTGTTTTCTTCCAGCCATTCTACAGACCATATGTCCTAAGTCATACTCTGGCCCTGACAATAGGCATGCAGTTTATTTTCAGGGACGTTACTAAATAGAATCATTTCACACCCTATATTCCCTTCTATTAGAGTTGTTACCTCTTCCTCTCTATACCTATCTCTTCTCTTGCTTTCTCCTAGTAAATACTTTTTCCTTGATTCTTTTTTCACTTTCAGAGAAATTATTTATTCTGAGTATATTTCAACTGTTCCAGAGCACAGAAAAATATGGAAATCTAGTGGATGTTGTTGGTGCCCCACCTAGACCTCTAGAACTTTATTAATGAAGGTGATACCTTGGTCCTGAATCAAGTTATCTGAGCTGGAATAACATTTCCCAGAATTTACTTTCTTAGGTGGTTCTAGGTGAGCCTTAAACTCAGAGAAATATGCTTGAGATTGAAAAGTAGAAGTATATCCACAGTAGAAGTAAATTCTGAAGATGAATGTGGGACTGGGTCTTGATACCACTCACACACATTGTCACTGGACCCTGGATCCCTGGCATGGTAGACAGAAGCTGAGCTTGGAGCTTGTTCAGTTTTTACCAGATATTCTTCTTCAGTTTTTCTCTAGTCCTGGGCCAATTAAGTTCCAGCTCCAAATTAAGAGCATCAGCATCTTCTGGGGGTCGCTTCGCCTTCACCACTGGGCTTACATGGAGCAGTGAACATAGATTCCAGCTCATCCTTACAGGTCTGTTTGCTCCTGTTCTCTGCCACTTCATTTTACCTCCCTTTCCAACTCTCTGCTCACAACCAGACACTAAGGCACCAGCTTTTCATAAATCACTTAATAAGCTCCCAAGACTGCGTAAGGTCTAATCCCTTAGAACATATATTGGTCTTCTTTCTGACTGGTCCCCAGCTGATAAAAATGATCAAGCACAATAGGCATGGCTCCTGCTTACCATTAAATAAATTTTTATCTGAAAGCCTCCTTGCAGCTTCTGAAAATATATTGCTCTGGGCCAACCCATAAATTTGACAGACACTGAACCCCACAGTGAGCCCAGTCTAGGCTTAAGGTGAGATTCAATTGCCATGTATATTGTTTCAACTCAGACTCACAACACTGTGATGCAAGTATTATCTTCTGACTTCATAAAGACCAAAGCTCCAGGATTGAGTGGTTGGCTTAAGATGACACAGCCAGACGGGCGACAGAGCAGGGATTTCATCCAGGTCAACCCAAATCCAGACAGGCACTGTATCTGCCACGTCATGTCCACAATCAGGCAAAACAGAAGTAAAGCAAGGCAATCATAGAGATCAATCCAGAAGTCTACAGGACAGAAAGATTCCCCCTCCCCAGAAAGAAGCCTGAGGACCAATAGTATTCAAGGAACACACTTCTTTAGAAGTCTAGACTGCCTGTCCTCCCCGCTAACCAGTCTCTTTCAGTAGAGTGAGCATCCAAAATACTGTAACAGGCATGCAACCAGAGTTTGGGAAATGTGGCCTGATGATTTCAGACACTTCCTTGACCAGATGAGTACTAACTAGAGAGTCTCTTTACCATCTTCTAATTCCACACAGGTTCTAATTGGTTGCTTGATTCTTACCCATGGTTTTTAAGTTACCCCTCCCTAACCTGACCCTTTGAGTATAACATAGTTTTAGTACAGAATGTGACCTTAGAGATAATACCATACAAAGTCTCCTTTTGTAGGTGAGAACAATGAACTCAGAGAGAAGTGACTCTTTCAAGGTCACACCTTGCGATTTGCAGTACATGTTGGAGGGAAACCCATTGGTTATTCTTAGAAGCTGAAGGACGTGGCAAGGAGTAAGCTGTGGAAGTGACATGAGTTCAGCACATTAAAACTGGATTACCCTACTAACTCCAAACAAAGAGAACATCAAATACCTCTAGGCCTGATATACTGACTGAGGAGCATGCTTTCTCATGGTCACACTCGGTTTAATCCCTTTGCCTCTGATACCCACAAGCAGTCATTTTTTTCCTCAGTGTCATAGCCAGCTGTGCTCCAACATTTCAGCAAATTAAAAAATAATTACCTCGATAATGGATTAGTTGCTGAGTTTAATCAATCTGAAAAAGTACTTGGCTTTTCCTTTTGTGGAATAATAAAATGTTGCATTTCTGTGCCATCCATCATTTAAAGGTTTTTTAAGAACATCATGCCTTTGGTGACATAGACTGACATTAACAACAGAAAATGAGTGGATGAATAGAGCCAGAGGCCCTAGGAGAGGGAAAGAAGGCTGGTGACCAACAGTATTCCAAGAGTTGATTCTATAACTGTCCAGGTAAGGAATGAAGACAAACACAACAAATTCTATATTCCAAGGTTTCTCAATAGGCAAAATCAAATGAATAGGATATAAATAGGATATAATACGTATTTTTATAAATCGCAGCCTCATCCTGTCTATTTCCATCCACTAGGTTCTGTCCAATTTCTCCATTTCCACCTAACCATAATGAAATTCCCTGCTAACTCTACTGAGTTCCACCTTAGGCAGAGAGTCAGGTTTTCCCTTTATGCCCCATTCACCACAGGATTCCCAGGTGCCCTGACCTATCTGTCTAAGGTTTGCAAGTATCCAACATGACTAAACATCAAGTCGGTTATAAGTAATATGTTGGCAGGCATGCCCATTGGTCACGGTGGTAATAGTGCTGTGAAACAAACCACCCTCATCAGTTAATAGAACAGCAATCTTGCATTTCTATGGGTCTGTGGGCTGCATGACTTAAGCTGGGCTTGGCTGGGTGGGCTCAGTCACTCATTTCTGCAGCTTGCAGGGGGCTGGCTGATCTAGCCAGGGCTCAGCACTGGTCCTCAGTCTCTCGCCGTTCTCTGGGGACTAGTAGCTACTCCAGACGTGTTCCTATGGAGATGGCACAGGACTGGGAGTAGTAAGAGCATCAAGAGCCATAGTCATTCTCATTTTGCTGTGTTAACCAGGAGGCTTCTTTAAGCTGCTTATTGGGCAGCAGAGGTGGGCAAGTAGTAGCCACAGTAAGAGTAAGGGTCTTTGTGAGGCCCTTCTCTGGGACCGCGGAGATAATATCCAGGTTGAAGAATTATTTAATGTTAAACTAAGTCTTTTATCATTATTGAAATCTTTAAATTAAAGGACTACTTAAAGTAGGATAAACAAAAGATTCATTGTGGTACTCGTTATATAAAAATAGTCCTCTTTGGTTCATTTTGACACCTACAAACAAAAAAAGAAATAAAGAATGAAGTTTAAGAATCTTTAACTGTAATCCAAGCAATCCCAGATATATTATAGTTGTTAAAAATTACACATTTAAAAGAGAGTTTCCCTTACATATGTCTTCTCTCACTTCTCATTTGTTGTGACAGATTATATTTTTATATTCTTTAACATGTCTCTATTTTGAATAGTAAGATCCAGTACAAATATGGCTACAATAAAGGCAGCATAGCATGTTTCTTCCCAAATTTCTACATAAAAACAGAGCAACTAGATCACAATACCAAAAGCCACAAATAATATTTACAACAAAACTAAACATCAAGATATCCCTCCAATATATTCAGGTTTCAGCACTGAAAAGGCCAAGAAAAGAATGACATGCCCAGTAGCAAGGGACATCCCTAACATTCACATTGCCATCTGAACCAGCAAATGTACAAAGTAAGCCTGGGAACCCTTACCAGACAGTAAGGAAGATATCAAAAACCAGCAGGTGCACATGGAAATGAATTCGTGAGCCAACTCCAAGAAGGTCCTACTGGCCAAATTTGGGGCAGTTTGAGCTTCAATAAGATAAGAATTGCAAACTCACTGAATATTTTAAGTCCATGAATTAATAATGCTATAAAATATCTCTCACTTTCAAAGGATGGCAGAAGACAAATTCATTGTTTTATAAACTGCCAAATAAAGGGAACAAAGCAAGCATCTATTCTGCTTTTCCCATGTGAACTGTAAAACTGTTTAAACCAAACAATAGATGAAGGAAAGTATCTCTTTAAATATAAATAAAATGATAGAAATAGAATATGACCACTTTACAAGCCCCAGTAAAGAATGTCTCTGGGCATCAACTCCTGCTGTCAGGAGAGACTGTAAACCGGATGCTGCGCATCTCCTCACCTACAGGCCAACCAAAGAGAGTAAGGCTGAGTCTGATAACACTGGACTCTGTTGTAAACTTGCTAGGAACACAGAGGGACGTAGTTGAAATGCACCATCATTATGTGGTCTATAAAAGCCAGACTGTACAAAACTCTGTGTATAGGTCAGATGCCTAGGATTTTTCAGCTGAGAAAATGTAAGAAAAAGGATGAAAGAGGAGCATGTAAATTTAAAAGGAGACTTTACATGTTTACAACATAAAAAAAAGTTAAAATAGACAAATTCATACCTGTATCAAGAAGTGACTAGAGGGGAGTTGAAATATAGAGAAATGCAAGGAAATTATTATTCGAAAGTTGAAATGGTGCTAGTTTTTGAAAAAGAGAGGGCCTACAATTGGGACCAGGTACACGGAAGCCTCCTGGGATGTTAGCAACATGCTCTTTGTTGACCTGGGTGGCACTCTCATGGGTGCCCATGAGAATGGCCAAGAATGGCATATGGGCATGGGTGGCACTGTGCCAATTGCCAGACTAGGTCTTAAAAAGCATCACTTGTTTCCTTTTTCCTTCCTGCATTTCTGCCATCAACAAGCATTTCATCAGGTTACTGCTGCCCTCTTAACCCAGGGCCCCAGAATGAATATACTTGAAAGGGACAATATGTAGTGTTAAGCAAGGCCCAGTGATACAACTTTCCAGTTTCCACTGATGGACTAACAGATACATGAGCAAGAATAAATGATTGTTGTTCTAGGCCCTTGAATTGGGGTGGTTTGTTACACAGCAATAACTAGCGGACACACCAACTATGCTGATACAATATATGAATAATCACTTCTTCCTGACAATTTCAGCCTTTGCCTGACTTATTCTAAACTGAAAGCCCAGAGTTTGTCATTTTCCATATCTCATTTTCTTCTTATTTTGCCCTGTCCCTCACTGTCCTGTCCCAGGCTAAAATAGAGAGGATAATGCTGTCTAAGTTTTAGCAATAAATTCCATAAATATTTATTGCAGGCTTCATCCCTGCCTTTGTCATTTATTCCTTTTCCTTGCTTCCAGCTGTGTGACTTTATGATCTCATCCTTCACATGGCCCGTGTGCGTGGAGTACATGTTACTCTCCACATCACCTTTTGCCTCTGTTTCTAGATAAGGGTTGAAAGTAGGGTGGAGGAAAGAAAAAACAAGGAAAAGAAAACCTTGCTACTGTTCCTGTTCCGTTTTAAAAGGCGTCCCACCTACCGCCCATTTTGTCATTTCTGAACTATTACTCTCACCTATGACTCATTTTTGCATGTTTTGTCATTCCCAATTTTGCAATTTTAAGACACTGCAGAAAAATATGCCAGGCAATAAAAAAAATACTCCTAAGGAGGAAAATTATACTGTCTTCCCCAACCAGAAGCATTTCTAGGCAGTGAAATCCTTCTGCCATAAGAAGACATCCAGGTAGGACTTCCTTTCATCTTGGGATGAAAAGAGAGATGACTCACATCCTGGGAATGTGGGGCTCTTTTCCAGGGGGGAGGCTCTGGCCACAGAAGGCTGGAGCACCAAGCATCACCACTAGGAAGGAGACCAAATTGACCTCGATGATTGTTGCCCCCTACACCACTCCCTGGGAATTTCTTCCCTTCTCCACCCCGCTGCAGGGTTAACCCTGGCAGCTGGCCTGGCAGGACTTCCCATTCCTGGTTCTCCAGGGCAATGAAATCTCATGTACAGAATATCCTATATCTTTGATTCAGGGAATTCTTTGAATAATCTCTTTCTCATAAGGACTAAACAAGAAGTTCTGTAACTATACTATCATGCCTAGGGCCTGCCAAAGAACCCTTATAAGCCGCTGGCTTTATATCTACCATGCAATTATCCTAGAAATATTTACTGAGGAAAGGAACCTGAATACCATTGTGTCCCCTATTTATCAATGTCAATGTAAGAAACATTCAACCTATAGAGAATTTTTGTGAGTTTATTTGAGCTGAACTGATAACAATTGCCAGGAAGCAAAACCTCAAAGAGTTGGGAAAATGCTCTGGAGAATGGCAGTTTTGCACCTTATTTTATGCATTACAATCAAAAGAAAAGGCCTAAGTGGGTTTTGTGAAATCATTGGCAATGGTTTGAGGAGGTGGGAGGAAACAAAAGAGGAAACATCTGGGATTGAATAAAAGTAAAATGATAGACCCATCTTTTATACAGGTGGGTACAGGATAGTAACGGTCAACCATTCACACGATAGCAATAACAACGAGGGAATCTGTGGTCTTCCCTCTGGTACCATGTCCGTGCTTTGAGGGGTCCAGGGAAAGGAAACTGGACATTCCAAATGAATGTTATCACAGACACCAACAGACAACAGACAGGTTCAGTTAAGGTAGAGGCTGACCTTTGTCACGGAAAAATACCAGCCTGGTACATGACTGCCCACCATGACCTGCTTTCAGCTAGAACGTTTTTAATTTCAGACCATCCTGGGTGATTGCTTTAGGTCTCTGAGTTTGTAAGGCCATCACACAGGCCTTTCTTGAGCTTGTCAAGTATGTATATTGTTGGGAACCTTACACCTGGCTTCTAGCTAAAAACATTGCACTGATTACAGGAACCTGTGCGCTCCACAAGCCAATTGGCTACAGGCACATGAGGTGTGCACGCGCTCCACAAGCCAGTCAGCTACAGGCACATGAGGTGTCCACAAGTACCAGTTGCACCCAAGTAATCAATAAGCAGGCCCTTCTTTGTCTCAAGCTAGCCAATAGCAAGCAACCTAATCTCCTTCCTCTCCCTCCCCCCCCCATATATATATATATATATACCCAGTTCGGAAAAATTAAGTTTGCAGCTTGATCAGAATCTTTTGTCTTGCTGCCATTCTTCGCGCCTCTTGTCCCCCCAACTCATTTGTTCTAGGTAGGTGGTCGAGCCCCAGTTGATTGCTCCGCGGGCCGGAGCAGTATGTGGCCCTTTTTCTTCTATACCAAGTAGGTTACATACTTCATTTTATTTAATTCTCATAACATCCCTATAAAGTATGTATTTTTATTCTCATTCTACTGACAAGAGGGTTAACACCCAGGAAGACTCAGTAGCCTTACTAAAGGTCATAGAGCTGGTTAAAGGTGAAACTACTGGTGAGAGTAACAGAACATCTCATCAATTTCAGAGTTGTAAAGAGAAGATTCATTATTTAAAATGATACTGCGTGGTACTTAGGTATGCAAGAAATGCTAGTGTCTCGTTCCTCATCCCCCAGTACCCACTCAGAATACAGAACTGTACTCACTCACTTCATTATTCCTTCTTTGAACAAATTCACAGTTACTTCTCTATTGGAGATTGTGCCAAACACTGGGATGCCCTACCTTCAAAGATAGAGACAGACATATAAAAGGGTTTATGTTCACATTACACACCATATACTTTGCAGGAGGCCTTTTGATTAATATGAGCTTAACTTTTGCTAAAGTAACGAGATTAGGCCCAAGATGGAGTCACTTATACTAAGCCTCACACCAGCAAACTAAAACTTAATGTCTGTGACTTAATGTCCTTCTCCCAGAAAAGGAAAACCTGGGTCAACCAGTCTGTGCTTGCCTGCTGGTACAAGTTACCTAATGCAACTGCAAGATTTCCTTTTGTTCCAAGTAAGAAATGTAACTTGCTTTAACCAATCAGAAAATACCCAGTATAACTTTCTTGTTCCTGCTCACTTTGGTCTATAAAAATCTCTCGTCTTACAGAGAGGTCTTCAGAGTTCCATTCTTTTTGCCTGCCTATATGTTGCCCGATTCATGAATTGCTAAATAAAAGCCTACTAGATCAGGAGATATCTGTGGAAATTTTTCTTTTAACTCTCTAAATAGTATCGGCATTATCTGCCAGACCAATGCACTACCCAGGGCTCCTAGTGACCCCAGTGTGGGTGCCAAGCCCAGCTTTCTTTCCTCAGGTCTTGACAAACCGTGATTTCCCCTGAGGATAAGGTTGATGTGTGTTTGGAAGGGGGATGAATGGGATCCAATCAAGGTCTCCACAGGCTTCAGTTAATTATCACGTATTGACATGGAAACTTTAATTTGAATTCACCTCTTGTCTGTAATAATAATGATAAAATGCAATCAAGCCAGATATTAGCTCAAATCGGGGCTTGTTAACTTTCTAATTAGCTCATTGTGTTCACTGTGCATATAAAAGGCAGACCCTAATGACAACCATTTAAAGTTCACTTTGTCTTACTCACTTTCAGTTATTTGGGTCTTTCTGTTTTCACCTCCGCAGCAAATCCTGCTGAAGCTCAGCAAAGGCACTGAACCAGGAGTCAGATTTCAACTACTTGGGTTATATTGTAGAAGTATTGTGAAGGTAGCATTCCCACCCCCTGCAGCGCACCCAGCCCCATGCAGGGCACCGACCCCCTTTCCATACTCTCACCCTGACAGCACACCCACCATGACTAGATAAACTAACTCTGAATCATCTCATAAGACTGGAGAGAGATGCTTCTTAACCAGGAGCTCTACTAGCTACCTGATACCTGACCAGACTTGGGTTCTGTTAGCAAAGAATAAACTGGTGTTGCACAGGAAAACAACAGTGTGTCCAGGACCTCTTCCTTCCAAGCTTCCAAGTTCTATGTTATGAAGGTCCAGGGAAGTAGTCCATCAATGCTGGGATCCCCTTAAGAATTGGGAAATGTAGACAGGCAAAGTCAAAGTGTCATTAGCAAAATAGGATAAGGGACTAGGAACTATTGTAAGTCTCTCATGTCTACTGTGTTATAATTCTAATGCAAGGCGCACAGTGCTGAATGGTGTGGGAAGAGATATAAAGCACTACAGGAAACTAGAGGCAGTAGAGAAAACCTACCATTGTAGAGATTGGAGTTAACCAATACTGGACGGAAATATGAGAGTTAAATTCAAGTGAGAAAGAACAGAAGTTCACAAAAGAGAAAATTCTGAGAAGAAAGAATTGTGAAGTTGCAGAGAGCTCTGATTTCTTGTGCACTGGCTGGGAGACAGGCTGGGACAGTGAGCACACAGACAGCCATAAGAAGGGGCATCTCTCAAGTATGGTCTTGACCTCGTCACTTGAACCTACTGCTTTGCAGCATATGCTCAAATCTCCTCCAGAGTAGGGTGAATCTGTGACTCTTACCTTTGCCCAAATCCTGTCACTCCCCTCAGCTCCTGAGACTTCACTAGACAGATGTTCCCTGACAACACTAAGCAAACACATTTTCCATCCCTCTATTACACCTAGAGAAGGTTTGCTTCCCCCTTTCTCCTACCTGACACCTGCTAAAAGTCCTCCACCAGGAAAGCCAAAATGAAGTACATTGTTATAGATCTACTTGCCATTGAGTCCCAACTCAATATTTAGTATTGTACCAAATCTCTAACTACATTATTTTATTTCACCATCATCCCAACCTTATTTGATACTAATATCTCCATTTTATAGACAAGGAAATTTAAACTCCAGAAAGTTGAACAGTCAGCTCGTAATCACAGTTAGTATGTGGGAGAGCCAGGACTCAAGTCCAGAGGCGTCTCATTCCAAAGGAAAGGTGATCTTTCCTGAACTCCACATTGATTTGTCGAGACATTGGGGACAACTGTAATTGAGTAACAATAATATTTTTTAAAAGAAAGAAAGAACCAACTCTCATTCTTTTTAAAATCCAGCCAAAGAAAACCTTAATGGCTCATCTGGGTTAATCTCCTCCCCTAGTCTGTTCACTGTGACCCCGTGAATGCTAGGGCTGCCCTGGTAGGGCTTCAGGCAGAGCAGGTTCTACAGGAAGAAGGTTTGATGGTGGGTGTGTGGGGGTGGTAGGAACTAGTCATAGCTTAGAGACAATGATTGTGATGTTTTAGATGTTCCAGAAGCCTACCACGACCACAGCAAAGGGCTCTGAAATTAACACAAAAATACGCAAACCAATTCAAGTCATTACTACACCAGGGTGGCATATGTTAATACTTCTTAGTCTTAGCCACTATAAATGCAAGAATACATTTTATGATTTATGGAATATGTTTACAGTATGTTTTAAAGGACTGGGTAATAAAAGAGCAGGAATTAGCTAAGGCCCATGGCAGTTGCCTGTTACTGTAAATAAAGTTTTATTGGAAGTCACATCCATTTGTCCATTTGTTTAAATATGATTCATGGCTGCTCTTGGCTATAATAGCAGAGTTGAATCATTACCAAAGACTCCCTATGGTTCACAAAGCCTGAAATATTTTCTAACTGACCCTTTAAGAGAAAATTTGCAAACAACTAATGCAATTATGCTGTATTTTATAGGATCATTATCTTTCATAGGTAGTTTCTAACATACGCACCTCTTATATTCTTCATATAAGAATACCCGAGGAGGTATTTGGAGGTGGGGTGGGTTGGAGATGGATGGAAAAAGCCTTCAATTAAAAAATAACTTATCCCTGGCTGGTGTAGCTCAGTGGGTTGGGCATCATCGCACAAACCAAAAGGTTACTGGTTTGATTCCTGGTCAAGGCACATGCCTATGGTATGTGACAGGTCCTCTGTTGGGGGCATGCAAGAGGCAACCTGATCGGTGTTTATCTCACACATTGATGTTTCTCTTCTTCTCTTTCTCCCTCCCTCCCCATCTCTCTAAAAAATAAATAAAATCTTTGAAAAAAAACAATTTTTTCTGCCCTGACCAGTGTGGCTCACTTGATTGGGGCATTTTTCCACAAAGCAAACAATCACCAGTTTTTCTCCTGATTAGGGCACATGCCTGGGTTGCAGGTTCGGTCCCTCCCTGGGGTGCGTGTGAGAGGCAACTGACCGATGTTTCTCTCACACATCAGTGTTTCTCTTCCTCTCTTTCTTTCTCCTTTCCACTCTCTCTAAAAATAAATAAGTAAAGTCTTTAAAAAAAAATACAGTCCTACAAATTGATAGTTACTAAATAGTCAAAGGGATATAAAATACAGCATAGGGATTATAGTCAATGACATTATAATAACTATATATGGTGCCAGATGGGTATTGGAAATGTCAGAGGAAATGCTTTGTAAAGTATATGGTTGCCTAACTACTATGCTGTACACCTAAAGCTAATACAAAGTAGTATTGAATGTAAACTGTAGTTGAAAAATAAAATTTAAAAAGATCTTAAATGCTATTATCTGATGGTCTTTTTCCAATGAAAATTTAATATTCTTAAATTTAAATGAAAGCCTGAAAATATGTACAAAACAAATCTGAATAAAAATTAAATATGAAAAGTAAAAAAAAAATTTAAAAGATCTATTCCTGTATGTGTATGGAGGGGTGTATTACATCTATGTAAGTTGTCACTTAATAGGTTGTTATTTAACACCAGAATACCCAATGCTGAAGCCCTGGCTTGCCCTATTACAACCACAAACATGTCAGAGCTTCCCATCTCTCATCTGCAAAATGCAAGGTGTGAAAAGGTTTTTCAAGCAGTAGGTGCAACACAAAATATAAGGTGTAATTAAAGACAGTTGTTTAACATTCCTGCCAATCTTCAGTTACATTGAACTCCAAAACTCCCATAGAGCCTTAGGCAATGTCAAAACACATTCTGACCACATCATCCAGGGAGAGAACCTTATTTTGAATACATTATCTCATTAAACCCTCATAACCATTTCATAGTCCACCCTGTGAAGTAGGTACCATCATCTCATTTTACAGATTTGGCAACAGAAGTTAAATATTTCTCAAGGTCAGCTAGGGTGATTAACTTGTCCTGGTTGGTCTGAGACTTTTCTGGTTCTAGCCTTGAAATTCCCACATTGTGAGAAAGCCTGAGTCCTAGAAAACCACAATACCTGGTCAGCATAAGTGTGAGTACAAGACACAGGCTTAAAGCTCAGTGCTAAATGTCTATAGCTAGTGACCTTAATAGTTCATCTGTCCACACCCTCAGTTGTCCTCAGTGAGTCCATCTTATCATGTCCAAGATGTCTGTAGGCCATGACCAAGAACCTGTTCACCCACACGATGGATTTCTCTCACTTACCATGAAAGACATTGGCTCACAAATGCTGAAACACAACAGAGGAGGGGCCCAACCAGAGCCACACGCCTTGTGGATTTGCCTGTCACTGCCATTGGTCCAAGTGGCAGCGGGTTTAGTCCTCCTACCACTCTTCGTTAGCCCTCAAGCAAAGGTGTAAAGTGTGTCAGAAGGTAGCCAAAACCTGGAATGGCTGGAATACTGAGGGCTGGAGAGCAGGAAAGCGTAAAATAAATTCATTTTTTTTCTCTGGCCATTCTCCTCTTATATCTACTCCCTTTTCCCAGCAGCTCAGTAACGGCATGCTTTCACTTCACACTAAGGTAGAAGGAGAACACAAAACTGTAAATATTGCCTCTCCAAGGAACTGCAGCTGCCGTATTCCAGCCCAAACCAGTCACATGAAAAATGAGAGCACTAAGAACTATGGAGAACAACACATTTTTCTCTGCAGCCACCTCTCACACTTACATCCCCAGCCCAGATCTTTCCCTGGAACGCCAGACTCATGTATCCACTATTTAGCAGACAGCTCCCATTGGATCTCCAACGAATATGTCCAAAACCAAATTCTCAGTTTTCCTTGTACACTATGGGTCAGGGGTACCCATGACCCCCTCTGGTTTAATGATTCACTAGAAAGACTCACAGGAATCAGAAAGGTGTTATGTTCATAGTCATGGTTTATTACAATGAAAGGACAGAGATTAGACCCCGCAAAGGGAAAAGACACGTGAGGGGTAGTCCGGGGGAAACCATACACATGCAGCCAGGTGTTCTTCCCAGTGAAGTCATAAGGGACACAATGACATATGACAACACATATGCAGTGTTGTCAACTAAAGCAGCTCATGTAAGCCTTGGTCAAGAATTTTCCTGGGATGTCACACCACGTAGGCATGAATCACGCACATGACTGACCTCAGTTACTCTGACTCCAGCCCCCCAAAGCAAACACAGGCATTCGCTGTAAAGCACATTGTTAGGAGAAACCTACCTGGTCACACTGGTGCAGCGCGACCCAAACCTTCAGACATACAAAGACATTCCCATTGGGCAGAATACTCCAAGGACTCAGAGGTTGTCTCCCAGGAGCCGGCCAAGGGCCAGTGCTGAGGCCGAGCCTCTGTTTACAGTGTGCCGCGTTTAAGCCACTCCACCCTGCTGGGTTCACCCTTTGCCTGCACGACTTGCAGCTCCCTGTCTTCCCTGTTGGTGCCAACAGCAGCCTCCTCTTTCCAGATACCCACGCCAGCCTTGGAGTAGTTCTCGACTCCTCTTTTGTCCCACATCAAACCCATCAGTTAATTTTGTCAGCTCTACTTACATAATTTATTCAGAATTTCAACCACATCCCCCAACCGTGGTCCAGGCCGTCATTAAGTATCACCTGGTTCCTGCAATAGCCTCCTACACAACCTCTGCACTTCTGTCCTCGCTCTGCCCAGTCCAGCCTCCCTCAGCACAACGGCAAGACTAAAGCTTCTATCAGGGAAACCAGATTGGGTCTTCCTCTGATCAAACTATTCACTGGCTTCCCATTTCAATGGCCCATTTCAGTAGCCCAGCAGCCTTCTCTTCCTCCAACTATATTTCTGACCTCACCTCCACCCATTCTCTCCTTTGATTACTCCTTGTCAGGCCATAGTGGCCACTTCACTGTTCTTCAAACACATACGCCACGCTGCTACCTCGGGGCCTTTGGACTTTGCTGTTTTGCTTGTCTGAAATGTTCTTTGCCAGGTGTCTGCAAGTCTGAGTTACTCTTTCAGGTTTGTGCTCAATTATCACTGTATCAGAGAATTCCACCCTGACCACTGTGTGTGAACTAATATGCCCAGCACAACTTGGTACAGCCATCATCCTGATTTAGTTTTCAACGTAATTGATTGTGCTACATGCTTATTTTACTGCCCATTTGCTGGTTTGTTTGTTTATTGCCATCTCTTACAACTAGGTGCAAAGACTTTGTTTTGTTCACTACTGACCCAGGTTTAGTTAACTACTGGACACATAAACAGCCTTGGAAGAAATGAATGTGGTTTCTGGACCAGCAGCATCTGCATCACCAGGAACCAGTTAAAAATGCAGTACAGCATATAGATTAGAGTCAGTAATATTGTGATAACTGTTACAGAACAGAGGTCCAAGGGGGAGGGGCAATATTTGGCCCACCCAGGGATGCCAAAAACTATTACAGAAGACAGGGGCCCTTCCCAAGGACAGTATACTAATACCTACTGGGCTTGTCTGTCTGCCGCCAGAAGAAAGACATCTCTCAATGCCAGAGATTTGTGAAAAGGAAAGGAAAGGTTTATTTAAAGCTATACAGCCTTAAAGTAGTGACCCAATGTCCCCATTAAAATATCAAAGTCCTTTAGGATAACTGTTACCGAACAAGAGGTCTGGGGGCGGGGGGGGGGGGGCAATACAATATTTGGCCCACCTAGGGATGCCAAAAACTGCTATACAACAGGGCAGGGGCCCCTCCCAAGGACAAAATACTAATATCTACTGGGCTTTTCTGTCCGCCACCAATTGGAAAGACATCTCTCAATGCCAGAGATTTGTGAAAAGGAAACAAAATGTTTATTTAATGCTATTCAGGCCTAACGCCTCTACTAAAATAGCAAAGTCCTTTAGGGTATACTCCTACACCCATACAGGTCTCCCTTCTCCCACTGTCCCAGGAAAAGAGCACACATCTGTGTTGCAGGCCGCTGGCACCGCCAGCTGTGTCACTGTGCAGGCAGGATCTCTCTAGTTAATCCAAAGTACCGTGGTACCCTCTCATGGTCCACTGGCAAGAGTCCTTTGTACCCAGTTCCAGTCAAAGTCTCTCTTGCTTTCCCAGGCCACTCAGCCAAAGGGGGCACCCCAAAGCCGCGTGGGCCTCTTCTACCAAAGCTGCAGGGTTTCTCACTCCACCAAAAGCATGTGGCTGTCTTCTTCACCTGGCTGCAGGGACCTTCATTCTGGCAAAGCTGCATGGTTTTCTCTTTCATTTGGGCAGTTATTGCCTCATGTCCTGGAGCCAGTCTTTTCCAAGCTCTCACACAGGCCTCCTCACTCTGGGGCGCAGCCCCCCAGTTCCATCTTGGGTCCCAGCTACTCCCTTCTCCCTGGCTCCAAACTTGGCCACTGCTATTTAACATATCTATGAAACCAGTTAAAGGTTATAGGTATGTTAAATAATCATTCCAGAGGTTAGCTGCAAAACTATCGCTATGCAAAACAGCTCTCAATGGCCCTGGTTCTATTTGTCTCTTCCCCCTGGGGGGGTGGTGGAGAGGACATCTTATATGTCTCTCCAATATTCCTATACCCTTTGAATTCTGGACATCATTCCAAATCTTTTTTTTGGGCCCCCCCCCCCCGGCTGCACTCTGTATCATAACCACAGATGCCCACAGCACTTCCTTCTCCCCCTGCCCTAATTTGGGGTACTGTATCTCAGGAAAAGAAGCACACATCTGTGTTTCAGGCCACTGGCACCATCAGCTGTGTCGCCATCCAAGCAGGATCTTTAATTACTCCAAAGCCATGTGGCACCTTTTCATGGTCTACTGGCAAAGAGTTCTTTCACCCTTCTTTCAGACAGTCTCTCCTGCTTACCAGGCCACGCAGCCAAAGAGAGCACCCCAAGGCCATATGGGCCTCTTCTACCAAAGCTGCAGGGGTCTGCACTCTGGCCAAAACCTCATGGTTCTTCTCTTCTTACATGACTGTAGGGTTCCCCACTCTGGCAAAGCCTCGTGGTACTCTTTGCTAAAGCTACATGGTGATTCTCCCTCACATGGCTATGGGAGTCCCCATTCTGGCCGAAAGCATGTGGCTCTCTCCTCACCTCGCCAAGAGGGGATCCTCACTCTGCTAAAACCTCATGGCTCTCCCTCCAATGGCTTCCGTGTTTGCATTTAAAGCCCCACTCCAGTCCTCCTTTGCAGCCCCATTTCCGACTCCTCCTACAATCAGTTATACCTGCAAGGACTCCCATATCCTCCCAGCTATACTGGGCTGCCACAATGAGTCTGGGCAGGTGTGGCCCCATGGCATGGAGCCAATCAATTCCAAGCTCTCACACAGGCACTGTAACTCAGGGGACCTGCCCCCCAGTTACATCCTGGGTAGAAGTCACTTCCATCCCCCTGGCTCAAAGCATGGCCACAGCTATTTAACATATCTATGAAACCAGTTAAAGATTATAGATATGTTAAATAACCATGCCAGAGGTTAACTGAGAAACTATTGCTATGCAAAACAGTTCTCAATGGCCCTGCTCCATTGGTCCCTTCCCCCAGCTGACACCTGAGGGGGTGGGTGAGGACATCTTAATATTTCCTGGATATCTTGAGTTCTGGACTCCATTCCAAATCCCTTTTTGGGGCCCCTTCTCCTGGCTGTGCCCTGTTACATAACTATGTATGGTGCCCAGTGAGTACTGGAAATATCAGGGGGAATACTTGGTAAATCCTATAATTGTCTAATCATTATGCTGTACACCTGAAACCAACACAAAATAATACTGAACCTAAACTGTAATTTAAAATAAGAAAATAAATATTTTTTTAAAATGCAAATTACGAAGCCTCCTCACCTTCCAGACCTACTGAATCAGAAACTCTCTGGAAGAGGCCCCGCCCACATCCATTTAACAAGCCCCCCAGGTGCTGCTGATGCAAATACACTTTGCAAACCCGGTCTCTAGCTACTACTTGATACAGATAATGAAGTTTTGAGAGAGGAATTACTTCCTGCAGTGTCACAGCTGGATTACACACACAGGTGTGTCAGGATCCTGAGGCTGCCCACTTAACCTGCATGCTCCGATGGTTGAATTTGAGATTATTCTCCTCTCAGAGAAATTTTCATATGTCCCTCCTTGGGGGTGGGCTACTTGTACTGTTTCCTACTCTAAAGGCACAATACACTCATTCAAACATTTGCCAGAATGAGGCAAAAATGAAGACCATGTCAGAATCTAACCCCCTGGACTGGGTTATTTCTTGGGACTCCTGATCTCCCCACCAAGATGTGCTACGCATTTCAAATCAATCCTGCAGAGAGTCCCCATTCACCAGCTCTGAGGGCTGCTCTCATCACCAGCCGAGTGCATCCGCCACTACCACCCAGAATTGATCCTCAACAGAAACAAATAAAGGAAGTTCTGTGAGCTGGAAAGGCCTTGGTGATAAAGCAGACCTAGAGCAGCCTCCACTTGCCCCAGCTGTCAGCTAAAATGCTAACTGCTGGTCCAGGGGAAAGGGTCCGTGCTGAGATTACCTGCAAAACCACTACTGAGGAGCATGACAGCACAGGCCTCTGCGGCTGCCAGGGGTTAGCCTGGCACATCCTTTTAGGGGCTTTCGGATCGCTTAGTCCCCCTTGGCTTCCCACTCTCTTCCCTCGCTCTACCTCTCCACTCTTGCCCTCAGTAGTAGGCTATGCTCCTTGTGAATTTTAGCAAGAAGAGACGGCCTGATTGGCGGTGCTCTCCCCGGAGAGTCAATAACCAGAAGGACAAATAGAGTTCATGTTCAACAGTGTTGTGCTCACCAAAGCCACCTGCTTCATTTCCTTCTTCCAATTCTGTCTCACATGAAATGGTTTCTGTCACATCAGGCAACCTTTGAAGGTTTAAAAATGGCAAGAGGAAATTGGCTGCACAGATCCAGAAATCTAATTCTTTTATTTATCTAAATGCTAATGGCCACAGCCCAGCAAGCCAAGAGAAGAGAAAGGGGTGGAAGTGGGGGGCTGCTGTCTTGATTACCTGTAGGCCTCAGCTGGAAATGGCAGAGGTGTGGCAAGGGCCACAGAAGCCTCAGTGCCATGAAATATGCAGTCTGGGGTCCTGGAGACGTATAGGGAATACCCACTTACCCAGGAATAGGCACCCTACAACCACTGGGTCGCAGCCAAAGCCACACCATGACTGCCTTTTGCCAGGAACAGTTTCTAGAAAATCAGCCATATAAGAAATAAAATGAAAAAGAATAAAAGTAGTTAGCACAAACAGAGTGCCAAGCACTCTCAATGTATTAGCTCTTATGTAATCCCCTCCAATCTGCTGAGACACTAAGAAATGAAGCCAGAGAGCATTAAGCTTGGGTACTAATAGATATGCATTCAAATGTTCCCTTCGAAAGCTTCTCTTAGCTATTACCTTGAGGAAGTGCAAGTTGTCAGACCTCAAATGCCAGTGTGCAAAGGGGCCACTGTGATAATGGTTCTCATCCTGGAACATTGAAATCCCCTGGGAAGCTCAGAAACTACTAGGTCTCAATCTGGGGTGCAGCCGAATAACTTCCCCGTTAGTACAGTTTAAGTACCACTGATCATAAAACATAAGAGATTGCAAATGTAAAACCCTGACAGCTGCTTAGTAACTGTCTTCTCAACAGTTTTTACGGCTTCTCATCGCTTTCGTTATAGCAAGAGTCCAGAAGGAAAGCAGAGGTAGTCTCGTTGTCTAACCATCGGGTGTGCAGTTTGCTCACATCCAGGCAAAAACAGACATTAAAACTGCTGGACTTTGAGGATTACCTGTAGAGTTACATTTTTTTTCTAGGTCATCCACCATATCCAGTGACAGACAACTATCTTGAACAATAGTGCAAGTTCTTGAACTTGAAGGTGATGTCAGTAAGAGAGCGATAAAGGATGATACATCTGTGAGGAATTATTATTAGACCTAGTAAGGAATCGGGGATGTGTATTTTCCCCTTTGAGAACACTGCGGATTCATGCCTCTAAAATTAGACATTGAATTAGCTGAAGAAATAAGTTTAAATCCAGTCATGATAACTACTTACTTAACCTATCTCCCAGTTGATATCATCCAATTACAATATTCTTCAGGTTAGAATAACACTCCCTAATTATAGAATCCTAATAGAGTTTAAAATATTACCCCTGCTCTGACAGCTGACACATAAAATTCTTTATTTTCTGTTCCAGCCTACACACGTTCTTGACTCCTGGTTTCTCAGCTTTCCACACAATTTTATACTCATTTTGAAAAACAAAACAACCAAAAAAAGATAACCCGAATATTATAGCATTGTGATAACCTGAGGTCTTGCTAACCTCATGGCTCTCAGAGAGATAAACAAATTGATCACAAAAACCTGGAATGACAAATGAACTTCCTCTTCAAATCCCAGCTGTGAATAGGCTAAGCATCAGACGGCATTAATCACATGTTAATTTGAAAATGCAGTGCATCATTTCAACTTTGCTTCGGTAATGTTCTTACATTTGGGAGTTTTAATCAGATGAACGAGTTTCTGTGCGGTCGTTGTGAGTAGATCTGCATTTTATTCTCTATGTCAGAACATCTGTGTTGATGATGCCCATGTCTGGTACAATTCACAGACCCTATTCCAGTGCTGTGTGTGTCTCTGTGGTGAGGGGCAGGGAGGGAGAACACTAAGGAAACGGAGGTAGAAGATGAATCCCGAAGACTGAGGGACAGAAAGTGAAGGGTCTCATGGTGGCTTCATGAACCAGGATAATGCAAAGCATGTTCACCAGAGAACAGACCGAGAGAACGCAGAGAAGGGCACCAGACGGTGCATGGGAATTCAGTCAGGTCAAGGTTGCATAAATGAGTTAAAACTAAGGATCACTAGCAGTCAAAGTACACACACACACACACAGGAGCTCAAAATAAATACAACCTGGTACCTGCAGAATGGAGCAATGAATCACGTCTTTTAGTCCCACTCATTCCATGGGCAGTAGGGCTCAGGCAGGATTAGGAATGCAACATGCAGCGATGGATTTATAATCCCATCTGCCAGGATAAATGGGAAAGGGCCACGAAGATAGGCCCAGTCCCCAGAGACAGGCCCACAAGGGGACTGTAATGCAAATAATATTCACAATAACATGTTAATATGTGCTGACTCTGTGCATTGCATTTTAAATGCTTTATTCCCATTTACTATTGCTAATAATGTTACTGGTAAGTCAGGTATCTTTTGGCTGCAAGAAATAGAACCCCTTCTTCAAACTGACATAACTAAGAAGTAGATTGTTCTCTCTGTAAGAAGAAATCCAGACTCAGGACAGACTTCAGAACTGGGTTGATTCAGCGCTTTAATCAGGTCACCCCAAAACTAGTTGTCTCTCTGTGCCCACGCTCTTCCATCCTGAGTATTGGCTGCATCCTCAGAGTATAGTGAGATGGCAACAGCGGCTCCAGGTTGTCACACCCAATGTCTGTATGGAAAAGTGACTCTTTCATGGCTTTCTCTCCAGATCAGGGAGCTGGTCAAGAGCAGATTTCCACTCCTCAGTGAATATAACTGGGACATGCACCCGTTCACAAAGCAAATGGGGCAAGGCTCACATGAGACCTAAACAAAACTGGAGTTCAGTTAGAAAGAACCAACACAACCATGCCTACTGCCTAGAAACTGTTGTTATGCTCTGAAAGGTAAAATGACGCCCAGGGAAAATGGAATGACCTTCCCAAGGTGACACAGCTAGCAAGAGGAAGAACCAGAGTATATTATCTCCAGGGAGTCCGACTTCAAAGCCCACCCGTACATCCTTGGCTATACTGGTACGGTAGTGACAGAGAAGAGGAGAGATGAAACCAGAAGAAACTATCCATGGATTTCTGGCAGTGGCCTCAGGAAGCTGCCAGGTGATGCCCTGGCAGAGGTGTCCAACCTGCAGCTTAGGATGGCTATGAATGCAGCCCAACACAAAATAGTAAATTTACTTAAAACATTATGAGATTTTTGTGTGTGTGATTACATGTAGCAATGTATTTAATGTGTGGCCCAAGAGAACTCTTCTTCTAACAGTGTGGTGCACAGATGCCAAAAAGTTGGACACCCTTGAGAGTTTTTTCAGCATTTGAACCCTGGTCATGGACTGTAGTAGTCAGTCAAAGGAAGCAAAATCCTACCTCCTTGAGTAAGTGAGGAAAAGTGAGTCAGAGCATTAGGATCCCAGGCCTATCCACAGCCTAAGACACTACAGAAGTACAGGGTAAGCTCAAAGGAAGAGAAAACCCAGGCACTTTAGTCCTTGTGACTAACTCCAGGTCCTACCATAACTGGACTTGGCCTGAGGTTGAGTGAGACCTAGCTCAGGCAGGAATGGGGCTGAGTCAGCTGGTCCATGAACCTGAGAAGCCAGGAGCTGGCTAGGAAAATTGGGTTTTACAGCCCTCATCAATGTTAAAACTAAAAAAATGGGGTAATCAAGGGTTGTAAAAGGACCTTGCAATTCCTTAGAAATTACTCAAATCCACAATAAGTGACAGTCACCCACCTCTCACCGCCACAAACCCCTGATCATAAATGGACTGTTTAATAGCCAACTAGAATAATGGAAACAGAGTTTAGAAATAACAACAATAATGAGGTCACTGCAGGATTTTTTTCCCCAGTAGGGAGGCTAATAATTACTCAAACTCTATCCCATATGTAAATTAAACACACACAGGTTTTCTTCTGGGACATATTTGAGAATAAGTAACTAGAAGGGTGAAAGAAAAACACAGACAATACATTCTCACTGCTTCTCTCACCCAGGAGGGCCCGTCTCGAATTCTGTTTCTGGCTATGAGATGTCAAACGCAGCTTAACATGGGCTATGAAAAGACAAGGTTGCTGTTTTCTGAGAATGTTGCTTTTACAGGAAAAGTGTACACATTTCCCCTCTTGAGTGAAATCAATTATTCTATCTTCCCACGTATAATGTGTACCCTTGATTTTTGCCCAAACTTTCAGGAAAAAAATCTTTCATTTTAATTTTTTAATTCATTTTTTTATTTATATATAAAACTGATTATTCGCCTTGGCTGGTGTGGCTCAGTGGATTGAGCACTGGCCTGCAAACCAGAGGGTCACCAGTTCAATTCTCAGTCAGGGTACATTCCTGGGTTGTGAGCCAGGTACCCAGTAGGGGGTACATGAGAGACAACCACACATTGATGTTTCTCTCCCTTTCTTTCTCTCTTCCTTCCCTCTCTCTAAAAATAAATAAATAAAATCTTTTTAAAAACCTGATTATTATATTCCAGGGTATTAGTTTGGATATGGATATCATTATTGCTTTCTAAGGTTACACTTTACATAAGTATAAATAAAAGGATTAAAAACATTTATATAGATACAGAATTAGTACTACCCATGCATAATGCGCATCCTTATTTTTCCCTCAAAAATGTGAGCCAAAAAAGTGCACATTATACACAGCAAAATATAGTATATTCAGATCACAACAAAGCAGCATATGAAATGAAGGGTTGAGTAAGAGTCTGGCTAATGAAGGTAATAAGGCCCCGATTCCTTGTTAATTATTTGGACAGTTTGCAAAACAGCAAGTGTGGGTGGGAGGTGATGCAAAATCTGTGTTGTAAGATAAAAAGTTTTCAATTAACCTGTGTGTTTTTCTTCTGCAGCTCTGTTCGCAGCTATCCCATTGCCACATTCACACAGCAGCAAGGACGTTCTGTTCTGCCTGCTGCCCTCGGGGGAGAGTTGTTGCAGCAAAAACCGGGAGAAAAAGGAAGGGTGACTGCACAGCCTTGAACTGCACTTCTCAGGCCCTCAGTGAAGATGGTCGCTCATAAAAGGAAAAGCTTTCTTTGCTAGCACTTGGGTGTTTTGAGTAGCAAAAGAAAAAACATTTTATAATCAATAATAGATTTGAGGATAAAGAGCTAGCTAGCTACCCCATCCCTTCTGAGAGCACTGAGAAAGAACAGAGGAGAAGGAGGTTGCACGTGGCGCAGAGGAAGCGAGGAGGGCTGTGTGGGGAGGCTGGAAGGGCCCATGTCACCAATCGCAGAGTTAGTGTCGGAAGCTTCCTCAGAATCTACCTGAGAGAAGAGGTCCGTGGGAAGCCTCTCAGGAGCTGAGTTTCTGTCTCGAGACTCTCTGGTCGGCATGGAGGGCATATCACGCTATGGTCTCTACCACATACCAGCTGTCCTCTTCAGGCCTCCAGTAACGACACTCATCCACCACAGCCAGCAACGAGCCTGTGGCTCCTCCAGCACCAGTCACATCATTTGAGCCTCCACAAATTTGCTCAGTCTGCCTACATCAATCCCAGTTACTTAACCCTTGTCAATGGCTCAGGGCAATCAGAAGCCCCACACATCTGAGGGTAGGGGCCTGGGTGCCGAGAAAGTAGCTAATGTTAAAGATGGGAAAGGCTGTGTTAGGGTGGATGAAAAGACTTGAGATCTCTCTTAAACCCCTCTGATGATGAAAGATCCTTTCAACAGAGTTGGCTTATAGCATTGGCCTATCAAGGTCAAGTCCACAATATGAGTTATAAACCCGAAATATATCTATAACTTTCTCTTCAGCTACCATAAGGGCTCACGAGATTTGACCTGAAGACTGAGAATCCTTCTGTTCCAATACAAGTAGCAACAGGGAGGCCTGACTTCCCCACTGAATTCCTTAAGGAATTCACAATGCCATTGCTTCAGAAAATCCCTGTGGACTTTCAAGCCTTTGCCTGCCAGTAAGCCAGGAACTGAACCTCAAAGGCTGGTTCCCTCCTCTGTAAAATGAAGGGGATGAGCCAGATGGGCCAATTTCATGATTTCCAGAGTCCTTGGCTGCTGCCCTCAGAAACCTTTCACTTTTATTTATTTCAGTCTCCAAGACTAAAAGCTGTGAAGTTTATTGGCAATCACCAAAAAAAATCAAGAACTGTGGAGGAAAAGAAAACCACATCCATTCAAATGGCCCAATTCCTCCCTCTGTCAGTATTTAAGACACAGCCAAACAGCTGGAGTTCCCCGACACTGGGGTCACCTATTGCCTGGAGCTTCTGCCATCTCCTACCTAATTGATGGGCCCCCTGAGAAACAGAGAAGTCAAGAATATGAACTAGAGGGTAATGGTCTTTGCCAAGGTGTCACTGCATGGCTGACAGATGAGTTTTCTCGTTGAATGCAGGCTATGCCTCAAATGTGAGATGAATTCCTCCTTCCACCTGTCCTTGGTTTCGGGCTTATCTCTGATTCCTAGTGACTCTGGCAGATGAGGTGACAGTGCTTGCATTTTTAAAGCCAAAAGTCATGAACAACAGGGAGCTACGATGGGCCAGATAAGGTCTGTGAACATGCCTTATGTGCTAAATAGCCCACCAGGGGTCCTAACAATTTTTAATTAATTGCACTATATGGCACCTATTTTATTGCTCTAGACCTTATGGGGAGGTGAGCCTTAAAAGCAAATGAAATTGGAACATCATTTTCCATAGGCATTGCTCTGGAGCAAACTGCTACAGATTTCATCAGATTCTTCTGGGGTCTGTCATGCTCTAATATGCCTCCAAAGTAGCTAAGAATTCTTATTTTGCACATTCCTAATGTATTCCAGGAACTAATGCATCGGTGAGCATTAAAACCCAGGAAATGAGAGGAACGCAGCAGGTCCTGGCTCTGCAAGCCCAGTAATACTCCCAAGAGCTGTAAGAAATGCAACTAAGCAGGGGCCTGTCATCCATATACGGCGCCCCAGGACTGGAATCTAGTTTTTCCTCTCATTTGGTGCATCTCAGCATTTTTCTATTTTCAGATACCAAGTTTCATTTCTTTTTTATTATGCCATGTGGTGTGTTATGCTCTTTTTTTCCTACTAAAATGGGAATATTGGGTTGGCCAAAAAGTTCACTTGGTCTAGTAGCACTTAGTTATCTTTAACTTCATTTGAAACCATTTTATTAGATTGCATTGGGGCACCTATCCTATCAGTGTGCATTAAAAAAAACTTATCAAAATTGATGAACTTTTGTGTAGCCATTTTAATATGGAAGGTGGAAGAAAAAATGCAACATTTTCAGCATATTATGCTTTATTACTTCAAGAAAGGTAAAAATACAACTGAAACGCAAAAAAAAATTTGTGCAGTGTATGGAGACGGTGTTATGACTGATTGAATGTGTCAAACGTGGTCTGTGAAGTTTTGTGCTGGAGATTTCTTGCTGGACGATGCTCCACAGTTGGGTAAGCCAGTTGAAGTTGAGAGCAATCAAATCAAGACAGTAATTGAGAACAATCAGCATTCTACCATGTAGGAGATAGCAGACATACCCAAAATATCCAAGTCAATAAAGTTACTGGTGAAAATGAGAAATATGTCTTATTTTACAGAAAAAAACTAAGCAGACTTTTTTTTGCCAACCCAATATAACTGCATAATCCAAAAGAGAGACAGCAATATAGAAAAGAGGGGGAGACTACAAGAGGGGTAGGGCAAAAGTAGGTTTAGAGCTGTGAGTATGCAAAACACAGAGTCTATATTTGTGTTAATACTTATTAACTACAGTGTTATTTTTTTATGAACAACTGTAAACCTGCTTTAGCCCAGCCTCGTACTAGCATTACCTATAGTCCTTGGAGTTAGAAAAATGGGGCTTTGGGGGGAACTTCCTCTTGGCTTCTGCAAACTTGAGCAAGATATTTGACCTCTTTGAGCCTCTGTTGTCATCTGTAAAATGTGGATAACGGTGCTACATCAGAGAATTTTTTAAGAATTAAGAGAAATAATTGAAAGAATGATGTTACTCTCCTTACCCTAATCCCATCAACCGAATGCAAACACTGGTGGTATTTTCATGTATTTCCTCTAAATATTTTCCCAATTAACAAAAATTTGATAGTATTAATAGAGTATAGTTATTAATTTTATCATGCTTTTAAAAATTCTAATTTGAAATCATTTTAGACTTATCAAAACTTGCAAAAGTAATGGAGCTCCTATACACCATGCATTTATCTAACTTCCATTGTCAACGTCTTACAATTACAAATTAATGCAATTGTAAAAAATAAGTTTACAGACTTACAGCCAAGATTGAGGCATAAGTGGAAATACTATACCTCCTCGCACAACCAAGTTTAAGAACAATAAAAATTTAGAAACAAAAACACAACCAAAACAAAGAGAAAATTGAACTGTACTGAAGTCCAACAACAACAAACCATTCATCCAGACTGGTAAGAGGGGCAGAGTCAGTGGCTGGTGGAGAGGGGTCCCAGCAGAAAAAGGGGCCAGACCGACCCAGGGGCACAGGTGGCGGTTGGCAGATCCCAGGCGTGGGGTGGCAAAAAGCAGACCCAGTGAGGGTGCAAGGTGGATAGCTGACCACAGTCACACATTCACACACAGATAAACCAGTTGAAGGAATGAGCAGTGAGACAGACCTTGCAACCCAGGGCCCCAGCGATGGGAATTAAAGTCTAAAAGAACCAACTGGAAAAACTTTTGGGGGTTGAGGTGCTGAGAGAGGCTCCCAGCCTCACAGGAGAGTTTGTTGGAGAGACCCACGGGGTCTTAGAAAGTACAGAAGCCCACATACCCAGGAACCAGCACCAGAAGGGCCCAATTTGCTTCTGAGAAGTGGCAGAGGGGACCAAAATCTGAGAGAGAGCAGAAAAAATGCCATTGCTCCCTCTCTGACCCCACCCCCACATACAGCATCACAGCCCAGCAATATGGGTTGCCCCGCCCTGGTAAACACCCAAGGCTCCACCCCTCATATCTAACAGGTGCAAACAGACCAAAACATTTATGGCTCAAACATAAGAACAGATTAAAGCCCTAGAGCCAATACTTCTAAGCGACCAAGAGATAGCCAACCTATCAGATGCCCAGTTCAAAACACTGGTGATCAGGATGCTCACAGAACTGGTTGATTTTAGTCACAAATTAGATAAAAAAAAATAATAAAGGCTATACTAAGTGAATTGAAGCAAAATGCACAGGGAACCAATAGTGATGAAAACAAAACTGGGACTAAAATCAATTCAGTGGACCAGAAGGAAGAAAGAAATGACCAAACAGAAAAGGATGAAGAAACAAGAATTCAAAAAAATAAGGAGAGGCTTAGGAACCTCCGGGACATCCTTAAACGTTCCAACATCTGAATTATAGGGGTACCAAAAAGGAAAGAGGAAGAGCAACAAGTGGAAAACTTATTTGAACAAATAATGAAGAAGAACTTTCCCAATCTGGCAAAGGAAATAGACTTCCAGGAAATCCAGGAAGCTCAGAGAGCCCCAAAGAAGTTAGACCCAAGGAGGAACACACCAAAGCACATCATCATTACATTAACCAAGATTAAAATGAAGGAGAGAATTTTTTTTTAAAGATTTTATTTATTTATCTTTAGAGGGGAAGGGAAGGAGAGAGGGAGAGAAACATCAATGTATGGTTGCCTTTCATGCATCCCCTGCTGGGAAGTGGCCTGCAGGGAACCGGCCTGCAACCCCGGCATGTGCCCTGACTGGGAATCAAACCGTGATTGTCTGGTTCGCAGGCCCGTGCTCAATCCACTGAGCTACACCAGCCAGGGCTGAAGGAGAGAATTTTAGAAGCAGCAAGAGCTAAGGGGACAGTCACCTACAAAGGAGTTCCCATCAGACTGTCAGCTGATTTCTCAAAGGAGACCTTACAGGCAAGAAGGGGCTGGAAAGAAGTATTCCAAGTCATGAAATCCAAAGACCTACATCCAAGATCACTCTATCCAGCAAAGCTTTCATTTAGAATGGAAGAGCAGATAAAGTGCTTCTCAGATAAGGTCAAGTTCAAGGAGTTCATCATCACCAAGCCCTTATTATATGAAATGTCAAAGGGACATCCCACTTATCTAAGAAAAAGAAGATAAAAATATGAACAGTGAAAGGACAGCAAACTCACAGTTATTAACAACCACACCTAAAACAAAAGCAAACTAAGTGGACAGCTAGATGAGGAGTGAACCATAGAAATGAAGATCACATGGGGGGTTAGCAACAGGGGAGTGGGAGGAGGAGAAGGGGGGAGAAGGTACAGAAAATAACTAGCATAGATGGTAGGTAGAAAATAGAAGGGGGAAGGGCAAGAATAGTATGGGAAATACAGAATCAAAAGAACTTGTGACACATGGACACGAACTAAAGGGGGGGATTTTGGGAGGGGTGTGCAGGGTAGAGGAGAATGAAGGGGGGAAATGGGACAACTGTAATGGCATATCAATAAAATATATATAAACATTAAAAAAAATAAGTTTAACATTTGTACAACACTCTTAACCAAACGACAGATTTTATTTGAATTTCACCAGACTTTTAACTAACATTTTGTTGTGGTGGTGGTGGTTCTTTCAGGATCCCAGATTGCAATTTGTTGTCACATCTCCTGAGTCTCCTTTAATAGTTCTTCAGCCCCTCCTTGTCTCTCATGAACTTGACACTTTTCAAGAGTGCTGATCAATTGTTTGGTGGCATATCTCTCAGTTTGGATTTGTCTGATGCTTTCTCGTGATTGGCTCAGTTATGCATTTTGAGCAAGAATACCACAGAAGTCATGTGTCCTTGTCACTGCATTTTATCCAGGGGTACAGGAAGTCAATATGCCTTCTTACTGGTGACTTCAACTTTGATAAAGTTACTACTTTAACTTTGCAATTGATAAGTGTCTTGGGGAAAATGTCTGAGTCTGCAAATATTCTTTCTTAAACTTTTTAAATTAATTTTAGTATCCATTGGTTGGCTTGCCTTGCTTACAAGCAACAATTATTACTAAGATTTCTAATGATTTTCTATTTTCTTCATTTTATTTTACATTTATTCACTGGTGTTATCCTGTAAAGAAGAGATACCCCTTCTTCCATATTTATTCATTCAATGACCATTCTATCACTATGGATCAGAGATCTTCATGTTATTATCATCTATTCTTGTTCATTATTTAGTTGCTCAAATTGTTCCAGCTTTGGCTATTTGAAATTTGTTTGTTTTGACTCCTGTTCCCTTTTAACATGCCTTCATCCTTTTTAAATCACTTTCTTACTTTTGGGCACTACAAAATACTCCAGGCTCGCCTTGTATCCCTGCCCCATCCCCAGGGATTAAGGTATTTTGTTTTGTTTTCTGTTCCCTTACCCTGGTTGTAATGAGTTTTGCAGCACCCTAGAGCAATGATTTATCTCCCTCCCCTTCCAGATTTAGAATCTATTTCAGAGAGGGAGCAGGGTCTAAGAGGAGTTTTGTGCCTCTCCTGTAGCAACTATTTTTGGGCTCCCCTAGGCTTGTAGCAGATGTGAGATTCCTAAAGAATCTTCCTGGTAAGTTTAGAGAAAAGTCTGCAAGAGGCTGCAAAAGTTTCCCATGTCTGCACTCCTCCTGAGCTTCATACCATCCACTGGCCCATATACTTGACCTCCACCAACGTGCCAACACTCCCAACTGAATTCTTCTTGCTGGTGTCTGCAAATGACTCAGACAAGCAACTCGCAGGTGTGCCTATCTTTACCAAGAATTAGGTTAATTAGTGGCCCTGTGATTTTAGCTATCTGATGGATTTGAGAATCACCAGGGCCTTGTGTTCTGTGTGCCTGTGTTCCTGTTGCAAGGTTGGAAGTGATGCTCTTTCTGACTCGGTCCTGAGTGAAACCAGGGAGAGCCAGCATGACTACAACCTTATCTGGCTCTTCCTGGCAAGTTTCCTTCCTCCCTGGTTCAGAGACCCATCCTCATTAGCCTAACATTGCAGTTAGCAATCATCATGCAAACACACACAAGCCCCCAAGTGCTATTAGGCTGAACTTTTCATAATTGCAAATTCAGTTCACCTTGGCGCCGCTCAGCAATTTTTCAATAACTGCTTCAAGCTATGCCAGTTGAAGTCCAAGGAACCTTAGCATAACATTGCTAGCCCTCAGAGATGTCAGAACACCTAGGGGTTGGGAGACATCTGCTGATGCATCCCAGCCTTGCCAGGGTAGAGCAATGGGGCTAGAAGGGGAAGTCAAGCCAAAATATGGGTTGGCCAAAAAAGTCTGTTTGTTTTTTTCCATAAAATAAAAGACACACTTCTCATTTTCACCAACAACCTTATTGATTTGGATATTTTGAATATGTTTGCTATCTCCCACATGGTAGAATGTTGATTGTTCTCAATTACTGTCTTGATTTGCTCAGCCGTGGAGCATCATCCAGTGAGAAATCTCCAGCGTGGAACTTCAGAAACCACTTTTGACTCATTCCATTAGTCACAGTGCCTTCGCCATACACTGCACAGCTCTTTTGTTTTTCATCTCAGTTGCATTTTTACCTTTCTTGAAATAATAAAGCATAATATGCTGAAAATGTTGCTTATTTCCTTTCACCTTTCATACTAAAATGGCTACACAGAAATTCACCAAATTCGTAAGTTTTTTTTTTTAATGCATGCTGATAGGACAGCTGTCACAATACAATCTAACAAAATTGTTTCAAATGAAGTTACAGACAACTAAGTGCTACTAGTGCCGTCGTATGGAAAAAAGCAAGTGAACTTTTTGGCCAACCCAATACCTGAGTTCAGGAAATATTGGGTGCCTGCTATGTGGCAGGTGCACCCTGGTTAAGGGTATCACATGGATTGGAATGGCAAAGGTCTTGGTTCCTCTACCTACCAGTCTGACCTATAAATAATTGCAATAAATTGAGATAAATAATGTACCTGAGGTATGTACAAATGTTACTGGACAATAGGTGGGAAGCAATTATTTTTCCTGGGGAGTTCTCAGGAAAACAGAGAGGAGGGAAGACAGACCCTTAGATTAGGGTATGAGGATAAGTAATTTATTTGGGAGGTGATCCCAGACGCCAGTAGGGAAGTGGGACCAGAGACAGCAAAAAGAAAGAAAGAAGCGTCACACCATCGAGATCAATCGTGCTGGGACATCTGGGGGTCCAGGAGCAACACACACCCAGGGGTTATTCAGCCTAAAAAGCAATCCTGCTGGTTATTGGTGGGGGCTGCTGAGTCCTGGGAGAGGAGCGTTAGGTTAGCTCCCCTGTGCCGGCAGCCACCATTGCCCGGAGGCAGAAGGGACTTTGTGGCCAGAGAGAGCACTCAGGCAGAGTCCCAGACACCGGCCACTGGGAGTCATGGGGGCACTCACAGGAAAAGGTGCCGAGGGGACATGGGTGGGCTACTGACAGCATCGGGGGCAAGATGTGGCATTTGAATTGCACCTTGAAGAATAAGGAACACCCCAGAAAGAGGAAGCCCACAGGAAGAAGAAATGGCAGGAGCAGAGAAGGAAAGACAATCTTGTTACAACTGTGTTTCAGGAAAAAAGTTTAGAGAAGCTAGAATGAATGGCAATGGGATAGGGAAAGCCGAGTGTGGAGGACTTGCTGTTTACTCTGTAGGCAACAAGGACCACCAGGAAAGAGCAGGTGAGGGAGACAGGGAGAGCTGAGGAAGGTGGGGGCATGGTCAAGGGCATCTTGTAATGTGTTTTCTCTCTCTCACATGCCCCTGTGCTTTCAGATTGCCTCTGCATCGTGCCTTACCCCATGCTAGGGCCTGGGTTTTAAAGGAAAATACAGCAAGATCTGGTTCTTGAGGACCTGAACCCCTGGGTTGTTCCCTCCTACTGCCTTGAAAGAAGAGATTGTCTCATTCTTTTCTTCACTCCCAAGGAGCCGGCAACATGCCTGGCTCAGAATAGACCCTCACTATACATCTGTGAGAAAATAAAGTATGTTATCACCCCTCAACTGTCAAAACAGAAGGAAAGGGCATCCAGACTCACAGTACTTACAAGGCAGCTGTGGGACATAATAATTAATAATACTAATAACCAACATTAAGTGTTTGAAGTATGTAGCTTAGAGAGGCAAGGAAGCAAAGCAAATGAGGAAGGGGCTAGAGCCGGGATATCATCCAGGTCTGTCTGTTTCTGAAGACCGGGTGCTTATCAATATACCACGGTTTCTTCCACGACCTCTCTGTATTTTAATAAAAATTCTCCAACCAACTGTGACAGCTCAGCCAGCCAGCAGAGACTCCTGGTGCACTGGGGGAGCTCCCCTCGCAGGTCTCACGGCGGTGAGCCTGAGACATGCAGAGGCGGCTCTCCTGTCTGTCCCCGCCACCTCCACCTCTCCGGGGAAGGGACTTGGACAAACAGCCACCCCTGTAGGGGTGACCACAGGGTCATCCCAGCTGTCTACACCCTGTTTCCCCAGAGCTCAGCATTCCTAATGGGCAGTGTGTCTGCAAGATTCAAGGAGCATTTGTGTCCTTTGGGCAAACAGAGGCCTTTTTTAAAAATAAAAGTAAAAAAAAATTTTTTTTCCTCAAGCAGTTCCTAATGAACTAGGACTTGTCACTCTGTGTATTTGGTTAAAAAAAGAAAGTTTCCCTTCAGCCTAAATAAACCTTGGCAGCTTCCCAGAAGCCACTGCAGCCTGTTGACTAAACAAAGAATGTTTAAATTAGCAATTCTTAGCTCTCTTAGCAGGCAATCATTTTCTTTTTTAACTAAAATAAAAACAATTTTGAGTTGATGCTATAATCCTGGACTTCAGCAGTCCATATTTTCTTGTTCTTCCAACTGGATTCTGGAGAGAAATTGATGGGAGTAAAAGGCAGGACTTAGGCTGATTTGAAAACCCATGTGTCAAATGTTAATGCGCATCAACACTGCCCGGGGGATCTTGTCCGATGCAGATGAAGACTCCACGGGTCTGGAGTATGGCCTGAGAGTCTGCATTTCTAACCAGCGCCCAGGTGACACCACTGCTGGGAGCTGGACCGCACCTAGGGACTACTTCACTGAGCCACTGCAGCGCAAAAGCAGCCAGAGACAACCCGCAAATGAATGAGCATGCGGAGCTCCCAGCACATTTTAGCATTTACAAGATTAGACACTGGGCAGGGTTTGCAGTGCAGGCTGCAACTTGCTGAAACCTGGTGGACATGGAGGCTTCCTGGACATACAAAGGTGCCCCCTTACAGCAATAAATTTTAAAAAAACTTGGGTTAGAAAGCATATATAATATCTTCAAAGAATAATAATAACAAATAAGCCTTTAAAAATAAGCTCTGAATGGCAGGAATATAGATGCTTTATTTTTTTCCTTTTTGCATACTTGTCATCTTTCTTATGTTTTTTTCTGGGGAAAGTGAGATGTCAAACAGAAAAGGGTGTTTTAACTTGAAAAATAATAACACCCTGGAGAGACACTATCCTAGTACCTAGTTAACAATGACACTCAGAATCTTCCAGTTTGGGCTATTGTCATCTAACTCGGAAACTGAAAATGCCACGTTGCCACCCAGACACAGCAAAAAACTAACCTGCATTAATGGAATAAGCCCAACCCAGGTCATTTCTGATTCAGGTATGGCCTTTTCAATACATTCTCCCCGATTCAGCCAGATGAGACCCCTGTTCTGTGTCTTTCCATGAGTCTGAAGTGGCGCGACATTGGCAACCTTCACAGGCTGCCGAATGGAGCCCTAGGATGCTTCCCTCCAGGTGTGTGCTCCAATAAATGTCCCCAATTCCATGATTACAATGAAGGACCATTAGCCGTTCACAGACAGCGGTTTCAGTCCATGGACACCTGTTAAATCTACAATGGTTACCACAGTGAGGACATTGAACGTTTGAGGCCAGGTGCGGCCTATTAAGAAAGTTATTAAATGCTGTTGGAAATGCTGTTTGTTGGCTGCCTCCTAAAGCCTTCCAAGCAACAGTCACGGGACGTGGCCATTTTCTATTCATGACCTGAGGTGAGCTCAAGTTGGTGGCAGTTTACACTGAAACGGTAGGCCAGCTAAAGAGGAACTCTATTTTAATCCACTTGCTATTGAAGTTGGAAAGAGAACCCATTCCAGAGAGAACAAATGAAATTTAACTTGTTGAAGGGTAAGGTTTGGGAGTAAAGCCAAAATTATTTAAGGTGATGCTTATAGGAATCCTTATTAAATTTTACTTTCAAAGATATGTTTCCCCCCCAACCCCCACCGCACAATTCCTGTCTGGTGCTATGGCATTTCAGGTCTATAGAAATGCAGCAAAGCAAGGGGATTGGCTGCAGGCAGAAAAAGAACCAATGCATGAGCATTCCATCATTTCCAGTGACTTAGGGGCAAGTTGTTCCTTATGCAGAGAGCCAGAGTTCTGAAGTAGGAATGACAGCCCTTAACGTTTTCACCAAGCATCACTGTCCTCCTCTCCCAATCCCAGCCTCTTCTCTGGGCCTCTTAGGAATCCCTGATGAGCTCTTTGAGAGGCATGGTTCTTCTCGTCAACAGAGAAGGGGCTCCCCACTGATATCTGTGCAGCAAGCTACCTTTTCCTGCCTTGTCCTTTCTTTCCAGACCAAACCCCACCACACGCTAGGCTTTGTGCCAGAAAGGGAGCTGAGGCTACAAATGATTGTTTGCATTGTCCAGCTAAGAAATCTGTGTTGACAAAGAAATCAAGCCAGAAACGGTAAGAGGAGAAGAAAATAAACAGGGGTGAGGTATGGAGAGACCTCGTCTCTTATATGATACCCTGGGCACCTTCTGTTTTCACCTGGCTTAGATTCTGGGAGGTGGGTGGTAATCCAGATAGACATGAAATAACATGAAAGGTCTTGGTGTCCAGTAAGGTTAGGGGATTTGGTTCCTGGTTACACCAGAATCGCTGGTAATTAGGGACTGACTGGCTCATGTGTGTGAACGCAAAACCATGCTTATGCAAAACATCTTAGAAAACTGTGACATGGTTCAAAAGAGTAGGCTTAAAAAGTCAGGTAACTGAAATGCTAATCTAAGGTAGGCTGAATTTCCCTTAGCAAGAGGCAGGGGATGTGGGACAAATTTTATAACCAGCCGAGTGGAGCCTGAGGTTGCTTGACTAGGTTGCTGTGGTAACAGGCATTACTACAACGAGGGTATTAGGATGGATAACGGGGAGAATGCACCAGGGAGACACAACTGGCAAAGGCTAAAGAGTCTGACCCCTTACCTGTCATTACCCAATAACTTGTCAACATTACACCTCTTGTTTTCTAACTATCTGAACTGAAACTATTGTTTGAAACTTTGATGCAGGTTTTTATTTATTTATCATTCAACAAATATTTACTGAGTTCCCATAGTCCTTATTACAGAAATTCTCATTCATGAAATGCCAGCAGGTATATCAGTTGGGAGCTTATTAAACATGCAGAAGCTCAGGCCTCATCCCAGCCTTACTGAATCAGAACTTGCATTCTAATAAGATCCACAGGAAATTAATATGCATATTAAAGTCTTTGAAGCACTGGATTATGTGATGCACATTTGCTGTATGAATAAATAAAAGGGTGAATGAATGCTCTTGGCTCGCGAGATGGGATAGTGCGGCTTTGCTGTGTTGACGGAGGGAGAATTCCCTCGTTGCCGGAAGTCAGGTGAGCAGGCTTGTCGCCAAAGCACAGTGGGAGCGAGGAAGTGCAGCACAGAATTCCAATGGGGGAACTGGAAAAGCGGGACCTCTGAGAGCTGAGGCAGTGATGGCCGCTGCCCAGGTGTCCATTATCCAACCGTGGATCGAACAGTGTGGCTTGATGTGAGTATCATTATCCAAGGAGTTACTTCAGTGTTCGGCATATAGCGGGCCGTATATGAGGTTCCAGGGGGCAAGATCATGTTGGACTCAACGAAATAATTTGGGGTTGAAGGTCAGTCAGGCCAGGGCCTGAGTTACAGTCAGGAAGATAATCCCTGAAACACCTGGGATATGCTGATTGGCTCGGGCCTGGGTCATGTGGTTGCTACACCTGCCAAGCCAGCAAGACTAATGCCAGATCCCATCAGTAGCTGGTTGGGGAAGAGGCTTTGGGTCACTCTGAGCTTCCAGGAATATACTGGTTGCCCAAATCAGGTTGTGCCCACGGCTTGGAGGGTTTGAACCTGCAGGCTAATTATCAGTGGTGCAGACTGAGTAGCATTTAGGGAAAAACTGGGGCATGCTGTGGCCCAAATAGAGGGGAGAGGAGAAGAGAAACAAGAATAGCATCCCTGCACAATCCTTTTGAGAACAAAAGAGCTGCATGTTGTAGAATTGAAGAATGAGGAATTAACAGGTGTTCCTACAGCAATGATGCGAACTGACCACAGGGAAGGATACATCTACACTTCTGGCTTGCTTGGTGTGACTGACTGCTCTGCCTCCTGTCACCCAGGCAGCTCTCTGACAAATGAAACATAAGAGCTGGACAGACAGTTCTTCCCTGGGGCTTCCTGATTTGTTTTGCTTATATTGCTTTCTGGCTGAAATCTTTTGATTAAAAGATGGTTTATCTCAGTACCTGTAAGCAAAGTGAGGTGATGGAGTGGAGCAGTCGGAACAATTTAGCCAGGAATCCCTTGTCTGTGGTCAAATAGAAATGCCTTCTGATGAGGCTACACCAAGTTCATAAACATCTGCTATTGTCTGCCGAAAATCCAGCTCCTCATTATCCTTAGGTTCATCGTTTCCCCGCTGTCATTCTTGGGTAACTGCTCCTTTCCACTCTCAAATCATGGTCTTCCATAGGCTCCTGCACTCTGGGTGCCAGGGATGGGAATCACATTTTTTCTCGCCACAGTGATTGGCTCCGGTTGGGCATGTTACCCAGGCACAAGACAATCAGCTGAACCCATTATCCTCTCTCCTTCCAGCTAAGTACCGAGTTCGTCTACTGAGACTGAATTCTGGAACTTCTCTGACACTGATAAAAGAATCTTTCTAATGGACTGGGAACTGGGAGAATATAATCCTGGCGTTCCTGAGAAACAGTATGGGAAGCAGAGCTGCTTGCAAGTAAAGCCATGATAAAGAGCAAAACTCAGAGAAGTGAGTGTAACAGAGAGGCAGGGAAAGACAGAGAAAGATTGGGAAAGAGAGAAAGGGTCCTGTTGCTGCCTCTGAGCCTTTCCGTTTAGCGATGTCCTACCTTGAATATTTCAATTACGTGAGCCAATAAATTCACTTTCAGTCTTTGAACCAGTTGATATTCCAACTCTTGCAACCCAGCACAATGGGCTATCGGCAGACCCTTCTGACACTGTCCCCCTGGGACAGGCGTTTTTAAGGTTGGATGCCTCAAGGAGGTGGTGCCAGCTGGGTCATTTTAAAAATTAGGAAACTGCCTTAAACGATCAGCACGATTGCCCTTCGACCATTGGGAAATGACAGGTTAATGAGACTAGTAGTTTCTATTCATTTAATGTTTCCTGGATCTCTGCATTGAACTAATTTTTTGCTCACATGTTAGCACCTTCTGATAATACAGTAAGAAAAGCACAATTATCTCAGAAAACTGAGGCTCAGAATGGTTAAGTCATTTACCTTAGGTCACACAGCTAGTGGTATATCTCTTTCACTTTGGAAGAGGAGAAGCTTCAGTCCACTGATTTTTTTCCATTGACTTTTAAAGCAAAAAAGTCCAATTGAGTTCAGAGCCATTTAATTAGAAAATCTTATTTGAGGATGCGCTACCTCAGGAGTTTCACAAGCTGGGTTATCGAAACGCTTTATGGAAACTTAGATCCCAGTAAACATCTTTTTAAAAAATGGGCTGTAGTTTTGGGCAGCTTGGGCTCCAGGAGTAGAAGAGGCATTGAAATGCGAGTGCAGTCTGTATGCTATAGAAAAGAATGAATAGGGCATCTTTTTTCTATAACTATTAAGGTATGCATTGGTGATACATACAAAACAGCCCCTAGGAACTACAGGCAAGATGTCACCATTTCATAAGGCACACAGAGTCCTGACCAGTGTGGCTCAGTGGGTTGGAACATTGTCCCATACACCAGAAGCTCACAGGTTTGATTCCCAGTCAGGGTGCATGCCTAGATTGCAGGTTCGGTTCCCGGGGAGGTGTATACAAAAGGCAGCTGATTGATGTTTCTTTTTGGCACCGATGTTTCTCTCCCTATTTATTTCCCTCCCTTCCCTTCTCTCTAAAATCAATAAGCATGCCTGTGGGTGAGGAAAAATAAAATAAAACACACAGAGAATTCTAAAAATCCTATAAATTTAGTAATCTTATTTTGCAATATAAACTAAGGGTTTTGTTTGGTGGAGATAAAAAAAAGCAAGAGTAAAGAAGCCATGCAGAGGCTGTTTTCTCCTTGGGCCTGGCTTGTTTGTTTTGGTTGTTTCATTTGTTTGGTTTGGTTGTTTTTTCCCACTAGCTACTAGCTTCTTCACATCTCTGAACCTCAGTTCTCTTCAATAGCGTTAGCTGTAACCTCTTTCACAGTGGCTGTCACAGTGTCTGAAGGGACATATGGAAAGTGCCTTGCACAGGGCACGCCACATGGTAGCCACTCAACACAACTCTCCCTCCCGCGGGCAAAAATACTCAAACTTATGAAATGAAAATTTGCGAATTACCCTCATGAACGTACTGCTCCCAATAAATCTAGAACTTCTTTAATTTTATCTAATTAACTTTTGAATGAATGTAAGAGCTTCTGGATAAAATATGATTTGTCAACCTCTTATTTGCTCATGTGCTTATTTTTAATTCATGAGGCTCAGTAAAACTTTTTCACATAAAAATGCTAATGATGAGATCAGAATTTTGTTTCCAAGTTGGCAGTTCTTTCCCGTTATTTCTAAAGGAAAAAATGAAACCTATTGTACTATACATACACTTGAGGCTGAGTTATGGAGTGAACAGGATCAAGTGGGAAAACAAATAATGTTTTTATGACATTTCATTTAATTGCATTACAAATATTGAAAATTTAGAAATAGAACAGAAAAGAAAACATGCTTTAGCATTAAATAATATGAAGAGCTTTTGACTCTTGAGGCCATTGTGTTATGTTGACTGAACTATATTTCCTATCAGACAGAGTTAGAGTTAGCACATGAACCCACACAGTCCGAATGCTAGAATGAGAAAAGGGGGGATGGAAGAGTTGAGTACATATTTGGCAACATAGACAAAGCTCGATGCTACCTTAACTGACCAATGACAATGCCAACCAATGGGAAGACGACTGGAAGATTTTGTTAACTTTCTCAGAGGAGTGGCGGCAGTGGTAGAGTTGTTGTTGCTGTTGTGGGTGGGGGTGGGGGTGGGGGTGGTGGTCGTGGTGATGGGGGGGGTGTGTGGACAGAACAAGTGTTGGGAGTAAAAGGGGCAGGGACAGAGTTTCCGGTGGCAATTCTCCTGATTCATTTAAGACTATGGGCAGGAACGAGAGCTTCTCCTCCTCACACACGGCACCCAGGCAACAAGCAGAGTTCGAACACCCAGGCCTTCACTACCATTCTCTACTTTTCTGCCCCACTAGTTTGTAACACTCTTTCCAAACTGGGGCAGCTGGTGTCAAAACGCTATGGCCGCCACTATTGCTGCTCACCGGGTGAGCCCCCGGTGATAAGACAGATGGAGAAAGAAACAAAATGGGACATGTCAACCCCTGAAAATTGTCATAAAAATTTTCCAATGAACATAGTTCCTAATGTGTAACTGACCAGAGATGCTGATGAGCATTGGAAGAGAACCACAGTCCTTTGTTACGCATCTTGTGCTGAACGTTACATGTTCGTCATGAAAACTCACTTTTTGGAATAGAATCATCGAAAAGGTTCACTGTAAGCTTAACCAACATAATCCAAAGCTTTTTAAAGTAAGTAGCAGGGGTGAAGATGCTCATTACTTTCATGGAGGTTTTTTAAAAGAAACAAACAGTCTCAAAGGAAAACTAGTGAAGGATATGGGGGGAAAGGATTCCATTTCTCTTAGAGACCAAGAGAGGGTCAGCCCACCTTTCCTCTGTCCCAGGCAGCAGGGAGGTTCCCCCAAAGCTGAGCTTGCTCTGTTTGTGTGTGGCCAGTGGAGGCAGGGAAGACCATCCCCCCCCCCCCAGCCCTGGTCTAGTATAGCAATAAATCAGAGAGAGAGGCAGCTGTCTCCCGAGGACAGGAAGGAAAGCCCCAAGCCATTTCAGGAGGTTCGGCAGGTGCTTTTCTTGGGCAGCCATTCTCAGTTATTTCACTGATAGCCACAAGGAGCCACCGACACAGGGAAGGGAGAGGAGGCAGGGAGTGTTGCCCCAACTACCAGGTCATAGGCCTAGTTTCATTACTGCTTAATGGAGACTCCGCAGTGACACCAGCCAGTGTGCATCATTTCCATTAAGAGACAGTCAGTTGACATGCCCAGTCACAAAAATTTTAAGCTAATACTAATCGGGCCATTTATAGTCTGCCAGTGCTTCCACTCCCCAGGGATGTCCCCAGAAGCATGTCCCAAGATGTGGGATGGTTTCATCAGGAAGTGTTACCAGGAGAACCGACAGGTGAGTGGGACGTAAGGCAGAGACAGGACGGAAGCCGGGTACCTGGTCAAGCACGGTTCCATGGGCGGGGACTTGGACTCAGTTCTTCGGGGGAACTGTGAGATGAACACACCTCAGAGGAGTCCCAACAAGGTGTGAGGGCGCTGGAGGTCCGTTCCCCTGGACGTTTCTGTCGGTGGTTAAGGGCTGCATCTGGAGACAGAAATTTCCAGGTGTTGCCATTGACGACAGGCCAAACCAATTCCTGCAGCTGAGGGCAGTTGCCGCCATGGAGCCGCAGATGCAGGCTATTAGGAGAGAAAGTGCCCCAGGAGGCCTCGTGCAGGCAAACAGTCCAAGGGGCGGCTGGGCCAGCGTCGCTCTGAGTGCCTTACCAACACCGCAGTGTCTCATCCTGGAATCCGGCCCAGGCTCGGTAACCTTTTACTGTGGAATCTCCTATTATCTTCATCATACAGGTGCAGAAGCTAAGCCTTAGAAAGGTTATGTCCTTGGTCTGAGACCATCCGAGTAGAAACCAAGGAGCTGGTATTTTAACCCAAGCCCATGTCTGCCAAGGGCCCAAATCCTTCCTCATGTTCATGTCTTGTTTCACATAAAAACACATTTAGGGAATGTTAGACTTCAAGTGATTTGTTTCTTGATCCTTAAACAATGTAGAGTATGAGCCTATACACACTTTAGGAAAATTACAAGTATTTTGGGGGTTATGTAACCAAATTTTGGGGATGTACAAAAGGTAGTTAAAATGTCTGTAGCAGCTAGCTCTCCACGGCTGAAGAGATAAGACCAGTGTGTACAAAATTAATTCCTGCCATTTTAGTCTTTAAACTATAGTAGCAAATTAAATCTGCATTATAGTAGCAGCTTCAGATACAGAGCAAAGTTTAGTTGAAATTATACTCTCAGTCTGGAAGAAAAGGAGAGAATCTTTAAATTTGAGAGCTATTTTCTTTTTATTCATTGATTATGAAGTATTTTTTAAGATTGCCATTTGTAGTTATATAAAGCTATACTCTACAATTCACTTATTTAATTCCTGTTCTTCGCCATGTAAACATAATTACCGAGAACAATCCACTTGCTCCCATTTGAGAAAGGGCCCCATTAAGAATAGCAGACAGACCACACTGCACTGAGTGTGGAGGGCAGTGGGGGGATCTTTACTGTGTTGCTTCAGGAAGCTCCTCTGGCTTCTGGAGAATGACTTCCTTTCCTGCTTCTCATGCCAGGGACTGAGGTTTGTCTGTCAGTTTGCTGGGTTAGATCTAGCCTGCTGGGGACAGCTAACTGAATCCTGGAATGGGGACCGGAAATGTTCTGGAATTTAGGTCCTGCAGTCTGAGGTCATTCTCATGAGACTACCCCACACAATTCCTTCTTCTCCAGGCTGTTTGATATTGCAATTATTTCATATTTTACAGCCCCAACTTTTCAGGTCTACCTATGCGTGTGCCCTTTGGTATTGCACTCTGTGGCAGACACACACACAGGTGGCTCCAAGCACCCACTTTCTTGCATGATGTCCTCGGCTTGAGTGTAGACTGCAGCTGTAACTTGCTTCTAACAACTAGAATATGGTGAAGGTGATAGGATATCATTCCTTTTATCTGGTTACGTTGCAAACCTCTGTCTTAGTCAATGAGAGAGAAAGAAAGAGAGAGAGAGAATTGACTGTCCTGGTGGCATTTGAAAAAACAAATTTTTCTGCCTTGCTGTGAACAGCCTATGGACAGGGCCACATGGCAGGGGACTACTACAGGCCACATCTAATTGCTGAGGACCTCAGTCCTACAAACACAAGGAATTGAATTCTGCCACCAATCACAAGAGCTTGGAAGACGACCCCAAGGCCCAGATGAGGCCCCAACTCCCTGCCTGTACTTTGATTCCAGTTTGTAAGAGGATCCGGTCAAGGCATACTTAAACTGACCTACAGAAATTAAGATACAAGTGAGCTGTTTTTAATTGCTAAGTTTATACCAATTCATTACACAGCAATAAAAACCTCCTACATCTGCCCACACTAAGGCAGGTTTGACCATGGTCTGCTTTGACCAATGGGAATAAGAAGAACTTGATGTTAGCAGAAGCTTGACAAAGGAGTTGTGCATTTCCACACCCTTTCTTCAACCCCTGCTATTGCCAGCCACAATGGCACATCCGCTAAGTTGCTGGAGGGATGGGAGACACATGGAGGAGAGCTGCTTTGTCCCCTCTGAGTCCATCCTAGGCCAGCCAGACCCCAGGCCACTGCCCACTGACCATGGACACCTGAGAAGGCCCAGTGGAAATCAACTGAGCCTTGCTCAGACCAGCGGAGCATCCATCACCCAGCTGCCTATGGCTTCACGAGGAATAACAAATGCCTGCCATTTTTACTCATTAAATATTGAGATGCTTCATTGTGCAAACTTTGTGGCAATAGATAATTGCTTTAATCACCAATTAAAGTTGAGAGACACATTTGCGCTTAAAGATGTATATGGTCGACTATTTGGAACTTTTCTTTTTAAGCCAAAAGACTTAAAAATATAAAAAGAAAGATTCGGGGAGCTGGTGAGAGAAAAGAGATGACCATTTGCTATGAACTCCTGATAAAAGAGAAATTCTTTTCTAGGAAGATTTAAATACATTTTTAATTTTCTTTAGCATTTTACAGAGCATATTTAGCAATAGCAAAAATAAAGGCTGCTTGCATCTCTTATATAAATCTTTTATAGAGGAGTTTCATTTTTGTTTGCTTCCAAGGCCTCCAAGTTCATCAGCTCTTCCACGTCTCCATGTGCTCATGCTGGACGGTGTCGGGCAGGTTTGGTGGGGCGAGACCTGTGCGTGGAGCAGTCCGTGGTCCGTCTGCCTCCCACATCACACACCTGTCATCGAGCCGTAACATCTCTAATGACACAGCGATCCCTGCAGGACCTGGTAGTGGTCTGTTCCTTCGGTGGGGACGGAGAGGGCCTTGTTCCAGACATGGAGCTGGGACAGAAAAAGTGTCCTCGAGACTGAGATGAAATGAGCAAGTTGAAAGCCCTTTTCTGTTCCGTGGGCAGAGGCCTTTGTCTCGGCTCCCCAGAGAATGGAGACCCGGGGTGTCCTGAGACTGGGAGCCGTGCTTCCTTCAGAAAACAGCTCTGCTCTCTTTGATCCTGACAGATTCGCCGAGAACAATAAAATACAGGAAGCAGCACACTTCAGTTTTGATCCACTAAATGTCAGCAAACAAGACGCACTGAGAGGATTTCTCTTTTGTTTCCTACTTTGGAAGAGCAAAAATGATGGAATCTTTCCACAGCCTGACTGCTAACTGGTTTTCCTGCAATCTTCTACAATGTTTCTCTTCTAATCTCGCTAAGTGTAAGCATACCCAAACCTGCCTGCATTTACCTACATTCCATATATATTTCTTGTACAATGGGCATTGTCAGATAAAATGGGCCTGGGGCCACAGAGGGAAGATATGGGGGAACCAGGGGCCCCAGAGGCAGCCCTGCCTTCACACGACGCTGACAAAAGTGCTTCTTTGAGGAGTTTTGAGTCTTTGGAACGCTGCTAGGGACCCTGTCCTAAGGACTCTCCCGCCAAGTTCCTGGGGAGCCTTAGGAGGCCACTCTGGGCAGTGGCCTCACTGGTGACAGCTCAGAGATAATAACTGTACCCTGGGGAGGGGTGTGAGTCATTCAAGTTCCAAGAGCTCCCTGGCCCATTGCCAATCACTCACCACCTTGTAACCAGCCTGCGGGGCCACCTCAGGCCCTGGAGAGCCACTTGCAGTCCACATCAAGTCCAACCTCTGGAAGTGGCTGTATTTGGTATTTGGGGGCTGGTCCACATCCTTGAAAGAGCCATCTTCCATCTTTAACAAAGTGGGGTTTCACTCCTGAGTGCTTATACTTACTCAACCCCCTCTATGTGAAGTTGGATTCACACAAATACTTCAGATACGCCCCCTTGACATGAGGCACCCCCAAGCCAGCTGCATTTCCTCAAAAAAATCACTGAACACAGAGGTAAACACAGAGAACATGCAGGGCAAAGAAAGCTAAACTTAATAGTTATTTATAAGTCTTAGATTCTCTTTCAGAATCCCAGCTCACTGGTGCTTGAAATGCAGAGTGAAATCATGGGTTAAGAAATATTACTTTATCAGTGACCTTCACAGTCTGACTTACGGGTGCTGAGGGTTTAAAAGCGTATGTTATACTTGGTTTGTTATTTCTAGTCCGAACCTCTCTACCTGTTCTATGGGAACAGTTTGCCATGGGATTACAAAAACTTCAGCTAGTTTTTCATTTGTGAGCACATCAGATCCACTCTAAGCACCTACCCCAACCTGATGATGACCTGTCGAAGTGACAGTGATTTTCTTTAAAGACAAAACTTCTATCTGTGCTCAGAGAAAGTGAAGGTAAGCTAGTTCCAACTGACAGCATTTAGAAAGGCACATGTTTGCAGAGACTTTACATACTGAATATATAGAGTTAAAAAACCTAGCATACTTCACATATCAAGAATGCTGCTATAATTTGGGGGTGTGTCATCTTCATTTTAAAAAACAACTATTGTGCATCGACCCGGAAGGGGTATCAATTTGCAATACCCATCAGTCATCCCTTCAAATCATAAAATCTTTCCTTCTCCCCTTGCAAATCTCAAAACAACATCATGGCAGAAATATGATAAACTGTAACAATCATATTTACAATATGCAATGCAACTGTAATGACACACATACGAATTCCTTTATTACAAAGATGTTTCCCCGAGACAGTTGAGTCTTCCTATCAATATGAAAAATAGCTTTCAAGGGTAAGCATACTGTTAGCAGCATATTTCAATGGAAAAATACCCAAAATGATGCCAGTTTCTATCAATGGATATAATATTTATGATGTGAAATACACTTAGTATCACATTTATTTGGTTGTTGAACATGAAGAATTGCACATTTGGACACAATTTTACCCAAAGTCAAGGTCAATGTGTGAAAGCACTGAGCTTCCCTCACTCAGGGGCGCCTTCATGGCTGCATCTCCAGGGTGCTGAGAAACCACTCCAGCCCTGGTTCCTTTGCGCTGCCTCCCCAGCTGCTTTCTGTGCTCATGAACACAAAACATTAGAAAAGTAAAAGCTAAACAATAAAAGCTTATAAAGAAGCTTTTCCTCCTTTCAGATAGAAGCTGGAGCTATTTCTAAAGGAAGCCAGCAAACTTATTGTACTTGGTTCCTTGCCATTCCAAATAAAAGAGAGAAATAGCAACAAATGTATTTTGCAATTCAGCAAATCAAAAGAGGGATGTGGGCTCTATGCATATTAATACTGATAGAATAAACAATATTATCACCTTCGTACATCTTACATGAGTGGTGGTCGACTGATGACATTGCTGGAATTGCACGTAATCAACCAGTCCTGTGTGTGTTTTTGAACATCAAAATTTATAGCATTTATGAAGTGCTAGGTGGTACCTCTAGAAAGACCTTAACTCCTAATCAGTTCTACCATTTTGGTAAACTTTATAACAGTGTTTTTTAATTGGGTTCTGCTGTAGAATGCTGAAAAACACTGTGCGCTTGGAACAATGCCACACAAATCTCCGTATTACACTCAAGCAGCATTTCTCTAGGAGATTACCGAAATTCATCCCTGAGCACTGGAGCTAGTGCCCATGTTACTACTTCCTGAAGACCTTTAATTAAGTACCACACACCTGGAAGAAGATGAGGTTCACAACCAGGCGGCTCTTAGGCCTGCGGCAGGCACTTCCCTGAGAACAGAACGTTGTGCTTTTAAGCAGCAAACTAAGGTTTCAAATACACACATTCAGATAGAGCTGGTGGATCATAACCTAAAGCTGGTGGATTAATTCACCGAAGTGTTTGTCTAGCAAAAGAGATTTGAAAAGACTGATTCATATTCTGTCCCATACAAATACTCAGGGACCGAGAATTAGATGGATTCACAGGGATTTCTTCACACAACCAACAATTAAACACTAGAGAAAAGAGAAAAATTTTAAATGCAATCAAGAAAGATTATGAGGCCTGTTAAGTTCAAGTAACAACTTCTGTGCACTAGAGGCCAATTCAGTCAAAACAAAATGACCGTTCTTGTTTTATCGTAAGGAGGGGTGGAGCTTGTTGTTTGAAAGAGGGACTTTTGCAAAGTCCCCTTCACCATTGGGTTGTGCCTCCATGCACAAAACGGTTCTCTTACCAGCTTCCAACTTTCTCTTAAAGGGTTGGTCCCGCACTGGGAGAATGTTGTTTTAGTAGCTGGTAGTTTAAGGGAGGGATTCAAATAGCACATATTCATTATTTTGGAAAAAGACCACACTTACTGGCTGATGGATCAAAAGCTCCTGTTGAAAGACACATGCATTTGCTTAGTTTTGTTTATTCTTATGGGCTCCTAGCATAATAAATGCCATTTGTATGGTCTAAAAGTGCTAGATAGAAATCTTTTGTTCCGGTTCTCTTTAATAAGATCAACTGTATGCATTTAAGAATAGCTTCAAATAAATGATTTCTCTCTTCTAACCCAGGTGTGACTTCTGAATACTATTCTTTTCTACTATAGATTATCATGTGATAAAGGGTTTTATTGTTCAAATGTTCTCACCATAGTTTGGTTTATTCCCACGTACTGGCTTCTACCACAATTAAAATGTGTGCCCCTCTAGGCCTACACCTCCTATGCAGTGAGAAAAGGGACCCATTACATATTTTTTAAATGTAAAAAGTAATAGTGCGGGTTCAAATTAAGTTGGAATAGGAATAAAATTTTGCCTGGTTTAAATCAACAAAATCACAGCATTTTGATTACATTCGATAAATTTCACATTTGAATGGAATTGGTTTGAAAGCTGAAACTGAAAATTTTATTACTATGTTTGCATCTATTATTTTGAATTAGATGTAAATCTATAAATTACACTGTATTTTTTATTAATGTGGCCTAAAAAAAGATCCATTGACAATCTTCAGAGGCATTAAAGGAAATCTGGATATCATTAAGTATCATACAAATTAATTATAAAAATAGATTCACATTAAAAGATTTTTCCATACTATACGAAATGTTGTTGTGCTTTAACCATTATAAATATACTGAACTAAATTCTATTCAGTCATGCTAAAAATATACCAGTGTTAATAAAGATAACAGGACTCAGTGAAAAGTTAATACAAAGCATAATTCCAGCTTTCAGATGACTAATTATATAGCATTAAACTGTTCTGTAAGTATTTAGAAGTGCAGTCCAATTTGGCAATGAGGGCATTTCTTGACATTACACCAGTCATAAGAAGCCAGTTGAAGAGATTTTAGCCCGATAAGAATCTAGGATATATTCACCATAAATTCTCTCTACGTAGGAGGGGGCACTGTTCGGCATTCTGATTTCTTGGAGGATGCTGTCTCAATGAATAAAGAAGGAACTTACTTTGTATTATATAACTTATTTTCACTTCAAATTTCTAACAACAAAAATTCAAAAACAATGTAGGTAATTTTAGCAAGGGGGACTTAGAACAAGGACTATTGCATCTCTTTCATAGAGTCTACAAACTCTTAAAAGTGCTCTAAAAACACCAGAAGTTTGATTAGCAGCAAAGCGTTAGCCTAATCGAAACCCCCTCCCCCACATGTATGTACATATGCACACACTGTATTCTATTCATTCTATTCATTCTATTCATTGCTGTACATATGCACAGCAATGTATTCTATTATTCTAACTTCAGTGTGACTGCCTGATGGTTATTCCCAGAGGCTGTGCAAGGTTCCAAATACTGTCTACACTGTATCGGGTTCAAGACCTCTAGCAACCAAGTGGTCAAGACAGAAGCAACCTTTCATCAAAACAAACAAAAAATTCAATCACATTTTAAATATCTTTTAAGATTAAAAAATGGGAGATACAGTGAATCACCCAACATGTTATTATTCTGAGTCCTATAATTTTCTTTATCTAAAACTGTTTCTTATACACAGAAGGCTAGATGTCTTTTTACATAGTTTCAGCAATCCTAAGTATAAAATATCTCTTTAAAAAATATGATGAGATTTTTTTCTAACTTGGAAGAAAGTTCTGTGAGGGGTGGGTGTTCTCCCGCAGATGGTTGTACAGCATTTTCTCGCAGGAGCGCGCTGAGTGGCCCTCTGTCCTGCGTGTGACGGGTCCCGGAATGGAGCCTCCCAGCACTGCCCCCACGCAGCCGAGCGCCAGGCCTCCGGAAAGAGGTCCTGCAGGCACCGTAGCATCTTGGTCTGTTCTCTTCCTCACTCTTTTAACAGCGGCCAATCCTTGGACATCTTACAGTAGGGACTGAAGTCCAGAACTTGAACTTCACTGGGAGAACCAAGTCCATTCAACATGCAGCATTTTCATCTTTTGGTTGGGTAGGTCTTGGTCCCCCAGGGATAGGAGTGATACCTAGAAGATGGAGACGTGGAAAGAGTTGTGTAAAGTCACACATATTTTAGTTTGCACATTCAATTTCAAGAAAAGGAGTTCAGGTGTATAAGTAAAGCACAATGGATAAAAAATGTGATTCTAAATAGAATAGAATGGGCACATTCTTAGAAAGTTGCCTTCTGCTGACGTTCAGCTCACGGTGTCTTTGTCAAATTATGAGTTCAATGGAAACTGATAACCCTTCATAGTGGAAAAAGAAAGACCCATTCAAAGTAGCTTGTACATTTAAATGCCTATGCACATTAAATATCTATTTTACACATTAATCACTTAATTGGGGAGGGAAATCAGTGCAAGTTGATTCGATATAGACTTCTTTTTATCTTGCATACCATTATTTCTCAATGTCTATTTCACTGTTACAAAATAAGGTATTGATGTGTCCCGCTAAGTATATAAGGATGTCATCCATTCAGTCACAGAAGTCCAACAGTTTTCCTCTCACAAACAGCAATGAGATCATTCAGGCATGTTAGTCTGTATCTTTCTGGTAAGGAAGTTAAATGTTGATGTCAAATATGATTAACAACACAACCCTAGAAATGATGATGGAGGATGGAGCCCACTTTGGGCTGGCCAAGTCCGTTTTGCCCTTGTTTCATTTTCTTTACCCTGTTTTCTTCCTCTCAACCCAGCCTCCCTTTCCCAGAGGCCCAGAAAAGAGGCAAACCCTATTGGTTATGGCTTCTTGCTGCTATTTCTGTTTCTATTTCCATTTTTTAAAAATTACCAATGCAGCATTTTGTGCCTGAGACATTTTTTCCACCTACTGAAGAAGACAATGAAAGCAATTGCAGTTCTGGGGAGATACTGGCAGAGGAGTTAAAACAATAGTTCCCGCTTCTAACCATCTTGCTAGGGCAGCTTTTCTCAACAGGTGCTTCAGATGACAGCTGAGGAATCACCAGGCTAAAAAGGCCGCCAGATTTCTGTCCTACAGTCCATCTCAGTCTTGAATATGGCCATGTGTCAACATGCTCCGAAAGTGAGAAACTGTACCTTCACAGCTTCCCAAATATATTTGGTCATGAAACTTTATTTGGGGGGGAATGTCTACAAACACGTGTGATAATACTGTCTACTCTATGAAGACTATTTGGGAAAACACAATCCACTACTTCTAAATACTGATTCTAAAACCTCTCCATGTTCTGGGATATTTAATATCCTCTATCCTTCGACTACAAAAATCATGACTGCCACAGCTGCTCTGATTTGCATTTGAAACCATGTGTACTTCCAGCTCGTGCAGTATTAGGGGCTTCTAAATAGAGCCCAACTTATGTCTTGGGAATTAATTTGGAATGCTGGTAAATAAGCAATGGCTTTAAGCACAAGCAAGGTTATTAAAGGTTATAGGTATTTATTTTTAGAGAGAGGGGAAGGGAGGGAGAAAGGGAGAAACATCCATGTGAGAGAGAAATATTGATGGGCTGCCTCTCGTACACTCCCTGACCAGGGACCAAACCCGCAACCCAGGCATGTGCCCTGACTGGGAACGGGACCAGCAACCTTCCCCTTTGTGGGGTGATGCCCAGCATACTAAGCCACACCAGTCAGGGCCCATGGGTTATTTTTACTAGTGCACTATAAGGAGTCTTTCATCCAAGATGTATTCTATCTTGCTATTCCAAGCAAAAAAGGAAATGTTATGGCTATATGAATTTTTAAATGAATGATTCATTTTAATTTGAAGCGTTTTAAGAAAATGTATTTCATACCCATCATATGTTGCTTGAATTTAATCATTCAAATTATGTTTTCCCATTCTCATCACAGTTTTGAATGTAACTGTGAATAATTTCTTGCCTTTGTTATTAAGCATCTTATCTGTTTATCATAGGAGAATTCGCAATGTTTTTTAAAGCAGGAATATGTCTTGGGAACTGGAAGTAATGTTTGTTTCTTTAGAAACTTGACAGTAGAACTGAAAAGGATAAGAAAAATTCAAAATAGGACTTTTAAAAAAGCAATGATAGCTCTTGTAAGAGCATCTCTAAGTTCCTTAAACACCTGGTTTTTTTTTTTATTAATACTTAGTTGCTTTTCTGCAAACATATGAAGACACTGATTGCCCATGATCCTGAGACAATGAGAAGATACAGATTAAAAAATGACAAGCATGACTTCTGGTTCCACCTAACCCAAGGTGCTTTAAATAATATGAGGCTGAGAGTCAGTAACAGACACACTCATACGACCCATGGAAGGCTGGCTGGATGTTCTCGGACCAAGAGTAGAAAATGAAAAATTTGAATCTCTCCAGGAATGGCAGGAGGAGAGTGGTTATGGAGATGGTGATTTTTATTAACCATATATCTTTGGAAAATGAGAACTGCTCATCATTTTGCTGCAGTTATAAATCACAACAGAACCAAGTTTACTAAGGCAGCATTTTGGGAATATAGTGTGAAGCCAAGAGAACAAACAGTGGAATAATCTCACGTGTGATTCATAAGAACAATCTGACAAAATAGAAGGAAACCGATGTTGGAGATGGAACTAACATCAGAAAGAATCTAATTTTTGTAATGACCTTAACAGGGTATTCTTGGGCCCTCTTTCTCTTAAGATGGCTACTAACGGTCACCTTTGGGGGACGACTCCTTGAATAATGTAAATCGTGGTCACAAGAGAGCTTCACCAGCTAGAAAGGAAGGCAGTTGCTCCAGGCATAACACACCATGTTGGGAGAACCAACTCCTTAGGACAGTGCTTCCTGCAGCAACTTTCAGCCACAGAGAATGTGGACGTGGTTGCTTACTGTCTACATACATTCCATTTGCCCCCTTGGGAAAGTCAAGAGACAGCTCGTGTGTAGTAGACACTGTCAGAGCACTTTAAAGCATCATGGCCCATTTCCAGTGGCCAGCACCTGCATTTCTCTTCCTCAAAAATGTCTCTGGCCCTAGAATCTGCTTTGTCCACCCTGAAGAAGGCCAGGAATGCCAGGTAACTAACATCCCCTGGGGCCAGAGCTCAAACAATGGCTGATGGTGACTTGCTTGAAAATGAAACCTTTATGGAGTTATTTCTTCACTCCCCTACTCGTGCTTCTTGGAATTGCCTCACAAATACACTAATTGAACTCAAACCTTTGTGCCCAACACCATGTTCAACAGTAAAACTACAGGAATCCAGAATTGAGTGAAGTTGAGAAAATAAATTTTTAGAGCACTAATAACGTCATACTAGAAGATAATACTGTATTTTGCTGTGTATAATGTGAACTTTTTTTGCCGAGATATCTGAGGAGAAAATAAGAATGCCAATTATACATGGGTATAATGATTACATACCATAGGCATAATATTCCCATGTATAATGCACACAAAACCATGGGTGCACATTATACACAGTGAAACATGGTAAACAGCCCCTGTGAACTGAGGTTTCTTATTTAGGGTTCTCAATGGCAACACATCACAACAAATCCCTCTCTCACAAACAAAAACAAAGCGATTCTTTGTTTTGTTGCATTTTTCCTCTTGCATTCTGTATATATCATAAGTAGATTTCAGTGATGGAAATATGAGTTTACAGCTCTAGTAAAATGGAAAAGAACAAATGCTTAATTTGAAAAACAGTCTAGAAATGCTTCCCCACTTCATTACATCCATTTTTTGTGGGAGTCAATTACTGCTAAGTGATCAACCTTTATTTTCCAACAAAAGATGAACATATATTCTACTAATGGCAGTATGATGTGTAAGCCAAGCTATTTTATAAAAGTGTTTAAGATATAAGTTGGGGGGAAAACACCTCTGGAATCAAATATGGAGAAATCAGATCTAATATCCAATGATCTCCATTGATTTTTTTAATTTGAAAGCAAATTCTAGTGCTCACCTGTTAGAGGTAAAATTGTAATAACCACTTTCCTCTAGGACTTCTTCAATCACAGTCTAAAGTTGAAAAACAACCCAGTTAGTATCGAATTAAAAGCAACAAAATGAAATCATCCAGAGGCACCGCAAGAACCTTACCTGCATCTGTTCGTACGTTATCCCTTCCTCCAACTCGAAGCTGGTGGGCAGGCCTGGATAAATTATGGAGAGTCTGACATTTAGTGGACATCTTAGTTAGACTTTATTGGCGATTATGACTCAACTGAGGTGAAAACTGGTCAATTTCTTAATGATGAAGATAAATACTTACAAGCACATTCCAAATCATCTCAGCTTAGAATACTCACACTTCCTGCTTCTCTTCCTTTAATACCTGGCTGCCTTTGAGGTGGCCATCACAAAGTAATACACAAAGATTTGAGGTGTTGCTTTTGATAGAAATGAGTTAATAAGCTAATTAAGTTAGGGGTGTGTGTACATGTGTGTGTGTGTGTGTGTGTGTGTTAAGAACAGGTGAGGGCTGATTCCAAACTGAAACTGCCTGACAGGTGAGTGCTCCGATTGGTACACTCTTCCTGGTCCATGAGACAGAGAGTAGGTATGTGCCAGAAAGAAAATAAATTTTTGGAGGGAGGCAGAAATAGACAACCTAGACAGGGAAAGGTGACACAGATCTGACCCCTCCCTTCCAATGGCTGCCTAGAGGAAAATAAAATCCATACATTTAATGCCAAGAGACATACTTCTTTTGACATTTGGTCTGAGTGTGATATACGGACACCTTAAGCCACTGAGGCGCCATCCAGAGGAACATCAGCCAGCTTCCCTCACGTCCATCAACACTGACTTAGCAGATGCCCTGACATCCCCTGCCAGTTTGCAGAGAGAAAAAAATGGGTTCAACATTGGAACAGGACGTGAGCATATGAGGCATAAGGAAGCTTGCTTTTCCAGCCCAGTTTCAAAGTGTTCCCAGAAGTGCCCACAGGCTCTGCTGTCTTCGGCTTTTGCCCGCCCTGCTGTAACAAGGGACATGCCTGGTTTGCTCTGAGTCAGGGCGTCCAGCTGCCCTGGGAGAATCGGTCAGCTCCCTCTCTGGCCACTGAGAGGCATCTGCCAGAGCTCCCGGTTTCATCCGAGGTGCTGTTGCAAGATGTCTCATCGGCAGACTGACTTAGTGCCCTGGGACATGCTTTTGAAAGCAATGACTTTAGGCAACAGTTTATCTTCACTTTATAGATTTCTCAGGAACTATTGTAAATGTAATTCTGCCACACAGGTTAGCTTTATCCCAGGATTCGAAGACTTAGGGAAAATTTAATAACTAATATGTGAAACAATTTGCCCAAATTAGGAAATCACAAAACCCCAACCAAGTGCTTTTCTAGGCTGAGGAGATGGCAAGTCTTCATTTAACCATACAACCTTCTTTCCATCCATTCCTCTATGTGATGTAACCATAGTCTATAGAGATTCAAAAACTAGTGAGGAATTCTGAAACCTGAGTAGTTTGGGAACTCTGAGAAGTCAAACGTCACAAGAAATGTTAGATTTTGCTGAACCCTTACCAATGACCAAGGGCTAACAAGCACTTACATGGATAATGACCAATGAATGACCAAGTGCTTGTTACATGTTTACATGGATCCTCACTTTAACACTCTGATTTTTAGCCCCATTTTATAGTCAAGGAAACTGGGATGCAGAGAGGTCAAATGATTGCCCAAGGTCAGCTACTAAATTGATGAGCCAAAATTTGGATCTAGGCATCTGTGTTTCAAGAACCTGTAGTTCCCATGCTGTACTGCCCACCTATGTGAGATTTACGCAAAAAAGTAAAAAAAGAATCAATATTAAATTTGTCTGATGTGGATTCTTTAGGTAAGTTTCAAATTTTCTCCATTTTAAATATGCAAACACTTCATTTCTGCTTTTTATCTCCCTGGATGCTTTTGAGCATTTGATTTCCCATCGCCAGATGAGCAAGAAGAAATCAAAGGAAATGCGATTCACCAACACAAATTCTGCTGTTTGTTTATGTTACCTATCAGTCAATGATAAAGGAAGTCGCCACAGCCAGGGAAAGTGAATCTCAGGGAATTTCCTACCATACACCCCTTCCAACTACTGTGAAAGATAGTCAAAATAAGCTCTATGTCTTTTTTTTTTTATAGTTGAAGACGATCTTTTAAGGATCCAAGCAACATATTTCCTTGTGCAAGCCAGATTCCCTGTGTTGAAGCCCATTACCTGCCGGGTCATTTGGGGACAGGTTGTGTCCGTCGGTTGAATGGTGTAATGAGTGGTAATCTGCTGTGAAAAAGCCAGGCTCGATGGGCTCGGGAGATCCCTGAGACAACTGGAACAGAAAAAGCAAAGCCACATCTTTCACACTCAGCAGCAAAGGGTATGAGACCTCTGCGCGGGCTTTTCCATTTCCCTTTGTGTCCGCGCGGAAAATTTAGTGCCCTGTGCTGTTTGCTTTTCAATCCCTTGTAAGTAGATAAACACACATCTTATTTCCAAAAGAAAGTACGAATTGGATGTGGCCATATTACAGTGAAAGAAAGTTAAATAATTCCCTGGTCACATGAAAAAAAATTGCTTTAAAGCTTTAGGAGAGCAAAATAAAAGATGAATAGAAAAATAATGGCATGGGCAAGGGCATCAAAATGTTATTTTTTTCAGGCGTAGGAGGAATAAACTCCCATTATTTAACAGAACAATATGTTTAGCTCAAATCATCTTTTTTCATGTATCTGCTTTGAACAATGCCTTTTTGTTTGACCAAAGAAAATGCATTTCTTAATATATTTTTCTGAATTACTATTAATTAATCCAAGTCCAAAACCTTTAGGGTGATTCCCAACACCCCAAAGGGAAGAGTTATTTGCTAAATGACAGAGCTTATTGATGTTCCAATTGTTTAACACCTTTCCATGCAGCTGAATTTTTTAAATGGTATTTTAGAGTATAAACATTTTTTGGCCTCCTTTCACCTTTAATTACAACCAGCATGTGGACTAGCCAAGTTTTAGTGCCTGTGTTAATATAATATACCTTTAAAATGTCGATTCATATGAATAAACCGGAAACTAATGGCACAATTTAGATTATGTAATAGTGGTTAGTTTAGAGTCACATACTCTGTTCATAAATTGAAGTCCAGCATTACTCGATCACTGGAGAAAACCGTTTGGCAGTATATGTTAAAGGTAAGTAACTGCTGCCTGCCCTGTGACTCAGTCACCCCACTCTCGGGCTGCAGATACACAAAAGAAAGGAGCACTGCTGATCATCGACAGACATTGTAGGGATATTCACAGCACCTTTGTCTGAAGTGACCCTCACCTACAGAAGCCCCAGTGATCACAGGGTTGCAAGATAAATAGACATATTGTGTTGTGCTTACCCAATAAACTTCTTCAAAACAATGAAAAAGAACAGACTACAGGCACCCAAAGCAAATGGCTTGAGTAAAAGACGCCAGACACAAAAGAATACCTGGTATATGACTCCACTTAAGTACATGTTTATAATCAGGCAAAACTAGCCAATGGTGATAGAACAATTACATTGTGGCAGGCGCAGGGGGATGGTGGGGGAGAGGAGGGGCATTTGGCCAGGAAAAGGCAGGCAGTAGCCTGCCTGGAGACTGGGATTGTTTTACGTTTCAGGGTGGGTGGTGGTCACAGGGGTGAACACATATGCTAGATTCACGGCGCTGTAAATAAATCTCATTGTATGTATTATGCATTTCATACCTTAATAAAACCTTTTATATTCACAATTTATATTTCATCAATGTACTTTGGGTACTGTAAATATAAATCATTTCTGTTTTTCAGTCTTCTGTTGCCAAATGCTACACTCAAAAAACTTCTTTTTGCATACACTCAAGGAAAAAATATGGCTCTACCCTTCTTTATTCCTGAAAGATTATTTTTCTAACTTTGGGTGACAACTGTTAAAGTTAATGAACCATTTGTAAAAAGACTAGACCATTTGTAAGATTGCAACCTGCTGCGATGCAGGAGGGTCTGAGAGTCACACGCTCAGTGACTGTTAGGCACCATGGAGGGGCCCTAAGCAACCTGCAGTTTATATCCAAGCCAGCAGGTTGCGCCAACCAAGCTTCTTCGTATGTGTTACGAGGTTGAAAATGATTTCCCGGTATCATCTTCCACACGGTTTTGAATGAGATTGTTTTTCATATTGGTGAGCATAGCAGTAAAATTTGGCTGCCTGAAATGCTTATCCTAACTATAAAAAGATTATTTAAGTTGATGTAATTATTAAGTATATACACCTTTGAATCTTAAAGATTTCACAGACAGGAGGGTGTTTAAGGCTGCACAGTATAATATGGGAATTGTGGCTAGAGAGGGTAAGATGGCCATTATACTATGACAAGGACAAGTCCTCCTTACTGAGTCAAACCTTGACAAAAGGAGGCTTCTCGTGCTGGGTCACATTAGTGGTTTCCTTCCACTTAGGAAGTGCAGATCCCCAGAGAGACAGGCCATCGGTGAAGACAAAATTCATTGGTCTTGTGTTCCCATCCAGATACATTGACTTTTGCCCTCGGAGCTTCCCAAAACTTCTTTTTGCAGTTCATTTTTTTGACATATTTCACCCAGAAAATTATCTTTGTTATGGCCTGAGCAGGTTTTAGAAAATAGAGCTAAAAAGCCAATCAAGGCACATACACTGAGGATCTCTCCAGCTTATCGGGACCCTGCTGGGCACCAGGGAGACATGAAAGTGATCTGACCTCCACAGGACTTGCTACCCAGCTGCACGTGAAACAGCAGAGTGATGCAGGAAGAGATGAAGTATGAAATGTGGCGGCGAGTTCTAAACTCGCACAAAGAAGGGTGCTGCGTGAGGACTAGCATGGAGTTCAGAGGCTCTGCAGAAGAGACATCGGAGCTGAGCCTGGAGGGGTAGATCTGGGGGGATGCAAGGAGGCTCCGTGGACAGTCCAAGTGAGGGGAACTGACAGCAGAGGCTGGGCACTGCATGGTAATGGCAAAGTGATGAAGCGGGTATGACACCAGTCCATGTCATGGAGGTCTGAAGATTCAGGTTGAAGAGAGAAAGGCGGGTGCCATTCATTAATTCAGTGAGTGTTTTTTAAAAATCAACTATTATGTCCAATGCGCAGATCCAAACGGTGGGGAAAAAAACAACGGTGGTCAAAAATGTGTACTCTCAGAGCCCAATACCGGAGAACTATGTCTGCGATAGGTCCTCCTGGGGGAAAACTGCAACTGTGCCAAATGCACTGAAGGACAGAACTGCGGTTCTAGGAAGTAGCACGTTTCAGTTCCAGAAGGTGCTCCCCACAGAGTGACACTTAACAGAGAGCTGAACTGACGAGGAAGGATGCATAAAGGATGGGCTGCTCCGGAAGATCCTTGCAGGCAGAGGGTAAGGCATGTGCTGCGCAAAGACCCGAGGAGAAACAGCCCAGTAGACGGACTTTGGACAGGGCCTCGGGGCTGGTATGGAGACGGCAGAGGGCAAGGGTGAGTGAGATGAGAGGGGAGAGACAGGCCGGCTGGGACCAGACAGGACTGTGAACACCAAGGCGAGTATTTTGGTGTTTTATACCAAGAGCTCCCTGAATTGTTTCTGTGTGTGTGTGTGTGTGTGTGTGTGTGTGTGTGATATGACCAAGTTTCTGTTTGGAAAGGACCACCCTGGACACAATTTACACAATGGTCTGAGCAAGGGCAGGAACAGCAGGGCGAGGCCAGACAGACCGCCAGGAGGTGCCTGCAAATGGCAGAGGCCAGGAAAGCTGGGTTGGGTCCTGGAGATGAGACCACACAGTGGGGGACTGGAAGCCACCAAGGCTTTCTGAGCCTACTGGTAAAAAGCAAGGGCTTAGGAAGTAACCATCGGCCTGGCCAGGTGGATGGGAGAACCAGGAGATCAGCAAAGAACCTGTGACAATAATGCGAGAGAGAAGGGCCAAGAATTTGGACTGGGTGGTGACCAAAATGGCAGAATGAATCTGGAAGATGAACTATTCTTTCTTAATGACAACAGCGGCATCTGTGGACATTGATCCAGTGCTTATCGCATGCTAGGCATAGTTAATATTCTATTTGATCCTTACAACGACCCTCCATAATGCAGACGTTATCCTCCATTTCACAGATGAAGAAATGGAGAAGCAAATGTGAGGTCTGCCCGGAACGAGTCCAGCCATTGTTGATACGACCAGTGTGCCACAGGAGTTTTTAAAGCAGGCAGTAACTGATTGTTTAGTCAGGGACACCAACTCTTTGATCCTTAAATTGCCAAATAAAAAAAATGACAATAGCCAAGATGAAATAGCCAGCTCATGTGAATGAATCAAAGTTATACCTGCTTTTTCTCAGATTGGCAAAAACTTATTTTTTGGTGTCCCGCAGAATTTTAGTAATTAGTTTATGTATGCCATGAGATAAAAGAGGTTGAATATTATCAATTTAGAGGGATGAAATGTGAATTTTTTGAAGAGAAGATAGTGTCTTATGATTATTTAGTTCTTGGTACTCTATTTGCAAAGTGTGGTTTGTGACATGGGTCTTCTAAAATGTGAGTCCTCGTATTAAAGAGAACAGACTGTCACTGCCCCTTCGACACACACACACACACACACACACACATACACACACCCAGCACCCCTGCAAAAAACACTGGTTTTGAGCAAATATTGAGCAACTGTAACACTTAACCAGTCCATCGAGTATGTAGTACTTTTTTAGGTGAAGCCTAAATAGAAAACAGTGAGAAACTGAAAATGTGATCTTCATTAAATTCCCCCAATGACATCTTCTTTCCTGTGTCATAAAATAGGGCTCATTTCTCTGTAGGACTGCTGCACGAGTTGTTTGGGATCCAGCCGCTGAGGTGGGACTCGGAAGGGCGTTTAGGCAAGCGCAGACGGAGGCGCCCCAGTGAGAACACGTTCAGCAGGCCCTGTCACCCCTCGCTCGCCGGTCCTCTGATCTTTCTTCCTTTCAACTTGCCTTGTCCTCTTTGACTGAATCACATGTTACGATATAGCACACTGCCTTATTTTTCATCTTTTCTAATCCACAGCACCTTTCTCGGAGATTTCTATCAGGCCCTGCTAGGCGGCAGTGCTAACGGGCACGCCCAGCGCTCCGCTGCACTGTGCTCTCGGTCTCCAGCGCTCACTCACTAACACAGGAGCAGTTCATAGGCACAGCCTGAGGTCGGGTCCAGGGACGCCCCCGCCCCTCCCGGCAGCAGCCCCGCTGCTCCGAGGGTTACAGTCCCACCGAGGGCTTGGTTTTTAACAAAGAATTTCTAATGACCGTTTTCAAGACTGGAAAACCAGTGGTCTGTGCTAGGGACACCCAGGCGGCGCTCATCCCCAGGAGCTCCACTCAGATGCACGTTCATCATGTTGACACTTCTAATTTGAATTAACATCTTCTGTCCTGTTTCTGTCTCCCCTTTCTCCCACGCTGAGGGTTCTAAGCTCCCAGAGAAACGCACAGAGTCACTCGGATGCCGCGCTGCCCTGAGGTTCTAGCCAGGGTTGGGCTGCAGCCTCCTTGGCTGAGTTCTAGACAAGGTTCTTACAAAAGCAGTTTTCTTTTTCTTTTTTTTTTATTGCTCTCTATACCCTATTGGGTCGTAGGCCATCAATAAGTAGCCACATTGGTCCCACAATGACTGGACATTTCTTTAGCACACGCACTGACCGAAAGTCGCTGCGCGAGGAGGGCTGCCCCCCCTCCGTGCACCAGGCCAGGCGCGGCCACGCTTCCATCTCAGACGCCAGGGAATCTGTGAGAACGCGCTTTGTGTCCAAACTGGGCCATCCGAACACCATTCTAATAACAGCGTAAACACCTAGCAACTTGAAATTTTTTCATCTTTTCGTGGGAGAGTTGAGCTTCTGTCTTTTTCAAGTCTACTTACTGGAATTCATGATATGATACGGAAATACAGTAAAATAAATATCTGAGGTCTCCCCACTTTTGTTCTGATCTCCCCTTGCTTTGTTTCTTGGTCTTAGTCTTCACCAGCCCGTGAGAGAAATCTTGCTCCCTGAGGGAGGTTTACATTTGTCTACCCGCTGCTGTCTTTTCTCTTCCCATCTGTCTCCTGTGTGTGTGCGCGCGCAGGTGTGCGGGTGTGCGCGTGTGCACGTGTGCAGCCACCACTGACGTAAGGGGACAAAGCCAACTGCTTGTGTTTCTTATCAAAGAGCCCATCGTCCTGCCTGAATAATGAGTCACTTTATGCTTAAGATTGGAGACACTGATGGAAAAAGAAACCTTAAAAAAAAGGGGGATCATTAACAGCGTGGCTGCCAGAGTTTAAGTATACGATGAAGCTTCTAAAAGTTATAGCAGATTGGAGTGGGACTGAGCATCTTCACCCAGGCGAGCCCGAACTGCTTGGGCCGTGGGTCTTTCAGGGCCAGAAGAACGGGAGGTTGTGTGCATCCCCAAGGCCTATATTAAAATGGCCACGGACCAAGACAAAGGGATTTCCTGTCACCAGGTTGTATTAAACAGAGATAAACAATTTTCTCTCTGGCTGGTTGACTGGACTACTTTGTGATTTAGATTTTTTTGTGTGTGAATAGAAATATTTACTAGCACCTAAAGTCTAGTACATGGCAGAATGTCGAAGGTGGAAAGACCCTTACGGGTAGTTCATTCCACCCTCATAGGTGATAAAAATCTTGGCCTCAGATGGTTAAATGACTTGTTGAGACCAGCAATGCTAAATATAGGGGCTTACTGAAAAATAGCCTAAAAAAAATCGAGATAGAATTCTCTAAAAAACACTGTATTGAAAGTAAAAATATTTAATAACATTTATTCTTAGGAAAACGTGCAATAATATGGAAAGAACTTTCTGTTACTCTTCTGAGAATGACTTCAGACATAAAGGTGAGAAAATGAGAAGCAAAGGCACATTCTTGATTTAGTGCCTTAGTGGTCTGAACTCTGTGCCCCTCCCCCAAATGCACATGCCGAAGCCTAGTCCCCAAGGTGGTGCTATTAGGAGGTGGGGCCTTTGGGAGGTAATTAGGTCCTAAGGACGAAACCCTTATGTAAGTGCTGTTATAAAAAATGCCTTTAGAGCAGAGGCCTGAGTGGACGCCCTGGTCCCCTCCGCCGGGTGCGGAGGCCACCGGAAGTAGGCAGTGCACTGCCCGGACGGGCGTCCGCACCAGACCCAACAGGGCCGGCATCCTGATTCGGCACTTCTGGCCGCCAGAACTGTGAGCGATACATTTCTGTTGTTTATAAGCTCCTCAGTTTATGGTGTTTTTGTTATAGCGGCCTGAATGGCCTGACACAATAATGATATCCCTTAACAGAGGGTAGAGCTTCAAGTACAAAGCAAAGGAAGTATGAAATTTAACTTCAGTGATGTGTTTTTGTTAGCCCAAGAATTCCTGTATCTAGAATAGCATACCTTTTTAATTTCAGATTTCAAATTGCAAGGGTTACTCTGCTGGCTGAAGAGGGATTTCTTGAATCTCTCTATAACCCTTCTTTTCAAATTGTGGTGCAAAGCTGGAGGAAGCTGCAGAGAACGAGAAAACAACCATTAGAAGCAAATTGTTAACACTGCACAGCTGACTTCTGGGAAGCATTTACTGAATGTCGGTGCAACAATATTCACTCAACAAGAACTCTTACTTGCTAAATAACAATGTAAATTGTACTCCAAATAGCATGAACCAAGTTATAATTTTTCATTCTATTATCCAGAAGAAATATATTACTCTGCTGTCCTTCAAAAGGCTGCTTAATTTATCTTACTGTTCTTTCATTTTATTGATATTATTTTTCACATAACAACTGCATAATAGGTTAATTGCACATATATATTGACTTTTGTAAAGAACAGACTTAAGAGAGAAGAATGCATTCTACCAGATATTTAGGTGTTTGGGTCACACTCACAAGCTGAAAACCACACCAAACACTCTAACTATGGCCTTGTCCTGCAGGGTCTGAGACTGTGGACCAGGGAGCACATATCTGCATCAGTACAGCGAGATTCCTGCCTGTGATGCTTCTAAATTTATAGCTGGAGATTGTAGGGACCAATTTATCAAGGAGGAGGGAATGAATTAGTACATATCAGGCCAGGATGAGTTAGGCTTAAGAAGTGGTAGGAAGTCACTGCAGAATCTTAGAAAATGTGGGGATTGGATAACGATGGGGATTTCAAACAACTGATTTTGTAGTGGTTTGCAGGTTGGATTTATGCAAGGAAATCAAAGATCCTAAAAAAGCAATGAGGAATAAAGTGAAGCTTTCTAGATGGGTAACAGAGAAAAAAATAGAGTCAACAAGATAAAGAGTCTTGAAGTAAAAATGACATTTGGTTTAAAATATGGAGAGGTGTTAGAAGGAGAGGAAAAGGAATCAGTATGAGGGTGAAGAAAGCTAAGCAGGAAGAAAAATGTGGTAGTAGGAACTTAAAGATTCAAAGAAAATACAATATAGTTCAGAACTCAGATCAAAGAAAGAGAAATGTAGCCAAGAAAATTATTAGTCCATCCCCTCTCCATTTCTCTATACCCTCACAGTTTTAGTGTGGTGCCATGTGACTACTTGTGGCCAATGAAAATAACACCCACCACCCTGAGAGTGAAGCCATGCGAAGCCATTGCCCCTCCCTGGGACAAAAAGCTTGGAGTCAAGATGGCAGAGCCACAAGGTGAATGATGGTCACCCACCCTGCCCAACTTTAGCTGAGTGAAAAGTAAACCTCTGTTTATCAAGACAAGAGACTCCAGGGTGTACCTGTTGGTGCAGCACAACTCACCGTATCCTGGCTAATACAGTGGACTTCTGTTATTCAAGTTTCACGAAACAGGGGAATAAGAAAAAGGTAACAGTGGGACAACAAATAGGATCTACAGGAGGTCACTGTTCATCCGCCCAAACACAATAGAATATAGGACCCATTATGAAGCACTGAATGATATGAAATAAAAACAGTACCATTGAAAAAAGTTCTAAAAATGCATCTATATTCCTGCTTAATCCTTCGACTTTGCGTGAGTCAAAGTGGTTTAGTTACAGAAGAGTTAAGGCTGGGGACTCTGAAGCCTTTCAGTGTGCTTTGAAAGTCTTTGTAGGTGGTAGCACCAAACCTCTGCTGATCTATTTTTATGCCAACATTATGGCTTGCTTTTACCTCGATCCAGATGTGATTACCACTTCCTACCTCCAGCAGAGTCATAATTAATCTTGTCCTTTAATGAAAAGGGGAGAAGAAGAAATGTGAAGAACAGACACAGAGAGGGATTTCTCAGCACTAGTGAGCAAATAGCTGGAAGACACATGAGAGAGAAAACAAGTATAAACAATACTTGTGTGCATGAGACATTAGCAAAAGCGGGATGAATTTTACTTAGAGTAAAAGGAGACAACAAAGAGGAGAGGCATGTGCATGCTTTTCTAGCGAAGAGACAATGGGCTACAGTAGAGAAGAGATGGAGAAAGTGCCTTGAGATACATTTTTCAATTTGGTAATTTTGCCACTTCCCTAAATCAAACACCAGATGGCAGGGCTGGCCCAGGACTGTCTAGTTGCTGCTCCACATGGTTCCCATGGTCAAAGACAAAGGTGGCAAGCCTTTTCTGACATTCCTGTCTGCCATGGCAAACTTCTGCAGCATTAGCAGGTGAAGCATTAGCGGGTCCGTAGATTCCTTCAGAGGTGGCTTACCCCATATTGGCAGCAACCAGCATCATACTACTAATTCAAGTACTCTTAAAATCCTTGCTATTCATTTAACTTGATAAGGTCCTAGTTAGATTTATTTTTACTGCTTCTGTGGCTTGAACTAATCCTCATAAAAACTTTCTTGAGTAAGTTAACATTCCATCCACTTAAAATTCATGTACATGGCAATATTAAAAAGATACTGTATCTTATTGGAATAATTATCACTAAAGATGGAGACAGCACCCCACCTTTACATGGAAGTTTTCATGGAAGAATTTAAACCTTTACACAGTTTACTTGCAGGTGACATCAGTATAAAAATGTGTAAAACTATCATCTTAGTTGAAATATCAGAACAGAAAATTAATGCCTATGACGTACACGTGCCAGGCACTGTGACTGCCTTAATGTCCACTGTACGGTACTTTTTTCCTACAACAGACATAAAGCAGGTACTACTGACTTGGCCAAAAGGGTGGTTCATTTCTTCCCATAAAATGGCTCCAGTAGTGCTTAGTTGCTTTTAACTTTATTCAAAACAACTTTGCTGTATTGTATTGTGACAGCTATCATATCAGCATGCACTTAAAAAAGCTTATCAAAATTGGTGAATTTTTGTGTAGCCATTTTAATGTTAAAGATGGATAAAAAATGCAAAATTTTGGTATGTTTTGCCTTATTATTTCCAGAAAGGTAAAAATGCAACTGAAACAACAACAAAAAGAAGATTTCTGCAGTGTATGGAGAAGGTGCTGTGACTGATCAAATGTGTCAAAAGTGGTTTGCAAAGTTTCATGCTGGAGATTTCTCAGGGGACAATGCTCCATGGTTGGGTAGACCAGTTGAAATTGACAGTAAACTAAGACATTACTTGAGAACAAGCAATGTTCTACCATGTGAGGTACTCAAAATATCCAAATCATGCCTTGGAAATCATTTGTACCAGCTTGGTTATATTAATAACTCTGATGTTTGGGTTCCACATAGGTTAAGCAAAAACAACCTTCTTGACCATATTTCCACATGCAATTCTTTACTTAAATGTTACAACAATGTCCCATTCCTAAAGCAAATTGTGACAGGTGATAAAAAGTGGATACTTTACAATAATGTCAAATGTGAAAGATCGTGGGGCAAGTGAAATGAACCACTACCAACCATACCAAAGGCCAGTCTTCATCCAAAGAAAACTATGCTGTGTATATGGTGGAATTGGAAGGGAGTCCTCTATTATGAGCTCCTTCTGGAAAACCAAATGATTAATTCCAACAAAACTAATCCCAGTTAGATCCACTGAGAGCTGTACTCCACAAAAAACATCTGGAATTAGTCAATGGAAAACACATAATCTTCCATCACAATAATGCAAGATTCAGGATTATCCATCCTAATGGGTTCTTCCATCAGGATAATGACAACTGCATGTTTCTTTGATGACCAGGGAAAAACTGTTACATCTTGGCTGGGAAGTTCTAATTCATCCGCCATATTCACCAGACATTGCTTTGGATTTCTATTTATTTCGGTCTTTACAAAATTCTCTTAATGAAAAAAATTTCAATTCCCTGGAAGACTGCAAAAGGCACCTGGAACACTTCTATGCACAAAAAGGTAAAAAGTTTTGAGAAGATGGATTTACAAAGTTGCTTGAAAGTTGGCAGAAGGGAGTGGAACAAAACAGTGAATGTGTTGTTCAATAAAATTACTGGTGAAAATGAAAAATGTATCTTTTATTTTTACTTAAAAACTGAGCAAACATTTTGGCCAACCCAAAATTTTATATGTGAGGAAATCGGAACCTAAAGACATTAATTAGGTAATGCACAAGGATCGTTTCTACCATGGTCGAGTCCCCTTGCACAACCATGTACTGGTATCCAGAGCAAACAGCGCCACCACCAGCAGCCCTGCAGTATAGCACTTTAGAAACATGTCACGTACTTTCTTTCCTTCATCACGATAGTCCCATAGCTGCCTGAATTTTACTGAAGGAAAATATGATTCTAGAAAATGTAATGACTCCTTAACGTGACACAGCTAAAAGTTTGATTTTTGCTTGTTTGTTTTTGCTCTACTAAACAATGACAAAAGAAAAAGTGAAATCCAATATGTATGGTTTATAGTTGGTTTTCTCAAACTCCCATGATATATGAATTTTTTTAAAGAACTGCATTCTCTGGTATCTCCAAGGATATGTTGGCAGACTATCTGTAGCCCACATGGCTCCATCTGGTAGTCACTTAATATCTTTTCTATAATACAACCCTATTTTGACATGTTACTGCTTAAAGAGCTCCCTAAATGCTAAAGTAAAATGTTAAAGTAAAGATTATCATATCAAAATAAATACACAATATAAATTCTCTTAGAATTTACAAATCCTGAAAATGTGAGTTCACTTGAGAAACACAGCGTCACCCTAAACTCTGTCGAACCTGCCACCTCGCCATTAAGACCCAGGAGCTCCCAAGGCGGGGGTAGGGGTGGTTTTTTTCCCATCCATCACCACTGCTGGAAAAACGGTAGGTCTCACTGCTGACAGTCAGTGGCACACCTTCCACCTGAGGGCAGCACAGAGCTCCTCCCAACCCTGTGTGCTGGCTCCGGTGGCCACAATTGTGGTTGGTAAGATAGCAATGCAAAATGCAAAGCAGCTCCAACCAAACTCTGTTCTCTGGGCAACAGATGTTTAATTTCTGAAAGTAGCTCTATGCTAATTTTCAAAGCATTTCTTTCACAAAACTGTATTGGGATATGGAATCCCAATACAGAGTTAAATCCAAAGCTTAAGTTGGCTAGGCAGATCTTACCTAAGCAATAGCATTAAGACTCATGATGGAAGGTGACATGTGTACTTTGGTCACCTGATACACCCAAAGATTGATTTTCTGGCTCCAGCAATGGAAATGAACCACTGATTTCATTCTCAGATTATGGGTTTTAAGATTACCATCTCAGTTTTGATGAAAATAGATGTCAAATCAGTGAAGGCAGGGTAAGGATTTAACATCCTGTCTTTTAAAACAGTTGCTTTTAGATGATTTCCCAGATCTGTCTCCATGGAAACTGGAGAAAAAAGGCCACCAGCAGCCAAAGGTAAGCAGTCTCCCCTGTAAGGTCATCTGCTGGTTGTGGGCAGGGACCTGGCCCTGCATTCAGGCTGGCCTCCACAGCAGAAGTCTGAGAGACTGATGAGTAAAAAAATACATGAACAAGAAAGGACAGTTTTTTTGTTGATTTGTTTGTTTTGTCAATTCAGTTTTACTCTGTGCAGTTTTCCTTTGCAATTAGCACAGAGGGAAAGTGCTCTTGGTCTTTAGCCTATAGCAAATACACTAGTATAATGTTTAGGCTTGTATTTATTTCCTTGTACGAAAGGCATTGACTGTGGTTAGCACTGTGATTTCAAGTTCCCCAGAGAGGAATCATTCCTTACTATGGGCAATGTCACAAACTTTAAAGTATTCTGGAAACACATTTAAAAACTACAATGGTTATACTTGAACTTACAGCAAGGAATGCCATCTTGCCAAAAAATATAAAATCATTTGTAATGTTGTCAGTGTAAGAGCATAATAGCAAGAATGAAACTCATAATAGTTTCATTCTTATTTTAAAATAGGTTGAAATCCAATGAAGAAATTGAACACACCCATTAAAGTTTATTATATATAAATTAGAAGCACAGGCATATGAACATTATATTTAAATTTCAGAGGATTTTCCCCCTCAATTTACTAGTTAATCCTTGAGGTAACCAGTAAGCTATTTAAAGTGATTCCCATAACACTAAAATGAAGAATGCTTTCCCCATATATCAATATTTAAATGGAAATGCATTTTAAGTATATCTTTACTTGATAGAGATATGGCACATTACATTTGATTTATTAACTCTCTCCCCCCACCCACATATTTTTTATGCCCCTCCATCCTCCTTCACTTCACCAGGTAGACAAGTCTGTATGATGGCCTAAGGAGAAGCGTTGACAGCAGAAAATGGAGAAATGTAATCAATTTTAGACTCTTGAGTCTCAAAAGACTAGCCTTCGGAATGACTAACCAGAATACCAGACAGGAGAAAAAGTGTGACAGATAAGAGACGGACTGCTCCCCAGGCAAGAGGGAGAAATCCAAAGGAAGCAGTGAGGACTCGAAGATGGTGGCTCCCAGAGAAAGGCCTCCCCCATCTACCCTCCATCCCCCAGGTTAGTAAGGGTGCCAGTTGTCAACTTATTGCCTTTTAGCTCCAAATACACTCTTCATTGCCTTGCTGTGATACTGGGACATTTTTCCCTGCCAGAGGGCAGGATATTCAGCTGTAAAGGGTGCTGAGGGACTCTTGGGGAGGAGGGAGCTTGTCCCTGGTCCTAGTGAATGTTCCTGCCTTGCCCTAGGCTTTCAGCACCGAGCAGTCAGCAGCAATTGCGCCCCCTACTGGTGTTCACCCCCCAGCCAGATTCCATCCTGCAGGCGGCTTCCCAGACAGTTGCATGGGGCAGCGCCTACCAGTGGGAAGCCTCCCTGATCCTTTAGCAGGTACTTCCCATCACACTGCCCTCATGTGCTGACTTCCAGCAAGCTCCACTATACAACACCCACCACAGGTGGCTTGTCCCCATCCCCCAGAGAGAGGCTTCCCTGCCAGTTTCTCTAGAACAGCACTTTACTAGATTTCTCTGACCTTTCCAGTGAGGTCGGAGCACCAGCCCAGTGTGGGGGTGTCCTCACTATCATTTCCCTTTCTTGGGTGCTCTATCTCAGTACTTGAAGTAGTGACTTCACTATCTGCTCTTTTTTTACTTTCTAGATTTGTCTTCCCCAACTTAGTAGACAGTGCTCTGTTATAGTCAACGATTCTTGAACAATTCTTCACATTCAACTTTCCCTGCTGAGATTACTGTGTGGTTTCTGTCTCCCGACTGGACCCTCACAGATACAGATTTGGTTCCATGAATGTCCTGGGAGAAGGACCCATACAGGTGGGATCCGGGGAGTGAATTGATTGTGCCCCTGGAACTGAGCCCAGTGCTAAGTTTTTGACCACAGGACATAGGACGTCACGGCATGGTTATCACCTTCATGAAGAGCCAGCTAAAGCCAGTGCCCTTGATGCCCAAATGGCTGCCACACCTGGACGTTCAGCAGCATGAAGCCTACACGGACTGCAGTGTGGGTATCTCAATCCACGGCTGGGAATCCAAGAATTTTGGTGTCTGCCAGAATCCAGAAACCAATCCCCCATGAATATTAAGGGACTGTAGGGTATGTGTGTGTGGGGGGGGGGTTGCGGGGAAGGGGGAGAGATCAAATGCTTAATGTAAATTTTCAATTATGTCAGTGTCCTTGCATTGCTCAAAGGCCCACTGTATACATTAATCTATGTAACAGGAAAAAAACTCTAGGTCTGATAGAGAAGAATATGAGTTGAGTTACTGCTGCCACAGTGGAACAGCAACTGCTGTAAGGGACACACTATAAATTTACCCCCACTTCTTCCCTAAAGGGGCCTGAGGCCATTTCCTGCAGTGGCTGTTCACTGTGGGGAGGGAATACACAGGCTTTCAGGGGACACAGGACACTGGTGGTAAAGTGATGCTTATTCTCATGGTTCCATAATGCCACTGTGGTACACCAAGCAGAATGGTTTTCCATTTATCTTGTTTGCTTTTTTGTGGGAGGGAGCAGATGGATTAACCCAAGTTTGACTTACAATGGGCCCATGTGGTCCCCTGAGCTGGTGGTATTTGTCTCTGGTACCTGAACATAGAATTGAAATTGCCACAGTTGGCAGCTGACAGAATATCCATATTGGTTTTCTGAGTCTTTGGCTGAAAGTTTGTTCACATTTTGCTCACTGATAGGTCTAAAGTACCTAGAACGGTGACCGGCACATAGTAGGTACCTAATAATTATATATCAAATAAATGAATGAGTGTACTGCATAAGATGTGCAATCTTAAACTTCAAAATAACAGCTACTTTCTTGTCCAAACACCTTCACTTCTGTATCTACAAAGTTTTCTTTTCCTATTCACAATACATACCTTTGGTAAATGAATAATCAAGTCAAACAAATCTTTGTAAATGATTACTAGCCATTTTTAAACAGTGTTGCTTCCCCAGGGCCTTAGAGTCACTGAGATGTAGAAATAGGAAGTTTTAACAATCCTGCATTTTGTGTACTTTTAGTTTTCACTCATCTGGAAGGTCCTGGTTTCAACCGAGCATCCTCGGGATTTGGGGGTGGGCACCAGGTCCTTCTCTCCTCCCTGTAGTAAAGCTGTTTCAAAAGCCCATCTGTCTCCCCACTTTCATCCCCACACTCACGGCCCGCTCAGACTGAATTGGGGTCGGTTGTGCACTAACAGTGGAAGAGCAGGTTTTAGGTCACAGGGAAAATCTTACACATTTGCTTTTTTTTTGTCCTACCACCTCCTTAGCTCTGCTGCTGAGCCACAGTGTCCACCACATATTTGCAGTTGGGGAGGATAAGAATGAGTGCTCACTGTCATTGAAAGTTCCACAAAGTTCTTACGCAATATGATTGACAAATTTATATTTAAGATTAAAAGGGAATAAAAAGCTAAAACACTGACCTGTGTGATATAGATGATTTTGTGCAACTGAATTAAGATCTGCTGAATAGGATCACTGATTTGACGTACTTTCCTCTGGGATACAGCAATTCCTGCAGATGCTGTGGATAATAAATGTGTCATTTAGTCAAGACCCTGTTTTTTTTTTCTCTTAAAAGTGATTATTAGTTGAAAGTGGAGTAAAATTCTGAAAAAAAACTAAGCAAAGATCCTAATTCTACCAATGAGACAACATATGAAAACCCAGTAACACTTCAATATTTTATAATATAGGATGCACAATTCCTTCTTTTTACTTCTCAGACTTCTTAACACAATAATGTTAAATCTTAGAACATCTGAAAGATTGGTTATCTCTTGGAATTTTTTGCCTGCAATTACATGACACTGCCACCAGGAGTCAGTGGTGCTTTGGATACTGTGGACATTGAAAAGCTGGGCTACAGATATGGGCAGTTAAAAAAATCATGCTTTTAAAATTTAAATTCATTTAATATATTTAAAACTACTTTTATGAAAACTACTGAATGAAAACAGTGAATAAACCATCTTACAGAGGATTTCCATTTATTCCCCCAAATGAAAAAATTCTAAGTAACAAAAGTTACTTCGAATTAAATAGCTTTGAAATACTTACTACAAATTACAATTTTCACTTGGATTTCTGTCTAGGTCTCAATGGGGCATATTTATAATTTATCCCAAATTCTTATCATGGAGCCATATCGCTTTCACAGTTTTATACTAGGGTGGTGTCAAAAAGTATTTTCTTTATGGATATCTTTATTGAGTTAATTAAGAAATTCACCCAAGAAATAATTCAGTTCTAGTTCATCTGCACTTAATATTTTGTTTGAAATTGTTTCATATTATGTTTAAACACTAAAGGATCTATCTTCCCTAGGGACTGTGACTAACTCCTTATTTACATCAGTTAAATTACTTGACCATCAAGATGAGGTTTAATAAATAACTCTCAGGGTAAGTATGTGAAGGTAAATCAGAAAGAATTACGATAATAGCTCAAAAGCAGAAAACAGAAAGCTGGAGTGACAACCTGCGGAGATGGCCACGAGTGCGTACATCATATGTTCTACCGTGGTGGCTTCTTGTGGGAAGAATTACTCAAATATTACCCATTTGTCTGTCTAGACCCACACCCAAACCCAGAGACCATGTAATGTGGCCAAGTTCAACTTGCAACAGGAACATTAACTTTGCATTTTCAGAAACTAAACAGCTTAGTTTTGTACTGTTTTTATGTTGACTACTTCATGGTTTTGACATGTGGACTTAGCATTTATAGGGAACAAGTTAAAATCTCACAGCCTGGCAGAGCGCTCTCAGATTTGGGGTGGCATTTGAGAGGGTGTCACATGGGTTTGACTCTACCTTGCCACAAGAAAGTGCTCATCTGTGGCCCTAGACACAAAAACAGAGATAGTTAGCTAGAATGCCTATCTCCCAAAATAGCCAATTATGCAAAGTAACTTAAAACTGTTTTTCTTAAGACCCTTTTGACCACTGTCTCTGAATTCCAGTAAATTCTTGACTTTGGAAAACAGTTTTTTGATTGCTTACTTTCTAAAAATATAAATTAAATAATGTTGACTTACACATGCCCCATGTAAAACAAACAAGCACAGTAACCACCGAAGTGTTACAGGAGATGCTGAAGGCCCCCGGCACCACCACGCATCTGCCTGCCCCCCCCAGAGGTAGCCTCTGACATCAGCTTGGCCGGTTGCCTCCCAGTCACTTTTCTATTCATTCCCATACATGCATGTGTAACTTCACAACAGTATTTTCAAACTGTGGTTGAGTCCTGAAGTCAGTTTAATGGGTCGTGACCAGCATTTTTGAGAAATGGGATAGAATGAAGCGAAACAGGGTGGAAAAATTTCAGAGTGCACCGCATGTGGTAAGAATCCACTCACTCGAGATATAAAATGTGCTTCTTATTGAGGCTCACTTCCAAAAGAGTTTGAAAGCTACTATTGTAGAGAATCCACAGCATTCCCTCGTGTGTTCTTTCTCTCTTTTTAAATACATGGTGGGATGTCACAAGACTTTTATAATTTGTTTTTCTCACTTAGTCTGGCACGGAGATTCTTTTTTGCCAACACAGAGTTCTAGCTCATTCTTCGTAACGACTTTCTGCATGCATCACGGTTCCCTCAGCCACTTGCATCTCAGTGGGTATTTAGTTTGCTTCAACATCTCATGGTGATAAATGATGCTGCACTGAGTATACGTATGCATGCCTCATTGTGCGTAAGTGCAAGAGGTCTTTTAGGAAAGAGAGGGAGAAATTAAATACTCCCTGGGCCCTCAGATATACTTAGTTCTTATTTTAACAAAGGCATTTTAAAGTGATCAAATCAATTTCAAACTTTGACCAGGAGGGAATCCATTTTTCTATGCCTTGACCACTATTATATATTATCAAACTCTTTGATTCTGCCTATCTGATTTTATGTTTATCTGAAGGCAGATGAGGTTGCTTTACTTCTTTGATGAATTTATTGTTTCTGCCCCTGCTTTTTTTTTCCTTATTGGTTTGTAAGCACGCTTTACATAGTCTGAATACTAATTCCTTAACTGCATTTCATATGTTAAAAGCATTTTCACCCAATTTGTTAGTTCTTTTCCATTTAAAGGCTATCCCCCACCCCATGACCTAGACTAAAGGTAAACTTTAGTCGCAGGTATAGCACAGTCTCTCAGAGACCTGCTGCTGCTGCATCATAGAAAAATGGGGCACCACAAACCAGTTCGGCCCTCCTGGCACGCTCTGGACATTTCACTAGGATGTGAGTAATTGGGTGAGTTAGGATTGGTGAGAAAAAGAAAATTCAAGACTGAGAAAAATGGGAGGGAGTCTAGCTATAATATTTGCAAAACTTCTCGATTTCCTGAATGATGTCAGGGCATGAGAACTATTATTCCTCCTTTTCTACATGATCAAATCTTCAAATTTCCTATATTCCATCCCCCCAAATATATATTTATTTAGCCCTTAATAATTTTAGAAAAACAAAAAAGATGAAAATCCAAATAGACATTGTTCTGATCTTTTCTTCCTCGTTTAAATAACAATAACTGCCAAGTTCATGGCAAGTGTTCACTACATCATTCTGAGTTTTAAAGCATTCTCTCTCAATAAATCTTTCAGATGGGAACACTTAAAACACTACACATCCTAACTATTCACACACACACACACAAAAATGCAACACATATTTACATTGACAACTTGTCCCAAGAACAATTTTATTCAAATAATTTCCCTTAGAAAGACATCACAGATTGGGATTATATTTCAAGGTCAGTCACAGTACGCTCATGATTCAGATTTATGCTGTTTTTAATACAACAGATACACAATATTTGGTCTTATTAAACTGTAAATATAATCAAAGTTTAAAGTTAGAATACTTTCATATTCCTTTAGTAGTGTTAAGTGAATTTAAATAGTGTTTTCAAACTTAGAAGAAAACTACAAAATCCCCTAAAGAAGGCAGTTTGTGGAGACCCCGGTGGGGAGCAGGAGCCAAAGAGGCTGCTGAAGCTGAGGTTTGACTCACTGAGAGAACGACACCCCCAGGAAAGGGCCAGGGAGGTGAGAGGGAAGACAAAGACTGGGGAGCTCGGACATGCAATCCCTCCCAACATAGACCAGCAGGCGGTTCCGCAACCAGGGAGCGATTATTGGGAGGGGCCCGGTGTCCCTTCACTACACCTGGTAGAATTTCCCACAGGATGGCAGGGAGCTGCATCGAACCCTCAGCTTCTTTCACCCCAGGATCAGGCGCCTGTCACCCCCTTTCATTTGAACCTTCAGGTAGGAGCTGTTTCAAGGCCAAAGAAGAAAGGCAGCTTTGAATTCTGACTTCGTTACCTTTACATAATGCATCTCATCCTCTTCGGGCTTAGTTTCCATTTGTGTGTGTGCGCATGCGTGATTAGGGAGGGCTTCCCCAATTCTAAACTTGCTATCTCTTTAGTTATTTCTAAAATATAAATAGAAAATATAACCTCAAGATTTTTTAAGTTCCTAGAAATGACTACACCATAGACATGGCAAGATGCCATGTAGAGAATTTACTGTGGTCTTGCTCCCCACACTTACTGCAGACCTCATGAACTCCTGAGCAAGCAGAGTGCGAGGCTAGCTTTCCCCCAAGACGGGGTGGCAGAGAGGAACCAGGGAATAGAGCAAGCACATTCCTGGGTTTTAAAAAGCAATAGTCTGTCCAAGCAGAGGCAGAAAGATTCAAAATAATAACTGCTGAATAAACTCACTTTCCCATCGCTCCTGGATAACATAAAGATGCTCCGAACAGGGAGAACAGAGGGGAAAGGGGGAGAGGAGAGACAAAAGGGACTCAAATTCCAGTTCACTCTGGGCAAAGTCAGGTGGGAACAGGAAGGAGGAAAGAGTTGCGTGATAGAATTGTCTTTAAGTTTGTGGATTCAAGAGTGGTACGACTGGGGTGCCGATTCCCATGGGGAACTCTGAGAGGCCCTTAGTCATGCAGAGCTTACCTGCACCACACGGCAATGGCACAGGGTCAGGTGGGTGGCAGAGGTTGCTTCCCGGAGCTCCACCAGGGGATGTCAGGTCTCTGGGCCCAGGAAGGTCAGCCACACCAGAGCTGGAAGCTGACAGAACGAGAGAGCCTGCCCTGCAGAAGCCTGGCCTTCATTCCAGGGTCCCCATCACGGTTGAGAGGAGGGAGGCATGGGGGGTGGAACAGGCCCAGGAACTGGAAGTCAGGTGGGGCTCCGTCACTTCCCTGGATGCCCGTGTGGAAGGGGAACCACACTCAATAGCCAGATCGGATGCCAGCACAGGCAGTCTCAAAGCCCCAGGGCCATGATGCCAATTAAACCCTTGGAACAAATATGTCACCCAGACAAGGAAGAGAGCCAGAGGGGCAATCCTCAGTTTCTCTGACTTTGAGCCTGATGTAATAAAGAAATCACCAGCATGTTGACTTTACCTTTAGGCTAATTGATTATGCTTTCTAATTTGTGGAAGGGGGCTCAAAATCAAAATTAAGTTCATTGTTGGGAAAATCTGGAGTTAATTTTTTGTTCCTGAACTGGTGGTCTAAAAATAGCATCTGCATTTGGTCTAGCCTATAGGGCCTGACTTTCTCCACTCAGTGGTTTCTTAAGCAATGCTGCAATGACTAACCAAGTCGGGAACTAACCAATGACTCACTTTATTCCTCCTAAAGGGGACTATTTTTTCTCTAAAAGTCAACTCTATTGATGAAGCCCAGGATTCTCAGGAGTAAAATACTGTGGTGTGAAAACCACACCATGTCCAGCACTCTGAATGCAAAGGCTAATTAAACAATCAAACTAAAAGGAACAGAAAGAAAAGATTCCCCCACCTCCCTTCAATTACCTGAATGAGAGAAATTTATTCCAGTCACGGAAAACTAGGCAAAATGATTGTTGCTTAATTATCTGACACCATGCTAGAGCATTTTCTAATAACCCCACTTGATTCTAAGCTAATACTTTGGGGTAACGTCCCAGTGTGTTTAACTAACAATCCACACCAGTGAAGGGGCAGGAAGCTCACAGCCTATCGCATTAGCAATTAAAGCTGCAGAAATTGACGAATTGGTATGACTTCATAGGCTGGTGAAGAAGTAAACCACAAAAATATGGTTTTATTGCCCTGCAGAAGTTTCACCAGTCTTATGCTTAATTTAGCAATGTTATTTCAGTTTTCCTTCTTGACTAACCATATAAATCTCTGTTCTTTAAATGCTCTTGGAACCAGCTCTTTTATCCTCCATCTGGTTCCATCATTAATGGATTAAATAAAACTAGAACACTTCCTAAAGAATAACTTTAAGAGTTGTGCTTTCGCATAGCAATATCATTTTTTATAAATATTTTTATTTATTTATTTTTAGGGTAGGGAAAGGGAGAGAGAAAGAGTGGGAAACATCAGTGTGTGGTGGCCCCTCATGTTCCCCTACTGGGGACCTGGCCTGCCACCCGGGCAGGTGCCCTGACTGGGAATCGAACCGGTGACCCTTGGTTTCGCAGTCCAGCACTCAATCCACTAAGCCAAACCAGCCAGGGCAGCAATATAATTTTTAAAAATAGTTACATAAATAAAATTTTAACTAAACCACAACCTAAAACATTCCCAATAACCTATGGAGTCCATAGTGAGGAAAGGCAACTCAGCAGGCGAGGTCTCGGGGTCACTGGAGCACCGGGGTCCTGGTGGCCCGGCCACAGGAAAGAGGCCTCTCATCACTTTCTCATTAGTACTGACTCGCCTGTCACCATCTGCGGTACTCAAATTACCGTGTGATTACAACTCAAAGGATAGTTGAATATACTCCAAGGCTATTTTTTAAATTTCATTAAAATGATTAATCATAGCAATCTGGAATTTGAGAGCCTTGACTTTCTCTGGACTCAATTATTTTGGACAGATGCGACCATCATCACCCTAGCAACACTGACCTTTCCCCTATTTCTGCCAGACGGCACTGGAACCTTCCCCTCCTCCCACTTGGCCCCTCCCCCAGGGGCAGAAACCCTCTGGGCAGGGCGGAAGCTGCCACTGCACAGCTGATTTGCCCCCGGCACTTGGTTTTGGGTTTGGACCATCAATAACTTTTGTGAATCTAAGGATCTCTTTGGAAAGAAACTATCCTACAATGAATAGGGAAAAAAATCCACATCTCAGACGCATCGTCCTGGGACCTGGGCCACACTCCCTTGGCGCCTCCCTCAGCAGGAAGAATTAGGAAGCAAATTATTACCTGTAAAGGAAATGTGTTGCTGCCCACCCCTTCCCCAGTCTGAAGTCTAACATTAAAATACCACTATCTCCATTCTTTAAGTAATCATGAGATTATTTATGTGGCTGTTCTCAATAGCAAGGATAAACCAGGACTATATATAGGGTAGGTCTGCATCAGTAGCTCAGTAAGTAGTTTTCAAGGGCCTGATCACAGAAGTCTGCAAACTTGACTTAAGATGCTTACAATCTGGTTGCAAGAGATAGCTAACATAACCAAATCCCAATAAACAATGTAGAAAAGTATATAATTACATGCCAAATTGCATGGTATTAGACTACTATTATAAGTTTTGATTAAAATCAGACTAGCACATTTTTATATGCTACAAGAATTGCTATGCAATCAAATGAGAGAAGGCATGTACTCAAAGTCACTTTGGAAATTGTGAGATTTAGTATGAAGTACTTTCTGTCAATAACTAATTTGAACGTAAGATTGCTACTGAAGATTGCTCATAAATAAAGACAACTAGAATATTAGCTGTGCTCTCTGGAATATTTGGATGGGACACTACTTTCGTTAGATCAGGCCTTTATGAACAAAAGGCTAGCATGAAAATAGATTCTGTCATTTAGTAAGGAAACAAAATTAGGAGCCCAGATACCACAAAGTAACCATTTCTAGTCAAAATGCAGAGCATAAGAACTTCCACGCATCGATTCAGCACCTGCTAATGCTGCTGAAAATGACGAACTGAGCGAGAGAAAAATACCCATGTCAATCCAGCCAAATTAGGCCATGCTTTTAGTTGACATTACATTTGTACTTTAAATCTGAGTTTGACTCATGTCCCCAAAAACTTACATCTGACCCACTCTGGTACCATCCAACACATTAAAATGTACTCTTGTATTGGCAAAGAATATCTTTCTCGTAATACGTTCTGGTGAGAACATTGAAATGAACATTTCATTTTCTCACATATAGGTCAACACTTCCTCAACAGGAAAGGACTGTTTCTTGGTGTATACAATAGATCCCAGACGTGTTTTTCTCATTCAAAACATCCAGTTGTTTGATTAATTCATTTGACTCCATAGGCAATGGAATCCATCAATTGTTCTTAAAAACTGAGTTTTGCAAGGTATGGGGCAATTTTTTTTATTTAATTATTTTTCAAGTACAGTTTTCTGTCTATTTCTCCCATCCCATCCCCGCCCACCCCACCCCATGCTCCCCACCTCCCTCCCATTTCCACCCCCCTTAGTTACTGTCCCTGTGTCCTTTATACTTGTTCCTCTAAATCCCTCCCCTTTTTCCCCTTAAATTCCCTCTCCTCTCCCCTCTGGTCGCTGTCCCCCTGTTTTCTATTTCAGTGTCTTTGTTTTTATTTTGCTTTCTCGTTTGTTTTGTTGTTTAGCTTCCTGTTAAAGGTAAGATCATATGGTATTTGTCTTTTAACACCTGGCTTATTTCACTCAGCATAATGCTTTCCAGTCCCACCCATGCTGTTGCAAAGGGTAGGAGCTCCTTCTTTCTCTCTGCTGCATAGAATTCCATCGTGTATATGTACCACAATTTTTTGATCCATTCATTTACTGACACGCAAGGTATGGGGCACTTATACCCAGCATAGTTTCACACAGCTAGTAAATCATGTAGGAAAGGGTTTCTTTTCCTTTCCTTTTCTTTTCCAGTTTTCTTTTCACTGATTATATCAAGGTTGAGTTTTGGTATGGAGCAAGGATGTTGCCACCATTTCTCGAATGTTAGCTAACATTGTTTCATTAAGAAAGACCTAATGACAGGCAGAGAGCAGTATCTATTTAAAATTTAATAATGCTGTCTTACTTAGATTTGCATTTGTTTTTAGAGTTGCTGTCTATTTATGGCAAGTTATGCTATACTGGTTCGCTATTTGTAGCAATAACATAAACTCCCCTCCAAATAAATTTAAGTTGAGAACATGAATCAAATGAAAGAAACACCTAGGGGACATAGTCAATAATGTTGTAATAATGATGTATGGTGACAGGTGGGTGCTGGAAATATCAAGGGGAAACACAATGTAAAGTATATGGTTATCTAACCACTATACTGTACACCTGAAACCAATATAAAATAATATTGAATGTCAACTGTAATTGAAAAATAAAATTTAGTGTTTCTTTCAAAAATTAAAGAAACATGCACCAGGAAAACAGTGATACACATGGAACTCAGGTCTGGCCAACTTTCCTCAATGAAAATATGTAAGCGACTGAAGTTAGGGAAGTAGAGCTAAAATAATTAACATGTTTAAAATGTTCATTTATTCATTGATTCCATGTTATTTACTGTTAATATTTTCAACCCCCCAAATATAGGAATTCCTGAATTTTTATTTCTATTGGCAGAGAACTATAGTCTATTAACCTAAATAATGTTTAAAAATAAATTATTTACACAATCTAGTTAGTACTGAAAGACAGAATGAGAGGACTTTTAATTGTGTGGACCTAAAGTGGTCCCATGGTTATTTGCTCCACAGGAGTTTTGATACTGCTGTATCGTCACAATATGGACCAAGAAGTCCCCATTTTAGAAGTGCCACGTAGGCAAGATCTCATAGTGTAGCCGCCTGGGACTTCAAAATAATAGTTCTCACCCTTTGTTCGGCCACAGCACATGGAAAATGAGGTTCACATACTAGATATGGTCCTGAGAGTAAGCCCAGGTTTTGACGTAAATCTTTCCACCCTGACAATTTTTTTTCCAGAATATTTAGGCAATACTGGGCTGCAACTATTGGTTATACATCATTTCCAGCATGTTCCTTTTGAATCTAAGAAAGCTAAATTAAGTTTTAAATAAAGGAAAATACACTAATATGATCTGCCTTTTTCATACAAATAAATCATTCTTATGTTCTAGTGCTTTACCTACTCTGCATCACAAATACCTAAGGTATAACTCACAAATCACCAGTGCAATGGTCTCTCATGACACCTTTTTCTTCTCTTAGGCTAGAGAGGCTGAGGCAACAACCAGAATGGGGCACCATTGGCAGAGCAGGTGGTCCAAGTGGATGGGGCTGCTACCCGTTGTTTCAAGATGGAAGAAAATAAAGACTTTTTTACTTGAAAACAGACACCTACCACCTACAACCACTGGCAGTAACGCCAATCACCATATGCATTAGTGTGTTCTGTAATATTACCTCCTCTGTGGATAAACCTTGGCATTCGCTGACAACACTTACAAATGCTATACTATATTCTGTTTTAAATTTTAAAAATATGAATCAGTGAATTTCTTTAAAAACTGGACAGGATAACAAACCATAGGTCTCAGAAATACATTACACTTAAACTGCTATAATGTGACTAGTTTCTTTAAAAGATAGAATCAAGCCCTGACTGGTGTAGCTCAGTGGATTGAGCGCGGGCCTGCAAACCAGAAAAGATAGAATCAATGTCCCTGACATAAAGTCATATCCAAAACTGGCCTGATTCAACACGACCCTCCAGAAAAGGAATCCCTGTTACAAATCACAACAGAACTCTGAATCGCTTACATATGTGTTTGTTCTGCTCTTGCTGTAACAAAATTAATGAAAAATGATTGTTTTAGTTTCATAATTATGCTATAAATGTACCTGCTGCCAAAATAGTAGGAGTAGGACACGGTTGACATCAGAGCTTTGGGCGTCTTAATACCAGAATCACCCTTTTTTGCATGTATGTTGACAGTGCCTACGGGCCCAAACTGCCAGTCACTCTTTCAAAGCAACTTTCATAAATATAAAGAGGTAGACTAATATTACAGGAAATCACTTCACATCACCTTTGTTCACTACAGGTGTTGACTCTGCAGAACATGTGAATTAAGGAAGTTAAAGTAAAAATAGCATTAAGTAAAAATTTGAAGTTAACCAATGTAGAATAACAGAACTTTAGACTCGAGAGTCAGGCACCCCTGCACGTGTGAAAAGCACAGTCCCTGCATTGTTTTCCCTGAATTGTCCAGGTTTAGCTAACAATTGTAACAATTGTACTGCTGTGCCTTTTGTCCTTTTTAACAGAAATCTGAAATTAATTAGCACACTCTTCCCCCCCAACCATTATTATAAACATGTATGCTTTAAGAATCCATATTTTTAAATGATTAAACAGTGAGATATAATATTGTTTTAGTCAAACAAAATTGAAATAAAAACTTATCTGTCAGAATATAGATAGAAAAGATACGCTTTAGTCTCTGGTATCACATAGGTCTAGAACTTACAGAAACATATAAGTAAAACATGGCTATTGTTTTGAACTGTTGATGCTTAAAGTATATACCTACTCGTAGGTATATACTTTAAGCATCAACAGTTCAACTGGTTAACATTCCCACCAAAGCAGAAATGCAAATTTTAGAAAAACAGCCTATATTTAAATCAAATAAGTGAACACAGAAAGCATTTGGATACTCTTAAATGCCAAATAATGGTAGCAAAATCCTCCCACTGTTTGTATTAAAATTACCTCCCAAGCATCAAGGGGACATTTCAGGCCCAACTATAGCTAATTCTGTGTTCACCCATCGTGTACTTGAGATGAACTTGATTTAATAGGTACTACCATGGTCTTTGAGACTGCGGAGGATCACAGTGGGGAGGCTGTGGGACTGCCACCCCGTCACTAACTTGGCCTCTACCTCCTTAATGTGGGCCCTGAGCCTGAGGGGTGGCACTTTCAGAAGCAGGTCAAGAGGCAGCAAAGCTGAAGAAATAAAAGGGGGAAAAATATAAAACTGTAACATAAATCACACTGAATTTCAGGGAGACGTGCGTGATTTAATGGCTGCCAACACTAACTTACCTGGTCTTGGTCTTGATCCTACTCCACCAGTGAAGTCCCTGAAAACAGAATTAGGGGCCATTAGAAGGAACTTTTTCAACTTGGACTTGACCAACATTTACTGAAAGCATACACCTTGTTATGGTTTAGATTATAAAAAACAAAGGTTTCTTTCCCCTGAAGATACTCTCAAGGGTTTAATACAGAAGAAAATAAACTTGTCAGAACCCAGAGCAGAACTGACAGCCTCCTGACCAATGGAAGAGCCTGGTCCCATCACAGTTGTTTATAAGCTCTAAGAATGATTAGGAGCCTTGGATGGTTTTCCTGCCACACTAAAATCAACACACTGATTTAGTATTAGAAAAATATTTAAAATTTTAGATATATTATTTTTCTATGCTTTTTTTCCTACTGTCAGAAAAAATAAATTATGACTCTTCCTATGAAAAGAGGTAATTATTACATTTAAAAGGATTATATTTTTTCTGAAGTTTCCAGTATTATTAACATTACTTGTTTACACTGCCCTAAAATTCTAGATTTCCTGATCATTTTGCAAGTTGGTCTCAGTGCCTTCCAACAAGTGGAGGTGGCCTAAGACCCCACCAAGGACAGCCATAAATAACCTTTAAACTTGACTTTCCCACTAAAATTTAAAGCCAATTCCTTAATAGGTTTGTTTAAATGAAATAAAAAATATATGTGCTCTGGCAAGTTTTAAGAACCACACATCAATTTAATGCAATCCAACAAAGGCATATATAACATCTACCATGTATAGGGATTCAAATAAACATGATTGATAATTCTCTTACCTCACCCCATTCATTTTAATCATAGAAATTTTGATACATGCCCACAACACACACCTAAGTTATGAGGAATAGCAAAATTGGCCTCCATTACCCACCACCTAATTTAAGTACTAGAATAATACCAAAATCTTTAGACCCAACTCTGAGTTCCTTCCCTATCCTTTTCCATTCCTCCTACTCCCCCTCAAAGCAGCCCTCTCTTGATCCCATTATTTTTCCTGTCCCATTCCCAGCCCATATTTCCAGAGCCTTGAAAAGTAAATAAAACTCGCCTGCCTCGCCCAGTTAATATACTCTCTTATCCCGAGCCCTGGGATAAGAGACGTGTATAAAGCAAGAACAGGGATGGCCTCTGCCCTCGGGAAACTGAGAGAGCACACAGTCTCTGCAGTGCCCATGTGTGAGCAGGACGCCTCGGGGCTGAGCTGAGGAGCAGAGCACCTGTTCGGCCCTCATATCCTTGCCCACATGCTGTATCCCAGCAAGTACCAGTGCACAGTCCTGTGCCTTAACCTCTAGACGAGTTCAGCACTGTTCAATGGGAATATAATGCAAACCACAAACATAAGATTAAATTTTCCGGTAGCCACATTTTTAAATAGTAGAAGTTAAAAAAATAAAATTAATTTAAAAAATAGATTTTATTGAATCAAATGTATCCAAAATATTATCAATTCAAGATGTACAAAATAGAAACATTCATTATATGTTTTACACATGGTTTTACATTTAAATTAAGATTAAAATGTAAAATTCAGCTCCTCAGCCCCATTAGCTATACCTCAATTGCTCAAGAGCCACACGCGGCCAGTGGCCTCCACATTCAACAGTGCATTCCAGACCCTTCCTTAAAAGGTGCTGGCCATTGTCTTCATAAACACTGGGACAGAGGTGGACAGTCCTGCCACATATTTGCACAGTACCACACAGACCCCACTATCTTAAATGTCTAATTAAAATGCAACTTGGGAAAGATTTTTATTCCTAAGTATATGGGTGCTTTTGAGAGCTAATAACCACTCACATGTTGCGCTAACTAGATGGTGATTCCAGCTGTCCTGAAGAATCCAAAATTTCAAACATTACTGCCTATTTCAAAACATGCCACATGGAATAGACCACCCTGACGATGGTGAGCTGCTGCCAACTTTTCTACTCTTTTATATGATTCTAAATTCCTTGCAATAAACTATAGGGTATTTTTTAAAATAAGCATCACACACATTTATTCATTCAAAAAATATTTATAAAGTGCCCACTATGTATAGGCACAGTGCCAGACACTGGAGTAGAGATGATGAAAAGAAATAGTCCCGACAGTCTTGGAATTTATAAGATTGCACAGGTATAGCAGAAAAAAAATGTCAATTTTCTAGAAATCATATCATGATGACAAGAAAACACAGTCATCTGAAATTTCAAGATGGAACAGACTCACTGTGATCAGAAGGGACAACTTTGAACTATACAAATCATTGAGTCCACAATGAACTAAAGATCGAAACAATGCAGAGTCTGGGGGAACTCTGCCTCCAGACTGCACCAGATTGGAAGTTCATGTTCAACAGAACAGTGTGGTTGCAGAGGGTGGGTTCCCCTGGCAGTACAGGCTGTGAAAAACAGATGCGCTTGAACACAGAGAAAGTATGCCGGAAGTGTGTTGTGGTGAAAAGGCTGAACACAATGAAGCTTGTGTCCCCTAAAAGTTTTGAAATGGGCATTGTCCAACAGTACTCAGGCTGATGGACCAACTGCCAAGAAATGGAAGGTTTCGAAGGATTCTGAAAGGCCAGCACTTCCAGCTCTTTTCAGCTCTGGCGTGACTTCATCCAGAATTCCCAAGTCGAACCAGAAATGAAAGCACCAAAGGTAAGTGTTTGCCTGCTACCTCTATCCCACACCACGGCGGGCCAGGTGGAGATAGAGGTCATATTAACTCTGTAACTTTTTAAATCAATGCCTCATTGAATTAATTCAAGCACAGGGTAAATTATTGGACTAATTAATTGTCACAGTAGTCCTGACCATAAAGGAAATGGAGTTCTGTAAGTTTAAAATACCTTGTCAAATTCTTTTAAATATAGCTCTGATCCAAGAAAATATTTTCATATGCATTGTAGCTACATCTCATAATTTAATTTAATGGTGAAAAGTCATCAATACTATTTGATGTTCATTAAAAGAAGAAATATGTAACCTTACGAAATGAGAGGCTTGGCTTACAATGTTAAGATAACGCTTTCTGTAGCTAAGGCAACTGCACCACCCGAACTAAGCAGTATTTTACTGCTTACAAGTCTCTTTTAGGTGGGGAAATTCATAAATGTGTTCTGTGTAAATAAGAAAATTATGCAGGATTAAACTCTGTTCAGAGAGAGCTTTTCTTCCGCCTTCAGTGTTAATGAAGTGAGTGTCGCTACAGGCGAGTGGCAGCATTCTCACGCGGCCCCCCACTCCTACTCCAATGCCAGCCAGAAACAAATGAGTGACAAGCCAGGGAAGTTCAGAACTGTCACAGAAAAGAAATAATGAGGTCTTCCTGGCAATAAATCGAGATTGCTTGATTGTGACATTGGCAGAAAGGCCAAGTTGATTCTGGCAAGTAGGGATCCAGCAGTCTTTATTCAATTTAAGTAAAACTAGATGTGGATTATGAATAGGGGGCAGGAATAGAGAATACCTGCAAGTGAAAATGAGCAAGACTTCTGCTAAAAGGAGGCAAGATGCATAGTTCCTGAGATCACAGAAAGCTCTTTCTGGCCCCGTGCATGACACTGGATGGTTGCAAACGTCCACAGTCATCTTTAGACACAAAGACTAGAGTCAGGCTCACAGCCCTGACTGCAGTTATGCACACACTGAATTATCAAAGAAGTTGTGAACCACAGGCGTCTCTGATACCGCAAACATCCAAGGTCTTAAAGCAGCCAGCTAACTATACCCTGTTGCCTTAGCAACAGGATGCAAGCAGGCATAGAGAAATCTTGTTGCCTGAGCAACTGAACCTTAAAGAAAAGAGGGTAAGGGGCCTTAAGCTATGTCTAAGGCAAAGGCTGTAGGTTCATGCCAGTAGATGAGATTTCTGTCTTATTACAGTGATAAACACAGAATTTATGCTGGGATAAAATCATTCAACTATTAATGAGCAAGTATCTGTGGACTGGCATCTCTGCGCAGTACACTGTGCCCTGGGCAATGCAATAAAAGCCCAGGCATAGACTGGTATATACCAACACCCAGCAGTAAATATTAATTGATATTCTTAAGGAGATCATAATACAGTGACCAAAGCTTTGTAGGACTGGTGTGTATGTGATAACAGAAGGAGCTGAAGTCCCCCATGTACATTATCAAATTCCACTCTTCAGAATAATTTATTTAAAATAAATTGAAATAAAATGTTATGACCATCAATATACTTACTGAGTGAGACTCTAAAGACCAACTAGACACTGGGGAAAGTCAAGCCCATTCTCAGCTCTTTCTTAGCAAGTAGTAATGAAGGAGGAAGATTTTAGATCCTTAGGTCCTTATATCACTGAAAGTGATTAAAGTCGAAAATTTCAAATAAAGTCCTAATTATTGAATTTTTAATTGCTTTCTCCTGACACAGACATTAACCCAGCTTTTGGCTAATTGTGTCAATGTGCATAAAATATCAACAAGGATTAACAATAAGTATATTTATTTCATTCAATTATTTGAAAGTAGATAATATTTTGTGAGAGTTTGACTATGAAAAGCAAATTCTATTTTCCTTCTTACTCCTTATGATTTCAGAGACTCGCACACCAAAACAAAAGATGATTTCCACGAACCCCATCATTCACTCCAACCCCTCTCAATATACACAGGAAGTTCAAATCTCTCACACTGGGAATGTAAAGATCATACAACCCCCCTGGAAAACTGTTCACCTGTCTCTTTAAAAAGTTAGCCCTAAACCTAGTATATGACCCAACCATGTCACTTCTAGACATTATTAGTCCAGGTAACAAGAACTGTGTGTCCATATAAAGACAGAAATGTTCATCTCAGCTATACTGGTAAGAGCCAAACGCTGGAACTCAAATGTCCATTAACAGAAGAGTATCTAACCAAACACTGGCATTTTCATACAATGGAACAGTGCTACTTAACAATAAAAAGGAATTAACTACTGATACACAAAACATGAACACATCTCTAAATAATCGTGCTGACTGAAAGAAGCCAGACAAGGAAGAGTATATTCTATATAATTTCACTCATGTAAAATTCTAAAATGCAGACTAACCGTCAGCCCAGCAAGCAGATCAAGAAGTGAGTGAGATGCAGGAGCAAGGGCACAAACAAACACACACAAGGACGCTTTCAGGCGGACATGTTCACTGTCTTCTTTGTGAGATTTGAGGATGTGTATACTCAACACTTATCACATTGCACCCTTCAAATAGGTGCAGTTTCTTTTGTGTACATTGCACATCATAGAAGCTGTTAAAATAACTTCACACAGTCTTATTCAAGAAGTTACTCAAATAGACCATCACACAATCCATGTGCATTCATTACAAGAAATGAATGTATGAAAAACACACCATTATGTTAATTTTCATCTGCCTCTTGTTACTTGACAGATGAAAGTGAAATGCAGTCAGACCGAGTTAACCCGTGAGAGCTCCCTGGTTAGCCCTCAATAGAGTATGAGTGGGTGCAGTAAAAGCAGCTACTTGATGGCCACTCAGAATGACAATACCTGTAGGAGTATCCTAAGTGGCACTTGTATTTATGACTCTCCAACAGCACCCAAAGAACAAAGATACAAAATGAAATGTCTATTCTAGTAAACCAAGCCCTAACTAAAAATGAATTATGCTGAGTGAATATACTGCATGGGAATGACCTGCTTGTTAGGAAATGTGGGTCAGCTGGCTGCTCCCTGTGGCCTACTTCTGAGATATCAGAAGTGCTACTCTGGCATCTCCAGGTTTCGTGAGGGTCCAGGAGAGCTCGGGGAATGGCTGCTAAATGGCACTCTGGTTGGGGCGATTTGGTGCCTGGAGATTTGGGAGTGAGGATTTGGAGATTCACCTCTGCTTCATGAGTGGCTGTATTTCCAGAAGCTGAAAAATGGGGTTCTCCCCACTGATCTTATCAGTGCTTTGAGTTTGGCTTCTGGGACTTTCGGTGATTTGGGAATGAAGGGCTGATATCTGGGAAAGAATCTGGCCAGAAAAGGAGCCCAAAAGAATCACTTGCCAGCTTCACATGACTTCTGTTCCAGAGAAGGAGCAGGGACTGCTAAGAGTTGAGGGGCTCTCCTGGTCTCACCATTAATTACATTCCTACAAAAAAGTTTCATTATCTGAAGGTGACCTGGCTCAACAGGGCGCCTTCCGGTTCTGATACCAGGTTCCCTTCCACCACTCTCTGAGGAGGCAGGAGCTGCCCCTTCTCATTTCATTTGCTCACATTTTATCCACCAGGCCCATTTGCCCAAGAAAATCTATCTCAGGCTATTAGGCAGGTACCTGGGTTCTACACCGGCAATTAGCTTAACTGAAGCTCCTCCCATCTGAGGCGACCAAGGTGAGAGTTGACGTGTCAGCTTTCTCCATATACTCTTCAGCCAGGGCCAAGTCTGAATTCTAAACCTTGGAAGCTGTGCTGAGGTCAAGTGTGCTCGTCTCTGTGGCTTTTTGCACATTGGGATCAACTCCCTCGTTTTAGGGGCCAAAAAGGGTCTCATTTTAACTGTTCTACCATTGCACACATGACACAGACTAGCCCTAAATCTATAGGCTTGCTTTTCAATTTATTTTTATTTCACTTTGTAGCTTTGCCATCTTCTTTTATATTCTAACTTTTCATTCAGCTTCTAAATACTTTGCAAGATGGGTTTATATTTCATTCACATCAATAAACCAAGAAACCCAGGAAAACCCTGAACAAGTTAATGGCAAATAATTTTAGTTTTATTCAATGCCTTTTAAAGAATTAGAAATACATTTTAGAGTTTCCTCCTTTTAATTCAGAAAAGCTCTGGGGATTACCTGGAAGTCAAAAAGTTATTAATTTTTATCTCCTCTTATTTGGCCTGAATCATAGGCTGTCTTTTGTCATTAATTTCCTTCTGAGGTCTGCCCTTGGCTCTCCATCCCCCTGTGAGTTCCTTGAAAGAAGAGAGCCTGTCTTAAATGAACCCATGTTCTCTTGACGGCATATCCTGTGTACCATACGGCACAGCTCTGCAACTGTTATTTTAGCTCAAGTCCTATTCACCTGTGTATGCACCTTCTGATTCATCAGCCTCAACATGTGGGCCATCGTCCATGTTCTACCTGTTGACTGGGTCCTTAACCTCAAGTTAAAGCCCACTCTGCAATACCCATTTCAATGAGCTCCAGATGGAATGTCTCCTTCCTGATGATTCTAGTTTACCCAATTTGCTACAAAATGTTTAGATAAGGGCTGGCTTTTGAAAACCATTTCCAGCTCTAAAATATATAGTACCTATGCTCTTTTTGTTTATGAAGGGTTTGACTTCAACTGAATTTGTGCAAATAAGACAACTTTGTATGAATCCTCTAAGAAAAAAGGACTAAAATTATTTGGCAATGCTAAGATTCCTAAATTTATCTGACTGAAATGCCCATTTTAATAAAAAATTCTCTTAATCGGGTAGAACACCCATATGTCATAATTTATTTTTGTACTAAAATATCATTTCACACCCACCTCTTCTATACATTTAAGCAGCTTTATCTCATTGAATTAAGTATCCAATAATAGAGGAAAAGCCTTTTGAAGATGTTTTTAAAAATGTAAATAATCACCTCTTAATCACAAACCTTAACAGGGAGTAATTAGATTACAAAGTGTGCTCGTTAATTATTTGAGGGGGAACATGCAGTAGAACCTTTCCTATGCAAATACAATTCCAGGCAGTGACAGATCTGCAGACACTCCACGGCGTCTGTGGAGGTCCAGACGTGGTTAAGGTGGAGAAGCTTTGACACCAGAGTTGGGGCGGACACACCCACCCTATGGCACCCTACCGTTCCCTTCTGACCCAGCTCCACCGCCAGGGTCACGTCTCCTCACAGGCCCAGTGAGCAAGATCTCCCCCAGCTCCAGGCTCCTGTGGGTGGTGCCCTTGTCTGCAACAAGTGGAAGCAGAGCTGGTGGGTTAGGGATGAGAAGCCAGCAATGGGAAATGGGGGGCATCCACAAGCCCTGTGCCCCCTCAGGGGTCTTCTAACTCCGGTCCCAAGTCCCCACAATCACCTATTGTGGTTCTTGTTGGGGTTTTGGACTGTTTCTCATTCCCCCGCTCTCTCCATTGCTTCTACCTGTGGCACTCTGCCCCCGGGCCCACTGAAGAACACCGTGAGGTCTTACAGGTCTTCCTCAATGACACTTCTGTTTGGTTATGCACTGTAATGGGTTTTGCTTGGGTTTTTATTACTAGCAACACTATGAAACTGGAAATTCAAAGGCTCCACCTTAACCCTTCCTGACCCTCATGTGGAAAAGAAAAAGTTTTTAGTGACATTGTAACTTAGAATACACAAAAACTGATTTTCTACACAAACCTTTCTTTGCCACCTAACTGACCCCTTCAGGATTTTTCCGGGTAGGTTCATTTCCACTATGCTTGTCCCTCACACCCAGAAGTAGACAGTGGTTCCCTCTGGGCTGTCCTGCGCCTTCACGTCCTCCCTGCAGCTCAAGGCCCACTCACCCCCCACCCCCTGAGGTAGACTTGCAGGAGCTGTCAATCAGGGAGCTCAGCCCTTCACACAACTATCAATAGGGCCCTGATCCAAGCCAGGCCAAGCTGACTCACTCAGGACGCTGAGTCCTGTGAATGTGACAGGAAGACAGAAGAGACCAGCTGGGAGCGCAGGGCCTCTCCAAGTCCGCCAGTGCTTCCTCCACAGACTCAGGCTGCCCAGTCTCCTAGCTGGTTGTTGGTTTTTTTAAATTTAATATTTTTCCCTATCCATTGTTTAGTTTGATTCTCTAGGTTCCTAATTGTAAGAGCCCCAGCAAAGCCTTCTGATGAAACACTCTGTTGCATAAGTCAGCCAGAGCCAGGCTCTTCTGCTTGCACCCAGACAGCCTGGCAGACGCAACACACACAGCCGCAGCCCCTGTCACCTGCACGCAGCCGCAGCCCTGCCCTGAGTGCCCACAGCCCCGAAGCCCGCCCATTGGTGCCTTAGCCTCAGAGCTGTGTGTGGTCCTTCTGCTCAGTTCCTTGTTCATCTCTGTATTGGTTCTTCCTAGCTGATCATACTCCTCAAATCTGGACCAGCAAAGACCTTCAACATCATCTAAATAAACAAAAGCCACCAAGTTTACTGTTCTTTAATAACTCTGTTCTCTGCTTTCTAGCTTAATGTCATCTTTGCTTCCATTTCTTCAGAGACAGAAAAAGGGTTGTCACTTCTCTTTCCCAGGCCCACTATCTGGCTGCAAGCGACTGTGGCTGCACATCATCAATCCTCTTTCCACCCTCAGTCTCTCCTCTCTATTGGCTGCTTCTCCTCCATCCCAATTGGCCTGCAGTCACAGATTTTAGAAGGCCCTTATACACTACACATTCCCCACAAGCTAACTGTTCCAGCTCACCCTCATTCTCCTTAATTGATCCAAATCCCTGCCTCTGTCACTTCTAAAACTGACACATTCAGGCTTCTGCTCACAGCAGCCTCACCCAGTGCCAAGGGAACTGCTCTCAGAAAGGTCGCCAGGGACTTGCAGAAGGCCGGACTGAGTCACTTTGTTTTAGTCCTTAGCCCGGGAAATAACTCTTACAGAAACTTCTAGTTATCCCAAAATAACAATTTCTTCTTCCATTTAAAACAAATCCCCCAAACATATTCATCCTCCCTTGCAGACAGATGTGGTTCTGGCCAATGGAATGTGAGCAGAAGGGACGAGTACAACATCTGGGTCACGTCATTAAAGGAAGGGACATGCCTCCACTCCCCCCCCCACTTCCCACAGGCCACATGTGGACATGATGTGGTCCACATTTACCATGAGGATGAAACATACATGCTGGGGATGTGAAGAAACAAAACATAAGGAGCCAGGGCCCCAGAAGATCTCATGAAACACAACTGCCCTTTCTCCTTGGTCTGCCCTTGAGCTCAGAGAAATCAAGTGCCTGAAGATCACAAAGACAGACTAAAACCCAGGTCCAAGCTTAGTAAGTCCTCTTCCCAGTATTCTGCTTGGTAATTCTGGAAGGGTGGGCTCTAGTAGCCCCTATTTACACATGCCCAGGAAAACTTCAAGACATCAAGTTTCAATTTAGGCACCAATAACTCAACCCTACAGAGTCTAAAAATAGTTCTAGGAGCTCAATGTGTCCATACCTTGTTTGGGATTGTCTGTCTCCTCCTGAAGCACTAAAACTTCTCTTTAAAATGCCTGGAACAAGAAGATAAATATAATTTTACATTTTCCCATTGCAAATCTTTTACTTATTCATCTGATTGCTTGCTTAAAAGTGCTTCATTCTATTATCTGAACAATTGTGTATACTATGAAGACTGTCTTCCTTCATTTATGAAAGCATCAGCTAAAATATAATGTCACAAATTACTATTTTCCTGACAGGTTTGTCCAAGGGTCTTCTTTCCAAAGAAAAGGTGCTAAGCAAAGAAACTCTGCTATGAATACCTTACAAATAACAATAACACATCTATGCCACGATCATTCTAAAACTGTTGCCAAGACAACTAACTGCAAGCTACCATATGCAAATTTAAGGGTCCAACTTCTCTTTCCCCGCCTCCCCACTGACCCTCCCCTGCCACTGTTACTGGAGATACCGAACGCTGAATCCACCTGAAAACAGTCAGTGATTAACTGCTTCTAGAATTTGCTACGTATGTTTATATGCATGGATATTTACACTGAACAATATTCATGACTTCCAAATGACAAAACAAGACATTTTACCTAGCAGGCTTGAATTTACAGGAAAAACAGAGCAGAATGTTGGAAATTGGGGTTGTCCCAGAAAATCTGGCACATCTAGTCACGAGTTTTCCAGTTAAGTTCGAAAAGGGACAAAGAATGCAACTAATACTTAAGGTTCTACTTTTATCCCAAGGGAGACTATTTTAAACCTTCTTTTTTGAGGTAGTCATTGGTGAAAAGTCATTTTCATAGTATAGTCATTGGTGAAAAGAATTATTTATATTAATTTATTTTAAAGTATTTCTATCTATCCTATTTAATATTCCATCAACTTACTCTTTTATTTTCTTTTTTAAAATATTTTATTGACTATGCTATTACAGTTGTTCCATTTTCCCCCTTCACTCTCCTCCACCCTGCATATCCCCTCCCACCCACATTTCCCCCCTTCAGTTCATGTCAATGGGTCATACATATAAGTTCTTTGGCCTCTACATTTCCCATACTATTCTTACCCTCCCCCTATCTCTTTTCTATCTACCATCTATGCTACTTATTCATTGTACCTTTTCCCCCACTCTCCCCTTCCCACTTCCATGTTGATAACTCTCCATGTGATATCCATTTCTGTGGCTCTGCTCCTGTTTTAGGTGTCTGCTTAGTTTGCTTTTGTTTTAGGTGTGGTTATTAATAACTGTGAGTTTGCTGTCCTTTCACTGTTCATCTTTTTTTTCTTAGATAAATCCCTTTAACATTTCATATAATAAGGGCTTGGTGATGATGAACTCCCTTAACTTGACCTTATCTGAGAAGCACTTTATCTGCCCTTCCATTCTAAATGAAAGCTTTGCTGGATAGAGCAATCTTGGATGTAGGTCCTTGCCTTTCATGACTCGGAATACTTCTTTCCAGCCCCTTCTTGCCTGTAAGGTCTCCTTTGAGAAATCAGCTGACAGTCTGATGGGAACTCCTTTGTAGGTGACTGTCCCCTTAGCTCTTGCTGCTTCTAAAATTCTCTCCTTCATTTTAATCTTGGTTAATGTAATGATGATGTGCCTTGGTGTGTTCCTCCTTGGGTCTAACTTCTTTGGGGCTCTCTGAGCTTCCTGGATTTCCTGGAAGTCTATTTCCTTTGCCAGATTGGGAAAGTTCTTCTTCATTATTTGTTCAAATAAGTTTTCCACTTGTTGCTCTTCCTCTTTCCTTTTTGGTACCCCTATAATTCAGATGTTGGAACATTTAAGGATGTCCTGGAGGTTCCTAAGCCTCCCCTCATTTTTTTGAATTCTTGTTTCTTCATCCTTTTCTGTTTGGTCATTTCTTTCTTCCTTCTGGTCCACTGAATTGATTTTAGTCCCAGTTTTGTTTTCATCACTATTGGTTCCCTGTGCATTTTGCTTCAATTCACTTAGTATAGCCTTTATTATTTTTTTTATCTAATTTGTGACTAAAATCAACCAATTCTGTAAACATCCTGATCACCAGTGTTTTGAACTGTGCATCTGATAGATTGGCTATTTCTTGGTCACTTAGTTGTATTTGCTGTGGAGCTTTGACCTGTTCTTCAATTTGGGCCATTTTTTTTGTCTTGACGCACCTGTTATGTATGAGGGGCAGAGCCTGCGTTGCCTCACCAGAGTGGAGCAACCCAGTTGGTGGGTTCTGATGCTGTACGTGGGAGAAGGGTCTGAGAAGGAACAATGGCACTTGCTCTACTCTCTGCCGGATTTCAATCACTTCCCCCACTTCCCACAAGCAAATTGGGCTCTTCTGGTGCTGATTCCTGGGTGGGTGGATTGTGTACGTTCTTGGACCCTGTTGATCTCTCCAACAAACTCTCCTCTGAGGCTGGGAGTTTCTCCCATCACCTCAACCCCCACAGGTGTTTTTAGGCAGAGGTTTGAGGCTTTATTTCCCCAAGCTGGAGCCCTGGGTTGTGCCATCTGTCTTGATCCCCAATTGTTTCTCCCAGATTATCTGCATGTGAATATGGGACAGCCTGCTCTGCCAGCCGCTGAGTGGCCTTGCCGGCCAGCCGCAGCCTTGCGTGCCCTGCTCCACAACCTGGTACTGGGTCCACTGGTCGCAGCCTTGCCCACTCTGGTCCTCCAGCCACAGCCTTGCCTCTAGTCCTTTCCACCCAGCTGCCCATCTCCACCCCTCCTAATGGTCTGGATGAATGTGTCTTCTTCAACTCTTTGGTGGTCAGACTTCCAAGTAGTTCGATTTTCTGGTCAGTTCTGGTTGTTTTCTGTTTTTAAATTGTTGTTGCCCTTCTTTTGCTTGTGCAAGAAAGCATAGTGTGTTTACCTATGCCTCCATCTTGGCCAGAAGTCTCAACTTACCCTTTTAAAAGAGTTATTTTTTTCTGTCCACTTTCCATTATAACATCTTTTTTTCAGTTTCAGATTTGTTGAGTGAATTTAATCCTCTCCTTAAAATCTTTAAATTTTATCTTAATATATGCACTTTTTCTTTCCCATACCTCTAAGCGGACTATTTTCTTGACTGTTTTAAATTAAGTGTCAAAATTAACATATGGACTGAATTTATATATCATATTTTTACAGTTCTGAGCAATTAAAATATTTGTTACTTTAGTGTTTTAAGGATAATAGATCCCTTTACACTAATGTAAGTAAGATGGTATAAAACGGTCTGTAGCAACACTCATTTCTTCTTCTAACCCCTAATTAACAGACTCATAAAGTTCACTTCCATTATTCCTGCGGTCAAGTCTTTCCAAATTAGTTATCTCTACTCCCCAGTTAGAACCTGCATTCGCTGGTAGAAATAACGAAACCATTCATTTGACAGCTGAGGCTCTGTCAGAGTAACATGCACACGTGCTCATTAGCCCTGCACCTGGAAAACGAACCACTGGGTTAGAGATGGGAGGGTGCTCGTTTGACTCCCAAACCACTACCTGCTGGAATCCATAAACTGGTCAAGAAAGCTTACTGAATGTAGATTCTTTCAAAGGGCTTGAACTGGAGCTGCTGGAGTTATCCGAAATGTCCAACTCATCATCCAGCTCTGAATATATATCTGCACATTAACAAAAAAAAAAAAAGCAAATGAACCTTGCAGCAGAAAGGGTCCAGAATGCATTCACTCCGCCTGCCTCTCCCTAGGAATACCTTTGTCAATATTTTCCAAGTTGAAGTTATCGTCCGACAGGATCTCGTCGCAAGCCTTGTCTTCTTCCTTCCCACAGGGGGCCTGGAACCCGTCGGGGGGCAGGTCCACGCTCTCGGAGAGCTCACTCCTCAGGCTCGCCGCTCCGCTGCTGCTGCTGCTCAGGCTCCCCTTCTCAAAGGTCTCCTGAAAGAGAAAGTCAGTTTTCAACAGCCACTCCTTCCCTTCCCTCTGCGGGGTATGAAGCTTGTTAGAACATACACCGAACAGCATTATAAATATATGTATTGAAGTAGCACCACAAGTTCCAACTATACATTTGCCAAAGAACACATTCAGTCCGTAACTACAAAAAAAAGTAGGTCTGCAAGCGACTGTGGGCCAAAAATGAATGGATGCAGCAAGAGGCTTCGTCACAATGGCCTGTGCAATCTGGTGAAAGAAAACATAGTACTAAGGAATCAGCAAGTTTTGATTAAACTTATATTTCTCTTCTTTCAGGTATTTTGAAAACAAATGCTGGCAAATCTTCTCAGCACCACAATGAATCAGTAAGTAGGGCTTAGCTTCTTCAAAGCTCAAGGGCAATTAGTAGCAGGCACAGCCAGGGCATAGAGACAGAGAAACGAGGTCAGGTCTCCTAAAAAAACGAAGAGCTACAGCAATGGGGACTTTCAAACCACTTAGGGCCCCAGGCCACTGCCCGGTGTCAACACTGCCCAGAGCACCGCCAGCCACAGGCTCTGTCGGCCTCCTGCAAGTGCTGTGAGCATTTTTATTATGATAGCGCCTCAAGGTGACCATCTGGCCATGTGAGTCCACACTTTTCTAAACAGCATTACTAGAAACTGCCAAATGATGTCTGATGGTTCAATAAAAACAAAGAAAAAAAGATGTCTCATTAAATGCAGGAAGTTTTTAATTTTCTAAGAAAAAGACAGAGGGAAAGGAACCACATATGACTCAGCAGCCAAGTACCACTTGTTTCTTTACTCAATTGATTCTTAGCTCCTAAGATGTTCATTGTGTGTGACAGTTTGTATTAAGTGTGTAAAACCATCTTAGGCTGCTGGGCTAAACAATGCTGAACCTAAGGTACAGACCAGGAAGGTGAAAAGACAAAGGAAGAAAGGCCCATAAGAAAGGTAAGGAGAGTAGTTGGAGAGCATGAGGAGAGAGCGAAAGGCTGTGTTTATTGAAAGGGAAACACATTCACTGCCCTGGCTGGTGTAACTCAGTGGATTGAGTGTGGGCCTGCAAACCAGAGGATCGCAGTTTGATTCCCAGTCAGGGCACATGCCTGGGCTGCAGGCCAGTTCCCAGCAGGGGACGCACGAGAGGCAACCATACATTGATATTTCTCTCCCTCTCTCCTTCCCTTCCCCTCTAAAGATAGATAAATAAACTCTATTTTAAAAAGGGGGAAAAAAGACCTTGTTGCTAAAAAATAAAAGAAAGGGAAACATATCATCCACTCATGATGTCAGAGACTGCGTGGTCACCAGTCTACTACCTCTTCTCGACTTAAAGGCTTCAGTGACAAATGATGCTTGCTATGGAGACAGGTTCATTTCTTTCTTTCTTTCAGATACTTTTTTCCCCTAAAATTAAAGCAACACCCGTAACTTCAAGGAGCAGGTTCCTAAAAACTCTGTAATGGTAGAATTTGCAGATGAAGACAATCCAAGACCTTATGAGTGACTGCTGTTAAAAGTAAGTCTCTGAAAGCTTTCATGTACTTATGTTTATTAAACAAGACAAAAAACTATCAAAGACATTCTGTGCATCGCAAGCTGTCCAGTGTATTTCTGTTATGTCTTTATCCTAAGAATTTTTTCATTTTTCCTTCCTCAAAGTTTCTCCAAGATACTTGGAGATAGTCCTTGCTCTGTCAAAGGTGCAGGTGGCTGAAGGAGAATTTTAATTTTCCTTGTCTAGTCATCCCTCCAGTCATTACTGCTTTGGGGACTCAGGATCCTTCATTCCTGCCTCTTGGGTCCCTGGTCTGCTACATGAGAACATGAAATGGCAAATGCTTTGGATGCCCTTTGATGGAGCTGAATGTGTGCCTATCAGAAATTCTTCTAAATCCTAAGGATTGTGAGGAGCTTTCAGCTCCAGCCTCAGTTGTGCACACACCCATACGCTGACACCAAACCCAGAAGCTCCTTCTAAGTCTCAAAAGTTTCCTGCAAAACCCACTCCCCCTCTTCCATGTCCTCCTCCTTTTTCTGTCCCAACCCGCAGATCCTTCTTCCTCTAGCTCTCCTCAACTGAGGTCATCAGAAATTTACGCAGAAATAAACATTCAACTTAAGGCTTTCTCCTTCTTGTTTTGTTCTAAGAAAATCATCTGGGGCCCTATTCTAAAAATCACAACTGTCATTTTCAACTCTGTAAAAATTAAACACTCAAGATGTGTCAAAGCTGTTGATGTTGAAAAAAGACAAGAGATAATTTCTGAGCTGAGTAAACGTCTTACTGGATTGATGCAATTAGATGCTGGAATCCATCTATCTGTAAAACTAGTGAAACTTCAGCCAAGGCTTTGCCTCTCTTAAGAACAGGCACAGACAAGACTCCAGAGGAACAATTTCTTTGAACAAATGAAGAATGGGGAGAAGCTGTGAGTCCCATATAAGCAGTTCCTGACTTAGGGAGGTTTGGTTTGTCATTAACACCCAAGTACCAGTTGGGTTGCAAATCAACAGCCATTTGCAACTGCCAAAACTGCATCCGTGGGCAATGGGGTGTTGGCTTAAGTTTTCGTAAAGGGCATTCTCATTCTGTAAGAGATGTTTCTTCAGACTCCATAACCATGAGCATTATGATAGAGTAATGTATAATGTGTAGTTCATTTTGATTTAAAACTTCTATTTCTATAATCTTTTGCAGCAGTTTTTGCTTTAAAAAAATCTAGCTTTTTCTAGTTGCCACAAACCATATGCCACTATAGACACACCTTTCCAAGTCTAACTTCCAGAGTTTTTTCTGGTGAATATTTGAGTACCCACATTATCATACAACTCAATCCTTTATGACCTGCATCTATTTCATCCCTTTTAAATCCCTGACACCTTGCACAGAGCAAATGCCCACTAAGTAGTTGCTGTGTTGAGATCCAAGGGAGAGAAGGGCTAGAAAATCAGGTGGATTCCCTTCCAGGGTGAGCAGGTTTTGTCACTGTGGTGTTTTTCATCTTACTCCTTTATCCAGGAGCCTCTATTATACAGTTTCTATAAGAAGTGAAGACGTTATCTGGTGATGCCAACTTCTCCCTTCCTTGCTGCTCTTTGCACACAGGAAAGGTGGTAAACTCTCCTGTGTTAGAGGGAACCAGCCCGGTATTGACAACAGGCTCCTGTGACCCAGCAGGCAGAGGTGGTTGGATATTTTTATCCTAACAGTGCAGGTCAGTGGGATGTTTTTAAAAACTGCCTCCAGCAAGTGTATAAACCCATTAAAGAGAGTTGGTGGGGGGAGGTGTAGCCTTGGAGGATGGCATTAGGCTGCCAGTCACCTTTTTTACTTTCTGATTACTTATGATTTTCCTAGGAATAGGAAAAGGAGCTTTTGGGCATGTGCATCTCCAAAGAATGGATGGACAGATTCTGCGCATGCATATGACAGCAAGGAGAACGCAACACAATATTATACAATAATTGTGTACAAATTACACAATAAAATGGTCATTGATATCGTAATCATCACCATTATAGAAGGCACTTCCTGTCACAATTGCTGATATAGGCACAGTGATGTTTAGCTTGGTTTTGCTCATTATAATGTCATTTTTCTGTGTGGAGCAAATCATAATACATTTTTAGCTGAATAGCAATTCTAACAGTAACAGACTGACGTTTCCTTCCTGTGGCAGTAGGGAAAAAATTGAGAGACTATTTCATTAAAACCAGTGCAATTTTTAAAAATTGCCCAGAATGTTAGTTTTATAATGACAGAAAGAAAAGCAAGAAATAAATACAAAGCAGAACAGCATCTATATCCAGTGAAGATTTACTTTAGAACCATAAAGAATGCACTATCTCTGTCGTGTTCTAAATATTCATATTCTCTTTGAGTCATGTCTTTGTCCAGTTTCTTTTGCTTGTTTAGTTAATAACTGTGGCCTACAATATAAAACTTTAGGGCTATCTGGTATTTGACAGAAACCTATCAGACTGAGATCTCTTTACAGGGGCACACAAAGACCTGTGTTTTTCATGGCTGACTACAGAAAGAAAACTCAGGTTAGCAGACAGATTATTGACTGCAGATCATTGTACATAGATTTAGTCCCTAAATTTTAAAATATTTTTTAAATGATCAGCCAGTGTGGCCAGACAGCTGAAGGGGCCGTGTAGACCCATCCCACAGTGAGGGCACGGCTCACTTCAAGCAAGGGCAGTGAGGGGCTCCGCTCCAGAAACTCGCTCTGGGACACTTGGCTTTGCCCTTACAGAGAGGCGGGCTGATGGAGCAAGGCTGAAGTCTGGTCCCTCAACATGGAAGATGGAACTCCTTTCGCCCAAAGTTGTTTGGATGGTGTCTAATTTCATTGATAAAATCTTGAAGCATTTCCCTTTGCCCATGCCCCACATATCAAGTAGAAGAGTAATATGTTCAATTTAAACCAGAAAAACTAGTGTCTGGGCCTTGAAAATGGCTAAATTTATAAATATTACACAATAAAGAAAAATATTCAAGTTAGATATTATTATTTTGTTTTGAACTTGTTAAAAATATCCATTCAAAGCTCAACATTTCACTTTAATATAAATACACAATATTATGATTACATTATTATTATGGCATTCTCTTAATTAGAACTTCTTCAAAGCATAAGAACATATTAATGAACTGTTGCTAGATAAATAAAATTAGAGAATGAGTTGATTATAATAGCTGAGTCTAAAATCCTAGTATCAAATTTACTGTGTTTGGTAATGTTTCCTTGCGACCCTGTAACTAACCTAGCATTCCTAATTCAAAGATAGATTTGCTAGACATAATAATACTGATAAAGATGAGGCAAAGAATAATGTCACAATCTAAAAATATCACTTATTAAAAATACAGACAGTATGGTCTACATCAGCATTTACCAGCTACCATTTTGTTCCAAGACTAAGGACAAACACAGGAAGAGAACCGAATGTCTGTTATTATTTTCAAAAGCACTTCAAAGAAGCCAGAATTAGAAGATACCACTTAACACGTGAAAGGAAAAATGCACAGAAAATTATCAAGTGTCAAGTTTTAAGACACTCTAATTTGGATTGCTCAAAAACAAAAAAATGTCACTGAAAACCAGCAAAGCTTACTTAATACATCAGACAAAATAAAATTAGAAATGGCTAGAATCAATAGAGATGATACCCACACATTGAAACTCCACTTCCTGTTTCATTTCTAATGCAGAATTACATAAGAAAAAGTCTAATTTTTGTTAAACGGCAAGCTTAGCACATGACATCAAAATACCAGACTGTTAAAGAACCAATAGACAGTTACTAAAAATCAAGACAAAGAGCCTCCATCATTTTTGGCCTGGTCTTGATGCACTCTCCTGTTAACCAATTTTCCTGTTCTACTTTTGGCTCTTGGCAGTTTATTACTACCCAGCAACCAGCTATATCATTTTGGAAACACTGTCACCCCCTTTCACTAAACTCACATCACTCAAGTCTACACCACGGACTATAGCCTCCTCGTCTCCTGCTGAGCAGGCCTCCTGAGGGGGCCTGCTTCACCACGCTCCAGCCACACAGGCCTCCTTGCTCACTCCTTGAACTTGGCAGGAACACTCCCACCTCAGGATCTTTGGACTTGCTGTTCTCTCTGCTCTCGATGTTGTGCTTCCAGATATTCGCATGGCTTACTCCTTTAATGTGTTCTGGTTTCTTCTCCGATGTCACATAATTATCAAGGTCTTCCACAACATCTCTATTTAGAGCAGTCTCTCTCTACACGTACCAATCTCTTTCTATTGCCTTGCCTGCTTATAATTTTTGTCCATAGCACTTAAATTCACTTTTTATTTATTATTTGCCTTCCTCCACTATGAAGACAGGGTTCTTTTGTTCTGCTCACTGTTATGACAACAGACTAAAATAGTTCCCAGAAGAAAGTAGGTGCTCAATAAATTTTGTTGAATAAGTGAAATACAAGATTGATTTTTTTCACTGTTCTGAAAATATTCTCCATGTTAAAACCAAGGAGAGGTAGAAGTAAGAATTTCAGCATAATTTTTTGAAGAAATTGACAAACTGATTCTAAAATTAATAAGGAAATAAAACAGACCTATAGAACAGCCAAATTAAACTTGACAAAGATGAAAAAATTCAAAGATTTACACAACTGATTTCAAAACTTATTACAAATTTACAATATAACAGAATAGAGTTCAGAGGTCGATCCACATATCTACTGTCAAATAATTTTTAACCACGATGCCTAATAAAATCAATAGGGAAAGATTAGTCGTTTCAAGAAATTATGTTGGAAAAACTAGTTACCCATACAGGAAAAAAAAAGAAACCTCAATCTCTTCATTATTCTATTTACAAAATTAAATCAGAATGAATCACAGACCTGTATATTAAAGCTATAACCATAAATAATTTACAAGGGGAAAAAGGAGCTTATATTTGCAAACTTAGGATTGGAAACAATATATTTAACTGAATGCAAAAAGCATGAACAACAAAAATAATCTAAGTAAATAAACTGGACTTTAGCAAAATTAAAATTTAACAAAATTCCTGCTCATCAGAAACATGTCATTAATAAGATAAACAAGTTATCAACTGGGATAAATATCTGTAATACATATGTTTGATCAGAGAGTCATATCTAGAATATATAAAGAACTACAAATCAACAAGAATAAATAATTCAATAAAATAATGGGCAAAGATTTGAACGGACACTTCCCAGAAACAAAGAGATAGATAAATGACCAATAAGCACATTTAAAAGTACTCAACATTCTCAGTTATCAGGAAAATGCTAACTAAAACTATCAAAAGATGCCCTTTTATACCCACTACAAAGACTAAAATCTCAAAGACTGACAACACCAGATATTTACAAGAATGTGGAACAGTCTCATGCATTATTCCTCAAAGTGCTAAGCAGCGCAGTGTTGGAGAACTGTTTGGTAGTTTTTCTTAAGGTTAAACATATAACTGCCTGATCACCCTGAAATTATATCCCTAGGTATCGACCTAGGAGAAATGAAAAGACTTACCCAAGAAAATTCATAGCAGTCTTACTTATAAAATCCCAAATCTAGAATCACAGTATGTGTCCATCGACAGAAGAATAAACCAGTGTTGATATAGTCATACAATGTAATACTCTAGCAACATAAACAAATTTCTGCTATACACAACACCACAGAGGAATCTCACAGATGCTGTCCTGTGAAAGATGCTAGATGCTAAAGAACGCGTAATGTGTGATTTTTATATATGAGGTCAAACAATAAGCAGAAGTCATCTATAGTGACGGAGATTCTAACAGTCTGTACACAGGCAGAGAATTGGATGAGAAGGGGCACAAAGGAACTTTCTGAGATAATTCTGAATCTGGTTTTGAATGGGAGCTATACATGTTCAAAAATCATTAAACTACGCATTTAAAATGTGTACATTTTACTGTATGTACTTACTACCTCAGTATAAAGGGGGTGGATATAACAATTGTGTGTATATCTGTGTGGGAGCCTATAAGGCATCGTGTTATTTTCTTAAAACATAACAAATACAGAACATTTCTTAAAAAACTCATGATTTTTCCTGTTATTTCTTTCACTGCATCATTTCTTGCTGCATTTTCATAGCCTTGGGGGAAATTCAGTCAACAATTAACCAGACAATAAAAGCAAAGATGCTCACAAAAATATTGTCCTTTTAAAATGCGTCATTTTCCACATGGCTTATTTAATCTCTTAGCAGAGGACCACAGATGACGCCTTGAGTGGTGTGCTCAGCACTTGTAGCTGACATATGGCATAATAAAAATAAAGCAACTTAGATAAATAAACAGCACAACATTTTTTAAAATTTGCACTAAGAAAACAAGAACCGGGGCTTGCAGATCTGCTCAGTTTTTAAGTGGTCAACTTTAAAGGCATCTGAGAATTCAAGAGCAATATCAAATGCATGTCAATAAATTTTGCTAAGAATAGATACAGATTGTATTTTTAAACTACAATGAGAATTCCACGATAAAGAAGTGAAATGTGAAAGGTTTGTGAATTTAAGAAATAGTTTTGGCTGATTTAACACTCTACTAGCTGCCTTGCCCCACCCCGCAAATGGAGAAAATTTAAGATGGTAATTATGTGTGCCTTATTTAAATATTTTGACAATATCAAATTACCATAGGAATCCTTCCTTTTTAGTTCACCAAAAGCTTAGATTAAATTTCTAGGACTCACTATAGGAACATTTAGGAACCATTCTAAGAGTTAGATAATTTATCAAGAGCAGAAGGTGAGTGTTTCAAAAGACAGTTTTGGTGGGTACATAGAGGTCGGCTAAGGGAAGGAGGTGATTCTAGATTATCTGCAGGGAACAGATTCAATCATTCGGAAGGTCTTCAAAGGAGAAATGAGGCTTCTCTGAGAAGAAAAGCAAATTACGCCTGTGGACAGCTGCTTTAGCTCACGCCCAAGAGTTCCAACCTGCCCTTCCAGCCAGCCTGCCCTATGGACTTGGGCCCAGCCTTGCAGCCCCCACAGTCTTATAAGGCAATTCTGTACAATAAATCTCTTCATCTGTATCTCCCACTGGTTCTGCTTCAGACGTTTTGTAGGGGGCTGTCCCGCCCATGGAATAACATTAGCATCCTTGGCTGCTGCCCCTTAAATACCAACAGTATTTAAAGTAACTGGGATACGCATCGGCAGGGGTGCATGGAACCACAGTTCAGGGTGAGGAAGAGTCTAGAGGCAAGACTGATGGATAATGCGATGATCCAGTGTGAGATAATGAGAGCAAGAACGGAAAGAAAATGGATTTCTCAGACATCTGAAAGATAGAATAGGTAAAAGCTTGCTAAAGGAATGGATGCAGGATGTGAAGGAGAGTGAATGTCCAGGTCCTAGTTAGGGTGATGAGGGGTAAAGCATGGCAGAGTGAAGGGAAGAGAATTCATTCACGACGGGACTTGCTATGTGCAAGGTGCCTGGGAGGCTTCAGGCAAAGGTTCAGGTCAAAATTTAGGTCTGGCACACAGAGGAGGCAGGGACTAGATGGAGAGCTTTGGAGGTCTTCAGAAAATGGGTGTGGAGATTATGTTGTAAAACACATTCTGGTGTATTTCGCCTTCCTAGAAAGGTTTGTGTCCTTTTCCTTCCAGAGGTCTTATACTATTGAGACCAGGCCATGAGGCTGAGGCTTACGAAAACAAGGCAGGCTGGGATGAAGGCCATGTGGGGAAAGAGGAGAACGTGAGGCAAAGGCAGTTTCTGGGGGAGGGGACAGAGAGCTGGGAAGTCTTCCTGAAGCCCAGAGAAAGCCTGGCAGGAAGACAAAAGATGAGAAGTGGGGGTAAGCATCCACGTTTTCCCCCTCACACCCTCTCCAGCAGAAGTGAGCCTCAGGAGTGGAGCGGATTAGGTGGCAGAAATACACAGGGGACTTGACCAGGAAATCCAGATGTAGCCAAAAAAAATGGGAAGCTTCATAGAAGTTTTGTGACCATCATAACGCTATATCCTATATGGTTTCTGTGGGCACTTAACAAAAGGCTTATGAGGATGGGCCTTGTCTATTTTGTTCACTCTACTATACTTGGCACCTAGAGTAGTATCTGATATCTAACAGATATTCAATAAATACTTGCTGAGTGGATAATTGAATGTTGGCCCTTGGAATAGAAGCATTGGAAAGAATGAGGGAGGTACAGGAGCTGGTGGGCTGACAGACTGCCCCCCATTTGCAGGTGGTTCTGTGTGGCACGGCTGGGAACCCACAGCTCCTGTGTGTCCCACTGGGGAAGCGGAAGACAGCTGAGGTGCTGGCGGGTGAGTTCCATCACTGCATGGGGGGAGGGCAGGTGGATGGACCATGGAGAACACAGCTCAAACCAGCGATGGCGAGACAGATGCCCCAAAGCCATGGAGACGGGTCACCCCACCTGTGACCCGCAGAGGCCAGTACAAGAAGGCAGCGTGCAGAGCCCCTGGTCCTCCCCCACCTGCAGGGGGACTCTTAAGCTTCCTCCTGCCCTCAGTCTCTATCTCAAGAAGAGGGAAATGGAGAAGAGAAACTTTGAAAGGGAAAGAAACTTTTAGGCCAGAAGAGACTGATGTAAGTGATCGTGGTTACATCCATCATTTTCTGCCACTAGCAGAAACAAGGATCCAAAATGAAATGATACATGATTACAGGAAGTAAACGTCCCATTTTGTACAAATGATTTTTACCCAAAGTCTAATGAAAGGAACTTATGAAAGTGAAAACCATGGGATGGGGCTGGATGAAGCTCACTGAGGGAAGAGCAAGAAGAGAAGGAGAAAAATCTAAACTGGAAGAGAAAATAAGAAAGTCTTTAGAGAGGTAAGGTGGAAACCAGGATAGAGAAATGAAGTGGAACCTCAACAAAAATATATTAAACAAGAAAACTCAAGAAGAGGATATGAACAGTAAGGAAGAATTCACCTATGTAATAGCTGATAATTTGGTGGTCAATTTCTGTGGAGAAATTCACAATTTTTAATGTAATTTTAATGCATTTTATTTTTTAATTACTTTATTGTTCAATTACAGTTGTCTGTATTTTGCCCTCGCCACTCCCCCACCACCACAGCCAATCCCTCCCTTGCTACCACCCTCCCCCTTGGTTTTGTCCACGTGTCCTTTATAGTAGTTCCTGAGAAACCCTTCCCCTACCATTCCCTCCCCTCTCCCCTCTGGCTATTGAAATTCACCACTTTAGTTCACACTAACCAGGACTGAACCCAAACACCTTCACTGGGTATTCACAGAGTTCTGCCATCCAGAATCAGCCCGCTTTCCCAGACCTTTCAAACCATCTATAAAAATATAATGCACTGTAAATAAAAGTATCTATTGTAAATCAGGAGACTGAACTTCCAGGTCTGTCACCAACCAGCTCGGTGACCTTGGGTAAGTCTGTTAGCTTTTCTTGGTTTGCTTTTACTTACCTATTAAATAAAGCATAAAATATTACCATGTTCTAAATCTGATTCTTCGTCCTAAGTGAGGTGAGCTAGTGTATTGGAGTTTCTGCACGTCTGCTGTTTTTCTCCACTCAGGGGTAACTTCCTTACCTAGCGTCAATGCCCCAGCTTTCGCTCAAGAAGCGTCCCTGAACGATCAGCCATATTCCTTGCTTGGCATTTATCCAGACCATCTGGAATTGTCAGAAATCTCCTCTCCCTACATGTCTTGGCTTCCCAAGTAGATTGTAAGTTACTTCATGACCGAGACCATCGTTTATAATTTTTATAAGCCTTCACAATACCAAGCACCATGCCTTACATGCAGAAGGTATCCAGCCATCCCTCATCTCTTCATTAATCACAGATGGCAAATGTTTTCAATGTTTCTCTTTGCGTGGCTTCCTGCTGGGCTTATGGATGTGAGAGTAGCTCCCCACACTGAATGATCTCACTAAACCACTAAAAACAAATCATCATCAAGCTTTAAAAATGGGGAGAGTGAAAATAAAAGAGCCTGCCCAATATCGTTGGAAGAGAAGAGGCAAAACCTGCAAGCCTCACGCAGTGAGACCACGCTTCTCGCAGGAGCGCTCCCCGGCCTCCCCGGGAGCTTCCCCGGTGCGTGCAGGAACGTGCTTCATTCACCACACCATCAGCCTAAAGCCAAATGCACAAAACCCCAATAATCTGGATGGAAATGAAGTTTTCCAGGACATCCACATTTTCAAGGCTGGATTTTTTAAAACATTTTCACTGGTGAAAATTTAAGTAGCACACTCTTTTGAAATATCTGTAACCACTTCTGTCTGAGGTATAAGATAGTTCCCTAAGGGTAATTATTCAGTGTGTTTAACACACTATATACGTGGCAAGATGCCAACCACAACTTTGACCACTGCAATGCTACATACGATACCCTCAATAGTACAATAGCCTTTTATTACTACACATTTAAATAAAACTGCGCCTCATTTCTTCCTACTGAATTCTTGCAATTCTTGACTCTGTGCTCTCCTTGTGATCTCTTATTTTGAATTATAAAACTTGGAAATCTTAACATTCTCCAAAATTAAGTCTTGATTCTTTCAGAGAGGGTAAGTAAACCACGGGACATAGGCAGGTACTTTATTAGTGAAGACTTCTCGGTTCTTTTGAAATCTGTGTTAATACTTGTCTTTACTGGTTCACAATGAACATTTCCATAGCTAAGAATAAGCTAACATGTAAAAGTAAGCAGCACACACTCCATGAGATATAGGAGCCTATGTTTCTTATCAATTGTTTACTCAGCCACTAAGTTGCAAAATTAATTCAAAGAGGATTTTTTATGGTGCTGGGAATCCATCAAGTTATATTGAGCCCACTAATTTCTCTTTCCTTTCACTATGATATTAGCTGCTATGGGAGAACATGCCACTATATTTGAAAGGAAATAATTACAATACCATAATAATGCTTAAGGGAAAAAAAAGAAACATACCACTTTCTACCAAACTTGTTTCGCCAGTCATGGTGTGGATGGAAGTTTTAAAACTAATCACTGCTACCCAGTGAGTATATTGCCAATTAACTGCATGCTGTCTTCAATGAAATGTAATCATACTTCCTTCTCAGCCCTTTCATAAAGCTGCATTTTTTTCCTTTTAGTTACCATTTGATTAATCCCCAAAAGTGAAAAATCACTAGTGCACCTAAAATATTGTAAAAGAAGGTCTCCATGGCTCTTTAAAACAGTGATGTAAGCTTTGAAGTGAGGTGCTTCTCCATGGTCCCTAGAAGACTGCAGGCCCCACGAGGGCTCGGAGGCAAACTAGGAGCAGATGCTCGATGAAGACCAGTCGCAGGAGTAACTTCCATGGACGTGGTGCTGGCGTGCCAGTGAGTGTCAGGTTAACAAGCTGCAGCAACAAACTAGTCTTCAACATAAGCATTGCTCATTTTATATAACTGATGCTATCTTACAATTTATGCCACTTTCTAATTGGCACAGTGGATTCAAACACATTAATCTATTTAATCCCAATGCCTTGCAATCGGTGATATTTTCCCACTAATTTACGCATGAGTAAAGGATCTCTGGAACCTCAAAGCTCCCTCCCTGACTACAGACCTCCCTCTGTTTTAGTGGGCGTGGCCTGACAGCTAGGTGTCTACCGTTCAAAAGACACAGTGTCCTGGGTTTGGAAGGGGGTTTCCGGGTAAACAGAGATGATACATGACTGGTCTAAAGTAGCAAATCGTTAATATTGAGGGATGGGGACACAAAGTACTTTATTTACTTCTATAAATGTATCAAATTCCCCACAATAGAGGTTTGATTAAAAGCTTAGGAATAAAATTTAGTAAATTAATTCAATGGTCTTTCTCTAGGTGTTTTGCTAAAGATAAGAGAATTTTCTGCTGTAATATTTTAAACTAACTCTACCTATCAGCTACATGAATCTCATATAAACTGACTGTTTATATCCAGCTGGAAATTGGCTAAGTAGCTTTGCAGTGTAGAACTTAATAGAAGGCCCCAAATAATACTTAAGACATATAGGAATGGCTAAATGTCTTGCATATGACTTCACTGGACGTACTATTCTCTGACTGCAACATGGCATCCGTGTGTTTCTTATCGCTGTCTCGTTTTTACAAAGTCAGGGGGTGAAACAACGAGCGAAGTGCACTCTAACTCCCTGTGTAGATGTAACTGCCTTCTGCAGGAGCTATAACTCCAAGTAATAAGCTCCTAAACATAAACCGAGGCCTTGGAGAATCACCATGAATTGTGCTGTGAAATTACAGCGGGGATCAGCTTCCAAGGCAATGAAGATGAAAGCGTTTCCTCCCAAAGAAAATCAGACTGAAGCTTTAGCTCTGGATTCCAAGCATGTCAGGACAAACCCACCTAACAGCAGGATGGGCTTTCGTCCTAAAAAAGAGGGGGTGGAATTTTCTGGAAACTCTCTTCAAGCAGTCAGAACTGCCTTTTCTTTGAGACCAATGTTTTATAAAACTTCCCCAGCTGATGCAGAGAAGGTCCTTAGAACCCTGGAAAGAAATTCAATAACCAAGTACCCTGGTCAAGAATGGGGGTTATGACCCTTGTGGGAGCGACTTCTTCGCGAGTCCCCTGAGTGCCACAGACAAGGATGAATATGACCGAGATATGATGGGTTCTGCTTGGTGGGGAGGACTGGGCTGTGGCCAGTTTCTCAGGGGAGACAAAGACCCCGGGCCCCCTGCTCCCTAGCCTTTTATTGGGTTGTAATACACAGGGATCAAATAGTAGATAACATTTCAAAGATATCTGAGGGCTTACTATGAGTCAATGTCTGTCAGGAAGAGAGTTTTTCAGAAACTTTGGGAGACATACTCATTTCCTCTCAGACCCTATCATATGAATGAAAGCACTCTTAGCAGAGCAGATTTCACAGGTTTATCAGCAAGTCTTTGTGATGCCAGATTTTTCCCCAGGACGCACTCTAGCAAGGCAAGGAGCTGCACCTCTCCCCATCAGGTATTCAGGCTTAAGAGGATTAAAGCCAGGAAGCGCTTCTCCCAGAGGACATGGAGACTCAGGCTTTGACAAAGCTGGGGGCGAGAGTCCATTGTTCTTTGTTGCAGCCGCCCCCCCCCCCACCAGTCCTTCCATAAAGGCCTCCCAAGTGATCGAGCCTGGCTTAGGTTGCCCCTGCTGTGAGGGGTCTTACCCGTCATTGACTTCCAACCAAGCTTTGGGGGCAGGGAGGAAACTGAGGCGGCATTTGTTACCAGAGACAGGCTTTGTCTCCTGTGGCTCACATTCCAAAGGTCGCCCCTCACCCTTAGCCACAAGGGATCAAGATACAATCCCTAAAACAAGGCAGAGCGGTCTACAACAGACCCTGCTGCCTTGGGTGCCAGCCCCAGGAGCGGAAAAAAACGTTGACAGGTTGAAGGGCTTCTTACTGCAGCTCCTGCTCAGGGGAGCCCAGGGCCTGAGCAAAGAAGGGGCCATGGACCACAACGTGACAAACATGTGGAGGAAGGAAAATAAGCAACCACAGCAAGAGCCTCACTGGCACAGTCCCCTGCACACACGGACACTTGCAGCATTGGCACCCCTTTTTCAAGCTATGCTCAAACGTAAACTTCAGTATCAAAATAACTTAAAGGTCACTGGCAGGAAAAATAAAAGCCTGTATTCTGACTTGAATGATAGTAATATCGCCACCACTAACAGTAATAAATGCAATTACACAGATTAATAAGAAAAAATTTAAGGCACATATTATTTCCTATTCTGAATTAATGACATTTTCATCTATAGTGTCAACATCAGAATGCTAAAGAAATTAGGTATAAGCACTCAACTGCCACTTATGCAAAGATCAGAATATAAACTTAAAGAATTGCAAAGAGAGCTTTTTGATACCTCTGGTCTTGTAATACATACAATAAACTATGGATTAGGCCTTTGGAAAATCAGTTATATTGACTTATTTTAATTTTAAGATATAGAAATGCAAATATGTAACTATTTTTTAGTGAAATATTCCATGTAGCCATTCATATTTTCCTAACTTAAGATGAATGCTCCTTCAGACCAGCATGAACGACTCCAGACTGCCCTGTCTGAGCGAATCACGAAGAGGCTGAAAGAGTCACACTCACCTGAGAGAGCAGAGCCAGCTCCTGGTGACAGGTGGCAGCGTTCCGGTTGGCCTCCATAAAGTACCTCTGTGTGCGCCTCCGTTCCCGCTCCAGTTTCTTTTCCAAGGCCAGCTGGGACGCAGATAAGCTGTCCAAATACTTCATCATGACATCCGATATCACGGAGCTGACTTCCACGATATCTGGGCGGGCTTCCGCATCAGGAGTGAGGCACCTAGGGGAAGAGGCGTTAATTACCACACTCTGGTCAACGCCGGGACCAGGCCACGGGGCTTGTAGGGCTAAGTTTAAATTCTACTGCGTGTCCACCATGGTGTTTGCACCGAAGAGAGCCTAGGGTGAGGTGGACATCAAGCACAGTTTTGAACCCAAGACTCTTCCAAAGTTTGGGAAGGGGAGGGGAGGCAGCACTGTTCTCCTGGAAACTGGACCGGCAGGCGGGGTTACAGGCTGAGAGTCTCAGGAGGGAGGATGGGTCATCTTCTCCTGTGTGAACTGGTCATTTTCTTTTTTTGTTTGTTTGGGGTTTTTTTTCTTTTTCTTTTTTTAAACTTTATTTAGTTTTTTTTCAAGTACAGTTTTTTGGCTATTTCTCCCATCCCAGCCCCCCCCCCCGGCCCCGTGCTTCCCATCTCCCCCCCATTTCCACCCCCCTTAGTTCTCATCCCCGTGTCCTTCATATTTGTTCCTCCAAATCCCTCCCCTTTTTCCCCCTTAAATTCCCTTCCCTCTCCCCTCTGGTCACTGTCCCCTTGTTCTCTATTTCAGTGTCTTTGTTTTTATTCTGCTTGCTTGTTTGTTTTGTTGTTTAGCTTCCTGTTAAAGGTGAGATCATATGGTATTTGTCTTTCAACACCTGGCCTATTTCACTCAGCATAATGCTTTCCAGTTCCATCCATGCTGTTGCAAAGGGTAGGAGCTCCTTCTTTCTCTCTGCTGCATAGAATTCCATTGTGTATATGTACCACAATTTTCTGATCCATTCATTTACTGACGGGCACCTAGGTTGCTTCCAACTCTTGGCTATTGTTAATTGTGCTGCTATGAACATGTGGTGCATTGGTTCTTTTGGTCATTTTCTAAAATCACCACCAACTCGCTGGTCAGTGAAACGAAGAAGGCACCAATGACACAGGCCCTGATGACCACCCCTGATGCACCAAAAGGAAGAAAGGTTTGGGGCGCGGTGGGTCACAAGTCATCGGTCTTTTCCAGCTGTACAGTGGCAACTGTTAACACAACCTGACCAGGTCTTACAAAACACAAAGTCATAAAAACAAAATGCAACCCAGTTACTTAAGAGGTTTACGATGTTTGTAGTAAATTCTTTAAAAAGTAGCTAATTTGGCTTGCTAATATCTTCTGTAATTTTGGACTTAGGAAATAACAACCAGCTTAGTAAAGGCAGTATTGTTTGTGTCACAGCTAAACACTAGAAGGAGGCCATTCTAGATGCCAGGGGCCAATCAGCAAGATCAAGGGCAGCATCGTGAAATACTTCTGGCACTTACTATAGTACTTTCTCTATTTTTTAAATTCAAATTTACTCACTTCACTGAAGTTATGTGTGCTTCTCAGTCATATTTAACTTGTTTGGACTTTGAGAAAAAAATCTAATTTTCATATCTTGCATTGGTCTTAGCAACCCATAGTTCATACACCTTTTGCCACTGCTGATGTCTCCAGGCAAGACTTAAGAATTATCACACGTAATTATTCTTCAGAACAGAGGTCAAAATAAGCCTCTGACTTGTTAATATCTCATTGCTCCTTCTTACTGTTATTGACCATGAGTAAACTACACGTGTCCCAATCAGATTTTAAGACATTGCTATTTTATGCTTTGCCTTTATGCTGCTTCTTTTTAAATTCTACGGCAGTTGGCTTATGCTGTGGTTATGGTCAGCACTCACACATCTTCTGAATTCATACTCAATAAAAGTCAGTCTATGAAATTTAATATATACGAAATAAGACAGACTGTGGGCATGGGGACAGGCACATAATCTGTGGGGTTTCCTGTATGAAGTGAAAATGTGGGAGCACAGCAAGGAGTGGCAAAGTCAATCTCCTTTCCACAGTACAGCATCCTGATGGTAGACGGGAGACCCCAGGGTTGCAACCTCCTGGCTGCAGGATGCACTTGGTACCTGGCCTGCAGGTGCACAAGAGGCCCCCTCTGAATCACCCTCCAAACACACCGTGGTGCTGCCAGCCCGGTCGGGGACGACCTCTTCGTGGCCTTGGCCCAAGGCACAGGAGGGCACATGCTCCACCCCGGCCCGTCCTTCCCTGCAGCGACACCCCACAGGGGAGGAGGGTACAGGAGGAACACAGGCCTCCCTGCTGCCACACCCCACCGCCACACCGGGCACAGGGGCAGGGAGAGGGAGCCGAGGCAGGTGGAGGCCCCGGGCGCTGGGAGCATTTGTGCCAGGGAGGCGGGGGTGGGGGCAGGCAGGAGCTGAGGCACCAAGCCCCCAATACGCATGCCCCTGCCCCATCACATTTCACTTCCAAAAGACAAATTCAAACGTAAAATTGTTGACCTGGGGGCGGAGCCTTGGACCCGGAGCACAGGGCTGACTGGAGAGCAGGGGGGGGGGGGCCTGTGCACTGGTCGTAAACACAGAAAGCTGGCTTTGGGAGGCATATTTGTATTCAAGTTCCTTGCTTTTGTTCATAATCACAAAAGAAGCTAAGTGTTAAATTTCGCCTTTTAATTAAATCAAGTTCTTCTTCTACTCTCACTTAATTAGCAAAAGGGATTAAAGCTGGTAAAAAAAAAATGTAATGTTTGGTTGGTCATGACCTCGTGTTGGTTATGACTGCTATGTAAGAGGAAAAAAAAAAACTCCCAGCATCTTGGCCTTTCCTTAGTGCAGATATTCTAAATTCTTAGTCTGCAGACATTTAAACTGATTTAGCATAATATTAGCAGTTGAATTATCAGCTGAGATTCATTTAAATCAAAAAGGCAGCCTAAGCTAATTTTACAAATTACAAGAGTACGCAGTTCTAGTTTATGGTCAACGGGAACCAGGATGGCGGCTGTGCTGGCGTTTACTCATCTCCTCTCCCAGAGCTGCCCCCGCACCGCCTCCCCGCCCCGTAGGTGCCACCTGGGAGATACAGTGTAGTGTTGTGATTAGGTCTGCAGGCTCTGAGTCACATTGCTGGGGTTTCAGTCCTGGCTCATCCTTCGTTAACTCCCATCTTGGGCAGGACTAGGCATCCATGAAATGGGACCATCAGAGTGTCCAGCTCATCAGGCTGGTGCGCTGATTAAAGGAAGCCATCCCTGTGAAGTGCTGACCGGTGGTAACAGCTCCACAGATGGAAAAGAAAATCCACAGCTTTATTTCTCTTCCATCCCCTCCCACATTCATCCAACGGTAAGTCCCACAGCTCTTACCTCCTAACTGATTTTCGGATCTGTGTCCTTCCGCTCTAATACCATGACCATTGGCCTATTTCATCATCACTTGCTTGGACTACTGAAGTAGTCCCCTAAATGACACGCTCGCCTCTTGTCTACCTCTGCTGCATACTGTGGATGGCTACCAGAATAACATTCCAAAACTGATTTCATCTCCTCTGCTCAGAGTTGCTCAATAGCCCCTCAAAGGCCCAAAAGGACAAAATTAAAATTCCCAGCATGCCACGCAAGCCCCCTGTTGAGCCAGTCCTTACCTCCCTCCACAGCCTCACCCCCTCTCCTCCCCTCCCCCAACAGTACAACCAATGCTCCTACCTGTCCTTTCCCGAATAGCTGTGGCTTTCCTGTGCTCCCACTTCTTTCCTTATTTTATGCCTTCTGTTTGAATCTGTCTTTTGCTGATGGTATCGGCCCTTTCCCAAAGTCCCACTTTTTTCTAAGTCTCTGTTAGGAAGACTTCTTAGACCACTCACAGACAGACTCACTGTCCCCCTTATATATGTTCTCATCACAATGTCTATGTTTAAGTACTTAAACTACCACAATTGTTGTATTGTAATTGTCTGTTTCTGCACTAGAAACTGGAAACTTCTGGAGAGGAGGGACATGTGTCCCTTTCACCATGGTTTCTGTGGCACAGAAAAATGGAATCTCAGTCCTAAGAAGAATTCGGCAAATGAACTAACTAACTAACTTGGCTTAACACCTAAGAAGTTATCTGTCCATAACCCAAAATATTTGGCCACAGACTTTGGGATTTGCAGGTACATCTCCTACCGGAAGTTCTAGTTTAGCTTCATTGCTCTGAAATGTCTCCCTGCTTAGGTATTCCAGAGACGTTCTTAAGAGCAACCCAATGCTTCGATGGTTCTCTAATCAAATGGGCATAAAGTCATGTTCTAGAAGAAAACCTGGGGTGCTCCACTCAGCCCACCCACTTTGCCCCCACTCCGCTTGGAGAGGTCAGAGGAGAAGAATCAGAGAGGGCAGTGTTGGACTACGTTTCATTTGTGTTTAAAGAAACAAAGAGTTGAAGCTGGGATGAAAAATGTAACGATCTGCTTGTCCTGAGAAGGGACTTGAGTGAACTAATTTGTTAGTCTTGTGACTGCCTCTGAAACAGAGGTTCAGCCAGCTTGTGTAACTAGGCAGAGAGAGAGAGAGGCAACTGGAATATTTTGTGCATAATAGGAAAAGTTCTTCCTTTTTAAAAAATAAACAGACAATACTCTCTTGACAGTGTACTGGAAGGTAAAAATAGTAATGCTGGTACTGCACACAGCAATGAAGTGCATTTATTTTCTGCCCCAAACTCTTCAGGGTTGCTATGATATTCTCTCAATTTAGAAGCCTGTTTTTTTAAAAAAAATAGTTCCAATGACCAAATATGCTTGAACACCACCTGAACAAACAGGTCAGAGGAAAGACGCCACAGACTGGAAATACAAACTGTGTGAGCTGCACCCGACCAGACGTGGGAAGTAAAGGTGAGAAGACAGTGCGGCAGATGAAGGAGGAGGATATGTGTGACTGGACGCAACACCACGTGTAAAATTGGGAAGGAGTCTGGTGGACTTCCTCGACAATGGGTGCCTAGCTCTCAAAAGCTCTGCAATAGTACTAACACCTGGCTCCGAGCCTGGTTTGCTGAGTCATAAATGATCATTAAGGCCACTTTGGTCTTGAGGTGTCCCTCGTAGCAATTGCCTGAAGGAAACAGGAAATTGAATTTGTTCTCTGATTCTTTGGGAACTAAATTTTTAAAGACTAAAAATCCAAAGCAAATTAAATATGTGAGTGCATGCAACTCATGACTGATTTTGTTTTTTATGTCAAATTTTCCAAAGATAAAACTTTATTTGTGGTGTGAACCCAGACAATGAGTCTTGAATAACTTTAAAAGAAAACAACATCTGTTACAGAATGCAGGCTGCAATCTTAATTTATGGTTGTCTATAAAATGAATTGTCAATTCTTATTATGGCATCTTATTATTTTAGATAAAAATTATCCTCAAAAACATTTAATCTAGAATCTCTTAATAGTGATCATTCATTCTCTTAAACCTCCCGGTGACAGGGAACTCACTCCTGCCACGCAGCTTGCTCCGCTCTGTACTATCTCTACTTCTGACACATACTTCCTAACAGTGAGCCGACCTTGGCCTCCAGGGATTTCTATTCATGGTCTTGGCTCCATTTTCTCAAATCCCACAGAATAAATCCAATTGCTTTCATATTTTCAATGTCATTACATTGTTCCAATTAACTAAAGTACTTTTTAATCCTCTGTGATCACACCCCGGAGCCTGTTGACTCGATACCAACCCTTGTTGATGGAGAGATGTGGCAACAACCCCATGTCTCTCCATCAGCACCAGCCCCACTCCAGTCAAAGCCACCACCATCTCTCAGGGGACAGCTGGACCTCCTTCTCCCTCCCGCACTCATTCCCTCCAGTCTGCCCCCCCATAGAGCATCCAGCATGATCTTTGCTAAAGAGGACATTTTCACTCAGTCCCAGCCTGTTCATCACCCTTTAGTCTGCTCCTCGGTACTCAAGATAAAAATTCAAAACTCCACTGAATTCAAAATTCGATGTGGCCTCCAGGACTGGCCAGTGTGGCCCCGTCAGCCTCCCCGGGCCCAGTCATTTGCTCACTATCCTCTCGCTGACTTAACATGCTACACCACTAATTTCTCCAGTTCCTCAACGCAGCAAGCTCCGTCCGCTAGGAAAGCCTTCACAGGTGCTGGCTGTTGAAATGCTTTCTCTGGTCTGCTTCCTACTTGAGAGTTAGTCATTGTTCGGGTCTCAGACTCCACGTCCCTTCTTCACAGACACTCTTCCCAAATCCCCGCACTCAGCCAAGTTCCTCTATAGTCTCTCATTGCCCCCTTTACTATCCTTCACCGAATTTACCACCACTTGCTTTATCGACTTAACTCCATAAATATTATTATTAATAACAACAGCTAGTTTCATTGAGTGCTCACTACATGCTGCGCTCTGTGCTCAGGGCATCAGAAGCATTATCTTATTTAGGCTTTGGAACAAGCCCATGAGTAGTTACTATTGCTGCCCATTTATCACAGGTGAGAGAAGTGGGGCTGGGAACCTAAGGTGAGTGGACGAGTAGGGATTTGAATGCAGTGGACTCCAGAGCCTATGGATGCTGTTAACCTTTCCATGATAATGTTGACACATGACTCTGCTGTCAGCCTCTTAGCCCCAAGAGGCATGGCTACCAATAGCCAGGGAGCCTATCTGAAGCAAATTAGAGTCCTGTCTGCCTGGTGCCACAAAAATCAGAATCATGTCTCTGTTCTTTTGATCTACACTACCCCTCCCCTGTTCCTTGTGGCAATCAAATTTCTATGAAAAGGAGAAATTATGTAAGTAAATCTGCTACTCGTGTCTTGACACCTCTGGAGACTTCTTGAATTTTTAAGGCACTTCACAGAAAACAAATAGCAGAGAACAGGAACAACTGTGGAGATGAGCACTTTAAATACATTTGTCTGGATTCATTAGCAACAAGGCACGATCGGTACACAGAATTCAGATGATTTAGAAAGGGGTTTCAGCTCATTTCCCACAACTGCCAGCGTTGTTCGGGATGTACCATGTGCTGAGCTCTGCGCTAAGTGATTTGCAAACACTGCTTCGTAAAATAATCACACCAACCTCATGAGGTTGGCACTATGAGGGTCCCCATTTACTGAATGAGGAAACAGGGGTACAGAAAGAGCATTCAAATTGTTTGTTCAGGGTCCACCATTAGTGCAACTTAGCCCCCGCGGGGCCTGAGGCTCCGGTTCAGTAGGACAGCACTGTGCTGGACAAGGAAAGACTCCAGATATAACCCTGCAAACACGTGATGAGTACCTGTTAGTGCTGGACAATGGGCCAGGAGGAGGAGAAGCCAAAGGGCAAGGGGCGCAGCCACAGTAACAAGTCTATGACATCGCACCAGAGGTGGTCCCAGGACAGACGCAGAGACCAGCTTTCAGGGAGCTGGGCAGGGATACAGGTAAAGATTCCATCTGGGGTGACTCAGGGTTTCCATGATAATGGTGAGGATTTGACTCACTTCAGTGAGGCAGAGAAATAATCTTGGACCGACTTAAGTGCATACAGTGGTCTAGAAGTAACAATCAGCCAGATAAGTGAGAGACAGATAAGTAGACTCTCAACAAACCAGTGTTTGTTACTTCACTGGTTTGTTGAGGGTCTACTTTGTGCCAGGCATTGCTTTGGGCACTGAACAGGTACGAGCTAAATGAAAGAGGTCCCTGCTCTTGAGCTTTCATTCTGGTGGGGACAGAGAGACAGTAAAGAGACAAGTCCACAGCCCCATGTGTAACATGTCAGGGTGTCAGGCACTGTGAGCGTCACAAAGCAGGCGAGGGGATGAGAGCGTGTGGAGAGGCCTCGGGGGGCATCGGGGGGGTCTCCTGGCAGAGGTGCATGTCAGCAGGAACCCAGGGGAGGCGAAGGTCTGCGCCATGCTTGTTTCAGAGGAGAGAGTTCCAGAAGAGCAAGGACAGAGGTCCAGAGGGAGGGTGCCCGCCAGGACGAACAGGGAGTTCCCTACGCCTGCAGGGAGGGACGAGGGGGAAAGTGGGAGAGGACGGGAGGGAGGTCTGCTGGGACAAGCCCTGTGGGGTCAGAACTTTGCAAAAGGATAATGCCTTTCATTGAACTCCTCCAATAGTGATAGCTGGACAAATTCTTCCTTTCTGTGAAAATTTATGATACAATATAACACTACTGATTTAAAAGTCAAAATGAAAAATGCTTACAATTTTATCATCTAACATGGCCTTTTTCCATTTCATAGGTTCTTGTCCAGTCTTTTTTCCACATTCATGCATATTTTGAGGGTTTTTGTCACAGTTATAAACAACTTTACATCCTGTTGTACTTAGGTTCATATTGCATGTGTTTTACAAATTGATACAAAGCCTTCAGAATCATCATTCTAGTGGTCGCATATTTCAAGTGAATGCATCACTCCCTCTTGGACAGCATGGCTTCTAAATAGTCACTGTTACTGATGATGTGCAAGTATTTTTCTACATTTGCATCATTCAGGAGCCCTTCCTCTGCGAGAATATTTACAAAGTGAGTCTTTGCAGATGGGAGGTATTTCTTGAAAATCCCTGCACGTTCACAGTGAGGAGACTAAATTACCTGCTGATGGTGTCTGTCACTTTCTCAGAGTAGATGCCTTCTGGCACTGGTTCATAAACCGCCTCCACTATCTGCAAAACAAACAGAGTGGGGTGATGGCAGTGAGGGGCCATTGATGTCTGTGAGCAGTGATGCCAGGCCACCAGAAAGGACTGAATAATCATTATAGCTTTGTGCACAAAAGTTAATCAGGAACAAAAGCATCCCAACAAATACAAAATTGCCATCAATTAAATACTCCTTGAACTTGGAATTACATTCTTCAAGCTGAGCTAAAGTTAAGCTCAGATTCATATAAATGAAGCGTACGATAATATAATATGCTGGATGGTGGGTAGACCAAATTGCAATTAAGAACAACAGACCGAAAATAATTGGATATATATATTTAATAATTTTCTATAACTAAGGACAAATATAGGGGGAAAGTGACATAGCACATGACATAGATTTAGAAGAAAGGAAAAAATCATAATAAACTGGATCACACGGTTAATAAGACAATGCCTACTGTTAATCAACAGTTTTATTAAAATCACAAAGGTTCTATTGAAGAGGGAAAGGAGTGGCATGGGGAGCAACTCGGGACCCTTTCGCCCCCCAGCATCTTACTTTGGTGGCCAGGGAGAGCATGTTGGTGCTGTAGAAGGGAGGGTTCAGCGTGGCCATCTGGTAAAGGATGCAGCCTGCGGCCCAGACGTCAGCCTTCTCCCCGTATGGTTCGCTCTTCAGAACCTCGGGGCTGGGTAGAAACAAGGATGTTAACAGACACCGAAAAAGGAGAGACCAGCACAGAAAGAAGTCCAATCTGTACTGTACTATACATCTCTCCAAGCTGTAGTTGGAGATATGAGAGAAACACTGAAACTCTTTATCACTGTTTCAAGCAAACATGTTAAAAAGTATCTTTGAATTCCCCCAGACTGGGGATGAATCAGGAGCACAAGCAAGAAATTCCTTTTAAGCACTAGATGCCAGTGGACCATAAACATTGCCTAGTAAGTGTCCAGGGAAGTTTTTATTTGCAGAAACAACCACCCCGCTGTGGTGGATGGAGTTATTGGCCCCAGTTCTTGACTGTTCTGGACATTTTGTACATCTCACATTTGCCGCTTAGTGAGCAGTATTCGTTACCCACCCCTGCCTCTGGTTGTGATAGTGTTGTCTTGTTCGGGCCAAGGGACAGTGCACCAGATCAGGGTCTCAGTCTAAACAGGACTGAAGGCCCCTGTTTGTCCCTCCAGGGACTTCTGTCCACCACCAACAGAATAGCACATCCCAGGTGGCCGCTGCCCCTCTCCCTAGGCCGATAATAAGACACGTGGAGCATATCTGCCCCAGATAAACCAGTAAACCTGCAGCCTAAAGGAGAAGCAACTCAGAAGATCAACAGATCTGAGAGTCTGACAACAAATGCTTATTATTGAATGTCACTAAGGTTTTCTGGTGGTTTCTTATGCAGCATTTTTTATGGGGGAAAAATGGAGATCGCATGGAGGGTTATCAGCAGGGAGGGGGAGGGAAAGAATAGGGGTAAAGGTACAGGGAATAAGTATAAATGATAGGTATGAAATAGACAGGGGGAGGTTAAGAATAGTATGAGAACAGAGAAGCCAAAGAACTTATATGTATGACCCATGAGCATGAACTACGGTGGGGAATGCTGGTGGGAGGGGGGTAAAGAGTAGAGGGGAATTTGGGGGAGAAAAAAATGAAAAAAAACTGTAACAGCATAATCAATAAAATACATTTAAAAAGCTGACTGATACAGCACTTTCCTTTGCTATTCAACTCTAACCTATAAAATAGGGGGAGACTATACTGAACTGAGTTGCTGAAAATGACAATACCCATCACATACATCTTCTCTGAAATTGCGTTTCCAACCTGGACAAGGAGGTTGTCAGACTTTAAAAAAGTTAAGCTGTGAGAGACAGCTTAATGTGGAGAGGACTGCCATGCCCTTAGATATTTTGGACCAACAGAAGTTTCCTATATCATATTTGTAGAATGAAACTCAGCAAAGTGTCTAAAGCACTGAACATCCGCACACCCCAGATCAAGTAGCTTGATAACTGAGTTCTATAGTATGTACTTAGGAGTGTACTGAGCCCTCTAAATTAATGGAGTGGGAATTCATAGTTACCTCGGATGGTGGGTTAAAGTATAAAGAAACTTATGAATCAGTAACAGAACAGAGGAGGTATTGTATAGTTCAGTACTGACTGCCAAGAATAACCAAGGAGTTGCTCTTCTTGTGAGATTATGGACATTTCTGGTGTAAGATTCACATTATGTATTTGTGGAGGGAAGTGTGGTTTCTAGGTCTCTCGGTCATTTTCATATTCAGTGTTTCCAAATTCAATAATATGGCAGTGGAGGAATCTGGGGTGAAATTTTCAGGGCTCTGCAGGTCCCAAGTGAATAAAAACGTGTCTCCTGTTGTCCCTCGATCAACTGCTCACATTTAAAAACAAAAAATGCCTGGCGGCCTCCACAGAAAAATGTTCTTGGCTCACCGCAGACAAATTTCTTATTGTTTTAATCTGAGAACTCGAAAGATGTGGTTCCTCTTTCCAAAAGCCAGTGGAGCAGGTGCTCTGAGCCCACGGCCCCTGGGACCCTTTTTGCATGTCCTGTTTGCAGTGTGCTCCCCTCTCTACAGGAGCATCTGTACCTCGTTGGAGTGCAGACTTCGTTTCCCCTCACAAGACGATTGCTCAGTATGGGGGGAGGGGCTGTAAGACTAGAGGGGACTCAGTTTCTTTACTCATCATTACATGTCCTCCTTCCCACTGGAGACCACGAGCTGCTCTCGTCCCCACAGGTGTGCCCCCTTTGCAGAGGAGCGCTCTGCAGGGCCTCCCATCCAGAGGTGGGGTCTACTCCTCCACCCCTCGAATCTCGGTGTGACCATGTGACTTGCTTGGGCCACAGAGACATCAGCAAAAGTGATGCAAGGAGACACTTGGAAAGCTCTTACTCTTTGGGACTCACTCTCTCTTTCTGCTCTTGAAAACCCTAGGGGCACCACCAGATGACAGAGGCCAGGCTTGCCACTGGCAGGCCACCACCAGACCTGTGAGCGAAGCCACTGAAAACCAGGTGCCACGATGCCTACAGGAGCCCAGCCAACCCTCTGCTCAGCCATCCCAGCTGGGACCAGCCCAGTTTGCCAGCACACCATGTATGGAGGGGGGTGGGGGGCTGGGGAATGGTTATTGTATTAAACCACTACGTTCTGAGGTAGTTTGTCAAAGTCAACTGATATAATAGCTTTTGCCGGATTCTCAAAGCTGCGCAAAGGTCTCTCAAAAAGACTGAGAATCCCTTCTCTGGAAGAGAATACAAAAAAGAAATAAAAGACAAACAGCACAGCTGCGAACTATCACTTTGCTTCTGGGATCAGACTTTAATTAACCTCTACGCTAAGAGTTTCATAATCACAACTGAAAGCAATGACAAACTAAAAATAGAATCTGATTTCTGGAAGGAACAACCAAATGTTCTCTTATAGCCTGAACTGTGTCCCCCAAATTTTTTATGTGGCAGTCCCAACTCCCAATACCTCAGGAAGAAACCATATTTAGAGAAAATATGGTTATGGAAGAAACCATATTTAGAGAAAGGTATGTGCGAGATGAATAAATGAAGAAGATGCCATTAGGATGGGCCCTAATCCAGTAAGACCGGTGTTCCAACATGAAGAGGAAGAGACACCTGTGTCCATGGAACGACCACGAGAAGAGGCAGCAAGAGGGCCGGGTTTCCCCTGAAGCTGGGACATGACGTTTCAGAGAGAGCAGGAGGAGAGCACTGATCTCAGACAGAATTCCAGAGCTAGAATCGAAGAGCTGGGTGAGGGGGAAAATCGGGGGTCACTAACAGCCAATGGAGAAGAGATCTGGGGCAGTGTCAGGGCCAATACATTAAAAAGTAAGTTTAGTTTTCTGATTATGGCTAGCAAACCTTCATCTCCCTAGACTGCCTTAAGAAAAAAAAAAAAAAAGAAGTGATTTGTCATTGTAAACTACAACAAAATGTAAATTTTGAAAGAATATAAATCATCTCTCTGAGAACACAAGACCCACTCTTTGTTCAATCAAGGAAGCAAAAGTCCATATGAATTCACGAGGACAAAAATTTAACCTGAAGTGACATAATTAAGCCTATGTGCCAATAACTAGTTTATTTAGACATAAAAGTAAGTGATACCATATCTTGGAATGGTTCAACACAGAGCATTTAGCAATATAGGATGGCTAAAACACACACGTGCATACAGTGCATGTGCGTGTGTGTGCACATGTGTGCCTGTCCATTTAAGGTTTATGAAAGTGGGTAAAATGTTTGTGAGAAATGGCTCGGAAAGCGATCACTGTGGTAGGATGGGAGTTATTGAACATTAAAGGAGATGCAGGCCGTTGGAAGGACTCAGAGGGCCCAAGTCCTGGGTGCCTGTTCTGGGAAAGAGTGAGCACTATGACATTCAGATACTCGGTGAGATGAGCAGAGCTTGGCAAAGAGGACTATAGGCAGGATGACGCGTGGAGCTGCAGGGTGCATCCATGTTCTGACCTTTTTCTAGGGAGCCCTAAAGGCATTGATAGAATATGGTCTAGTCCCACTGCAGCCCCAGAAGTTGAAGGGCATTCTGATCAGTGCAAGTGGTGGTCTGCGCAATGAAGGGTGAAGGGGCTGAGCTGGAGGAGGAACAGAGAGGATGTCTCCGCTAATGCGATGGCCAAGGGAATGGGGAGAAGAGGAAATCCACGGGGGGGGGGGGGGGGGTGGGATTAGGGACGGGGAAGACCACCTCACCTTTCAGGTTCCCAAGCATCCGGCTTGGGTGATAGGGTGAATATCTGTGTCATTAACATAGACAGAGGGGGAGTGGGGGGTGAGGAACGAAATCACTTTGGAGCACATCGATTCACGCCGTGAGAGCCACAATCAGGGACACACAACGGGCACCACCACTCTGGGTGTTGAGAGCCGCAAAGCCAACACCACAGAAATACTCCCACCTCACAGATGCCTGCTGCCATTGAGCAGATAATTAAAAGATTTGATATCTAAACAGCTTTGATTGTTCTAAACACAAGGTTCTTACAGAGAAAAAAGAGAATTAGATAACACACTCAAGACCCGGGGACAATACACTGTGTCACTGCAGGGAACTGGCCACACCTTTCCGGCAAACCGGAGGGCCTGCCTGGACCCAGCTGCATCTAGGGTGAGCAGCCTCGGCCGGCGAAAACCCAGAACACCAGTTCAATGTCCATAGCTAAACAACTGCGACACCCAGGACACACTCCTACCAAAACAAACACAATATTTGAAATCCAAGTTTCACTGGGCATCTCGTATCTCATTCCGGTTGCAATGCTCCTTGTGTGCTCTCTCCTTCATTGGTGCTCAAGTCACCCTCTTACAGAGAAGTACACGCAAAGCTCGTTATGCATTAAATATGATTTTGCTGCACTTACTTTAGAAAAATAACAGCAGTGTATCCATTGGGGCACTTGGGCCCTTCCTCTAAAAGAATCATATTTCTCTTGTGTTGCGTAAAGATGTAGAGATGTGTCTTAACACCAATGCAATCAATGATTAGAAGGTTATTTTAAATATAAGCAGCACCTTAAGGTATAAAACACATACGCATATATGAAATGTTAAGTCCAGCCTCAATTTTTGCAATGAGACCATATGTCACCGGTAAATGTTTTAGTTAAATAATAAATAAACTGGACTATGATCTGCCAGAATAGCCTCATTGGCTCCACAGGTCGAGGTGGGCCCTGACTGGTTTCTAGACGCCAAACCTTCCCACTGGGTCCCCTGCCGCCTGTGGGTTAGGAAGAGGTAGGATTCAGAACCCCGAGTGACGGGTGATGGACCAGAGTGGCAAGACACTCCAGCTGGAACACTTATCAATACACTTTCCATGAACGAGTGGTAGATGACTCTTAAAACCAAAGCTGACCCATTATTTCACTGATTAATGCAATGCTTCTTTCAGCTAGATAAGCACTTTATACGGAAAAGCGTTTTAACTGGAAAATAAGAGGCCAAGTTATAATCGACTTCCATCTCCATACTAGGACCCGTGAACGCTGCCCAGACAGCACGATTGATTTTAGACACTTCATATGACACTGCAATTTATTAAGAATCTGTTCATGAGATAATAAATGCACAGGGGCCGTGAAAAACACTAAATGCTACACAAATGCAAAGTGGCACTACTATGATTACCTAGAGAAGCCTGCCACCTTTCTTGGGGATTGTGACAATAAGCGGGTCAGATAAAAGCCAGGCAGCACAGCAGACACAGTCAGGAGACGGGATGTCATTTCCTGAATCCTGAGGAGGTCTAAGTGGACAAACAAGCAAATATTTGACCTCTGGCCTATTCAAGTCAAAGTCAAATAGGCCAAGAACCTTTACCACCCTCGACAAAAAACGTTTGTAGTGGTGACAGTGGCATCGGGCTGTCTTTTCCAGCAGGTCCAGTTGGGGAAAATTATGTGTGGTCTGCAAACACTAGTGGCAGCCGACTCACCCCGCCCCCCGCCCCATGTAGACCTCCCTCCTGATCTTCACTCCTGCTTCATGGCAACCCCTCTCTACCATGTTTTTTCTCTCTTCAGCCCCAAGCAATGCCATCCTTTAACATATAGCTCAAGTCCTGCCTATTGGGGGAAGCCTTCTCTTACCAAGCCAGCAAACACACATGGCCTGACACCAGACAGTCTGTATTGTTCCCTAGTCATATTTTCATTTATTCAACAAATAGGTATTGGCCACCTATGATGTGCCAGGCAGGTGTTGGGGACATACCAGTAAACAAAACACCCAAAAAAAGACCCTGGGCTCATGGAGATTACATTCTACTAGGAGAGACCATTAACATATAAATAAATAAATAAAAGTTAATAAGTGCTCTGAAGAAAATAGGTACTTAAAAGAAAAAGTGGATCTCATGAGTTAGCATTTCATTGTTCTGCAGCATCGAGCAACTATTCCACCTTCGGAGGGGCTCGGTGTTTTCATCTTTACAAGAAAAAGAAATTTGTGAGGTATGTTCTGTTCTGGAAGGCGGTGTCCATCCACTGAGGTTTAAAACATCCTGATGGCAGATACACACACAGTTTTAAAACAAAGATTAAATTCATTTTTCAGTATAACCGAAACACTGAGGATAGCATCAACATTATGTTCAAAATTATTGATAGATAGGTTTCTACTCAAAAACAAATTCGTGAGTGCATCAACAATTTTTGATGATGTATTACTTTGGTAGACTTGGAAACTGTTTTCTGTTTAAGATTTTAAAACAAAATAAAGGACTTCTATTCTAAAAGATAGCTAGCACATATTTCAAAGTCATTTTTTAGAATTCATTATTTTTATTTGTAGATGTCTTAGACTGAATCCCAGTGTGTTCCCTCATAAAATGCTGGGCAAATAGATCCTAAATCTGTACCCATCTGTGGCTGAAAGAGACAGGAAATGCTTTCTTCTTTCAGATTTAAACAGAGGTTCCATAGTTCTGTAACTCTGGACACATGAAGCCCTTTGGCCATGGCTGCTCACAGCTTTCTCATGAAGGATTTTACTCTGTCTCCTGATTCCCAGCAAGTAAACCATTTGCTGAACCCCAACAAAGAAAGCACAGGGTCAGTGTGATGTCAGGAGTATAAAGAAGCTCCTGAGGCCAGTACCTGCATCTCACAGTTAGTGATCTCGACTTTTGTGTTAAACACTGTGGGGATTCCTGCAAAACCAGTGATGAGGAAATGGGAGGGAGGGATTAAAACAGGGAGACTCCCTGGACAGAAAGCATTGGATAATGACTGCCTGGTTGACAATGAGCTAAAAACCACAGCATGATATAATATCGAGTCCAGGGCTACACATGAGGAATCTTCAAAGTAACTTCCCTAAAATCAGAAGGTGGAAGAAAAAATGTAGAGGAATAAAGAAGAAAGAGATTTCCAAGAGGAAGAGAGGAGGAATGTTAAGTCATGTTTTGTAACAACTGCTCTTTGCTGTCTGTAACAGACATGACAAGAAACTTGATTTTCTGGCTGCTTCGTTTTGCTAACATTCTGGTTTGCCACAACTGATTACTATCTCTACCGATCTGACTAAAAACTAAGATTTTTTTTTTTTTACAAAAAAGCAATTGTTCAATTCATGACTCAATGCAAAGCATGACTTCTAAAAGTCAAGGAATGAGGGTCCATTTTCACTACCATCTCACCTGTCCCAAACCGCTGATTTCCCTCCTCCTTAGGCAAGGACTAAATGTCTACCTCAGCGTCTCTTACTCAAGCCACTGAAGTGGAAGGTGGGCAGCTTTTACTTTCTGCACAATCTTCTCCCTTGAAAATTTCCATATTCCAACTCCCAACACAGCCAAAATTAATCCTAGCAATCTGAACATTTATAAAAAGAATCACTTCTCTCCTTAAGTACAATAACTACAGATTTCCAAAACAAAGAAATAAAGCACCTTATGCAGTTCCACTTAGCAATTAACTGCTACCAGTACAGCCGCGGAGGCCAGCTCCCAACTGAGAAAATACAATCAATTCATCGAAGAACCTGGTGGGGCTGGACGGAACGACACCGTGTCACTGTGAGATGATTTTCTTTGCACTTCAGTGTCCTTTCCCATGCAACAGGAAAACGACCTGTACTGTGTGTTGTAAGGAATGCCACATTCAACACATTTTCAAGATATAAGGCCCAGAACGCCATATTTACTCAAATAATTGATGCTTCTGCCCTTTCCTCAGATGTTGGCAGTTTAAATGGGAGAAAGGGCGAGAGAGAAACAGAAAAAATGGAATGATGATTGTACTTGGCTTTGTTTACCACATTTAGCAATTGTCACCTTAATTTATTGTACCGACACTGGGAGGTTCTGTGGTTTTAATATGCTAACCAGATCTCTTAAACAGTTTCCTCTCCTTTCTCAAAATCATAAAAAGTATAAACTAACAAGCTTTGTGAATGAGTTCATTTCTGAGGAAGAGAAACAGTGATTCCCGAGAGAAAGTTCCAAGAATCCAGACAGAATCGTTACAAAGTCCATACAATAAGAAATAATAAAGTGAGTGAGGGCCAAAGCAAAAATGGGGATTCACAATACTGCACTACAATAAAACAATGGAAACGTTTGAGATGGACAAACCAGAAAGTATTTAGTGCATGATAGCCACGTCCACTGACAAAATGAACAACTGAAAATAAAGATTCCTAAACCATGCAGAGCTGAACTAAATTATACAAAAATAAAGGAGAAACTGTTACAAATATAAAGATCACTGTTATGGACTGAATATTTGTGCTCTTCCACCGCCCCGCACAGACCTGTACCCTGAGACCCTGACCTCCAGCGTGCTAGTGTTAGGAGAAAGGGCCTTTGGGAGACGCAGGCAGAGCCCTTGTGAATGATTGGCGCCCTTTAAAAAGAAAGCCCCAGAAAGCTCTCTTGTCCCTTCCCACATGCAAGGACACAATGACAAGGCAGTCACCCAAGAACGAGAAAGCAGATCTTCACCAGGTTCTGAATCTACCCCTCCACGCTCTTAGATTTCCCAGTCTCCAGATGATAAAATACACTTCCATTGTTTATAAGCAACAAGTCTAGGTACTCTGTTATAGAGTGCCAGAGTGACTATGATAACCACTGAAGAAACACACAGTCACACACACGCAGTAGCAATGGGAGATCTTGACACACTAATTTATCACTGGCATAAATAAGGATATAGAATATCTGAATACTTTGTCAATAAATATAGTTGAATAAACATATTACGAGCTCTGTGGCCTAAAACAAAACACATTCACTGCATAGAATCTATAAAACTTGAATACATTTTACTACTTATTATGTGTAGCAGACTATTACTTTGGTGACTTGCCAAGAAGCACTTTTACTGGTATGCACGTCCTTGTATAGTCCCTTCATTCATTATTTCTGAGCTTGGCCATATGACTGGCTTTAACCAATGAGATGTCCCAAGTGTGATGCTAACAGAGGCTTGGTACAACATGCTTATATATGAAAGCTGTATTTTTAGAATTCTAAATCTTGGGATGCTCCCTCTCAGAACCAACTACCATATTGTAGGAAGTGAAGTCCAATCTACCCGTGTAACGAAAACACATGGAAAGAAACCAAGGATCCAGCCCATAACCACAGTTGGGCTCCTGGACAAGAGCTGGTACCAACCAGCCTTGGAAGAGACTCCTCCTACCCCAGCTGAGCTGCGTGGAGCAGAGATAAGCCATCATCACAAACTCCCTCCAAATTACATACAGAGTTTGAGCGAATGATTATTGTGGCATTAATCCAATAATCTAGGGTGAATGATTTTCTGAATACAAATAATTTTTTAATTTATCCAGAAATACTGTAACTATATAAGGTATATCCTATGACATAATAAAATTTAAAAAATAAGCTTTTAACAAAGAAAAAACACCAAAGCCTTGTAACATAAAAAATAATTTTATGAATTATTTGTAAGTAAAAGGGATCAAAATTATTATAACTAATGATTTATAAAATAAGGCCCTGGCTAGTGTGGCTCAGTGGACTGAGTGCTGACCTGGGAACCAAAGGGTCACTTGTTCGATTCCCAACCAGGGCATATATCTGGGTTGCAGGCCAGGTCCCAGCAGGGGGTGCATGAGTGGCAACCACACATTGATGAAACCACAAACTTTCTCCACAAATTTGTGGAGAAAACCACAAATTTCTCCCTCCCGTCCCCTCTGTCTAAAAATACATAAATAAAATCTTTAAAAAAACATAAGGACAAAGAGAATGATACATACAAAAACTAATAAATTGATAAATTTTAAAAAGATTGAAATGATTCAAAGTATGTTCTCCAACCACACTGAAATTAGTTATCATTAACAGAAGGAAATTTGAAAAATTCAAAAATCTGTAAAAAAATAAACACACTCCTATATAACCAATGGATCAAAGAAGAAATTAAAAGAGTAACTAGAAAATGCTTTGTAATGAATGGAAACAAAAACACAACACAGCAAACAGACCCATGGGCAAGAGCTAAGGGAGGGTAGCAATTGCTGGAGGAAGGAGGGTACTAAGCGGGGGGCGCAAAAGGGGAAGAATTGGGACAACTATAAAAACATAATCAATGAAGTATACTAAAAAATAACTATGGGACATTTACACAGTGGAATACTGCTAGCCATAAAAAAGAAAATTTTATCCTTTACGACAGTATGGATGGACCTGGAGAACATAATGCTAAATGAAATAAGCTGGTCAGAAGAAGATAAATACCATATGATTTCACTCATGTGGAATCTAATGAACAATCTGAACTGATAAGCAAAATAGAGACAGACTCATAGAGAGCAGGATGAACAGCTAAGCAGGGTGGGGCAGGGGTGGAGGGAAAGAGGAAAAAGGACTCATGGACAATAGACAACAGAGTGCTGACTGTGGGGGGGAGGAGGGTTTAAGGGGACTAAATGGTAATGGGAAAAACATAATTTAAAAACAAAACCAAAAAAAAAGTGTTTCCCATAAGTGACTGTCAGTCTGAGAGACACACGGCAGCTCTACAAGGCCAAGAGGAAAATTCCAGGCCTCCCAGTGCTCAACATAAATCACAACCCAACCAAACCACAGCTCCTGCTCTCCCCTAAATATGCTAAAAATATGCTAAGCCTGTTCAGAATAGAGCTGAAGGGTGATTTCACTTTCGCCATTCAAAAAGACACTCTGGAGACCGACCGACACTGAAGGCACCAAGAAATATAACACCTATTATGTGGAAGAAATACAGGCATTGATCACGCCCTGACAGTGCCCCTCCTCTGGTGTGCTGGGTCAACCCTGGAGTTGCTCAGCATGTCCGTTATCAATTTAATGCTTCCTAGCTCCTAAGGCACCCTTCAATAAACAATGGAGTTCCTTTAAGTGTTTTTCCTTTAAAGTGAGCACAATGTTAAGCTTTCTCTGTAAATGGTACTAGAGGGACATAGCCACCTGCAACTAGAGGAAGAGGTTCCCTGAAATTCCTGGCATGGGTCAGGGGTCAGCAGAATAGGCATGAAACTCTCCAGTGAAACCCGTCCAGACACAGGCCCAGATCGCTATCCATCTGCAACCCTGCAGCCTCAGACTGCTGATCACGTCCCTGAAGGTGAAGAGATACAGAAACCAAACTCCCTGCATAGTCTGCACCCCAGAAGGCCTCAGACTTGGGCAGTGCCTGGGCTTGCCCCAACTCCTTCCTCCCTCCCTGAGGCCCCCGAACCCTGAAAGTCTTGTACCCTCCTGCTCCATGCCCCCGCCGTGGGGTGCCGACCCCTGCTCCCCGGCCCACACTGCAGAGGCTGTTCCCTCTCCTGATGGGATTCAGACTGCTACACTTCATCCTGAGCAGATCTGAGGCTGAGGTGCCAACTGTACATGTTTAAAATAGACTACTTCTTTGTAGCATATCACAGCTCTTGACTTCTGAAGCCACTTGGAAGCTTGTGCTGATTTCTGACTGAACTACAGTGCTATACTGTGGCTTATTGCATATCACCACAAGTTCTGTTCAGCTCCTTCCATCTAGCAGTAAATATGCTTCTTGGCCCATCCCTTGAATTTGGGCTGGCCTTAACTCAGAATGTGGTAGGAGGGACTTTAAGGGATGTCCAAGGCTAGCCCTGAAACGGCCTTGCAGCTTCAACTTTTGCTCTTCAACTCTTGGAATGTTGCTCCAACACAGTCACGTAAACAAAAGGCTGCCTGAAGGAGATCCGAGGATCCCGAGCCAAGTCAGCGCCCACGGCCAGACACGAGGCCATCGCAGAGCTCCCAGCAGGGCCAGTGATTCAGCTGAATGCATGTGTGCGAGTGAGCCCTGGGGAACCAGCACAGAGGACATTTCTTTTGACCAGCCCACCATCCCCCTCCAAAAACATGTTAAAGTAAGACCTCTCACCATTGTGCAATCCCTCTCACTCCTCCTTCCAAGAGGAAATGTGGAATATAACACATCAAGACTTGGATATAAAATCATTAAAATTTAAAACACTAGACAAATAAATAAATATGGAGAAAGAAATCCATTGTTTACAGACCCGCATTTACCTGTAAAAGTAAAGACTCTGAAAAGATAGGAAAAAGGGCTTACAGAAAGTGAAGACAACTGATTGCAATTACCGGTGGATAAAACAGCAAGGCCTTCCACTGACCCAATCAGCAGGCAGCTCCCTTCCCTAGTTTTGCTCAGCTGGGAGTCAGAACAAAGCAGACTCGGGAAAGTCCATAATGCACCTGGCATTTTGCATCTGGTTCAGACCTCTAATCTTGGCTAAGCCAAGTATTTAGCAATGCCAGAAACCAGCAAAAACTAGCCAGACCCTAACTATATACTGTAAGGGGTTCTTTTCTCCCATCCATACAGGTCCTGTGGTGTCTGTAAATTCAAAGACACAATAATGTCAAAAAATGAGACTGTAATTGTTATTAACTTAAAAACTACTATTTTTCATTTCTAGAAACTCTATAAAATTTACTTACTTATTTATCTATATTGATTTGAGAGAGAGACAGAGAAACACCGATTTCTTGTTCCACTTTACTTATGTATCATCCATTGGCTGTTTCTTGCATGTGTCCTGAGGATTGAACCTGCAACCTTGGTTCATCTGGACAATGCTTGAACCAACTGAGCCAGCGAGGGCTATAACTTGTTATTTTTAATTCAGAAAGTGCCTCTATTATTATTATTATCATTATATTATGAATTGGTAATATTATTAATAGTGAAACATTAATAACATTATACCATTAATATTATTAATAACATTACTAATAACAATTATTGTTGTTATTATTAAGTCTGCTATTAGTGTTAAAAGGCTGTCTCAAAATTTTTTAAAGTGTTGAATGATAAGAAAACTGGGAAAAATTAAGACAAAATTTTAAACAACACTTGAATAAAAGTAAAACTCAGCAGATAATAGATGTGGGATAAAGGCTGCCTGCAATGTGTATGTTCTGGAGAACAAACCACAATGCCCCCGAAGCTGACACCGACCACAGTGTGATACTTCAGTTCTAATTCTTGACACATCTGTCCAGTGCACCGACAGTTTCCTACTCAGTCAGCAAGCACCACAGCAGAGTGGTTAAGAGCACACACTCCCAGGTGGTCTTGGTCTGAGTCCCAGCTCCTCCACACCTGGCTGGGTGATACTGGGCAAGACCGGCACCCTCCCTGAAGGTTACTGAAGATAATCACACCTAGCCTAAAAGAGGTTAGAATGTAAACGACTTAATATTTACAGAGCACTCAGAACAGTGCCTACCACTCAGTGAGCTCTTTACAAGTGTTTGGTACATAAAAATAAGTAACAGCTATTATGGGGTGGGCATCACTAATATACACCCTCTAGTAATTTCTATTTAGCAGCTTCTATTGAAATTCACAAGACCACATAAACTATTGCATTAAGTCATTAAGATGTATTTACAGTTCAATTTGTGCAATTAAATCCTGAGTTCACTCAAAATTCCCACCTAATCAGATAAAATAATGTAATAAAACAATTCTCTGTGTGTGTGTGTGTGTGTGTGTGTGTGTGTGTGTGTGTATTTATAGAGCCTTGGGAGGGGTCTGCAGGCAGGGAGGGGTAAGATTACCCAGGTAAACCTGATTCTGGTGGGCCACACAGAAAAGTCATCAATAAAAGCAATTACAGACAAATGCACCTGTGCTTCCCACCTGTGCAAGGCACCACTCCCGAAAGTTCTGTTCCTCTAGGTTGCCTGTCTTTGCATGCTAAATTCATATTCCTTCCGTTTCATACTCCTCAGTTTCCTGAGCCCGGCTGCTAGAAAAATCCTAGTTCCTACTAGCAACCAAAGCTGCCATCCAGGGAGCGAATATAGAGACAGTGAGGGAGAAGGAGCTATAAATAAACACCACATAAGTAACTCTTCTATGTTGTGACTATTTTCAAAAATGAATCTGATTCGTTGACACTATGCAATCAAATGAGCACCATCCTTTCAAATGTTAGACTAACAGTGAACAATCACTCTATTAACCAGTGAGTGCTTACCATATGCCAGGCTATTCCAAGCACTTGACCTGCACACTCATTTAGTCTCACAACCATTCCAGAAGGTGGGCACTATTAATAGCCTTAGGTTACAGATGAGGAAACCAAGGCACAGAGAAGGCTAGTCATTTACAAATCTTAGCAGCAGACCTAGGCCTTAAACCCAAGCACTCTGATTCCAGGACTTGTGCTCTCAACAGTGACCACCCTGCCTATCAATATTACCTTCTTTTTCCAATTATGCCCCTGTTTATTTTTTTAATTCCTCTTTAGTAATTTCCCTCAGGGCCAATTTATTAGTCACAGAAGAGTACTTGTCTCAATAATTTATACTCACTCCATATTTTATTTAATTTAAATGACAATATCTTACTTGATCACATTGCTCACTGTGGTAGTAACTATGAAAGACAGAAGTAAATAAATGGGAAAAAATAAAACAGATCCTGGTACCAAGGTTCCAATCATTTCAGACTGAAAGCATTTATTCTAGACTTCTCCGAGGCAAATGTCAGAAATATTCAAAGATGTGCTAGTTCTTTAAAACCCAATAACAATGCACATGGATTTTAATCACATTGAAATACAGAATATTACCTTATTTACATCAATATATAAATTCAGCCACAAACAAATTTAAAAACCCTGCCATTTGCAAGAACATGGATAAACCTGCAGGCATTATGCCAAGTGAGATAAGCCAGACAGAGAAAGACCTCCACCACCCAAAATAAAGCTGCTTTCACCCAAACCAATGGTAGAACGGCAGGGGCCGGGGGCTGAGAAGAAGGGGACATGGCATGATGAAGGTCAAAGGGCACAAGTTTTCAATTATAAGGACGAGGTCTCAGGATCCAATGTACAACACCGTGACTAGAGCCAACAATACGGTATTATACTGTATACCAAAAACTTGCTAAGAACGGATCTTACCATTCACACAACAGCAAAGAGTTAACGAGGAGAGGCCATCAATGTGTTAAGTATCCTGATCTTGGTCATCATCCCACAGAGTCTGTATCTATCAGATCATCATATTGTGCACTATAAACATACACAGTTATATTTGTCAATTTTCCCAATTACTCCTCCGTAAGGATTTTCTAAAAGGACATTTTCAGACACAACACCACCACCACCAACAGAACAGAATGACGGCAGGAAACAACAATGAGCGAAGCAGACCACGGCCTCGCTGCCCTGGGGTTTGTGCTGTGGTGGAAGAGACTCGCGGTAGGACCAATTACAATGCGACACACGAAGCACTACAGCAAGACAAGGGGATGGAGTCTGAGGGCGGCTGCTACTCGGGCGGGGGGTCAGGAAAAGCTCTGTGGGCGCGACATTTCCGTGGCAGAGCCAGAGGGAAGGGAGGAAGTGAACTCTATGGCTTTCGGGAGGACAAACACCCAGGTCGGAGCATTTTGGAGATCTGAAGGAACAGCAGAAGGGGACCGTGGCAGGGGATAAAAGAATCCGGTACAGTGTAAAGGGGCAATCCTCTCTATAGTACATTATTTTAGGTACTGTTCATAACAGCCAAGTATTGGATCACTTATATAGTAAACATTTTTATGAGCCTATAAAATACCAGATTCTGGGCTCAGTGCTGGGGATAATGATGAACAAAATCTTCACGGCCTATCACAAAATAAATACAAATTTCAACTTTGTGAAGGAAAAGTGCCTAAGGTGCATAGACAAGGGGAAATGTGCCCTGTTGGGGGAGGGGTTCTCTGGGGGAGGCTGCGTTCCAGCTGAGCGGTAAAGACTGGGAAAGGGTTAAGCAGATGACAAGTGGGAAAAAGTATTCCGGGCAAAGGGAGCAGCCTGCGCAGGGCCACGTGTGTGCTCAGAGGGGGTGTCGACGGCAGGCTGGGAAGTGCTGGAGTCAGGTCCGGGCTGAGGCAGAACCGGGTGACTCGGCACAGGCGAGAGCACGCAGGGCCGTCTGCTTGTAGCCGCGTCCAGGACTTTGGTCTTCACATTTTCACCAACTGGACGCTACTGAGTGTCTCAGGCCATTTTAGTTCCAGAGTTCTGAGTACATATTATGCCTTTCTGAAGTACTTATGAGGTACAGCTAATATTGGGCCTACTTCACTCTGTCTCCACTCGTCTGGGTTTACCTCCAGGGTTATTTTGATCCATCCAATGAAAACGTCACGAGCTTTTCTTTTAATTTTCTAACGTCATACTATGAATGAGATTAGACTAAGCAATAAAGTCACAATGAATCCTGATTCCAGGATTAGTCAAAGTTTTCCATTTTTATTAGATCATGCTTGCTTATTACTCAGAAATCCCAATTGTACGTTCCATGAAGAACTAGTCTAAAATATTTATGAGGGCTTCAAAGTCTAATATCTGTCCTGAAAATGGAGTTGGAGATAGTTTGCAGTGTTGGACTCTAGAGTTACAATAAGACACAGAGACATAAAATGAAAGCACTGGCCATATTTGGAAATTATTTTCCATGAGAAGAAGAGCACACACCCGCCTGACAATGAATCCAATCAGAGGAAGATGAGGAGACTCTCCTGACCTCCGGTTCCGGCACCTCAGGCCGGTGCCCACGCACCGTCTACCTAGCAGCCACAACGGAGTAAAGAAGGCTCTGAGGCCTTCCTACAAGCGTTGATAAAGAGAACTTTCTTCCACTGAATTCGTTAATATCTAAGAGAGCAAAGGCAAAAGAAAAGAGCGAAATCACAGGGGAGCAGCATGGGAACTCTGGGGACCCTGGAGGGCAGGGACACGCACCTCAACTGCACATTAACGGGCTCAGAGAAGGTCCAAGGAATCACGCAAAGATGACGGAATTTGGAGGGAAATACCTGGAGGGTTGCTAAAGGGGAAATTCAAGAAAAGGCGTGAAATGTGTAAGACTCGTATCAGGAACTAGGAAAGAGGTATGTTTTATTTTTGTCCAATTCTCAAACAGAGAAAATTCAAAGAGAACTGGGCATGTCAAATGATTTATTAGGCAACATCTTAAATTTGGAACAAACAGAACTTGAGAGATTACAGTAGCTAACAGAGTCAGGACCCTGGCTGGGTCCCCTCTGACCGACATTCGCAGGGCAAGTGCTGGGCATCATACTGTGCACCGTGTCACGTGACCTCCCACCCCAGGCAGGCCGGAAGTGCAGCCCCTCGGCCAATGACAGGTATTCCCACTTGTGACTGGAAAATAAAATATTCCAGCTTTTCACTGAGCACGCAGGACCCTCTGCAACATCTATACTGCATCCCAGACAATAATCTGTTATTAGTGGTCCCCATACAGGCTACTTTCCTTTCTGTGTCTCATTTCCCCACTCCCCTACCAGTGCCTCCTGGGACCACCTCCAGGTAAACTAGTTCACTCGATTCCTTGTCTTTTGGAGTATCTCTAAGTAAGAAAGGAGCAGAATATAACTGAGGACTGAGTTCTTTTAACTCCATGCTCAGCTGAAGATACCAAAAACAAGGGTGAGAGATGGTTTGTGAGCCTAAGTTCATGGAGAAACCCACCGTACAAGAGAAATTTCTAACAACTAGAGGACAGGGGAGGTAGGAGAAGGGAGTAAAAGTAATTTTAAAGCAATTTAGAAGAATAAAAACTTTGCTACAAAGGTGAATGGTAATAACGTATACTGTACATGTTATTAAAACAATTGTGATACACCTAAATGAAATAATAGATTAATGATATTAGTAGGTTCACTTTTCCTGCTTAGTTAATTTAAAAAATAAAAGTGTAAATCCATCTTTGGGATAATAAAGCAATCATAAATAAAGTATGATGATCAAACTTTCATTATTTCTGAAAAAAATATATAAAGAAACAAGAAAATATTCATCCAGCAGAAGCTGTGGGTGGGTCAGCCTTGCTGTTAATAGATAAACTCTCAGTTCCCAAACTGCTACATCAGCCTGGCCGCCAACCTCTGCATCTTCTCACTCAGCTACTTTCAAGAACAAAGATATAAGGAATTTCTAGTAAAATAAGTAAAAATTTACCCTCCAGAAACACAATTCTGTACATTTTCATATGAAAGGAGTTTTTGAAATGATGCTGCTGTTTACAGATAATATTGATCCTCCCTGGAGAGGATTTGTTCTGAGTCCTACCACCAGGACTCAACTGCATGACAACAGACAAGGTTTAGAAAGATGGACGTGTCTTGATTGCTTGACCGGATGGGTGATATTTCATAATATTTCCTTGCAATCTGCTATGTCTACTGACTACCACATCCGTTTTCTAATTTCAACAGATTCAGACAAATGATATGTGATCAGCAAAAGAGGATTCTCACTTCAAAATAATTAACGGATTGCAAATAAATCCTCAAAGCACACGAAAAAAGCTACAAGTGTCTCACTTCATCAAAATATAAACACTCATTTACCAAAGAAAACAGCCAACCTTAGAAATATATGTTTTAGTATGTGTGTCATCATCTATTCATCCACACAATAAAATTTATTAAGCACCTATTATGTGCAAGATGCTGGGATACATATTAAGACAGAAAGAACTGTTCACCTGCCCTTGAATGTTTTAGGCAGAAAAAGAGAATCATGTATACCATAGGTGCAATCAAATGGTCCAAGGTCATGCTGGGTAACAAGTCTACCAGTTCATTCTCACATTCAACAACCCTTGAACAGCGGCTCTGTGCCCAGGATGATTTCAATTTCTCAGGAATAACAGTAGTCCCCATAAGGGGCAGAGTTACCTTAGAGGAATGATGATTTGTGGTAGCTGTTGTTTTAAACACATATAACAGTGTTTAATTTTATACATGTGTATTAGTTGGGTCACTGGGGGAAAGTTACTAAATAAAATTCCTTTCATCAAGTTGTCTTTCCTTTGCAAGCCGAGGAAGGAAAAACAAAAGCGCAGACTGGTGAGGCATGACACTGGAGAGCCACAGACACGTGCCCTTACCAGGAGTACAGGATCGTTCCAACGACAGACGTGAGTTTGCTGCTCTCCTGCCTCTGCTTCGCCAGGCCGAAGTCCGCTGCAGTCCACAAATAAAGCAAAGTCAGCGCCTTTCCCGAGAACTGGCCTCTTTCCTTAGGTTTTGAGATTATGCACAACAACTATTACAGTTCAAGACAGGAAGGAAGCTTTTCTCTTTTTTAAGCTTTCTATCAGAACGCCCTACGTACCAGTCCCCCACACCACCGCCAGCCCTAACGAATGGTATATGTATAATATTCCATTATGCTCTGTACTTTGACCTGAGGTTTATCATTTTAGAAAAGAAAGTAAGTCCTGCTGAGACATAGGACAAAGTAGTAACTGAACTTGTGACTATACTTTTAAAATTATTTTTTAAATTATTTTATAAATTATTTTTTATAAATTAATAGAATGAATCTACCATTTTTGGCATATGGTGGTCAGACCCTCACCTGGCCAAAAAACATTAAAATTAAATGTAAGATAAGCCTGAATAACCACCATGAATATCTAAAAACCTGACATTAAATGGTATCTATTGGTACTAAATCACAGTAAATATGTTGTTCAGAATCATCTCAAAATATTTATACACCAACAAATAATTTGGATTTTTAACCTAGAACACTAAATATTATATTTAATATTAGAAGCAGCTGTACTTTTCAAAACACCTATAGATTCTTTTTTTAAAACCATTCAATAACTAGATCAACGTGGTAGAAACATACGAGGTCTGTCCAGAAGGTATCCAGCCATGCACTATGAAAAATAGACATTTATTGAGGAAGATACAAGATACAAGAAACATGGTACATAGGGCAATGATACCTCAGTCCTCTTCAAAATACACACCTTGGGACCTCACACAGTTCTCCCAACTGCCATCAGTTGCCCGGTCATATTTTCCTGAATCTCATAGACAGGCTGAAATCTCTTCCCTTTCAAAGGTGATTTTAGTTTTGGGAAAAGCCAGAAGTCACTGGGCACCAAATCTGGGCTGTAGGGAGACTGAGTCACCTGCGTGATTTGATGTTTCACCAAAAGCTCTGCACGAGAGGTAATGCATAAGTGGGCACGCTGTCCTGATGAGGCTGCCAATCACCAGTTGCCCACAGCTGTGGCCTTCTGAATCATCTGAGTAGTTCCCGCAGAAGAATGTTCAAGTAAAACACAAAATTTGACACAGATTCATTGCTCTACTTGTTCAGTCATTTTGAGTGTGACAGCCACACAGTACACATGCTCACTCAACAGCATCCACCACCCCCACTGACTAGGACAGTGAAGTCGTCACTGTTCATGCACATTCCAGTCCACTCTCCTTGGCTGCCAGGTCACATCAATGTCGTGCAAACAGTTCTCGCTATATTAACAATGGCTGGACTTTTTCTGGACAGACCTTCCTATTCTTCATATCTTCCTCATACAGACTGACCAACAGTACAAGAGATTTACTTATCAGGATTACACAAAAATACAGTACTGAACCAGAATAAGAATTCGAGTTGTGTCTAATATTGTTTGGTGTTCCCAACATCACTTCGTAAAGTGCACCAAATGTTTATGGAATTTCACTCTGCTAGAGTACTTGACTCATTATCCATCCTTAAATGTCTTTTTAAGTTGAAATACTCCAAAGCAGTTTAACTTCAAAATAATAATCCCCATTAATAATGAGTAATAATCACAAATGTAGATGCTTACATGAATTGCCTAAGACTCACAGCGGCCCTGAAAGACAGGTACCATCCTAGTTAACGCAGCCTGGCGCTGCAAAGCAAGGACTCTGGGACTCCACAGCCTCCCGTCAAATCTCACTTCACCGTGCAGTACCAGTGTAGTCCTGGGCAAGTCATTCGGTCTCCTTTTATAGTAACTGATCCACAAAATAAAGAGTACTACTAGTGTAGTATAAAATTTGAACAAGTAGTTTAGTAAAATTTGAATAAGCTAACATATGTAAATGCAGTACAGTGTAGTATCCAACAACTGCTATATATCATTATTTAATCGTCACAAACAAGTATAAGTTCCATGAAGGGAGTGACCATGTCTGCCATGCTTGTCTGTCACTGTGGGATGTGGACCTTCAGAAAGTGACAGCTGAGTGAGGAACTGAAAGCTTCCCCCGTAGGCTGCGCGCTCAGGGGACGAGGCCATGGCTTTCATCTTGTATCCACTGCCACACACCTGTCCAGTGACGGCATCTGATGAGCACTGGAACCTTTGCTGCACGTTCCACTGAATCAGGCATGCCCTCGTTATCATTACCAGCAGCAACAGCCAAATATCATTTGAGAAACATCTAGAAACATGCACAGCCGGCTTTGCTGTGGAATGAACATGTGACCTCTCGAACATGCACTAAAGCCCACGTCTAAAATCCACTACCTACAATGGAATGACTTTTTCCTTTTTCTTTCTTGTTTTTAGGGGAGCAGCAGGGGAGGAGAGGGGGCATGTAAGGTTTACATGAAACAGAGGCGTCCGTAAAAGCCAAGTCATGTGAAATGCTGGCCCGGGAGGCAAGCTCCCTGCAGCAGACCCCCCCCCCTCAGAGTCCCTCTCCAACGGGACTGCACAGTGTGGGTCTTACTCAGACAAGGGCAGAGTTTGGGGCCAACTCCGCCCATGCTCAGCCCGATGCACCACTGCGTCAGGGTCTGTCCCTTTGCGTCACCTCCAAGGCTGCAGATAAAAGTGGCGACAAGTCCTGGACATGTTTCATGGCACAACTGACTCAAAGGTGACTTAAAAGATACCATCCTCCAAGTGGAAATATATTTAGACATTAAAGTGAGGTAACGTTTGTAAAACTATGTACACCTATATGTGTTAGCACTCTGCTGTCTCGTGAAGGCAAAGCCCAGCCAGCACGCTGACTGTAAATAACTGCCAGCCAATCTTAATCTTAAGACATCTAATTCACCCAGAATGAGAAAAAAAGAGAAGGAAATTTTAGTTTTTCTAAAGCTTTTTTTCTGCTCCCATTTTCAATATATTTTGTCTCGTGCATCTGAGACATCATTTGGCAATTCTGTGCTTCTTCTCTGGGAGTAAATAAACCTTCTAGCAAAGAAAGGAGAAAAATAAAATATGACAAGGCTGCTCCCTAGTGGTAACTTGCTTACTCACATGCACGCACACCACCCCACGAACTACCTTTCAAGTGTTTTTTTTTTTTAAGATTTTTAATTTATTTATCTTCAGAGGGTAAGGGAAGGAGAGAAGGAGAGAAATATCAATGTATGGTTGCCTCTTGTGCATGCCCCACTGGGAACTGGCCTGCAACCCAGGCATGTGCCCTGACTGGGAATCAAACCACGATACTAAAAGTATTTTTTATTGATTATGCGATTACAGTTTTCCCAAATTTTCCCCCTTTATCCCCCCCAACCCTCCACCATCTCCCCACTTAGTTCATGTCCATGGTTTGTACATGTACGTTCTTTGAGTCCTCTGTTTCCTATACCATTTTTTATCTTTCCCCGCCTATTCTATGCCTACTAATTATGCTTCTTCTTCCCTGTACCTTTCCCCCTCATTCCTCCCTTCTCCTTCCCCACTGAACTCCCTCTGTGTGATGTCCTTTTCTCTGATTCTGTTCTTTTTCTGGCTGTTTGCTTAGTTTTTGTTTTTGTTGTTTTTCTTCTCTTTTAGGTTCATTTGTTGATAGTTACGAGTTTGTTATCTTTTCATTGTTTATATTTTTATCTTCTTTTTTCCTGAGATAAGTCCTTTCAATGTTTCATATAGTAAGGGCTTGGTGATGATGAACTCCTTGAACTTGACCTTATCTGGGAAGCGCTTTATCTGCCCTTCCATTCTAAATGATAGCTTTGCTGGATAGAATGTTCTTGGATGTAGGTCCTTGCCTTTCATGACTTCAAATACTTCTTTCCAGCCCCTTCTTGCCTGTAAGGTTTCTTTTGAGAAACCAGCTGACAGTCTTATGGGAACTCCTTTGTAGGTAACTGTCTCCTTTTCTCTTGCTGCTCTTAGGATTTTCTCTTTGTCTTTAATTCTCGGGTAACTAATGATGATGTGCCTTGGTGTGTTCCTGTTTGGGTCCAACTTCTTTGGGACTCTCTGAGCTTCCTGGACTTCCTAGAAGTCTATTTCCTTTGCCAAACTGAGGAAGTTTTTCTTCATTGTTTGTTCAAATAAGTTTTCAATTTCTTGCTGCATTCTTCTCTTTCTGGCACCCCTATAATTTGGATATTGGAACGTTTCAGGTTGTCCCAGGGAGTCCTCTGCTTCTCTTGTTTCTTTGTTCTGATCCAGTTAGCTGTTTATTTTTTCCTTTTGTTCCAAATCATTGCTTTAAATCCTGGTTTCCTTCTTGTCACTGTTGGTTCCCTGAATATTTTGCTCTATTTCATTTTGGGTATCTTTCATGTGTTCTTTCATTTTTTGACCAAGCTCAATCAGTTCTGTGACCATTTCGATTACCAGGGCTTTAAACTCTCCATCAGTTAGGTCGGCAATGTCCTTACCGCTTAGTTCTGAGGTTTTGCTGTGTTCTTTCATTTGGGCCATATTTCTTTGTCTTAGTGTATCTGTCTGGTTGTTCTGGTTGATTTTTTTCTTTAATTCCTTGGTTGTTGGAGCTCCATGCAGTTTGATTTTCTGGTGCTTCAGGTTGTTTACTGATTTTAGATTGGGCGTCATCCTCCTTTTGGTTGTGAGAGGAAGTGAAGGGTTTCTACCTACGCCTCCATCTTGGCCGGAACTCCCACAAACTACTCTTTTAGGCTCTATGAACTACAGTTCTATTTAACTCTCCCAAGATGTGGGACTCTTACACACTGGGTCTTAAATTTATGCTGTAAGATTTTAATTTAACTGTAACTCCCCTTAAAAATAAGAGTCTCTAATGTCCATCTTTATACCAATAGTGATAGACACCAAAAACATATTTCATCACTATTTTTATTTAAAATATTTTAAATAGTTATGACAAATCACTATGAATTGCCTTTTACTCATAAAATTATTTTATACTTATTTAAAATGATAGTAATCCATCAATACCCTGTCCATGCAACTGCCGTAGAGAGAGACTCTATTCTGAGATGTAACTACTTTTTAATTTGAAACTAGAAAAATATTGCCTCGCTTAAGTAAACTAAATGTCTTAAAATGTATAACAAAATTTTTAATGAATAACTACTAAGTCTAATAAATGTTAATAAGAATAAGGTTGTGCAGAATGACAATGAGGGGCAGGAGAGAGAAAAACAAAATAAAAATTTCCTTGTTCTTGTTTTAAAAAGTAACTTTTTCTAGGGAGTCCTTTACAAGTATAAACAAAAGTATGTATTTTTATTAAAATATAAAAAGTATATATTAAAGAGCAATGTATTTTATTAATATATATATATACATTACTAAAATATAAAATACATATATTAGAGAGCAAACATGACAGTGATATATATTGCACTAAGTCTGATGTGTAGACAATAATGGAACTAGCTTGCCTGTCCTGAGCTAAGAGGTAGATCGACTCTCCATGTTTATCTCTTCTATTTCTGCAGACACTTCGCTACAATAAAGGGAAAGAAACTGTCTTTGGAAAGTTACTCAGCCCCTAGGACACTGGGAATAGGCCTGAAGACAACAGAAGATGAAGCATCCCAGTAAGTGGTTCAGAGCAGGAGTCCCTGACCCATGTGACTGAGGGCAAAGGGGGCCCAGGGCACTGGGAAAAGGGAAGTAAAAACCTTAAAACCCAGTTTCCATGCAGCCTCCAGGCCCCGTCCCACACCCACACAGGGCAGTACCAGCACACCAAGTTCTCCCTTCACTGGCAGAAACACAGGTTTATTTTCCAAAGAAACAGAAAAAGCACAGACCAAACAGAATGGGGCCGCACTCACAGGAATTGGGTGAAAATCAGCTCAACATGGTTCTCTGCACCTGCTTCATCCATGCTACTCCCAAAATGACAGTAGACAGAGAGACGTTGTCTCAGGCAAGAAACCAGAGACGCAGTCTCTGGGAAAAGTGTAAGCGATGACTGTGGGGCTCTTCAGAGGAAAAGCTTCTTCATGACCTAATGAAGCCCATCTGGTGACAGCCTTAACTGGGGCTCACAGAGCTTCCAACAGCCTTTATTTAGTGTCTTTTTTATATGTATTAAGGCCAGCCCCCGATCAACAGACATCTGAGGAAATTCTCCAGCAGGAAATGGAGATCAAACTAAACAGGAAAAAAAAGAGAGAGAGAGAGAAAAGACAGGCCTAGAAAATGTGGAGACAATGCAGGTTGCTGAAAAAAAGTCTATATTATCTTGAATAAGTGCAGGATTTCATGAACATGAAATAAAAAATAAATAAAAGTTGGAGAGATTAAAATATGATAATCAAAACTAAATATTCAATACAAATACTAAACAATAAAATTTTAGAAATAATTCTAAAGTAGAACAAAGATAGAGTGAGCTAAAAACTGAAAATTATTTTAAAAATTAAGAGATGATTTAGTATAAAGATCTAAGACTAAAAGGATTTCTAGAAAAGGAAACAGAAAAACAGAGGAGAGAAAAGTGGTGAAGAAATCACGCAGGATGATTTCCTGGAACTGACATTTCACGTCTCCAGATTCAAAAGCCATCTAGACACATTAAATGAAATGACACATCCCAGAGAACTGAACGCAAAAAGATCCATCAAAGCAGAGGATAAAGTAAATATCCTGAAACAATAAAACATCCAAATAAACAAAACAGCTCCTGTATCAAGCACTGGGAATCAGAATAGCATTGGATTTCCCAATGGCAAAGGTGGGTGACAGATGACTAAAGTAACACCTGAAAATTTGGAAGGATAATGAGTTTCCTCTGAGAATACCACACCCAGCCAAACTACCAATAAAGTGTGATGGTCTCATAAAAATATATTGTGACATGGAAGCATCCAAAAATGATTCCGTCCCAAGTGTCTTCCAGACACTTTCTTAGGAAAGTACTGGAAGACACATTTCAGCAGAACAGAGCAGTTGGAAAAGAGAAAGGCACAGGGTATAAGAAACAGAGATGCCAGAGGAGAGCAAACGGAAGTTCCAGGTCGGCGGCTGAGTAGCAGACTAAATGCAAATCTGGGCTACAGCGCAGCAAGTAGCTGGTTGTCCCAGAAAACAAAACTGAGAATAACTGCCACATCTGACCGTGTATAAATAGTATGGAGAGGGCTTTCGTAACGCTTTTAGAAGATTTGGCAAGAAGAATTAATAGCGACATTTAAAAAAACACTAGGAAAACAAACAAAAAAAGGCGATTGTTAACTCTAAGAAAAACAAAAAGGTCCATGAGAATGGAAAGCTCATCAATGTAGAATGCTTATTACACAGCAATAATGATGAGAACACACAATATTTACTTAAACCCAAACTGTGCCATAAATATACTGGCAGGATAGTAGATGGGGAAGAAAAGGAAATAGGAAAATCTTCCAACTGCCACAATGAAAAGTCAAGTACCAGAAAAAAAGCTAAAAGGAAAAGTGGTTTTAGGGAACAAGAACTAGGAATTGCATACGGGCAAGCTGTTCTTGATAAGCTTTTTATCACTGTCTTATCTTGTAATCTACTTTGGTCTGTAGTCCTAATAAAAGAAAATAAATATAAAAATGAATTAAAACTAAGTTTAGAAAAAAAGAAATCAGGCTACTGCAATAATAAATTAATCTCAATGTATTTCAATGTTACCACAGAAAAAGGACGGCAGCTAATCTTAGTAAGAAAATAAAATGTAGGGTTGGCTGTCACTAAAGAAATAGGGCTAGAATAGCCATATAATAAGGATTAAACAGACTTTTTTCTTGAATACATATCATATACCACAGAAACAAATCTTTTAATAGTTATTTACTAGTACATATATGTGGGTGTGCATACATATACATACAAGTACATATATTATTTTCCATGAAATTTAAATATGCAATTTATAGTAATCCTTATTAATTTATATATTGAAATACCTACATGTGTATAAACAAAAATTCTTAAGGAAACATGCATCTATTTTATAAAAAGAAAAATAAAAAGCTTATGGTAAACGAAATCATAATTAGTATCAAATTATTAAATAAATGTATGTCCAAGATGAAGATTCCCGATGATTTGGTCTCATTTTATATCTCACAAAGCACGCGCTTAAAATGTTTCAGGTTGTTTTCCTTTTTTAAATTAATATCGGGTTTCCACACACAAAACCCTGGACAGTAAGTCTAACCATTGTTGAAGATGCACTTCTGGTGAATGTGCACTTTTGGAATTGCCCTGATGAGGAAGCAGAGTCCTCTAAAACTAAGAGACTGGCCTTCAGAGCACTGCCATCCATCTCTTACATCTGTGATGTTCCAGGCAGTGGCCTCCCAAACTGGACGCCACGGCAATCCACCAGGGGCAGGAAAAAATAGGAAAATCTTTACTTTGATTTTTTAATGTGCTCCTTTATGTTTTATTTCCATAGAACTTCATGCACTGCAGAAGAACCGTGCAGTGATATATAGAGAATTTATAAATCAGCATACATATAATGGCAGTGTATTATCAAAAAATTTCCTGATGAAATGTCATGATCAAAGTATTTGGAGCCACCAATGTGGAGACAGCTCCCTACTTCTTCTGGCTAGCGAACCCCCAATAGTCCACGAGAGTAACGCAAGTGTGTGTGAAACACAGCAGCATTGAAATGCAAACAGGTGGATTTTTCACAGCCCTTGATAAATACATTTGTCACCCAGGTGGCGCAGACTGTGTTAAAACTGTTTAAAATAACGCGCTCGCATGGTGGTCATAAAAGCTTGGTTGATGAAGTACTGCTCTACAGAAAGGAAATACCAAGACACCACTGGTTTAGGAACTAAATTCTCACCCATCCTAAGGGTTCTTCAATTTCTCCCATGGGCCACATCCAACTCAGTAGTAGCTACTAGTCACATAGGGATGTCAACTTAACTAAAATGCAATACAATGTAAGACTCACATCCTCAGTTGCCTCAGCCACGTCCAAGTGTCCCAGAGTCACAGGTGGCTGCTGGCTGCCATAATGGACAGTACATGTAGGGGACACTCTCATCAGTGCAGTTAAGTTCTACGGGACTGCTCCGCTCTAAAATAATCTTCAGAAATTCTCAACAATTGTAAGACCGTTATACTTACTAACTGTCACTCTGTCCTTATCCCCCAACATGATGTTGTTCGGCGTCAGGTCTCTGTGGACGATCCTCTTCTCCTTGTGTAAGTACCGAAGAGCTAAGCACAGCTGCAGACAGCAAAGAAGAAGCGAATGTTACTTCTCCCAGCACACGTGTAGCCGCTGATGACGACGACACGTGCCTCCAAGGCCTCCCCTGGGAGCATCACCGTGTGATAGGAAAACTTAATGAAAACAAAAGTGTACCTGAATAAATATTTTCCACAGTCTTTCTTCCGTAAAATGAAGTTGTTTCTCCTTCAAGGAACTGAAATGCTCTCCAAGCGGGGCCCCTTCTATAAGCTCCATCACTATATACAACCTATCATCTATGTAGAAAAAACACACAAAAAAGGTAATAAAAATGTGAGCTCAATAAAGATATTTTGGAAACACTTAGGATTAGAATCTGAGCTTCCTGATGGGCATGCAGGGCCCAGCACCAGAGTTACAGACGCATATTAAGATCGGATCCACTCAGCCGTGAAGGGCGTGGGGGTGAGACAGGGGCCGCGGGCCACTGGAGCCCAGCAACAATCTCTTCCAGCGACAGGCTGTCTCCTAGCGTAAGTTTACACCAGCAAATATCATTTCTACATAGGCTGTGACCTGTGACGTGGGATGGTTGAAGGTGCCAAAGAGAACAAGCTGATGACCCCAAGTCATGGACAACTTTCTGAAGACCATGTAAACCGACCCTTCATCTCAATCGCCTAATACAGACCCTTAAGTCAAGTCAGCCGTTAAAAAATTGCATTTTAAAATGTACTGTTCTATGGTCTCTTAGATTCACTTTTCAGATTTTTGTAATGGAATCATGCCCAGGCCTTGCAATGAATGACAGAGCTGAAACACTGCGGGGACAGACATTTCTGTACTGCCCCTCGGCTGCAGAGAAAGCTGGGCCTCTGCTGGTTCATCTGATGGACACCAGAAATCTCACAGCAATTGTGTTTGTGTCTTTGCTCTGCACGCTAAGAAACAAAGAAGTAAATTCTGCTTCTTTCTCCCAAACCAATATGAGACTACTAACAGTGGTACGTAATATGGATCTTTTCTTGGTGGTTTGGATGTATGTAAAATGAGTGTGTACACAACATTTACAAAGTCAAATCACACTATACGTGGTTCTGCACCTTACAGGGTTTTCATTTGACATCCTCACATGTCAGTGTACAGAGACCCACGCCATTCTTTCTGCTGGTTACATAATATTCCACAATACACACTGATCACAATTTATGTAATCGTTCTTCCAAGGACAATCATTTATACTGTTTCCAACTTTTCATAATCCCAATAAATATTTTTATATGTACTATTCTTACTTCTAGGCTTTATTTTTACTTTTCTCACATTTTATGTGTTTTTGAGCTACTTCCATCTTTTTTTGGAAGCAACTAAGATATAAAAAAACTTTTGGGGGCTTTAATTTTTAACTACAACAAGTTTTGCCACCTCAGTACAAGGTAGAAGCCAGCCTAGATCTCTGTATTACAGGATACACAGTAAATTACAGAAAAGTATTCTAAGATCAAGAACCAACAGCCAAGGGTGCACAATTTACAGGAGACTTTCAGCAGGCTCCTCTGAGCTGTCAGGGGGAAGGGGGTGGGTAACATCACAGCAAGTCCAAGTACACGCAGCTGGCTTCACAGGAGTAACTTACAGAGGGGCCTCGAGGAAACCCCAAACTTTGCCTTATATTTCTTAAATCTTCCTTCAAAAAGAGGTTTACTTCGAAAGCTCCTATGTGACGTTCATCATTAAGATTTGTCAATACTTATATTACTTCAGTCAGAAGTCCCATTCTATTTTAAACAATTGACTGAGCTTTATCTCAACGTCTGGATTCAACATTCCAACAGCCTTGCAAAGCCTGCTAGTCTGCAGAATCAGTCAGGGCTCCATCGCCACCTTGTGGCAATTTCTGGAACTTCAGGCAAAAGAAATCAAAGACCTAACCCACTCGCACTGTATTTTGGAGGTGAAAAAAGTCATCTAATTCAACAATAACAACTTTTGATGTTTTTCCTAAATAACTGTATCTACTATTCTGGTTTGTTCACTAGGTGTCCCTCCTGTGGGGCTCTAAGGTATTTTATACACATCTTTAGCTGATTGATTATGTCACTGTTCCACCGATCAGGAAGGCCATGCACAAGATGGTCGCCTGTCACAGAAACAGCAAAAAAAGTAAAGAAACTAGATGGCTAAGCTTATTTTTTGGCATCCAAATATACAAATGTGTCACAAAGATACATCCCCTTAATTAAAGATATCATGAAACTCGTACTCACTCTCCAGAAAAGTTTTGTAATAGCGCACAACATTGGGATGGTAAAGCTACGAGAAAATAGAAAACAAACGTTACATGACTTCAACACACAAACTGTCTTTACAGATAACTTAGTTGGACTTCATACTTGAAAACGACAAGCAAAAAGTACTGTATCTGTATTTATTGATAAAACCAAGCATTTTAAGTTATCACCTAATTCACATTTTTCCATGATTCTTTTTATTTGCTACTTACAAAACTAATCTGAAAATAGCAATTTCCTCTATAGCCTTATCAAACAGAATTAAAAACTGATTGTGCCTCATCATCAGTTGTAACTAAAACAGAATCGTAGAACTAGAGGGAACTTGATGAACCCATTCAGCCCTCCCAGCCCCACCCCCCCACCCCCCACATAGACTGCAGAGCGGAGAAAACAGAAAGGGAGCAATTATGTCAAATACACTCATTCTTGCTCTTTACCTCTCTTCACCACTTAAATATTGGTATTTGCATGCACTGTTTATGTCTGTTTACACCGTGTCTTTTTATGCTCCCCAAAATGATCACTATAAAACAGAAATAAGAGTTATTAACTCCACTTAAATCTTAATTACTGACAAGGGCTTCCTTCTTGACCAAACCTTCCTGCGGCTTCTCTGGGCCTTCTTTCTGACTAGGCCTCGTCCTTGGCCCACCTAGGTTTGGAAAAATCCCAACAGGCCAGTTGAGTAAGTAAGAATCTTCCTACTCTTGCTATGCAATCAAGTTCCTCCCCACCCCTCATCCTCATCCTTATTATCTAATCAAGTCTCTCTTTCCTCAACGTTGATACTAACCAAGTTCCTCTAAGTGACTCTCTACCCTCTGACCCCTCACCCCGCCTTCCACTGTAATTCCCCAGCTAACCCCCTGCCTTGGGAGTCTAACCCTATAGCCGCAGTCAATAAAACGTTCCTTGCCATTTCAAAGTTCTCATCACAAAGAAAACAAAAATTGTAACTATGTGTGGTGATGGATATGAACTAGACTTACTGTGGTGATTAGTTCACAATACATACATCTAAAACTAATATAATGTTATAAGTCAGTTATATCTCAATTTTTTGAAGTATGCAGTACAATCTCTCTTAGACATAGTTTATCTCAGAATGTGTCATAGAAATTCTGCTTTAAAAGGAGTCATTTTCTATAAGAATACTCAAATTTTTATAGTTTTTCATTTATAATTTGAGTTTCAAGATAAATTGAAATCTGTTTCATCTCAGAATAGTCGCCATTTCATCCATAAATGGCTTACATCTCTTTTTGTTTGTTTGTTTGCCTTTTTTGAAGGGGAGTCTGTTAGCTCTTCGCCAAAAACCCAGCATCTGACTCCTCCTTGGCCACAGGGCATGGCTTCCCGGGCAGCGGTCCCATCTCTCAGCCTCGCCAACAGCCAGGAGCAGGCCTGACACTCAGCCCGCACCCCTGGAGTGAGAGGGAAGCAGGCTCGCCTGTGTCTGAGCCCCCTGGTGCCCCTCCTCTTCCCACCCTGGACATGAACGTGCCCCTGGCAGTTCCAACCATGCAGATGCAGGCCGTGCCTTAGATGGCAGCAGACCAGCAGCACAGAAAAAGCGCCCTCCCCTCCACCCCCCCGAGTGTCTGCACGGAGCAGAGGACATGGCCCACCAGGAGCTCCCACTTCAGGATTTTTACAAGGAGAAAGGGCCCACTGCCTTGTGAGCCTCCTTGTTACTGCAGCTCAGTCTTAGTCTTAACAAGTGCACGCTTCCATCCTACTCCCACTTCTGTCCCTTCTGCCTGTCGTTGCCCCCTCCGTCCAGGCCTCCATGTCATCATCCTCCACGGGTTCGCTTCTCTGGTGAGAGCACAGCTGTGCAATTTTGAGTTACCTTGAGGCCGAAGCAGATGCCTCGTGTGCGGCCCCACCCTGACACTTTCCTCTCCTGGGAAATGGGCTACAGAGGAGTCTCCCTCATCAACTAGCAAGGGGCCGGCAGATTTTAAACAACAGGAAAGCAGTCTGAACCATATCCTCTAGACCTAGCTCACCAGCCAGGACTGCGTCCAGATTTCAGTTTAAACGAAGATACTGGATCAGCTTAGGGCAAAACCCCATTCCAGCCTGTGTTATAATGACGCAGCACACTGCCAAAGGTTGGGTCATCCTAAGCATTAGCAAACTCAATTTTTTTTGAAAATCTAACCTATTGTGATATAAAAGTCAACTATAAAATAAACTTCTGATGATAGTAGTTATCACCATTTGGAAATTGGAGTAAAACTGTGATGCCAGTGCATTCGTATCCACGATGAACTTCATGTCCCAGCACAGGGGCTGTGCCAACTTAGCCAGAGGAGAGTGGAGCGCAGTGAGGTTGGTGGCTCTCCACGGCAGTTATAAATGAACCGTGTCCACAATGAATGTACCAGAAAGGGAAGCTGAGAAACCAACGCGCTCTTGGATTACAAAAAGAAATCCCATTTCTCCTCTGACTTGTTTATTTTTCTCCCCCAAACAAACCTTCATAATGACAGTTAATGAAGTTGTTACATTATGGCAGAATATTCTGCCCATGCTAATAAATAATAACCCATCTGGAAAAGTCTCATTTTAGATTTAATAAGCTATATCTGAGGAATGTTAATAGCTTGGTTCTACTTGACAAAAGTCAGGAACTCTTAGTCATATTCTGGTGCATGTAACTTAGTAACCAAATATTCTACAATATAACAAGAAGAAATGGATATGTTCACAAAGAAGAGGAGAATTTCTCATGTGAGAATCACCCTGTGCTGTAAACTCTGCGGCTCTGCACCCCTTTGCCCGGATACAAACTCCAGAAAGTGTTTCTATGGTTCAATGTCAAGCCTTAGGAAAACAAGCTGGCCAAAGTATCACCACCTTAATATCAATGATTTTAAACAGAAACAGTTCTTACGATCACGAGCATGGTTAGCAGAAGAACTCTACTTCCTTTTGATGACATTCGTTTAAGGAAAACACCTTCATAAACTAGAAAAACTTTTACCTGCTCTTTAATTATGGTTAACTCAGAAACAATATTCTTCACACTGCTGTCCCGGTCTTTTTTATCCTTTCCAAATGCTGGGTTATGTAAGTTGACCTCTTTCATTGCTAAGAGATTTTGACCACTACGCTTTCTAACCTAATAAGAAAAAAAAAAAAGGAATGAGGTGGAGACAGAGAAGAAAGACGTACATTAATAAGGTCACATGATTAAAGCAAGTCATTTAAATAAGTCAGGGAACTTTTAAAATTCCATCTGTATTTATACTAAGCTCAGCTTTATAAAACTGGTATTTCTGGGGTCCATCTGCAATATTCAGTAGGATTTTACTGTGTAAACACAGAATCACTGGTGTGAGTGTGGAGAAGGTGCTATGCCGTGGGACAAGCCTTTTTGACTATTTTTTTTGTGAGAGATTAATGACAAATGATGGCTTTCTTCAAGTCAGCGACCAATGTCTAGAGCTGAAGGTTAAGACAACACGGATGCAGCTGTATGACGTATAAAACAGTCGTTCTAATTTCACATCTACTTTCCACTACTTTCCCAGGAGAGGGATCCACTCAACTGCGGGTGGGTGTGCAGGCGGGACGCCTGGTGTGCCAGGGGACACCACAAGTACCCCCCACCAGCAGAGTCACCTTGTAAACACAGCCAAAAGCTCCACTTCCAAGGTGATCCAGAATCGCATAGTTGCCTATGTATTTCGAAGGAGATTTGTTCTGATTAATGCTTTCAATATTTTCAGCAATTTGCTTCAGCTCGTCCTCCTAACCATAAAAAGAAAGAGAAGATGGGTTGCTATGATGAATTCCATCCTGACCACAAAGCAGCCTGCCAAAATTAAAAACTCAAGACTTACCGCCAATAAATTGAACTTTGAGACCAACTCTTCATAAGCACTGATGTCACGAACATAATGTCCTATATCAATGAAGATCTCAAACAAGTCGGTGGGGAAAAGTCTACAGGGAAAAATACACACATACACTTCATGCGGGATTTGGAAACTGCTGGCCATTCCTTCCATTTTAGATCTAGCTCATTCACAGATTAATCAAACAAAATTAACTTCCTTAAGTTATCGACAAAGTTGGGGGAAGTAATACTCACCAGCTTATCTCACAAAAGTGAACTAAAGCTACAGTTTGTAAGGTAAGAAAAAAACAAATGCAAAGCTCTAGAGGCCGCATCCTGCTTATAGTCAACAGCACTGTGTTGTACAATAAAGTATTTGTTAAGAGGCTATATCTCATATTATGTGACCTTTACTACAATAAAAAAATAAATATGAGCCCTGGTTGGTGTGGCTCAGTGGACTGAGTGCCAGCCTGCGAACCAAAGGGTCGCCAGTTTGATTCCCAGTCAGGGCACATGCCTGGGCTGTGGGCCAGGTCCCCAGTAGGGGGCATGTGAGAGGCAACCACACATTGATGCTTCTCTCCCTCTGTCTCTCCCTTCCCTCCCCTCCCTCTAAAGTAAATAAATATAATCTTATAAAAATAAATAAATATGGCCCTGGCTGGTGTAGCTCAGTGGATTGAGCACAGGCCTGCAAACCAGAGTATCGAGGTTTGATTCCCAGTCAGGACACATGCCTGGGTTGCAGGCCAATTCCCGGCAGGGGACCCATGAGAGGCAACCATACATTGATATTTCTCTCCTTCTCTCCTTCCCTTCCCCTCTAAAGATAAATAAATAAAAATAAAATCTTTAAAATAAATAAATAAATATGAAACGAATTTTACAAATACTTTATTTGTAAGCTATTTGGGGGTATAGGTATTAAACATATTACTAGGGAATGTTTACTGAGCATTTATTGAGTATTGAGCACTTTAATAAGTGCCATTTGAGTCAGTCCTCACATTAACCCTAATGGGTAAATATTAACCTAACCTTAATGTTTTATGAAAATCAAATAATACAGGTAAAGGAGAAAATGGAGGTTCCTGCTTCATTTCCCAGGTACTGGCTTCAGGGCTTATTAAAATCTTTAAGTCCCCTTAAAATGGATGATTTAGGGCATTGAAGTGAAAGATTTTAATGAATAACTAACTTCATGTTCTTTTCTTACCCTAAATTCAAGCATCATATAGAAATAAAGTAACAACATAAAATGCTCCAAGATTCTGAAAAATGATGTTATATTAAGTCAAGGTTTTATTGCTGTTCTACCTTGTCAATAAAATTCCGGTAAGGCCTTAGACCTGTGATTTTGACTAGCGGCCCAAGGAAACAGCACGCAGACCATACATGCCAGCAACTAGTGTCTGCTCCCCAAGGTGGTGATTTTCCCCCCACGCTCGCCAGCACCGCCTCCCGACCCAGCAGCATCGGCCAGCTCCCCTCTCACAAGCCCCTGCCCTGTGGAAGCTATCCAGACAAAGCCTTTCTTTCTGTAAGTGAATATAACTACCCCATATTCTGCAGTGTATAATGCGCACCCAACTTTTCGTGGACATTGTACATGGTATTATTATACCCATTATCATACCCTTGATATGTACTCATCATACCCATGTATACTGTGCATCCTTATTTTTCCCTAAAAGATCTGGGCAAAAAAGGTGCGCATCATACACAGCAAAATACAGTACATCAACTTTGGCAGGTATGAACGGGCTAAAACGAGCACATATTTTTGATGTCATCCACTTAAAATGTTATTGTCTAAAAGAGGGAGAGAACCAGAGCAGTCACGTGTAATTAAGAAGAGCTGTAACGATACAGTGATTCACGCTCTTGCACCCTTTTGCTCATTTTCGGTGCCGCGGTCGCGCCAGGAGAGCTCGGTTCCGTCTGTGGATTCCGAGGGAGCGGAAGACACATGCTCTGCACGCGGACTCATCTTCTCTTACTGGCCGCATCACCTAAGCCAGCTGTGTGGACACAGTCCAATCTCGGGACGGCAGGTCACTTAAAACTTCTTAAGCTCATACCTTTTGAAGAGTGGTCTGTTCCTTTCCATACTGAAGAGAAACCTCAAGGCTCTGAAAGCGTAACACTGGAAAACAAAAGGATGTGTGATTCCCCAAAGGCAAATTAAAGCGTTTCAAGCTAGAATCACCATGAAGTAAACACTGAAGTGTTTGCATTGCGAGCGTGGCTGATCTACGTGGGAGCCGATGCTTATTTTTTTAAAGCGTTTATGTGGTAGAAACGCTGGGGACCTTGGCTTTGCTTCACTCAGTACTTGTCATTAATTCCCTTCTAGAAAGTACACAATGAGCACAGAAACAAGAAATAAAATTCCTACACTGAGAAAACCAAACGTCCGACAATTTCCAGGAGCTCGAGGTTTATTTTGTTTCTAGCCTGCTATGTATGCCTCAATATTTACATGGTTTCTGTGAGAAAATAAACACTAGAAACCACAACATGTAAAAATAGCCACAGGCACACTGGACTCAAACTTGACCAATTGGTCTCTTGAGGAAAGAGTCCTCAGCGCTCCCCAAATAGAACAATCTACAGTAACTCCTGTGAACACTCAGGAAGAGGCCTGTGAGACTTTACTGGAGAGAAGTAAACTTCTGGCACTTTGCAGAGCTAAGAAAATAAAAGACAGCCCCCAGCCTGCCTCTGTACCTGCAGGATAGGCCACCACCGGGGTGATCGGGGCCTGCTGAACTCGGGTCTGGAACTGTCTCATAAAATCAGTGACCTGAACATAGAAGAAAGGTCACCCACAGGGTTGCCCAGAGAAGCCAGGCGGATGAGAGAATGACATAAAGGAGCCTGGTGAGAGAGCAGTGGCGACCGTGAGAGAGAGGAGAACGCACGTGTGCCTTGAAAACCATTGAAACGTGAACTTTTAAAACCCTCTGCTGTTCAACAGACTGCAACTACAGGATGGATTTGACGGCATCAGTGCTGCCACAGAGTATCACGTACCTGTGACAAAATTGGGTCCCACCCTGTGTTCTCATTTGTAACTCTCCAAAACCTGCAGCTGCCGGCCCACAGATACCACCAAAAATTCTCTGCTGGGTTGGTCCATTATTCTGGACAACAGCTCTTAAGTCAGGTCGGAGGCAAAGGCCGTTTCGAACTTGCTTTTCTAAATGACTTGGGGCGGGGCCGGTGGGAGATGAGCGGTGGCTACACAGGCTCATTTAAAATCCGACTCTATCACCCCTACGTCTCCAGTGGCTCCTGCCTCCCGCTCAGAAAAGCGCACAGGACGCTGCATAATGCGTCCCCTTCTCATCCACGAGGCCTCGCCTCCTGAGGCTCCCCTGCCCCCAGCCACACAGCCCAGCCCCACTGGGCACCTGAGCACTCAGCTGCAAGCTCAGGCTCCCGCAGATGCCATCGGTGCCCCATGCCCATCCCTTCAGCCACTTGTCAAGTCTTTCCTCAGCCATCAAGATCCATTTCACAGGCTTTCCCGTGTAAAAGTGCAGTATTAGTGATTGTGGTCCATGCTTCATTTTCCTCTTATTATTCTCTGATGTGCAAGCAATACGTGTATTTTGAAAACAGAACTTACTGATAGGCAAAGATAGGCAAAGTCACCTACTTCCCTCCCACAGAGAAAGCGCTGTTAAGCCTTTCACCGTGTTTTCACAGCACTGCCCCCCCCCACGCCAGCCCCCCTTTCCCAGGTACCTTCCCTCACAGTCAGTGCAGGGGCCGGCACCAGGCCAAAGATTCTAACCACATAGACTGCGTTAGCAAAGCTTCCCCTGCTTTCAGTAACTTGATATTGAAAAGGAATAGACATCTTCATTACCTGTAACAGGTTAGTTTTTGCTGCATTCTTTTGTTTGTTCGGTAAAATTAATTTTGCTATTGTATATACACCATTTTCCTGGAAGAATAAAAGGGCACGTTACCAGTGACCAGTGACAATGCCATAGAGACACATGAGCACAGAGAATCAACCAAACAATGTCAAAAACATAGGCTACATTACAGTTAACATAGCCTTGGGACTGTAAGTACATGTGACAGGACAATGCTAAAAATGTCAGTGTAACTTTTACACACCAAAGACTAGAACCACAGCCTTAAAATTTCAGTTGTCTTTCAAGAGTATAAATGATAAAGCATATCAATTCAATGTGACTGAAATGCTTTAAAAAACAGAGACGGGGATAAAAAGGAAGTTAAATATCTTTTTGTTCTTTTTACATTGCATTTTAAATATCTAATTATGAAAGAGAACTTCTCCCTTTATAGGTTTTTACTTAAACAATACATATAAGTTAATTATTATAGAAATAATTAAAAAATAATAATAGATTAGAGAAGAAAATAGCCCTGGCTGGTGTAGCTCAGTGGATTGAGCACTGGCTCATGAACTAAAGAGTCACCGGTTCAATTCCCAGCCAGGGCACATGCCTGGGTTGCAGGCCAAGTCCCCAGTAAGGGGCACACAAGAGACAACCACACATTGATGTTTCTCTCCCACTCTTTCCCCTTCCCTTCCCCTCTCTCTAAAGATAAATAAGTAATTTTTTAAAAAGGAAAAGGAAATGAAAGTTTTTCATGAAAACACAGTCCACATCTTTCCAGACTTCTTCACTAATACAAATATAAACCTAGAGGAATGAGCAAAACTAACTTACTGCTATTTTTCTATTATGTATCAAATGTATAATTTAGTGAACTCTCCTATGTGTGGACATTTATATTATAACTGAAGATCTTTACCTGCCTTAGTGCATTCAATCTTTTTAGCTATTCAGTGAATTACTCTATAATTTTTCTATTTTATACATGATAAAACAAAAACTTAGAGAAGCTAAGTCATTTTTTCAGGGTCCCAGCCAGCAAGTAATGGTAAAAGAAATGATTCTAACAGCATCTGCTTCCATGCCAGGCTCCCTCACCAGATATTTCTCCCTCACAGTCAGTACAAGGACCAGTGCTAACCCCAGAATTCTAAGAATCACAGATTATTTTATTAAAGTTTTCCCCAGATTTCAGTTGTTCCACAGACAACTGATTTGCTGAGCTTTTCCTCCGAAGTCTAATTTGGGGCAACCTGATCCCTAACTAACTGTCATGTCCCTATAGGTACTTTGAAGTGGAAGTTGAATAAATGAGGTCTGTCCAGATGGGATCTGGCCATGTACTATGAAAAACAGACATTTACTGAAGAAGATACAAGAAACATTGTACATAAGACAATGGTGCCTCAGTCCCCTTTAAAGCAGACACCTTGGGACCTCACACAGTTCTCCCAATCACCATCACCTACCCCACCACATTTTCCTGAGTCTCATCAGTGGTCTGAAATCTCTTCCCTTTCAAAGGTGATTTTAGTTTTGGGAGAAGCCAGAATTCACAGGGCCCCAGATCTTGGCTGTAGGGGTGCTGAAGTCACCTGGGTGATTTGATATTTCACACACACAAAAAAACACTGCACGAGATGTGATGCATGAACAGGTGCATTGTCACTGTGAAAATGCCAATCACCAGCTGCCCACAGCTGCTGCCTTCTGAATCACTGAGTAGTTTCCACAGAGGAATGCTCAAGCTTAATGCCAAATTCGATGCAGATCCTTTGCTCTACTCGCTCAATCATTGTGAGTAAGACAACCACACAGTATAAATTCTCACTCGACTGCATCTGCTGCCCTCACTGACCAGTACAGTGAGGTCGTCATCGTTCACACACACATTCCAGTCCACTCTCCTTGGCTGCCAGGTTACATCTGTGTCGTGCAAACCATTCTCACTACATTAACAGTGGCTGGACTTCTGACAGACAGATGTCACATTGTATTGGATAAAGCAAAAGTTTTTTCTGTAAAATTCAATAAGCAGAAAGTAACCTTGATAATACAAACCCAGACAAGGGTTGTAGAGGTCTATGTATTTATATACAGTTGATGTACACAGTTACAGAGTACGTACTTGATGTACTCTTAAAGCGACTCCTTTCCTTAACTCATGTATCCTATAATATATGCCGAGAATTAAAGCAAAGCAGACTAGCTTTTTTAGAAAAGAAAGGAAAATGAAAAAGTCTACACATAATAGAGGGGAGGAAATCGTCAATTAACCACATGACAGTTCTTTCTAAGCTGAGCAAGAGCAAGCTGAAAGAAGGACAAGAATATAAAATGGAAATCTACAAGTTAAGTAAGACAAATTTAAATATTTTAAAACCCCATGATGGGACCCCGAAAGCGACGTTCTGGGACACAGAGTCGGATGCGGGCTGGGAGCCCCGGGCGCTCACCTGCACCACCTGGTGGGCGTTGGTGTCGTTGAGCACCAGCTCGGTGAGGGCGGCACAGCAGGCTGGAACGAGAGCCGGCAGGTGAACAGTCTGTCGCCGCCGTGACTGCGGTTTCGCACAGATACAGTGATACCCCAACTCTAGGGAATCCTCCCAGCAGAGTCAATCCCCCCAAAACACTAGTGTCCCTCTGACACGGCTCTGGGAGAAGGGAGGCTGACTTTTCACAGCTTCCAACTCTCCTCTTCACATAATGCGTGTGCAAGCACGCCTCACAGTCGCCTTTTATTAAGCAGCTGCTGTGCCCCCCGAGTGCTGCACGCGCCTGGTTCGTTGGAATCCCGGCGCCCTACATGTGCCTGCCACTTAGCAGGTGATCAACACATACATTTGCAATGGTTAAAAAATGAGTACTTTAAATATGTTATCCAAATTAACTCTTATAATCAGAGCATGGACTAAGATCCCCAGTTTTACTAATGAGGAAACAGGTTCAGAGAGGTCATTCGCTGAGGCCTCGGGACTGATAAGTGGAAGCAGCCAGGAGTCTGACCCCAGCCTGCCAGGCGTTGGGCCCCACGCCCTGAGCACCACCCTTCGTACTAGGAGCTCTTTGCAGCCACCGTGGCAGCCCCCGGGGGCACTCCTGACCGAGCCACCCCTTGTCCAACCAGACCTTTGCTGGATCCTAGAGCACAGAGCATCTAAGTAGGACAGTGCCATTCTACGGAGCCCTCCCCACTGGCCCTGCACCGTGATATAAATTTACACCCTCCTGTGATTCTCACAATAGCCCTCACGATCACCTGCACCATTTCACATGAGTGCAACTGAGGCGTGGAGAGACTGAGACAAGCCGTCCGAGACCACACGGCCAACGGCGCCTGCAGCTGAAACTGACACCCGACTCCTAATCCCCGGACTGGCCATTTTTTACTGAGGTATAAAATGAGCTGTGTGGAGTAGGCATCTCTTAAGTGTACAGCGTGATGAGACAGTACATGTCTCTCTACACACCCTGTCACCACTGCCACTCCAGTGACTGCACAGGATGTTTCCAGCCCCCTGGTGCCCCCTGAGCCCTTCCCGGGACAGAACTTATCGTTCCACACGTGGGCAACCGCCCTTGTGACCTCTGTCACCACCCGTCTCACCCACTCTGGTGAGAGGCCTGGCTCCGATGGCAGGCGGGTTAATCAGACTTCCCCGGGGAGCCCTCGGAGAGGGAGTCCCCAGCAGGAGTCTTTCCACCGAGATGACGAGGCCTTTCCGAGGGAACCGGGTGGCAGCTCAAGCAGAGGGGGTCCCACTGCCCTCAGCTCAAACACCTGCGAAGGAACAACTCCATTCTCCAGGAGGAAAGAGTAGGAAGCAAACAAAGCCTGCCCCTTCTCTCCCCACCTTTTTCTCCCCCGACCCCACCCCACCATGTCTGCTCATCCCCCCTTAGGTCCTGCCCACCCTCCTGTGGGTCCACCCGCTCTTCTCTGTCCCTGCCCACAGGCCACTGCCTGGCACTCGGCCTGGTCAGCAGCACTGCAGCCCCACTGGTTCCAGACACCAGTGTCCTTTTGCAGGGCACAGGCTACCCCACTGTTCAAGGTTGTGCCATACTGCCAAACACCACATGCCTGCGTTCCCGCTCCTGCTTTTGTGTGGAAATCCCACACAGGGAGCATCTCTGTCGTCTTTTTAGGAGCTCACGAGGTGTGGGGGAGGCACTCTCTTGCTCCTGGCGGAATGGGTATGTGTACTGTAGGATCTCCTGTAAGGAGGGCGCCCAAGGTCTAAAAGATGGTAGAGACCATGATTCTGGCTGCAGGTCAAGGCGCAGTCCCTATTGCAGCCTTACCAATAATAAAGCTAATATCCTGCTCTCTGTCTGCTTCTACGCAGACTTCTGGATGTGTTCAGAGTGTGGAAGGGGAGGAATTTTTGTGGCATCACTAACCTGGAGTCCAGCACTGGTCCCAGCAAGTTTTGGGCATCCGCGTGGATTCGATTCCACGTTTTTTAACCTTATAAGTTGTGCCTAACTAATATAATCATACTAATTTTATAACAGAGAATAATAAGGCGATATAATAAACAATGTCAAATACTAAGGCATAATAATGTGATATAAATACCTGCTTGAAGAGAGAAAGTATTTTCTTGTATTTCTCGAGGGCTTAAATCTTCTGACAGATGGAGCTGCTGGATTCTGCCTGCAGCATTTGCGCTGGACAGGCTTCCAATGGAGGAGCGATCGGAAACAAAATTCCTGTCTCTGGAAAAGAAATGTTAATGCACAGATCAATTTGTCAACTTTGCTTCCTGCTCAGTGCTTTCTGAGACCTGTTTAAGACGCCTTTGCAAAAAAAAAAAAAAAAAAAAAGAGGGAGGGAAAGAAAAAGAAGAGGAGAGGAGAGAGGAAGGGAGGGGAGGGAAGGGGAGATCTTTGCCTCCCCTGGTCATGAAGTTTTCTGTTGTATTATTGTTATTGTTTCACCCTCCAATCCACCTAGAACTGATTTTCGTATATGGTGTGAGGCAGGACTCATTTCTTTCTTACTTCACATGGCCACCTTTGTTTTTGAACTGTATTCTGCTGCAGCTGATTCAACTGAATACATTTGAATCTTCATCATTTTGCCTTCTTTTTCCATGAAATTTCAATCTGCATGTATTGTAGGGACGTTCTCTTTTATAATATCTCTGACTTTTTCAATTCCTCTTGTTTTCTTCTCCAACTCAGGGGTGTCACTTATCCTCATGTTGAAGCCCCATCTTCTGCTGGACAGACCTTTCATTTTCTAATTGTTCTCGTTCTTTCGTCTTTCTCCTGTACATTATGCATAACCTTTTCAAACCTGCCCTCCCCTTTCCTGGACCCCGCTCCAGCGAACTCTCAGTCCTGTATGTTATTGAGTCTGTCTTCCTCCCTCCGAGCTCTGTGGTCGCTCTTCTCCACTTTTATCACCCTCTCACCTCGTCTCCAATCTGTTTTCACAGAGGTCACGTTCTCTTTGACATCTTTGATAAAATACAGCGTTTGTTTTTCTGCTTATTTAATGCAACATCTTCTAAAATGGATTCTTTATGTCTTTTATCTGCTTTGTTTCTTTTTGTTTCATATGGTTACCCTTTTTTTTCACTTATTTATTTTTATGGCAGCAGCCCTACTTGGATTTCTGTGCCCGACTATAATGTGGACAGAGCCTCGCACGTCATCTCGGCCCACGGGTGGCCTTCCTGCACTGAGCGTGGGGAAGGTGATGGATCTGGGTCAGATTGGTCATAACCACTGATCTTGTCCATGAACATAATTATGTTAAAACTCGAATTTAGAGATCAATGCATGATATCAAGAGTGTGCAGCCCCTTGGAAACCACCTTTGAGTTTGGGCGGGTCCATGGGCACGAACAGGCTCCCCGGAAAGTGCTCTGCCGACAACGCCTGTTCGCACTCAAGCCGGCAGACAACCTGGCAACCTCCACCCCTCAAACCGGCTCGAGGCAGCTCAGGGGCAGGCACCAGCTCTGAAAGGATGCTGTTTACGCAGCTGGGGTAATAAATTCCCCCAGAACACTGAGACACATTTAACATAGCCTAAGTGTCGACATCTATCATCTCCCCAGAAGAGTTTTCGGGCACTGCACCACAGCAGGAGACTGGGAAAAGGCCTCGTTGGTTGTGAAGGGACTCTTTTCTGTCAAGGATAGTGATGGCTTGAGCCAAAGAGGGAAAGTGGTTCTTTGAATTAAACTCAGTTCTATCTGGTAAAAAAGGTAGGTTCTGTCTTTGAAGCATTGCTATTACAGAATTTAGAATTTAATCAAATCATCAAAAAATAACCCCAGCGGGGTAACCCATCATTGCTGTAATAAACATATTGACAAAAAATAATAACCACCACCACTATCGACGTCACCATTATCCTACAAACTCAAGCGAAAACAAAACTTTTTCTAATGTAATTATTTTGACCAGGGGGCTAAGCTTATTACACCACAGTACTAGTGACTTATAATTTATAATTTATATTCTACCTTAAAGCATTTGAGGCTTTCACGTGATATTCAGAAATGCAAGTAGATTATCGACAGTCTACACTATTTTCCCTCTGTTTTGGCAACGACAGAAGTCACTAAGAAAGCTACACTGCATATGTCTACAGTCTGTTCTTATGCTTTGGAACGTTCCCTCAGACAAAAACAAATGAAGTTGGTAACATATCAGTCCCCAAGGCCCCTGGAGGCACAGCAGGCACAAGTCTGAATAATACTGATCTGGTACTAACTAGTCACTTAAAATTGACAAGTCACATCACTGTGCTTTTATTTTATGTGCCACAGATCACAAATGTGAGCCCTTTCAGGCAGATGTGTTCCTTTGCTACTTGGATTCAGCATCTATAGAACTGAATCATACTTTATAATGACTTTAGGTAATAGCACCTTCCCACTGATGGCACCAAAAGATGTTGTTATTCAATATTTTAATACGTCTACTATATACAATTATAGTAGTTACTGCAACATTCAGAAAACTTTCATTTGAAATTATTTTAACAAACTCAAACTCATGGCTGAATACCATTGGAATTCTACTTTTAAACGAGAGATCATAAGGGGTTAACCCACTTTAGGGCAGCGCAGTGAAAATCAGAAAGAAAAGAGCCTCTGGACCAGGGTCAGAAACATGACAGTCGTTTACTAAAACGCACTCCGATATATTTTAGTAAAATAGTAGTCATTATTGTACTTGTTGGGATCGCAATAGGAACATACTGATTCAGGAAAAAGGTGCCAAGACAAATGTTTTCAAATTGGGATTACTGGGTTTCCACTCAGCCTGCATCTGCAGACAGATGGCCTCCCACACTCCTGGCACTGTACTGGAGGTCGGTGATGGAAAGATAAACACATCAGGTTTCCCAAGAAGCTTTAAAGGCGAATGCCCCCAGCATGGATATAAAGCATGTTCGAAACAAGTGTAAGTGACTCTGCAAAACATGAATGATAAAGACCAGGCGGGAGCAAGCTGAGCAGGTACCCAACCTGCCGTTGCGTGGAAGAGCCCCCAGCCCCCAGTGACCGGGGCAAAGTGGGCCGGGCCCACCCTCACTCACCCTCGTAAAATATGAAGAAGCTGCTTGATGCCTCCCCAAACGCGAATTTCCACACTGGTCTCGGGGTCCTCACACACCTGCACCAGGATCCAGACGACGCTCCAGAGCAGCTTCAGGTGGTCGGAGTGGAGCAGACTGAGGAGCACGGGGACGCCCTCGTAGAGCTTCACCTGCTCCTTCACCTGGGGCTCGGCACAAAGAAGCCGCAGCAGCTCCGCAGTCAGTCTGCGAGGGACCGGGGAGGGCGAGGGTAAGGACCGCAGCGTGAGTGGGTTACTGACTTTACATCGACTTAGACTACAGCCATCATCACCGCATGAACTGTAACTCCAACATTTTCTAAGGGACTGGTCAACATTCATTTTCTGTGAAGGGCTGGACCACAGCCACATGTTTTCGGTTTTGCTGGCACATGGGCTCTGTCACAACCATCCAATCAGGCCGCGGCGTGCAACAGCAGCCACAGACGACACATAGAAACAAATGCACATGGCTGCATCTCGACAAATCTTTACTTTAAAAAAACAGGCAGGGAGCCAAGTTTAGTCATCAGGTCCCAGTTTCCTGACTGCTGTTCTACGGTGTTTTCTTGTTGTGTCCTCATGGGTCTGGCTAAAAACCCCCTAGCCAGCAAATAGGTGTCAAGTACATTGAATGGGACCTGCACTGTGCTCAAGGCAAGAGAAATATAAAGGCTTTAACCCAGTCTTCAGAAACTGACCGCGCGGTTGCAAAAACAAGACACTAATGCAAATGGCACAAACACTGCAATGCAGGGGAGTAACACAAAAACGATGATGGCATAAGACGTAAGGCTCAGCCGAGCTCTGAAACACGATGATGAGCATTGCCTAGAACCACTTTCATCTCCAGTCTCATGCTCTAAAGACTCTCCCTGGATGGGGCACCCATTCCCATGGCCTTGAACACCCCCTCCACCCTGGCTCTGTGAGTCTGGCCCAGGCATCACCCCCAACTCCGTAAGCGCCAGCCACGCAGCTGTCCACAGGTACACGCCCCACTGCGTCTAAACTCAAAGGCCTCATCCTCCTCCCCAGAGCATCTCTTCCTCTAATATCCCTGATCTTGATTCATGACACCACAGTCCTTCCCACTTCCAAGCCAGAGGAGTGGGGATCATGCGAGAGAGACACTTCCTTCTCTTTCCCAACCTGCCACTGCCAATCAGGAGCCTTAGGTGCCCCCTCGTCCTGGGCAACTGCTGGGGTCAGTCCTCTTGTACAGCCAGCTAACCTCCTACTCCATCCACCACCCTCGTGGTCCTTGATCACGCCCCTCTGTCATCCACCTCTCCACTGTTCTCATTCCCATGCTGCTTCAGAATTCCTTTCCCCTGAGCCAGTTTTCAGTGGCGCCTCTCCCTCCCAAACATTATGCCGTGGCATTCGGAACATACGTTCTTTGGTAAACAGTATTCATCACCTTCTCAAACTTTCTACACAACGCATGCCTTCCTGTCATGAGTGGATCTCATATTGTGTAGCTGTATTTCCCACCCCACAGCCCCACACACTGCTGTCAAAGTGATCTTCCCCCAAAGTAAATCTGATCATGCTTAAAATCTTTCTGGGAGTCCCCCCTAATATTCATGATAAAAACTACACTCCTTATTTACCACAAAGAGCCCATCAAGACCTGACTAACAGTTAGTTTCCTACTGACTCATCCATAAAATATGGAATTCAATAGGGTTACTGTGTAGATCAAATGAGTAAACACACAGACGTGCTTAGAGCAAGGCCTGACCAAACTTAGCTGTATTTTTAATGTGTCATGAACTGCCTGGTCTAGGCTTCCCTCCTGCGCTCCTCGCTCCAGCTGAGCCCAGCCATGCAAGATCCTCTAACACGTCCCATTTCATGCGGGAGCATACTCTGTTTTCACTTGCCCTCTCCCTTGCTGGATAAGTCCTCCTTCCCTCAGGACCCTTGGCACCCCAGAGCAGCCCGCACACCCACTGACCGCACCATTCACGACTCTCTGCTGGAGCCACTGGCTCGTGAGTCTGGCCCCTCTCCTACACCGGACACTCCTATCTCACTCACTTTGGTTTGCCAACACTTGCTCTGAGGCTGTCTGTTGGACGAGTGGGTGCAGGTAGCCAAGTCTAGGAGTACAGTTTGCAAAAGAATGTGAAAATGGCTTTAAAGAGGATCCAGAGGGACTTAACGATGAATTCAACGTCTAAGTCTCACTACTTAACTTTCTGTTACCTATTTTGCCTCTTTAGAAAATTATTTACTCATCTAATATCAAATGATATTGGTTGCAACTATGAAAACAAACTAACAACTATCTGGACACAGTAATTCTTTAGAATAATATGTAGTTCAATAACAATGATTTTATTTTTACTGTAGGTTTTGACTTATAAACACAGGAGGTCATGAAACAAGTCAACACCTATATCATTTCACTGGCCTTAAGCAAAATAGATTTTACAATTAATCATTTACTCAACGCATAATCTGAAGTTACTAAAAATAGAGTCACCTCAGAGCTTCTTTTCTTAAAGAAACAAAAGCAAATAAATGCAATAAACAAAAATATTAAAGATGTCATCATAATATATATACAATTTGATTCTATGCTCAGGTCTGGAAGTAATACAGGACCAAAGAAAGATAAATTGATATATCACCTTGCTCTACTTTCTTCACATAAGCTTAAATAGAAAATAGGTGCCAAGCTGACTCATGATATTCAGCTAACAATGTAAATAATGTGACATAATAAAAAATAATCACTTTCATCAAATATAAGACATTGTCTTTTTCCCTGTGAGCAATCCTACCTTTTAGAAAGCAAGTCATATTCATGTAAAATCATCAGCAAACTTTCTACAACGTTGAGTTCACTTATCTTCTCCCTACATTCTGGGCTACAAATTGAAAACTATTAGTAACTACTAAAAACAAAGCTTACCATATTCACTTATTTAATATCCTAGCTCTCATAGTTTCCTGAAGAGGAGAAACAAAATGCAATATAGCTCCATGGGGCAGGGCAGCATCAAATTCCCACGTTCAATAAACATTATCTGTCGCCAGTTTGATTAACAGTATGATGATAACACAACTCCCCGTCTGCAAAGGGAATCATGCTGTTTGACCGAGCTAAAATATGTAAATGAGCTGTGTGTCTTTTAACAGATGAATGGATAGAGCAAGTGTAATATACACAATTACAAATTATTCAGCCATAAAAAAAAAAAAACCTGAAAGGCATCACGCTAAGTGAAACCAGCCAGACAGTGAAACCATACAACACTATATGGTATCACTTACATGTGGAATCTAAAAACAACAACAAAACCGATTACACAGAAACAGAACAGAATAGTTAGTGGGTGGCTGCCAGGGTCTGGGAAGAGGAGGAAATGGGAAGACGTAGGTTAAAGTAAGGAGTCTAAACTTGCGGTTGCAAGAATGAACACTGAGGATGTAATGCAGACGTAATGCACAGCACAGTGACTACAGTTAGTAATGCGGTGTCCTGTACTTGAAAGCTGCTGAGAGCAGACCTGTGTTCTTGTCACACACACACACACACACACACACACACACACATGTTAACCGTGTGAGGTGACGGATGTATTCATTATCTTGTTCTTGGCAATCATTCCACAATGTATATCAAGTCACCACATTGTACACTTTACATACATACAATTACATTTGTCAATTATTTCCTATAAAAGTTGGAGAAAAAATTCAAACACAAAAAAGCAATGATCCACTTATTGTCATAAAATATATTTAAAGCTCTTTTATTTGAAGTAATCATGACATGTGTCAGAGAACAGGTTATCTAGATTTTTTAAGGGTAAAAATGTTTGAAAATATTTTATATGTTAAAATAAAATACACAGGTACACAAGAAAAGAATGAAAAAAAGAAGGCTGGGAAGATTGAATTATCAAAGAAACATTGTGATAATTCTGAAAGTACAAGTAAGTGAGGGTTGGATGAAAAATTAGGTAAATATTTCTAGTCAGAAAAAAAAAGGAAAATTTAACCTGTGATTTGCTTTTTCAACAACTGAAATTTTAAAATGATACTTTTCCATGCAGGATCCTCTTCAATATATCAACGGCATGTCACGCCTATTTTTCCAAGGAGGTAACAAAGTAGAGAAACGGATCTATTTTCCTTCCCCGCCAGGGAAACTGCTACAGCAGCAGAGCTGGAAAGTGTATCAAAAGGCACTTACCTCTCAGCGAGGCTGGCCAGAGCCAGAAGGGCGCCCAACAGAACGTTAGTATCTCGGGCCCCGAGCAAATTTACCAGTATCTGAAAAGATGAAGTCAAAGAGTTTAATTACATAAGTACCACAGGCTTCTTGAAACAACATACTGCCTCTTTGTACAGATCATAGAGGCCTGACCTCAGAAGGAGTTCCCTTAAACATTCACAGAATCCAGTTCTTCACAAAGGCCAGGTGTTGCTCCCTCCGTCCTTCCGAGCTCTTGACACTAGCGCCCTGTAACCATTCCCTGCCCGGGACAGACGGGGAAAGGGCCCGAGCCACATGGCAGCCCGTTCTCACGCTTCCCTCCACTCCCCTGTGCCCAGGAGTCTGCTCTGCCTCCTCCCGCCCCTTGCCAAGCACAGGTGGGGAGACTCATGACATAAACACTGGTCATAATAACGAAGTACATACAACACCAGTCACTGGGAACACATTCTCGGTCAGGCGTTGTGTTAGGCACTTTCCAAATTATGAAACTATTTTTCGCCCAAACACTGAAAACTCACTTTTCCCCAAAACTAAGCAAGACACGGCATCACCATCAAGCACTCCATTTGGCTCTCGGACCTCTAATTAATGTTGAAGGAGCATCGGTCAGCGCTTCCAGACTTTATCCCAACCAACATGACGTGGCCAGGGGTCTTCTAGACCTTACCAGCTGACGTCTCCGAATTCCCACTAATGTAAGTTTGTTTCTCTTCTTCCTACATTTTTATAACTCGGGGTCCCCCAAAAGTGCACACCCAAATGTATTCTAGGCCAGACCTGCAACAACTGCTGGAAGATTTTTTGGTTTCCATCGTGAAGATTTTTCACCTTCATGATTCCATGTATTTTTTGTGGAGCTGTCATTGTCTTTGTTTCTCTGACCCTTTTCCTCTTTTTTGCCTCTCGCCTTTTCTTTCCTCTATTTTCTAACTTAATGTTTTCCAAACCTCCGCCACTGATATCCATATCACAATTTTTGCCACATCCACTTAACACCTCGGTGTTACTTAAAAATGTTTTTTTAATTTCTAAAAAATAATATCATAAAATATATAGCTATTTAAATAAAAAATGCCCAGCTATCTATGACCTAGAATCATCCCCTATGTAAAGAGCAGCACCTCAGGCGACCTTGCTCTAATATACGCTGGACGGTGGCCGACTCTGGGATTTGAGAAACCCACAGATTATTGAGACTTGGCTCTAGGCAGCTACCATCTAAACAGTTTTGCTATAAATATAAACTTAGCCTGATTAAATCTGCATTAACCATCTTGAAATGTACATTTGACCTACATGCTCATATATTACATCACCCGGTTATGAGGTTGCACCATGTGAAATTGGCCCACGGACCATGGCAATTTCATTCGGCTCAAACTGACATAACCCTGAAACTCATTCTGTGAAACTAAAAAACACCCTCTTTTGTAATATTGGGATATTCCAAACTTTATGAGATAGGTATTATTATTAACCCAACTTTGTAGATGGAAAGTAAATAAGTTCTGACATTTTCATAGAAGTTTAATGGCACAGAAAATATTTTTACCAAATTCTGCTGCTCGGGAAATCTCTCTTATATAAAGTGAGCTTGCACTCAAAATCTTAAACACGATCCCTGGTTGGCGTGGCTCAGTTGGTTGGTGCATCATCCCGTACACCGAAAGGTCGCAGGTTTGATCCCTGGTGAGGGCACATACCTAGGTTTTGAATTCAGTCCCCGGTTGGGGCACATGCAAGAGGTAACCTATTGATGTACCTCTCTCACATCGATGTTTCTCTCCCTCCTTCTCTCTCCCTCCCTTCCCCTCTCTAAACATGTCCTCAGGTGAGGAATAAAAAAGAAAAAACTTAAACATTAAATTGGGTTTTTTAAAGATAAGAGCTGCGATCTGAAAGTCTTCCTTCTGGTGCTGTATGGGATGTATTTATATGAGTACACGCCTTGTACTGATGTATTTGTAAACACACCTAGGGTTGGTTTATGTACAGCCAGGGTTCTCCAAGCAACACATAAGTTATGCAATCAACTTAGCTGGTATTAAGTGACATGGGAAAAAAATAGTTTCAGAAAACTCTATAATTGCCCCTTTGACTGACAAAGAATAACAAATGGTTAGTGGAGATTTACAACCAGAGGCATGCTTAGCGGTTGTGTGAACTGTAATTCCAGGGGACTTGACCACACCGGCCCCGAGCCCCACCCAGCCTGTGAACCTCTGCCAGGCGGAGTTCAGTGTTAACTCCTCCCAGAACCACTCACCTTGTGGGCTCCGCTTGTGGTGACCCATTCTCTTTGGTCTTTGACAGCAGCAAGTTTTTGAAAAATATCTATAAAGGAAAGAAGTAACTCAAAGAGTGACTCAGACCTTCAAGAGGGCAGGACTCCTAGAACCTCAGGTCTGAAGTGTGGACGGGTGAATGGAGAAAGGGCAAACGGAAGAGAGATAACCCAGAAGGGACCATGGAGGGGGAGGAATGGGGTGATTTGTTTTTTATTCAAGAATTACCTCTCAAGCTCAGCTAGTACTTATTGTATAATACTATTATAATAATGGAATAAGGGAGATAGCAAAAAAAGGAAATCTTTTCTTCCACATAAAGTTAAATGGGTTTCCTAATATCATTACAAGTTCAAAGTGAAAGCTGTTTTTCAAAGATCCTCCCTATAGAGATTTTGGCTTTACAAAGAGGAGAGAGAAAACCAGCGAATGGGAGGACCTAGCAAGGCTCCTCAGCTGAGGGAGACCGTTGTCCCCAAAGGACCGTCAGGGTGCCTAGCGCTGGCCACCTGCCCTTCTCTCCCTGTAACCGAGACACAGAGTGCTGTCCCATGAACACACGGGGAACAGGTCTGTGCACCAAGAAAGGGGGCCAGGGGCCCCCACGGCAGGACACCTCTGGCTCTTCAGACATGAGAGGATGGGAGGGGGAGCTGGGAGGAGCCTCCGAAGACAGAAGATTGAGTGACCAGAGAATAGGTCATCCACACAGACCAATATGTTCACATTATTGTCATCATACTAGTGTTTTGTGTCCTCTGTTTTGTTTTAATGTTCTGGACATTCCGGAGTGCTTGAGGTAATTATCATCATTAACTCAACTTTACAGGTTAAAACTGAATAGCCTCTGACCATTTTAATGGGCATTAAAGGAGCCAAAAAATATGTTTCCAAAATCTGCTGTTATGGAAGTCTCTCCTGAATTAAATCAAGAAAGCCTGTGCTCAATGAAACAAACAAGCAAACAATAAAAACAAAGACACTGAAATAGAGAACAAGTGGGCAGCGACCAGAGGGGAGAGGGAAGGGAACTTAAGGGGAAAAAGGGGGAGGGATTTTGAGGAACAAGTATGAAAGACACAGAGATGAGGACTGGGGGGGGGGAAATGAGAGGGAGGGGGGAGACCGGGCGGGGGGGGGAGGGGAAAAAATGTACTTGAAAAGTAACTAAATAAAATTAAAAAAAAAAACAAAAAACAAACTATTGTCACTGAAAAAAAAAAAAAAAGAAAGAAAATCTTCCTAAACTTGATATTGGGCTTTTCAAGGTAATAGCAGTGACCTAAGCCTTCCTTCCGGGTATATTTTGGCACTGACTATAACACTTGGCATAAAGTATCAACACATAACTGGACATGGATACACTCATAAATATTCAAAGTATCCCTTTTACTGCTGAAAACACTATACTGCTTATTCTTGCAAGTTCAGAGAGTCGGCTGTTTCTCCACCAAAGTGCTTACATGTCATGTTGACCAGTTTGTCCACGCTGTGCTGCTCTTCGCCATAGCCGAGGTACTCGTTGGCCACAATCTCCATGTACTGCCGGAGGGAGCAAACCAATAGGCAAGTCAAAGACAAGACACGGAAAAGCACACAAGCCAGTGACAAGATTGTGCACTTCTTAAATGACCGGTAGGTGGCGCAACAGATTCAGCAAATAATAGTGCTCTGGACCCGTTTCACTCAAGTGGGAAAAGGTGGTTGAGTTTCTGATTCTTTTGCGCTGTCTTGCATGCCCTGAGGTTGAGGGAGGGGCCATGTAAAAACTGTATAAACTCTTAAAAGTCCCCAAATAGTCTATAAATAAATAAGTTCATAGTGTAATTTAGTCTGCATGTATAAGAAACAAATAAGAGGCAAAATACATAATAGATATAATTTCATTTATTCATTATAACTTTTTAGTAGAATTTTTACAACACATATACTTCATTGAGTTTAAATTTTATAATATCCTAAGTTATAGCTAACCAGCCTACAAGCAGATAGTACTAAGAATAAGGTGGGCATGGGATAGTCTAATAGTTCCTAACTATGGGTAACTGATAAGAAATAGGTTCAGAAAGACACATTAATTTCTGATATTACAATGGAAGTTAAAGTGAATAAGAATATCACTCACAATATAATTTTATGAAGAGTATTCCATTAATTGAGGAAAATCTCCAGCCAATTTTTTAAAATCTTAAAAACAAAAGCTAGATACATTATATCGATTTCCCAAGAATGAAAATATAATAAAATAAAAGACTTAACGTTCAATTGCTATTAACCTCAATCTTCCTTTAATAATTTGGAATGAGTTCTCAGAGCCACAGGCTTCTCAGGAAAGCAAATTTTTCTGTGCATACCATGGGCTTGAGGAGAACGGCTGTCGCCACCCAAAGCCATGCCATGTTTTCTCAAATTAATAAACCCAGACTTTTTATTAGCTCAGCACATGTATTCTCCTGCTTACTTTTCCTTGGTAGTTACCAAAGCAGAACAATAAATGGAGTTAAAAGCATTCTTCACATTGTCATTTACTTGTTAAAATCTTGGTGAGCACAGTAATTCTTTTTGGGTGTGAGAAAGCTGTGAACAGCTTCACAAGCAATGTTTTCCCCCATCACTTGGTAACTGCAAGGCTGAGGACTCAGGCCTGCCAACCAAGGCCTCTTTCTTTCCACCACTAACTAAAGATCTGTGACCTTTTACAGCACCTTCTCCTTTCCACAGGCTGGGTAAAGTGAGCCCAATTAGCCAAACAAAATGTCACAGGTCCCACCCTGCTCTCTGACTATCTTGCTGCTTCACACTCACAACTCACACCCCACTCCTCCCCTTAATAGGCAGCCTAAGATTTAAAAAAAAAAAAAAAAAAGGCATCTATCTTCTGGCACATGCCTACGTCATCCTTGCCCAGAGCCACGGCACAAAATGGAAAGGCAAGACCATTGGCCGCAAAAGGAATCTTACCTGAGCTAGGTTTTCAATCCCACCCAAGGTATGGAGTATTTCCTAATAAATAAAAACAACAGAACATACATTAAAAATGAGGGTGGAGGAAAAGTTGCATGCAATTTTATTAAATCATGAGATTTAGATTATTTTAGGAAGATCCACGTTCTAACATAAATATGGAAAGTTTCAATGTCTGTCATTCACACTTCATTTAAGATAAACTGTTAATGCCCTAGCTGGTGTGGCTCAGTGGACTGAGCACGGGCCTGTGAAGCAGAGGGTCGCTGGTTCGATTCCCAGTCGGGGCACATGCCTGGGTTGCAGGCCAGGTCCCCATGGGGGATGCATGAGAGGCAACCACACATTGCTGTTTCTCTCCCACTCTTTCTCCTTCCCTTCCCCCTCTCTCTAAAAATACATAAAATATTAAAAGATAAACTGTTAATAAAAATGAAAGGTGGGTTGAGATTTGGAAACTGTAATTATGTGCAGAACTTCAGCCAAACTCCACGTCTTTCCACTTCCTCCCATGTCATCAAAAGATGTTAGAACTGGAGACTGTTAGATATCATTTCCTTCAACCCCTTCATGTTGTGGATTACGGAAACGGAGACCCAGAAAGGTAAATCACTTTGCCTAAGTGACAAGTAGAGACGAGAATCCAGAGTCACCAAACTCCTGGGACCTTCCTCTAAGCCTGTGCCTGGCGTGGTCCGCGGACCAGCAGCCTCGGTCTCGCCTGGGAGCTGACCAGAAACGTGGAATGTCCAACTCAGCCCGGACCTGCTGGATCACACTCTGAAACTCAGCGAGATCCCCGGGAAATGCACGCGCTCAGTGAGGCCTGAGAAGCAGTGCTGTTATAGACTAGATCGCAGGGCTCCCCCTTCAACTGATTGGGCTCATCGTCTTCTTAAACCTGTGCTCTTCTAAACCAGTGTAAAGATAATCTCTGCAAAATGTCTCCTGAGACAGGTCTTTAAGTCTAATTCCCAATAAGAAGGCATTTTATTACACTTCTGAAGCTGCTCTAAAAGTGCTAATTGGGAAAGAGGAGGAATGGGAGGCTGGAGTCATGAAAAGGACTTGCTTGAAACTCTATGAATAGTAAATGCTCTCAGGTTATTCACACTGACATCTGTTTTCAGGCCAACATACTTCTGGTGGCCCTAACCCGTTTAATTAAAGCTGTATTGACATCTCCCTTCTCACCTGACCTGCTCACAAGGAAGTTATCTGAAATATAAACGTCAGCCACCGTGGCAGTTCTGGGAAATGCAGGGGGATGAGTACGTGCGTGAGAGAGAGAACAGCGCAGTCCCACCAGGAGGCTGGCCGAGTGACCAGGGGGAGGAGTGCTCCGGGCCTCCCGGGTCAAGGCTCCCTGATTCTGTGTGAAGTGACTTTGGAAACACTAAACATACCCAGGTTTAAATTAAGAATGAAGGCACATTTATAACTCAATTAAAAATAGTTCTGTGACTAGCTACTAACTTGAATTCTCACTCTTGCTACTCAATCTAGACAAGCTATAATTAAAGTATATGAGTATTGTACATACATTATTCCTACTTATGGCAGGACATTGCGTACATCTAAAAATAACATTTTAAAACTATATTTATTCTACAAATTTTTTTTTCATTCCTGTTATGTAAAACTCTTGTGTTAGGCTCTTAAGAGGACACAGATATACAGATGATTCAGGAAGCATAAGGTATTGATAGATCTACAAATAATGGGAATCTCAGACAGGATCTGGTCAGTGTTCAAAGAAAGTTGTACACAAAGTGCTACGATACCCCAGGGAAGGGACACATCACACCCCGCTGAAAGGACCGAGGGAAACGTCATAAGGGTGATGGCCTCAGGTGAGCTGAGAAAGATGGGAAGACTTGCTGAGGAAAAGAGAGGGGAAGAGGGGGAAATAAAGGACATTCCAAGCGAAGAGAACAGTAAGCTCAGGTGCACAGAAGTTGAGCAGAAAGAGTACAAGTTGTTCTCTAACTCTGCAGAGCACTTCCATGACTCGATGGAGGGCATCACTGGGAACAGCGTTGGAGAAGCAGGAAGGAATCCCACCGCGGCAGGGCTTGGACACGCACCTGCATCTGGACTTCGTGGTGCAGACCATGAACCCCAGTGAAAATGTGTGAACAAGAGACTGGCTGGAGTCAGTTGTAAGGACTTCCCTCCAGTCTCAGAATAAATGGGGATGCAAAGTGTCTTAGAATAAATGGGGATGCACTTGGTTGGCAGCGGCCATAGGAAGGCAGATGGAGACATGGGGATAGGTTTTCAAGTGGTAGGATGAACTGAACAGGAAGACACACTGGGAGACAGGGACTAAAGTAGAAGACATCACCATATTTGAGCCTGGGCGACTGGGGACAGGGACATGATTAGCACACACAGGAAAGAGGGAAGAATAGACCAGGTCAGAGGAGAAGGCTCGACATAGACATACAGAGTTTCTGATGGCAAATACAGGTGGAAAATAAAAGTACAAGTGGCCATGAAAGCTGAGATGAGGGCAAAAGATTGAAATCTGACATAAAGGAGAGTTAAATCTGAAGCTTGGATGAGAAGACACCAAGGGAAAGAATAATATTTCAATGATTGGTCATGGTCATGGTTGTTTTCAACTGTTTACCTTGACAAAAAATACATCTATCCAATCACATTAACAATACAGGACTAAGTCTGTTTCCCCCACTATGTTATGAGCATGACCATTCTATTCTGCACAGTGGGTGGCATTAGAAATTCACCCCCCCAAAAAAAAAGAAGCTTCATGATCAAATTCACAGTAGCTTGGGAAATGCTAGGGGCTGAGTTAAACAGAGTTTAACGAGGTACTTCATCATAGGACTCCTCGGAGCTTTCAATTCTGCCACGTACCCTCAGTCTCCAAGGGAAGAACCAGACAGCAGCTTTTCCTCAACATCATTCATTGAAGCACAATTCTTTTCACAGAACACTTTTTAACTACCGTGAACGGCGGCTTGAGAAATGCTGTTATGAAATATAAGAAGGGCCAAGAGGCTCCGTCCCTCCCAGAGAATTTTGTTGCTATGTACTCAAGAATTTACCCCTCGTTTATGAAATAAACACTCCGCCACCTCCCCTGCTCCTATGGAGACTGGAGTCCGGCCAGGAGATTGCTCAGAGACCCATGGCCTGCCTTGTATTTCCTTTGGTTACACCAATAGGATTGCTTTAACCCGAGAGCATCAACTGGAGAAAAGCAAGACCACAAGGTACGCACATACCCGGGCTTGACAGGCTGGTTACTGATCTGAAAGGCAAACATGCTGCACGCTTAGATTGCAGCAAGGCCGCCGGCGTGCCCTTTCGGGCCTCAGACTTTCTCTCCCTGGTCACAGGCACAAGGCCACAGACTGGGTTCTGCCCTTCTGAGCCTGATGACCTGGGGAATGCCCTGTAGTCAATCAGTCCGCCAGTTCAGTGTGCAACATGTGAACAAGTGTCTTTGTTCTGCCGAGTCCCTGAGTTTTTCCTTAAAAAAAAATGATACAGTAATATAATGTGGATAAAATGTATGTCTAAAAAAATGGAGCATACTGCATGCCAATATGGGTGTTGTTAGAACAATACACCACTATTTTCACCACAGCTGAAAACGTCATTGCCTTCAGACGTGCTCATCCCAAACCTCCCGAGCAGCTAAATCAGTGTTTCACACAGCGCAGTGAGCCCGATACTGAACCATTAACGTGATCACTCTCTGTGCAGCACTCATCAGCGCTGCCACACTGTTGCTCCTCCATGACGTCGTTACGGCCCCTCCCTGCGCCGCCCTCTGTGTACCTTCCCAGGAGCAAAGGCAACCACCCTGCCAGGGGGCCTGCGGAAGAGCCGCGGAGGTCCCCGGACAGTCACCGAGTACAGCCTGCCACGGCCGTTGTGCCCCTTTGCACTCTTCCACATTATTCAGAACCCCAAAGAGCTTTCGTCTGTGTGGGCCATGTCTATTTCTGTTTCCCATATCAGCAATTGCAAGTGAGAAGTTCTGAACACACCGGAGTTCGCCGCACACGCTGCACCCGCCAGCAGAGCCCCGAAGGATCGCGCCCCCTGCCGGCACTGGACCGCCCCACAGGGCCCGGGTTAGACTGTGCGAGCATGCGTCGGGGCAAACGCCATGCCAGCATTGCTGGGAAGGAAGTTCTGGTCCCGTGGCCCCCCTGAGTAGAACTCGGAGACCTGTAAGCAGTTCCCAGACCATACTTGGGTCCATTTTGCTACTGTGTCATCGAGATGGCTGCCAAATAGCCCTGGAAACTTGGGGTGGGTAGGTGTTGGTGAGTGAAAAACAGCAACAGCAACAAATGAGAGTTGAAGCCCAGAGCCAGGGAGATGGGGAGATGGGGAAGATGAGGATAAAGAAAATGACTTTGAAAAAGCTAACCTTTGGAAAGGCAGGATTTTAAAAAGGAGCAAGTAAATAGCGAGAGGTTACTGCAGGCTGACAGAAAACGCGAGAGGCGTGTACCGCTACCAAGGCCGAGGGGTGCGAGCACCGAGGGAAGGCATTCAGCCAGACTGTCTTCTTACTGGTTTCTAATGTCATTGTAGTGAGGGGCTTTTAGGATATTCTCTTTATCCTTGATAAATAACATGCTATGTCGCTAGGAGTCCAGGTGGGCATTTATCTTCATGCTGCTTGGGACTCCAACTACATCTGAAATCTCAGAATATGTGTCTTCCTCTAATGACAGAAAACTCTAAGCAATGATGGCTTCTCTTCATCCAGTGTTTTCTTGCTGGAGTCTCTAGTAAGCACACGTGGAAGCCTCTGCACACTGACAGACAAGATTCAATCTACGAGCCACCAGCCTGCAGCCTCTGGCGGGAGGAACGGTGACTGAGGCATCACACACGAGGGTCTCTTTAAACGGCCTCCAGACAGAACCTTGGACACAGAATGCAACGTGCAAGTTACGCGATACATCAGTCCAGAGAGAAAGGAAGTGGGTTCAGGAGACATCTCCTGACCTTTCAAAAATGTAGTCATGAAGAAGTGTAGTCATGATAGAAGATGCAAAAAGACATCCAGGTCAAGGAAAGGGTACCTTTGTGATAAAAAAAAAAAAAAAACAAGAAGGGGGCCTCTGACAACACCACGAATAGAACAGAAGACACGGCCTTGGAACAACCAGGGGATATTTCTTTCAAAACAAGAAGAGAAGTGAAGTTGCAGGATAACCCAAGAATTCCCCGCAACTAAGAGGAGGAAACAAGAGAGCTCCCACTGGGACGTCTTCAGAGTCCCCTGTCAAACAGATGATGGACTTTGATGAGAATGGCAGGTGCTGGGGGCGGGTTGGGTGTGAGAAGTGGAGAGGGCTTGGAACAGCCGCTGCGGGCCCTGCGAGGCTGATTCCACAAGCGAGGAAAGGAATGCTGAGCTGCCGCGAAGGCTTGCTGACATTCTCGGGCACAAACTGTCGTAAATCCCAGCCCAGCCTGGTGACTTTGGCCAAGAATTCTTGGCAACTTCAGATCTTAAATAACTGCCTGAGCACACGCTCTTCTTTGTGAAGAGTGGCAGCGGGAGAGATTCAGAGATCATCCCCTTCTAGGGAACGACTGGAAATCAGCCACAGATACGGTTTAGTGTGTGTTTTGGTCACGTACTCCCATAAACAAAGGGCTGACTGCATTCTTTCCTTTGGAGAGCACTCCAGTCAACCCTGTTTCAATCCATCAAGGACTAGATTAAGAAAGGAGATTAGCAGAGCATGACACAACTGTCATCGATTTTCTGAACAAACAGAACATCTCTAAGGCAAATATTTTGCTAATTTCCGTAAGTGAAATAAACTAGCTCTCCGCCCTCCTTCATGAATATATATACAATGTTCTCATCCAAACTAAGACATGCTGGAGAATACAAGAAGGTGCTATTAATAATTAAGTGGGAACCATGAGCACAACTGGAACCGACCCAGGCAAAGTAGAACATATGGTTCAGCCTTATTATATATGGCCCCCACAAAATTGCTAATGGCAGCTCGGAAATGCATGGAACACACAGTTTTGTATGTTTTTGGTCACGAGAGAAATGGACAACTCCCAGCAAACTCTGAGCAACCAGGACATAAAGCCATCAGAGTGTGCCAAATCCCATATTCAAATGACTGGGGTTAGCTAACCCATAATAGCACAGAGCCAGCCTAGAATAAAGAGGGAAGAAGCAGGTGATTCTTGTAAAGGACAAATGTGAAGCCACCATGACTCTGAGAAGACTCAAGTCGGAGCAGGCTCTGTGGCTGGCTAATGCCGAAACACTGTTTTGGTTTTCAAACCAAGTTTGGAACAGATGTACAGAAACATATTCGACTGAAATGATAATCCATCAATAAAATCAAATCCAAAATATAAGATCTTCAGAGTGGCCTGAGCTTCCCAGTAGCTTATCTGGACCAAACATAAAAGGAGACACTTCTTAGGGAAAAAAAAAAATCTATGAAGATTACCAAAGCATGTACGAGTAATTAGAATGCTCCTTGGATATTCAAAAACAGCAAGCAGAAACAACAGTGACTAATGAGTGATCTTGAGGCCCTGGGGAAGTGGTTCTCAAACTCTGGTGGTCCCCCGACTGGCAGCGGCGGCATCACTGGAGAACTGGTTAGCAGTGCAGATTATCGGGCCCTCCCTGAACATGCTGAATCAGGAACTGCCATCTTTACATCCGACATGTGCTTCTGATGTGCAGAGAGTTGAAGGGCTGCCCTTGATGGAAGCAGCTATCCAGCAGCCGGGATTAGAGGTGTAACTTCTGAAGTCCGGGTGAAGGGTTAGGTCAGCTTTTCTTCAGAGCCTTACTGCTAAAGCACTAAGTTCTTGCTGCCTCTTTGTGGGCCATGGACCAGTGGTAACGACATCCCCTGGAAGCTTGTTCGACGTGCAGAATCGGGCTCCCATGTACACTGACTGAAGCAGAACCAGCATTTCCAAGGTCCCCAGGTGATTCCTCTACACAGTCAAGTTTGAGAAGCACTAAACATTCTAATAACCAGTGAGACCAGTGGGAGGCCCCTTGCTCACCTCTCACTCAGGGGCTGGGGTTAGACTTGGGGAAGCACGTGGGCTCTGAAACAGCTGCTAACGCTGCAGGCCCTGCCTTTCCTACAGGCCCCCTCTGTGGCTTCCTAAGAAACCTCCACTTGTCACTGCTGACTTTGACCTAGTGAGCTGCTTAGCCTTGAACATGGTTGAAGGTGTGGCTAGGGACACAGCTCTCTGAACTGCCTGTGGTTTGAAATGCCCAGTAATAATAAAAACATAGGCCAGTGTGTAATCCACTCCAATCTCACAGGTAATATAGTAGAAATGGACAGATTTTTTGTCCCAATAAATCACTTCTCTTTTTAAATAGCAGATGAGATCCTTCCCAAATTTGGGAGCCATTGAGTTGTGTAAGAGAAAAAATAGTTAACACATGTGCTCCAAAGAAAAACCCACCAGATTTTTTTTTTCATCTTCATCACAAGTAAAAAATATCTGTATTTTTTTTTTCAACCAACCTGGTAACATGGATCCCTCATTAGCAGTCTCAGACAGATTAACACTCTCAGGAAATGAATAGACGGGGCTCGATTCACCCACTCTCTGGAAGGAGAAAACAGGAGAGAACATGTTTGTTCATGTCGAAAGACCAACGTGCCAGTTCATGAATAAACAAGACTGTGGAGGAGAATAAGGAACATACAAAGGAATAACATTAGTTTACTAAAAACTTCATCTGCATGCCCTGGCTGGGGTGGCTCAGTGGATTGATTGCCAGCCTGCAAACCAAAGGGTCACGGGTTCAATTCCCAGTCAGGACACGTGCCTGGATTGTGGGCCAGGTCCCCAGTAGAGGGCAAGCGAGAGACAACCACACACTGATGTCTCTCTCTCTCTTTCTCCCTCCCTTTCCTTTTCTCTAAAAATAAATATATTGAATCTTTTTCAAAAATGAAATAAAACTTAATCTTTAGTGGGAACTGTTACTCGGGACTTAAACGCTTGACCCATTTTAATGCAAAACACATGAAAACCATCATCACCCTGAAGTGCAGGCCCACAGTGTCACGTGGCTTGCCAGGCCCTTACCGACTCCAGGCAGCCCCGGACCAAAACAAATAGCTAGAGGACCCTGTAATTAGGTTCCACTTAATAAGAATGGGTGCCCTAATAACTTAGTATCCATTTGAAAAATAATACACATATGCTAAAAGAAAAATGTTTGCATTTTATTCTTAAATAACCACATTCACTTATCAATGGGGGGTGTGCACGCAGACACTGAGCAACCGCTCCAGCCTTGGAATCGGGTTGGGCAGCAGCGTCTCTGTGTCCACTTCCACCTGCCTTTCACCACAGCAACCGTGGAAAACCCAGCGTCAGTGAGACACGCCATCCAGGCGCCCAGGAAGTAGCACAAGCTTAGTGCGGAAGTCGTAAACTAAACTACTTCGTGTAGTTTGCACTGCAGCTGACGGCTACCATGTATCCCTGTTGTCCTTGAAAATTTGAAATATGCCCTGACACCCCAGGGTGTTCCCTGAAGCCCCCAGGGCACTTCAGTGGGCAGCTGGGGTGACTGAGCCTTCGGTGCTTCCCATGGCAGCCCTCTGTGGTGTTTTAGCACTGGAGCCTCCCAGAGAATTGGAAAGATGCTCCCTGAGGTGACACGAGACCAGTTGAGAGCAGCTGTTCTAACCCAATGTGTGTCGTGGTGCAGACGCCACCAACACGGCACAGGCTGCATCGGAGGTGAGAAGCTAGGAGGCTGAGCACTTGCGGGGACAGCAGCTTGCCACTGTGCGCCCTGCCTGAGTCAGCCCTGCAAGGTGGTCCCTGCCAGGTGACCCTTTTCTCACACTGCTCTCCGAGCTGGTCTAACACGGCACTTGGTACAAATGTTAACAGAAACCTAAAATCAAAAGTATCTGCTATTCCATACTTAGACAGGAAAAACTAAGGAAGATAGAGGACGTTGTTCCAGATTAGAATCCACAGAATTTCTCCCCCCCTTTCTCGCACCTCCACAGCTGAGCTGGTTGTGCATCAGGCGAGGTCACTTTAAAGGACCTGCCCCTCTGTCAACTGAAGCATTTACTAGAGCTGGATCCCAAGCCAACTCTTGCCTGGCTTGTCCCATCTTGATCCTTAATGGTAGAATTTACCTTCGTCTTCTCTACAGTCCTGAGAAATTCAGCTCTGCCCACAAACCTGCACATCCCAAACCTGAGTGCAGAAGTCCCGACCTCCTCAAAGGCAGGATAGACATCTGGGATTACTGTCACTAAAAGGAGGTGTCCTCCCCCACCCTGTCTCACTGACACTCCACCACAAGCCACTCACCATTCCTGCCATCTACCAAGCCTTAGTTAGCTCATGGGAAGGAAGTTGGTAAACATGTTTTTCCCACAGCCTCATATCACCAAGGGTGCATGACTGTTCTGTATAGATCAGAGCCCCACACAGAGGCCTGGCCCAGTGGGGAGAGGGTGGACAAGCTGTCCCAAGAGCGTTGCTGGTTGAGAATTATTCTTCCTGCCATCACCAAGGCTCCTGGCTGGAGCTGCCCACCCCAGCTGCGGTCAACACTACAACCCTTCTCCAGCACAAGCAGGTGGCAGTAACACCTTTCCTATGGACGCAACCCCGCTTTCTTCTTAAGAAAAGGGCAGGATTCAACCTCTCCCAGGGCTACTAGCCCGGCAGAACTATCCAAGCTCGCACTGGGAAGCTGTACTACATACAGTTCATCCTGACTCCCCCACGTTGGGAAAAATAATGCAGATTGAAATCTCTGAATCTAAAACAATCACCTATGGGAAAACTTGTAAAGATGTGGTTATTCTGAGGCTCCTATTGCAGAGAAAATAGCTTTAGTCTTTATCAGTAGGGAAATGGCACATGACTGGTTTCCCTTGCAGTGCTTGGGTGAGCTAAAGATCGCATGCATGCACCCCAATGAGTGTTGGAAGCAACCTAGCCCATCAGTCAATGAATGGATCAAAAAACTGGTACATTTAGACAATGGAATTCTATGCAGCAGAAAGAAAGGAGCTACTACCCTTTACAACAGCATGGATGGAACTGGAAAGCATTATGCTGAGGGAAATAAACCAGGTGGTGAAAAACAAATGCCATATGATCTCACCTATAAGTGGAACCTCATCAACATAACAAACAAGTGAGCAAAATAGAACCAGAGACACTGAAATAGAGAACAGGCTGACAGTGACCAGAGGGGAGAGGGGAGGGAATTTCAGGGGGAAAGGGGAAGGGTTTACAGGAACAAGTATAAAGGACACATGGACAAAAACAGGGGCGGGGGTGGAAACGAGAGGGGATGGGGAGCACTGGGGAGGTGGGCTGGGATGGGAGTAAAAGGCAGAAAACTGTACTCGAACAATTAAAATAAAATTAAAAAAAGAAGAAAGATCGCATGCAGCCTCGACTGCCCTGCCAAGATACATCCCACAGACCTGACGGGAAGAAGGGTTAAGGTGCAACAGCTGCTGGCCACCTCATGAGGTGCAATGCTGATGGCCTCCCATTACTTAAGGCACAGGTGGCAAACACAAGGCCCTCTACCTTGTGTTACCCAGCTCAACACCTTGTCTCTACCTGGTGGCAACGCCAAGCTCTCACTTAACTGTTAAGGAGCAGTTACATTTATACAATCCTAAAATTACATTTGGCCCTTTTAAGGCAACGGTGAGGCTGATGTGGCCCCCGCTGAAAATGAGTTTGACACCCCTGCCTTAAGGAAAAAACCATGAGACATACTGAGAGATGATTCTTGGTACAAATATTTGTACATTTGGTATTATCCCTAACTGTATGCAATCTTTATGAGAAAAGTTCATGGCCTCGCCAATATTTTTTCATATCAGAATAAATATGAAATGCTTTTTGTTTCCTGCCCCCTCTTAAAAAAGAGAGAGAAAAAAATGATTCCACAATGGGTTTTAATTTCTTTTTAACTATTAAAGGAGTGTAAATAAATGAAAAGTTTCAGAAAAGTCAGAGAGTTGAAAGTTCTATTCCAAGCAAGTGGCATTCTTTTTGCTTTGCAGTTTTGGGACCAAAGTCCAAGTTATTAATATTTCTACATGATTCTGGCCCCCACTGCTGTAAATGTAAATAGAATTCCTGGTGTCCGAGTCGTCTGGCTTCTCCTCTCTGAGCACTGACCTCTGAGGGGGCAGTTGTCCCTTCCTTGGCTCCCAGCCCTGGACTCCCCACAAGAATGTGGCACCTCGCATGCAGCTCTGGTGTTCAAGGGGAATGGCGTGTCCTGTAAGACGATATAGATCTCTGTTTGCCTGAAGTTGGGGGACGAGGAAACACACAGTTCTCAGCGCCACCGAGAACTGCAGAGAATAGTGGTGACAGCCTGCGGGTTGGCCTCCTTTCACTGCAGCAGCAACTGTGGCCCCGAGGCGCAGAGTGACTGGCCCAAGGCTGCGTGGAGATGCAAGCTGGTGCCTGACTCCCAGGCCAGGGCTCCTGCCATCCTCCCCAAGCTGGCCTGACTCGAGGGGATGACAGAAGAGAAAGTGACTCTTGTTATGGGAGCGGGAGGGCTCAGCCCAGGGGCCGGGGGTCCTTTGAGGCAGCTCTGAAAAACCTGTCTGTCTGCAAAGATAGTGTTTCCCGGGAGACTCATGTCCCAATATAGCATCCACGCAGCATCGGATTCACAGCAGGCAAATATTTATCCCCTCTTGTGACTGAACTTTTGCCACAGCTTTCACAGGACTATTAATACATGGCAGCGTGACCAGCTCCCATGGCCTTTGTCTGCGACCAGCTGCCATGTCACTTTCAGCATCAGATGCCACCTTCCGCTGTCAATGTAAAGAGAAGGAAGCTGGGATCAGGCTGAAAAGGGAAAGGGTAGTTGGGGGTTCACCTTCTCCTATGGTGGAAGAAACCAATACATGGTATGAGCGTTCCAGGGAAACATCAGTCACAAAGCTGCGATGTTGAATATTGAATCAAGCTGCGAATACTGAGATAAAGGAGAGCATCGGGTGGTCTGGGGCTAAGTGAATCCAGGGGCTGACGAAAACACCGGAGGTTTCAATCTAGACCCCGTTTGCAATGTGCTTCCCTCTATCTCGCTCCCAGAATAAGCAGCAACTTCATGATAGGGTGTTACTTATATTTCCCGTTTCATATTGTTGTATTATTTGCTTTACTACAAACAACAGCAAAACTGCCAATTTTTAACTCCAAATGTTAAAGTAGAAGAACTCAAGCCTGTTTCAAAATAAGTATTACCACAAATTCAGATGACAGAGCCCTATCTTTTGGATAGTTGATAAAGTAAAATAACATCAAAGTAGAAGTTGATTATAAATGAATATTCAAGGAATCTACTCATTGGTTCCACTATTCTTAATGGATCTTTGTTCTTCCTCTGTGTCTGCCACTAAACTCACCCAGAGCAGGCACCCTATCAGAAGTCCATCCAAGGAATCACGCTGGTCCCTAAAGTCAGATGTTGAGCAGAAAGGACTGTCTTCTGGCTGTTCCTTCTAGATAGCTAATGAAGGTTTCAGAGGTAGAATGCTTTCAAACATTTATTCATCACCTACTAGGAGCCAGGCACGGTTACACACCCAGGGACGAAAGCATGCATTTGTGTTCATGGCGCTTCTTCTAAAGGGAGAAGACCACCAATACACACAAAGATGAAAATGTATATGGGGTGGTGGTGACCAGTGAAGAACAGCTAAGGTTAAGGGCATAGGGACACCAGGGATGCTATTTTAGGACAGTCAGAGAAGGGTTCTCTGATCAGATTAGCATCTGAGTGAACTGAGGAGAGGGTCTAGGTCAGGATAGCAGAAGAGTTAAGTATATAGTCCCTGAGCAGGAGTGCAGGGGTTTGTGCCAAGAATGGCAAGGGAGTCTGCAGGACTGGAGCAGAGGAAGCAAAGACAGAGTGAGGGGAGGTGAAGTCAGAGAGAGGGCAGAAGCCCAATCCGCAGGGCTGTGCAGAAACCAAATAGGGACTTTGGACTTCTTATTCTGGAAAGTCACTGAAGGCTTTAGACTGAGGACTGCCATGATCTGACAGAGAGTTTGAAAAATCCTTCTGGATATGGTATTGAGAACCAAGGATCAAAACAGGGAACCCAATCAGCCCACTGCAATAGGCCAAGCAAGAGAGGATGGCAGCTGGGACTCAGTTCATAGGTGGGGGGCAGGGCCGAGTAAAGCTGAGGGGAAGGCAATGGTGGGAGAAAAATCCAAAGTCCTGCCAGGCATGTTACCTTTAAGATGCCCAAAAGGAGAAGCCCACCAATCACTCTATGAAACAAAGATGAACTGTCAGTGAGAGAGATATAATTCTAAGGCACAGTCTCTCAGAGCAAAGCTGATAGAGTCATCTACGGATGGGTGAACTTCCATTTGTGGGACCATTTGGAGCTGTGGGAATGTGTTTTCAAAACGTGTCTGTCACTTATTGCCTGGCTCTCAGAAGCTCCTATACTGATGGGAAACGGTCATCTACTGATTTGGCCAGGTTAAAACTGGTTCTGGTGGTTACGTATGGCCCAAGAACAAGCAGTCCATTCCTGGGAAGGTGGGAACATTTTAATTTCAGGACTGTTACACATCCAAGTAAGTGAGTTTTACATGAAATAGTAGTAACTAGTGAAAAAAAGAACATGATTGTGGAAGTAATAATTTTTCTATGGTGCAAAACTAAAAACAAAATCAAAATATACTTTGATTAATAAAAAAACCACATACTCAGTGAGGCAAAGGAGAAAAGAATGCCATTCACGATTTGCATCATGGGGGATATTTTTCCCAGCTGGCCACTGCTGGGAGCAGCTGCTTCGCTCAGTTGATGGTGTTGGAATTGTAGAACAACACAACTCATCCAGTCAAGATGGAGGCATAGATAAACACACTTTGCCTTCTCACACAACTACAGAAAACATTACAACTACACCACATAACAAATATTACCCAGAACAATCAGAAAATCAAGCTGTATGGGAGTCTGACAACCAAGGATTTAAAGAAGCCACATTCATCCAGACAGGTAAAAGGGGAGGACACATGGAGATGAGCCAAGAGACATGGAGACGCAATATGGCACAGAGAGGCAGCAGAACAGGTGGCCCCACATTCACGTATGGTGAGCAAAAATGGGGAAGGATACCTCAGGAGCAAGGGACCCCAGACCCAGCCCAGACCACACAGCCCAAGTTTCCAGCACCAGGAAGAGAAGTCCCCACAACTCCCAGCTTTAAAACCAGGAGGGGTTGGGCAGCAGAAGAAACTGCCAGCTTTTCAGAAGACTCCTTATAAAAGACCCACATGAACTTAGGACTTACGTGAATCTATCCATTCTGGGATTCAGCCCCAGGGTAACAGCTGGCAGGGAACCAACCACACACAGGGAGAAGGTGAAGTCTGGAAACAGGGCAAGTGCCAAGAGACAGCTTCTTCCATGGTGAACCTCCAGAAGCCAAGCAGCAGCACTACCCCCTTTCCGACCATCTTCCCACACAGAGTTGCAAATCTGGGAAGCAGGTTGTCCCACCCTGGTTATCACCTAAGGCTCTGCCCCACACAATTGACAGGTGCCTTTTCTACAATAGGACACCCTACTAAGACAAGGAGTCAAAGCAGCTCTGCCTAATACACAGAAATGAACACAGGAAGGCTGCCAAACTGAGGAGACAATGAAATACGACCCAAATGAAAGAACAGAAGAGAACTCCAGAAAAAGAACCAGAAAAACAAAAAAGATAACCAACCTATCAGATGCAGAATTCAAAACACTGGTTATCAGGATGCTCAAAGAACTCATTGAGTATAGCAACAGCACAAAAAAGACCCAGGCAGGAACAAAGGTTACATTAAATGAAATGAAGAGTCATCTACAGGAAACTTACAGTGAAGAGGATGAAGCTGAAAAGCAAATCAACAATTTGGAACATAGAGAAGGAAAAAGCATTCAAACAGAACAGCCAGAGGAAAAACAAATTTTTTTAAATGGAGGATAGGGTAAGGAGCCTCTGAGAGATCTCTAAATGTTCCAATATCCAAGTCATAGGGGTGCTGGAAGGAGAAGAGGAAGAGTAAGAAATTGAAAACTTATTTGAAAAAAATAAGGAAAGAAAACTTCCCTAGTTTGGTGAAGGAAATAGACATACAAGACCAGGAAGCACAGAGAGTCCCAAACAAGTTGGACACAGAGAGCACCACATCAAGACATACCATAATTAAAATGCTGAAGGTTAAAGATAAAGAGAGAATCTTAAAAGCAGCAAGAGAAAAGCAGATAGTTACCTACAAAGGAGTTCCCATAAGACTGTCGGCTGATTTCTCAAAAGAAACTTTGAAGGCTAGAAGGAACTGGCAAGAAGTATTCAAAGTGATAAAAAGCAAGGACCTACAACCTAGATTGCACTGTCCAGCAAAGCTATCATTTACAATGGAAGGGCAGATAAAGTGCTTCCCAGACAAGGTAAAGCTAAAGGAGTTCATCATCACTGAGCCATTATCACATGAAATGTTAAAGGGACTTATTTATGAAAAAGAAGATCAAAACTATAAATGTTAAAGTGGCAGCAAATTCATAACTATCAACAACTGAATCTAAAAAACAAAGCAAACAACCAGAACAGGAACAGAATTATAGATATAGAGATCATTCGGAGGGTTATCAGCTGAGAAAGGGGAAGAATAGTGTAAAAGTCCCTTTTTACAGGGATTAAGAAGCATAAATGGTAGGTACAAAACAGAAAGGGTGATATTAAGAACAGCATAGGAAATGGAGAAGCCAAAGAACATATATGCATGACCCATGGACAAGAACTAAAGTGAGGGGGAGTGCTGGAGGGAATGGTGCTACCAGTTGGGGGGGAGGGGAGAATTTGAGACCACTGTAATAGCATAATCAATAAAATATATATTTTTTTAAAGATTTGCTTCAGGACGTTGGGCTTGTCCCTGATCTCTCAGCTACCTTATCTATCAAAGGAGGCTCAACTGGATTTTTATTTCAGGATCCAGTCTACGTACATCAGTGGATATCATTTTTTGTGGTATATACACACCGATGTGTGTGTGTGTGTGTGTACATTTTAAGTTTGGGATAAACTCTAAATAATTCTTCAGGGGAAATAAAAATGTAAGAGATAGACATTTGTTCCAATTAAGTGATAGGAAAAAGGGAAATCATTATTCTTGCTTGAGGATTACATGAGATCCTAGGTTCTTAAAGCTTATTTTATTTCCTTCTACATAAAAAGGTTGTGAAACTCAGAGAAAAAAATAACAAAAGGACATTACAAAGGATATTCAGTCAATGATTCAACTCTTTTAAAAATTCTACTCTGTATAAAAGCAGAATACAATTTTGTATGTTTATAATAATCTCTCATATAAATGAAGAAGAAAAAGCATATAACTAAAAAGATTAGAAGGAAATATAGCAACAGTTAATATAGCTGTTTCTGAGTAATATAAAAGGTAACTTTTCATTTTTTGTAATTTTTTGTATATTTCCATTTTTTTACAGTGATCAAAACAATTCAGTGCAATGACATCACACTTTATTAAGACTCTTGGGCCCCATGCTCTTCAATAAAGCCATTGCCTATGGCTTGAGTTGGGGAATCAAAGACCCAAACTCCGGTCTTCAGAAGCACAGGGTATAGTGGGAAGGAACACAGGCCCAGGGCCCCAGGAGGGAAGGGGCAGGGCCAGTTGAGGGGCCAGCAAGTGGAAGATGTGGGGCAGTATCCTTCAGGTGAGGATGAGCATGGGCCAAGGCTCAGAAGTGAGAGGGAATAACTTTCCAAAATCAATGAGAGGTTCATTCTGAACTGTGTGAGCCCAAAGGATACAATGGGAAGGCTGAAAATATAAGGCTAAGAAGGAACAAGATCTCAAGAACACCATCAACCAACTGAGAAACTGGAGTTTAACCCTGGCCATTAGAAGGTTTTTAATTACCTAAAGACCCAGTCCCGAGACTTTTGAGGACCTTAATGAACATTTGTCTCTATCCAATCTGTGGGGCTGGGCAGAGACCTCTCCGGGAGGTTCCCCATCTGACAGACTTTACCAGGGTGACCAGGCTTCTCTTTTCCTAGGCAAGAAGGATGCCTTCAAAGGCCCCCGATGGCCTCTCTACCACCTGATGAGATAAAAATCACAGAAAAGAGCCTGTCTCCATCAATTCACGCATTTTAAAACCTTAATCAAGACACTGAAGACACTGCTGCTGCAGGCTAACTTCTAGTCCCCGCCCTCACCTCCCCGACACAGGGTCTGGATAGCCAATGCGGAGGATCAGATGAAGTTCAAAAGAAGAGTCATTTGCAGCAGACATATGCCCTACAGTAGACAAAGACAGCAAGGGTCTGAGTAGTACGCAAACAACTACATAGGCGCTCTTGGTGAGAGGCATCTGTGAAGTTCCCAGGATACTTTTCATAGCATTTCTAACAAGAATGTGAAGTTTGGGCCAGATGGTGTCCCCAAGTTCAAACAGTTCTTGAGCTCTTGTACAGAGTGTAATATAACCTTCCCAATCTATACTCCCTATTGATTCATTTCCAAAACATTTCAAAATTGCAGCAGACATTTCAGAAAATGTGTGACATAAAATAATAAGGATACCAGCTTGTTTTTATCAAAAAAGTGACTGCATTTTTGGACAAACGATAAGCTAAAAAAGATCAATGCTAAATAGTTCTCTTTTAACTGAGATTAGAGAACCTAGGACATCTTCACCTTTATAAAAATTACAGGTAGAAGAGGGGATATTCTGGCAATTCTAGAATAAAAGTATCAGGAAGAGGTGAGTTAAAAAACTCATTTTAAAATAATACCAAATTTCAATAAGCATGTCCTCAGGTGAGGATTTTAAAAATTAATGAATAAATAACACCAAATTTCATATTAAATAAGGGTACGATTCCATTTAAATATTATCTTAAAAATAAATTATAAAACTAAGACATAGTTTATCCCACATTTAGCAAAATTTAAGTTACAACTGTAACTCTAACAACCAGAAAGAAGCAGGAATAGATTCTGCTGACATCTTCCAGCATACTTGTTCTGGCAAAACCATGTAACATGATCCAATATCCTTGAACTCACTTTTGACTTTCACAGCATGAAAAGCTTTATTTTTGCAAATATGTTAGAAAGATTCATCAGTTTTTCCTAATAGCATCTCCTGACCTTTGTTATATAAAATATGCTTTTTTGAAGTTCTAGCTTTTCATCTTCCTTCTTAATACCCTCTTCTTCAATTCAAAGTTACTTTCAGTAACTCCATACAATTCTACATCTTTAGCCAGATTTGCAATTTCATTTCACAAGTAGGTTATGCTATCTTTGCACTGTATTATAGAATCTTCACCTTGTCTGGCACTGAGCAAGGAATAAGCCAATGGAGAGGTCGCTCAGAGGAATGGATAAACAGAAGAGATATTTGAGTAGAGGTCAATTTTATAAGTGGTCAGTTAACTGGAAAATACGTCAATTTTGTGACAACTTTTACTTCTCTACAGAACCTCATGACAACCTCATCTTGGATACCAAGCACTCTTTGTACTTTCTTTGTAATGCCTTCCAGATAAGATAAAAGAGCACACTCTACTATAGACAAATGATGTTCCGGCAGAAATAACAGTTGGAAGATCACAATTTGCTCCCATGCTTTGCCACACGTCAAGATTCAGTACCATGTGCGACCAGAAGTAAACTTAGATCCAAAGGCGATACTTCACTTGCCCTTTGAGATCTGCCATGAGGTGTTTACAGCGTTACCTTATCTGACTCTGGATTAACAAGTCCTGTTTCATTTCAGAGGCTGCCTGACAATCCCACTCCTGAGAACCAGGCAGTACCCCAGGTCAATCTTAGGGAAAGAACCCAGAAAAGAGGCCTCTAGAACTGGGGGTTAAGGAAAGACTGCAGTTGGGAAGAAAGGAATAGGAGAGGGATGACGAGAGCAACATCAACTGGGCATAAGTCAAGAGAGGAGTTGGAAGGGCTGACACTCCTAAATTCCCCCTCAGCCATACTCAGGGTGAAATGGAATGGCATAACATCCTGAAAATGCCGATCTTGTCTACAGCCAGGGGTGGACCAAAGTGCACACCCTCAATCTCATCCAGCCTTTGGTGGCCTCGATATAAATAGTTTATTTGACCACATTTTCCTTTATACTTGGGTAGCAAATAACTGTTTGGCTGTGCAGAGTAGACTCTGAGTCCCTAGGAAGAAAGGGACCACACATCCTATTCATCTTCATATTTCCTCCCACTCTTCTCTCTCCTCCATTTGCTCTATCCTCTTCCTTGCACATAGCAGATGCTCAACAATATGTTTATTGAATTGAATCCAAGTCTTTCCGTCAACACTTACTCTGATGTTCACAAAGAAAACGCATAGTAAACCACACCAAAAAAAGATCCTGAGATGTATTTCTTCAATAAGTCTAAAGTTAGAGGGAAAAGGAAAAAAAAGATAGTCTGGCCAACTTACCAAGGTTATTTGGTGTGAGAAACAATAGACCTTTAGACTAAAGTCCTCTTTCACCCAACTCTGCTTTCAGAATAGAACTGAACACATCAATCTGTCCACAGCCAAAGGATGATATAAAAGGCTGTTCTTACTGTTTAACATTCCTAAATTCCTTCTCATACTATGAAAGCAAGATCTGTAATCCCCTCTTTCTGGTTTGAAGATTTCCAGGCACTGCTCATATTGCAAGCCAGTAACATCATCCGATATAAGATGCCTCATTAATCACTAAGAATTTAAAAAGGTCCTGACAAGGGATCTCTTAACTGCAGAATTGTTAAGATCTTTTTCAACCGTTGGATGCCAACCATTACCCAATTGTTTTCCATAACAATATCTGCTTCTAGTGCCTTCAGTGTAGGGACACAGTGAGGTCCTTACTTCTTTAATACAGGAAATCTGCTTCTTTTTCCAAAGCACCAGCCTGACAAATAGCCTATTAAACACCTGAAGAATCCATGATAGTTGTCATCAAATCATATTCAAGAACTTCATTTTCTAATAACATTCCAGGCATAATTATTCTGCTACTAATCACTGTCCTACTCTGTTCAAGCTCAAGTAAAACAATCCAGGACAACTTTAGGCCCTTTGCATGCTCATTAATCTTTCAATAATTTTTTCATATATTGTCAAGAACTAAGGATGGACCCAATTACATAACCCTGGTAAAGATTCTCGGCTTCTTGTGTCATCTTAGTGTAATAATCTTCTGCTTAAACAAGTAAAAGGAATGACAGATGCCATCTCAACCCTCGACTGCTTCACTGTCTAGTACTGAAATATGCAATACTAAAGCCCCCAAAGGATCTAATCATGAGGTCACCACTTATGCGTGTATTCAGTAGCTGACTCAGAGGACCCATTAGGGGAGATATTCCACTGGACTAAGTCAGAGCTTCACTCCAATCAAGGCCTTACATTATTAATATCACTCCTGTTTTCCAAAATAAGATGATTTTATTTCTCATCTCACGGCGACAGAACTCTGATATCTCAGTCAAGTCTCAAAGTCATGGGGAAGATTCAAAGTTTCCACAGGCATCTTTCCAGCCAGTGCTGGTGTGGAGAGGGTCTGGGCCTCCCAGGAAGAGTAGAAGACCAGGTCCTACCCGGACTGACTGTAGGGAGCCTCGTTCACATCTCATGGCAGCGGCAGAGCCAGGCTCACACTTCAAGCAGGCCAGAATGGAGGGAAATTTCCATGCTAACTGCAGCCCAGCAACAGTCAATGGCTCACCCAAACCCCCGACACCCGTGGGAGGGAACCTAGAGAACTTACTAACTCTTCCTTCTCTGCACTCCCACACTGTACCTGTGTACAGAGTAGGGCAAGCAAAGGAAAGGACATTTGATTTGGTCCTGGGATGAAAGGTTGTCACCGGGCTGTGAGTGGATGTTACACACCCACCCTTTTGCCAAGGTACAGACTAAGGCAGCCCATGGTGTCAGTCCTTGCATAGATGACAAAAGTGGACTGTGGATGTTGCCATGTGTTACCCACGTCTCTCTCGTAGGGACCCACACAATAACCTCCTCCTGAGTATCCAAACTCAAGATAAGGAAAATAGTGTAATTTCAGTGTTTCTCATTTTACCTGATTTATCATAAAATTCTAACTTCAGTAGCTAACCAGAGTGATTTTAATGCGATCATCTACAATACCTATTTATTCCTCTCCTTCTAAATGGCCTTTGCTCTATTTAATCTTTTAAATATGTTATATTCAGTCTTATAAATTGCTTCAAACCACATGCTAGAGATAGATAAAATATGTCATTCTTGGGTAAAGTTCTGCTTATCTCTCCTAAGACAATCTTACCTGCATATGAGTCTGTTTTTCACCAAGGCTGTAAAGATCTCCTGAAATAGTTTATGCTGGGGGTGTTTGCTGAAATTCCTCTCATTCTTGTAGTTTATGCTGAGATGAAAGAAACAGAAAAGTATTTCATGACAAAATTTTTTTAGGTAGCTTCAAAGTTACCAAAGAAAGATCGCCTGTATTCATGCAAATGTTGAAGGATTTGGGGGTATTAATATATTGCCAAAAGCAATTATCAGTTGTTAAATAGGAAATAGAAATTCAGTTATAAAGCTAATAGTAATTATCACAGTCAAGCATATATATTTCACTTTAGTGCATTAACTAAATTATGCCCTGCAAACACTGAACAGCTAAAATTGGTCAGAGGAAGGAAGAGGGTATGTGGAGAGAAAAAATGACCCGGGGCACATCGTCAGGACAGCTGTGCAGTAGGCAGAGAACCGCCTCCCTTCACTTTTCTACCCACCACGACCTCATTGGCTGCTGTAGCTATTAACCTGGGTGGCTATCATACATATTTCCTTATAGAGAGCAGGGACTTATTAAATACCATCTACACTGCATCAACTGTGAGTTTTTGTGGTTGCTGATTATGTATGTGTGCGCTTAACAAAGTCTTGAGACAGTCCAGGTTCAGCTTCTTTTTTCTGATATTACAGCCATTAAAGAGGTTAAAAATACCCCAAAACATCCCACTTCAAAACTGGGAAAGGATCAGTGCTAATGCACTAAAGGGTCATGTTGCTGTAGAATATATGATACAACATCTTTGTACATGTTAAAGCAGACCGATTTTAATAAGATCAAGGCCAAATAGGTTGTAATTACATAGACACGCCACCTCGGAGACAATCTCTGGACCCTTGTTCTGCCATCTGTACCGTTCTGCCTTCACAGCTATTGGTGGACACTGGGTCCGTAGCCTAGGCAGGTGAGGGTCTAATGGAATCTGAGTTCAGAGACACTGGTAGGCTGAATATTTAACAACTGTTAAAGAATTTAGTGTTCCTCACTAAAATTATACATTAAAAGTATGAATTTGTAATATCATGTGACTTTTGGGAACTATTAAATTCACTGTCATAAAATAATAGGAAGATAAAATCTAAGCCAAATAAATAACTGATCATTCTAGAACATTCATGCTGATATTTCATGCCATTCACTATTGACATGGCATGTCAAATGACCTTAGCGCATTGTAAAACTGACCGAACCAGCTCCTGGAAGGGGAGTGGCCCCTGAGAATGTGCAGCTTCTAGAAGGGCTACATGGTGACAGCAGAGATAAACATGGACCGACACTTTCAATGGTAAAGGTGAGGCGCAATCCCTTCATCTGAAAACCTCAGTGGTGTTGGCAGCCACCTTCTGTAGCCCCCGCACCTGTCCACAGCAACGGGCTCCTCGGTTTCTCCTCATTGCTGGCGAGGTACAGACAGACCGAAAGCTGAAGACGAAGCTTAGGATCAGCCTGGCAAGGTCAACAACGTGGAACCACTTCCTCATGGAGCAAATGCCAAACGTATATCATAAATGTGTCCTGAAGCTCCTCCCAGTCAGTTTCGCTAACAGCCATATGTCTGTTATGTACACACTATTTATAGGAATGATTTAAACACTGACTGAAATTATTCGGAACCTTCCATGTAAATTTTGAAATGGGTTTTAAATGTTAGCTTCCATGATAAATTTAAATCAAGCTTTGGGCTAATTACAATAGGTTGCTAAAGCCAGGGAAATACTGGATTTCTTACCTAAAATTTTCAAGTTCAACAGCTTCTGTGGACTCATGCCACTGACCTCGCGCCCTGTGTCCACCATCCTTGACGGCAGGCTCAGACTTCGTCATGCTATTTTGGGCACTATCGAAGTTAATGGCTGGGAGCTACAGAAATAGAAGCACAGAGTATAATGAGGATAACAACTCAACACGGGATAAAGAAAGTAACAGAATGGGGGAGGGTGGAGAGAACAAGCCTTTTCTCAAACCAATAGTCGACAAGCTAACTATGTCAAATGGAGGGGTTTTCCAAGATTTAATCACCTTTGGCAAACGTTGACTCTCTCGACCTTAGGCTACTTCATCTTTTGTTACACCTTGTAATACCACCTGTCATATCTTACAGTTATTTATGTATTTGCAGCCTCCCTTAATTTAAGTGTCAGCTGGAAATGGGCAGAAACTGGTCTGTTTCTGTTCGATGCTGTAACCCCAGCACCTCAAACAGCACTGGGGGTACAGGTCTGGGTGAGACCTAGGCACTGGAGGATATTTAGAATTTTCTCAGGCCGTTCAAATGTGCAACCAGAACAGAGAGTTTGGGGATCCAGCCAGAACATTCTGGTATAAAGTGGCCCCAAACTGAGGGGTCACCATTCGTTCCTTCCACTCGTTCATTCTTCAATATTTACCAATCATACATGCTACTTGAGAGGTGTTAGGAATATAAAGATGAAGAAGATTCCAGCACTTTTAATTGGTCTGAACATCATAAAAATGTATTATGGAATTCACCATAAGAACAGTACGATGTGCTTAAATCAACCACAACTTGAGCACATTCCATTTCTACTGTGAGCTGGTAATATTTACATAATGAATTCTCACATTATCAGCATTCAAACAGCTTCACTTACCAAATATTTACCTACAATTGGGACAACGCTGAGAACTGTTTCTTGTAACACAATAAAGCTGAGCATATAGCAAACAAACAGCCTATTCTTTCCAAAGTACAAAGGATGTTCTATAATTAGCTCATTTACTGCATATGAAGTAAGTAGAGCATAATATAACAAAATAAAGGATCCAATTTTCAGTCAATTGTTCCATTCTACATACTGTAATTATCAAATAAAGCTATGAGATGTTGTGCTTGTCTCGTTCCATTGAAGTATTTGACAGAACTCTGCACAAAGACATTTCCTTATCCAAAGAGAGTATGTCTGACCTACCATAGGGCAGTCAGCTTGTAGAACCAATGCATTATAATAGGATATTGTTCAACAGCTAACAAAAAAAAATCCCACAAAAGCAAAAACCTTAAAATCCTTCTTCATCATATGCTAGCCACAGATGAATTCTCTCAAAATATTAATAATAAATCTTTCATCCCATGAAACAGGACATTGTCCTGTGGCAGCTGTAGATTGGCCCACTGAGGTAACTACCATTTCATAGAAGAGACATCTTAGGCACAGAGGAGCTAAGTGACTTGCCCAAGGGTCACACAGCTAGCAAGGGACAGGGCTGGGATTCAAGTCCAGACAATCTCCCTCCCTCTCCAACATCCTCAGTCCTCCGACACCTATCTGTGCATCTCCAATGATGAGACGTACTCTTAAGTCAGCCTACTGTACCTGTTCTACTCTTACCCAACGTTTCCTTCGTACCGAGAGGAACATCTGTCTGCCTGTGTCCTGTCCATCTGCTGGTCCAGCATCACCACCTTGTACAATATCTGAAAGGAACCAGCTGCTTCTTTAAATGTGACAGGTGACTAGCTCTGGAGGGCCTCCCCAGACTCCACGCTGTGAGGACAGACAACCTGTGCAGAGGCCTCCCACCACCTTGCCAGCCTTGTGGAGTGAGCCACCTTGGAGGTGGACCTGCCGGCCTCAAGTGATGTGGACAGGACCACAGTCTTGCTGACAACTGACTGCAGCCCCATCAGAAACTGGGGCCAGGACCATATGGGCACACTGCTTTGAATTCATGACCCATAGAAAGGGTAAGGGACCATAAAGGACCACTGTCACTTTAAACCACTAAGTTTTATAATGATTTGCTGTGCAGTGACAAATCCACCATAGAATAAAATCAGAACCGACAAGTCCATACACTATAAATAAGTGAATAAATAAACAAAAAGTAAAATAAAGTATGATAAAACACTCCCCCCAAGTTCTGGCTACATTAAACTGGTTACCCACCCCAGAAGGGACTGTGGGTTTGACCTCCACGCCTGGGCTTGCGCTGCAGGCTGTAACCCCAATGGCCTTTCAGGACTCAGCTCCAACAGTGTCCTGCAGAGTACCTGCCCAAGCATTCCGGGGCTGAGCTGTTCACTCACCCCCCTGGTGGCAGTACCATGCTGATCTCTCTTATGGCACTTACCACTGGTTAGTGTGATGTCTAGTATACATCAGTGTCCTCGAATCTGACCATCCTGAAAACAGCATTACATCTGCCCATCTTTGTGTTCTTAGCTCCTCTCACAGAGCCTAGTACATGGTACATGTTCAAATGTGAAGCTGTTGAATGAATGCTCACTTTGTCCCCCATCCCTTTGCTAAGCTGATTCATCTAGTAAATTACCTGCGGCAGAGTAATTACATGCCAATTCATCGGCATGTTTGTGGCAGACACACCGTTTGCCAGATGCTGTGGGAGACACTGGGTGCAAGTAAGCAGGTCGGCCCTGGCCTCTGCCCTCGGGGAGTTCACAGACCCATGAGGGCAGAGGAGGGGTTACATTAGGATGAGAACACGCTGCGAAATTAGCAAACAAGAGTTTGTTGGGGTGAAAAGTCAAGGTAATAGGATGAGCCATGGATCAGGACACTGGGCAGATTGTTACACAATCTGGAAGGCAGAGAAAAACTGTATGTGCTTTAGAAACTGAAAAGCACCTTGAATAATATGAGTGACACAGAGAGACACCAACCAATGAAGCGAAGGGCCCTCCTACAATTTGGACCACACCACTTCCGCCTGGAGAGTTCGCCATTCCCTGTTGCTCATGGGATGGAGTACATTTGTACATGGCCTCCCAGCACTGCACAGTTTCTCCCAGCTTTACTTATCACTGCTTCCAAAGGAAGCGTCCGACCACCGTTTTGCTCCAGTGCTTGTTCTCTTTCCTTCAGATAGCTCATTATTTTATTCCCTTCCCCTAGAATGCCTTTCTCGTCAGTTCTACTAATGGAAAACTGGCCCACTTTCTAAGAACCGTCTCCTTCCCTGTGACTCAGACTGAAAGTGGGCTTCTTCAATTCCCTCAAAATCCACGTGCCCACTGCCTGCACCATCCACACAGGATTCAAGTCCTGCGTGCTGTGGACCGGAAATGGCCTGTCGGACCGCAAGATCTGTACCTCACACTCTGTCTTTCCACAGCATCTAGCGAAACCCCTTCTGTTTCAAAGGCTTCTGATAACCTGAAGTGAATTGATTTTTTTCTTCTTTTTTTTTTTATTGCAAACCAATTTCTCAACCCCCTATGGCTTTAAATGTGGAGGGGGGGGGGTGGAATGGAAATTGCAGCTCTAGACAGATAACTTCAGAATTTGTAAAAACCTCTGGTGAAATCTCCCACCAACTTTGTAAATCTCCCACCAGCCTGGAGCAATTCTTCTCCTTGAATTATCTGGCTTCACCGGATGTTGATTATTCTAACCCTGCTTTTGAGGATGGTAGGGGCCTCCATCTGCCTCGGCGTATGTCTGCCCACATCTCCGTCACACTGTGGGACTGTCCTACACAACAGCAGACTCTGCTGTGGTGAAGAGCAAGCAGGACCAACAGCGGAAGTACAGCTGGTACTTCTGGGAACACAAGGAAACAGCGAGGAAAGTGGCCGGGCCCATCGGGGACGCAGACAAAGGACGTCAGTCCCTGCAGTTCTCTGCCCAAACCCACAGTAGATTTTCTCTGCACTGGTGAATTGGCCATCTTGGCCCATTTGCAAATAACAGGCCAGGACTTGCTGGACTGGAAATTCAGGTGAGCGGGCCTTAATCCCAGGCTTCCCTTTTCAAACTGGCTGCTCCAAGTCTCAGAGCCACAGTGGGGCCCACTTACACATTTCAATGGGCAGTGCTGCCCGACTCTGACTCTCCTTTGCTTCCCAACCCTTGTTTTTCCTTCTTCTTTGGCCCTGGTTTTAGTTCATAAAAGCCTGCCATACTTTATGTAGCTTTATACGTCTCCTCACACTCTTTCTGGAACAAGCAAGATATAAATAAATTCTTGATTTATTCTCCCCAATATCTTTCTTCTCTTCTAAATGTCTCTCTACACTATTTTATGGAAAAGAGAATAGGGTGCTCAGAATAAGATTTATTATTTTAAAATTGAAAATGCATGAAAGTTTTATAACAGAATTAGGAATGAGTTTTGTGAACCTGAGGACCTGCACATAGTTGAACATAGTGATTTTCACTGTTTTTCTTAGAATCATCTACCTTCTCAATAATTCAAACATCTAAAAAAAATTAAAAATAAATAAAAATAAATAAAAAATAAATAAAATAAATAAATAAAAATAATTCAAACATCACAAATATGCATTTTTGTGCATGGGAAATGTTTTACAAAAAGATATGCCATATGAACTTGTCAGACAACAGACTGCAAATTCTAAAACTGGTTAAGGGGGAGGGAGACTATTAAACTCACTTTAAGTAAGCCAGCCAGGTGTTCAATGGGGACATAACAGACCTAGTAAGCATGAGCTTCAACGTTGGGAAATTACAGCCAAAAACCAGCATTGCTGATTCTTTTACCCTGGCTTAGAGGGTTATCATATACGCTTATGTGGTGACCCAATTCTTAAGACACAATTCAGCTGGGCAAAAACTGACCGAGAACTCCTGGGAGAGAGGATAGTGAAGCAGAGGCAAAAGTCAAAGTGGCTGGCATCGGGAAATTTGTCACCTTGCCAGGAAATTAGCCATGTAAACGAGTGTTTCCAAAACAAGGGAGAAAATAATGCTACGTGTCAAAGAGGGTGCTTTCAGGAGAGAGAGGTTCGCTTATAGAAAGGAAGATAAACAAAAGCTTTCTGTGGAGGTGGCATCATGAGATTTGAGTCTTGGAAAAAGGTAAGATGTTATAGGAAAGACATTTGGGAGAAGGCAATAGCAAGTAAAAAGAAGTCTGAAATTCTGGTAACATCTCTCAGGGAAAGAGAATGGAAACCGCACCTAAAGCTGCCCGCTGAGTCACCCCGCTTCCCTTACCAAGAAAGATCACGCTGGATGCGGGGCACTCATTCCTGCAGGTTGTGAGCAGTGAGCCAGAAGGACAACTAAGCAGTGTCGAGGTAGGCAAAGGGCAAGAGTGACCACTGAAACAGGTAGAGGGGAGGAAGGGAGTTCCTGGGGGGGGTGGCATTAATAACTGAGGAGAAGGAACTGACAGGAGAGAAGATATTTTAAGGCCACGTTTACCCTGTATCAATGCTCATTCAGCTGGCTTTTGAACTGTACATCATTTAATCTCCCAAGTCATCTAACAGGTATCTCAGTGGTCAGAAGCACACATTGCAGAGAGGCAGTGTTTGGGTTCGGCTCTGTATCCTAGCATTAGCTGTCTGTATGGTCTTGGGAAAGTCACTGAACCTCTGTGTGCCTCTCTGGTTCCTAATCTGTAAAGGTGGGAGCTTCGGTTGCTATGCAGGGTGATGTAGAGAAAGCACCAGGCACATGGTAAGTGCGCCCTAAAATGAGCTAACATTATTTGACCTTTATACGCCATCAAATCATTAGAAAGTCATTCTCCACTATAAATAAATAGATTTAAAAATGCTGGAGTCCTCTGGTAAGTTTGGTTGCTATAACAAAGGCCACCATGTGAGCTCTTAAAAAAATGGGACGAGAATAGCAAAGTAGACTTTGGAGCCATGCCACCAGGGGTCAAGTCCCATCCCTGCCATTTACTAGTTCACAGTGCTAAATAAAGGTCTTCTGTTACTATCACTAGCAACACTGTGTTGTTTCCCAAACTCCGTGGACGGCCTTTAGTCTCATGACTCTCCAAAGTCTTACAAAAGCAAAACCGAAAAGAAATGTTTAGAGATCAGTTTCAAGCAGGGGTACCATTCTTTTTCTTTCTAATAAAAGTATTAAAATGCTGTTATAAAAATAGCCAAAGCTCACTCCTTTTCCCCCTTTTCAGTAACAGACAACGAGCAGCAAGTCTCGAGAACAGTGCTGCAGCACATGGGTAGCGTGACGGGGGAGAGGAGAAATGTGGTAAACAGTGTTTTGAAAAACCAATTGCCCTAAAGCTCTGAACACTAGAATATCAGACATTCAATAGGAGAGACACTGTTTCTAGACCTTAGAGCATCAGTAATGAGGGCATATGGCAATAAGGATAGGATACAGCAAGAGTCAGGCTGTGCATGCTAAGTCTTGGCAGAACCTGAACCAGGTATGAGAGAAACACTTGGGTGAAGAAACACAAACATGCGAAAGAACAAAGAGAAGGAGACGCATCGTTCACAAAGATGGATGATCTGAATCATCCATCTTTAAATAGATCTCTGGAAACATGTGATTGCTTTTTTCACTGATGCATGCACATTCTTTGCAAACACTACCTGTTGTTTGCTTGACTGAACGTTCAAAAGGCACCGAAGTCTTTTAAGATCTGAATAGTCCCTAGGAGAAAGAAGAACATGATGTCAATCAACAGAAGACTCCTGGTGAACTAGTCACGTAAGCCACTGGTGGCACTGCCCCTTGGGGACTGGAACAGATGCACACTAAACATTTCCTTTTGAACTCGATAAATGATCAAACATTTCAGTAAACACCGTAACTCAGAGTAGCTATTGTCAAGGGTCCAAGCTATTTCTCAGAAAGCTATTAAGTCTGGTTGCTGGCCTCTGTCTGAGTTAATAATTAGCAAAGACTTGGTATGGGGTTACCTGGTGGCGATTCCTTGCTGTTTTTTATCAGTTGATTTTTCTGTGGTCTTCACCTTTTTGTCTTGATCAGGCATTGTAAAACGTCAACGCCCCAGAATTAACATCTCATTCCTGTCAAAGGAAACCAGAGGGAAAAACTTTAGTTGGATTGTGTGCTCCAAAATATTGTCAATTAATACAAACAAAAGTCACTTACATCATTTACTTAAATATGCAAACACTAATACTTATTTCTAATACAATAATAAAAATGTTAATATGAACACCATGTACTATTATCATTTAAAGGCCTTTGAATACATTTAGAGCATTGTTTATATTATAGTACTCCATGAGCCTACATTTTCCAAGTCATCCTTGATTTCAAATAATCTGGCCCATGGGCCAACAATATTGTTCTGCAGGTCAGGAAAAGTACCCGTATTGGGGATTTCCAAAATATGTATCTATAAGCAAATACCTAAAGCCCAACTGATGCTCTTATGTCTTCTTACTTGTCTTTCTTACCATAAGCTGCTAGTTCAGGGGGTTCCTCCTTTATCATGGGTCATGTCCATAAGCATCCCAGAGAAAGCCCCATCACTTCCAAATAAGCTTTAGTGTCCAGAGCAACACATAAAAAATGTCATTGGATTTCCCAAATTCCTAAGTGTTTGAGCTGCCACCTGAATCTTCACGTGGATCAATTCCAGTTGTAAGCTGTTCTGCAACAACTGGGTCAGTCTTGCACAGCCCCTGAACTCACCCAACCATCCTGGTAAAAGCAACACAATGGGCCCAAAATGGAGTCACTTATGCTAAGCCCCACATCACTAAAGCAAGACTTAACTACACTTTCAGCTCTCCCAGAAATAGAAACTTAAACCAGCATCAGTTAGGTACTCGATCTGACAAGCCCCTACCATCCTCTCTCAGTAAAGTAACCCTACAGCAACTGGCCTGCTGTTTGAGTAGTATAACACCTTGTTTGCTCCCTTCCACTTGTACAAGTTTTTTTCTGCAGAAACTCAGAGCTCCTTTCTATCTGTTAGATTGTATGCTGCTGCGCAATTGATGAACTGCTGGATAAAGCTAATGAGATCTTTAAAATGTACTCAGTTGAATTCTGTTTTTTAACAAGTGGGATAGTGAGCCTCAGAACACACCCCAGTAGGCATTTCAGTCTTCTGAATTAACCTTCGTTGTTACTGTCACCTTTCCAAAAATAAATGCTAGTACTATTTCCCACCCCCACTCAAAACATGAGGTCATGAATGGACAAAGCAATTTATTTGCTGTTTTCCCCTTAATAAACTTTTTGTTCAATTGTTTCAGTTTACAGAATAAAAACAAAAAGAGAGTTGAAGATACCCATACTTTGAACTATATAGCAAACACGAAAATTAGTATAATTTAACTGAATGTGTAATTTCCACTGTGCTTCAGTGTCACAGCGTGACGTCACAGCGTGTTTTCCAGGCAAGGAAAAAGTGTGCGTCGTTCTCTAGTAACCACACGCCTCGTGTATTGCAAAACTGATGGCCAGAGGCCAAGTGTTTCAGAAGTACTTAGAGGCAAAAGGAATTGCCAGTGGGTGCTTCACTGTAATAAGGAGCGAGTAAAATTTAATTTTGTGAAATGTACAGATAGTTTAAGGAATTAAAAATGATTTTCCCAATATAGTTGTCATATTTCTGGCAAAGAGTTCAGCTGAAATTAATAGTTGGGGGCCAAGGTTCTCATCACAAATGCACACCAAGAGAAACACATCATTGGTGTTTTAGGGTGGTGTCTAGGTGGTAACTCTATGGACTCAGTTCACTCAACAAATATTTAGACACTTTGTCCAATCACACACAGAAAACTGCTAAAAGTAAAAGAGGTTACCACAGGTATGAGATTCTACTACAAGCAAAGAAAAACCCACTTAGGAACTTTAAAATATGCTTTGGACAATATTCAGATAAAGATTTGAATTAGCATTGGCTTTACTTTGGAAGAGAGGGAGGATCGGGAGAAAGGGAGGAGAAAGGAAGGAAGGGAGGAAGGGAGGGAGGGAGGGAGGGAGAGAGGGAGAATCTGTAAATTATTCTTTAAAAGCAAAAGATCTGCGTGGTTTTTATAGAGAGATATTAAGATAACCCCCAAAAGTTCTAAAAGAAATAGAAATTGAGTTAAAAATAAATAGAATCTAATTTTATTTTCCCCTTGAAGACAGAGGGAAAATTCCACATAGACACACTGGCCCTATGGCCTTAAATTCCTGCTCAGACCATCGCCGCAGACTGTTTTAGAAGGAGGAAATGAAAGCTACAACGATTAGCAATGAAAATGTGTTGAAAAGCTCATAGGCTGCTTCTGCTAGGAGATCACATCCATGGCAATCAAATCCTACCGAACCCCTTGCCTTATTCCCTTGTTTAATCTCTGTAATTTTATTGACTGGTGTATAAAGAGGAAATAATCATCTAATAGTTTTATCAGTTTAAGATTAGCATTTACTCTCTCAGCTGGAAGAGTGAAAATAAATAAATACTCTCTGCAAATGTCTCAGTTAAACAGTAAACAAATCCACCAGAACCAAAAGAAACAGACAATTATGTTTATGATAAAAACCAAAATTCTTTCCACTTAATGGCTATTAATATAGAAACCATTCCCAAAAAAAACAACTAACTTTGAGAATTTGGGAATGCTTTAAAATATTTCATCTAATTTCACTTTACAATAACAAAAATGATGACACTGTGCAGACAGTGATCATCCAAACTGGAGCCAGAGATTAGGAGGAGGGTTTGGTGGCGGGGCGTGCAGTTGGGATTTCAAACTGCCCAGAAGACAACTCGTTGCAGAAGTGCCACCAGGCAGGTCGAGCTGCCTAAGGTGGGAGCTCTCCAGGGCGGGTCGATTCAGTCTGCTTCCAAGGAGTGTTCTGGAGCGTATGCTTCAGAGCAGACTAAAGCCGAGGGAAGTGCTTCCGTGCTCTTGTCACCTTCGGTCACTGGTGAAGGGCCACCAAGCGAGGTCATAACTCCCAAGATACCCCTGTCTAGGCAGGTGCTTGCGGGGAGTTCTCCAAAAAAGATATCCAGGAACTGGCTGTTAGAAGCAAAAGAGCACTGAAGACAATATCCAGGACAAACAGTCATAAGGGACGGAGAGGCTCTGGGTGGAAGGCCCATGTCACCCACGGTGACCACTGACTCCAGTGGAGGAGCCGTGGGTGATGAGGGTACAGGAATCTCCACACCCCCTCCGGCAGCTCTCAACTACCTAGCGGGATTTTCCCCCTCCGCTGCTTGACCTCTCCAGCTGCTAGCATGACCTTGTGCCCTAGCAGCAGGCTTCGTCTTTGGCCTCCTTCTCCTCTCTAGCTTACCCCTCCTCCCTAAGGGATCTCTTGCCTTCCCATGGCTTTATAATTCCAAATTTATAGGTTCAGCCCCAACCCCATCCTGACCTCCTCAATGCACAGTCATCTCCGGGATGTCTAACAAGCATCCCAAGTTTAATATACTGCAAACAAAACCCTTGACCCCCACCCCCAGACCCAATCCCCTTAGTGCCCTCCCATCTGGTGTCACTGGCACCACCCAGCTGGTCTGCACGAAGTCCCCAATCCCTCTCCTTTCCTCCCACATTCAAGCCACCAACAAGACAGCTGTCCCTCACCCCCACTTCCTCTGCCATCACTCTATACTCCGAGCCACCACACCTCCTGCCTGGACCACCGTCACCGCCTCCCTAATCTCTCTGCTTACACGCTTGCTCCTCTGTATCCACAGGAGCCCATGGGATTACTTCAAAATTTGAACCAGATCCTGCCACTCTGTGGTTTACAACTTTCCTGTGGCCGCCTGTCACACTGGGCTTCTGCCCATGACTTTCACCCCTGAGCCCTTCCATCCTCTCCCGCTGGCCTGCCCCAGTGCAGCCGTGCTGGCCTTCTCCCAACTCATTCCTGCCTGAAAGCCCTGGCACCTGCCGCTCGCAGTTCCCCTCTCGTGCCCTCCAGCAGGCTCTTCCATGTCATTCAGGTCTCAGCTCAGATGTCCCCTCCTCAGGGAGGGCTCCCCTGATAAATCTCTGCAACATATTCACTATCCCACGCTCATTTTTGCCACCGCTTTATTTCCTTCTGGAGCCCATCAACGTCAGAAACGCTCTTGCCCACTTATCAGCTTCCCTGCACTAGATCATAAGCCCCGTGCGGACAGAGGCTGTGTCTGTTTTAGCCACGGACACATCGCCAGCGCACAGAACAGCACGTAGAACAGCGCAGTACACACAACATAAAAACTCAAAAACTCTTGTGTCACAGTCTGGAAGGAGTAGCTCAGGTATTTTTTTTTTACCAAAGTTTGTGAATTACTTCCTTCCTTTTTAACAATTATTTATGTTTTGAATTAGAGCCCCCAAATCTGGTGCTCCTGCTCAGTGCCCCAGGGAAGCCCGCGCCCCTCCCCGTGCAAACCTATTCATGAAACACTGCAATTGCCTGCTCGCCCCAAGAGACCAGGCATTGGCTCTCCCCAATTCATCAGACACCTGGGAGGCAAACCATAAATACAGGGTGGGGCAGAAGTAGGTACACAGTTGTAAGTATGTGAAACAGTTTATTCTTGTATTATTACTTGTTAATTATTGTATTATTTTCCACTCAGACAACTGTAAACCTACTTTTGTTCACCCTGTGTGTATTGAATAAAAAAATTAACAAATGGATGAAAGAATGAAAGGATGAAAAATTAACAAGTGGTTTTTATTTTTAAAAAACCTGTGTCATTCATTACTCTTGTAGTTCAAAAATCTCTGATAAACCTTCCTTAAAAATCAAATCAAGTGATGAGTATTTGTGATGCTATAATAATCTCGAACACATTCAGGAATTACTTCACCTGGTCGGCCTTTAGGAGGGAAGTTAGAATTCCGCATTAGGTAATACTCATGAACAGTGCTTTGCAAACTATCAAACCATCTAGGAAGCTTTTTTTTTTTTTTCATTTCAAATCTGTTAAGGACCAGTATTGTCAGTCCACATCCTGTTCAGCAATATAAGTCCATTGATCATGTGCTTGAACACTGCGGTGATGTTAAATTGCTGTGAACATTCGTAAACATTCACTCTAGATTTATACTTACCTCCTCGCGGGCCAGTAACACACCAGTTGCAGACCAGCTAAATAGCAATGGCCTAGATAACTGAAGTCTTTCTTGTCAAGTAACAATACTGTCTACCCCAAAACTACAGCCTCAGGGGCGGAGGGGCTGTCACCTCCAGGACAACCAGGAGAGGGTGAGAGATGAGCCTGGAAGAGGAGAGCTTGGTCCGGTAGGGCTGACCCCATAAGCCCAAGCGAGCCCTGCTTCTCTGGGGTTCTGTGTACAGTTTCATTTCAGAAAGGAGTTCTTTGGCTAAAAATACAAATAGAAAACTACTTATTTCCTGGCATTTATTTTACCAATGAGGCCAAAGGGATTATGATACTTGCAATACACAAACACTTGTGCTCACATAAATGTTTCTTTGATTCTAAATGAAAAAGCTGAAATTTAGTGGGGGATGTTTTCTGGGAAAAAAAATGGGAATGGGCACAGAAGTGAAAGTGTATATGTGAAATCCAAATGCAAAATACTTGGTATCTTTCCTTTGTACCTCAATCATGGGACCCAAGTACTACCCCGGGTGGGAGAGAGATTTTCCCATACATCACAGGGCCGGCACATGGGTCTGTGCTTTACAGCTTTAGTCACGCACAGAAATGATCCCAGCTGTGACTCACTATTGAATTTTTAATCCATTTTTAAGAAAAAACGCTTGGAAGTCACTCCCATCTTCTACTGCCATCTGAAATTTGGATTGATGCTAAAAGAAGTCCCCAGAGACACACACCTCATTTGCTGGTGATCACCTGGCAATTGCAAGGTAAACACATGTGCCCAAGAAAGGTATCCAAGCCATGGTAAAATCACCTAATGAACTGTAATTAATCTAAATTGTGCAATACAACCCCACTAACTAAGTACCATGGCACTTGTGACATGGGTTTCAGATTCTCTACCTGGAAATTTTTTTAGACCACAGGTGACTTGGCTGCTCAAAAGACACTTAAAACGGCCTCACCTTTACAAGGTCATTTGATTCATGGCAGGAAATAGCATCAAATCCCACAATCCCTTTTCTCATTCTAATCACTTAGGGTGCACCTTGGTAAATATTCCATTTTGCTTACTCTATTTACTAATGGTTAAAAAAAAACAACATTCAGAAAGTAATACCAGCAAGAGAGGTTGGCATAACTAAAGTTAAATACCACTTGGCTACATCAGATTTATTACTTTGAATAAGAACTAAAATAAACTGCTGTGAACTCTACCACAAAAGGAAGTTAGAACTTCCTTGTACCAACAACATGGAGTATCTATTTCTTTTGGCAAATTGCGGTTGACTCCACATTAAGTGACAAGCTGCAGTTCCGCCTGTGCCCAAGTAGAAACTTAGAGAACTTTCAGCCCTGTAACTAGCTGTCACTGCAGAATGAAAAATCATTTCTGCAATCTTTTACTGTGGATACATTTTTTTCTTAAAATTCCTTTAATGGTAGCTCTGAAAAAAAGGGGTTAAAATAAGATATGACCATAAAACAACAAGAAATAAGAAAAATGTGTTACAGTGCATTGGTTATATGTTACTCTTGATCTTGACCGCTGTACCATGGGCATGCAAGATGCTAACATTAGGGGAAGCTGAGTGAACATTATATGGGAACTCGTTGCACTATTTTTACAGCTTCTATGTGAGCCTAAAATTCTTTCAAGATAAACACTTAAAAATGCGCTGGCCACTTGGGCAGCTTATGTGACTAAAGTGCTCTGAGACTAGAGGACACTTTATTTTTACAAAGAATAATTGCACTTAATCTCATAGATAGAGGTGCTTGGCCTTTTCAAATTCATTGTTTTAGAAAAAACTGTATATCCTGCCCAGAAAGCGTCAAGTTAAATTGGACAAATTACTCAAAACAAGCATGCGCGCGTACACACACACACTTTAAAAATAAAGTGATCAAAAAGTCAAGGAGCTCCCATAAAAAACATGACTTACTTATACCTATTAGAGCCCAAAAAGGACATCTGTTTCTCTTAAAAGGCAGTCTTGATTTTATTCCTTATACTACATTGTTACATTCCCCAGTGAGCTGTGTGGAGCTAGCAGCACAGAGAGTTACTACAAAACAGAACCTTCCAGCACATCTAGTATCAGGGGTCTGACACCTTCCCAGCCCAGGAATGGAATGGAAAGGAATGACAGGTGGAGAGCAGGTGACAGAGGGTGGCAGGACCGCAGTCCAGCCTGAGAAGCACACCTTCCCTAAAGGGAGTCACAATCACACCAGACTGAAGCCAAACAAACTGAAGTGCCTGCACAGGGCCCACGAAGCTGATCCACGGGTCAGGAGTTGCAGATCGTGACTCAGTGCCCTTTGCTTAACACAGGCAGAAACGGAGGCCCGAAGAGGTAAAATGTGCCTAAGAGGAGAAGGGAGACAAAGCCAGGTTCACCTTCAGGGTCCAAATCTTAATGGCAAACTCCAGGGTAGATGGGAAAGAGAGGATTTGTTGACTTTGGCCCTTAGCGGCGGGCAAAGAATGGTATAATAAGAATTGACGCTTGCATAACTCTGCCTCCTGGACCCTGAAGTGCTGACAAACGTCCACTCATTCACCTTGGCTCACTCATGTGAGGTTGGTAGGTGGTGTTCAGTAACAGCGTCATCAGAGCGGGGACAAAGATGCAGTTGCTACAGCGCCCACTGGCAGGAATGTGTCCCCAGCGAAGGGCAAGCATCACCATGGCCTTGCCCCTCGGTCAGTAGATTGACACTTTCCTCGTGCACATAGTTTACACTGTGAACAATTTTCTATTTTTTAAAATTTAAACAAGCTCTTGGAGGTAAAAACAATAAAAAAATTGAATAGTATTTGATTGTCTCCTGATCACTCCCTCAAATATTTACTGACCATGGGCTATGTTAGACACTCCTTCAGAAGTTCACCTTCATTTTCTACTGGCTAATACTAACCCAAGGTGGTCTCAGAGAGCTTCTCCAAAATCAGCTAGAATATATGGCAGACAAGTAGCATCACAGTTTTCTTATTTTCAAGCTTTACTTTACTCCCATTCAAACTCATATCTTTTGTGACAAAGGGAAATACCTGCCGATATGAATGTCATTTCTATGGGTTCCCTCAACTGCCACTGCATAATGGCATCCGTGATGCATCTGTGTTCAGGCTTCGTGTGGCTGCTAACCCCAGTCCACTCAGGACAGAGTCCACCACACGCCTGTGTTAGAACAAACGAACCTGAGACCCACGTATTCAGTAGTGATTGTTTCAAAAAGGAGAAAAGGGTCCAGCTGAAGGAAGAATTTCTATTAGTTGATGAAAATAACTAAAGTGGCACACTAAATTTTTCTTTTCTCATTAGTCCCAAATGTAGTAAAATTACATTTTTTCCTGTTTTTGTGTGAGAGAGAAAGGTGAAAATGATAGTCATGCATTCCTTCAAGAAAAGATTATTAATCTCCCCATATATGCCCAGAATTAAAGATACCGCACTGAATGAGACATGGCCTGAGTGTCTTCCCTGAAAAGTTAACCGTCACGGTAATAAGTTGTGATAATAAGTGAGTCGTGAACTAGTAATAAGTGAGTATGGATCCAGGGGTTAGAAACAAGCGAGGCTGGATTCAGCCCCAGACCTTCTAAGGGTGAAGGAACACTGGTTGACACACTGATGTCCTTAACAACTGGTGGCACTGCAAGCCACTAGAAGCACTTTCTGAGCCAGAAAATAAAATTAAATTGTACCTAATAATATTTCATTTTAACCGTATTTCATTATTTACTTTGCTCTGACTATCTGGAAGACACTACTGGGCACTGCAAAAAAATTTTTCTACAACTCAGTGTGTAGGAAATTATAAATATATAGTTATAGTATGGAAAAATTACTGTCTTTTTAAAGAAAATTTTTATTTATTTATTTTTAGAGAGAGGGGAAAGGAGGGAGAAAGAGAAGGAGAGAAACATCAATGTGTGGTTGCCTCTTGTGTGCCCCCTACTGGGGACCTGGCCCACAAGCCAGGCATGTGCCCTGACTGGGAATCGAACCAGCAACCCTTTGGTTAGCAGGATGGCACTCAGTCCACTGAGCCACACCAGCCAGGGCAAAGCACTGCCCTTTAAATAAAAGGACAATTTCTTATAGTTTAGCCTGAAACAAGATATTATATAAGAACAGTAGAAACGTCAAAAAGCAGAGAAAATCCATACCCAGGAAAAGATTACAAGTTAGATGGATTCAGGGAAACAAAGGTCGCTGTGGGCTGAAGAGCTGCAGAGAGCCTCAGGAACCCTGGGACTTGAAGAGGCCCAGGAGAGCAGGGAGGGTGGGGGAGGATTCCCCGGGGGAGGGAGCCAAGGGATGGAGGCAAGATGCTGAGGGCGGCTTTGGGAGATGGTGGGTAGACGGGTTGAACTGGAGCTGAGGAATCAGGAGAGGAGTGAACGATGGGCCCATGAACGAGTGGTGACCTCCAAAACGACAGCCAACCTACGGCACAAAGTAGTCTCCAGTACTGCATAGCCCTTCGGCATGAACCTCAGAAAAACGACGCCTCCCTCTTCCTCACCCCCTTGCTCGTCTGGTCTCGACTTCTTTTTATTCCATGTGGTTCCAGTCTCTCCACATCTCTCCGTGCTCACTTGCCAACAACCCAGTCCACATCGTACCCTGAACTTCAGCAATCACTTCTTAAATGGCCCTGCAATTTCCAGTTTCTCCCTCCTCCAAAAACCACCAACAAAAAAAATCCACTTTCCACACAACAACAAAAACACCCATTCTTTCTGTGGAACTACTTTGACCAGTTAAGGCTTCATGGGATTCCCGTTGCTCTTAGGATGAAGACAAAAATTAACCAAGACCTTTGCGGTGTTTCATGAAATGGTGCCTCCACCCCCTCAGCCAACCCCACTCACACTTGGCTCCTGAATTCTTGTCCCAGATCTGCTGCTCCTCAGTACCCTGGACATTCACTCCTGGACACAAGTATCCGTTCTTTACGCGAATTTTCGCTGACCTCCCTGATGTAGTCACAGCTGCACCGGGCACTGCCTAGCAGCTCTTGATAAAGAGGCAGATTCAGGCAATAATTCGTAAGTACAGATGCCTGTCTGCTTAGTTTACTGTAAACTAGCCAGGGGTAGAAATGACAGTTAGCTTGCTCATCCCCAGCATCCGGCACAGCACACCAGTTTATAACAAAAGGAGTATTCAGTAAATGATTACTGAATGAATGAGTGAATGAACAAACCAATGAATAAACAAATCCCGTGAAACATGATTTGGAAGCTCCAAGTATAACTGGAGTATCACTGTTTAGATATGGAGAGTAAAGATAATAAAAAACGGTCATTAAATACGTTTGCCCCAGTTGACCCATATGCAGTTATTAAAGAATGTTGGTTTGACGAAAATCCCTTTATACATGTGAGGAAGGCACAAAGTAAATAAGATCTCCGTGATAAATATAGACTAGCTCAAACGTCCATGAGTAGGACAATAACATTTCCCAAAGGAAGGGTGGGTATTCATATTCATATCAAGTGCAACATACACTGCACAGTACATGAATTCCGTGGTCTCCACTGACGAGAGGTTAAAGGTTTAGAAACGATCGTTCCTGCAGCTACACCACTGGAATGGATGACAGGAGACAGGGTGGTCACGGAGACCTGGTTTCCGCTTGCCGACTGAGCGACCTCAGAAAATCCCTGGACCTGTCTGATGACCAGTGTCCTCATTCATAAAAATAGAAATTACAACTTCCCTGTGATGAGGTGGTAGCTAGAACCCAATAAAAGGAAGCCTGTCTAAAACTGCTGGTAACAATATATAACCCTGGCTGGTGTAGCTCAGTGGATTGAGCGTGGGCCTGCGAACCAAGGGATCACGGTTGGATTTCCAGTCAAGGCACATGCCTGGGTTGCAGGCCAGTTCCCAGCAAGGGACCTTACCAGAGGCAACTGTACATTGATGTTTCTCTCCCTCTCTCCTTCCCTTCCTCTCTAAGATAAATAAATAAAATCTTTTAAAAAATAAAAATAAAAAATAAAACTGCTGGTAACAATATAAATGTTACTATTATGATAGCTGTTATACATATTATCATTGGTAATATTACCCTCCAATTTAAAAAGCTTAGCATCCATATTTTAAATCATTTGTCTACATTCACTGACTTAGATCCACTGATGATGACAAATACTGGACATAAAGTTTTCTAAAGTTTTATTTTCAATGTCACAAATCATCTTCATTTTAATTTTCTCACACCTAATGTTACTTAGGTTTTATTACTATAAGCACTTTGATGTATTCATTTAATTTTCAAAACAATTCTATGAGGTGGGTAGGATTGTATCTCCCACTTATAGATGAAGAAACTGAGGCACTGAAAAGCTAAGTAACTTGGCCAAGAACTCAATCTAGTGACAGTAACAGTCATAATAAGATGTTTCCATGGTGCTTACCCTGTGCCAGTGCTGTTTAACTGCTTTTCCAAAAAATCTAACAGGTGCCTAATATCGCTGTCCCCATTTTACAGATGAGAAAACTGGGGCCCACAGGGGCTAAGCAATTTGTCCAAGTAGAACAGCTGACAAGTGGCAGAACAGGGACTGAAAGCCGGGCGTTTCATTTTCCCAGCTATTTGCCTCAGTGAATTTTCTAGATTAGTATTTTCCACTTTATTAATAAAATATCACTTCATACAGTTTTCTCAAATTAATTGACAATTCCCTATTTTTTATACAAAATATATTCAGTGCTATGACTTTTTCTTGATGGCCCAGGGTCATGGCTGCTGTGATTTGCCATGTCTGCCTCATTTTTATTTGAATTGTTACAGAAAGGTTATTTTAGTCACTTTCTCTAGATATGCGCCAGCTCACTATCATTTTGCCCCTTTGCCTCTGCTGAGGCCTGAGAAGGTAGCAACCACAACTATTCCTAATGTAAGACTGGATAAGCTCTGAGCGGGTGCCAACCCCGTGGACGTGCAGACCCAGACTAGGGCTGCTGCAGATTTCAGGTGAGGTGAAGGGGGAGTTTGACCTCTTAACGAGCACTTACTTTACCAAAGGAGGTGTCATCTATTTTACACAGTGCTCATTTTCAAGTGTATTTTGAATTACCAAACATGTTGGGCATATACACAAGTATGTTTAAAGCTTACTTTCCTATAGAAGACCGAGGCTTTCAAAAATGTAACACTCATTTCCAAATCCAAACCACATACCTCGTCCCCAAATTAATACTTTTTATCCTCACACCCTGCTCTATTGTGTATCTGCTTCCTTATCTCTCCACCCCCCCCAGTAGAACCTAATATGAGTACACTGCATTTCCTGTGTACTCACCAAAGTGCTAAGAAATGTGCCCATATTGATGCATGTAATAAAAGAGCTCCATTTTACAGGTCAGCAATCTCAAGTGCAAAGACGAAGTAACTTGCCAGGGATCCTATACCCAGCAGTGGGTGAGCTGGGATTTGAACACAGGCAGTCTGGTCTGAGAGTCTGTGTTCTATGGACTCAGCTATTTTGCCCTTGAGGATATAGGTTCTAAAGAAACAATGACTTTGCCTTGGTCGTTGATGAATGCCCAGGTGCTCATTCAATATGCTGACTATCTGAATGAACTCCCTCCCTGACCTGTGCCTGTTCAAGTGCTCAACTCAGTTTACTGACTTTGGTCTCAAAGTCAGACTGGCTCTGACAGGCAGATTAACATTCCGGACCTTCTCTCACCTCATCAAGACTTTACTGGTTGCAGTTTCTCTTGACCCACCCTAATCTGTCATGGTGCCCTGGACTCATCAGGTGGTCAATAAATACTCATTGAATAAATGAGTCTCTAACCTGCACCAGAGCTATTGACAAACACAAGTTGGTGATCAAGACATATGATGCAATCAAATGGTAGGATGATGTCCTAGAAACTGCATTTCACTAAATTAAAAGATTGATTTTTACCTTTTGTCAGCTGACCCTGAAAATTTCACAATTACAAACTCCAGTGTGTTTTTCTTTCTTAAAAAGACTTTATTTGTATAGGGAAGTCTTAGATTTAGAACAAATTTGACAGAGATTTCCCACACCTGCATACCCTTTCCCTATTACCAGTATCACTCACCAGAATGGTATATTTTATACCAAGGATAAACCCACACTGATACATCATAATCACCCAAAGTCTGTAGGTTATCTTGGAGCTCATTCTTAGTGTCGTACATTCTATGAGTTTGGACAAATGTATAATGGCATATTTCATCATTATAATATCATGAGGTATTTCCATTGTCCTAAAAACATTTTCTTCTCTGCCCACTCATTTTTCCCCTACCCCCAGCCCCTGGCAACCACTGATCTTTTGTCTCCATAGTTTTGCCTTTTCCAGAAAGGTCACATTGCTGAAATCGTATAGTACAATACGTAGCCTTTTCGGATTGGCTTCATTCACTTAAATACACATTTGAGGTTTCTTCATGTCTTTTCATGGTGTCACATTTCATTTTTTTCACCAAATCATATTCTATGGTCTGGATGTATCATTCACCCACTGAAGGGCATCTTGGTAGTTTGCAGATGTTGGCAATTGGGAATAAACATCCATGTGAATGTTTCCATTTTTAAACATGTTAAGATAAACTAAGACTAAAGCGCTGTGCACTTGATATGGATTATGCACATTTAGTCTTCAAAACAGTCCATGAGGTAGGTGTTGATACTAGCCCATTGTACAGATAAAAAAGCTGATTAAAGACTACTTTGCTACGGGCCGCAGAGCTACAATGCTGGAGACAGGATTCAATGACTGTCTGACTTGAAGCTTGCCCTCAAAACTGCAACGTACTCTCTCTTTGTTCTCCATTTTAAATCTCTGCCATGTACTAATAGCTATCACCCTAATGAGTATGGTAGGAAATATGACCTATGAACTGAAATAGTTTCCAACTAGTAAGGGTGTCAAAATCTAAGTAAAAGCTGTAAATTCAACATTTAGCTTTTATAAGCAAGAGCTTCATAGGGCAGAAGTTACTTCTGACTTTTCTGGAATTAATAAGGATGCTGTGGAAAACATACTTTCTCATTTTAGAGACCCATGTATTTAAGCAGTGTTTCTTGAACCCCCTGCTATGTGCATGGTACCGTGACAGAGACAACAAACGGTGGGTTAAATAAACAGGGCCTCTGCCCCCACAGACAGAATCTAGAGCAGGGAGCAGAAAAGCAATCAGGCAACACACAGAGAGAATGACTGGGGAGTGAGACCAGAGCTGCGGACGGTGCAAAAAGTAGAGTCCACTGCAGGCAGTGCGAGCTACAGGTGAAATTATGACACACGGGAGAAAATGTGGCATGTTCTGGGAACAACAACATGGAACTAAATCTCATTAAAAAGTCTGGCTTTGAACCTTTGCAGGAAGTGAAATGCCCTTATATGGTTTTTAGGAAGGTCTGTCTAAAATAGTGGGGAAAATGGATTAGACAGGGCCAGAAGGAGTCAGGGAAACTGGATAGTTGTTGGATTTAAGCAGGGAATTGGTGGAAATTGCTAAATAGTTAGAATGGAGATGATGATCTAAGAATTGAATTAACACCTGTTAAGATGGTATAGCCTTGGCAATCACTGGAAATGCAGAAGAGATGGTATAGTGTCGAAGAGGTTGTACAGAACGTGGTTTTGGTAACTGAATGGGTGGTGCCCAAGACAGAGAACCCAAGGACAAGGTAGTCTGGTGGAGTGGCGGGAGATGGAGTTTAGGGTCGCGCATGTGTAGACTTAACTGGCAGTTGGATTTGGGAGTCTCGTACTTAGTGAAACATACTAGGCTTGGAGGTGGACGGGCTCACCCACGTGGAACAGAAAAGCTAGTCAGCATCATATCTGGGGAACACAGAAACGCGACACCCTTATGGGTTTATGATTGATTCTCCAGAGACGTGGAGACAGATTGGAAGAGACACACTCCGGTTCTATGTAACCAGAATAATTACTTCATCGAACAGACATCGTTGATGGCATTTTCCCACCACCCATCCTCCCATCACCAACCCATCTGCTATGAGAACGGTTCACAGGGACTCACCTACCCACAACAGCCTGCACTGTCAGCCCCTGGCCCTTGTTGAGTGAAGCTGACTCCCGAGGCTTCGGGATGCTCCACAAGGACCTGTGGGCACCTCCCTGGAGACCGTGCCTCAAACCGCGCGCTGGCCCGGGGGAATGCCCGCTCCTGCCCCACTCACCGCGCTGGAGGGAGTGTCCCTCCTGCAGGCCAACCTCTAAAGCGTGCTTCTCATCGTCTCCGCGGCTGTCACCCGCTGCTCCGGATAGGAGAACCCGTCCTGCCCTACCCCCAGCCCACTCCTGGGCCCCGCAACTTCGGGGGCACCAGTACCAGCTGCACCGTCGGTTTTTCAATCAAATCCTCCTCTAGGCCACCAACCGGCGCTGGCTGAGCCAATGCCAACACTCCTTCTTCCCCGCCGGGGCGCCACAGCCAATCAGGAACAGCCGTGCTGCCTCGTGCCGAGCGACTTAGCTACAGGTGACGCTGCCTGTGTTGCCGTAGCAACCACAGACCGCGTAGGATCCAGCCCCTGGACTGCAAGCTTAGAGTTGGGAGCTGCTGCCACTTCACCTAGATCTAGAGCTACTTGCCCGTCAACAGGTGTCCTAAACGCTGTGGATATTTCTGGACTTGGTGTTCCCAGCTTTTAGCATTTGCAGTAAAATGGGTGTGAAAGAGCAGCTTCATCTTAGGATGTTTCGTTTCAGGAATTGCTACTCAAAAATCAATTCTCTCCCTGGTGTGGCTCAGTGGGTTGGGCGTTGTCCTGCAAACGGAAAGGTGGCTGGTTCTTTCCAAGTCTAGGAAAAAGGTGGCCAGGTCCCTGGTTGGGGGCGAGCCAGAGGCAACCAAACGCATCGGTGTTTCTCTCCCTCTTCTCTCCACCCCCTTTCTAAAAATCTTTTTTAAAAAACATCAATTCTCACCCAAAGCAAAGTTTTAGTTTGAAAAGGATCAATGCTACATGCTAAATAGCTTCCATATAGCATGAAAACAGTGATTCAAGTTCTCTGCAGGCTTCAATCATGAAAATGTTGTGAAAAAGAGTGACTTGAGACTCAGGATATATGTACTGTACACCAATTACTAGTTTTGTGGCTTTGGGCAAGTGTCTTCACCTTCTGTGAAAGTCTGAAAATTCTTATTTTTTAAAAACTTTTAATTGTGGTTCAAGTACTTTTCCACCTTTTCCTCCCATTCCGACCCACCCCTTCCAGTGCTCCCCACCTCCCTCCTCTTTCCACGCCCCCCCTTTTTTGTCCATGTGTCCTTTATACTTGTTCCTGCAAACCCTTCCCCTTTTCCCCTGAAATTCCCTCCCCTCTGGTCTTTTAAAAAAATTTTATTGTATTAGATAAAGTTTAAAAAGATACTTAACATCATAAGACCTTTGGGGGAAAAAGGAAATATATTGTGTGTTCATTTTGTGCCAGGCAGTATTCCTAATTCTTTCCCTGTGCTCGTCATTCACATCACCTGGTAGTCATTATTCTTCATTCCAGGTTAGAGTTGTACATAAAGACACAAGAAATTGTCTAGGTTGCCCAACATGGCAAAGTGAGGTGGCAGGGTAGAGCCTTGTTTGAATCTACCGGGCAGTCTACCGTGATGAGTCTCCTGACAACTTCAAGTGTAGGACCTCTTCAATCGCCTCTTAATGTCATCCATCGCTCAAAACACCCACCAGTGTGTCAATTAGTGTGGGGATTATATCTCCCAAAACCTGATTTAAAATGAATGCAGTGTACCCTTCCTTTGTTTCTCTGCCTTGAATAATAAAAAGTAGGCTCAGTGGGATGATAGCATTGTGGGTTTTGGTCATTGAAAATATATTTTAAAACTAAAATAGTAAGGTCCCATTTTGGGAATATAGAAAGGTGAGATAAAAGCCAGTCAGGTAGATGCAGCAGAACAAATGACAATTAAAACTTGAGAGTCATAAAACCAGTGGGATGAATGTTACCGATCAAAAAACAAAACAATTCACGGGGGCAGGCAGCCTGACGTTGAATAGAAACAGTTTCTCTACACACATTTAAAATACTAAACAATGAGACAAAAGGACTTTGCTGTTCTTCTCTTCATCAGAATAATGAGTGTGCTTCCCACCTTTCTCCTAGAAAGAGAGACAGAAAAGGGAGGGAGGGAGGGAGGGAGGGAGGGAGGGAGGGAGGGAAAAAGAAAGAGAGAGAAAGAGAAAGAAAGAAAAAGAAAGAGAGAGAGAAAGAAAAGAAAGAAGGAAAGAAAGAGAGAAAGAAAGAGAGAAAGAAAGAGAGAAAGAAAGAAAGAAAGAGAAAGAGAGAAAGAAAGAGAAAGAGAGAAAGAAAAGAAAGAAAAAGAGAGAAAGAAAAGAAAGAGAGAAAGAGAGAAAGAAAGAAAGAGAGAAAGAGAAAGAGAGAAAGAAAAAGAAAGAGAGAAAGAAAAGAAAGAAAAAGAGAGAAAGAAAAGAAGAAAGAAAGAAAGAAAAGAAGGAAGGAAGGAAGGAAGGAAGGAAGGAAGGAAGGAAGGAAGGAAGGAAGGAAGGAAGGAAGGAAGGAAGGAAGGAAGGAAGGAAGGAAGGAAGGAAGGAAGGAAGGAAGGAAGGAAGGAAGGAAGGAAGGAAGGAAGGAAGGAAGAAAGAAAGAAAGAAAGAAAGAAAGAAAGAAAGAAAGAAAGAAAGAAAGAAAGAAAGAAAGAAAGAAAGAAAGAAAAGAAAGACTAATATTTTGGCCTTCCCTGAATATAACAGAATTGCATAGATTAAGAGACATGGCTTCTGTCGGAGAGGTACAGCACCATCCCCACCAGGCGTGGCTTCACAGTGGGCTCTATGACATGGGGAAGTACCTCAAAGGGGTCCTGCCTGTGGCCTTATGTGGTAGGGCACAAACCCATAAGACCTACCATCCCCTTATTGTGTTTCTTAATACTCTTTATACTATTCGGAAATGAATTCACAGATATGAATTACATAGTTCACTAGTAAAACAGCATAATAACTATAACGTAAAGAACAAATCAAAGTAACTTGATTAGGTATTAAAACAGATACTCAGCATAGACTCAACAAGACAAAAACACTTCCCAAAATTTCCAAAATGCCCCTAAACCACTGGTGTAGGACAAAACGGGGGGTAATTTAACCTACTTTCAGTAAGGAATGAGAATGATCTTATAGACTGACAGCAGAAGATTGAGTACAATTTGATGAAAAAGCAGAGCTTAAATTGAGCTTTGAATGAACAGCAGAGACAAAGGAAAATTTTCCAAATAACAGGAATGTTTTTGTTTAAAGCAGAGAGAAATGTAAAAATCAACAACAGAACTGATCCTCAAGAGATCAAACATGCCTTAATGTGCAAGTTCCAACAAAAATGAGTAAGAAACTATTTCCTCTTTCCCCTGCTAAAAAAATCTAAAGTTCGGTAGATGGAAATACTAACAAAACTACTTTTTTCATAAAATAAATGTAACTAAAGTTTTCAAGTGAAATTTCCCAAAACCCTATGTCCCTTTCTCCACCACACTCCCGAAGGTCACCAAATTCATGGTAGAGTATCAGCTTTCACTGCAGAAAACAGGGCACTACATGCACGTCAAGTGGAAAACAAATGGAGACCCATCACTTGCTATCCTTTAAAATATTTCATGGTAAAATTAGCCATTAAAAAACAAATCAAAGGAAACAAGCCTTGAGATGTGCAAGTTCGGTACTAACATGGTTATTACACATCATGCAAAGTGATGTGTGCTCATTACGCCTCACTCTGCAAATTCTACCTGAAACAGATGTGTCTTAAAATAGGGAAAGTAACAGACCAGCCCATCTGAAGGGACTCCAATTTCAATATCTGTTAATTACTGAAAAGCCATTGTGAATACACACTACTTTGTTTCCTCATCTCCTCTGTTCTCTTTTCTCTCTCCTGCTTATCAGGGCATCTGAGTATCAGGAGGCAGGACCCAGAAATCACTTCTATTCCTCCATCCCCGACCCTTTCTCATGAGAAAGACCAGCAGCTCTTCTAACAATCAAAGCACGAAGGAAAGGCTACCCAACAACTAATTCAGTAGACTTTTATTGCTCTTTCAACTTCAGAAACATCTCCAAAAAATAGTTTTCTTCTAACAATTATAAAACAAATTTAAAAGGCAGGGTCATTCACATTATAGACGTGGTAGAGACTTGTACTTCATATAAATGAAAAATATCAGTTCTACATTTTAAATGTTTTAATTTACTTTGGATTTTATTACAAAAGAAAATATTATCATTATAATTATAAAAGTCATAAAAATTAGAATTATACTGTGAAATTATACCAAGCTATCAAATATTATATAAATGAACCATAAAATTCAATTTCTATTTATTTAAACATAGTAAACATTGGAAGATAACCCCCCTATATAGAAAAAAGAAACCTTTTATTATTAAAGCAACAAAAGAAAAGCCACAACACAAAAATCAATCAATGCACAGAAATCCGATTTTAAAAACAACTGGGGTTTAACAATTACTCTAAGTCAACTGTAGAAGTCACTAGGTGCTGATTAAATTAAACTTTTAAAATGATCTTTAGATGATTCCAAGTATATGTTTTCCTATTACTGATACTTATATTACCTTTTGAAAAGTTAAAGAAAAAAACCTTTAAACTGCCAAACTTTTAATTCTGAACTATTTTAAATTTTGAATGTCCCTAAAGTCTTGAAGTTTACTTTCTAAAAAATAAATAATTGTTGGACTAAACCAAAAGACATTTCCCATATCTGTACTGCACACAATAACGATGGTGTGATCTACATAAATAATACATTAAACATGTTTGAATTGCAATGTTATAAGCAATGGCTTGTACATCTGAAATCTGAGCACTTTAAACAGTATCACAGGTAAAGCTCTTGGGCACATTTACAGAACCAATGCACATGATATAATCCTTAAAAATACAGTAAGCTCTGGTATCATACCTCAGTTTCAGAAACCATTTTTTTACAGAATTTTGAGCCTATCCTTGAAAAAGGAAAAAAAGCTAGAAAGCTATTATATACATACATAAATTTTAAGTATGTGAAAGAAAAAGAAATGTTTTGGATGAAAAAAACTGAAGTTAATGTTAAGTGGTACAGACATCTCCATACCACATGCATTAGGACACAAACAAAGCTGTCCCACATGTGTTACAGAAGGCTTGGCAAATGTGAACATTGATACGCCACAGCTCTTTTAAACAACTTAGGAGGATGTGTGATTTGACAAATCATTTGCACACACACATCTGTTAGAATGACTGTGTGCTTCACCTGGCGTATCTAATATTATTAGAGAATGGACAGAATCATCCTTTTATCATAAGGAAGTTAGTCCATTGTTTGCTCAAAAGCTGCTATTTTAGAGTGAAATAGCATTCCAAAGGAAAAGTCCATTTCAGATGGTCTACATCAGTATTCATTGTGGTCTTTGTAAACAGACATCTACAAATAAATAAAATAGGGTGGAGAGAAGCCGATCCTGAGGTGGCCCTGGGGCCGGGCATTCAGTAGCACTGAGCTCCATCCTGGAAACCAAGGCATCTAAGAAAGTGCAGGGCTGTTGCTATGAATTTATGTTGTGAATAGAATATGTACAGGTTTAATTATTTTGCACCTTGAGGTAAATCAGTACACAGCAATTACTACTGCTCATTTCCACCCACGAGTATTTAAGGCAACATTTAAGAATCAATGTATGTAGTAAATTACACTTTTCACTGTCTTGCAATGAATGCTATCCATGATTGTTATTCAAAAACAGTGGAATAACAGCATAACTGTACAAAACAAGCAGTTAATTACTTCAACATGAGTTACCTTCGCTTTTCAGTGGAGTAGTCATATCAAATCATTTTGTATTACGTCAAGTAGTCAAAAGGAAATAGAAACCATGAAACAAATTAGAAATACACTACAAACATTTTGAGTGCAAAGTATTTTGCAAGTTGTGGTTTTTCTGGCACTGGACAATCACTATACATAATTAAATAAAATCACAGAAACACTATGATCCCAGGTAGTTTTCGGTTTAAATTTTAAAATCACTTTCTATAAAATAAGCAACTTTGTTAATAACCCTGTGATGTCCAGACATAAGGAAATTATGTGAGGAAATCCTCCTGTTCAGGTACATCAGGGGAGTTTACAAAATACAGCAGCAAATACTGGGGTCTTTGGAAATGATTCTGCTGTTGTGAATAAAAAGGAATCGCTTCAACGGAAGCTCAAAAACAATAACAAGCACCATGGGTAAAAACACTCTATTATCAATTGTCAATAGAGTCTCTTTTTTAGGCAGTACCAGATGATACCAGCTATCTTTTCTCCCTAGAAGTGGCCACATCTGCAACCTCCCATCTGAGGGACAAGTTTAAATCTGTTACTTAAATTAGAATCTGATCATGTGGTCTCAGATGGGGAAATTACACTAATTCTTAAGTATTTTAGAATAGATTAAAAACATTTAGAATCGCTACAATATCAGCTTTTGGCATTTCTCACACTCCTCTAGATCATTCTGCATACTTTTATACTTAAATTACAAATGATTCAAGGGAGCACTGTAATTTCATTAATATTTTCATCCTAATATTCATGTCACTATTTTCCATTATCTTGGTGGCTTCTCAATACTCGGCTCTTTTTTAGTAAACTAGCCTTTGGCCAAATTAGCTTCACAACCCCATTCATCCAGTCCTACAGGCTTAACAAGCACATTTATTTATTTAATGTGGTGCTAAGAGTATATTATAGATGACTAAAAAGATCTGCTGGCTAGAAGTTAAAGGCAGCCCAGAAAAGCAAAAACTAAGTAACAACTACACAAAACAGAAAGCCATCAATCTGAGCTATACATAAAATGTCTCAATTCCTTTTAAAATACAAATATGGCAGTGCTTTATATAAAGATGTAAAATCTGTCAACTGTTTCAGATAATAAACTGTAAATGCAAATGAGCACCAACTATTTACATTAATGATTTACTCTCTATCTGTTACCTTTTCAAATGTTTGTATAATACTTAAGCATCATATCCATTAAAATAAATAAAATATTTTAAAATCGAATCACAGATAACAATCTATTAAATATTATCTATACAACAGAAAGAACATTAACAGAAAACAAAACAGAAAGGTAATTCTTACTAGAATAAAGTAATACTGATCATACATTTAAGAGAATTCTGACTCCTGATTATTTAGTCATACTATTTGTAATAGAAAAAATAATCCAACACATTGAACCTGATACAAACTAAACTATATTTTAAGTAAAAGACAGCAAAGGCGGAGAACAGAGTTAGCATTCTGGGCTCTAATGAAGTGCAGAATTCAGAAAAAGTTTTCTGCAAAGGCAACCAAATTTACCGTAATTGGCATTGTATAGCTTCTAAAATTATGACTGCTGTGGGGGGTTAAATTATGTACCATCTGCAGTTTTACTCGTCTATCTGAATGGAAACTAAAATGTGGAGGTTTTAAGATTTAAAATAAATTTCTAAAACAAAAAGGGCAAAACTATAGTTCCTAACTAGAAAGTTTCCGCTGTTGTAGCTCTATAACGAAAAAGTTCCTACAGCTTGTGAAACAGGATGGACACCTACATAAATGAAACACACACACACACAGAGAAGCCACAACATGTTACCATCTACCCCACAGCACTGGCATCAAGACTCCCTGTTCTTCCCAAAAAAGCACTCATGGAAGTGACATAATATGTGAAAAACTTCAGTAACGCAAGTTAAAATCATATATGGACAAAGTATCTATCACTTAAGGTTGTTATGAATTGTCACTGATAAACAAATAGATTTAAACTACACTGAATACATTTCCCCACATCTTCCTATTGCAGAAAAGGAAAAAATTTTCAACAGCATAAATATTTGAAAAGTAAGAACCATGTACCTCACTCCTAAAAGGCCATTCCATTATATACACATTCCCCATGATGCCCCTAACAAATTTCAGACACTACTTTAAAAACCCTGTGGTCACACATAAATAGCATGACATACAATATTGTTATATATAGTGACATGAAATACACACATTATATATATGAATCTGTGTTTGTGTGTGTATATATAATTCCTCTTGGTTCAATCCTATAATGAAGTTTCAGCATCCATATATTTCTTTGTGGCTTCATCTTCAATATTTATTTTCACACTCACAGGTTTTTCAGGGCTATTAAAAACAAAGAATGAGAATAAATGATTTTTGAAATGAACATATTAAATTCTAAACATGGCCAAAAATAAGTATTCATAATATGCCCTTCAGATAACTATTGATAATAATATAAATGTTCTGATATTATCATTTTACTGCTTTCTTTTCCTATCAGTAAACTTAATTGGAAAGGCAAATCCTAAAATTCTTAGTTTTTGAGGAGATTTTTCTCACTGAAGTTCATGTTTTTCTTACAACTGAGAAATTTTCTTCAACTGGTTAGTTTATGATAATGTTTGATTCATTAGTTTTACTTAATACATGAATAGTTATAGCCCCAGACTCTTACTTCACTGACAATTCCATTAAAAATCAATCTTTATTAATATAGGTAAGTATCAAATAAATTTCCTAAAAATATAACAAATTTATAACCTTTCCCCAAATTTGGTTCACAAATAAGAACAAAACATATATTATATTTTTGAAAGTTAATATCAAATACAATAATTCCATGCATATGGATTTAATTGACTTAACGTAGCCCATGAATATCTGAGCTTTGAAAATTTTTGATGTATAAAAACACACCATGCCTTGCTGCCTTCTACAAATAAAACTGAAGCAAAAATCCCCCCAAAATTTTTCTGTTAAACAACATAACCCAAACACTCTCCTTCTTCCCATTTGATTTTGAATTGGCAGACAACCTAAATGAGACACAGAAGTATAAGAATCCTATAACATTATTGTAAGATAGGTAGCAGAGCTATAGCAACAATCTGGACCAGGGGTGCTAAGGAAGTACAAAATTAGGAGTAAGAGTACTTAGTGAAATTCTGGCTGCATGGAATAACCCAAAACGACAAAGACATAAACTTAAAAAACTTTGAGATCTAAGACAGAAGTGAATAAAGGAAACGAGTTAGAAATTAGAACTCAAGAAATGATAATATTAAAAAAATGATAGAGATTAAGTAGGAGCAACTTTCTAAAAGGAGGTGGGGAAAGAATAAGAAAAACCTAGTCAAAATTATCATCAAAAGATGGTGGCCAGAAAGACAGTAGGTAAACAGAAACAGCTACGTGACTGCTTGCCTGGAAAAGTTTGCACCTGATGCCCAAGCAGAGTATATTGACCCTCCACATAGTTTCGGGAACAAAGTATACACGAAATAAGTATTTGTTTAAAAGGAATGACTGAGTACCCAACAAGATTCTACCTCATTTCCCTAGAGACCTAAGGGATTAAAGTGCTAATAATTAACGCATTAGAATCCCTGAGGTTCAGGTCTTGACATAAAAAAAAAAGTCACATAACAAGAAACAGGTTAAAGGGGTTATGAAAGGGGTGATATACGGGACCATCATAATACTGAATGACCTTTATATCATGGATTACATTTCTGCCAAATATCTCCAACAAACATTTACCTCAACGAAAGAAATTGTAGGCTAAAACAAAACAAAAAAAAAATCATGTTTTTCTTGGACCCTCAGAGAGTATGACTGAGGTAGGGAGTCCAGTTACAGAATTTACTTAATCCCTAGCAATTATCTTTCTTTATATGGTTTCTGATCTTTTTTTCTATTCCCAGCTTTCATAGGTACATATTCATCTTTATTAAAAAATAGCTCACATTTTTCCAAATAGAAAACAATAAATTAAAAAACATAAAACAATCACTATCTGCATCTGATTCCAGTATCCAGAAAAATAATAGATAAGCAAATGAAAAAAAGGAAAAGAAAAAGGAAAAAAGTTGGTGTTAAGTAAGGAGAACATAAATTATGCAAATTAGGTTAAATGTACTGGTTTTATTGAACAGCTATCCATAAGCAAATTGAAAATTGGCTACCTCGTGTTAGATCTGGTTACTTTGGCATTCTCAGTGTTCATGGAAAGTGCCTTCCACTGTGCAGTTTTGGCCATTTCATCTGATATATTAACAACTGAGGGATCAACACTGAAGAACAAACACACTTCTTGGTTAGTATTCAGTACTTGCAAAAGCATTAATAACGTCATTCTTATTACCTATATAATACTTGCTTTCATCAACTTAAAAGTGAGGAAACTCTTTGCCATGAAGGTAAACCAAGGTCTAGCAAGATACCAGAATGATGGAGGTCTGTTACAAGGTCTCATGAGGAAATGCATCTTTCTTTATAACCAAAACTAGGAGTAAGATTAATTGGTAATGATGCCCAAAGATGATCGCCTTGGCTGTAAGTATACTATTGAAATAACATAAAAGAATATATTAATGTGCTTTTGAAAATAATGCTGCCAAGTCAATTAGAAAACTTTTATAATCGACACAAACTTTGATCTCATTATAAATAACTATCCAAAGTAGAGAAGAAAAATTAAGGTTTTTGTTTTTAAAAAATACTTGTTATTTAAAGCTCTTAAAAACATTAAAAAGAATTACGTGAAAGATGACCCTTTAAAACTGAAAACCACTCTGAAATATTTCAATAGTTAATACAAAAAGAGGCTTATAAGTACTGATTTTTGCTGACATTCACATTTTTAGCATCGAAGCTTTAAATCAAATTAATCAAAAGAACAAAATACCGTATCTTTTCATTATAAGGAACAAATGTCTCTGTGTCTCATGAAATACCGCAAACATTACTTCAGGACCCCAAACCCAATGATGATGATGATATACATAAACCACTACGGACTCAAAGCTATCAGTCAGGAGTGATATGAAAGCACTATGAAGTTAATGGAAACATTTTCAAGCTCTCTTTCTTCATCAAAAAAAAAACAAAAACATTTCATGCAAAACAAACGACAACTACAAATGTCAGGTTAGATGTTATCAATGTGATGGCAGCTAGGTTAGGAATGACCAAACAGCAGTCATTTAGGAAGTGCTAGCTTCGCTGCATTCTTTAAATCCAAGCATCATTTAAAATTTAAGATGGAAAAAGTGTGACATGATTATTGTAGAGTCTCTGGGAATGGCTGCTTCCTAGGTCAGTTTTTTAAAGTGCACAAAATCTGAACACCCAAATCCACAGGGGCACAGCCACGCAACTTGGCACTGCCTACTCTGAGTAAATGTTGCTTTACTTACTTGCCAACTTCAAATGACTGAAGGGAAAAACTTCTGAATCACTTTTTAGCTTATAAATGTCCTCCCCTTTAGTCCTGGCTGGTGTAGCTCAGTGGATTGAGCGTGGGCTGTGAACCAAAGGGTTGCCGGTTCAATTCCCAGTCGGGGCACGTGCTTGTGTTGGGAGCCAGATCCCCAGTGTGGGCCAAGTCAGAGGCAACCACACATTGATATTTCTCTCCCTCTCTTTCTCCCTCCCTTCCCCTCTCTCTAAAAATAAATAAATCTTAAAAAGAAAAAAAAATGTCCTCCTTTAAGTAAGAACTTTCCCATTAATACACAATAAGACTTTTCTGAATCAAGTACACATGTTGTTTCCCCCTAAAACTAGATGGGAAAAAAGTTGTCTTGCATTGAAGAAATTATTTTCACATTTTATTGGGCCTTACGGTTTCTAAATGCTATCATATATTATCTCATTGATTCTCATGGCAAGTAATCCAAAGCTCGTTTAATATTTAAAATTCTGGCAGATAAACAGGCCAGCCAATTCCTGGAATCCTTGACGCTCAAATTTTATACAAAGCAGCATTAATCATGGTTCATGTCCTCACTTAAAAAATAAAAGCAAATAAATACACAACTACTCTTTTTGTTAAGTATCTGTGTTAAGTACAAACTCCCCTTGAGTCATCATATCTAACCACACTGAGAAAGTGCTAATGCAGGACCAATAGAAAGTGGTAAATAATCCCCACAGAGTTGTCAGTGTCACTAATAACCATCATGACAGTTCCCTAATTCTTTTTAAAAGTACGATACAACCAACAAAGTCAATATATTAATTCACCTAACAAACCTTTACAGAATCTAACCCTGCAGTTGGATCATTAAGATGTGGCATTTAAAGTGCATAAAGATTTGAAGGAACATGTTGAAAGGTGACATGGGACGATACCAATTTTAAAAATCAATAGTAAAATGCACAAAGGAAAACTACTTAATAAACTCATTTATCAAAACTCATCAACATGTACAAACACACGTGACCTCTGTCAAAACTATAAAGATTTGTTAAAAGTAAAGAAAGGCTGAAGCAAATTAATTAAATACCAACAAACATTTTTCATTGACTAGTCAGGGAAGAAACCTATATACTGATTTCTCTGTTATAAACAGCTAATCAGAAATGGAATAAATGTGTAGAAATAGGAATTAGAAGTGTACATTAATACTGCAGGGTCTTAATCTTTTAAAACTGCACAAAAATTCACATTTCCCAACCTCTACCGTTAGTACTTAAATTTAAAAACAAGCCACCAAGAGCATACATGACAAGTGCTATGAGAAACAATTATTTTTCCACAATATGAGCCTTCCCTGACGGTGGTCGGATCACACCTTCCCAAACTAGGAGAGTTCCCGAGCCTCCAAACTGAGCTGCACAGTGGAAGGTTGTTAGAAAACGGACTGCAGATGTTTGCTGCCCAGCCCAGCTGTACTACTGAGAGGATGGGAATATTCAGAGACTGGTGTATTGACCTTAAACTTCACTGAAACTGAGAGAGTGATGAAAAACAAGTACGTATTGTCTGCTTGGCCCTGAAATTTAAGGCTCTGGTTCAAGTCCAGCTTCTTCTTCACTCCTGCCTGTGACCTGCGAGGGGAAGGCACGGAAGTGCCTGATGCCCTCCTTTAGCTGATGCGCCGGATGTGGGTTTTGTTGCCCTTTAAAAATTAGATAGTACTATTCTAAGGAAGCATTACATAGCTTACTCATGCAGTTGACATGTATATAAAACACATCTTACAGGATAAAGTTATAACTCACCTATATTTTAGGGCCTTAACCGGAATTTGCAAGAGACTCCCCCCTTCAAATGGAAGGTGAACAGTTTCATCACCAGCTCGAAGCATCAGTTCAGCTTCCTTTGGAGAACGGACACACACAGAGATTACTTCCCCCAGAACACTTCACACCAACTTCTGCGTTACAAGTTAACGAGTAAGAACTAAACTTTTATTTTGTCAAAAGATGTTTACTTAAAAGTCATTCTGTCATTACGTATGACAGATTATTAAAATGCTGTTAAAATCAAAGTGTATCCTAAAGTGTGTATAAGGTTACATTAGATTATATAGAGTATGATGTACAATTACTCTGTACTACTTATATTTTCTTACCGCTTAATTGTACTGAGCAGAAATTAAATATACACATGATAAGTACTTTCCTAAAAAATATTTTTGTTTCAGTAGTATGGATGAGGCAGGTTGGTAAAATGGGTAAAAACCATGTCTGAGACAAGTGCCCTACCTGTCTCTCTGCCTCAGTGCCCTTTGTTGTAAACTGGGAATAAAAAAGGACTTACACTTTGTAACAGGAAGGTTCTCAGGATGTACTAAAGGAGTTGATTCCCATAAAGTGGACGTAACAGTGCCCGCTTCTTGGTATAAAATATTAACCAAGTGACTGGTGTAAATTTAAAATTCTTGTGTTGTTACCTCTTTCTCTTTTTTCTTTTTGTCATCTTCTTTCTTTTTCTTACTTTCTGGCATGAGATCATCAAGCCAACTAAGTTCTCTCTTTGTGAAACACAGATCCATGAGTTTACGTATGAAGACTAATGCAAGAACCTTGAAAAGTAGGAGACAGAATATTAAGTAACATCTAAAAACATATAAACTGTATCACCTAAAGACAGAAAAGTATCTATTAACCATAAATAAGCACTTTATATACTTTATTTTAATATGATTTCATGCACCATCTTATTTCACAGGAACTGAGTCACCTGTATGTTTCTGAACTTTCTGCTCAAAGAAAAAAAAGGCATTTTTAACCTTTCCTTATATAAATCACTTGCACTCTGCATAAACTTATAAAGCAGTTTAAGCATGGTATCTTCACAGTAAGAAAAGATTTATTTTTTATGACTTTGCATTATATACATTATATATGTACAGATAATAACCAAAAATCTTTAGAGCAATGTACTAGAGTCCATTTTCCAGCATCAGGTTCCAATCATATATGTGAAAATTATATGTTTTTACTTAAATCTGCTTTTACTGTTACTAAGGTTAAAGATGTTCTCAAATGTTCACTGGCAATCTGGATGTTCCTTTGTTCTATTGCCTATCCTTTGCCTGTTTGGAAATTGGTTTTTATGACTTGTCCATGAACTCACAAGAGTCCTGTGTAGTGTGGATAGAAACACGGTATCTGCCTTATTTGTTACAAATATATTTCTTATTTTCACAATCTGATTATGCCAGTCAGATAAACATTTAATTATTATATGGTCAAATATATCTCTTTCTTTTACAATTGGGTTTCCTTATCTTCTTTGAAAAGTTACCCTCAGAACTTCCAGTCTAGATGGAGGCACAGGAACCCACGGCTCACCTCCTCACACAATTACACCAAAAAGTACAACTAAACTACAAAACAACTACCACTCAAAACTGTCAGAAAATTGAGCCGTGTGAAAGTCAGACAACCACGGAATTAAAGAAGTCACATTCGCTCAGATGGGTAAGAGGGGTGGAGATGCCGAATAAACAGTCCCACACCCATGTGTGGTAGATAAAAATCGGGAAGGTTATCTCAGGAGCAAGTGATCCATAGCACACCAGATCCCCCAGCCCAGGGTTCCAGTGCCAGGAATGTAAATCCCCATAACGTCTGAATATAAAAACCAGTGGGGGTTGGGGCAGCAGAAGAAATTGAGGGATTCTCAGTTGTCTCCTCTTCAAAGGTCTGCAATGGACTCTGGATTTAAAACTCACTTCCTCTGGGCTCTAGCACCAAGACAGCAGCTTGGAGGGTACCAGTGGCATATGGGTAGAAATGAAGTGTCTGGCCTCAGGGAGAGTGCCAGGGGACAGCTTCCTCCTGGACAAAACTCCAGAGGCCAGGCAGTGGCCATTGTCCCTTTTCAGAGCCATGCCTCCCACAGTCACAAAGTAGAGACACCACGTCTGAGACTCCATCAACCTGATTCAAATGGTCCACCCCACCTTGATGACTGACTATCTAAGGCTCCGCCCTATCCAACTCACCAGTGCACTTTTCTACACAGGCCATGCTACTGAGACAGGAAGTCAAAGCTGCTCTACCTAATACATAGAAACAAACACAGGGAGGCTGTCCAAATGAGGAGACAAAAAAATGTGGCCCAAATGAAAGAACATAACAAAACTCAAAAACAAAGAACTAAACAAGCCCTAGCTGGTATAGCTCAGTGGATTGAGCATGGGCCTGTGAACCAAAGGATTGTGGTTCAATTCCCAGTCAGGGCACAGGCCTGGGTTGCAGGCCAGTTCCCAGCAGGGATGCATGAGAGGCAACCATACATTGATATTTCTCTCCTTCCCTTCCCCTCTAAAGATAAATAATTTTTAAAATCTTAAAAAAAGAAATGTGATATTACCTTAAAAAAAAGAACTAAACGAAATGGAGATAAGCAATTTATCAGATGCAGAGTTCAAAACACTGGTTATTGGGATGCTCAAGGAATTCATTGGGTACTTCAAGAGCATACAAAAGACCTCGGCAGAAATCAAGGTTACACTAAGTGAAATAAAGAAAAACTTACAGGGAAGCAACAGTGGAGTGGATGAAGAAGAGAATCAAATCAATCTTTTCGAACACAAAGAAGAAAAAAATCAGTCAAAACAATAATAAGGAAAAAGATCTAAAAAAAAATGAAGATAGGGTAAGCAACCTCTGGGACAACTTCAAACATACCAATATTTGAATTATTTGGAAGGAAGAGAAAGAGTAATAAATTGAAAACTTATTTGAAAAAATAATGAGAGAGAACTTCATTAATTTGGTGGAAGAAACAGACATAAAACAAGTCCAGGAAGCACACAGAATCCCAAACAAGATGGATGCAGAGAGGCCCACACCAAGACTCACCATAATTAAATTGCCAAAGGTTAAAGATAAAGAGAGAATCTCAAAAGCAGCAAGAGAAAAAGCAGAGAGTTATCTACAAAGGAGTTCCCATAAGACAGTTAGCTGATTTCTCAAAAGAAACTTGTAGCCTAGATAGGCCTGGCAAGAAGTGTTCAAAGTAATAAAAGGCAAGGACCTACAACCTAGATTACTCTATCCAGCAAAGCTATCATTTGGATGGAAGGGCAGATAAAGTGATTCCCAGACAAGGTGAAGCTGAAGGAGTTCATCATCACTAAGCCCTTATTATATGAAATGTTAAAGGGACTCAAGAAAAAGATGATAATCAAAATCATGAACATTAAAATGGCAATAAATTCACAACTATCAACAACTGAATCTACTAAACAAACTGAGCAAATAACCAGAACAGAAACAGAATCACAGGTATGGAGATCGTTTGGACTGTTCCTAGCTGGGAGGGGGAAGGAAAACGAGGGAAATGATGCAGGGAGTAACAAGTACAAATTGGCAGGTACAGAATAGTCAGGGGGATGTTAAGAACAGTATAGGAAATGGAGAAGCCAAAGAACTTGCATGACCCATGAACATGAACTGGAGGTAGGGCAGGGGAAGCAACTGCCGGAGGGAATGAAGGTTACCGGATGGAGGAGGGCAAAGAGGGAAATGCTGGGGTGATTGTAATAGCATAAACATTAAAAAATATTTTTTAAAAGCTACCCTCAATTACTGGATTACAATAAATAGTCTTCAAATTTTTCTACTACAATTTGACATTTAAATCCTGAATTCATTTATGATTTCTTTATGAATATAGTATCACATAAAGAAATCAACCTTATTTAGCTCCCAGTATATAGCCAAATTTTCCCACATAAATGAATCACCACCTTCAGTGAAATTATCTGTTTATGGCATGGTATTCAAGTGATAAATTCTCATATATTCTGAAAGACTTCTGAACTCATTAAATCTTAAGTTCAGATATCTATTAGTCTATTTCTATGTCAATTCCATATTGTTATTTAACAGTAATTTTAAAATATTTAGTTATAAAAACATTTAGTTATAAAATATTTCAGTTATAGAAATAACAAAATATTTATTTATTTCTATGGTATCAACATAGAAATAGTCAAGTCCCTCACCCCCAGAGCCAGCCAGGAATTCTTAATTATAATTATGTTGTCTTGTTATTCTCTGGTATTTACCACTATTTTTTAATTAACATACAATTTATATGTATGTATACATAGTAAAATAGAAAAATAGCATGTGTACAGTGTGATGCTTTTGACAAATGTGTGTACTCTCGTAACCCACACCCAAACAAAGTACAGCACACTTCGTCCACCTGTGTTCCGTTTCTGGCATTTATTTGTCTCTATAAGCTATAAAATGATGTAGTTCACACCGACACCAAACCCCACTCCCAACACAAAAAACACACATGCAGAAAAACTCGAGTCGATTTCCTATTTGGAAGTGACACTTTTATAATACTAAGTCTGCAAAACAAAAAACATGGCATATCTTTGTATTAGTTCAGGTCTTAATTTTATTTCCTTCAATACTGTTATGGACTGAACTGTGTCCCCCAGAAAAGATAAAGTCCTAATCCCAGTCACTCAGAATCTTGCTTTATTTGGAGGTAGGGTTCCTCTGGTGTAAAATATGTCTGGTATCCTCATAAAACAAGCATGTGAGGACACAGTGGCACCCAGGGAGAGCACCACGCGATGACGAATGCAGACAGGAGTACGTGGTGGCTGGCTAAGGAACACCAAAGTCTGTCAACAAAGCACCGCAAGCCAGGGCCAGACAAAGGAGCCCCCCCCTATGCGTTTCAGAAGGAGCATGTCCACACCCGACTCCTGACATCTCACCTCCAGAGCCGTGAGACAATGAATTTCTGTGTCTCACAGCTCTGGGGTTTAAGCCAATGAGTTTGTAGCACTTTGTTACAGCAGACCCAAGAAACTAATACAAATTATTATGAAGTATTTTTCTATACATAGGTCTTCCCTTTTCATTTGGTCTTAAATATCTTATACTTTTTGGTCACTACTGTGAATACAATTTTTTTCCATTTCCATCTTTAGCATTACTATTAAGATACAGCTTATATACTACTTATGTGTTCTAATATCTACCCACCCTAACAAAATTCTTAATAATTCTATAAGGGCTTTTAGTCTTTTTTGTTTGAGTCATTTGGACTGATGGATACATAATCACATTACTGACAAACAATGTTATCTCCTTTTATTACAAATACATTATCTTATGTCACAGAAACTTCAATATACACAAACAACAGTAATAGTGGGTTACCCTGTTTAAAAATAGATTTACAATATCTATGTGGTATTTTTTCTTCTTCTTAAAAGAAAAACACCACAAAGATATGGACAACAGTATGGTGATTACCAGAGGGAAAGGGGGGTTGGGGGTGGAAGAGAGAAAGCGGGAGACAGATAGTGATAAAAAGAGACCTGACTTTGGGTGTTGCACACATGATGCGGTGTGCAGATAATGTGTTATAGAGCTGTACACTTGAAACCTGTGTTTGTATTAACCAATGTCACCAATAAATCCAATTAAAACCTCACTTAGGAATTTCATTTGTGATGAAGAACTTTATTTTTAAAAACCTTTCTATCTTTAATTATGTTGATAATTCTTGATGCTTTAGTACCATTGTCTATCTATTTAATCATGATACATTACTTATAGAGACACTATTTTTACTTATATGTTTACATTTTAAGATTTTCTACATTTATACTATTGAGAACGCACCATAGTTCTTTTATACAATGTTACTGGGCTTTACTATTAAAATGCTGCTAGTGTTTCATTAAAAAACAATGCAGAAGTTTCCATATTTTCCTTTGATCTAGAATTATTCAAAATGTATTGGAATTAACTGCCCTTTAAATTGAGTAGTTAACCCATCTGGGCCAGGTCCTCCCAGGACTGATCTTTAACCTTTTTTCAAGTATCTTTTATGAAACTGAGTTACACATATCCAGATGTTTTATACTTCTTTTTGGATCAACTCTGGAAATGTATGGATAGTATAGAAATAACCCATTTCCTCTGGATCAGGGATAGGCAGACCACAGCCCTGGGTTAAAATCAGCCCACTACCCGTTTGCCGTGTGTGCCGAGAACAGCTTTACAGATGAACACTTGGAACTGATTTGATGATGATGATGAGCACTATCTCCAAACCCCAAGTAAGTGAAATATATCCCAAAGAGGGGAGGTGGCATTGTACAATAATTTTTTTAATTTCATCAGTGCAAATCTGTGGCAATTTCTTGTTATATAAATGCCTGTATAATATTCTGGTGGCCTACAAACACTAAAATACTATCAGACCTTTTACAGAAAAGTTCATCGATCTCCACTTCAGATGATCAAATTTATTGCTATAGATTCGTGTAATATTTCTTAAAATCTTTCTAATCCATTCCACAGCTGTGGTTATATATATCTTTCCTCTTTCTTATTCTTGTATATTGTGCCCTCTCATTTTCTTCTTTACTTTGGCTTGGGAGGAGTTTACCCATTACTGATCTTTACAAATAAAAAGCTTGGTTTCATTTTTAAATAATCCTGCACAATAAAAGCAATGAAGGAAATATGTTTTCCTATGAGAGTATCTTTAGCTGCACCCCACAGAATTGATTAAAAGTCCTCCATTTCAATACCTCACAATGGTTTTATACTCAGTCTTCCACCCAGAGATTATTTCAAGATTTAATTTTTAAGTACTTAAGATTACTTTAGTGGCTTTTCGTTAATTCATAATTAATTTGTAACAAGGAAATAATACCTGTATAATCTTCATAGCTTTTTAATTCTAAGATTTTTTATGGCCATGTACATAACCAATCTTACATGGTATTTTCAAAAGGATGAATATTCTCTACTTGCAAAATACAATATTCTGCAATACTTTCATGAATAATAGTAACTGCCTTAATAAAATCATTTCTAATCTTTAGTATTTTTTAACTTCTAGATCTGTTAATTTCTGAAAAGGATGCATTGAAATATCCTATTAAAGAATGAAGTTGTTCTGGTTACTTTGCTTTTTACACTTGGCTATCGTAGTTATTCCATAAATATCCCAAACACTAAAGTTGTTTAAAAACACAAACTGGCCTTCTTTATCTCAAAGACTAAAAAACTAAAATGTAGAAAATAAGCAGCAAATGTATTTTTGAACACGATTAGCTGAATAGCTAGAAAGGGCTAATTCATATTTCAAGACACCACAGGGGCTTTAAACGGGCTATTCCTTTCCTCATAGTCAATTATTAATATTAATAATTACTATTAAAAACACAAAAATGTCATTAATTAGTGTCAAGGTCTGAGAAAAAGAAACTTACCATCATCGGAAAAACTACTGCGGCAGCTGAAGCTTTTATTACCCATAAAAGAACCAGACAAGTGAGCTGAATGACTGTGAAAATATGAACCTTCCAGAGGGGCACATAGCGGAGGTATATCAGATCGGGCTGATGCTTGGCGGGCATTCCAAATAATTTTATACGGTCAAAAAACTATGTGCAAAATGAGAAACAAAACAAGAAAACATTTTCAACGATAATCTCATTTCTGCTACCTAAGGAAAGAAATTACATTCAAAACAGAATTTTCTGATTGAAACTTTCACTTCCTTGATTTGTTCTGATAGTATAGGAAAATGTTTCAGTATAGAACATCTGGACAAAAGGTGGGAAAAAATCAAGGCAATCACGTGAACCAATGCAATTAATTTAATCAGAAATGCTTTCATTTAGGTGATTAAAATATTTAGGTAAATTTGACTTCTATACTCAAATGCATGAGCCATTTAATCTGTGAACTTGGATTTAGTATGTTCAGTCAAGAGTAACAATCCTACAAGCTTTTTTCTGACCAGCATTAACAGTTCCATGAAAATACCCTCATGTAACAATTTACTAATTTTCACCCACTGAAAAGGAAACTGTGAGCAAATTCCTTGGTCTTTTTGAACTTTAATGTTCTCATTTATAAATTGGGATGAGATCAGCCCTACCTACCCCATAAAATTATTGTCAAAGAAGTGAATTAATGAGATCATTTCCTGACCAACGGTGTCAAAAAAATCAGGATGCTGCCTTTGAGAAATCTGACCAGCCAAGAGCTGGCGGCTTTAGACAACATGCTTTTCACTACAGCAGGCAGTCACAGGGCACTAACCATGCTTTATGAGCCAAATTTATTACACTAAGATTGGATCGATACCAATCTTAATAAATTTCATCAGGTTGTTTTCCAGGAAGTGCGTGAAATAAGACAAAACAGACTGGTGAAATCACTGGGTTCCAGCCTTGGCTCCATTGCTTACTTGGTTAAGAACTCTCAGTGAGTCTCTCCATTTCTGCTTCCTGATTTACAAAATTAGTATTTCTTCCTTTCCTGCCTGCCTCCCAATGTTGTTCTGAGGATCACAGAAAAAAAATCCTGATACTAGCTTTGTAAACTGGATTGTACCATACAAATGCCAGGTACCGCTGTTTTTATGAAAAACTAACATCTACCTTTTCATTTGAAGCACTGAAATTGGTATTTGGCATGTCAGAGACAGAACTTTTACCTCATTCCAGTCCTCTGGATCTTCCCTCATACTACACCAGTGTTTAATGACAGAGGGCCTTTCAATGACTTTAATTAGAAATAGGTGGGACCATATCAGTTCGTGGGCTCATTCTGAAGGGAAAAAATGTGTAGCTAATAATCACACAGAAAATGGGGATTTGAAGTCACTAGTTAACCTGCCCTCAAAATATTAGAGTTTAGAATAAATCACTACCATCATAAAAATAATCTCTGCAAATTAAAAAATTAAGTTTTTCTACAAAATCATTACATAGCAAAGACTTACCTGGATTCCTTTTAATGAAGAGACTCCCATATAAAGGAAAACACCATAGAGAACAGGCATTGGAATAAACTGTAAGTAAAATGCGCATAGTCAGAACCCATGCTACTGAAACAATCTCACAGTAATAAATACACAAAAACACAGACAGTGAATACCTACTGGGACAGAATTAAATGACCTTTTCAGTAATGAGATCTGACTTTTCTATGAATAAGAGAAATGCTAGTCAATAATGACCTCCTTGGAAAGGATTTATCTTCTAAATACAGGTTCCTTCCTAAAAGGGGGCGGGGGGCATTGGCGTGGGCATGTTCAGTGGTCAAGAGATTGAGCATAACAATCAGAGTGTTTGTGTTAAAGACCCAGTTAGCCTCTTATTCAGCCTTAGCTTCTCTGTGCTTTAGTCTCCTATATCAGAATGCAACAAAATTTAAAGAACTCAAATACATAAAATACTGTATCCATCACTCAAACATCATTAGCCGTTATTACTTACGATCACTACCCTGCTGTGACTTTTACACAGTACCATTTACTGAATATAATAATTGAATTCTGCTCCCAAAAGGAAGTTCTTATAACTTTGGCAATTAGGAGGACCCCAAACCACCTACCTAGTCCACACCCAGGCATCCTACGAGAAAGCCATCAACAGACCCCATGCATTTACTCAAAACCCACAGTCGGTACTCCCCCCCGAAGGGAGAGCTCCAGAGGAATCTCTACTAAACACTCTATTATGTCCTTCCTAAAAAAAGTAACCAAGGAAGAGGAAAAAATGCTAAAAACCTAATCAATATACTTGGGAAATTTCAAGAAAATATTTTTATCCAAAAAGCAACTTTAGAATGCTAAGAAAAGTGAATAAACAGAATGAAAAAAGCCCCTGAAAATGAAAGATATTGATACCCACACTGTACCCACATACACATGTGGGAGACAGATAGTCACCACATTAGAAATTAGAAGAAAATTTTAAATAGTTATTTTTAATTCACTTTAAAATGCTAAACCCAATACAAATTTACATTTTTATGAAAAGTATGATTTCCAAAAAAGCTTGAGTGATATTAAAACGTGAGAGAAGTAGCATCGTTTGTATTCCTGTAAATCTCTTTAGCAGAGACAACCAAATTCTCTTCTCTGTATGTACATTCAGTCTACTACAATACGTTTTTCTGGCTGAAGTGTATGAAGGAAATCCAGCCGCATTCAGTTATAGGACTGGAAAAAGAAGGATATGGCAGACCCCTGAGAGGGTGTCAGGGACCCCCAAAGGTCCTTGGACTAGACTTTGAAAATTATTGTTTTTGGTAAAAGTATCCAGTCTAAAGATAATAAAAGTGAAAAATAAAATTATGGAAGTATATATAATTGTGGTAACTACCAAAATAACTTAAAAGACCAAAAAAAGTAAAAAGTTTACCTCTGAATAGTTGCTTTCAGGAAGTGAAGAGTAACAGGGAGACTGCTTTTTATTTTAGAGCTTTTATGATAGTCTCCCTGATTTTTTTCTGCCTATATGCAGTTACTACCAAAAAAAGTTTAAAACTGTAAGAATTTAAAGGGCAACCTTTGTCCATAGGGGACAGCATCCTCCTAAGAGTGTGTATTTTTCCTCCTATCCAAAGCACTTCTCACAATACACTCACCACGATGCAGTAATTGCCCATTTACCTCTGTTTCACCGAGACCACTAAGTTCTTAAAAGGAGACAGTAATGTATTCTATTCATTATTGTTTCCCTAGAGCCCAACAGAACAGTAAGTACTCAACAAATACGTGGTGAATTAATTAGAGCTGCTAAAAAGTCTACAGAAATAGGCCAAAAATTCTAACATTTAACTATGATTTGTTTAGTTACTTCATACACGCACATTATATACTCCAAGCTTGTCTCCTAAATTTATAAATGGTATACAACTCTTCACTTAGTAATTTTGGTAACAACAAAAATAATAAAACACCAAGGGAAAATGCAGCTGAGCTCTTCCAGGATAAATAGAAAGTTTCAGATTTGATACTTAGCTATATTTACTACAGTTATTGTTACTTTTTTAAATTACTAAATTCAGTAGGATGTCTATGGCCAAAAACAGATGAGACTAAAAGATGTAAAGATATAAAGTGTAATTCCTTACATGCTTCATTTATTATAATATTAGTTGTTTGTGGTTTTTTACTGAGTGCTACTACTTTTGTTTCATTTAGTTTATTAGAAAGAATGCAGTAATTTAATTAATAGCAATATTATTTTTACATCTTAGTCAACTCAGTTTCATCTATTTTCAATACTTTTTGCAATTATCCTTACAAAATCATATATATATATATATATATATATATATATATATATATATATTCTTAGATCATTAACTAAGGAATGGATTAATTCCTTCCAAAACTCTATAGGCTTTAACACTAGCCTTTAAAAAAATTTTAATAGATAAATCTAATATTGTACCTAAATTCCTACTGTACTAAACACCATACCAAAATATTATTTTCCAAGGCTAGAAAATGAAACTAATTTTAGGTATCCTAACATTTTATTTCCATTCAACCAAGTATGAGTTTGATCGAAATAATGGGATTTTACCTTCAGGACTGAAGTCATAAACACAGACAGGCCCATTAGAATAAAAATTATTAGCCCTGTGACCCGCTGTTCACGAATTCCCAAAAACTTGGGTTGTTCCCCGGGAGCAGAACACTCGGACTCGAGTTTTAAGCTGTTGACGTGACTTATGGACAACACCGTTGCAGCCACAAACCACGGAAGCCCCATGACAGAGCAAACTCCCAGCATAACACCAACCACGAACAGGTCAAGATGGTAGCCAGCTCCTTTCTGAAAAATGAAATGAATGTGAATATTCCTAAGTCGAAATTGTCCTTTGGGGCTAAAATTCTAAACTGCTTATAAAGAAGGGAGAAATTCATTTTCATCTTACATCTTTTAATGTTTTAGTCATTATGAAAACACTCTAAACTCTTGAAGAAACTGAAATACTTGAGACAGAATTTTGAAGTTACCTTCAGTTTGTGCTCCTTTCTGTTTATGATGACGGCTGTAATCTGCTGATCCATGAAGATGAGAATGGTGCAGAGCAGAGCCGGAACGGCAGCTATTAACAAGGTCCACCAAGGGTTTTCTCCCAACGGGCTTATGAACCAGCCCCTATTTGGATCAGTAGGCTGTTAAAAACAAAAAAAAATTTATAGAAAAAAAGTTTCTTTCCCATGCTGCACAAAATTCCCATAGCACAAACTGCGTCTACTCCAAGACATGACAAGGGATCAGAAAGCCCGATTAAATCCTGGTATGTGTGGTGAGCTATTTGCAAAGACAACCACGAGGATTTTTCCCAAATCTAGACGCAGGTGCTATGTCCATGGGATTTAGCGACTCTTTCCATCTCGAGGTGGAGTTTATTTCCTCCTCTTGAGTCTGAATGATCTTATGGTTTACTTTAACCAACAGAATAAGGCCAACATGGCATCATATGATTTCTGAGTCTTTGATCTGAAAGGACCTCTGCACCTTCTTTCCTAACCTTCTTGGAACCCCCAGATTAAGTTGCTGAGTACACCTGGATAAGCGTTTTTAAGGATGAGACACCATGCAGTAAGAGAGAGACAGGTGACCAGCCCAGCTGTTTTAGCCATCTGAAGTCACAGGCATGTGAACGAGGTCACACTGCCCCCCATCAAGGCAACAGATGACTGTGGCTGTACAAAATAGCATAAACAAGAGACCAGGGCCCTACTCACCTAAGCACAGTACTAATACCACAGATTTATGAACAAATAATGGGTTGTTGTTTAAAGGGCTGCTGTTGTGGGGGGTTTATATACTAAACATATGTGGGGGGAATAGATAAATGAGCAGAGAAATAGATAAGTTAGACATGTCCCAACCTATTTCCTATAATGTAAATCAATCTCCCTACTAGGTCAGACTAAACTGCTTCAGAGACCAGTGACCAGAGCCAGGCCAGTGACCTTAGCACAAGCGGGGTCCTCAGGACACTATTTTTCCAAAGCATCTACTGACAAAAACCTGGCACTTTACCAGATGCACTTCCATTTGTTTCATTGAAAAAATTTTTTAAAGATTGTAGGAGAGTTTAATATTCTTGGAGGATTTTGGACATACTGAAATCTTAACATGTTTTCATTCCCTAGACTTCATATTAAGCCTGTTTTTCTTCATGAAAACATTTGTCAATACAAAAGGGAAATTCAGTATTTAATAATTCAGGTAGTCCAATTTTCCCATGTTGATATATATTAAACTGCTTCATATTCAGTACTGCACATATATAAAAGTATTTTACCTATACAATGCATATATTCTTAAGTGTTCCTTAATTTGTTTCCCTAGGTGTATTTTATGCCCCTGGAAATCAGTGTGCTCTAAAAGCTAGATCAATAAGTGAATAACAAGGATATATTTAAAAACCAGACTCAGAAAATGGGGCCATGACTACAGGAAATTACATCAGCATTTTGAACCAATATTATTTTATAGTTTAATTTACTGGTGAAATTAGGTAAAAATAGAATGACTTTCTTATTAGTCATCTTTTTATGGCCTAAAGTCTTTAGTAACTCAAAATCTATGTTTTTAACGAAGGTCTCTAAATGTTTTTATTATACACTCTTAGCAGCAAAAATAGTTTAAAATTTTTATACATAAAAGTGAGCATGTCTACTCCATGGCCCTGTACTCATTTACCTGTTATGTTACTTAATGGTTATCATAAAGTAAAGATTATAAGGCTTAATTTTTCTTATTTTTTAGATTAAAATACGAATAGACATTTTAAGTAATTTTGGTGTATCATTTTCCACCCATGCTCTCTACTTTGGAGACCACTGGTTTTAAAAAATATTACTTATTTTTATCCCAGTTAAAGGTTAAACAGATTAAAATTATCTTAATTACTTTCCTTAATTCTGATCACCTTTAAATCCTCTGCTTCTAAAAGAAGTCAATGCTAAATGTAAATATAAGCAGTGACACAAATACTTGACTCCAAGAAGAAATTCCAGAAATTATTCATAAACTACCACCTCTATCTTAGAAGGAAAGATAATTACTGGATGCTACATTATGCATATGGTATTTTATACACAAAAGAACTATAATTTGCTAATGAAAACAAAGGGTTCATGGATGATGAGGTAAAGCATCCTTTTTTGTGTGTGGAAAAACATTTGAATCTCTCCTAGTTCTGCTGGAATATGTTACGAGGAGCTTTCCAATTACTGTCAGATACACCACCCTTCCAGAAATTTAACTAGATGTCCTTGCTACTGATAAATTCAAGTCTGAAGTTACTTCTTTATAAAGGATAAAGAATGGTCCTTTTGCCTGGAAAGCACATCATGAACTCTAGCTATGAGAGCAGGGTCAAACTTTTTTAAGTTTCTCCCAATTCTTCATGGACATTTTCATTCATTCTCCAAAGTGGACTAGCTTCAATACCTTCTTGCTAATTTTCTAAACATATTGACTGTTGGCCTGTAGCTTTGCATCTTGCCTTTTTAAAAAATATATATGTGGGAAATCATTTTCCTTTCAAAGCATCTGCTTTTCAGAGAGACTGCATATTTTAAAAATAACTGCCTAGGAAGCGGAGTCTATTTAAAGTAGTTTGTTCATTCTTACCTCGAATTTTTCAGGAACATGAAGTTTAGGAGACGGAACTCCTACAAGGTAGTCAATTGCAACCATTATTACTATTGTGAGAAATATAGCAAAGTCACTGATTGTCGATCGCACCTATGTTAAAGGGATTAGGTTAATATAAACAGAAATATTACGTATCTTTTCTAATTAATTCATATCTTTCAGATCAAAATATGGCACTAGAAAGTGTAAATGAGGTTTCTAATTAGTGACAGTGTGTCAGTGAAATACATTTATATCTATTATTTTTTCCAAAAGTTAGTAAACAACATTTCACAACTAACCTACCACCTCTCAAATCATTATTTTCCTATTGCTAGCTCAGGCATGTAATAGACATTTTTCACTATGAATCATTTCTTTTTAATTATTTGACATAAAGTATTAACCTCAAACAATTTTTACTGTTTTGAAATAAACCAAGGAAGTGAAAACAAACAATGTGGCTTTTTCCAGAACCCCCAAAATTACATCCCAATTACCTTAGTAGGAAAATAGCGCTTGGTCTTAAATTGCTTGAGGAATGAAGACAGAAAAAATGTGGTGAAAAACAAGATAACACACCAAAAGAGTACATCTGGAATATAAGGCCCATGGTGACCACAAGCTGATCCTACGAATAAACCATGAAAGGTTTTACATTCCTGGAGAAAAGAGGGGGAAAAAAGAGATTAATAAGGATTCTCGGTTATCAATAAAATACTAATGGAATTTCACTGACTATAACACGCTACTGATTACAAGACACACCATTACTTTTTGTGTCATTTAGAAAGAAAAAAACACTCCCAACTCAACTTTAACACACCATCAATTGTTAAGACACATCCTGAGTTTAGCAATGTTATGGTCTGAGAAAACATATGCATCTTAAATCACTGAATTGAAACACGGTATTTTGCCAAGTTACATCATATTCTCCTTTCTTTCAACTTTATAGTTTCCTTTAATTAAAAGTTTATAGTGAGTATTAATTCCTAAAAGTTTTGTCTGCATTCTTGATGGTTTATAATTTTACTCTCTTTACTTCTCAACAAGTTCCTCACAACAAAAACAACAGGGAGAAAGTTACTACCACACCTCTTTCTGATGCTCAGTAAGAAATAGCTCTATTACTAAAATTCAAATCAGAAATGAAAACTACCGCTGGCTTTACTGACCTGCCTGATCCAAGATAGCAGGGTTAAAGCACCGACTATGAGTAGCACCTTGACTATTAGAATAATATTTGCGCTAATAAAATCCATAACAGAATCAATAACATAGCACAATATAATCTAGTTACAAAATTGGCTCCATCTTCCCTCTGGAGGTAGAAATAACTGAAAGGCGACCAGCGGTTAACCGGCACACATGCTGCTGAAGCACCCTTCCCCGCACTTGCATGCTAACAGACTCGTTTTACACCACGTGGTGTGCCCTGGACAAACGTGAACAGTCAGAGGTTCTGTTCTTCTCAATGTTATGTGCTGAGATTATCAGACCTACTCATTCACAACATGGATCATGAAAATAAAAGCTACAACTACAAAAAACAACCTGATAAAGCTGTTCTGGATGTCAAGAAAACACACTGAAAAGACCTCCATCTATAATATCGAGACATCCTATTTATGGTAAAATGACTGTTTTTAACAAATCACTTTGAGCACCCCTGTTAACTCTACCTCTTCTGTAACAAAAGTGACTTTTTCACCTGAAAGGCAAAGTATTAATCTAAGTTAACTACTGACATATAATGCTTTCAATCATCACTGTCCAACAGAATTTTCTGTGGTGACAGAATTGTTCCGTATCCTCACCATCCAGTAGAGCAACCAGCATTCACATAAGGTGAGAGAGAACGTGATATGTGGCCACAGCCACTGAGAAACCGAACTTTTAATTAGTTTATCTAACTTAAATTTAAATAGACACACATGGCTAATGACTGCCACACTAAACAACACAGACTTTAAATTATCAATGGAATAAAATTTCAGATGATAGACTTCCAATTACATAGTTAAGTGCTGTCACCTTTAGTGAGAAGAAAATGACCTAAAATTGCTTACGTGATATAAAAAGCACCTGAGAAGCTCAGGGAATCTTGGTGTTAAATGATACTGGTTGTATCACTTTACATCTTTACTCCTAAATCCCAACCTGGGGCACGTCCAAAAGGAATCATTCTAGGGCTAGGACACCATTTCCCAAACAGAATACGAGAGAAAGAGATACTATTCAGGACACAGTAGGTGTCCTGAACTCATTCTATGAGGACAGCTCATTCTATGATCTCCCCTTTCTCTCCCCTTAGTGCTTGGGTCAGGCTAGTCGCTACAAGTTATCAAGGTTCAGGTGTCGTTCAGGACATTTGCAGACCATCCCTGTCTTCTAAATAAGCTGTTCACAGAGCAGATGAACCAATAAACAGAAGGCAGGACGAGCAGATTTGGGCTGTTGGAACTGTCAGCTCCAGAATGTGCAGCCCCAGACCTAGTATAGGCTGCCTTTGAATTTATCAATCTAAGTGGAATTCAAAAGAAAAGTATATTCACATTTTTTAAATAATTCTATCTTGGAGCCCGAATATATTCCCTCTTCTCCTCCTACGGCAGCTTCATTTGTCTCCGCCTACACTTTTCCGTGCCCACACAAACGTGGTTACTCTCACTTGGTCCCCATAACACTATGTTCTGAAAACATACTATGTCCATCGATCAAGAAGAAAATGTAGGTCTCCTCGGAATAAGCTGAAGAAACCAGCTTAACAGTTGCAAAACACTATTTTATAACAGAAACACTATTTTACTCACAGAAACAGTGAGGTTCCTCCAGGAAACATCATTCGCTGTTATATTCCTTTCTTCCCACGCCTTCAGAGTCTCGTTGCTGGGGTTGGGAGGCTCGACACACACACATCTGAGAAATCAGAATAGGGTAACACTTTTAGGATCCGGTACTTCGCGTTTTTTACATTTTATAAAACAGGTCAAAATGGTAGCTTTTAACATTTCCTATGTTGTTAACGCTATGAAGACTAGCAAAATGAAAACACATCAGGAACAACAGAATGCAATGAGGTCTGCCTTACATAATAAATAAAACATAACTAATACAAATAGCAGTAAGGTGTTTACTTAGTGAAACTAGCTGGACACATCCCTTTCGGGGGCGGGGCGGTTATTAAATCTAATCCACTTAATCCGCATAGGAACTGTGGCTGCCTTCCCATCTACACAAACAACATGCAGATTCCAAAAAAAAAGTTATCCTCCCAGTAGTAACTTTTTGTGCTCTGACAAGCCCCACCTACTCATCCTTTACTGATCTAAGATTCACACTTAGAGAAATAAGTAACAACACAGTTTTTCACCAGGACAAGAGTAGAAGAGTCATTAGGGGGGAAAGAGTTTTAGTTCACACCCAGATGAACTAATTCAACCAATTAAAAAAAAAGCTAGAAACAGATACACATGCAAAGCAATCTGTACATGTGGATTTAAAAATGGAAAACAAACAGGAATGTTCCCAATTAGATGACAGCTTGTTTAAGAAGAGGCAAGCGGCTGGGCTTTGGATTCAATCCAAGCTCTGTTATTTACTAGCTGTTTGACCAAAGGCAAGGTTTAACCTCCATGAGACTTTCTTCATACGTATGAATAATTAAGTAACACTACCACGTGGATTATGCAACGTTCCTAGAAATTGCTCACAGAATGTTAACTGAACAAAGGCTGTTCACAGGTAATTTAGCCAGAAGGAAGCATCGCTTTTTCTGACAGTAATATAAAAAACAAGCTCCATAGAGTCGAAGGAGCAGCAAAAAAAGACAACAAAAAATAACATTAAAAAAATTAAATAGTGCCAGAGTAAAGAAGATACACAAAACAGATTCAGCATCAAAGTGTCTGTCACTAATATTTTCAAACAGGTCAGTATCTTAAAGGAATTTTCATACCCCTCCCTACCCTGAGCAAGGCAGGCAAGGGAAGGAGGAAGACAAACAGGAAGGAACAGGAAGGATACAGGCATGTGGACATTAGGTGGGTAGAAGGAGGGAAGTGGTGTTCTTGTTATTTGTTGGTAACCACATTTCTCCGTGTCAGTCAATCAAATGCAGAATCACATTTATGGAATAAAAATGATTGAATTTGTTCGACTGAATTTATGTCCATTGAGTGCTTTGGTAAAATCTCATCCATAACAAGTCAACCTTCACATAGCTCCTTGGATAATTTTAGCTAGATACAGAGTGAGCATCACATTGGGAAAAAAAATCCATTCTTAGCTTCAGACATCTCTGCAAAAATACTTGTTAATTTTAGAGAGAAAAGAAACACTTACGAGTAGCTGGTCAGTTCATTTAAATTGTTGTGCATATTAAATGCATATATTTCTCCTAAATGAAAGAGCTTCTCCAAAGCCTCGTAGATGAATATGATACAAATGAGAGCTGCGAAAGCCTCCTCTGTAAATCGAGTAATATAGCACACGAGGCTGCTGGCATCTGTGGCAACCAAAACAATGCACAAGAAAGAAGTCCACAGACCAATACTGGTTCTTAAAGACAAATAGGAAAGCTGATAATCTCTGTTTAGAAAGAAAAATGTGCACATGATCAGCATATACACACAGAATAGTACTTACACTTAAAATTCTCATAACGAGCAATAGGAACAGTATAACAATGTAAGATTCCTAGAGAATAAATTATAGAGTAACAAAATAATGACTAAAGAAAGCCCTACGTGTTTTTCTGCTTCAAATGAAGACTGGCTTTTTATGAACAGACTTAATTCTTACATTTTACTTACATAAAAGATTCACAGTGAAAACCTACTAGGCAGTAAATATTTCAAAACCAAAGACCTCACTTCGGAAAAGTTATGCGGAGTCAATGGCAGAGAAGCAGTCTGCACACCAAGTGAGTGCGACTCTCTCAAAGGGCCCAGCCACTCTACTGTCAACACGGTAATCACACCGCTGCCCCACTGTCACGGTCACTGCTGCCGCCACCACCCCCTCCTCTACCACCAGGATCTCCAGAGGAAGGGACTTCATTTTTTAAATTTCAAGTGAGAAGTTACTCCCACAGCGCCTAAAACACTTTAAGTCCTTGCATTCTTGATCAGTCTACGTAGCGTTGCCAGATCAGAACCAGAATCAGCTGGTTCAGTGAAGAAAGAATCAGAGGAGGAGGCGTTAAAGGGATCAAGCATTTAATAGCACCGGGTTGTTTCAGGCTGAAACATTCAGTTGCATTTACGCCACAAAAGGAGCAGTACTGGCCATGTCCAATTCCGAGCGTACGAACTACAGAGCCCAGCACTGGTTTCCACTGCCCACCACCCTGCTGGTGGGAACTGACACTCCCTTCGACGGCAGCAGTGCCCTCTGTTGAACCGGCCCTCAAGATCCACCTTCCTAAACTCCTCTTATGAAACCAATACGCCATCTAATACACAATTCAGACTAACACTTTCTTACTGCGTCCGAATCTAACAGCACAAAAAATTTGTATTGCCCCTCAAGTGATGTGCTTATCCATATTCAAATGCGTTGATTTTATACCCAGGGTGACTGGGACAGAGATGATGACAGGGGCCAGAGTAGGGTCGACCACATAGTGACACAAAAATATTAAAAACATATCTATTGATCAGATCTTCTTTTTCAGTGATTAATAATATACAATGTACTTTTACCTAAAGTCAAGAAACAATATATAATTATACACATATAAACACATGTGACAAGGAGGTAACTATTACGTACCTGCAAAATTTAAATAAAATTTTTTCAAACACTAAAACGGGACCTGTACTCCCCAATATTGTTAGAGGTTGCCCAGCAAACAACGAGTAGGCAATCCCAGTTAATGACGCTCCAAAAAGAGACTCTATTGCACTCTGTTTAAGGAAAAAAGAAATGGATAAAAGCAATACATCATAAACATACCTCTAATCTATTATGATACATGTAATGAACATCTGCAAAATAAAGACTAATTAAATAGTTAAAAATATAAAGCAAACCAAACTTTGAGTCTCAAATTTAAATTCTGAATACAGAAGATTAAAAGTGCATTTTAAAAACACAAGTAAAACTGCTTTGTTTCTGCATATTAAATTAAAAGTGAACTTTTGACATCAACTTTGATTCAAAACTCAGTACCAGGAAAGGCAAGGAGAGAGGAATGAATGAGAGACAGACATAGAGGCTTCAGTGTGATATACAGATGCTTTAAGCCTGAGCGGAGTACAAAGATTCATACATAGTTTGAATATTTTTGTATGTCTGAAATAGTTCATTTAAAACATAGAAAACATATTGAATACTCAATATCCTGTTAGGAAAAAAGACTACTTCAAACAGATAAGAAATTAACATGCAATCATATTGTTCTCAAATCGATTTCTGAAGAATAATTTTCCACATATGTTAAAGACATTAATCTAATATGACAGGCTTAACAAATAGCTTTCAAAAATAAAATGCTTAACATAAATAAAGTAGATGGAAAACTCTCTTTATAAAACTGACAGCAATCATAAATGAGGAAGTATCTTACTGTTATTTAAATGTGGTAACAGAAGATAAAATGAGAAAATCAAAAGACTCAGAGATGTTAAATCAAAGCTAGTAACCAATTTTATACCACTACCCACATTACATAACTTCAGATTATTAGATAGTAAGGGGGTTAAACTAGGCCACTAGACAGAGGGGAAGGACCAGAAAGAATAGTTTACCATTCTCAGAGATCAAGGTCAAATGGAGCGCACTATCAAGAAAGGAAAAGCCCATCATCACTAAGTAAAAGCAAAGAGAAGACACTGTGAGAAACAGCCCCAGGAACAGGGGGGCAGCCCAGCGGCTGGCCAGGAGTAGGGCTGGAGAACCAGACCCGAAGGGGAAGACTGCTTCCGACTGGGTGGGAGGCGGTGGTCACACCTGGGACTTTGAGCCCACGTTCTCTCATGTTTTAAAGTGGGTGGTGGTCGCCAGGAGAACTTAATGAAGCAGCGTCTGGGAAACAAGCCTGGCATTGGGCATATGGAATGCACTCAATAAATGGTAGCAATCCTCATCATTAGCAATAAACAGCACCTCCCAGAATCAAAGGGCAAAATAATAGTATGCAGTGCAGGTACTATTTAACTATTCGTAGAAAAATAGGATCAAACCAACATACAAACTTGACTTTTGGCAAAATGAAAAGGTGCCATGTTAACAGTACAGGTGTTAACTATATAAGCTTTTCTTGCCCACAGATGCTGTTTGTCCTGGAAGACACTGCTAAACCATTGTGAAACCCTTAGTTACAACAGAATATGCATATTTACACATGAAATGGTATCTAGAAATAGAAAGCAAAAAAAAAATGAGATGAAAAGCAAAGAGATGGCAAATAAAGAAATACTAATGGGGCAGATAGGCACAAAATTACAGTTTCCCTCCCCATCGCTGTTCTGAGAAGCATAAATGGCCACAGGAAGATCTTCCTTCCCACTCTCGACCCCTCCTGCCACATGTATGGGGTCCTTTACCCAGTCCTATTTTTCTTTCTAAATTTTAAAATGCTTCTGCATTCATGCCCAAACTGCATCAGGTCTTTCCCTGAAGAAATCACAGGCCCACTTCCTGACACCCCCACCCCACGTGCAGAAGTTCTGTTTTACCCACGCAAAGCCCCACCCTTCTCTTCCACGTGTACCTCTCTCCACTGCATGGCACCGAGGACTCTCTGCTAGCCTTCCCTCCTCAAGAACCTCTATTTTGGTATTTGCAAAACTACATCATCATCCTGCCTCTTCTTTTAGAGGTCTGAGAGGGCGTTTCCAATTTGCTGGGCCATTTTCTCCCTCATTCTCATTCCGTAAACGTGAGTAACTTCCCAATTTTCCCTCGCCTTCCCTCACTGTCCATTCCCTCCCTGGTTAGCCTCATCCAGTCTCAGCCTCGAGCCCATCCACACATGCATCACTCCCAATCCACTCACTTCTTCCTTAACCACTACACACTCTGGAACTCCGCCTCCCACTGCCCCCATTTATACTTCAAGTTCCAATAAAGCGCCTGAAAACAAACAGGTTTCCAAATCATTTTCCTCTGTAACGCTCTCGAGTACTCCTTGTCTATGACTTCAACTCTGGCGGCTCTGCCTTTATCCCACTCAGGTGTGGCACAGTGGCTACGTGATCCTGTCCTTTTTCCCCTTAGGTTAGATCCTTGGGGGCAGAAGACACACGTGCATGTGACATGTGTCCCTGTCCCTTGGGGACCTAAAGCACTATCACATGCACGTGGTCCTGAACAGCAGGATGAGAAGGGCAGGCAGCGAGTGACAGGCAGAGTCCAAGGGCAAGGCAGCAGTTCCCTGATGGTCACCAGCAAGACACGTTCCCACAGGGACCAGCAGGGTCAACACAGAACTTGTGACAGCACAGAAAGCAGCTTACAAAAATCAAAAAACACCTTTCATTCGGTGATCACAGAACAAGGTAGAAGAAGCTAAATAAACTGAGTGGAAAGGACATTTCAATTGTCAGGTTTATCTCATGTTCAGCCCATGAAATATTTTAATTAAATAATTATCACTACTTAGCTTTGGCTATTTTTTAACCTTTTATTTGTTCTTTTAGAAATTGATTTTTCTCCCAAGAGTAAATATAATTCAATAAAATATACTTAAGAATTACAAAGCATCTCATTTAAATGCTGTTAAAATGTATATAAACAAACAATTTCACAATTTTACAAAGCACTATTCAGTTATGTTTCCCGTGGCCCCTAATACAACCTTACCAAGAACAAAAACATATTAAAACTTTCATTTTAGTCAATAACAAAGAACATAAAAACTTTCGATTCAGTCATATTAAATAATGAATGCAGTTTTCAGTTATACTTTCCAATAAAAAGTATAGACTACTTTCACACAAATCTAGTAACAGCAAAATTCAAGTAAGCACCATTTCACAAATCCATTTGTCCTCAATTATGTTCTCTTCTTCCCAACAGTCTAGTCCAGGCCTTCCCGCCAGGGCTGATGAGTTAACATTACTCACATGGCTCTAACTACCCTATGATGCCTTCCACAGGATATGAAGCAGCCCAGTGATAAACTCCCCCACCCACGGCCCACCCCGAACCAGTTTAGGTGGTCTCCCCGCACCAGACCCCTCTCCCCCACACAGGCAACACAACAAGCCTTTTACTCAATTTATAAAACCATTCATCCAGCAAACCAAGATAAACTTTTTGTTTCTCTTTTTCTTCACCATCTTCTTTCTTTCTTTTTTTTTTTTTAACATCAACTGTGCATCTTCTCCTGTTCATATGGCTTCCCCATGTTTTCCATAGCAATTACCTTTGGGGGAAGTCTGCTTTTGGACAGGTTAATCATGCTGTGGGTAGACTCTTCAAATAAAAGTACGAATAGTGAGACAAATGCACACAGACACTTGCCTCTGAAGAGCTAAGAGCCTGGCCACTACCAATCTTTGTACTCACTATTCTGCCTTCTGTGGCTTCTCCAAGCAGCCCTCCAAAAGTGATTACAGGAGACATACAGGCACAGTATAGGAAAAGAATCGAGGCCAGGCACTGCAGACTTAATGCATCCTTGAAGTCACTCAAGAAAAAAGGTGCTTTCCTTTTGATGTCAAGTATCAAACCACCAAAAAGCCTAAATAGGTGAGATGAAACTCGTCAAACTGTACACTAGAGGATTCTAGCTATTTCAAACTAAAACTATGGGCTACATAAAACTGCTGGTGTCTAGTGTTTTGTCAACAAAAATTCATAACCTCTTTAAATCATGATATAAATAAATTACAGGAGATACTCATTTAATCTAACCCGCTGGTAGAGGAAAGCTAGACCCTCACTAAGTTAAGAGACATAATCATCTGTACTTTACAGACTATATACTAAAAGAACTACAGGCAAATGATTTTATATAAGTAAATGTAATTTCAGACGCAAATGTGCAGGAACACGTACAATAAAAATAAAATCTAACAACTCATCCGTGAAAATATGCATAAGCACTTCTATTAATCATTATCTACATTATAAGTCTTAAAGGCAGGTGTCAGAAATACCAGGAAGGCAATTATAAATCATAAGCCCCCAAAATACCCTTTAATATAAATAGAGTATGCTTTGCTCAGATATACTCAGTAGTAAATTAAATAATTTAGTTACTTTTTTAAATTAGTACTTAAATGGCACAAATATTTCTGGTCTGGGAAAAAAAAAAAAGCCTAATAATTACCAGTATAAGTAGTATAAGTAATTTACTTATATATAGTCAAACTAGTATGCATATTAAGACGTTTTAATTAGTGAATTTAAAAATCTATATTTACACATCAAAGCTGGGTCATTTTAATGTGTGTTTTTTTTTTCATCAGACTTCAGGTACCACTATTGTGAAAGCATTTTACTAAACGATAAGCTTTGTGAGGGGCGGAGACTTTTTCTCATTCTATCCCATTACCTCCAGGGTCTAGAACACTGCCTGGGACAGGGAGGTACTTGGTAAATGCTTGTGACAAATCAGTAATTGAAAAAGCTCTTATCACTCAAAAGTATACACTCATTCAAATCCCTACTGTAGTAAACACACCAAAAAATTGATCCTATGCTTTTAAATGCTTTGAATATTTCAAGCTTTACCCTTCTAACTTTAAGTGAGTGGTGAAATGGATCCTGATCACATACAAGTGGAAGAAGTTATCTTATAAATTATCTACCAGCAAGGGGAATCAACTTGCAATAAAAAATGATGCCAATGATAATCTAGAAACTGAAACTACATCATCAAATCAATCACTGATTATTTAACTGCTTATATAAGGCTGTCGGCTGACCTGACCATAAGCTCAAGAGGGGCTGTGGTACTTCCCAGTGACTAATCCTATCTCAATTGGAAGTTTGAGGAAATAATAGTAACAATTGCTAACGTCAGATCAGTAGTACCTTTTGCATGGGGACAATCTCATTCACTATTATATTCACAGAAACTAATGTATCAGTCAATGAAGTAATTAATTGTTAGTTTAAACTTCTTTAAACTTTCTAGTCAGTTTGCCAGTTGTTATTTTTCTTCTATACAGTATTATTTAAGTATGTCATTAATATCCCTAACAGTAAGTGTGTATAAGATATCCTGTTTTTTTAAACAAATATTTAAGATGTAATGTTTACTTTCATAGAGACAAAACAATATCAACACTCACATGCTTTTCTATAGATTAAAAAAATACCATTTCTCTACTTCTACAAAGTATTTTAAGGCAATGTTTATACCTGGCTATATTTCTATCCTTTATTCCAAAAATGAACAAATTCAACAATTTTTCTAACTGGGTTGCCAGAGAACAATACCATGGTTTAATTATATTTGTCTAATTTTACATTATCTTATGATACTAATACTCTTTTATGAATTTTAAGTCTATGCACACACAAAAAAATACTGGTTATAATTTCTGTTCCCATAATTCTCTAACTTCTTAAGGAGAATTGTAAAACTACACACATTCTTTAAAACATTCTTATAAATTAATGTAAATTAACCTACTATTATAAATGAACAACATTCTTAACATATGATGCACAATATTTTCACTTTAAATTAAATCTTGTTATACATAACCCAAGTATATACTAGTAAAATTATTTTTAAATGCATGTTAATTTTCCTTAACATCATATACCTATACAATAGAGCACATTTAAAAAAAAACATGTAAAAAAGGCTATGTAAAATTAGGTTCAAACATTTGCAAAGAAACAGAATTTGCATGCCCTTTCCATCAAATCAACCCTAGTCTCACATGATCAGCAGTACATGTACCCACCGTCCAGTCCTCTGGAGCTCAGGCCCAGCGTGATGAGCAGCCTCTTTGGGAATCTCACCCGAGCTGGGGGCAGATCCATTGGGAAAGACAGGAATCTTTCTCTTTTCCTGCATTACACACACAGGAAAAAAAAAACACACACACTTTCAGAATTTTGCTTTCAGAAATCTGAGATAGCATCTTCAATTAGAGGGAGCATGAGATCTCTTACTGGACATCTACCTAATTAGTGCCCCTGGAAAAAAAATGCCTCCTAAAGTAAACTTCTTTAAATAAGCTGTCCTTTAAAACAGAAGCCGATACTCATCCATTAATATTTTAAGTTCATGCTTGGCTTGTTCCATTTTATATTCTAGGATCAAATATACCATAACACATATTCATACATAACATTTCAAATTACTGTTCAACAACAGAAACATAAACATCCAGTAAAACAGCTCTGCAAACAGAATTTTTAAAATACTGCTCATGTTAACTACTGAAATATACTTTACATCAAGAAAGAAGTAAACGCAATTCTTCTTTTACTAAAATGCTTCTCTTATGATGTAAGTAGTACAAGAGTTGTTTGTTAAAGGCATTTTCATAAAAAAATCAATACCCCATTAAATTTTATTACAAATTCAAGAGCACTGTTCTCATGATAAAGGATGTTGTCCTGCTCGCTCGAAGAGAAGGGAATGAGCTTTTAAAGCTGTTACTTGAGCCTAAAAGAATGACAGAGACAGCAAGATAAAAAGTGAGGAGGATGATAAGAGAGGGAGGTGGGAGAAGTAAAGGAGGGGGTGGGGGAAAAGAGAGAGAGAGAGAGAAAGAGCGAGAGAGACAGATAGATAGATAGGCGGGTGGGTCATCCCAGGAGGTGCCTTGGGTCAAAGGCCCTAGATACACTACTAACTTACACCACCTGGTTTATATGTTGAATATTTATAGAGTATGAAAACTTACCTATAATCATAAGATTACATGAAAATATCAAAAATAAAAACTAAGTTACATCTTAGATCAAAAGACAAAGAAAAGAAAATTATGGCACTCCTAGAAAACAAACATAACTACATTAAGAAAAATGAAAGAGTAAAAGAAATGAATTAATAAGCACCTAACTCAGGAAATGTTAAAAACAAAAACAAAAACTCTTCTCTCCTGAAGGAATGTAAAAGGAATAAAAACAGCTAAAGCAGGAACTGAGTTAGAAAAAATGTGTACATAAAAAACACTGATATAAATTTTTAAAGCTATTCTATCTGAAATATATGATAAACCATTAGCTAATCACAAAAGCTATTACAGGGAGGCAACTTCACAAACGAAGGGAAATTTTATGTGTGCACATATATTCATATGTGTGTGTACACATATATGTAAAAATATATAAAAGAAACAGAGTATACTGTACAACCCTATACAGATAAATTTAAAACCTTGATGAAATGGGTAATATACTAGGAAAACAAAATTTCCCAAAACTGACACCAGAAAAGAGAGAAATCAGTACTATAGTTTACTAAAACTGACCACAGACAAAAATAGACATCTTACTCAAACCAATTTCCACAGACTGAGGAAGTTATTGAAGGCTATTACGCAACAAAAGATCTAAGCTCAGACAATTTTACAAAAGAATTCTTCCAACTTTTAGAACCAAATTATTCTAAGCCATTTAAAGTTTTAAGACTACAGAAAATAGAAAACTAAAAATATGTTTCTACAAACCAAGTATAATAACACCCAAACATAAAAAATGCACAAAAATCTATTAGACCAAACTACTTACGAGATGCAAACAACATAAATAAAATACTAGAAATAGACTACCAACACATTAGAGCCCAAGTTGGGTTTATTGCAATAGTGCAAGAGTGTTTTCATATTAAAGAATCTATTAATATCATTTATTATAATAATTGGTAAAGAAAATTCATATGATCATCTCCACAGATGCTAAAAAGCCCTTTAACAAAATTTAACACCTAGTTATATTAAAATTTTCAGTGAAATAGGAATGGGAGTACTTTCTGCACGTGGTAAAGTGTATATTTTAGTCCCAACATCATTAAACTTAGGAACAGAGTTAGAAACTAAGAAATTTCTATAAAGAATCAACACTATTAGAGATTTTAGTCAATACGATCAGACAACAGAAAAGGTATCAGAGGTATAAGAATTCTAAAAGGAGAGATTAAAATACTGCAGCTTGTATGACTGAAAATTTACAAACAATAAGAGAATCAAGAAAGGTAGCAGGCTAAAAACATATACAGCAACAAACAGCCTTCAAATACATAAACAGTAACAGACACTATAACTGAACAAAGACCTCATTTACAATAGAAAAAATTACAACATTCCTTAAAGACACAAAACCTGACTTAAAACAGGAAGACAACTAGGGAAAGATCTACCACGTTCTTGAACAGATTCACTGTCATAAAGATGTCAGTTTTCCTTTAATTCACTTAGAAATATAACTGCCATCACAATTTTTTAAAATCAGGTTTTTTTCTGTAAATAGGAAGCTGATTTTAAAGCTTACACAGAAAAAATATGGAAACGTAATCAAGGAAATTTAGAAAAACAAAAGTAACAGGAGTCAAGAATGAATCTAAACCTTCCACTTATTAAAATATACCAAAAAGCCTCAAGAACAAAAAAGAAATTCCACAGAAAGACCTGAACGCAAGTGGAAATTTACTAAATTAGAAAGGCCACATCATCGACCTACAGGAATAATAAAAAAAATTTTAGTAACTGTTTAATAAATTGGGAGAACAAAGCAGCAATTTAGGAAAATAGTTGGAGGCATACTCCACATGATACACCATGATAAACTCCAAAGGCTCAATGAACAATTTAAATGCACAAAAACAATAAATATGGTGGTCGAGGGCAACGAACAAAATATATTCAGGGATAGTCAACCTCAGTAATGACAAAAAGGCAAAGTCAAGTCACATTAAAATACCCAGTGCAGGAGGACGAAGATCTCTCAGACCAACACACACCCCAAAGCCCGCCAATACACTACGTCAGTGAGACCCCAAGGACACGGGCACCCTCATCCATTGCTGTGGGGGTGAATGAAGTTCACTGAGCAAGAAGAGATTCTGCTAATTATCAACCAGAATCAAAAACTGCCATGTGAGCCGGCGATCCTATTTCTGGGAATGTACCCTATAGCTCTGTCTGCACACGGCTCAGGTGGCACATGAGTGCGGTGACATGTGACAGCAAAAGACTGAGGGTGGCCTGAGTCCAGGCATCGAACACACTGTGATATATTCAATACATGGAATACAACAAAACTGCGAGAAAAAAGTGGCAATAGTTCTATGATTTTTATGATCGGATCACCAGGTTATACTGTTATTTTTTTAAAAGGCAAGGTTCATCACAGAACATATAGTACATTCACTTTTGGTAAAAAAGAAGAAAAAAATAAAACTCTATGTTCCTATTTCTGTGTACTGAACAAAAACTCCAAGGAAAAACCAAGACCTACAGCCAACAGTGAGCCACAGTAGGTGAGTAAAGGGGTGAGGATATAAACAGGACACATGGGGACACAACTTCTCTGAGTGCTCTATACATTTTCGATTTTTATGTGTGATGTACTCAAAATATTTTTTCAGTGCAACCCGGAGAACCGTGTGGATTCTTACCTGAGAAGGGACACTCTTGGGTGGCTCTATCCGTATAGAAGGGTCCCACTCTCCTGGAGGTAGGACAGTTACTTGATCTAAAAATTCATCAATTCCTGATAAGAGGTCATTTCTGTCTTTAGCTTTATAAGCTACATCATGAAAAATCTAAAGAAAAAGAAATTGAGTAAAAGAAGTTTAAAGTTGACAAAGAAGTCTACACATAGCAAGTCCACATCACATGTCATAAGTCTACAATGAAGATAAATTACCTAACCTCGTATCCCAAACACATCTCCAGCCCACCCTGAGTAACAACTATAAAAAATAACTCGCTATTAATATTATGGCATGAATTAACGGTAACAAACGACAAAAGAAAATAGTGATGTGTTAAAACAAAGCAATTTTTAAAAACATACATTTTTACATGGGAAATACTCAGCGATTCATCACCAAACAAAACAACACTGTAGCATGTCTTTCCACTCCTATGATATTTTAATGTCATTTATCCTAAACCAAGAATCATGGATATACAATTTTACTTAAGTAAATAATTTATTTGATCACTTATATCTACTGGGTGCCTACTATTTGCCGGGCACAATTCTAAGCACTTAGGGCAGTGGACACAGAGAAGGTAAGGTCCCTGTCCTCAGGAACCCAGGGGGAAAGACAGTGAAACAGGTTAATCCCACAAATACGTAACCGCAGGTAGAGATGACAGCTCTGATAAAAGGAAAGCAGGGTAAAGGGAAGTCTCAGAGGAGGCAACACTGTGGGAGAAACGTGAATAAAATGCGTAGAGTTGGGTGGAGATGGCAGAAGAGAATTCAGGCAAAGGGAAGACCCACCGTAACCATCCAGAGGTAAGAGGGAGCGTAACACATCTGAGGAACAGAAAGGAAGCGTACGTGGCCAGAGCAAAAGCGGGGAGAGTAGAAGTTTCAAGAAGTATTCAGAGGCTAGATCAGGCAGACTCTATTAAGACAATGGTAAGGATTTTAAGTTTAAAGCCCTGGCTGGTGTAGCTCAGTGGATTGAGCGTGGGCCCGCAAACCAGAGGATCGCAATTTGATTCCCAATTAGGGCACATGCCTGGGCTGTAGGCCAGTTCCCATCAGGGGATACAGGACAGGCAACCGTAAACCATACATTGATATTTCTCTCCCTCTCTCCTTCCCTTCCCCTCTAAGGATAAATAAATAAAATCTTTTTAAAAAGATTTTAAGTTTAAATATAAATCTGTAATAAGATGTCACTGACGCATCTCGATCAAGAGAATGATATATTCGAATCTGCATGTAATTGTTAACATAGAGGAAAATACTATAAGAGAAAGACTCAGAGAGTCCATATTAATCACCAAAGAGAAGAAGGTTAAAGAGTGTAAACCAGAGAAGCCGCAGTGGAGATGGCAGATTAAATGCAAAGTATGTTAGAGGTAAAAATCAATGGAATCTGGTGATTTAACGGTTTGAAAGAGGATAGAGAAAGGAGGTCAGGTAGAGAGAGTTGGGGCTTCTGTGACCAGTTGGGGCTTCTGTGACCTTAGGGACACATGGCAGAGATGTCCGGGGCCTGACCACAAAGCTATCTCCCAAAGGGAGGAAGTCCTGATCAACTAGATCATGGTCAAAGGCGAAGTTTGCAAACAGAAAAGAGAAATTAGAGAAAGAAGGGGGAAAGGCAAAAAGACAAAGTCCTGAGGAAACCCCAAAGAAATGATATCCAAAAATCCAGAATGAAGAAAATTTCTAGAAAATGATAGTGTCAAATGCGGGGGAGAAAATAAAGAGAACACCGAAAAATATCCACTGCTCCTGAAAGAAATTTCTTGAAGACCTTTAGCAAAAGCAAAACAGCTGAAGAGTGAATATGAGATACACCTGAAATGTACACAGTTTTACTAATTAACGTCACCCCAATAAATTCAATCAAGAAATGAGGGAATAAGAAATAAAAAAGTAAAGACATCGAGGACAATTTTTTAGGCTTCACTATAAAAGCAAAGAGAACTTAGAATTTAACATATCATATGCTTCATAATCAGTGTCCGCTCCAAAGGGCACTTCAGTTACCTCATCGGTCATGAGAGTGGCTATTGATCGCCCGATTTCATGGTACTGTGGTGCCTTTCCTGCTGGACCCAGTAACAGAAACAAAAACCTAAGAAAACAGTAAAACACAGATTTAAACAGAAGCGACATACGCACATAACTCTCAGAAATCATTTTAAAAACTCACTGAAGTACAAACCCCCAAACAACACTTAAGACCACTTTATCACCCTCCCACACTGATTACTGTAAAAAGCTGGCATCTCCACTCAAACCAGAGCAGATCGCAGAAAAAAAGGCATTCACAATTAACCTTCCACTGACTTATTACTCCCCATCTTCCTTAGGCTAAGACAGTAATTAAGGAATTGAGTGTTTTACATTAAAAGTTCCCATCTTCTATATCCTTTTGAATTTGAGTTAACGGTTGTTTCTAGTCTGTTTGACAAAATAAATAAATAATAAATTAGTGAATATCAATCCCACTGAAGTACTTAAAAGTAAGGTCTGCCTAATAAAAGAGTTAAAGAATATACAGAAAAAAATCCCAAATCTCTCAAAATATAATCTGGATAAAGACATTCAAATGGCAAATAAGGAACTAATTTCTTTGGAAGGAAAAAGAATTTTTATCTACAACTCCCAATTCAACATCAAAGCTCATATTACTTGATTTTTTATTTATTTATAATGACTAAATAAAAATGTTTAATTTCCTGCTTAATTAAGTCCTTATTAACACAACAGGAAAATATTAATATTTATGTTTTTCAATTTAGGAAGTATTCATCTTCCTGCTCCAAGAATTTAAATATGAATCTACAGAGGAATTCTTTTTCTCACTTATCTTAAAACCACACCATTAATGCATCTCAGTAAAGCATACTAAAAATAGGCATGTAATTTCAATTAAGTTGCAATGACTTCTTCAGACTTACAATTATAAAAATAATTTAAAAAATTTTTTAAGTTATTCTCATTTAGAGTTAAGTTTATACAGTCCACAGCTAAAGAACTGACTACTTCTTATAACACTGCTGCCTAATTATTCTTATGGATATTACTGCTATTTTAATTTTTATGCGGAATGTAAATATTTTTAGTTCCAGAAAGAGAGATCATTCTTTTATCCCCTAAGAGTCAAAGCACAAGGTATAATGACAATATTAGCAAAACAAAAAACACTGTAGAGGTGACCGGACTGGCCTCCTGACCTGGTAGGAACAGGGACCTCGGTCAGCCCTGAGAGCAGAACAGCGGGAGCCAGCCTCACAAACGCGATGATGGGTCTTTCCAAAAAGTCCACTTCCCCCACCAGCACATTGGACGCTTCGGCTCCCGAAGGGATTTTTCTCATGAAATTCATATCAACCTATTGACAAATAAATAATAATTTAAAATACAATTTGCGTGGTGTTTGTAAAACTATTTAAAGAGAAACAAGAAAGGAAAAACGCTTTTAAGACTAGCATTTGCTAATCAAAACTGGTGATCTAATAAATAAATAAATGCCAAAATTCTTACAAAGAATGCGGTAGACAAATACAAAAAAAAAGCAAGCAAAATACATCTAGGAAACAATACTCCCAACTGTTTTAACTGTGACAATCTTTACTATTTCAGAAATCTAAATCATCAAACATAGGAAGCAGAGAAAAGTTTCAATGAATACAGCACTATTCATCAAAAAACGTTAAGGACAAAAATATACTTTACAAACTAACAACGGCTCGTGAAATTATACACAGTGCTAAAAAAACACTATTTCATAATAATCTATTAGTTAATCTTAGAAATAAATTAGTCCCTTTGCCTTTTTTAATAAGTCCTTTTAATTTTAAAGAACTGCGGGCATTCCCCAAGAGTTCCATTAAGTGGAAGAAATGCTTTCATTTTTATTTAAAACTAAAATAAATAGCCATTCCTGGTATACATGCACGGTAGTGCCGTAAGATCAAATTTGGTTGTCTGTGTATAATTACAAAGAAGAGGTTACTAACGTAGTAGTAAAGCACGGGAACTCCATCATCGATACGGTTTCACACAAGGCACTCAACAACCACTCACAGGGCTATCTATCACAGATAAAACCAGCACTTACAGCGGGCCTCTTGAGTCCCACACCCAGTGTGCCACAACTACAGTGCCAGGAGGCAGACTCCTGCCCAACAGGAGACAAGGAGGTGGACACAAGGACAGGCCAATTAAAAAATTTACAACTGTGACAGAGGAACAGAAATCAAAAACGGCAGCTGCCATGTCTAGAGGAGATCTCTAATGTAAATTACATTAACGTATTCGTTTAACAAGAGTAAACTGCAGTTTTAGTTCCTGAACACTTTTCACTCATCTGAAACAACAGGAGCACCAGTAAAAATAGAATCGAGTTCACACAGAGGTAAAAGTACCGCAGCCTTTTTGCATGGTCACTTGAATATATGGGACCCTTTTGCATGGTCCTGTATGCGAGGCTTTTTATAATTGGGCAGCGGAAAACCTGGCAAAGTTACATAAACACAAACCACCATTTAAACTTGTTTCCCACAAAACATGATCTATACTATGCATTATTAAAGACTGAAGAGAAATAAATGTTATATGAAATCATCACATTTAATTAAATGTCTGACACTGGATATAAAAGTATTAAGGCACTGAAAGTATCCTGTAGCAAATTAATAGCATTAACTTAAAATGGCCACATAGAACCAATTATGCAGAAGCAGTACTCATAAAAATACGCCTTAAACTCAATTGTTATTTGAACTTGTATTTCTTTGCCCCCCCTTTTGGAATATTTCCTTTTTCTATTTGACCTAAATACTCATTACCAAAATAAAAAAATCCTTTCAGATTTGTTTACTTGGTTTAGTTGGTAGATGGTTTAGTTAACATAGTTAACAGCAGGTTGTTTTTAAATCTGTGCCTTGCCCTCCCCACAGGGAAGCACTGATATGCTCCCAGTGATACTCCATGAAGTCCTGCCGGCATAAGGGCAGTCATTCTGGGATCGCTTCACAGCCGAGGAAAGGTGGGAGTCACTACCTTTGCTGTAATATCATTCCCAGAGTCAATCTTTCTAGTGGTGGTAACTGCAGAACAAGTGACTGTATTTCAAAAGTACTGAAGTTTCACCATGTCTACGAGCAGGTATAGATGAAAATACTGTTCCTCACATACTCTTCTGACCGAATTTAAGACTAGTGAGATACAGTTATATTCAAGTGCTCTGAGACTGTCACCTCTCTCACAATTTCTGACCTTAAATTAACCCATCGTAAGCGACACACGCAGATTTGTAAGCACGTGTCTATTAAAAAATTATTGTAGTCAATGCTAATAAAGGCACACTGCTAGCCATTTTCTCAGTAAGAATGTAGGAAGAGTCATAATGAGAGAATTACCTTACTGAAGTCAACAGTACTATTTTCTCTGCTGCCGCCACTTCCATTACCTTTAATCTCTCCACTTTTACTAGTGTCCAGGTTTCCAGGTGCAGACTGTGGAGAGGCCAAAATACCTGTATTTAAGAAGAAGCAAATTCCAAGTTAGTATGGAGAAAATTCACTTTGTAACCTAATTCTGCTCATATCCTGAAAGTGATGGTTTATTGAAAGCAAATGTGCAAGGTAAAATAAAATAAAAGTGCCAAGTGTTAGTACCAAACCAGCAAGACTAGAATAATATTTTAAGCAACAACAAAGCTATACATTTTAATATTTACAACAACGTCATCAGAATTTTACAAAAACGGTGGCCTTTGCAGAAAGAAAAAAAGTGAGTAGGTGCAGAACCACGGAAGAGGGGAACCTGAGACTGACCACCACCACAGTTGCTTAGAGACTATTACACTTCCAATACACTTAACACACATGTGAATGGTGGGGGGTCATGATGCCTAACCACACTTAGCATGCTTGCAACAATAACAACATAAATTTTCTGATAAATACTAAATGTAACTCAGAAAACTTAAGAGCCATATCAACTAAATGTAGGTTAAATTTACCATAATCTTCCATCATCATAATAGTTTTCCTCAAGAATTTTCATTTCCGTTGGGTAACATTTATGTGCTGTCTACTAAAACACACAACCTTATAATATAATAACAATTTTTTAATAATATAAATACCAAAGGGAGGGTGTTTTTTTAAATCAAACAGATCAATCCTGAAAGAAGCACTTTCTGCCACTTTGTCAGCCATGTGACTCTTACGTAATTCACGCAATTTCTAAGATCCAGACAATCTTAGAAAATTAGTTTGTCTGGATTACAATGGACAGATGTATGTTCTGCAAAACTAGCTTGTCTGGGTGACAAATGATGTCTGTCCCAGCATTACCGCACATTATTTCAAGTGACAGTTGGCAGCAACACTGCACAGCAATAAAACAACCTAACAACACCCTGAACCATGCAACCAATTGTTACCACCATGAATTCTGCAAAAGGTTCAAATCTTAACAATTTTAAAGTATATCACAGATTTCTACCACACCCAATATTTCTAGTTCAAGAACATGGAACACTATGTACCCCAGGAGAAAAGGCACGAAACTGAGTTACAACAGACTGACTTGACTTTAAACTCTGCCACTCACATGGCAATCTAGTGACCCAGAGAAACTCAACTAAACTGCTGGTGATTCCCTCTCATAAACCTTATGGTTAATTGTTGGTAAATAAACCCAGAATTTTAAGCACATCACATATATTTGATGCATCTAAGAAAGTTTCCATCTTTCTAGAATGTAACACAGTATAGCTGAAACTAAGTCCTTTAGGTCTGGTGTTCATACTCAGTGAGAGAAGACCTTTGTGATATACACTTCTCTACTGAATACCTAAGGCAAGGTGTCACTGTGGCCCCAGATCACAGTATAAAAACACATACCCAATCTATTTGGCCACATGCTCCTTCTCTGGAAGTGTGCAAGAATTCTGGAGTAAAATATTTCCTAAAACCTAACTCATTTTTCAGCATTTTAGCTTAGCACAGGAAAGTTATTAGGATTCCTCCTCTTTGACCTTTGCCCCTGAACTCCCAGAACAGAATCCACTCCTGCAGCAAAGTACAGGCCCAAGCAGGGCATGGGGGTGGGGGGCGCAACGAGTATTTCCAGTGGTTTCCACCAACTCCCACACAAGAAAATGACCAATATCATTAAGGCCCTGGCACCAAGTGCAACAGAGCATCAATCCGTATATACTTGCAGCCATTGAAAATATTCAATCTGTAGATGCATATAATGAAAGAATACATGTGCGGTTTCCCCAAACAATCCCAGCAAAGAGACTTCGGAGAGAAGAGTGGAAGGAGGAGAAGGTTATGAGGGACAGTAGGGTAAAGTAGGGATAGGAAGAAGAAATGATGGGAAACTAGATACTGTCAAAACTAGAAGATGTGACCTGAAGTCACTTAGCGAACTTGGCCATCTGGAACCTGCTAAAAACATCATGCCAGGCATGTATTAGTTTTCCAACATCATCTTCTCTATGGTGTCCTTCCTCTCCTCAATTTCAGCTAAGCTAAAGCTGTTTTCTTGATCAGTAAAAAAAGTCTCTTGGCTCCTATAAAAAATTCTAAAGCTCAGCATTCAATGAGTAAATTCTCCAAAGTTAAAACTATCGTTAGCACTGACAACTCAGGAGGACAATATTTCTTTGCTTTAAAAAAAAAAGAAAATGTATTCATATATACAAAAGCAACACTGAGATTCAAAAATCATACTAGAGAAAGATAAATCAGATATCAGAGTTTTCTGTCATTAAAAGTTTGAAAAGTAGAAGCAGTTGGCACAATAGTTTGCAACTTAGGAAGATATTTGTTCCCCAAGAGACATCTGGCAATGTCTAGCGGCATTTGGGTTGTCACAACCAGGGCAGGCTGCTGGCAGCCAGTGAAGCAGGGCCGGGGAGGCCACCCAGCGCCCTGCAGTGGGCAGTGCAGGCCCCTGAGACAAAGAAGGGTCCCACGGCAAACGTTAACTGTGTCGGGAAAACTGAGTTAGAACAGCCATTTTCAACCTTTTCATCTCACATCACACACAAATTACTCATTAGATTTTGCAGCACAAAAAATATATATATTTTTGCCAATCTGACAAAAAATAAGCATAATTTTAATTGCTTTACAAAAGCATAATAATAATAATAATAATAATAGTAATTACCTACCCTTTTTGCTCCAAAGTGACTTTTTAAAAATATATATTTTGTATATAAGAATTTCTGGTATCAAGAATTAACCAATCTGATGCAACCTTATTATGCAACATGATAGTAAGATGCAATTCTATTACATGACCTACATACAAGAATCTATGATTCAAGAGAGGGCATTCACACCAAACAACTATGGTTGTGTTGGCTGTTGTCATTTTTTTATTTGACAATCTAAAGGGAAAAAAGTCAGTGCCTCTGACTAAATGTCAGGTATTTCATGTTTTAAAAATTCTCGCAGCACATCAAGTTGAAAATCTATGAGCTAGAAGACAGTTACAAATCCTAAAAATGAGTTTACCTCTTTTACATATAATTATTCTCCAAAAAAATAACTGATGGGAAACACCACTTTCCTTTTCACTCTGGGTATGCACAAGTAATGACTCATGGCACAGTGTCTACAACATTAGGCTTTTCCAAAATTATGCTGAGGACACCATCTTCCTCATTTAACATAACATCAGATTTCAAGGAAATGACAGTGTCTAGGTGCTTTAAGCACCACAGTAACTAAACAGGGAATAGTATATAGTCGTCGTTCCTATCATTTTAACTACATACTTCTACAGCAGTCTTCCTCAACAGTAACTGTGAGCTTTTTCTTATCTTTAAAAACTCCCCCTCTCCCTTCCATTCTAATTCCTTTTCTTTAGAAAGGCTGGTAAATCTCACTGGCATACTTATGGCAGAGAAGGAAAAGAAACTGTCTTCCTCAGTTCTCAGTTAATTGCCCCTCTTACCCCTAATGACATGGCCTAAGTCACTGAGACCCATGTGTCCCTTCCTTCCTATAAAAAATTTGTAGTGCCTTATTATTAATAACCTAAAAGCTGGTGAAATAAGAAATACTTAGTGCTACTGACAGATATCAGTAAAAACAAATGCAAAGATGTAACTTTATAATCACTTTTGTTCAAAAAAACAGTAAATCTTGCTGGTTCTTTATAATGAAGAGGGATGATTATTTCTGAATAATAATTTCTAGGTTTTTTTTTCTGATTTTAGTTCAGTTACCTCATTATTATACTATATCTTTTCTACAAAGCAGTAAAACTTACAATGAGTAACTATACTATATAGGCTTTCTTATAGGTAGATCTCAGTCCAATTCCTTGCTCTGGTCATTTACAATATGATCTTAACATCTCTAAGACTCTGTTTTCCTCATTTGTAAAATAGGGGCAATGCCACAAACCTCATCAAACTGCGAGGAGACTTAGAAATACGATAGATAAAAAAACATATATACCTGTTTGTGGAACAAAGTATAATATAAGGGTGGCTATAACTACGATCACAATTAATGTTACAACGATTTAGCCACAAAGCTTCCATTTTTTTCATTCTAAAAGTGTATCATTGCCCTGGCCAGGTGGCTCAGTTGGATGGAACATCATCCTGTACACCAAAAGGTTGCAGGTTCAATCCCTGGTCGGGATGCATAGGGGAGGCAACCCATCAATGCTTCTCTCTCACATCAATGTCTCAATGTCTCTGCCTCTTTCACTCTTCCTCTCTCTCTCAAATCAATAAACATACCCTCGGGGGAGGACTTTTTAAAAAGTATATCATTTTTTGGCAACAACAATGAGCTTTAATAAAATGTACTCGGCCTGCTTGGATACAGCCAACAGAGACAGCGGGAGGCTGGTCACGCAGCGGGAGGAGCACAGAGGTTTTCAGCAGGAGACTTAGGCTGCCGCTCACCAGTCTGCACGATCCAGGGAAAATTACTTTCTCTGAGTCTGAGCTTCTGAAAATACTTATATCCGCCTAATCTGCACAAATTTTTATACCAATTAAATAGGCTAATTTAATGACTATAAACTACCATTGAACTATTAAATATTATCAGTATTATAGAAAATCTATGTGACTAAAAACACTAGCTAGGATTCAAATACATCACACCGATGCCTGACTATCAGTAAAATAGTCACTGAAGAACATTTTATATGAATTGGGCATAAACATATGTAAAAATGTACAAATCATTAATATAAAAGAGGCAAAGTTTTTCATAATATATAACCCTTAAATAAGTTACAAAACTTTTAACTAATAAGAAATAATTTTTCCAATTCACATACAAAAATATACTCTAGCCACACTATAGGAACTCTGGTCTTAAAAAGTTCAAGATAAATTTGGATTAAAGATAGATATGACATGAGTTAAATAAAGGGCAACTAAAATCTATTCCAAAATATAACACTAATCTTGAAATAATGATCCTAGGCAGTCACCGGGGAACATCAATCTTTTAAGGGAAAAATGACAAGAAACATTCCACCCAATTATTGTTAGGGACGTCAACACATACTGCATTCATTGGGCAAAAGCACCACACAGAAGATAAAAGGAACCTCTCCTCACTATAATTTACGTACAGTGTGTTCATTCACCTTCTGAATACACAAAAAAAGCCACCATTTTCTAAAAATCATGGCAAATTAAAAGATTACATATAAAAACATCTATGTTTCCCTGAACCATTCAAATGCCTTGACCTCACCAACCTCAGTGAAAATTTTTCTAAGGGCTTAGACTTTCTAAGACTTCTTTGCAATCTTAACGGCAAATTTTTAATAATTCTATTATTTTCCGTAATATAGTATATAAAGGGGAAAAAACATGCAGAAGTCAAAACAAATCATAAGCATGACCTACAAATGCTGCTAAAGCTAGGTGCTACCAAGGGCATTCCAAGTGCAAGTGACCCAGAGGCAGAAAGCACCACACAGGAAGGAGTTGGAATAGTTGCCTGGAGTCACGTCAACATTTTCCTCATTCTTCTGCTCCTGGCCTTTCAGGGCTTCTAAGTCTTCCTCTGGCGGATGAATGACTACTGTGGGAATAGCATCAGTGGCAGGAGAAACCAGTAGTTCTGGGACCTGCAGCTGACTCGGTTGGGAACTTCTGGAGGGCAGGCGACCGGTGCTAGGGCTGGAAGGAGGGCTGTTGTGAGGGGTGGGAACTGGGGTGGTACACCTGGAGCCTGCAGGGGTTCCAGCTCTTGAAGAAGGAAGAAGATGACTGAGAAGAAGAGATAAAGGCGATTCTCCTCTCAGTGAAAGGTTTGAGGCAGACAGACCTGTTCGCAAAGAATGTCGGGAGGCTGAAAGGCCTTCCCCTGAGACAAAACAAATAAATGAAAAACAATGAAGTTCGCTGAAGAAGGCAAATGGAAACACACACACACACAAAAATCAATTTACACTGTAAATTGCAAGCTTTAAAGACCCAACATTTCAAATTCGTGCTACCAGGGTTAGCATGGCAATCAGGTTTGTAAGTGTTAGAAAGTCACTGAAAAATTGCTTAAGCTACAATTACTTCCCTGAAGATATAATAATAAGAAGAATAATTTAAAAACAATGCTACTGTAGATTATAGGGGATAATACTGTTAGTAATTACAATGCCCAATACTGTGACTTTTTAAAAAAAGAACACTGTCAATGCAAAGATGCTGGTTCAATAAATGATAAATATCAAATAAGAACGTAATACATAAATCTAAGAACTAGAACCCCAAACAAAACTTACCAGCACTAACAGCTTATTTTAGTGTATTTATCCTACATTGTATCAAACCACTACGGATAATTATCTCTCACCAGAAAGGTCCATAATAACAATATTAATAACTCCTAACTTAAATCTAATCTTTAAAACATTAAGTCAACAGTACATCACCTATTCTAGCTCTCCCAAAGTAAAATTTAAAAACATTATACAAGTCACAGTAATTTTCTTAAAGAAAAACATTGTCAATTTTAAAGAATATATATTCTTGAGCTCTCTAAAGATATTAATACATATCTTAAAATCAGCTTTTATTTGTAATACAGCAGATAAATTTAAACAAACATGGACATTATTTAATCTAACTAGATAAGCGTAAAGTATTTCTCAACAACAGCAACAACAAACTCAGTCTAGCATACTTCACAAGGTACTGTATACTCATCGTTCAAACACCTATTCTATGACATGTACCTTAATGCAATTACATTGTTTTTAGGAAAATGAGATTTATAACCATCAATCCCATACGATCTAATTCTAAGTAATCAAAGCTACATGCTCAAGAGATTCCAGAAATATTAAAAATAAAGATAAATCTTCAACCCATAAACAACTGCCATTTAGTGGAGAGGTAAGCTCCATGCAGGAAAGCTGTTAAATTGCAACACAATACCACAAAATAACAAACTTCCCATGCTCAAATGGCATCTAAAAGAACACAGCCATTGTCTTATGATTCAAAGGAACCAAATTACAACAGGAAAATAATCTATCTAGACACAGTGCCTATGAGAAATAAAGATTTAATAGGGTCTCTCTGGGTAAACAAACTCATTTTTTACAAAAGCAGAAAATATATAATACATAAAAGATGAAAATGAGAGGCAAAATGTTGACAGAGATGGCTAGCTTTTACACTGAATTTAGGATCCTAAGAGATTTCTTTTATTCTTAAGCTTCCATACCTACATAGTCACAATTTAAAACAGAATAAAAATACTTTCTTTTAGTGGTCAAAAGCTCAGAAGAAAATCGATGCGAGCATTTCACACTGAGCTGCAAACAGTGATTACTGTCCATTTTAGACACAGTATTAAACCCTATCATCTCTATCACCTATGGCTGTTCGCTGAAGGACACTTAAAATCCGTACTATTTTTCAGGGACAGAAAGACACTGGCCCATCCTCCACGCCTCCTCACTGTAATCCTCATAAGCCTTGGGTAATAGTAGCAGCTGGAGGAAATGGTGACCCTCACAAGCAACTCTAACCCTTGGCACCTGGGTCTTCCAGAGTCGCTGTCATCGGCCCTCTTGGAGAGCCAAAATAGAACCCCAATGATGTAATCCTCTGCTTTAAAAAAAGCAAAGGTGATACCTCCCAGGGTTCCAGCGTTAAGACGGTGACAAAAGTAAACAAAAGTAAACGGCTGAAAGAACCCACTGCCAGACTGAGGGGAGAGTGCAGGGCAGGAATATGGAGGTTTGCGCCCTGTGTCACCCCCAGAATAAGACAGGAGCAATCGTGAAAACTTTTCACAAATTGCTAAGCAAATACAGATCAGTGAAATCAGCACATCAACCCCAGAACACTTGTTATGCCCACCTAATAAAGTATATTCAAGAGATTAAAAAAAACACAAGGAAAAATCTAACATGAATAATAAGGTTCTACCCAAGATTTAGAATTTTAAATAGGTTAAACTAAATTTATAGATCATACTTTATGCCTCTTTCATCAATTACACAAGAAATTTTGAACAGAAATAAAAAAGCAGGAAGGAGAAATAATTCAGGTTTAGATAGAGTGATAGTGTTTAAATATTACTGACACTTAAGTGTGCTCCACAGACAGGGAATGCTTGAAATTCATTATTTAAATAATTTCTATAGATAATCCTGTCATGTTATAAAGAAAGACATTTCAGAAGTATTATGAAATACACAAAGAATACTTTTAAAAATATATATATATATATAAAAAGATAATAAAATGACCTATGTAATGATCTGGAAAAAATGTCTTCCTTTCCGCAAACGCTAACTCTGACACACTGGAGTGCTGTTAGAACGGAAGTGTTAGGGAAAATCAGATGCCACAACTTATCTCACCATTCCTCTCAAGCAAGTGAGGGTCAGAATGTTTCTTGCCTATGTCTGCAAAAGATCGAACAAGGGGAATCCGACTGGTGAATCTCTTCTCATTCTGATGATGATGTCTCTTCAGAAGCGCTTCTCTGACATTCTCTCTAATGGACTCATCCAACTGGCCAGAGGCTATCATGTTGTCCAGTACCATATCTAGTCAGAGAAAAAATCAATAAACAAACCAACACACACTTAGATAAAACTGTAGGTGAAACCGTACTAGAAAAACAAGATTCTTACATAGCTCTGCAAAGTGTTCTTCTTTGCTAATACTGAATAACGTACGCATAAAGGCAAATACAAACATTATCCAACAAAAATGAACAAATTACACAGAGACCCTCATATTAATAAGTACCATTATTTAAAGAAAGTCTGCTGTTCTACACGTACACCTTCCTGTAGTTGAAAGTGCCTTCCTAGAAATAGACAAAAAACTGTACTTGAAAAATAACTAAATAAAATTTAAAGAAAAAAAAAAAAAGAAAGTGCCTTCCTGATATGGATACAATCAATTCCATTAAGCTGAATATTAAATAATACTGGCTTCCTAAGAAGTGAAGGTATTTTATTGCTTCACCTCATACTTTTCCCCAAAACTGCAGATGAGTATCTGGACTCATTCCTTTAATCTTTTAACTATTTACTGAGTAGCCATTATGTGTTCGGAAGGCATCAATTAACTAAGCAGATCAAGTTTCTGCTCTCACCCTTCCAGAGGCAGAACCACCAAGGAGCAAACAGATAAAATATCATGAAGTGATCAGTTCTAGGAAGATGGGGGTGTAGGGGACAGGGAGACTGACAGCAATGACATTTTACAAATTATGGTGGTGACTGGACTATTTTTCATTTATGGAGTACGTACCAATATTTGTAAGTAGTGCCACCAGAGATACAAGTGTGAAGCTTTCAAACTTGTGTGATAACTCCAAAAGAAAACTGGAGGAGACCAACCTAGCAGGTTAACTGTAACATTAACACAGTGACTACAAGCTACCACACCAGTGACGATGGATTACACAAAACATGTACTGAAATATTACATTTCGTCATGTGATAATCACAAAGCCAAAGTAAGACCCGTATATTCACATTTCAATACTCCTAATTCAAATTTTCCTTCATAAACACAAAAAAGGAAGGACTGTTTGTAATCATTTTAAAGGTTTGCAACATGTGGTCAAATCTAACAATCTGGTTCTCTTGAAGATCAAATACCATCGAATTTTTTTTGTTTTTTTTCTTGGGAGCAATCTATACAGGTAGTCACCCTATCAAATTTATTACCACTGAACTTAATGTTAGTTTTGAGCAATTATTGTTAATAGTGAAATAGCTTTACCACAGGTGTCCTTTTCTACTTTCTATCTCCATTTCATTTCCATAGTTGAAACTATTCTGGTAGAATAACTGGCCTAACTTGCTTCTAACCACTTCCTGATCCAAAGCCACCCTACATATTCCTGCCAGAATGATTTTCCTGATGATGCTGGATCACCAACTCTCCAGCTTAAGCATCACTCAAGAGCCAAGTTGCCTACCCAACAAAATCCAATTTCTTAATCCTGCAATTCAAGACTAGGCAGGACCCATCTCTAATTTACTTTCCAAACCTGTCTGTCTGCAATAACTATTCAAGAAACCTGCACACTCACACGGCCTTTCCTGAAAGCACCCCTGCCTGTGCTTTGTAGACTTCCCTTCCTTCTCATCATCCTCCTTACACCACTTTTCTCTTACACTAACCACCACTTGTGCCCATGTGTTCAAAGTTCTGTAAGTAAGTTGTACAGTTAATATATCCTGTAGATCTTCCCCAGACACCTCCATCCAGAAAACGGAGAAAGAGGAAGCTCTTTCCTCTATCTATTTCCAGAAAACCGACTCCGTATCTGGCTTATGATTCTACTCACTTTCTTCCTGATACTGCAGTTATGTCTAATCTAAGAGACTCCAAACTTACTGGAGGTAAAAAGTGTCATTTGTATGTCTACTCTTCATGCTGCTGTGCACTGAATGGAAGCTCAAAATATAGCTGCTAAATCCATGACCTAAAATTCTACTTTATTTCCCTTATTGAAGTAACTCTAATTTCAGTGCGACTTAAAATATAAAAGCGTCAATTTGCTGTAACCTGCTATCTCATCTAGAGTGCTCGCTCGCATATCCAGCATGACTGTTCCGTTGAGGATGCAACTCCTCAGTTCGAAAAGACTGTGCAAAGAGAGAGTTGCCACATAGGGTTTACTCCACCGGTCCCCGCCATCTTCCACATCCTCTTCAAATTTCAGCCATCTGAAAGGAATAATGTATAAGACTACTTTATAAATAATGACATTTTCATTGGCTTATTTTAATATGGTAAACATAAAGTTGTTCTTTTAAAGCAAAACAAAAGATCACTACCCAAACGAAATTTGGCTACAAACACATTTTTACAATTACCGTATTTTGCCGTGTATAATGTGCACGTGTATTGCCCAAGTTTTTAAGGGAAAATAAGAATGAGCATTATACGTAGGTAGAACTAATTCTGTATCTAATTTTGGTTTTACTGTATTCTGTAAACAAAATATTTTTTTTCCTGAAAGTTTGGGCCAAAAACATGGCTGCACATTATACGTGGCAACACATTATACACGGCAAAATACAGTAGGTGGGCTCTGGTCTAAATATCTATGAGTCACGAGTAACGTATGTTTGTGGTTCCTCTTTCTGTTCTATACTATCACAATAACAAGTCTCTAAAAACTGCGGTACTTTGCAGTTTCCACTTCTAATCTTCGTTTAAGCTTAAAATACACAAGATTTTGATTTTCCAAATTTATTTCTGTCATTAAGAACTTACGAAAATCTATAACATAACTCCTTTTGCATTAAGTTAAAGTAGTAAGGAATATTTATGGAAACGAATTTTGAAAACGAGAAAAAATAAAGATAATTTCCAGACACAAGGAAATGCTCTGCTCATTGTTTTAAAGCAACGTGTGTCTATAAGGATAATTACGATTTTGTATTCTCATTACAAAAAGAAATCAGGGAAAGCCACAACCATGCAAAGCACCGAGGCAGCGTTTATTACCTGGCAGTTTCTTTCCACTCATACTCCTCTCCGTCTCTGTAGCACAGTTCGTCCATTTCCGTGAAGAGGTCGTGGGGAATGTGCTCTTCATCATCATCTTCAGTACCGAGGATGAACTGAACCCTCTGGGACGGTGTGTCTTGACAAAATAAAAATTCAAATGCACTCACAATTTTCCTCAATTCATTCAAAGATCAATTCAGGTTTTGAAAGTGAAATTCTTTGGTCAAAGATATATCATCTAAACTCTTTTATTCATAAAATACTGTAATTCTGGAAGAAAACAGGGGCAACCACCCAGGAAAAAGAAAATCACAGAAAGATCACATCCACGAGTGAGAAAGGAAGATTCCGTGTTAAAAATAAGCAAGACTAAGTAATTTTGTAACTAACTGGTACAAAAACAAACAAATAAAAGCAAGCACCAGGCAAAAACTCAGAACACTATACTCAAAGACAGGACTTTTTCACTAAAAATACATGGAAATGTTGGATTATAAAGAACATGAAATAATATGTATTTAATATGTAGCCAAGTGCAAGAGTGAAAAAAGAAAATCCCAAGTTCCAAAAAATATGGGAAAACCCAAAGCTAGAAGTACGCTGACTTTTCCTACTATCATGGGGGTGCAAAGCTCTTATCAGCTGAAGTCAGGGAAGTGGGACACACACTGTAAGAAGCAAATACCCCATTTGTGGCATCTGAATTTGAACTATGTGGCAGAGGATCCTCAGAGACATTCGCATAAATTCTACTCCAAGATAGTCAAAACGAACTAGCAAACAACCACAAGCATCAATTAAAAACAACCTCAAATTCTGCAGAACAGGAGAAGCTAGGTCAAACTCAAAATTGACACTTAAGTAAACAAACTTTCATGCACTTGTAGATGCAATATAGAGTGATATTAGAACAGGTTAAAGAGTAAATTAAAAGGAATTATCACAGGAAAAGAAAACTCTAAGGAAATCAGACAGAACGCATCAATGACAAACAAGACAAAAAACAAAAGGTTAAGAGATGTGGAGAACAGAATAAGTAAGTTGAAAAGAAAAAATTCATAAAGAGGACAATATAAACAGGGAGAAAGGCAGGAAAAAAACACATCTGAAAGTTTTCCAATATGTATATGACATTGGTCTGCATATTGAAGGAATACCCTTACACTTATGCAGGACAAAAACATACTATGATTGAACTTCTTAAGGTTTTGAAACTTATTTATCCCCAAGTAAAATTTTTGGTGCTACTAAAAGTGGTATTTTTTATTTTAATTTCTAATTGCTTATTGCTACTGTGTATAAATAAACTGCTTTTGTATCCTACAACCTTGTTAATAAACTCACTTAGTTCTGTAGTTCCACAGATTGCTTCATATTTGCTACATACAGAACCTTGTGTCTGTGAATAAAAACAATTTCACTCCTTCCTTTGCCATCTGTATGGCTTTAATTTCTTTCTTGCCTTATTACACTGGCTAGGTTCTCCAGTACCATGTATAGAAGTGACTGGACAGGACATTCTTGCCTTTTTCCAAATCATAAGAAGAAACATCAATTTGTTGTTTCACTTTATGCCTTCATTCATTGGTTGATTCTTTCATGTGCCCTGACAGGAGATCAGACCTGCAACCTTGGCATTCTATCAGGACACTGCTCAAACCAGCTGAGTTATCCAGGTAGGAACCCCCTTGGTTTCTTAAGTTAAAAACTGAAATCATTGATTTAAGATATTTTTTTCTAACATAAAGATTAAATGCCATAATTTTTTCTCTTAGCACTGCTTTAGCCACATTTAACAAATTTCAACGTGTAGGCAGTTTGTACATTACCACGCTAAATAAAACCTGTGCATATATATCAGAAGCATGCCTCATACTGCCAAGACTTTATCTCATTTACTGACTACACTGTTTTTGTTTTCATGAGTTCCATCCAAGTGTTTCCTGATTTCCGTAACAACTGCTTCTTTAACTTTCAAATTATTGAGAAACTTTTTGTTTATTTTCTAAATATTTGGGCATTTTCCTTAAGATCTTTCTAGTTTAATTCTACTGTGGTCAGAGCATATCCTTCAATCCTTTTCAATGTATTAAAACTTGTTTTATAGACTAGAATATGATCTCCATTGGTGAATGTTCTATTTACACTTGTAAAGAATGTCTATTCTGCTATTATTGGAAACTATTCTATAAATGTGAATGGCAATCTAATAGTACTATTCAGGTTTTTATAGCATTACTGTTTTTTGTTGTTGTTTACTTATTGTATCCATTAATGAGAAAGAAGAACTGAAATCTCCAACTATAATTGAGAATTTATATTTTTCATTTTTCCATGTTATCAGTTTTTGTATTTTGAAGCTGTTAATACAAGCATATATACTTAGGGCTGTTACACTGTGATTCTGGCAATTTGGTTTCATGTACCTTTGTGTGCTTCTTTTCCTGATTCTTCTTCTTGGGTTCCGTTGAGATGGAACACACACACACACACACACACACACACACACACACACACACACACTTCCTAGGACCCATGGTGTCAAGAGGGGTCCACGTTGTGCTAAACAACCAGCAACTCCTGTATGTCAGCTCAGTGCAGTGTCTGAGAACCCTCCTCAGGCCACACAGCTACTTTTTTCTGGTTCTTGCCCTTCCCACCTCTCGACACCACCCACATCGCGCTATCAACGTCGATCACATCAGATAGCCTTCTCCTTCCTCTACAGTCCACCTTTTTCCCCTGAGTTCCTCTGTCTTTTAGTATTTCTGTATTTCTCTACTTTCAAACAAAACCCCTGGCCTCTTATAAACCATACTCTCAAACCAGAGCACTAGCTCACGCATAGATAACTGAGAACTCAGGCTCGGTAAGATCTTCTGGCCAAAGCGTTTAAAAATAAAATAAAATATTCAGTCTCTTCCAGGAGTCTCAGGATTCCAGGCATTTATTTATTGCCTATGTAAGTAATAAAATATACAATAGAAGGTAAATAAAACTTTACTGAATTGAATTATAAGTGCCAAGGCTCAACTTTTACAATTCTAAGGCTGGAATACAATGAAAACAGAGCTCCTTACTTTTGTCACTTATCCCAAGTATATCTTAACCCATAAACTAAATACTTTCCTTGCCCTGGCTGGTGTGGCTCAGTGGACTGAGCACTGGCCTGTGAACCAAAGGGTTGCTGATTCGATTACCGGTCAGGTCTCATGCCTCGGTTGTGGGCCAGGTCCCCAGTTGGGGGCATGTGCAAGGCAACCAATCTATATATCTCTCACACATCAATGTTTCTCTCCCTCTCTTTCTCCCTCTCTTCCCATTCCTCAATAAATAAATAAATAAAATCTTTAAAACATTTTTTTCTTGTAGGAAAAATATTCTTACTTCAATTAATATTCTTCGATACACATGTGTCTAAATTATTGAAACATGCATTTTTTAAAAGAAAATATTTAATTTTTAAAGAAATGCTTTCTAATAAAGATTTTTTTTCTTACTTTTTAGGTTGTTACTGTTTGATTACAGTTGCCCCAATTTTCTCCTGTTGCTCTCCCCTGCCCCACCCAACCCCCCTCAGTCCGTCCCCACCCTGTTGTCCATGTCCACGGGTCCTTTACCCAGGCTCCCCGACTAGCCCCTTCACCTTCTTTTCCCCATTACTCTTCTCCTCCCCCTCTGGTCACGGCCAAATGGTTCCTTATTTGCACGTCTCTGGTTCTATTTTAACTGTTAATGGAGAAGTAGAGTTTTCTTTTACCATAAGAAGGAGATTCCCGTCCATCTTCTCTGTCTGATTCTTTATCTTTCCTTTTCCGATGGTGATGCTTGTGTCCCCGATGCCGATGACGTCGACGACTCTCTTTACTAAATGGGACGTGAACACCAATATACACAGCTCGATGACCTAGCAAAAGGTTCAGGGACACATTACTGATTTTGCAAAAGGGGGGAAAGTGATACGCACAAAAGCATGCTATAACTTACTCTGATAAAAGGAAAGTACAGATAAATCCACATTAGAGAAGTCAGTCCCCTGTTACTTCCCCTATTTCATAGAGCCCTACACAAATGCTATAGCAAAATGCTACAGTAACACCACTGAATGATACGCACACTAGCTACACAGTTACTTGCGTAAGCATTAGTGGGCACGTCTAGGATGGTATTATGAAAAACAGAGCTTGGCCCTCCTAAAATCATACTATGTGGACATGAATTTACTCCACCTACATTTAAGGCCAATCCCAGTGAGTCAAAGTTCTTAAGAGATATGCTTTGATGATAATTAAATACTTTGTATTGGGGTATTTGTACATTTTTACTAATGTCGAATCATCAAAGTCTAAATTACTGAGGGCCACAATAAATGTAAATGTTCCAAATACTCTAATTAACAGGTAGAAGTGATCAGATTGGGAAAACAAAGCAATACAGTAAGGTTATGATATAATTTTAGGATGGAAAAAGCTGCTGCTGATGTTGCATTACTCTCAGTTTGTATTCTGACCAATCTCTGCTCTTGCCCACTACATAAAACTGAATCAGGGGGCAAGACAGGTAGCAGCGCTGTGTCAACTACTAAAAAGCATGAAATTGATTTCTTAAATAATTTTAATGAGGTTCCTATCTAAGCTGTGTTGAGTGACAGGGGTCACGGACTACAAATTTAACTGATTTACAACTAGGCAAAAACCATCTGGCATAGAAGGAACATAAAAAAGTAATCTGCTGAAATACGAACAGTGATGTCACTCCTTTCCTAAAAAATTCCCTACCATGGTCAGAAAATGACTACCTCAGGAAATTCAAGATCTTCATCTTTAGGCAAGGTTTACAAATACACGGTCAATCCTGATTATTCATGGATTCTGTAATTTGCAAATGTGCCACTCGATACAAATTATTTGGAAGCCCAAACTCACGGGGATTTTGCAGTCACCTACAAGAGGCACAAAGCAGCAGAGTGTTTGCGCTGCCCGACACACAGGCTCCCAGCTAAGGCTGCAAAAAGGTGAGGCACTCCGACTCCTTGTTCACAAGAAGTGACACAGTATCCGTGTCAACAAAGTAAATAATCACCTTTTAAACTAAAAGACACCAGACCTACAAAAACAGATCAAACTAAAATCATCTGAACATCTCCCAGTACCCACCACTCCACCTAGTTCATGGTAAGCATTAGAGGAAGAACTGTAAAACTTCAGTATCAATTATTTGCAAGTGTTTTACCAGAAAAATCCCAAATTTAAAAACCAACCATAAAGGGCTTCTTCATGGAATGATGGAAAATTGCTGGAATTAGAGTGTGGTTATGCACAACATAGTATGCATACTAAAAAACAATGAATTATATGCTTTAAACTGGTGAATGTTATGCTATGTAAATATATCTCAAGAAAAATTTAAAAAAAAACTGTAACAAACTTCAGTAAGCTTACAATTTCGTTTTAGGGAAACCTTTTTCTTGTGAACACCAAAGAAAAGTAGAATTTAAAGAGACAAGTTCTCATCACTGTGCACTGGAGATTACAACGTTGTTACCCCAAGTAGTACTAATGGATTTCGGCACAAAAGCCCCAATGCACCAAGACAAAAATTCTGAGTTAGTAATTTAGAATTAAATAGGTAATTTATTCATGAGTGTGCAATTCAGATAAAATAAATAAAAATATGTTAGAATCCGAAGACTGAGAGATCAGGCCACATGAGGCTTTTTTCCCGTTTTTATCATTGCCCCCTAAGCGTTCTCTCAGAATTTGTCTTTCACCTTTCCTTTTTATCATCAAAGGCCTATTTAGTCGAACTCTGAAATAAACTTAATCTCTCCCCCAAACTCGAAACTGAAATTTAGATACGTACAAAGCAGGCAAAGTTAAGGGGTTTTAGGGTAACTGAAGGAAGCCAAGAAATAGAGTCAAGTGCCTCTCTTCATGGTCTAGGTCACATGTGACTGAGAGATGACATTAAATGGTCAGTGATGGATTAAATATTATCACCATACACTTGAATTAACGAAATTATTGCTAAAATTTAAACTTCCATAGCCCTTGTAGTTCACAGAATCTAGTCACAAACTTCTAGGTAACTGAGGTTCTTTCTAGAAGCCCTAATAAGCCTAGGCTTTAAAAGTTAAATTTAAAAGACAGTTCCTTTTTTTTTAATCTCAGAAAGTAAATGTGGAGAACACTTGTGTCTCTTCTCATCTCCTTTGTACAAGCCACAAAGTAATGGCCCCATATGATACGAGTTTCCACAGGAGAGTTTAATTTAACAATGTGTGCTCAAAAAGCCCCCAAAATAAGTCTACCAAAATGTTTGCCACAAACATCACCTTGACCCCCTGACCAAGTATTCAAGGTTAACATCATCAACAACAAGTCATGTTGATATCGTATGTCCACAGATGTGATCCGCTGAGAACAGCCAGTCGCTTCTGTGATATGCTCCCCAAACGTGCATTATCTTGGTCTACCAATATGGTAACATGAGACAAACCCAAACTTCAAGGCTTCCCTTCCACAAAGTACTCAACCACTCCTCTTCAAAAATCAAGGTCATGAAAAACGAGGAGTGAGGAGGAACCATGAGAAACCAGAGGAGACTAAGGAGACATGACAACTGAATGGACGACTGGATCCCGAACTGTTCCTCTGGACCTCGGGACCCAAAGAGCACGTCACTGGAAAAGCCAATGAATCTGAATAAAATCTGGAGTTTTAGTTCAGAGAGAATTGTTACCAAGGTTCACTTCACTTTCATAAAGTGAAAGTTTATGCTGGTTACAAAAATGGTAACAGAAAAAGCTGCCCAAAGGGTATACAGGGCACACTCTGTACTATCTTTACAACTCTTCAGTGCATCTAAATTTATTTGAAAAGAAAATAAATTTTAAAAAATAGAAACCACTTTTTTCTGCTTAGGAAAGAAAGACTGGCAAACAATTCATCTGCACCACAATTCTATGTTGAGGTTATTATAGCCTTTTAAAAGGTTAATGTGACACACCTATAAAATGAGTACTTAGATGACAACTGGTGATAACTGTGGCTTTGATTAGTCTGGTACTCTAGTTTGTTTATAATACAAATTACCCAACTTGCTAGAAATGAAAACAATAGGAGTGTTAGCTGATTTTGTAACTGTGGCATTTCAATTCTCTACATTAAATAATGGTAACCATTGTGAAGTTGGTGTGATACAATCTATGTTATGCCTACTTTCAACAAAGAGTTAATAATCAGAGAATCTTCTATTCGCAGATATAGGTAGTGGTTACACCAGTGTTTGCTGAATTAATCCTGAAATTGTATTTAGAAAGTATAACTGAACACCCCTCTCAGTGTGTGCACTACCTCACAACAACAAAAAATGCTTCAATAAATGGCAGGTAAATCTAAAAGGACACTAACATTCATTAGTACGTTACCCTGCTAAGCATGAGTGATTGTAAACAAACTTACTTTCTAGTTCTTCTTTTTCAAACTTGGTGTTCACAGTTGAACTGGTTTTACCAAGATCCACAACAGCTTCTTCATCAGGACCCTGTAAAGAAATTATTTTCATTGGTTCATAAATTAATATATAGTAAGGACCTACTACTAGGTGCATTATTTGAGATAGCCCCAAAATATATGAGACTGCCTTCTATTAAAGAACTAAATTTGTATTATAGCTAAGTGCATTCATTTTTCAGTATGCTTATATGCTGTTTTTTAATCCACAGAAGACCATGCCAAAACCTCATGGTAAGAACTGAGATGGCAAAGATGTTTAATTGGTGTTCTATGGAAGTTACTGAGTAACTGGGACATACACTCACTTCAACAGAAGACTCCCCAGAACAGAAATTAAAGAACATCTGGGGTGAGGGGGACCCTTAGATAATCAATATAGAATGCTTTACTTCTTATTCTTTGCTCTTTGGTCCTCTGATTAAAAGGAAACACTTAACTGAGCCATAACAGACCAGATTATGGTTAAGTGTAAAATTGTCAAAAATGAGTCTATAGACTTAACATGTAGTACCACTTTTCACTGACGAATTAATCAAGACTCGATCAAAGCTATAAGAACTTTTTATTTATACAAAGGAAAAGCCACACTAAAAGTTAACCCTTAAGGAGAGTCTAGCTTTAAGTTATAAGTCTTCCTTCATAATTCTGTTCCCTTCTTCAGCTCAACAAGGGCTAAACACATTTATTGTAAAATGTGGCACAGATTACTCCTAAGAAAATAAAACTTCTTTTCTCAACTTCTAATTTAACTTTCGAAGGAACATTATAATCACCATCAACTATTGCGTAATTATTATGCACAAGATTCTATGCCACAGATAGAGACAGATGAACAAATTCTCTTCCCTCAAAAAGTCTTCATTTTCGGTTGTCATACACTCTGTACCCTTGCCCAGCATGGGTCTGCTGGAGCCAGGCAAGAAAATAGTCAACCTCGCTGACCTTTAACCTTACAAGGCGGCTTGAAGCTTTGAACCTCCACACGGTGTTCCAAGAGATGCACCCAGACCGGGTGGTGGACAAGGGTAACAAGGAGGACACCACCACCACTTCCAACTGCTCTGGCAAGTCTATGCCATCTCCCGTGACAAAGACTAGCGGGTAGGACACCAGGAGCAGGGAGCAGTGGAAAAGGATGCTGCTGTCCTTAGCCAAGCCCAGGACTGGGAGACACTGAAGGAGGACACCCAAGCTTTTAAAAGATACACCAAGGCTCTGAGGAAGAGCTGGCTGATAGTAAACAGGCCTACCTGAACTTCACAGGCAACAACAATCAGCTCACAGAGTCTGTATTGTGTGTGCAGTACACAGAGGAACCTAAAGCACAGAACCTTCTTCAGCAAGCCGTTCCCACCAGAGGGTTCCCATCCTATAATGCCTCTGTCAACGAATCAAAGCAAAAGATGAATGCAGGAGAAGGATGACCCAGGAAGAAGCGAATGAATGAGAAACCAGTAGAAAGGGGCTGGGACTTTGTGAAGGGGTGGATGACCTGCAGAGCAGGCAAAGGGATGGGCGCAAAGCAAAATCCCAACGTTCTGGCTCGGATGCAAGCAAAGTACTACAAACTTTCCAAGGCAAGAGAGGAAAAACAGCTTTCAAAAAGGAAAAGAAGTGATCTAATTTGTTCTCTTAGAAAGTCCTTATGCTTTCATTGGTAGCTTTGTAGACAACCCAGACAACTGGAGATGAGAATTAAATAATACTAGCATCAATTATAACACTGTTAATATTCCGCTGAACACTATCCTCCTAGAATGAAGTTACTTTTCTACCCATCCAGTTATTATAGTCTTTTCTTAATTTTGCAAGGCGAGCTCTCAACCATCCCGTTCCTCTTACTGCCCGGCATCTCCTCCAGTGCTGAGAGCAACAGACCAGAGTGTCACACAGTGTAGTTAGTTTGCTTCTTACCCCTCTCAACAACCAACAACCAGAGAACCAATTGTTTTACAAAGGGTCAAACAGGAGGTGAGGTAAAACGGTCTCTTAAAGACTCTTCCCATGTTTGCTCTACAGTTTTGTATGTTTCTATATAGCTGTTCTCAGTGTATACACACTAGCTTCATGTACAATTCTTCCCTGCTATCCAAACTCTCAGTATCCAGATCCTCTCATCTTTAAACTCAGGAACTAAATCAATTTGATTACATTTCAAATGAATTCCCTGCCATTCAAATGCTCACTATTTGCTACCCAAAACTCAAAACCAGACTCAGTATGTTAGAGAACACAAATATTTAGATATCCAAACTTACTTCTTCAAGGTTATATACCCAAACTGTAGAATCAAATACACTTGGTTATCAAGTGATACTTGTATATGACTCTAAATGATTGGTGTTCAACTTAATATAGGAAAATCAGAGGTAAGAAATGGCTTGCTAAGGCACCATATTTAAAGACATAGGAAGCCGGCCATGTAGACCATGTGACATAATGATCAAGAAAGACAGAAAACAGCACGTGGGTTCATCAAACTGCCTTATGGCAATCATACACCATAGAAATGAGGAAAAACTGAAAATAGGAAACTAACAGCCATGACTGGTGTGGCTCAGTGTTTTGGACAAAGCAAAAGGTCAGTGGTTTGATTCCCAGTTGGGGCACACACCTGGGTTGCGGGTTTAGTCCTCCATCTGGGTGCATGAGAGATGCAACCAATGGATGTTTCTCCCACACATTGATTATTTCTCTCCATCTCTTTCTCCCTCCCTTCCCCATCTAAAAATAAATCTTTAAACAATAGGAAACAAACAAAAACTACAAAAATTATAAGAATGGATAATTAATAATTACCATCCGCTAAGAGTGCGATACTCTAAAACCTTCATTCGACTTTCCTCCAATGACTTAATACCATTCAGTCCCTAAATGTCCACAGGTACAAAAGAAAAGCCGTGTCCTAAATTAAAAGGGCAGAAGTTGTGTTATCCCATGAGGCAGCATACTGGGTATCTTAAAAGGGATTAACTGCTCCCATTCTAAACTTTCACATAGCAAGAACTGCCAAGAAAGAAAACAAGACAATGCACTTATCTTTCACCCCTAAACAACAGCAACAAAACCTTTTATTCCTATGCAGACATACTTACATGCTTAGATGTACTAACATGAATCTGTTAACACTCAAAAATAGCTTAAAGTGGGCAATCTTACAACATTTCCTTATTTAAAACAATCTCTCTTTGACCTCTAAATATCTATCACTAAAAAAACCCCTCCAATATGTATTTTAAAAAGGCACATTAAAATAAAAAGGCTGTCAATCAACACATCCTCCTATGGTCCCTTCAGCTTCTCCCATTAGACACTATCTGTGACCTTAAGTAAGTCATTTAACTTAGAGCCAAGTGGGAATATTACTATACTGTTATTATTAGTTTTCATTGAAAACGTGTTCATGTGTAACTAGTAGAACAAACGAAAGTTAAAATTTTTAAGTCCAAAATTTTTCAACACTAGAACTGTAAAGAGGGGGGCAGGGGAAGAGCATCTTCATTTCTCTCTTCTCTTAACACTTTAGCTTTTCAATGACTGTGAATTATGAATCAAAAAGTCAGTCTGCAACAAATGTGAGTATTAAGTAGGACACACACCCTGGCCATCCTGACATTCTGCAAGTAACCCAACAGAGTATGTAGGGTGCATATCGCTATATACTGAAAATCTCTTAGAATCAGGCCCCTGGTGTTTCAAGGGGGCAAGACATTTCTGAAACAAACATACTGCATGTATCATATCGTTTTTGTGTAATGTTTTAAGCCCTTATTTCTAAATACGAAGCTAATACACCATATACAGTAAATTTTCGTTTTTTAAGAGTACCATAAGTAAAAGTACTATGTACAAAAATACACGTAACATTGAACATCTTGAAGGTGAAATGTCAAACTGTTAACACGGGCGCCATGGTGACTGGGAAAGCAGTAGGAAAGAACACAGGCAGACAATCACGTAGTGTTCAATTTTGTGTTCCAACAAGTGCTTTAGTTTTAATATTTTTTAAAAGAATACATTCACATTTAATCTAATAGGTCACTTACTTTTAAATCTGCATCTAGGAAAAAATCTCTACCTCATTTTTCAACTCCAAGAATATAGTGGAAAACTAATAATAGCAACATCACAGACAACCCTTGACACTGAAATGTTTCCATTCTTAACCTCGGATAAGGGAGTGAATCCAAGCCACTGCTTATAAAACATACCTAAAATGAAATAAAGCCGAGGCACTGGGAAAACTCAAACACACGAAAGAATGAAAAAGCACCCAAAGTATATAAATGCAAGATTGATCACTCTAATCTTACCCAAATTATTTTATCCCTGGTTTCAAGTTTCTACTTATAAGGTAACCACCCTGGCCTGGTGGCTCAGGTGGTTGGAGCATCATCCCACACACCAAGAGGTTGTGGGTTCAATCCCCGGTCAGGGCACATACCTAGGTTGTGGGTTCAATCCCCGGTCAGGATGTATGAACAGAGGCAACTGACCAATGTTTCTCTCTCACATCAGTATTTCTCTCTCTTCCCTCTCTCCCCTTCCCTTCTTCTCTCTCTAAAATCAATAAACATATCCTTGGGTGAGGATTAAAAAATTAAACATTTTTAAAGATATTTAAGATATAACAAAGAAGATAACAGATTTAAAAGTTATCCATACATGATCACAGAGACCATTTAAACTCTCCACACATGAAACAACACACACGCAAGGTTATTTATCACAGCTTTATGTACAGCTTATGTACCAGGAAAAGACCAGAGACAACCCACCAACCCCTTACTGAAGAATGACTTCCCGATGGGATACCAAACTACCGAAGAAAACAGGGACATTCTCCAGGCACTGGCATGAAACAGCATCTATTACCTACCACAGGTGAAACACACACAAGGTCGAGAACCACATCTGCAGCATGCTACTTTTTATGTAAGTCCCCAGAATAGGAATATTTAAATTTCCACAATGAAACACTGGAAGGACATACAAAAAAATGGAAAACCTGGACCCGCAGCAGCAGAGGTGGACTCCTGGACGCCACCTTTCGAAAGCCACTTCACTCACCTATCTTCATTTCAAATACGAGGATAACACCACCTGCAAGACCCGTGTGCTGAGATACCCTTTGAAAGGACCAAGCCGTGGGCCGTAACCCACAGAGGATGCCCACGTTTTTACTGAATCTGAATAAGGAAACGATTCCACGTTTCTACAAAAAAAAAATGTTTTCTCATCTACCGCATAACTTTAAAACTAGACCAGAAAAGTCTTACAGGTGCAGAAACAAATACCTACGAATTACCTAATTAAAACCTATATGAAGATTTAAAATGTACCCCCAAAATAGCACTAGGGCTGTATAAGAGATTTATACTGGAAATGCATGCAAAACTATCTAGGATAGAATGCCAAGATGCTGCAACTAACTTTTATAAGGACCAAAAACTGTGTTCTTTAAAGAGATTTTGATATATTAAAATCAGACACACCGAGAGAGTTTGTTGTAACTCAGCTTCCCTTGCCCTACGCCAGAGACACTGGTTCAGTAGTTAAGATGGAGCCCAAGCACCCGTATTTTTACTAACCTTTGTATGTGACTTTGGTGCACACCACAGTTTGAAAATACCTTTAGATTACACTGAAGACCTAAGTCCCACAGACTGAAACTTCTCTTTGAGGCTGCTTCATGCCCTTAATCATTTTACAAGAGTTAGGTCTTTTGGGGGCCATTTCCACTTCGCTTACGTTGTTTTAACTAGTCAGAAAAAAAATGTGCATTCCAATTCATAAGAAAATATTGAAAGTTACTGCATACTTTCACTAATACAAACCACTCCAAATCTACAGTGTTCTAAAAGTTGATGTGTATGTCAGAACGTATTACCCAAGATTGCTCAGGGCAATCTATCAAAGTATATACAAATAGCAATGTTGTCCCTCCAACATGTAGGTTTCCTCCAAATAACCCTAATTCCGAACTCCAGTCCCACCTTACCACTACGAATTGAACTGAATTAGAAAGCTTAAATTTATGGGCAAAAAGCTTAAGAGTAAGGCAAAGAATCTTTTCTGATCCAGATAAAGGGAGAAATCATCAATGACGGCTGTTTCCTATAAGAAAAAGCCAAAGAATAATATTCACACTTTCTAAAGAACTCACTTGGCATTTCTGGATCCACATATTCACTCTAAAATAAGCTGAAGAGATGTAAAGGGTACATGGAAAATTATTGCAAATTTTAAATGTAGGCAATCATGTGACTCCCACAGAAAAAAAGGTAAAAGCCTTGTGAAAAATACTTTATCACCAGACACAGTGGGAATGGGATTGATTCAGACATTGGAACAAAAAGCTTCAGAATTTTTTTTAATACCATATGATCTTACTTATAAAAGGAACCTAATGAACAAAATGAGGTAATAAGCAAAAGAGAATTAATGATCAAAAGAGACATAGAATCATGGACCAGACTGACAGCTGTAAGAAGGGTGGGGGGAGGTTGTGATGGACTGAAGGAAGGTGAAGGGATTAGTCCAAGAGCATATATATGAAGGACTCGTGGACAACAATACAGGGACTGATTATGGAAATAGGGGGCGGGCTGGATGGAGGACGCAGAGGGGCAAAATTAGGACCACTGTAATAACATAAACAATAAAGTATTTTTAAGTATCATAGTTAAAACTAAAGATAATTTAAATGTTAAGAAAGTTTCAAAGTTGAAAAAAACAAAGAATGAAAAAGCAGAGAACTCAAAGAAATATGAGATATAAAAAATGGGCAAGTAATAGCCAGGACTGTTAGTGCAACATTCATTGTCGGATGCTTCGTCATCACAGGGCATGGAGTCATGGACAGTGGCAAGCCTCATCATGGTTCTACCCGAAATTATAAATCACAAACATTACTACTTCTCTGAGGAGATGGATGCATTCACTCCAAGTTCTAATTCAGTACATATACATGGCAAAAAAACCACACAGGAATCACTTATTTTAGTATTATCAAGTTTGTAAGTTTATTAACAGAAGTGAAGACAAAACCCTATTACCAACATGGGGTTTCTTAAAAAAAAAAAAACTGTATATTTTAGTATAGAAAAGCACAGGTATTCCACACAAAAGGAAAAAACACAGACGAAAATCCAGCAGATGTTTTTCAAGGAAAAAAAGGTCCAGGAGGTGTCCTGTCAAGATTCCCATCTCCAGCCAGTGTGGGGTGACCATTAGCTCAGTATCTCCAGGCTTCTGCTGCATATTTCTACCGAAATCAACAGGAGACAGCCAGGAAATCCCTCAGCAATATGGTCTGTTTGCCTATTCTTCCCCTAGAAAATAACCGTGTTCCCCATGAATTCAATGGACCATGAAAAAAGTCTCATTTCCTTAAAGACTAGTCATTAAGGAAGTTAGCCATTCATCCCACAAATATTTACTGAGACATACTGTGTACCAATTATTATTCCCAGTACTGGGAATACATCAATGGGTAAAAAACTGCAACATAATCAAATGTCTGGTTTCCCACTTAATTTACAGGTATGATGTGGCTCTCTATAAGAAATACAGATATAAATGAATTTTCAATGAATAAATTAGAGCTCACAAACTCACAGTTGCTGACATGTCTTACTTTTCCAGTTCAGTTTCCTCGTTTGATAAGATACAGGACAGATAGATACACATACACACACACAGACACACACACACACAGACACACACAAATGCCTTGCTTAAGACTTACACTGTTAGTTGACAAAAGAACTGAAATTAAAAGGCAGGTCTCTGAAGTCCCAGCTGCATGGGTTAACAATAGACAATAAACTGAGGCCACCATAATTCATGCTGAGAACACACAGCAGTGTTTCACAGTGCTTATTAAAACTTGTAATTACCTATTTGTGTAAGTACTTCCTTAACAGCCTCCCAGTCTGAACAGTACGTCCCAAGAAAGGAATTGTGCCTGTTTGGTTCACCAGTGTATCTTCCGCAGCAAGACTGGCCCTGGGTAAGTTAGTTCTCTAACACACACTTGTTGAATGTTGGGTACGTTTCAGAAAAGAAGACATCCAGCTAAAAATTGATATGGGATCCTCGCAAGAACTCTTTATGAACACAACTCAAGCTCAAACACAGAAAAGCACTCAGTGTTTTTAAATTTAGTAACAGCTTATAAACAAAAAAAAGCCCAACATCAGTACTTAATAAAATCAAAATTCAGCTCATAAGTGAGAATTCTCAGCAAAATCAAACAAGGTTAGTTTTTATGCCTGAAACAGATTTTATAACCACATACTGCATTTTACTAATTCTTCTCAGACACTTATCCTGTCTGGAAAGCACAATCCATAATTTGTATTTTCTTGGTAAAATGGTCAAAATGACACTTTAACATTCCAAAGGAATAATAATAGGGGGGAAAAGAGTGTTAAAAGATTAACAATAGATTCATAAACTTTGTTTAATACCCTTTTTGGCATGTGAGGTTTAAAAAAATCCACTACTAAAATAGCAGAAGCCTCCTATTACAAATTAATGTCTTCACGGTACAAGACATATAGTTATGGCTCAAAAGTAACACCTCCCATAAATTATTCACATGGAGAGTAATTTCAGTTACAAAATACTTCACTTCAGCATCAAAACACACTTAGCCACTAGGACAATGATTTCTTTCCTAGTATCACAGCCAAATGGAATTGTTAAAGCCTCAAATAATATTAACTAATCAAAAAACTATTTTTGCAGAATAAAGAAGCTGCTACAAACATCGCCACCTTTATACAAGGATTTGCTCTTTCCAGCAGATGACTTCCACAGCCAAGGACACAGCAGATGATACTATTCTAAGCCAGTGCTAATAAGCCTGACATTTCTTCACGCTTCGCTATTAAACTCTGAAAGAGTCAAACTTCTTTGTAAATAAAACACAAGATCACAACTAGGTACATACCAGTAACTTCTTCTCCAGGCGAAATCTTTCCATGGTAATATGTAAGAGCCTTGTTTTTGAGAATGTAATTCAGTAAGTCCCTTGAAGGTTCCACAGAGAGAGAGTACGTATCTGATTTAGGTCACTGTGCTTTGCACAGATGAACTCTTCTAAGTTGCTTTTATGGTACGGCCAATCACTGTCTTCTAAGTTGCCTAATCTTCCAAGCTAATAACTACAACTTATACAGGGGTTACAGCACAAGAGAATTCAAAAGTAACATGCACATACACCTTTCCATAACATCAGTACAATGCACAGCACTCCCTAAGACTATGTGGATGAATTTGTTAGTGTGTCTGCACATGCCTATATCTTCAGAGTATATATATTTTCAACAACATAGTAGGTTAAATCTAGCCCTTTCACTTAATTTCAGGAAAGATTCAAAGATGTTTTTATCTAAAGAGTTTTGCCCTTTTGTCATTACTATATTTATATCAACTTATTGTAACTATATTAATAACTATTAATAAATCACACTATGGCTTATAAAAATCATTCAACCAAAAATCAAGTGTTCGTATGGGTAACAGCTAAAAGCAAAAAGGAAATGAGCAGCACCCCTCCAACTTTCAAACTCAAAGTCTCTTTACACTCTATCAAAAATCACTGAAGACTCTCAAAAAGCCTTTATTTACATCAGTTTAATGTCTATTTACTTCACCCTATGGAAAGTAAAACTGAAAAAACTTCAAAATATTTAAATTCATTTTAAAAAATAATAAAACCATTACATAGTAACATAAGTAACACTTAAATGAAAATGATCATTTTCAAAAACAAAAAAAAATTCAGTGAGAATGGCTTTTACATTTTGCCCAATGTCTAGAATCTGACTTAATAGAAGACAACTGGAGTCTTGTATCTACTTGTGTAACCAATCTGGTATGATTTGGTATTAGATGAATTCTATGAAAAAATCCAGATTCACACAAATGCTCTGTTGGAAAAGGGAGGAGTGTTTTAATACTCTTTTCTGGTAACTCTGATTATTCCTTTTTGATATTGTACCAAATTGAACAAGCAATTTCTTACAAGTTAGTTTGGAAGATGGAGTCGGAAACCCTTTCAAGTGAGTGTTTTGTACATTGTTATGCTGAAACTCAATGGTCTAAAACGATTTCAACTACGTGTAATAAAATTTAAGAAAAAAATTTTCCAACTATAGTTAATTAAAACAAAACTCTAACTGAACATGAATGAATAAAATAAAAAGTCTACTAAGCTCATATACATGCAATCTAAATTAAACTAAAAAAATACTTTGTTTTAATCTTCTACTGCTCTATGAGACAGTAGATAGATACCAGGCCAAAGACATGCGGTAGCCTTCAAATCCAACTAAAGCTTCCTGTTTATTAATCTAAGAATTAGAGACCCCAATGACATCAACAGTTGCAACAGAGCATATAACTAATCATATTCTTTATCTTCAGACTTTCTATGATTTACACTTTGCGTATGAATATAAATTCGAAGAAACACAGAAAAGATGAATAATTCACTGATTTTTAAAATTCTCAATACATCAAGCCTGGAAAAAGATACCTGCAATCAAGTTCAATACCAATTTCTACAATAACCTCTTGAAATTTATCTCCTGTAGAAAACCTTAGCCCTCCCCACTAATATTTAAGAGCTTAACCTCCCAGTTGTGCATATGTCTCACCCCCACTGGGTTATAAAAATCCTGAGCATAAGGATTTAGGTAGAAAACGGTGAAAAAAAGAAAAGAAGAATCTTTTCTCCAAAGGAGGGAAAAAAAAAGAAATCAGATGCATACAAATTTTTAATTTCCCAAACTGTAAATCAAACTGTTATTCCCCATCAAAATACAAAGCATCCATTTCTCCAAAATGTTACCTGTTGAGACATTACTCTGGGCACTACTAAGCCAATATTCAAATAAAATTTTAAAAATCAAGTTCTACAGTTTAGATATCAACTCGACATATAAACTCAGTCATTTTAGTCTGGCTAGTTTTTTTTACTGAGTAGCAGTATTTATTTTGAAGTCTGACTGATATGCAAAGAACTGTACATATTTAATACACAGAACTCAGTGGAGTCTGTGGATATACATACACCTGTGAAACCAACACCACAATCAAGGCCATGGACATATCATGTCCCCTGCTATTGTTTCTTCCCAGCCCCTTTTATGTAAAAAAATAATTAATTAACATTTAAAACTGGTAAAGATAGGACGACACAGATATCCTCATACTTCCTAGTTGGAATGTAAGTTGCTTAAAACTTTTTAGAGAGTAAGCTGGCGAGAATGTATATTTTTAATTTTATGAATATCCTTTGTGGCCTGGCTGGTGATGGATCAGTGGGTTGGGATTCCCAGGCAGGGCAAATGCCTGGGTTGCCAACCTGGCCCCTGGTTAGGGAACATTGGCCAGGCAGACAATTGGTGCTTCTCTCTCACATCGATGTTTCTCTCCTTCTCTTTCTCACTACCTTCCTCTCTGAATAAATAAATAAATAAACAAATAAGTTTTTTAAATCTTTTAAAAAATTTTTTTAAAAATAATGTCCTGGCCCTGGCTGGTGTAGCTCAGTGGACTGAGCGTGTGCTTATGAAGCAAAGGATTGCGGTTCATTTCCCAGTCAGGGCACATGTTTAGGTTGCAGGACAGTTCCCAGTGGGGGACACATGAGAGGCAACCACACATTGATGTTTCTCTCCCTCTCTCCTTCCCTTCCCTTCTCTCTGAAAATAAATAAATAAAACATTAAAAAAAAATAATGTCCTTTGAGCAGCAATGCACTTTTGGGTATCTACTCCACAAAAATAAAAGCATCAAAATACAAAAATACAGTCAAGCATGTTTACTGTTCAAACTGAAAAAAAAAACACACAGAAAACAACTTTAAAGTAAATAAACAGAATGCCTGATTACCAGTAAATATAATGAGGACACAAAGAATTATAACTACAAGTTCCCTCTTAATAGATATCAGGACATTGTTAAAAAAAAAAACACAAGTTGCAGAGTTACATGTTTATGATCAAATTTTCATGCTTTTACAAAGGATAAAACTTCATTTGTGAGTATCTGTTTATATAAAGATAAAGTACAGAAGAATACCTAGGTTGGTCTACGTTTCAACAAATATCATGTTTCTCTAAAGATGTTAAGGATCTATTAATTCAATATGTAGTATAAGATTTTTTTTGGTGTTGTTGGAACAAGTCAACAAAATAAAATTCCAGTTTCTTGTTCTACAACATTGTTTCATACATAAATCAAACAGGCCTAAATAAACAGCAACTTCATAAGCAAAAAGAAAACAGAAACCTTTTATCTTTGGCCTCTTTAACCATCTCTTACAAACCAACTACTTATAGTACAGCTAAGTACATACACAGAAAAGTCACTGGAGTGATCAGAATAAGAATGTTTTGTTGTTGTTGTTAATGCATCTTTTTAACAAGGTTTTGTTTTGTTTTTTTTTTCCCTTGAGATTAAAATGACGAGCTACATCAGAGGTGGAACAGAGACTGCTCCAGAGGCCGGCCTGGTCACCCCGAGATCATTAAAAATGTCTGATCCCTAACAATATGTACAAAAAATACAATGTACATAAGAACACAATTTCCCTTTTTAAAGTACTTTTAAGAAAAAAAGCAGGGCCTTGGAAGGCTTGCTTTTTTCCTCTCCTGGTGCACATTCCCGTTGTGGTTTTGGTTGGGTGGTGGAGAGCGTGGTGCATCTGCGCCGGGGCGCTGCGGGTGGCGGGTGGGACTCTGCTCCAGGGTGACCGAGGTGACACCCGCCGATTCCGACACACGGGAAGTGGAGGGTGAATGGGCCACAGCGGCATTTTTTTTTTAAGTTTAACTTTTCCTTTTTTGCTGTCTAGTCATCCTCATCAGTTTTCTGCCTCTTGGTGGCGATGTTGACACGCTCATCCATCTTCAGTTGCCCCTTGCATTAACTGCCTCGGCCTCCTCACCTTCATCTCCATCCTCTCCCTCACATTACGTCCCTCTCCTCCTTTTCCTCCTCTTCACCTGCCGGGCGGTCAGCCTGCTGCTGCCCATTTTCACCTTCACGTTTCCGTTAGCCGGTGCCTCTCTTCCATTCTCTGCCTTCCTTCTTCTCCCAAGTCCTAGGTGATCTTGGAGCGGCTGTCCACGCCACGGCTGACCTGGGGCGCCAGCGATCCGACACAGTGGCTTAAAGAGAAAACAAGCGCTCCTGTCCTGTAAGAACAGGTGGGTGGTGAGCCGGCACAGGAACGCAGCAAAGGTGGCTTTTCAGAGCAGCCAGTGGGGAATATCATATGAGATTCAATATCAAAGATAATCGTTAAACCCTGGCTGGTGTAGTTCAGTGGATTGAGCGCTGGACTGGGAACTGAAGGGTTGCAGGTTGGCTTCCCAGTAAGGACAGGGGCCTGGGTGGTCGGCCAGTTGGTGATGTTTCCCTCTATTTTCTCCCTCCCTCACCCTCTAAAAATAAATAAAATCTTTTCAAAAAGATAACCATTTGAAAAATGATAATTTTAGTCAATTCTTCAAAAACTATGATCAATTCATATACTGAAAACAACTCTGATTACAAGGCAAGTAACATTTTAAAAATCACATTTCACACGATCTGAAGATGGTTCAAAATTTTCCTCAACATTTTCCCATCTTCTAAAAATGAATTAGCAGGCACCCTGAAAGGAAATTAATTTTTTTTCATCTTCATATACAGTCAGCCAATTATATAATCACACTGATTTTTTTTATCTTAAATTCAGTTAAAAGAAAGGCTAAGAAGCTTAAAATTCTACTTGTGAATATCAATCAGCCAAAGCGAAAAAAAATCTAAAAACATTAAGTTAGATGGGGAATTGTACAGAAATTAAAACGATCAAGAACGCATATGGATGGTCCTTGAGAATATCATGCTAAGTAAAGTACGTCAGAAAAAGTTAAAAACCGTATCATTTTACTCATATGTGGGCTATAAACCGAAAGCAGCAAATGAACTAACAAAAACTCACAGACACAGACAACAATACTGTGGTGACCAGAGGGGAGGGGAGTGGGGAGGTGGTTAGTATATGGCAAAGGGGGTCACATGCATGGTGACAGAAGATGGTTTGACTTCTGCAGTGGGTACACAATGGAATGTACACATCATGTGTCACAGAAGTGTGCACTTGAAACCTACATAATTATTAATCAATGCCGCCCCAATAAATGTCATAAAAATCTCAAAGTAAATATGGGAAAAGAAGAAAGTGTACCCATGTAAGTTCCATTTACAGATGTGAAGCCACGTTTCAGGACACGAACATCATAGAAAATGTAACTGCTAGTGGTATAGATGCTGCTGCAGACATAAGGCAATGGGCCCAGAAACACTTCTCTTAATTTAACCAAAATAAGGAGGGGAGATGCAGTCTGGTGTATTTCCTAATAAAGAGAAAACATGCTTTAATTTTTTTAATTTAAAACTGTTACTCTTCTCATATTTTCCTAAATGCTTTAAGAAATGAAAGTGTGAGAAGAATGATCGCCTTTAACGGGTAAGGAAGGTAGTTCTATTACTTATTACACATAGACATACATTGCTTAATTTGGGCAACCAATTCAGAACCCACCACTAGTCGTCGACAGTGTTTAAGATCGCCATCTGGTGGCAGTCATTAGACATGTGGAATTGATCTTGCATGGTGGTGAATAGGAGGACGGAAAACCTTATTCCAGGCACCGCCCCCTGCCCAACAAAAATGCAGGGTTTGAAAAAACTTCCTTGGCAGCTGCTTTATGAAGCCTGAACATTTAATTAGCTTTAGAAACCCTTAAAGAGTAAGGAGGACACATGGACAAAAACTAAGGGGGGTGGAAATGGGAGGGAGGTGGGGAGCACTGGGGGGGTGGGCTGGGATGGGAGTAAAAGACAGAAAACTGTACTTGAACAATAATTAAATTAAAAAGTGCTTTAAAAAGAGTAAGAAGATAAATAACTATTTAAAATATTCCATGTATACATTAGGATACTTAGGATACAGTAGAGCTAGCGCGTTCACATGGGTATTCTACATGTTCCACTGAATAGTCAGTCCCAGCTGATGTGGATTGGCTGCTGGCCTGGGAACCAAAAGGTACCCCAGTTCAAATCCCTGTCAGGGCACATGCCTGGGCTGCCAGACGGGTCCCCAGGAGAGGGCCTGCGAGAAGCAGCCAGTCGATGTTTCGATTCCTCTTCTTCTCCCTCCCTTCCTTCCTCTCTAAAAATAAATAAATAAAATCTAATAGTAATAGTCAATGTGTTACAGTGAAGTAGATTTAACGTCATTTTTTAAAAGTTGCCTCAAGTACCCATAGCATTTCAGGAGTTTTGTTTTTAAACATATTTTGAGGCATAGGTATAATTCCATGAGAATTAAGTAGGTGAAGAATCTAGCTCATAAAAAAAATATGTAGTTCCCAATAAGGCAAAAAATCTTTTTTTTATGAAAAACATGCCAGAATCAAATACATAATTACAAAAAGTAACTGTACTTGAAAAAGTATATCTTTGTATTTCTTAAGAATACTACTCCACACTTGAATACTAGAGAAAAGTAAACATAGATCAATTTACATTTGCATCGAGAATATATTAATTTAGTTACAGGAGTCCTACATATTAATTACAAAGAATTTTTCATTCTTGTGGGCCTGGCCTCTGGCTACCATTAACTAGGAAATTTCACTAAGAAATTAACCAGTAAGTCAGGTGGTAAACACACAATGCAATATACAGATGATGTACTGCAGAATGGTACACCAGAAACCTATAATTTTATTAACCAGTGTCACCTCAATAGCATCAATAAAAAATAAAGTAAAAGAAGTAAAAGAAATTTAAAAATAATCTAATTGAATTTATTTCACTTCCTTAAAGGCATTGAAAGCCAGTAAAAAGTGACTTCTGTTATCTCCGAAAACTTAAGTGTTCTCTATTTTGAATCTCTTGATCTTTTTGTTGTATGATCCTTGATTCTACAGAACAGGGCTTTTTGACTTTGGCACTGAAGACATGTAGGGCTGGACATTTCTTTTTGTAGGGGGATGTCCTGTGTGTTGTAGGATGTTCAATAGCATACTTGGCCTCCACCCGTATCCTTTCCCCCCAGTTATGGCCAAAAAAAATGTCTCCAGGAATTGCCAAATGTCTCTGAACAGGCAAAAACACACCCCAACAACACACACAAACCCACTGAGAACCACTGCCTTAGAAGTAACTGGGAGCTACTACTGATTTCCTGTACTTCTGGATCCTGTAACATGAACAAAAAAATAACCTACCAGGTTCTTCCTCCAAAGTCAGCCCCAACACACACACAGGCAAACTTTAAAGCCTTAATCCTTTCATAAAAGCTGCATTTAGCACTGGACTCTATAGACAGAAATGCATCTTAAATTTGAATTTACAATAAAAGTGTTACTGAAGGTCACCTGTTCTCACCGGAAGCTCAATGATGTCATATGGATAACTTCACTCTATAGAATATTCCTACTATAGTTTAATATAACTTTTTAGGTAAATAAAAGATAGAAATCTCTTTATCTATGGATGCTTTTAAACATTATATATGAAACAATTAAGCCTAAACCTTCCCATTTCAGAGTGGCTTGTGAAATGCAGCGCACCTCTGTGCTAACACATCCAAGACTAACTGATCACACTATACAAAATCACTGTCTTGTCCCTGGTATGCATTTCACCACAATGCAGGTACTTAATCTACTTAATTAAAGTCATAGACCAGCCTCACTGAGAAGCATCCAGACTACGGACTCTGTCAGACAGACAGCCAAAAAAAAGTGAAAAATTGAAGCAGAAGCAGAGAGAACAGATGAGTGGTGCCAAGTGGCACCTGACAAAGAAGTCATGTGTCAGAGATGAGGAAGATGAAGATTACACATAGTTTTCCCTGAAGCTATCTTTCCTCTTTCTGAAGCTCTGGTGTGGCTTTTCCTGGATCCCAGCAAAAAACTTAATATGGTTACACTATGCCCCCAACTACAGTGAGTTTACATGTATCTCTGACTCCAGGTAACCAAAAGAAGCCTCCCTGGAACACTCATGCGACTTATTCTATTCGTTTTTACTTACTCAGGTAAAAGCTGTCAACTTGGAAACAGAAATAGTTTAAGGATTTAAGAATAAAATATTGCCGAATTTAAGCGTTATGGAGGTAAACTGGCAAGTCTTTACCAATTACAACAAATGCTGTTGCCATTTATTCTTTGATACAAGGTTCTTTTCAAAGATTCGAGATAATATTTTTCAAATTACCCAAATCTGAATGAAAACCAGTTCATCAGGCAATTATACACATGCTCAACAGCACGGAATCTAACTTCAAGTACTTTTAGTAACTAATTCAAATGAATTCAAAGGAACACTATAGCCAAATGTTTTATTTCACCTTCTCTCAATATTTTCTATATTTGCTCTCCAGGAGACACATTTGTATGTGAATAAAAAGTTTCCTAAGCCCTAGCCAGGTAGCTCATTTGGTTAGAGCATGGTCCCAAGGCTGCAGATTTGAATCCCAGTCAGGGCACAGAAAAGAATCAACCAATGAATGCACCAATAAGTAGAATAACAGATCAATGTCTGTCTGTCTGTCTGTCTGTCTCTCTCCATATAAGTGGAATAACAGATCAATGTCTCTCTCTCAAATCAATCAGAAAATTAAAAAATAATTTAAAAAAATAAAATAAAACTTCCTAACAATAGTAACTCACTTCATGCTTGCTTACCTAGTGTAAGGGTCAGGGGAGTAAAGAAAAACGACTCAGAGGTCATCAGAGAACACAAGAGAGCAAAGATTTGAGTTTGGGTTCATGTCTTCTCCTTCCCAACATTCACTACCATCACAGTGATTTTTACAGGATGACAAGGCATGAACCCAAGGCATGAACTCGTTACAGGCGAAACTGTAACGAGTAAGTGATATCACAAAATCTCTGGAATAGAAAGTAGATGTAGGAATGGTTATCTCATTTGGAAAATAAACAACGACCTTAAAATAGATGAGCAGGACTCAGAAACCAAACCATGTCTAAATAAGCAAACAGCGCACAAATTATCCAGTGGTTGAGACAATTTACATATATCTGAGAAACGGCTTCTACTTAATGGCCTTATCCAAGAAATTGGCATAAACTTAAGACCAGCTACGACTGAAAACTGTACCTATACACATATAATGCATTTTGTCAACCAGTTTATTTTGGCTGGAGCTAAAACATTAATAACATTAGGCACCAGAGGCAGGGCCTGAATTCAAAGTGCAGCTCTGATACTAACTGGGCCAGGTGATTCATCTCACTAGATCACAGTGTCCTCATCTGCAGAATGTGGGGAATATCAGCACTTACCACTGGTAAGCTGTAAAAATTAAACAAGATAATGAATGTAATGAGTTTTAAAAAGATCACAGCACAAAATATATACTCAATTAAATATTGGGTATTACTACCCCGCCCTATTGCATGATCACATACTATGTTAATTTTACATTTTGCACTTAAGTGAGATTAAATTTCTTCTGTATCATCTCCCAACTGATTTCAAGCTCCTTGAAGATACAATTTTCTTCATGCAGAATTTCATTAACTCTGTATGTAGACAACAGATTCTTAGGGATAAAAACAAAATACAGTATTTCGTGCTAGACAGGTTCAAAGTAAGTCACATATAGCTTTTATTTGCTTTTAAAATATTGACATTGTGAAAGGAAAGGAAAAAAATTGGTCTGAGCATGGGTCAATTATACTAGCACTTGCCTTTCCAGTTCTGATAAGGGTTTCATATTCATTTCAGTCACCTTCACATGAATTCTGGGAGACAGAGTAAACAAGGAAGAATTTGCCTATGAAACAGCATGCAGACCTCTAAGAAGATTTAATACCAACCTTTATATCAAAGGCTTCTTCAGTGCAAATGATTTTCCACTCATTTTATACAAATGGCATCTTACTGAACACATAGTAACCAAATCCTAATTAAGTCGCTCTTTGCATTAACAACTAATTCTTTTAATTAAATAAAAAAATGTGTCTTTTTCACTAACTGAATCACATGGATATCTCTATATAATTCAGAGATGTTTATACCTATCCTTCTACTTCAAGGCACTTTCATTTGTTCCTTTATTCACTTTATGATCAAACAGTTATTTATCAAGTGCTTACTATATGCCAGGCACTGTGCTAGGAGTAGAGATATAATATGCCTAAAAGTCTAGTATAATCAAATAACTCAAATCAGTTGACTATGGTTGAAATGAAATGCAGAACAAGGGGGAAGAGCAGTAAGGACAGAAGAAGATGGGGAAGGGAAAATGGACCAGAACCTCCAGGGCCGGTGTCAGACTCACCCAGAGAGCAAAGGGAGCATGAGCAGAGCTACAAATTCCCTCTAGGAAGGCAACATTGTGAAGAATTACATCCAGGAGGTGGTGACAAAGACTCTCCTTTGACCAAACTCCAATGAGGTGCGAAACTGACCTTTGGCTTCCCTCTCTGTCCTTGTGGAATCCAGTTTGAGCAAGAATCCTGCAAAGTCAGTTTAAGGAAAATCCCTAATCTTTGTAATCTGACTCAGCCTTGGTATTTATCAGTCTGCCTTTAGCAACTCTTGCTGAATCGTTCTAACAAGAAAGAATCTGCCCTTACTTCTGCTGTTCCCTTAGTAACTTGCCATCCACTCACCTCCCACCCCCACCCCTGGTCCCTGTTAGAGTCAGAGTTGAGTCCAGTCTCTCTCTTCCACTGTAGTGGTCCCTATACCCCTCAGAACACCCTCCCTCAAATAAAGTCTGCTTTACCATTCTTAAACAAGTGTCACTAAATAGTTTTTCTTTAACAGAATACTATTTTTTTTTCTGTAACCCTGGAAATGTACTGCATTATTACAAGCAAAAGAAGACAGAGGCCTGAACCATGGGTCAAAGGAAGTAAAGGAGAAATCAACAAATTTGAGGAAAAAATACTGAATCCACGGAATTTGGGTGGTGAGCACAGGTAAAGAAAATTCATGGATAAGGCTCACACTTAAAAATCTGAGCCAGACAGCGGTGCCATTCGCTGATGAGAAATTCAGAAAGAAGAGGCTTGATGAGATCTACTTAAGACATGTCAAGTTTCAGCTGAGCTATCCAAATGGAAAGAGCATCGGATGGAGCTCCCTTCTGGTATCTTCTGACTCCGTGAAGACAGTAGCAATATTTGCTGGGGTTGAGGGGGTGAAAGGACACAGCCTGAAGACAGCCGAGAATGTTTAATGTACCCACAGTAGAGAATAAGGAATAACTGGAAATACACAGGACTGTCTTCTGTATTTGAAGACCCAGAGGGAAACATGAATGTACAGGGGCACCAATCTATAAGGCTATGCAATGATTTTCCCAGCAGTTCTGAGCACCCCCACCCCAGAGTGAAACTGATCGAGAATTGGGGATTTACTGACATATTTAATACCATTAAACATGATTGCGAATGTCCTCAAACAAAAAGAGAGGCTGAAGAGATGGGCCATGGATTCTAACTGCATAGGGAAGTGGAGGGAGCAGACCAAAAAAAAAAAGTGAGATAAATCACTGGACAGCTTCAAAGTCCTTAGAATTATGGGAGAATACCAGTTACCGAATCACATGAATGACACTGCAAAACACAAAGAGGGATGAATCCCTATAGTAGTTCTATTGAGGACCTCCCCAACAGGCATCAGAAGTTCACACATTGATTATGCTTAAAAAAAAAAACCTCTGAAAGGAACTCGGTCCTAGAACTACGGTACTTAGAGGACTTTTGGTAACATGATGCCCGCGCCTAAACTCGATAAACTCAGTGAGAGCCTGAACCTCCATCACGCAGAAATAATTTTCACTGCAGCCATCTTTACAGTTAAAAAACTGAACATGCAGGGCAATAATTAAAGCCACTGCTAAAATGCTACACTGGTGAGCCACTCGGCAGTCTCGGGAAAAAAGGACCATTTTGTCCAATTCCTGCAAAATAATTTAACTCTTGTAGCAATAATCATTCCACTGACCTGTGTGGAAACTGGCTATGAAAGAATGACTTCAGATACTTAGAAGCATCTTTATTATAAAAATAATGCATGCTTATTATAAAAATATTAAACAATCTATATGCCCTTAAATTCCACCTCCAAGAGATACCAGAGATACATCTTCGATCTATTTCAATATTCAAACCTAATAATATTTAATATTTAATTTCCTTTTATTGACACAAAAAGAAAAAATAGTATCATACAGGAATATATTCTGCTTTTTTCACTTTCAGATACTTAAGCTGCAAATGTTTTCACATGACAGCTTATCAAATAGAATTACTCATGCGCCACAAGCTGGTGTAATCGAAATACTTACTTGGATATGTTAAATTTTTAAATGAAAAAGTTTATATATCATATGCATATATGTATATTATCCCCCAAAGAATGTAATCAAATATTAATCTATAGAAATGGATTCCCTTTTCCTTTTTTAAAAGTGACCCCTGCAAATACAGCACACATGTATCTGTTTACATGTCTACATGTGTATACATAAGACAAACAAGTTTCACAAAAGTATTTGCCCTTAGTACCTGCAACATGTTCTGTCATTGTCTACCCTGCTACCTTTCTATTTGTTAAATAGAGATAATCTAATAAATTGTTTTAGTAAATCACAACCTGCAGTTGGGAAAATAGTGGAGAAGATTCAGAGGATGAATATTTGGGATAACCCTTCCTAAATTTTATTTAACAACTACTTTAAAAGCTGAATAAGCAGAGGTTAGTCAGCGTTCATCCTCTAAGTAAATAAGGATTGGTTTCTGTCCCTGGCCCCAAGCAAAGCCCCTAAATCCCTTGGAATTCCCTAAGTGATAACAGCGTCCTTTGTTCTAATGAGGTGACTTGGTGGGCTCCTGGTTGGGGGCGAGTCACCAGAAACACCAAGCCCTGATTCATTTGAAGCTTGGAATTTTCAGCCCTACCTTTCACTCTCCGGACAGGGGAGAAGGGCTGGAAATGGAGTTAATGATTGTCATGCCTACCAAAGAAGCCTCCATAAAAATTCCAAAACTACAGGGTTCGAAGAGCTTCCAGGTTGGTGAGGACGTGCAGGGGCCGGGAGGGTGACCGGCCCGGAGCGGCACCGAAGCTCTGTGCCCGTCCCCACACGCTGCGCCCTCCACACCTCTTCCCTCTGGATGTTCATCTCTAGCCTTTATCATATCCTTTTGGAATACGCTGGTAAACCATTTTCCAGAGTTCTATAAGATGCTCTAGCAAATCAACCCAATCCAAGGACGAGGTAGTGGAAACCTGGGATTTACAGCGGATCATCAGAAGCACAGGTAACAACCTGGAGTTCCAACTGGCACCTGAAGGGCAGGTCACCTTGGGAGACTGAGGCCTTAACTTTGAGACCTGACACCATCTCCCAGGAGGTGGTGTCAGAATTGAGCTGAACTGCAGGACACCCAGCTGGTGTCCCAGAATTGCTCAGCGTGGGGAACACCCCCACCTCCAGTGTCAGAAGTGTCCTGAGTGTGGTCTAGTGTGAGCAGAGACACAGGAGGAAAACTGAGCTTTTCCAAAAAGGCTCGGCTCAGACTGAGGGCGACCCAGAAGTTTTCCAGTGCCAAGGCTTAAGGATGGTCAAGACATTCTGTTTTCTATTTCTTCAATAAATATGCATAGTAACTCTTAGAATTTTGTTATATGAGATATTTTATAAGAACATAGGATTATTAATAACAAGTTTCCAAGGAAACCTCTAGCATATTATACAGTATATATTTTTCCCTGATGCTGAAGAAGCCATGGAAGTATTATAATTCCAATTTTATCGATGAGGAAAAAAAAAAAACCCTCAAAGATGTTAGCTGCCCAAGGCCACCTGCTGGCAGATTGGGGACAGGGGAACTCAGGTGTGGCTGAAACCCAAGCCAGTACAATTCCTGTTACACCACACCCTATGGGCTAAATTACCTCCAAATTTTATCTTGTTGTTAAAATGAGGCCTGGGGCTTGTGGCTATTTAGTGAATTTCCTGTGGCCGAATAAAAACAGTTCAATGCAATAAAATGAGAGACCAAACGAAGGCCAATTTCAGCCTGAATGAATCCCTTATCCCTAACAAAAAGGAGACCAGATATAAACAAGCTCATAACAGAACATTTTACTGATGATACTGCTAATGGCCTGTGCAAAATGGATGAGGAGAGTCTTCCTGAACATATCAGGAGGTCACCTGGGAACAATGATAAGCAAAAAAAATAAGTACCGAGCATTACTGAAGGGACTCTACCGAGTCAGGGCCCCAGCTAGCTAGAGCACCTGTACAAACACTGATGCCCGGACTAGGTTAGGGGTTCAGAGACAGGAAGGGAGTCCATGACACTCAAAATCGTAAAATTAAAAGACAATGAACAGAAAAAAAAATCTTACTATGTAATAACAATTCTAAGGCATTAATAGAACAGCACAATTTCAAACCAGTATATACAATAACGGGCATAGTATCTGGCATGTGAAACCCATTTCCTTGCCATTGGTCCTTTATAGCCATATACATTAGAAGCCACAGATTTCCATAAAGCAACTATGACACAAGTTATCAATACCCAAGTAAAATACCCGCTGCTCTCCAACAATCAATTGAAATGTATTTATAACGTGTGAAAATATCTTAAGAGTCATAAAATTTTCATTTTAATGTGCTTATTACTCACTTGGCTTAAAATCCTATCTTGGGTTTAAAAAAAACGTTAAGTAGTCTTACTTCAAAATCCATCCAATGGATTTATCCAATATCGCCCCACTCCCACCTCGGTAGAACCAAGGCAAGAAACATTCTCTCCAACTGGCAGTTACATTAAGCAAAGTAATAGTCTTAATGGTAACCACAAAATAAAAGCTGTACGATTTATTAACTGACTGATTAAACAACAAACCAGAAGCATATTCAACTTCATTCTTACAAATTCGTGGTGTTATGCTAACATTCATTCATTGAGCAAAGAGTCACTGAGTGCTTTCTATGAGTTAGACCCTGGAACAGACCTAACTGAGGATTTAACAATAATCCAGAAAAATTCTATGCCAGCCCTCACGCAATCCAGAGACAGAGGCAAATTTCACTGAAATATTTAACTGCTGTAATATTGGCAACAAATTCACAAAAGATATAGCAATAAAAGCTCTTAGGTAAGTAAACGACGGCTAATTATCTGATACAAACTGGACTTTCTCATATCATTAAGTAAAATTATCTGATATGCTTAACCTTGAACGGTGCCGACCAACCCAAACCCCTGACGGACGATTCCAGACTAAGAATGATGGGTGAGCTGCGCTTCGGCCTGCGCCATGGATCTAAATCTCAGCTTTACCTCTTCCTAACTGCAAGGCCTGGGAAAGTTTTGGAAACCTCACTGTCCATCAGTTCACATCTGCCGCAGGGATGGTAAGTAGTGAACAGATGCCTAGTGAAATGCATGGCTCAAAGCAGGCTTTCTCTAAAAAATGGCTGACTTACCTATTCTTCACTAACCTGCCTCATAGCCACAGACAAAACCATGAATCCTGGATTAGTGATCCGCATCCCTGTGAGAAGCACAACGTACCTCCTCCCGCCCAGAACGGAGGACGGCCCCAGAACCTTGGGCGGGCTGGCATCATGTCCTCCGCGGGGGCTGTCAAGTCCCAGAGCATCACTGCAGTTTACACCCAAATAAAAATACAAAAATACTTTCAAGAGAGGGAAAAAATGATTATCTACCTTTTCCAAATATTGGCTTCTAAAGACTGGAAATCATTTCTCTAGTCTTCCTTTTAACTAACTTTTTGTAAATGTAGAGGCGGACATGCTGCATGGAACATGGAACAACATGAGGAATCTGCAGTTACAGTGACATCTCCCCACAGCGCCGCCCTGGTGCACACTCAGGGAGCTGCCAGTCAGCCGCACTGCACGCAAGGTGAGTGGTACCTCCTGGGGCACAAGCAGAAAAACGCTACCCACACCGAGGGGCCCCTGCCACTGTGCCACCCTAATCTCAACAATTAATAGTAATGTATCTGGATCATTTTTAAAATATGCATTACCCTCAAAAAATGGCAAGTATAGAAAGTACAAAGTAAAATTCTAAGTTTAAGCACATATATTATATATATATGCATGCATGACCAAGCACAGTCTAAGGCACTTCATTTATTACAGCACCCTCAGCCTCCTCCTAAACCCTGCCTTCTGTTTGCTCCTCGCCAGCCTAAATCCCTGGTTAGAAAGGAAGTGAAAGTGAGGGAAGGATCAGGACATTAGCAACACGCACACTCAGAATTTCCACAGGACTCGTGCATTCAACATCATATTCAGACACATAGTATGTGACTTTACTGATAACAGGTATGAACGACTTTGGTATTTATATAGCGCCTCTATAACATGAAAATTAAGTAGTTCATAACAGTATATTAGAATATATCAAGTCATGTATCTCTTTCATGAAATAACAGGATGTATTAACCTATGACATAAAGCAATATAAACCAATCATCCTATGTTACTGAACAGATGTTTTCATGGTTCAAAGACTGAAACCGTATAGAAAGGTACACACTGAAGGGATATCCCACTCCTGTCTCAATTCCTCTTCCCTCACACCCTCTCTGGCAACCATTCTTATTAATTAGTTCTTTATCTTTCCAGTACATTTATACAAATACTAGTAAACATAAGTATACTTACTATCTTATTCCCCGACCCTTAGAAAGAAGTATATAGTATCCTCTTTCCCACACCTTGCTGTTTCAAATCAATTTATCCTAGAGATCTTTCCCCTTCATTACAAAGAGATCATCTTCGTTCTTCTTTTATACCTGTAGTATCCCACTGTGTGGCTATCACATAATTTATTCAACTAGTGCCCTATCAGGTTGCTTCCAAAGCATCTTCTTAAGTAATACATTTTCCAAATATCTCCTTTGACTGTAACAAGTAAATTAGCAGTATCACAGGATTTGCTTTCTGAAACTTATAATACCACATATTAAGGGTCTACTATTTTGTAGGAACCATCAGAAACTCCCACCTCACATGGCTGCATTCTCTCCCCATCAAAGTTTAATGTATTTATATAGCATTTCTCATACACCATCATGCATTGTAATTGACCATTATATTCAATACATTGTACATCTCCAAAAAGTATAGTATATAACATCTCCCAAACTTACTTGGCTACAAGAGGACTGATTCTCTGGCAAAATCTTCTACAGACACTGTATTCTGCAAAACAAACTTTAGCAAATACTGGGGTGGATGTAATAATTACTTTAAGAGTCTGACCTTTTTTTAAGAAAGGCAGAAAACCAAGCTGAGCTAATTTTTAGACTAGGCATTCCTTAGCTGTTTCTTAAATTATAAACCCCTTTGAGACCTGAGGGTAAAGTTACTTGACCATCTTCTGGAAAGAATGCATACAAGCATAAAATGTTTTAGTTTCTGGGGACTCATTGACCCTTGAGACCCATCATCCATAGTCACCATGGTCATATCTATTTTAAAAGCAATTTTAAATAGACAGTACTATATTATCTACGGCACCATTAATATTCCAAACACTAAGAGGAAACCCACGGCACTTTTCATGCTAATGAAAATCAGCAAAGAACTCAACATAAAGTGTACCTTGGGATATTCATAGGCATCGTGTTTAACAAGGAATGATATCAAGCAAAGTACACTGTATTAAATAACTGTGGACACTGTTTCGAGGGGTTGTAATCAGATTTTTACATAAGTCCTCATTTTAAATAAAATTAAATGCCTACAGGATTAAGAAAAGTTGGTCTCTTACTCATTTTGTTCAATGTAAAATCTTAACGTCCAGGATTTTTAGGATGCAAAAGATTTCACACATGACAGCAGGATCTACTAGAAATACGATTCTGTAGCAAACTGGAACATGGCAATGTGAATGCACAGGAGAAAGGGAAAAAAATTCTGGGACTTCTCAATGTAGATCAAAGAATCCCCAACCATGACTACAGTCTAACAGGCAAAATGATTAGGAAAGAAGCAGTATTAAATTGAAAGGCAATACACGCAGGGCCACCACATCTGTTTGCGGGGGCAGTACACTGCCTACAGAGGGGCATTCGGAGAAGAGGGCCAGTGAAGGCTGAAGGCCAGCCTAGCCTCCTCCCTTCAAACCTTGTGGTGAAGTTCAAATCTGCCAAAGGGGGTGTCTCCTCTAGTTCAGACTAATGAGTTGTTTCCTAACACTTCCCTCTCCACAAAAGCCCACCCACCCCTGGCAAATAGTGAATGTACTAAAATTATGAAGATGCTTTCTAGATGGAGATAATACCCCCATGGCCGAAGTATAACAGAATGGAAATTTCTAACTTAAAGTCGTATCAAAAAAATGTTTCTTAAGAGGACTTTTTTTTTTAATGAAACACCTCTCCAATATCACCATGGAAGTCAATGGGAGGAAAGAATCCACCACACATGAATGTCCCATGTTTGTTGAAAACATCAATTCCTAAGGTTCAGAGGAGTTCTGCATAAGTATTTTCAGTGCTTTTTCCAGAATACAGAATGGTGTTACACTGAAAACTGTCCCTGTGTAAGACATGCACCCAACACAAACGCACCAAGTGGCCCTGGGCAGCACAGGTTCGGCCTGCGCAGTCCACTTACACGTAAGTATTCTTCAATGAATACACACCGTGTTGTAAATGTATTTTCTCGTCCTTATGATTCTCAGTAGCATTTTCTCCTGTCTAGCTTACTTTATTGTACAAATATAGTATGTAATACTGATACAAAACATCTGTTCATCGACTGTTTAAGTTATTGGCGAGGCTTCCAGTTAACAGGAAGCTATCAGTAGTTAAGTTTCGGGGGGATTCAAAGTTACACACAAATTTTCAACTGTGCAGGAGCTGGCACCCCCAACCTTTGCTTGTTCAGTGGTCAACTAACTGGATATGTAACGGCAAATTAAGAGAAAAAAAAGATTATACGTATCTCTGCTCCTCCTCATGCTCTTTTGAGAAATCATTCCACATTCCTTTCTACAGTATAGTAACACGCACATGAGAATCCATTTTGAAAGGTACATGCACTCCCCAAGATCATTATATGTCTAGTTGACATATAATGCAAAAGCTTCTCCAAATCAGGCGACCTGACAAAAAATATTTTTTTTAAACCCATGAGAAACAATGCAGTCCTGGAATCCAGGGAGAGGACAATTCTATGCTGGTTGACACATGACCAGTATAGGAACCAAATGATACTGATCCACACAGTGTTCTCGACAGAAGGAAAAGGATATTTAACACAGTAGAGCATCTTTCCTATTTCATTATGAACTGTGAACTGCGTCTTACCATCGACTTAAATATCATCCAAGAAAAAACTGCCTTAATGAACTTATTAAAATCCAAACTACAGCTCAAGAAAAATTAAATATATAAAAATATCCTCTTTAAAGGAAATTTTAAAATTTGCTTAAAATAGGCATACTAGAACCTTTCTGTACTGGCATATCAGCTCCAGATGAAAATGCAAATCTAGGCCGTTAATCATATTATCTTAAGCGGCACTGAACAGTGTGTTTGGCCACTCTCATCTTCTAGCACTTATTTTAAAAATGTCTAGCCCGTGGAAGCAGAGTCACTAATTGGGAAATCCAGCACTACTCGGAGCCCTCTGCCCTCTGGAAAACTATTAATAGCAGCGCTGGCCATCACTGTCACAACAGCATGCCAGCCACAGACCCCTTCATGGTCTATTACTATTATCATCCAAATAATCCTAACCTTCCCCAAGCTGTAAAGTTCAACATATCCCTCAACAAAATACACAAAGCTGTTGGCTAAACGAAAGACAGAGGCAAACTCCACTGTCAACTAGAATGTTGGAATAGCTACCTGCTTTGTACAGCAGTCAAACCTTCGCACATTCAAGAGACAGGCTAAGGGAAGCGGGGGCAGCTAACTGCACTTTTAGATGTGAACACAGATCTTTATCACTGATACATGCTTACTTGCAAAACTGTAAATACCGTATGCATAAAAACGAGTAACTCTGGAAGACTACATACCAAATAAAAGCTATAATCAAAAGCCGTGCTGACTAACCTATAACATTAACCCTATGAATCCGCTGTATGCTTTTTAAAATATAAATGGCCCATTTTGTCAGTTGCCGTTTCTAAGATCATATTTGTGGTAAAATACAGTAAGACAGAAGGGGAAAGAAAGAAGAGGAAAAACAACCCACTACAGGATGTTGACAAGTGCTAACTACCAACGTTTTAGAATGCATTGGTTAGTTAGCGCCCCACACATCACTGAAATAATGCGCCAGGTTCCTCCAAGACCAGGTTACTTTGGCTTTCAATTTGAACCTACTCAAGTAACAACAGTCTAGTGTTACAAAATACTCATACCCTAAGCCCTCTTAGAAGAAAACCTGTGTACTTCCTAGTCTCAATTACCAAACAAAACAATTCTTCCATCCAACTCAATTGTTCTACAGTTTCATTTGCACAGATAATAGATTTGCTGTCTCTCCTTTTAATACAACTCCATGGACTATGGCCTAGAAATACCAACTATAAGGCAAAAAGTTAAGTACAATCCTGATATTATGCCTGGGTTACATATTATGTCTGGAACTATCACAGATCCCCAGAGATACTTAAATGTACAGACCTACCAAATGCCAAGTTGCCAAATCACCAGTAAGTAAACTCAGACTAGGTTTTTAATATCTTTCATTTATCCTAATGACTACTTTCTTAAAAAGTATTTCGAACAGACTCATGGAAATATTTTAACTGGTGCTCACAAATGGAATTAGTAAGAATGTGAATGCTGTCAAAGGGTTCACTCCACATGCCAAAACAAATTCAGTAAGGTTAGGCAGGGTTCTGCCTGCCTTGTCTGCCTATAACCCCAGTGCCTGCCATCTAGTAGATGCTTAACGAATATTCATAAAATGAATGAAATCTTACAACAAAATTCACGGAACAGCCCCAAGTTCAATGTTAACAGAACTGTGTTAAATCAAGACCTGCTTAAGAGAAAAAACATTTGCTAAGACTTGCGAATCTTCTAAACAAGGGTCAAACTCATTTTCACTGGGGGCCACATCAGCCTCACGGTTGCCTTCACAGGGCCTAATGTCATTTCAACTCCTTAACAGTTAAGGAGTAGTTACATTTACACAGTCCTAAAATTCTTTTGGCCCTTTGAAGGCAACTGTGAGGCTGATGTGGCCCCCGGTGAAAGTGAGCTTGACACCCCTGCTCTAAACAGTGCTATTGTAACAATATTTAACCTAACCCAGAAGATCAGACTGACAGTTAAAATCAATTCTAAGAAAGGTCTACAACTATTAATTTCTGTAACAGAGAGAAATTGCATTTTTATAAGATGACTAGACTATCCCAAAACCATGATCAATGAAAATTACAGAATTTTGGAAGAAAAATAAATCTTTGAGCCTAAATCATGAAACATATGGACTGAATTTCAGAATATCAACTGCCACAAATTTATGGAAACATTTTTGCATAATTATATACGTATGGAATTTTATGCTCCTTTTTCTGGCTATGCTAAGCAGTTGGCTTGAGTTAGAGAAGTTATGACTGATGAATATCATTCTCTTCCATTTTTATGACTTTCATCTACCGGAGGGGGGAAAAAATCAGCAAGGAAAGAGTTCACTTTGTCAATTTAAACAGTCCCTCTCTTCCCAGTTTTCAGTGTCTTCTACTACTTAAACCAAGCTTTCCTGGGTTCCCATCCTATTTTCTGACTGTATCATGGCCTTTTTTATTTTATTTTTATTATGGATAGGTATATGTGTACTATAGCCAAGTCTTATTTTCCCAAAGGTATTTTAGGAAGTAGGAAGCCCTTCCAAAGTGCTCCCCTGCCGAGCCATTCACACAGTGTTTGATGACTCCTGTGTCCCTCATCTAATGTGAGTTCTGTTAGAGTCGACCTGTTTCTATCCTGTAGGATACTACAGAACAGGTTCTAAGCAAATGTTATTACAATGAATGAATGAATGAATGACTTGGAAGGCTTTATAAAAACTCAGGTGCTATTTACAGCTCAAACTTGAAAACCTGCAAATAATAAATTCAGGAGCAAACAACACTATCTGATACACACAATTAGAGAAGGTGCTAAAACACATGCCCAAAACACTTTATTCAAGGGGCATACAATTACAGAAGATTCCTTAGGATGAGTTTCCCTGTATTCCATTACCATCACTGTGAATGATCTCAAAAACGACTGCTAAATGACTTCACTGTCTGGAGATACAGTTTTTCTCCTTGTTCTGAGAATTTAGAAATTAACATACTGAAATTATGAATGACTACTCGCCAAGGGCCTTACAATAGTCTTTTAAAAGATGGGGGGGTGGTACTGTTAGGGAAAACTCTAATACAAACACGTGAAAAGCAATTTTCCTGTTAGCTGTGAAAGACTGGGAAACTCTCACTGCAACCTCCCTATTTACTGGTCACAGAGTAAGAACTGGAAATCGGAAAATTTGTAACACCTCCATGCGCCCTGCGACAGGAACTACGGAGGAAGAAGAGAAGCACCACTGTGGGGACACATGTATCCACATGAAAGCAGGAAGTCCGCTTGTTGAGCTTGGGTCCAGCACCCCAGTGGGAACACCAACTTTTGAAAGCCCACCCCACCCCCGCAGTCCCCTCAGGCTCTAATCTAACCCTAAGGCCAAAGCTAGCCGGTCCGGAAAACGCGGTTTCGCCAGGCTGGTGAAAGGAGAAGCGGCGACTCCGGACACCTTCCCCTTTCTACTTGGCCTGCGGCGGGAATGCACTGCTCCGGGTTTCGCCAAAAGAGGAGGAGGCGGGCCAGACAGAGTCGGCGGCGGCAGCGAGAAGCGTTGGCCGAGAAGGAAGGCGGCTTGTCCACGCGGCCACAGAACTCACCGAACAAAGCACAGCGCAGACCGGTGGAGAGACGGGGAAAGAAGGGGAAAGATTCACCCCAGCTCTTCACCACCGCCCGGAGCTAGAGACAGGTGGAGTCGAGCTCCTCCTTAAACGCAAAAGAAAGACGGGCTTTCGAGGGGCCGATCTGAATTCCAGCGCCAAGACACCCGGAACCGAGACCTCGGCCAGGGAGCACACACGGGAATTAAGGGACCAGAGCTGCAGAGTTAAAGGAAGAGACAGTGGGGATCAAGGGAGGGAGGGAGGACGGACCCTGCGGGGGTGGGGGGTGGGGGGCCGGAATCCTGTCCCAGCTATGCCGAGGATACGGGTAGCGAGGATGCGAGTGGCGCGCTGCGGCCACCCCCACCCGGGCCTCCCTAGCTAAGCCGCTGGCCGCCCCCTCGCACCCGCGCCCTGGGCGGCCACACAAAGGGGATGGAGAAGAGCGCCTGCCACGGGGCGGCGGATGGGAGCCGGGGCTGGGATGAGGTGGCTGCCCCCGCCTTTGTCTGCCTCGCTCCGCGCCACCCCCCCCCCCACGGCCAAGGAGCCCCGCCACCCGAGGCGCCCTCACCCTGCTCGTTACCCGGGTGAGTAGCGGTCTCATCTGCTCGCCGGCCCCATCTGCCTCCATGGCCGGCCGGCCAGCCTTCGATGGCCGCTACGGTGTTACCCCTCGCGGTTCAACCACTGCCACCGCTGAGACCCCAGGACTCAAGGGGAAACGAACGTGTCCGTGCGCCCGGTGCGCACGCGTGGGGAGAGCCTGGTGCGCGAGATGCAGAGCGCGCGTGTGCACACAGCGGCCGCAGGACTGCCTCTCGCAGGGCAGCGAGGCCGCAGCGTGGAAGGAGGAGTGAGAACTGAGCGAGGATCCGGACAAGGCGGTGAAGGAGGAGGGAGCCTTGTAGAAGCCCGGGGGGCGGGACCACAGCCGTGACGCGCAGCCAGATCCCGCCCGACTGCCCCGCCTCCCGTGTCACGCCCCCTGCCAATTTGGCATCACCAGCCTCTACCGCGCATCCGCAGGCCCCACTGCGTGGCCACTCGGGGGGTGGGGCGCGAGGGAGCAGGAGGGGCGTTTGTCGCAGCCAATCGGCAGCTCTCGAGTTGCGTTCTAGTGTGCCCCACACACAAACACCCCCAGCGACCTCCTTTGGAGGCCCCGCCTCTCTTTATAAAATCCTAAGTGACCATAACTAAATGTCTAACTTGTTTTTCCGGTCGGAAGTTCCCCTGAAGTTTGGAAGTGGGCTGAGGGTCACCACGTCCCTGACTCCTGACCACTTTCTTTAAAGAAAGGCAGGAGGGAAGAAAGATGCCACCCTTTTTGAGGACGCTCACAGGAACCACAAAGAACCAATGGGTCTTTGGGACTCTTGCAGGTTTTTTTCATCCAGTTCAGTAGGCATGAACCCCAACTCCGGACCTGAGAAAGAGGAGTACTCCTGACCAGGTGTGCTCTGGGCTCGCCCCTTGACCAGACACCACGGTGGCTTCCATACAATGTGTCTCTCAAATACACACAGGAGCTGGTACCTGCAAAGAGGGTCATTGAAGAATTAGGTGAATTTCAATCCATAAATGTGCCTGACCCACAGCCTGCTTGTTGTAAGTATTATTTTTAACAGAGTGAGGAGCTAAATCAGTACTTCAGGCAGAACCTGTATTACAGCAGATCTGGATTGCATATCCTGTTTATCTGCAATGGGATATTAATAAAGCCTTTGTCAGAAATAGTTAAGGATGCTCTTTTGAGCCCTAGACCCCTTTTGCTCTAATGTCCCAGAGTTACTTAAAGGCTGGCATACATTATTCTCTTGTGTAAGAGCAAAAATGCTTCTATTATAATAGCTACCATTTAAAGAGGCCTACAATTAGCAACTGTGACATTTTGCAAACATGCTTCACCTCTAATCCTCACAATATTCCAAAATATGTTTTATTACCTTCTCTCTACAGAAGAGGAGATGAAGGCTCACAGAGATGACTGGTTTTAGATCCTAGTTAGTGGAACTGCTCTTTCTAATCCTTCCCTAAAGAAAGTTGAACAACGATAAAGGGAAGAAAACCTGGAAAAAAGAATGAAAAGGAAAGAATACGAGGTGAAAGGGGAACTGAAAAAAAATGTTTAAATAGCTAAATTTGTTTTAGGTGCCAATCACTTGTGCCCATTTCATCACTCTCTAAGGTGAATATGACTTATATTGAAGAATTAGTTTTGAACTCTTACAATAAAATTAGTTTACACGGAATACCCTCTATTGTGTTTCTCTGCTTTATATTTCTGTACAGCATCTATACTCTTGTAATAGTCTTCATATGTTACACTTTATTATGCTTACCGTCTGTACACACACACTAACGTAAGGTCCATGCAAGCAGCAATTTCTATGTTTTGTTTGCTGTCACTTGCTAGCAATCCTGGAAGAATGCTTAGCCCTAGTGAGCTCTCAGTTAAATGTTAAATGAATGTTTTGGGAGGAGACATCCTTTAGGACCTAAAAGCATTCTAGGTGACAGTTAAGGATATGGCCAAAGTAGTGATCGAATAAAATAGGAACCAAGACATTTGCTGCCAGAGTCGAAAGGGCTAAGTAGTCAGATTCAAGGACTTAAAACTATATGCTTGCAAGACCATGCTAGAAAACAAGTTTCTCTTACCCATGTTGTGAAAGGGGAAAAAAGGTAACTGCAAGATCGGTGGCTAAGAACTGAAGAAGCTGGGGAGTCCACCAGTAAAGCATTCCTTCCCACCCACCAGTCTGGAGGCAAACTGCATAGTGATGAGTGCTTTTGTGCTCTTTAGGCAAATTACCTCACCGGGCCAGTCTCCTTTTGGAAACTGTAAATTGAGGGTAATGGTACTCTCCTCATGGGTTTGCAAATGAAAATTAAATAAAGTGTTTAGCATACAACCTAACTTAAAAGAAATATCCATTATATGTTTATTATTGTTGTTATCTGGTTGGGAAACCATGAGGTGGAAGAAGGGTGGACTCAAGCTCACACAACGGGAAGGGCCTGATATACCAGGTTCCTAAGGAGGTTGCATTCCCATTAGAAGGAGAACTCAGGGGCAGGGACCATACCTGCCTCATCACTCGGAACATTCTGGAGTTCCTGGCCCCAGGATGGCCGCTTAAAAAAATACTGAATGAATGAGTGAAAGGTAAGGAAGTTGGACTTTTTTCTACGTGCTATTCCAGACCCACCATCAGAGGGTCTTAAGGAGGGAAGCAATGTGGCTATATTACAGACACAACCATGTGAAAGACAGGGTGGAAAGGAGAAATGCCAAGATCAAGGACATGTGTTCGCACTGCCCTGCTCAATGCAGTGACTACTGAGTACATTCTTGAAATGTTGTTAATTTTAATTAAGATTACTCCAAGTTTAAAAGTTTGGGCACACACAAAATGAATGTAATCTTGTTCCTATTATGCTGACATGTGGAAGTGATAAAATTTTAGATACATTGGGTTAAATAAACATTATTAAAAATAAATTTAACATTTTTGTACCTTTTTTTAAATGTGAAAATTTAAAACTACATATGTGGTTCACATGATACTTCTATTGGCTGGCCCTGGGCTACAAAGCCTGGACTAAGACAATGACACAGGAAATAGAAACTACAAGTTAGACATTAGAGATACTTTGGGAGTAAAATTGACAGAATGTAGTGACTCCTTGGATACAGAAGCTGCAGAGGACAATCAAAGATGGAGAGGTCGAATTGGATGTCCTCAAGAGGAACAATCAGAGATGACCCCAGGTCCATGGGCAGATCAAATTTGATGTCCAGCTGGAGATGGATAAATAGGTGTGAAACCAGAAACTGAGCTCTGAGCTAGAGGTACAAAATCCAAGGAACTTACTTGTCTTTGCTGAAGCAATAAAATTCTCAGGCAAGTACCCTCCCGGATGCTGAGAGGCTATTACTACTCAAGGAATCATCCAGAGGGAGAAAAGTGGTCACTAAGAAGTCAAAAGAAGTCACTATAAATCACTAAGATTAAGCTAAATATGACATTAAATCTATTTGTACATAATCAGATCATCTACAAGGTAACAGTACCATCATCACTATTCCTCTGGGTACCTCTTCCTTCATAAGGATGCTTCCCCTTCAGGACTTACCAAGCATTATAAGGGAGAAAATATTTGCAAACGAAACATCTGATAAAGGACTGTTATCCAAAATTGATATAGAACCCTTAAAACTCAATAATTAAAAAAACAAATTTTAGCCCTGGCTGGTGTAGCTCAGTGGATTGAGTGCCGGCCTGCGAACCAGACAATCGCAGTTCGATTCCCAGTCAGGGCACATACTGGGGTTGCAGGCCAGTTCCCTGCAGGCCAGTTCCCAGCAGGGGATGCATGAAAGGCAACCATACATTGATGTTTCTCTCTCTCTCTCCTTCCCTTCCCCTCTGAAGATAAATAAATAAATCTTTATAAAAAAAAAAAAAATTTAAAGATGGGTCAAAGACCTAAACCAAAGGAGACATCATCAAGTATCAGTGAAGCATATGAAAAAATGTTCCACATCACATGTTATCTGAGAAATGCAAATTAAAACAATGAGATACCACTACACATCTGTTAGAATGGCCAAAATCTGAAACACTGGCTACACCAAATACTGGCAAGTATTTGAAGCAACAGGATCTCTCATTCCCTACTGGTGGGAATGGAAGATGGTACAGCCACTTTAAAATGCATTTTGGGTCTGGTCAAGCTGGAGGCATAGGTAGACACGCTGTGCCTCCTTACACAACCAAAAGAAGGACAACAATTTAAAAACAAGAAACAACCAGAACTGACAGAAAATTGAACTGTATGGAAGTCCAACAACCAAGGAGTTAAGGAAGACACACTCATCCAGACTGGTAGGAGGGAAGGAGACAGGCACTCACAGCAAGGTGGCTGACTGTGGAAGGGGCAGTGTCACACTAGGGTGCAGATAAACCTGAAGGAACAACTTGGGAGTGAAACAGACCACCCAACCCAGAGCTCCATGGAGGGGAAATAAAGCCTCAAACCTCTGATTGAAACCACCTGTGGGGGTTGAGGCAGCAGCTGGAGAAACTCCTAGCCTCACATGAGACTTTGCTGGAGACTCCCACACAATGTTAGAATGTACACAAGCCCACCCACACAGGAATCAGCACCAGAAGGGCCCAATTTGAGTGTGGGTAACAGGGGAAGTGACGGAAATCCGGCAGAGAGGGGAGCAAGCGGCACTGTTCCTTCTCAGACCTCTGCCCCACTTAGAGCATCACAACGCAGCAATGTGGGTTGCCCCACCCCGGTGAACACCTAAGGCTCTGCCCCTTACTACATAACCGGCATGCCAAGACAAAAAAAAAAAAATGGCCCAAATGAAAGAACAGATCAAAGCTCCAGGAAAAAATACAACTAAGCAACAAAGAGGTAGCCAACCTATCAGGTGCACAATTCAAAACACTGGTAATCGGGATGCTTACAGAATTGGTTGAATATGGTCACAAATAAAATGAAAAAAAAAATGAAGGGTATGCTAAGTGTAATAAAAGTAAATGTAGAGGGAACCAACAGTGATGAAAAGGAAACTGGGACTCAAATCAACGGTGTGGACACGAAGGAAGAAAGAAACATTCAACCAGAAAAGAATGAAGAAACAAAAATTTTACAAAATGAGGAGAGGCTTAGGAACCTCCAGAACATCTATAAACATTCCATCATCCAAATTATAGGGGTACCAGAGGAAAAGAGAAAGTGGAAAAGTTATTTGAACAAATAATAAAGGAGAACTTCCCCAATCTGGCAAATTGACTGAAATAGACTTCCAGGAAGTCCAAGAAGCTCAGAAAGTCCCAAAGAATTTGGACCCAAAGAGGAACACACCAAGGCACATCATAATCACATTAGCCAAGATGAAAGATAAGGAGAGAATCTTAAAAGCAGCAAGAGAAAAAAAGACAGTAACCTACAAAGGAGTTCCCATAAAACTGTCAGCTGATTTCTCAAAAGAGACCTTACAGGCAAGAAGGGGCTGGAAAGAAGTATTCCAACTCATGAAATCCAAAGACCTACAACCAAGATTACTCTATCCAGCAAAGCTTTCATTTAGAATGGAAGGGCAGATAAAGTGCTTCCCAGATAAGATAAAATTCAAGGAGTTCATTCATCATCCCCAAGCCCTTATTATATGAAATGGTAAAGGGATTTATCTAAGAAAAAGAAGATCAAGAATATGAACAGTAAAACAATAACAAACTCACAACTATTAACAACCAAACCTAAACAAAAATGAAAACAAACTAAGCAAACAACTTGAACAGGAACAGAACCACAGAAATGGAGATCACATGGAGAGTTAGCAGCGGGGAAGTGGGAGGGAGAGAGAGGGTGAAAAGGTAAATAAGAAACATAAATGGTAGGTAGAAAATGAACAGGAGGAGGTTAAGAATAGTGTAGGAAATGTAGAAGCCAAAGAACTTATACGTATGACCCATGAACATGAACTAAAGGGGGAGAATGTGAATGGGAGGCAGTGTGCAGGGTGGAGGGGAATAAAGGGGAGAAAATGGGACAACTGTAATAGCAAAATCGATAAAATACATTTTTTTAAAAATACATAAATAAAATCTAAAAATAAAACCCAAAAATGTAGAAAAATATACAGGTGGGGCAAAAGTTGTTTGTATGGAAAATAATACAATAATTAATAATAATAATGCAAGAATAAAAATAAATAAATAAAATACATTTTGGGTGCTCTCCAAGTAGCTCAGTTGGTTAGAGCATCGTCCTGATGTACCAAGGGTGCAGGTTCAATCTCCAGTCAGGGCACATACAAGAGGCAACCAATGAACACATAAATGGGTACAACAATAAGCTGGTGTTTCTCTCTCTCTCTAGAAATCAATAATAAATAAATAAATAAAACTATTTTTCTAAAATACAGTTTGTCCATTTCTTACAAAAATAAACCATAGTCTTACCATAGAATGCATCAATTATGCTCCTAGGTACTTACCCAAAGAGCCAATAACTTATGCCCACACGCAAACCTGCACGTGGAGGTTTATAGCAGCTTTATAATTGCCAAAACTTGGAAATAACCAAGACATCTTTTAGAAGGGATCAAGGGAACTGTGATACATCTGGACAGTGGAATATTATTCAGCACCAGAAAGAAATGAGCTATCAAGCCATGAAAAGACATGGAAAAACCTTAAATCTACATTACTACATGAAAGAGGCCAACATGAAAAGGCAACATACTGTATGATTACAACTACATGACATCCTAGAAAAAGCAAAACCATGAAAACAGTAAAAGATCAGTGGTTGCCAGGGATTGGGTGGGAAGAGGGGATACATAGGCAGAATACAAAGGAATTTTAAGGCACGGAAAATACTCCATGTACCATAATGCTGTACCATATTCTACCTTCATCTAAACCCATAGTATGTACAATACCAAGAGTGACCGTAAAGTAAACTATGGACCATGGGTAATTATACTATGTCACTGCAGGTTCATCCATTGTAATGGTGTTCCGCTCTGGTAGGGGATATTGATCACGGGGGAGGGTATGTGTGTGTATGGGCACTTTCCCCTCAATTTTGCTGTAATCTAAAACTGCTCTTAAAAAAAATAAGGTCTTAATTTTAAAAAGAAGCCAGAGAATAAAGCTTCAGTTGGTGGTACAGAGAAAAATGAAAAATATTTTAACCTACTTTCACAGATAAAAACGGGTGTGTAGAGTATGTATTTAGATATATTCACTAAAACATCTGCAACAGAAAAAATATCTGGCAGTAATCACACATACATAAAATCGTTTTTATTATTCCAATAATATAAAGTATCACCTTCACTTGAAAATACCATTATAATTTAGGCCAACTACTTTGTTTTGGTTTCACAGATGGCTGCATCAGTCTTTCTCCATCACTTTATATGTATAGATATATCATTAAATTTGATAAATTAATGAGTGATATTAAAGAAAGAACTATAATTGCACTCCTGAGTAGTACCCAAGACAAATGATGCTATGCTCACAGAAAATAAAAATGACCTATACAAAAGTGTTTATAGTAACTTCATCCGTATGGCTAAACTAGAAACAATGGTAATGTCCTTTAAGGAGAAATACAGATAAATTAGAGTGAACAGACAAATTTTGGTACACCCATATCATGGAATAGCAATTCACAACAAAAAGGAAAAAACTACTGACACATACAATGATATCAATAAATCCAAAAATAAATTTTACTCACGTAAAAGAAGCCAGCCTCAAAAAAAGCTACATCCTGTCTGACTCCAATTATGTGCCATTCTTGAGAAAATCATGAGACAAAGCAAATCAAAGTTTGCCAGGGTTTAGAATGTGGATTGCCCATATTTTGGACTATAAGACGCACCCCCCAAATTTGGGGGGAAGAGGGTGGGTCTTACTCCAGATGTAGCTTTCCTGGTTCACTGTGGGGGGGGCGGTAAAGCAGGGTCACAGGTTATTAAATATTTTACCACATTTTTTGCTTCCATTTTTTTCCTATTTTCTTCTAAAACCTAGGTGTGTCTTATGGTCAGGTGCATCCTACAGTCTTAAAGATACGGTAGGTGTTGAATATGAAAGGGGCATGAGTGCAGTTCTGGGTGTGAGGGAACTTTTCTAACTCTTTTTAAAAAGATTTTATGTATTCGTTTTTAGAAATAGGGGAAAGGAGGGAGAAAGAGAGGGAAACATTGATCAGTTGCCTTTCACATGCCTCCAAGCGGGGACCCAGCCTGCAACCCAGGTATATGCCCTGACTGGAATTGAACCTGCAAGCTCTGGGTCCATGGGCCGGTATTCAGTCCACTGAGCCACACCAGCCAGGATGAACTTTTCTAACTCTCGATCATAATGGAGGTTATACAACTGTATGTATGCATTTGTCAAAAGTCATAGTACTGCACAATAAAAGTATGAATTTTATGAGTGAATACCTCAATAAGCCTGACATAAACAAAAAGAAACATACTGTATTAATAACCACACACACACACACACGCACTTATATTTTACAATCTGGGATTACTGGATTGTTTTTTCATCAACCTTATTTATGATTACACAGTAGTTATCTATTGTGCTAAATAATATATCACAGCATCCTTAATAAAATACTATTTTTAGAGCTTCAGTGGACCCTTATCAATAATTTTGGTTTCTTGCTTCTATATACAAAACTATTTGCATGCCTATTTCTGAATTCTTTTATGCACATATAATCAGAAGGAACTACCAATTACTGAAATTAAAGACCATGAGCACTATCACGGTCAAATAACACAGCAAGTTAGGAAGGGTCCTGGAACTGAATGCAGACTGGTTAACACTCAGCTTATGGTTTCTTTAACAATGCTGATTTTTTCCAAGTCGGTTCAGAGTTGTTGGTCACCACCGACACAGCCTTCTCAAACAGTGGCTGGAAGACTGTACTCTACTATTGTGTTAACAGGTGGCACGTGAGTAGTACGTACACGGCATGCACGTACACTTCAAGATGTGCTGGCAAATTTATTTTAAAGATCATTACGTGCTTTCATTTAGGCAATGCTCTTTGAAAGTCAGGTCCATATTGGTCACACCGAGGTACACGTGGGTAGTAGCTCACGTGTTGATTGCTTTCCAAAGACTGTTCTTAGTACTTGGGCTACGGAAACATTGAAAGGTCCTTCTTGATCTTTTTCTTTTTTTCTTCTCAGGAAATAGTTAAATCTCAGTAAACACTTGGTCTTTTTATGAAAGTGTTTCCTTCCACCGGGTCTATGACTAAAACTACAATGAATTTTGGGTAAGAATTCATCTGAACCAAAAGGGAAATCTAAAATCCCAAGGTTCCATTTTGAGAAACATAAACAAAGATATAATAAACTTTAGAGAGGCAGAGATGGAAGAAAATGTTCCTTGCCATAAAATTACACTCTCAGAATCAAGTATTACCATGCATTAGTATTAAACTATGTAACAGGACTGGTTTAGATCACCTCAGGAGATTCATAATTATCCCATTTTAATAGAACCTAAAACTGATGGGAAAAAAGGAGACTTCGTTTCTCTATGACACTGGACATGTCACTTAACACCTATTGACTTCTATTTCCTCATCAGTAAAATGCAGATAATTGAGGTCATAATCCCTTATTCACAATGGCAAACTCCATAAATTTCTGGAAAGTTCATGGTTTTTCATAACTCTTTGGGCTGCAGAAACTTAACCTAAATTGACAGAGGCTGTTTGTAGCCTTGACCTCCTTATTGTGACTACCCATATGTCTCATTACCAAACTACTGATGTGTCTGATGACAGGATGTTGTGTCAGACTCTGCTGTGGGTATTCCATAGCATACATCACATCACTTGCCTAAATTCTGAAATCTAAACTACCTTGCCTTATGGTCTTCACATAAAGGACCACAGGCCTATAATACTTGTTCTGCTTATTTCAAAGATGTCATATGTTGTGCAATAAGGTAACGGATAAGAAACTACCTGGCAAAGTGGATGCTGTACCTTCTTTAACCATCAGCAGCCATAGGGATTCTACTTGCTAGAACTCCCACGGTGTGGAAGTTTTCTTCTCCTGTGCTAGAAGTAGCTTTCAGCTTCTACCTGTCTTACAGCCTTTATTCCTGTCTCACACCCATGCTGTCCTTCTCCTTAAAGACTTCTTTGAAAGACAGCTCCCTGTGCTTAGGGCTTGGTTCCCATCCAGGGCCACTCTGGGTGTCTCTTGTTCTGTGGTTTTGTTCAATTCAGGCTGGTAAGGAGTTGCCAACAGAGAGTGGAAAGAAATCAGATCAAGTGAAAACCAGTCCTTGGGGTGCTTGCAAAAGCTCTTTATGCCTCCTGGAAACTTCTGTAATCTTCAGTGCCTGAGGCCAGAAGCCATAGACATGGGACATACAACCTGTACCTGTATGTGAGACAGTACTCCTACTTTTCTCTCTCTCTTTCTCTATCTCTCTCTCTCTCTCTCTCTCTCTCTCTCTCTCTCTCAGACACACACACACACACACACACACACAGAATCATTTGGTGGGAATAATAAGTTCATCCCATGTCACAGTGCACACTGGTTCATGTGACAACTCCACCTATATGTAATAAGTGTGTCCTTGTAACTTGGGGTCAACTAAGAAGGGCTGAGAAGTGGTAATCTTCTCTTTTACTTATCTTTCATAGCTGAGGTCCCTGAGACATTATGCTCAATTGAAGTTGAAAGTGGGGAAGGAAAAAGGAAACAGATATTTTTTGAGCACCAGGATTTCCTCTTTCCTTGAACACAATCAACCAGAATAAAGACTATGAATTTGGAAATGTTTCCATTTGAGAACTGAGAATATATCCCCTGTGATTGAGAATACTAGTATTATTATTTGCCAATGACTCACTAGGTATAGCTCCCCTTTAAATGCCAATTAACAATAGTGCTTATACTATGAGTGGAGACACAGACCATGGTTCCAGTCATAAGCTGCTCTTTGCACATAAAAGCCATGACTATTCGCCATCAGTAACACGGGATCTTAAAGACTTTGATGCCACAGCAAGGATAGGTTGATATGGCTTTTTCAATGTCCTACCTATGATATTCAGTTTTGAAAACACATTGTCAGAGTTAGGAATACAAGTCTGGGACCACAAGGAGGCTAATTGGAGCATCTATACATCATGCCCATTTTCTAGTGATTATTGGTCCCCGTGGATGCATCTTGTCAATGATCATTTTTAGCCTCTCCCACTAAAGACACTCTCTGAGCTTAAATTGGTACAATCTTGCTACAAAGCAATTTGGTGATATGTATTAACAGTTTCAGAAAAGAACGTGGTGTTCAACCCAATCATTTTATGACTAGGACTATCTATCTACAGATCAGTGGAAAGAAATATATTAAAAATGAACAATTAAATGATTAAAAGGAAATAGACTAAAATGCTAACAGTTTTTTTTCTGGGTGGTAGGATTACAGTTTATTGCTATATTTCATTCTTTATACTTGTCACACACATCTACAATGAATAAATTATTTTTGTATCTAGAACAAAGCTATAACCACCATTTTGAAGGTAAAATAGTCTAAAATACAAATGGAAAATTTTGCACTGTTTTACATTAGTGATATTTCAAAGTTAAACGAGACTTTAAAAAAGCCAAACCCATGAATAGTAACTCACCCTGAACAGTGTAATGACAGTAAAAGGATATTCACAAGTCGTAAAGAGATGCCACTTGTCTCCGTGAGGCTGAGTCAAAAACTGAATGCGTTAAACCAAAGTCTGCAGTGATGTCTGCCCAGTAGGCTGTGGGGGTCTGAAAGGAGAGGAATGTTAAGTTGTTGATAAATATTCTCAATGGTATCTTTTCTGGACTAGAAAAATACATATTATGTTTTTAATAGAGTTTTATATACTTTATATAGATGTTAAAATATAATTTTTTTTACAAAGAGAAAGCACACTGCAAGAGTTTCTGAACGTCTCATGTCTAGGAAATTGAACCCCGCTGGCAACTCAGCCCATTGCCTAGAAACCTAACGAGAGTTCCAGAAAGGTGGCGTTGGAGTCCATAGGTCACCAGCATCAGCAAACACAAAGTCGAATCGGAAGTTTTCCACCGGTTATTACAAGAGATCTTCAAAGACCTGCCAAATACACTCCTTTCAAAGAAAACCCTCTAAGAATACTGCTGGGTTGGAAGCTACACTTTTGGTCTTTGTGTGAAGTTCTATTTTACCAGAGTTTCCCAAATTGGCTTGTTCCTAAGAATCATCCGGGTTACTCTTGAAATATACAGATTTCCCTACTGATTATGCTTCAGCGAAATGGGGCCAGGGAATCCACAATGTTAATAAGGACCCTAGATTTACTCTAAGGACCATAAAGTTTGAGAAACATTGTTATTAACTTTCATTTCCTTTCCAGCACTTCTTGCTGGTTCTACTGACATGCTGTCCTTGCCTGTTTGATGATGCCTTGTCATCATGTCTGCCTCTGCCACCAAACAGTACGTTCCATGAGAGCAGAGACGGTGTTCTTTCATTTCTCTCCTGAGCACCACTACAGTGTTGGATGCATATGATTAGAAACTGAGTAAATATTCCTTGACTCAATCAGGGAATCGAAATTTGTTTTGTTCTGTCTAATAAGTGCCCGGTTCACGTCTGGACCATCCTTGGGATTTTAGGAAAAGCCCCACATTTGGAAAGCACTGTGTGAGTGTATTTTGGCAGGGCCCTTCTGTTACGTTAAAGAGAGTGCTCATGTGAACCTGGGGGAGTGTTGCAAAAGAGGACACGCTGACTGCCAGGCACGTTAAGACATCAAATTCACACAGAAAGGAAACATCCTGTCCATATCTACTAATCTAGCTAGATAATATCTATTACTCAGGCAAGCATATTGCATGCTGACCTGATATGGAACTAAAAAAAAAAAAAAGGAGAAGAAAATAAAAACCAACTTCCTGGCTCCTTTGAGGTCAATCTGGGGGAAATTCATTGCCAAGCAAGTGAAGGGCCAGTATGACTGAATAGGGCTCCACTTTCCTGAATATTTAGACCCATAAAAGAACTATAAAGGCAAAAAATATTATAGAAATCTGGGTTCTGCAACCCCACCCCTCGAATAAACTTTTCTCTAGTTTTTGGAAGATTAAATTAGAGATGGCTACTGAATATTAACTGGCTGAAATAAGGTACTCGTGTAGTAGGTACGTAGACCACACAGTAGGCCTACTGGGGAAGTGCAGTAAACCTTTGCACACCTAGACACTGAGCAGGTGTTTATAAAATGCTCCTGGATCAATTTGTCAGGGCAAAACTGATTCTGCAGAGTGGAATACGTGGACTGTTCTCGGTGTACCCCGTCTACTCTGCTGCCTCCCCCAGCCCAGCCGCACTTTCCAAGGGGAGGTCACCTCAGCCCTCACTTTGGGCTATCCTGACTACAGAAGCCTGTTACTGCTTCGACCTGCCCTTCGGATAAACTGAGGTCCCTGTTGCTCCCGACTCTTAACTGAGTCCTGGCTAAGCCTTCTCCAGCCATTCCCATGTAACCCCATAGAAAGGCATAGGTAGGGGCCAGCCAACGTACTGCCCATGAGCCACAGCTGACCAGCCACCTGTTTTTGTTGATGAAGTTTTACTGAAAGCAGTCATGCCCATTCATTTACAAATGGTCTGAGGCTGATTTTGGCATTACGACAACAGTCTTCAATAATTGTATCAGAGGTCTTCTGACCCGCAAAGCCTTAAATAGCCACTGTCAGGCCCAGGAGAGAAAAAGTTTGCCTGACCACCCCTGACTTAGATGCACAGGGCCAGATAATAATAATTACAGTAACAAAATTCAGTGCCATTTACCATGTGCTGGGTAGTCATCTAAGGTCTTTGGATATGTTACTTCACTTAGTCCTTATTCTAGTGGTGTGAGAAAACTAAGGCACAAAGATGTGAAGATGATGCAGCTAACCAGGGCCAGCCTAGATGAGAAAGATATTGTACACAAATAACTACGGAAGTATCAGTAATGGAGCGATTAAAAAACAAATAGGCTATCACAGTGCCCCAAACATGATGAGCAAAATTGTAATTCAGAAGCTCTAACTGAGCAGCAGATAAGTCATGGTGGGGATCAGAAAAACAATGTGGTCGTGGAAGCAGGTTATTACTAATATCCGTGTTCTGATCGGCTGCAGATTCCTCTTGGTATGAAGTTTGTGATGAAAAAAATAATGCTTAAGTGAAACAAAAAAAGGAAATTGAAATGACAAAAAAATACTTCCTTAGTGAAATGTATTTGCTATAGAGCTTCTACATTTAACTGCAACTCCTTGGGATATTCTTCACTTATTAAAAGTGATTCAAAATGTTTTTGAAACTTACATTTGGAAATTATCTTCACAGCCAGTTTACTAACTTAAGGAACCCAATGTTTTTAGTTTCTGGCTCCATCATTATAAAGTGTATTTTAGTCCTAAGTGGTATTATCACAATTATTTTGTTTTATGGTCCACTTTATTCACCAGATGTGGCCCACAGAGATTTTTGGCTTCTTTAAGAATGTAAATCTACCCCAAAGCAATTCTAAGGATACTCTCCACAGCCTTATCCGAATAGCCCCCTGATCCACACCAGAAGAACCTGGCATGCAGAAAGTGTTCAAAAAATATTTGTTGAACAAATGAGTGATTTTTGTCAATACAAAGTTCCAAGAATATGTTAGAAAATGACAATACTCTCTAGGTGAGTACTTTGAAGAAACATACATTTGATGGATCAAATTTCTTTGATTCATCCATTTAACAAATATTTCTTGAGAGCCAGGGGTAGCTACATAATTAGCAGGCCCGGTGCAAAATGAAAATGCAGGGCCCTTTGTTCAAAAAGTAGGAAAAGGGTGTTTTCCTTTCTTCTGCGATCTCCTCAATCTATCACTGTGTTATCTGCCACCCAGCATGGTGCTCCCTTAGGCGTGTGGCTACTGGAAGAGAGAGTCCATACACTCAGAGGTACCAAAGACTGTGTAGACCTCTACGGAGAGCAGGAGAGCCAGACTCACCCACTCCTGCTGCAGCTCCAAGAGGGGTGGGGGTGGTGGTGATGATGATGAGAAATGGGGGAGGAAGGGCAGCAGTGGTCATGGGGTGGAGGTCAGGGAGTATCCAGGGAAGTGAGGCTCCAAGCCCCTGCTTTATGCTCTATTGTTTCACTGAACTTCACTCCCAAAACCTTCACCCAAAGACAAATGATTAAGACGTTCAAGACAGCAACTGACAAGCAGTAAATCCCAAATGCACAGCTCGCTGCCAAGTGCTCATGAAGCTGGCCTTATTGAGAACCTGCTGTATGCCAGGCCCTGAGCCTACTACATGAACAAAGACAGGCAGTGCCTGGAGGGCAGATCAGAAAAAAAAGGGAAATTACCCTGCAATGTTGAAGGAAGTCAATGTGAACAGGCAGAGCCCAGGGGCTTCAGTCCTGGTGTCAAGGAAGGAGTCCCAAACACAGAGGCTTCTAAGTGTAACTTGCCAATGTATAGGAGGGATAAAACTAAAGGTAGATTTTGGTCCAAGGGAACAGCACTTGGAGAGCTGGAAGTAGAGAGCATGGGGCACTCCATGGCGTAAAGGGCCTGGATAGAGTGGGAACACACATTTCAGGCCTGGCAAGTGGGGAGTGGGGGCTTTTTCCATGACGTTAGGGAGTTCCAACGGTTTCTAAAAACAATGAGCTGCCATTGAGAGGGATTTAAGATCAAGTGACTTGATTAGACCTGCGTGATATAAACCACTCAAGTTGCAAGGAAAATGAGAAGTTTCAGAACCTGGAGGTTTGGAAGGGGGAGCAGTAAGGGTCAAAGGAGAGGAAGCGGAGGGCAGTTTGGGGATATTTGGGGTGAGGGCGATGCTGGATAAGTAGGGGGCCTCACACCGGGACAAGAAAGGCTTGGGAGAGCAAGGACTGAGGTGTGTCCATTTCATTTTAATACGCACCTGGTAGATAGAGACCAGAAGTACCAAACGGAGCAGGCTGAAGCCTGCATCAAGTGAGCGTCTTTGGCAGGTCTCAATTAGCAGCAGGCTCTTACCACTCATTGTTCTAAAATTGCTACATAGCACTGAGGCTTGAAAGTTGCTCTGGAGCTTAGGATCACCACTCAGTTCCACACCCTGCCTTACAAAAGAACTTACTCTGCAAAGTAAATATAATAACACAGAGAAAATGTTATGTGAGCGATTCCGGGACTAGACCTGGAAGGTAAAGTATGAAGTCTCATGTTTCATCCCCTTTAAAAAGCACAGGATATGTGCTTCTGTGTAGTCTTCGGGGCTGCACATACAGAATAGCATCATGGGCTGGTAGAGGTCGGGGAGATGGTATCCTAACATGTTCCATTTGCCCGACGACTTTTTGAGTGCATGATGTGTCTACCATATTTTAGGAATCCCTACCTTGCTTGTCAGGTGTAATAAAAGTGATTGAAGGTTTCAAACGCAATGTTGCAATCATGAATCTGCGTTTGCTGAGCAGTGTGAGAACTGCTATAGGGGATACAAGAGCTGGTCAGAGAAGGTGGCTGGACATGCAGAGTCCTGGGCACTGGCACACAACTAAAGTTCAGGAAACACAGTTGTTAAGATCGCCTTCCTGAATTTGAGAAGGCTATCATCTGAGTTAGGAGAGCCCTAGGAAACCAGGGAGGGCAGAATTTTTAGAAACTGCTACATAATGGGGCATGAAATATAAGAGCTGTGAGGTTTCATGAAAGAAGAGCTCCCAGCACCCTTACTGTTCTCATACATCAGAGCACTGTTTCATTTCACTAGATTATAATCCATTGCTCTCCTGCCTTCTGTGTTGAATCCCAGGAAGTTCCGTAGGCCTAGGAACCCAGCCTACTCATGGCTGCCTCCCTCTATGCGCTTTGCACCTTGTACCTAAAACACATAATAAAGCCTTGTTAAGTAAATGAAGTAGTTCAACATCTTCCTCTCTGATAATATGACCCTGGCTGGTATTTTCCCAGATCAATTTTTAGGGGGATTTTTCCTAAGAAAAACAATCGAGGACATTCAGGGTCAGGACATGCCTTGTGCTGGTCTTCACTGCAACATGTTGAGAACCTAAATGGCTCTGCAGCTCTCTGTGGGGGGGAGAGAAAAGCTGTCCCTGCTCACACGGCAGCCATCTGAGTCCAGGACAAGAAATGAGCGCTCCAGGAAGTGAGCCGATTAAATGTTATTTCCTCAGCTTTGAGGTTAATAAATGAAATATAGTTAAGGAGTCGAACCGCCTCGGATTCTTACATTCCATAAAGTGGTAGACATCATGGGTGTCCTGAGATAACAGTAAAAAAGAACCATGGGAAGTTTTCTCCTTCTGCCCCATCACGCTGGCTCACCTTTCAATGCCGTACGTACAATGTGACGTGAAAACCAGCAGAGAACGTTTCTCTTTTCTTTCCCGTTTTGTTGGGTGGTAAATACCATCTGGAGCTTGGTGAGCAGTGAGTAATACACCTGGCACAGGACCAAGGTAACTGCCACCTGAAAACTTTCCACTCTGCTATTATTCTCCAGCTCAGGAGTCTTACGGTCCCAATGAGTGAATGGAGGAAACGGCCCATGTTGTCTTTCACAGGACTCTTCCTACTGCAGTAAGTGCCTGCATAAGCTACTTTCACCTCTCAGTTTCACTCCTGTGTGTGTAGCCCACACCCAAATGTTTAATCTCAGAATGATTTCCTCTTGTTTCTCAGTGCATACCTCAGTTGTTTCTCCCCTGGCCACAACTAGACTCATCCTTTTCCTTTTTTTTTTTTTTTTTTAATTCATGCAAGCATACGTTCATTGATCTTAGAAAGAAAGAAAGGGGCGGGTGGTGGGAGAAATATCAGGCGCTTGCCTTCCATATATGCCCCAATTGGGGATCAAACCCACAACCTAGGTATGTGCCCTGACCAGAAACCGGACCTGCAACATTTTGTTGTGTGGGACGGCAGTCCAACCAACTGAGTCCTACTACCAGCCAGGGCTCAACGAGGCTTATTCTTGAAGATGAAGACCAACTTGAGAACCGTCACAAGCAAAATGCATTCAGGACTGTCAGAGAGCAGAGGCCGCACTGCCTGGTTCCTGCACATGTCCCTCAGGCTTTATTGTCAGGCTTCCAACGGTCAGCACCTGCCTCTCTGTCCCCAAGTCCACTTCCTCAGCCCAGGGAGACTGCTCTACCTGTGTACTAAGCAGCCCTGAAGTTTAGGAGCAGACATCACCAATGACCAATAAGTACTAGTGATTCACGGGCTAGCTTCCTTGCCCCTCAGTTAAGATCATTCTGAAGTGTCTGTTTTCTGCTTCACAGGGGAGTCAAGCAGGTAACATACCTTTATCAGCTGCATTCTCAGGCCCTGTATTCCGGTACTACACTAACATTTCCTGCAACTTTAAAATGAACTATTAGCCCTTGAGTCTTTGTCAACAGGATCAGCTTCTGGGGAAACCCAAACCGAGATGGTCAGCAGGCTCCTCCCAAAATTCTTGAATGGATTCCAAAGCCAAATATACATAACTTTTTAAATCACCCCTAAAATGATTAAAGGTTGACAATCTGTAGGTAAGCCAATACTCAAATTTCCTAAATTTAAGTTCTTTCACTCACAGCATCCAACTTGGCTCGAAAATGTTCTTCCGACTGAGTGACCTCTGCTGGTAAACAGTTCAGCAGACCTCTGCTGGTAAACAGAACAGCAGAAATGATTTCCAATCATTTCAATGTGCTTTGAAGGTCATGGCACAAGCCTCTGAATCATGATTCACAGGTGCTTTCCACCTGTGAGGGACCAAGTGACCTTAGCCTTTCCAATGCCTCCATTCAACTGGAATGTGCTCTGTTGTGAAGTCATAGCCAAAGAGCTGGTCCACACAGATGACATGTGTGTATTTGATTATTCTTCACTGCTCTTTGTTTCCCTGTTTACCCCAAATACTGGTTTGTTTTTTTTCTCCTTTTACTCATATTTCTCCCTGTTTATTTCTATCTTGTCATTGTTCTCCTTATGGCAAAATGATACAAGCCCATATAATGTGTATACAGTGGAAGCCATGTGCCCAGCAGATCTCTCTTGGACCAAGGAACTCACTCCCACAGCTAAGGGATCACAGTAGCTACTAATGGCTCACAACTCAGTTCCTTCTAAGGAATTGTCCTCAGCTGAAGGAAGCTGCCTTGCTCAAGGTTATACTCCTCCCTGGGGACAGCCAACATCCAAAAAGGCTCAGACTCCAGCCCTGGACAGGTAGCTCAGTTGGTTGGAGTGTTGTCCCATACACAGAAGTGTTGCGGGTTCACTCCTAAGTTGCGGGTTTGATCCCTAGTCGGAGCAGGCACGAGAGGCAACCAATCAATGTTTCTTTCCCTGATCGATGTTTCCCTCTCTCTAAAAAATCAGTAAACATATCCTCAGGTAAGGATCCAAAAAAAAAGGCTCAGCCCCTTTGTCTGAATTGGAGCCACCGCGAAGGAGCACCCCAAAGGTCCGTGTAGGCTCAGTTTACTGATTGCACCATGGCTCACCTTCTCCTTCTGCCCCATCCTGCTTTCCTTACCCTCCGTAAGTCTAGTGCCTGAGAGCACCTCGAATTAAACAGCTGCTCAGAAATCTCAGAATCTCAGTCTCTTTCCCAGGAACCCGACCTATGACACTTCCAGGTAAAATTAAAAAATGTATAGAGATAAAAATGTGTTCATTTAAAATTTCTATCATCTGGGCCCTCTGCCTAGTGTGCGGTAAACTGGTGTCATAAAAACTTGGAAGGTGCCCGTGTATATCTGTATATTTTACTACCAAAAACATGTGGAAAAATTAAGTTCATAGATTTAGTTGAATCATAGAAAATAAGTGTTAACAACACCTGATGTATGGAAGGAGCTCAACAAATATTTTAAATCTTTAACTCAGCTTTCTTATAACAAAATATGATTTACACTTGTCTCATAATTCAGGGCTTCAAAGATTGTATATTTTCATAGTAAATAATTGTGTGTTTTTAATAAAAACGTTCACTTGTTAATCTATATCCAGGCAAATAGAACTATTTAAGACAAATTATTTCTTTAACTGCAGAAATTATCTTATTAATTTCATCAAGTGGGATCAGTTTCTTTACCAGAACTCTCACTAAGTTACTATCATCTCACCATATATCGCAAAATCAAAATCCACAAAAATTGTCCCAAAGAAAAGACTGTACAAATAAGATGGTTCACGCTATCCAACTGCTGTTCAGGCTATGCCCTACCTTGACTTTTCAATGATTGAAACGATAGATGGAATATAAACAAGGTTTATTTCATGGAATGAAAATTTGAAAATTTAGCATACCTGAAAATAATCCACCGTCCTGAATGGGCACAATGTTTCTTTCTCACAGTCTTCATGATGGAAACAGTTCCAATGTCCTTCTGTTCATCAAGCTCTTGTCACACCTGTTTTCTTCCATTGGCAAATGTATGGAAATCTTTCCTGGTAACTTTTCCCAAACTCAGACGTACTTGCTGTGGGGGTGGGGGACACATTTTAAAGAAGAGATATCACTACCGATTAATGAACAAATTAAAACATAAAAATAGAAAGTGAGCCAATGCTAAGCTAAAGATGAGGAAGAAAAGAAAAAAAAATCATGGTTCTGAAATGATGTTTCCCACGCATACGGTGAAGGCACGCACACCTGTTAGTGTTGTTGCATTGTGGTCCTTCAGTTGCTAGTTATTCAAATGCCTTATTAATTAGGGGCATGCTGGCAGCTGTAATAAACAGACATCAAACTATTTAATACCCTAGCCTAATAAAAGTTTGTGTCTTACGCACACGAGTGACTTCTGGGTGGGGGATGGTTCTCCGGCGTGCTCGGGCCCCTTCGTATTATGTTTTATCAGGTAGCTCCCTCTTCCCCGAGGCCTCGCTTTCATCAACATCCAACCAGCAAAGGAAGAAGTAGAGCAGGGATAAGACATACCTATTTCATAAAAGGCTTGGCTCAGAAATGGCATAAATCACTGCTGCACATGCTCCGTTGGTTAGAATCTAATCTTGCAGCCACAACCGACTACAAGGGAGACTGGGAAATGTAGTCTAGGTGTGTGCTAAGGAAGAAGTGGAAACTCACTTTTGTTCAAGAGCTAGGAGACCCAGACACAGAGCCTTTGTTCAGCTTAAGGAAACGAGAAAATACCAAGCTTCTCAGACCACACTAGGGGGTTCTTAAAGGCGACAGACAGCTAGCTGACTGCTAGAGAAAGTCAAGTGGGAATCCACCTTCTTCAACTTAATCAGCATGCCTCAGACTTAATATCTAAAGGTAATTCTAGTCTTTCAGAAAGAGTTGTACCAAGACACCAAAGGAGTCCCCACAGTAAAGCACTTTATCTCTTCCAGGCAGGAGAGATGGCAGCTGACTGAAGATTAAGTTGGTCTTTTTCCTCCTTCCCCCTTCCAATGAAACAGTCACATTGTTTGAAAAGGTTTCTGAGATCATTATCCAGATGCCTCCTCCCTCTGACACCACCAGTCTGGGCACTAGAATTTCAATCACGAAGTTCTGTGAAACTTAACCAGTTCGTTCTCTGCAACATTTTGTCGAACAATGCAATAAACTCCTCATGTAAAATGACAGTTAAGAAAAAATCACTTCTTTTGACCAGTTCATACAAGAAACCAGCAAACCTTTCATTTCAACATTCAAGCCAGAGGTCAGAATTTTATTTGAAGATGACAACTTTGTGGTTAATGGTATGTTTTTCTGTATGTACTCTTCCAGATGAACAACAGAGTAATTGGTCATTCTGAAGATGGCTTCTTACAGCGGAAGAGCTTGCGACCCATACTATATATATTTTTTAAGTTCAAAAAAGACATTCCTGAGGGCAATTGTGTTTAGGTTTACATGAGTCAAATGCAACTGTCTGTGTAGGAGGCTTCTGCTTTGTAGCCTGAATGGTTAACTCAGGCGTGTCTACACAGAGAAGAGCCAACGATAATTAGGAGTTGTCTGTGAACACCACCGCACAGATATTATCAGTGTTTACCAGTGGTGTCTACTCATATTTACAAATCACTTTATATTGTTCATGAGAGTATCTTACCTCAATTATTTATTTGTAAGTAGTCATATAGCATGGGTGGCGTTTTTTTAATTGTTGGTTCATCCTTAAAGTAAAGCCAACCTTGTAATTAATTGAGTTGTTTTTCTGAAAGGCATACGAAGAAGCATCAAAAGTACTTCCTTTTCACCTAATCAAAGAAAGCAAAGCAATATATAATGCTTACAAAAATACTTTAAAATATGTTTTATTTCCACATTGTGGCCAGTTGAGAGAGAAAAAAATAAGAAGAGAGGAATGGAGAGGTGGGAGCAAAGGGTGGGGAATAGAGCCAGAGTGGTGAAGAGACATGAAAAGTGAAAGGAAAATGTGATTGATGAAGGAAGGACATGAGGGGAAAAAACAGGGAGAAAGAAAAACACAGGAGCCCTGGCTGGTGTAGCTTGGTGGATTGAGCTCGGGCCTGCAAACCAGAGGGTCACAGTTCGATTCCCAGTCAGGGCACATGCCTGGGTTGCAGGCCAGTTTCCAGCTAGAAACTCACGAGAGGCAACCCTACATAGATATTTCTATCCTTCTCTCCTTCCCTTCCTCTCTAAAGATAGATAAATAAAATCTTTTTAAAAATACAAAAAGAAAGGAAAACAAGAGTTAGCGGATGGTTTCTTCAGAGGAGTAGAGGACATTTGGACAAACTGAAGAACAGAAACTACCTAGCAGGGAATGGAGTTAGAGAAAAGGTTTTCTCCCGTATTGTAACTGTTAAAACCAGAGCGACACTAAGGTGGAATGAGATCAGCCCCAGGTAGCTCTCGCTCTGGGTGGGGGCTTCCTGCCTTGTGTGAACTCTATGAAGAGTCGTGTCTGCCCAGACAGAAAGATACTCTCACTTAAGTGATTCCTCACAGCTGACTTCCTTAAGAATTTCATAGATTTTTTAAAATTGATATATAATTTACATACCATCAAATTCACTTTTTAAAAGTGTACAGTTCAGGGCTTTTGTTAAATTCACCTGGCTATGCAATCATTGCCACTACTTAAGAATATTTTTATGACCCCTAAAAGAAACTGCATACACATTAACTCCACATTCCCTCCTCCTACCAGCCTCTGGAGATCAAAAATCTCATTTATGTTTCTAATGATTTTCATAGTCTGGAAATTTCTTATGTATGGAAACACCCAACACGTGACCTTCTGTGTATGTATGGCTTCTTTTGCTCGACATGCTTTAAAGTTCATCCACGTTATAGCATATAGAGCGCTTCATTGCTTTTTATAGTTTAATAATATTCCATTGTACAGACATGTCACATTTTCTTTATCCACTTATCAAATGGTAGACAACTGAACTGTTTCTTAACCACCATGAATAATGCTGCTTCGAACATTCCTGTACCTATTTTTGTGCGAATACATGTTTCCAATTTGCTTGAGTGTATGTGTGTCTCAGAGCAAAATTGCTGGGTGATATGGTAACTCCATGTTTAACGTTTTGAGGAATCACCAGACTGTTTTCCAAAGTGGCTTCACCGTTTTGTTCACACCAGCAATCTGAGTGTTCACATTCTCCACAACCTCAGCCACACTTGTCGCTGTTTAACTTTTTGATTATGGCCATCCGAGTGGTATGGAGTGCTTCTCACTGAGGTTTTGATTTGTATTTTTCTAATGAGAAATAATTGTGAGCATCTTTTTATGTGCTTATCGATCATTTGCATATATTCTTCAGAGAAATATGTAATCAAAACCTTCGCCCATTTAAAAAATGGGGTTGTCTTTTATTATCGAATTGTGTTTTCCTGGATACCCTTAGCAGATACATAATTTGTAAACATTTTCTTTCATTCTGCAGACAGTCTTTTCACTTTCATGGTGCATAAAAGTTTTTAATTTTTATAAAGTCCACTTTATCTATGTTTTCTTTTGTGGATTATGCTTAATGTGCCATATGCAAGAAACTACTAGCTAATTCAATCATGAAGATTTATAACTGTACTGTCGCTAAGAGTTTTATATATTTAGCTCTTACACTGAGGTCGTGGATACATTTTGAGTTAATTTTTGTATATGGTGTAAGTTCCGTGACTAAATTCATCCTTTTGCACGTGGATACCAACTGACCTTGTACCACTGGTTGTAATGAACTATTCTTTCCTCATTGAATTTTCCTGGCACTCTAGAGATTTGTCCATTTCATCTGGATTATCTCATCTGTTGCTATGCATTTTTTCATAGTACTCCCTTATATCCTTTTTGTTTCTCTAAGGTTGGCAATAATACCACCTCTTTTATCTGTGGTTTTAGTACTCTGAATTCTGTTCCTTTTTCCTTATTCTATCTAAATGTTGTCAGTTTTGTTGATGCTTTCAAAGAACCAAGTTTTGCATGTTGAAATATTCTCTAATCTTCTATTCTCTTTCATTTATTTCTGCTGTAATCATTATTATTTCCTTTTCTCTGCTAGCTTTGGGTTTAGTTTTCTTTCTTCTTTTGCTAGTTCAATAAGGTAGAAGGGTAGGTTATGGATTTGAGAACTTTACTCTTTTAATATAGGCATTTAGAACTATAAATTCCCTTCTATCCATTGTTTTTGCTACACTATGTTGTGTTTTGTTTTCATTCATTTAAAGGTATTCTTAATTTCCCATGTGATTTTTTTTTACCCACTAGTTATTTCTGAGTATGGTAATTTCCAATATTTATGCATTTTCCAAAATTTATTCAATTATTGATTTGTAACTTCATTTCATTTTGATCAGGAAACACACTTAGTATGGTTTCAATCCTTTTAAAATTATAAGGCTTCTTTTATGGTTTAATATACCATCTACCCTAGAGAATATTCCATGTTCACTTGAGGAGAATGTATATTTAGCATTTGTTGAATGTCCTGTACAGGTCTGTTACGTCAAGTTGGCTTATAATGTTATTCGAATCTTCTCTATTCATGGTGATCTTCTGTTTAATTACTCTAACCACTATTGAAAGTAGGGTATTGATGTCTCCAATTATTATTGTTGAATTGTCTACTTCTCCCTTAAACTCTGACTATTTTTTGCCTCATAAATTGGGAAGCTCTCTTGTCAGGTACACGTAAGTTTATAATTGTTGTATCTTCTTGATGTGTTCACCATTTTATCATTATAAAATGTCTTTCTTTGTCTCTGGCAAAATTTCATCTTAAGGCCTACTTTATCTGATATTAGTATAGCCAGCACTCTTTTGGTTGCTGTTTGAGTGGTATGTCCCTTTCTACCATTTTAACTTATTTGTGTCTTGGATCTATGGTGTGTTGCTTGTAGAAAGCATATACCTGGATCACTTTAAAAAAACTGATTAATTGATTGATTTTAGAGAGAGAGAAGAAGAGAGAAAGAGAGAAGCATTGATTTGTTGTTCTACTTGTTATGCATTCATTGGTTGATTCTTGTATGTGCTCTGACCTAGGATCAAACTCACAATTTTGGAGTATTGGGTCAATTCCCCAACCAACTGAGCTACCCAGCCAGGGCTACATGGATCATTTAAAAAATTCCTTTCTGCCAATCTCTGCCTATTCATTGAGAGTTTAGTTATTTAAATTTAATGTAGTTACTAAAAGTAGGATTTACATTTGCCATTTTACTATTTGTTTTCTGCATGTCTTATGTCTTTTTTATTTCCCTTCTTCTATTACTGCCTTCTTCTGTGTTTATATGAGGTTTTTCTGCCATAAGTAATTTCAATCATTTGACAACTAAAAAAATGTCAATTGCTCTGATGTTACCCATCAGACATTTAAACATCATTTGAGACATTGAATGTTCTTCACTATTCCAATCAAATCAAATCACAAGACACATTTCATAATATGGTTTAGGGTTCAGTCACTGCTTACTTGAAAAATTAAACATATTATCAATGACAATAAAATATTTTGAAAAGTTTTATTTTGTGCCTTAAATCCTTTCATTATTTACTTATACACAAGATAGCGAGTGCCAACTCTATGCTAGGCAATGACTTAAGCACTGGGTAAACAACAGTGAATGAGAAAAACAAGGTTCTGTTCTTCATGGAGCTTGAGGTCTAGTGAGAGAAACAATCAATTAATAAGTGGACACCTAATGAACAAAATAAACTAACAAAATAGAAACAGAAGCATGGATACATGGAACGGACTGACAGCTGTCACAAGGGAGGGAACTGGATGAAAGAAAGTGAAGATATTGCCCCCAAAACATGTATGTATAACCCATGGACACAGACAACAGTGTGATGATGGCCAGAAGGAAGGGGGACAAGGGCTGGGATGAGGGGAGGTGAAGGGCAGGGAATGAGGTCATCTGCAATAGTGTCAACAATAAAACTTTTAAAAATAATAAATGAACAACTCTATTCTAAGAAATAGAGAGAGATGAAAGCTAGGAAGAAAATAAGGAAGAGGGAAAATGTAGAGGTGTACAGTGGAGGGACTCTTTTAGATTGGGTTTTCTGAGACAAGTGCACTCCGAGGAAGTGACATTTGAGCAGACGCCTAAATGAAGAGAGGGTTCATGTCATAAAAATCTGCTGGGGAAGCCCTGGCTGGTGTGGCTCAGTTGGTTGGAGCATCATTCCATGCACAGTAAGTTTGCAGATTTGAGTCCCACTCAGGGCACATAACTAGGTTGTAGCTGTGAGCCTTGGGCGAGGCACTTGTGGGAGGCAACTGATTGATGCTTCTCTCTCTCTCTCCCTCCTCCTCCTCTATCTCTCCCTCTGCTCTCTCTAAAAGCAATGAAGAAATGTCCCAGTGTGAGGGTGGGGGGAAGCAAAAGATCTGCTGGGGTAGTGTCTGAGGTTGAGAAAATAGCTAATGCAAAGACCCTCAGGCAGAAGTGTGCTTGACATGGCTAAGAAGGAAAGATTCCCATGTGGCTGAAGAAGAATAGGCGGGGGGAAGACTGGTGAAAAACGCAGTGAGAGGTAGTCAGCAATCATATATGCATGATCTTACAGGCCTTCTAAGAGGAGTGTGAGCAAGAGAATGCAGTTGTTACTTGCCCATTTTTAAAGGACTACTCTGTCTACTACATGGATAATACATTGTAGGAGAGCAGGAGCGGAAGTTGGAAGACTGATGTGGTGGAAACATCTTCTGTTGAACTCTAATGAGTCATGCCCTTGTATAGTACTCTCCCATGAATGCAGGCGGACCCTGTGACGTGCTTCTAATGAACAGAATACCACAAAGGTGATGGAATGTCACTCTCATGATTATGTTACATCACCTAAGACTTTACCTTAGCAGATTGAAACATTAGAAATTCTCCTAATTGTGTTTTTTTTGTTTGATTTTTCTAGAAGCTAAAATGTTTACTTGTTAAATTTTTCAACTACAGTTTACTTTTGATATTATTTTGCATTTAAGTGTACAATATAGTGCTGATACAGTCATATACTTTATAAAGCGTTCCCTCCACCAAGATTTACAATAGCTCCCTGGCACCATACACGGTTATCTCAGTAGTGTTGACCATACTCCCTGTGCTGTATTCCACATCCCTGTGACTACTTTGCAACTGCCAATTTGTACCTCTTAATCTCTTCACCTCTTTCAGCCAGTCCCCCAAACTCTACCACCACCACCACCACCACCCCTACTGGCAACCACCAATCTGCTCCCTGGGCCCATGGCTCTGTTTCAATTTTGTCTATTTATTTTGTTCTTTAGATTCCACATATAAGTGAAATCATATGGTGTTTGTCTGTCTCCTGATTGTGTTGAAGAAGCAAACCACCTATGGCTTAAGAGTGGGTCCTGTGTTGGAGAACTATGAGAGACCTCTAAGACCTAGGAGCAGTGCCCAGCCAAGAGCCAACAAGAAACAGGTCCTTTAGTTCTATAACCACAAGGTATTGAATTTTGCCAATAATTTGAATGAACTTATAGGTATATCCTTCCTTAGTCTAACCTCCAAATGAGAATTCAGACTGCTGACATGTAGATCAGAAAATTGGACCCTGAGCACTGCACCCAGTTAGGCCACTTCCAGACTCCTGGCCCTGGAAAACTGTGAGATAATAAATGTGTGTAGTTTTAAGCCACTAAATTTATGGTAATTTGTTACACAGAAACAGAAAACCAACATTAGCGACTAAGATATTTTTGGAGTAGTCCAGGCAAGACATGATGGTGACTTGGATCTGGACAGTAACCATGGAGATGGGGTAAAGCAGTCTGATTTGGGATGTGTTTTGAACATAGAGTCTATAGATTTTGCCAATAGATTAGATATTGCATGTGGGAGAAAGAGAGGAGTCCAAGACAACTCCAAGAATGGCTCCATAAATATAAATACACAGCTTATAAAAATCAATTGATTTATATTTTGCCCATCTCATAAATCAAATCTGGTTAATCCCTGTTGACATATTACACATTGCACTTCTTCTAAAAATGTACTCTCCCAAAAATGTACTTGACCCTTTCAGAGATAAGGGAAGGGAGAAAGAAAGGCAGAGAAATATCGATGTGTGAGAGATACATTGATTGGTTGCTTCTCCCACACCCACATCCAGGGACCTGGCCTTCTGAAACACAGGCATGTGTCCTGACTGTGACTCAAACTAGCTAACCTTTCAGTTCACCGGCTGGCACTCAATCCACTGAACTACACCAGCCGGGGCTACTTGATTCTTTTCTAAGCCAGGAGAATACTACCTGTTCTTCGAGGTTCAGCTAAAATAGTTCCCTTCTGTGAAACCTCCCTCAGGCAGGATGGTTGCTCCACTTCTTGCTCCGTAAGTCAGTTTGGGTTGCTCTAGCAGAATTACATAGACTGGGTGGCTTATCAACAATAAAAAATTATTTCTTGCATTTCTAGAGTCTGGGAACTCCAAGGTCAAGGAAGATGCAGATTTGATGTCTGGTTCACAGATAACTGTCCTCTCATTGTGTCTTCATATGAGAGAAGCGGTAAGGGAGCTCTGTGGGGTCCCTTTTATAAGGGTACTAACCCCACTTATAAGGACTCCACACTCACGATCTAATCACCTGCCAAATGCCCTGCCTCCAAACACATCTGTGGGAGTTACATTTCAACTTGTTAAACTGGGGGCAGTAGGGGGACACAGACATTTAGTCTACAGCATCCCCCTAGAACATTGCTCAAAAATTTGTGTCGTGAGCTGTAATTTATATTTATACCTCTGTCTCCTACACAAAGCAAATATCTCATATTTTTCATCTTTATATTCCAAAGTCTTCAAACAGAGTCTGAGAAGTCTAGGAAATATTCAAAAGGTTGATGAATAAATAATGCAGTTATTCTTAAACATTTAAAATCATCAGATTAACTGTATTTTATTTGATTCTGTCCTTTGATATCAGCATAGCTCATCTCACCATATGATCAACCAAAGCAGAAAAGACACATACTCACATATTACCTATGTAATAAATAATTGCAGTGCAATTATTTGACAGTGTGAACTCCATAAATAATATTACTTATATTACATATATATAATAATATATACTGTGTGTATGTGTGTATGTGCTTGTATGTGTGTGAGAGAGTGATAGAGGGAGCAAATCAGAAAGAAAGAAAGAAAGAAAGAAAGAAAGAAAGAAAGAAAGAAAGAAAGAAAGAGAGAGAGAGAGAGAGAGAGAGAGAGAGAGGGAGGGAGGGAGGGAGGGAGGGAGGGAGGGAGGGAGGGAGGGAGGGGAAGGAAGGAAGGAAGGAAAGAAGGGAGGGAGGAAGAAAGGAAGGGGAAAGGAAGGAAGGAAGGAAGGAAAGAAAGAGAAAGAGAAGGGATTCTGTAAGATGAAATTTTTTAATGTAATTTAAATTGCAGATTCAGCATTTACCTCCTTGGTTAATTGTTTTCCGGCCCTGTAATAGGATAAAAGTAAAATTTTTTAAAAGACTTTCGAGACTGACACTTAGACTACTGAAGAACGCGAAAAGGGGATAAGATAGTGCTGGTTCCCTTTAAAAGAGGAAAGGAATGTTCCAATATAAAAAGTAAGGTATTCGCAAGCTACGGTTTGTTCAAACACACTGACAAGACTTTCCAGGCTTCAGTCCAATGGTGTGATGCATTCAGAAGCCCTGTGCCTACTCATAAAAATGTCTCAGATCAAAGACTTTGAAGAGTGTTTAGGAGCTTTTACTGTCTTAAGCTCAGCAATGTTTTTTTGGGGACTGGAGGCTCAGTATTGAACCTGATAGATCAATGCATAGTTGCTCTAATTCTAGAAAGCACACACACACACTCGTCCTAAGAGGGTAAATAACGTCAAAGGACTGGAGGAGTCTCTCTGAGTCGGTTCACCATTTGCCTTCATTGTCCTACTCCTGTCATTCTGGGACACCATAACTCTCCAGTAACTCACAGACATGTCACTGCTGTCACTTGGGAAACTTTCTGGCAGTAAGGCTTATGATCTGAAGCATAATGGAAATTCTCTGTCTCTTCATTTAAAAATGATGCTCAAAGCAGCCCATGACTTTGGTTAGAATTATTCACGGATTGGAACGAACGTTGAAATGCTAAGCCCAGAAGAAACCCAGACCTAAAAAGCGCTAAAAGGGCTTTCCATGGACAAAATCAAGAAACAGAACAAACCTAGGCTGCTCAAAAGATTACTTAATCTAAACTTAGTTCTTAGACAAGGATGGAACACTACGAATTGATAATGACCACTACCCTTTTACCAGTGTGGGTTAAAGCCATCCAAGAGACACAGTAGTCAGTCAAAATTTTACCTAGGGGAACTTATAAATATTCAACTAACTTTCATTGCTGAAAATGGATGAGAATTAAACCTTATTTTTAGGAGACACATTCAGTATGTTCACTATACCCCTCATAGCTCTATCAGTGACTCTGCTAAGAGAGTCTGCCATTCAGAGCCTGAAAGAATGCCATTTAAAATACACGAGCTTGTAAAATAGCAGGGGAAAGAAAAACTCAGTAGGTAAAGAAACACTTGTTCTGCGGTTACAAAAACATGTTTCAGAGCCAGAATACATGCCCAAGACTTTTCTTTTGGAGAAAATTCACACAATTTCCAGATTTAAATAAATGAATAAATATATCCAGCAATGCAAATTAGTAGTCATCCAACATAGTTTATAAGCAAGTGAACTATGCTAAATTCTGGGCAGAAGTTTCCATGAATATGTTCATACACAGAAAGGAGATATTTTGAAAGTTGTTTTTTGTTAATATTCTAGAAAGGAGCTTTCCACTGGCCAAGTCTACAAAAGACCCACAGAAATGGCACCTTGCAAGGGGAAGGAAAAGGAGAAAAAACAAGTCATCAGCCTCAGATCTCAGGTGGCTGAATGAGAAAATGTATTTGGTGTCTGGCACATCTTTTCATCCTTTGTTGATGCTTTTGCTCGTGTTATTGATCTTTCTGGTAAAGAAACCATCTGCTGTGTGACTAGTGGGATAAAGGTCAGGACTGACGGATGAGTCCTTTCCCCATGCTACCATGTTGGCTGCCCAGGGCATGGCCCAGGCATGCAAGGAGCTGGGCATCACTGCCCTTCACATCAAACTCTCAGCCACAGGAGGAGAAGGACCAAGACCACTGGAACAAGGGCCCAGTCAGCTCTCAGAGCCCTTGTCCACTTGGGAATGAAGGTCCCACTGATTGAGGGTGTCACCCGCTTCCCCTCTGACAGCACCTGCAGGAAGGGAGTCACCGTGGTCACCATCTGTGGACAGGACTCCTCAAATTATTGTTTTCTGTTAGCAAATTGCCTTTATGTGATCATATAGTTTTCTGTTAATATATATATTCATTCTACAAAGGAAATCAGAACTCTACAGCACTAACACCTGGTTGGTATATAATAACTATTAAATTTCAAATTATTTTTTAATGGTCTAGCAAACAGATTCTCTAATTTATCTTTGTTTCAGACATGATAATTTTGAAACATAAGATATTCATCTATCTTGGCCTCGAATGTTCATGAGATGGTTTATTGTAGCTTTTGTGAGAGTTCACTTAAGTGGCTTTTGTCTCTCTAAAGGAAATGACTACTTCGCTTTAGTAACTCCAGGGTGAAAGGGCACATGCTTAATTTGGTAGTGTATTCTTTCAGCTGCTTCACCTAGATTCAACTTTATTTAGGGAAATTCTTTAGAGATACATGGTTTTCAGTCTTCAGAGTAAAATAAAGCCTGTACTTTTTAAGTTACTTCATTAGATTTTCTTTGTTTCACACTCATCTCACCATTTCACACTTTGCTCTAATGTAACCAAAGTATCAAGTAAGTTTAATGACATAGGTTTGAATCTTGCAGGAACTATGTGATCATTTTCTTGTCTATGAAATGGAAAGGAATTCTTGCCTCTCAAGATAGGGTGACAGTAATGAAGGTGACATCTCTAAAGGTGGCAGATAGAGCACATTCCTTCTAACACCTAACTGTCACATCGATCAAAGTGATTTTATAAGGCACACATCTAGTGGAGAAGGGGAGGTAACTATAGAAACCAAATCTTGGAGGCATGAATACCTTAGAGACAAGAGGTGATCAAATTGGCAAACCCGAGACAGCTAAATCTAAAACCAACAGTGGGAAAAGCTAACCTAAGATTCATCAGAGGGCTCACGAATTGATGGAACCCACTGAAAGTGAAGAGAATGTCGATACAAGGAGGGCTGGTTCAAGGGTGTTTCAAAGGCATTTGTATCCTTCTATGTCCCCTCTCCCACTCCCTGTGCTTGGACAACTGCCCCTTTCCCTTCATGGCAGACATCTGGGAGTTTATTCTTCAGAAAGGGTAAAACATAAGGTTTCTTCGTTGGGCTAATACCAGGTATAATTGAGCAGACAGGGTTCATGACAACAAAATAATAATAATTAAGAGAAAGAACTTTCCAGTATTCCCCACCCACCTGTCTAACCCTCTACCCCAGGTATATTGACAATCAGACCTCTACCCTCCTCTGGTTAGGAGATTTTAGGGTACTTTTTTTTTTTTAAAGAAATCTGACCAACTTAGTAAGTAGCAAAGACCAAGTATACTGACCTCAGGAGTTCTCCAACACGGAGCCAGGCAGGCCATTACACACATTTGCAACTTCCAGTCAACTTTAGAATTTCCCCTTATTAAAAATAAACGGGAAAGTCAATGACTATCAATACCAGAGGAGAATCTCTAATATAAAGAAAGCAAAAAACAACAACAACACATGAAAGAAAGCCACTTAGAGGAAACAGAGCTACTAGGGAAGACTAGACTTCAAATTAGTATATATATATTTTTTAAGATTTTATTTATTTATTTTTAGAGAGAGGGTAAGGGAGGGAGGGAGAGAAACATCACCATGTGGTTGGGTCTCACAGCCCCCACATCGGGCACCTGGCCTGCAACCCAGGCCTGTGCCTTGACCAGGAATCTAATCATTGACCCTTTGGTACAAAGGCTGGTGCTCACGCCACTGAGCCACACCAGCCGGGGGCTCAAATTAGTATCTTTAGATAAGAAAATCGATTACATCTATAAAACCCAAATAAGATGTTATTTAAGAGAACCAAAAAGGTGAACAAATCTTTTGGATAAATAATAATATTATCACAAAAACGAAAAACTCAATATAAAAGATAAAATTAAGGAAAACTTTCAGAGCTAAAATACAGAGATGGGAAATAAAATATAACAAAAAGACACTCTTACTGGTGTGGCTCAGTGGGTTGGGCATCATCCCACAAACCAAAATGTTGCCAGTTCAATTCCCAGGCAGGTGACATGCCTGGTTCCAGGCTGTGTCCCTAATTGGGGGCATGCGAGGGGCAACTGATCCATGATTCTTTCTCTCATCGATGTCTCTCTCCCTCACTTTCTCCCTCTCTTCCCCGCTCTCTACAAATAAATAAATAAAATCTTTTTTAAAATAACATTCATTAAAAATTTATAATAGAAAGAGAGGAATAGTCATGAGCATCCAACAACTAATTAACAGGAGTTCCAGAAGAATGTGCAAAATAGAAGCAAGGAAATTGTCAAGCAAATAACTCGAGAATATGTCTCAGAAGTAAAGGACACTTACTTCTGATTGAGAGATCCTACCAAGAGTCAGGAAAATTAAAAACAATCAATGAACCAAACAAATAAACAAAAGACCTCATGCTGTAATAGTGAGAACAAAGAGAAGATCTAAAAATCTTTCAGAATATGAAAATAAGTGATATACAAAAGGTTAATTTTTAGAATGGCAGTGGATAACTCAACAGGACCCTAGAACCTAGAAGATAATGGCTCAGTATCTTCAAAATTCTGAAAGAAAATTGGTTCCAATCTAGAATGCTATACCCAGGCAAACTATTAACCAACTATGAAGCTAGAATATGTGCCTTTCTGAATATGGGAGGGAATTCCCTTCCCATACAACTTTGCTAAGGAAGCTACCGAAGAATACGCTCTGATAGAATAAGGGAGTAAATCAAGAAAGAGGCACACATGAGACTCAAGAAACCAGACACCCAACACGGGACAATGTAAAGGTAATCTCAGAGAGGATGCTGAAGGGAGACCCTGGAACACTAGTGCTCTCAAGTCCAGAGCACAACCAATCCCTCTTGGAGAATACACAAAGAGGGCACTGCTAGTATTCTTTAAAAAGAAGTCAAATTTGAAAAATTATCTGATATACTTGGACATAGTCACAGAAATTATCCTTCTTGAAGATAAATTTATATAAGCTACACACACACACACAAAAATAAGCAAATAAAAAAAAGCGAGACAATTATTAAATCCAGAAAAAGCAAGAAGTCGGTCAGGCAAGAAAATCTTGTTAGCATACTACATGACCCTTCTGTGAATAACATTATATATTTAACCTGATACCAACATAGCCAAAATCTATGCCTTAATCAGGATGTCAGGGAGGAAATATCTGTGTGTGTAGTGGAGGAAAAGTGAGAGAGTTAACTCCCTGTCTTTCACATTAGGAAGCAAACAGACTCTCTAAAAGTGAAAAATCAAGAAATAGCAGGGATGCCTGTTATCTGAACATATAGGAGAAAACATCAGAAGAACTCAAAGGGTAAATATGATTGCCCTTGGGGAAGGGGAATTGGGAAAGGGAAAGAATAAAAGCAGAAGATGCTATATTAAATAGTAAACTTCACTTAACTTTTAAAATAATGTACATAAATAATAAAAAATTAAAAGCAAGAAAAATTAAAATTAAAAAGAGGATTAAAAGAATATACCAAAGAACTTTGAAAAATTAAAACAAAGAAAAATTAAAATTAAAAAGAAGATTAATTGACATACCATGCCTCAAAATCATCTATTAGAGTAAGAAAATTATATGTTTGCTCTAGTCCTCCCACAAAAGAGGATGGCCGTGACCTAGATGGAATCCAGAAGCACATTGTCCAAAAGCACGTGTTGGTATCACATCTTTTGAATTATGTGGGCTTTATTGGAGCAGGTCAGGCATAGCAAGGGAACAATGACAGATTTGTCCTTATTGGCTCAGCAAGTCTGTTGAAACACAAATCAGTGAAGCAATTTGAATAAAGACCTTATGGACCATTCATGTGTTATAAGGGCATTCATCTGGCCCAAAGAGAAATATGAGATAAGTTAGAATTTTGAGACAACTTAATGAATTTTCTCCATGAAATGGACCAGGCTCTTAACTCTCAGAGCTCATCTGGAGTGGTTTTCAACCTTGACTGTACACTAGATTCACTTGCAGAGCTTTAAAATATCCTGATGCCCGCTGCCTCATAGACCCATTAAGTCAGAATCTTCTTCAGAGTACGGGAAATGATTTCATTGTGTAACAAAGGCAGGGAACCATAGACCTAAGGTATGAGTTCAGGAGACCGGGCCACCATTTCCCAACTGTTGTCAGAGTCCATGGAGAGGTAGAGAGACACCCTCCCTATAAGGAGAAAAGTTGGGTGTCCCTCCCTGTACCAGGCCCAGCCTGTGCTTCTAATCAAGCTATGCTGTGAATCGGTACACGTATATGCCTATGTCTTCTGGGTAATTATAGGGCTTGAACACTCAATGGGGTCTCAGCTTCCCCTCCCACATCCTCATTTGCTAGAAGAGGGTCCTGATTCATCAGAATCTGGAACACTAATAGGGCATGTGCCTTGAAGGCAGAAAGTAGGCTCCAAACTTTCCCTTTTACTCCTAGCATCCAGATGAAGGAGACCATTTTCGTGGTCTTCACTGGGTGGGCTCAGGCACACTGGCCGCCTCTGCATAAGCATCTCTTCACACAGGACTGAGGTATCTCCTGAGAGCCCAGTGAATGAAAAGTAGGACCTCATCCGTGTCTTCCGGTGCTGCCACAACAAAAAAACCATAGACTGGGTGGCTTACACAACAGAAATTTATTTCCTCAGTTCTGGGGGCCGGAAGTCTGAGATCAGGGTGCCAGCGTGGTTTGATTCTGGTGAGAGCTCACTTCCTGGCTTGCAGAATGTCACCTCCCTGCTGTGTCCTCACCTGACCTCTTCTCAGTGCACAGGTGCGAAGGGAGGAAGGGGGACAGAGAGAAACAGAGAGATAGATTGAAATGGCTCTCCCTGGTATCTCTTCTTACAAGGGCATTGATCCCATTTTGAGGGCCCTGCTCTTATGACCTCATCTAAACCTCATTCTACTCCACGGGCCTATGTCCAAATAGCACCACATATGAATCTGGGGAGGGGGGGTGCCATGAACATTCAGTCTATAACAGAGGCATTACACCTGGGGCCTGGGCTTTGCCTCCAGTGCAGCCTTGCAGAGGCCGAGGCTTTGGGCTAGCTTTCCATAACCAGAAAGGGTCTTTTTCTTTTCGTTAAAATTTCATTTACTAGAGGAACAAGTATAAAGGACACAGGGACAATAACTAAGGGGGGTGGAAATGGGAGGGAGGTGGGGAGCACGGGGCGGGGTAGGCTGGGATGGGAGAAATAGACAGAAAACTGTACTTGAAAAATACTTAAATAAAACTTAAAAAAAAGATTTCATTTACTTATTTTTAGAGAGGGAAAGAGAGGGAGAAAAAGAGGGAGAGAAACATCAATGTGTGGTTGACTCTCACACACCCCTTGCTGGGGACCTGGCCCACAACCCAGGCATGTGCCCTGACTGGGAATCAAACCTGTGACTTTTTGGTTCACAGGCCAGTGCTCAATCCACTGAGCCACACCAGCCACTGGAAGGGTCTTTTGTTCCCTATGTAAGCGTTGACCTTCATGTGTGCCTTCCCTTTGGGGTTCAGTTCAGAACCCCAAAGAGACTGAGCGAGAGAACTTGAGCGCTAACTCCTCCCCTAGAAGCACTCAAAAACAGTTTGTAGGGAAACCCTAAGCTGGTCCCCCACTACCCTGACGGCCTAAACAAGCAGCTGGAGTTTTCCATTCTCCTCTGCAGTCAATGGTATATACATTTCAAATGCAGAGCAAGATATTATGCAAACCACTATAGGAAACTAAGAAGGAAGACACTCTCCTAGCTCACAAAGCAGGGTGAAATTAAAAAAAAAACATTTAACTATGGTGGAGGCCTGGGCAATGACTCTTTATAAATCCCTATAGGAATATTTTAATATAATGTATTAGCAATATGCATGGTCATACCAGTGTGTTCCAGTTAAATATTAGCCTTGCCTCAAAGGGCTTATGAGTGCTTGGTCAGGATGCATTAATGGGCAGGAATGCAATGAAGAATGCGAGGTATGGAAACAAAGGCATGTGGGGTGGGGGTGCCCCATCCCACACCCCTCAACTCCCTGCTCCTTTCTTTATTGAACTTTGGTTGCCTCCCGGTGGGGAAGCCCAGCCACAGAGGAATGCAGTGCTCAGAGGCAGGGCCCAGAGGCTCTGCATAAGCCTGAATCAGCCTTCCCTACCAGACGCGTCCTGGCTTGGGAAATGTCGAAGCGAAAAGAAGAAAAGAAAAAAGGTCCTTCAGTTCAGCTGGAGACAGGGAGGGTCACAAGCAGAGTGAGAGGAGGCTGGCTCTCCATTCAAGTTGCCTCAAATTACCTCTGTCCACACACGCATGCAAAATGCTGCTTAAAAAATAAATGAGGTTAATTTCTCTTTACAGGTTCCCTTTCATCTCAGGGTTTCAAAGCACTGAGCCACAAAACATCCACATTGTCACTCTTTTTTTTTTTTTAATGTTAATATCAGCAGAGGACCCGATGGCTTAGAGTTCGGTAAAGCCCTGTGAAATTCTGGAAGAAAAAAAATGACCACTCTAAGATCCAAGTGGCCAACCAAGGACCACACAGCCAGAAAACTCCTGTTCTGATGCAAGGCCACGCCCCCACTCACAGGACAGGCTTGCTCATTAAAATCACAAAACCAGCCGAGGAGAAGGATTGCAGTGACTAAAACGCCCTTACCCCAGAAACAGCAACACTCACGACTGACTCACACAGGCTCCATCAGATTCTCTCCAACAGGCATTTGGAAAAAAGAAAAGAGATTCGAGTCCGGGCCGCCCTCCATCTCCTGACCCAGTAAACTCCACATCAGGGTGGGTGACACATCTCTGACTTGCTGCCACCTCAGCAGAGTCCCAGTGCGGGGAGGGCCGGCCTGGCCTCCTGGAGATGGGAATGTTGTTTGCATATGTATTTTCCAGCGAAGGGAAGACTCAGAATCTCCCCAGTGGCAGCCTGTGAGTCACTAGTGGGTGTTTGTTTTTGGGGTTCTGGGTTTGAGTCACCATCCTTCCTGCTGTTGGTCTTCTGAATCCAAGAGTAACGACTGAAAAGAGATCATTAGACATGGCTGTGATGCTGAAGAGTGGCTGCCTACAAGCCAGCCAGTTGGCCGGTGTAACAGCTGCTAATTTTGAAGCTCATTCTTTTCTCTGTAAACAAGAATACAGCACTTAAAAATAACAGTGGGGAAGAGGAAGGAGGGGAAAGGAAGAGAAATAAGTCTATAAAGGATGTGATTAAGGTAAACGGAAGTAGAGTTTGTCAAAGTAAAAATAGAAAACTGCCTGTTTGTCAGCTAGAAGAGGGACGGGGCTGCTGGTGTTTGACCGCACCCTCTGCGTGAGGCCTTCTGCAGCTACTTCTCCTTGGCCTGGGAGTTTGGGTGGAGCCAGTAAGTGGGGCTGCCAGTCTCACTGAACAATTCTGGAATCTGAAAGGCCATCATGGCATTGAAAGGACATCTTTCTGCCCTGGCTGGTGTAGCTCAGTGGATTGAGCACAGGCCTGTGAAGCCTGGGGTCGCCAGTTCAATTCCCAGTCAGGGCACATGCCTGGGTTGCAGGCCAGGTCCCCAGTAGGGGACACATGAAAGACAACCACACATTGATGTTTCTCTTCCACTCTTTCTCCTTCTCTTCCTTTCTCTCTAAAATTAAATAAATAAAATATTTTTTAAAGAAATAAAGGACATCTTTCTGATGTCCCTCCATCAGCACTGTGCCTGGCAGCGTTTATTCCTGAAAAGGGCTTCAACAGCACTCAGCACTCCATAACAGGGGATACTCCATAAGGTCCCAGTGCCATGCTGGGACCAGGTGCTAAAAAACACCAGCTTGAAAAATAGAGATCTGGCCATGTGGGGCACCCCAACAGCTATTTTTTTTATTTCAGTAGCATTTGGCCAGGGGAAAAAAAAAACAAGCCACTTTACATGGTTGGGGGTGGGAGATGGGGAAAGGTCAGCACAAAGCAAACAGGTTTTGATCTCATGGACAGCTCAACTGGATTTGACCCAGGGAAACCTAACCACAGGAATTCCATTTCCCTTCTGAGGAGGTAAAGAGATTGCAAATGAAAAGAGCTTCAACTTCTCAACCGGTTTGAAAGTGGAAGGCAGAGCTGGACCTTCTGTTAGTAGGAGGCTGGATACTATGTTTATTTCTAGCATATATGATTAAAGGTATCTGGCTGCCCACACATCCTTGCTGCGGTGGGGACTTTACAAAGCTCAGAAAAACAGAAACCCTGCCCGGGTACTCCAAATCATAGTCAACCTGCATAAATCCTTGGCAGAAAAGTGAAGATGGTGAAATCTAACTCTGCTGTCATTCTAGGTAAGAAGAAGTATTATTTAATTCAAAACATTCTCATTTGGGGGGAGGAAAAATTACAATGCGCATCACCACCAAATGGAAAACAAAGATTATACACTTAGCTGTTTTCCCGGGAACTCGATGTCTTAAAACAAAAGGCTTCATTGTTTGCAGAATACTTTTTTGCATTAATGTCTCAGTTTCTTGTTTTAAAGATAATTATCTGAAAATATTATAGAACTTCCCGAACTACCCATTTGCAGTGGACACATATATTTAGAAGATGCCTGAGGCCTATTCCAAAAGAAAACAAAACAGAACAATTAACACACACCCCGACTGTGACTTGAGGCTTCGCTAACCTGTTATTTATGACACAACTTGAAAAATTCTCCCAAAAAGTGAAGACCCAGGGTTTGACTCTGGCAGGAAGAGCTATTAAACGTTTTTAGAATAAGTCCGCTCTTACCCTGCTCAGTCTTGGGTACCAGCTCTTGGAAATGATGAGATATTCCCAGGATTTATGACTACCCATCAAATTGCTTCCATGCTACAGCAGAGCTGGCTGCCTAGCTGAGAATACCCAAGAAGCAGAATCCCGGGGAAAATGCTTTTTCTGTTACCCTCCTTCCTTAGCCATAGAGTATCAATATAGGGTTAAATACCCACCCCCAAGCCAGGCCAATTAGAGTGCTACCTTGGAATTTTTCACATTGAAGTGTGGCTGAGAATCCCATCTGCTCTTGTACGAGAGCGTGGGTGTGAAATTTGGAGGTATGTGGGCTTTACCATACAGAAGAAGCCAATCTTCAGGAGGAAAAAAAATGAGCGGACACCGAGAGAGGGAAGACAGACAGTGCTGCCTGCATTTGATTTTTCGGTTCCGCTTGTCCCTAAGATCATTCAGCTTGTCTTGAGGCATAAGATGTTGCAGAATATTTTTTAAAGATTGTTACCACCACCACCCCTTTTTGGCTTAAACTACTTAGGTTTCTAAAAAACCAAAAAGAAGTCCCACTACAGGCCACGAATTGAGCTGTTTGTCAAAAAAAAAAAATCAAGGTTACCAATATTTTTTTTCTCAAAGAAAATTTGATCCAAGGGACTACAGAGAGATATTCATTTAGTGTTAAGAATCTCTTAACAAATGTCTGGACAGCACACGAGTAAGGTGTGCCATTCTTAAAGGGCCTTAAGACCAAGGGATGTCATTTCCACCCTTCCAGAAGCTTAAAGTCTTGTCTGAGATATGATTAACATTGTTTCCATGGGAGATAATGTTTCTGGCTTACTGTGTATTCCCCACCCGCTCCTAGAAGAGGAGCAACACAGGTAGGGATATTGATTTTGTTCGTTGATATATACAAGCCCCCAAAACAGTGTTTTGCATATAGTGGGCCCTCAAGAAAAAAATTACTAAATGAGTAAACTAACCTTTGTCTGTGTCCTAGTCCTATTAGGTGTGTTAGCTCTTCGATTGTGTTAACCTTAGGGACAGAAGTAATAATGAAACAGAAAGAAGGGGAAATAGATACTAAGGTACTTGGGATAAAAGCAGGCTTAGAAGTCAAAAAGAACTATTTTTCAATTTAACAATCTGGAAAACTTTTGTTAACACTCATTTCAGCAGCAAATCAGTGGATAAAGCAAATGTATCTCTTTTCATTTCACTTTTATTTAATCTCTGTTTTACTTGCTGCTGGTTGTACCACTGTGTATTATTTTCTTCTTTTAGTAATAGCACCCTTTTAGTTTTAGTTCAGCAAATGGCAGCCCAAACAAGAACCACATTTTCCAGCTTCCCTAGCAGCTAAGTAAGGCCATTGTCTAAGTTTTGACCAATAGGTTGTCCAATCAGTATACTATGTGTCCCTGGCCTAGAACATGGAACTTCTCTGGAGTAGCCATATAACCTAAGCAGAGCCAATCACAGTCCTTTGAGGAAATGAATAGGTATATAAAAGGAGAAGAGATTATTTTCTCTTTTTACTATTGCTAGCTATGAAGACAGTGTAAATTCAGCTCAGCCATGGCATCATTGCTATTACAGAGAAGAAGACTGCCTAACAAGCCAATTTGGAAGTGTGAAGAGCCATGATGGGAGGAAAGGAGGTCCTGAGCAGAGTTTAAATCCTCAGAGTCCCCTGTGTTTGAGGCAAAACTTCCTCCCACCTTGGACCTTCCAGTTACAGGAGTCAATCATTTGCTTTGGTGTTTCAGCTTTGTTGTGATTTTGTTATTTGCAACTGACAGAGACCTGAGTAATGCACAAGTAACCAAAGATAAGATTAAAAAGTAGATATAGTTATATTGTGGCTGCTAGATAAAGAAAGTTTGGACTTGTTTTTGAAGACTACAAGATGAGCCATTTGAATTAAGAGGCTGTTGAGGCGGAATACTGTGTTTCAATGAAAGAACACACCCAGACGCAGCTTCCAGGTTTATCACTGCTTGGCAATGGACCACATGCAAATCCTGAGCCATTGTTTTCTCTTCTGCAGAGTAGGGGTAATTCCATGTACCTTACTGCGTGGCTGTGTGGAATACATTAAATAATATACTAAGCATTTAATACAATGTCTGGCATATTATAGGCATAATAACTTTTCTTATGGTGATAGTGGTAGTAGTAATGGTGATAGAAGAAGATGAAGGAGGAGGAGGAGAATGGGAGGTTGGCAGGAATGGAAATGAATAAGAACAGTTATAAGAGTTACTGGCAAACATGAGCAGGACTGTATGCAGTTTGGAAATGAGAAGTGAAGAAAAAGGGAAAAGTCAGTTATAATCCAAAGTTAAAGTATTTGTTGAATTGACTAAATCTTTTTTAAGATTTTATTTATTTATTAGAGAGATGGCAAGGGAGAGAGAGAAACATCAATGTGTGAGAGATACATCAATCGGTTGCCTCCCGCATGTCCCCCCCATCTGGGGACCTGACCCACAACCCAGGCATGTGCCCTGACTGGAAATCAAACTGGTGACCTTCTGGTTTGCAAGCCAGTGCTCAATCCACTGAGGCACACCAACCAGGGCAAATTGACTGGTTCTTGAACTTTTTTTTCTTTTGTATCTATACCACCAAAAATAGGAAAGACAACAACAATGAAAACCAACTCTGTATTTGTGGGTGTGTTTGCTCACACGAGGAAGAAGAATGTAAAGATTTCATTGAGTGTTCTTCCCAGCCAGTGCCAGCTACCTGATTTGTAGAGTGCTGAGCAAAATTAAAATTGAAGCCCTTTGTTAAAGAAATCAGGAAAACAAGTTTTTTTCTTTCTTCCATTATTGCTCTCTCCATCTGTTGTAGTGGCTTTTTGTTGTTGTCATTGTTTCTTGCTATTTAGTGTCACATAACCTCAGGCATAGTGATATTCACAGTGCCAAGAGAAACCCTCCAGGTGCCAGGGGCCCTGCCTTCCAGCTTGGCTCGTGCCTCGCCCTGACCCTTCCCCTCCCCCTACCCAGGCCCCACACCAGGGGCAGAGAGCACCAGTGGTCACTGGGCAGGGATGTGGAAGCAGGCACACAAGAACTGGTCCTGGGAGGAAAAGAGGTAGTGGGAGGTGCACTGTGGGTGAGCTGAGGTCCCAATCTCCAATGTCCCATTGGAACTTCAATTAGATACTATAAATTCAAAAATAAGATTATAAAAAATTTCCAGATGATGACAACAGAGTATTAAACTCCCAACATGTGACCCCCTATGTGATAGTTAATTTTGTGTGTGAGCTTGAATGGGCCACGGGATGCCCACGTCCACCATTCTGTGCTTCTCTGTGAGGGTATTTCTAGATGAAATGGACACTTAAGTCACAGACTAAGTAAAGCAGATTGCCTTCCCTGATATAGATGGACTTCATCTAATCGGTTGAACAAAACAAAAAGCCTGAGCCTTCCCCCAAGTAAGAGAGAATTTTTTTTCCTGCTTTCAGACTCAAACTGAAATATCAGCTCTTTCTAAATCTCAAGCCTGCCAGCTTCAGACTGGAATTTACACCTGGTTCTCGGGTGTTCAGACTCCGCCTGGAACTAAACCATCAGCTCTCCTGGATCCCAGCTTTCCAACTCACACGGTGGATCTCGGATTTGCCAGCCTCATAATCACAAGCCAATTTCTTATAATAAAACACTTTCTCTTTCTCTATATGCATATGTATGCATCCTATTGGGTCTGTTTCTCTGGGTACCTCCAACTAATATACTTCCTCAGAGCTAGGGCCTTGTGTGACTTATCGGTCACTTATCCATGGAGCTGGCCCTGTTTTTATTTTCCTCACTTGCCACTGCATCAGAGATGGAGAGAGAGACAGAGACAGACAGACAGACAGAGACAGATTAGTAAAGAAGAAATTGCCTTAGTTTTAATGAGCTATCGGTAATATCTTGCTGCCATCATTAAGTGCAAATAAACTTTTATATATAACAATAAAAGTATAGATCCATAAGACAGCTTACAAATGTCTAGTGTCCCAAGATCACATATTGAAACCTACTATTCTAGAAAAATATTAATTTCATATGCTAAAGAGTGAGACTTCAGAAATAATAACTAAACCAAGGTTGGTCCTTTGTACCCTCCAGCCTGTGCACAGTCAGTGGTACATTTCGTACGCAGGACTACAAGGCCTTATCCAAACCCCTGACGTCAGAATCCGGAATTATCTTGGATTTTTGAAAAAGTGCTGCATGCCCTGGCCAGTGAGGCTCAGTTGGTTGGGACGCCGTCCTATAACGGAAAGGTGCTGTGTTAGCTTCTCATATCTGGGTCGTGGCTTCAGTCTCTGGTCCGGGCACATATGACCCCTGGCCCGGGAGTGTACGGGAGGCAACTAATCGATGTTTCTCTCTCACATCGATGTTTCTCTCTCACATCGATGTTTCTCTCTGCCTTCCTCTCTTCCTGAAAGCAATGAAAAAAATGCCCTCAAGTGAGGATTGAAAAAAAACTAATTTTTTTAAGCACTGCAGTGTGAGTGCTGTATATTATTTGCTCTGCCGGCAGACTCTGGGGCAGCACTCTGTACTGAAATACATTAACATTTCTGCAGTAAAATACGTGAGCACTTATACTACTAGTTGATCCAAGACAGTAAATAGCCTCATGTCAGTCCAGGTAAGATTTTGCTGCCAAATGAGTTACACAAAACTCAGTTTGTAGAGCTTTTTGGATTCTGGAAATGCAGGTTAGGGTCAGTGGACCTGTAGCCCCTGTTTCCGTGGTTGGCCTCCCCTATCATTGCCATTCCCATTCTGGCGGCAGTGACCTTGAGAACAAAACGAGAGAGGAAAGCTTGCCTGGAGAGAGAGCATCCTGTGATACACAGAAAGGGCTGAGAGGCTTTATTAGCCTTGCAATTGCCTTCCCCACCTTTTGGCCCAGATACCTAGAGTCACGTGAGCCTAGAAAATGAATCAGAACCAAGGTGCAGGAGACGAAAATCCCCGCAGCCTCCCCTGCAGCTGTTCCCTCCCACACTGCTGCACACCCACGGAAACTTCCTCCCGAGGCATCCCAGCGTGGCTGCTAGTGCTCAGGGCTGCGCACCGGGAAAAGCCATGCACTCTTTAAGGAATGTTCACCTATGTCCACTGAGTTATACAACTTAGGGAAAGAGCTTCAAGAGACTGTCTCTCACATCCAGTCACAGGTTAATCATATAAAAGCATTATCTTTAAATACATATATTAATACACTAAATTGAGTTATAAGTGCCTGTCACATACACAGATAACTCCCTACCCCGTATTTTCTCAGCATAGCTCTGGTCACGCTCTCAATTCTGTCGGTATCTTAGAATTATGAGCATTTTATGGCACAATCTTGGAAATTCTCAGATATGTGACCGCTGTGTGAACATTGTCCAAGGTCCTTTTCAGAGGGTGTAATTTTCAAGCAATTGAATGTTGCTCCTGTTAAAGGTAAAGGAGGGCTTTGCCCACAGGGACCCTTCTGCATGGTAGTGTCCTCTCATGCCCCTTGGAATCTTGCTTTTCCTCGAAGGCCCAAGACCAATGCTACAACATCTATAAAAACCATAAACAGTCCTGGCTGGTGTGGCTCAGTGGATTGAGTGCCAGCCTGCAAACCAAAAGGTCACCGGTTTGATTCCTAGTCAGGACATATGCTTGGGTTGCAGGCCAGGTCTCCAGTTGGGAGCATGCAAGAGGCAACCAATCAATGTCTCTCTCACACATCAATGTTTCTCCTCTTCCTCTCTTTCTCCCTCTCTTCCCCTCTCTCTAAAAATAAATAAATAAAATGAAAAAAATCATTTAAAAAAATGCACAAAGTTACTTGGTTCCTCCAGTTGAAAGGGAATTTACTTACATCTTTTAGGTTCTCACTGAAGTATTTCTGTGCCTCCTATGTAGCATCAATTACTTTTTTATCTTGACAAATTGTATCACATCCTTCAATGTGACTGTTCTTTCTGGAAGGCACTTATTTGTACATCTGCAACTGCTTCCAGGCTAGAACCTTAAATGGAAGTAAATACTTATTAATGTTCTTAATAAATGAATGATTTGGACTTAACTTTCCTTGTGTGGCAATTTAGGTTAAAAATTTCTAGTAGTCTAGTATTTTTTTCTGTTTTTTAGCAGATGCTCAACAAATATATTAAAGTGTGTAACCAATTTTGTATCAAAGATTTTTCCCTTTGTTACCAATATCTTGTTATGAAATTGCTTATTATGAATACTTGTATAATTAACTCTATCAGTATTTGTTTCCTTAATAGTTCACTAAGAAAATAAGTTCTATCTTAAAAAGGATCTCTGCTAGGTTATTGGTGAAACTGAATATCCAGTGCATTTATTCAAAACAAAAATTAGATCACTCATTATTACTCAGCATCAGTCACTACTGATTATGCAATAATGAAAGTAAATCCTAAATGTGAGAGACTTGAAAAGGAGTCAACACATTCCTAAGTGGAATATGTAAAAGTAGGACTGAGTAATTTTAAGGGTCTCAGCTGTCCCTCTGCACTTAACCAACTGCAGTGTTCAAAATACCAGGGCATGCAAAGGAATGCATGTCATGTCGGTTCACATTAAGTCCAGGGCATTGAAGTGCTGAAATTTAACCAGGAAACCTACACAATCCCCATTGCTGAAAGAAAGAGAGAAGCAATTTATTCATCACCAGTAACATGATCATTCACTACACTGACATGCTAAGGCAGCACATAATTAAAGACTTGGGTTTTTTGAAATTAGTACATTATCTGTTCGACGTGCAGAAAGAGATATTGAATCAGCAAGTAAGGGTGCCAGATAAAATATGGGGTGCCCAGTTACATTTGAATTTTAGATAAACAACAAATCATTTTTTTATATAAATGTTTCACGAATAGTTGGAATTGTTATCTCCGTTCTGACTCGTCACCTTTTAACGTCATGATTCATTAATTCATTTGCTGATTCACCATCAATTTATTTAGGGCTTTATTCTGTGCTGGCCACACAGCATTGAGCTAAGCAGACTAATCTAGAAAAGCAAAAAGGCAATCACTTTATAATGTGATAAATGCCATGATTCACAGTTTATTCATTAGAGAGGCAATTAACCCAGCCTTGGATCAGAAAAAGACTCCTAGAAGAAGTGATATCTAGATCAGGCCAAAGGTTGACGGAATAAAGGAAGGTTCTTATCAAAGAGTATTTACCACAAGGGGCAAAGCTTGGGGGACAAGAGATATCATAGAGCACTTGAGAATTTGAAAACTCCAATAGTTTGCATGGTTGAACCGTAGACTCGAAGGCTGTAAGTGGCGAGACACATGATTGGAGAGGTCTGCCATGGCTAAACCACTAGGGGCTTCATCTAAGCTGGACTGGATGGTCCATGCAGCAAAGTGACATAGTCATATCTACAAGTCAGAAAGCTCCCTTTGGTAGTAGAAGAGAGAATGGGCTGCAACTGAGGGCAGTATTATTGTGGTCTTGGGAATGGGTCTGGAGAGAAGTGGATACATAAAAGGACCATTCAGGATATCGCTCCAAAACTATCTAGTTGTTTAAATGGTGCACCATCTTTGAGCCTCTTCTCTACCTTTGCTCTGATGTTGCATATTACATAACAAGGCCCTGCTGCCTTAGCTTTGCAGGGCAATGTTGTCTTAGCCATTGCTGTCCTGCCAGATTCAACTAGAAAGAAATGGGAGTCTCATAAGGGGATGGTAAGCCAGGTATGTGTAACTGTTTGTGTTAACATGTTTAGTAAAACATACATAATCTACCCACAGTGCGGTTTTGATCGACCTGGAGTTACTGGAGAACCAGCCCAGAAACAGACATTTTGCTAGGGCCATGGACAAGAATGAACTAAGAAGGTCACCAATTATACAAGCTATTCCTACAGACAGCTCTTATTAGTAGAGAAATATATTTTAGCTTTTCCATGAGGATGAGCTGTGCCCAGCCATGAAGAAAGAAATAATTCAAAAAGGAAACCAGGAAGAAAAGCCAATGATGTGTAAAGGAAACAAGACCAGCAATAAATGTGGGTCAGTGAGAAATAAGAAGATGCAAACAATGTCATCACCTAAAGCACAGCCATAGTTATTCTTTATTGAAAGTTGACTATGGCCCTGGCTGGAGTGGCTCAGTGTATTGAGCACTGGCCTGTGAACCAGAAGGTCACTGGTTTGATTCAGTCAGAACCCATACCTTGGTTACAGGTCAGGTCTCCGGTTAAGGGCCTGCGAGAGGCAACTGATAGATCAATGTGTCTCTCGCACATTGATGTTCTCTTGCTCTCTTTCTCCCTCCCCTCCCCTCTCTCTAAAAGTAAATAAGTAAAATCTTAAAAAAAAAAAAAAAACAGTTGAGTATGGGCCAGGAACTAATTTAGTATACTATATATGCTAATCTCATCTAATTCCCACAAATGGTGGTAAGGAATTAATCATTGTTCCTATGTTCCAGATAAGAAAAATTGTGGCTCAGCAAGTTTAACCCTGCCTAGATCACCCAGCATGTAACTGCTGGAACCAATAACTGCCCCCCAGGTTTTTTGCCTTGAAAAGACCATTGTGCTGTCCCTAGCCTCTACTACGGCATAAAAGAAAAGATACTTGCCTGATGAAGAGCCAACCTGGCATTTCTGAAGCCCCACCCTTCCATGCTGAACAGGACAAGGACAATTCATAGGCACCATTACGTTTATGGAATCCTGGGACCTCTCTTGCTGGGAGGTCCAAAAGCATCCATGCATAGAACTGACAAGGTTAACAGAGACAAGTTCTACAATTTGTACAGAGGCTATTCAAGATTCAGTATACCTATCTACTACTTCTTACATAAGGAATGATGATTTAGCCAGCAAAATAAACTTTTGATGGTTGATTTGTAAGTATTTAGAAAACAGCAACACTCATTTGGAGCTAGAGCTAGGAGCTAGGTTCACCGAGACCAAGTCATATCAGACTACTATCATTTCCACTGTGTCTGTGATATTCTGTTGAACTAAAAGATCAGGGGGATTCCATAAAAATACTTGATCTTGATTACATCAAATTTCTTAGAAAAATGTTTTATATTACTGTGAACCAGTGTGAGAATCCTAAGTTGAATGCTATTTCAGTTGAATAGAAATGTAGCCACTTAAACAATTACACCCTAAAAAGATTCATGTTATCTTGGTTATATAAAGTGACATATTAAAAGGCCTCCTACTTAAAACGGTCTTTTTAAATATATTTTTGATGACTTGGAGAATGTCATCTATCTTCTGAGCTTCAGCTTTGCAATGAAATCATTGCTAAAAATCTTCACATGGATGTCCAAAGCACCTCAGCCTAAAATGTCGAAAACTGACTTCATTATCTGCTCTTCCAGACTGGCTACCCGCTACTCCTCCCCAACCCGATTAATGGTCTGCCATGTTAGCGATGACTCTCAGGTTTAAGTACCTGAACTGGACTTGAACTAGCTTAACAGAAAAAGAAAGTATCATCTCAGGAAATCCAAGGAAAGTCGTACAATCAAATTATAGGAAGGACAGGGAAACGAACGGGCCCCGGGAACAGCTAGAGCCGGGCTCCCAAACATTTTCAACTCTCCTCTCTGGTTCTGCTTGCCTGTTGGCGCTCTTTACTTTTGCTTTGGACTGACTCTGATTTGGTGGGAAACAGCTGCCAGCTCCATTATTCTTTATCTTGGAACTTTGTCTTAGTTCAGGCTGCTGCAACATAAATACCACGGACTGGGTGGCGTAAGTATCAAATAAACTGTGAGGACTATCTCAGTTCTGGAAACTGGGAAGTACCAAATCAAGGCACCGGGACATCAGGGGTCTTGTGAGTACCCACTTCCTGGCTCGTAGTCAGTTACCTTCTCACCGTATCTTCACATGGCTGAGGGAGAGACCATGTCTCCCATGTCCCTGCCCATAAAGGCACTAATCCCATTCATGAGGCGTCATTCTCATGACCTAATTATCTCCCATAGGCCAACTCCAAGTACCATCGCACTGGGGATTAGGCTTCAACTTACAAATTTTAGGGGGTTATGAACATTGTCAAGTTTATACATACAAAGTCCAAAGCAACTCTATCCTCCAAAAGAGACTGACTAAAGCTTCCTTTGGTTCCAGGTTCAAAGTTCTGCTCAAGGACTCTGCCTGATTGGCTTGGTTCGAATCACTTGCCCTCCCCTGTATCCATTCATGGGTGTCCAACCTCCGGCCCTCAGGCCGCATGCAGCCCAGGATGGCTGTGAATGCTGGCCAACACAAAATCGTAGATTTACTTAAAACACGATGAGATTTATTTTTGTGATTATGTGTCGCAATGTATTTAATGTGTGGCCCGAGTCAACTCTTCTTCCTCCAGTGTGGTGCAGAGACGTCAAAAGTTTGGACACTCCTGCTATATGGTGCCAGCGGCTTCAGGTTCTATAACTGTCACAGGTGAGATGTCTTCCAGGACCAATCGGATAAGGCCACGGGGGAAAAATTATGGGAAAAATAATTACATCTCCCTTGAAGTAAATTGTTGAGGAGTTTTCAGGAAAAAAGGTGTCACTTTTTTTTTTTTTAGTATAAAACACATGGTGCTAGGTAGACAGAGCCATAGGTATCTGCTATAATCGTGACACATCTGTCCACTCAAATCAGTGAGACAGTCCTTGTAGACTGTTCTCCCTCTCACACTCCCTTGGCCAATCAGCCAGCAAATCCCCAAATATATTAAATCGGTCCCCTCCAATTTTTTCTAACTATACTTCACTTTCTTACTTCAGATCCTCCTCACTTCTTGCCTGGAAAATTGGCGGTAGTTTCACCTGAGGGCACTGTCTTCTGCTTTCACCATCTTCATGTACCCATCAGAATGAACTCCCTAAAACACAAACATGGTCCTTCCTCCAAAAATGTCCATCACCCAAAGAATAAAGTTCCAAACATGACATGTAACGCAAGTTCCTTCCTAACTACACGATGCCACTTTTACAGTCTCATCTCGCTGACTCTTCACTTATTCATGTTCTAGGATTTAAACTTGCTTCTTCTGAAATCCACCCACATATTTCACCCAGCAATTATAAGAAACATCTGCTTGACTGTAGCGCTTTGGAAATTAGCAAGAGAATTCTAAAGACCTCCTTGTTCAGCTGTTAATGGGGATTTGTTCGTGCACAGAATCTAAGAAGGAAGTGGATGGAGAGACACTCTAATTCACCCTCCCTGTACTTGTGCAGGGGAGATACCGAGTCCAACAAAATAAAGGGGTTTTATCCATATGCTGATGAGCACGAGCCAGAGTCTTCTGATTTCCATTCCATTTCCCTAAACGGAGTGAAAACAGTTCTTAGAAACTGGAGAGCCAATGAGGGAGGAAGGGAATACAGCCACAGGGAAAAAAAGACCCAGGAAAGCAGGGGGAAGTGCCTTCATTTTTCCAAATCATCCCTCATCCCAAAATGTGAATGTAAATAAGACAAGCTTCTGAAGGCCAAGGTGAGGAGAGGTGCTTCCACGCAGGAAGTGGAAGTATAAGAAACGAAGAAAAGGACCAATGGCTAGTGTCAGAAATTATCTCCTCAACATGGGGTGGGTTCAGGCCAGAAATAAAGGGCCCAGATGGTTTTAATGACCGAACCCTGCCTCTTGCCTTTCATCTGACTATAGCAGGAACTGTCACGGGTAATGGGCCATATCCTGCCAGCCCTGCCCTCGCATGCTCTCATTGGAAGTTTTTCAGTGAGTCTGGGATACTCTCCCATTCCCTGAACCTCACACCAAGAAGCCTGGGACTTTATCCACCACCAGGATGGCTCCAGTATTTAGGACTGCAGTGGAATTTGGAAGATGAATAAATCTCAATCTTAGAAGTGTCTTTTGATCCTATTATTTACTTTAACATATGATGCACGTTGGGATATGATTTCTGGATTATCTCAACCTCCTTGATAAAGCAAGAATTGTTAACATTTATGAGAAATACAAACATACCAATCAGTGCATGGCCAAAAAGAATACTTTGAAATACATTTGACTCTGAGGAAAATATTTGATAAAATTCATGTAGAAATCATTCTCCTCTCTTTCCCTCTTGTTCCCTTCTCCCAACAAAAGTTGAAATATTAAGAGATCCCCGTGTTAGAATTACCTACAAATACCAACATACTCACAAAATTTTTACTGCATAATAGCAAAGCAGAAAAGTAACCAGCATTTCTGCAGTGAATCTGTGGTCTTCCCTGGACTCATCCAAACTCCTTTTCCAACACTTGAGTCAATACCAGTATCATAAGATCCCAGACCATGTTCTTCTTTTTGTTATTTTGGAAAGAATGACTAATCCCTGTATACTATTCTTGGACTCTGTTATTTTGGCCAACTTAGGAAGAATAGACTAATACTAATAGTATCCAACATTTATAGCACTTTTTCACAGTTTACAAAACCTTTTTCCATTTAATCCTCACATCAGTTCCCTGATGAAGGGACTTGCCGGGGCTCACCCATAACTAAGTGGCAGAGCAAGGAAATAAACACAGGTCTTCTGAATGCAGCCTTCAGTTTCAACTGCACTAGACAGAGTAAGAGTGCCTGTCCCTAACAACCTTCATATATCAATGGTGTCGCACAATTGTTGTTGTTGCTCTTGTCACAGCAGTGTGGGTGGCTGGGGCTGGGGATTCTGCCCCATATAGTCATGCAGAGACTCATGGTCCTTCTACATGTGTGTTACCATCTTCCACATGTAGTGTCCAAAGCCACTTACAAGGGTGTCCAACATTTTGGCATCTCTGGGCCACACTGGAAGAAGAAGAGTTGCCCAAAACAACATTAAATACACACATTAAATACACGAACACTGATGAAAACTGATGAGCAAAAAAAGGCCTGAAGTAAATTTGCAATTTTGTGTTGGGCTGTATTCATAGCCATTCTGGGTCCCATGTGGCCCATGGGCCACGGGTTGGACACCCCTTCAAAGTGGCAGATCACACACAGGAGATTTTTACCAGCCAGGGCTGGACGTGGCCCACATCACTTTGGCTCAGGTTCTTTTGGCCAGAATGCCATCTCAGCAAGGGAGGCTCAGATGTAATTCAACTCTTTGTCCAGGTCCACAAGCCTTGGGAAAGTGGATTTGAGAGTTTTGCCCTAAGTGCTTTGGTTTACAAGCCTCCGCCAAGTCCCTACTGCTGGGGAAGTCATGTGGATCAACTGCTGGAGGTTATTTTTCCTTCTCATCTCCCAGAACATTTGCATATTCCTATTCACTATTAACCCTTTTTCAGGAACTGTTTTGAGAGTTATTATGTTCTCATCTTCTTTTAATTTTTCGTCTGTGGATTTGTGTTTCCCTCCATGACTCATAAGCTCTTTAAAGACAAAAATGTGTCTAGTATTGCAATGCTATGAGATACATCCCCTCCACTCTCCCTTATCAACCCTCCACTTACCTGCATCCACATAAACTCAGTTGCCCAGGTATGTACAAGATGCTGTGCTTGGTGCCACGTGGAGAAACAAAGAGGAATTAGGCAAGAATCGTAAGAAGCTTATCAAACAAGCCTCAATGTGAAAGTGCAATAAGAAGTATAGAAATACAGTGCTAAGGAAACAGAGGGAAGAGACTGACCCTGAATTGAGGGGAAGGGGAATGAAAAAGTCTTTGCTGAAGAAGAAATGCTAGTCGTAGCTAACACACTGAATTTCAGCAACTGGCATTAAAGTGCCTTACAGGCATTGTAACAACCTTATGAGACAGAACTATTACTGTTCCCGTTAGCCAGACAGAGAGGGAGAATATGCTCTAAAGGACATTACTGCGACAGTTGATGAAATGTGACTATGGACAACAGATTGAACAGATAACAGTACTCTGTGAATAGCAACTTTCTTGATTTTGATAACTGCCTGTGGTTATATAGAATGCCCTTGCTAATAGGAAAGCCACTCTGAACTGTTTAGGAATAAAGGTGCATGCCATTGTAAACTGACTCTTTAATAGTATAGAAAATAGTAATAACTGTGTGTGTGTGTGTGTGTGTGTGTGTGTGTGTGTGTAGAGGAAGAGGGGAGACAGAATGATTTAAAAAATGCAGCAAACCGTTAACAATTGTTAAATGTGGGTGACTGGAGGCTTTGTACTACTCTTGAAATTTTTTGTAGGTATGAAATTACTTTAATGGGAAAGGTAAAAGAAAACAGAGGGAACATTGGCACAGAGCAATGGAGGGAATGGTCCAGCCCAAACACCTTAGAATGGCGGGCCAGGGTCTCGCCCAGAATTCACTGTTTCGCCTCCAGGCAAGGTGAGGGCCGCAATCCCGCCACCTCCGGCCTGGCACTGCCCACCTGCCACACGGCAGCTGCCAGGACCAATGAGGCGCCTCCGCTGACCGGGGAAGGCCCTCCCCTCGCGGCCCCTGCGGCTGGTCCTGCAGACACCCCTCTCCTGCTGCCTGTGGGTCGGGAAGCCCCGCCCCGCTGCTGGGCGTGGGCCTGGGTGGGAGAAGGGGAAAGATGACGCACCGAGAGCGCGGGGTAGTGTCTGCCCCCGGGGAGGGCGCCCACCTCCCGGAAGCGGAAACGGAGACCGGAGACCGGCGGTCCCCTCCCCCACTCGCCCGCGGAAAACTCAACAGGAGAGTGGTCTCGAGTCCTGAGTGGACACACCTACCTGACAGCTTGCATTCATTTAAGATGGTAAAACATCACTTCCCATCGCTCCACGTCTTCCCTGGCCTCGCTTCACCTTCCCCCCATCCTCGCCGCCTGGGGTTTGCACGCGTATGGGAAGCGGCGGCTCTCCTTCCTTCCTCGCCTGGGGACTCTGTCCTGGGGTAGGAGGGCTGGAAAAACCACGTTCGATTGCACGCCCCCTCCATGTGAGCTGGCTCTGAAAGCCAGGAAATTGAGATAAAGGCAGGACAAGGAGAAAGAGCAGCCTTCAGGAAGTATGTGCATAACCGTAAACAGTTTGGTGGCGCAGGTGGGTGGTAATGGGGGTGGAGGGAATGAAATACGGATGTAATAAAAGATGATGGGCTTGAACGCCTGCTCTAGCTGTCTGGGTTAGATATGTCTGTAGGCACAAGTATGAGCCAACAGGACTGAGGTAGGATGTAGAAAGTAATAATAACAATGTTATTATACATGTTATTAAGCCCTGACTGTTTGCTAACCTTTACGCTAAGCATTTTTCATAAATTATTGTACTTAATCCTAACAATGATCCCGTGAAATGGGTACTGTTATTATTCCCTAAGACTTAGAAAACTTAATAAACTTGTTCAAGGTCACACAGATTTTGAACCCCAAAATCCCATCCTCTGCCACCAGAGCTGGGATTAGAAACATAATTTGTGGGAAGTGTGAAGGACAGATTGGCAGCCGAAAACATTAGAGATAGGACTGCTCTTAGTTAATGATTTTTCTAATGTATGCAAAAAAGATGGGAAAATGTGCAACACACCTCCCCTTTCCCACATACTCTTATTTCAATGTACTCATGCAAGAGAATAGTTACAGCATGACAGGAACTGATCTTAAAGCTGGGGTTGAGGCAGCGAATGATGCAGACTTTCCTCCACTGGTGGAACTTGCAGGTTTGAGGGAGAGACAGAAATGAATGGAAGAGTCACACATATATTATTGCAAACTGCCAGGTCTGAAGGAAAAGCACAGGGTGTGAAAAGGGTGTGTTGCAGAGAGATGAGCTAGTCTGGCAGCCACGGAGCCCACTTCAAAAAAGAATCACCCTGTGGTGAGTGAGAGTCTGGGTGGCTGATGAAAAGTGGCCAGCCAGTGGAAGGAGTGTGTTTTAAGGTTTTTGAAATGTAGAAGTCTGTAACAGCTCCTGATTGCTTCCCCAACCCTAAACTCCAGCAACCCTTCACTCAGTTCATGTATACACCATTTTCCATGCTGTCTCAGGCAGAAAATACTGCAATCAACTTTGACTCCTCCCTTTTTTTTTTGTTCTCATTGCTCAGCTGGAATTTATCAGAAAACACTGCTGGCTTCATCTCTAAGACACAGATAGTGTCCTGTCACTTCTTCCCGTCACCGCCCCTACCACCCTGGTTCCAGCCATCACTGCTTCTCAGTGGGAATTACTGCAGTTGCCTCCTTGGCTGGCCGCCTTCCACTCTCATTCCCTACAGGGGTCTTCTCAACAGTGATGTTAAAACGTCAGTCACAATCACATCATATCACCTGTGCTGCAAACCCTCCACCAACTTTCCATCTCTTCAGAGGACAGTCTGAAGCCACAAGGCTCTTTGAGACCCAAGGCCCTTCCCTAACCTCTCTGCTCGCATCTCGGGCCTCTCCTACAGACGCTCTCTGCCTCTGCGGCTCCAGCCACACTGGCCCGCGTGCTCTTCCTGAAATACCCCAGACCTACTTCCTCCTTACGGCTTTTTCTTCTGCCTGGAAATTGTCGCCTCTACTCCCACCCCAACCAGCACTTCCCATCCCCCCTCCCTGTTCCACAGTGATCCTTACCAACTATCCAGTCAGTTCTTTTGCTTAGGATCTGGACCCACCACCTCTAGAATGTGAGTGCTATTTGTGCTTATTCACGGCCATGATGCTTTAGCATTAAAAACATGTCCACCACATGGTAGAAACTCAGTAATTGTCAAATAAATTAATTTTTAAAATCCAAGAGCACGTCCTGCAAGGCTTTCTGCCAATGCCTAAGCTCAAGATGGAGAAGAGAGGGGGCCTGGACGCCCAGGGAGGCCCCTGTGGATTTCCTAGGAATACAGAAAAACACCTGGATGCATTACCTCTGGGGTGGACATTATGATGCGTGTGGCTCAGATCGCCCTTCAGGAGTGACCGTTTATTCTCTCAACTCAGCCCCTTTTGAGGATCACTGTGGCTGAACAGCTGCCTCACCTAAATCACACCTCCTCCCCAGAGCTGGCCACCCCTGATAAGTGACTGCTGTGGGGTGTAAAGGCCCTTGCCCAGTCCAGACCAACTCTGAAGGGTCCTCCCATCCTGAGAACTCCCAGTGGGGTGGGCCGAGGCCCTCACCGGGCCTGCGTGGCGGCTCACCCTCTCCCTCTGCCTGATGGGCTTCACTTCTTTCCTTTGCGCAGGCGCAGGCTGCAGGAGCACTTCCCAGTGAGCCTGCTGCACTCCAGTTCCATCTCGGAGTCTGCTGCCCGGAAAACCAATCTATAACAATGCCCCCTCCCCACATCAATACATCTCTAATACTGTAACTGAAGTAGTGACCTTTCCTCACAACAGGCAAAACGAGACTGTCTCCTAGAAAAGACAAGGGGCTTCATAAGGGCCAAGAGTCCATTCACCTCTGAACTCACAAAATCAATGGCATGCCGTTCAGGAGAAAATACGAAACACATCCAGGCAGCTGTAAGGAAAGAAGCTGTGACCACTGGGACTTTGCAGTGCAGTGCCATGCATGCCCAGGTAGCATGCACACTTCTGACTGGGACCTCCAGAAACAGTTCCTGCCCCTTTACGTGGGTGCCGGGAAGGCTATGGTTTTCTCTGTACCTCGACATCCTGAAATAATGAGGATTATTGGAGTCTAACCTTCAGGAAGACAGAGGTAAGGAGCAGTAAAGTGGGGTGGTCAGGGCTTTATGCATACTTCTATGTTCTTTCAACATATCAGGGGAAAATATATTTATTTGTCCAATACCAATGAACAAAAAGTTTAAAAACTATAAAATTAAATACACAGCTTCTTAATGTCTTTGAAACTGGGAGATGCAGGAGTCCACACACTGAAGGGGAAGGAGCACCTGCCGATCCCCATTCCAGTCCTTACTACCTGCTCCCAACCAACAGATCTGAGTTTGTATCAAACCCTCTTAGACATTGCTTCTAGGTACTTTTTTGCTGACAACCTAAAGACCAAACTTCTTACCACCATATTGAATGCTTTTCACAATCAAACCAAACCAAGTACTCTGGGCTGCACTCTAATTCCTGGAACCTTTTCCCTCCGCCTGCCCTCAGCTTTCAGAATCACTTCCTGTTCTCTAAAGGGGCCGGGCCTTCCCCGGCTCTTTGTTTTGCATTTGCTAATCCCCACTTCCCTCTTCCTCTGATTGTGTCCCAGCTTCAATGTCACCTGCCCATCAACCACAGACTTTCCCCAGCTCCAGGTATCATTCATTGCTTCCACTTTTATTTTCATGTGGTACCTTGTTTTTATCACCTTTTTAGCTTTAAAATTTTTTTAAATGACAATATTAACGTGATTATATATTAATATGGTAAAATATAAAAGTATATACAGTGGCAAGGTATAAATTCCCTCACTTTTTGATTCAGAAGTTGATTGGTGGGGGGTGAGACAAGTACATAGGTGTTCATTATGTTATTCTATGTACCTGCTTATAGTGTTTTTTATTTTAACGAGAGGGGAAGGGAGAAAAAAGAGACGGATGGAGAGAAGCATTGATTGGCTTGCCTTCCATTTGGGCCCCAATTGGGGACCCAACCTACAACCCAGGAACGTGCCCTGACCAGGAATAAAACTGGCAGCCTTTCAGTTTTCGAGACTATGCCCAACCCACCTAGCCACCCCACCAGGGGCTCTATGCACCTTCTGGATTCGGGACTATTTCATTAAAAAGGAACAGTCTTTCCCCTTCCCCACTCAACCTTTTTTCCCACTCATCCTCTTTGTCAGAAAAGCTACTGTTAACAGTTTTTTGTGTACTCATCTTTCTAGTCCTTTTGCTATGTTTCCAAACACATAAATATATACTGTTGACATAAGAAACGTCCTAACATGTAGAAGAATTTTGTAAGAATTTGAGCCAAGCAAACAACATACGCTAGGGTGCAAAGATCTCAAATGCTCTGGAGAATAACAGTTTTGCAGGGCTGTTTGTGCCTTTGAAATTCAGGAGGGAACATCAGGAAGGTGGCACATAATGGTGGGAGAAAGCAAGGCAGAGACTGGACTGTAAACTAGTTAAGATTATGTGCTCTCTGGAGGGCGGCTTTAAAAGAAGGGGCCTGAGAAGCTGGTCCCATATTAGAAGGAGGGGTCAGAAAGAGGGTGTTTCAAAGGTGTATTAACCTAGGTGCAGGAAACAATACACAAGGCTTGCTTCAGGCAAAGCTAAACCTTCTACTGAAGAAGTTGTAGGCCTGGGGTGGGACGACTCACCGTGACCTGCCCAGTTAGGAATTCATGGTCAGATCACTCCCTGGGGTTACTTTCTGTAGAACCCCTTTTTTTCATCCACAACTCATACACACTATTATTCTTCATTCAAATGGAGTCATACTGTACCTATCGTTCTATGCATATTTTTTTAATTAACAGACTTCATTCCTTAGAGCAGTTCTAGGTTTAGAGAAAATTGAGCAGATAGTACAAATTTTTCTTATTTATTCCCCTGCCCTCTCACAGTTTTCCCCATTATTAACATCTTGCTTTTGTGTGGTATGTTTATTATAATTGATGGGCCAATGTTGATACATTATTGTTAACTGAAGTCCACAGTTTACATTAGGGTTCACTTCTTCTCTGAGTTGCCAGATATATAATGTCATGTACCCACCACCACAGAATCACACACAGAATAGTTTCACCTCCCCCAAACCCCCCTGGTCTCTACCTGTTCTCCCAAGCAACCACTTTTTACCGTCTTTGCATTTCTACTTTCTCTAGTATGGTACGTACTTTTAAGACTGACTTCTTCATTTAGCAATGTACATTCTCGTTTCCTTCATGTCTTTTCATGGGTATAATTATTTTTTGAATTGACATCGACATTCTCCCATGTTCTTACATCTACATCTACCTTTTTCTCTTTAATAGCTATGTAAGTAGTTCATGATTATAGAAACTTCTTTATCCTGTCTTTTACCCCTGATGAGCACGTGTTTTTTTTTTAAGGTTTCTAATGGTCTATTTACATCTGTCTGCTAACCCTTAACCATAAAACATGGTATTCAATAAATAGCATTGCTTCTCTCCACAAAGAACTACATACACAAGAAAAGGGTGGCAGTAGCTCAAAATACGAAGAGGCAAGACTGTCACAGGGAACGGCAGAGGGATTTACCAGGAGGCTGCAGCAGGCTGGGAAGAAGCTGGCCAAGGAGGACTTAACAAGAGGCGGGATTGAAACTGGGCTTTGAAAGGGTGGGTCGGGATGAGCAGGAAGGGGAGTGTTGGTCTTTTTCACTTCAAAAATAAAGAAACTGATGGTGGCCAGATGGGAAGGGGAACTGCAGTGATGGGTAATAAAAGTGAAGGGATTAAGATGTACGAACTGCCAGTTATATAAAAATAGTCACAGGGATGTCAAGTACAGCACAGGGAACATAATCAATAATATGGTAATAACTGTGGTGTCAGATGGGTACTGGAGTTACAGGAGTGATCAGTTCCTAAGTTATCAAAATGTCTAATCACTGAGTTGTACACCTGAAACTAATATAATATTGTCTGTCAATGGTAATTAAAAATTAAAATAATTATCAATAAAATAAAGAAGCCACGCGGGCCTGCTGCTGCCGGTGTCATTCCTCAGCGGCCGGGATCCTGGAAGCAGGCCCACCTACGAACGTGGATGGATGTGCGCAGCGAGGCTCCCAGGCAGGCCCGGGCCAAAAAAGGCAAGGAGGCCCGGCCTCCGGGAGCTCTTGTTTCAAAAATATTCTTTGCTTGTTGAAACCAAGTAAATGCCAAAGGACTCAAGGACTGCTCCCGGGCTGCATCTCATAACATTTCTTACCTCCTCTGGTACAGAGAGCATCAGGGTGCATTCCACCTTCCTCTTCCTCACAGACTGTTCTTATGCCCAAGGTTCGTATCTTAGCCCCTAAACGTCTCCTGTGGCACTGACCACCCTAAGTAACCCTTGGTGTTGGTTGCTAAATGTCCACATGAACAAATAGTGTTAGAAGCTACCTTCCCTGCTTTGGGTTGCCCTGGAAGCATACCCTGAATCAAGGACTCCAGTGAGAGTGGTTTATTGAGGAAGTGATGCCAAGGACACCCGCTGGAGAGAGAAGTGACAGGGAAGGGAAAGCAGCCATAAAGGGTGTGTTAACAAGCAAGGTATCTCTGGGCAACCGGAGCCCAATCTCCCAGGGAAACGCTGGGAAAAGGTGCAAAACATGCCCCGGGCTGCTCCTGGGGGTACAATAATTTCCCAGCTCCTCAAGCCTGACTCACAGAGGACTACAGGGTGACCTTCTACGGTTCCAGAGAAATCCCTCCGGCTCTGAGGGGCAGATGCTGGGAGGTGGAAGTCAGCCAGAGCACACCGAGGGGCTGAGTCTAAGCCCTGGGGCGGGGGGGGGGGGGGAGCAGGGCTCCCACCTTCCAGGGAAAAGCGCCACGGGAGATCCCAGTTCCCTTTGGAGATCTGTTATAAGTTATAACAGATCTGTGACAAGTGGCTGTCTCCCCTCTCGCCCCCATACCTAGAGCAACAGGACACTCGGCACGGGGCAAGCGATTTCACTGTCGGTAACCCCAGTGTTCAAAGCACTTCCTAGCTTGTTCTGAACCTCCCCGTCTCCCAGTTCGCCACCCGCTGCTAGTCGAGCCTACTCCAGCTACGCAGAGCATCGAGTGCCCGTTCCAAGTCCAAGTGTCAGCCCTGTGAATATTTACAAAGAGCGATTTCCAGTTTTCTCCACATAATCCTCACGTGATGTGGTTTGCAGTTTCTAGCTATCCGTCACACACCTACCTAAGCAAACGTTTTTTAAAAAGGAAAATAAATGATGTCAGGACTTTTACACAGGTCACCCCTTCAGCCCATGTGTTTAAAACACGTCGTGACCGCAACAGGAGTCTCGGCCTTCCTTAGGGACACAGGAGAGGGTGGAAGGGGACAGTGCTCGGCGTGCCTCCTCCAGCACAGTCCAACTCTGGTTCCAAACTTGGGAGTTCCCACAACTTCGGGAAAGCCCTGTGACTAACTGTGGCAGCTTCTCCAACAAGCAGACTAGGGGTTTGGATCCCCGTACACTACACTCCCCACAGATTGTTTATGAGCCTCCTTATTCCAACCACAGAGAGCACTCTTCCTGAGCAGAGTGGGAGAACACAGTTTTTGCCACCTTGCTGCATTTCTAAACTGTCTTACTGAGCGCCCCCTACAGATGAGCAACAACAGCAGTTGCTCCGCTCTCCCGCCAATGCTCATGGTACTCTGCCATCTTCAGCGCTCCCTTGGTGAAAGGCCCCTTCTCCGCATGCGTAGAAGAGAAAGCCGAGGCTCAGAGAAGAAAAGGCATTGGACCAAGCCAACACAAGGCTGGGATTGGAACCCCTGCCCACCTGAGCTTGATCTACCTCTGTTACTTTTTCTCTACTTAGGATCTATTTCTCCTTATTGTCGTCATAGTACCCACATACCTCTTTGCCAACTGTTCTTCTCCCCGTCTTTGTTGTTTAGATGAAGATGCCCCTACCCCAAATATGCAAGGACCTCACATGACCCAGGGACAAGACAATCCCTGTCTATTCTCTCCTTGGTTTGAAGATGGGCACACGGTCCAAGGCACACCTAATTTCAGTGAGAAGGAAGACAGCAACTGTGAGTTGGGATTTATTATTTGCAATAGAAGAACCAAAAGAATCCTAACAAATTTGGACTCTTCTATCCAAGCTCTTCCCGTGATATTACGCAGACTCCTTTCTGTTATAGACATACACACACACACATACACAATCATTTATTTCTGAAGAACACTTTGTAAAGCACCTGCCAACCCTTTGGGAGAAGACAGACAGGTATTAAATTGCTATAGTCATTTTCTATAAACAAGAAAACCAAAACTAAGAGAGGCTAAGTGACTGATCTAAGTCACACAGCCAGCCAGTAGTGGCACACCTGCCGGAAGTACCCAGATCTGTCAAGGTCACCCTGGTTTCCTGACCCATCTTGATGATCATCAAGCTGTGTAACCCTCCAAGTAAGTTCACCTATTTGGGATTCAACTCCCATCTGTTACATGAGGGCATTGGCAACTGTGATTTCTAAGGGCCCTCCTAAAACTCTCAGTCTGGTGCTCCGTGTCTTTGCTTCATATCTGTGCCTAGGCCTGGGTGTGTGGGCTCTAAGTCAAAGACCCTGCTGGAGGAACGTCCCATCAGTCAGGGACTTACTCAGTGTGCACACACACATACCTGTCTGATGACGTGAAGTTTCCGATGGTTCTGTTCCCAGCAGGAGTGAACATCGGTACGAAACCAAAAGTAATGAAATTGTGTAGATGCCCGGCACCCCACCTGCTCTATTCCTGTTCAGAAAAATAACGCCATGTGAATTGGCCTTTCAATCTTAAGCAAAAGCAAACAAAGCAGGCTTCATGTTGCTGCATTCCCCCTGACCACGTGCTGAGCACTGGCCCTGAGTCGCTCCTATAGCTTTGTATTGCGGGGTGGGTGGGGGCACAAGGTTCAGACATAGCTCCTGGGCCACACATTTGCTAAATGTGGGGCCTATGGCTTCTCGAGACCTCACCCCCGGAAGCATTGGGACCCCACACTGATGTATTCATGAGAACTTAAAATCCACTCGGAGTGCCTGCTTGTGGGCACCAGCAGCCTTCATTCGCTTTGCAGATTCTCTCAATCATTCTTGGACTGTCCTTTTTCCTAGATACTGTTTTTCAATAGCTCTAAAAAGAGTGGGGACACAAAGGCTGTCTGCTTTGCTCTCTTTTGCTGAATCCTAACACAATCCTTTCCAGTGACCTGCCACCATGTGGCTTCTGAGAGAGTTGAGATCGTTATCAGCCCACAGGCGTCCCTTCAGGGCACCTGCCCTCCTCCCCAACGCTGTTCTCCGCTGCTGATCCTTCTTCAAGTCGCTTCACTTGGAAGGGAGACATTGTGTCCTGACAAGTCAGCTCACGTCCTGTACTGTCTGTCTGTTCTTTGGAAAATTAACATGACACAGTCATGTGATCACCCTTCAGTGTCCCAGCTGTTATTTCTGGACTCAGTAGGACTTCGAACTTTTCACTGGAGTGGGTGGGTGGGGTGAGTACAGGGGAGTGTAGAGGCATTATTTCAAAATCCCGAATCCAACAAAACAGCAGCGAAGCCTTCATTTACTGTTTACCTTATAATAAGGTTGAGACACAGTCCGCTGTGGGAAGGCGGAAAGGCACTGGGCGTAACTCTTAGTTTCTTAGGAGTCAGGGGTTTCCAGACTGGACTCGCATGGATTTCCGAGCTGCTTCAGAGAGATGTTAGTGACCGCTCTGTATTTTGAGCCACATGCACTCTTCATGTATATATAAAACAAAGAGTGATAAAAACATCCAAGAGTGATTCCCAGCTGCACAAGCAGACAGAAGTCTGCAAGGGTTCAGGTGGCATAGCCATAAAACACTGGAGTGTTGTGCTTCCACAAGAAGGGGACCCCTGTCTCCACACCCACTTGTAGAAGGCCTGCCCTGCAAATTAAGCTCTACGTCTTCTGGTTAGATGCAGGGCAGTCCCATTATTTGAACATCAGATAATTTATTTTTGGACCACAGGGGTTGGGGGTCCGAAACTCATGAATAGACCAAGAGTATTCATGGAATAATTGATTCCAAAACAATGCCTCCTATTAAATGCCTTCTATAACCATAATACCAGCTTGCTGCTCTCCGATCAGGCAGAGTCCCGGGTTTGTTTAAGTCTTCTCAAATAACTCCCTGGTCTAATCCAACCCTAAGGACCAGCTCAAACCCCACTACCACCTCTTCTATGAAGCCATTCCCACGGACCTCTGGGTAGCCACAGCCTGCAGTTAAGCCATCCTACTTCCTCCTTGACAGCCGGAATGTCATTCCCACCCCCTCATACCTCAGCCTTGCTCTTAGTCTACACCTGAAGCTTTTCTGCCTCTCCCTATCTCTTCCTGTTCTTCCTAACCTGATTCTGATCTCTGTGGTTCTGGTTCTTGCGTCATATCTTCCATATCTAGCCTCACACTTGTCCCTGACACGAATTTCACTTCTTTGGAAGTGACCAGAGATCCTTTCGTTGGCTCCAGTGTTGGCACTTGCCTTTTGAATTTTGTCTGCTGATGGAAGGTCTGGGTGCATTCCCTGCCTCATTTCAGGTCCTGGAAACTGCTCCAGAGCTGACCACTTATTCAGTTAGTTTCTGGTCCTGTCCAGTGGATGCTAGGCAGTCATAGCAATTAGTGGTCTTTCCACCCATGCCTTACCCCAGGTGGGCAGTAACTCTTCTGAGACAGAGCACAAGACAGAGAACAGGCAAGACCTCTACTTACAGGCTTTGGGGTAAAAGGTACCTGAGTTCTAATTCCTGGTCACTGTTGACTCATTTACTTACTGTATGAACTTGGGCAAGTAATGAGCCTCACTGAGCCTCAGTTTCCTCATTCCCAGGTTAAATGGGGATAACAACAATAGTACCTACTTCGTGCAATGGGTGTGCGGATTAAATGAGTGGTAGGGTGGGTCTTTGAAATAGTAACTCTCTGGAGTAGCAGAAACTATTATACTTGGGCCCCAGGAGAGTGTTTTTGGCAAGGAATTCTCAGAGAGCCCTGTGGATTTGGGCTAAAGCCTGCTCTGGCACACAACGAAGCAGTCCATAAAAGTAAGCTTAAATAAAGAGAAACGAAAGAGGATTGAGACTCAACAGATGGATCCCCACTCGTCTCAGGTCATGAAAATGGACTGGAGCAAAGGGCAGTTGCTTATGCTTAATTTATAAATTTTCCAGGGTTCAGGTCTGCTGTGTGCAAGATTCAGATTTCCAGAAGGAAAGATGGTCCACTGTACTTGACTGGAAGGGCCTAGCTTCTAGATGGAGCCAAAAACATATTGGTGAAGGCCCGATTTTCTGGATGCCATTTTTTTTCTAAACCCTGAAACATATCATCTTTCAAAATCCAGTATTTCCCTGAAGTTTGATCTAAGCTCCTGACGGTGGGACCCAAAGTACAAGTACTTCAAGATTGTACTCTCTACCAATGGTCAGCAAATTAGAGCCCATAGGCCAAATCTGGCCCACTGATAGTTTTTGTAAATAAGGTTTTATTAGAACACAGCCACGCCTATTCATTTATGTATTGTGTCTGCTTTCTCAATAAAATGGTCAAGCTGAGTAGTGGTGACAGACACCAAATCGTCCAAATCAGAAATGTTTAGCCCTGGCTGGTATAGCTCAGTGGATTGAACGCGGGCCTGCGAACCAGACAATGGCGGTTCGATTCCCAGTCAGGGCACATGCTTGGGTCGCAGGCCGGTTCCCTGCAGGCCATTTCCCAGCAGGGGATGCACGAAAGGCAACCATACATTGATGTTTCTCTCCTTCTCTCCTTCCCCCCTTCCCCTCTAAAGATAAATAAATAAAATCTTTAAAAAAAAAAGAAAGAAATATTTGCTGACCCCTGCTCTATGTCGTACATGGTAAGATCCCAAAAATGTCAGTTTATAAGTATGTTCTCTTGTATGTTTCACCATTTACATTTCGTCTTTGTAACAAGGAGTAGAATCCTGAAGGCGAAGGCCAGTTATCTATTTCTATTGCATTTCCCATAGGTGTCACTTAACATGACATTCGAGGCGTCCTCCGGTGCCAATTGCTTCTGCAGCCTGAAACCCCTAGCTTTCCTACTTTTCTAGTCTAGGTAAGTTGACATCCAGCCTCTAGGTGTTTGCCAAGGGGAGCTGGACTTCACTCCTTGTTCATTTCTTTGTCAATGGTGCTGCATTTTCCAGGGCCTTATCTCCAGCCTCTCCTATCAGAAGGCATCTCTTTTTTCTTTGAACTCTGTCCATGGGCTTTGTGTTTCCTGAATGACGCAGAGACTACTTCGCTCTTCAGATATTCAGTCTCCCCAGACAGGCAATGTCTTGCGATGTTGTCTATTGCTTCTTTCCTTTTCTGCTTCACAAACTGCATTTACTGCCTTGTTAGAAGAGGCAGCTGTGGGGGTTCATAGTTGTGGAGGCCATGATACAAATTCAGACTCATCTGCTCTTATAAAAGCAGAGCATGCAAGAATCAGAGCCCTGACTGGGTAGCTCAGTTGGTTAGCGTGTCGTCCCTATGCCAAAGTCCTTGTCCTCGTTTCTGTACAAATGCCTCCTGGTTCCTACGAAAGAGGGTAAAAACGAGTAGGGCTTTGTTTTGCTGCCTCTTGGGATTTTCAGTTTTGGGAGGGCTGGTAGCTGTCATCCTAGCCTGGGGCTCAGGTTTTCACCAAAAGCTTTGTTTTAGTATATAGGTTCTATTATGATAGAGTGAAGCCAACAGATCTGGGGACAATCTCCAGTGGAAAAATATTTTGTTATTCATAGTTTCCAAGAAGAGGGGCCTAGCACATCACACAGGGCCAAAGAGGAAGCACTACGGTCAGTGGGAGGCAGAGAGAAGAAGGGGAAAGGAGGGAAGGAGAACCTTTCCTCTTTATTGTGGTTTCTGTGGGAAGGAATGGGGGAGACAGGGTAAACAGGCTTGGCCTTGGCTAACTGAATCATTTCAGCTGCTCCTGGGGTACAGGGACTGGCTGTTTTTGGTTGTCTGGTACCTGGCCCAGGGGTGATCAGGTAGGGGATTAGTGACCCTAAGTGTGAGTCCTGCAGGAGCCCGATATGTAAAGGAGGTGGTGGGGTATGGGCTCTGGATTGGCTGCTTTGCACATGCATACTTACAGGTTTGCATAAGGCATGCTTGTAGGCATCCTTGACTATCTCTAGGGATTGGCTAGCCCTGCAAGGGGTGGTACTTTCAGGGCCAGCAAGGTGCCAAGATGTCAAAACATCAGAAACGCATGGTTAACACAAATGTCAACAATCATGGCCATGGTCAAGGACTGTATTAGTTTGCGAGGGGTGTTACAGCCAAATACCACAGACTGGGTGACTTAAACAACAGAAATTTATTTTCTCGCCATTCTGGAGGTTAGAAGTCCAAGATCAAGGGGTCAGTGAGGCTGATTTCATTCTGAGGTGTCCCTCCTTGACTTATAGGTGGCAAAAAAAAAAAAAAGACCCTGTGTTCTCACACAGTCTTTTCCCTGTGCATGCACATCCCTGGTGTCCCTTTATGCGCCCAAATTTCCTCTTTTTGTAAGGGTATCAGTCATTGGATTGGGGTCCACCCTAACACCTCGTTTTAAGTTAATCACCTCTTTAAAGGCCCTGTCTCCAAATACAGTCACAGACTAAGGTAGGGGGTTGTTGCTTCAACATACAACTTTTGGAGGCCCAGTAATTCAGGACATAACAGGGACATTGCTGAAGTAGCTTTGTGGGGTTGCTGGTGTTGAAGAACATCAGAGAACTGTCATTGAGGAGACACGTGAGACTAAGGACCTGGACTTGGTAGAAGACAGGGAGACACAGGTGAGGACTATGAGCCAGTGAAATTTGGATAGTATGTAAATATGACTTCATTTTTATCTGTGAGCTTTGGAGGCCCTAACAATTTTGGAATACAGATATATTTGCACCTGTGAAAGATTATCAATGAATCCACATTGAATTAGAATTCCGTTGATACTGAAAGCCAATGCCCACAAGCCTGGGGCATTGGGGGTTGGGGGGTCAAGTCTTCTTAAAAAAAGCACAGCAAGCTTGTTTATTTGTTCTAAGAGTTAACTACCTGACAGTGTAGAATCTGGATCCTCTGTTTGACCACAAAAGTTTACTCAAGTCATGCAGGGAAAAACAGGGTCAATAGACTTGAGTGAAAGAAAGCACACAATTTTGTCTAGTTCTTTAAAGTTTGCTGGATAACAAGTTTGTCATTCATTTCCTTCTCCCATCTCCCTCTCAGGAGAGCCTGGTGCAGGCTACCTTGCTTCCTTCTCCAAAGTGCATACGTGTGTATGCATTCATGTGGATGGTACATGTGTGTGTTTGCACATATGTGCATACATGTGTGCACATGTGTACACACACCTTTTCTCCTCACACCCTCAACTCAATACCCACTCTTCTAGCCAAGCAGGTTTCTTCCCTCGCTAACCACCATGAAGGATTCCACAAAAACCTGTCCTTGGCTTAGAGAGGTGGTCAGAAGCAGCTGGCAAGAGCAAGCTGTTTGCCTCTGGCCTCTTCTTCACACCCTCTCCTTCTCATAGATAGTATAAAAACTTTACTATTTTCCCTGGCTGGTATAGGTCAGTGGATTGAGCGTGGGCCTGTGAACCAGAGGACTGTGGTTCGATTCCCATCAGGGCACAGCCTGGGTTGCAGACCACTTCCCGGCGGGGGACTCATGAGAAACAACCATACATTGATATTTCTCTCCCTCTCTCCTGCCCTTCCCCTCTAAAGATAAATTAAAATTAAAAAAAACTTTACTATTTGTTGACTCTCCCCAACTTAAACAAAACAAACAGAAAAGAAAAAAAAGGAAGAGCACATATCATGCCAGGAATTCTGGTCTCAGCTGCTAAGGAGTCAGGGGTCCACATTAGTCAATAACCATGGTGTTTCTGGTGCTATAAGAATGAACTGAGCTGCTGGCCTGATGGAGGCAGATTTAGGCAAAGTGGCCTAAAAAGCTTTGTATCAACCAAAGTTGTTGGTGGCAGGCATTAGTCATCAACTCTTAAGAGAGCCCTTACACAAAAAGAGAATTTCTTAGAAGGCTATCAGGAGGTGGCTCACAGAATTGAGCACAGGCTTAGGTGGCAGGGTGGGGAAACAAGTAGGAAGCAAGGGGCTTCAGAAATTGTCACAGGGACAGTTTGGCTAGGGTTCTCATTCTCTGGCACAATCCACGGCTAGACTCAACCACAAAAAAATAGGCACCAGTGGACAGTGTTGAAACTGTGCAAGTGAACACCAGTAGTTCCTATGCTTTTGCATTATACTCTGCAGATTCAAAGTGCCAGGAAGCATCATGTGATTGACTGATAAAATGCAGTTCCCTTGCTTGAGTTCTTACTATAAGAGGCAAGGGAAAGGAAAGTTAAGGGGAAATGTGTCCCATAATAATGGATATATTGGTGGAGTCCTCCAAAATAAGAAGGGAGATTAAATGTTGGGAAAAAAGAAATAAAAAAATGTTTACCACAACTATAATTGTTTTTACGGACATCTGAAAGCTACATCAATAAAAAGAACATTGAATCTAGAATTTCTTATGTTCCCTAACCTCTGGTTAGTGAGGTAGAGATAGCTAGATGTCCACGAAAAATCTGTGTTTTTTCTTTCATAGGATAGAATTACCAAAAGAAATTGAATTTCAGATCTTGACCAGTGTGGCTCAGTTAGTTAAGCATCATCCTACTGCTTTGCTTTGTAGCAAAAGGTCACCAGTTCTATTTCCAGTCATGGCACATACCTGGGTTGCAGGCCCAGTACTCGGTTGGGGCAGGTATAACTGATGGTTGGCCCATCGATGTTTCTCTCCCTTCCTTCCCCTCTGTCTAAAAATAAATAAATGAAATCTGAAAGGAAGGAAGGAAGGGGGGGGGAGAGAGAGAGAGAAAGGAAGGAAGGAAGGAAGGAAGGAAGGAAGGAAGGAAGGAAGGAAGGAAGGAAGGAAGGAAGGAAGGAAGGAGAGAAGAAAGAAAGAAAGAAAGAAAGAAAGAAAGAAAGAAAGAAAGAAAGAAAGAAAGAAAGAAAGAAAGAAAGAAAGAAAGAAAGAAAGAAAGAAAGAAAGAAAAGAAAGAGTGAGGAAGGAAAGAAGGAATGACGGAAGGAAAAAAGAAAGAAAGGGGAAGGGAAGGGAAGGGAAGGTCTCAGTCTAGGGACTCTATTTCCCAGCTGCAGTGAGGAGCAGCCAAGAGTGTGGAGTGTGTAAGCGGTACATGCCACTTCCAGGCTTAGTTTATACAAATTCTCCATTTAGTGATCCCCCAGGCTGTGTCCCTCTCTGGCTGTCTAGAATGAAGATGACATCCAAAGTAACACTAGAAGCTACTGTGTTAAAGATGACAGCACCTCTGACAACTTGGCCCCTAGATGACTATAAGGTGGAGGGTCTCCTCACTAACCTGTTCACCTGGCCAATGGTTTTACATGTGCAAGAGATCATTTTTGTTTGGGCTTTGGTTATTACACATTGAGGTCCATTTGTTGGTAATACACTTAGCTTGTTTATTTGTTTATTCTAAGTGAGACATGGTAGAATCAACACAGGCTTTGGAATGAGTTCAAATCCATGCTCCACTACTGATGTCCTGGGAGCCCTTTCTTAGTCTCTGTTTTATAAAGTAAGATGAATAGTGTCTATCACAAAAAGTAGATAATAAGGATTAAATCAAATGATGACTGCCAAACACCTAGTAGGAAGACTGGATCACAGTAGGTACACGATAGATGGTAGACTGTGAGCAGAGTCTATGGTGGGAATAGGTGTATAAACTGGAAATCAGGAGACTGGTGTCCTCATTCCAGGGCTGCTGCTTCCTGTACAACCTTGGGGGAAATCTCCCCTCTCTGAACCTTGCTTTGCTTACCTGTGAAGTCATGGAGTGTGATGACACCTGGGGTTCCCTCACTATTTCCTATGAAAACTCTTGGCTCTGCAATAGGACGAAGCTGAATAGAACGAAGCAGACTCTGGTCTCTGTCTCTGTTGCAAACAGAGAAGCTTCTGTTTGGTTTGTTTGACATGTTAGGCTTCTAGAAAAGACTTTGTTTGAAGAAATAGTATCACTGCTCTTGCAAAAAAAATTAAGTGTCAGGGTTCTCCAAGGTCTTCAAAATCCATCCCCATTCTAATATGCTAGGATTCTGTGAGGGTCCGAGCAACGATGGTTTAGTCTACCAACTCATCTTGAAAGAGGCTTTGACCTTCACCCACCACCTGCCCAGTTTGCGAGAAGCCGAGGGTGACCTGCAATTTCCAAGAGTGGCCAGGCATAAAGTACTCAGGTGGGGTGGAATCATGACTGTGAATGAGAACTAAAACTGCAACTAACAGGTACAGCCCCTGGCCCTGGGGCATGAAGGAAGGGCGAGAGTGCATTGTTTCTGCTGGAAAATGCTTAAGTCGGGTACATGACTGGACATGTCCTTCCTGACCAGTAAGCTGAGGATAAGCAAGCAGTCAGGCTTACAGGCTCATAGAGCTGGCACCAGGGCAAAAGCAGCTGGTTCCTGGTGGGGGCCTCAGCATTCCAAATGGCTTTCATTTCCAATATGCCGATAAGAGGAGTGGCCTTATAACACACAAACATCACGGGAAGGAAGTTGGCCAAAGCTACATATTTTGCTGGTATTATGACTTTTCATTTACCTACTCTACAAATATTTGTTATGTTCAACACGCTGGGCTCTGTTTTAGGTGCTAGGTGTAGAGACAAATTCCTATATTCTGCATTTCAGTCTGGAAAGACAACATAACTTATTAAGTAAATAATTACATGTCAGGTGGCAAGAAAGGGGACAAAAATAAAAGGGGGTGCTATTTTAGAGAGATCCGATCAGGGAGGTTTAATGAGAGGTTGACATTCAAGCACAGACGTGAAGGAAGTGGGGGAGAGACCTTCGGCTTTGTGGGCAGAGTGGTGCAGACAGAGGGAGGAATAACCCAGAAGGCCCAAGAGGCAGAGGAGCCCGGGAATAGAGCGGCTGGGGTGGTGTGAACAAAGAGAAGGGAGATGGGAGCCGAGACTTGGTACATTGCAAGGCGTTCCATCATTTAGACAGTTATTGTCCTCTGTGAGCAATTTGGGATTAATTCTGAAGGACCGCGAATGGAGGAGAGACTTAACTTTTAAAAGGGTCACCCCAGTTGATCTGTTAACAGTCTAGAGGCAAAGGTGATGTGAGTGACCAGTTAGAATGTAATAATTTAGGCAAGAGATGGTGGTGGGTTAAATAAACTATGGGAGTAGCAGTGGTGGTGGTAGGTGGTTGGATTCTGGATGTACATTGATGATAGAGCCAACCAGCTCAACTAAAGGACCAGGACATCACCAAAACCTTGGTTTTTACTGCATGATCTTCCCTTGTCTTACCCCTTCTCTCCATTTAGCAGAGGAGATTTCCTCCTGAGCAGAGAGACAGGAAAGAAAGCAAAGCAAAGAGATAGAAAGCAAGATTGCACAGGAATGGGAAAAGAGAAGGAAAATGGAAAGGCAGCAGAAGAATTAAAAAATGAAGAGGCAAGAAATAAACATCGACAAGAGAAAAAGAGCAAGGAAGAGAAAGATAGATGCTATCCACCCTTACAGCTTTTTCAATTATTTCATTCTCTGTTGGTAACGTAGGAGCAAGGATGTTTCCCTCTATAGCAAAAGCCCTCTTGGAAAATACCGATAACTTTTTTCTTCTCAATGATTATGTATACAATGCCAGGTTAAAGGAGGAAAAAGACATTTTCTGTCCAGAAAAATGAAAAGCAGTGCTTGAGAGTGAATTGCCTGCTCTGAGGTCTAAATTCAGTCAGTCACCACCTCTGATAAAGCCCAGTCTCCCTGCACAGTAATAGATGTTGGCCTAGATGGGCCAACATCTGTTACATTCCCTGTCAACTTCTGGAAGAGAAAAATCTCATTTCCCAAAAGAAAGGTATTCACCATCTCTCCTAGGCCCCCTTCAACAACCACAGAGCTGGTTTTATGAGGTGCTATTTCATGAAGTCACAGCACCCTTGGGGGTAACCAGAAACTATTGTTTTCACAAGGGGAAACAAAGCAACCGGAAGTCACAACTTCCACTGCAGAATATAATCCGCCCCCTGCGAGTATGCATGAGAACATTCCCTGGCCACGGCAGCTTTTTGATACTTTCAGTGAAGGAAATGTTGGTCATTAATCCTGAAATCTTGATGAAAGATTACAGAGCCATTTCCGGGTTGGAGAATTGTAATGTGTTCAAGTGTTTAACATAATCTTAAAAGGCAATAAGAACCTTCCCCTGATTTTATCTTCAGTCTTTAGCTGTCAACACGGATGCATTAAGTTGGTAAACGGCAAAAGGAAAAAATAAAGAAGCAGTGTGCAGAGACCAAAGATACTTTCATTTCCCTTAAAGCTTGGGTTAATCAACAGCTTCAAAAAGTCAAACGGGAATCTGTTTGTATGAAATTTTGCCAGAAAAAGTTAAGCCGAAAAAGAAATACTTTCCCTTTAGGCCTTCCAGAGTTCCAACGAGGACATCTTGTTTAATAGATCCACCGCTCCACTGCGATCATGCGATCTATTTCTAAAACTTGCTTCAGTAACTGAAAACAACAAAAATCCAACATTGTCAAACTTCAGTTGCTCTCAGAATGTTTTTTTTCTCTGTCTCTCTCTCCCTCTCTCTCTCCTTGTTCCTAATTTTCTCCATACTCTTCCTCTCTCCTATCCCACCAAACCCTAAACCATCAGAGGCATTCTGAAGTTGAGTCATAAAAGATAATCACTATGACACCTGGTTTCAGGCTTTCACCTTCCACCGAACTGCGGTGTTAACAACAGTTCTTTCCTGAAATACTGCACTTTCTGCACTTTTTTTTGACAAAAAAAAATTTTTTGTTTTTTTGTCATCGCCTTCTCAGGAGAAGATGTTAAAGGCTCATGGTCTGCTAGGAAAACCTTCTACCTGGGCTTTTGGAGGAAGACTGATAGCCCCCAGCAAGTCCTAAAGATGAACAATAAACAGGCAGTAGGAACCCCACCATTCCAACCAAGTCTCTCTCTCTCTCTCTCTCTCTCTCTCTCTCTCTCTCACACACACACACACACACACACACACACACACACACACACACACACACACAGAGTCTCCTGGGGAAAAGGCCTTTGCATTTTAACTTTGACTTTGGAAACTAAGCAGCTATCATTTTGGCAGAAATACCCTTAGGAGTTGAAAGTCAATATGCAGCTGGCTGCCTCTTACAAATAAAGTGTTTCAGTAACTTCTTATTTTTATCTCCTCCTGGAGCAGAATCCACTGAGTAAATTAATTACATGGAATAATAAAGCCCAGTAGCCATGGACTTTGAGTCATCACTTCCCAGGTAGCTCACTCTTATATCTCAGAAGCCAACTGGTGACAGGCAGGCAAGGTAAGGAAGCCATAGAAAACCCAGAAATCATTAAGCAATGATGTCAGAAGAAAGGGCTTCTGGGTGAAATGTCAGCACTGGAAGAATAGAGCCATTTATACTCTCTTTAGTTACCCTTCAAATTAAATGACATTTAATAGCATTAATTCATATAATCAGTAATACTGGACTCCCATAGATTTTGCAGTTTTTTAAAATAATACCCTTCCTCATCTTCCTCCTTAACTGCCAGAACTGTTTTTCTTCCTGGGGGTGTCCCTCAAGACTAAGAATATGTAAGGAACCCCCCAGAAAAGGGGAAATCTCCCATGACAAACAGTTGGCACTACTAAAGAGAAAAATTTCACTTCAAGGGACACTTCTCTGAGTTTACTTTAATAGGATTATCATTGAAATGTGCTTCCTTCGCAATTTATAAATAACACAAGCTTGCTCCAAAGCGAGTACAAATCTCTTCATTGAAATACCAGCTTACTCTGGGGAGCAATCACTAAATATGATGTGATTTTCTTGTTAGTAAGTTGGGAAACAATTTTGGGAAAAACGTTTCCATTTTTCTTTAGCAGTATTATTTCTTACTTAAATTTCATGATATTTATTGATCATGTAGTTAGTTAAAATGTTTACAAAAGGTAATCTATCTAATTAATAATCTAAATTTCTCCAGCAAAAATATAAAGTATATTTACAAATATATTTCACTTATATATAATACATATATAACATATTATATACAATATAATTGCATATATATGCAATACATATATGTAGTTTCACATATATATCCAAAACCCAGTAAAAGTCTAGACTAGCTACTCCCATTAACCCACAATGCTATTGGGGGAAAATATAAACATTTCTACCAATTCAAGTATTTCCATGGCATCTCTGGCAGATATGGCTCACTCGCTAAGCCAACACTCACTGTACCTGTTTTCCTCGTTCCCTCCCTGTTACTAAACACCTGCTTTCTCCGCTTCCATAGCTGTGAGAGAAGCAACTGGTCAAGCTCTGACCAAGAAGGCGTAATGAAAAATCTTCTGAGGAAACCATAGAAAAGCATTTGCTTTCCCCAAAGGGGCAAATGCCACAGCCACCGACCATCTCCTCTCTGCCTTGCGTACAGATGTGATGCCTTGAAACACAGTAGCCAGCTTTCCCCATAGAATGATCGACATGAGTGTGAAAAGGGCACATGCAGAGTATAAAGAAGGAAAGATCCCGAGTCCTAGACATTATGCAGCCATTCCACCAGCTGTTTCAGGTTTCCCTGAAAGGCGAATTAACCTTCTTGATTTAAGTTGCTTTCGTCTTCACGGCTGATTTTTTGTCATTATTGTGTTACTTGTACCTCTAATCATTTCCTAGCTGATATACAATCTATAACCTTAGACAAACACTGAAACAAAATACAAAGTTAAGGGCTCTAATTCAAGGAATGGCAAGACAGGAAGTAAGAGATCAAGAGCAGAAGAAAAGTACTCAAACATTGTCTAACTTGCTTGGTATGACAAGAACCCCCCAAAAGCCCGAGGGAACCTCCCAGCACTTTGATTTGATCTTTTAAGAGTAAAAAGAAGGTCGGAAAAGAGTCTTCAAGATATTGAGCCTTGTCAAGGGGAACAATTTGATAAATTAGCCAAGTAGTTTAAAAGCCAAGCCCACAATCAGCCTTATCAGCCCGCTCTTCACGGAACGGGCAGGAAAGGGAGGCGAAAGCAGAAAAGAAAGGAGGGAGAGAAGAAGAAAGGGAAGGCTGTCTCTGGCTACAAGGTACATGCTGCTGCTTCCCGTGTCCCCTTGAATTCCTTCCCCGTTTTCATACACGCCCCATTAATTTTTTATGTGTTTAAAGGTTTTAATTTATACTTAGAGAGAGGGGAAGAGAGGGAGAGAAACATTGATGTGAGAGATACATTGGTTGGTTGCCTGTCACTCCCCAACTGGGTAACCGGCCCACAACCCAGGCATGTGCTCTGACTGGGGATCGAAGCAGCGACCTTCTGGTTCTCAGGCTGACACTAATCCACTGAGCCACACCAGCCAGGGCCATGCCCTATTTTTTTTTTTTATGCACACACATTCCTGGGGTGCTTTTACTCACCGCAGGAGAAACCCGGGTCTCTTTCTGAGCTGTCCTCAGTACCAGCACTCCCTTGTTCAAAGAGCCGTGAGAGCATGGGAACTCATGCACTCCTGAGACGGCCTCCCACCCCAGATCTGTGGGCACAAGAGTACAAATGCCCCAACTCCCTCGTCTCTGTTTGAGACAACTACCTTCTCCAGAGCTCCTCTGCACGTTTGAGGCTGTCCTTGCTGACTCGGCCTGTCCCCCTGACCTTCCTTCCCCATCACACCTCCCCATTCCTTGTTCCTTCCTGGGAGCTCTTCCTCAGAAAGCACTTGAACGTGAAATCTTGTTCTCTGGGGAGATCCACTGAAAACTCCGTTTCTCTAGACTGTGTACAGAGTTGCTCACCCAAGGCCAGCAGAGCATAAAGGCAAAACAAAACCAAACAAAAACAAAAACATGTGAAACAGACAGTGAATAAAAAAGAAAATGAGAACAGGTTCACCAAAAACCAAAAATATAAACCACAATTCTTTGGAGTGTCTACTCTGGCCTAATTGTTACTAGAGCAAAGCAGCAGGATTTTCCCCCAAAGGTTAAAAAAAAAAAAAGTTGCTATCTTGCAAAACAAGATATTTGTAACACATGAATACGCAATCAAATAATAATGTCACTATAATAATAAGCAAATGCTCATAGTTAGTTTGAGGTCCCACTAAGAAGCAGGCAGGACGGTGGCTGCAGCATAGCTGCACGGTGGCCCCAAGCCTGGCCCTGGCCCTCTTCCTTCTAGGGGGCCCAGAGAGGAAGCGCAGAGCTCTCTTCATGTATTCAGGCATTTTCCCATCCCAGCTGGGCGCCCAGCTGGGAGGTTGAACTCAACAGCAGTTTCTTATCTTGTTAAGGAACTAGTCTCTAGCAACCCGAAGCTCCATCTTCATTACAATGAGAAACCCAGACGGCAGCTCAGATGACCTGGTGATTCATCCGTTTTAATGACCAACCCTGCTCCCTGCACAATGGCTAATTTTAGCTGAAAAAGACCAGGTCAGTCACTGTGGAGCCAACTTTGTTATCTCAAACAACCAAAGGATGGGTCTCTGAGGCTCTGGGGAGGCTGGGTTTGAGGTAAAGACTGAAACTTTTTTTTCTCTTTCATTTTTAATTAAATAAATCATATGAGAACCAACAGTTCTAGAGAAAGAAAACCATTGTGTTGCAACATGAATATTGATGGCCCTCATAGGTTCACTCTTCATTCTCAGCTCTGAAAATATATTTGTATTTTGCTTCCGTGACAAAAATGAACAATTCCTAAAAAGTTTAAACCCTATAGCGAACAAGAATACCTTCCATGACTCAAAATGCTAGTTGACCAAGTGGGTATTCTAAATTCAACAGTCTCTCCCAAATTCAATGTTATTCCCATGACTGAAATAGAAACCATATTTAGGATTTAAAAAAAAAAAAAAGACAAGTGGAATGATTCAACAGAATAGAAATGAACTTTGGACCTTTCTGCAAGGTTTTATCAAGTGTACTTTTAATAATGACAGTTTGTGATTAGTCCACAAGATAAATTAATTTTAAAATAGACCATATTAAGAAGATTAGACATGTTGAGTAAGGTCAAAGTTTACTTTTTATGGCTATAATAGATCCCCTTACTTTTTAATACTTTAATTTTTATTGAAGCATAAATTACATCCAGTAAGAGAATAGATCTTTAGTGTGCTGTTTGATGAGTTTTGACAAATGTATACATCCATGTAACCATCATCAACATCATAATCAAGAACATTTTCTGGTAGAGCTCAAGCCTAAATCATCCTTGAAACTTGAATCACTTCTGGACACTCTGCTTAAGTGAGTCTTGAAATCATCTGCATTGCTTGAGGCACTTTGCTCTCAAGCTGAACAATGTCTGCAACCTAATGTAGAAACCAACCGAAGTCACATTCCTTCTCTAAAGCTGGTCCTGGGCCAAGTTGTAAAGCCAGTTAAGTCAGCTTCTAAGGTCCGCCAAGCACCTTCACCTTCCTGTTTGTTTTCTACTGGAACGTTCTTCCTTTCCCCTCTAGTTCTGCCCTCAAATTCTAACTCTGTTTTTCCCTCCCCTCTCTCATATTTAAAGTATTGTACAAAGTGCACCCTCCCAACATACTCTCAGCTGAGAAAAAAGGGAATCTGGATTCACACTAAAGATTGGTAATTGACGTATTTTCTTGTAACTGGAGTAAAGCTGTAACAGAGTCCAGGAATCCTGATAATGGTGGGGTTGCTGAGATTGTCCATAGGAAATCAATGGTCAATGCTGTTCTTGAAGCTTCTTATATCGAATTGTAAAAGCAGCCACCATCTCCACCTCCACAGTTAGTATATCTCTTGCTCCCCCTCCCCTAGGTTTTATTTTGGGCATGCTGAGGGCAGCACCTGGAATAAGACCATGGCCTCTGCATTCTGTTGAGATCTGGGAACTATAAATAACAAAGGAAGCTAGCGACTGGAAGGCATCCCATCATTAAATATTCAGGAGTCAGAGTATATCTGAGTGTCACCTCATAAAGTCTCTGTCCCTCACAAGTCTGCAGGGGCAGACCTGGGTGTGCCAGAGGAGTGAGATAAACATGAACAACTGCACCCCTCACCCTTCATTTGAACCCACCCATCCCTCCTGGAAGGCCCAACACATTAGATAGGGTGGCTGTGAATTTTAACTTCCTGACCCTCCAAAATGTCCTTTCTTCTCACATTTTGACCTCTAGGACCAACCCTCACTTTCCTTCTTTCTTTGCTTGGAAGGTCTAATTCCTTGGTCAACCAGATTGCTAAATTTTTACTTTTTAAGAATGGCCTCTTATTCTATAAAAATGTGCAGAATTTAACACGTACTTCAGATCCCTACAGCCTACCTACCCTCTAGGGGTATGGCCCACCCCGTGAAGAGTCTGTGTCCTGGGAAGTGTAGGACCTGGTTACATCCATTTCTTTAGACTGGTCCTCCTGTTTCAACTACATTCTTCTCCATTCTATCCTCCAATTTTGGATGGATTTCCAAATCCCGTGAAGAAAAGCCCCAAGGGGTTCTTTTCCATATCAACTACATACCTAAAGAACATCAGATTTCATCATGTCTTCTTTGGCATCTAACGTGACTATCTTAGAGAAGAAATCCTTTCTGCTTTGCATAGGCCACATGACTAAGACCACCTGTGTGAATGATCAGGAAACCTTCTTTACAGTTAGCTGAAATCACTCTTGCTTGATTTCTATTCTGACTGAGCCCCCCCCCCCCCAATTCTTTATAGTTGCATAGAGCGAGCAGCCTGTGGGGTCTGTGGTTCTCACACCCTTGCAGTAAAAGCAGCAGAAGCAGCTACAGGATGCTGCAGAATCTGTTCGGTAATAGAAAACCCAGATCCGGGCAGATGGATGTTATATTCAGAGGAACTACTATCACCTGACTGAAGTTCCCGCACTGAGGGGAGAATATACAGAGACTCACATACCTGAGAAGTCATGGTGCTTCCAAATGGACAAGGCAGCACTTTATTATTTCTTGACATTTACAGTCCTAAAGCCATAGAAAAACTCAAGGCAATCGAAAGCAAGTGAGGCCCATTAGGGGAAAAAAACGAGCTTTATCTGTTCCCTGAGGAAAGAGTTTCCTTTCTCTATATGTTTTACAACCATGGGGTGAGAATAGAAGTGTCTGTTTAGTTCTCATTAATAATGACCTTTACCTTTAGATGAGGCAATATGGCCCCATGTCATTACAATTTGATTGTGATTTCAATGGAGTACTTTGTACTTCCTAAAGCATTCTGATATTTAAACATATTCAAGTTTTTTTTAAAAAACAGCATTTCTCCCTCCCTCCCTCCTTGAATCTTCAGCCAAGATTCATTAGGTGACATAGCAAGACCTAGGGTGATTCCACCAAGATTAAATTCAATTGTTCAAGTATTTGTTGGGTCCCTACTCTGTACAGAGACAGATCTTATATGTAAGGACCTCCATCCTTAAGAATCAAGTTTAAGAATGACAAAAACAGAGAGATCCCAAATGACTACAGTATAAAGAAAAACACTAAAAAGAAAAGCATAATGGTATGGACACTCAAAGAGGTCCAAAGATCTTCATGTAAGGCTTTAGATCATGAAGGATGGAGCGGCCTTAGGCCAACAGCGATTTGGAGCAGAGTTGGATACCAGAGTTTTGAATAGATTCACTGGGCCAATTCAAGCTACCATCTAAATGGTCACAGTCTTTAAATTTGACCGTTTATGGGTGGTGGCAAGTACTGGGCACCAGCTTCGAACCTGAAAAGTGCATTTTCCTCAGAAACCTTGCTTGGGTTCTTGGCAACATGATAGATTCGGTTCTGGTTGGTTGGCCTGTTTTGTAAAGTTCAGCTCCAGTGAGCTGGTGGGAAAAGACTGTGTAAAGAGACAACCCATGATGGAGGTGTGATGGGTGAAATTTGTTTGCTATACTTGGCCAGGTGTTTGTGGCTGTGCCTATAAATATTTTGAGCAGAGCCTTAAAACTTTGAGTAGAATTATCATATTTTAAAAAATGAAAAAGTCTCATTACTAGATCTCAGAAAACCCACATTCTTTCCCCATCATTAATTCTCTTGGACACATCAAAATATCACTCTAAATTCCCCTTACTTCGTGGGAAACATTATTTACACATCATGAGATTGAAACAAAGTTACTAAAGGGAAGTGCTAAAAATGTGCAGATGTGTCACGAGCAGCCTCTTTTCTACCTATTTTCAGTGCTTTCTTCTCATATCTAACGTTTGCAAAAAAGTAAGGCTCAGGCTCGAGATACAGAGGCAATGGGGACCCCCCAGGTTTGGAAACGCAGTCATTGTACCAACGCTGGAGAAATGGAAATGGTGTGGATGTCTACAAAACACAAGGAACTGAAACTGGTCGATCTCAGAAATACCCGTAAAATGGAAACCAAGAAGGGCTTGTCAGAGCCGTTGATGGGTGTGAACCCAGAGGGGACACCATGGGCTGTTTTCTTGTTACCGTCCTTTCCAACAATGATTCTCACCCAGGGACTATTTTGCTTCCCAGAGGACAAGTGGCAAGGTCTGGAGATATTTCGGGCTATCTCAGCACGTGAGGATGAGTACTTGAACTGGTATCCAGCCAGCTCAAGACCAGCAGTGCTGCTAAACATCCTCCAGTGCACAGGGCAGCCCACAGCAAAGAGTGATCTGACCTAAACTGTCAGCTGTGCCAAGGTTGGGAAACTCTGCTCTAGATCGCAATTACCAACGTCATCGCTTCAGCATATTTATTATTGTCTTTCTGATTATAAAGAGTCATCAATCACCTGTAAGAAGCAATGCATTTTTTCATCTGGAATGCTTTATCAATATATTAAATGAAGTTTAATCGTCATCCCATCAATCATGCCTTGGAAGTTCATAGTCTAGTTTTTTCACCCCAAGGGCCAGAGGCTATGAACTCAAACGTCACGTGAACCTTGGCTGCTGCCAAACGCCAAAGCACGTTGTAAAGTCCGTACTTTCTATAGTCACTTAAACCAGCAGGAAATACTTAGATGTGATTTTTATAGGAAAAAAAAATAATAATTGTGGCCAAACTCTTTCCAGGAAAAAGTAATTTAACATGTTGAAAGGAGAACAACATTTCTTGAAATGTTGAAATAAAATGAGATTTGTTTCAAATGGAAAGCTGGGGTCTCGGGAGCCTGCCCCTGGAACCTAAACCCCACATCCACTGCAGGGTCGTGAAAGGCACCGTAATCAGCAGCAGGACCCGGAGTGCCATTAAGAGAAAATTGCAGGAATCAAGAGCTGATGGGCATGAACAAATTCCTGATTACATTATGGTGATGGAAACTGAGAAAAGTTAGGATGACAAAGGACCTCCTATGAGAAGGGACAATTTGGTTGGTTTTAGCATGTTTCCAGATGTCCCCCACACAGACCGATGGGCAGGTATTATGTCTGAAAAGCATAACTTGTGTGATTAGGAGAGCTGGTCGGTACTGTGCCATGCTGAAGGGCACAGCCTTGGGAAATGGGCTGCCTAGATTTGAATCCTCATTTTACACTTGCTAGCTGTGTAACCAGAGCAAAGTATTTAACTTCCTGTGCTTCATTTGTTAAATGGGTATTGTCGTTAAAAGGCGTTCATTGCAGGAGACAGTGTTAGTGTTCTGGCCACATCTCCCAGCACCCCTTTAACATTTCCTGGGTACCCCTTTCCTGGCTTCTCTGTGGTTTTGCTTCCACCTGCCCATGAAGACCTACAACTTTCTTTGGCGGCCTTTTACCTACTGCAGCTGCTGGCCTGTGGGGGCAGAGAGCTGGAAGGGCCTGGGTGCTTATGTTACCCTGGTCCTTAGCCAACATAGGTCAAGGGCCTGAAAGTGAAAGAAAGCTCAGCCACCAAGTCCTGGGGTGAAACGTACGCCCGGAGCTCCCCCGGAAGACCAAGCAGAGGCCACCCTCTGTGGGATTTTGCCTGAAATTGCACCGGTCGCTTTTTTGGGCCTGCTTGGCCTACTCCCTGATGGGTTAAGGAACATGGCCTCTATAAAATCACTTGCACTTGAACCTTTTCCCAGAGAACTTTCTTTAAAAAATTACTTATTTTTAGAGAGAGGGAGAAGGAAGAAAGAGAGGGAGAGAAACATCAATGTGTGAGAGAAACATAGGTTGTTTGCCTCTCACATGCCCCCAACTGGAGATCTGGACCACAACCCAGGTGTGTGCCCTGACTGGGAATTGAACTGCTGACCTTTCAGTTCACAGGTCAGTGCTCAATCCACTGAGACATACCAGCTGGGGTCACAGTGAACTTTTAAATAAGACGTACAAATTACTTAGAACAATTCCTGGCACATAATAGGATCTTAATAAATGTGGTCAACATGAGAACATCCAAATCTCTGAAAAGAATTTTTTATAGAACTGTGAGTTCATTTTTATAAGACTTTATTAGTTCATTAGTTCATTTGAGTTCATCAGTTCATTAGTTCATTGAACAGAGGACCACCGGAAGCAAAAATCACTCTGGAGAGAAAATGCTCCGGAGAGCGACAGGTTTGCAGTTTCTTTTATACACTTGGAAGTAACCACAGGAGGGATACACGAAGATTCCATGAAGGTGTGAGAAAGCCAGGCGGGGAAATCTGTGTTTGGGTTACAGGTTAGTTTGCTCCCTGGAGACAGCTATACCTTCGAGGAATCTGAAAAAGGGAATTACTGTGGCATTTCAAAGGGGTGTTAATTCAGACCTACAAGAACAATGACAGGGGTTGCTTCAGACAAAGATAAACCTTCTCATAAGCCTGGGTGTGACTACCCACTATGACCTGCCTGGTTAGGAATTTTCTGCTCAGATCGTCCCAAGAGGTTACTTTCGGTCAGATTTAGGACAAAGCCCCCTTTCCATCTACCCTGTAAACTGCTATTTCACCTATGATTCTTCTTGTTAAATGCTTACTTTGTGCCTAGCACTGGGTCATGGACACTCATTTTATGAGTTCATCCTCTCCAAACCCTAACCCTTTTCTTCATTAAGGAAGGAAAAGCCAGAGACGTAAGCCATGCTTTAGCTGGCAAAGAGACAAGCCAGGACCCCATACCAGAGCAAGAATTCTATACAGAAGGAATTACAGAAAGTTGATAGCATGGGGGAGGAGTAGCCAGCCTCAGATAGTGGTGGAGCTCATATAATGGTGCAGAAACTCCATTTCTTTACCAGGACCCTTTCTCCTTTCTGTCCATCCACTTCCTTCCTGAGTCATTAAGCCCTTAGGAGATTAGATTCTGCTCGGTATCAAATCGCCTTAAGAACAAAGCCTCAGTTAGGATGACCACAGAAACAAAGGTGCAGTCGAACTAAAGACAACATCTTGACTGGAGTCCTGTTTTAGCCCAGGCCCATGAAGGCGGAAGGGACGGACCCCAGGACTAAAACCGAACAGAACCAGACAGAGCAATGCCGTGGCTGGCATCAGGACCTGGCCCCAAACGACCCGTAGAGCCCAAACCCCAACCCCTTCTGCCGCCGTGACTAACGACTTTCCCCCTATACAATCCATCTTCCAGAGGCCACTGGGAGCCAGGTCTTTGAGCATTAGCATACCAGTGACTCCAAGCTTGGCTCTATTTCCTCGACTAACAGACCTCTGCTTTCTTTGCTGCAAACTCCTCTTCACATTTCACCTGGCCTTGGTGCACGCAGGTGAGTGGACCCCTCTAGTCCAGAAGCACTCACGGCTTGCATGTAGAAGTGAGGTGGGGTGTGCGTGAATCCATGAGTGGGCAGGGAAACCCTGATGACAACCTGTCCAGCTGAAGTTATTCTCTCTCTCCCCTTTGACAGGTGGGACAACACAGGACCAAGGGAAAGTTATTTGTGAAGGGTTACAGAGCCTCTGAAAACTCTGACTGTGAAGACCACAGTGTCTTCAACCCTGCGCGCTTGTTCTGGCCATGGGCTGTTAGGCTCCCGTCAGCATATTATAGGTAAAGACTAGACACCGCTAATGTCCCTTAATGGAAATAAAAGGCACTTATGAAATAGGTACAAAGGGGAGTACATTCTCAGGAGCAGGGAGCCATCATCTCTCAGACCTGCACCAGTGCTGCTCTCTGTAATGACGTTAGCAAGCATTTAGAACTGGCACTATTTTTTACTTTTTCCTGCTTCGGTGATGAAGGTGAACAGCATATGGCACCCCAAGACATGCTACTTTGGCATATTGATTATTTTGAGTGGTAGGCACTTGAAAAACAGCAAATGCAGAAAGAGGCTTTCTTGGCTTCCCTGTGTCTGCTTAAAGAGAGTCTCCCGGAGGACTGCAATCGTCCTAAGTCCCTTTCCTGGAAGTTTCACGAGCTAGGGATAGGAGATGAGAACTAGATGCCGCCACCCCAGACGAACTTGGTCACAAACTCATCATCTCCCATCTAATCTTCTGACGGCCCTTCATCTTTTCTAAAGATCATTTACTCCCCACTTAGGAGGTCTACATCCTCCTCCTCTTCCCCTCTTAAGATGGTATTTAATCTGAATTCTAATTAAGCCACCAGGGAGAGTTAATCAGTTTTCCAGTTTATCTCCCTGTGTATATATAAACTGCTGTTTGTTCTTCTCTTGTTAACTTTTTTTTTTTAATTACAGAGGTCTCAGCTAAGAACTCAAGATGATAGAGGGAAAATTATCTTTCCTCTCCTGCAAGGTCTTGTTTTCGCAACTAGATGACCCATTCTCTGAAGAGAGGGGTTCTCTTCTGTGCTTTTTTTGAGCCCTCATAGTACTTAACAGTGGGTCTTCTGCACGGTGGGTCCTTAACAGGATTTAACTGACTTTTCACTACGTGGATTCATTCTACAGGTACATAACGGTGGATTGTCAGTGTTTTATTATAAACGAATAAATCAGAAACCCCATGTCATCACCCTGCCCTTCAACGGCCATTTCTTAACTCCCCTCTTTTCTTCTCAGCATTGCAGACCGGGTGTTTCACATCCTTCCTGTCTCCTCAGGGCGCTTTTGTACTTGCTGTACCAAGAAAACAAAAGCAGCTTACCTCTGTCCACCTCCCTACCCGCCCACCCTCCAGATAACCCAAGTGCGTGGAAAGCCGTTCCTGCCCGAAGACGAACCCGTGCGAACGTGATGTGTTACAAAGACCACTGGGTTGGTTATTGCTGCGGGATGAATGTGCGTGGCCTCCTCCCTAAATTCATAACCTGAAACTCAGTGCCCGTGTGATGGCACCTGGAGGTGAGGCGTTTCGGAAGCGATTAGGTCACTACCACAGAGCCCTCTTGAACGGGATTAGCGCCCTTATAAGAGGAACTCAGAGAGCTTCCTCCCACTTCTGCCAGGTGAAGTTACAGTGAAAAGACAGCCATCTGTGAACCGGGAAGGGGCCCTGCGCCAGAACTCCACCATGTAGCACCCTGACCCTGCCAGCCTCCAGAAGTGTGAAGAGTAACCGGCAGTTGTTCAGCGACGCCCGGGTTAAGTTCTAGCTCCCTGAATGGACTTCCACGGCAACCAGTGTTTTCTGTGCTTCGCACCCGCTGTGCGAGCCCGCGCAGGTCCCTGGGGTCTCTGGGACTCGCCGGTGAAATGAAGGGACTGGACCAGATTGTCACTATCTAATACATGGCACTCGCATATGTGGCTATTAACATTTAAATGAATTAAAATGGGATGAAATAAAAAATTCAGTTTTCAGGGACACTAACCACCTTTCCAGGGCTCTATAGCCACCCATCTAGTGGCCCCCACACCAGGCAGGGCCAACCTAGGGCATCCCCCTCCGAGTGGAGGGTTCTGCTGGCCCCAGGCTGGCGGATTTCCTGGTTTCTTCCAGCCCTAGGACCCAACGTCTGTACACTTAGGGTGGGGAAATCCTAGAGGGAAAAGATGGGCGAATGAACTAGCCTCTGCAGGATTTAATGTAAGTCTGGAGGGCGACATAGAATGGCTATGCAGTGCAAAGAGGACACACTCAAAACAAAACAAAACAAAACAAAACAAAACAAAACAAAACAAAACAAAACAAAACAAAGAACCATGAGCTACCAGTGATTCGAAGAGTTCTGTCTGGCCTGGGACGACCTTGGAGGCAAGAACATTTCGCACTGACAGGGCACTGTCGATATCCTGGCTGGGTGCCGAGGAGACTTAACGTTGGATGTTCGCATAGGGCTGTTTGGCTGCTTTCCCCCGCCCTCCTATCTGCACAGCTGCGACCAGTTTATCAGTGTCTCCCCGGCTGGCTGCTGCTAGAACCAGGAGTGTCTCCTCTGAGACAGCACCCAGGAATGCTGTCCAAGACCAGGCACAGCCCAGGACAGAAAGTCCTCTCAAGGTCATGGAAGTTACCTTGCCTCTGCTCTCTGGAGCAAGGCTTCTCAGAGCACAGCAACACGCTCTTTGTCACAACCATGTGTAAGGAGCGTTAGCAGTATATTACTTATAATATACTACCAATGCTTGCATACCACCTATTATGTTATTGTGTTTACTAATAATAGCAATGGTTATTTACTGAGCGTTTTTGACATCTCAGGGACTGTGCTCAATGGAGTGTACCTTATAGTTCATTTGTTCCTTGAAACAACTCTAAGAGTGAGTGTGGCTATATTTTACCACCGCCCTGACTCCAAGGTGGATGGGTGCACAAGCTCTGCGAGAAGAGCTCTATACTTCTCCTAGTTTTCCCGGTGTCCCCAACCCACCACAAAGAGGAGAGCTTCTGACTGATACGGGTCATGTGGAATATGTCACACGAGTTCTGTGAATGTTGAGGCCAGAGAGACGTCCCTTCTGCTGGGAGATTGTTAGACACTAGCATGCCTGGCTGGTGAGGTTGGGCTATCTTCCCTGGACACCAAGAGCCAGGACGCCTGGTGCAGGCCCTCAGCACAGGCAACACTTGTTACTGGAATGGGAGCTGCAGGCTCCAGGGCACCAGGAGTCCACCAGCTTCCTGGGGCCAGCAGCACGTGATCCGGCGGAGGCTGGAGCACGCTGGGTCTCTCCATGGACCACCTAGACCTGGCTCTTCTATTCCACGGCCCCTTGGCCTATTTCTTTACATCAGAGTGATGGCAAAACATACCCCCACAGGGTCTAATTTCATAGATGGAGCAATGAATACAATATGACATCTGTCTCATTTTGTGCTTTGCTGGTGTGTGGTAAACAAATGTTCAATACAGAGCAACTGTTATTAGAATCATTGTTGTTGAGAATAGTAACAAGAATGTAATAGTAATGAGAATGCAGTAATAGCAAGGAGAATGGTAGCATGAATATTGCTGTTTTATTGTTAGTCACGGATTCTTGGCAAACTCGGGAATCTGATGTAGTCTGTGTATGGGAGGATTGTGGAGAGGTCAAGATAGAGACTTGCTCTGACCAATCATGCCTTCTTCCATGTCCTGAGCCCACCTCACCCCAAAGCATCTGTATTTCAATTACACATTATACATGTGGAAACGGAGGCTTCGGTTGGTTGAGAAAGTTGTCCATCCCAGCGGATACCTCTAGTAACATTTCCCTCCCCCTTTGTGTTTCCACACCCATTCTTGAGTGGGAGAGGAAGGGACGAGGGTGACATCTGGGAGTGACACACAACACAAAGATAGCTCGTGGCAGTGTGTTGGACTTGTGGGTTTTATCAGGCCTCTGGGTCACAGCTGAAAAACAAGGTTTTTGAAATGGTGATGTGTCACTGTCGAGAACGGCTCACAGGCAGTGATGTGGCATCACTTCTGGCTGAGGGACAAAAAAACTTCACCCAATCAGGCACACAGTCAGCGAAGACAGTGACATAAAATCACCACAGCCTGTCTCTGGAATCCAGCTGTTTGCTTTGTTTCAAATAAATCCAGCATCAAAGCCACACCAGACAGAAATTCTCTCAATGACTAGAGCAGGGATTTCCAACCAGTGTGACACAAGAATTTTTAAAACTCGAAATACCTGGGTATTTAGTCAGGGGCACTGACCTCTTTTTGAAAAATCTTTACCAGAGGATGTATTTATTGATTTTAGAGAGAAAACAAGGAGAGAAGGAGAAAGAGAGAAAAAGCAAGAAAGAGAGAGATTGAAAGAAACATCATCGTAAGAGAGAAATATTGATTGGGTGCCTCCCTAACGTGCCCAGACTGAGGATTGAACCCACAACCTTTTGGACAATACTCCAACCAACCGAGCCATCCAGCCAGGGTAGGGGCAGACCTCTTTTCCCTCAGATTGTCAAATAAAAAAAACTGACAATAGCCAACACAACCATAGCTGTCTGGTGTAAATGAATCAAAATTGTACCTATTTTTTTTTTTGTCAGACTGACAAAAAGTAGAATTTTTTTGGTGTGCCACAGAATTTTAGTAACTAGTTGGTGCGATATTAAAAAAAAGATCGAAAAGTCCTGGGCTTGAGGAATGTGGAGTTAGGGTCGGTGACAGTTGTCTAAAAAATATCCCTTTGGGCTGGAGGGCCAGTCTGGACTTTGGGTTTCCCTGGTCTTCCCAAGACCTTGAATCAACTCCAGAATGATTTCTGGAGTGTAGGCCTCACCCCAGGGCTTATTTGTCATTCTGTCATTTTTACCAAGCTATTTACATTGCTTTTCTTAATGACTGGCCAAGGACTCCTTTCCTGGTCACTAAGGACAGGGTGATAAAGTTCAGCCTTTGTGTGCCTAAAGTGTGGATTTCTCATAAGGACAGAAAGAGTCATAGGGTGTGGCTTTCTCCAGAGTTATTAGGATGCAGAACTTAATGGCTCAGACTCTGCAGTCAGAAGACCTGGGCAGGAATCCAATCCCACTTCATCTTAGCTGCCTGATATGGGGGCAAGTCGCTCAACTCTTTAAGCCTCAGTTTCCCCATATGGATGTCGAGTTGGAATAATGAGAGTATCCATTTTGCAGGGTGGCAGGGAGGTTTCGATGAGCAAAGGTTCTTGAGGTGTTTGGCACACATTGGCAGTCCTCACACCCAAACAGCCTCACACTCAAAATATTTAACAACAGGAATGAGGAGGGCAGGGACATATCAGGGCGGATGCTGTTATCACCACTGTTTATTCTGACTGGTTAATACGAATGTTGTTTTGGTTGTTAAGTATTTTGTATATCACTCCTGGTATTAATCTCTCAATAAATGCTGACTCTGATTATTATTGTTTCTTTTCTCACAAGGAAGGGAATCAGGAATTCATAGGGCAGAGTGTTCTGCACAATTTGTACCTATAGATTTCATGTTGTGTTCCTGAGTCCCCCATCCCCACTTCCTCCGTGTTGCCAGGAGGAAACAGCTTCGCCATTGCAAACAGCCTCCAAGTGCCATCCATCAAAGGAGGGAAACTGTTTAGTGTTTCACCGACAGTGTCGCAGATGAGAAGGATCCCTCACCCCCGTACTGAATGCTTCCAGCAGTACAGAGCATCATTAGTAAAAAAATGATCAGGAATCATCATCAAAGAGAAGCACTCTTCCTATCCCTTTCATGCTCAGTGGAAAAATAACGAGATCGAGAAGATAAAAGGCAGGGAGCCAGCCCGTGAGGAGGCAGAAATGAAAGAGATGGATACTCCCCACATTAGAACAAAAGCAGAAATAATAAACTATGCCACCCTGTATTCAAACAATGAAGTTATTCATTAAAATTTTACAATGGACTGACATGGGAAATAAGATTATTTCCTTCATTATTTGCACCAGAAAATATGGTTTCTAAAATACACACATCTTTTCCTTCTCCCTCAAACTGTTCTTGGCTTATCTGATACATTGGAGTTTAACAATAATGATTGCTTTGGCACTATGTCATTCTTGAACATGAATACTCTTTGAAGTACTCCAAAAATACGCACAAACACAGGTGACACAAAATAAGTTAAAATGCATTAGATGTATATGAAGCCTTATTTGTCCTAAGGACACTGAAAGGCATCATTTCATAGTTTGTGAGTTTGGGAGTGGTAGAGGTACCTGTGTCCACTTCATAGAGAAAAGAAGGGAATCGGAGCACTGAAAACAACTTGTAGTAGGATTTTCAAGTTCCTGATGTCATGTTTTTCTATTTAAACTGGATATTTCATGATTACATTTGAATTCAGTACCATTTGTCCTGGTATTGAGCTAAAAGTTACCATGGACAGTTTATCAAGATAACACCTTCACCTTAAATAAAGGGGGGGGGTTAATCAGGTTCCAAGACAAACATAAACCATGGTACTGATAAGCAGACCCCCCTGTGGCATGTTCATGTCCTGCGTAACCTTCCCCCCCTGGAGTGTGGGAGAAACGTGCTACTTGCTTCTAACCAACAGCGTATGACAAAGCCGATGCAACGTTACTCCTGTGATCATTTATGATATAAATTGGGCTAATCTTGTTAAAGCCCAGCTCTCTATCGCTGGCTTTGCAAGCTGCCGGGATGTGACAGGGCCCATGGGGAGGGTCATGTGTCAAGGTACATAGGGCAGCCTCTAGGAGCTGAGAGCAATCCCCGCCTGACACCCAGCAAGGAAAGGGGACCTCAGTCCTACAAGTGAATTCTGCCAATAATGTGAGGGAGTTAAGAAGTGGATCTTTTCCCAGTCAAGCCTCTTCTGAGCTTGCAGCCCTGGGTAACACCTGGGTTGCGGTGTGGTGAAGACCCCATAAAAGAGAACCCAGTTAAACTATACACAAACTTCTGAGATTAGAATATGTGTGTTTCTAAGCCACTAAGCTTACCGTAATTTGATATCTATTCAAGAGAAAGCTAATACATAAACTTGCATCTGTCAGCACGTATCAGGCGATCTTTGTGCCCAGCACTGTGGCAAATGGCATGGTGGTACAAAAAAAATATGTAATCTAGTTGCTGTTCAGAAGCCAGTTAGAGAGTGAGAATCGTCAGTAGATGGAGGAGGAGCCATAATTTATGATTGCCCTAAATCTCTCAGATGAACCAAAAAATCAAACACTCACAGACAACATCTACCATAAAACTACATGGCACGGTGTCCCCGTAAACCCCAAGCACAGGTGGCTGAGGACAAACTATCCAAAGTTTCAAGACCCATGTGGAATAAGGAACTGGATGGGGTAAAACAGAGGCAAGGCAACTGGGCTTCCGACAGCCCCTAACTTGCCGGGGAGAACAGCAGGTCAATCTGAGAAGAGCGGCTGAAACTGGAAAGGTGTCCCACAGGATCCGGTTCAGGTGTGCACCCTAGAACATGGCAATGGTGTTTGATGGTGCTGGGTCCGCTTAGCCCTGAGAAGTCCCCAAACTAACACACAGGAGCTCCCTTCCAAGGCACAGCCCTCCAGAGAAGAGAAACTGTGGGACACAGAACCCAAACCAAGCAGGATTGAGATAGTGGAGGCAAAGGGGACTTTAAAAGGGGGTCCAGATATTAGTAGAAAAGGAAACAGTCCAGATATATGAATTTTCTAAATAATTTTTGAATCAAAGAAGAAATGACAAGGAAATGTTAGAAAATATTTTCAACAGAATGGTGACTAAAAATATGTCAAATTTGTATGTAGGATGCAGCTAAAGCAGTATTTGGAGGGAGACATTGAAAGCTGTAGATGCTTATGTTATCAAAAAAAATGTAAACCAATTATTTAAATTTTCACCGGAGGAAGCTAGGAAAAAATGAATTAAATATATAAAAAGAAAATGAATAAAGGCATTTTAATCAATTGACTGCATTGAATTTGTCTTATTTTTTCTGTTTAGTAGTTTTCAGTATAAAGGTTTTGCACTAAGAAAGCAGAAATCAACCACAGAGATGGAAAACAAACAAAACCCAGGAATTTTAAATCTTAAATTTTGTTAATTGAAAAGATTAATAAAATTGATAAGTCCCTAATAAGAAAAAGAGGGAGAAAACAACAGTTACCAATTTCAGAAATGAGGGAGATTATCTTTATAGATCCCACAAACATGAAAAGGATACTGAGAATATATTAGAAAAAACTTCATGTCAATAAATTTAATAGCAATTGAAACAGATAAGTTTCTTGAAAAAAAATCAACTATAAAACTAAACCAGAAAATGAAAAATTTGAAGAGCCCTATATGTATTAAGTCAATTGAGTACCAAATTTAAAAATCTTCCACAAAGAATGCTCCAAAAACAAATGATTTCATGGGTGAATTCTGCTAAATGTTTATGGACAAAAATAATACTGACATATACAAACTCTTTTACAAAACGGAAGTTAAAGCATCCATCTCATTTTCAGATCAGTATAACTTATATAAAAATCTGACAAAGACATGGCAAAAAAATTATTGACCTTTTATGAATACAGATGAAAAAATTCTCAAAAAAGCATTAACAAGTCAAATACAGCATGACCATGTGGGATTTATTCCTGGAATGCAAAGTTGAATTGACATCTAAAAATCAATGTAACTTATAAAATTAATAAAATAAGAGACTGCCGGCCAAGATGGAGGCATAGGTAGACACACTGTGCCTCCTCACACAACCAAAAGAAGGACAATGACAAATTTAAAAAAAAAAAAATCCCCAAAACTGCCAGAAAATCGAACTGTATGGGAGTCTGACAACCAAGGAGTTAAAGAAGAAACATTCATCCAGACCACTAGGAAGGGCAGGGATGGGCAGCCAGGGTGGAAAGGACTTGTGTCAAGGTAGTGGCTGGAGGACAGAACAAGGCGTGACTGGCGGAGGAGGTGGTCCCACATTAGCATACAGATAAAGTGGGAGGAACAACTGGAGAGCGAGACAGACGCCAAACCCAGGGTTCCAGCATGGGAAAATAAAGCCTCAAACCTCTCACTAAAAAAAACCCCTGAGGGCTGAGGCAGTGGAAGAAACCCTCAGCCTAACAGCAGAGTTCGTTGGAGAGACCCACAGGGTTCTAGAACGTACAGAAACCCACCCGCATGGGAATCAGCACCAGAAGGGCCCAATTTGCTTGTGGGTAGTGGAGAAAGTGACTGAAAGCTGGCAGAGAGTTGAACAAGCGCCACTGTTCCATCTCGGATCCCTCCCCTACATACAGCATCACAATGCAGCGATATGGGTTGCCTTACCCTGGTGAATACCTAAGGCTTCACCCCTCACTACACAACAGGTGCCTGGAGAGAAAAAAAAATGCCCCAATGAAGAAACAGATCAAAACTCCAGAAAAAATACAACTAATTGATGAAGAGATAGCCAATCTAACAGATGCATAGTTCAAAACATTGGTAATTAGAATGTTCACAAAATTGGTTGAGAATTTTGCAAAATAGAGGGGGAAATGAAGGCTAAGAGAAGTGAAATAAAGGAAAATGTACAGGGAACCAACAGTGATGGGAAGGAAACCGGGACCCAAATCAACACTGTGGACCAGAAGAAAGAAAGAAACATTCAACCAGAAAAGAATGAAGAAACAAGAATTCAAAAAAAATGAGGAGAGGCTTAGGAACCTCCAGGACATCTTTAAATGTTCCAACATCCAAATCATAGGGGTGCCAGAAGGAGAAGAAGAGCAAGAAATCAAAAACTTATTTGAAAACATAATGGAGGAGAACTTCCCCAATCCGGGAAAGGAAATAGACTTCTAGGAAGTCCAGGAAGCTCAGAGAGTCCCAAAGAAGTTGTACCCAAGGAAACATACACCAAGGTCCATCATAATTACATTACCCAAGATTAAAGGTAAGGAGAGTGTCTAAAAAGCAGTAAAAGGAGAGAGTTCCCTACAAAGCAGTTCCCATAAGACTATCAGCTGATTAAAAAAACAAAACAAACCTTACTGACAAGAAGGGGCTGGAAAGAAGTATTCAAAGGCATGAAAGATAAGGACCTGCATCCAAGATTACTCTATCAGCAAAGCTTTCATTTTGAATGGAAGGGCAGATAAAGTGCTTCTAAGATAAGGTCAAGTTAAAGGAATTCATCCTCACCGAGCCCGTATTGTAGGAAATGTTAAAGGGACTTATCGAAGAAAAAGAAGATAAAAAATACAAACAGTAAAATGAAAATGAACTCTTAATTATCAACAACTGAACCTAAAAAACAAACAAAAACAAACTAAGCAAACAACTAGAACAGGAACAGAATCACAGAAATGGAGATCACATGGAGGGTTATCAGCAGGGGAGGGGGAGGAAGAGAAAGGGGGAGAAGGTACAGATAATAAGTAGCAGTAATGGTAGGTAGAAAATCGACTGGGGGAAGTTAAGAATAGTACAGGAAATGGAAAAGCCAAAGAACTTATATGTACGACTCAAGGACATGAACTAAACAGGGTGGGGGGGAGGGTGGAATGTGGGTGGGAGGGGGTGTACAGGGTGGAGGGGAATAAAGAGGAGGAAATGGGACAACTATAATAGCATAATAAAATATATTTTTTAATTAATAAAATAAGAGAGACATCACCTAAACATTTTCATAATGCATAAAAAGTATTTGGAAAACAAAACCCATTCATGGTAAAATATCTCAGCAAATTAGAAATTGAAAACAACTTTCTCAGTCCAATAAGCAGCGTATTTGAAAAGCTGGATCTAACAATAGATGTGCTTAATGATGGAAGAATACCATTTTTTTCAGACCATAAAATGCACCTAGGTTTTAGAGGAGAAAAATAGGAAAACAAATTTTGAAGCAAAAAATGTGGTAAAATATTTAATAACATAAATACATAATATTTTACCAATGTAAATGTAAACAGCAGCATTAACAACCATTATTCCTCTAAAATTTGGGGGGGTAAAAAGTGTGGCTTATAGTCTGAAAATGTGGTAAATGTTTTCCCTCTAAGATTGGAAACAAGGCAAGCTTGTACATTCGTACATTTCTAGTCAACACAGAACAGGAGGTTCTGGCCCCCCAAATGATATGAACCAAAAAAAGAAAACAAAAACAAAAAAACAAAACTAAAGACTTAGGCTTAGAAAAAAAAAAGAAAAGAAAAAAATTTATTCACAGAAAGCATGAACTTCTGAGTCAGAACTAATGAGGATTTAATTAGACTGGTGATCCATCACCTGAGGGAAAGAGGGAGGAGTTTTATCAAGCAGCACAGTTTTCGAGAGATGGAAATTTTCTCTCTCTCTCGCTGCTTACATGGGTGTAAACTTTGTCAAAGGTTATTAATGTGTGAATTTTCTTGTGTATGAATTACCCCTCAATCAATTGTTTTAAATGAAATTGTATTTCTTAGGTCTGCCCACGGAAAAGACCCAGCCAGTGACCAACCCACTGCACTGACACTGAGGTCTTGGAGAAATGGTTGATTCCAATCAGGAACATTGTACATTTACATAATCGAAACGCTCTAGCACACTTTTTGTCCTGCTGTAAAGCAGGATGGCTCTCATGACAATGAGGGTGGTACCAAAAGACAGGTGCCAGGTCTGGAATGCGCCTCATGGAGCAGGCTCACTCATGGGCTTTTCCCACCCATCCCCCATGTCTGGAAGGAAAGCTCCCCCTTTCTGCAGGGTGGTGCTTCTGTCCCTGCCAGTGGACTAGGTGACATGAGCATCATGGCTGGAAGGGAAGCTTCTTTTGTTTCTCCTTTTCAATCTACAGCAGTGGAGCATCCATAACTCAGCAAAGGTTTCTATGCTCAACACACAGGATGCCAGAGAGATCCACACATCTGTACACGTGAAAGTGAGTGGATTTGGACACCTAGAGGAGTCCGTGCCTGTAGTCGGACACCCTGGTGGAGGTGGCTGAGCCCACAGCCCCAGCAAACCCCATTGCAGTAGTGAAGACTGCCAGTGACCCCAGCCCTGCCCCCAACACAGCAACAGTGAGGAAAACAAATGTAAAGGCTGAAGCAACAAAGGCTCCCCACCAGCAGCTGCGGTGGTCCTGCACTCCCAGAGAACACAGTAAACAGCCTCAGCTGGGGCCAGCACACACAGCCCCAGTCCCCGCTGTAGCAATGGCACCCACGATCCCGGCCCCCAAATCACAGCAGTAGCAGAGGCAAGACTGAACAGCTCCGATACAGAGAAGGCCCCATTGATCGCTTTCTCCCCCACCTTTCTCTCCCACCTTCCTTCTCCTCCCATCTCCTCCTCCCTGTTTCCACGGACAGTGCGGTGCCCTGAGACCCCGGATACACTACAGGCACCTGACATCTGAGAGACACCAGTGGCAACACCTATGACCTCAACAACACCTATGACCTCAACAACACCTATGACCTCAACAACACCGGCAGCAGCAAGGAACAAACAGACTTTCGGAACAAGAGTCAATAATGAGGGCACTCAGGTGGCATCTCTGGAAGAGGCAGCAGAACCTGAAGAATGCTGGCTCTGGAACCTAACCAGACCCAGCCTAAGTGAAGGAAAACAAAATCTTGTGCTATAGCACCACCTACTGGGAACTAAAGAAAGACCTCTAATTACCAACTTGAATCAAAGTAAACAATGCTTTACCTAAATAAAAAAAGTATCGACTACCCCAAATGCTCTGGCAGAGGACAAACTCATCAAAGTAAAACTCATGAAAGATCATGGTGATACAGTATCACACACAAAAAATGACAATTCTCCAGAAACCAAGTCTAAAGTCATGGAAGATTGTGATGGAGCTGGTAGAAAATTCAAAATAATTGTGGTAAAGAAACTCAATGAACTCCCAAAAAGCTCAGAAAGGAAGTTCAGTGGACTCAGGAATATCTCTAAACAAGAACAAAAAAAAAATACCAAAGCCAAAGAAAATAAATGAGATGAAAATTGTACTGGAAAGCATTGGAAATAGAGTAGATAATATAGAAGAGAGAATTAGTGAGCTTGAAGATGGTAATCTAGAACTAATTCAGGTGGAAGAGGAGAGAGAACTAAGATTTTTTTAAATGAAGAAAGGGTACAAGAACAATCCAACTTCACCAGGAAAAGCAATATAAGGGTAATGAGTATCCCAGAAGGAAAAGAGGGCAGAAGGAACAGAGTGCTTATTTAGAGAAACAATCATTGAGAACTTTCCAAACCTGAAGAAGAAACTAGCTATAAAAGTTACTGAGGCTTACAGAACACCTAATTATCTCAAAGCAAAAAGACCTTCTTCAAGACAAATTATATTAAGACTATCAAGAGTCAGTGATAATGATAAAAAAAATTTCAAAGGCAACCAGGAGAAAAAGACAGTAACCTACAAACAAATAGCCATTAGGCTATCAGCAGATTTCTCAGCAAAAATTCTATTGGCCAGGAGAGGGTGAATTGACATATTCAAAACACTAAAAGATAAAAATTACCAGCCAAGAATATTCTGCTTAGGAAAGTCATCTTCCAGCTATGAAGGAGATACAAATGCTTTCCCAGACAAGCAAAAGCTGAAGATGTTCATTATTTGTACACCTGCCTTATAAGAAATGATGAAAAGTGCCATGGCTGGTGCGGCTCAGTGGATTGAGAGGCAGCCTGTAAACCAAAAGGTCGCTGGTTTGATTCCCAGTCACAGCACATGCTTGGGTTGTGGGCCAGGTTCCCAGCTGGGAGTGCAATGAAGGTGACCACACACTGATATTTCTCTCCCTCTCCTTTCTCCCTCCCTTCCCTTCTCTCTAAAAATAAACAAATAAAATCTTTAAAACATAGAAATGGTGAAAGGACTTCTTCCACCTATAATGAAAAGGCAAAAATATGCAAAACTTTGAATAAGCTGATAAAAAGAGAGAATCCAAAAACTGCCATACAACTGCAGAGTAGGATGTTAAACACTTAATCGTAGCATAAAGATTAAAGGGGAAAAAACATGAAAAATACCTACAGTGACTTCAGTTTGCTAATGACCTCACAACATAACGAGGGATAATTTGTGGCAACAAAAGTATGAAAGGGGAGGAGAAAAAGGATGAAATCTGCACAGGTGAATAAACACGGGTTGCTATCTGCAGAGAAGGGGCTGTTTTTTAAATGAGATGTTTTCTACAAACCTCATAATAACCATAAAACAAAAATCCAGAGAAAAGACATAAACATAAAAATGGGAAATTGAAAACATTGTAAATTGGTATAGTCAGTATGAAAAACAGTAGGGAGAGTCCTCAATAAACTAAGAATAAAATTACCATATGATTCAGCTATTCTACACCTGGATATTTATCTGAAGAATACAAAAACACCAATTCAAAAAATATATGCACCTGTTTGTTCCCAGCAACATTATTTACAACAGCTAAGATATGGAAATAACCAAAATGTTCATCAATAAATAAATGGATAAAGAAGTTGTAACACACACACATACTGCTCAGCCATAAAAATGATGCAATCTTGCCATTTGTAACAGCGTGAATGGACCCAGAGAGAATTGTGCCAAGTCAAATAAGTCCGAAGGAGAAAGGCAAATACTGTTTGATTTCACTCATATGCAGAACATAAAAACAAAACAGATGAGCAGCCGTAACAAAACAAAAACAAACTTACAGAAGGAGACAACACATTGGTGGTCACCAGAGGAGAAGGAGGAAAGAAATGGGAAAAGGAAGTCAGCTGAGCAGCGACAGATGGAAATGTGGCCTGTGGTGGCAAGGGGAACTCGCTGTAATGTACACAGACACCAAATTATAGTGTGTGCCTGACACTTACTGAATGTTATCAACCAATGTAACCACACAACAAAGCAATAAAGTTTAACACTAATCAAGAAAAACAGGCCGTATTGAAGTCACACTGGTCAAAAATGGAGCAACCTAAGCATCAATAATAAATTAACATCCTCATATATGTTTAAATCCATAAGATCATTAGAATACTTAAAAACATCAAATCAATTATTAAATCCCTTCAATAATGCTAGAGAAGTACTTCAGTATATTTTAAACTGGCAAAGAATCAAATGTTAATTCTGCTTTTACTGTGCAAAAAATAGCTCAAATATCTCAATATGGAAAGGTTATAGAAAAACTGCGGCTAATAAATAAAGAATGAGTGATAGAGTTAGGACATTACCATTGGCTTACTGGATCTAGGCAAGTCCCACACCCACCTGTGGCAGTTAAAAATTTGGAGGGATATCTCAGCTGCAGAGGTTCCCCCTGAGGAACAAGGAGTCCCAGCCCCAGACTAGGCTTCCCAGCCTAGGGTTCCAGTGTTCAAAGGGCGGGGAGGAGAAGTCCCCTAACTCTGGGCTGTGTAAACCAGCAGGGATGATGGCTGAGTGAGACTAAGGGCTACTGGAGTCCCGGGCATTCCTCTTAAAGAGCCCACGTACGGACTTACTTGGATTCATTGACTCTGAGCTCCAGTGCTGGGGCAGCGGCTCAAAGTTACCAGGGACACGGGAGGAGCGGAATTGTCCGGCTTCAGGACAAGGGCTGGTCCCAGACAGAACTTCTGGCAGAGGCTATTGTTCTTTGCTGAGCTCTCTCCCTGCAGGCACAGGTGAGCACTGTTTCTGAGTCTCTGTCAGCTGGCTCTCGCTGTTTGCCCCACCCTGGTGATTCCCCGAGACTCCGGCCCACCCAAATTTCAGACCCTACCAAGCTGTTTCCAGTGGCTTTTCCATGTAAACAACCTATCTTGGCTTTTGCTCTGGACTTTTTCTAACATGTTTCAAAGGTCCACAAACCCCAAATAAGCATCATCTGGTCTCAGCACGTCCCATACCTCGGGCTAAGCAGCCCCAAGCCTAGCACAAGTGGCAACTACCTGCAGATTGACTTGTAGCTCATGCTGGGTGGCCTGGGCAGGGTTGACCTTGACCTGATGGTCCCCAGGGACTCAAGAGCCAGCAGCATACCCAGTGGACAGCTTCAGACCGATCAGAAATGTCACCCAACCACCATCATGAACGGCATACTTACAGGGCAGACTTATCGGGCACCAAAGTCCCACTGAAGCGAGTCCTGCTCTGTGAAGTTGGCCCCTGCGTAGCAGCTTCTCTGCTGTAGTCACAGCGGGTCCTCGCAGCCTACCGGCCTGGGAGTCAGTTCCTCCAATTGACTTGCCAACAGCGATCAAGGCTCAACTACAGCATAAGAGTGCACACAGCCCATACAGGGGCGCACCTGGAGAGCCCTGCTTATGGGACCAATGAGGCTGCGCCAGGGCCCTTATAGGACACCTACTACATAAGGCTACTCTAGCAAGACTGAAAGACATTGCAAATGCTGGCTGTTATTATCAAGCAGCTAGTTTAAAACAAGATCATTTTTTACCAGTCCTTCAGTGATTACACTGAGAAAATCACAGATGTAAGCAAACAGCCTTGCTATTACGTGACTAGCTACTTGCAGCTTGGAATAAATTCTCTAGCAATACCCCATAGAAGATTTCAAGAAGGATTTATTTGGAAGTAAAAAATGTAGTTGGAAGTGAAGATGATATCATCTGGACATTGGGTGTGATGAGTCAAAAAGTGTCGTCCTAGCGATGACTAAGAACTTGAGTTGCAATGAGGAGTTGAAATAAAACTGTCTCACGAAATGTGAGATAAGAGCGAAAGGCAGTATTTCTAAATCAAGATAGGATTTTATATAAAAAGCCACTTTAAATATATTTGGTGTATTTAAATGAACAAATTAAACGTGTTCAGTAGACATTTCACTTTTTCATCGACATCACCAAAAGTTTATACATTAAAATTGGCCAAATCCCTCTTTCTTCTGGTGGGGCGGTTCCTCACCGGGACAACGGGACGGTTTTGCACCTGGGACTGCCCATGTTCTGGCATGTCCGGTGCATCACAGGTGCTGCCGGTCAGAATACGGGTCACGTGGGCAGTTAAAGTCCAGGAAGGCCTCGTGAAGAAAGGTGGGAGGAAAGTGGTAGGTTCTGTATCAGCACCATGGAGGGCTTTCCAAGTACGGAAAACAGGTGACTAAAGACACATGAACAAAAGAGAACTGGACCTGGGACTCTTCCCCAAGCACTGGTTGGAAAAAGGACTTGCTTGGTTAGTGTGGAGGGCCCAAGCAGAGGACGACTCGGAAGAGGCTGTACCTGTGAAGGGAGGCCAGGCTGGGGAAGACCTTGAGAGTGCGCTGGAGGGCCCTGGATCCGTTCTGAAGCCCGTTCTCAGAGAGAAGTCAGGCCTCTGGGATGACTTTCACAGGCCGCATACACTTTTGCCTTAATAAAGACCAAAATTTTCTCTTCCTCACTCCTTCTTTTCCCCTCTAAAGATAAATAAATAAAATATTTTTAAAAACATTAAAAATTATACAGTGACTATTAATATAAAGATTCGTATAATTCAGGCTGCATTGATTATTTTTGTATTTATTGTTATATTTGTTTTCCCTTTCTATTGTAAAATAAATGAAAATTGAAACATTTTCATGGGCACCTAAGAGTATCATGGGCCTTAAGTACTATGCCTGCTATGCCTAGAGGGTAAGTCAGCCCTGATTAATATTTGCAAATTCACATTTTATATGTAGTATAGGCATTTTATGCTTAAGAAATTATGGTCATTTTATTGTCAAAATTATGGTCATTTTACACACATGCGGACAAAACCGTGCTCTGATCATGGAGAGGTAAGTCTCACCTGGATTGCAAAATGCTTCCATGTGGGCCAAGCTGGCTCTGGAAGGATAAGACCATTCATTGTGGCTGCCATTTGGCCATGACTGTGAAAGCTCCTCAAATGGATAGCAGAACTTAGTGGGAGAATTTAGTGTGCCTGAAAGACTTATATATGGGTCTACTTTGGGGAAACAGCTCTCAGGACACTAGGGAGGAGACGGTGTTCATCATAACGGGAGTTGGCCTTAGAAAGGAAAGTCAGATCATCCTCTGAAAAATTATACGAGGTTCAGGGGCTGGTGTGTATTGCCTGAAAATCAGGTATTTGAATCCGATTACCATATGCCCTTGAGAATTACTACCACTATTTTCTTTCTGTGCTAAGTATAACCAAGAGAAAGGCCTTGGGCCATTCCCGGGGAAGGGCGTTGAAGCAGTGTCAGAGAATCCTGTGGGACTGACTGGAGAGAGAGTGGCAGCAGAAACTGCAGCTAGAGAAGACTAGAGTGCGGAGTTTCGGAGAAAACCGCCAGGTTCGCTCGCTCAGCGGGCCTTTTCCGGAAGAATCAGCTGGTCAAGCCGCCTGAGTTGATACTGCCTCCTGAGAGCATCTGGGTGTTCTCGCAGTTATAAAGCTTCCTTCCCCTCTCCATTCTGGTGATCAGCAATACTAACTACTGTGAAGGTATTTTTTTTCTTTTGCAGTTCATCACAGGATAGTAATATGTTGGATTGCTATGTAAATTTAAAGAAGTCATAAACACCATTTATTACCTTGGTAAAATTCACATCATTAGAAAACAACTAGCCCTGGCTGGTGTGGCTCAGTGGATTGAGTGCTGGCCTGAGAACCAAAGGGTCACCGATTCGAATCCTTGTCAGGGCACATGCCTGGGTTGTGAGCCAGGTCCCTGGCTGGGGGCATGTGAGAGGCAACTTGTCGATATATTTCTCAAACACTGATGGTTTTCTTCTTCTCTTCCTCCCTCCCTTACCATGTGTCTAAAAGTAAATAAGTAAAATATTTTTTAAAATTGTGATTTTTAAAAATATTTTTAATTTATTTTTAGACAGAGAGGAAGAGAAGGAGAAAGAGTGGGAGAGAAACATCAATGTGTGGTTGCCTCTCATGTGTCCCCTACTGGGAACTGGCCTGCAACGCAAGCATGTGCCCTGACTGGGAATCAAATTGGCGACCCTTTGCTTCACAAGCCCGTGCTCAGTCCACTGAGCTACACCAGCCAGGGCCAATAAAATATTGTTAAAAAACAAACAAAACAAAAAACTAAACAAGGCTTCCCTCTTCAACCATTGGAGAAGGCGTTGAGTCTCTTTCCTCTGAGGGAAGATGATTGATCCCCTACTGAAACGACCAGGACAGTACTCAGGAAAGACTTGCCTGCCTGTGGGGCCCAGGAAGGGCTGGAAGAGGGACACTTAGCAGCAGGGTCACTGATGAGGTTGGAACTGAGGGTAGAACGGGGAGATGTGTGAAAAGGATAGACCGGGGCCTTGCAATGCCAAGTGCGGTCCCTGGACCAACAAGATCTGCACCAGGATATGTACATTCTAACAAAACCCCCAGGAGATCTGAAATATAATTGAAATTTTGGAAGCACTGGGCTAGGATGTTAGCTGAGAGACTGAGGAGGGAAGGGTCGATTCAAAAGCGTATGTAGGTGGCAATCAGCAGGCCTTGGTATCTTGATATTTTTAAAGATAGAGATGACTCAGATTTGGGAGATTAAAGAAAACCAGCAATTTCCCAACCCTCGTGTACCCACAGATAATTGATAGTCTAATTAAAAATCATACCTATTAATTAAAGCAATAGCCCCACTGTCAGATCACATGTTTTGTTTTGTCACGTTTGATATGCCCAATGGCATTGTTTTTATGCATTCAAGAAAAATTGAATTGTCCTTTTTTGCTTGATATGTTAAACTCAGGTTGTACTTACTTATATCCATTTCCCTCGTCATTATTTCATTAGGATTTCCTTTCTATGCATTTTTATATAACTTTGGACATAGCTAAGTATTAGGATAATTGCAAAGGATGGGCCAGCTTTCTCAGTGTGTAACCTATTCAGTTATAATTAGATAGTGTGAGGGCTACACGTGTGCTCTAGATATGAGCCCCATAGTGTGTGACTTACTTTAGGGGACCAGTAAGAATGGTCTGATACCTGGGGCTAAGAAATGGATCGAACAGCTTCTTCTATGGGCCCATAATTCACAGTCCAGGAACATGAAATTGAGTGACTCAGGGTTCATCTGTTGGACGAAAGAATCAAGAAGGGAAGAGAAAGGCATTGCGTCTATAAACGTAAACAGCACCCTTTTGGTACTCATATGCCAGGCATATAGCCAAAGGCTGACAGTCTCAGGGACTCATCCAGATGTTTTGACTATACGATACCAGCCTTGAGGACATTTGCAAACATCCAAATCATTGAATATCCCTTCCCATATCCATTCCATTGTTTTTGTCCATCACATGAGGAATGGGGGTACCTCTTGCCCTCACTCCCAAATGCAGGGGGAAGAACCACCAGTGAAACACATGACCCACCCCTTCCAACCTCTCTTCATCACCTAGCTACTTCCGCATTAGGGTTTTAATCGGGACCAAGGAAAACAGTGTCCTCTGAACCTTTTTCTCCCTGGACGAAAGGAGAGCGAATGCAGTACTTTTTTGTGTGCTGGAGATGGAGGATGATGAAAGCTGCAAGTTTTGTTATTCGTAATATCGGTGATTTTTGTTTTCCTAAGGAAAAAGAAGTAACTCAGAGGAATTTCAGTGCTCAGAATGCTGAGAGGTTCTGGCTAGTCCTTCTTGTAACAGTAGCAAAGTGAACTCGGCATCCTCCTGCTTACTTCATAACACCGAGGCACTTCCCTGCCTCCTAGATATTATCATTACCCCCTACAAATTCTAAACTGGTAGCCCGAAGGCAAGGTCTGACCCGCAGACAGGTGTAGTTTGGACCACAGAGTACTTTACAAAATTTGGACCAATGTTTTAAATTAGATAAATTTCGCATTCTTTGTATGGCAAAGATCAGCTGAAACTGACTTACCCCAGGGTGCCACAGTCCCCACTGTTCTCTGACTTTGAGGCCAAGTGCCTTGTCTGTGAGATCATAGAAAAGAGAGGTATCGTTTTTCCGACCCCAGTTCCCGGCACAGAATTCCTAAAACCCTTGTAATTTCCCAAGTGATAAGAGCACTAGAAACCTCTTTTGTTCTAACATTTGTTCTTTGGCCCCAGTTCCTGACACAGAGCTAAATCCCTGGGAATTCCCTAATTCTCTATCTTCGCCCTGATAGAAGTGTCTTTTGTTCTAATGAGGTGACTCCTGGTGGGCTCCTGGATGGGGGCGGGTCACCAGAAAGACAAACCACGATTAGAAGCTTGACATTTTCAGCCCTAGCCCTCATCCTCCAGACAAGGGAAAGGGACTGGAAATGGAGGTGATGCAACCTTCATAAAAATCCCAGTACGGTGAGGTTTGGAGAGCTCGTGGGTTGGTGAACATATTTACAGGTTGGGCAGGTGGTGCACCCCATCTCCATGGGGACAGAAGTTCCTGTGCTTGGGACCCTTCCAGACTGTGCCCTGAGTCTCTCCTCTTCTGTCTGTTCCTCTGTATAGGGGATATAATTTATCATACCCTTTCCGACACAATAAACTGGTAGATGGAAATAAGTGCTTCCCCGAGTTCTATGACCTGTTCTAGCAAATGACCGAGTTCCTGAGAGGTCATGAGAACCTTTGATTTGTAGCCAAGTTGCACAGAAGCTGTGGGTGACCTGGGGACCTACTCCTTTTGATTGGCATCTGAAGTGGCGGGGTGGCAGTCTCGTGGGACTGAGCCCTTGACTTGTGGGGTCTGCGATAATGGCCTGCTAGTGTCAGAACTGCACTATAAGACACCCAGCCAATGTCAAAGAGCATATCTTGGTGTGGGGAATAGAAACCCACATCTCCGGTGCCAGAAGTGTTGGGAGTGGGGCAATAGTGCAAGAGTAAAGGAGTTTTTCCTATTTGGTGCCGGTTTCATTTATTGATTTTTGTTTGTGATACCTTATTTTTCTTGAAATAGAAAAAGATCTATTTGAGCTTATGGGTCCATTAAGAGTGAGACAGCAAGAGAGTTGTATTTCAAGAAAAACAGGAGCACACAAATTTCCTTCTGGACTTAAAGGGAATTCCTGCATAATCAATAGGCAGATTGTGTGTGTGTGTGTGTGTGTATGTGTGTGCGCGCGTGCATGCATTGAAAAGTAACTTAAGACCCTGGAGGCTGCCTGGGCCCTGAAGTCAATGAATGAGTGGCTGGCCCATCTTCATCTCCCAGGTTTGAAAAGGAGAGCCTAAATTGCTTGTGACAACAATTAAACACAAGTGTGCAGCACCACCCTATGCAGGGTAGGAGACGGCTGAACAGAAACATACCTTGAGTGGGGGAAGCCTGCTTGGTGGGCTTCTATAGCAAACGTTGTGGCATTCCCTTTCCTGCCTCTCCTCAGTTGGGGAGTATTTCTCGTCAGAAGCTGCAGAGCAAAGATCTCTGCCTCTCTGCCCCCCCCCCCCCGCACACAGGGCCCTAACACAGCCCATGAGAAGACTGCTGACTGTCTGTTTCTGGGGCTACAACAAAGTACCACAGGCTGGATGGTTTATAAACAACAGGAGTTTATTTTTCACAGCCCTGGAGACTGGAAGTCTGAGGTCAGGGTGCCAGCAGGGTCAGGGTCTGGGAACGGCCCTCCTCCAGGCTGCAGACGGCTGGTTTCTCGTGCCTTCACACGCCAAAGAGCGGAGAGAAGAAGCAGGGTCCTGGAGAGATTCCCAGAAGGACGCTAGTCCCATTTATGAGGGCTCCACCTTAATGATCTTATCCACTCCTAATGACCTCCCAAAGCCCCCACCTTCTCCTACCATCATAGTGGGAGGGAGGGTTTAAACGTATGAGTTTGGGGGGAACACAAAGCTTTAGTCCCCAACACTGACCGCCGTCCAGGGTGGAGAGCAGAGCTGCAGCATCTTGAAAGCAGACAGAAGACAAAGCTACCTGGGACGATGTATATGATCACAGCACAGGTGTTCTGAGCACATCCCCAGGTTCCCACCTGTGAGAAAAGCATGAGTCAAGACGAGAATTAAAGGTGAACTCTAAGTGCGTGCCTGAGCAAACCCGAGCACTGGGGTAGTGCAGAGAGACAAAGGACCATTAGAACCTTGAAGAAGAACCACTCATACCCTAGCAGAACAGAGATGAGTCCCTTGGCTGAAACCCCTTGTCTATCTCCTAACCCTCAATAACAGTTGTTTAACAAAAGGAATTGGAAATTTCTATAGATTGTTCATGAAGGGGTCCTGGTGGAGCAGAAATAATATTCTTTTTTATTATTTTTGGGGGGAGTGGAGGCAGGGCAGTGAAAATGATTGGCACTTTTTTTTTTCCAGAAAGACTCTTCGGTCCTTCTTTGGGGCAAAGGAAGGTGGGAGGTATGTCCATTGCCCTGGACCCTCGTGCCTTAGAGAGCTGGCCTCCAAGGAAGGTGTAGGCGCTTTTTGTTAAGGATAAAGGATCCTGCCAGGGCAGGATGGGTTAAGAAGCCCCAACTCCTATTCTTTCGGGGTTCAACACTTTGAGAATCTTTCTTAGACTGAGACAGATTCACTGACAGCTGCTATCAGGACAAACCCTCAAGAGGAGATTTTTCTGAGGGAAGGCAATGTCGGGGCTGTTAACCCACGGTCCCTGCAGAGGGCAGGGGGAGAGGGTGTTGGGGAGGGTTCCCTTGGCCCAGCAGAGGGCTAAAGCCAAATGCCCAGGGCAGCGGCGAACCTTAGGAATTACGTAAGCACATGAAGGTTGATTACAAGAGTTGTAACTTTGGGTCAGTCCCAAATTGGCATCACTTGACCCTTCAGGGTCTCACTGTAATAGTGGAGGTGTCCCCCAGCCTGTGTGGGGTCAGATTCAATAGCCAAAGTCAAGGCAACAGTGGTATGAGACCACCCTTCAGCACTCTCTCTCCTTTTGGTTTGAGTAAGCCTCTGACGTTCTTCATCAGTTCAAGGTGTGGTAAGCTGGTCCTTGAGGGAGACTGCTATGCTCTGTGAGAATAAAGATAGGCTTGAGCTCATCAACTGAGCCATGAATAATAAGCTCTAGGAAACATGTAAAGACTAAATGCATATGGTTATCACTTAATCACACAGATTCTGTCTTTCTTTATACAATTCCTGGCTGTTTTGTGTGACTTTGAGTTAAAGGGAAAGAGATACCTGGACAAAGAGGCTGCTTCTGGGCAGGTGCAGGTAGGACTGGGGCTTGGCAAGGATGAACCAAGCGATTAGCCATCAGTCTTACTAATGTCTGCCTTGATGAGTTTATTTTTGTCTGGATCCACAGAACGGCTCGTGTGCATGAGGTGGAGGTGGGGGGGTGTTGAAGGTGAGTGGCAGTGGGAAGGAAGTATGTCTGCCTAACATAAGCGCGGTGGCCACTTGGCTGCTAGAGGGTAGGTGCCATTACCTGTAGCAGGTACATTGCTTGCACCTACCTACTCAAGGCAAACCCTGAGCGAGGCTGGTGGGGTGGGGGACACGTGCCAGCCTCTTGAGTTATCATAGCCCTGGAGACGGGCCTTGAGGCATAGAAGGCGACACAAGAGTGGGAGCTGGCTCCTCTCAACCCACCGCTTCAGTCTGGGAGCAGTGGGCTTGGGATATACATGCCCGCCATTTAGCTGAACCTGGGGAAGTTTCGGCATGTTCTGAGGTACAGCAATCACATTAGCACATACCAGCACAGCTTGAAACGGCAGATAATAAGCATTAATCTCGCTAATAAAGTCATTAGTCAGCTGTTCGGTCTTGAAAGAGGTTTGTACACTCAGCTCGTAAAGTAAGCCCCGGTTAGATATTAACCTTCTCTAACTGCTCTGCTAACCTCCTGGTAGCTCTAATGGGATCAAAAGTTTCTCCATCCTTCCATGAGATCCTGCTTTCCCTTTCCTAATCACACTGATACAAAGTTTCACAGAACATTTTTATGATAAAGTGTTTAAAAAACACGTAATGTGCCTAATCTATGAACTTACTGGGGAAAAAAAAAACAGAGGGAGAGGAGGAGTGATGATGCGCAGTCACCCAGGAGGCTGTTCCTGGGAACACATTTCTGCAGGACACCTTGCAGGGAGGTCAGAAAAGCTACCCATCCTCAACGGTGCTAGGGTCAGGGTTGTCTTCCTTCTCGCCCAGGGCGGTGGCATAAGGCCCGCCCTAGGTCCAGTTGTCTTGCTCCTGGGTAGAGTGCAAAAGAACTCCTTTATTTTTTAAAAATATTTTTCAAGGATTTCAGTTTATTATTTATTTTTAGAGACAGGGGAAGGGAGGGAGAAAGAGAAGGAGAGAAGCATCGATATGAGAGAGAAACATTAATCGGTTGCCTTTCGTACACACCCTGACAGGGGACCAAACCCGCAACCCAGGCATGTGCCCTGACCAGGAATCAAACCAGTGACCTCTCTCTTTGCAAAATGATTCCCAACGCACTGAGCCACACAGGTTAGGATGCCATATTTCCTCTGTGGGGTATCTTTGAAATGAATTATGCACTATCTAGACAAGGCTTTGCAATCCCTGTACATAGAGCACTAGGGACTAGAGTAACTCAGATACCTGGAACTGCAGCAAAATGGCCTCCAAGACTTGGCCCATTGCTTCTCTCCCTCCATCTCCAGACTTATTTCCCCTCCCCCTCTGCCTTGTTTTGCCTGCTCAGCTGAGAAAATCCTGTTTTGCTTCCCTACTCTCTCAGTCACTGCACAAAGGTTCAGAATGCCCACCTCTTCCGGTTCCCCCTTATCTCATCCCCTAACCTGTATGCCTTCAAACTCTGCCATCAACCTCTGCATTTTACTAAAACCATCCCAGATGGCCCCCTGTACTTCATCATCCCCTCTTCTTCTTCTCTCATCGCCGGGCACTAAGAGGTACAGGGTCTCTGCATCACAGACGTTGGTTTTCAAATATTTTAGAATCTAAATCTTCCAGGTAGACAACATCCACCACCCAGTGGCAAATGAGAGCCACAGCAACATGCTGAGTGTCTGTGACAGGCATGAGTGTAGGTGCCTGGGGATATGGAGGTGAACAAAACAGAAAGTATCCTTACCTCCTCGAGCTGACATCCCGGTGGGGTACAACCTGTTGCCAGACCTTGGGGGCGGTTTTATTGAAGTTCCATGAATGCAACACAGTAAGACTTTGTATTTATAAACATATACTAAAAAAATAAGGTAGAGAGGTTCTGATGTATTTTTGATGAGAACACATGGACAGGTATTCTATTGAGACTATAATTGTCAACAAAAAATGGTTAAGAAATGTTTAGATCATTAATGGTATCCTGCTGATGGATTCCCCTCCCAATGAATTTTTAATACAAGCTAAGTTCCCCTTCATCTTGAACATTATCTTATTTTGCACAGATAAGTACAATTATCAATGCACTTACTGTTTTAAAATTTCTCATGCACATTTATTTTTCCATATTATGAATGCAAAATGTAGGTTTTTAAGGGCAGAGGACAGAACAGAACACGGGTGTATTTTCGGTTCTTTGGTCTGAAAGTTGCACGAAGCATTTAAGAATACAGATAGCCAAGCTCTGACCATTCAGAACAAGTACAGCTTTCTTGGCTTGCACCAGCTGAATTATAAGCCCCTGAGTGACCCCAGGAAACTGTCTCCGCTCAACTAAAGGGAAACTGATTAGACCTAATATTCCCATATTAATAGTCTGCAGGTTGATATGAGCCCTGAAGTTCTGTTCTGTTTTGCTTTGTTTTTGGCCAGGCTAGTATATTGAAAATTAGACAGAGTGCACATTCTCCAGTTTACCACAGGCCCCACCACTCTCTATAGTGTTTTCGTAAATGCTTTGCATACATTTATATAATCAGCCATGATGCCTGCCTGGCCCATGATGACATCTGAGTCTGCAGTCCCTGAAATGAAAGCTTTCCTAAGTCTCTGCTCAAAGAATGAGTTTGTCTTTGCCAGCGATTTATTTTACCCTTGTTCACTGCGGGCATTTCACAGTCCAGTGTCCTGGATAATGTTTCTTAAACCAATAAAGAGATAACATACTCCAGAGCAATGAGAGATCAATTACAATATTGTTTTAGACAAGGGCAGATGAAAGAAAGGAAGTCCAAATTTCGTTGAATTTCTATGAGGTTGGCTCTTGGGAGTGATGGTTTAACTAATTGCAAGCTGATTTCTGGCTACCAGTGCAGAAAACAAAAGGCCTCTGTTGCTGGAGCATGTTTCATGGTGCTGACGTTGAAGGTCCTTCTGGAGGCCTCTGCATGGCTTTCCCACTACCAGTAAGAGAAGGTTGCCTTTACCAGGGTGGGAGCTAATGCCCTAGAGGTCTTAGTAGAGGCATTTAGATCAACAAAGGGTGCCTTGCCCAGACCAAACACTCTTGAATAGTCCTCACAAAGTCTCTATATTCATAGTTTAAATGTCCCCTTGCATTGTTGTTGCCCCTCCACATTATTTCCTTTGATAAACCACCAGTGGGGAGGGACCCTTGAAACTGAGCTCCTGTGTGTGTACCAATGACAACAGAGGAGTGGATGACGTCCTGACACAGCCTTCCTCACACTTCTTTCAAAACAGTTTGCTTCTAAAAACAACTTCCTTTTTGGAACCAACAGGTGGATTTGAAGTCACATGAAACCAATACACGACAGTCTCCTTCTCAGCTCTGACACTCGTGGTTTTAGTTCTTTCTCTCTCCCTCTTAGTGTTCTGCTGTTTCTCCAGGACGCAGTAAGTGCCCTGGAAGACGACAGTTAGATGTATGACTTTTAGATGCTCTCAAGCTTTGTCCTCTACCCTTCCCAGGACTTGGGTTCTCAGTTCTGTTTAATTTTATCAGTGTAGGGTGAGGGAGGGAGTGACAGATTTTTAAACAGAGTTGAAGTGCAAAACTTAGCAAAGGAAATATGGACACAAATTTTTTTCCCTTTCATCCAACCAGAGAACTTAGACTTTCTTTCGATCACTTGCACCCAGCTCTCCCTGGTTGGTTGTGGCAGGTATCACTCTAGGACAGAAGGCAGGACTCAACTGTGGGGTCTTAAACAGTTGGTCTGGCTGGCTCACTTCTTAGGGTATAGTTTTGGGAGCTGGGGATGAAAGGAGAAGGGGAAACTCACCCAGTATCACCGAACTTAGAATCCTATTGTCCTGGCTTGAGCCACCTGAAGCTATAAAGGATAGTTTCCTACCTTAATCCCTCTATTATACTGCCCAAGGGCCCTCTCCAGCTTCAAATGAGTTTGTAAGAGCCAAGGAATTCAAGCCCAGCAAAACAACTCTCAACCAATAAGGAAGAGTCCAAATCAATACCCCTGGTTTCAGCAGGGCAATTCTAAGGCACGTTCTGCATGGTTCCCTGAGGAGTCCCCTGCAGGACTCAGCCTCGGCTGCCCAAGGCAATGACCTGATCATTAATGCAGGTTTCCCCTGCCTCCCTTTCTTGGTCCCTTGTTTGTGCTTCTGGGGCCATCACCCTAATAAACTGCTTACATCGACATCTTTATTGTAGGGTCTCCTTTTGCGGAACTCAGATGAAGGAACTTTACCCCAGACAAGGGGCATTAGCGCAGTGGTGGGTCCGAGGCTTTGGAGCCAACTGCCTGGGTGCGCATCACATCCAGGCTCTACCACTAACCAGTCACCTAGTTATTAACCATTCAGAGCTTCCATTTCCTCATCTGTAAAATGACAATAACAATCGTAGCTACCTCATATGATTGTCATGAGGATTCAAGGAGTCCATACAAGTAAGGCATTTGTAAAGTTTCTGGCACATAGTAAATGGATAATAAGTGCTTGCTGTTATTATCTAATAAATCAGTCTTTTGGGTGGGGTCCAGAAATGGTGCTGTTAAAATAAACTCCCCAAGTGATTCTCATGCACTATAAAGTCTGAGAACCACAGAAACAGAGACACACCTTTTGGCATTCCTGCGCACAAGGAGAACACTTGAGGGAGTCCATTCCACTCCAGCAGATAAGTGGCCAAACCTATCTCTTGCATAGCCTGGAGAGAAAATAGAGAGCTGCGTCACTGTGCAGAGCACTGGAGAAAACAGTGACAGATGGCTCCACACTGAGGGTTCACTCGAGGGCTGAATGCATTCCTTTTTCATCCCTTGGTATTAGCCTTATTCCCAGATTAGGTCAAATAAATCCTAAACCACATTAGTTCTTTTAAGCCAGCAGTTCCCCAAGTAGGGTCAGACCCGTAGTATTGGCCATAGCTGGGGGCTTAGCGAAGGTGCGATTCTCAGGTCCACTCCAGACCTACTCGGTTTTAAACTCTGGGGAGGGCCTGGCGATCTGTGCTCGTGCAAACCCTCCTGGTGGTTCTGACACGGGCTAAAGAGGATCCTCTAAAACCTTTCTCCATCTGTTGCCAACATCAGGGTTTTCCCAAAAGTGTTTCTTTCGATCAGGTCCTAGCAAATGCAGTTTAAAAAAATGAAATATCTGCTTAGTACTGATTGTGACTAATGGGGCCCAAAGGTCCCAAAGGGCAATTGTCCTTGATTGTCCTATTAATTGTCCTACTAATTGTCCAAGGGCAATGCAGTCAGACTTACAGGAACACCCACTCCAGAGTTTTGCAATACTAGGCATATCTGAAAAATGTAATGGCTCAGTCATCGTAAGTCCTAAATATTTCCTGCATACCACTGGACAAGGCTTCTCACAGTGACTTTATGGTATTTGGGCCCTTCTGAGCCAAGAAGAATATAGAACGAAAAAAAAAAAGAAGGAATTTAGGAAGTTTTGTTCACATTCAAGAAAAAATTAGCTGAAGTTATGAAGCAGAAAAAAAGAGTAAAATGAAGGTTTACCTTATCGAAATCAGTTCTTCTGGTGCCCATTGGACAGAACAATCATGGTCAAGTTCACTTCACCTGTTTCTCCATCTCTGACTCTGTGGCCCATTTTCTGACTCATAACTAAAAGAATTTGGGATGAAAACTAATTTTTTTCAAGTTATTCCTGGGACGCTCTCGAATATCTCTACTACTAATATTTTGCATGTATCAAAGACAACTATGTGTGTTTGTGTATGATCTTACTTAATCCTCACACCATCCCTATGTTACATTATTATTCACATTTTACAGGGGAAGAAACTGAAGCACTGAAAACGTAGGCGATTGTTTGCGGTCACACACAAGGGTGGTTCAAACCCAGGCAGTCTGATTCTTCACTTATCGCCACAGACTTTTGAACCACAAGATAGACATTACTAATCATTTCTCAGAATAATACAAAGAATTAGAACATGCATTCTACGAAATAATAAATTTAATTTTTTAAATTTCAGAGTAATTTTAGATTTATAGAAAATTTGCAAACAATAATACAGAAAGTTTTAGGATGTCCTTCACTCAGCTTCTTCCCATGGTTAACACCTAACCATGAACACACTTATTTTAAAAACTTATCAACACTGGTACGACACTATTAGCTTGGTGGCCGGCTTTATCCTGATTTTACCAGCTTTTACATGAGCAGGTTTTCTGTTCCAGGATCCAATTCAGGAGACCCTATCACACTCTCTCCCTCATCTCCTCTAGTTCACGAGAGTTTCTCAACCTTTCCTTGATTTTTATGACATCAATAATTTTGAAGAGGATGGGTCAGGTATTTTGTGGAATGCCCCACAATTGGGGTTTGCCTAAAAAGTTTTCTGAAGATGAGACTGGGAAACTGAGTTTTGGGGAAGAAAACCAGAGACATGAAGTGCTCTTCTTATACCAGGGACAGTATGACATCAACACGACCTATCACCGGTGATCTTAACCTTGATCAGTACACAGGTGGCCTGTAGTAGGTCTTCTCATGGCAGTGTGACTGTTGCCACTTTCCAGACTCTATTCATTGGAAGCAAGTCACTGCCAAGTCCAGCCCACACTCAAAAGAAGAGAAACTAAGTTCCACTTTCTGGAGTAGAGTCTCTACATTTACTAGTTGTAATTCTTCTGCATGGGAGATCTGTCCCACCTCCCCTATTTATTTATGTATTCAATCATTTATTTATATTAATATGCACTCATTCTTTGGGTTATAATCCAACAGTACCATTACTCATCTTCTTGTTCAAACTGTTCCAGCTTTGGCCATTGTGCACTATTGCAGGTTGGCCCCTGGGTCCCTTAGACATGCTTAGTACCTTTTTATTGATTTATTTATTTTGAAACGTTCTTAATTTTGGGAACAACAAGATGCTCCAAGCTCATTTTCTCTATTCCAGCCCTTTCTCCCAGCAGCCCTCATTCTTTTTACTGGAGAACAGCCTTTAGAAAGCAAGGTCTGGACACTGGTCACGTTCATTGCTGCTGGGTATCATCAATTCTAGACCCTGCCAGCTGACAGAGCACAGAAATGTATGTCTGTGTACCAACCCCTGTAAGCACACGCACCTCTGTTTATTTCTGTGTCTGTTACTGTATCTAGCTACCTGCATGTATTCATGTTAAATATATATTAAAATAACATATATAGTAATTAATATATTAACAAAACATAGATGCATATATATATATATTAAAATAAATATAATGTCCTACTATCATCTCTAACCCAATCCAGTACCACAGAGGACATTCTAGCCTCTCCTTCTTGTTTATTTGTAACTTTCTGTGATGTTATTTACTTATTTGTTCAGCTCACAGCTCTGTAAAAAACAAAGTCACCAGCTAGAGTAAGGTGTCATACAGACTTCTTTGTGTCATTAGCCTTTGATACCCAAAGTACCATTTTTGGAGGTTAGGTAGGTCCACTCCTTTTTCCCCTCCCCCTGCAGTGAGGTACCAATATACATTCGTTGTAAAATTAAGTTCACTGGTCACAGTCAGCATTCTGTTCTGGAATGTAATAGATTTTTTTAATAGTTTATTTACAACAGGATTTATTGAATATTAGGATTCCTAGAAACCATGTAATGCTTTATATGTTTTTCAGTATATTTTAGGGTATTGTGTATGTATGGGTCTCTATCTATTATTCAAGTTATATGTGTTCTCTGGGGGAAAAGACCTATAAATACAGGAAAATAAAAAGAAAAGAAAAGAAGTCACCAGGAAGCCTTTTGCCTGGCAATAAGCATGGCCAAAGTTCTAAAGTATTTTCTTCTAGACTCTTCTAGATGGTAAACAAAAATGGCATGAGGCATTTCACATCATTTTGAGCCTGCCTTTTACTTTTACTAATTATGAACATACAAAGTATTTTGATACTTAAAGCCTCAAATTAAAAAAAAATATTTTCTCCCCTTTTCCCCGGGAATTTCAGATTAGTAATTAGAGACACCAGACAATGCTCACGCGTTCTTGCCGGTAAACATCTGTCTCCTGGCAAAGGGAACTGATTAGTACAATATGCGCAAACATTAATTGATGGTGTGAATTAAGAATCAAATCCCTGTTTTAGAGATGTTATACACACAGGGCAATCAAGGAAAGCATTGAACCAGATTTGTTCATAAATTCCATTGTGAACTGAGGAATAGCTAATTTATAACTGCATTAGCCTGTAAAGTAATCTATTAATAAAATTGGAAGTAAAATTGGGCATAGATTCATGATCTCAGTCAGTGGTGGGTGCTCACTGAAGAAATTTTCCCTGCAAATGAGGTGGGGACCTCATTACCATGCTCAGCAGACCAGGGCGTGAGTGCCTGTCCTTTATTCTGCCAGTGCTGAGTAATGTTCCAGCAACCCAAGTAATTCATTAAAGTTAGTGAAAGACTTGGGTGCATAGTTAATCTTCTTTGGCGTTAATTAATGTTGTCTTTGGTTTGAAAAATGTTTCATAATTTACTGAAATGGAAAATCAATTGCTTATCGGGTTTGTCAAGGTAACCACACCTTCTGCTCACAGCCCTTGCCCTTTGTGCAGAAAAATCTGGGCCCTGAGTCATCACAGCTTTTCAGAACCTTTGCTTTCCTACTGTGGCTTGGACTCATTAAAGGTCAGGGAAAAGTACCCAGGAAATGCATCCAAGGACTAGTGTCAAGATAAAATTCAGAGAGACCTAGAAAGTCCACATGGAAGGGGAGGCGAGAGCCTGAGAAGTATTCATTCATTCAATCAGTCTGTCAGTCTGTCAGTCAACCAAACGACTGTTGCTGTCGATTCAACACTGACAACATACCAGGCACCATGCTAGGCATTGCCAGTATAGATGTTAAAGAGTTGGGGTGTCAGGCAGTGCTGCCCCACTTCCAGCTGTGAGGGAGAGGAGGAGGCAAAAGTAGAAGAAGACGAGGGGGAGGAGGCATTATCAGCCAAGCCATGTTCCCACACACAGTGCCACCCTGAGGGGCTGAGGACCCAGGCTGGGAGTCCAGCCCAGTGTGGGCAGTCACAGCGAGGCTGAGGGTGAGGCAGCTACTACTGATGATGTGACCCTCCAACCCACAGGAGCTGGCCCCCAGCCTTGGCATGTGCCCTTTATTCTGGGCTGACCCCGAAGTCCAACGGTGACATAAAGGGTCAACTGTCCAGAAGGTGATTATCTACCTGGACCGTTCAGGGAAAATGCTGCTGCTAAAACTGGATTCACTCAATGGCTGACAAACCAGTGCCTTCAACATCTCCCAGGAGGTGATCAGAATATTCTGTGAACAAAACACAAGAGCCACAAATCCATGCTGCTGGTGGTAAATGACTACAGGGCCTGGCTGTCCACTGTGACATTGGGCGTGAGATGGGCAGCTGCCTCAGACCAGGAGATGGCCTCCTATTCCACCTTCAGTCTAGCGGGTGTCTTCAGCCTCATCCAGCAGATGACAGAGAATACAGGGACAATTGGGTCCCACACGCAATGTGCACTGCCTTCATCTGCAGCCTGTTCTTCCCAACGGTGGGGTGAAGAGCATGTCCCAGTGCCTGTGTTTCCTCTTTAACATTGTTTATACCCACAACAGTGCCCATGAGAAGGAGAAGAAGAGCTGGAAGGATGAGTTTGCCTTCACGCAAAGCCTGGATATCAAGGTCAGCTACGAGTAAGAGGTGGCGTTGGCCAGGCTAGTCCTCAAGCTGTTGGCTCACCCATGGCAGCAACCCTGACAATGTCACATCTCCAACAGCTTGTTGGAGGATGATGAGGGCCCACTGAGACTAAGGTCACCGTCTGAACCATCCTTGTTCATCTCTGCCTTCTTGTACAGTGAAACCCTTGGCCTAGACTGCTGGTTCTCAAACTAAACTCTCTGGGACCCCTGGGGGTTCCAGGAGGTACCAGGCTACCTGGAGGACCCTGGTAGGAAACCTAACATTCTAGGAAAAATCCCGGGGATTCTGGATACCCATTTGCCACATTTCCCAGCCCACACCTTATTCCCAGTTTGCCAATGGTCACTGTTTGTCCCTGTGTGATTTTTGTTGTCAAAATTAACCCCTGAGACTCTCTAATTCATGTCAACATCAATAACAACAACAACAACAACAGATTTGGCCTAGGGTTGGCAGGAAGGTGGAAGAGTGACCATCACATACCACTGATGGAAAAGTAAATGAATATACCTTTGTGAAGGGTGGTGAAAATTTCATTGTATTTATCACTCATTAAATTGTGTATACCCCTTTTCAAATGAGTCCAATTTTGAAAGTACATCCTATGAAATTCACTGGTTCTTTAATACTCATGAATTCTGTATTTGCAAATGTGCCTTCTCACTAAAATTTATTTGTAAGCCCAAATCGATCCCCGTGGCACTTTCGCAGTCATCTGTGACAAGCTGTGTCCACAAGCTGACCTGTATCTTCAAGAGCCACCACCTAGGTAGCAAAACTGGGCATCCGTCACGGCCCACTTCTCACGTCTCCCACCCCCTATGGAGAGAGCAACCCGGCTCCTGGTTTCATTTAGTGTCGGAAAGCAGATGTGAGGGAGGTTGTGTTTCCCAGTCCCCCACTCAGCAATCCCAAGCCCTGAATGCGCACAGTGGTGCCGGGGCCAGGATGCCCCCCCCTGGGAAATTTAGGTGGAGAAGCTGGATCGTGGCTCATGGCATAAATTCATGCTCAAGAACAGGTGCTGAGCAAATGGACAGACTACTCACGGGTCGACTCTGTGCTTCAAACATCTGTTTAATCAGTCAAGATCGACACATCAGCCCGTCAGCAGAGATCCACGTGCTGGGACGTGTTTGTGCTATTTCTGAAGCCAAGACAGCGGCTCTGAGGGGGCACATTGCACCCCACGTGGTTTGTCAGGCATCGACCTTCACAACTGTGAGTTCTCTTTACTTGTCTTGCTTTGTCTCGGCAAACGCATTCATCCATAGCTTAGCCAGACATGCACATGGGGTGCAGAGCTATGTTATAAGTCCCAGTGCCAAATTTCTGGGTACTTCCGAGTGCTGGTTCTCCAGTTTGGCTACATCCTGTTATCCCCCAATTTAAGAACTGCAGGGCCTGCATTCCTTCTCAGGAGAGTCTGATTAAACTGGTCTGGGGTGCAGCCTGAGCACTTGGAATTTTAAATCCTCCCCAGGTAACTCAATATGCAGCAAACGTTGAGAAACATTGCCTTTGAGGGTATGTTGTGAGGCCAGATTTTTGTGGGGTGAGGGGGGTGTTGGGGGTGTCACACTGGCTTCTCAAGAGGTACCTCTTATCCAACTACATCGGAAACGTCTATGAAAATTTCTCCTTCAGAGAGGCTACAGAAATGAAAGGAGCAGCTTCTCCTAACCACGCTGTTTACAACGCAGAGGCTGGGAGGCCGGCTGAGCGCAGGGTGACGTAATGCCAAGGAGAACACCTGGCAGGGAGCGTGATGTCCTGTCATACTCCGAATGGCCAAGGCTAAAATGCTCCAGGCTGCCGTGGAGCTCAGTGACGGCTTCCACAAAGTGGGAGTTGGCGCCAATGATGGTGCGAAAGCAATCAGAAAGAACGCCTTCTAAGATATGTTCTCTATGCCTGGTGCACTGGTACAAACGCCACCTTTCATGTCTCACGACAGACACCTGTCACTGCCGTGGAGTTGCACTGAGCACAGAGATGCAGGGTGGGGTGCTGGCCCAGCAGCAGTCCCACACAGAAAAGGAAACCCAGAGAACCTCCCCAGTCTCCACCCCACCCCCACCACCATGTGACCTCTTCAGCTTGGCAACTAAACGATCCTCAGAGCAGTAGCTGTGCGCTCTGATTGGCAGATACCACCCTGGTGTCTGAAGCTGTGTTTGTCACAGGTCCAGGACTCACCCATAGATTTCCAAACGCGGTTCCCGTTCCAAGGCAGGGAGCCATTCTGTTGATTTTTCAAAAGCAGTTTCCTGAGGGCAAGGAAGTCAGGACTTCACTTCTCCCCACGCTTGGCCCATCCCTCGTGGATTCGAGTTAACGCAACAGTCAGTTTTGCTACAGCTTAATCTCATTTCAGACTCTCCTTCCAGTACGTCATTAATCCTCAGTGTTGCCTAAACCAGCAATCCGGTACAAAGGTTTTTCCCAAACCGGCCTTCTTGGAGGGGACACCATCATGAACACAGACGCTTCAGTGTAGTTCAAGGGTTATGAGGAAGGACAAAGAAATCTCCGTCTCTGGACTTGGCGTGGCAGTGGAAACAAAGGTGACAGTTAATAAAATTTTGGCTGCAATGAGGAACTCCTTGAAAATGCCCCCTTGCTCCCATGCCTGGCCCTTTGTCTCTTCACATTTTCCTCCCACCACATTTTCCTTAATAAGGAAACAGTATTTGAAGTCTTTGAATTTTTCTGGTAAAATATCCTCTCGGGTATGGTTTGCTCTGCCCGGAAGTCTCTCTGGAGATCACTGGTTGTAATTAGGAACTTTTGTAACTCTGCCTGGAGGTCACTCATTATAATGAAGATGTTTCTGTTATAATTCATGGAGAAACTCCATTTGACCCTGCATCATCACAGGTAACTCAAGTTAGAAGACTGATGAATAATGTTAAAACCTCAAGCAAAATTTCTTCATACTCATAACCTCCTCATGTTTTTCAACCCTCTCACCACTTTCTGTCCAACAGTTCCAGAGAACATGGCCCTTGGCTTTATGTTATCCTTTGACCGAGGAATAAGAATCTGCCTATCTGGCCTAATGTCCCTGTCCTTGACTTTGCTGACCTAAGACAGGAGTGGGGAGGGGGCTCCTTTCTCGGGGGAGGATACCGAGGCTGGTTTTTAGCAACCCCACCTGAAAGAGTAGAAGGATCTGATTCACAACAGGGCAGGAGCTATTTCCAGAATGTGAGGCAAGAGGGAGAGAGGGATGAGGGGGTACAAGATCTTACAGGCCCTGTTTGCTCGGATCCGACAGCCTGAGAACAGGACGAGGACTAACCCTGCCCAACCGCAGGCAGGCGGGCGCTGCCCCCTCCCACCTCCACCCCAGGGGTTTATTTTTCCTCTCACCGTAGGCCAATACAAGCCACATGGTATCTGACTGAGTCAGAAGGAACTGGATTCCTGCGGCCTCTCCAAAGCCACATCCCAGGTTAAAAGCTTAATCCTCCAGAAGCTGAGTGTTTGTGGGAGATCCCTGTCCATTGAAAATGCTGCCGGCCTCCCCCCACCCCCGGCCCCCAGGGACAAGGTTAGCTTTCCAACATTTTCCCTAAAACAACTTCAAGGTGCAAATTCAGAATTTCCTGCTGCGTCACTCAGCATTTGATGCCTGGCCAACATGTCACATATCTGATTTCCCTGGTTTTAAATAATTATCACTATTCTCTCCCTTCCCCGCCCCCACCAGGAGGTGAAGTGTTGAGTTCTGGTTTTTCACATGAACACTGATGGAGCAGCTGTGTGCACAGGGCCGTGTGCTAAATACGATGCATCTCCACTGTGCCCAGCAGGACTCTACCGATGGCCAAGGTGCACAGTCACTGGATGCCAGGAACGCTCACTTGACTTCTTAGGGTCAACCCAAAATGCACAACTATAGAAAGTGAGGCCTCAGGCCACCCTTGAGCATAACCAGCCTGCCCTCTCATTAAATCAATGAGTAAAGAAGCCCAGAGTGATTAAGAGACTGGGTAAACTAATTTCACAATGCTGTTGACCGTGCCAGGGCAGGACCCAGGTTTCCTACCTGCTGGACTGAGAGCCATCTTGCCCTCTGGTTTTCTTTCCAAGACGTCAGACTGGCACAAAGGGACGGTGCCTCTCTGCCTGGTCATGCTATGCTTGACCCCAAAACGCTCCCTTTTCTCCATCTTGCTGTCTCCTACTTATGCTTCAAAACGCAGCTCCCACTGCCTCCTTCAATCTTCTCTGGCACCCCAGGTAAGATGGGGGACCCTCTCAGTGGCCCCTAGTGCTCCCCACATTCATAGTACTCACAAAATGACTATGGTTCCCAACTCCCCAACCTGTAAACTCCTGGAGGGCAAAGAGTATGACCTTGACTTATACGAAAACAATACCTGCGCAGAATGCCTGATGCATGTTGGCAGCTCGTTCCTGTCTGGGGGTGACAACGTGAACGACATCCATCATCATATCATCAGAGCATCGTGCATCCCAAGTCAAGTGGGGAGGATGAGCTGTACTTTGTGGGCCTTTTGGAATCTGATGGCCTATTTAGGTGGCAATAAAAATACATTACTTAAAAAATAAATAAAAACACGCGGCTGTGTTAAGTGGGACCCTGGTGTTGTAAAAACCCATTTTCCAACACCGGGAAGCGGAAGCCGGCGAGGAGCTAATTATATAACAACTCAGTGGCTTAACCTGGATTTGCAGGACCTTATCAGGAAGCCATGTTCTTGTCACTGAATTTGCTGCCTCCCTGTCACTTAGATAAGAAAGGCTTTGTCATGTGAGTCTTTTCATGCTCTGTCCCTAAGACAGAGTGCAGGTTTCCGCAGTCCGGTGCTCAATACCCAACTATCTCAGCCGTTCAAGGTTATAGTACAACCACATAGCTAAGACTTCTTACGTACTTATCACTGGAGCCATCAGCTTAGGAGACAGAAATGGGCCCAAAGATTTCTTGGCCATGAGACCTGTGAGTCACGCTGTATCCATTAGAGCTCCGTCAGGCGACGGGCAGAGAGCAGGGGTGGCTTCCCTCCCTGGAGCGGATGGGGGATGTGGTTGGCCTTTGGCAGCGCTCTGCCTCCGCATGGGTAAGTGAGTTGAACTCAGGCAACTGGAAAAGAAATGTTGTCTAGGTTAGGACTAAAGTGTCCCAAGAATACAGGTTATTGTTGTTGATAATGAGTATTCCTTACAACCTGTGAATCATATAGCAGTTAGTACTAATGGCAGTTAATACTCATTCCTAATATCTATTTCTACATCAGACACAGGGTGGAGGTGGAGAATATGGCTCGGAGAGAAGAGAGGCGAGCAGCGCTGAGGAGGGACAGGTGCCCTCTGCATGTCCTTCTCAATTCTGCTCTAGGGACATCGAGCCTGGAAGGCCACTAAGTGCCATAGCCTCCTGCTGGCTACAGGTGACGGTGACATCTCTGGAAGACCCACCCTTCCTTCCAGAGACTGCATAGGATCACAGAGCTGGGAGGAGCTTTGGAGACCCAGCGTGGGGACAGGAGGTGACTTCCTAGGGCTCACACCACTTCTTACAACCACGTGCTCTGGTGCCTCTGCGGCCACAGATATTGATGGAAAGGGCACACCTGCTTGCACACTGCTAAGTGTTTTCTTGGAGAGTCATGACGACTAGAGTAAACGGCTTAAAGATTTAAAATTTGCCTTTCGAATGTATCAACTCCTAACACTCTACTTTCTCCTTTTATTTTTAAAAAATAAAATGTCTTGCATTATTAACAAGCAAACAGTGATATAAAACTAACTCATGGAGTAATGACCTGAGCAAGAACATCAACCATCTGAAATGTGTGCAGAAGCTGGGAAATGAGTGGGAAAGATTTTAGGCACTGTGTTTAAACACGGAGACTTTGTTAACTCTTACCCAGATGTCAGGTGATTCTAAAAAGCTCCATTATGTGATTTTCTAGCCCCAAAGAGACCAGAAGAAGGGGATTCACAAATGGAACATGAGTACTATTAGAGTTAACCATGGTGCCACAGGCTAAATGAGAGTAATGACAGAAATCTTCTCGAAAATCAACGCAGGGAGCAGAGGACAGCACCGCTGGGTTATCGAGTGCCCAACGCTCATTCATAGCACTGCAGCAGGCGGCCTCTGGTTGTGTGAGATCTGAGGCTTACGCAGTTAAAGGAATTGTCATTAGGAAAAACACTATGAAGATACAAAACACAATTGGGTATAAAGGAACATTTGTTTGCAGTGGGAAAGTGCATGCATGTACATGTCCCTCCTCCCAAATTATCGGTCCCTTTTTTCTGAGACCTGTCAGCAATTTGGCGACTTACCGGAACAGTCTGCAGTGGCCAGCCAGGGCCAGCACCCCAGGCCTGAGATAACGAGGGGCTCCTGGTGCTTATGCTTCATTGGTCTCCCAGGGAAACTGCGTTTTTCCCTTCAAAGCATTTTTCATTAAAAAAATTATCATACAGTAAAATTGACCACTGGTGGAGTGTACGGTTCTAAGGATTTTCACACATGTAACCATCACCACAACCAGGATACAGGATACATCTACTACCCCTCCAAAAAAAAATAACTCCCTCATGCAAAGGTGTATACATTTTAAATACAACATGGAAAGAAGCAATTTCTGCTAGCTGAGACGCTCATTACCATGGAGACTGCATTCCCAAATGGTGGCCTGAGGAGATGCTGCTGGCACACGGACCCACGGCACCTTGGACAGATGGTAGGTGAGCCTCAGGACCAGTGGTCTAGACTACTTTCCACAGTCCCTTTTCCACCTGGTGAAAGCTGAACTTTTTTTTGTCCTCACCTTTCCCCGTTGGTTTTTTTCCCCCATTTGTTTCTTTTTAAATCTTCTAGAACTTCTTTCGGAAGGCACTATCCCAAGAAAAACAAAACACCGTGTCCTCCAGCACGTGAACTCCAAGTGCTGACACACACAGGGAATATCCACACAGGCACAAGCGCAGATGAACCGAGCGACCAGGAGCAGGCCTCCTCCGCCAGTGTGGCTTCCCTGTTGCCTCCCTTTGAAACCCCAGCCTCGCCATCACCACGGTGGCCTCAGGGACTTTCAGGCACCCTGATACCTCTGTGTCAGTCTGACCCAGCTGTAAAAACCCTGTTCCCGTGGATTCCCCAATTAAACTAAAACAGGTGTAATCAACAAGGAAACCAAAGGGAAAAAGTACCAGAAGCATGAACCGTGCAGTGAAACAGCCTCTGCCCCTCTGGCTAGTGGGCTTTATCCTAGTCTCCCAACTTCGGTGGCTGCGCCCCAACTCCAGAAACCTGCCTGTGGCAGGGCACCAATGGTGCAGCAGAAGGTTCAGAATTTGGGCCCTGAGGGGAAAGCACATTTGAACCCATACTCGACTGCTTGCTGGCTGTGTGACACTGAGCAAGTTACTTAACCTCTCTGTGCCTCAGTTACCTGCCTGTATTAATAGACTGTATGCATGGTGTTGTGGGGAATAGGTAAGATAGTTCTTGACAACTAGTTAGGACGGAGTGTTCGACCCATGGTAGCTATTATTTTTTCCTGGGGACATTGATATCAGTTCAGATTTGAAAGGATGTGTGTGCTTCTTGGGTGACTGACAATACCGATGATCATACTTTTTAAGTGTGACCCCTCCACCCACTCCACCCTAGTTATCTACAGAAGGTTGGCTTCTCCCTAGAAAAGCTCTATGCTAATAACTGTAGCCACTGAGCAAGGACAACATCCAAACTAGACTTACAGAGCTGTATGAGGAGGGCTATGGTCCCACAGATTTCTAAGCCTCTTGCCCTTTTTTTAGATTAGAGATTTAACCAGCTGTTCATAATCGGTATCCTTAATCCATTGCAGAAAAACAGATTCCTCTCAAACTTCACCACACAGAATGTTTCCAAACATGTAGACAGAAAAGAACACGGACATTTTTCTAGTTTATAATATATAGGCAGAGCTACCCAGCAACTGCATCCCTGGAGAACAGAGCATGAGGAAGCGCCCAAGTGTCTCTCTGTGGAGCCTGTAAAATAAATGTCTCAGAAGTCCTGGTCTGTAGGTGAAACCACTGCCCCCTAGAGGCGAAAAGACTACTGAAAATAACAAGGCTTTTTACTCAGTCCTTTAAAGTCTGACATGTGTAAAAGAGAGCACTACTACAAAATAAAACAAAGCAAAGCAAAGCAAAACCAAACCTCTGGGGAATCCTTTCTGGTGGCATAAACCTTCATGTACTCAGGAAACAATTTTTGATAATTTACTTACTCCCACAGGACTGATTTATGGGTTTGTGTGATGTCTCCCCCCATTTTCCCAGAATTGTAATTAAGGGTCATTGTTGAAAATAAAAGGCAGCAGGAAGCCCAGAGCCTCTCCACAGAAAAGCTGCGACGGCTGTGGCCTCTCCTAGGACTCGCTGAGAGCCGTCAAGTCTATCGTGACCTGGTACACATGGTATTCTTGCCCCATCCCCAGTGACCAGAAAGATAGAAGGTAATTTCAAATAAATGCACAGCTTTCAAAAAGTCCCCCAAATAAGAATAGATAGGCTATATATAAAAGCATTTTGCAACAAGACTAGTTGACTGAGGAAAATAGCATCTGGAACATACTATGCCGTGGTATGACATTCACTGACCATTAGCAGGAAAAAAAATCAAGCCGTGGTCCATGAAGAGAAATCAACCTTCCCTGGGCCCTGACTTCTCAGAATTCATCACTAGACTCTTGTCTATCATAAGGAAGTTTCCCTACAGCTGCCGAGGTTTTTTTTCTTTTTCTTTTTCTTTTTTTTTACAGGAAATGCAAAGACATTTCCCACGTGACATTTGTGAAAGGCCCAGTAAACACCACCAGTCGGGAAAGAACAATGGCAGAGGAACAAGCCTTTCCCAGCTCATCCTCTAACCAGGACTGAACGCAACACACCTATGGCTTGTTTCTGGCTCTACAATCCTGATACTTTCCTCACAAAGAAGCTCTTAAGCACCAAGCTGAGCTTCCTCTTACTAATCCCCAAAGCATTTCTATGAGATAAGAATAGGAGAGCAGGAGTAGACCCCACCCCAGGCTATTTTAAGGACCTTTTAGAAAGACGACTTGGGTTCGGTCTGCCCACCCCTCTCCTCTTCTGCTACCACAAATCCTAAAGAAACACAATCCCTACAGGAAAGCAAGCTTTCGAAATTCACAACGTGCAATAAGCCCGGATAGACGCTGTAGCTCATAAGCATTCAGTAAGGAGAATAAAAATAAATGGCATTAATTTCTAGTTTAGGGTTCACACACACACACACACACACACACACACACACACACAATGCACACTATATATGTAAGGCCTGAGAACTCTTGGCTGTAAAATAATTTTTATATACCTAAAAAAGTAATAAAAAGCCCAAATTCACAATAGGAGCATGGAATGAGGAAGCAAAGGGGCGCACGGCACACATTGTAATGTGTCTGTCCACTGCCTGCCACAGGCCTTGGCCGGGCACAGAGCCGAGGTTGAAGAGAATTAGTAGCACATGCTGCCATGCTTTTTGTGGGTGGTTACCATGGGAACCTGCCTCTCTGCTGAAATGCTGAGCACCTTTCAGCAGCCGCGTTTTTGTGTTCTCCTGGCCCGGTGTAGAGGAGAAGTATTAGGAAGGAGGTGTGATGAGGGAAGGGGTCAGCACTGCTGAGGGACGTGACGCTTACAGACCAGTGCAGGATCAGGAAAGATGTTGCCCATTCACCTGAAGGTCTCAAGAAAGAGGTGGAAGATGGGTGGGCTTTAGATATGAGCCCGACTCTATATCCTGCAACAAACTCATTCATTCATTCATTTTCTAACGCATTCTTACACTAGGCTAATTTTATGGAGCACCGACTTTATTCCAGCGTATGTACATGGACATAGGAGATGCAAAGACTAATAAACTACAGTCCCCACCCCCAAGGGAGCTCACAGTCCACATGGGTGATACACACACACTTAACCATGATACAGTGCCAGTACAAAATATGTGTAAAGTACCATGAAATTGAAATTATTTCTGAGGGTTGGTGTGTGGAGCTGGTAAGTGAAAGCTGCACTGAGAGGTTAATACTTGCGCGGGGTTTTTTTTGTAAAAGGTTGTTAAATGGACCAAAGGGGACTTGACGTCCAGGCAGGGCACAACCCGAGGACATGGTGTGAGTCTTCCACGTGAGGTACTCAAACACTACTATTGCTAACAGCCCTTACAGCAAGCCCAGCTGCGGCACTATACACTTCATATGCATTCTCTCAGTCCTCACAGTGGCTCTGCGGAGTAATCAAGGCTATCCATTTTACAGGTAAACTGACGGAAGCACAGAGAAGTAAAGGCACTTGAGCGAGTCACACTGGTATTGACATCGGTGGCAGAGCCAGGCTTCTGGCTCTGTTGCCCATGCTCTTAACCTTGGCGCTATGCACATCCCGTTGCCCTGGAAAGGCCGGATCACGGGATGGGGAAAGAGGAGATACAAGAGCCAAGGCTTCTGGGAAGAAAGCGAGGGCTCAGTTATGGCATCCTCCGGTGCTATTTTTTTAAAGCTTCGAGTTTGTTTTCTGGTCATAAGAAGCCATCAAGAGTTTTTAAGAAAGGGTCAACATGAGAACTGTATTCTGACGGTGATTTTGGAGTTCCTGTGTAGGACAGAATGGAGGAGAAATAGCCTGAAGGTTTCAATGGTGAGGAGGGAAAGAGAGAGGGAGTTTAAAACTGGCAAGACCCATGCCACCTGGTTCATCGCAGCGCCTGGCATATAGCAGGCATCCAATAAATGTTGGTTAGGTGAATATTTCCAAGTTAGCTGAGTTGGCAAGCAGACCCTGAATTAAGGGTTCCGGTGGGAGTAGTTTATTTAGGAGGTGCAGGAAACAATCGCAAAAAAAAAAAAAAAAAGTGTGAAATGAGACAGGGAAGGGAGGCACCAATGAAGAGTGCATTTACTGAGCCAGCAACAGTGGTGGGCACAGCTGGGGCTTAATCCTTTGTGGCAATTTTAGGAGTTAATACAGAACACACCTCAGAGTCGTGGGTGAGAAGAGTGGGGTGTTGGGGTATTTAAACGTCAACTCAATCCCTTAGTAGTTGAGGGATGTTCCTGGGGCATGTTATTATGCTTTCCTGGCACCAGAACAGACGGGTTGTGTGTTGGGGGAAGGGGAGTCGGGCACACCGGTGCAGCTGGAAATCGCTGGGGCGCCTGACCAGCAGCAGATGCACGTGCATGGGGGGGTGGGCAGGGTCTGCTACGGAATCCACCGTGGGCCAAAGTTAAAAGAGAGTAGAAACTGTGTAGAATTGTGAGATATCGTTTTCCCAAGAGGATTTAACAATGAGTTTCTTTTAATTTCCTCTCACCAGGACATAGATGTGTTTTTCTTTCTCCAACAGGGATTGTGTTCTCAGTGATGGGAAACTGGTGTTTCAGATCCTTGAACTTTATTACTTGGGTGAGCTCCAGAAAACTTCACTACCCTGGTATGAGGAGCTTCTGTAGAAGATTGTGCCACTCAAACTTGAGAGATGGAAACTATCAAGCATCGTTCACATCAGAGCTTAAGTAGGAGGAACAGAAGGAAGAGGAGGGGGAGGGGGCGGAGGGGGAGGGGGAGGAGGAGAAGGGGGGATGGAGTAAAAAAAAAAAAAAAAGACTTTCGCTAAAATTAGCATGACAAGCCCCAAACCCAGCCCTTGTAACTGAATGTTTGCACAAAACCTAGAATAGCCCTTAAAGCATCTAACCCAAGGTAGCCAGAAGCTAACATGAGATATTTTTTTTGGCTACTCCGAGAAGCATTCAGCTGAGAAGGAACGTTTCTCCCCATTCCCACCAGTTCCCCACACTTGTCCCTCACCTTGGCCTCCCTCTCTCCCTCCCACCCCAGCGAGGTCTGTCTGCGCACGGTTTCTCTGTTTTCCGCCATGACTGCATTCTGTGAAGGTGGGTCGCCATCTAATTCCCCAACCCAAACTGATAAAAACAGAATCCAGGCGGTAACACTACTGTGTCCGCTCATGCAGGACCCCAAGGAAACAAGCCCGCAGAATCTTGTGTTGTGCAAAAGCCAAGGGCTTTTATTTCCAAGCAGTTCCCAGGGCTGCCCCAGAGACCAATGCCACGACCTCGTGGCTCACACATGCCTCCATTGTTACATTAAAATTTATTGAGTGTCTTCAGCATACACGATACTGTCAACGCACTTTCCGAACTTTAAGACAACCTTGCAGATAAAACTCTCGTATCTAACTGTTTATCGACGGCAGAGAGCGGGTGGCAGACCTGGTGAGTGGGGTCAGGTGGGCGACCCAGAGGCACACGGAAGGGAGGACTGTCTTCTTGGAATAATTGTTCCTTTTGTCATCCCAGGCCTCCTTTGGCAAAGAAACTTCCTTCTATTAGGTTTACAAGCAATCAAAAATTATAGCCAACATCTAAATAAACACAAGTGGATTTATTTTAAACCTGTCAAAACAGAGACAGTTTAAAATCATGAGAAGACCACAGTACAAGTTTAGCTTCGCCCACCTTCAAGACACTCCTGTCACTCCCCAGACATTGCCTCATTTACACCTTTACCCCCAGGAGGGAGGACAGTTCTGGCAAGTTATGAGTTATTTACTGCCCCTGGATGGAATGGAAAAGTACGCCTGATGTTGAACATCTTAGCATTTAAAAAGCACAGCAGGATCATCCAAACACCAAACCTCACCAAACTAAGGTGAATGCACGGACAGAAAGACACAGGTATCTTTGGAAACCAGACCGTGAGGGACAGCCTCCTTCAGGCTCATTGGAACTGAAGCTCATTGGAACTGGCAAGGCTCATTACTGAGGGCTTCAGACGGGGCCGTGATTCACGAAGGCGGCCCAAGTGTGGTCCAGAGCAGCGTGTGCCCTCGAGGCCACAACTGCCAAGGAGATGGCGGGTGAGCTGTCAGTGTCTTCAAAGGCTTCTGGAGCGAAGCTGTGCTGCTCCAGCCAGGTGTGCACAGAGGTGCTGTTCCACAGCCAGATCACAGCGTCAGCCTCAAAGCCAACCTGCAACTAAGGAGTCAACCAGTGGGAGCAGGTGAGTGAGCACCGACATCTCTCTATGTCAGCAAGGGCTCCACCACGAACATCTATTCTAGTTCAACTCTACCAGTTAGCAAAACATAAAAGAAATAGAGGAGATGATCCATTAGACAGACTACCTGATTCTATACGATGATAATATCACCTGCGACCATGACAATCTTGGGATAGTAGCCATTCTAGGCCTTCGTTTCCTCATCTGTAAAACAAGGGTGTTACAGGATTCTTGTGCGGATTAAATAAGATAGCTAAGAGATGCAAAGGATTTAGTACAATACTTATCAGTCAACAGAAACTACTATCATCACAGTAATAAGTTATATCTATGTACGGGCAAAACTAATGCAGAAAAGTAAAATCAACACGCAAGGGACATGTGTGGGCATGTGTGGAGAGTGGTGGGGAAAGTATGTTAGCTCTAATGAGGCCAATATGGTTACCCTGCGCATTATATTAAGATCTGAGCTTCCTGGAATCTAGGGGGAAAAGGAGTCAGTAAGATCAAGTTATTCTTATTACTTTAGTAAACACAAAACTGACATATAATTCACCCTCAGTAACTTTGTGAGGGTGCAGGAGTAACACCAATCCTTCCTCTGCCCCACGTTGCTTCTCTCACTTCCTGTCTCCTAAGAAAATGACCCTAACGAATCTGGTTCGGGAGTGTCACCATCTGAAGCCCTGCTTCTAGGGGACCTTCCCTAAGACCCCTCCACAGCAAGAAGCCCGGGATGCACTCTGGAGCCATCTCACTGGTGCCGGTTTAGCCCAAATCATTGTTCTGCTACACTTTCCTTGAGATTGTTTGTGAATGAAGGTTAGACGAGTTTTTGTAGAAACACTTAGCACCACTGTCTATAATAGTGCAAATAAATCATAATTTAAGATCTAGAGAAGAGATCTGAATTTTCTATTTTTATTTTCCCAGGATAAATTGTATTGGCTCCGCGTGTATCTTCAGCAAACTCCATGACAGCAGAGACACTCTCCTGTATTTTCCTTTCATCTTAGTGTGTGTGTTCATGCATAGAATAGCTTGACGATTTGTCAGTCAAGCTATTGTAAGTATGCCAATTATATGGTAGATTTGGGGGTGGAAGCAAAGCTTTTTAAAGGCTGGTTGTTGAGGGAGGTATTTCCAGTTCCTTTCTCTGCCCTCCATTTGTAACGAGCACCTGGACCACCGTGGGTCCAGTGACATGACGTCTCCTTCACTCCGCAGGTCTCTTGTCTGGGCAGTAACGGAGGTCTGAGGAGCTGAAGTGAGAAAGTTAGGGGGCACTTTCAAATGAAGGTAATTAGGCAACACTACATTACACTGAGAAGGAAGTTCCTGGCCTTTCAAAGGAAATGGACTTTTTAGCATTTGAATGATCGATGACATAGTGGGAGGATTTTGCCCACTGGCCCAAAAGAGAAATGTTATGGTCCCAAATGAGTATGGGACTCCATATTCTCCATTTCTTTATTCTCCAAATCTTTATTGAAGGTTTTCACACACTGCTAGCAGGAATAGGAATTGGTAGACTCTTGTGGGGAATAATTTGGAAAAGTCTATCAAAATTACACAGTTTGATATGCATAATGGTCCCAGAAATTCCAATGCTAAGGGTATACCCTACAGGTCATTCAGCATTAGGCACCCAGGTCTTCTACGCAAGATTGGTTATGACAGGAAACGATAGGAAATGACCCAAATGTTCATCACTAAGAAACTGGTTAAATTTATCTATACACACAAATTCGGTGCAGCTAGAAAAAAAGATAAAAAGGCTTTGAGTGAACTGATACAGATTTTTTAAACAAATTTCAAAAAAGCAAGGTACAGGACGGTATGCAAAGCCAGCTATTTACAGGGATGGGGGGGGGACACAAAGAATTTATACTTATTTGCATGTACCTGGATCAAAAATCTCTGGAAATAAGAAACTAGTCCTGGTTGGTGTAGTTTAGCGGATTGAGCATTGGCCTGTGAACCAAAAGGTTGCTGGTTCGATTCCCAGTCAGGGTACATGCCTGGGTCCCTGGCTGGGGGGCACATAAGAGGCGAGTGGATGTTTCTCTCCCTCTCTTTCTCCCTCCCTTCCTCTCTCTAAAAATTAATAAATAAAATATTAAAATACATATATATTATATATTACACATACACACACGCACACACACTAGTAACAGTCATTTCCTTACTTAAAGGCAGGAACAGAATCGGGCAGATGGACACTGCAGTAGAGGGGAGACTTTTCTCTGCAACACTTTTTATATGTTTGATTTTTGAACCATGTTTAAATGTATTTTCATCTGAAAACAAATAAATAGGTGCAAGTTAAAATAATCTTTAGAAAACCTATACTATGTTCAGAAAGCTTTGGTCAATACACAGCTCTGCTTTCCGGGAGTTTCTAACCCAGTTAATTGGATAAAAGGCTGCCTGTAATCATGATGCAGTGGTAAAAATGCTGTATCTAAAACACTATTGATTTTAAGTCACAGGATTATATATCCCAAGGAAAGTAAAAAATGTGAAAAATAAAATTATGCCACAAAGCTTCCTTTTTATTTGGAATTTTCATTATATACTTAATGAGCTCTCCCTTAGATACTCATTTATACCTTGAGTTTTAAAAGTCACATATCACTTTCATGCAATATATGACCTGAAACAAGGAAAGTTAAAGTGAAATAACGTAAAAGATTCTTTCCAACTTTGCGTGACAGTTTTGAGGCTCATTCACACAGTGGTATGGAAAGCATGGGTGATACAGCATTTTTCTGAACTGCGTTCCACTAACGTTTTCAGAATTTCCTTCCAAGATGCAGAAACCTTATCTGCAAACTTTGGCGTCCACCCTCCAGCCAACACAACGGTGTGATGACTGCTGCCCGGTCACTAGTGATTGTAACACGAATCCAAATTCCAGCACATTAAAAAATGTGAAAAAAATGTGTTTCTTATAATAGCTTCAACATGGGAGGTGAGCAGTTCCAGGACAGGAGACATCTCTGGGGTCTACAGAGACTCTTAGATGAGGTTGAGGAAGGCCGGACTTCAAAGAACGAGAGGGACTGTGGAAACAGAAATGAACGAGAGGAATGAGCCATACAAGACAGAGAACTTTAGAAAGGAAGCAGGAATTGTATTTGTGAGACAGAAAGAAGACCATGTGGCCTGGGGGCATGGGCTTATGACAGGAAGAATGGAGGTGCGTATACAGTATAGGGCAGACTGGGACCTGACCATAGTCTCCTGATGGTAGGTAGGCTGGCTATGAGATCCAGACTCTGTCATGTGGGGGAACAGCGAGGCAGTGCACAGCTGGACACGGGATGCTAGCATCTGGGGGAGCCATTAAACCCGGCAAGGTGGAAGCGCTCATTAGGAACAGACCATACTAACCAGGGACCAGTCCAGAAACTCAACCATGCTAAAGAATGGACAGAACAAACAAGCATAGCATCAGAAGAAAACAGAAAATCTTGGGCCATCGAAATGCAGTGCCTGGAGGACTGAAAGATCTAGTTCATGTTTTTCATTTTACAGATACACAAAGAGAACTCCATAGTAGTACTCTTGCTAGAAAACTGCAGCTTGCAGGTGGTGGACGGGGAATGAACACTCACATCCTGGTTTCCTGAGCAGCGCTCTTCCCAGCGGAGCGGCACAGCCAACAGCAGAGGAAATAGTTGGAAGGAGGCACCTAGGCAGTCGATAAAGACAAATGGCAGAGAGCAATGGAGAAGAATAGGCCTGAGGAGGCCACTGACTGGCTGTTGCAGATCTTTGATGACCTTCAAATGCCCACTTTTGGGAGTGGTCTTGGAAAAATGAGGTTGTGAACCTCAAGAAGGTTAAAGGAAGGGGGTATGTTTTGCAACTAGAGACACCAGCAGGAGAAAACTTACTATTTTTAAACTTGTCCTTTCAATGGGCTCAGCACACTTCACAAAGGACTCTAGACTCAATATTATTTATTTCCTTCAAAATAATGAGACACTATCTACTGGAAAAGATTTTTTAAATATTGACAGGCTGCAGTCACACAGATACTCCAATCTTGCCCTTTTTTCCCCAACTTTTCTTTCCATAAAGAAAACCAGTGTTTTCTTACAAATAGAAATGGACTCAAAAAAACACGTACCAGTGAGTCTTGCTTGTAGGTTTCCATGTTGCATCTCTATAGAACTCTATTCTCTGTGCAGGTAATTACCACGTATCGTTTTCTCACACATCTGCAATACTAAACCGTGTATTTAGGTGCTTGACATGGATTTTTCTTAGGTGACCAAGAAATCGCACCTACCACAGGAGTGTTATCTTGCTGACCTGGCCACTCCAAGCAGCATAGTGAGCCACTCAGTATCTTGGGGTGACGGTTTTATCTCAGGGTCAACCTCAGTAGCGGTTGAGGAGACTTAAATTAAAGCAATGAGACCGCACTTAATGTAGGCAAATGTGTATCTGACTGGCCCAGATGTAGAATACTAGTGCCATGCAGAGGTGATGCTGTACTGCAGCTACTTCATCCGGCAGTTCACTGGTGTCTGTTGCAACCGGAGTCAAGCACACCCCGTGTGACTCAGCAGTTCTCCTCTCAGTGTCTACCTGCAGAACAATGTACACACCAATGCAAGGAGGCCTGTTCAAGGACATTGCAATGGCTTTGATTGTAATGGTGAAAAACCAAAAACAATTTCTATGTCAGTAAATTGGGGACAGGCTAGATGTGCATGTAGATATATCAATGTGGAGAGCAGGACCAATAAAATGGCATCAGTCTGATCAAAATAGTATAAAATACACAGAACAAAGTAGAGTCACTTATGTCAACGAAGTGGCTGTCAGGCAGCCGCGATACTTTGGTTCAAGAGGAAAATGACTTAAGTCAGAGGAAACTCGTCAGACAAGGAGATACACTTAAGATATCTGCCCACGTGGTCAGAACAGCTGTGTCTGCAGATAGGACCACCCATACATAGACCACCCATTTCTGGGGAAATCCCATACTTGCCAACAGGGGTGCCAAGCAGAACAACCATGTACCCCCATAGGCTCCTGGGCAAATTCCCCACTTGGCATCAGGGGTGCCAAGGCATTTCTTAAAAAGACCCAGAAGGGTGGAGTCCACCGCTTTCAAGGTATAACTGAGGCAGGTTCCGGACCACTGCTGAGATAGCTGAGCTCTACCCACAAGAGTGCTGCTCCACACCACACTGATCTCCCTTGGCATTGGCCGCTGGAGGCTCTGCCCTTCTGGACTGAGGACTTCGCCTGCCCTGCTGCCCACTTGGCTCCAGAGATCCTGTCCTGCAAGAGTCTGAGAGCGTCCTTGCCCACCAAGCTCTCTCCCGGACCTGCAGACTGAGACTCTGAGGCTTGGGTTTGTTATTCCCCTTTGATTCTTATGTGCGTATATGTTATATTTCTCTTAGATTGCTAGAGTGTGAGCAGGATATCAATGTGTGTGATATTCTACTTCGAGTGAACCTGCATTCAATAAAAGCTGAGTGAATAGCATTGTTACTGTGTGTGACTCATCTCTTCCCTGGTGCCAGGCCACTCAGCAGGCAGCTAGCTGAGTAGTTGCCTGGCTGACTTAGAGGAAAGAATATATCGTGACCATATGCTCATGACAATCAATAGACCCATAAGATGTACTACTGAGTTTTCGAAAGCAAGGTGTATATACGTATGTTTAGTATGATGTCATTGATGTAAATAACAGTCCACAGTGTCTATGCCTGTATGTGTGTGTGCACGTGTGCACACGTGTGGAGGGACAAACTCGGAAACGATGACAGAGCTCACCTGGGAGGAGCTGAGAAAGCGCCGGGAGTGAGAGTTAGTGGTAGGGGAGGAAGGAGGGAAATTTTAGCTTTAGCTACAATGGTCGATTTTTAAAAAATGACAATGTATTTATATATAGCTTAGGCAATTTAAATTTCTTATTTGGAAGAGAATGGTTTATTATACTGTCACAATCTCTGATTCATTTAAAAAATTACAAATTTGGTGGTTTTATAAAGGTATGGTCTTGGATTAAAATGAACATTGAAAACTTTTTTGGGGGCTGGCTGGTGTGGCTCAGCGGACTGAGAGCCTGTCTGCAATCGGAAAGGTCACCAGTTCGATTCCCAGTCAGGGCACATGTCTGGGTTGCGGGCCAGGTGCCCACTTGGGGGCATGTGAGAGGCAACAGATCAATGTTTCTCTTATGCACTGATGCTTCCCTCCTTCTCTTTCTCTCTCCCTTCCCCTCTCTCTAAAATAAATAAATAAATCTGTTCATTTTTTAAAAGCTTTTTTAAAAAATGAAAAAAAAAACACTTTTTCTACATTTGTATGTACATGATACTATATCTGACACTATATCTGATTGGAATGATAAAGACTTTTAAAATACTTTTATCTATAACATAAAAACTGAAAACAAAAAATAAAAATACATGCAAAACAAACACATTTTCTTTCACTCCTGACGCACTTCGGGGTCTGTGTAAGACATATATTACTTCAAGTAAAGGCTTGAGCACTAATGTCTAGTGCGACAAATTGTCTCTAAAACAATGAACCAGTGCATTGGGCACAGTTTTCAAGCCCCCAGTGATGTAGATGCTGGCGGAGTGCAGCTTTGGGCTTCTTTCGTCAATGCCGAGCCTTCGGGATGAAACAGCACATGGTTCATGGCCAGACACCTCTGCCAAGTCCCAATTTGCAAGCACAATTCAGCTCATTTGAGCTTCTGTCTTGATCCCAAGTGCTGCTCTATTAAGAAATAATAGACAGAGAACATTGTTTCTTGGTTGGAGAAAGCTTTGCTATTATGCTTAGGGACAAAAATATCCAGAAATATTTAAAAATTCCCATTTCCTATTGGATTGGGTGACCTCTTGGGAGGTTCATTCTGAAAAACAGGGTTTTCTCACCGGGATGAGTCATGAACACCAAAGTGTTATTCTATCTGAATAATTTGGTCAAATAAACATTGATAGCTATGGAGAACAGTGTAGTCCTAGTTTCACGAATGAGGATTTTCTAGTGGTCATCTCTCAGAAGGCTTAAATTAATCAACCAAAAGATTGCCTACCAATAAAAAGTAGAACAGACTGCTGAGATTTAGAGTCAAATATAGAGAATACATTGTGTTCAGGAATCTCTGATATTCATCTAAAAGAATTTAGAAGCTCAGGAAAGAAGTTGAAGTGAACCATTGCCAACAGCTTGCTAATGGACGAGTGGACAGAGGACATCTGTTGCTTTGGTCTGCCCAGGATCCATCCCTTTCTTTTGGTAGTAGTGTCCTGATTTCCTTTGGAACACACTCATCTCCCACTCACAGCTCATGAGGTTCAAGTTGGACTATTCCCATCACCGAGCTCTAGGAGTGGCACGTGATTCAGATCTGACCGTCAGAGAATGCCATGTCGCCGGTGTGGTGAGTGTCATAGCTGGACACTTGATCCAAGCCGGGCTAATGAGATTTTTGCTGGCTGTGCTGGGGAAAAGCTGCCTACACTGGGCTGGCTGAATTAAACTGGAGCTCCAGGTAGCTCTGTCTACACAGAGTGCCTACCTGATTATAGAGCCAAAGCTAGGAAGAGCAGGGCTCAGGGGTAGTGGGGACAGTGTCCCAGAGGCATCTCTGAGAACTGCAATCAGCACTATGCCTTGAACTTCTCATCTCAGTTTTGTTTGTAACTTGAGTGGGGTTTTGGCCACTGGCAACCGAAAGAATTTTGACTGACAACACCAGTAATGTTTGCAGATTGTTAAGCGAGCCTGTCCAGAGGTTGCCTTTTCTCTGGTTCTCTGAGTCCTAATTTTTTTTCAGGGTCCAGTTAAAATATCGCTTTATCCTTACAGTCTTTTAGAATCCATCAGACTTCAGCGGATCCTTCCTCATTTGAATTCCTCAAGCAGTCGTTACCAGCTGTCAATGACAATCTTTGCTTGTTTGTTTCTAACACGCAGATATTCACACACACTTTCCCCACGTCGATTACAATAATCTCAAGATCGGGAACCACAGGTTACACATCTTTGTATCTCAGCACTTTGTATAGATTGGGATTTTAATAAATGTTTGTCAGTGATACATATAAAGGGCTATGGCCTCTGTGATCCAGTTTTGTTATTCTATCTGGACCACCTCAAACCCCCCCTCCCACCAAACACAAATGTGCCATGTACACATATCCCTAGTCAAACACGGACACATCATGTATATATACTGAGTGTATAAATGTATATACCATATACACACTTCCAATAAAACATAGACACATCACATACATATGCCCGATACATGCCTGTACATACCATGCACACATACCCCCAATAAAATTCGTACCTCATACATATATACATTTGTATGTATATGTATACACATATGTATGTACATATTGAATTCACCAAGATGGGTGAGCTCCTTTTTTTAAAATTCTTTTTTTAAAGACTTTATTTATTTTAGAGAAATGGGGAAGGGAGGGAGAGAGGGAGAGAAACATCAATGTATGGTTGCCTTCCCCTCTGGGAACCCTGCGACCCTGCAGGGAACTGGCCTGCAGGGAACTGGCCTGCAACCCAGGCATGTGCCCTGACTGGAAATCAAACCGGTGATGCTTCGGTTCCCAAGCCAGTGCTCAATCCACTGAGCTACACCAGCCAGGGCTAACTCCTTCTTGTGTATTTGCTGAGAAGTCCCTACTTGGGAGAGTCCAATTCCAGCAGCTGAGATCCGTAGAATTTATAATGACTCAAGTACACCCGGAGAACTACTTCGTTCTGCCACGCCCTCCTGACTAAGGAGGAGGAGGGGTGAGGGAGAGAGCCCGAGGATGAGAAGAGTCTGAATGAGTAACACCCAACCGAAACGAGGGCCGGTGTCGCTAAGCAGCTCCAGAGTAAAAGCAATGAAGTGAATTCTTGCTGCATCATGAGTACGTGCGTGTCAGAGCCGACGCACAGCTGCACGCGGGCACAGGCCCTGGAATAAACTGTGTTGGGCTCGTAAGCAACAGGATCCGGGCGGGTAAGAGCTTCAACAGTGATGCAAAACATGACTCAGGCCTGGGGCTCTCCCCTCCGCGGGCACCTCCGACTCTCTGACCCGGTTTCGTCACCACTCTCACGCTGGGGAGCTTGGGAAAGGCCTCCAAGAAGCTGGGCGATTTTCCTTCCCTTTCCTCCAGCTTCTCTGCGTGAGTGGGGCGAAAAGCTATGTAAGGCAGTGTCTATTAAAGAAAAGATGGGTTTAAAGAAAACAGTCAACAGGCAGGAACACTCAGGGTCTAGAGGTCATGGGGAGGACAGTGTTTTAGTAGGTACTGCTATCACAATGAGTATCAAAGGGACCCCTCCTTGCAGAGTTTCACAGTCACGGAACAGCCAGCCTTTCCTGAATATGTACAATGTGCAAGGGCCACACTGAACTCTTTCACATGTCCCTCCACCTAACCCCTGCCTCACCTGGATTCAGTTGTATTGAAATCCCCATTTTACAGATGGGGAGACTGAGGCTTACCAAGGGCAAGTCGCTGTTCTGAGACTGAAACAGTTCTAGGACTCGGGGTTTTCTTACTCCATCCTTTGAACCTCTCCATCATATGTACCCTCCGCCAAATGGTGGTACCCAGAGAAACAGCTTTTCTCTTTTCTTGGGAGGAAACTTTAGAGAAGAAATAATAAAATCACACAAATCGAAGTGCCTCCTGGTTTCTAAGAGCCTCAAGTGCCCACCACGGAAGCAAAACCTTTGAGTGACTCGTACAGAGCAGCCGCAACTCCTGGCTCCCAGGTGTAGCCACCTTGGCTCCCCAGTTCTCTGCGCGGACCCTGCTCTGAGCAGCCTTTTTCCACCGGTAACTTTCCTGTTGAAACAGCTGGGGCTACGGAGGAGGCCATCAGACAGAATCAGAACTGAGCTCTGAGTGGTGGGGTACTTGGAATAGAACCACACGAAGGTCACATACATTCAGACGACAGGGCTGAGCCTGAGGTGCATGGACCCCAACGGGCTGCAAACTGAGTCCTTGCATGAGTGGAAAGCCAAGCAAGAGGGGCCCTTTCCTTCCACCTGGATTTACTGATGTTTCGTTTGCAGGGTTTAGGTTTTGCCTTCAGTTTTGTTTTTCTTAAACCATCTCTCTGGTTCTGGAGAAGGATGCCTTTACCTTCACCTGAGCTGCACTTAGAAACCTGGCGAACGAGTTCCGCTGTAAACCACTTAGAAAAAAAAAGGCCGTGACCGCTTGGAGCAAGACTTCCCGCATCCTCAGACCTGTAGCTCCCACAGTCAGGATCCTGTCTCTCCTCCTCCCCTCCCCCACCGAGTCCAAGTGGCTTCTAATAGGAATCAGGGCTGATTTGATGCACAATGACACAGAATTGGGCACTCGCCACGCCCTGTTGGGGCTAGTCAGGGAACACTGGCTCCCTGTCCGTTCAGCAGACCACACCACGATGGTTGTCCCACAGCTCTCCCCGGGAATTGGCTACAAGCAGGAGGCACTTGAAAGCACTTGAACACGCTGGAACAATTACTGCGGCACACTACCTCATTGTTCTCAGCAGCGAGCCGAAAACTCCAAGCCACCAGAAGAACTCACCCTGTTCCCAAGCTTTTTGGGGGGGTATTTTTATTGATTATGCTATTACAGTTTTGCCAATTTCCCCCTTTATCCCCCCTCTGCCCTGCCCCCAACCCTCCAGCATCCCCCTGCCTTTTAGTTCATGTCCACGGCTTGTACATTTAAGTTCTTTGAGTCCTCTGTTTCCTATACCATTTTTACCTCTCCCCGTCTATTTTATGCTACTATTTATGCTTCTTCTTCCCTGTACCTTTCCCCCCTATGCCTCCATCTACTAACTCCTGTGTCTCCTGGCCTTTATACCTAAGTGGCTGGAGATCTCAGAAAGAGTAAAAATAAAATGCCAACAGCTATCCTGAATCACCATTTCCTTCATTTTTCGGCAGAAATCAAAAAGTGATCACAAGAAATGAGGTGCTCTAGGGCGCACGCGAGGTATTTTATGACCTTCTATCCAATCACTTGCCTGCAAAGAAGATAAGACTGTTCACATTGTAATCTGCAAGGAAATCAGCTAGTGGTTCTTCCTTCTTGACCCGGCACCCTCAATTTTCCTCTCTGAGAAAGAAGTGGTAACGACACAAATCTGCCCTCTGGTGGAAAATGGGAAGAATTACATGTGAGGAAAAGCGAGACCGTCCAGAGAAACCGGATGAAAGGAGAAATGAGGCTTGACTGCATTTCCCAAAACTGACCAGCTGGTTGAGATTCTGCCAGTGCTGCTCAGAATGAATACGCAGACTATGTCTGCTTAAAATTGACTGGTTATTCCATACACGCAATGGTTTCTCCATGAAGAAGTGGCTTTGGAAGGGAGAAATCACAGGATTAGGCGTCAGCTGTGCCTGACAACGAGTCACTGATGTTAGGCAGCTCAGTCCTCAGCTGTCTCGTGCACCAAACTAGGATAACAGTACCTCCGACATGGGGGTGTGGTGAGAGCCAAGCACATTTGGAACCTGTAGTTTGTGCTCTGATTGCACTTCACGGACTCAGACACAGGGCGCCGTGTTTAAGTGCCTAGATTCGGCAGCGGCCTGGGTTGAAACTCAGCTTTGTCACTTACTAAGTATATGATCTGAGGTGTGTTTCCCGACTCTTGGTGCCTCAGTTTCTCCCCCTGTTACCTGAGGATAACCTACCTGCCTTCTAGGGTCCTTTTGAGCTATAAGTGAATCCGTGTTTGCCAAGTGGTTGGAATGTTATCTAATACATTGCAAATCTTTGTTAAAAATTCAACATATTCTACAGTCAGATGAAAAAGTGTGTATTGAGCATCCATTACATGCGTGGTACAGGGTTAGAGGCACAAAGCTGTTTTTGGTTTAACCAGGGAAAAACAGTAAAAACAGCCAGGATTTACTGTATGTTTTATTGATATGAAACTTTAGAAAGACTAGTATGTACCTTAATGTGATAGAACACAAATCCATGGATGTCTTGGGGAGGGCGGTGGGGACTGGGCTTTGACTGGTGAAAGACACAAAGGAAACTTCTCAGGCCGTGGAATGTTTTGCAACTCGACCGCTGATGTGCATCTGTTTGTTACGACTCGTTGAACAATGTACTTAATGTGTGTTCATTTCGTTTGTGCACGTTTTACTTCGATGAAGTTGCTTTAAAAAAAGAAACCAGAGAAACATCGATAACTTGAAATGTATGGAATTTAGTTGGCTCTGGGTTAGATCAAATATTGTTAAAATTTTAAGATAATTGGATACTTACAGAAAATTGTAGTCTGTAATGCTTTCATCAGTAAAAAATAAGAAGAGAAAATGAATGAACTAAGTAAGCATAAGGAACTATAAACGGAATAATATAAACCCCCCAATTAGAAAATGTTACTAAAGGTAACATTAGAACTAATTAAACAGAGAAAAGCCCCCAAAAGGTAAGACTGAAACATTAAATACGTAAGTCTGAAAATCCTGGGAAAATACACAACATTTGAAATGATAAACATTTATGAAATTATTGAAGAGCTAAAAGCACTGCTATGTCTGACTATAAGATGACTTAAGAGAATACTAAAAGACATGCATGATTTTTAGTAAAATATTTCTCTGATTAACCCAAAGAGAGGTAGACATTTAGAAGCAATTGGTAAAAAAAATAATATGCTAACGTGATAACTGTTAAACAGCCAGTGCCTCCCACAGGCCCCACTTGCCGCCTCCTCCAGCCTCCCAGCCCCATGGAACTCCTCTCCCCCGACACCTGAGGCTAATGCCTAGTACAGTGGTGGCCCACCAGCCCTATAGCCACTGCCCATCTGACTGGTCGGTGTCTACCTTATCACATCACCCTATCCGGAGAAGCACGCCCTCTTTATAACAATCTCAGCCTGCAACCTCATTCCATTTTACATATACACACAAAGGTACCATGGTTTTAATAAATACTGAGTTTGTAGAAATGCAAGGACCATTGGAATAAATGGGGGATTCTATTTTGTTTGGATCAAAATGTTACTGGGAGTTGTTTTCCATTTCAGCCCCATGGTATTTGAATCACCTGCCTACACACTTGTATCAGTTTACGTTTTTTATAGCCATGTTTGTAATATTTCTGTTCCTAGTCAAATATTCAACCACTTGTGTTTTCCAGTAGAGTCTGGCTCAAGCACTTTCTTATAAAAATTTTTTCATAGTATTTTATTATGAATTACTTTTCCAAATAAATGTCTCTTTTACATTCCAGTTTATCATAGTCACTTTGTAAAATTGTGAATCTAGGCAGGTATATTATCTGTGAATTTCCTTTTGGGATAATAAAGGGGTGCAATGACCTGAATTGTGTTTCCCACCCCCCACCCTGATCATGTGTTGAAGACAACCCCCAGTGTGACTGTGTTTGGAGCTGGGGCCCTCGTGAGGTCATCAGGGTTGGATGAGGTCATGAGCGCCAGGCCCTCTTTTAAGCAGAGACACCAGAGATACCAGTCCCTCTCCTTCCCTCTCCTCTCCTCTCTCAGTACATGGGCACCAAGGAAGGGGCATCTGAGCACACAGCAAGATGGTGGCCGCCATGAGAAGAGGCCTCAGAGTGAGACCCATCTTGCTGGCACCTTAGTCTTAGATGTGCCAGCCTCCATAATGGTGGGAAAACAAATTTCTATTGTTTAAGTCACCCAGTGTGTGGTAGTCCGTTATGGGAGCAGAAACAGTCCAATACAGGGGGTGTTACGAAATATTTTTACAAAAGCGGAGGAGGGCTAATAGGATTAATGTCATGCCAAAGTACTTTCTATAAGACACCCATTCAAAAAGAAATTGTTCACTTCTGGAAACCTCCGTACAGCATCCCGCCAGTCTCAAGTGCATCCCCTCTCCCTCCCCGTATTGCATCTGGATGACTTGACCTTCTATTGGGAAGCTGAAGAAAAGGTAACCCCCTCCTTGCCAAGTGCGGGCAGAAGACCTAAGCTCAGCCGGTTGGAACTTCCCTTCCACCACTTTAAATCCTGAAAAGACTGATGTATAAATGGAAGGAAATGTCATGTGGTGTCTTGTTGGGAAGACTGGCTCTTCAGCCCTTGTCAACACCCAATAAATTCTCCCTGTGGTTTACGAAGACATTGTTTTTGAGATCCTATCCAAAGCAATAAGAAGATAAAACAGCCCTGGCTTGTGTGGCTCAGTGGATTGAGCAGTGGCCTGCGAACTGAAAGGTTGCTGGTTCGAACCCCAGCCAGGGCACATGCCTGGGTTACAGGCCAGGTCCTCAGTTAGGAGCATGGGAGAAGCATTTCTTTCCCTAGAACATCAGTATTTCTCTCCCTCTCTTTCTCCTTCCCTTCGCTTCTCCCTTAAATAAATAAAATCTTTTTAAAAACTGAAAAGGTTAATCACTCTTAAAATATCAGTGATAAATATAAAACTGAACATTACAAAACCTACTCATACATAGAGAACCCATATAATACACAGGAGTAACTTTAGCAACAATGGGTTACGGCATAAAGAAGAAAAGCATAAAATATTAAAATATAAAATAAGGCCTCAGATAAATAGATAAAAGATAAATAAATAAAAATCATAGCCTGTTTTTGTTTTGTTTTGTCTTTTTTCTGAGGTGAAGTAGGGAGAAAGGTGTTTTTCTTTTACTGTTTCCTTTTGTAGCTTCTATTGCCCCCTTTAAGGTCACTAAAGGCTTCTTACGCAACGTCTAATATATGATTCACCTCGTTCAGCGGGTTTTTCATTTCAGACATTATCGATTTTAACTCCAGGAGTTCAATTCGGTTCTTTTTACATATCATCTCTATCTTTACTCACTGTGCTCCAGCTTTTTTTTAGCTCCTTGAACATATAAAACATAGTTATAACACTTGTTTATAATTATTTTATTTGATCCCATCACCATTTACCCTCCCCACCTCTTCTACCCGCGCCTCCTGACAATCCCCACACTGTGGTCCACGTCCATGAGTTTGTACTTTTCCTCTCTTTCTCTCTTTCTCTCTTTTCTTCTTTCTTTCTTTCTTTCTTTCTTTCTTTCTTTCTTTCTTTCTTTCTTTCTTTCTTTCTTTCTTCTTTCTTTCTTTCTTTCTTTCTTTCTTTCTTTCTTTCTTTCTTTCTCTTTCTTTCTTTCTCTCTCTCTCTTTCTTCCTTCCTTCCTTCCTTCCTTCCCTCCTTCCTTCCTTCCTTCCTTCCTTCCTCTTTCTTTCCTTCTTCCTTCTTTCCTTCCTTTTTTTCTTCCTTCCTTCCTTCCTTCCTTCCTTCCTTCCTTCCTTCCTTCCTTCCTTCCTTTTTTTTCTTCCTTCCTTCCTTCCTTTCTTTCCTTCTTTCTTTCTCTTTCTCTTCCTTCATTTATTTATTTTTTGGTTTTGCTCAGTCCCTCTACTCCCAACTCCCAAAGGGCTCTCAGCCTGCTCTATGAGTCTGTCTCCACTTTGCTTGATAGTTCAGTTTGTTAGATTCCACATATGAGGGAAATCATATGGTACTTGTCTTTTTCTGGCAGTTTTTTAATTATTCTTATCTACTAACTCTATCATTTGCATCATTTGGGGTTGGTTTTGATGGGTTTCTTTCTTTCTTGTTGTGAGTTATGTTTTCCTGCTTCTTTGCCTCTCTGGAATTTTTGATTGGATGCCCTAAATTTTTTTTTGTTATGCATTGGTTGTTATTTTTTTTTAAGATTTTATTTATTGATCTTTAGAGGGGAAGGGAAGGAGAGAGGGAGAGAAATATCAATCAATGTATGGTTGCCTCTCATGCATCCCCTGCTGGGAACTGGCCTGTAACCCAGGCACGTGCCCTGACTGGGAATCAAACTGCAATACTCTGGTTTGCAGGCTTGCACTCAATCCACTGAGCTGCACCAGCCAGGCATTGGTTTTTATTTTTATTACTATAAATATCACCGGGCTTTCTTCTGGGATGTAGTTCAGTTTCCGTGTTTTGCTTGTAAGCTTTCTGAGGCGAGCCTGGAGCAGCATGCGGCCCGCGGCCACTTCACTCCAGCACTGAGCACAGACAAGCCCCTTCTGAGTGCTTTTCCCAATGCCCCAAGCTTCCACCCTGGCTAGTGGAAAGGGAACTCACCCCGGCGCGTGCAAACACTGGGTATTAATCCCTCTGAGCCAGTAATTCTCAGCAGGGAGCGATTTTGCCCCACAAAGGACATCTGGCCATATCTAGAGACATTTTTGGTTTTCACAGCTCTGGGGGGGGGGGTTGTTGCTACTGACATCTAGTTGGCAGAAGCCACAGTGCAGCCCCCAATATAAAGAATTTTATCTGTCCCTAAAGGCTGATAGTGCTGAGGTTCGGAAATGGTGCCTCATCCCTTTGAGTAGCTTTTCCCTGGGCTTGGGAAGTTTTCTCATAGGCATGTGCTGGTCAGCACGCAGAGTCCAGGGGGAAGTGTTTCTCTGCAGCACCATCTCTGGAACTCTGCTCTGACCTCACCGTCTTCACCTCCCCTGGCCCCACAAACTCTGAGTTCTCAACTTAAGGAGACTACTGGGCTTGGTCTGGGCCCCTAACCTCCCCCTGAGTGCAGCCTGGAAAGTCTCCAGGCAGTAAGTTAAAGCAGTCTTAGGGTTCTCCTCATTCGTTTCCCTCCCCTAATGGACTACTTGTTTGATGTTCAATGTCTTGGAAGCCATATTTTTCTTATACTTTGTTTTGTTTTCATTGAAACAATTTGTTTTCCAGGCAGAAAGATAAATCACGTCTCTGTTACTCCATCTTGTCTTGGAGAAGTCCTTTTTTTAAATATATTTCTGAGAGTTTATTAGAATTCAATCATTGATCTAGATTGGGGGGGAGCGGTCAAAGCTAGTTGTCCACAGCTGAATCCATCTCAAGAAGTGTTTCAGTTGTTTAATTTTTTCTTCACTTTATTTAAATTTTTTTGTTGTACTTTTTCAATTACCATTTACCCTCCCATGTCCTCTTCCACCTCAGACATCTGCCTGCCCCCTGCGGTCACCGCACTGTTGTTGCAAATACTGAAAAATAATGGAGTTTTGTATAGGAATCCAGATTTCCATTTATTCTTGACACATCTTTTCTGAGGATATCTGAAAAGAACTGGAGGGTATTGGAAGGCTAACCTTTAGCAATCAAGGCATCGTCGGGGGGGGGGGCGGGTAATGGCTGGGTTAGATACATTCCTCATTGTCCTCAGTTCCATTCTTTGTACCCAGAAGGCAGACTTCCATGGCTATATCAATAGACCTCCTGGCCCTCTAGAGTTCATTTGGGTTTAGCCAATCAGAGGCATTGGTAGGGGATCAGAGGATGGGAGGAGTCTGGCTTCCTCTCTGATGACTTACTGCAGGTCCGCCAAGTCCTTCTTCAAATACATGGCCTCACCTATCCTGTTCTTCTATGGTTTCCCGTGACTCTGCATAAGTACAAGGGGCTAGGAGACATAGAGAAACCCATGGAATGCCTGGTGAGCACTACTGCCCTAACCACAGAGAGTTCAGCAGGAACCCTGCTTCCTCAGTACTGGACTAAGCATGTGGCTTCTAAGTCACTTCCTGAAACTCTAATGGGAAAGAGGACCTGGCAGGGCTCTGGGATCCGTGCTTTACCCTTTCCCAGCCAGGCTCATTTTGCTGAAAGGGAAAGCAGAATAAGAGGGAGTTATTTTGAGAACTCCACCCACAGATTAAGAATTAATTGTATTCCTAGAGACTCTTCTGTTTACATTCTGTCTTTCAGAAAAGTGTTCCATCACTATGAAAGGACCACCTCCCGCAGTCTAGTCTATTTACACAATCTGTTTTGACAGCTCCGAGCAGAAGGGTCCCTAAAGGAGATATTAGATGCCCACTCCATCATTATATACAAGTCATATTTTGTACGCTGTGATCTCAGCTTAATGATATTCAGCTCTGGAGCACAAATTCACCCCCACCTACACACAAGCATGTGTCTACGTTTTTGCACACTAGTTCAACCCATGTTTTGGGGGGCTTTTCTATAACAGCTACGTAGTCTTTATATGAAGACTTCTAGTCTAATTAGTTGATGAATTAGGTCAACAATCACCTTTTGAGCACAGCAAAAAACTGGAATCCTGGAAGAAGTAAAATGTCAAAGAATATTCTTGGATTTTAGAATTGTGAGATAAAGATAAAACCTGCCTACCAGGATTAAGAAAACCAGCAAATAAGTATGCAGGGTGGGTGACATATATTCTGTGGATTCACTACCCCAGGGCTGAGCACAGGTCAAAGTGAAAGAACAAACAGATGCCACTCCGTGACCGGCTTAGATTTTAGGCTTAGATTTTTAATAAAAAAGAATAATTAATCATGGAACTAATAGACCTGAAGTCTTGCTCATCCCCTGAAAAACAAGAGAACTGTAATGAAAACTATGCTTTAGAATTTTAAGTTTTCATGGTTATTTTATAGCCCTCTGAAATATTTACATTTAAAGAATAAACTTACACTTTATACTTAATGGTGAGCCACAGAACCAATGGTACGCTAGAGCCAATGGGCTCCTGGGGGTGTGGCACCCTGGTAAGCACCGTGACCCTCAGATCTGCTCTGTGTTGGGGCATGGGCAGAACTAAGTCAGTCCTGTGGTGCCATCCTGCTCTCCAATTCAGTGACTAAAGGACTGATTATTGGTTTGGGGACTTAGGAAGCAGTCAACAGAAGGCCATGTTCCCAAGGGCTTAGTACAAGGAAAATGGTAGCAAAGACAGGCTGTAGCCACAAATACTCTGACTGCCTGGTGGCCTGTGGAATAAGCTACCCTTTGGAGTCTGGGATGGGGATGGGGGTGGGAGCAGAGCAGAGGCATGTGCCTATTAAAATGGAACCCTGTCATTGGAGTTGCCATGGTATCCTCAGTCACCAAATCCATCCCAGTTCCAGAAGTCTGGCCTGTGAATTGTGGGACCCAACAGTCCCAGGGACTCTCCCCCACCTTGTTTCTTGGTCAGCTCCCCTCTTCAAACCTGCCTTTTACTCTGAACTAAGTGGTAAGAAACCATTTGCTTTGCTTGTCAACGATGAAATCTCCACCTCTCCATAACAGCCATCAAATCATGTGATAGTCCTTTTTATCACTTCGAATTTTCATGAGATCCTCCTTATCAATTTGCAAAACAGGTTTTTAAGAGGATTAAGAGATTGCTAATTCGCCTTGGGAGTTGGAAAAGCAAATAGAAACAGACTTTCTCACTTGGCTATGCACTGGTTTTATATGACTTCTTAGCAATTTGTGTGTAGCAGACTGTTTCAATAAATGCCTATCATCTGCTAAAGCTTACCAATTAATGTACTTTGTGCATTTTCTCACTGGATTTTCAATGGCCCGTGTTCCTCAGAGGGCCACGGTTGTTTTCTTGGGGTCATATGTGAAGAGCAGAGACCCTGACTTTTTTGATTACTGGGCTGAATGTCCCAAAGTGTCACTGAGACTCTCTATCTCAAAGAGACACCAGCACCCCCATGTTTCCGCAGCATAGTCACAACAGCTGAAACATGGGGATAACCTAAGTGTCCCTCAACAGACAAATGAGTAGATGAAAATCGGCACATACGTGTATCTCTTACACAATGTTACATGTATCAATTATATATCTTAATAAAGCTGAAAAAACATCATAAAGTATCATCGAGTAAAACCTTCTCGTGTATATATTGTCGATAGTAATAGCTGTAGTGAAATTGACCTTTTTTTGTCAAACCTTTCACGAAGTCATTGATCTAGCTGACAATTATCAGTGGACAATGGCATGATCCAAGGGGAGACAGTGCAGACATCATAGGCTTCCTGATGGAATTCTATGACCTATGCATGAATATTGTTGCCAAAAACACAGACTCTGAATCAGATCCCGTCCTCACGACTAACTACCAGTTTGTCAAACACAGAAGGGTTAGTGCATGATGTTATCGCTATGGGAATGGAATCAGCAAAATCCAGAACCTGGAAAACCAGACAGAATAAACACTCGGAGTTCTTCAATAAATTGCCAGGAAAAAGGAAGCAGGAAAGGGACAGGAAGACATCTGGATTCAGAGCATGAAGTGACCCATTAGCCAGACGTGTGGGCCTTGTTTGGACCCTGACTCAAACCAACCAACTGTAAAACAAACAAGAAAAGCAACAAAAACTTCATATGTATTTTATAGAGAGAATATTTTCAAATATATATGTGCACTGTACGCATTTTTAAAGAACTCTTTTTCTTTCAGGGCTCCGTGTGGAAAGAACAGGATTGAATAACAAGAATTTCTGTGATTGGTGGTGGAACCGGATGGGAGTGGGTTTGTAGGATGAAGCAGGAGCAGCCCTGAGTGGACCGTTGTAGCTAGAAGACTCTGCATGGGATCTATTGATCTCCACTTTTCTGTATGCTTGAAATGTTCTGTCGTTGGTTTTGAATTGATAAAAAAATATTTCATTTGATAATGTATCACAAACCATGTTGGTAATTCATGCTTTCACAATGCTGTGACTAGGATTCGAACCCACATTGCTGCAGCCACAATGCTGAGTACTAAGCACTAAACGATCACGGCGAGCTACCGGGGATCCTAAAGTTGGTAATGAATGATGCCTACTAATATTTGGAGCTACTCAGCAGTTCACCACGCAGTTTATAATCTCCTTTCTTCCTCCTGGACTCTCTACTCGGAGAGGCAGCTGCTTGAATCAATGCATCACAGATCAAAGAAACCAAGAGCAGTTGCAGCTAGTAAGTCCCGCCCGGGACTAAAAGTTTAAGTTTTAAGATTCCAAGTCCGGGCTCCTCCTCACACACAGACAAGCTTTAAAAAAGAACAATGGGAGTGGGATAAGAACAGACTCGAGTGACACTTCGGGCCGGACGAGGGGAGAACGGCTGGGAGATCCTTACCCGTCGTGGCCACCAGATGGCGCAGGCTGCTCGCCTCCGGGAGGAGAACCGGGCCGCGGCCCAGCGCGGAGGCTGCGGCGAGACCCCGAAGGCCAAGGGCAAGACGCCGGCCCTCTTTCCCGCCAACAGGGATGGGACTCGAACCTAAAATGACCAAAGTTACTGTTGGGGTCTTGGTGCCGCCACAAGAGCTTGTAGAAGGAAGTTTCCGGATTTTTAAGGGGAAAAAAAGGGGCGCAGGTGTTCCAGGTGGGGGTACGCGCTCTGCTGCCTGAAATAAGCGGTGACCCTGCGCTCGGCGGGCGGCCTGGGACCCCAGCGGCCGGGGAGTCTCCGTCACGGTCGCCGAAGGGCCTGCTGCCTGCCCTGCTCCCCGGCGACACGCAGAGCGCGTCTGGAGCAGACGGAGGAGGGGCGGGAGGGCTGCGGGGATGGCCAGGGGCAGACTCCTTCCCTTTTAAACCGCAACAAGGAGAAATTCGGTGGCCACCCAGGTCAGAGTCCCTAACGTGTTTAAAGAAAAAGAAAGTCTAAGTCCAGGCTGCCAGGAGCAGCTCCTCCTTCGGAGCAGTGGAGGAAGTCCGGCTCGTGCGGTGCCGGCAGCCGGGAAGCCCCCGGGAACCCGCCTGTGGGTGCGGGGCCCAGGCCTCGGGGTCCTGGGAGGGAGCCCGACCCTCCGCGGAGGCGGGAGCGGCGGGCGGATTCCGCGGGTTCCAGTCCAGCCGCGCGGGACCTGCGGGGCTCGGGCGCTGGAAAGCCTCAACCGGAGGGAGGGGCCTGGGGGCGCGGGGGTTTCATAGAATGGGACCCAGTCGGACTCACCAACGTAGTTTCGCGAACTGCCCTTGGAAAGAACCTCCAGGGGACGCCGAAACCTCCGCAAGGTGGGAGCCAAACTTTTGGAGTCGGCGTGCAGCGAGGCCGGGGACATTTGGGCGCCAGCGGGAGAAGGGGAAGGACGCAACGTCCACACGAGTGGGAAAGGAGTGATTTCAATGTTCGTCCCTACGAAACCTCAGTTTCGCTTAAAATCAAGAGACGGGAGGGAATGTTTTCATTCCGAGCGTTTCCATGACACCTGCATAATTAGAAAATCACCTGCATCCGCCCCCTCCCCCACCCCTCCCCACTTGTTTGGTGCAGAAAGGAGGCCGGGAGTCTGCCCGTCCACCCAGGTTCGCAGTTAATCCACGGCGGCTGAAAGGAACGACGCTGGGGCCGAAAGCTGACTTGGCGCTTCCACGCTCTGCTTTGCGGAGCTGGGCGAGGCCTTGCAGCGGGTTCTCCGCGGCTCCGAACGCAGGCCCTGGTTCCCAGACTGGGACTGGGGAGCCTAACGTGCAACCGTCCCTCCTCCCCGGTTTCTTCTCCGACGGTCCCTGCCTTTCCCAGGGGCGGCCCCGCACCCCGCGCCCAGGGCGACTACCCCGCGTCCCAGCAATTCTGGCAGCGAGCTCGTGCCGGGGCGGGGCGGGGGCTTGGAGGGAGGTGGCGGTCCCGCTCGGATACTCTCCAAAGCAGAAAAGACTTCCAGGGGCTACAGGTGGGCCGCTTTTTTTGTTTGCCTTAAAAAAAAAAACCTAACAACTATAAAGTGGCGATGTAAAGGACACGTATGGAAAATGGCAGAGTATTTCCAACTCAGGGTCGGATCCTGTCGGCAGTTCGTTTTCCTCCTTCGTTGCGGCTGACCTAACCGTTTCGGAGTATTTTTGTGGGGGGCAGGAACCGCGTCGAAGTGAACCCCGGCGAGTCAGCAAACTCCCAAGCGGGTGTCTGCCCGCTGCGCGGGGGGAACGCGGCTTTCGCCGGCGCACACTCAGGGGCCCTGGCGGGGAATGTAAACAAACCCGACGCCGAGCCCTTGATCTTTATTTAAATCGAGGCTTGTTTATCAGTGTCATCCTAGGAGGGTTAATTAGATACATCTCTTCACAATTTGGTGTCTGACACTCCATCTTAGGAATGCCTTATCACAAGGTGTTAATTGGGGCCACTCAGCCACTAAGGTTTCCATTAAACACTGTGAGGGACTTTTCACAAGTACCAGGTTCTTTTACTGTACGGTGCAAAAATATACAGGACTCGAAATAGACTGGGGCCGGAGTCGGCTTCATCCCGGCAGAGATGAGCAATTTCGGGCTTTCTAGGGGGCAGGACAAGAGACCACCTTTGGAAATTCCACTGCGTCTCCCAACTCGCTCTGGTCCTTCGGGGATTGGAGGGCGCGTGGCACACAGGTCGGGGGGCCTCCTTCCGGGGTCCGAATGTCATCGGGCACACAAACATGACTCAGTCCTCTAAGTTAACTGTTCCTCGGTCAGCAGTTTTTCCAAATCTTTGAGCTCACTTTCATTTTGGGCCATAGAAGGATGCCTGGTGGTAGAAGCGGTAGCAACAGTGTAATGTGAAATGCACTTTGTGATGGAAGCACAATACATAGCCTTGCTTGTCAAATAAAATAAAAACGCACAGAAACCAAATTCCAAAGCGAAAGCTTGCAGCTCAGGTAAAACTCTGGGCGGCTTCGGCAAAGCGCCTTTTGAACCCGCACGGGCGGAGACGCGGCGCCGGAGAGCGAGCGCACAAGGTCGCCGGCTGCGCGGGAAGAACTCGCGCCCCCGAAGGGGGGAGGGACTGGGAAACCGGGGAGAGGCGAGGTACCGGCTCCCGGCGGCCTTAATTGGACGCGGAAGGGGAGGAGGTCCGGGCTGATTGCTCGCCTCCCAGCAGCTAATCCTCTTAGCGGCTGCATTTCCGCGCCACAGTGAGCAGAATGACCCTCCTGGCCAGACCTTTACCCCGGGAGGGTCAGGAGGGGGCTGGAAAGGTTTGCAAGCTGGGCCTGCAGCCGTCTGCTGATAAACCTGGCGGGACGTCTGGCAGGGGGACAAAGGGTCCTCCGCCCCGTCCTCGGTTTAACTCTTCGGCGGGCCCAGGGCTCAGCCGGGGGATGGGGTAGCCTCCGCCCTCCTGGGGGAATGAGAGCCAAATAAACGGAGCCAAGCGCGAGGCGAACCGCTCCCTGGTCGCTGTTTGCAGAGAGGCGGGGACGGCCGGAATCTCGCGCCGCAGCCCCTGTCCCGGGGCGAGTTCGGCTGTCCGCCAGGCGCCCCAGCCCGCAACCTCCCCAGCAGCTACCGGGGCGCGCAGCCGCAGGGCTCCGCGCAGAAGCCGCAGGTGGGAGCAGAAACTGAGCTGTGGGCGGCCGGCCCCCTGCCGCTCCGCACGTACCCGGAACCCGTGGGCGCTCCCAGGGCCGCGGGGGTTCCCAGGGAGCCCACACGGGTCCGGGAGGGGTGGTCCCAAGTGAGCCTAGGAGGCAGCCCAGAAAACTAAGTGGCCGTGGACCGCGGTAGGACCTGGAAGCCAAGGGGGCGACCTCCACCCTCCATTCCCAATACCCGTTGTCCGGACTTCCCAGTGGGGTGAGGAAGTAACCCCATTCATGTTCGAGGAAAAAAAGACAAAAAGCATCCCCACTCCCCCTCATGACTAGTGTCCACCTGGAGATTCTAGAGCCTTCCATGGCAAGGGGAGGGTTTGGTGGGACAGTTCATGGGGGAGACGGGTGGAAGAGGAAGCAGGAGATCTTCAGGTTAAAACCCGTAGTACAGAAGACAGAGCTATGCCTGTTCCCTTAATGAACCACATTTATTTTTTAAAAAATGACTAAGACTGTACATAAAAATCCAAGATCTCTAAAAAGTCTCTAGGAGCTGTGGCATCGGCTTTTAGTTTATTCACATCATGGAGTTGGGCGGTACTGGGGATGGCGGAGGAAAAGGGTGCAATAGGAGTTTTCCTTAGACACGGTTCAAGTTAAGTACAGAGTAGCTGAATACATTCTTAACTATCTAACAGGTAAACAGAATATCCCCAAATATGGTGGGGGTGAGGAGAGGAACTATCCCCCTGCTCTGGCGGAAGCCGTTGTTAGGTGATCTGCAAACTCTTTACAAAGCCGAAGCACCAATGGTACATAATCTCAGACACCTATGTAGACTATTTGTACAATATATCCCACGTTATTCTACAGTGCATCTAACCACACACAGCTGTACACGTTAAATTTTTTCTTTTCCTTTATTTTTTGGGGGTGACTCCCTCTTTTGTCCCCTCCTGAGTCTTAGGAACCCCCCCAGGCACACGGCAGAGGCCTAGCAAGCGAGGCAATCCTGAACCAGGGCAAACATGGCTTGTTTTGAAAGCCTGGGACGGCTCAAAGCCAGGTAAAATCTGTACCTTCACTCAAGTTTTTCCGGCCTCCCAGGCCTAACATCTTTTGTCCCTAGCAGAAGGTAAGAGCAAAAAGTCCCTTGTTGAAGCTTAAGGACCAGTCCTTTATTAGAAGCAAAATGCCTAACCGGTTCTGGGCTTCTATGCGCTTACAGATTTAAAAAATACTGTAGAAATAAGAACCAAAGCTTTCACCTCCTTGGATAGCCCTCAGCACTCAAGCCCCTTTCTCTGCACGTTTAGTGTTTCCAATAAATAAGTCTAAAACCTTGAATAACCTTCACATTCTAAAATGCTTCAAGTCCTCCGTGAACTTTATTTGAGAAAGAAAAGTAAAATGCTGGGCTTGTTCCAGTTACCTGCAGCAATCAAAAAGCTTTGGCACCTTCTTTTAGAGAATTGCACAGACCAGGACGCATCACGGTGGAAGGCAAACGTCTTTTTGGCAACCTAGGCAGAGAAGACAACGAAAAACGCCACCCAAGTCCATCTGCAAAAAGTTAGCTCATTCTTATGAGGTTCAAATAACTCTTTAGGGAGTTGTGTAGAAAGCGTAATACCCTCCCATGCCTTTGGAGGTGTCTTTGCTGTACTCTTCAGCGTTCATGTCCTCACACTTTATGGAGGGGGAATTTTCGTTACTGGAGGTGCTGGGAGACAGCCGCCTTCGCTTACAAGCACTGGTGTAGACCCCTGAATCATTGGAATCCAGAGACTTGATGGAAGGGGGCGTCTCTATCCAAGAAGAGCTAATTTCTTCTTTGACTTTCTCCTTGGAGAGTTGATTTTCAGAGAACACGGGGGGGCTTGTTCTGGAGGTCCATGGGAGTCCAGCCGCCATCTTCCTCTGGTAAGAGCCCCGACCTCCCCAGCCTGCCATTGCAGGGAAGGCTGGGTCAGGGTAATACCCCAGGGCATGGGATGTCTGGAGAGGCAAGGATTTAATACCATATGGGAGCAAGGTGCTGGAAGTATACTCAGACTCATAGGAACCGATGTCTAGTTTGTTGGTCCCAGGTTGCTGCACAGGTGTGACAAGCCACCGCTGGGGAGGGTTGGCCACCTCTTCGTTCTGTTGGGGCGAAAGGAGGCCGTTGGTCTGTGGCACGGTTCTCTCGCCATTATAATATCGGGCTTGAGGTAAAGTGTTGACAAAGGGCTCCGGGAAGAAGGACTGAACGCCGTACCGACCTCCAGGGACAATCTGATGGGATCTAGGAGAATCCGTGGGAGATGGAGTTAACCTGTCATTTTCTGAAGCCGTGTACATGCTACAATATAAAGAGAAACACTTAAAAAAAAAAACCTAACGTTGTCCCCAAACAAACCAAATTCCCAGAAATGAAAAAGTCTCGAGTACTGGGCTCTGCTGGGAGTGCTGCTCTGTTGACGTGCAGAGATGGAGGTAGAAGGTGGCGTGGCCCACCTGGACTCTTGGCTCACGGGGAAAACTTTCCCGCCCCGTCGGAAATAGTTGCCTGCCAGGCAGGAAGTATTTAAACTATAGGAAATCCACCTTTGCAAGTCTTAGGATTTGAGGAACTCAGGGCAACTCTGCCTGTCAGTGTGATGGGAGGAATGCTGGCTGCCCTGTGAGGAATCCCAGATTTAAAAGGCATTTGCAGAGCCTTGCTGTTGATGTGAAAATTACATCCTCTTAGCTTCAGGTTTTTCTTATGTTAAAAAAAAAGAGGGGGAGTAATGATACTTGCTTCTGAGAGGATAACATAGTTGGATTAAATGGAAAGGTATGTAAATGCAGATTATGAAAATTTCAAATCTCCACTTAAATGTAAAAAAAAAAAAGCTCCTCATTTTTAAGCCCTTAACATTTCTTTAGAAATGAAGAAAAACCCTTCTGAGGAAGTTCTAAAGCAAGATTAGTCAAGGCCAAAAAAAAAAGTAAAAATAAAAACAGGTAAAAATTGCAAACAGGAAAGCTTTTTTTCTACAATATGTTCTTGGGAAAGTGTCTGTTTATGAATGAATGTCCTGTTCAAAGATGACATGCAAGCATGAATAAAAGCAGCACTTACGAATCATAGTTGTCCCGGAAGCCTTTTGCAAAGGGGTTATGATCAATCTTTAGTTGCGTTATCTGGATAGGGGGAAAAGATAGTTGTTGAGTGCTTTATCACACAGGACCTAGCTCTCCCGAGGGTCTTGGGACACTGGGGATACTCACATCGGTGTTTTGGTAGGCAGTGACCGCAATGAACTGTGTTTCTGAAAAGGTAAATGTCTGGGTCTTCGAGGGCTCGTTCAAGTCCTCCACACCATCCTCCGTCACCTCCACGATGTGCAGCCGTGGCTGGTACTTGTGTAAAGACTGTAGGACTATCATCTGGAAATGAGAGGGGGACAGAGCGGCCAGATTGAAAGAGTCTCTCTTAGAGGCTCAAGTGAAGTAGATGATCTTAACCAAGCACCTATTTTGGAAGGGGGCTTCCGCAGGCTTCCCACCGACAGCTCTCTTTTTCTATCGCCATTTTTAAGGTCTCGCTGTTGCCATTTTTGAAAGTTAAAACAGAGCTGGGCATGTGTATTTCAGAAATACTAAGTCCTCCGGAGCTTTCAGTATTTCTGTTCCTATTAGTCAACTCACTTACTGAAATCCAGTAAGAAAGTGAAAATGAGAAAGTTCAAAAGAAAGAAAAACAGAAATAGGCCAGCAAACAGGTAACACTGCAAATATAAACACAGCGAAGGGCAGGGCAACGTGTCAGGAAAAAGATCTACAGCCAGAAGACACCCTTGCTCTGTCACTCTACCTGAGTGTTGTTGTTGTTGGCGCCTTTGTTATTGGTGAGTTTTAACTTCCCGAAGGAAATCTCCTGTCTCATCCAGTGGGAACCAGTATTAGGAGATTCTGGGTGGACATACATTTTGTTGCCTAAGAGAAAATGACACAAAACACAAAACCGTAGCATATAGGGCTGTTTGCAAGTGGAGTGGAGGGGGGAGGGATGTCTTGCTACCTCTGGTCAAGGTTTAAGAGCAGGACTTACAGCACAGATCTCGCCAGCACTAGCTGCTTAAGAAGGCCCAGGGAGACCAGCTAGACTCAACCCAACCCCACCTCCTCCAGGGCCCCTCTGCTGCCCCAGTTTTCCTTGGACAAGGTGCTCATCTGAACAGTACCTCAAAATACAAAAACTACAGCTTACAGGAGATGCCTCTCATAGTTCAAATAAAGCGGAAAGACAGCATCTGGTGGAAATGGTTGCATTTTCATGCCCAAACTTGCCGGGGGGGAGGGGTGGGGCTGGTGCTTTCTCAAGTGGAGATCAGAACGCCACCCAGAGAGTTTACGACAATTCAGGAGAAGTGTTTTCTCAAAGGTAGGCATTGTAGCGCTGCGGTAGGGTTATGGTTCAAGCTCTGTACATCGGTAAGCAAGAAATCTGACTTCGCGATTCTCTCCTTTAGTCAATCAATCGAGACAAAGAAACTCATGCTGACACTTCTAGGTTCCAGGGGTGTGTGTGTGTGGGGGAAATGCTTGTGTCAAGGGTTCCCCATCCGCCCCTCCCTGCCCCGGCCTCCTCGCTCCTCACCCTGCATGTTATTGTCGGCTTTGCCGCAGGTCACCCACTTGCCCCCCTGGAAGCGCCAGTGGTTGGGGTCCGCCAGAACCACCTCTACGAACACGTTGTAGTGGGCGGCAGGATTGAGTCCGTTTATGTTGAAGCTCAAGAAAGGAAACATGCGCCTGTGCGAGGAAACAGAGGCAGGAGAAGCGACTTAATCGCCTCGAGAGCAGGCCCACACCGGGCCAGGCTCGAGGGCACCAGGGTAGGGTCGGAGTACGACACAGAGAAGTCTGCAGAATGACCCCCACACCGATAAAGTGGTCCTTAGTTTGTAAAATATTTTTAAAGCTGGGCCGTCCCTTCTCCAAAACAATTTGCCCCAAAGTCAGTATTTCCCACAGTCACCTGCTTCTCCGACATCTCCCCATTCAAGTGCTGGACGTTTTAAGATGTTTATTCATTTGTCTTCCATAATGTGAAAGATCATTAATTTTTGTAAGTACAAGTATCAGAGAACAACATTAAGTTGTTCTTGTGAACACACAAAGAAACTGTTTTGTTTTGTTTTTCTTTCCATTTTTACTGGTAAGGCTACAAGTCCCTTTTCCGAGCCCCTCTCTCCCCACCACTCACTATCTGCAGAGGTACCCACTGTTGGCAGTGGGATGCGTATCAGAACTTTCTCACCCCTCGAACTCCAGCCAGGTCTGGTTCCAGGGCCTGCCTAACCAGCTACCCGGACCCAGCCTCCCGTGCCGGGGCTCTGGTCCTTACGCCCATCCTCCGGATGCGCCCCACCGAGACCCTGGCGCCAAAAACTGCGGGAGCCCAGCTACAGGGCTCAGGGGGCCAACCCTTGCGACTTCCCCCGCGCCCCCCCCCCCGCCCCATCCTGTTTCTCGCGGGCAAGCAGGGAGCAGAATACCGCCGATCGGGCGGATCTAGTAAATTCAGTCTTGTGGACAAGCCTCAATTTCCATTTCCGAGTTTCCTTGTCAGTTCAGGTCAGGGTAGCCGGGGGGGAGGAAGCAGCCTAAACATTTAGCACCCAGCACAGACCTCCCGTGAACATGAGGGAAGGACACCGAATCGGAGATGCGCTGTCTACACTGAAACACTCTCCAAACAAAGTGCATCTCCGGCCTTCCCTGGGGCCACACTCACTGTCCACCCCTCGCGCCCTGGGTCCCCTCCGCGCCGCGCTCACCTGCCCTGTTTCGTAATGATCATCTCGGTTTGGTGGCGGTGGAATTTGAGCCACAGAGGCCGGTTGCATAGGTAGACGTGGGCACGTAAACTGGAACCAGAAACCTCCAAGCTCCCCCATGCTCCGCACGAGCCCGCGGCTGCCGCCCCGGGGTACGGCCCGTAGAGCGGAGCGCCCTGACTGTACTGATAGGCTCCCGGGCCGCCTCCCCCGCCGCCGCTGGCGCCCGCGCCACTGCTCGCGCCGACTCCCGGACCGAACTGCGCCCTCCCGGGTGGGCACACAGTCGCCGGGAAGCCGCCGGAGGGCAGCATGGAGCCATAGGGGTAGCGCGCACCATTGGGAGCCGGGTACACAGATCCGTGGGGCGCCCCGGCTGCAGCCTGGTACGGAAAGAGGGAGCAGGGCGCGGCTAGCTCGGAGCCCTGAGGCCCCGGGGACTGGAGGTAGTAGCGCTCCGAGCTCAGGCTGTCCATGGAGTAGCGCGCGGTGGCGGCGGCTGCGGCTGTAGCAGCGGCAGTCGCGGCTGATGGCAGCTCCTCTTCCCCGCAGGGGGAGCCCTTGCGGCCGTCCGGGGGCCCTTGCTTGGCCACTGCCGCGGTGCTGGCAAAGGCGTCCCCGGCGTCGGCGTCACTGAGCATGACCGCGGGGGCCCCCGCGCCGGCGGCTGCGGATTCCCCGCTCCCTGCCTCGCACGAGAGGCTGCCCGAGAACTTCTTGGGCGCTTTGTCTAAGTCCAGCCTCTGAGGCGAGGGGGTCGCGCCGGGGAGGTGACCAGCGGTCCCGCCGCCGCCTCGCGCACCCTCCAGCGGGTAGAAGTGCGCGCCAGGCAGGTTCACCGAGCTCACCAAGAGCTGCTCCCCTAACTGCATGCTTTACAAAGCGCAGACGGCAGTATTTCCTCTCCTCCCCTCGGCCTTATTATAAAGGCAGGATGGGGGAGCCAGCGCCCTCTTCCGAGGGGAAGGTAACTTCCCCTTCCTCCTTTGCCCGGGCTACCCACCTGGCGACAAGCGGGCAGCTACGGCGCGCTCGCGCGTACTGAACCCAGCGTCCTTTCCGCAAGGAAAGCGCACTGAGTTTGAAAGGTACAAGGTGGAAATCGATCGGGAAGAACTCTTCTTTTCTTAGCCGTCCTTCCAGCCTCTCTGGACCCCCACCTTCCTCCCACACTCACACCCAGGAAGAAGAGGACTCGGATCTCTGTTCCCATCCACCCACCAGTGCTAGCCTTTCTGTCCTTGACTGCCAGGCTTTCGGTCAAGTTGACCACTTGGAAACTTGCAGGCTGTCATTGGCCGCTTTATATACGTGCTGCCAGGGAGGGGCTTCGCGGCCCCACAGTCCTGGGACCCTCCTATTGGCTGCTGGAGGTGACACTAATTCAATTAGGCATGTACTAATTGGATCAAGTCACCTGCGACTTTATTTTTCCTTTTCCTTTACTCTGATTTTTTTTTTTTTTTTGAGACTGTGTCCTGCTGTGAGAATCAATTCTAGTGTCTATTTCCCCAGAGTCTAGGCGGACAGGGTTTGGGTTCTCCGCGGCGGGCTCCACTCTGGGCACCGACATCCTCTCCGGGCTCCTAGAAGAAAATGCGGGGGCGGGCGCAGGTTTCCGAGGCCAGGAGGAGAAAGGCTCTGCAAGTTGGCTTGTGGGGCGGCCTGGTCCCTGAAGGTGGGGATGTGCAGTGAGTCGGAGAGAGGCCCAAGCGAACTCCCCTAGTCAGGGGCTGTGACCCCAGGCACTTTCCTCCCGAAGGGAGAAGACTCCTTGGCCTTCGACACACACGAACCACTTTGGTTCGGTCCCATCCTTTTACTCAGTGGGGAGGATTTGTGGGAGGAACATCGCTCTGGGCTTTCGGGATTCGGGGACGGCGAATGCCTGCTGCCATCCTTGAGGACCAAAGTCCTCAGCTTAGGAATCAGAAGCCCCGGCGGGGTGAGATACTAGGAACTCCCACACCCCCAGGCCAGCATGCCTGCTTTCGGGAGGCAGTCACTTTTACTCCCCACAATTTAAAATCTGAGCCGCTCAGGTTCCCTGAATCCCAGATCCTACCCCCACCCCATCATCAGCTGCGCCCGACACCGAGAAACAAAGGTTCCCCAGCCGCCTCGCGGTTGATTCCCTGAGCCTCTCCTCCGCAGCTCAACACAGAAGGTAGAATAATTAGTGAAATAATCAGTTTGATATTGAATGAAGCCCTTTTGCCCCAGCTGCTTGTTTCTCTCCTGCGTTTCCGCAGAGAGTGGAGTCACGAGTGGCGCCGTCATATTGTATTGTTTTATTATTACAGGGGATGGGGCAAGTTTCCTCGCTGATCAGAAGCCTGAATATTCGCTGTTAATAAGCAATTACAGGCGCTGCTTGTAATCGCTACGGGAGCGCATTTTCCGGCTGAGATGTCGGGACTCTGCTTCCCCAACCGAACGCGATCACACGGGAAACTCTTCGCCCACCACAGATGAGGCGGCCACGGGATTTGCTGAGCTCCCACACACTGGTGCAGAACGGCTCGAAGCTGTCTCAGCTAGGTTCAAAGCACGGCAGCACCAACATCGGCACGTGTGGGTTAGAGAGAGAGACGGTCGGTCCTGATGCAGCTCAGACGCTTCTGGGCTCTCGCCAGTGTTTCGCGGTGGCGAAAACAGAGCGCGCGCGCCCAGGTCTCCAGTGTTGAGGCGCAGCCAGAGGGAGGGAGCAAGTTAAGCGAGTGGGTCGAGGCAATGGCCCCTTAGTGCCCAGCCGGAGCGGCCCTGGGGCCGAACCCGGGAAAGCTGGCCCGGAGCGGGCTCGGTCCTGCGCTCCTTGCATTTCGTCCCGCCAGTTTAGTTTGGGGTTGGCATGGCCCGCTCTGGTCGCCCACCATCCCCTTGCACTCCCCCGGCTTTTGTTTTATTTTGACCCAGGGAAGGCTTGAAGAATTGAACTTTCTTTGCAAGTCCTTCGTGATTTTGTAGACTTCATGATTTTCCAAGTGGAGATTTTGTGAAGGGGATTCGAGGGCAAGGACAGGAAGGGGCGGAGAGGCCGGAGTGAGTCGGCGACGTGGCCCGGGGCTAGGGGATCCCGGTAACTACTCCTCGGCTCCCCCACCTCACCTTTAAGCTTCAGCGTGTTTGCTGAAGAAGTAGGGGTGAGATCCAGTCTCACGTTATTTGGAGATAGGGTGGCAGCGGGTAGATAGCAGTTTTGCCTTTTATTGCTTCGAGAAAGCGGTCCTTGGTGCCCCTACAAATTGCTTTCGAGGCGACCAGGGAAGGGCTGCGCGTGGCAAAGTGCCATCGCAGGCAACAGGCATCGTTCCGACCTACTCGGGCGCACACAACGCGGGCCAGCTGTCTCCCGTGCCACGTCAGAAAAAGCTGATTTTAGGGCAGCCCCAGAGCTGGGTCCTGAAACGCATGGGTCCATTCGGAGTGCTACTTAATTATTAAATGTACTACACGTACATGGTACGTGTAATCGGCAGTAGTGTTGATTCCTGGGGCGAGAAACTGCAGTTTTTTTCTCCCCGCCTCACCAGTAGAGCTATTATTTCACCCAAACTTTAGCCCATTTCACAGATGGAGAAACAAAGAGAACCCAAATCCAGGCTCCATAAAACTGGCCTGGGACTCAGGAATTTTGGAATATGAAAAATATGTACATAATTTAGGATCACATTTGATACACATATATTACAAATGCCTTCTTTAAATATAAAGAAAAGGGACTGTTTTTAGGTAAAGGTGATTTCTTTCCCCTGACTGCATAAAGAAATCTCACTGAATGGTTCTTCTGTACTAATTAACTAATTACATGTTTAAGATTACATATAGAATATACTAGTCTCAATGCATAAAGAGTTATAGATGAGCAAAGCTGTGGTTTCTGATTTGGAGGGGGCTCTTCTTTTGCTGGTTCCATTTTACCCATAACCAGGGAAAGGGACATGGACACTATTTTCACATGTCCCAGCTGCACTTTAAAAAAAACAAAAACGGCTCGTTTTCCAGAAATAGGAACAGAAAAGAAATCTAAGGCCGTGGCTTCAGGGGACCCGGCAGGCAGCACCCTTCTTAGGTTGGGTGGGCAAATAACAGAGCCTTCCAGCCTGTTTGCTGTTTGATTTCAATTACACCCCAAGCTTCATGAAATCCAAATGAGACATTTATTGAAAGGTGCCTGGTTTTACATGGCTCAACTGACAGTGTATTGGAGTGCACTGAACAAAAACATCAACACTGGGGAGGAAACGTGGAGACCCCTTGGAACCCCAGCCCCAAATGCTGGCTGGATTAACTCAAATCTTGCACCTTTCCGCCTGAGACGGAGCAAGCAGGACCCTTTGATGGCGACAGTGAACCCAAGGCCAAGCCTGTGTGGGAGCCCATTAAGGATCTCTGCTGTGGTCTCAAGCAATAATTCCAACTTCATGCCACGGTCTCACCCTGATAACACAAAGTGACTGGCAGCCCAGCTAGGTGAACTCGTCACCCCTTCCTTCCTTTCAATGGCAACCACTATGGGCATTCATCTTTTAAAAGCAAAACGGAGAACCATCTGGCTGTTACAGGACTATCATAATCAAATGCATACACACATGCATGGGTGAAGTACGGTGGTGAGTACAGATGAGTGCAGTGATATGGAGTTTACCTCCTCCCCATGCTCCCCCCACACAACCAAGGGGGCCTATATAAATGTCCCAATAAATTCTATTATTTTCACCCCCACTAAAAATGTGTTATCCAAACACTGTCCGTGTTATTCAAACACTTTGTAAATTCTGAGCAGACTCTCTGCCGGTTCTCCTTTTAACCCTAGGAAAACATTCCAACATTAACCGGTCACCAGCGCTTCGCCTGGACTCTGGGAAAACGTCAATGGGTTTTTTGTGGTGAGTTGGTCCTTTTACTATTTATCTATGGCCTTTTCTTTGTTGACGTTACGTTTTATTTCACCATCTCGGTTTCACTCTTTGGCCCTTTGTTCTCTGATGGCCAGATCTGCCGCCTCCACTGTGCTTTCCGAGGGGGGAGGGGCTCTCCTGGCCGTCAGGTTGTGCACGTTTCACTTTTCTTTTTGTTGAAAAAAAAAAAATGTCCTGTAAGATCAAGCAGTTTTGGAAAGGATAGGTAGTGTTGACCCTGCTGACAACAGCAAGATACTCTCACCAACTCAGTTTCACTTTTATAAGCATTTCTATTTCACTGTGACATTAAAATGGACTGATTGCTTGCTTAAAAAAAAAGTCACCAGGTCCACAAATGTGTGAGGGAAAGGGTTATATTAAACCCACTCAAACAGAAATCGACCAATTGAATCTATTATCTTAGCTATCAATCCATATGTTTAGATGGCTGAATGCAACTGTTCATTGTTTAAATATGGGGAGGTGGGGAGATCCTCTCATAAAGATTAATAAACATGCCAAGTTGATTATTACAAAAAGCAAATGATCTCTTCTTAACATTGAATCAATAACTTTTTATGAAAGTAGTTTTTAAACTACAAATGATTTCCTGGATTTATCGGCTGTCTTATTGTCATCATCGTCATCATCATCATATCTATGGAAGTGCATAGATTCACCTGAATAACAAGAAAAGCCACAGGAGAGTAAGTTAGCAAAGTAAACTACTCTCAAAAGTCAATGATGGGAATGTTTGGCTAATTGTTGCTGCATTAAAATATGAAAGAGTTATAGGCTGCTCCACCTGTCTTGCCCACTTGCCACCTTGAGAGACCTGCCACTTAGGTGCTCATCTGCTCAGTGAAGAAAAGGGTCCTCAGTTTGTGAAGTAGAACAGATAAAACAGGGGTCCTGTCGGGCCCTGGGCTTTACAACCACGAAGACCAAAGTGAAAATGCTTTTGCTCTTTTTCCTAAAGGAAAAAGGAAACACAGATCTTTGTAAATTAATGGAAGAGGCATTTTCATTGTTTTTAGACTTTTTAAGATCTTGAAACTCTTGTTTTAGACGTTTCCTAACCCAGCGTTCTTACATTATGGCGTGCCTTTCCATGTGCTTGTCATTGCTGACACTTTTCCAGGGGAAAATACGAAAGTTAGGGTCGGGATTGCAGTGTTAATGGGAGTGACCACCAGGTAGTCTAGGAGGAACATCCTGAACATGTGTCACCTGCACCGCACTAACAGAGTTGGCGTTGGGAAATTAATGTTTCACCAGGAGGCACGCCTAGGAGACAGGTGCGGCAGGGTGTCTACACAACAGGTGGTCAGAATCCGACTCCGTCGGCCAATGATGCTTCAGCAGGACTGGGAGCTGGAATCTCAGATCCAGACTCTGCGGGAGAAAGGAGGACAGGGGAAGTCTGGGTTGGGGAGTCACTCAGCTGAAAGAATGAAGTCCACAACATAACGGAGGAAGAGAAAGAATGAGAGAGGAGGAAGGAAGGTGAATAGGATAGAGACCAAAGAAATCATTCCTTAAAGCTCCCTTTTCAGAAGTTGGGGGCTGGATTGTCTGTATTTGTGATCCTTTTACTAGACTTGTGGGTCTGGGAAAGCTCCTTAACTTCTCTGTCCCCAATGCCCCATGTAATAATTGCATACAGAATATCAAACAATCTTAGAACAGCACCTGGCACAGGGGAAGGTCTAGAGTCTTTCCTGTTACTACCATCACTCTCACATGGGGCTCACTTTTTGGCCTTTTTACTGGGTACTGGGAATGAATGAGGAATCCAGATATTCCCAGTCTGATGTGGGAAGGTCAGAAGCAAACAGGTCAAAGGCAACGTGCACCCGAGGTCGGAAGCTGGAGTGAGTCAGTTGGAACCTGAGAGGAGAGCCTGATGTTCCATCAGCTTCTTTCTACTTCTCCAGAAGGGAAGGAAACCCAGTGCCCTCCCCTTGAGCGGGGCTGGAAAGGTGCATTTCAAAGCGAGGCGGCCGGGTGCCCCGGCCCGGGAGCGCCTTCCGCCCTCCCCAGGCAGCCATTAGCATTCTGTTTTTCCCAGGCCTCCCCGCCCTCCCGCCCCCCGCCGGGATTTTGCCTTTCCGGCGGGGTACTAGTTGCAGAAAGAAAATAGGGTATTTAGCTCAGGTTTTGCTCTCCCCCTACTAGGTTAAGCGCAGGACGTTGACAAAGTTAAGTGAGTGGTCGGAAGCTTCCCGCAGGGCTCTCGCTCCGGGAGAAGGCACCCTGATCCCGAGTCCAGAGACACCATCTGGGTCCTCGGTGGCGGCATCTGCAAATTGACCGGACAAGGGCACAGCAACATCGGCCGTAGAGGGCTGTTCTTCAGGGGAGTCTGGAAGAGGCCCCCGACCCGGGTCTTCCTGGGCTGTTTAACCACTTCTCAGGGGCGGGGAGAACCTCCTCCTCTCACACACAGATTATGAGGGGCGCACAGGAAAGGCGTCTCCACGGGGAGCAAGGAGTAGCTGGGATCATTTCTCCATCCTTTGGAGCGGATTTTTTAAAAAATAGAGTTTATTTTGGAATCCACAGCTAAAGGAGACCAACTAGACTATAGGTCAGACTCATCGCTCTACCTGCACGACCTTTTCCAAACAGCACCCTAAAATGTTATTATCCCATTTCACAGAGGAGTCAGTGATGCCTGGAGAGGTGAAGGCCCTCGTCCAAGGGCGCAGTCTAAGCCTGGTAACCTGGGAATTTGAATGCTGGCGGTGTGAGCAGTGGTGCTCTGGGTGGAAGGGTCAAGTATGTGCGAATGGGGTGGAGTGTGTGGTTTTCTTTGAGGCGAAGGCTCCCAGGTAGGCGTTGGAAGGAGACCCTGTATGACCTCGGAGGAAGCGAGCGGACGGCGTTGGTGCCCATCTGCAACCGCTGCCACGTTACCATGAGTCACTTTGGAGGACGCTGGTCCCCTACATCTAAATCCTGGGTGCGAGTTGGTCGTTCTTGCTTGGGATGATCATAACGGAGGAAGGGAGAGCGCTTTCCACAAGCTACAGCCGGGCCAAAGCCTAGGCATAAAACAGCTCATTTAAACCCTCATGACCACCTCACAGAGATAGGACTTTCACCACCCCCATTTACATTTCACCACCCCCATTTACAGATGAGAAAACCGAGGCTGGGGGTGGTATACTTGCCGGAGGGCATACGATTTGAAAGTAGCAGGTCTCAGTGCACCCGGAAGCTGGGAAGGCAGCGACCTCTACCTGGAACTTCAATAGGAAACTGGGGTCTACCCGCCCTGAGCTTTTATCAAGGGGCGTTGGGCAGAGGGAGCGGTGGCGAAACCAGCAGCCAGCTCTTCACCCGTTACCCGCGGAGTTTCCTGTCCTCTTCCTCTCTTGCCCGCCCGTCCGCGCGCTACAGGGGTGGGTTTTGGGAGACCTTGGTGGTTCTTTCGGCCTCCCTGCCAGGTAGGTGCTGGAAGCCTTTGAATTGCGCACCGGCGGGGCGCGAGACTGTTCCCAGGATCCCTCGCTGCGTGCGCTCTGGGCCTCTGCGACCGCATCCCCAGGACAGCGCGCTCGCCACCGGAGACTCCAAGTCAACCTCTTGGGAGTCTGGTAGGCGAGTGTTCCTGTCGTGACGCACAATCATCCCACCCACACCCTGGTAGGAGGCCCGAGCAAAATGTGCCAACGCCAGGCAGAGCAGGGAACCGAGGCATCTGCACCCGAGCCAGGAAGTGTCTCCCCCGGCGTGGGTTCCTAGTGTGGCCAGGTCGCTGGATCTGAACTCCAAACGCACTCAGGATTGCATTTGTGTAGTCCAGCGCCTTAGTTTCCCTCATTCCCTTTCCCAACAACCGCTCTGTTGTCTTCAGTGAAAAGGTATGGGGGGGGGGGAGTATATTTCCTCTGGTCCCACCTCTTTGCCTTTTCACACCGTGAGTCTTTCTCTCTGTACTTTAGGTCAGTCTCGGAGGTAAAGGCTAATTTATACTTCGATCCCACCAGCCATGGATAGATATGTATTAGAAAATACATTGTGTGGCGTTACATATAATAATACATAACACATGTATCTTTCACTGTAGAATATATTACATAGAACACCATGCACTATAAAATGCAATATAAAATCATATATACTTAAAAACATACTTGCAGAGGCTTTAAAAACTCAAAAAGCCACCAGGTTGCAACGTCTCACGCCTCAACCTGATAGGAACCACGATAAATTCCTCGTATTTCCGGGGTTTTATTACGTTGTGCTTGCACCCCCAAGTAAGTATATGCACCTGAATTTCTCCTCATCGGTCCTCCACCCCATTGCACAGCGTTATACACTGTTCAACATCCTGCTTTTTTTTTTTTTTTTTTTACTGAAAATACATCTTGAAGTTAGTTCCTGGAAACGCGGGGTTTTTGCTGTCTCAGCACATCCGGGGGTGGGGGGGGGCACAATTGGCAGAAAAAGTTTAAATAGATTATGTTGGTGTTTTGGCAGGTTTCCTTGCAGCGGCAGGGTCCTCTGTGAGGCTGGCCGCCAGCTGTTCCGCGCCCCCCAAGCGCGCAGCGGGAGGAACCGTCGGCGCCTGGAAAGGCGCAGCGCCCCCTTGCTTCACTTGCGCGGAACCCCTCCTGGGCCTCACTGTGGGAGTTTTCCTTTCTTTGAGACCCCTCATTGTTTATCCTCTGAGACCCCAGCAGCATGCAAACAAGCTCCCAGACCCTGTCCTGTGCTCCTAGGACTCTTGGGCGGGGGAGCGATCTGCTAGACAGTCTCAGGGCTGATCAAAGCGGAGGACCTGGTGGGGACAGTGGTCCCCATTAACATCCCACCAGGATTTGAAACTGGGGGCGGGGATGAAGTTGGGCGAGGAGAGCCAGGAATCGCGTGTTGCAGAAGGCCGGAGGACTGACCGGACCTGAAATACTTCCTGAATTCCCTTCAGGCCCAATGGCAATTCTGGAAGAAACCGAAGCTACCTACTTTTCTCCTTAGAAGTTGTGCTATGAGCCTCGGCTCCAAGTGGGGTGCGGGGTGGCGGGATACAAGACCTGCGGTGTTGATAAGGATAAAACTTCTCCTCTCTGGGAGCTAGTGGAAGATACAGACAACAATTCAAGTAATCAAGGGAATATCAGGATATCATCGAATAGGGTAATGCAATGATTCCTAATCGTAGCTGCAGGTTGGAATCTCCTGGGGAGTTCTTAAAAATGCCGATGCCCAGGTAGCACCCTGGAACAACTGAGTCAGAATTTCTGAGAATGAGACCCAGGCATCCATAAAAATTTCCAGATGATTCCAATTCGCAGCAGAGTTGGAGAACCATTGGGCTTGGGGGTTTGGAGGATGACGGGGGTCTTTCTGAAGAATAGACATTGGAGCTCAGATGGGAATGCGGAGAGGGCAGGCGAGAGAAGACCCGAAGGAACGTTCTTGCCCAGGTTCCATGTTTGCTGGCGTCTGGGATTGTCAGTGGAGGAGGGAAAGGGCATTTTTCTGAGCAAAGGAAGCAGGTGATAGCTGAGCATCTGGCCACAGTGCCAGGTATCCCTGGGAAGTCTTGCAATTGCCCAATTCCTAGGGAAGCTTTAAAGATCACTGGAAAATCCCTTGGAAATAGTTTAAAACAATAGATTTTAAAACATAACTTAAAAATCAAATAATGCATGGGAATATTTTAAAAATAGAATGAAGCACCTTCATGAGGCATTCCATCAGGACATTTCCTCAACTCAAAGAAGCCATCCTCTAACGAGTGCACCAAGGGGGAACAAAAAGCTGCCTTCTAAAATTTTAGTTTTGTGCTTACTGGAAGAACTGCTTATTTGGACAAATTATCTCCATAATCTACTCCTACACGCATAAAGAGAATACGAGCTGTAAGCACAAGCAGTGACACCTATGTCACAATTGCCACCTGAGGGACAGGGATTGCAAGACACCACTGACTGTAGGAGAATGCATGGGGATTTCCACAAATTAAAAAGTGGGTCCTACAGTTACTGCAGGCGAGTGTCATCCAGAGTGCTCTCCGCACTCGATAATTTACATATTCTTAGCTCACTTCATCCTCACCACATATGTGAGGTAGGAGCCTTCGTTTGTTAACATTTTACAGATGAGAAAATACCGTAAGTCAGGGTACTACCAGGTCGCAGGGATGGAACCTATAAACCCTCTGTGGGCTTAATCCCAGCACTAGCGTGTGTCCAACTGAGTCAACATATTCAAAGGGTTAAAAGGCGGGTGGGGTGTGGTGGGGGGGGGCGGTGAGGTTATTAGGGTGAGAGGTGAGAGAAAGGACTTTCTCAATTAGTGGTAGGCTAAGATCTGCATTTCAGTCAGACCCCAGTTTTTGTAACGGGGTAGAAAAGGCTGAGGTGATAGAATATAAAGCTCAGAGCAGTCACATCATCCATTGGAAGTACTTATGAAGAAATAATATCTGCGTATTTCAGGCCACGTTTTTTCAAGTAAATATTTTTAAGGAATCGAAGTACAATACATACAGAAAAGCACACATATCCTAAGTGTGCAGTTCAATAAGTCTTCCCAAATTGAACACACTCGTATAACCAGCATGTGTGTTAAGAAATCCAGTATTGCTGGAACCCCAGGAGGTGCCAGACCTTCCCCTGGTCACTGCCTCCCACAAGGAGACCACAATTTTGACTTCTGTCAATACCAATTCGCTTTCTTGATTTTTGGATTTTATATGAACGAAATCTTACAGTGTGTTCTCTCTGGCTTCTTTCATTCAGCTTGTTTGGGATATTCACTCATAATGTTGTGCCTAATTGTATTTGTTGTTCTCCTTGCTGTGTAGTAGCCCATTGTGTGACTGTATAATTTACTCGTTCTACTGCTAGAGCCGTGTGGGTTGTTTCCAGGTTTGGGGTTATTTTGGGGAGGGCTGGTTTGAATATTCCTGCACGTGTTCTTTGGCGCACGCCTGTGATGCATTGCCATGAGGCCAATGCACACAGGAAGGGGGTTGCTGGGTCATAGAAGTCACTCTACATTTTTAAACAAGGTTAGTAATATTTTAGGATTTGGGGCTATTTCAGCAGTATTACTTTGAAAGAAAAAAATTTGTTTTTTCTGAGCAGTTGTTCTCAATAGTGAGATTAAAATATTCAGTAAATATGTTCAGTAAACAGATGTGCTCTCACCCAGGCCGTGTTGTTCTATTTATAGACACAGGCAGAGTAGGTTCGGCATAATTCTTAAGGGCCCTGGGACTTTCAGAATGGTGAATGACCACTGGCCTCAACTTAAAGTCACCAGCTGCATTAGTCCCTAACAAGAGTCAGCCTGTCCTTTGAAGCTTTGAAATCAGGCATTGACTTCTCTTCTCAAACTACAGAAAAATCCGTAGAAGGCATCTTCTTCCAGCTGAAGGCTGTTTTATCTACGTTGAAAATCTGTTGCTTCGTTAGCCACCTCTGTTATCTTAGTGAGACCTTTTCAGTAACTCCTTGCAGCTTCTACATCAGCCCTTGCTGCTTCAACTTGTACTTTTATGTTATTGAAAAGACTTCGCAACCCAACCTCTTCTAGCTTCAAACTTTTCTTGTGCAGCTTCTTCATCTTTCTCAGCCTTCATAGAATTGAAGAGAGTTACAACCTTGTCCTGGATGAGGCTCTGTCTTAAGGGAATGCGGTGGCTGGTTTGATCTCTACCCAGACCACTGAAACTTTCTCCACCTCAGCAATAAGGCTGTTTTCTTTCTTATCATTGGTGTTGGTCACTGGAGTAGCACTTTTAATCTCCTTTAAAAACTTTTCCTTCGCATTCACAATTTGGCTGTTTGGTGCAAGAGGCCTAGCTTTTGATATGTCTCGCTTTCAACACGCCTTCCTCACTAAGCTTAATCGTCTGCACCTGTTGATCTACAGCCAGTGATGTGCGAGTCTTCCTTTCACTTGAACACTTAGAGGCTGTTATAATGTGGCCTAATTTCAATGTTGTTGCGTCTCAGGGAATAGGAAGGCCTGAGGAAAGGGAGAGAGATGGGGGGCCGGCCGGTGGGTGGAGTAGTCAACACACACAACATTTACCGGTTAAAGTTGCCATCTGATGTGGACATGGTTTGTGGTTTGCCAAACAATTACAGAAGTACCATCAAAGGTCACTGACCAAAGATCGATATAACAAATATAATAAGAATGAAATCAGCCCTGGCTGGCATAGCTCAGTGGATTGAGCACGGGCCTGCGAACCACAGGATTGTGGTTCGATTCCTAGTCGGGGCACATGCCTGGGTTGCAGGCCAGTTCCCAGGAAGGGACGCATGAGAAGCAACCATACATTGATATTTCTCTCTCTCTCTCTCTCTCTCTCTCTCCTTCCCTTCCCCTCTAAAGATAAATAAAATAAAAATATTTAAAAAAAAAGAATGAAATCACCTGAAGTGTTGTGAGAATTAACAAAATGTGACACAGAGACAGGAAGTGAGCAAATGCTGTTGGAAAAATGGTGCCCGTGGACTTGCTCCAAGCAGGGTTGCCGCAAACTATGAATTTGTAAGAAACACCTTATCTACAAAGCACAGTAAAGCAATCCACAGTAGCACGAGGTGTGCCTGCCGACAGTTCCCTGTTTGATGGATCATTACGGGGCACTCTGCTAAGACATGCTCTCAACACTCGTATGTTCCTGGAGTAAACTGGCTATGGTCATACATTGCTAGGCTCTACATGGTAACCTTCTATTTCGTTGTTTTTACATCAGTGGTTACAAGGGAAGTTGGTCTGTGTTGCCTTTGCTAGGTTTTGATTGTAATCATATGCTAACCTTGTAAATTTGTTTTATTCCCTGTGAAACAACTTATATCAGTTTAACAAGAATTTCTCCCTGATATTTACCCCAAGAATTTGTCTTTGGAAATACTCTTTATAAGCTTTTAAATTGTTCTTCTATTTTTATTGCTCTTTTTAACACTGAAATTTTAAATGTTTTAGCTGAGAATTAGACTAAATAGTAGAGTTATATAATATAGCAATCTATTTTATGTAGTAATAATAGTCATGTATTATACTTGGTCTTGATTCTGCCATCCTATTTTATGATTTCACTTATTTTTTTGCCTTTTAGTTGTCTTTTTTTTGTGTGTGTGTGATACAGTCTATATTTTTGTCTCCCATTTCCCTCCCCATATTTTATTAGTATTTCAGAAAATAGCTGCCATTAGAGATTATTTTTATGGTGTTAAACAATATCTTTATGCTTCTCCTCCCACCCAACCAAAGAAACAAAATAGCTTCTATAGGCTATTGCTGGAATAGCAGCACCATGACAAAGTGATACTTTCACTCAGTGCTCTACCCTTGATGCTCAGCGCAGGGCCTCGGATGCAACAGATGTTGGACACATAGAAATCGACTGGGTGAATGAATTGGTACGGCCACTAATTTTTGACACAGGCTTTGAGATTTAGGTAACCAGTCTATTCTATCTAGGTTATACACATTCTCATAAGTTGGACATTGCGTTCTTTCCCTTTAAAATATTAGAACATGTGACATTCATTTTATAACTACAGTTGCTGTAATGATTTGCCATCATTTATAATTAAATGCATTCTGAGCTCACTATCAGCCCTCTTGTGCACTGACCTTTGCATTGCCAATTGCTTTTGCTTGGCTGCATTGTGTTATTATACAGATTTTTTTTTCCAGAAAAACTCTGCAGGTGCTATTTTCCCATGATCAGATCTTCTTCCCCATTTCTAACCCTAGCCCTTCCCTCTCTATTTTCTAAGACATTTATATATTATTAGAATAAGTAATACACTTAAATAGATCAAAACTTAATAAAAAAAGGGGAATCTTTGTTCCTCTTCATTCCCAGCCACTGAATTCCTCTTCCTAGACACAACCAGTATTATCAGTTTCTCATGGATATTTCTGGAGGCATTTTATTCAAATGGAGACACACTTATAATTTTTTCAGATGGTAGCATATAATCGCACTGTTCTGCATCATCACACTTTTTCTTTCTCTTAACAATGTATGTTGGAAATCATTTTATAGATGACAGAAATTAATTACAGGTAGCTAAATTTTAAAAATAAGAAAACACTCGAATATTTATCACATCTTTGGAGAATGCTTAATGTTCTACTTTTAGAAAAGATGTTTTTTATAATTTCTAAGGGAGAGACAAATTTGATCATAAGAAAGCTACTATAATTCAAAAAGCACCAAACGGAAATAAAATAGAATAGTAGGGACATTCATTACAAATATCATATGTCAAATAAGGGGATAATGATGATAGGTGATGAATAAAATTGTGTATAAAAGAAAAGTGCATGTATAAAAAAAGATAGAACTTAATAGTAATTCAAACAATGTAAAATGACAACAGAAACAGACCAGGGAGTCCCTTTTTGCCTCATAACAATAAATATTTTTAAAACAATAAAGTCTAATATTGCTGAAGTTACCCGCTGGGCTGATTGGTATAAATGGGTTTAATCCCTTTGCGGACTAAATTTACCCATGAGAATCTAGGAGCACCAACCAGTTTTAGCACATTCCGGGGTTTGCCTCAGTGACCCCTTCCACCTGCTCCTTCAACCCCTTTCAGCCAGTGCAATGGAAATTTCAGCAACCATGATTGAGAGGATGAGGAAGGGGGATGGAGGTGAAGGGCAAGAAAGAGTGCAGGCTCATGCCACTTTCAGTGGCTTCCTGCCTTCAGAATCTCCCAAGATTAGGGAAGGAGAATATTTAACTTAAAATCATGTTCAAATTTATGATTGTTACATGAGACTATAAACACTTCATTACTATACTTAGACAAGTTTTTCTACTTAAAATGACTGCAGACTATTAATTAATGTATGCATGCATGCATTCCCCATGTTATTAGCAAAATCACTGGGACCACCTGAATGCCTGAGTTTTTGTCCTGGCACAGAAGGAAAAGTTCCCATGTTGGATACATTTTAACAGGAGGGTAGAAGACCTAAATCAAAACATGGTCTCATTATGTGCCGTAAGGTGTGTTTGTTTTAATACACTGGCTATTGTTTATGCCACATCCAGTCGAGGTGCTCTGGCTTGTAGCTAAAAACATCCTAATCAATGGATTCATTTTCCTCCAGGTTTACATGTAAAGCATGAAACCATGTTGCAATCCACACTATTGTCCTTTCGTCTCTAATGTTTAATTGCTCTTTGATGAGGACTGAGTCACCTGTTAAGAAAACAAGTTATAAAATTATCAAAGCATTTAAATATTAATAATCCCCCAAAGGAAGTAGTAGGCTACATAGGAAAGTATTAAGTTTTCCAATGTCATTAAGAAAGAAAGATAATAAACCATAAGAAGACGCATCCTGTTAAGCAGGATTCATGCACATAAAATCTATCATCCATGTTTTCCGCTATGGATGTTATTCTGGGGTCACCACTAGTTTTGAAGGATTTATATTTGACAGATGGCACCTAATGCAGCTTCTTCCCCCTCACCTATTGTGAAGAGGAAACCATTGCCAAGATTTCACAATATGAGAATGGCTTCTGTTTCCTAAAGGGCAAAAATGAATCACTTTCTTTGTGGACTAAGAACGAGCGGGGATGGCTCAGGAATACAGGGACACAGTTCACTTGCCCGAGTGCCGACATTCAATGCTGTATATATTTCGGGGAGACGATTTCTGGCCTCCCTAGAAGAGCCGGAGACCAAGGCTAGAGGGTTACAGTTGGAGTCAAGGCATTTCACATGGTGTAGATCCTTGCATGTGGTCACAGAAATTTAAAGTATTTTTTAAAATAAAGAATGTCACAGAGCAGGCCTATTATTGCTTCCCAGTCCCAATCTAATGTTTGTTAAGGAGTTTTTAGTTCATCCCCGGGGAGCTGAAGAAATAACACTTGTTTGAAATAAGACCTCAAAACAGAAACTTAGTTCATTTTTTATCTAAATTCTAGTTATCTTTTAAGACCGATACAAAGTACAACTTCCTCCAGAGGACTTTCTTGCAATTTTCACTTTTAGTAACACATAGTCTTTTTGGTATTTGACTTTTATTTTCTTTCTAATTTTTTACTCTATTTCTTTACTTTATATAGCACAGCCTTCTCCACATGTTTATGAGATATCTATCTCCTAGATATCTATGTCTAAATTATAATACATATCCTCATAAACTATACCGTACCATAACAGGAATAAAATAAGACCTGGGCGAGCCTGATTGAGAGAGTAATCCACTGTCTCAGTACTGAGCCTTGATTAGGAAGTAAGTTGTCAGAGAAATGATTAGGTGAAGAAATAGTCTGTAAGATAGTCATGAGCTACTACTGTTTCCCTCAACTTCTGCTAAAGGCTCCCGCGTCTCAGCCTGGCCCCTGTCTGTTCACCCACCACGTTGGTGTGAGAGAGCTCCTACCGCACCCCAGTCTTGATTAAGCCACTCCTTTGACTCAAGTGCTCCAATGTCTCACCAGGATAAGAGTCGAAGTGTTTGGTTGGCCCCCAAGGCTCTCTGTGATCTGTCTAGTTCTCTCCTCACTTTCTTCTGCTCTTTCCAGCATACCCTTTACCCCCACCCCCAGAGTCCTCCCTCAGTGACTGCACAGGCATTTACTTGGCCTTGCTGGCCCTTCTCTGCCTATGTTGAATTGTGTCTGCTTCCCGAAAAGAATTCATATATTTAAGTCCTAACCCTAGGATCTCATAATGTGATCTTACTTGAAAATAGGTTCATTGCAGATATAATTAGTTAAGATGAGATCATATTAGAGTATGGTGGACCCTTAATCCAATGTGACTAGTGTCCATATGTAAAGAGGAAATGTGGACACAGACATGCACACGTGAAGACATGCACACGTGAAGACATGCACACATGAAGAGTGCAGTGATGCTGCCCTGGCTGGTGTAGCTCAGTGGACTGAGTGTGGGCTGCAAACCCAAGGGTCACCAGTTTGATTCCCAGTCAGGGCACATGCCTGGCTTGTGGGCCAGGTCCCCACTAGGGCTCATGTGAGGGGCAACCACAAATTGATGTTTCTCTCCCTCTTTTCCCCTACTCTTCCCCCTGTCTAAAAATAAGTAAATACAATCTTAAAAGAAAAAAGATTGGGGTGATGCTGCCACAAGCCAAAAAAACTCCCAGAGGCCCGGAGACAGGCCTGGAACAGCTCTTTCTCTAGTACCTCCAGAGGGAGCCTGGTCCTGCTCCCTCTAAACACCTTGCTCTCAAATTGCAGCCTCCCGAATTCTGAGCCAGAGACCTCCGGTAAAGATGGAGGCGCAGGTCAGTAAGGCTCTCCTCTTTGCACAGCCACAGCAACGATTAGGGCTAGGCTACAAAACAAGTACCATCTCAAATCATGGACTATCGGGCTGTATGGAATCCCATGGGATTCAAGAAGTCACATTCATCCAGATGGATAGGAGGGGTGGATATGCAGAACGGGTGGTCCCATACTCACGTATGGTAGATAAAAATCAGGGGGGATACCCTGGGAGCAAGGGATCCCAGTCCTACATAAGACCACCCAGCCCAGGCTTCCAGTGCCGAGAAGATACATCCCCATAACTTCTGGCTGTAAAAACCAGTGGGGGTTAGGGAAGTAGGAGAAACCACCGGATTCTTAAAGGGCCTGCAGCAGACTTAGGATTTAGGCAGACTCACTCCTTCCAGGCTCCAGCACCGAGGCAGCAGCTGGAAGGGCACCAGTGGCACAAGGGAAGAAATCGAAGTGTCTGGCATCAGGGCAGGCGCCAGGAGACAGCTTCCTCCTGACAAAACTCCAGAGGTCAGGCATCAGCATTGTCCCTTTTCTGAGCCCTCCCCCACACAGAGCCATAGACATGTGACACCGTATTGGAGACTCCATCAACATGGGTCACATGGTTTAGCCTCGCCTGGTGAGTAAGGCTCCACCCCATCCAAATTATTGGTGCGCTTTTCTACACAGGCCATGCTACTGAGACAGGGAGTCAAAGCTGCTCTACCTAATACATAGAAACAAACACAGGGAAGCTGCCAAAATGAGGAGACAAAGAAATATGGCCCAAATGAAAGAACATAACAAAACTCCAGAAAAAGAACGAAACGAAATGGAGATAAGCAATCTATCAGATGCAGAGTTCAAAACACTGGTTATTAGGATGCTCAAGGAACTCACTGGGTACTTCAATAGTATAAAAAAGACCCAGACAGAAATGAAGGTTACACTAAGTGAAATAAAGAAAAATTTACAGGGATCCAACAGTGCAGTGGATGAAGCTGAGAATCAAATCAATGATTTGGAACACAAGTGAAAAACACATGCAATCAGAACTGCCAGAAAAAAATAATTAAAAAAAACCCCACAAGGATAGGCTCAGGAGCTTCTGGGACAACTTCAAATGTACCAACGTTCAAATCATAGAGGTGCTGGAAGGAGAAGAGAAAGAGCAAGTAATTGGAAATCTATTTGAAAAAATAATGAAGGAAAATTTCCCTAATTTGGTGAAAGAAATAGACATACAAGTCCAGGAAGCACAAAAAGTCGTAAACAAGATGGACCCGAAGAGGCCCACACCAAGACACATCATAATTAAAATGCCAAAGGTTAAAGATAAAGGGAGAATCTTAAAAGCAACAAGAGAAAAGCAGAGAGTTGCCTACAAAGGAGTTCCCATCAGACTGTAAACTGACTCCTCAAAAGAAACTCTGCAGGCTAGAAGGGACTGGCAGGAAGTATTCAAAGTGATGAAAGGCAAGGACATACAACCAGGATTACTCTATCCAGCAGAGCTGTCATTTAGAGTGGAAGGGTAGATAAAGTGCTTCCCAGACAAGGTCAAGTTAAAGGAGTTCATCATCACCAAGCTATTATTATATGAAATATTAAAGGGATTTATTTAAGAAAAAGAAGATAAAAACTATGAATGTTAAAATGGCAACAAATTCACAACTGTCAACAACTGTATCTGAAAAGCAAACTAAGCAAACAAGAGGAACAGAAACAGAATCAGAGATACAGAGATCATTTGGAGGAAACGGTGCAGGGATTAAGAAGTGCAAATTGGTAGGTACAGAATAGAAAGGGGGATGTTAAGAACAGCATAGGAAATGGAGTAGCCAAAGGGCTTATATGCGTGACCCATGGACATGAACTAAGGTGGGGGGGACTGCCAGAGAGATGGGGGGTACCGGGCGGAGGGGGCAAAGGAGGAAAGGTTGGGACAACTGTAATAACATAATCAATAAAATATATTGAAAAATAAAATAATAAAGGTCTTCCTCATTTTTGTTTTAAGATAATAAAGAACTGTGAGACAATATGGTTCTGTTGTTCGAAGCCAACCAGTCTGTGGTACTTTCCTACTACAGTCCTAGGGAACTAGCACACCTTATTCCCACTCGGTGGACTCCTTTGGACCCACTGTTCAATATTTGGCTTCAATATTTGGTTACCTCTTTGGAAAGCCTTTTTTGGCACCCCACCCTCTCCTACAACTGAATTAGTAGGGCCCTCTGTTTCTCACATCTTTTTCATTTTGACCATTGATTTCTTTCCTTCTTTCTCACTGTGATCTGTGTCTTGTCATCTCCTTATTACAGCTCCTTGCATGAATGTCTTAATATGTGTTATGGAACAAATGGATTTTTACCTCCGATGACTTCAGCAGCATCTCTGTGGATAAATATTCATCTCATAGGAATACAGTGACATTTATCTTATAGAGGGAAATCCAGAGATTAAAAAAAGCTGGAAGGAAAGCAAATTAATCAGGGTAACCCAACTTCTCTATGGTACAGCCAAGACCAACCTTCCACATTTGGCATTTAATATCAGAGCATTTTGGAGACTTCCAGAATCTCCCTTTGCAGATGAAGTAGCTGAGATCTATTTTGTTACATGGAAATGGCTCCTTGTCTGCCATTTCCAGAATAGAAAGGGGTTCATTCCTTTGCATGCTTATACAACAATTAATAAAGTTAGGAAATTCTTTTTGAGAGATTTAAATGATGATTCAGAATTTCGACTTCTTTTCTAGTGTAAACTCTTTTCATCCCTTCCCAAGAAACCCATAAGGGTGTCAAAACTTCACTTAGAATGGATGTTAGTATGCTTTTGTTCCAGCTCTCACTAGTCATAACTTAGTCAACAAATCTTGTACATAGCAGCAGAAAACTCACTTTAAAGTAGGCACTAGGTTTTAAGAACCTTAAGATCTAATTCAAGGCTCTATTGACAATGCTCTAAATCACAATCCTGGGGATGCTGTCTGTGAATACTGACGATGCCATGGCTAGCCCTGGCTGGACCCCGAAGAATTTCCCGCTGTTGGTCCATTGGCCTCAGGAAATTCACTGTGGACTTAGTTGAAAAGCAAAATGGAAAAGAGTGGAAGGATCACATTTGTGTCATAGCAAATCCTTTATAAACCATCAAGAGACTGCCAGATGGCCACAAAGAGATTTTGTCAAGGGTTTTATACAACTAAAATCAATGCATCCACTTTATCTGTTCTGAACATACTGGGGATGCAACTAGAGATGTCACTAAGAGTTAGAGCTGCTCGGAAACCTTTAAGGTGTCAATTGACCATATTTTTAGGTGCAGAAATGTTACATGGACACACCACAGATTCACCAGTGATTTACTTTTTAAAATCTGCAACAAATGGACCCAGGAATCTACAAGGGAATAAAAAGACCATGACAGCAAAGCTGAGTTGAAGCAGGGTAACTCAAAATCAATATTTTGCTTTTAAACTCTTAAGGAGAGACCCAGGAGGGCTGCACTCATTTTGTCCTCCCTACTTATTATCCTCAGAGGATGGGGTAAAAAGTGGCAAGCCTGCTCCTTACTTCGGTCAGGACATTCTTCACTAACAAGCCACTTGTTAGAATGCTTAGCTTCAATTTCCTGTTGAGTGGCTTTTTTTTTTTAAAGACTATTAGATAACTTTCTTTTTATTTATTTTATTTTTATTTTTTTTAAAGATTTTATTTATTTATCTTTAGAGGGGAAGGGAAGGAGAGAGGGAGAGAAACATCAATGTACGGTTGCCTTTCGTGCGTCCCCTGCAGGGAACCGGCCTGCAACCCAGGCATGTGCCCTGACTGGGAATCAAACCGCAATCCTCTGGTTTGCAGGCCTGCGCTCAATCCACTGAGCTACACCAGCCAGGGCTTTGAGTGGCTTTTTAATAGCTATGCCATCAGATGCTGGTTAAAACAAATCAAACTTACTTTCCATATTCTATTAGTGAGACTGCATTTTGAGGGACCAGGTAAAGAAGAGTCGATATCAAACCTGATGGGGAAATATTTATTCTGTCCTGTGTAGTAAAGGAGCTGAAACTCCTCCCACTGCAAGCGGCTTGGCGGAGTCTTCTACCGTGAGTCAGAATTCCTTGTGAATAAATCGAACTCTTTTCTGTCCTTGTACATTGATGGGCAAAAACTTTCTTTTCATTACTGGGCTGGTGTCTCCAATAGGTGCAGAGTCAGTTGAGGAGTAGGTGGGAATTTTCTTTAAGGAGCAGCCTGGGAATGGGTCTTATTCTGAGTGGATGACGTCATTTATGTTCTTTCCTTAAAGAGTCTACTTAAAAAAAAAAGATTTTATTTATTTATTTTTATTTTTTAGAGAGAGGAGAAGAGAGAGAGAAAGAGGGAGAGAAATTGCAATGTGTGAGAGAAACATCGGTCAGAGGTTGGTTGCCGCTCACACGCCTCCAAGTGGGGACCTGGCCCGCAATTCAGGCATGTGCCCTGACGGAGAATTGAACCAGTGACCTCTCTCTCTCTTTGCAGGATGACATCCAACCCACTAGGCCACACTAATCCCGGGCAACAATGTACTTTTTTTTTTTTTTTAATTTTTTATATATTTATTTATCTTTAGAGGGGAAGGGAAGGAGAGAGGGAGAGAAACATCAATGTATGGTTGCCTTTCATGGGTCCCCTGCTGGGAACCGGCCTGCAACCCTGGCATGTGCCCTGACTGGGAATCAAACCGCGATTGTCTGGTTCGCAAGCCCGTGCTCAGTCCACTGAGCTACACCAGCCAGGGCAACAGTCTACTTTTTAAAACAAAACCAGAACTGTGTTTGGTGATTTCTGGAATGGGAATCATTTCGAAGCCAAAGACTGAGGTCTTGGTTCAGTGTGAAATGTCTGCCTGTCACTTGCTCTGTAAACATTACTGGCTTGAACAACCTCATTCATAAAAAAGACAGGAAGAGATGATCTTGATGGCTCAAATTTTCCTTTTGTCATGAAAGGTTCAGAGAAATGTGGGGCAAAATGAGTAAAGGAGTGATTAACATCAATTCACTCACATATACAACTATTTTCTGCTGTATTATTCAGGGTACACACAAGAGAACAGGGTACACACAAGTGAAGGGAGAATCTAGTATGGGGGATTTGCTTCCCAGATTTCTAGGACTGAGAAACGGCAAAGTAGTTGTTTAGATAAGCCAGGGATGGCGGCTCCAGGAAGAAACTATGAGCTCTAGGGCTGGGGGAACAAAGGGATGGGGTTAGTGTTATCTGAACAGAGAAACTTGGAAGAGATACCCTGTAAGGTAGACACTCAGATCTTTGTGGCGTGGGGCCCAGAGGCGGGCAGGGTGGGAAGGGGTGTGGCCTGGGCCGCACTGGTGGTTCAGGAGGGCCTTTTTGGAGCTGGGACCCCTGAGGAGGGGTGCTCCTGAGGACTGCGTGAGTGTCTCTGAGGGGCCAATAAGGGACTGGTCCTGGGAGCGCTGCATGAAAAAACTGGAGCCTGGAACCATCTGGCCCAGCCGGAGAGATCGGCTGACAGAAACAGTGAGCAAACAGAAAGGAGCAAACCCCCTCACTGCCATGACCACTGTCCTGTCTTCCAATATCCCTCCACGTTGGCACAGCCGAACAGGGAGCGAGCTGGAAAAGCAGACGTGAAATCTGCAGCATCTCCAGTGTCAGCACCACAAAACACAGAACAGAGGAGGAGTGGGTTTGGAGCAAAGAACCAATTGCTTCATGACTGGCCATTTGATTCACTGCACCCAGTCCGACAGGGTTGGCTAAGGGTGCTGCACTAAAAAAACTCCCAGATGGAGATGGCCCAACACAACAAAGGCTCACTTGTCAGCAGTCTTCCATGTTCACTGCAGGTTGGCTGGATCTCTGCTCAATATCCTCTTAGCCCCTGGATGCAGGCTGATGCAGCAGCCACTGCCAGGAGCATTGGTTGGTTGTCACCATGGCAGAGGGAAGGAGAGCTCCGGTGAATTGTTCACTGGCTCTTAAAGCTCCTGCACATCACTTTGGCCAAAAGAAGTCACATAGTCGTATCTGATTCAAGATTGGGGAGAGAGAGTGCCATGCCATCTTGCTACCTGGAAGAAGAACCAGGAATATTTGATTGATATCGGGGAAAATGGATATTTATTAGGTAAATTTCAGTAACGTTTTTTGCATAGTTGACTTTCAAGTTTGGAAAAGCAGACCAGTCAGTACTGTACTTCTTCCCTTTCCACTGAAGGGCCCTTTCAAGGTACATTTTCTGCGGTGACAGCATTAGAAACTCGCAGTATAATTTCACTACCAATAATTGGCCTGTTTATAGACTTTCTGTTTCTTCCTGTTTCAAACTTGGAAGGTTATATGCTTGTAAAAATGTATCCATTTCTTCTAGATTGTTGGATTTCAGAGATCATTTCTATAGTTCATTACTGGATTGTTGGATTTGTTGGCACATGATTGTAGCATTCTTTAATGATTCTTAGCATTTCTCTGGTGTAGGTTGTAACTTTATTTTTCATTTATGGTTTCATTTAATTTGAGCTTTCTTTTTCTCTTGATGAGTTTGGCTAAAACTTTATCAATTTTGTTTATCTTTTCAAAGAAACATCTCTAAGTTTCATGGATCTTTCCTATTGTTTTTTAAATTTCTATGTGTTTATTTCCACTCTGATCTTAATTATTTCCTTCCTTCTGTTTACTCTGGGTTTTATTTGTTCTTCTTTTTGTGGTTTCTTTAGGTGTGAAGTTAGGTTGTTTATTTGGGATTTTCTTGTTTCTGGATGTAAGCTTGTATGGGTCTGAACTTCTTTTGCAGTTTTAACTGTATTCTCAAACAAGTATCTTGTTGAAATGAAGGAACCTTAATTTCAGAAAACTACTGAACTACAAAGGGTTAAACCATGGTTTATTTTTTAAAAGGATATTAAATTATATTGCTGTCACCAAGTGCAAAGCCTTTTTTCTTTTCTTTCTTACTCCCCCCCCCCCAATTTTAAAATAAACTTAAATCTACTAGCACATTATTGGGATGTTGAATTCAACTATATTTATTAGTTTGAGTGTGAGATGAAGCTAATTTGGAGAGAGCAGATCTAGAGAGAAACATAAACAAGTAAACACACAACGCCCTACACTGTGAATTCTCTGAGGGCAGGAAACGCCTCTTTTATTTACTCCTCTGTTTCCAGCCTCTTCCAGTGTCTGGCATTGCACAGGTTAGATGCTTGATACTATTTGCTCTGATGGAGACAATGTCGGAAGTGCTCTGAGCACCAAAGTTGCACAGTGTGAAGCCCATAGAAGAGGCCCCCAAAGCTAATTGGTGTGGTTAGGGAGTAGGGAGAGAAGGAAGTAACTAGGTGAAGCGGCCTGGAATCTCCTTGTTAGTGAATTGGAAGGACACTAAGCTGTTGGGATAGGGTGGGAATGGGGGAAAGAAAGGATGAGGTAGGCTATGGTCAATACTTCGTTTAGGATTCCAGATGTTTTCTGAGTTCACTAGCAATGTATATTTGACTAGGGAATCATTTATTTCACTGAGAAACTAATTAATAGTACGTCACTTACTATTATGCATATAGCTCAATATAAGGAGGTGCTGAGTGAAATATAATAGAAACAGAAAAATCAAGTGGGAATTTGGAACAGGGCAAAAACTTCTTGCCAACTGTGGGATCATATTGTATGTGTAAGGCATAGGTACAATTTAAAGCAACTCATGCATTTGTTTATTTACATTTTAAGCTATATAAGTGAATTCATTTTTATAAAAATAGAAACAGCACACACTGAAGTACTTGACTCCATATCAAAATCCCACAGTGAAATTCTCTACCTTAATATAAATTCTGTTGAGTTTGATTTATCTTTCTCTGTTTTTTTCTATGCATTTGTGTACAGATCCACATATTTGGATCTGTAGAAAAATACAGTTCTATAGTTTTGTTTTTAAACATAAATTGTGTGCCCTGGCTGGTGTGGCTCAGTTCATTTGAGCGTCGTCCACACGCCAAAAGGTTGCGGGTTCCGTGTCCGGTTGGGGCGGGTGCCAGAGGCAGCTGATCGGTGTTTCTCTCTGCCTTCCCCTGTCTCTCAAAATCAATAAACATATCCCTGGGTGAAGACTTAAAAAATTAAAAAATATAAGTTGTGTCATAGTCCCTATTTTCCTCCAACTTGTTTTTTCCCCCTTTAACCTTCATTTTTTAGAAGATTTTCATCTGATTGATCTAGATTTAATTTAACTTTTTAAATTGCGGAACGATTTTCCAAATATGGGCATGATATCCTTTACTCCGTTCTCCCACTGACAGAATTCTAAGTTGTTTCTAACTTTTAGCTATTATGGACAATGTCACAATGAACAAAATTCTGCCCTCATGGGATTTATTCTAGCTGGAAAGAGACAATGGACACAATAAAATGTGAAATACTGAGGATATTAGAAAATGATACATTCTCAGCAAAATAGATAAGAAGAATACAAAATGTCAGATGTGGGGGGAGCAGTTATATTTTATGTGGGGAAGGCTTTGTTGAGAAGATGATTTCTGTTGTGACCAGACATGATCAGAGGAACACAACACTGGCATGTACGTGATACATCGTGTCTCTGCCACCCAACGGGGTATCCTCAGAATTTCTGAAATCTCCTCAGCACACTAGAATTATCTGTAAAACATAAGTAACAGTCAATTTAAATTCCTTTAATACAACTCTTCTGTAATAAGCATGACCTTACTCTTTGCCACATTGTATTTTCTATGACTTTATAAATAGTTTTTCATTTTCTGCCTTAGTTAACTCCCTTTTTATCAACTCACCTGACATATTTATTTGTTTCTTTAATACTGTTCCCCAATTTGCTGAGTATAATGAGCTTTTGGATTCCCAGTTGAGACTTTACATCAAATGCTTTTATTTCGTAGCTTTTTCCATCCATAGGAGGCTCACCCAACTAACTGAATTATTTTTACTGGCAGCATATATAGTCTATCCCTTCCTCTAGGAAAACACATCTTGATGGATGGGGTCACACACTTCACCAAGAGTCGAATGAGAGCTATGGGTTGTGTATCCGAGAAATACACATGCTTTTGCCTCCCGCCACCCTCCCCTGGCCCCCAAGATTTTGTATCTCATCAAGATTTTGCATCTGATAGCAGTGGTTCAGAGATACCCAGAAACCCAAGCCTAAATCAGGGTCTAGAGACTGTATGTTAAAAAACAAAACGAAACAAAAGTCTTTCTGAAACTTTGAAATCGGTCTCTAGTGTAGAAAGGACCTTCGGAGAGAACTCGGTAGCTGAATCACGTAACGTGACACCTCTGAAGGACTGACTGCCTTATGTCACATGTGCTTCAGCATCAGGCTAGAGCCCATGATGAGGCGTGAGATTCAAAACAAAAGAAAACAAAAGAAAACAAAACAAAACAAAACAAAACAATAAACCATCCTTCTCTAGCTCATTACTGAGTTTACCCTTCAGATATTTAACTCATTGTGTTTTGTTATTAGGGTCCATGGGGAAAATGTCTTTGTCTAGACTTATATTCAGGAGAACTTTTTATACTTCTCTGGAACAACAGATTTAATTTACAGCCTCCACTGTAAGTCTTATAATCCTGGTGGCTGCTAATAGCTTAGATTCTACGTGGGGCTTCCTTTAATACGGGAATTGGTACATCAGAAGGTCCTGTTTACCAAGCACTGTTTGAAGAACATTGTAATAAATACTTTATGCGATTTTTCTCATTTGCTCATCACAACAGGACTATGGAATGAGTGCTCTTTCAAACTCCATTTCATAGAGGAGGAAACTGAGTCTTAAGTGGACTTTCTCAAAGTCACGGAAGAGTAACAGAGCAGGAACACAGGCCCAGTTTAGTCTGAAAGCAAAATGCTCTTAACCACTGTGGACCGTGTCCACTCACAAAAGGTTCTGCGGATACTAAACTCCCCACTTTCTCTGTCTTGCTATCTTACTTTTATTCTCAGTTTTTAAAATTTGTTTTATATTTATTTTATCTTCATGTATCTCGTACCATCTTAGAAGTTGCTTTAAATTCTTTCTGGAAAAGAGAGAATATAAATAATTTAATTGTGTATTTCTTATTATTTAACCATGTACTGAATAGACTTGAATAAAAACTTATGGACCCGTCCTTTTGCCTCTTTCTTAATTAATTTCTCCTTGCTTCAGATTACTATTAATACTTACTTGCTTTTAAAATCTAATCTAATTAAGACACTGAATATTTTATTTTCTTTGAAAAATTTCAGGTTCTAGTGTTTTCTTTTTTTCCCCAAATGTAATTTTTACCACTACTCTTCCTTTAAAGCCCTCAGCCATTCTGTGTAAAACCTAGAGGAAAAACCTTTTTTCTGAGATACTGAAACCATTTTTTACAGAAAGATGATCGATCCTGTAGAAGGGCAATAAAGTGGAATTCAAAATGTTGGCTGCTTGGCCACGTTTCTTGGAAGTTCACTGATCTGTTGGGTATATTTGCATTAAATTGCTTAATTTCCCAGGGCCCCAACTTTGACATCTAGAAAGCAATGGTAATGACATTGACTCTAGTTTTCTCACAGGGAAGCAGTAGTTAAAGATCAATGGGACTCTGAGTGGGCAGGAAGAGGTGATGGGCGCCCAGGGAGTGGGGCTCGGTGCTGTCCCTAGAGATCAAAGAGCTAGGCTATCTCCTCCAGCCTCTCCTTCCTTCTTTATTGCTCAAACCTGGAGAGAGGCCATGGGTGGGAGAAGAAGGGACTGTGGTGGAGGTAGGGAAGGGCAAGAGGGTAATGAATAAGTGTTTTCAAAGAGAAAGGAATGAGGAGCATATGAATATTGTACCTTCTTGGCCACCATCAGGAAAAATCTGAATTTATCTCCCCTAGAATGGTAGCAATTCCTTCGGGATGCTTTTTTCCTCCACGTTTCCCAAGCCAGTAGAACAGGTGTGGCACCCCCTGCACTGGGTGATGCTCATCATTTTTTCTTTTATTGCTCTAGAACCTTCAACTTCCATCCCAAATCCTCTCTGCAGATGTTCACTGCAGCCTTGACTTGCTCTGCGTTTTCAGCATCATCAATCTGCTCCAAGGGTCTCACTGAACGTTTACATTTGCTGCTGTCACTGTTCTCTTTTTTTCCATTTGTGACCTCTCCAGGCATTTCCCCTCACCCACCCAAGAGAGGTCAATCGCCCCCTCTGCCTGCAGAAACCCTTCTCCTGGTCGTGTTTTGAACAGAAAAGCACAACTTCTTAGCAAAACTTCCCTTTGGAAAACACATGTAATGAAGGCAAGTGAACATCTCTCTTCTCTTGACTGGATGTGATGATCCTCAGTAACTGCACAGCTCCCTTTGCCAGGTCGCCTTCCTGCCATCTGCTCCCATCAACCCAGGACTTTTATTTCAGGCCTCACATTAAACAGCGGTGCAGCCCTCTCTTGATGGCAGCTACTTCTGCCAGGACCATGACATGGGTTTCATCCATGTTACTTTGGTTTCTTTTCAGTGACTCCAGTTCTGTGACCCCGGGAACCATGAATTACAGAGCAATTTGGATTAGTGTCTTCGCCCTCATGGCAGTCACACTCCTTACCCCATGCCCTGTAGTTAGTTCACCAGTTTCTTTTCTCCACAAGGTGGGGGGGACCATCTCTTCCACATGCAGCTCTGCAGAGTGACGGTATTTCACAGGACTTCAAAAAGCAGATAAAGTAGATATTGTAGCAGAGATAGGAGAAGGTATTGCATGCAATGAAGGGTCCCAGACAAGTGCTCCCATTAGGAAATATGAGTTCAGAGGAGGCAAAGAAATTATTATGTGAGGACTTGAGTGGCCAGGAAAAGGGTTTCTGAGCACATACAGAGGAGGCTAAGATGTGGATTAGTGGAAAGGAATAATATTGACCAAAGCAGCCTAGGGGTTCTGAGGGTAGAGCGTAGGATGGTTTGGGAAGACTAGAAAAAGGCTAGAGAGAGGAGGTGATTGATATGGGTGACGATCAAGATTGGGTTTGTATTATGGGCCATTAATTACTAGTGATCTTATCCCAACAATATTCTTAGAATGGCCCCCTGGTTGGGCTTCTCCAAGGCCAAATCTCAGTGCCCCGCTACATCTCCCAGGCTTTCCTGTCTACACATATAATTCTGTTTACTGTAAACACCTACAACTTTCTGCCGATGGGCTTCTTCTCCTCCTGGCCACGTGAGCACAGAGGAGGAAGGATTGCTGCAGAGCAGACGTAGCAATGGGGAGTCAGGATAAGCGTATTACCTCCCGCCATTCGTTGCTGTGCATGAATACAGTCATCCAGCAAACATTTAACATAGCAGACGGAAGCGGTGTAACAGACTGATTGATAATTTCTGGAAGCAGCATTATGCTCTGAGGCTGCCTGCGCAGAGGGCAGTAAACATTTACAAGTCCAGCTGCTCAAAGGACAGAGAGAGGGACTGAAGCAGGGACTCAAATGAACTTGGGTTACACAAGATTTAGGGTGTAAGGATTGCCACGGAAGCTGGAGAGGAAAGGGTCTGAGGTGGTTCCTGTGTTTCTGTGTGGGTTGCACATGAGTGGAAGGTACCCACAAACTTTCAAATGGGCCTAATCAAGGAATTTGATTCAAGTAGGGTAGGAAGTTCCAGCATTGCTGAGGAAGTAAAGAGAATGGTCTGTGAAGATGCTCAGTTGGTGTGTTGGTTGTAGGTGATGTTCCTGGAGGACTGTAAGGGATTTGGTTGTGTGTGATGAGTTCCTGGAGAAGGACTTGGTAGGAGAACCGGAGTCACCGTGGATATTTGCATGTGGCTGAAGGTGAGACCCATTTTGGAGCTATTAGGCCTTAAAGTTTCAGGTAACTAAAACTTTATTTCAGTTACACCCCTGGTCCTGGGTGATGAGGGCAAGTGAATAGTGGCCTGGAGTGTGTGAGAGCTGACCAAAGAGGTGGTGAGGCTGTGGACTCTGGGTTAGTTGGTTTGAATATGAAACTTGCTTATGGGCAAGTTGTTAACTATTTCTGGGAATTGGTTACCCTGGTGGGAGATAGAGGGAACTGGCCTCCCTCCCTCTGGGTCCAGCAAGGCCCTAGATGTCAAAGCACCAGAATACAGAAAATAAAAGACATAGTAAATATAGACTCTTAGTTCTCTTCTCCCATATAGTGTTTTTTACCTCCTCTCCAATTAACTACCTAAATATGAGTCCTTCTCTCGGGCTGTGCTTCTGAGATAATCCAAACTGATTCAGCAGTTATGGTGACTTTTGCAATAACCTGGATTTGTAGTGGCTAAACTAGTTTTAGTGAGAATACAAAGAAAGGGGTTCTTTAGAATGTACACAGTAGTTTCACTCTGGAATTTTGTCAGTTGAATTGGAAATACACATATATTTTTTCCAAAATGAATTTAATCTCATGTGCAATTTAATCTCAATCATTATTATCAGCTGCTTGATTGGTATGCTGGAGCCAGCTTGTACCACCCCACGGGGCCTGATTACTAAATATTCAGAAAATTTGACAGCTGTTAGTTAAAATGCAGCTGTTTGTTAAAATGTTGGTAGTTCGATGTTAACCATGATGGGAGTTTTTACATCACAGAAATTGTCAAATGCTGCAAATCAGGGCTTCTTTCCCAAGAGAGGTGCTTTGCGAGCGCACCACTGCTATGATGGGACATTTATGAATAAAAGAATATTGTGTTGTGGGGTTTAATGTTGGGGCAGTAATTGGGAATCATCTAGTCTAGCCTCTCAAATTCCAATATAGGAAATGAGGTTCAGGGAGGGAGAGGGAGAAAGGTGCCCAGCACGAGAGTTGCTGGTAGTGCAGAGACTAACAGAAGTCTCTTGGTAAATAAAGGGTCTCACAGATTTCATACCTGGGCTGGAATTTCATAATCATTATGTATATTAATAGATTGGCCTTTTTTCCATTTCCAGATTATATTTACAAAGCAGCGTGTGTATGTGCATTGAGGCAGGAAGGAGGGAGAGAGAGACAGCAGGAGAGCTTGCCGTAGTATTCCCTACTGACAGTTCAATTTAATAAAAGCTGGAAAAAAATAAACTAAGTTTTCCGAGCATTCATTGACACTGTAAATATGGAAAGTCTGTTATGAAACAGCAGTTATGTAGATGCCAAGGGGGAACATTGTGACAAAATCTCAACCAATATTGATATGAACATATTTTTGTTTGTGTGAAAATATGTTCCCTCTGAATGGGGAAGGAAACTGGAAGGAGAGAAATACAAACAACACATTGAAGGAATGTCAAGTGGGGAAGCTGTTCATCTGCCAGAGCAAACCGCCCCTCTTCATTCTGTGAATTTTCCTGGAGAGGTTGTCATGAAATTTATTGACACAAGTGGGAAGCCAAATTTCTTCCATTCAAAAAAAAAAAAAAAACCTGCAGACTTTAAGGGCTGCTATATGGCAAGGTTGAAAACTCTCACGATCTGGTTGTGCTCTGAGCAGGCATTTGGATCGGATCATTGGCTTTTTTTAAACCCCAAAGAAAAGGCTAACTTATTTCACTTTTAGAAAATTGTGTATTTTAAATTCATGTATTAACCTATATAAATTCACACTTGGTGTTATTATTCTTGTTCCCAAGAGTTTGGCATGTTTTGAACTCACTGGCTCCAAAAGGGCATTTGGTCCATAGTTTTAGACCTTTCAAGTCAGATTCCAGATTAAGAAAAATCAGAGTATTATCCTAACAGCCTTCTTTTTTCCAAATATGAAACATATTATTGAGAATAATTAAAAGGATGAGATCGAGTCAGAAAGATGAAAAATAAAATAGCCCCCAAACATACCACACTACTCTAAACTTGAGAAGTGTATCAGACAAATCCTAATTGAGGGCCATTCTACAGATACCTAACCCGTATTCTCCAAGGTCATTACAAACAAGGAAAAGCTGAGAAACTGTTACAACCAAGAAGAGATAAGACAACTAATTGCACATATAATTGCCATATGGGTTAGATTCTGGCACAAAAAGGATATTAGGAAAAAACAGAAAATTTCAGTAAACTATGGGCTTTAGTTCATAATAATAAGCCAATGTTGATTTATTAATTGCAATACCTGCACCAAACTAACGTAGGATGTTAATAATAGGGAAACTGAGGTGGGGTGTATAGGAATTCCCTGTTATGTTTTTGTAATAATTCTGTAAGTCTAAAAGTATTCTAAAGTTTTAAAATTTATTTCATAATTAAATCAAAAACAGTTTTGGGGAAAATTTAGGTTTAGCTTTTATCTTTTACTCACTGTTTGGGTACAGTCTCACCACACTGCTTAGAAGCAGCCGGGTGCTTGATGCAGAGAAAGGGAGATACAAGAGGAATTAAGGATTGCAAGGCAAAATCATCAAGGGCAATTAAGGGCTCTGTTGGTGACAGTATATAGGGATGAAATCCTGGTAGATGAAATCTGGCTCTATAATTACCGAGTACCCCAACTGGTGGATCCCTGGTGTCAGGACTTCTTCTATTCTTATTCTATAGGGGGACAATCATGTCGGTGGCAGAGAACTGGCAAAGAAGAAATCAAGCTTGCAAAGTTCAAATTTCTGTTAATAGAACCCCAGTGGGAAAAAGAGGCCAACTGATAATTAAGATGGCTTTTTATGCCTATGCTTATTTCCTGCATGTATCTGTTTTTGTGATAGTCTCCAAGGATGGTTACCATTAATTTCTTCCCTGCCTGTATGTACATGCTGGTGGAATATAATTTCTCTCCCCTTGAATCTGAGTGACCTGCATGACCAATGAAATGAGAGGAAACCGTTACTCTGGAACTTCTGAGGCTGAGTCATGAGAAGATCAGGGCTTCTTCCTGGGCCTCTTGGGATGTTCACTCGTGGACACTTCCTCTCAGGACTCTCCTTGGAAACTGGCCCCCATACTGTGCAGAGGCCATATATAGGTACTCTGGTTGCCAGGCCCATCTGAGCTTCCAGCCCCTATCCAGCCAGCATTAACTGTGAGCTCTGTGAGTGAGCCACTTCTGATGTTCAGACCAGTTAAACCATCATATGATTCCAGTGCCATCCACCAGCTGAGTCTAGCTGTATGGGATACCCCCAAAGCAGTAACAGCCCAGATGAGCTCAGTCCAACCACAGAATTGTGAGAGAAGTAATAAATCCTTGTTTTAAGCCACTAAGTTTTGGGGTGGTTCATTAAACATATAAATAGGATTTCTTCTCAAAAAGTAACCTATCAGGAGACTTCTGGTGAAGATCAAAGCCTAGATAGACATGTTTCACCTCCTCAGGCAACCACAAAAAAGAATTACAACTAAATCTCTAAAACCACCCAGGACTGTCAAAAAATCAAACTGTATGGAAGTCCAACAACCAAAGATTTTAAAAAGCTGCAATCATCCAGATGGGTAGGACAAGCAGAGAGGCAAAGATGGAATAGAGAGGCAAGGAGATGAGTGGTGGTGCAGAGAAGCAGTGGCGATGGTAAAGTGGGCAAGGGTGGTCCCATAGTCATGTGTGGTGGACAAAAATTGGGAGGGATACTTTAGCAGCAAGAGATCCCAGGCCCGGGTCAGACCAAACAGTTTAGGGTTCCAGTGTTGGGAAGATAAATTCCCGTAACTTCCGGCTATAAAAATCAGTGGGGGTTGGGGCATAGAAGAAACTGCCAGATTGTCAGAAAACTTCACTTGAAGAGCCCACATGGTCTTTAAATATATGTAAACCTACCGGCTCTGGGGTTCAACACCAGGGCAACAGCTGGAAGGGTGCCAGTCATATATGGGGAGTGGGCAAAGTGACTGGAAATGGGGTGAGTGCCAGGCAAACTGCCCAGAAGACAGGCAGCAGTGTAGTCCCTTCTCTGAGACCTCCCCCCACACAGAGCCATAAAGCAGTGAAGAATATTGCCTCACCCTGGCAATTACCTCAGGCTCTGCCCCATACAGTTTACAGGTGCTTTTACAGGGAGTCAAAGCAATTCCACCTAATACACAGAAACAAACACAGGGAGGCCGCCAAGTTGAAGAGACAAAGAAATATGGCCCAAGTGAAAGAACAGAACAAGATTCCAGAAAAAGAACTAAACAAAGTGGAGATAGCCAACCCATCAGATGCAGAATTCAAAACACTGGTGATCAGGATGCTCAAAGAACTCATTAAGTTTGGCAACAACATAAAGGAAGAAATGAAGTATACACTAAGTGAAATAAAGAAAAATCTACAGGAAACTAACAGTGAAGGTAAGGAAGCCAAGATTCAAATTGATGATTTTGAACATAAGGGAGAAATAAACATTCAACCAGAATAGAAAGAAGATAAAAGAATTTTTAAAAATGAGGATAGTACAAGAAGATTCTGGGACATCTCCAAACATACCAACATCCAGATCATAGGGATGTCAGAAGGAGAAGAGGAAGAGCAAGAAATTGAAAACTTATTTGAAAAAATAAAGAAAGAAAACTTCCCTAATTTGGTGAAGGAAATAGATATATAAGTCCAGGAAGCACAGAAAGTTCCAAACAAGACAGACCCAAAAAGAACCACATCAAGACACATCATAATTAAAATGCTGAAGGTAAAAAGTAAATGGAGAATCTTAGAAGCAGCAAAAGAAAAGATGAGAGTTACCTACAAAGGAGTTCCCATAAGACTATTAGCTGATTTCTGAAAAGAAACTTTGCAGATTAGAAGGGACTGGCAAGAAGTATTCAAAGAGAAGAAAAAGAAGGACCTAAAACCTAGATTACTCTATCCAGGAAAGCTATCATTTAGAATGGAAGGACAGATAAAGTGCTTCCCAGACAAGGTAAAGCTAACGGAGTTCATCATCACCAGGCCCCTGTTATATGAAATGTTACAAGGACTTCTTTAAGGAAAAGAAGATCAAAACCTATGAACATTAAAAAGGCAACAAATTCACAATTATCAAAACTGAACCTAAAAAACAAAGAAACAAACTAAGCAAAAACCAGAACAGGAAGAGAATCTATATGGAGATCACATGGAGGGTTGTCAGCTGGGAGGCGGAAGGGGTGGAATGGAGGAAAAGGTGCAGGGATTAAAAAGCATAATACTTAAAAAAGTAAAAAAGCAATCTATCTAGGTATTCCCCAAGGTTTAACCAATAGGTGATGCAGGCCTCTAAAAGACACTCTACATAGTCCCTGTAATTCCTGGCACAATCGGAAATCAGCAATACTTTGATAAATATAGTACTTATTGAGAGTATTTAGCACTAAATATTTAATGATAAACAAGAGAGATTTTGGGCTCAAAAATTTTTTTTGTCTTAAAAGAATTTTATATTTCCTCCCCAGTTTTAAGACTTCTTTTAGCACTTCAGGATTATAGAGCTACATATGTGTGAGCCAGGGGACATTTTTGTTTTTGATTTCTTTTTAGATTTTTAATTGTTGCTCTCTTTTGGTCACTCTCTGGTTAGAACATTTTGTGTGTGTGCTCAAAAGAAAGAAAAGAAGATATAAAAAAGAAAGAAGAAAAAAAGAAGCATTTGGTTGTTGGAGTTGACCGTCTTTTATTTCTTACATTTCTATATTTCTGCATTTATTATCTCCCAAGTAAAAATAAAATAAAATAAATCATTTACTATTTTTTACCACATATCCCAGGCACTGTTCTAAGTGCTTTATACATTCTAACTACATAATTTTATTTTTATATTTTTTAAACACTTTATTTACTTATTTTTAGAGAGAGGGGAAGGAAAGGAGAAAGTAAAGGAGAGAAACATCAATATGTGGTTGCCTCTCACACACCCCCTTTTGGAGACCCAGCCTGCAACCCAGGCATGTGCCCTGAGCAGGAATCAAACCAGTGACCCTTTGGTTCACGGGCCAGCACTCAATCCACAGAGCCACACCAACCAGGGCTACATTCTAACTACTTTAATAAAAAGAACAACGCTAGGAGTTTGGTAGTGTTAGCACCTTTATTTTACTCTTGAAGAAACTGAGACACAGAGAGTTTAAGAAGTTTGTCCAGTGTTGAGTAGCCTGGCCCATCTGATTCCAAAAGACATTTTTCACTGCTACTCAACATTTGCAAATTTTAATACGATATATTTACTTTTTAAACTTAATTATTATTTATAATTTATTTATCTGTTTAGTCCATATGTAGAGTTAGCTATGTATTCATTAGCCTTTGATTTGTCATTATTGCTCAGGAAGCTACATTTGCAAACTCTTTAGTAACGAGACCTACATTCCTCGTATGCATGGGTATGAAACATAATAGATATACATTCTCTTTGTAATTTTCAGCTTTTATAGAGAAAAGTGTTGGAAAGAGTAAGAATAAGAGCAAACAAATAAACAAGAACAATAACAAAGACACGCCCGAGGGTCCCATAGACCTGGGTCTGAACCCTGGTGCTGGCTCTGGCGCAATTATGAATCTCTGTTTCATTTCAGCATCTGCGAGAGTAGGGCACATGCATTTCACCACCGGTGATGGGAAGTACGTGCTTTTTGGTATAGTAAGTACCTGCTGTGTAATAAGAGAAGCAGTTTAGCACCATCATGAAAACCTTGGGGTTTGGAGTCAGACAGACTGGGTTTTGTAACCCATGTCCTATTGAGTTTGTAACTTTGGACAAATTAACATGAGAACTAAGTGAGATAACGTTGGTAGCATGTCTGGTACCCAATGAGAGCTCCAAGAGTTGAAGTTGTGAGGATGCTAGTGTTAGTTCTGCCCTGTCTCCTCTATCTTGTTCCAGTCCATATCCCCTCATCCCTTAGGGAGAAATTGGCATGCTTGTGTCAAGAGAGGTTTTTCCTTTCATTTTTCTTTTATTATAGAAAAATTGAAATACAGTCAATTCACCATTTTGGTGTGATTTCTATGACTTTTGCTAGATGTATGCAGCTGTGTAACCATGACAAGACATATAACATTTCCATCATTCCCCAGAGTCTCATCTACTCCTTTACATCAGCTCTTATCCCAACACCCAGGCCTTGGCAACCACTGGTTTATTTTCTTTCCCTATCATTTTGCCTTTTCTAGAATGTTATGTAAGTGAAATCATGTAGTAGGTAGTATTTTGAGTCTGGTTTCTTTCACTTAACATATTGCATTCGAGATTCATCATGAATAGAGTTTTAATTACTTCTATACATGTATACATCGCCCCCCCTTGATTGCATCTTGCTGATGGTGATAGATGAACTAATTAAGGGTGTGAAACCTCAAGAGTCTCTTACACTCAGACTATTCCATTCATTTTGGTTCACTGAAGTGCCAGCAAAAACCGACCCAAATTAAACCAAAACAAAACCTCAAAACACTATTCTGAGAGTTTCAACAAATTTAGAATAGTATCCCTTGAAAAATAATATTCCCCTTTTTACTTTTTGCACAACTTAAAAAAAAGAAAAGGAAAAAAACTCACCCTTCTTACTCTCCCACCCGACTCCCAATTTACTCCTTAATTTTACAGGGCTCCTTTCTTTAGTGACTTGGTCACAGAAATCTTCAGTGTCTCATTTTAACTTTAATGTCCTTGGATACCATTTCTGCTCTCTGTATTTAGCCATAATGTGATTTATACATTCATGCTGACTCCATACATACCAGTTGGCAATGGATTGAAATTAAACCTGCTGAGGTGAATCTGTTGACAGTAGGGACTCAGGAAGATCAACGGCCTTAGAGAAAATGGATCGTGATCTTTTTCTTGCTTTTTCCCATTTTAACTTTTAGAGACTCCCAGTCTTGGCTTCCCAGCGCTTCTTGCCAAGTCTTAGACAAGGAGGTAGAACAGAAAGGGACACATGGAATTGTGCCCTCTTTCCCTTGAATTAAGGTGGGGAACAGGAAGGGAAGGGCAGAAATGATTGAAGTGGAATGAATATAGCAAAGTCTGGGGGAATTAAAGCTATTAAGCCTATTTATTGATTTACTGTAATGATTTCTCTGATCCACAATTCCAAACCTCAAATGTATCATTGTTTCTAAGTCTTCAGTTGTCACTTTGACGCTTTTCTGAAACTGCTGGTTGTTTTCCAGTATTCATTATGATGGTAATGCACTAGCCCAGTGGTAGGACTGTTCATCCAACAAATAATTTGGGGTGCCTACTAGGCATTGTTCTATATGTAGACAATTCAGTGGTAGTCAAAACAGCCAGATCTGATCTTGTGGAATGTACAAGCTAGTAGGATTTTGTGAATATCTTATAAATTCATGATAACTTTCCAAGACCCTAAAGGTGCCATGATATCATGTACCATATAAGCATTCTCCAAAATATGACATTTGGTTTTGTAAAGTTAAATTTATTGGGGTGATGTTGATTAATAACATTATATAAGTTTCAAATAAACAATCATGTAACGCATCATCTGTATATTGTACTGTGTACTCACCACCCAAAGTCTAGTCTCCTTCCATCACCATGTATTTGACCCCGTTTACCTTCATCCTCCCTCCACCTTCCTTCCCCTCTGGTAACCACCATACTGTTATCTGTATCTATGAGTTTGCTTTGCTTGTTTGCTTATTTGTTGCTCTCTGTTTCACATCACATATGCAACTTAAATCATACATTTTTTGTCCTTTTCCATCTGATTTATTTTGCTTAGCATGATATTCTCAGGATTTATATGTGTTGTCACAAATGGCAATATTTTATCTTTTCTATGGCTAAGTATTCCATTCCTTTGCATACAATATTCCATTATACATAGGTACCATATCTTCTTGATCCAGTCATCCATTGAAGGACATGAGTTTTTTCCCATGTCTTGGCTACTGTGAATAGTGCTGCAATGAACATATATCTTTATGAATAAGTATTTTCAAGTTTTTTGAATAGACACCCAGAAGAAGGATTTGTTGGACCATATGGAAGTTGTATCCTTCATTTTTTGAAAAGCCTCCATACTGTTTTCTATAGTGGTTGTACCAATTTAAAATTCCACCAGTAGTGAATAAGGGTTTCTTTTTCTCCACATCCTCTCCAATGCTTGTTATTTCTTTTGTTATTGATCATAGCCATAATTAGGCACATGAAGTGATATCTTATTTGCTTTTTTAAAAAGATTTTCTTTATTTATTTTTAGAGAGAGGGGAAGAGAGGGAGAAAGAGAGGGAGAGAAACGTGTGTGGTTGCCTCTTGCACACCCTCTACTGGGGACCTGGCCTGTCACTCAGGCATGTGCCCTGACAGGGAATCAAACCAGCAAACCTTTGGTTTGCAGGCTGCCACTCAATCCACTGAGCCACACCAGCCAGGGCTTATTGTGGTTTTTGATTTGCATTTCTCTTATAGACAGTAAAGTTAAGAATCTTTTCATATGTCTGTTGGCCATCTGTATGTATTCTCAGGAAGAGTGTCTGTTTAGAATGACACTCAATTTGATGGGAGGAGAAAAACATGTGAAGTGTTGCATTTGGTTTGAAAACCGAAAGAAAAAACATTCATAGATTTTGAAGCTTTAATGTTATTATTTATTATTACTTTTGCAGTCTATATTTTATTTTTTCAACTTTAATGGGAATAATTGACAAGTAAAATGGTAAGATGTTTAAAGTGTACAACATGACGATTTGATATAAGTATACATTGTGAAAGTGTTCCATCCATTGAGTTAATTAACACATCTATCACCTCATATATTTACTTTTTTTTGTCTGTGAGAATATTTAAGTTTCACTCTTTTAGCAAGTTTCAATTATATAGTGTTAGCAACGCTAGGCACCATGTTATACATTAGATCCTCAGACCTTATTTATCATATAAATGAGAGTCTATATCCTTTTACCAATCACTTCCTATTTTCCCCAGCCTCTATTCTCTGACAACCATTTTTCTACTCTGTTTCTATGAGTTAGACTTTAAAAACAAAAGATTTTACTTATATTGCCCTGGCTGGTGTGGCTCAGTGGGTTGAGTGCTAGCCTGTGAACCAAAAGGTGGCTGGTTTAATTCCCAGCTGGGGTACATGACTGAGTTGCAGGCAGGCAAGAGGAAACCAGTTGATGTTCCTCTTTCTCTCTTTCTCCCTCCCTTCCCCTCTTTCTAAAAAATAAATACTTTAAAAAATGATTTTACCTCTAAGTGATACCATGTGTTATTTGTCTTTCTCTGGCTTATTTTACTTAGTATAATGCTACCAGATTTCTCCATGTTGTTTTAAATAAAGTGATTTCTTATTTTTTAAAGGCTAAATAATATTTTGTGTGTGTTTTACATTTTCTTTATCCACTCATTCATCAATGGACACAAGCTGCTTCCATATCTTGGCTATTGTGGATAATGCTGCAATAAACATTGTGCAGATATCTCTTCAAGACAATGATTTTGTTTCTGTTGAATATATTTATAGAAATGGAATTGCTTGAGCATAGGATGGTTTTATTTTAATTTCTTGAGGAACCTCTATACTTCTCCAAAGTGGCTATACCAATTTATATTCCAGCTAACAGTGTACAATTTATATTCCAACAATAGTGTACAAGGCTTCCCTTTTCTTTATATATTTGCCAGCAATTGTTATCTCTTGTCTTTTTGATAGTTGACATTCTAATAGGTATAAAGTGATATCTCATCATGGTTTTTATTTGCATTTCCTTGATGATTAGTGATGCTGAGTACCTTTTTATGTACATGTTGACCATCAGCATTCTTTTGGAAAAAGTCTATTCAGGTCCTTTGTCCATTTTCTAGTTATGTTATTTGGAAGGTTTTATTTTTTACCATTGACTTATATGAGTTTGTTATATATTTTAGATATTAATCCTTTATTGGATATGTAGGTTGCAAATATTTTCTCCCATTCCATAGTCTTTCTTTTTATTTTGTTGATGATTTTCTTTGCTGTGCTGAAGCTTATTAGTTTGATGTAGTCCTACTTGTCTATTTTTGCTCTTGGTATCAAATCCACAAAAGTTAAGTTTTATGGTTTTGTGTCTTACTTTTAAGCCTTTAATCCATTTTGAGTTGATTTTTCTGTATGGTATAAAATAGGTGTCCCGTTTCATTCTTTTGGTGGGTATTCAGTTTTCCCAACACAACTTATTGAAAAGACTTTCTTTTCTCTATTGTATATTCTTCCTTATTTCTTTATAAATCAATTGAGTATATCTGTATGGTCTTATTTCTGGACTTTCTATTTTGTTCCAATTAATATATGTCTGCTTATATGCCAATAGCATACATTTTTTATTACTATTGCTTTGTAATATAGTTTGAAATCAGGAAGTGTGATGTCTCCAGCTTTGCTATTATTTCTTAGTATTGCTTTGGTTATTTGGGGATTCTGTGATCTCATATAAATTTTGTTTTCAAAATTTTTAAAAGATTTTATTTATTTACCTTTAGAGGGGAAGGGAAGGAGAGAGGGAGAGAAATATAAATGTATGGCTGCCTCTTGTGCATCCCCTGCTGGGAACTGGCCTGCAACCCAGGCATGTGCCCTGACCGGGAATCGAACCACAATCCTTTGGTTCACAGGCCCATACTCAATCCACTGAGCTACACCAGCCAGGGTGATTTCATATAAATTTTATAATTTTTTTCTATTTCTGTGAAAAATGAGATTGGAATTTTCCACTGAATCTGTAGATTGTTTCAGGTAGTATGAACATTTTAACACTTCCAATTCATGAACTTGGAGTTAAGTTTCCATTTAATTGTATTAGTTTCAATTTCTTTTATCAATGCCTAAAACTTTAAAATTGTCAGTTAAAGAAATTCCTGGATCCCTGACTTGTGTGGCTCAGGGGGTTGGGTGTCCTTGTGCAAACTGAAAGATCACTGGCTTGATTCCTAGTCGGGGCATGTGCCTAAGCTGCAGGCCAGGTCCTCGTCGGGGGCATGCAAGAAGGAGCTAATCAATATTTTTCTCAAACACTGGTGTTTCTCTTCCTCTCTTTCTTTCATCCTCCCCCCCTCTCTAAAAGTAAATAAATAAATAAATAAATAAATAAATAAATAAATAAAATTTTTTTTAAAAAGAGAAATTCCTGAATATACAGAAGATGTAAAGCCTATTTTATGCCATTATGTCTCATTCTTTTCTTATAGTGGCTCCTTCCCAAAAGGATTTGTGGTGACTTATGAAATACAGAATGTACAACCAGATAAGCACACACACAACAACAACAACAAAGCAAGAAAAAGGCAGTTCCTCAATAGTACTAATGCAAAATCAGAGTAAGTAAATTAAAGCACTGAAGTAAAGTTAAAGCAAGATTAGATTCACAAAGTTAGACTCCCAAAGACATACCTTAAAAACTATATTTTATACGGAGGCATGGTCACATATTTAGATTTACTATGATTGATAACAGGGTGCAAGATTTGTCCCATGATTTACAACACAAATACGATAAAAGCAGAAGAGCTGTTTGGAAGAAGCTAAATTGTTCTGAGACTTAGTAGAAATTTCACCTATGAGTTCCTTGAGAAAAAGAATAAAGTCGGTGTTAATAAAATAAATAAGTAAATATCCATTTCTATTGTCAGACTTATCACTGGCAGTGACTCAAACACAGGAGGTCTGTAAGGAGGACATTCATGAATATCCTTATTTTCCATTGTCCTTTACAATGTCATGGGTTCCCATATGGCAGATTTATCCAGATAGTTTTAAACTATAAAGATGAGGGATGTGGCTCCTTGGGAGAACCAGAAGACAAATAGAGAGCTTCCCAATGTCTACCCTAGTGCCAGGAGCTCTGGCTGTAGGAAGCAGCTCTAAACAGTGCTCATCCTGCCAAGCCCTGAGGATAGAGACAATTGGTGACAGTACTGCATGCGACCTTAAGTTATCCTGGCCATAAACTGCTGCAGACCTCTTCTGCTCAGAGACCCTCCTCTCCTTCTATCTGTTGCTCCTGAGAGTCTGCTTAGGCCTTGGTTTCTAAGAGACCATTCATTCTAATGGTCCCCAAACTCTCTCCCCTCGCCTTCACCTCATGTCATTTGTCTTGACTTATAGTTACTGACTTGTTACTTAGCGTAAACAGCTCCCATGAATCATTGGAAAATGGTTTTCCTCTCTTGCATGCTAAGTTCTGAAATAAAGGCAGAAACAAATGATTTTGATTTTTCCTGAAGACTTACTGACGTACTTTTTCACTAGCTTGGTCATTTAGGCTATGAATTCTTCTTCTTCTTACAAACTTCCCCCAAGTTTCCTCAAGCCTCATCTAGAACCCAGTGTAGATGCCGAAGGGACTGTTCGGCATGTAAACTATTCCTTTCCCTAAAGCTTAGACAAGCCGATCATATCAAACTGACTAGCCCTGACTACCTCTTCTTTGGGGCAGTGAATATAACCACGGTTTTCCTCCCATCTCTTTAGAGGTCTCATTCCTACAGTTTCTACCATCACTTCTAACTAATTCAATTATTTCATATCTTAGGAGGTTCATCAAGCCCACAAGTCAATAAAACCATAGCCCACCATATCTACCTACCCAAATAGATCAGAACATGTTAAAATTCAACCAATTATTCATTCAATAAGTATCTCTTGGATGTCTTCTATGTACCAACAGAACACCAACAAACTGACTCAGTCTCTTCCTCAGAGATTACACATGAGTAAAGCTTTCAGTGGGCAAACATATCAGACCCTCTGTAGGACCTTGCTAGATGTAGAATTTCAGGATGGAAACTTTTTCCACTGTTTCTTTGGTCTCTGAATTAGGCAGGTTTACCCATTTGACTGGTTGTATTTAGATAAGAGTATGTAACATCTTTTTAAATATTGGAACAAAAATGTCATAGCTTCAGTATAGTAGCATTTTTCACTGCTTCTTCATTCTAATAAGTGGTAAATTTTCCCCACCCAACTCATGTCCCTTTTTCATTGCTGATGCCTCTTTCCTTTCAGTCTGGTTGTGTAAATGAGGATGACAACTCAATGCCCTTTACAGAGAGCAGTGGTTCAGAACATGTGTGCATTGTAGCCAGAATTAGAATCCTGGCACTGGGAACGACCTTGGCAGTTTATTCATCCTCACTAGACTCCATTTCTTCATGTGTACAATGGGTGAAAATAATTTCATCTTTCTCTTCTGTGAGATGAAAGCCATCAATATATGGTCTCTATTGTTATTATTACTATTACTATTATTTAATAGTAGTCATAGTGTTCTAAAACTGAAACGAACCTTAGAAGTCATTTACTTATACACAGTTGACAGCAACTCTTGACACAAGTTTTCCTTCGAACTGAACAAAAGGTTTACAATTGCACTTTGCATCTAGACCTGACAGCAGAAATTGCCTTAAATATTTCAGATTGAAGAATACTGGAGACCTCAGTAGTTTAAAAAACAAGGTTGGATTTTGCACCTATTAAAATAATGTTTGCTGACAAGGCTCTAATGAAAGTAAAAATAGCTCTAAAAGAGTCATTTACACCAAGCTGATTCATATCTTAGTTAAAAGTGATCACAATTTTAATGCCAGTCATTAACCTGGTTTCTATTTCATCAGGAAATGGCCCGAATAAAGAATATTCTCATCCATCTCTCTTCTACTTGGCATTGCATATGACATTACAAGGCTGGACTGAGATTGGGTCAGGGAACTCCCAGACGAACCATAGGCTGGCATCTAATTCAGGCTAGGGAGCTGGGTGGTGGGGGTCAGTAGGAGTTCAGTGGTAAACATCAGAGACAGAGGGATTGGTTATGGAATATAGGTGAGGTTAAGGAGCCAAGTGTCTTAACCTGTTCAGGCTGCTATAACAAATTAGCATAGATTGGGTGGCTTAAACAACTTCTACTTCTCAGTTCTGGAGGCAGGGAAGTCCAAGATCAAGGTGCTGGCAAGTTATGTGTCTGGTGAGCGCCTGCTTCCTGGTTCATAAACTGATGCCTTCTTGCTGTGTCCTCACACAGTAGAAGGGGTCAGGAACTCATGAGCTTCTTTTATGAGGGCACTAATCCCATTCATTGAGGGCCATTAATTACCTTCCAATGGCCCCACCTCCAAATACCAACACATTAGGGATTAGTTTCAGTATATGAACTTTTTTTGGGGGGGGGACAGGACACAAACATCCAGCTTATAGCACCAAGCCTGTAAAAAAGCAGGCGATCTAATGCACATCCATGAAGTTGGCCTATTTCAACCAGAGTTTATTCTTAACACTGTCACATATGATCTCAAGGCTGTTTGTATTGGCCTAACACAGGTATGTTGGGTCATGACTATGAATGATGTGAAAGGACCACCCAGCCTCTGGACTTTCACAGGGAAAGGGGAAACACTTTCAAAGAGGCACGTTAAATAATGCAGTGATAAGCAATGTCCATGAATCAACTGTCAAGAAAAACCTACTAGAATTGTAGAATCAGGAGGAACTTCAGATTTCCTATCTCTGTAGTATTCCTCAAAGGAAAAACAATTCAAACAGGTCAGGGTCCAGAAGACCATTTTTTTTTGTTATTCAGTTCATTTAAAGATAAATATTGAGTTGAAATCAACTTCCTTATTATTTCTGTACACTCAAGCATTCTATTTTTTTTGTGGGTGGAGGCAGATAGATAATTTCTAAAATGCTTGGTAAAGTACATGTTCCAATGGGAAACATTCTACTATTCACATGCTCCCTTTCCTTTGGCATCTCCTGGAAAAACTTTGAAGATTGAGATGGGAAGAGAAACAATTTACTTTATATAAAATTTGGACTCATGACCATTTTCTTTCTGCCTGTTTGTGTATGTGAGTATGTATGTGTTAAAATACATGTAACACAAAATTTACCATCTTAACTATTCTTAAGTATGCAGTCAGTGGCATTAAGAACATTCATATTGTTATACAACCATCAGCATCATTCATTTCCAGAATGCTGCTCACATTGAAAGACTAAAACTTTGTACCCATTAAACATCCATTCCCCATTCTTCTCCCCCAGCCCTCGACAGCCATCATTCTACTTTCTTTCTCTGTGATTTTCAATACTGTAAGGTCCTCATATAAGTGGAATAAAACAGTATTTGTCATTTTGCGACTGACTTATCTTACTTGGCATAAAGTCCTTATGGTTTACCCATGGTATAGCATGTGTCAGAATAGTCTTGTTAAAGGCCGTATGATAATTCATCGTGTTATATTTGCCACATTTTGCTGTTGCATGTTTTTTCCTTTAATTCCAGAAAAAGGTCAGAGAGCTCAAGGACTAGATGAAACTTTAAGGGATGATCTTTAATGTTGAGTGTGAATGAAAAAAAAAAAGGAACATCATAAAAATGACATTAACTAGACCACAATGACATACCTATACACGCGCACTGGATTTGCTAAAATTTAGAAAAGACTGACATCACCAAATATTGTTTAAAATGTGGATCAGTGGAATCTGTCGTTTGTTGCTGGTGAGGATATAATTTGGTGAGACCAATTTGGAAGACTGGTTAGCAGTATTTATTAACAGTGGGCATAAAATAGTAGAATAGATAAATAAATTATTAGTCTATTTATGAAATGGAAAAGTTTTTAGCAATGATAATGGAGTACTACTACTACACACAACAAGAATGAATCTCACAAACATAATGTTGAGTGAAAAGAGCTGGAGAGAAAAAACTCCATGCTGTATAATTCAATTCACAGGGATGTCAAAAGCAGGCAGAACTAACCTACAGTAATAGAAGTCAAGATACCGGTTAACTTCGGAGAGTTAGGTAGAGATTAAGAGAAAGAAGTGAGAGGGCTTTTGGGTTTTTGATAATGTTTGGTTTGATTTGGATGTTTGTTACGTAGGTATGTCGACAGTTTTGAAAATTCAGCAAGCTGTATACTTAACATGTGCCCATTTTTCTTTACGTATGTTTCTTTTTAAGGTTGATGACTGTTTTAAATACCTTGTGTGCCTCTATAAAAGTACTCATGGGACATGTGTGTATTATTTATGAGGTAAAATTTTTGAGTATTTATGCATTTGTGACACTATTTCACAATATAGTTTGTGTAACAAGAAATTAAATATTTTTGAAAAGACTAATTCATCTATTTCTTTGCTTCCCAATAGACCTGAATTTCCCAGGGAGATACCTTAGATAGTAGAGTGGGAAGAACAAGCTAGCTGTGGGTATCTAGAGCAGAAGATAATGGAGAACATAATATCTACATACTTCTTTTAAAAAAGTTTTATTTATTTTTAGAGAGACAGGAAGGGAGGGAGCAAGAGAGGGAAACATTGATGGGTTGCTTCTCACATGCTCCCAGTTGGGGACCTGGCCCACAACCAGGCATGTGCCCTGACAGGGAATTGAACCAGTGACCTTTCGGTTCCTAGGCTGGCACTCAATCCACTGAGACATACCAGCCAGGGCCTATCTCTACATTTCTTAATAAAAAATATATCCCATGCTTGCTTACTGAAAGTAGAACTTATCCAAGAATCACAGGACTCTAGTTATGAAAAAGGCCTGAGAATTCATTAAATCCACCTTTTTCATCTTACGGATAAAAGAAGACTGAAGTACAATATCACGTAGTTTGATGATGGCTGGATCAGGACAAGAATTCAGTTTTCCTGATTCTTACTCCAGTGCTCTTATTTTGAAGCAGCCACTGGTTGCTTCTCTCGATATCTGCAAAGTTGTGACGGAGGCCAGGGCCAAGCGGCAAAAAGCTCCACTTCATGAATAGTTTGTAAAAGTTACCAATTCTCGGCTTCTCTCTGAAGTCACACCACTTTACCATGTGCCCTGGCAACTGCTCTTCTCAAGTGGTAGAGCACCTTCCTGGTCCCCTGGAACTGGATTTTGCCATAGTCCTTGCTTTGACCAGTAAAATGAGGCAGAAATCATGCCATGCATGTTGGGGGCTTGTGCATCCAGAAACTTTGAGCAATCTAGCTTTGCCTCTTGGAAGCTTGTCAGCCATCATCTCAAAAAGCTCAGGCTAGCCTGTTGGAAGGTGAGATGCTGTGTGGAGCAGAGAGGAACTGTCCTGGTCCTCAGTAGATTTGGCAGTTGACCACAGATGGCACAGGCCAGCCTAAACCAGAATTTCCCTAAACCGAGTCCACATTACTGGCCCACAGAACTGTGGATTAAATAAGTGTGTCTCAAGCCCCCAAGTCTTCAGGTACTTTATTGCATAGCCAAAACAAAGGCACATCTCGTCAACTAACCATTTCAAGCCATGTCTCACTCATCAGTAGCATTGCAAATTGGTGTCTTCTTCCTTTCATTTTAAACAAGAAAACCACCTAAAATCGAAGTTACAAATTCTAAGGAGGTAATGGAGAATTGGCCTTTATTGCATCTTTTCAAATAAGGCCTGGACACTCGGCCCCTTCCCTGGTAAGACCTCCTGGTGACAGACATTTCACACTACATACATAGTACTCTGATGTTCATTCATTTCTGTTCTTCTTCTTACTCAAGACAAATCCAAATACTACCACTTTTCCTTTTTCCTTTATCACCATTGAGGAGTGAGATGGATCTTTTACTTTTCAGAGTCCTTTTTACTAGGGTTGCTATTCATTGCGAAGAAATGGCATTTGTGACTGACTCTAGTAGTAGTTAGAAGTTCAACATCCTGCCCTCAGAAGCACTTACAGGCTTGGCAAATGCCTTGCAGAGATGCCCTGTGTTCCTGTAGACAAGCAATTGAGCTAAGGTGTATTTCTTTCAAGAGAAGTATGCATTCATTGTGACCTTTTCCTGCTATTCTGCCCACTCCTGGAGCACTGTGTGTGCTCTGATGGTGACCATGGCCTTAAGCCAGAGGGAGGGAAGTCTCACCATATTGTTGTCAGAGTAGATAAGCAGTGGGGCACATAAAAGGGAAGTGCTCCAGGATTTCTGGGCTGCTTAGGCTCAAAGATGCTCTCTTCTGATCCAGCTAACGGGGACTAATGGAAGCAATGAAACCCATGCTCATTAATGAATCCCAGGCTCCCAGCATCCTGGTAGGAGGGTGGCTCTGCAACAAGCTAACTAGTGGCTTTTACTTCCTTCTTTAACACACACACACACACACACACGCACACACACAGAACACTGTCTCACATCGAAGGTGTGACAGCTTTCAGGAGAAGGGTTGCTGCTATATGAGATTAACAAAAAATGGTTACCAGTGGCTCTCACTCCAAAGCTTTTCTGTTTTTAGTTTTTTCATCCTCATGACTGTTTCATGCTTTTATTTCCACTCCACCAATCATATACAGCATCTAACGAGGGCAAGGCAACGTGTTAAGTACTACCATGAGGGCACAAAGTGGGACCATAAACAGCCTGCAAGGTGCTAAGAGTCTATTAAACAGTAGAGCAATATGTTTAAGCAAAGAACTTAATTATAAAAACTGCCACTCAAAGGGGAAATGTCATGGTGGATCAGAATGTTTCTTTTCATGGGAAATCCTTATTTTGTTGATGCATGCACTCTCCATTTTCTTCCTAATTATAATGTTTTTTTTCCTCCTTACTAAAGGCATTGAACCTTCATTCTCTGCCAGTCAACCCTGACGCCAATAGGTCGACCCATCAGGGATGGACATCTCAGGAGACAGGGGGCCATTGGGCTAGGTGGTCCAGGATTGAAGAGGAGAGATTAGAGCAAGAAGGAGAAACACTGCCCAAGGGATGCCGTGCATTAAGGAAATCAGAGAAACTGAATTGCTCATCTAACATATACTCTGGAGAGATGAACTTTGTCTCTAAAGTTTGCCTTTGCTACTTTCCACTCTTAAGTTGCTTTCTTCTCTTTCATGCTAATGCAATCACGCTGAGCTGTTTTTCATGAGGTATAATGTTCTTGGAATGTGCTGTCCTCTTTTCAGTTGCCAAGTTATTTGATAACTTATTCAAGTCATTAGAACTCTCCTGGAAAAAGCTCCAGGACCAACTCAGCCCCAGGTAAATCTTGGTAAATTAGGAAAACAAAATAAAAAATCAGAACAATCCTAACATCTCATTTTTCTGTCCCAGCTCTTCCACCCATATACCAAGGGAAGGCTAAATTCTTGTTTTTGGTTACCCAATTAAGTTAATTTGAAGGGCACTGGGTGGGTAGGTGGGGGTTGGTTCTGGGAGAAGAAATGCAAGGAGCTTTAAAAAAGGGGTCTTGGAAGTGCTGGCGAGGTTCCCCCAAATGGGGATGTAGTTGAGGTATGGAGGTGCACTCCTGCACAGCATCCTGGGGAGGAGGGAGAACCTCAGAGGGGAATGGCCAGCTTGATGACATTTGCAGTAGCTCCCAAAACTGGCAGAGGTCCCCATGCCATAGCTTCGTCCAAGCTGCACTGAGGTGACATATCTTCCTGATCATTTCTAGTGGAACGATTTATATTGTAATTTCTGGGAGTGGCAGCCTCCAGAATTGGTTACCATGGTAGCCCTACTAGGAACCTCCTGGACAGTGAGCACCTCGGTGGAAACCAGTGCAGTGAGCTAACACTCAAGGCTGTCTCAGACTCCTGACACCTCCTTAGGATTCCTGGGTTGGTGGTGGGGGTGGTGAGAACTAGCAAAGACTAAGAATCCATTTCTGTACAACCCGGCAGGATGAGCACTCGAAGTAGGCAAAAACTGATTTATCAAAGTAAAAAAGATATAATATTTATAAAACAAAATTCACAACTACCCCATAAGTTTTCCTCAGTGGGAATTCTAAATGATTCTTTTGTTTCTATATTTGCTGCTCATTCAAAGTAGGTGCCCATTGGCTAATGCAGAATTCAGATCATGAAGCAGAGCACCCAGCTTCATAGCCACAAAAAGAAACGCAGACCATCTGGAGTACAGAGGAGTCTCAGAAAATCAACAACATGGAGGAAAGTAGTGTGGCTTGCAGAGCTGCACTCATGTTTTTCCAGAGTTTAATATACACAGTGGGGTAAAAGCAAGTTTACAGGTATATATCTTATTGGAGCCAGAAGTATAAAGAATGTATTTGCCAAGGGTGCCACAGCTTAGGGTGAGTGTTAAATAACAATAATAATAGCAGCAGAAGGCATGGCTACTGCAAGGAAGTAGGTGTACAACACAATATGGAGTTTTAACTTCTTTTATAGTTAATGTACGTGCCATGTGTTTATCAACTTTCTCTATGTATTTCTGATTATTTCATCTTCTTAAACACCGAGAGACAGCACAGATGATATCCATTCATCTTTTTGATTTTGTTAAGCCACCACCAAGCTAGTTGTGCTATTGTAATCCTTCAGGTCAGCCTGAAGTACACACTCCTTCCAACTAGCCATGGTGGGGAGGAGATTTCTGCCACCATGGGGGAGGGTCCCCTGCCCTAGAGGCTACCCAGAAAGCCAACGATGAAAACCAACCCGTGCATTCTGATGAGGTGCAAAAGAGATGGGCTGCCATGCAGAGGGGTGATGAGGGACTAATGAGGTGGGCAGAATTTGTATCAGACAGATTCTTCTACAGCCAGCTTTCTCAGCTTGGCACTCTTACCATTTGTGTGAGATAATTTGACTGGGACGTGTCCTGTGTATTGTAGAGGGTTTAACATCATCCCTGGCCTCTAGTCACTAAATGCCCTGAAGCATCCCCTGCCCTACTTGCTTCCACAACAATAAATGTCTCCAAACATTCCCTGGGGGCAAAGTCAACCCCAACTGAGAACCACTCTTACATCAAGAGTTGCAGTTCCAAGATCAGCTGGGAGCTATGTTAATAAGCTCTAATAAAGTGCCAAAATTTGCAAACAGTTCAGCTTCCATAGACCAAATTTGTGTTTATCCCCTGAAAAGGTTGCTCATTGTTCCCAGCCAAGATATTTCTTGAATGGTAGAGACCATGATGACGTAACGGCTTTGGGAATGAGCTGTGTCCTTCTTCCTGCTCCGGCCTGTGGTGGGCTGCCTGAGATGGACCGGTTGTGGCTGTGATGTTTAGGAGTAAATCCAGGGCTTTGCCTGCTCTTTCTGATTCTAAGGGTTTGTCAAGATCTGGCCACACCAGCCACAGACATTGGCTTTTCACATATCCATCACCTGAGTAGCAGCAGAAATAGGAAAGCTTGGGTGAAAACTGCTGTTTCACAGCCAATTCTTGGTTTGACACAGTCAACCAGGATGGAGAACTTGTTTGCTTCTTCACCTGCTGTCATCCCAGCAGGCAGGAGAAACCCATATCTCTGGGAGAAATGTGCTTCGCTGATCATTTCAACTGTGAGTATCACACAAAGAATACTTAGTAACTAGCCTTATGGAAGCTAAACTTGATTGGAGATGTTAGTTAGAAAAGATGGGATTGTCTCCCCAATTTTTTAAAAAAGGACATATGAAAAAAGTTTCATCTCTATTTAAGCTTCTGCCACTATTATGACACCTACTTAAAGAACAAACAAGTGCGATCTCTCTGGAATACCCTGGTATGCTAGCAGCGGGTGTCTTTGGCACCATTAAATAAGACTAAAAGAGAGAAGAGGGGTGACATATCAAATGACAGGGTGATGACACTCTTCCCTGAAGACTTAATAAAATGATTCTCACAGGATCAGCCAGGTTGTTGTTCTGTCTTTGACTTTGAATCCCTGTAGAGAAGTCACTGTCCCTGGGTTTGTAGAGGCTGGCCCTGATCAACTGTCCCCAGGCATGGCCGAGCATTTATTCACCTAGGAAGCGTCCAACGAATCATTAGGTCCACTCTCAGAAGTTCTAACATAATTTTGGGTGTGGTATCTGTGAGTATGTGTTTGAGAATTTCCTGTTTGTTCTGACATGCACCTACTTTGGGATCATCTAGAATAGACAGTGGTGATGATGATGAAATCTACCCTGTATGCAGGAGCTCTTACTATGCTCCAGACCTGTGCTAAATATTTTTCATTCATTAGCTCATTTCATCCTCATAATAATCCCTATGCGTTACTATTATCATTTCCATTTGAATATGAGAAAACTGAGGCTCAAGGAGTTTGATAACTTGTCCAAGTTCATGCAAATGACTCTGGCATTTCAAAAGAGATGTGCCTCTGGAGCTGGAGTTTTTAACTATTATGTCACTTTTCCTCCCTCCCATTTTTTGACCTGGAAGTGGGGAGGGGGTGGAAACATGCCGATGCAGGGGCAGGCGGTCCCTCCGAGAACATCGGGAGTTTCTGCAGAACTCCGAGTCCAGGCCGTTCCCTCGGAGTTAAGGAACAGGTAGGGCTGATAAGAGGACTTAGGTGCAAAGCTGACCTTTGTCATACCTCAGACAGGGAGTCCTGTGGCTCCATAAACATGGAATGAAGGCTACAGACCTGCCTGGGGCAGAGGGTTCTTAAAAATGATATTTTTGCTGAGCACCAGAAAGAACATTTTCATCTTTAAATATGCAGAGACACTACAGCAAGTATCACAAATCCATCCTGGTGATGCAACCAACAACACTTAATTATCAGCTCCACAAGCAAATTAGGTGAGAAAATTACTTGTCTTTTTATATTTATTTTATTTCTAGAAGAATTCAAAGAAGATAACGATTTAACTACCACAGCATACTACACACAGATTGCTTCTCTCCTTGATCTGTTTTTTTTTCCTTCCCCCTCTCTCTCCCTTTCCTTTAGCCACAGACACACCTGCATTTTTGCTTTGCTGTTTGCATGGGCACCTGGGAAAGGAATTGTGGAATCTGTTGGAACGCTGAAGGGGAGACAGTCTGCAGGAGGGTTAAACAGCAAGCCAGCAGGTTCATTCCTAAGTGTATTTACCTGAACGCAGCTATTCACAATGTATAAGGCTCCTTTCCCAACAAGATTTGGAGCAGCCCCCTCAGACTGTTGATCAGAGGTGGGTTTTCAATGCTCTTTGTTCATGTCATGTCACTCATGCCAACACGTAGTTTCCAAACTCTAGCTTCACGTTTTCTGTTTCCAGTGATACATTGTTTTGGGGTTGAAGAGGCTCTTGTGGCCTGAGGGAGCCTGCAGAATGAAGTCTTATGTGGCAACAGGCAGGACAAAGGGCCCACTACTCCCCAGGAGAGCGAAATTCTTCTTCACTTTCTCATACACCACGTGGCTCTCTCCCAAAGGGGTCTGAGATGCTGCTGGAAGGGAAGCTCTGGCCTCTTCCTTAGTATTCTCTGAAAGCAATTGGGTTGCAACTATTTTAGTAACTATTTTGGGAACAGTTATTGAGCAAAGCTTGGTTTCTTCTTCTAGTTTCTTTACTCTGTAAACCTGTGTGTTCTCCAGTCCGCTCAGTGTGGCAATACAGGGTTGGAAGGACCTGGCTTGGGACAGTCGGCCCTTCAGAGACAGCAGCCGGCCTCCCTGAACCTCGCTGCTGGCCCTACCGGCAGCCATGCCTTCAGCAATGTTGGCTCTCCAGCTCCAAAAGTCAGAACAAAGGTGTTCTAGAATTTGTCTAGTCTAGTGTTTCCAGAATCAAATGCCAGGCATGAGGCAGGCAACACAAACCAGTGTAGGGGCCGGGCGTGGCTGGTTGAGCAGGAGGGCTTGAACCGTAGCTACAGGGAGAGCCAAGCTCAGCTACGTCACGCTGTTGTCTTGCAGAAACACAGACTCATTTGTCCGATCTTTCCATGAAAATTCAGTATCTGAATTTTTTATGATACATTTCACAATTTTTAAATGTTATCAAGCAAGTTTCAGAAAAATATATTTTGTGAACCAAACAAAATATATCTGTTGGCAGGAGATGGTCTGAGGGCCACCAGTACAAGTTACACTCTCATTCAATGGCGAGGAATGGTTCTCCCAGGCTACAAGGTTACTCAACTAGTCACAGAATCAAAATACATTTCAACTCATGGTAATTGGATACTTTCTATATGCAAAGGACTATGTTTAATGTTTGAAATTACAGGAACATTCAACAAAACAAGCTCCCTCCCCCTCCAAAGGATTGGTCCTTCTCCTGAGAAATGGCAAAGAATTATGATTTACAATAATGTGTTTTCTTTGTGCCACACATTTCATACCCAGTATTTCAAGGAATCTTAAAAAACAAATAAACAAACAAACAAACAAACAAAACCCTTAGAAGGTCAGCATTATTCACCATCTTCTTCCAGTTGAGACACTAAAGACCAGAGAGATTTAGTAACTTGCCCAGGGTCACACAGCTAGAAAGATACAGAGCTAAGAATAAACCCACATCTTCTGACTCCAGTATCTGTGCTATCTATTCTTTTGTTCTGTATCAAAACTTGTGAGTGTTCAGTACTAAAATATGGGAACATACAAAAATATTATTATTTAACCTATATTAATATGTTCCCATGCTTTTTCTACTAGACCATGCAATAATCGAGGCACCAGATAAAGCATTCAAGGATGCAAGGAAAAAGAATGATATTCTGTAGATAGTAAGATGTAAAGACCATGCAAAATTGCTGGCAGAACGTAGAGGCACCAGAGTGAGAGTAAGTTTGGTGGAGGAAAGCTTTCAGGAGCAGATGAGCTTCAAGCTGGGACTGAATGTGGACACCTGACAAGAACTGGCACTGGCTTGCTCATTCTTAGCCTGGGAGCAGGTCAGGTGAAGGAAATCTGTCTTGCCCACTCTCTAAATACAGTTCATGATGACTCAGAAACTGGGAGCAATGTGGCAGTTTAAAATCATAAAGCTGGAGATGGCCTGAGAGCCAGCTTGGTTTCCCAGTGCGGGGATGGCAGCCTCTAGGAATTCGATGCCTTACCCAGGATGATGCGAACCCAGATGTCCTGGCTCTCAGCGCACCGTCTTCCCGCACAGCAACAGCTCCGCACTGCCTGGCCCTGCTTCCTCATGCTGGTCCGAGGCCCAGTGTCCATCTCGAATTCACTTTGTTCCTCTAGAAGCATCAAGCATTTGACATTTATCATAAAAGGGCTGAACTATTCAACTGACAATGAAACACCCTCTGGGGGTATGCTGAAGGCTTGGTATTGATGTTGTGCTTTTATTCTTTCTCTTCGGTAACCCTTCCTTTGCCTCAGTGTTACACAGTGAATCAGTACAATATCTGCTGTCTTACATATTGGCTCAGGACATGTGAAAGATTCATTTGTGGAGAAGACCTATTTATTTTATTTTCATTAAAGCTACATATGCTACAGTGTCATTTGTTGTAGTTTTTCCAGAGTTAGAATCTGTTTGGGACTGCTATTAGGATCTTATCTTTTTCTCTCCCTACATTTGTAATTGTGTATATATATATATTTCCCTAGAAAGCACAGTATTTTTAGTCTATAGCCCTTGATTCCACAATTTCTATTTATCATGAGGAAGATTCCAGCCTTCATGGGCTTATATATTGCTGAAAGTGGTTAAAATACTGAAGTTTGTAAATAAGATACTATTTTAATAAATGAGAGCAGATGGGGCTTTTCCCGGATTCTTGTCTGTCTCAGTCACGGGCCCATGCACGCCTACATCTTCTGTGTGTTTGTAATTAGTGAGTAATATTGATAAGCTATTAAACATTGTATTAAATTTTTGTAGTGCTGCTCTTTTTTTTATTACTGAGAAAGAGTGGGAGAGAGACAGAGATCTGTTGCTCCACAATTTTACGCACTCATTGGTTGATTCTTGTATGGGCCCTGACCGAGAATGAACTCGCAACCTTGGAGTATCAGGATGACGCTCTGAACCACAGAGCTACCAGCCAGGGCCAGCAGTGCTGCTCTTAACCCCTAAGAGTCCGTGGTCCATCTCCATTGATCCCAGGTCTTTCATTCCCTCTATAATCTGTTTCATTAAAAGATATATGAATATCAGTTCCCACAGTCTTAACCCCTAACTTCTCCCTAAGAGGCAACAAAGTGAGAAATAGGCCTTGCAACTCATAGCAAAATTTAAAAAAATCTCTTGAGATGTTTCTCTCCTTGAAGTTCCCCCAGACTCCAGGGAACTCCTTCTATCTTTGTCTCTTGTTCAAAATCCAGCCCGGCTCTGTCAGACCTTTCTCTTAGGAAATAGCTCCATGGTGTTGGGGGGTGTTGGGTGTGTGTGTGTGTGTGTGTGTGTGTGTGTGTGTGTTAATGAAAATCAACCTTCCGGCTTTGCCCTGTACCCTCAGTTCTATAGCTCTACCCCAGCCCTCCCTGGTGCTGGTACTCGGAATCGGGGGTGGCCCAGAGGTACCTGGACTGCTCTGAAGGCTGAGTGGTGGAAGAAGTGGTGAATAGTCACTTAAAAACCTTTGTGTAATGAGGGTATTTTTTTCCCTCCAAACGTAGGCATCTCCAAAAGATTAGGATGATTGTGTCCTATGTGTCTTAGGGTTAAAGACTGAAAACAACATACATAAAAATGATCAAATTAAAAAAAATTACTAAAAAAACAAAAAGCCTAATATTTGGAGATTTCTTGCCAAAATAATACACTTGGTGTATCTAAAACACTTTTTGGTGTGTTTTGCTGTTCAAATGAAAAGGTCAGATGTAGTCTCAACACACATGGCTTCCTTTATAAGAGCCTAACACAGTAATCTTTCCAGCATGCTTCCCCCAGTGCCCCCGCGAATGCCACATTAAAGCCCACAACTTGCTCACCTGTGCATACTGATGAGCAATAGATAGGTACATGAACAAGTTGATAAACTTTTGTATAATGTTCACATTTACTCCACGTTGTGAGCCCCTGGAACCCAAATCCACAAATAATATCACCACTGGTTCCAGAGGGCACCTGTGCAGCCCATGGGCCTGGCTGTGGACGTCTGCAGCCCTGCATTGCCTGAAGGGCCGTGAGACCGAGTCAAGCATGTTCTCTATGTGCCATGTGTCAGGGATGATATGTCAACCCGCTACCCATGAAGACCATTTGGGGTGTGTTAGCGAATAGTGGCCTGGTCCGGGTGGGTGTACCAGTGCTTTGCTGAGTGCGGCTGCTTTGATGCTGCAGCTTGGGGAGGGCAGCTTCAAACAGCCCAGCAGTTAAAGCAGACATTTCTGAAGCTCTGAAATAGACTCTTCCTATTAAGTAACATATATTGATATTTATCTAAATGTTAATGCATTAAATGTACTTTATTTCTGAGTGCCTCATGAGTGCATATTTTAGTGAATAGAAGCAGAATTATACAGTCACATAAGTCACCCCAAAGTCCAGGTAGCTTTTACAGGTCAATTGTGCAATATTTGTCAGACTAAACTTCCAATATCTGTTTGCTTAATATTTGTGCGTGTTACTATATAGTGATGAATATATATAAATAAATAAATGTATGTAATTGCAGAAAGAGACCTGATTGCCCAATGCCTTTAAAACTGTTATCATGTGCTATTTGGTTGTTTTTCTCAAGGGAAGAGATTGTACTGAGTTTCTCTTTAACAAATCATTTGAGCTACCTGGAAGAGCTTAAGGTAGCAACACTGAATTCCCATATTGGCTAAGGATTCTAATCACACAAGTACCCAACAATGAACCCATATCAAATATATGACCTTCCCCCCGTGTGGTCTTTAGAGTTTCCCATCCCAGAGAACACCAACACCATTCATCCAGTTGCATAATCAGCAAGGTATGTGTGTGTGTGTGTGGGTCACTCTGAATATCCTGTCTTCTTCCATTCACAGTTTTCCATCATCACCCAAGAATGATGATTTCACAGTCTAAATAGTTCTCCAGTCCAGCGCCTTGTTATTACTACTGCACACTCCTGGCCCCACCTACCATCATTTCCTCAGCAATTTCTTGCTCAAGTGAAAAGGCCATACACTTGGCCCCTTGCCATCTCTGGAAACTTGCCTTTCTCAGGCTGCCCCTTCATACATATCCTTTCTCCAGCCACCCGTCCCTCCTCTCAGTCCCAACAGTAGTTTATGCCTCATGTTCCTTTGTGTCCCTTGTTTTTCAGCATGCTGACCTTTCTTCCCTGCCCAGCTCCATTTCCCACGGTTCATTCTCTTCAGCTTTCAGCTAGTATATTGCTTCCTCCAGGAAGTCTTTCTTGATTATCTTAGGTCTGGTCAGGCTTGTCAAATACTTCTTTATAGTATGATTTTCCCTCATAAAATTATAATAAATTCTTACTTTTATTTTTATTTGTAGGATTATTTCATTAATGCTTGTATCTCTGATTTGATTATAGTTTTCATGAGGTCCAGTCATTTTTACTCATCATTATATTTGCAATGATAAAACAGGGCCTTGAATGAAGTTGCTGTCCTATACATTTTGGTAATTGTATAAACAAATGAAGAGCTACAGAGACCAGACACTAAACACAACTCTGTGGTAAGGAGTTGAACACTTAGTGACGGTTGTAGAATTTCCCTGTGTTGGAGAAGGGGCCCCTAGACCACATAACTTCATGAGACAGCACCCCCAATCCTAGAATGTGACAAATCTCTTGAATTCCTTAGGTACAATCACTATATGTTGCACCATGAGGAAAAACAATATTTTCTAGCAGCTGCCTTTACACTTACTTGCCATGTGCTGGCCAAGTAGGGTCTTTGCCCCGATTCCTCCACAAGGGGAAAGAATGGTTTCAACAGCAAAATGGCACATCCCCCTGGGTATCCTAGAGGGAAGGAGCAGAGGATAGGCAACCCAGGTTTGGGTTGCCCAATGGCCCAAACGTGTGGCATTTCCTTTTTCTCCCTAGTGGAGGGTCAGCATCAGGTGTTACAACTACACCTCCGCAAATATTCCCAGCACTTCATCATGGAATGCACTGTGATTCAGTGAACTTTCCAAGCTACCTGTCACTGTGCGTAGGTTTTCTGAAATATCTCCAAGTAGGATCAGTCTTCACTGTGGAAGGCTTAAAGATGAACTACAAATTCTTTCACATTTAAAGTATCTTCCCCAAAGAAGCTGGACCCAAGAAGGAACACACCAAGGCACATCATCATTACATTAGCCAAGATTAAAATGAAGGAGAGAATCCTAGAAGCAGCAAGAGATAAGGGGACAGTCACCTACAAAGGAATTCTCTCCTTTGAGAAATCAGACTGTCAGCTGATTTCTCAAAAGAGACCTTCCAGGCAAGAAGGGGCTGGAAAGAAGTATTCCAAGTCATGAAATCCAAAGACCTACAACCAAGATTGCTCTATCCAGAAAAACTTTCATTTAGAATGGAAGGACAGATAAAGTGCTTCTCAGATAAGATCAAATTCAAGGACTGTATCATCACCAAGCCCTTATTATATGAAATGTTAAAGGGACTTATCTAAGAAAAAGAAGGTAAAAAAAGATGAACAGTGAAAGGACAGCAAACTCACAGTTATTAAGAACCACACTTAAAACAAAAGCAAACTAAGAGGACAGCTAGATCAGGAGCAGAACCATAGAAATGGGCATCACATGGACAGTTAGCAGCAGGGGAATGGTAGGAGGAGAAGGGGGGAGAAGGTACAGAGAATAAATAGCATAGACGGTAGGTAGAAAATAGATGGGGGGAGGGCAAGGATAGTATGGGAAATATAGATAAAGAACTTGTGACACATGGACATGAACTAAAGGGGGGGAATGAGGGGAGTGGGTGTGCAGGGTGGAGGGGAATGGGACAACTGTAATGGCATAATCAATAACATATGTAAAAAATAAAATATCTTCCTTTTGGTTCAAAGTTTTCTAACAGCAATTTAATCCCTCCTTCAAATGATAGCCCTTCAAAAACTACACACCCCCTCCCCTCCTTTTGTCTTTTTTAGCCTCTCAGTTAACTTTGGATTAGGCTATTTTGTGACTTTTTTTCCAATTACTCTTAGCATACGTAAATTACAAATTCTTCCATCCCCAAATCCAGAGTCTAGTTTCACAAAAACCCTAACCAGTTCTAAAATCTCAGTTCCTTGGCAATCAGTACTCATCCAGCCCTGTAAGTTCTTACCAAAATCTACCTGGTGCTTAGGCACATGTACACCTAAAATTTTAGTAACATTTCATGTGCTAAGTTGTGTTTTCTTTCTTAACAGGTTATACATTACTCGAGAAAAAGGAATTGGTATACCACATGGGCATTGCCTTGTTGAAAGCCTTTAAAATAATTTTATTTACTGCATTTTGCCATGTATAAGGTGCACCCCCATTTTTGTGTACATTATACATGGGATCATCATACCCATTACTATATCCTTGGTACGTAATCATTACACCCATTTATAATGGGCATCTTTATTTTTCCCTCAAAATTTTGGACAAAAACAGTGCACATTATACATGGCAAAATACGGTGCTCATTCCACTCTCTAATTTTTCTCCTTTTAGGATGCTCCCTTCAGTATATGACAAGCATTTTTATTCAGGCTGAAGACATTAAACACAACAGTCTTAATTTAATTGTTTTCTTTTCCCTCTTTTTCAACAAGTATTTCCTTGATTAATAATTGGATTTTCAGCTCAACTGGGTATGTAGGGCTCAGAAATCGCTCAAAAAACTGAAAGTGTAGAATTCCATTTTTCCTCCATTTTAATTTCCTTCAGCAATTTAGCACTTCTTTTCAAATCACACATATAGAAAAAAGCAGAGAAATTTCTTAACGCCCCTTTGGCGAATCACAGGGAAGGAACTGCCACTGTTTCTATTTACATGCTTCGGGCAAGTCATACTCAGGAAGGGGCTGCATCTCAGAACCAAGGGAGAATGCTTTTTAAAGTTCTTCGTAAGCAACTAATGCCTTCAGACAAGATGTGCTATGAAAAGCAAAACACAACCTAAAATTTTAAACAGTGAATAAGAATGTACATGGTAAGGATTTGTAACACTTAGTATTACCCTACTGACTATTGATTCTTCCAGAAAATACCATGTAAATATACAATATATTTTGTATTTTTCTCAGTAGTATGTTATAGTTACATGAGCCTCAAGATAATTTATTTGTAAACATAAAATCATATTTTATTTTAGTAAAATGAAAATCATAGGACCCAGATGAAGCCTCCAGATCTCAATGTTTATACTTTCAGCTGTGAAAGAACAAAATTCAACCAAGTAAATCTGAGGATATAATGGGCTTTATAAAGCATTTCGTGAATCGGGCAGCATCCCACCGAGCAAGCGGAAGGGTGCCGTAGGGGTTATATAAAATGGAAAATGTTTATGGGAAGGAGGGAATGGCAGGGAAGTTACTAGCAAAGGAAAGAAAAGATTATTTATTTGTCTGTTTATTTATTTACTTGAGAGAGGGGAAGGGAGGGGGAAAGAGAGGGAGAGAAATATCTATGGTTGCCCCTCACATACCCCCAACCAAGGCCGGAACCTGCAACCCAGGCACGTGCCCAGACTAGACGGGTGACCTTTTGCTTTACAGGATGATGTCCAACCAACTGAGCCAAACTGGTCAGAGGAAGGAAAAATTGTTTTCAGACTGGACATCATTTTTTCGGTGGGTACCAGAATTTTATCAGGCACCTTGCCTTTTCTTCTTACAGAGGAGGGGCAGGTAATATGAAGGCTCATGTGACAGATTACCTTATTGGTGTTGACCAGACATTCCAGACTGGTTGGTTAAGGTGTTGCTAGGGAACGCCAAAACTGCAGTTAGGTCAGGTATTAAGTCTAGGTGTGGCTTTAACACAAGTGATGCCATTTTGGGGCCTATGGTTTTCTCTTTAACACAGTGAATTTCCACATTTGGCAGCTACAAGAAAGGGTATGTTCCCAGTTGGGGGAAATTCACTTAATTTTAGATGAATATACTTTACAATATTCAAACTCTTGTACAGTTTACTTTTGTTTAGAAGGTGAATCACAATTTATTCAAGGAAGGGGAAGGAGGTCAAGGAAGAGCAATTATTGCAAAAATTAGGAAAACGTCCCTTGCTAGACTCTGAAGGAAACAGAACATGTGAGTGACAAATGCAAAGAACTTAGATGATATGTTCTGGGAGGCATTATGTAGTTATTTATAATTGGGAAGCTGTAAAAATAGAATTTAAATTTATACTAATTTACACTATAACATTTTCTCCATTCATTGTAAGTCATTTCAAACTTTTGCCTTTTTCATGTCATTATCCCCTCCAATAACAAGGTCTTCTGTGCACAGAGTGATTTGCAGCTTTCAAGCAGCTTTATTATTATTATTATTATTATTATTATTAATATGGTCATCTTCAATTTTTAAAAAAAATTATTTAATTATTGTTCAAGTACAGTTTTTTGTCTTTTACTCCCATCCCAGCCCACCCCCCAGTGCTCCCCACCTCCCTCCCATTTCCACCCCCCTTAGTTGTTGTCCATGTGTCCTTTATACTTGTTTCTGTAAGTCCTTCCTCTTTTTCCCCGAAATTCCCTCCCCTCTCCCCTCTGGTCCCTGTCAGCCTGTTCTCTATTTCAGTGTTTTTGGTTATATTTTGCTTGCTTGTTTGTTTTGTTGTTTAGGTTCCTGTTAAAGGTGAGATCATATGGTATTTGTCTTTTACTGCCTGGCTTATTTCACTCAGCATAATGCTTTCCAGTTCCATCCATGCTGTTGTAAAAAGTAGGAGCTCCTTCTTTCTTTCTGCTGTGTAAAATTCCATTGTGTAAATGTACCATAGTTTTTGGATCCATTCATTTATTGATGGGCACCTAGGTTGCTTCCAACTCTTGGCTATTGTCGATTTGTTAAATGCAAGTTTTGAAGAATGGGAAAAATTTCTTTCCACTCAGTTTCACTTCATTTAGTTATTTTACTTTTTATAACTTTAAATTACTCAATTTAAAATTACATAAAGGTTTTTTAGAATTTTTGGATGTTGAAAAATGAGTTTAGCCTATTAGAATTTCTTCAAGAAACTTATTTTGCCTGCCAGTGAAATGATATTCTTTTATTTCTGAAGCCATGGATTACTTTTTAGAATTTGTATTCAGATTCAAACTCAGTGGGAAATCCTGTGGCCAGGGCGGTGGGCTCAACTCTGCCATTGTTTTGCTGAGAGACATGGAGAGCCAGTGCATTTAAAAATCAAAGCAAGGAGAATAGAAGCTAAGAGTTCAGCCTTAAAAATAAGTGGAAAATGGAAAAGTCATACCACTTTAAGAATACCTGCTTTCCTCCACATACAAACGTCAAATGGGAAAAATATTCATTTGTTTTTCTTTTCAGATAGATTATTTTGCATTAAGAGGATTTCTTTAAGTGTGAATTTTTTTATGTATATAAAATACGATTTGCTTGGTCAATATTCTTAAAAAGTATTTTTTGTGAAAATTAATGTGCTCTTTCATCAGTCAATGCTGGTTGCTTTAAACCACAAGAATTACGTTGGAAAAGAGACTGACACCACTACTTATTCAGGGCACCTACATGCTCTAGGATTCAATTTTCTCACCTCTAGTATAACCCTGAGAATCCTGGGTCACATTTGTAATAGCCACTCTACCTTCCTCTCAGCACTCTTATGGAGATAAAGTTAGATACCATCTTTCTTGGCAAAGGTGGCTAATGTTATACCCAGTATGTGTGCCCTTCCTTCCAAAGGCCTCAGCTGCCCAGGAACATCACCTATCCCAGCCCTACCATAGTCATGTAACTACTTCTTGCCATGAAATATGAATGGAAGGGATGGGTGTCATTTCTGGGCTGAAGGCTTTAAGAAGTAGGTAGGCCTTCTTCTACTTGCCAGGATCAGAGACCCCAAAGCTCTAGAGATGAAAGATAGAAACCCAAGGTGGAAGAAACTTTGCTCCCTGAGTCAGTGGGGGGAGGAGAGGGGTTAAGGTTGGCCGACTATTCTGGTTTGCCCAGAACTTAAGGGGATCTTGGAATGCGGGACTTCCGGTTTTAAAACTGGGATGGTCCTGGGCAAAATGGGATCAATTGGTCATCCTTAGAGGTGCGCATTTGCCAGGAATGCCATTATAGTGAGTGAGAAGTAAGCCACTAAAAATTTGTAATTAATTTTTAGCCATCCACCAGCATTGCCCTAACACACGTAGAAGTCCCTACTATGTGACTTTGCTGGGATGGATACCTGTCAGTGAGAAGATATGAAAAAGCAGAAAACCTGGCTCTCATCCTCACTAGCCCTAAAGACTGTATTGGGCTTAATCTTCTGGGTGGAGTAGATTAAGTGGTTCCTGGAGTGTGGTGAGGGAAACCTCAGGGTTCTCTAAGATCCTTGCAGGCAAAACCATTTACATAATGATACCAGATATTATTACTCTTTCAAGAGTGTGGAGAGGAGTTTTTTAGAGGCTAGACCACACGGGATGGCTTTATGGCTCTGACGGGTGATGGAGCATGTGCTTGCTCATCCTTATGTTTTTAAAATGTCTTGTGTTTAATCTAATAAATGTTAATAGATGTACTCACATAAGCACAAGCTCTTTAGGGGCATGAATAATTTTTAGGGTTATGAGGATTCTTGGGAACAAAAAGTTTGAGAATTGCTGAACGAGATAATTTCTATGGTCTTGTATAGCTGAAAGTTTGTGAAGTTATATATATACACAAACTAGTTATAGTATTTTTAAGTTGCTATGCCTTTTATGTTTTTCTCCATCTGAAGTTTGGTGGAGATTAATATACTCTGAAGTCTCTTTTTAATTGGCCACTTTCCAGAAAAGTGTAGAAACTTTGTTTTATGTATCAGAAATCATGCTAGCATAATTCTCCTTTATGACACAGGCAGTTGCCTTAAACTAATCACGACGTAGGAAGGATTAAAATATTCATATTTTTGTTTCAGAGGAAAAAAAGGTATTATATCATTCCAAACAAAGATGTAAATCTGATTATTATATTTCTAACAACCTTGATTATATACTGCTTGTACCATCCAGGGGCCTGGGTAAAGATGTTTATTACACTTCTGGTGGAAGCAAACCAATGCACATTTAGTGTGTCTCTCTTTCTCAGAGACTTAGAGTAGCTTCCTATAGATCTTTAAGAGAAAGCCCCAACTTACAATATATAAAGTCTTTGCCGGTCTTCACCCACACAGCCCCACTGCCCTGGCCTCACCCCTGTGCTCTCTCCCCTCTGACTTTGACAATATTGCAGCTCCAACTTAAATGCATTTTTCTCTAGGAGGCCTGCCTGATTTCCAGTCTCCATGCACCTGTGCTTCCTACCCCTCAGCAACTCACTTGCAACTCCCTGTCTCTGGACAATCACTGGACCCAAAGAGAGAAGCTTACGAATCATTCCATAGGGTCACGATCCAGGTGTGACTGGCTCCTGGCAACGAGCATTGCCCAACAGCCAGTTTGGATGAGAGATGAGGCCTTCGTATGCCACAGAGGTGATCTGCACTGGTATGGCAACCCTTTGTTCCATCTAAAAAATGACTCAGAAAAAAGATATTTGGCTCCTGATAGCCAAATATAAAATGTTTGCTAACTATACAAAAATGAAGTCCTCAATTACCTAAATTCAGTGAACACTGGCAAATTTAGAGAAAGCCAAGATCTATCGCTTATTGAAACACACACACACTCACCAGAGACCAGTTCAAAATCCAGACATACATCTGTATGGTTGCTAATTTATTCTGACAAATTAATGGAGTTGATTTAAATTATTTATGATAATGCTTCACAGTATATTTTACAAAAGTAATGAAGGCATAGTTTAAAAAGTTCTGGGCTTTTAAGCTTTTCTTGGGAAGGAATGGAAGAAGGCTATTGTTTCTGTCTTTAAAATACTATTACAACACCAGAGTTTATGGAGTAAAAATGAGAGAAGTCTGCTAATGATTTAGGAAACTGAATATACTTCTGCAGTCAAATCCAATGGAATATCTGAAACAAAAACTGTACAGATCTTTTTAAGCTCATCTTCCATGTGAAGTCAGTTGCTGGCAAATGGGGATAGAATTCACCTATCTGTGTACATGGTTTTCTGGGTTAATAGCAATGATAGTGATAACTAACATTTATTAATCTCTTACTAGTTGTGAGAATTTTATTTGCATTATGTTTTTTTAGTGCTTATAACATCCTAGGAGGTAGATGTTATTGTTGTTTCTAACTTAATATTTTTACAGATAAGAAAACTGAGCCCCAGAGAAGTTAAGTTTCTTATCCAAAGTCACATAGCAGCAAAAGCAGGATTCAAACCTATGTTGACTTACTCCATACCTAGTATTAACCACTAAGCCACACTGAGTTGCACAGTAATCACTGAAGGAACAAATCTGAAAGCCTTCCTTGCAGACAGTCTTTCTTTTCATCTGTACAAAGGATTGCAAACTACAAGAATTCTCATGGCACATTTAATGAGCTTAGTAGTTCAACTGAAAGAGTTTCCTTTTAAACTAAGCTATTAGTTTTTATTAGGAGAACCAAAGCCAAATATAAAATAAGCCTCTGTTTCATTCAGTTCAACTCAATTTAGCTCAACTCAGTTCATAATATTGGATGTACATTGCATGCTGGGTTTGGGGAGCGGAGATTGTTATTCAAATATCAGTAAAGCATTATCCATGCTCTCTAGAAACACAGAATTACTTAGGTCAGGAGTGGGGACAGATATAACCCAAACTATAATACCAAGTTCAAGGTGGCATATGCTGGGTACTATTGTACCGGTAGCAAGGGTAGGGGACTGCTCCATAAGAGAGAAGGTAAGCTTGAAGGTAAACAGGAAACCAGAGCCTTAACAAAGATTTGTCCAATGAATAGTTAAAACCCCTTTTGTAGGATCTGGAAAGAATTCATGGAGGAGAAAGCATTTGAAGTAGGAAGGCTTTAGATTTTAGGGGAGGGGAGTCTTCTATTCTGAGGCTGCAGAATATGCCGAGTGCAGAAGCTTAGTAAAAAATGCTTGAAAAGGTGACGACAGGTGTCTGCTGAATGCTGCTGAATAAAATGATGAATATGTGGCAATGATTAGGATTTAACTAACATTTATTATCCACCTCTGTTGTGCCAGATGTTTTCAAGGACTTCATCTCATTCACTTTTCAGAATTGCAGTATTTGTGTCAGACACAAATGGGCAGCCCAGCACTCCCTTCAAGGAGGACTGGCTTCCTAGATGTGGAAGGTGTGGTCAGCGCACCATCATTGTTCAGCTGGCAGCTCCTTCTGAGTTGGCCTCCACTGCAGACAGCTATCCAGCCCATAATCATGCCCTTTTTGGGGAAAAGCCTATATGCAGTGACTGAATGGAGGAGGGGTCCAAAGGCCAGGTCATTCTGGCCCCACATGGAACAACTCTGTTGGGTTTTACTTGCTCCAGAGCTCCCTCCAGGGTTGGCCAAGGTGTTGATGGACTTTCATTGCAGTTTGAATTCAACTTCTAATCCCTTTCTATTATAGATCGCAGGTTCTTAGTGAACATCTTGTTAGGTTTCAGAGTCTGCTTCCACAGAACCTAATCTCTAAGTCTAAGACTAATTAACCTCCCACACTGAGAGATTGGAAACTGGGGCACTGAGAGGCAATCATCTCTCCCAAGCCACACAGCAGAGTCAGGTTTCAAACTCAGATTCACCTGACTCCTAATAGAAGGCTCTCTCCAGAATCCCACACTGGTTATGGGATCGACCTTGCAGCATTTCACCAAAGCTGCCTTATTGCTCCTACCTCAGCTTGCATCCATCAACAGGAATTCAGCCACTGTCAACCTGGACATACAATTTTTTTTATCAGGAGAACTCTGTGTCATCTGTGGCCCCCAGAGAAAGTCAAAGCTCTGAGACATCTGGGCCCACTCTTAGCTTAGGTACTTCTATCAATCTTTCAAGTCTCAGCTGAATCAAAATCAAGTTTCCTGTTTATAAGCTTTCATAATACCCCTCATAGCATTGACAAGGGTTTGCAATCATTATTTTTTCCTGTCTATATGTTCCGCTAGGCTGTAACTCCAGGAGGGCAAGAGTCACCCCTAACTCCCCAACATTAGGCCCACTGTCTAGTATACAGTAGGAGCTCAGCTTGTTACATTTGTTAAAGGTATGAGTTACATGTCTATGAAAAATGCTCCATCTCATTTAATGCTCATTTCTGCTCTCTCCTAGGTTACCCAACTGAGGTATTCACAAAACAAATTTCCTATTAGGTAGATATTTTTATTTATTATTATTATTATTTTAGGCACACAGCATGACTTAAATCACTTCCAAAAGACCAAATAGGGCAGCTAGAGATGAATAGGCACTCAGAGGTCCTTCTTATAATTTATTCCTGAGGTCATGTTTCATTTTCTTCAGGAGAGGTCCAGATCCAAAGACAATTCTGACATTTTTCAGGAATGGAGTTTCCATGAGTTTTCTCAGTCTGGAAGCCTTTAAAGGTGACATCTATCATTTTATCCACCTAGCTATTTGATTTGTCAACTTCTTAAAACCAAAGCCATGGGTGACATCCTTTGACCTCATTAAAGCCCATAAATCTTCCTTTGGTGAAGATTTTCTATCTTAAAACGTGGCAAAGGTGTGAAATATTGAAATGTTCCCTTCAGCGTTTGCCCTACAAACTCACACAATAGAAAAGCAGACTCAGGCGTTTCTGGCATGGGTTGCTTCTCAGAGTGGTTGTTTTTCAACTTTGTTCTATTTAGATAATGATTTTTATAAATTTCATTTATGCAGAAATTTTAGCTATTACCTTTTCAGACCAGCCTGGTCTTTTTTATAATTACAACTGTATTCTTCAATATCAAAATATATTGGCAACACAGAGAATTTTGAAAAGATGTCACTTTCTTAGTGTTTTTCCTGTTTGCATTTGAGGACATTGAATGACTTGTTCTAAGTCTTCTCAGCTTGTAAGTGTAGAGAAAATATTTGCATCTAGGCTGGTGAAATTCAAAGCCTGTGCCTTGGCCATCGCGATGCAGTGTTTGCTTGAATCATGGATGCTTTAGAAGCTTATCTTAGGTTGGCCCTGTACAAATGCTCACCCCCCTTATATGGGTATTCTTTTGCAGCATTCAGACTCAATATAAAAACAAGTGGAATTCCAGATGCAGAATAGTTCCTTCTGTTTTTCAAATATCAAACTTAAGGTTGGAGATTTTTTTTGTCCACATCAAAGTTTCCTTCTGACTCAAGAATTTGCAAAACTTCCACTCAGAGCCAACTGGCCTAGTAGAGTTTTATGATAGAATGATAGCATAACCAAAATTACCCAGGTCACTATATTTATTACCCTTTTTCAGCTAGCCTAATGAAGTCTCTTGATTGAGTAGGCATTAGAAAAGATCCGATTTGATGAGAACAGAATTAATTAATCGTTTGTTTATTAGCTCTCCAGGACCATCTGTATTACGGGGCTGTAAGCTGCTGCTCTAAATATGAATTTTGTTAGTGTTTGAAGATGTAAGAGGTAATTGGGGTGTGAATCTAATCATCCCTGTGATCAGTTGACAAACGAACACACAAGGTTGAAAGTGCTAACTAAATTCTTGGACTTGCAGTCAAGATGTGGTGTGGGTAAGCACGGCTCTTGCATCCTTGCACAACCACATCAAAATTACATCTCAACTATAGAACAACCATCATTCTGAACCATCAGGCTGAGCTGAATGGAAGCCCTACAACTATGGAATTAAAGAAAAAAACACATAAAGACTGATAGGCAGCATGGAGACATGGAATGGGCTGGTCTCACATCCATGTGTAGCAGATAAAAATTAGGAGGGATATCTCAGAAGTGAGGGGTCCCAGTCCCACACAAAGGCCCCCCAGACGAGGGTTCCAGTGCCAGGAGGATAAGTGTCCATAACTACTGGATGTAAAACCAGTGAGGATTGAGACTGTGGAAGACAGAAACTGCTAAAATTCCAGGAGGTTCCTCTTAAAGGGCCCATGTACTGACTTCCTTGGGTTCACTCCATCTGGGCTCCAGTGCAGGGGAAGTGGATTGAAAGGCATCAGGGACATAAGGGGATGAACTGAATTGTCTGGCATCAGGGCAAGAGCGAGAGAAGCTTTCTCCCAGATAGAAGTGCTGGCAGAAGCCACTGTTCTTTTCTGAGCCCTCCCCTCACAGAACCATGGAGTTGGCAGGCAGGTGCCATATCTGAGACTCCACTAACCTTGCTCACACTGTTTGCTCCACCCTGGTAATTCCCAGAGGCCATGTCCCACTGAACTTTCAGGCCCACTCAAGCTGTTTCCAGTGGCTTTTCTATATGAATGGCTTGTTTTGGCCCATGCTTCAGATTTTCCTAAATTCTCTCAAATAAGCAGCACCTGAGTTCAGTGAGCCCTGTACCTCTTGCTAAGTTGCCCCAGACCCAGCAGTAGCAGCAGCCAGCCTTGGTTCACAGCTGGGCCTTACCTGAGCACCTCCAAGTCTCAGCCATCTGCAGATTGCTGTGTAACTTATGCTGTGTGATCCCAGAGAGAACATGGGTGGTGGCTGACCTTGGATATGCCAACAACAGTCAAGGAATCAACTATAACAGGAGGGTGGTATACACAGCCTGAATGGTGGGTGCACCTTAAGTATCCAGATTGGGTCATAGGAGAGGTGGTACCACTGGACTCTACAGGACACCTGTACCAAACCCGGGATATGTAGCAGTTCTACCTAATACACAGAAACAAACACGAGCCTGGGAGACATTAGGTCACTATACCAAGCCTGGGAGACATAGCTGCTCTACCTAATACATAGAAACAAACACAGGGAAGCTGTTCAAATGAGGAGACAAAGAAACATGGCCCACATAAAAGAAGAGAACCAACTCTAGAAAAAGAACCAAACAAAATGGAGACAAGCAATCTACTAGATGCAGAGTTCAAAACACTGGTTATAAGGATGCTCAAGGAACCTAGTGATGACCTCAACAGCACAAAAAAGATACAGTAAAAAACAAAGGATACACTAATTGAAACAAAGAACAATTTACAGGGAATCAACTGTAGAGTGGATGAAACTGAGAAACAAATCAGTGATTTGGAATATAGGGAAGCAAAAAATAACCAATCAAAACAGCAAGAAGAAAACTGAGTTAAAAAAATGAGGAGCCTCTGGGACAACTTCAAGCATAGCAACATTCACATCATTTAGAATGGAAGGACAATTAAATAGCTTCCAGACATGAAAAAGCTAGAAAAGTTCATCAATACCGAGCCAGTATTCTATGAAATGTTAAAGAATCTTCTTTAAGAAGATGGAGAAAAAGAACAAAAATAAGAACAATGAAATGGCAATAAATACATATCTATTAGAGATTGATTCTAAAAAACAAAATGAACAAACAAGCAGGACAGAAATAGAATCATAGATACAGAGAACATAGTGATAGCTGCCAGATGGGAGAGGTGTCAGGGGGATGGGTGAAAAAGGTGAAGGGATTAACATGTACAAATCAGTAGTTACAGAATAGCCATAAGGATGTAAAGAATAGCATTGGGAATAGAGTAGCCAAGGAACATATATGCTTGACACTCAGACATGGACCATGATGTGGGGATTGAGAGAGCGGGGGAGCAGCTGGGAAGAGGGGGACAAAGGAAAAAAACTGGGACAACTGTTAAGAGCATAAACAGTAAAATATAATTTTAAAAAATAAAGAAATAAAGTAAGTACTAAATTCTCTCATTGGTTTGGCAAATACTTATTAAATTATACTTACATGTCAAGTTCTATTCTGGGTGCTGGGGACACAGCAGTGATGCAGACAGAAACAAATTACCCTCCAAATAAGTCTATAGTTACAAATTGTGATAAGAATTCTGAAAGAGTTCAAAAGGCAGGTAGCTTAGCAGTTAGAGTGTCATCCAGATACACCAAGATTTCAGGTTTGATCCGCATTCTGGGCACATACAAGGATCAACCAATGAATGCATAAATAAGGGGAACAACAGATCCACTTACTGTTTTTCTCTTAAATCAATAATAGAACACTTTAAAAAAGTCAGATTATATCAGTTGGACTCCAGTGTACAAAAGGAAAACAAATCTAGGACATAGATTAATACAAGGAGTTGGGTGTTATAAATTTCATTGGAAGGGCTGATGAAGCAGTTTATTTATTTATTTGTGGAGCAGTTTAATCCTGGGTCTTTAGGAGCATCTCCCAGAATGCTGCAGAACTGTCCCACTAGGGGAGCCACCATAATGCAAGAACCCACTTTACCCACATAGGTCTCCTATGAAGCTGCTTCTGAACACCCAGGAAGCTACTGAATGGACACCCAAAGCAGTGATTCATGATTTAGAAAATCAGATCAAGATGCCACCATGGTCACACATGCCACTGTACCCTCTACCTTTTATTGTCAGGAATCTGAAAACAGAAACATACAGGGAAACTTCATGTTTTCATCATGGTGCTTGCTACTAGAAACTGCCTGGTTGAACCTATTCAGCATCCTCAGTTGTAGCTGCAAGGGAGGCGGCAATGTAGTTATCATTCTATCCTTTCTAGATACAAAGAGGGTGGAATGGACATTGAGTGAGCATAGACTACTGATTTAGCTTGGAGACTGGGAAAGTCCTCTTTGCAGAAGCAATATTTCAGCTGAGACATGAAAAATGAGCAGGACGAATGCAGTCAAGAAGTGAGATGTGTCCCACAGAAAAGGAATAAATATGGTAAGGCCTTGTGCTAGGAAGACACTTGGTGTGTTTGAGGAGGAGCTGGAGGGCAGTGTGGTGGAGCAGTAAGTGTCAGAGGGTGACTGGCACATAGCCGGAAGGGTAACAAAGACCCACTCATGTAGGGCCTCCTGGATCATGTTCACAATTTAGAATTTTACTCCAATTGCAATAGAAACCATTGACCATTTAAGCATGGAGAGAAATCAATGTGCTTTATATTTATGAAGATTGCTTTAGCTGAGGTGCAGAAGGCAGTTTAGAGATGGCAGGAGTAGAAATGGAGCTAGTGCAAGAGGCTTAGCAAGCAGACAGTGGTTTAGGTGAGGGTGTTGTCAGTGGAGGTGATGAAGAGGAATAGCAGGAATTACCTTTTTGAGGATAGCTGACAGAACTTTATATTGGGTTAGCTGAAGCAGAGGTAAGGGTAAAAAAAGAATTTATGCATGAATCCTAAGTTTCTCATTGGAATAGCTGGATGATATTTTCTTACTATTTAGTGCAATAGGTAAGATGAACAGAGCAGGAGAAATAGCAATATCAGTGTTAGACATTGTAAGTTGAGTTGAAGATACCCTTGAAACCTGCAGTGATAGATTTCTACCATATGCAGAAATGCATGAACGTCTAGATAATGGTCAGTAGAAAAATGCAGGTGGAACTTGGGGGAGGCCAGGATGAAGAATAGATATAACCTAAAAGAAAGAGTAGCAGGGATTATGCATTAATCTACCCCTGCCTCCAAATCTAAAGATGGCAAATAAGTCACTGAACACATAATAGCAGAGGTAATAGTTCTTGTCTTTCTTCTTGTCTCTTTGTCTTCCCCTTTGTACTTTTCCCCCCTTCCCCCTCTTCCTCCTTTTCTATCTCCTGCTGCTTCTTTCCTCTTCTTTAAGCAAGTTCTTATTACATCTACGTCCTAGGCTATTACTGTTATTTTGAGCACAGCCTCAATTTACAAGTCAGAGCTTCAGCAAAAAGAATGATTCAAAAATTCTTAAATTCTGCTGATTCTCTGAAGAGTTATTTTGTTAGATAAGAATTATGTTGGTATCTTTTCTCTTTTCTTTTTTTTTTCTGATCTAAGGAATAAGTGAGGGAAAAAAGTCAGATAAGATATCATGTAGATTGTTTTTCTTGTACTCTTCTGGGAAAACAAAGGTCTTGGTTACAACAAAGTACAGAAAACAGTAAGAGCAGTGTTTGGAGGAAGATACACATAAACTGACCTTTTATGTACAGGACATTTTGGAGAAATAAGGGTAAGAAAACAGAGTTAGAAAGCTGGAATGGGGAGAAAAATCCAATTAAAACATAGTATGTCCAAAATGGCTCCTCTGGGATATTACTGTCAGCCTGGAGAGCACCCAGGCACGGGCCTTGGGCTCTGTATGTCTGGGCTTCCCCACAACATGGTTGCTGAATTTCAAGAACAAGCCTTCTAAGAAAACCAGGCAGAAGCTGCATTTTTTTGACCTTTCCTCAGAAGTCACATAGTGTCACTTCTACCACACTTACAAATTCACCCAAATTCAAGGCAAAGGAATAAATAATTTTTCAATGGAAGGTGAGTTTTTTTTAAAGATTTTTAAAATTTATTTTTAAAGAGGGGAAAGTAGGGAGAAAGAGGGAGAGAGAGAGAAACGTCAATATGTGGTTGCCTCTCACATGGCCCCCACTGAGGACCTGGCCTGCAACCCAGGCATGTGCCCTGACTGGGAATCGAACAGGTGACCCTTTGGTTCACAGCTCACACTCAATCCACTGAGCTACACCCGCCAGGGCTGGAAGGTGTTTTAAAGCATCCCTGAGAGATGATGAAAGATGCAAAATATTGTTATGGATCTTAGAAAATAAAGTTTGGGTAATCTTTCTATTTATACAAGTCTTCTGTTGTATCTCTCTGTAGATTTCTAGACTTTACTCAGAGATTGGGCACATCTTAAATAGGTTATTCTATTGGAATTAAATAATTAATTAAATTAATTAAAAAAGAAAATTATTCTTTTGGAATTGAAGGACAGTTTGGACCTCAACTTTCAGGCCGGTATTGATTTAAAAAAAAACAAACAAACTGTAGTTTTACTGGAGAACGTAAACCTGAAATGAGAGCTCTATTCAATCTACAAAAAAGGGAGATGTTCAGATTCCAAATGAATGAACAAAGTGAACGTCAATTCTTATTCTTCAGTATTAAAGACTCTGAGCTCAATGAATGTATACATATTAAAGAACTACAGAGCTCCTGGAAATACATAATAATTTTAAAGAGATTCTTCTACTTATAAAATGTATCAACAAATAGAATTACGGCTGTCTTCAGAATGCAAGCCTCCGGATGTTTCTGACGTGTACTCTGGTTCTGTGGTTAGCACTTACGACTAACTTGCTATATGTCTATACATTACTTACTTACCTTATTTTCTACTATCTGTCATTTAAAAATGTTAGTACAATGATTATGATCATTTTGACTTTTCAAAAAGCCATATTCCTAGTACCTAGAAAATATCTAGTGGGCATTCAATATATATTTACTCAATAAAATAATTTAATAAATGAATATGAGATGTAGTATCAAGAGAAGCAATTTGAAATGAGGGTAAAGTACCCACAAGAAGATACATTAGGTACGGTTCTTTGGATTTGCGTGTGTGAACTTTAAACTTTTAATTTTACTAGATTCTGGGGAAGGACATTTTCTTTCATGAAATGAATTGAAATTGAGTCACCATTCATTGTGGAAGCCTTGATTTAGAATTGAGGCACTATAGTTAAAGGAAAAAAGACTGGCAAAAAATAGACAACATTGACAGAGTAGCTCTGGATGATAAGATGAAGAGTAATATTTTATACTTCTTTTTACTTTTGTGAATTTTATAGAATTTTTAACAATAAAGATGAACTACTTACAGGAAGAAAAATAAACCTAAAAAAGTAGGAAATGATACTATTAAATTTGTTAAAAACCAGTATCATACTAATTATATCAGAAGATATGAGTTAAGAGTATAAGATCTATATACACTTTGGCACAAATAAAATCAATTAACTTTATTTCCCCCAATTTCTGTAAAATTATTAAATATATATTTATATATGTAATAAATTGCATACTCATCTTCTCTATTGTTATTAATGAAGGGTTCATGACATCCCATCCATATACAGAATTCTGACCATAAGTCCAACTCCTTTCTAAAGTAGCTTTGATGATAAGATCTCCATGGTACCCATGAATCTCCCATTCTGTGCTACCCCAGATTGGGTTCTCAAACTTACATCATAGACTTGTAAAAACCAAATGAGATAATACATTAAATCATATCCCATATACATTTGATGATATTATTTATTAATTATCAATAAATTGTTAGAAGAACACCTTCTAGGACATGGTCTAGTTCTCCTCCATAGGTGCTATTTTAAACTTGGAGGGAGCAGGGCAAGACTTTAATTTCCTGAAGTTGGATGAAGGCAGGACCTTTAGCATCTCCTTCCTGTGATGTATACATCTTGTGATGTATACAAGAGTCTGTGCTAAAGGGGTGAAAGCCTTATGGAAAAGTGTTCTGTGGGTTACCTGCCCCAGCATGAATCTGGGGAATGCCTCTGTTACAAGGCCACTAACTTGGGACAAACCATATTTAAGAAAACCAGCATAAGGTTTGCTTCTTCTGGAGTGACACTGCTTGGAATTCAGGACAGGCCTGCCACCCCAAATGATCAAGATCAGGGAGCTCACTGGGCACTCAGTAGCCTGTCCATACTGTGGGGTCCCATATTCATAAGAGAGTGGAAGCTGGGGGTGTTCCAGCATTAAAATGTTATCTTTTATTCTTAAAATATTTATTTTATTAAAATAGAGTATAATTGTTATTGTATTATTACTAGAACTTATCTTTAACAGGGATGACTTTTATTTATTCTTTATTTCTGCTCATCAATGTTTGTCAATTTCCCGTGCAATGCTTGCGTAATAGAAAAGTGAAAAATTAATGCTTTATAAGTAATGCATAACTTATAAAAACATTTAGAAAATATAGGCACGTAAGAGGAAGAAAACTTGTTCTGCTGCTGCTCTGAAATAAGCACCATTAAAATTTTGGGACCTAATCTTCTGGATATAGAATTTTTTAACCAAAAATGGGATGGTACTTATGTGTCTGATTTTCTCTATTCTTTGTTTGCAAAAAAATGTCTTACCAATAATAGTATTCAAATATAACATTTCAAAAACTGCATATTCTGAGCCTTTCCATGTATGTGAATTAGAAAATTTGGATACATCTATACTCTGTACTCTGGCTGCAGTGTAACAAGGCAGATTTCCCAACACCAGTGACCATAATTGTTAAGAAAATCTTGGTCAGTAGTGAAATTTAATGATTGTTTTAATCAGCAATTGTTTTAATTGCTAATAAGGTTGATCACTTCTCCCCTTAAAGATTCATTGGACAGTTGTCTTTGCAGGATCCTCTTAAAATTCTATAGCAACAAAGCAACGAAAATGGCATCATCATGGGTAGAAGTTTTCATATGTAAATGTTTTATATTCAAGGCACAGTATCTCTAGGCTCACCCCCTTTAACACATGTATACTCACTAAATCCCTCTTCTTATTTATTAACACATATTTATTTATGATTTACTACATGATGAGCCCTGTTCTTGGTGCTGTTGATAGAACAGCAAGGAAAATTGGCAAAATTCCTGGTGTATGCATTCTACTGGGGAGAAATAAACAAAACAATGTATGATGTGGCAGAACACAGAGCAGAGTATGAGGTCACAGAGGATGAAATGGAAGGGGAGGTGCTTTATATCATAAGGGGATCAAGGAAGACTTTGATGAGATGTTTAAGTAAAGACCTAAATGCAGCAAGGAGGGAACCACACAGATTGTCTAGGGAAGAGTGTTTCAGATAGAGAAACCAGAGAGTGCAAAGTCCCTGAGGCAGGAGTATGCCTGTCTTGATGGAGGGGTGGCTAGAACAGAAGGAGGGACAGAGATAGTACAAGGTGAGATCGGAGAAGCGTAGGGGCCAGTTTATGTAGAGGTTTATAGTTCCTGGCCAGGAAGGACTTTGGATTTAATCAGAAGGGACTCAGAGAAGAGGCAGAGAGATCAGTGAAACTATTGCAATGGTCCAACAGAGTGGGCCACTGTGTATGTGCCTATAAGCCATTTCTCTCAGATAGGCCTGCCCTGCTCTGCCAAGTTGAGTTCATTGCCACTCTCCAGTACTATCCAATTTCTCTTTTCTGTGGCCAGATCAGGGGTAGAGATGGAGTGGGTGTCTTATGAGGGCTGTTGGGTGCTAAAGAGTCTATGCGACAGGTAATCAAAATACCTCCAGTACTATCCAGTACTATCCAATTTCTCTTTTCTGTGGCCAGATCAGGGGTAGAGATGGAGTGGGTGTCTTATGAGGTCTGTTGGGTGCTAAAGAGTCTATGCGACAGGTAATCAAAATACCTAAGAGTGACAAGGCAGGAACAGTGGGTGTCACCCTCAGATGGCAATTTGACAAGCCTTGGTCTAGCACTTACAGGGTCGAGAAGATCATACTGGTAACTCTAGACAAAAAGCAAAGTGGGGGCACCAGAGACTTCAATAAAACGCCTAAAAAAGAAGTGGCAGACACAAATGCGTTGTGTGCACCAAATCACTCCATATTTAATCTCTGCACGAGGTACTCGCAAAGCCTGACAGGCTGCTGTGTGTTGTACTTGCCAGTTACAAACTAGTTGGGAGGTTTTTTTCATACTTGAAACACCACATTTCTATACAAAAACGAAGCAAAGTAGATTCAAAGTCCCAAGTCCAGGCCTCTGTTCATAAACTGGATCAATGAACTATCAGACAGGATGGGTGAGGATGGAACAGGACCATGGGGGCTGCACTGCCTTCAGGGCCTGACACAGGGACCCCACTTGGAAAGCATTACAGAAGAACCAAGAACATTGGGGTACATCAGGGGCTCAATGTGTCACCTGGTGACCTGGTGCTCATTATCCTAGTCTCTCACTTAGGAGACTATTTAGTACAGAAGCTCCCATCACTGTTCAGGCATCTTCAAGCATGAGGCTCACCTTTTCCAGGAACCCCCCTGACCACCTCAGCTCACACTCATCTCTCTTCTCCAGCCATTGTTTAGCACTTAATTGTTCTAGAATATAAAGTTCTTAAGGCCAATGACCCTTTTGTTCACTCCTACACCCTCTGTGTGGGCAATTGTGTATGGAACACTATAGGTACTCAATTAATAGTTCTTAAGTGGATGAATTTTAAATTCTTTTAGGGGTGCATATATATTCTTGTAAGCTTAGTAAGGATGAGATCAGGTCTTACTTCTCATCATCTTCATCTTTTCCTTATTTCTCTTCCATGTTACTATAGAAGACACCATCAGTAGCTTGCCCATATAACCCTAAACAATTCTGAAGTCAGTGACAGACAGTTCCTATGCTTTGTGTCATAGAAGGGTGCTTTGTTCTCAAACTCTGAAAGTTCTCCAAGAGTTAAATCACCCAGGGTGATCCCCTCTGTCATTGAAGAATGGGAACCGGCAGATAACTACTACTCCAGAGTCTGTTGTTCTTGGTGGGATAGTTCCAAGGTGCATTCTGCAGTCTCTAAGGAGCCTCCAGGACATCGAGCCCAGCTGCTGGTCGTGGCTATCCACCCATTCATCCTTACTGGCTTTCCTACCTTCCCTATCTCAGGTCATCACTCTCTCACTCCATATGTCCTGGGCTGCCTCCTAAATCCTAGGTAAACTACTTACACCCGAATTCTTATACCAGGGGCTGGTTTGGGGGAAATCTGAACTGAGGAAGTTACCTACAATGCTTAGAAAAACTGTGCACATGGGGTTCCTATGATGGTTGAGTGAGATAATGCAAGTAAGGCATTTAGCCCAGTTTGGCCTGCTGTAAACATGCAAATCCATTAGCCACTGTTGTTACTGTTGATGTGGAGGGTGCCCATCAAACACTTGTGCGTTATTAATCTTTCAGGTGGAGGTATGAGAACTAGAGACAGAGTCAAAAGCAACCAAAGAACAATAACTGGAAATAGATAAGGAGGAACAGGGGCAAAGATCCATGACAAAGCCAGGAAACAGAGCGTGCATCTGTGGTATTCACCTATATGGAACCAGCGGCACGGGAAGTCAGACTTCACACTGGGGCCAGTGAGTATAGCTTCCTGTATTTTCAAGAGAATTGATGGGGGCCTCACAACTAGCCAGAGTATAGATACTTACAATCTGATGGCAAGGGCCCTATTAAGACAAACCTGACAGAAGGGGTTTGGCTCCCTTTGTAGGGACAGACAGATCCTGTAGGCAGAGTTAGGAAGGAACTGAGTGGTTTAGTCCCTAGACAGTGTGGGCAGAGAAGTGGAAAGGCAAAGGAGCAGGAAGAGCTCGAATCCGGAGGATCAGACACTCAGCAGCGGTTACACTGAGAGAGCTCTGCACCCTGAGGAACGATTAAATCTTGTCTCGTTTGATTCTATCTGTCAAAGGCTACGTGAGTGGCACTTGTGCTAACTGTGTCTGAAAGAGGTCAGATCCCACAGGGGCATCTTGGCATTAATTGTAAGCAGTGGCAGACCATTGGGACTGCACCGCATTAATGACAAAGGTAAATGGTACTGGTGATTTTTCAGGTGTAAGGACTGTGCCTAACAGTGTTTGATTCTGTAGGGTCCAGACTGGAAGCCCTAAACTTTAAAGCACAAACAGTGCCCTATTTGTCTTTGGAGTCCCAGTGCCTCTTATTGTGAGTCCGCAGTCAATGCCTCAGTCCTTGGCCACTTTCTCTTCCACCCTGCTGGCTGGGACGAAAACAGACCAGAGGACCTCACTGATGTGGTTTCTTCTAAACCGCCACTATGATTTACAGCTTACAGGCTGTCAGGCTGCAGGCTGTCTTCTCACCTGATTTTTACTTTTTAAAAATTATATTTTATTGTTTGTGGTATTACAGTGCTCCCATTTTCCCCCTTTGTACCCCTTTACCCAGCTCCCCCCAACCCCATACTCCCTCAGGCAATCCACAACTATTGTCCATGTTTATGGGTCATGTTCATTTGGCTACTCTATTCCCTATGCTGTACTTTGCATTCCCATTGACTATTCTGTGACTACCAATCCGTACTTCTTAATCCTCTCACCTTTTCTGCCTATACCCCCAAGTCCCCTACCCATCCAACAACCATCAAAATGTTCTCTGTATCTATGATTCTGTTTCTGTTATGCTTGTTTATTTATTTATTTTAGAATCAATTGTTGATAGATCTTATTGTTCTTCTTAAAGAAGACCCTTTAACATTTCTTGTAATATAGACTTGGTGGTGATGATCTCCTTTAGCTTTTTCTTGTCTGGGAAGCTCTTTATCTGTCCTTTAATTCTAAATGATAGCTTGGCTGGGTAGAGTAATCTTGGCTGTAGGTCCTTGCTTTTCATTAGTTTGGATATTTCTTGCCAGTCTCTTCTAGTCTACAATGTTTCTTTTGAGAAATCAGTTTACAGTCTTATGGGAGCTCCCTTGTAAGTAACTGCTTTTCTCTTGCTTCTTTTAAGATTTTCTCTTTGTCTTTAAACTTTGGCATTTCAATTATGATGTGTCTTTGTGTGGGCCTCTCTGGATTCAGCTTGTTTGGGACTCTGTGCTCCCTGGACTTGCATGTCTATTTCCTTCACCAAGTAAGGAAAGTTTTCTGTCATTATTTTTTAAAATAGGTTTTTAATTTCTTACTCTCTCACTTTTCCTTCCAACACCCACCCCCATGATGTTAATGTTGGTATGCTTGAAGTTGTCCCAGAGGCTCCTTACACCACCCTCATTTTTTTTGGATTCTTTTTTCTTCTTGCTATTCTGGCTTTTTTTTTTTTTTTTGCTTCCTTATATTCTAAATCACTGATTTGATTCTTGGCTTCACCCACTCTACTGTTGGGTCCCTGTAAATTGTTATCTCAGTTAGTGTATCCTTCATTTCTAACCGATTTTTTTAATGCTGTTGAGGTCCTTCTAATTTTCTTGAGCATCCTTATAAGCAGTGTTTTGAACTCTGTATCTAGTACATTGCTTGCTTCCATTTTGTTTGGTTCTTTTTCTGGAGTTGGTTTTGTTCTTTTATGTGGGCCATGTTTCTTTGTCTCCCTGTTTTGGCGGCCTCCCTGTGTTTTTCTCTATGTATTAGGTAGAGCTTCTATGTCTCCCAGGCTTGGTAGTGTGGCCTAATGTAGTAGGTATTCTGTAGAGTCCAGTGGCATAGCCTCCCCTTTGACCCAAGCTCAAGATACACCCACTGTAGGAGCTGTGTACACCATCCTCCTGTTGTAGTTGAACCTTGATTTCTGTTGGTACATCTGAGGTCAGCCACCATCTGTGTTCTCTCTGGGGTCACACAGCATAAGCTACAAAGCAACCAGCAGATGGCTGCTACTTGTACCCTGGAGAGGCCAAGCTGTGAACCAAGGCTGGCTACTGCTAGTGCCAGGTCTGGGACAACTTAATGAGAGTTATAGGGCTTGCTGAATCCAGATGCATCCTTTACCCCTTCTAGTCAGAAGGATTTTTCAGCACTCCATTAGATTAAGTAAATTCTGAGCTCCTGGTGGTATTTTTTCTGTCAATACAATGAACAATAGCTTTAATACGTTAAATATAATTCCTAAAGAACATAAAGTTTTTAATTTCTCAGAAATTATCTATCAGATCCTAGGAATAATGTTTCTGAGTGATCCATTGGCATCATTTACAATAAATAAGATGATACTCAAACACCTTTAAACTAAAAAAAAAGTATCATATGCACTTAGCAAGAAATGAAATAGAAGAGCATAAAGTGAAGGGTGTCTTTGTGCATTTCGACATATTTAAGATTAATCATTTACTAAATATTTACTGTTTACTATGTCGGGCACTCTTTAATCCCCCTTCCCCCCCAAATAAGTTGTACTAATTATTTTCACATATCTTTTAAAACTAAATGACATGCACGTTTTCCATTTTAGCTTAAGAAAAATCTTCCTTTGATTGTTTCATAGCTGCCCTATAATTATTTTAATTCTGTTCTATAGTATTTATTCCTAAAATGAGGTTCATGTTTGTTTTACTAGGTTCAAAATTATGATACATTCTTTAAAGCAACTTTTCTCATTCTTAATTTGGTTAATTTGATTCATCTCTTTGTTAACCAGATTTTGTAATCAAGTAGTTTTTTGCACACTTGAGAAGTTCTGTCTCTTGCTCTAATTTTGAATGATAACACTAATGGTGACTACTGAAGGCAGTTCAATTTTTCTCTCATATCCCATCACGTATACATGTATTAATGACCTTTAAAAACATATAAGTGACTTCAGCAGTTTACATGCCCTGCCTCCTCTTTTTTCTGTGTTGTTGTTTGCTTGTTATTCTTTTTGATATTAAGTTTTTTGACATTTCTTGTCTTTTACTGATATACAGATCTAAGTCTCCTATTGTTTAGGGAATAAAATTCTTTTATAATCCTGTTTTTTAATTCCCATTGGTTATATTATTTTTATGGAACAAATTATATGTATATTTAATCATTGTTTAATCTATTTTCCATATCTATTATCTTTCATCTCTCTAAAAGTTTTTAACCACCTTGTCATTCTTTTCTGTATTATCCATGATCATTTGAATACTTTCCTCTGTGACTAGTACTTTATCTTTGATTAAATAACTTTTTTCCTTGATGTTTTAAATGATATTTTGGTCCTCAATGGGTTTTCTTAGGTTTTAGGAGATGTGTAAATAACTAGGGAGTATGGCTTTCTGTTTTCAAAGATGTTATACCCTGCCTAAGTGCCAATGCAATATATGACATGTATGTATATACACATATTTATATATGCATATATACAAACATATATATCATCATATATCTACATATGCAAATATACACATAACCTGTTTTTTCTTTTACTTCATTCAATTTATTAGACTAGATTTTTGGTATAGTATCTGGCTTCATTCTGCCACTAGACCCTAGAAGTTGTTAGTTTTTGTTTTTGATTAAAGAAATAGTCTTGGCAAAGGTTTTCCCCTGGGATGTCTTTTTCTTGTCTAAAAATCTCAGCTTAACAACATGGTACATGGGTTGTCAGTCTCAATTATGGATCTATTTCAAAAAACCAAGAAAGCAAAAATGGGTTTCTACTACATAATTACTAAAGAATAAAGTGAAGGAAGGTTTGAATTCTGTAAAACATGCATTAAAACTTATAGGAGTGTGTTGAATAAATTCAGTGGGTTTTGTATCCAATTCTGTATTGTTTGGGTCCATTATTACCTCTGGTGAACAAATGCACTCATTGATAAATCTGAAAAAAAATGGAAACAAACAAATAAAATCAATGTAAAACAACATGTAAGAATTTGTTCACTGTGAAAATCTTAAACTAATTGTGTTTCTGTTTTGCAACATTACCCATTGACAATATGATTGTATTCATGATGATAATGACTTTTAGAATTTTGTTTTGTTTAAAGATTCTGTTTATTTAATTTTAGAGAGGGGGCAAGGGTGGGAGAGAGGGAAAGATACATGCACATGAGAGAGAAACATCCATTGTTTGTCTCTTGCACACCCCTAGCTGGGGACCAGGCCTGCAGCACAGGCACGTGCTCTGGTGGGGAATCAAACCAGGAACCTTTTCATTTGCAGGATGATGCTCAACCAACTAAGCCATGATGCTCAGGGGGACTTTCAGTAGTTTGTACAAGAAAGGATCTGTTGGGACTGCCACCAAGAAATGATGATTTCAATGCTTTGGTTCTATGCTTTGAACATAATCATTATTATTGCTCTAGCGATGAGAAACAAGATTCCAAACAACTTCCTGCTTCTTCCTCCTGGTCACCATTTTCATCCTTTTCTTTCTGTCACGCACTCTCCTGGCCGTCAGGGTCTACCATCTTTCATTATATATGACTGATTTTTTTTGCATATCATGTTTTCTAACAAGATTAAATTGGAGGTTATTTTTGAGGGGATTTTTAATATTTGCAAGTGATATTTCCATAGATTAATAGCAATCTGACTTTTACAAAATCTTTAAAGAAATCTTAGCTAGCTCTCCTCCACACTTCACCTCCTCTTAACCTTTTCCCTTTTGCAAAAGCCTTTGTAAAACCCTGAACAGTGAAAAACTCCCACTAGCAACCCACATATTTTCCCTCCAAATGGGCTGCTCATCTTTTGAGGCAGTTTTTCACATGGTTTTGGCTTTCACACTTTTGGTCATCTGTCATGTTTTATATTTTAGAACAGGTGGAGATTTAGTTCTATCTTTCCAGAGCATGTAAAATGGAGAGGGTAAAATACAAGGCTTTGCTTCAAAGAAATCAAGGAGGTGGAATGAAATCTTAGATTTATACAAGAGCTTGAAGCCGGTCTCTAAGGCTGTCTCGACCTCTTTGATGAGTCAGGGTTTTTTGTTTAGGGTAGGGATCTCTGCAAGAACCAGGGCTGTGTCTGTGGGAAGAATCCACCTTATCTTGACTTTCTGGGGTCAGATCATACAGAGTCTGGTATGGTGCCTTTAATTTAGCTGGGTTGTAGTGAGAACCTAGTAAAGATCCATGTCATTACAACTCTCTAGGGCTGTTTTTCCCAAGTTGTCCTCTCTGGCTAATGTCTAAAATGGGAGGGTGAATTCTACTCCTGCAACTTGGGTGCTTGAGGGCCAGCATAAGAATGGCAGCAGACAACTCATACTCTGCACACAGATGGCAGCCAAGATGGGGCAGTGCTGCTGAGCAGTGTCATCAGTGGGGACTGTGGTCATCAATAGAAGAGGCAGTGGCACCTGGAGGGCATGATGGTGCTAAGCAGGAGTGCAGTTGGGAAAAAGGCAGACCATTGTTATCATAGAGTAACTGAGCCCATATGGAATATCCTTGGGTTCTCAGTAACACAGGGGAGGGATTTTATAGGATGTGAGACAGGCATTAGCAGGAGCTAGTATATAGAAAAATAGAAAAATGAAGTGGCAAACATTTGTTACCCTATGTTCTGAGAATAAATTTGGTAAGATAAGATATATCCATCTCTACTGTGAGTGAAAATGGGATGGTGTAAGGGGAAAGTTGATGGAATAGTGTATAGAGATGTTGACACTTCTGGTTCTCTTTTTAGTAAAAATTTTGCCACCCAACTCAGAGATAATCTAGATTCCCACAATAAAGATAACGATGAAAGAGTTTTACACACAGTAGGAACTCTACCTTTTTCAAAGACTTCCCCATACATGCTTCTCACCCTCAACATTCTGACAAGGTTGACAGAGCATGCATTATATACACTTTGACAGAACAAAACTAACCTTCAGAGAGTATGGAAATCTTTCCAAAGGCAAAACAGCTAAAAATTGTAGGCACTAATACTTAAACACAGGTCTAACCATAGGATCACTATCCTTTCTACCAAGCCATACTTAACATAATACTTTTTCACAACAAAATAATTTGCATTGTTTTATAAATTTAGATGAAATATAACACTAGGCTAAGCCAATTTGTGTAATTTTATAATTTACATATAATGCTATGTATTAATGCACTACATAATTTTCAAAGCACTGTCAAATTTTAAATCGCCCTAAGAAATCAACAGGGAGGTTATTACCACATAACATGACAGAGAAGTAAATTGAGGGACAAGGAAGTTAGGTGACCTGCCTAAATTCTTTTGACTCCCTGCACATTTACCTCTAGAGTAGATTATATCTTAAAACTCTGCACTGTCAGCATGTAAGTCATGCTTATAGTTATAACCATACTTACACATTTATTGTTACTTGCTATTGAATTTAACTCATCACTTTTTTTCTTGCTCATGCTTCGCATATTGTCCTGGGTCCTCTTTCCAAGGCACCTATGGTGAGCTCTGAGCCAACAGTGCCTCCATCTGCCATTGAATAGTTCCTTAACTTTTGTGGAACCAAACTGAGATCATCTCTAGGAACCACAGGTGAATGCCCCTTTTTGTTTACCTCCCAAGCCCACTCTTCTTTTGAAAAGAGCAAGAAGGCTGTCAAAACAGACACCTTTTAAATTGGCAGTGTATTAGAAAAACAAAAACACAAACTTGCTTTCAAAATACATGAGGTGTGTAGACGTCAGAAGTGTTACCTGCTGTGCTACCTGGCAGGTGCTAACCATCTGCCCGAGACTGACCCTGAGTGTCTGCTGACTTTCTTAAGACAGCTGCTGAGCTTGTACCTTCGTCCAGGAAGACAAAAATGAGAAGTTTACAGATTCTTGGAAAGAAAAATAAAAATGGTCTTTTCTTCCTTGCCATACCAGTCAGGAAGACCTGCCATTTAAATTTCCTTTTTTCTGATTCAACTGGTAGAAACCCCCTCTGGCATTGTCGTGCATTGGCAGTCTCCCAGAATCCTGTCTTCTCCCTTCAGTATCAAAGACCAGAATGCTCTCCTCGTAGCAAAGGCTTTTCAAAAAGGGAATAATTATCAAACTCTTGATGGAAAAGAAGTATTTTGTAGCGTAAGTAAAGGAACTTATTTTAGAAACCTTTTTCACTTTTCTATTTTTACTGCTCCATGCAGAAAGTCAATGTGATTGAAAGAGTGGCTAAAAAATTGGGGAAGAAATGGAAGGAGCTGAATCTATTGTAGTGCTGATAATTTGGCCATAAACTCAGAGAGCCCCTTAATGTGTAGGAACTTAATCCCCGAAAACTGTGAAGTGGGAACATGAAGAGGTTAGTAGTAACCTGGAGATAACAAAGAGGTAAAAGCTCTTTATATTGTTACTGAACTAGAATCTTCTTTCCAGTTTCAGGAAGAAGAAAGAGCCTCAGGGCATGTAGCACCTGTCCAGTCCAGTAAAGCCTGGTCAGTGCTGAGAATACTTGGAGGGACATTTAAAACTAGTGCAATTTGTTTCTATTGGCAATATCTTTCTTTCATTTGTACTGGGGAAGCAGTTAGGCTCGGGGAAGGAGGAAGAAGGACTACCTAGCCAGAGTGACTGATAAAACGCTTTCCCAGAAAAGAGTTGTAGATGTGACTCTCATGTGTGTCACGAGCTCTGTGGTTGACTAGAACATCAGTTATGACCGTCCGACCCATTACCTTACATTTTTAAAAAATATATTTTATTAATCATGCCATTACAGTTGTTCTACTTCCCCCCTTCATTCCCCTCCACCCTGCACACCCCTCCCCCACCATTCTCCCCCTTTAGTTTATGACCACGTGTCTCAAGTTCTTTAGATTCTGTATTTCCCATACTATTCTTGCCCTCCCCCTATCTATTTTCTACCTACCGTCTATGCTACTTATTTTCTGTACCTTCCCCCACCTTCTCCTCCTCCCACTCCCCTGCTGCTAACCCTCCATGTGATCTTCATTTCTATGTTTCCGCTCCTGATCTAGCTGTCCTTTTAGTTTGCTTTTGTTTTAGATGTGGTTATTAATAACTGTGAGTTTGCTGTCCTTTCACTGTTCATATTTTTTTATCTTCTTTTTCTGAGATAAGTACCTTTAACATTTCATATAATAAGGGCTTGGTGATGATGTAGTCCTTGAATTTGATCTTATCTGAGAAGCAATTTATCTGTCCTTCCATTCTAAATAAAAGTTTTGCTGGATAGAGTAATCTTGGTTGTAGGTCTTTGGATTTCATGACTTGGAATACCTCTTTCCAGCCCCTTCTTGCCTGTAAGGTCTCATTTGAGAAATCCACAGACGAGAAATCCACTCGTCTGATGGGAACTCCTTTGTAGGTGACTGTCCCCTTATCTCTTGCTGCTTCTAGGATTCTCTCCTTCATTTTAATCTTGGCTAATGTAATTGTGATGTGCCTTGGTGTGTTTCTTTTTGGGTCCAACTTCTTTGGGACTCTCTGAGCTTCCTGGATTTCCTGGACTTCTATTTCCTTTGCCAGATTGGGGAAATTCTTCTTTATTATTTGTTCAAATAAGTTTTCCACTGGTGGCTGTTCATTTCCCCCTTGTGGTACCCCTATAATTGGGATGTTGGAGTGTTTAAAGATGTCCCGGAGGTTCCTAAGTCTCTCCTCATTTTTTTTGAATTCTTGTTTCTTCATATTTTCCTGTTTGGTCATTTTTTCCTTCCTTCTGGTTCACTCCTTTGATTTGAGACCCAGTTTCCTTTTTATCACTGTTGGTTTCCTGTGCAATTCCCTTCATTTCAATTAGTTTAGCCTTCATATGTTCCTCTAATTTGTGACTAAAATCAATCAGTTCTGTGAGCATCCTGATCACTAGTGTTTTGAACTGTGCGTCTGAAAGTTTGGCTATTTCTTCATTGCTTAGATTTATTGGCTCTGGGGCTCTGAGTTGTTCTTGAGCCATGTTTTGATCTGTTTGTGCTTATTACGTATGAGGAGCGGAGCCTTAGTTGTTTACCAGGGCAGGGCCACCCAGGTCGTTGGTTTGTGATGCTGTATGTGGGGGCGGGGTCAGAGAGGGACAATAGCAGTCCCCTCTGCAGCTTCCCGCCACTGGGGCCTGCACGGTCTGTCTCACTGCTCGATCCTTCACTGGTTTATCTGTGCGCGAATGTGTGAACGTGGTCAGCTCTCAGTGAGTCCACCACCTTGCACCCTCAGTGGGTCTGCCCACTACTCCACACTTGGGATCCGCCCACAGCTGCCAGGGTGCTTGGGTCGGTCTGGTGGATCTTTCCTGCCTGACCCTGCTCTGCTGCTGGCTCTGCCCCTGTTACTGGTTTGGCTGAAGGGTTCATTGTTGTCAGACTTCCATATAGTTCAATTTTCTGTGGTTTGGCTGTGTTTTTGTTGCTAAAACTTTGTTGTTTTTAAACTTGGTTGTGAGAAAAGGCACAGTGCTTCTACCTACACCTCCATCTTGGTGGAAGTCCTACCTTACATTTTTTAATCCTAAAAATCCACAGCATTTCACAGAATTCCACTTGCCACTCAGACTATTTGATTGGTCACAGAAAAATAGTTTTGAATGTAAGTAAATATGATATAAATATAAATATTTCAGATCCACAGCCAGGTAAGACTGAGGAACAGATGAATGGCAACAGTGTATATTCTGGAGGTGACCAGAGGACTCTTGATCTAGATCCTGCCACTTTCTAATTATGTGATCTTGAGTGGCTTACTTAACCTCAGTTACCTCTTCTTGAGAATGGAGTTAAAAACTGTACCTGGTACCTATCTCACTGGGTTACTGTAAGATTAAATAAAATAACATCTATGAAATTCTTAGCACTGTGTCTGGTAAACAAACTCGGTAAAACATACATGCTATTATTATGAGTTGTTTTACCATTCTCCTAAACTACAAGGACTAACACCTCTAATTCCAAATTTATCTTTGATCACTTCTTTTCTTTTGTGATTATCCCCACCCAACAGCCAATCAATAGTTAAATCATTTAAATGCCGTGTTCCCAGTCTTCCTGATCTCCATTTCCAATGCCTGCTCTGAAATGCAGCTCATTATGCCCTTCTTCCCACACTACAGAAGCATTTTCCTGTTGATTCTTGTATCCTTTTTCCTTTCTTCAATTCATTCCATACATTGCTGTCAGCCATGGCTCTGAACACCTCACTTTTTACAAAGATTTCCTACTGTGACCAATTTTTAAATAGCTTATTACTTCCATATTTAAAATCTGTCCTGATGGACCTAGTGATAGATTCAATTATTGGTCCCAATTTTTGTTCCCCTGTAATAGGATTAAACACTCATTCCTTTGCCTTGTAACTTTGCAACACCCTTCCACTGAAGGTGGAGCATACTTCCCGACCCCACGTGACTTGTGTTGGCAATGGAACATGAGTAGATGTTGCAGGAGCAGAGGTCTTACACATATTCTTCACCATTTGGCTTGGCTCTTATGCTCTGGATCTGCCATTAAAAGAACACACCCTGGATTCCTGTTGCCCCTTTAGCCTTAGTCCCCAAGTGAACACACAGGAAGACCTGTACTCAACCCATAGCCTGGATCCAAGCCACCCAAAGCCCAGTGGAATTAGAGCTGCCCAGCCAAGCCCAATCTAGATCAGCCAACCTCAGCTAACCTGTGGCCCCATGAAAATGAGTGTAAATAATTCTTGATGTGTACCATTGATTTTGGGTGGTTTACTATGCATTTCATTATTGCAGTGATATCTAACACAGACCAACTAGTATTATGAATACACCACAGTCCAGGGAATTATGACCAAAACTGAATGGTTTCTGAACACTCCCTTGCCTTTTCTGCCTTTGGTATACTGGTCCTTCTTTCTGTCTTCATACAAATACATATAAGTAGTAGTTATTGGCACTGGGCTGAGTAATTATGGGTAATCTCTTTGTAATCTTCTTGAATCTCAAGGCAGGCACCATGTTACTTGATACCTCAAATTTTTTAGTTTACCTTTGTCTAAGTGTGTAGTTTGACTGCATAACTGGAGAGACAGACCTTGCTTTTTTGGTAACAGGCTATTAAGGGGCTCTACGTTCCAGAACTCTCATTGGTATTATACATACAATGTCCATCCATGAAGCAGAGATAGGATCCTCATTTTGTAAAAGGGGAAGATGAGACTCAGAGAAGTTATGTAACTTGCTCCAAATGTAAATAGTAGAGGTGGGGCTGGAATACGCTTTTGTTTTCTCTCTCCCAATACCACACTTGCTGGCTATGCCATCTTATCTTTTATATCTCACAGAATTAATAGGTAAATGATTTATTGAACAGGTAAGTGAGATGGCCAGTAAGCGTGTTTTAAACCTGAAAAATCTAGAACATAAACTATGATATCTTGCCCTGGCTGGTGTGCCTCAGTGGACCGAGTGCCGGCCTGCAAACTGAGAGGCCGCCAGTTCGATGACCCTGGCAGGGCACATGCCTGGGGTGAGGGCTGGTCTGCATTTGGGAGTGTGTGAGCGGCAACCTATAGGTGTACCTCTCACACATCAATTTTTCTCTCTCTCTAAAAATAAGTACATCTTTAAAAAATACCATACCTTAGTGATTTTCTTAAAGAAATACAGTTTAGAAATTTAGATTCCAAACTTTAAGTAGCTTGTGCCCCTATCTCTTGAGGCCTGCTCTGGATATTGCCAGTGTTTGTTTCTTTAAGTTCTATAGAAGTCGGAAGGAAACCACAGAACAACCACCCCCAGGGTAGCAGAGAGAGTCTGACCCAAGCCCACAAAAGCCAAAAGTAGCAGGGTTGGACTTGATAGCTTGGCTTGACACTTTGTCTTCAACTCACACCCTGGCACCTTCAGGCTTTGTCTTTTTTTAACAGCAGAGTGCCAGCCTAGAATTTTTAAACCTTAACTCTGAATTTCTTGACTCTATGAGTTCAAGATAGACTTTGCATGTTACTATTTTGAAGCAGCTGTTTGTCAGAGCCAGAGAGGAGGGAGGGCATCAAGGCAGTTTAACGGGCGGTGTCTGTCTTAGAACGGAGCCTGCTGAACCACAAAATTCAAGCAAAGTTTTTCTTGATTCTGAAAAGATGGACAGCTTCACTCTAGACCAGGGTTTCTCAACCTTGGCGCTCCCGACACATAGGGCCAGAAAATTCATTGCTGTGGGGACTTTCCTGTACACGACAGGCTATTTAGCAGCATGCTGGTTTCTACCCATCCCCAGTTGTGACAATAAAAATGTCCAGAAATATTGCCAAGTGTCCCCTGTAGGCAGAACCACCCAGATTGAGAACCACTGCTCTAAACAAATAAATGAGACAGAGAATATGGCCTTTTAAACTCAAGACAGTAAGGAAACATGAAGGGATGACAGCTGAACTCATTTAGAAAAATTATCCTAAAAACAATTAGATGAAATAACAGGAGGGATTTTGTTTTTTAAGAACATCTTATTCATCAATATTATATGCACCTTAGAAAGAAATAAGGTCAGGCTGAGGAGCCAAGTCATGCACAGGCTAATGAAGCAACCTGTGCCGAGATACTCGACTAACCATAAAGCCTAAACTAAAACTTCCTTCTTTCAATAGCAGGTGGGTATATTGTTGTAGGGACTTGGCAGACTGAAAGCAAGATTCCTTCTTTATCTTGCGATTCCTTGTCTTCAGAGCCAGAAGATGTGAGAACGCTACTGTTTTTAAGCTACTACATATTGACTGCTCCTCTTGCTAAAGGGTCCTTGCTTTGTGTCTTACTACATGAGGTAGGTATCACTGTCCTCATTTTATGGATGATGAGCCTGAAGCACAGAGAGGTGTCACTTGCCCAAATTCACAGGGACAGTGCCAGGAATTCATCCCAGGTCTGCCTGGCTCCCAAGCCTGGGGTCTTCAATTACTCAGAGCACTCCGGTGTCTGCATCCCACAGCTAGAAGACCTTGGATTCCACTGAGCTTTGCAAAGTCATCGTCATATTTGTTATCTCATCTTTTATTGAGCTCAGGGCTGGTTTGTCTCCTGATGCCTCTGACCGTAGCTGATCTCAAAGGATCAGCTATATTCAAAGAGATTATCTGTTGCCACAGGGGGTGGGCTTAAAGAAGCTTCTGGTTCAAATATTGTGAGATTCCAATCAAAGCCTTGCAGAGGGAGGAAGAAAAGCATGTCATTAGTTATGCTGAGCTGGCAGGAGCTATTGGGAAGGAAGCACCCATGCTGTACAGAAAGGTGGCTTCCATGATTCTAGAGGGGATTCCACATTAGTGCAGCAGGACAGGAAAGGGTGCGGGGCATTAAATACCATGTGTGCCTCTCTTACAGTAGGTCCAGCAGATATGAAGACCCTTTTAATGGGGAAGACACGGGGGCCTAAAAGACTGGAATTAAGCTGAATGTCACAATGAGGGGTTGGCCTTTGAACTTCTGCTAAGACAGTTATATTCCTTGGACTCAAGTTAAACTTAAGTATTTTCTGTTATTAAATAAAATACTAGTAGATGGCTACTTCAAGCATTTTTGATGGTGAGTTTCATTATACTTTTTTACAATTTTTCCAAAGAGCATGTTTTGTAAGGATAAGGACGAAGTTGATTGGGGGCTGGATTTGGCCTGGGTGGTGATATGAATCCCACCCAGAGTGCACGGAGCAGGAAAGGGAGGTGAGATGCGTGGATACATTCTAATCACACGCCTTTATGCATTATGCAATGCTTTTATTGTGCATCCACTGTGTGCTAGGTGTTTGGGTTGTAGTGATGAGGAAAACAGTGGGGGAAATAACACCTCGCAAATAAACATATAATTAAATTTATAATTAATTGTTGTGATAAAGACCCTGTGGGGAAGTACAGGAATCACTTGACAGGGCTACCTGGCTTGTCTGAGACGTTAGACAAAGATTCTCTGAGGATGGGGTGTTTGTACTAAGATATGAAAAATGAGCAAACCAGCTAGATGAGGGGGACTTCATCTCAGAGGCACAGGGGAGAGCTTGTGCAAAGACCCCAGAACAAGGCAAATCTTCAGTATTTGGAAGAGTGGAAAGCTGGCTAGTAAGTCTGGAACTCACAGGGCAAGAACAAAAGTGGTGGGAGGTGATACGGAGGAAATGCAAAGGGGGTCAGATCCATTGAAAGGTTTTGTTCTTTATCCTAAAAGGAGTGGGACTGACATGTTCAGATTTGCCTTCTAAAAAGATGTTTAATCACTCTGAAGAGAGGGTATTAGAAGAGGCCAGAGTTGCCACTAAGGAAGCTACCTTGGAAGTCCTGACAACATTGGAGATGGTAGCAGAGAGGGACCGAAGCTGATGGACTGAAGAGATGTTGAAGAAGATGAGCCAGTCTCCAGGCCTTGGCCCCATCTGGAATCAGAGGTTCTGGGGTAAGTATGGTATTGGACTATATGCTATATGTTTCCTGTGATTACTGAGTGCTATGCTTTTAGGCTTCATGTTTTCCATGTCTTTCATTTTACAAAGAAACTGAGGTCTGAAAGAAGAAGTGATTTGCTCAAGGTCACATGATAGTGTCCCTACCAGGACTAGAACAGAGGTACATCAAACCAATCAGTAGGGGTTACTTGGGGTACCAAGGTCAACATAAACAGATTCCTTATAGTCATACTGATGTACAGGGTGGGGCAAAAGTAGGTTTACAGTTGTGAGTACTCTAAACACAGTTGATTCTTGTTTATTAATTGTTGAATTACTTTCCATAGGAACATCTGTAAACTTTTGCCCCACCCTGTATTGTCAGATGACATAAAAGATGGAAAGAGACATTGCCTGGCACTCATTTTTGGTACAAAGTTAGGCTTTGTATGAGTGCAAGACTAATTTCAGTGTTTTGCTTACCCCTAATCTGCCCATTGACACTAGGAAGAGTTTGGTCATTAATACCCTTCATCATCAACTAATGTAAGAGAACTCTGAAGTCTACCTACAACAGTAAGTGGATGGGTGATGTGTAGGGATAGACTTTTTTTTAGCCTATTAAATACCTAGATGTTGGTTTACAAAAAATGGAGGGCATAGAAGGAATTTGCTTACAACTAGAGAAACATGGTCTGGCTTATTTAGGCAAAACCAACCAAAATGAAATAGAATAAAACAAAAACCAAAAATACAACAACCAACAGTAAACAAATGGAAATCTTCAATCAACCAATGAAGATAAAAATGCAACAAAAGAAGAAATTGCTAGGCTGTTGGGAGTTCAGAGAAGCCACAAGAAAGAGGCTGGAGAACAGGGTCTGGAGAGACACAGTGGCTGTGGAGGCTGGGGGGCAAACACCCCCACGATGTTCTTGCACTGGCAACCACCTGGACAGGACTTTTTTTGCTGGGGTGACTCTGACTCTCACTGCCACAGCTTCAGTCTTTTGGTTTTCCTGCTTAAGGTACTTGTTGGCCTGGTTCCAGCCACGCTCTTCAGCTGGAAGAGGGTGTGGTCCCTGAAAACAGTACCTCCAGGGAATAGTCAAATGAGAAGAGGTAGTTGCTTTAAAGGAAGTACGGTTGCTGTAGGAAGAGCAAATAGACCCTTGGCAAACGAAAACAAATGCACACTTTCAAGTGCTGTCAGAAGGTTTTTTGGGAATATCATTTCTGAATAAGCCACGAGGAAAGACTCACAGCTTTGCATCTTTCTTTCTCCTTACCCTGTTTCCTCAGCCCACTTTGCTATTGCCCTCAGGCACTAGGAGCAGAGATGGCCCCTTCCTGCTGTAGGCCAACAGAAACTGGGTGGAGGAGAAAAGCCACCAGCTCAAGTGGACACCCAAGTCTGAATGCAGAAGGCACAAAGTATAGGCAAAAAGATGGAAGGATGTCAGTGGCAAGGAGTGGTTGGGCAGATTCCTGGAATGGCTCAACATTAAAGACAGTGGGATGTGAAGAGAGAAAGGTGAGTGTTAGAGAATGAGGAAGGTCTTCATAGGGTCCCTCAGAAGGCCCAGCTGAATTCTCCTGAAAATTGTTGCAGCTGAGAGGAGCCATCTTTCCAGGTGATGTCTGGGAGTTTGTGCACTTCGTCCAGCAGAAGCTGCAAACAAAGACTGACTGACAGAGCAGTTTGTAACTTGGCCCTTTACATCAAGGTGAGACAATTCTGTGGGGCCATTCATAATCCGGAGTTCTCCTTGGGACCAGGCAAAGGAAGTTCGACCTCTGCGAAAATCACATCTTCGCTTAGGTGATTCCTCTGACTTCTTCTTCTCTTGCTTCTTACAGGTTTCTCCTGAGAACGTTCCCTCAATAAGCTACTGTATAAGACTTCTTGTTGCAGGCTCTGCTTCTAAGGAAGCCAACCTAAGACAGTACCTAAAGGAGGTAAAGGAGTAGGCTTTGCTCCTTTGTACCTTCATGGTGAAGGTGAAGATACAAAGTGTATCTTCACCACAGTGCACCCTCTAGGTAGAGGGCCTGAGCTGGATTTTACCTGGCTGATTCTAGCAAAAGCAAGGACTAGAGAACCTTTCTAGGATATTGTAATTATTTTGGCTTTTATTTGCAGGGTTTTTAAGCATAGGAGGGACATGGCCTGCCTTTTGTGCTAATAGGCTTGAGTCCCAGTGACACACACGTCTCCAGCCTTTTTCTGAGTTGTCTTTTCCTTTAAGAAATCCTTTCAAAAAGCCTGAGTTGACTTCATGAAGATTCTTTCCCTGCACAGCCCACATCCCTTGTTGCCATAGAATGGAGACCATCTCAGCCAGCAGCTGCTCCTGGGGGCTGCCACCAGAGTGTCAGGTCAGCCCTACTCACTCTAGGTTGTCTAAAAGGGAGTCAGACCCCAGGCCATAGGCTACTCTAACCTTTTTTTTTAAAGTTTATTTTTAGAGAGAGAGGAAGGGAGAAAGAGAGAGAGAGAGAGAGAAACATCAGTGTATGGCCACCTCTCACGTGGCCCCCACTGGGGACTCCACCCACAACCCAGGAATGCATCCTGACTGGGAATCAAACTGGTGACCCTTTGGTTCACAGCCTGCACTCAATCCACCGAGCTACACCAGCCAGGGCTGCTCTAACCTTTTCTGAATGTAAGTCAATCACTAGTCCCCTTTAGCTCCCAGCTTAAGGCTTTCCAAGTGGTTCTTTTGATAACTTCAGCATGATCTCTTGGTTACACAGGAGCAACCCTCCTCCAACTCTTCCCCAGAGCAGGATGGTGAACAGGGCACTTCAAACGGAAACAGCTCTCCCCACACGAAGCCCCCAACCAGCGTTCTGTTCACGACATTCCACGGAAGCCTCCTCCCTGGACTTGAACTGAGGAGCAGTTCCAGCTTGGCCTGCCTTTCGTTCCCGCCTGGTGGGGACGAGCCCCACAGAGCTCAGGGCCCGGCCGCCTCCCCAAATCCTCCCTCCTTCTTCCCTAAGGGATTCAGATGTCATGGAGTGAATATTTAAATCCATTTCATTTGTAAATCTGCACATTTGGAAATTGATCCCATGGGCATTGAGAAATTCTGAAGCGAAAATCCGTGCCGACCTGCCCTAACCAAGGCTGAGGCCTCTGGAAAGGACAGGCAAACCTTCCCCGGGCATACCCGTCTTGCATGCTCCACGGCTGAACTCTCATGTTATCTGGAGAGTCTAGAAGTGACTAAACTGTTTCCTTCGGTATCTCCAATGGACTATTCTAGTACAAAATGTGCATCGTAACCTCTTAGCTGGCTGCCACCTAGTCAATTTACCCAAACTTGTCAAGATTCACTGTTTCCACACAACTACAGCTTTTGCCCCCCCACTTCTCTCTAAAAGCCTATTTTTGCCTGTTCTTTTTCATCTTTTTTATCCAGTTCTCTCAGATGTGAAGTAATAATTTGCATATACAGTAACAAATTGCAACAAACAGTATAACCACAAAGTCTCCGAGTTATTCCTTGACAGTGCCTTCGTCAAACACCAGGCAGGAAAGTTCCACTTACGATATCCTGCTGCATCATCTCAGTAGGCGATTGCCAACTAGTTGTCCCACAGTGTTCATTTCCTTTTCTTATATGTTTTAGAAGTTCTGATGGTCAGGCGGCATGGGACACCTCTTCCCTCTTTAAGCATTCCAGGGAAAGATTCAGATTCTCATGGCTTTGGATCGTGTGTCCACCTCCGGCTCCATCAACACGGCTGGAGAATAAGATGTTTAGAACAAGCAATTCCTGTAAGAACCATACAGTTAGTCTGGAGAGAGGAGCGTGTCTCCAAATAGAGAGGGTCTGTCCACATGAGAGATCGGCGCTGGGCAGACAGATCCAAGAGTAGAAGTTCGCATCGAGGGCTTCTGGGATTTCTGAGGCTGTTACTTTCAGTGTGGATTCTCCCAGCCCTTCTCTGGTCATTTGCAACGTGTCTAGGCTAATTGCCAATTTGTATATAAAGTAAGAAGGCTGAGTGGTTTCTTTGATCTTGAACTTACTTTTATTTCTCACATGTGCTGCCCTGATAAATCTACTTATTATCACTTTCTTTATTTTGCTCTATATCCCGCATGGTCTCTGTTCTGTTTCTGTTGAAAATCTTATTCACACGTTTGTGCGCTTGGCTTGATTATAGAAAATGTTATTTTTACCGATTCCTTGCCTTTGCTTTACCTCAAACTCATTGATTCCACCACCAGTGTGCCTACACCATACAGAACACTGTCTTGAGAGACAGGAAATAAAGCCAAAGCTTTAGCACAGGGTGCATGGAAATCAAGGCAAGAGACAACTTTCAGAAGAACAGGCAGACCCATCCACGCAGTGTGGGTATGTGGTTTTTGCGGTGGTGGTAATGAAAGGGAAATATATCTTCAACTTCCAGGGCAGAAAATACACAGAAAATGACTAAAGTGGAAAACTCAATAAACAGGACTATGAGTACACTGTTTGATGATTCGAAGGCAAATGCTGAGAGAGCAAAAAGAGATGAGTGTGCTTGTTTCTGCGAAGTGGGAAGTAGTGGGACAAAGCCCCACAGGGCTGATAACCATCATGATCACTTGACTGTTGTGAAATCACGTGCATGACAATTCACTGTATTTATATATATAAATTTAATGAAAGGAGTCCTAAATCCGAGGTGATGGTCCTGGATTCCAGTCTGGCTTAGTTGCACAGCTCAGCCTTTCTCTCTCCACCTCTTATGCACTGTTTCCCCTGTATCTGGACCCTAATTTTGATGATACCTCTCGTAATTACTTCCCAAGAAAAAAGTACATAGAAGATAAACATTTGAAAAATATATTTATCTAAAAATGTCTCTAATGTATAATAAAACTCAATTGTTTGTTGTGGTCGGAGCATTCTAAATTGGAAACCATTTTTCCCTCAGAACTTCTCCATTGCCTTTTTTTTTTTCAAGTCTCATCTCGGGACATATTTGTTGATTTGAGAGAGAAAGAGAGGGATTGATGTGAGAGAGAAACATCAATTGGTTGCCTTCAAGTACGTGCCCCAACTGGAGATCAAGCCCTCCACCTGGATATGTCCCGACTGGGAACAAACCTGCAACATTTTGGTGCTCGGGACGATGCTCCAACCAACTGAGCAACCAGCCAGAGCTCTCCATTGTCTTTTTGCTTCCTCTTTTTTATTGAGAGACATGAAGACTTTCTGGATCTTGTTCATTTGTAAGTATAATTCTTTCTTTTCTCAAAGATTTTTTTGGTTTTCTCTTTGACTCCAATATTCTGAAATTCCATAGTATTGGCGAGAATCTGTTTATTTTGTAATTTATTTTGATGAACCTTGATGAGACCTTTATAAAACTGGATAAAATTTTAAACTATTTCATTGATATTTTGTCTGTTCTATCTTTCTAGATTTTCATTTGGATGTTTACTCTTTGGGATATGTTCTAATTTGTAAATCTTTTTTTTTTCTTTCTTATTTGCATCTCTTGGTCTTTTTGCTCTTCTTTTTGAAAAATTTCCTCAAAATTATCTTCCAGCATTAAGATGTTCCAGCATTAAAAACTTCCAGCATTAAGATGTTCATTACTATTTTCAGAATTTTATTTTCCAAAATTTAGTCTTATTAACTGCCTCTTTTTAAAAGAATACAAAATCCTATTTTTATTTTATGCATGCATTATCTTTTTTCCCAGAGAATTTTTTAAAAGGCACTGACATTTTAAAAAATTTATTTATTTATTTATTTATTTACTTATTTATTTATTTTTAGACAGACAGGAAGGGAGGGAGAAAAAGAGAGAGGCGTGGATGTGTGAAGCAGGTGCCCCTTGCACACCCCCAGTTGGGCATCTGGCCTGCAACCCAGGTATGTGCTCTGACCAAGAATTGAAGCAGTGACCTTTTGGTTTGTAGGCTGGTGCTCAAGCCATTAAGCCACACCAGCCAGGGCAGAGAATCTTAATGATAGTTTTATTTTTTTTCCCTAAAGTTGTCATCTTGCTTAGACTTCTGATGTTCATATTGTGGTATTCTAAAGAAGTCTGATGACCCTTGGCTCACAAAATATGGTGCTTATATTTAAGAATCTGGCTTTCTTAGGTTTAGTTAGTCAATATTTGTTCTTCTACCTTCTAGTTTGCAAAATTTTGAGATTCGGTCAATGAGGAGACAGGCGATTGTCCATTCTGCCTCTCCTGTTGATACATGCTATACGAGCAGAGGTCAAGAAGCATATGGAAGGAGAACGGAAAAGGAGGTGTGTTCTTGCTTAGTGGTCCAGAACACTTCCATTCTGATCCAAACTTACAAACACCCTAAACACTGGGAAAGCGCTGTGTTCAAACTTCTCCTCACTCCTTAGAAGGCAACTTGAGCCCCATCTTTTGCAAGCCCCTGGAGGTATCACTGCTTTCCCTTCCTTCCTTCTTTCCTTAAGCAGCTTAACAAAGCAACCTTCTCCTCTGCTTGCAAGTGTTTCTCTGAAAGCAGTTTTTGGAAAAGAGTATTTTCTCCTTCTTGTGGCATTTCCAGAGACGTAAGCATCTTTTAAATGCAGATGGTCAAATGACCCAGTCTCTTTTTTTCTGCCTCGGTCTCCTCTGCAGCACTGCATGGGGATGCTGCCGCCTCCCCAAATGCAGCACTGTGAGCAGGAAGTCACACGCAGTTAGTAGGAAAGCCAGAGGTCAGAGCCTCTTCAGGAGCAGCTCTGCCCCAACAACAGCTCTGAAAACTAGAACCACAGTGGAGGCACCTTCTTTCTCCTGGGCCTCCTGTACCGGGGGCCCATGGGGAGGGCTTGTACTTGTTCCCAGCAGGGCAAAAGTGAAAGTAACTCTAAACCTCTTGAGATCAAAACATAAGGTGAAAAACACCCAATAACTAAATTCTCACCTCAACAACCATCGCAAGTAAAACCAAAGAGGAAAGAGAAGGTATTAACCTCTCTAGGCTGATGAAGGACGTGCAAGCAGCAGGCTAAGCAAGCAGCAACTTTCTACACAAACCCAGGGAAGGTGTGAGACGCAGTGGAGTCTGAAGCTTCCTCCAGACCCAGGGAATGTCTGCTTGACACCTCTCTTTCTGCCTCCCCACACCCCACTTCCTTCTATTTTTATAACTTAGAGAGGAACAGGAAGGGGTCTATTTTTTTTTTAATGTTTTTGAGCGCTCAGGGTCGGCCTGTGCTCTAGAAGTCGATAAGGTTGTGAGGTTGCCACAGAAGATGATTTTAACCTGGGGCAAGCACTTCAGGTTCTCCAGCCAAGAGGGGCTGACTAACCAACCCTGTGGGTGGACACTTGTCATCTCCTTTCAAGCTGGTACAGGGAGCTTTAGTTCACATTGCATATGGTAGTCAAATCCAAAGTTAAACAAAAAAGACTCCAGGATTCTGTAACTTATCAGCGGAAAAGAAAGGAGCAGCAGATCTTAGGTTTGAGAAGGTGGCCCCTGAGCCAGCCCTGTCTCCTGGGAGCAGACTCTATGGAAACACATTGATTAGATAGTGACAAACTGATGACTTGAGGCTGCTGAGACCACAGTCATGGCTCAGTGGCCCTAAAATGTGCATAATTTAGAATGGATCCCTCTATGCAAATAGAAAAATAGGACAAAATGTACATGGTTTCCAAATCAAATATATGCTCCTGCAGCGTAGTTCCTGGGTTTTGTTGCTGTTGTTTGTTATCTTTTTCTAGCAGCCACTTCCAACCAATTCTCTATTTTATGTTCCCCACAAAGCTTGCAGTCCTATTTTTCACCATTTCTTTTTGTCAGATTAGTTCTCCTGATAAGTTTGTCATATTCCAAAAATAAAACAGTTAAATTTGAATTCAGATAATGAATAATTATGTAATATTTGCACGTTTATAGCAAAAAAATTGTTTATTTGAATTCAGCAGAACAGACTTACACTAAAGTATTATTCATTGTTTATTTGAAATTCATATTCAACTGGGAGTGTGTTACCTGCAAAGCTAATTCTAGACCCTTTTCCTTTTCTTCTCAACACTGACTTTAAGTTCGGGAGAGTAATAAAGGTTACAGTCAAGTTACTTCCCAATGATGAATTCATATGAACCGAGGAGCTAGAATGGTTTCAGTTTGCTGGTTAATGGTAGGGTGCGTTGGATTGGCTTACATCTGCTTCTTCTCCCAGGGAATAACCCTATAACAAACATCCACACTTTCCTGCACAGACGTGATGAGCTATAAGGCTGGATACCTAACTCTGCAGCATCAAACTCCCAGCACTTCAGTTACTGAATAGACAGAGGATTTTTTTTTGAGGTTGTTTATTTAAACTGGGAGAATTTCAGTCAGCAAACAAGTATTTCTTAAGTAAATGACATGTGTGTAAGTCATGAGCCAGATGCCTCCCCAGGTACAAAGGATATGTCTCCACCTTCACCACATTCTAACTCACCTGGGAAGGACAACTAAAAAGGTAGCTAAACTTTAGAGCAGAGTATTTGTTATTGTACATGAGCAATGTACATTTAGTAGTGTTTTTTTAAAGGGTTTTTATTTATTTACTTTTAGACAGGGGAAAGGAGGGAGAAAGAGAGGAAGAGAAACACTGATGTATGAGAGATACATGGGTAGGTTGCCTCTCACGTGGCCCCCAACTGAGGACCTGGCCCACAACCCAGGCATGTACCCTGACTGGGAATCAAACCAGCGACCTTTTGGTTCGCAGGCCAGCGCTCAATTCACTGAACCACCCCAGCCAGGTAAGCTGTATACATTTAAAAGGTAATATATTGCAGAAGAATTCCATTTTTTACAATATTTTTTATTCCTTATAATATTTCATATGATTTTTCAGAAAAGTTTTTTAAAGTACACAGATTTAAATAAACAATAACTGTTTATCCTCACCACTTCATGAATTACCAGATCTTAACCTTTTGCATTTTTGCTTTATAGAGAGAGAATTTTACACTTCTTCCTTCCTTATTCCTTCCTTCCTTCCTTCCTTCCTTCCTTCCTTCCTTCCTTCCTTCCTTCCTTCCTTCCCTCCCTCCCTCCCTCCCTCCCTCCCTCCCTCCCTCCCTCCTTCCTTCCTTCCTTCCTTCCTTCCTTCCTTCCTTCCTTCCTTCCTTCCTTCCTTCCTTCCTTCTCTTTGTTTCTTTTTCTCTTTTTTCTGCATTTCAGCATCTCTAAAATTGCGTGCATCGAAAAAATCATATCATATTTTGGCAACTTTCTTCCAGAGTGATACATAAAATAATTGTGGGTTTTATACTCAATTACACCTTAGATTTGACACAACGGCATGACTTTTACTATTAAAATAATATAACATTAGACAAATTAAAAGATTTTTCTTTCCCACTACTCCTGACCCTCACTGTGCCAGCCTTATGTCTTTACTCCACAGAGGCAAAGACTATCACAATTTTTTGATGAGTGTCTTTCAGCTCATGTGTGTGTGTGTGTATGTTTTCATTTATTTTCTTAATGCCTAGTATTCTCTGTGTTATTGCTCTACACATACATACTTTTGCATCTATCTTTTTTGTAACTTAAAACTGTATTTTAAAATCTATCCATGATTTATATAGAGGTATTCATATTATGTCCCATATAATATTCCATTGAAAGAACATATCAGGATTAGGTTACCCCTTCTATTTAAATTGAACCCAACTCATTTTTCCAGTTATATATCTTAGAAGCAAAAATTCTTCAATATTTAGAATTTAATTAAATAATCCACATTTAGGAGTAGAATTTCCAGATTGTAGGGTACGTGCATTTTAATTTTCACTTTAAAAAAATTCATTAAGCTTGTGTTTTAGTATTATGTGTGAAATCTGGATTTGTTATTGTGTGGAGTTTGTTTTTTTCTCCTCCAAAAAAAGCTGTTTCTATTTTGCCTTTCACTCACTTCTTTACCAGAAATCATAATAGTACAGTGATAAAGTCACTTGTCATAAATGTCACGTTTGAAACTTTTCTGAGGGTTTGTGTGATATTGGTCAAATGAACCACCTACACTTCCTAAATCATCGCTTATTTCCAAAGCCCTTCTGTGCTGAAAGGCCACAGAGGGCCCTCTCAGGCTCAGATGTCTCAAGGATTTGGAGATGGAGAGATAAAAAGAACATCGGTGTGAATTGTGAAGACACAGCAGTAGGTGTCAAGGGTCTAAGACTGGGCATCCCCATTTGGTGTAGTGATGCTACATCAAGGAATTTGCTGTAAGAAAGTAATTAAAGATGTGCACAGAAGTAAAGTGACATGGTAGCTAAGTGCATAGCAGTAGAAAGTTAGAAACATCATTAAGGTTCTATAATAGAAGTAACCTGATTTATATAAGTAAGTCAGGTGGGTTTCTATGAAAAAAAAAAACAAAAACAAAAACCAACCAAAATATTGTCCTAAGAAGTACATATTACATGTTGTTAAATAAAGAAAGTGGGGGTTGCCCTGGCCTGTGTGGCTCAGTTGGTTGAAGTGTGGTCCCATAATCAAAGGGTCACAGGTTTGGCTCTGGCTCGGGGCTCATGCCTAGATGGTGGGTTGGAGCCGCAATCGAGGTGCATATGACCCCTGGTCTGGGCTCGTACAGGAGGCCATTGGTTGATACCTCTCTCTTCCATCAATGTTTCTCTCTTTCCCTTCCTCTCTCTAAAAGCAATGAAAAAATGTCCTCAGATGAGGAGTAATAAAAGAAGAAAATGGGATGAAAATAGTTTAAAGAATGTAACTTCTTTTACAAATATATTCATGGAAAAATATCTGGAAGGATACAACAAAGGCGTTAACAGTGCTTGTTTCCGGAATGTGGAATGATGGGTGGATTCAATTTTCTTCTTTTTGTCATCTATCTTTGTAATTTTTATACAATGAACATATATCATTTCTGCAACAATAAGATCTTGTTTGCTTGGGTCACAGTTCTGTGTTGAGAATGAACACGAGAAGATAGGTAGGCTGTGAGAGAATTGAGGAGCAAGATGTGGGGGGAATACATTTAATAAAACATATTATCTGGGGATAATTTTGAATTATTTTTGTGTACTTCTTTTACCATTGCTCTCCAAACTTTTTAAAGGACTCTCGGCACAAACATCTAGAGATGACTAGTATCTTGCAAAGAATAATCCAGTTTTCCTTTCATTTTTAAAAGACTTCTGTGTTTACTTCTTCACTGTGGGTGGAGAATTTATGCTCCTAATAAAAATGTGCAGAGAAGTATATTCGACAGCCTCTCTTGACATTAAATTTCAGAAAAGTATATAATGCCTCTTTAGTTTTTTAAAAATTTACTTTGGGGAGACCAAATCTCCAGAATAACATTCTCTCTGTAATACGCCTTCTTTGAACCTCACTGTGGGGAAACAAATCTTTTGCTCAGAGAAAGTAGCTTTATTTACTGTGAGTTTCTTACTAGTTTTACAATGTCCAAGTTACATTGTACACAAAGCAAATATGATTGCATGAGATGTGCTTTGTCATGGCCAACGATACTCTAAAGAATCTAAAGTTACTATGGTAGCAAAGCTATTTTAAACAATGAAATGTAATGCTGTGCAGTTGATGAGATGTGGAAAGACTGGCATATGTGCCCAATGATGACGGCTCTTACAACTGGTTCTGTGTTTATGGAGAAAATTCTAGCAAGACATAAGGATGATGAAGAAGGTTTTTCACTGTTCGAAGAAAGAAAGAAATGATTTGTACAAAATTTTACAAAAACCACCCGTTTACTATTCTCTCACGATATAACTGCAGGGTAACTGTACCACAAAAGAGAATTCAAGGTCCCTTCCAACTGGGAGTCAGATTCTAGGACCCATAAAATTCACGGAATTTTAGAGATAGAAGGAAATTTAGAAATATAACCAGACAACCTTGGAGTTGAAACACTTTTCCTGGGGTCCCCCGGGTAATAACCTAAGAGGCCAGGTTTGCAGTTATGTAATCATGAGTTATCCACCTTTCACAAAAACCTGTGCCCTCAGTAAGGAGGCAGCTCCCCATAAAAAATTTCAGGGCTGGAAGTGAGTTGTTGGCAAGTTGGTCAAGGCAGTCATGTTGAAGATATCTTAGGGAGCTTGTTCCCCGTTTTACAGAGGAAGAAAACAAGGCATAGAGAGATGAAGCATTCTGGTGCATGGTCAGTGGACTTGCCCTCACTGATTCCTGGGTGAGAGGGATGGTGTGAGAAGTGGGTTAACACTGTGAATTGTGCCTGACTCTTTGGGCTGGGGTTTGGATGAAGACATAAGAGCTCTGGATGAAGGCATAAGAGATGCAGAAACAAGTGCTGGTTAAGCGAGTACACCACGTGCAGCGCCGCTCCCTCTACATTCCAGACAGACAATAGCTCTGGAAGTGGTGTGAATGGCACCCCACGCCCACAATTAACCTCAAAGAGATGTTAATTTCACAGTCAAACTGAGGACCATTTAAATTCAGGCAGTGTCAGAAAACAAGCATTTATTTGGAACTAAAAGAACAATTTGTCTCTTTTCTTTTGCATTATCTGCCCCATTAATTTTCCCAGAATAAAACATCTCCAAACAGACCCTCCCTGCTTCTAGAATGCCCTGCATACCGGTCTAGGCAAACAAGAGCTTCAAACAGAAGAAAAGGCACTTTTACATCCTTTGGGGAAGACGGGACAAACAGATAATCCCCTCCAAGGACGGTGTTTTCTGGAAACAAAGCTAGAGCAGTACACACGTGTTCTTCGGTTTCCTCTTTTATTAGTGCCATGATGATGTCCTTCCAGAGTCCACTACATTTACTACACTTTTTCTCTCAAACTGCTGAGATTATTTATGACCACATGGTTATGGTTTTAAAGGTTCATTCTACCTTTCTTTTCTTCTTTTCATGGTTCCTCAGTCTTGGGCACTATTGACACTTTAGACTGGATAATTCTCAGTGAGGGGAAGGAGTCGTCCTGGGTATTCCGGGACATTTAGCAGCATCCCTGGCTTCTACCCAGTAGATGCCACCAACACACTCCTCACCTGTGTTCCCCATTCATGACATCCAAAAATGTCTTTAGACATTGTCAAATGTCCCTGATTGAGATCTAGTCCCAGCACACAAGTCACCAAAAAGTGAATCGCAGAAGGCACCCAAAGGTTTCCCAGAGCTGGGTCCAAGTCCCACAGTTTTGGCTTTCCGGCCTTGGTGGCACTAGTCTACTGGACCATCTAATATTTTGAAATGAAAATCAAAACCCAGCAATGTGGGATTCTTTGGGAAATCATAGGCATACGAACCAACTTAATTTTTCATCCTATTTCATCATGATTACTTCCTTACCTGTGTTTTATTAGCACCAACCCGTGTTCTCTGTACCTTGAATATACTACTGCTTTGCCAAGTTTCCTGTATAATAGTGATACCTACCATATACTGAACTCTACTACGTATCAGGTTTTGTGTTACACACCTTATATTGTCTCAACAACCCAGAGCGTTAGGTACAGGTTGTCCTCATGTCACTGAAGTGTAGACTCCATGAGGGCAGGTACTCTTTTATGTCTAGTTTACCAATGTACCCTCAAGGTTTGGTACAGTGATGAGCGTACACAGTATTTTTCAGACCATAAGATGCACCAAGGTTTTAGAGGAGGAAAAAAGGAAAAAAAATTGAAGCAAAAAATGTGGTAAATTATTTATAACATAAATAATATTTCACCAATGTAAATGTAAACGGAACTCAACAGCAGCATTAACAACCATTATTCCTCCCAAATTTGGGGTGTGTGTGTCTTATAGTCTGAAAAATACATACAGTAGTTTTGCATAGACCAGGGCCCAATAAATATTCTTTAAAGTTAATCAATGATTGAATATATCGTATTGAAGGTCAATGACTTCTCTGTTTCGTAACCCAAGCTCAGACTTTCAGCAAATCCTGCTTTCTCTACTTTCCAAAAATATCACATCCTCACTACATTATTGCTACGACCCTGATCCAGGCCAGTGGGATCTCTTACCAAGACAACCGCAGTAGTCTCCTACTTGGTCTCCTGGCTTCTGCCTTCCTCCTGCTGTGATCTGTTATCAACCCAGCAACCAGGGGATCCTTTAAGACAGACAATTCTGGTGACTCCACTCACAACTTTGCAGTGGCTTCTCATTTCACTCAAGTAAAAGCCAAAGTTCTTTCAGGGCCTCTACCAAGTTCTAGAAGACATGTCCTCTCTGCTGCTTCTCTGATTTCATACCCTTCTATTCTCTCCCTCACTCACATTGTTTCCTCTACACCAGCCTTGCTGTTCTTCGAACATGTCAAGCACAGTCCCATTCTAGAGCCTTTGCAAGATTTGTTACCTCTGCCAGTAACACCCTTCCTACAGTCTCACATAACCTCTCGCTCCTCAAATCTTTGTTCACATGTCATTTTTTTCAATGAGACCTCTGGCCACTCTACTTAAAGTTGTAACCCTCCTGACACCCTTTATTGCTTAGTCTTCCCTCATTGCATTGATCACCTTCTGATAAACCAGAATTGAAGTTCTACAGAGGGAGGGATTTTTATCTGTTTGTTTGCTATTAAATTCCCAGCACCTAGTACCACCATGTAGCACCAAACACTCCAATATTTGTTCATTGTTAAATGAATGAATAAGTGAGTCAGGACACAGAGATGCTGAGTGGCAGAGCTGGAATACAAACCTAGGCTGCCAGCCTGAAAGCCCTGTTTTTCTTCCAAAAGTTCTCAAATGGGGCTGTGCATCAGAATCACCACGGGATGGGGCATGCTAGTTCAAATGCAGATTGCTGGGGGTCATGCTGGGCCTGAGGAGTCCTATGTATGGGGAGGAGAATTAACTAAGTGTACTTTAACAAGCTCATAGAAAGTGCTATGTAGCTTGTCTGCTGGCTCAGCAGGTCTATAATGGGAACTTGAAGTGGGATCTGGGAGCCACCACGTTAGAAGCAGCTGGATCAAGGCCTGGGATCTGAAGCCAGACTTTTGGGCAGTGAGTCCTAACGCTGCCTTTGTGACTACTTGCCTTTCCCCCTTTTCTTTCATTTTCTAATCAGAAGCTGAGAAAAGGACCTCAATATCTAACTGTGTTGAACATCCTCATAGTAGAATCCCATGCTTGCAATTTCCTAACTATATGACCTTGGTCAATTATTTGCCTTTAAAAAAAATCAGCTTCATAGCTGTAAATTGTGGATACTACTAGTCTCTAATTTCATAAAATCACCGTGAAGATTCAATAGATTTAGGTTATAAAATTACCAGAACAGTACTTGGTATGGAACAAACATTCAATACATGTTTACTGTTATTACTGCCAATACCACTACTTTCTAGGCCACAGCCCAGACCTATGAAATCAGTCTCTGCAGGCTGGGCCCTAGAGCATTCAAAACAAGCCTACTGTGTGATTCTGATGCACAGAGGCTTGAGCAGCCCTGCCCCAGTCGGCCCCATGGGGGACAGGAGTCAGTCTCCCCCAGCCAGACAACCACATGCTCAGTAGATGCTGGCTGGGTAACAGCAGTAGTTTTTTGGCCTCTTGAGAAACACAAGAGACTCCTGGCCTGGCTGGAAATGCAGCATGCAAGTTTGGAGAGGCTAAGGAAGCTCAGAGATGAACCAGCCCAAGTGTTCATTTTTATAGCTAATGAAGTAGGCCCCCAAAGTGATTGTATCACCCCTGTGTTAATCCTCCCCAAACAAAGGCAATGGAATTTATTTGTGGCCTGGTTAGTGTGCGTCACCATGATGTGAACGGGTTAGAAATGCAGCCTCCCCACCCCCATCCCAGACCCACTGCATCAGAAACACTACTCCAGACCCTGCCTCTCAGACTCAGTTGCATGTCAGAACTGCTTGGCAAGGGTTAAAAATTTTGGGAACTGGATTTTATCCCTAGAGATGCTGAGTCATTCGGTCTGGTGTGAGAACTGAGCACTGGGATTTAAAAAATCTCCCTCGGTGATTTTAAATGAGCAGCTAGATATGATAACCTTATGTCAGTTGAGCTAGATGCCAATCTCTCTCCAGATATTCTGAAATGGGAGAGAGGGAATTATCAAGCTAGGCTTGGGGTTCAGGCTCCTGCTTCTTTTCCGTGGGGAATGTCCAAATCAGGAAGAGATTGCAATTACCATGTAGAAACAAATGGTATTAAAGTAATAGAAAATCATATATTTATGTATAAATATGAATACACAGATGCTGTCTCACCACTGGCATCACAAGTTTTACTTAATAAGGGACAAGGCAAGAAGACTAAACTTTAGAAAAATAGAGAAAAGAAAAGCCCCACTTGCTTACCATCTGGCCACCCAAACCCAAGAGCGCCCACCTTTCATTTGACAATTCGAGTTTTAAATGCTAAATGCACATCCCCCCCCCCCCCGGTTGACTTTGCTCACACTGGTGTTCATTTTCAGACCTACCGGGGAGGATGACTGCATTTAGCCCCGTGCTTTTTTTGTTTTCCCCAATTAGACTGCTGCTTAGAATTTTTCCCTTTATAAGCATGTTTTATGAAGGGAATGCATAATTGTCTCTTGAACCCATCCCATTAACTGTCTGGCACTTCAGTTGCTCTTCTGTGACCTAGAGATAACTTCTAGCCTATCTCCCTTTCAGAGTAGATTACATGAGATAATGAGAGCAAAGATGCTTTGAAAAGGGATAAAGCAGCTTAAGACCAGTGGGACAGAGGAAGCGTCACCAATATAACTCCATTTGTTGGGGGCCAATGTGCCAGGCATTGGGAAGTTTACATATTTTGCTTCTGATGCTCACAGCAACCTGCGAAGCACTACTGCCCTTGTTTTATAGGCAGGAAATTGAGGCTCAGAGAGATGCAGCAACAAGATCAAGGTTTCACCACCAGCAACTGAGAAAGCCAGTTTCAAGCCTAGTTTTTCCTGGCCCTGAAGTCATTTCCCCCGAGCAGTCATTCAGAGACTACTTCAAGAGGTCAAGAGGTTCTGATGTAATTGGTCTGTAGGGAGGACTGGACTTGGGAATTTTTGAAAGGTTCTGATGATTCTAATAAGCAGCAGTGTATGAGAACTCCTAGGCTGACTGCCCCTAAAGAGACTAGTCATTAAATTACTAAAAAAATGTATGTAATAAAATTATACACAGTCAAAGGTGTATCTTTCTGGCCAAACCAATAAATAGAAATATCCATCATCTTTGCTTTTGATGTTAGATAGCCCTAGATATACACACAGCATGACTTATAGTATGTAACAAATATTTCCTGAATATATATGCAAGGGATTGAATGGAGGATGAATCAATGAATAAACAAAAGAATGACGTAGCTGAGCAACTACACCAGGAAAGGTGTATTCTTTTTGTTTTTATTTATTTAAAAGGTTTGTGCACACAGAAAAAATTAGGAGCCCTATGGATTTGAAGTCAAGTGATATCTGTTTGGCTGTCCACTGTGAAAAAAGTCAGATAAACTCTCTGAAACTCAGTGTTGTTATTTATTAAACGGGAAGAGGATCCTGAGACTTTTGTGCTAATAGGTAAGATTACTGTTTATAAAAAAACTTTGTAAATAGTAAAGTGCTATAGAAATGCAAGGGAATATTATTAGTTTTTTTGTATAAGTGAGAAAAACCCAGTAAGTGTAACTCTGACCAGAGGTTTTCAAATGATAGCCTGTATCGGAGCTCCTGGGAGAGTCAGTCAGCATGCGGGTTCCTGGGCTCCACTCAGAGCTGGAGTCGGTGCATCTGGAGGCAACACTTCAGGTGGCACTGACTTACCAGCATCATTCATCCATGATTTGGTACTTGCGCACCACTTCATCTCGGGACATCAGAACTTCAAGGCAAGTTAGAAAGTAGAAAAGTGTTCATTTCCTTAAATAAGTGTTAATAGGTTTTAACCACTAAGTATTGTTTCATCATGGTGGGGGGCGGTGGTGGTAGGAAAGAAGGTGAACTAGCAGCTTAGGTTTGAGAATAAGAGAAAACAAAGATGAAGAGGATGGAGATGGGAAAGAGGATGTCTGCAGGGAGGTAGAGTTAGTACTTCAAAGTTTCGACTAGGTTAAGTCCTCAACTAACTAACCCTGGCTCTCACTTGAGTACCCTTTTTGGAGTTGTCTAAAATGAAGGTAAATGGGAGAGTTTGTGGCAAAATTTATTTGGTGGGACACGAGGTTCAGCATGCCAAAAGGTTAGGTGGTAAGAATCTAAGTACCAAAATACCCGTTTGAGAAAAATTTTAAAATAAACAATTCTTTTCCGTAAGAACACAGTCACATGCTGCAAAAGGCCAATGTGGGAAATCAGAGAGACTGGTGGAGCAGGGACTCTTGGGATCTGTCCCTCAGCAGAAATATAGAAAAACCTGGTAAAAACCATAAGTATCACCCTGGCCAGGGGGCTCAGTTGGTTGGAGTGTCATCCTATACACTAAAAGGTTTCAGGTTCAATTCCAACTCAGGGCACCTACTTAGGTTGCAGTTTCAATTCCCAATCAGGCGGTTATGGGAGGCAAAGAATTGCCTCCCGTAATTGTGTTTCTTTATCACATTGATGTTTCACTCTCTGTCTTTCTCTTCCTTCCTCTATCTGAAATCCATAAAAAATATATCCTCAGGTGAGGATTAAGGAAAAAAAAAACTATCACTGTCAACCTTATTGAACTACAGAAGATAATCAAAGGTTTCTAGAACCAAGTGAATGCTTAAGTGAGAAAAGGCCACCCAAACATGGGAAAGCATTTCTGTGGCATTTCCACTTCCTGTAGCCGCACTATTTCCCCTGATTTAGCAGTGGAAGGGGAAAAAGCCAGACTATTTCCCCTGCTCTGCTTAAACAGAGCAGCTCACAGTTCCAGTGCAGGTACCAGGTTTCAGAGAGAGAAGCAATCCTACTCCCAAGGAGTATGTTAGTCTGTTTTGACCTCACTGGGGCTTCTCTTAAGAACTAACACAGAGAGTTCCCCTCCGCCTCACTTGGAACTCTATCGGGGCTGAGTAGCTGTAGGGAAAATAGTCCTCTCAAACACTAAAAGACAAAGAACAAGCCACCACTGTCTGAGGCCAAAAGTAACTATTGAGGCAAACAACAGATATATCAAATGTACAGGAAAAAAAGCTGAGGAATAAGATTTTTTTGCGGGGGGTGGGAAATAGGACTTTTTAAAGTTCTCATATATACTAAGGAATCTAAAAAGACATGTGTATGCTCAGGGCAAGACACATAATCAGAAAAGACCTGAGAAAACCATACACTTTCATCTGTGGCTGATCTTTAGGCTCAGAACAAGCAGGAAGTTAAGGTTACTGCAGAGTCGAAAAATGACCTGGCTAAGAACGAAGAGATTCAACACAGAGCCAATCTACAAAGGTGTGAAGGATTTTTCTTTTTTACTTTTCCAGACCTTCTTCTTCTTCTTGGTTTAGAGCATTTAAGGAAATCACCACTCACACCACCAACTGAGCAATAAACTAAAAACATAGAGACTTCAGAGGATTCCCATGACAAAAAATAGTCTTTACAAAAACAGTTCAGAAAACTCACTGAGCAAACGACCCACCGTGACCTGCTGTGAGTAACAGCAAAAACCCTAGGGAGGACAGAGAATTCAATTTCCAGAGTTACCACATCAAAACACTTAAAATGGCAAGTTTTCAATTAAAAAATTATGAGGCATACACAGACACAAGAAAGTATAGCTTGCTCAAAGGAAAAAAATTAACAAAAACAGCCTATGAGGAAGCATAAATATTGGTCTTACTAGACCAAGATTTTTAATCAACTGCCTTAAATATGCTCAAAGAGCTAAAGGGAACCAAGGGCAAATAATTAAAGGAAACCAGGACAATGAAGATTCACAAAACAGAGAATATCAATAGAAAGATGAAATATACAAAGAAAACCCAAATAGAAATTTTGAAACTGAAAAGTACAATTAATTAAAATTAAAAATTCATTAGAAGAGCATAACAAATAGATCTCTTTTAGCAGATAGAATTAGTAAACCTTAATACTGGTCAAATAAAATTAACCAATCTATGGAGCAGAGAGGAAAGTAAAAAAAAAACAAAACCACAAAAAACCTAGGGACCCATGGGACACCCTCAGGTGTACCAACATATGCAAATAAAAATTCCAGGGAGGAAAAAGAGAGAAAGGGCAGAAAAAATATTTGAACAAATTATGCTTAAAACTTTCTCAAATTTGATAAAAGACATGACTCAACACATATAAGAAATTTGACAAATTCCAAAATACACAGAATAAACACAATAAACTGAAAAATAATAAAGCTGTTGAAAGATAAAGACAAAGAGAGAATCTTGAAAGCAGTAAAAGAGAAGCAATTCATTGTATGAAAGTAATCCTCAATAAGATTAACAGGCAATTTCTCATCAGAAGCAAAGAAGGGAGTGGGAGTACATATTTAAAGTGCTGAGACAAAAAATTGTCACCCAGAACTTTATATCTGACAAAACTATCCTTCAAAAATTAAGAAGAAATTAAGATATTTCCAGATAAACAAACGATGACGCAGTTCATTCTTAGCAGACCTGCTCCACAAGAAGTGCACAAGGAAGTCCCTCAGGCTTCCCTGAAAGAACACTAGACGTCAGCATCGGTAACTAACTGCATAGGGAAATAGAAAGGCCAGTGCTCTTGTGTTTGATTTGTAGCCCCTCTTTTTAAACTACATTTGACTTTAAATTCAAAGGTATCAAAAATTGATGTAACTGGCACACGTGTATAAAGATGTGAATTGTGACAATAATAACATAAAGGAGAAGAATGAAGATGTATAGAATTTGAGTTCAGCACACTATTGAAGAAAAGTTTGAATTAATTTAAACTAGATCATCATTAGATGTTAATTGTAACCTCCAAGGATACCACTATGAACATAATTTAAAAATATATGGAAAAGGTGATGAGAAAGGAATCAAAATGGTACATTACCAAAAATAATTAAAAAGAAAAGTAGGCAGTAATGAAACAATTGAGAAAGAAAAAAGATATAAGGCTTATTGAAGACAAATAGCAAATTAGCAGAAGCCCTTCCTCTTCAGAAATTACTTTCCATGTAAACACATTAAACTTTCTAATTTAACAGCAGAGAGTGGCAGGATGGATTTTAAAAAAGCATGATGTATCTATTTGCTGTCTAATAGACCCATTTCATAATATTCTTTTATCGATTTAGTTTTTTTTGAGAGAGAGAGAGAGAGAGAGAGAGAGAGAGAGAAAGTGAAACACTGATTTGTTTTCCACTTATTTATGCATTCACTGGTTGATTTTGGCATGTGCCCTGACTGGGGATTGAACTCATAACCTTTGGCATATCTAGACAACACTCTAACCAACTCAGCTACTGGCCAAGGCTATGAGAGATTCACCTCAGAGGCAAAGATATAAAGTGACTAAAAGTAAAAGGATGAGAAAAATATTACATGCAAAGAGTAACTAAAAGAGGGCTAGAATGGTTATACTAATATCAGACAAAAGAGACTTTAAAGCAAAAGTTGTTATAAGAGACACAGAAGGACATTATATATTGATAAAAGTGTTAATCTATTAAAAAATATAACAATTATCAACATATACACCCAAGATGAGGGCCCCAAAATATATATGGCAAAATAAATAGAAGTAAAGGTAGAACTAAACTATTGTATAATAATAGTTATATACTTCAATATCTTAATTTTAATAAAGAATAGAATAACTAAACAAAATATCAATATAAAAATAGAGGACTTAACACTATAAACCAATTAGATTTAATAGATATATACCAAATACTCCACCCAACAACAGAATATACATTCTACTAAAGTGAACATGAACATCTTTCAGAATAGATCACATGTAGGATAGCCACAAAACAAGTTTCAGTAACTTTTAAAAGATTGGAAAAACCAAAGTACTTTTTCTGACCACAGTGAAATAATGCTAGAAGTCAGTAACAGCAGGAAAACTGGAAGATTAACAAATATGTGGAACTTGTTAAAGAACCCATGCATAGACAACAAATGAAGGCTCAAGGAAGAAATCATAAAGGATACTGGAAAATATTTTCCAGATCTTAGCAATTGTAAATAATGATGCAACAAACATTTGGCAGCCCAAGTGTCCATCAGCAGATGAGTAGATTAAACAACTATGGGACATTTACACAATGGAATACTACTCAGCCATAAGAAAGAAATTTTATCCGTTGTGACAGTATGGTTGGACCTGGAGAACATTATGCTAAGTGAAATAAGCCAGTCAGAGAAAGACAAATACTATATGATTTCACTCATATGTAGAATCTAATGAGCAAACTGAACTAACTAGTAAAATAGAGACAGACTCACAGATAGAGAGCAAGTGGATAGCTCTGTCTGGGGGAGGGCAGTTAGTGGGTGGGGGGATTGTGCAAAAAGGAAAAAGGCCTCATGGACAACAGTATAGTGGCTGCTGTGGGGAGGAGGGCATAAGGGGGATAAATGGTAATGGGAAAATACAATAAAAATACAAAAAATTAAAAAGAAATATTTTGGCTCTGGCTGGCATAGCTCAGTGGATTGAGCGCGGGCCTGAGAACCAGAGTATCGTGGTTCGATTTCCAGTTAGGGCACATGCCTGGGTTGCAGGCCAATTCCCAGCAGGGGACTCATGAGAGGCAACCACACATTGATGTTTCTCTCCCACTCTTTCTCCTTCCCTTCCCCTCTCTCTAAAAATAAATAAATAAAATATTTTTAAAAAAGAAATATTTTGATACTAATAAATTTTTAAATGTGAAAACTTGTGAGATATAGCTAAAGCAGTGCCCAGAGGGAAATTCATAGCGGTACATTTCTACATTAAAAAAATTTCAAGTCAATAACCCAAATTTATACCCAAAGGAACTAGACACAAAGAAAGCAAACAACCTCAAGCCAGTAGAAGGAAGAAAGTATTAAATATAAGTTTGGAAATAAGTGAAACAGCATATATAAAACAACTATGAAAACCAATAAAACCAGAAGTTAATTCTGAAAAGATTAACAAAAATGAACAAAGCTTGAGCTAAACTAAGAAAATCAGAGAGATGGTTCAAAGTACTAAAATAAGAAATGAAAGTAGAGACAGTACTACTGACTTTACAGAGATCATTAAAAGAGAATAATATAAATAGTGTATACCAACAAATTAGATAACAGATGAAATGGTCACATCCCTAAAAACACCCTAACTACCAAAACTGACTTGAGAAAAAAACAGAAAATCTAATAGACCTGTGCAGGTAAAGTAGTCGAAAACCTTCCTACACAGAAAACCTCAGGACTAGATGGCTGCACTGGTGGATTCTACCAAACACCTTTCCTTCTCAAACTCTTCTAAAAAACAGGAGAGGAGGAAATATTACCTAACTCATTCCAAAAGGCCAACACTACCCCTATACCAAAGCCAGACAAAGACATGGCAAGGAAACAGAACAATATGAATACAGGTGTAAAAATGCTCAACAGAATACCAGCAAACTGAATCCCAAGTAGCCTACCAAAAGCATCATATGCCTTATTCAAATGGGATTTATTCCAGCAATGCCAGGGTGGTTCCACATATGAAAATCAATCAGTGTATTACATTACATTAATAGAAGGGAGCAAACACACACACACATGGTTCCTCAACAAGACAAACCTAAAATTAGCATATAACACAGACATTCCACTCCTAGGTGTCTACGAAAAAGAACTGAAAAGAGGTATTCAAACAAAAACTCAGACACAATAGGCAAAAGATGCAAACAACACAAATGTCTATCAATAGATAAATGGCTAAACAAAATATGTTATGTTTATGCAATTGAGTATTATTCAGCCATAAAAAGAAATGAAGTACTGATATATATATATATACACTAAGATGTGGATTGACCTTGAAAACATTATGGAAGCTACACACAAAAAGCTACATATTGTATAATTCCATTTATATGAAATGTCCAGAATAAGTAAATTCACAAAGATGGAAAACACATTTGTGGTTTCCAGGGTCTGGGAAAGGGGAGGGTAAATGACTGCTTCATAGCAGGTATGGGGCTTCTTAGTGGGGCAATGGAAAAGTTCTGAAACTAGACCTGGCTGGTGTGGCCCAGTGGATTGAGTGCTGGCCTGCAAACTGAAGGGTCACCAGTTCGATTCCCAGTCAGGGCATATGCCTGGGTTGTGAGCCAAGTCCCTAGTAGGAGGCACTCAAAAGGCAACCACACATTGATGTTTCTCTCCCTCTCTTTCTCATTCCCTTCTCCTCTGTCTAAAATAAATAAATTAAGAAAGGAAGAGTTCTGGAACTAGATACCAATGATGGTTTTACAATATCATGAATGTAATTAATGTCATTGAATTGCATACTTTAAAATATTTAAAATAGTAATTTTATGTGTATTTTACCACAAAATGGAGCCAAATATGAAAAGTCACACTGAGAAACATCCCATATCCCACCCTATACTATACCCTCTACCTGACCCCCTATTCCACCCTGACTTGTAGAGATAAATATTTTTGGAGTTAACTGTTTATTTTTCTGTTATATATTTATGAAATATAAGCAAGTAAAAATATATGTTCTTATAACTCCTTTTTCACTATATATGTCTACTAATTTTCAGTTATTATTTTTAAGTTATCAATACACTGTGGAGGTTTCCCCAGAGCAACACTTAGAGATGGCCCCTCCCTTTCCAACTGCAGGCACCCATTGTGAAAGCTCTCATTCATTTGGAGACTTACTGAATATCACTCAGCCCCTTTGAATGGAGGTGTCAGCTAAGGCTGTGGAGGTAATCATTTTGCAATGTATCAAATCAATGTGTTGTACACCTAAAATTTACACAGGGTTATATATCAATTATATCTCAATAAAGCTGGGAGATAAAAGAAGAAAAGTTCAGCACTTTCCTCCCTTTATTTCCAGTCTCAGTTACTAGTTATGCTTTTCATTAAAAGTCTAGAAGATCCAGCCCTGATTGGTGTGGCTCAGTTGGTTGGGCACTGTTCTGCAAAGCAAAAGGCTGCTGGTTCAATTCCTAGTCAGGGCACATGCTTGGGTTGCAGCTTTGGTCCCTGGTCATGGAACATGCAAGAGGCAATCAATTAACGTTTTTCTCCTCTTTCTCCCTCCTTTCCCCTCTCTCTAAAGATAAATAAATAAAATCTTTTAAAAAAGTCTAAAAGGTCCAAATTATTCCACTGTCATATATAAAACCAGAATCTATGGAACCTGCCAGGATCCAAATACAAGTTCATTAATTTCTTTGTGCTATTTCTCATCTATGCATCTCCTATAGCCATCTTCTCATGACAGGAAATATTTGGGATTGATGATAGCAGTTAAAAGCTCAAACCATGTGAGAATCTGCAGGATATAAACTGTAACCATTGATTGGTATTTTAGCATTTTCTCCACATTTGCCAGTGAGTAGGAGGAGAGGGAAATAAATAGGTCATTTGCTACAGGCTTCAGAAATTCTTATAGGATCCCCTAAACCCAGTAAAAATGTTTTATTTATTTACTTCTAGAGAGAGGGGAAGACAGGGAGAAAGAGAAGGAAAAAAACATTGATGTGTGAGGGAAACACATTGGTTGCCTCTCACACATGCCCAACCAGGGACGGGGCCTGCAACCCAGGCATGTGCCCTGACTGGGAATCAAACTGGGGACCTTTTGCTCTGCAGGACCATGCCCAACCAACTGAGCCACACTGGTCAATGCAGTTCCCAAACTCAATTTTTGACTGTGACCCTTGAATGCATCACAGTAAGCCTTCCAGGATTCTCAGCATTTCAAATAGCTTCTCTCTTGCAAGCATCAAAAGAAACCAGCAATCTCTCAACTGCTTCAGTAATTCAGATCAGAAAAGAAACTGCCAGTAACTTCTGAAATAAACCTAATCCAACTCCAGATTTCAGCAACCATAAAATAAATTAGTTTCTTTACACACAGGTTTAACTTATTGGGTGAATGGGAGCCAAGGAAATGAATTCGTACAAGGTGCCATGATTAGTCATGATTATGACTCAGCAAAAATTCCTTGGTGTGGACCCTCCACCTACAAGTTAAATTTTGAACTTGGCATGGCTGCTTTTTGGGCTGCAGCAAAGGCAGCTCTTACACTAAGCTCTCCCTGAGCTGCCTATTTCAATCCTATCAGTCCTTCAAGAGCAGGGCCAACATCACCTCCTCGTAGCCCATAACACCATCTCATAAAGACTTCCTTCTCCACTCTGCATCACTTTCACTTAGCTGCATCTACAGTGTCTGGCATAAAACAGACTCAATAAAGCTGTGTTGACTATTGAGTGAAGGCTATTATATTCTGCCCTTCAATTCTAGGTAGTCTCCTGTATCAGTCAGGGATATACGAGCATATGCACTCCCTCCAGGCCAGCTTCTTGTCCTCTGACAATATCTGCCCTTTTAGGCTGGAAGCTCAAAAGGCTGCCAGTGGCTCTGCAGGGTCTCCAGGTGTGAACCTGTACAGGATTCTGGGAGAAGGCAGTCATCCTTGAGAAGCAGATGCTTCTTGGGCTTGAGCCTCTGCTGTTCGTTGACCTCCTCTGCCTTGAGTCTGAAGGAGGCTGGGAGAATGCCAAAGGAGCCTTCGCTGTTGGTCCAGCATGGCCTGTGTGGGCTTCATGCTCAACAGCCTCTCCAGGCTCCAGGGCTGGGTCAGGGTGGCCTTGCTAAGTGCAGAGAACTCTTGCTGGGGGGGGGGGTGACTTCTGAAGAGAGGGATATATGTAGTATATACCTGGGAAGCATATATATATTTGATACAGGTATATGGTATCACCTGTGCTTGTCAGTAAAATCAAATGAGAGGACCTGTTTTCTCTGATAGTAGTTAATTATTGTATTATTTTCTTAAATGGCTGATTTTTGAGTTACTGTGTAAGTAGTTGTTTTTTTCTATTAATAATGTTATGTATTACTAACAATATTCTGAATTTAAAAAGAAAACCATATAAACATATATATGGTTTGTGTTTGTGCGTGTGTATATGCACATATGCACAGGTTAATTTAAGGGAATTAGCTTGTGGTAACCAGCAAGTTTGAAATCTGTAGGGCAGGTTGCCAGGCTTGAAACCCTCAGGGAGGATCTGCTGCTGTAGTCTTGAGGCAGATTTTTTTTTCTAGGAAACCTCAGTTTTTACTCTTGAGGCCATCAACTGATTGGATAAAGCCCACCTACATTATTGAGGGTTACTCTCCGTTATTGATTGTAAATGTTAACCACATCTACAAAAATATACTGATTGTAAATGTTAACCACATTTACAAAAATACCTTCACATCGACACCTAGGTTAGCATTTGATTAAATAACTGGGTATTGTAGTCTAACCAAGTTGACACACACAATTAAGCGTCACACCTTCTCATCTGATTTATAAATACCTTCATGGGTGGCACCTTGGCTGTGCTGAGGACTTTGTGTGGTGCTGCTGCCATCCGCTTACCTCAATTATTTCTGGCTCTGGTCCATTTTTTCTTTTGTAAATGTCTGTTAAGTTTTAAAGTCCCAATCTGCTTTAATTCTTGGTGAAGGCTAGTCTCTTCCTGGGATATCCAGAAATACGCCTTGCCTGGTCCCTCGCTCCACTGCCAGCTAAGCTTGTCTCTGGTAACTTGCATGGTATAAGGTTTTGTAGTTCTCTTTGGTGCCACAGACACCATGTACTGTCATGCGGATTGTGTGGTGCACAGCTCTGGTCAGTAGGGTTCACATCTGAGACTATGTCAGTGATAACCTCTGATGCAGTACTGCATACAAGCCCTACAATCCTAAACAGAGGCCCAGCCAGCTTTTATCCACCCATCAGTCATCCATCCATCGTCCATCCATCACCCCATCATCATTTCTATCCACTTCAGTCATCTCTGAGGGAATCCACATTCAAAATTTCATTTGAGAAAACCAAAGTGTGGTGAGATTATCTGATGTTGCAAATACCTGCGAGCAAGTTGAAAGCTCCCTTAGGCATTAACCCCTCCATGTGAGTAGAGTTTGCAGATTTTCCCTGAAGGTAGATCTTGATAAGGCCTGTAGGACAGATAACATGCATCGCAGAATAAGCATCAGAATGCAAAAATTCATGAAAACACCTTATACATTTCTTTACAGTTAACCTTGTCATCCTCTGTTTAGTGGTGGGAATAAATTTTGACTATTTCTTTGATAGGATTACTCAAAATCTAAATCTCCCCTAAACCACTGCTCAAAATCTTCAACTATCCTTGGCCTTACGCATGCATTCAACAAATACTTGTTAGGCCCTTCCATGAGTCAGGCACTGGACTAGACCCTGGTCCTTTTCCTCTCAGCACTTATAGTCCACTCTCTCATTCAAAACTACAGACCCTGTCCCTTATTTCTAGTTAAGCTGTTTATCCAAAATGCCCAGTGACATTTCCGACCTTTGAGTTGACAAAGAGAAGCATTTTTGGTTCATTCAATAACATCAAGTAGAGCACACAAAGGCACTTCCTTAATACACAACTGTATCTCACACATACACATTATGGTTGCCTTAAGGAGAAATTAAAGGTCTGGAAGTATAAAAACAGACATGCACTAGAGGAAAAAGAGATGAACCTAAAAGAATTCTGTAAGCTTTATGCTTCCTTTCAGCAACAAGTTTATTAGGTGGCAACTGGTTTTGGCAATAGATTTACATGTTTTCTTTTGCCTGAGATTTTGGAAAGACACAAATCACAGCCCATTTGGGGCTTAGGAAACCAGACTGATGAGTTGCTACTGCCAAGAGCAAGGCTGCACTTGGTTCAGTAAGTTAGACCATCTTTCTCTCTAGAAATCTATTTCCCGCCTTGTTCCAAGATAATTTAAGGGCTCTTACAAAAAAATATAAATTATATCAATATAAAAAAAGAAGAAGAAAAGCACGTAAAAAAAAAGCAAGAGAAGGAAAAAATAAAAAGTTGGCTTTGTGTATGTACATCCTGAAAATAGCTTCCTATGTTTTTGACTTTATCTGCAAGAATGTTGTTTCTTGCAATTTACCACTTAATTTCATTTTTCCTAATAACTGTAATTTTCTCCATATTTTATGTCTTTGAAATTGAAGCTCCTTTTTTTTTTACAAAAGATGATATCTTAGATAAATGAAATATGGTAATCAAGTACCATATAACTAAAGCTATACTTCACTTGCTAATGGTTTCATATGTGTTTTAATCATGTTTTCAATTCCTTCTCATGTCCATATGCTGTTTTTCTAGTTAGAATTGTAAATTCTTTGAGGTAAGAGAGTCCCTAGTGGTACCAGGCACTTTATATGCACTATTTTATTCCATAAAATAAATAACTTTTCAATAACTCTGTGTTACAGGCTATTTTCATTTTACAAACAAGGAAATTGTGGCTCAAGGAGGTGAGATTGTTTGCCAAAGAACTATAGCCAACTTTGTAGAGGAATCAGGCCCTAAGCTCAAATCTGTGTGACTCCACTGCCTTGCTCCTTCCCTGTGCTATCCTGCAATTTCTATCTCAGAGTCTCAGATGAGGACTCAGTCTGCTTCCTGAAATCAAATCTGTTCAAGCAGAGAACACAACCCAAGGTCAAGACTCAAAGGCTCACTTGCTGGCCTGGAAATTTCCCCTTAAACTTATTATCATGCTATGCACATTGTAGGTGCTCACTAAGTTCTTGTCAATTGAATGAAGGACTTATATCTCATTTCCTTTTTTAGAGTAAGCTAGTTAGTATGGGAGCATCTTTGGTTTCTACTTTCTCTCTTTCATTTTGGCTCAAATTCTTTGGGATGACTTTGGTACGTTGGAGCTACCAGGAACAGAAAAAGAAAGCAGAGAGCCTCTTGAAAGGCAAATCATGCCTTTTAACTCCCCCACTTTTTTTTTTTTCTGAAAGGGTCTTCTTGCTAAACCCAGGGCAGTAGGAGTAATTCTCTGTGGGGAGGTGGGGGTGGGGGTCTGTGTGGTTTTGACAATGGTGGGCTAGAATTTACCCTGGAAATCTTGACTAAAATGTTTTTGTGGGTCCAGGGCACAGTTAGTTTCACACCTAGGAAACTCTCTGAGGGTAAAGCCACAGCTTGGTTAAATCGGGTGACTCACAAGTGTGAAGGCTCATATTTTAGCACCTGGCAATCAGAGGCAGAATTAAACCACTTAAAAATGAACAATGATGAAAACTCAAAACCTTTGCAAGGGCTCCAGGCCATGGCATACATTAGAATCTTAATTGCACCAAAGAACTGAATCACCTTCTAGCTCATCTTTGATTCACATTAAATAAAGGAGTATGAAGCGACAACTCTAGGCGGGCCAGAGAATTTTTGAGCCTTTGGGTCATGTTCTCTGCTGGGACAGATTTGGTTTCAGGAGCCCCTTTTAAAAAGCAGGGTCCTTATAGTATTTATTGGATAGGTTTGGAACAGGGCAATTATGAGATCCTGAGATGTGTAATGTAGATTTGTAAAAATCTAAGCCTCAGAAACTTGCAGAGGTAAGAAAAGACAACTAGAGCTGTGCAAGTTATCTACTATTCAGTCTTCTTTAGTTTGAAAATTGCTCTTTGGTCCCTTCAGGAAAAATTACAATTGTGTATGTGTGGGGAGTGGGGAGTAAGGGGAGAGAAAGGAGAAAGGTCCTGCTATGTCCTGGTGTGTGCTTTCCGAAGCTATGTCACTAAGTGGAGAAGAAAGGAAACTGTGACCACATCCCACATCACTGCATTACCTCTCTGTCCGGGAGAATCTGTAGATTTTGTAGGACTTTAGCTTAATTTTTAACATTTCAAATATTCTTTTGGGGATTCAGTTAGAGCTAGCAATTTAAAGGCGTGATTGGTGTAATGAAAAATGTGCGTATTTGGTTGTCTCCTTTAGCCAGCCCTTTGGTCGTTGCAAGCAGCTCATGCTTCATAGATTATTAGTATTAAAGAAATAAGCTGTTTAGATTTCCCACCTTTTACAATTTTCAGAACATTGTTTTTCCCCACAGTTTGAGACACTGACTTATACAGTAAACGCAGATGGTTATGTAACATCTAAAGGTTATGTATTAGTAATACACATGCTGGGCATCCACTTGATCAAGCCTCCAGGCCCTTGTACACGGTGGAAGAGCATATTGGTGTCTGGACTCACAAACAAGAGAAATAAGAACTGGATTCACATTAAAGCTAATCATTTAGCACCACCCTCCCTCTTTTATCTCCACTGGACTTCAAGCCCTGGGAAGAGGATCCTGTGTAATTTTTTTCACTATTGAGTCTCCAGTTCCTCTCAAAAGGCCTGGGACATAGCAGGGACTTCACACACATACCTGGTTAATTAATACGTGAATGAGGCAGGGAAGAACCATGCCTGTCCATAGTGTCCCCAGATGGTAGCATAGAGCCTGATAGTACTATGTGCTCGATAAACAGTTACAGAATTGAATGTCTTCTTGTAGCTTAAAATATCAAGTTGTTAGGAATTCAGCAATTATTTATTATATGACTAGGTTGATTTTTGGAGGCTACTTAACATTTCAGGTTGGCGGTTCCCAAATAAAGAAAATAAGCGCCAGGTCTGACTTTATGAATGGCCCACAACAAGGTGGTATCTCTGCAGATACTGCCTCTATGCAGAACTTTGAAGGGGGCCAACTCCTGACTTGTTTACTTTGACTCTTATAACTCTTTTATTATGTATATTCAAAAGTCAAATCTGTCCTTGTTCTGTTACAGGAATGGAATGAGGTGGGGGAGCCCACATTATGGAGCCATAGTGTAGAAATTAGAATCTCTGTTAGTGCCCAGAATACGTTCCCCTGGAAACAGTGTAATAGAAAATGAGGAACAATGGATTGAGAGTTGGAAGGCTCTGGTTTTGGCATCTGCTTTGTGCAAAACTGTAATGACTTCCTTAACTTCTTTGAGTTTCTTTCTCCTTGTGTGTAGCAAGCACATTTTTTGAATAAATGGTATCAAGAAAATCATACTCAGGATAGAAAAAATAAACCATAGCTAGATGATACATGTACCTGTTTGAACGCAATCACATAAGTACCAATTTGCTTGTGAGTCAGTTCTTAAAGATGAATTTCCAATATTTTGTTAGAGAACTCAAATTTAAATACATGTCATAAAAAAACCTATAGGTGCAAAATCTACTAGTTTTTTTGATGCCTAAAAATTCTTTTAAGTTTATGATTTGTTTTATTTTTTCCCTTTTTTCTTTCTATGCCAGACAAAATAATATTTGCCACCTCAGTGCTAGAGTTGTATAGGACTCCTTTGCATCCCTATTCATCCGGTGCATGGTACTTTGATGTAATTCAAATACGTTCTCAATATGCCATTAAAGAAATTCTAACCACTATACATCAACAGCCTACAGGAAACCACCATTTTGATGTTAGAAAAGAAACAGGAAGCACCCCTTATCTCTGGGGTGGCAAGCTTTCTGAAGTGCTCACCTATTCTGCTGGGTTTCTACTTTGGCGCACAAGCTGTTAAATCATTTATGGGATTTCCCAAAACTTAACATAGTTCTTTACAACACCTCCTGGCTGGGAGGACTTTGCCAAGGAAAACACTTTGACTACACAAGTTTACGTGCTAAAAAAAGGGTATATATTAAAACGATTCAAAATCAAATAATAATTTGGTGGTATTTTCAAACACTGCTGGATAGAAGAGGGGTATCTAGTACCGTGTATACAGTAGGACCTACATTTTGGGAAACACATATATAAATATACAAATATACATGCTCACTGAGAAAAAGGGAAAGAAGCACCCCAATACCACAGCCATTGCTCTCTGCAGGCAATGGGTACAACACACAGTTTTACCTACTTCTTTCTGCTTATCTGTGTTACCCAAACGATACCTAGTAAATAAATATTACTTTTGGAATTAGAAAATGTTATAAAAAGACATATTATTGAGAGCTATATTAAATGAAACTCCGGCGCTTTGCAAACATTCCATATTAAAAAATGAGAGTCCAAACACCACCATTTAGCAGAGGGAGAGACCAAGGCTTCGGGAACTGAAATGACTTGCTCATGGCCTGAGGGTAGAGGGGGGCAGGGAGGAGGGAGAAGCCTGGATTAGACTCTCAAGTAGGAAGAAGCTCTCTGAGTTCTACCATATAGTTACTGTTGTAGAACCCCTTAACATCTATATAATGCAGGGAGAGTTCCCCAGATTAAAAACTACTCTAAAATTTCTCCAAGAGTTCACTGGAAGGAAGATGTGGTTTTTAAATAATCATGATCAAATATCCTGTCCCATTTGACTTCAATAATGTACCCAATTATAAAAAAACAAGTTTTGCCATTGTTGGTGACAGGTGAGCTCAACTGCGTCACCCTGAGTGGGCTGCTCTGTAAGGCAGATTCAAGACCCAGGATCTGCCTTCTCCACGGACATCTGAAAACATGCATCAGCTACCAATAAATGCCTAAACCCACAGACAGAGGGGAACAGGACGATGACTTTCCATTTAAAGGAAAAAAGAAAATCAGATTTTGATGCTAGGAACAAGAGCCAAAAATAAAAATAACCTTGTGAGAGATATCTTTTAAAATTTAATTTTACAGATGGGTACACTGACTTGAAGAGGATAAAATATTTAAGATTAAAGCTAATAAACAGCACAGGCAAAATCTGAACCCAGGTTACCTTCTACTCAGAGTAGTGTGAATTCTCATCTTTTCTGTAGCCATGAAGCCCCATTTATTAGGGAGTGTAATACCCATTGCATAAATAGACATAGCAGAATGTTAAATTGGAAGTTGTGGCCCAACTGCAAGGATACAGGTGATATTGCAGACTCTCAGATGGAACTCTCAAAGTAGTCACCTATTGTAGATCTGGGATGGATGCTGCTGGTACCGCACACAGGTCCCCTTTACTGGGCTAGTGTATGCGTCTCTCAACTGCTATGAGTGTGGACTCCTAAAAGTTCACAGCTGCCTCCTTACCTGGAGGACTAGCCTTGGCTAAACCACCAAAAGGACCCACCTCACCTGGGAGGCACCCCATACCTGATGATTGACAGACAGGGAAGTCCAAAGGCTGACCTTAAGGTAGGACCCACTCTGTGGTACTGTTCATGTTCCAGAGCTTCCTGAGAGACCTGGTCAGAGCCTGTCTCCAACTGAGACCCATCCTTGCTTAGCTTCTTCTCCTTTTCTCATTTCGTTTCCCTCATTCCCTTCCTCCCGAAAGTATCCCTTCAGTTAATTATGGGAACAAGAATGAGAGTTGCCAGATTTAGGGATAACAAGCAAACACACTCGATGCTCAGTTAAATTTGAACGTCAAGTAAACAAAGTATAATATTGTAGTGTAAGTGTGCCTTACACACTATTTGTAATAATTTTTACTTGAAAAACTACTTATTATCTATCAGAAATTCAAATTTAACTGTTGTATTTTATCTGGCAACCCTTATAGGAAGTTGTATGACTGCTTCTAGGGATCGTAACCCACAAAACTTCTCATCCACATTGAATATACAGAAGTACCAGTTGTAGAAGTTAGAAGGACTGTGCAGAGGGATTTCCTTGGCAATCCCCTCTGCCCTCCCACATATGCCAGGTGGAAGGGTGTGGTGTGCCATTGTCTAATTCCAAGCTAGACAGAGGGACTTGTGCAGGACACTGAGCACCTATCCCTGCCTCGGTAGCCACAGTGAATCAACTTACCTGAGTTTGGAAAGCCACCTGGGCCAGCGGGTCCATTGCTACAGCTGGGAAATAACTGCATTCATCTTTGAGTGGAGTCAAGGAGTGTGAATTTTAGGGACCAGATGTGGAACTCATGAGAGGAATGTGGACTTGGGGTCATTTTTTAAAAGGCTATGCCCTAGGGGGTGGCCTCCCAGGGCAGGTGACCCCAGCAGGTTGTCAGGATGAACTGAGGGCGCTCCAGGGGCAGCCAGCCAAAGGGAGGACAGATCTTAGGGCAGGTGTTGGGAGTCTTTTCTCTAAAGGGCCAGACAGTAGATGTTTTAACCTCTGGAGTTATAAAGTCTCTGTTGCCATTTCTCAGCTCTGCCCCTGCTGCACAAAAGCAGCCACAGATGTTTCATAAATGAACGGGCCTGGCTGTGTTCCAATAAAACTTTATTCACAAAAACAGTCAACAGCTGGGATTTTGACCACCTGCCATAGTTTGACAGCCCTGGTTATGACAACAACAACAAAAAAACAGGCAATCAGGGGAAGCTACAAAGAATCTGTGAATTTGCCTATGAGAGAGTCCACTTTGAATGTCTAACCATTTTTGTCCACATCAGTCTAAGAAAAGAATTTCTGCTTTCACTCATGGCTTTTCTTCCCAAACTGCCTCTTTGGAAAGGCCAGAAACTGAAATTAGCAAACTGAAGAAGAGTGGAAAAAGGTAAGACTTAACTTCGATCACATTTGGAATTTTGATAAAGAGACTGGGCATTTTTAAGTCATTGAATTGACTGTGATGTAAAGTAAACACTGACTGTGATATTTTCTATTGACTTGAAGGGACCAGAAAGGGTGGAGTCTAGTTAGTTTGCATCCAGTATCAGGGAAAGAACACTCTTCTCTGAATAAGTGTTAAAGTGATGGGGAGAAACAAGCATAAAGACACTTTCTTATTACCTTGTATATATATCCTACTTGTTCCAGATACCCCTCCGAGTTGTAACTGTGCATCCTTGTCTGGGATATAATTTGAAAAGTTTCCCAATGTTGGGGAATGTCTAAGACAAGGAAAGTGCCTCCTGAGAAAAGGAGTCAGTTTTGAACAGCAGTGAGGGTTGGAGATCACCAAGTTATGAAAGGGGCAGGCAAGGAAAAGCATTCCTGTCTGTTAGTTCTTCACTCTAGCTTTGGAAGAGTGGGACAGGGGAAAAATCAGAAATGAGAGCCAGTGAGGGGCAGGAGGAGAGTGAGAACAGGGGAAGGAGCAGAGCACAGCCCTTCCCTGAAGGCAGCAGCAGGCACGTCCGACCTTTTGGCGTCTCTGCACCGCACTGGAAGAAGAGTTGTCCCGGGCTACACGTTAAATACGTTGCAACATGTAATCACACAAAAAAACCCTCATAATGTTTTCAGTAAATTTACGATTTTGTGTTGGGCCACATTCCCAGCCATCCTGGCTGCGTGTGGCCTATGGGCTGCGGGTTCAACACCCCTGAGTAGTGGGCTGACAGGTGTGTTGGGGAGGGAAACGTTAGAAACCTAACCTTTGAGAGAAAATTTGTTAGTTAAAATGTGACTCAGTAGTCTACATTTTAATCTCTAAATTAAGACTGTGACTTAAAGTGACTGTAGGGCTTCCTGGTACCTAAGAATTAACAGAAAAGTAACTGCCTTACTTTCCCTTCAGAGAAGGGAAAGGACTGTTCCCATTGAGCAAGGCTGAGACTAAAACAAAGTTTCTATGGTTACGACTCCTGAGTCCCATGTGTTTGACACTGGACAAACAGATCAATGTGAAATGGGGCAGGATTCTGGCAGCATGTGTGCTGGCCCTCTGTCCCCAAGACCTTCCCAGGAAACCCAGGGTTTCAGGATATACAGTTTGCTAATCATTGCTGCACACTGAGCATTTCCTAAATTTGCAGGCCTGTGGAAAACATCTTAAAACTGCCTAAAAGTGTTAAGATACCAATTAATTACGCCCTGGCATTTCCTTGGGATATGCCACAAACTGATACCAGAGCATATTCCAAAATGACACTGTATTTAGGGGTCAGCAAGCTTTTCTTCTAAAGGACCAGATAGAAAGTGTTTTAGGTTTTGCCCATCATACAATACCTGTGGCAGCCACACAGCTCTGCTTTTCTGGCTGGAAAGTGGCATAGACAATACATCAATGAGTGGGTGTGGCCATATTCCAAGAAAAGTCTACCTAGAAAACAGACTGTTGGCCCCTGGATGAGAATATGGCAACCTCTGCTGTGCTGTGCTGAAGTATCATTCCTTGTTTTTCTTCTGTGTTTTTTTTTTCAATAAGAGGTCTTATTTTTCCTCCAGAACCATTTCTTCCACTATCTTTACTCTAGTCCATGTGGTTTGGGTATTCTTGCCCCACTCTTGATCCACGGGTGGATAGGTGACCCACATCTGGCCAAACATTGTGTGCATCCCGTATCCACTATGATTGACTTGGGGGTAGGTAGCCAAGGGCAGTACCTTTGACTTTGACTGCCCTGGGTACCTCGGCCAGGGCAGTCAAAGTCAAATTATATTACATTAAGAAACTTTCACTTGGACAATGCTGGATTTCAGTCTAGAAAGCTGTATGCCTGGGATTTTTAGACCAGCATGTAAAACAATCTGCCTGTTTTGGGTGGGATTCCCCTAAACAAGGATTTTGTTCCCAGGAAAACCTGAAGGAGGAGGGGTATGGAAGTTGGATTGGGAAGGGAGACCAGGAGAGGATGCAATATCAAACAAAGTTCTGCAGCTTTGGCTAAATTCCGTGGGAGGTGGGACAACTGCAAAATCATTCAAATCAGGGGAGAGGGAGTTATGGTATTTGTATCTCTGCATCTGTGAGTCATGGTTAAGGTCTACCTCTGGGGAACTTAGATTCCCAGGCATGCCTAGCTCTCTGGGAAGCAGCAAGCATTGCTGACATCAGAGCCAGAAAGCAAAGAAGCCTAGGTCTGTTGGAAGTGAAAGGACACCCGGTAAAAGTATATGAGAGCCATGTGTAGAAAACCAACAGTTTCTGCCAAACTGCTAGAAAGAGAAGTAGATAGAGAAAGGAGCCAAGAAAAAAGATGGGGAAAACCTGAGGCCTGAGCCCAGTATTCCTGAAACCCCAATTTACTCTAGGACTTTGCTGTTATATGGTACAGATGGGGAGAAGCCTTTGAGTTAAGTTTTCTATTACTTGCCAGAAAAAGTGTCCTAATAGAGACAGATGGGAGGACTCAGCTTTTGCCATAATAGAGTTGGAAGAAAACAAACCTTAAGAGATGGTGTATGGACCCGGGGACCTAAAATCCTGGAAATATCTCCTCTCAGCTGAGCTTCTCTCTGTGTCTCCATTTTTATTCTTAATAACAGTCAATTGTAATAGAATTGCAGGGGTAGGAGTCTTTCACGCCTTTATAAAAATCCAGCTCCTGAGAATGAGGCAGGACCTGAAAAGGCTGACCCCAGCTGGGGATGAACCCCAGGTGCACTCAAGACCTTAATAAATAATGGAGCACAAATAGCAAAAAAGGCAGGAATGTGGGAAATGTGATATCTCAGTTCTGAGGCCCCGTGGACCAACGTGGCAGTCTTGGATAGAAACAGATTAAGTGTGAGAAATCACTCATCCCTAATACATAGTCGTTTCATAGACTTCGCCATTGCAAGAAGCATTCAGCCTCAGTAAGTCACAGACAACCAAATGTGCCTATTTTTCACTTCAGAGGATTTAGCCAGTCGATTAACTATAAAAAGAGGGAGGCTGGTGGATAAAAGACTAAACTCTCACTTCAGGGAATTCTAGTTCAGCCCTCTAGGAAACGGAGTTCACATCTCAGCTCTGGGACTCTCATGGATAATAGCTCACATCAGAAAACCAACGTAAAGAATTTGGCGAGCGGGAGCTAGGGGAGGGGATATGGTGGCAAGTTTCTTCTCCTGTCCTCACAGTGTTTAGGGACCTTCTTAACGACAGGGCAGAATAAGTGGGGAATGCTGGAAACCCAGTCTTGGGTCTGATTTGAAGTCAATTCATATTTTTAAAGAAACAAAGAATGTGTGGTACCTATAAAGAAAGATGGCGGTCATGGACACACTCTTTCTGTATGTTTCCTTTTCTTTTTCGTTTCAGGGAATCTGTTGACACCAGGATAGAACACCAAGAAAATATTCAGAGATTCATAAATGTCAGTGTATGGAGGACTGGCTAATAGGCAGGTTAGATTATGTGTAACCTGGTTACATTGCTAATGTAAATCTTCACTGGCTTATTTTTTTAGAGATATTATTTCAAACACCTAATAAAGGATCCTGGCTCTACCACTTCAGTAGCTGTGGGACTTTATGTAAGTAAGTCTTAGATCTTTAAGCCCCAATAATCCCCTCTATTACAAAGTAATACAAGAAAGTATCTTATAGGGGTCATTTTGAAAATTAAGTGAGATAATCCATGAAAAGTATCTTTACTTACTAAATACTAAATCAGCATTAGCTAGGAAAATACCCATTATTACTATAGTGTTATTATTATCATAATTACTAGGTGGGTCTGGACAAAACTGAAAAATGTGGAGCCTACTTTTTATTTTCATTCAGCCTTCCAAGTTCGGCTTTCTGAGTATTCATCTCCTGCACTGACAACAAGGAAAGAACCTGAACTTGGAGTTGAAGATATAGGATCTAGTTGCTGCATTGCTACTTCTGAACTGTGCGATCATTGACAAGTTACTTCTTCATCTCTGAGCCTTGATTTCCTGTCTGTGAAGGTGAGGAATACCCATCTAATGGGTTTGTGGTAGAGATTAAACAGAAATTTCTACCAATGAGCCCGGTACACATTGGAAGCAGATTAATATCCTCCCTTACTCTTCCACCCAGTGGCTTCTTTCCCAAGCCTAACTGGACTCCTGGATGCCTAATGGGTGTATCTTTCTTGTAGGGTCCCCGTCTCCCTTCCCTGCTGCTCCCAAGTCAAAACTTCAGTTCTCCAGCTCCAGCTCTCTTTCTCTCTCAATTTGATAGAACATATGATTGAAGGTATTAATAATTCATTTATTCAAGACATGTTTTTGATTAGTTACTAGGTGCTAGGCCCTGGATTACACCAATTCCCTTGGTCCCTGGTCTCTGGCCAATATTCTTTTCTCTTCAAAAAATGTCCTTAGTTGCACCACACTCTTTGCTGCTTTATAAGGCCATGTCCAGAGGCACAATCAGTAATTAGAACTCAATAATGATAGCTACCAATGTTTATACAATACTTAGAATGTACCAGGAATGGTTCTAGGCACTTTATATTATCTCATTTTACCCTCTAAATAACTCTGGTAGGTAGGTTTCTTTATTATCAACATTTTCCAGATGAAACTAAGTCACAGAAAGATTAAGTAATGGCCCAAAGTCATGCAGCTCATAAAGTAATAGAAATGGGATTTTGAATCTAGTTGTACATTTAACTACTATATCAATGTTTTTGTAACTCCGATATGCAGTACAGCCAACTAAACGTTTGTTAAACCCAAATTGCTCACCTCTACCCACCACCCCACCCCCAAGATTCTGATTCAGTAAGCCCTGGTAAGTGGGCCACACTTTGAGAACAACTGTGCTACATTATACCGCTTTAATCTGGAGAGGACTAACTATTCAGGTGCTATCACAAAAGAAAAAAAAAGCTGTCCTTAAAAGAATACTTTCACTCTGTTTATTGGTAACAAACTGGGGAGTCCAGGTGCTTGTGTTAAATTCAATTTAATTAGCACTGAGCTCTTTTTAGTAGCTCCCAACTCAGTTTACTATATGAGACAATGGCACCAATAATTTTAAAGGAGGCAGAGTATAATCAGAAAAACCTGAGAGTTTTGGAGGTCCGCAGAAGTAGACACACAACCACAATGCCATGAAACTAGAAATCAATCAGAAGTATAACACTGAAAAATACACAAGGATGTGGAAGCTAAATAACGTGTTATTAAACCATGGATAGGTCGAGAGAGATCAAGGAAGAAATCAAAACACTCCTTGAAACAAATGAAAATGAGAACACAACAATCCAAAATCTGTGGGACCAAGTAATTCTAAATGTGAAATTCACAGTGTTATAAGCAGGCCTATCTCAAAACAAACAAACAAACAAACAAACAACCCCTCCGCCCCCACACAAGAAAAAGCTCAAATAAACAATCTAAATTTACACTTAAAGGAACTTGAAAAAGGACAACAAACAAAGCCCAAAGTGAGTAGAAAGAAGGAAATAATAAAGATCAGAATAGAAATAGATGAAATAGAGTGTAAAAAGATGATACAAAAGATCAATGAATCCAAGAACTGGTTCTTTGAAAAGATAAACAAGATGGACTAACAGAGAGGACCCAAAGAAATAAAATCAGAAATGAAAGAGGAGAAATAACAACTGATACCAAAAAATGCAAGGGGATTATAAGAAAATATTATGAATTACTATATGCCAACAAACTGCACAACCTGGATGAAATGGATAAATTCCTAGAAACATACATACAATCTTCCAAAACTAAATCAGGAGAAATCAGAGAATCTGATAAGGCAGATCACATCTAGTAAAACTGAAGCAGTAATCAAAATGCTTCCAACAAATGAAAGCCCTGGACCAGATGGCTTCACAAGTGAATTTTACCAAATATTCCAAGAACACATACCTTTCCTTCTCAAAATATTTCAAAAAATTCAAGAGGAGAGAAGGCTTGCAAGCTCATTTTATGAGACCAGAATTATCCTAATTCCAAAACCAGATAAAGACACTATAAAAAAGAAAAATTATAGACCTATAACTTTGATGAGCATAGATGCTAAAATTGTCAACAAAATATTAACAAACATCAAAAAGATCTTACACCATGATCAAGTGGGATTTATTCCAGGAATGCAGAGTTGGTACAACATTTGCAAATCAATAAATGTGATTCACCACATACACAAAATGAAGAATAAAAACCAATGATCATATCAATAGACACAGAAAAAGTGATTGCTAAAATCCAACACCCATTTATGATAAAAACTCTCGGCAAGATGGGATTAGATTAGAAGAAACATACCTAAACATAATAAAGGCGAATATGAAAAATCCACTGCCAGCATCACGCTCAATGGGCAAAAAATACGAGCATTCCCTTTAAGATCAGGAACAACACAGGGATAACTGCTTTTACCTCTCTTATTTAACATAGTACTAGAAGTCCTAGTCACAGCAATCGGACAAGAAGAAATAAAAGGCATCCAAATTAGAAAGAAGTAAACAGTCTTTATTTGTAGATGACATGATATTGTACATAGAGAATCCCAAAGATTCCACCAAAAAACTACAAGAATTTTAATTGAACTCAGCAAAGTAGCAGAATACAAAATTAATATCCAGAAATCAGTTGCATTTTTATATGTCAATAATTAACTAACAGAAAGAAAAATTAATAAAATAATCCCATTTACGATTGCTTTGGAAAGAATAAAATACCTAGGAATAAGCGTAATCAAGGTTGTAGAAGACCTATACTCAGAAAATTATGACACTGAAGAAAGAAATTGAAGAAATTATAAATAAGTGAAAGTACATACCATGTTCATGGACTGGAAGAATTAACATCATTAAAATGTCAATACTACTCAAAGCAATCTATTGCTTCAACCCAGTTCCTACTGATAATCCAACAACATATTTCACAGCACCAGAACAAATATTTCAAAAATTTATATGGAACCACAAAAGGCCTTGCATAGGAACAGAGACCCTGAGAAATAATAAAGTTGGAGGAATTGTGCTACCTAATATCAAACTATACTATAAACCCATAGTAATCAAAACAGCATGGTACTGGAATAAATACACATATATCAGTGGAACAGTATAGAGAGCCCAGAGATAAATCTACAACTTTACAGTTACTTAATATTCAACAAAGAAAGCAAGCACATACAATGGGCTAAAGATAGTTTATTCAATAAATAGTGTTGGGAAAATTGTACAGATACATTCAGAAAAATGAAACTAGACCACTGTCTTACACCACACACAAGATTAAAGTAAAAATGGGTTAAAGACTTAAAAATATTAGATCTGAAATCATAAAAACTCTTGAAGAAAACATAGGCAGCAAAATCTTGGACATTAGTTGTAGCAGTATATTAGCAGATATATCTCCCCAGGAAAACAAAAGAAAAAATAAACAAATGGGACTACATCAAGCTAAAAAGTTTTTTTCACAGCAAAGGAAAACATCAACAAAATACAAAGACAACCCACAGAATGGGAGAACATATTTGCCCATATACTTGATAAGGGCGTAACATCCAAAATTTATGAAGAATTTACAAAAGTCAACACTGAACAACAACAACAAGAACAAAAACAACAAAAAAACCAACACAGCTAAAAAACCGGACAAAGAACCCGAACAGACACTTCTCCAAAGAGGACATATAGTTGGCCAATAGACACATGAGAAGGTGCTCAATGTCATTAGTCATCAGAGAAATGTGAATTAAAACCACAATGAGATATTTCACACCTGTCAGAATGGCTATCATTAACAAACGAATAAATAACAATCCCGGCAAGGATGTGGAGAAAGGGGAACCTTTTTGCATTGTTGGTGGGAATATAGTTTGGTGTGGAAGGCAGTGTGAAGATACCTCAAAAAATTATCTCATTTTTAAAAAGATTTTTATTTATTTATCTTTAGAGGGGAAGGGAAGGAGAGAGGGAGAGAAATATCAATGTATGGTTGCCTCTTGTGCATTCTCTGCTGGGAACTGGCCTGCAACCCAGGCATGTGCCTTGACTGGGAATCGAACCATGATCCTTTGGTTTGCAGGCCCGCACTCAATCCACTGAGCTACACCAGCCAGGACCACAAAAATGGATCTGATTTTTGACCCAGTAATCCCACTATGGGGAATATATCCAAAGGAACCCAAAACACTAACTCAAAAGAACATAAGCACCCATATGTTCAACGTAGCATTGTATATTATCACCAAGATATGGGAGCAGCCCTAGTGTCCATCAGTAGATGAGTGGACAAAACAACTATGGGACCTTTACATAATGGAATACTACTCAGCCATAAAAAGGAAAGTTTTACTTCTTATGACAGTGTGAATGGACCTGGAGAACATGCTAAGTGAAATAAGCCAGTCATAGAAAGACAAATACCATATGATTTCACTCATATGTGGAATCTAATGAACAAACTGAACTAACAAGCAAAATATGGACAGACTCATAGATAGAGAGCAGGACGATAGCTAAGGCTGGAGGGTACGGGGGTGAAGGGATTGAGTGAAAAGGAAAAAGGACTCAGTGTGTTAACTGCAGGGGAAAGAAGGTATAAGGGGACTAAATGGGGACAATTCAAAATAAGAAGAAAAAAGTAGATACACAGAAGGTAGTTGTTAAAATAATGTCCCTCAGTAAGCATCAGTAGATGGGTTAAGTTGTAGCTACACTCCTTTGCAGTGTGATGCTGCCAGTCCTTCCATTAAGAAGTGAAATCTGCCCTGGCCAGTGCGGCTCAGTTGGTTGGAGTGTTGTTCCATAGACCCAAAAGTCATGGATTTGATTCTTGATTAGCGCAACCCAGGCTGTGGGTTCAATCCCTGGTCAGGGTGTGTACCAGAAGGCAACCAATCGGTATTTTTCTCTGCCTTCCTCCCTTCTTCACATACTCCCTCCTTTTCTCTCTAAAATCAATGGAAAAAAATTGTCCTTGGGTAAGGATATATTAAAAGAGGAGTGGAACCTATTTTTCTTCCCCCTTGAATCTGAGTGAGCCTTTGCTTTGACAAATAAGATGTGGCAGATTTGATTTTGTTCAAGTTCTAGGGCCTTGCTCTTAAGAGGCCTTGCAGCTGTTGCCGTTGCCCTCTTAGAACCTTGAAATCACTAAACTGCGAAGAAGAAGCCACATCTAATTTATTGGAGAACGAGAGGCCACATGGTGGAGAACTGAGATGCCCCAGCTAAGAGCCAGTAGGAGGAGCCACAGACATGTTTACAGTGGAACTGATCAAGAAAGATTTCTGGATTTTCTTTTCACACTGACAGTCTCTGCCTGCTCTAGCCCCACTTATCAGCAACTTCTAAGAACCTTTAATTACAGATTCCAGACCCAACTGCTTGCCTCGCTTTGGGAAATCCCATGTATACCTGACAGCAAGTTCTGGTATCAGGCTGTCCCCAATCCTGTGAATTGTGATTGTGTTTTCCTGTGTAAACTATAGGCCATGATTTTAGGTCATGACATTGATTATCATTATCACATAGAGTTATTCCTTTTTCAGTTCTCTTGTTACCTTTCTGGTTAGGTCAAGGGTAATTACACTTGCTAAACAACCTTTAGATTAGCACAAAGAGAGAAAGCTTCCAGCAAAGAACTTTGGCAACGAACAGTATCTATCTAGGATTTAATAACATGATTTTGTTTTCATTGAGTGTGTGTGTATGTGTGGGAGTGTAGGGTACTAGTCTAGTTAATGTGGTCAGAAAAGCCCTTTTGAAGGGGAAACACTTGAGTAGAAACAAGGATGAAGTATCTCTTAGGGATTTCAAATTGTCAGGATTTGGGACAACTTCAGACCACAGAAATAATTTGCCTTGATGACGTGCTTGACTTGGCCAACATTTCACATAAAACCTGGATTTTTGGCTTACCTTACAATAGTTTTAGCAATGCTTGGCCAATTGTTTTATAGTACAGCACTTTAACTGAAGTATGTGACAGTGTCCATCTTTAGATGATGCGTGTGCTCTCTGACTAGCCTACTTCTCTCATGCACTTTAGGTGGCCAGCCTCTGTGAATATTTGAGTCCATTGACCTTTGTTCCAATCAATACCAGGAAATTAAACAAAACGAGAGCAAAAATTATTTTTGCCTCCAAATATTATTAGTAAAACAGGTTCTGCTGTGCATTATTTTTTACACTGTGTTTAATATATATAGTTGAAAGACTATGCTGTAGCCTATTTGAAAAATGCACCATGCAGTTAACAAATGTTCTAGACGTATAGGCTAAGGGAACCCAGAGAAGGAAAGAGAATAATGAAAAAAATGTTCCCTGCTCTCAAGAAACTCACAGTTAAATGGGAAAGATAGGTATTTGAAGAAGGGAATCACAGTGCTATGACAGAGTACAGAAGAAACACAGGGAGGGATAGCAGCCCTACATGGTGACCCCAGGAAATGCCTCCCATAGATGTCAAAATTTCTGGGTTAAGAACTGAGAGAATTTAACTCTGTTGGGGGGGTGTGTGGTTATGTGGGTGGGGGAAGCATTCCAAAAAAAAAAGCATGAATAGGGCATGGAGGTGAAAAAGAACGGGGGACTACCCCTTGTGATTGGAATTCCCCCTATGCCACCCTTACACAGTGTTGTCTCCTCTGCGATGACTTGACTCTCAGGAGTTTTGAAATTTCCTTTCTTACAACCTCACTTTTATTGAAGGCAAGACAAGAAGCAGGCAGCTGCACTGGGAGAAGCATTTGGTTCCCTCCCCTGTTCCTGGAGAGTTTGGAGACTTACTCTGAGTTTTCCCTTCTCTCCCTTTCTTCTATGAAATGCCTCAAAAAGCCTGTTGACCAATTGTGCCCAGTACCCTCCACATGTCTGTGTAAAGTGGCACCAGCACAGTTCCTGTTAACTAATGCTGAGTAACAAGACTGTTGCATCTTAAAACAATTTATGATCACCTCTGGGTTCTGTGTGTTGAATGGGCTCACTTGGATGGTTCTTTTTGGGGTTTATATAGTTGCAGTCTGATAGGGTTGGGGCTTGAGGTATGTGAAGGTTCGGCTGGGCTGGACATCCAACATTGCTTCTTCACTCATATATGTGGTGCTCCAATGCTTCTCTTTGTGGCTATCGGTCAAAGCAGTCCAAAGCCACCCCAAAGTCAAGGGGATGTAAGCATAAATTCCATCTTCATTGGGAAAGCGTCATGTATATACTAACAGGGGAGGACCTGGTGACAACCATGGAGACAAGCTACCTGCATAACTGGTGTTCTTAACAGGAAATTGGGACACCCAGATGGAGGGAACACCATGAGAATCTAGAGGGAGAAGATGATGGCCTATAAGCCAAGGAGAGAGAGAATCTCCGAAGAAACCAACCCTTTGACATATTGTTTTCAGACTTCTAGAACTGTGGGAAAATCAGTTTCTGTTGTTTAAGCCACCCAGTCTGTAGTACATGGTTATGGTAGCCCCGGAAATCTCACACAGAAGCCCTCAGACATTCGGCTGCTGGCATCTCTGCATCTGGGTGGTGAAGGTGGTATGTGAAAGCACATTTGGAACTTCAAGCTGTTCATATGCTCTTCTGCTTTAAGACTTACCCATTGCCGTGTGTCATGGTAGTTGTTCCTGAATTCTGTAGGGCAAAGAAGTCCACCTGTAACTGGTATCTTCCTTGGATACGTATTTTAAGTTTTAGCTCACTTTTCTAATACTTCAGTCATGACTCTCATCTGCTTTACATCTTCCAAAAATGTGAACAGACTTCTCCTTTGTTTTGCTGGATAACAGTTTTCTTTTACTAATATTTTATTGAAAGAAATAAAAGATCGTGTTCAAAAGTAGAAGAAGTCAAATACCTGATATTAGACTTTACTGAAGGCCATTATAATCAAAACAAGTCTGGTACTTGCATATGAACAGACACACAGACCAATGGAACACAACCGAGAGCCGAGAAATAAACCCAAGTATCTATGGTCAATTAATATTCGACAAAAGGGGCAGAAGCATAAAATGGAGTAAAAATAGCCTCTCCAACAAATGGCGTTGGGAGATCTAAACAGCTACATGGAAGAAAATGAAACTCAACTACCAACCTACACCATACACAAAAATAAACTCAAGATGAATAAAAGACTTAAATATAAGTCACGACACCATAAAAGTCCAAGAGGAGAACATAGGCAGGAAAATGTCAGATATTCTACACAGCAGTATTTTCACTGATATGGCCCCTACGGCAAGGACATAAAGAAAAGAATAAACAAATGGGACATCACTGAATTAAAAAGCTTCTGCATGGCTGAAAAAATATCAGAAAAATGAAAAAAGAGCCAACTGTATAGAAAAAGATATTCACCGATGATACCTCAGACAAAAATTTCGACTTCAACAATATATAAAGAACTCATATGACTCCATTCCAGGAAGACAAACAACCCAATTAAAAAATTGTTCAGGGAAAAGGACCTGAACAAACACTTCTCCAAGGAGAACATACAAAGAGCCCAGAGACATATGAAAGGATGCTCAGCATCACTGGCCATCAGAGAGATGCAATTAAAACCACAATGAGATACAACTTCACACTGGTCAGAATGGCCATCATAACCAAATCAACAAACGACAATTGCTAATGAGGCTGTGGAGAAAAGGGAACCCTGATGTACACTGTTGATGGGAATGCAGACTGGTGAAGGCACTGTGAAAAACAGTATGGAATTTCCTCAAAAAACTAAAAATGGAACTGCCTTTTGACCCAGCAATTCTACTGCTGGGATTATACCCTAAGAATCCTGAAACACCAACCTAAAAGAACCTATTCACCCCAATGTTCATAGCAGCACGATTTACAATGACCAAGTGCTAGAGCCAACCTAAGTGCCCATCAGTAAATGAATGGATCAAAAAACTGTAGTACATTTACACAATGGAATACTATGCAGCAGAAAGAAAGAAGGGGCTCCTACCCTTTGCCACAGCATGAATGGATCTGAAGAGCATTATGCTAAGTGAAATAGCCAGGCAATGAGAGACAAACACCATTTGATCTCACCTATAAGTAAAACATAGTAAAAAAACCAAAGAAGTGAGCAAAAATAAAACCAGAGACACTGAAGTAAAGAACAAACTGACAGTAACCAGAGGGGAAGGGGAGGGCGATAAAGGGGGAAAGAAGGGGAAGGGTCATCAAGGAACATGTATGAAGGACCCACAGACAAAGACAATGTGAGGAAGGATTGAGAACAAGAGGTGGGTGGGGAGGGGAAAATGGTGGCAGGAAAATGGAGACAACTGTACCTGAACAACAATAAAATATCCATACAGAAAAAAATGTGTTCAATCCATTATTTTTAGATATCCAGGCAACTTTTGGAAAAGGAGAAAGATAAGGTGATTATATTTTTTCTCACTAGAAATTGGAGTTCATAATGAAAATAAAAGTCCAAAGGCTGTTTTGAAAAGTTGCAGAGGTGCCAGCAGCCAAATGCTTTCAGTCTCCACTGCTGACAGCCAACATTTTTTTCTCCAATGAGAGTGAAAGGGCAAGACTTGTATCCAGAAACACCAGGCACAGCAGATGGTAGCAGTGAGGTACGATAATGTAAAGGGGGTAGGGGAATATCAGTGAAAACATTTGCATTCTGAATAGCTGAACCACCGAGTCTTTACATAACTAGGTATCTACCTCTAGGAACGAGCTGAAGGATTCATCTCCAGAGATACTGAAGGACCATTACATGCTGCAATTGTGTGCATGTGTTTTTGGGAAGAAAGGGATGTGCACCAATGAAATAGCCAGTTTTGTAGCAAATCCCCAGAAAGCGAAGGCAGCCTTATGCCTGAGGGCTGCTGTATGACTTTGCCATGGCTGCCATAACCATGCACCAGTGGAGAGTAAAGTTAGGTCTGCAAACTGGGTTAGCTGCACTTCATCTCTTTGCATTTGAGTTTCCTCAACTGTCAAATAATGGGATAAAATAGAGTAGTTCCCCAGTCAAGGTGGTTGGTCATTAGAATCAGCTGAGTGCTTGCCAAGGTTTTAGATCCAGTAGGTCCGGGGTGGAAAGCATGAAGCCACGTAATTTCTTGGGGCCCCTGACACTCAGATTACTTGTGATTCTGTGAATTTCCTTTCTATTGCTTGCTATCCTTTTTAGCTAGGAACTCTTTCATGAATGACAAATATTCTAAATATTTGGATACTTAAGACCCCTCTAGAACCTTAAATCAAACTTCAGCATTGCACAGGAATAGGCATGAATTGTTAACCAGTGTGAGCACTTTGCTGATTTAGTAGCTGGGAGCAACAGGATTGGTGTTCAGAGAGGATGATATGTGGTTTGAAAAAAAGAAAAATACTTTTATATTTAGAAAGGAAACACCTCCTTTCTCATAATCACTTAAGAATGAAGAGAATTAATGTTTTCTTGCCTGACAAAACAGGCAGGAAATAGAATTTGTTTCCTGCACACACAGAGCTCGCCGGTCAGAGTGGGAGTCAGAGGTGGAGGGAATGGTGTTGTGAGACATTCAGGTTTATCCAAAGGGGTCTTGGGTTTAAAAAGGTTGCAAAGCACTGCAGCAGTGAGATGGACTCGTTTCTGAAAAAAAGTGAGAAAAGAAAACCATTAAGTCCAACTGTCACTCTTCCAACTGAATATCGAAACCACTTGGGAAAACATTTTGAGTGAGGTTTACAGTCATAAGCAACGTTGGTGTTTTTGAGGTTTGCCTGTGAATCGCCATTTAGCTGTGTACCACATACTTCCTAGAGATGTGATTAATTGCCATATTCTAAAGCTTTCAAAAGTGTTAAGTTGCCTGTTACACCAGGCTAACTTACTAAAACGTCTCTGTTCATTCAGATCAGTAGATTTACGTGCTGCGTTATGGCTTAGTGGACAGAGAATTCAGAAGACTGGGATTTCCGTTTGACTTTTCCAATGACATGGTATATGAACTGGAATGCTTCACTGAGTATTTTTATCTTTAAATCTTTGTATGTTATATATTGTTTGTGAGGGAGATTTGGCTCAAAATCTGTCACCCATGGACTGCCAAGGTTCATTTGGCTGATTGACCGACTTGGCCAAGTAGGTAAGTGTCTTCTTCCTCCTTCGCTTTTATATTGAAGATAAATAAGGGCACGCAATCTAAACGCAATGGATACTTTTTGTAGAGGCAGTGGTAATGGTAGCAGTAGTAGTCTTACTAAGGCTCCCTCCTTAATGCAACAGGGGAGACTGATTAAGGATCCAGAACATTAAGTCTAATATTGAAAGTGTGGATCGAGAGACAAGAAAGCTTATTTTGAGTCCTAGCTCTCCTAGCTCTGTCAACTTGCTGAGGATAGCTTATGTGCTCTAAGCTTCAGTTTCCTTGTTTATGTTGTAAAAATCAAGATCGAGCCCTGGCCAGGTGGCTCAGTGGCCTGAAGCATTTTTCTGTGCACCAGAAGTTTGTGGATTTGATCCCTGCTCAGGGCACCTACTTAGGTTGTGGGTTTGATCCCTGGCTGAAACAATTACATGAGGCAACTGATGAATGTCTCTCTCTCTCTGCCCTCCCCCCACTTTTTCTCTTTCTCTCTCCCCCCCCCACTTTCCCCTCTCTCTAAAATGAATAAACATATCCTCAGGTGAGGATTAAATAGTAAATGTAAAAAATTGAGATCAGATAGCTACCTGATAGAATTACTTTGAGAACTAAAGGAAATAATGTTTTTAAGCACTAAGACTGTGCCTGACATTTGGTCCTGAAGATGATGAAAATCACTGAACATTTTTAAATGGAAGGATGACAAAATTAGATTTAAAAAAATAAATGTGATGGATGAGTAGGAGGAACATACAACTGGAAAATAAGAGATCTGAAAGAAGGACAGAGGCAAAAACCTTATAATACAGCTGAAAAATTATACACTCTTAAATAAAGCAGGGAAAGAATGGAGAGAATGAGACCTAGTTAAGTGATGAGAGTAATTTTTTTAAGAGTAAGGCCATGTCTTGTTCTTCTTTGTGTACCTAGCACCTAGCACAATGCCTTGACTATAGTAGGTGCTAAGAAAATATTTCTTATTTGATCATACAAGTGACTCAGTTTGACTGAATGTCATAAAAAAAAGATAAGGTGAGACATTTCATAATTCTAACTGATACTTTTTTTCTCATGGTTCTTGTTACATCTAACCCTCTTCCTCTTTTTGTCTACCTACAATTTGGGGAGCTAGGCATTTGCCTACATTTCTTAAGAAAAAAGGTGCCATAGAGAAGGCAGATTTTAAAATGTGGTAAAGCTTATAAGTTTTGATTTTTCAAAAGAGCTTAGGCATATTTGAAAGAATGCGTAAAAATCAAAGATGAACAGAGATGAACAGACTTTCCTTATTCTGAATAAGGTTAGAGAGATTTGGACAGGACATGATGAGACCTGGTTATTCCCTGGGGCAATGGGGTCAGGCTAAGGGTTGACAAGCTGACTAAGTTTGGAGGTAGGAGAACAGAGAAGACCTGTGTTTCTGTATCTGGGCAGTGCCTGGGGATGGCTGTGGGGAGAGGCAGCTTTAGTGCTCATGGTGTAAGTCTCCCAGAGTCCCTTGTGTCAGAGCGTGATATTGCAGCGGCAGCTGGTTCTAGGGTCAGAAAACAGCAGAGTTCCCACAACTTGGAGTAGTTCCCTGCAGTAGAATTCCCATCCAGCCCCCAGAAGTGACTCAAATAAGATCCAGGGTCCCAAAGAGGCTTTAAGGATGGGAACAACAGGGCAGGGTAGGAGGATACAGTTCTGGTCCTGCAATGACCAATGACAAGGTAGAAGGGAACCAAGACACCTGAGTGGATAACAGTGTAGATGTCATTGGATGGCTAGATGCTTTCTCCCACTATATCCTGTAACTTGACACTATGTTCTGCAAACCTAAGGCCCCCAGAATTCTGATGCAAACGGGGGGGGGGGGGAGCCAAGAAAACTGAATTTGAATTAAGTCAGTTAAGTCTCTGCCACCCAGTAGCATAAAGACTGAATTTTATTTACCAAAAAACCTGAATTCAGTTACAAGAAATGAAAGTTCTTGGACGCCTTATTTTTCCAACTGGCATTCAAGCTTCCTATAGTAGTAAGATTTTTGGACACATTACTAGAAGTAGAGTAGGCATTGATTTTATATTGTGGCATGAATGCACTGTATATTGTACAGTTCAGAACCTACCTGAGATAGAGGTTCAATCTAGAAACCCAATTTTCGAAAGAGCCTGGCAAAAATGGAAAGAATAAGAAGCATGCAACATGAGAAACTGTACGATGATCTGGGATCCTTAGTTGCAGCTCTACCAGTTTTCTGCTATTCAAAGTGTTCAAAGAGTACAATGAAGACCAAGGATGGAATTTCTGGTAACCTTTACGTATCACTTACTATCTCCCAGGCATTGTTTCAAGCACTTCATATAAGTTAAGACTTAATCTTATAACAACCAGAGCAACTGATACTATTATTGTCCCCATTTACTAGCTGAAGAAATTAAGGGTTTTGTTTTCAATTGGTTGGTTGATTTTAGAGGGAGAGGAGGATGAGAGAGAGAGAGAGAGAGAGAGAGAGAGAGAGAGAGAGAGAGAGAGAGCGGGCACACATCAATTTGCTGTTTGACCCATTCGTGCATTCTTTGGTTGATTCTTGTATGTGCCCAAACTGGGCATTGAACCCACAACTTTGGTGTATTGGGATGAAGCTCTAACCAATTGAGCTACCAGGCCAGGGCTGGTTTTTCAAGTTTACATAGCTGATGAGTGGCAGAGCCAGGAATCAAACTCAGTTTTGCTCCAGGGTTCATGGCCTCGTTATGCTTCCTGTCATGTTCTCAATTAGTTTAGTGAAGAACTTCACAGTTAGAAGCATTCAGAAAAGGCATGCTGGCCTCAGAGGCAGTGATTTAACCAGGAGTGGGTGAGGCAGGTGTCATGGGTGGTATTGAGAGATTCAAGATTCTGGTGGAGAGGGGCATGAGGTCTCTGATTCTGAACTTATAGGAGGTCATTATTCCCTTGACATTTTGTTTATTAGTTAAAATTAAAAACTATTTGGTTTGTAATAGTCTTTTTTCTCCTTCAAGTGGCATGTGAGACTTAAGAAAAATTTCAATAAATTTCTAGCTCAGGTTATAGAGCACTCATCCTATGTGTATAAGTGTCAGAAGAATTCACTAAAAATAGTGTGAAATTGTTTTAAGTGAAAATATTTTATTATTGCAGTTACAGACCTAATTGAGGATGACTTGGTAAAATTACTTTCAGATTCTTCTATACTTTGAAAAAAATTTACCAGGTGACTTTATGTTCTAATTATTCCAATAGCCAAATATTTTTTAATTATTATTTTTATTAAATATTTTACTGTTGTTATGGTCGTCCCAGTTTTTCACCCTTTGTGCTCCTGCACCCAGTCTACCCCTTGCTCCCACAGTCAGTCCCCCCACTATTGTCCATGTCCATGGGTCATTCATACATGTTCCTTGACCAGCCCCTTTCCCTTCTTTCCACCCTTATCCTCTTTTCCCCTCCCCTCTGGTCACTGTTAGTCTGTTCCTTGTTTCCCTGCCTCTGGTTCTATTTTGCTGGTTTTTTATTTTGTTCATTAGGTTCCACTTATAGGTGAGACCATATGGTATTTTTCTTTCACCACCTAGCTTATTTCACTTAGCATAATATTCTCCAGTTCCATTCATGCTGTCTCAAAAGGTAGAAGCTTCTTTCTTTCTGCTACATGGTATTCCACTGTGTAGATGTATCACAGTTTTTTGATCCATTAATTTACTGATGGGCACTTAAGTTGTTTCCAGCACTTGGTTATTGTATATAGTGCTGCTATGAACATTGGGGTGAGCAGGTTCTTTTGAATTAGTGTTTCATGATTCTTAGGGTATAATCCCAGCAGTGGAATCACTGGGTCAAAAGGCAGTTTCATTTTTAGTTATTTCAGGAAATTCCATATTGTTTTCCACAGTGGCTATACTAGTCTACATTCCCACCAATAGTGCAATAGGGTTCCCTTTTCTCCACAACCTTGCTATCACTTGTTTGTTGGTTTGTTTATGATGGCCATTCTGACTGGTGTGAAGTGGTATCTCATTGTGGTTTTAATTTGCATCTCTCTGGTGGCTAGTGATATTGAACATCTTTTCATATGGATCCTCTGTATGTTCTCCTTGGAGAAGTGTCTGTTCAGGTCCTCTGCCCATTTTTTAGCTGGATTGTTTGTCTTTTTGTTTTTGAATCATATGAATTCTTTATAGATTTTTGAGGTCAAACCCTTGTCCAAGGTATCATTGGCAAATATGTTTTCCCATATGGTTGGATCCATTTTCATTTTCACAATGTTTTTTTTAGACATGCAGAAGCTTTTTAATTTAATGTAGTCTCATTTGTTTAATTTTTCCTTTATTTCCCTTGGGGTTAGTTTTTCCTATATGTTTCAAAATTCTGGTTTGAGAAATCATCTTGAGTAGTCTTCCACCACCCATTCTCTGTCATTCTGGCTGTGCTCACTTCTATTTGTCTAACATAGTTGAGATTATAATGATTGATCCAGTCTGTCATCTCATTATGATGTTAGGAATGCCACATTTGGTGGTCTTTAACAACCTATCCTTTAGAAATGGCAAGAGTTTATAGTACTGAAATTCACTCAGGAATTGGATGTGTAAAATTAAATGAGCTCAGGTTCAAATATGTTTTATATGTATACTGACTTTTTTCAAATATGCAACTACATACAAATCAAGAGAAGATTGTGCTTTGTTTTTGGCTGGACTTGATCAAAAGTGGTTTACCATTTTGGAAAAAAACATTCCTGTCAGTCTTCTCACTTGGGCTTTTGAGTTGCCAATGCAACATACCGCATCACTCTGCATTTGTAGCTGTCTTGTTCATGGTGATTGCTATAAGAGTTTCAAATGTCTGACAGCTTCATTACGCCTCTTAGTGTGACTGTGACCAACCATTTACATGTTGAAATTAATTTCTTTCCTTTGATTTATATTAAAATTAGATATACCGATTTTTAAAAATCTGTGTGTAGGTAGGTAAATTTACCATAAATTGCATTTGTGACAGAACACAGGACATTACAAAATATTTATTGTAAAATTGATGTTTCGTGCTTTATAGAGCTTTCATTTTGTTTTGAGATTTTATAACCTCTAAAACTTCAAAATGAAACCAAGACAACCTCTCGGTTTTAAAGCCAAGGCTTCCTTCAATCTTGACTCAGGCTTTCTAGAAGAAGGTATGACACTTCACAAAAGTCATTAGCAGGTAAGGCTTCATGGAGAGCACTGTGAGACAAATATCTGATTTAGGAGAAACCATTATGAAAATAAGATTTTACTTTCTCAGAATATTTTCAGAAACTTTCTATTTATATGACATGTGCTAAAGAGGGAATTAAATAAGCAGTAAGTACTATGGTGAGACCACTGCATTGATACACAGTTCTACTCAAGTGCATTTTTTTCCTTCTCTAATTCTCTTACCTAGATAATTTGATATCAAGAGGGAAGTTTAGCTTCAAGAAAGCTGAGATAGGAAACAAAGTATCCTTCCTTTTATAAAGTCATCATGGCTTTTGGGCCTCAAGGATACCTATTCAGTGGTAGGTTCTTGCCTTTACTCTGTTTCCTTCTTTGAAATGTCTTTTGTCTATCTCCACCCTTCCAAGTCCCACGTTACACATTTAAAGTAAGAAATGGACAAACGTGTCTCATGGAAAGAAGAAACCAATGCACAATGGGTGAAGAGTCACTTTGACAAATAATGAAATGTATTATAAACTTATGGTGAGTGAAACAGTGTGTTAATGGCAGAAAACTAGGAATAAATAAAAGATATTTACAGAAGCAGACCCTAGTGTATGAACAATTCTTATAATAAAAATTACATCAGAAATAAAGATTACTAAATAGTGATTACAAAATAGATAAATCTTTGAGATAACATTAGATTTTTACAATATATTACGTACTAAAATACATTTAACAAAATTTAAAAGTTTTTAAATAGAAAACATAGATGATTAGTGTGACCACTTCAGAGAAGGAAATAACTCTAAATTGAAAATAGAAAGTAAAACCAATGGAGGAAATCACAAAGGAATAGATTGATCAAATCAACTAGAGTTTGTTTTTTATTTAGACTACCAGCAATGCCCACCTCAATTAGTGCTTACACTGTGGTAGTGACATGGTCTCCAGACCTTCTGATTGCGCATCCCCAATGTAGGGATAGAGCACTGCTTACAGATGTCTGGGTTGTGTCCTACACATGGGCATGCCAACGAAGAGAGTGCTGTTCGCATTATTGACAGGTTTGTTTAAAACTTTAAAAATATTTTATTATAGCTGTTAGGCTTCAGAGATAGATATTTGTATATTTATTGTGACAGTTCCCTGATCAATCTAATAGAAGTCTTCTCATAACATAGCAGACAGATATCATTTTGCTGTGATTCATGAAGAAGGTCAAGTGCAAAAACCAAAGAACTTTGTTGTTGTGACAATAAGCAACGTTTCTAACACTGGAATCCACTTTTCACATTGACATGATCATCAGAAAATATCTTAAATGAAAAAAAATTCCCTATTGGTAAAGTTTAGTTAAATTTTATTATTTATTTTACAGTTGACACTATTGTCATTTGTTCATTTCTAGGATGATATTGCGGAATTTCCACTTTAAGTCTAATAATACTTTCATCCCACACAAATCACTATATTATAAGTAATATTTATCTGCCACTACCACATAAAGATCTAATTATATCATAGTCCATTTTTTGTTGATTTGAAAATTTTATCATACAATTTTAATTGCTGTTAAAATTGGATGGCTCATTAAATAAATACAATTAAAAATATTACACATTCTAAGGTGAATGTAGTAAATGATTACATTATTTCTGCCCAGATAGTTGAAAGATAAGAAAACAATGTGTCACAATCAGAAAAACAAGAATGCCAGGGGGGAAATAAAGGAAAGGAAATGGCTACCTTAGGAGAATCTAGCCCAGATGCTTCACAGATGGGGCAAGGGGGGAGTTCACCCTTGGCTTTCATGTCAGTAAGAATGGATGAACTTCTTAAAAGCAGAATGAAAAAAGCATGTCAAATTCATTCAATGAAATATACTTTCTGTTGATCCAGGTACATGTCCATATATTTGAATATTGAACAGCAGAACCCTCTCACGGAGATTATCCGTCTCAAATAAGACAAGTTTATCTTCCAGTTTTTGCCAATGTTTTACACAAGAATTTTGACAAATGGTGAAAAAAATTTCTGGCCCCTGTTACTTTAAAAAAAAACAACTGAAAGCATTGTTTCTAAAGAAGTTTATTTGTAAACTGTTCAAGGATGAAGAAAAAGGACAACTGAAAAAAAGAGAATGGGCACACAGATTGGCAGACCGCGTCCCTCAATTGTCTTAAAATAGGAATAGAGTGAAATTTGCAACAGTTTTTACTGTGTTGAAGATTAAACAGTTTGAAATACATATAATTATTGACACTACAGAAAATAAACTATTGAAAGATGAGAAAATATTAACATGCTACTAGTAAATGTATACTATAAGCAATTATGCATTTAGTAAAACAATTTAGCATACAGAGGATAATCTACAAAATTTAATGAAAATTGGAATTTTCTTCATTTGGTAGAAACCATAGCAACTTTGATAACTTTATGACTGACAGTTATGCACAATATAAACATAACAATAAATATAAATATTGCACATTGTTTAGGAGATGAAATATAAAGCAAAAATTAAGATGATAACAGATGGCATGAATGAGATCATTTAATAGGATGAGCAATATTAATTATTATTCCATTATTTTATATACAGTCAGAGGTGTATTGATAAACTGACTCTCCTAAATAAGAAAAACAAAGCCCTAACTATGGCATTTGCCAATTTCAGCGTAAGCACTGAAGGCCTAATAAGGCTGATTTTAAACTTTCAATAGTTTAAAAACTGGCCCACAAACTCCTGAATTTTTAATGGGAGGCTTTTCTGACCATGCAAGCTGGCTGCTACAGAGCACATAAATCTCAGCCATGTTGAACAGAGGACAATCATTGCCAGATAAGTGAATTTCAAAATGCAAGTCTTGTATTTCTACATGTGACAACTGGGGAATTTTTGTCCAGTAGGTGATAGAGCTATAAAAAGAATGCATATATATATAACTTGCAAAGATAAAATGTTGCTACAATAACAGCATAACTGTGCTTGTAAAAACAAGAAATTACAGCAAAGAGATTTTGAAAATGATAGAATACTAATATTCTACTTTTGGTGATGTTTTTAAACTGGGAGGAAATGAGACAGCAAAAAAATGTTTTTAACAACACTTAAGAGTTTTTTATATTGTGCCAACTAGTTATATAGTACCAACTATATAACTAGTTTAGTCTCAGTAGAAATTGAAGATACTGAAAACACATTTACCAAATATAAGTAGTTAGCCACTGGTGGATTTGTAATATAAAATAAAGTTGTAAGATCATGTTACTAAAAATGCAACTAGAGGCAGGTACAGAACTCTTTTAGATTTTCTTGATGGTATTCATAAAAGTATGAATTCTAGAAGAGAAAGTATACTTGAAAAAAGTCATATTTATATATATTACACAGGGCTAATTTATCTTATGTTTAAAAGTATTAATGCTATAAGCAAAATATTGCAGGATTCAAAATACTGCAATATTCCAAAATTCAAAACACATAATATCCTTGAAACTTCAAAGAGATTAAGAAATTCCTTTTAAAAAGAAAAACACTACTCTAAAAGTGTATTATCATTACTGAGGAAACTGCAATCTCTTGGCAAAGATGTGAACTTCTCTGTTATACACAGAAACTAACTGTGAGAAGAAAACCAGTTTTGGCTGGGAAACCCGCAAACAACCCGTCTCTGGTCCAAAAGAAAAAATTCCAAGCTGACAATTTTGTTTCTTATATCAGTCAATATCATCATTAAGGAAAATTTTATGACAGTAAAAGAATACCATGCCTGTTTCGGTGTTCTCGATAACATGTCATTTGAAGAAATATAGGAATATGAAATCTGCTGATGACTATAATAGAGAATGTGATATTGATGGGTAGTAAGTATATGAGAAACTAAAATCTTGAAGGTGTTTTCTACTGTAGAATCTACATCAATTTCCTCTGAAGCATTATAATTTCAATATTAAAATATTTGTAGCAATAATTTACTGGCCACATTTCCAAATATTCTTCTAGCTCTAAGGTCATAAGTAACTGTGCTAATTTCAGTTGTCAGTAGATAGTGTAGAGTTTCAAAATTAAAATGTACTTAAAACTGCTGAAGGTCTGCAATACACAAGAGAATGAGAAGCAATGCTTCCTTTAAAAAAATGAGATTCTTGAGTAAGTAAACATGGAAATCATCATTAAAAATATATTCTGACTTATGTTCCTTGTAATTATTTTTATGAAATTTTAATATTTTATTATTTTATGCTTAATAATACTTTTGTAACTTATAGAGAATACTTTTATACCTTTTTATTTTGTAGAAATAAGAAATATACTAATATAAAAACTTTTATTTAAAGAAAAAGCACTATTTCTAATTTTCCCACTGTGTGGGCCAATAATATTCTTGATAATACATAATTATTTATTCATGGTTATTATGTAACTATATATAAAAATTATATAGATATACATTTAAAATAATATAATAAAGGTGAAATGGAAGTTATATTTTATTTTATTTAACTTTGTACTAGTAGTAGTATACTTTACTTATTCCCTAAAATGGTTATAAGTAACGATAATTGAATATGCTTCACTAAAATACTACTTTAGCTATTTTTGAGAGAATTTCAAAGGATTCTTTCTTAAGTTTATTTCAATACCAATTTTTAAATGGCTGTCAACAGCAGAAAATTTTTCCTCAGAAAGATTTTAAGTAAGAAACTTCAGGGCAATCACTCATCATTAAGCTTAGTGTGAAAAGTTGAAGTATGGAATGAGTATCATGTTAATTTTTAAATCTGAGAATAAATTATAGAGATTTGCCTTTACATATTAGATGGTTGGGTAGACCATCTTGCCAATCATAGTGACTTCATGCTACTATTAGCTGTGGAGCTAAAATGTACACATGGGATGTAAGCCTCTAACTATATGTCAAATAGTCTCCTTGTTCATTTTTAAATATTTTATTTATTTATTTTTAGAGAGAGGGGAAGGGAGGGAGAAAGAGAGGGAGAGAGACACGTGCAACAGAAACATCAATCAGCTACGTCTCATACACTCCCAACTGGGGTCCTGGCCCACAACCCAGGCATGTGTCCTGACTGGGAAGCGAACCCTTGACCTTCTTGTTTGCAGGCTGGTGATCAGTCCAGTGAGCCACAACAGCCAGGGCAAATTCCTATATTTTTGATGATAAAATAAATTTTAAAAGTTATTTTAATATTTTTTTCCTGCTCCCCTAGTGAATCAAATATATACATCCAGGGGTATGTGCCTGTTTTATACTAAACCTAGAAAATATGGGAAATTCCCTCAAATTAGGAAAAGCATTAGCTGAGTTGCCAAAAAATGATATATTCACTATGATTATGTACTTTTTGTATTGCCACCAAATATGTTACTCCTTAATAAAAAACTCAACAGATTTTGCTAATTGAAAACTTAACTTTTTAATAATATATTTTATTGATTATGCCATTACAGTTGTCCCATTTCCCCCTTTATTCCCCTCTACCCTGCACACCCTCTCCCTCCCACATTCTCCCTGTTTAGTTCATGTCCATGTGTCTTAAGTTCTTTAGCTTCTACATTTCCCACACTACTCTTGCCCTCCCCCATTCTATTTTCTCTCCGCCATCTATGCTATTTATTCTCTGTACCTTCTTCCCTCTCTCCTCCTCCCACTCCCCTGTTGCTAACCCTCCTTGTGATCTCCATTTCTGTGGTTCCACTCCTGTTTTAGCTGTCTGCCTAGTTTGCTTTTGCTTTAGGTGTGGTTGTTAATAACTGTGAGTTTGCTGTCCTTTCACTGTTCATATTTTTTATCTTCTTTTTCTTAGATAAGTCCCATTAACATTTCACATAATAAGGGCGTGGTGATGATGAACTCCTTGAATTTGATCTTATCTGAGAAGCACTTTATTTACCTTCCATTCTAAATGAAAGCTTTGCTGGGTAGAGCAATCTTGGATGTAGGTCTTTGGATTTCATGAGTTGGAATACTTCTTTCCAGCCCCTTCTTGCCTGTAAGGTCTCTTTTGAGAAATCTGCTGACAGCTTGATGGGAACTCCTTTGTAGGTGACTGTCTCCTTATTTCTTGCTGCTTCTAGAATTCTCTCCTTCACTTTAATCTTGGGTAATGTAATTATGATGTGCCTTGGTGTGTTCCTTCTTGGGTTCACTTTCTTTGGGACTCTTTGAGCTCCCTGGACTTCCTGGAAGTCTACTGCCTTTCCCAGATTGGGGAAGTTCTCCTTTATTATTTGTTCGAATAACTTTTACACTTGTTGCTCTTCTCTTCCCCTTCTGGTACCCCTATAATTCTGATGTTGGAACATTTAAAGATGTCCTGGAGGTTCCTAAACCTCTCCTCATTTCTTTTGAATTCTTGTTTCTTCATTCTTTTCTGTTTGGTTGTTTCTTTCTTCCTTCTGGTCTGCTCCCTTGATTTTAGTCCCAGTTTTCTTTCTATCATTACTATTGGTTCCCTGTGCATTTTCCTTCATTTCACTTAATGTAGCCTTCATTTTTTTTCATCTAATTTGCAACCAAAATCAACCAGTTCTGTGGGCATCTTGATCACCAGTTTTTTGAACTGTACATCTGATAGGTTAGCTCTCTCTTGGTCACTTAAAAGTATGTGCTTTGGGGCTCTGGTTTGCTTTTCTGTTTGAGCCACAATTTTTTTTTGTCAGGTCACACCTGTTACATATGAGGGGCAGAGCCTTCGGTATTCACCAGGGCAGGTCAACCCACATTGGGGTCATAGAGGGAACAATGGCGCTTGCTCCGCTCTCTCTTGGATTTCAGTCTTCTCTTCTGCTTCCCACAAGAAAATTGTGCTCTTCTAGTGCTGGTTCCTGGATGGGTGGGCTTGTGTAAATTCTAGAATGCTGTGGGTCTCTCCAACAAACTCTCCTGTGAGGCTGGGAGTCTCTCCGGCACCTCAACTCACACAAGTGTTTTCAATCGGTGCTTTTTGGCTTTATTTCCCATCCCTGGGGCCCTGGGTTGTGTGGTTTTGCCTGGTTTATCTGCACGTGAATGTGTGACCACAGTCAGCCAACTGCCTTGCATGCCTCACTGGGTTTGCTCATTTTCTCCCTGTGCCCAGGGTCTGTTAGTCCCATGCTGCCTGCATACCCTGGTGGGTCTGGCAGCCACCACCTTTTCCTGCTGCGACCACTCTCTCCCAGATGCCAACTCCACCCCTTTTACTGGTCTGGATGAATGGCTGTCGAACTTCCGTACAGCTCAATTTTCTGTCTGTTCTGATTGTGTTTTTGTTTCTAAATCTTTGTTGTTCTTAATTTTGGTTGTGTGAGGAGGCACAATGTTTCCACCTACACCTCCATCTTGGCCAGAAATGAAAACTTAAAATTTTAGAATGTGTTTTGCATATAGAAATTTAATACTATAGGACAAACCGAGAGTTTTACCACAGATATGATAGAAAATGGGCCAACATCCTATTTTTTAAATAATCCACAAAATATATAAAGACCTATTACAAAAAAATTTTTAAAATGGCTGGAGAAACAAAATATCACAAGACATGGACAGAATTACAAATTACAAATGCAAAAGAACTCACAATTTAAAGAAATGCAAAATGAAATAAAAGTAAGGTTATCATCCCTCTATCAAGGTATCTGTGGTAAACGGTCTCTAGAGGTAACTGCCCACAATTCCCCCACTGCTGTACATGCATTTCATGACTCTCTTCAAGAGGTGGCATCTATTTCTTCTTTAGAATCTGGGCTGATCTTGTGATTGCTTTGAATAACAGAATGCTGTAGAAGTGATGCTGTGTATCTAACAGGCAGAGATGCACACTGCTGATGTGTATATAAATCAACAAATCTTGATCATATGATAGTTCTGTGTTTAATTTTTTGAGGTACCTTTATACTGTTTTTCATTGCTGTTGCACGATTTTACAGTTCCACCAACAGTACGCAAGGGTTCCAATTTCTTTCCATTCTTGTCAATACTTCCTTCCACCCTCCCTCCCTTCCTCCATCCCTTTCTCTCTCTCTCTCATAGCCATTCTAATGAGTGTACAAGGTGGTATCTTATTTTGGTTTTGATTTGCGCTTCTCCTATAATTAGTGATGTTGATGTTGAACATTTTTTCACATGCTTTGTGGGCATTTTTTAATATCATCTTTGAAGAGATGTCTATTCAAGTCCTTTATCTAGAAAAATTGAAAGCAGGGTCTCAAAGAGGTATTTTTATGGTCATAGTAATAGCAGCCTTGTCCACAATAGCCAAGAGGTAGAAACCTAAATGTCTATTCATGGATGAATGGATAAACAAACTATAGTATATACATACCACAGGATATTGTTCAGCTTTAAAAAATGAAGCAAATCTTGTCAATGCTACAAAAGATGAACCTTAAGGACATTATGTTAAGCTAAACATAAATCAGTCACAAAAACTTTGCAAAATCATTCCATGGTATGTCTTATCAGCTTCAAGGCTCTGGAGGTCACAGATAGGCTATTAATGATAAGATGGATTCTTTTATAGACCATTCTATTCACCAGAAGATTTCTTAATTCATAATGAAAATTATACCTTTTAAAATGCAAGCAATCACATCATTAGTCTTTCTTTCAATGCCTGGCAGAGGAGCAAGAAGCTTGCTGCCAACATCTTACTCATTCTAATTGTTCTGTTAACATTGAGATTGATAGAAAACATCACCAACCTCAAAATCAGAAGAAGGCAGAGCAACTTAGATCCTAGTAAAAACCAAGGGCCTGTTTGGATAGGTCCTCAAAGATGAGTAGAATGACATTCTCCTTTCCATCATCCGCAATGTGATCTAATGAAAAACCAGAATATTGAGCTAGGTACTAAAGGGCAGAAGGAAGGAGAATATCAGAAACAGTGGCTAAAATTACAGTAGTTTATTTCATGGACCCTAAATCTGTAAGCCTCTTCATCAATTGGGATAAATTTAATTTGTTAGGATCAATAACAACATTTCTTTTTATTAGTTCCATATTAAACATGTTTGGTTAGTAATAATGTCAATAAAAATTGAGGTTCTGAGAGTTTGCCAATAACTAACCTGAGTTAACCACAGCCAATCAGTTCTTAGCTATTCAAAACTTTAATTGTGGTCTGCACAGACATTGAGGAATGCTCCCAGTGGATTTTAGATCAAGTCCCTGTGGGGTTTAGAGACAATTGGACCCTTTCCACCAATGGTGTCATCAAGGAGATGTACACATGGACAATAAAATTCCATCACTTTGAACTTATAGGCTAGTGTTTTGTCTTCTTCACAATGTTGATTCCAACATCACAACCTGAGCCTTCTCAGGTTCTGAGTTCAGAGAGAGGACATTTAAAACTAACTAACTAACTAACTAACTAACTAACTAACTAACTAACTAACAAACATCCACTACTTTGTTTATGAGGTCTTCAATGCATATACATTGGCATTATCATCATCCATCAATAAAATAAGCCCAGTATCTTTGAAATTAACAAAGTCAACTACAAGAATATAATCCTCAAAGTTGAGTCATGACTGTTTCTTGTTGCAGTAAAGGCTGACTTCCAGGTCACTTTTTTGAGACTGCTGTTGGGATTGGGCAGGAAATGACTGCAGTTATACACACCTAAAGTATTTTTTGCAGCTTATCCCCAGGTGGCTTCTTGGGAGCTCCTGCCTGTGGACTTTTATGAGCTCTTTTTAAAAAATCAAGTCCTTAAGAAAGTCAAATTTCAATCACCACTTAGAGTTCCCAGAGCTTAAAAATCCCTATATTTTTGTATCTCATTCAGAAATTCATTCAACATTAAATGCAAGGGATTAATGGCTAATGGCAGTTTTTCCACCCAGTTAATACTAGGTTTCACTTGCTTGAAAAGTTTAAGATAAAGAGGGGACAAAACCTTCCTCTTGATAGGAGAAGCTCATGGGAATATGACCCCTCAGTCTAGCCAGCAGTTAAAAGCATCAGCATAGCTCTAGCCTTAGGTCCAAATTAAAACCATCAGCTCAGCCTGACTGTGATGTGGCCATAATATTTCACCACATTAAATGTGTGATAACTGTATATGAGCAGGTAATATGATCTGACAGTATTTGTTGTTACCATGGACCTGTCATGTCTGAACTGTTTTCTCTATCGCAGAGAGTCAATGTCCATCCTGAGTCTTTATTCTAGCCTGTATTTCCTATGATGGTAGTAATATATGTGATGACAAAAGAATCTAAAGCAGGAGAAGCAAATTAATATTTATTGAGTACTCACTATGTATCTGTGGCAGACAGATCCTAAGGTGACCCCCCAATGATTTCCTGCTTTCTGGGTTCACTCTTTTGTGTAATCTCCTTCCCCTGAGTGTGTACAGGGCCTGGAAACTGCTTCTAACCAGTATGATATGTCAAGAGATGGGATGTCATTCCCTTGTTTAGGTTATGTTATGTGGTAAGAGTGGCTGTTATTCCTGTGATTATATTAGGTTATATGAGATTTCTTCTTTTTTTAAAAAAGATGTTATTTATTTTTAGAGAGATGAGAAAGGAGGGAGAAAAATGAGGGAGAGAAACATTTATGTGCGAGAGAAACCTTGGTTGCCTGGCCCACAACCCAGGCATGTGCCTTGACCAGGAATGGAAATGGTGAACTTTTGGTTTGGAGGATGACACCCCACCTGCTGAACCACACCAGTCAGGGCTATGAGATTCCTTCTTAGCAGAAATTTTCCTAGCTGACTTGGTAAAGTAAACAGCTGTATTGAGGAGGCTCATGCAGCAAAACCCCCCACAAAAACCCCAAAACAAAATCTGGGTGGGATGCATGGACAGTCTCCAGTTGACAGCCAGGGCCCTCCATCACATAGCCACAGGAAATAACCTGGACGGACTTAGAAGAAGGTTTAAAATGAAGCCCGACCTACCTTGATCTCATCAGATCCTACGCCTGGACTTCTGACCCATGCAAACTATGTGATAACAAATGCACGTGTTATTTCCAGCTGTTATATTGGTGGCAATTTGTTAATGGCAGGAGTGGAAAGCTAATTCACTGCCATGGACCATGTTTCTGTTCTACGTTCTCTATCATGTTTCATCACCTCAATAATCTTAGGAACCAAGAAAAATAGGCAGGACCTAAAGTTAAAAAGCTCTTGCCTTTATCTTAAGAAAATAGTCACACAAATTTCCAGGGTCCTTGCCCATGCAATTGAGGGATACCTGCCTTGATATCTTGCATCTAGTACCTAAATAGTCATATGTGAAATTCTGATTATTTAGTCATATGTTACCATGTTTGAAATAGCATGATACAAATTCTGTCCAAGGTGCTCCCAGTAGGTGCTGCTATTAGTAGACATTGCCGGTACTCTATCCACAGCCCTCACCACTCACCATGTTTGTTTACCTGACAACTTTTTGCTGGGAGCACCTGTGACTTTCTATAAGCATACTCTACAGTATGCCCAGCTCATGGGTCAGGAAGGCCCAAAGTTCTGGGGAACTGATGTCTCTGGGATCACCCCTTAGCCAATGGTGGGTGGAGGTGGAAGATAAACGCTTCAGCTTCCTTGGTCCTCACAATGCAGCCATTCTGAGGAGTGTTTTACATCATTTCTCAGAAGTCCTCTGTAGGATTGAGACCTAAGTGCCCACAATAGTATCCTATTCCTTAAAATACCCTGTAATGGTTTCTTTCCCTTCCTGTCTCACCTCCCAACTCTTACCAGTGGTTCCTGGAATTTTCTTTCTAAATAAATGGTTTGAAGTAATTTTTTTTAGGGTCTGCTTCTAAGAACGTTCTAAGCAAAATGCAGGAAAAAGGAGAAATAAAGTGACCAGAAACTGTAGATTCTATTAGTCAAACTCAATATTTACTAGCCCACTTTTGATAAATAATTTGGTCCCTAAATATTTTACCACTGGGAAGGCCGCATGCTGAATGGTAGATCCTGGTGTTGTCCCACTGGCTAGGTATCTCCCTTGCTGTGGAATCACATGCTAGCATTCTGACGTACACACCAGTCCCCTGAGTTTGGTGAGCAGCAAGTCAGTTTCGGAAGTCCTGTCAACTCTAGCAGTGTTTGCTGACTGATGGATCAGACTCGAACTGCCACTGCAGATGTCTCTGGACAGGTAGGCAGGCTCCTCTGATATATTTATCACTTGCCCCAACAATTCTCATTCTGTAATCAAATACCATGTGCTAGGTCTTTAAGAAATATAAGCATTTCCTGGAATTAAATTCTGAAAGAAGTGGCACTAGATAAAACAATGGTCAATCTCAAACTTCCATAAAATCTAAGGATAAACATATTCAATTACAGCAGAGTGAAGTATTTCTGTTGGGGCAAAGTTAAGAAGGTCATGGAACTTGACTTTTGTAAACTAGAAGCAATGATTCTCAACCAGGTTCCAAGGCCTGCCCCTATGGGGACCTCAGTAGATTTGTAAGAATCTTTTTCACTACATATTGTTGACACACTGAATAAATAGATGTCACACAATAGTTATGGCTGTTTTTACAGGTATAGTTAGGTGTTTTTTTTAAAATTATAATACTTTTGAATTCTTGGTGGTGGTTAGTATTTTTGATGATCACTGCATTTTTTAAATTAATGGATACTTAATAAAACTATTGTCATTCAAGGAAGGCCTTAATAGTTTTTTTTTTTGCCAATAAGAAATCCTCTTACAATAAAAGATTACGAGCCAAGTGAGCAGCATGTTGCTTTGAGCATATGCTTAAGAATCCATTTTCTTAACTTGTTTTTGAGAAAAAGGAAGTAGTAAGTTTAATGTTATCTTTTCTGTTGGCCCTTGAATTTAGAGGTTCTTAACTTTTGTCTAAATTATATCCCTGAGCTAGGGGGCAAGATTGAAATTCTTTTATGAAAATTTATAAATCTAACTGATGACGTTTTTCTTAGATTTATAAATTTATAAATCTAACTGATGATGAAACCTATTTTATGACCCTATGCAGGGAAGGAGCAACAACAGCTCTGCCTGAAGATCGGCCCAAGATGTGGTCAAGAGTAATTTCCCTGTAAGAAATGGAAGATGACAGACAGATCAACTCCTTGAGGCAGCCTTGGTCCATTCTCGTGTCTCCAGGAGGTTTCTCTGTGGTTCTAGAGCTTCTGTATGAAAACCTAGTTCTCTAAGCTCACTGGTGTAAACATATGTCAGAAATTCATTAGACTCTTCAGAACAATAATCTTTCTCATTACTATAGTTGCACTGTCATATATGAAGGTTTTTTTGGTCCTCTGTACAACCCTGTGAGGTGAGAAGGGTAGAATTACCCTATTTTTAGATGAAATTAAAGCACCCCATTTCACATAGGCTGCCTTTCTCAGTGTCACTTGGCTGACATGTGGCAGGAGCATGGTGAAGACATGAGCCGTTCTGAAACCAACCTAGAAGACAATTTTGAGTCAAGTGTATTGTAAAATAATGTAGTTGCCTTTTGAGAATCACAGAATCTTTCTCTAAATTTGTACATTATGTTCTTGTATACCTCTAAAAATAGCACCCATACCACATAAAATGTGATATTCGACAAATATTTGGAAATCTAGGAATTCAAAATGGAAAACACATTGCTTGATGTTATAGAAAATATGTATTATTTAAATTCTCATTGTTTAGTATAATTTCAAACATGTTTCTCTGCGCAAGACACTTTATGTAGATTAATCCACTTCATCAGCATTACTGTCCTCTGAGGCATTTTATCTCACTTTTAAGATTGGAAAACAGGCTCAGAGAGCTTAAGTGACTTACCCACAGTCATGCAGCTACAACACTGTGAAAGAAGGAGTTGACATTTGCCTGGCTGTCATTTTCTCTTGCTCTACATTTTCTCTCTGATGCCTAAGTGTTCCCCTCAAGAGAGCCTGTTAGGGACCACTCTGCCTGGTTTCAGGAATTGTAACTACCCCCCATGGCTAAGGATGAGTGAGTAACCTCCAGAATGCAAGCCACAGGAGACAAAAGCTTGTCTCTGGTAGTGAATGCTGCCTCAGTTTCCTGTCTCTGCCCCCAAAGCATGGTTGGAAGTCAATGACGGGTAAGACTCCTCACAGAGAGAGGGACAACCTAAGCCAGACTCGATCACTTGGGAGGCCATCATGGAGGGACTTGGGCTGCGACAAAGAGGGAGCAATGAACCCTTGCCCCTCGGCTATGTGACATAACCAGAGACTCCCTGTCCTCTGGGAGAAGTGCTTCCTCTAATTCACTTAAGCCTGAAAACCTGATGGGGAAGGGTGCAGCTCCTTGCCTTGCTAGAGGGGTATCCAGGGGAAATTTGGCATAAGAAAGAACTCCTAAAAAATCCTGTGAAACCTGCTTTGCTAAGAGTGTTTTCATCCATAAGTTAAGGGTCCGAGCAGGAAACCCTAAAGTTTCTGCAAACCCTCTTCCTAACAGACTATGACTCAGACTAAGCCCTCAGATTTAAAAAAAGTGTTATCTACTGTTTGATCCTTGCCGCCCTGTATTCCTGTGTATTACAACCCAATAAAAGCTCCTGGAGGAAGGGGCTCAAGGCCTTTTTCCTGCGAGAACCTGGCCACCTCTCCTCCCTAAGCAGATCATGTCTTTACTTTCATCCTTGGTGGACAGAGGGACTTGTGGTCAAAGTCGCTCCATAAGAACCTATATTTTTCTTGTATCATCATGTATTCTTTGCTCCCTATTACCTAGAACACAAATACTTAGGGTCAGAGACTCTCCACTGTCAGTTCATGGCAACTTGTACCCTTGAAATGATGTGAGTTGTCGCAGTGGATGACAGACAAAGGGAAGTCAGGGCTGGACTGACTCACCAAGCCTTTCTCTTTCACCCACTAAATATCTCATTAACATTGACCAGCCAGATGTCAGCATGTCACACATTATTCTGAGAGCAGAGCAAGAGCCCCTTAGGTCAACAGATAATAAAGAAACAGTGTTATGAGAGTTGACATCTTATGAATAATTATTTTAAAAATCTGTTCATTTCTGTTCCTTCAACCCCAGATGGGTGAGTTGGTTCTACCAAGTTGTTCGGTCAAACTGTGATGAGAACACCACTTAAACAAGGTGCCAGTTGCTTTTATTTATTAAGTAAATTTATTCTAAGGTCATATTGCCAGAGTGTATGGTCAAGACAGTGTAAGGCAAATAACTGTGTATGTAATACAGGAGGCCCTTGGATACCTCTGGAAAGTCCTCTCAGAACAGCTGGGCCCCAATTCTTTTCCTGTGTCACATAAATGTCTGTTGGTATCAAGTTTTTGTTGTTTGGAGGTCAAATGCTAGAAACTTGACAGGCACTACAGAGGTGAACCTAAAGTTTTAAGTTCATTATAACCTTGTGGGACTCTTCCCTAAATTTTATGATGGAAAAGTTTGAGAGTGGGACTAGCTAATGAATTTCAAAATACAGGGTGGGGCAGAAGTAGGTTTACAGTATGAGTACAAGAAATACAAGGGTTTATTTGTGTATTACTTATTAATTATTGTATTATTTTCCATAGGAACAACTGTACACCTACTTTTGCCCCACCCTGTGTGGTCTGAGCTGCAATCCCATGCTCTCCCTGAGGGTGGAATCTGCCTGCTAAGTTGTCCCAGTGTAGAAAGGTGCCTGCTCTGTTGCCTTCAGGAAATAGACATGGACTCCTGTCTTGGGGGAGCTGCATGACAACTTTAGGCAGGATCTCCATTCCCCAAAACCTACTTCACAGGGCTGTTGATGAAGTTAAAGTGAATGTTTTCATTTGCTAGAAACTAATAACTTCATCTAATGTATAATACACCATTAATTTAGGGCAGTTTGAGTAGAAAATGAAAATAATAATACATAAAGCATATACATTGATTATAATACTATTTCAGAAAGATAAAACATACAAAATATCAACAATAAAGTTCTAACACATTTCTCAGTGGGTGGCCTGAAGACCACTTAAAATGCATTTTCCTGGGTTCCAACACAGAATTGTGGGAGAGGAGATAGAACTGGAATATTCCCTTCAAGAGCCTGCTCAGGTACAATCTAAACTCACCCCCAAACCTAGAACTTGGGACAAACGATCTCCTCCAAACACATTTTATAAAGATGACCTTTGTTCTAAATAAGCATCAAAGAGAAAAATCCACAAAATGCATCCACTGTGTGGGAGTGTATGGAAGGCGTGTGTGTGTGTGTGTGTGTGTGTGTGCTCACTACTTTATTCTCAGCCTGAGATAGTGATTCCTGAGTCCCAGCGAGGAGAACCCATCCTTGCATCCCTCCAGGATGGTTGTAGTGGAGGGCAAGCAGGCCTGGAAGTGAGGGCACATCTCTTACCGTCTCAATGACCTCAAGATTGTCAGTTAGCCTCTTTGAAACCCAGTTTCCCCTACTGCCACATGTATTGTTGTTTGATCCCATGACATGGCCCTGAGGAAGCAGGAAACCGAGGAGAAACTCTGTCTCTAAAGAGATGAGTGATTCCCCTCAGCATCTCAGGTAGGGAATGGCAGAAGAAAAGCAGCAACCTGGGCTTTTGGGCTATGAACCCAGTGCTGTGTCCTCTGCATAATCACAGTGTTTATGCATATATACAACTCGAACTTTCTTTGGAGGTTAAATGGAGAGATGTTTAGGTCTAGGGTGACCAACTGTCCTGGTTCACCTGAGATTGAGGGGTTCCTGGGACATGAGACTTACAGGTTTAAAACTGGGACAATCCTGGGCAAATAAGGACAATGTGGTCACTGTTAGCTGGGCCATCAGTTTTTATAGTTGTTTTCAACCTTGGCTACAGAATAAGATCACCTGAATAGCTTAAAAATGCTGATGCTTAGACCATTGAATCTGAGTCCATATTATTATTTTTCTTAATCTCTGAAGGCTATTTTGATATATACTGAAGATTGGGAACCCTGATTTAGAATACAATATCAATAACTTTCTTTTTCACCAGACTACACAAAAGAGATAAGCTCACATAATTGTCCACAATAAAGATGAAGAGAGTGGCTTAACAGTCTTACTGAAAGGCACATTGGAGAAGTTTAGTTTCCTCAAGGATGTAATAGCTGGAGTGAGCCCTCAATTGGCTAAACCAACCAATGGTAGTGCCAGGGGAACTCCGAGGACCACTGTGCCAGCTACAGCCCCAGGACTTGTGTGGGGAGACAGATGCTGCTCTGGAAAACCATTTCCATAGGCTGGCATCCAGTCCTCCTGGCTCATCTCAAGGAGGAGGCAGAGCATGGCCAATATGGTGTGATGAACACAGCTCTCTGAGGGTGGGAGTTTGCTTCCAACTACTGAATAAAATAAGCATATTCTGACAGGGTTAGTGGAGTCTGACTTATTTTTTTCTTTAAGAATTAAAGATTTTGGAAAGCCTCAAGGTAAATTCTTATAAGTAAAGAAGACTCTTTTCTGAATTAAGTATCAAGTGACATAGAGAATATGACTTAATAAATATTATCCCTGACCTGCCTTGTTTTTGTGATCCTGTGGCATATTCTGCATCATTGGTTGTTGTTTGAGAACAAATCAAAGTTGAGAATTCCATCTTATTTATGTATTTTATAAGTTCACATCAGAGTTAACTGGTGCCTATTCTATGACATGATTTGCCCATAGCCAGCTACAATGGCCAAAAATGACACTCAAGATAGATTTGGAACTAGAGTGTATATTGTTAGTGTTTTCTAAATTGTAAAAACAATAGCATTGAATATAATTTTGACCCAAAATTTTACTATTCCCCAACAATTATTTTCATTTTTGTGTTTCCACCTCGATCTTATTTTCAAATGACAATATCATTAAGAAGACAAGAGGAAACTAGAATTTCCTCAATACTTAGTACTCAGTAAACATCTCTGGATTGGGATGACTTTATAAGTTTTATATACAATTTAAATCTCTTTGAATGTACTCTGTGTGTGCACATGTGTGTTTACTAGATATAGTCAAGTGTACCTAGAATTTGGTCCCACTTCCTTTTCATGTGCTTTCCTGCACTTCAGAGTTTGAAAGGTAAAAACTGACATTTCTCAGGCTCCTTTGCAGCTAGATCAATACATTCAAATCAGATTCACTCATTAATCCATTACTTTGGGGATTTGGAGGCAGAAGTAAGGCAGAGCCTGAATTTGGCTGTTCATTTTTCTTTTCAGGTCCATCCAGCTCTGGAGATGTGAGCTGTTCTGGAGCCAATTCCAGTGTTCTAATTCGCATCTTTGTGGTTGTCAGGAGACATCTGTGTTGCAGTGATAGTGGCTTCTAAATCTTTGGGTCTCAGCTGCAGTGAAGTGTTCTTCTTGAAGGTGGCAGATATGCTAAAAACCCTGTAAGGATCAGTTCTGTAATGTTTTAGGAGTTGTTCACAGAAGCCCCGCCTAGAAGCTGTTCCTACAGAACTTCCAGGAACTTTATGAGCATCTAATTATCTATGTTAAATGCCTTCCTGTTAAAAACATTTAGAGTGGTTTCTGTTTTCTGCTCTGAATTTTATTTTATTTCAGAAAATAAAACAAAAAGGTTAGTATGTTTATTATAAAAAGTATTGGTAAGAAACGACCTCAAAATTTAAAAAATGAAAAAAATTAACAAATGAACCACTAGTTTCCACAGGGGAAATGAAAATGTATAGAAAGCTGCTGAAGTGAACCACTTTTTAGGAGCTGCCCTACGGAAAACTCACCCAGACCACTGGCAAAAGCAGATACACATGATGGGATCTCACTCTGTTGGCCACAAGCGATTACTTGTCCTCTAAGTACCATCTCTTACCTCCAACATTGGAAATAAAATCTCTGATGTTTTTCCAGGTAGCTGGAATGAAGACATGAAAAACTTTAGCCTGTGAACTGAGACATGGAAAAAGCTGATTTGTAGTGGGAAAGAAAATTAAACAAAGGATCTGAAAGAAGTAGAATTTTAAAAAAAGGTATAAAGAGAGAAAGAGAAAGAAATATCTCTTGGTTTCTATTTGTTCCTAAGGCCCCAAGTATAAATTTCCTGTTTTGCCTAAGGTCCATGTGTTCTGGCTACTCGCAGATAACAGTAATTCTAACCAATACCCTTACAATAACAGAAGGTAGTCTCAAAGAACATCTAGTCAACTGGTATTTTGGGGCACCTTTGTTCACAGAGCTTTGAATGAAGAATAGGGCTTTGAATAAGACCAAGCCTTCAACTTCATGAAGTTTACAATTGAGTAAGGAAAGAGCTACTGAGGAAGTAATTGTAAGGAAGCACAGGTTTCCTTAAGAGTGTACACACACCAGGATTGACATATCCTTGCTAAGTCACTTAGAATAGAGGACTACCCAGAATAAATCATTTATTCATTTGTGGTTAGGGAGGTCTGTTCCACATATCTGTGAAGCTTTTGTCCTCTCTTTAGGCGAGCACCCTTTTACTACTGTGATCAAATATCTAAAGTAGAAAATTTCCATGATGGAAGAAGGATGGACAGACTAAGAGCTGTACCTGAGACTCAAAGTGTGACTCAGAACAGGTCACAGAAGGTTTCTTGTTTATCCTACCAAGAATTGCTTTCCATCCTTGGTCATAGATGAGTGCCTTTGCTGTTATAGATGTTATGCACATATATCCATGATTTTTTCAGCATGGTACTTCTTTAATTTCAAAATCTACATGTGGAGATATGTATCATCATTTTCCTCTATGAGATCTCATACTAAGGAGATTTTAGAGCAGGATGAAAACATGGTTACATGGTAACATCTTTTGGGGTATTTAAAAAAGTCTATGGTTTTTAAAAGATGCTAGCGGATCTCTAGCTATAAGGGTCTAGCTAGAGATTCCTGGGCCTAGCTACAAGCTGGCTAATACTTGACCTGTTACGAGTTGAGGACTCTAATAATGAGACAATATTTGTCCAAGAGAAATACATTGGAATCATAAAGACTCAGTTCGGATGGCCCGACTCTGATTATTTCCAAGCTTCATGGTTTTCTAGTGCTTACTTTACTTATCTGCAAAGTGATGTGTTCCAGCTATATCCCATGATTCTCTTTTGACCAAAAGCCCAACCAAAAGGAAAACGAAAATGCAAAAGTACAAACAGAATATGAAAAGAGAGCATTTTATGCAGTAACCACATTGTCTGCAGACTACAAGTTGGTGTGAAACCCTGAACTAGAGGTAGCGGAAGATGGGCCAGGCTCAGCTCACGCCAACAAACATGTTATAGCCAGAGGATGCGTCACCCTGGTTAAATACCAGATGAATTAAAGGCCTGTGCCAGCAGCTGTGAAGAATGTCACTGGGACGCCATCTGATTGCTCAATGAATGCTATGAGTGAAGGGTGTCGGCTCCTAAGGGAAGGTCAGCCGCATTTCCAATGGTTCAACTGTGGGGTTTGGCTGGAGGCACCTACAGACATACAGGTGCTGGAAAATGTCTCTTCCTTGCAGTGTGCACTGGGACAGGCCAACTCCACACTGTCAGATGAAGTGTAGCATAGACAGCCTGAGTCGTGAAGGGAAAAGGCAGGACCTGGGGCAGGCAATGGGCTGGGCTGTGGGCGCAGAGGAGTCAGCCTATGTTGGAACTTATTTTTTATTTTTTTTAAGAGAGGACTAATTATCTTGTCTCTCTGTCTACTAGTTTTTATTACACATTTTCTGGGGGTGGGGGAGTGAGGGAGAGAGTGAATGTTGGTCCACTTGTATTCCCTACAATCCTGAGGATGCAGTGTCTGTGAGCCCCTGGACTCTCAGGTGGGGGCAAGTTTCCTTGTCTCTCTTCAGCTGGTGATGCTCTGTTTTTATTGTTTCACATGTCAAGCTCTGAAGTAAAATGTTAAGACATTATTCCATTGTCCAAAATAAATCAATGAGTTCACTAAATCTGAACTTCTCACGTCAATGGTCATGTAAAAAACATGGAGATTTTGTTAAACTAATGATTCTGATTCAGTGGGTCAGAGATCGGGCCAGAGATTTTGCCCTTCTAACAGGCCCCCAGATGACATCCAGGCTACTGGTCTATGGACTGCACTTTGAGAAGCAAGGTACTAGATGAACTTTCTGGGTGAACATCTCATGGCACCTATACTTCACTCAGGACTTTTTATACTTCCCAGTTTTGTATTTGCTTTTGTTTTTGAGTTTTGAGGATATATTACCTTTGCTTATCTTTAAACAGCTTTATTGAGATTTAATTTACATATCATTCAATTTTCACCCTTTTAAAGAGTACAGTTCAGTGGGTTTTAGTATATCCACAAAGTTTTGCAACCTTCATCCCTATCTAATTTTAGAACAATTTCATCACCCCCCAAAAGAAAGTTGTGATGGTTAATTTTGTGTGTCAACTTGTTTGCACCATGGGGTGTCCAGACACTTGGTAAAACATTTTCTGTGTGTGTCTGTGAGGATGTTTTGGATGAGATTAACATTTAAATCACTAGACTGAGTAAAGCAGGTTGCCCTTTCTAATGTGAATGAGACTTGCCAGTCACTTGAAAGGCTTGAATTGACACATCAGCTCTTCTTGTATCTCAAAGCTGCCAACCTTCAGAATGGAACTCTACCAGGGGCTGTCCTGGGTCCCAGCGTGTGGAGTCACTCTGCAGATCTTGAGACTTGTTAGCCTCCATAGTCACATGAGCTAATTCCTTATAATAATAAACACATATATCAACTCCTAATCTACTTTCTGCCTCTATGGATTTGCTGATTCTGGAGATTTCATGTAGATGGAATGAAACTATGTGGCCTTTGTGATTGCTTTCTTTCATTCAGCATGGTATCTTTAAAGTTCATCCATGTTATACTACCTTCTTTGCAGCCCTTTCAACCCCTCTGTGGATCTCAGCAGTGATGCAGGCAGATGAGCAGGCCTTGTTCACTGCTACAACTCCAGCACCAAGAATGGTGCCTGGGATTTACTAAGTGTTTAACGAATGCATGCAAGACCATGCCCACAAAGCTAGAGAACAATTTTAAGGGATACAGACAGAAAGAAGTGACCAAGAAGTCGCCGTATGTGTGTAAGGAGTGGCGGCACTGAGGTGACTGTGGTTGTTTTAACAGCTGCAGAGTTGCTAGCAAGGTGGGGTAGAAAGCATGACTAAGTGGCTTTCCAGGAACACATAAACCAAGTTTTCATGTAACCCTTTACCTGGGCTAGTTCTTCAGAGTGACTGACTTGGCTTCGAAGTTATTCCAAGAAGGTCCAGTTAATTTATGCATTTAAGTTAACTTATGCATTGATTATGGATGTTCATTTCAGCTTTAGAGAGCTGCCATGCCAGTCTTAGGAAATATGGAATGAATGACATAAAAATAATAAAAAAAATGAGGTCATTTTTAAAAAAATTTAATTATATCCAGCAAACATCAATTGCACACCTACTATATATAAAAATACTGTGGATATAAGGGTAAGCAAGATATCCTTCCTTTAAGAAGTCTGCAATGTAATCTGCGGTCATAACTTTTTGAAAGCTTTAAAAAATTAAAAATTAAGACATCCTTCCTTTAAGAAGTCTGCAATGTAATCTGTGGTCATATCTTTTTGAAAGCTTTAAAATGTGAAATGGTTTATTTACATTTGGTAGGCAAAATCTTTTGAACTGCGATTTCAAAACCCATTTTCTTCATATTTTTTCCAGGAGCTGTAGATATCTAAATAATGTTATTTCACTGTTAGATAAACACTAAAATAGGAGGACTAGAACACTAAAATCTTAAGCAGGAATCTTGAGTCCATTTGATAACTGTCTTCAGTTGTGTCCCTTTCCTCTTTCCTCTCCATCTCCAAGAAAGGTAACATTTACACATGCAAATCCACCCTGATCCTCTTCTGCTTAAAAGTTTTCCATAACCATTGACTTTATTATAGTCACAACTTAATTTATGCAGTGGTAACAAAATCAATCACCCTGTGTTATAAGTGAGGCACCGGAAATGAAATGACTCAGAAAAGTTCAAAATAAAAGAAACAGAAATATACTCTGACATGTTAACCATGTACACAGGTTTGCAGTATTATAAATAAACTAAATAGAATTCAAGTAAAAATGTAATTTAAAAAGGAGATTTTTACATTGAAAAACGGGTAACCACATTTAAAAATGATCAGTTACAAACCTTTAAGCTACTACTAATACATCAAGCAATAATTTGTAATTTTAGGAAAAATTAATAAAGCCAAAAGCATAATGGAGACCAATAAATTACCTCTCTCAAAATTTGACAAGTGGTGAGATGTAAAGGAATGAGTATGAAGGGCGCAATTAACTTTATATGTATCCAACAAAGAAGTAAGTTCACAGCATTTTCAAATATCCATGGAACAATGGCAGACTTGACAATGCCTGAACAACAAAGAAAAATCACAATAAATCTCCAGGGCAAAAATTATTCAGATCATATTCTCTGATGGCATTTTAATAAAACTAGATTTTAATGAGAAAATAAAAGTCCCCAAAAGATCAATTCACTTTAAAATTAAAACAATCACCCAGAATAGTCTAGTAACTCTTCAAAGAAATGAGATATCAAACTGATTACAAAGTTTTTAGGAATAAAAAGAAAACTTCATACAAAAAACTGTTTTGTGCCCTATGTTACTCATAGCCCAATCTGGAGTTTTCAACTGAATTTATTAGAAAAAAAGAAAAAGTGACAGATGACCTTTCTGTTTCCCCAAATCACATTAGAATGCCAGTACAGGTATTAACACGCTGTTGATTGACAAGGAGGGAGAGAAGAAAACTTCATGTGAGGATTTTCAGTTATTTTAGAAAGGTGAAAGTCACTTGATTTCACTGAGCAGTTTCAATTATTATCCAAGTGTCTATAGACAACGATATCTATAAGGAATGAGCAATTCACCCGAGAACCTCCATCAAGCTTGACTCTAAATGAGACTAGGAAGGTATGGAAGGTATGACTGAGTCACGGGGCTGACACAGGAGATGGCTTCAAAGCCTCTACACAGAGTATCTGGACTCGTGGGTTCTTTTTCACGATGGGGCCAAGCAACTGGCTCACCACAACTACCAACAAAACAATGAAGATGCATATTCCAGAGGACTTGAACCATCGAGGCCTAAATCTTGAGAACATCAAGATCAGTATAGAACAGAATAGCAAAGGAGCAGAAGGGTACTGAGAAGACAAAAACGGATTTCCTAACACTGCTCATCAGAATTCCAGCAGTCAGGAAAAAGTGGTTAACCAGTTTGGAGTAAGTGCATTAAAGATGCTAACATTTGAGGGTCCTTCAATAAAAATGGTATTTTGTAATTCCTACCCAATTCAACGAACTCACCTGTATACACAGAGCTTTCAATTAGCATTCTAGTGCCTAAATCTTAAACATGATGGGTCAACCAAGGGCCTCTGAGCATTTGGGGAACACCTAAATAAAGAGGAAATTCACCAAAACACAAAATAATTATAGCATGGCAGAAGAACGTTTCACAATAACTGTTAAATCTGAGAGATAAAGTAAAACATGTTGATAAATATTGAAAAGGCATAATCAGGTGATGAGAAAGATCTCTTGGAAATTGAGAATATGTTATTAGAAATATAAAATTCAGTAGGAGGATATGAAGATAAAGTTTATGAAATTCATGGAAGATGAGGAAAAAAATAAGCATATTGAAGGATCATCCCAAGAATGAAATCCATCGGGAGTTATGGAGAAAAAATTAGGAAAAGAGAGGAAAAGAAATTATCAAGAAAAATGGCAAGAAAATTATTTTAAAAAATTGCAAAACCAAAGAGCACTTTTACAGATTGAAAGGGCCAGTCAAAAGGAGTGCAAAATCTCATACCGATATCCATTTTTATAAAATCTCAAAATGCGGCAGATGAAAAGAAGATGCAAAACTAGGTTATAAACACAGAAATGAGAATGAAAATCATTGGATTTCTTAATATTAATGCTAGATGCTGTAAGATAGTGGAACGATACCTATGGAATGATGGGAAAATGATTTTTAAGCTAGAGTTCTGTATCTATCCAAGCTATTAATTACACAGAAAGCTAAAATTGAGGTATTGCACACCTATAAGGAATTACAGTTCATTCTTTTCAGAAAAAACAAATTTGGAGGATAGGCTCTGGGAAAATAAGTGAGTAAAACAAAAAATTAAAATATGAGATCCACGAAATATGGGATTTTATAGAAGAAAAAAATGAAAGGAAACTCTTGGACAAAAGCTATACAACTGGCTTAGAGAACTAGTCCAGAGAGAGTAGGAGACTGAAACCACTAGGCAGAGATGGAGTGAAAAAATATTTGTTATGCTTTAGTGTTTGGGAGAGAATTAATAGGTTTCACTTGGAGCATTTGGCAAATCATAGTTTTATGTAGATAGACCACATAACAAAAGACAAAGGTGAGACAAATATTATCTCCAGAAAAAACAAAAAGTGCACAGGAAAGACTACATGGCTCAATAGCAAAGTATATTGACACAGTCATAATATTGTAAATATTGACTATGATTTAAACCAAATGATAATATTAGAGAATGTTGAGTTCTATGGAGTTTCCATAACGGAGCAAAACATAACAGAAGTTAGTAGATAATATAGTGGAAACTTGGTTATTGAACCTAATTTTTTCCAGAAGGTGGTTTGAGAAGCAATTTGTTTGAAAACCAAATCATATTCATATGTACTCATTCTCTTCTCTGTTTTGTGCCTGAAAAACATGTGACTGATCATACAGGTATCAGCATAAAAGGGTTGTTGTGTTGAGAACTGAAGTTTTGTTCAACAACCAAGACATTTTCTTTCTGTGAACAACTTAGTCAAGAACCAAATTGTTCCAGATGGGACACATTTGATAACTGAGGTCTGACTGTATTTAGAACTGACAAATAATTAAATAAATAAATAAGAATAGAAGTGTTTTTACTTTTTGTAAAGACCAAATGAAATAGTAAAACATCTCACAGTGGTTTCTGCTGAGGAACAGAATGGGAATGGGAAGGAGTGAGGAGCAAGGGTACTGTTGACTTTTAAAAGTCAGCTTTTTAATAGCAATTGATTTTATAACTTTTGTCCTTATATTTTATTAAAGTCTTGTGTTAATTTTAAAAAGGAAAATATGTGTATAAGCACTAAACTTAGAAAGCCAAAAGGAAGACCAAAAGAAGAATGTGAAATAGAAATATTAATAAACATAAAACTGAAACAAAATAAAATAAGATAAAAATAATGAAAGCAGGCAGTCGATAAAACTGAAAGGCTATGCCCTGGCTGGCATGTTTCATTTGGCTGAGTGTCAGCCCATGAACCAAAAAGTCACCAGTTCAATTTCTTGTCAAGGCACATGCCTGGGCTGACGGTTTAGTCCCCTGTCGAGGGACACTAGAGATGCAACCAGTTGATTCTCTCTCACACTGTTCTTTCTCTCCTCTTTCTCCTTCCCTTCCCCTCTACCTAAAAAGTAGATAAATATATACGTAAATAAATATTTTTAAAAGACTGAAATGTTGTTCTTATACAAGCCCAATGCAACCGTAAAACTTTGGGGAAGTCTGATCAAGGAAAGGAAAGCACAGGAACCTCAAAAGACTCCAAATGGCCAAAGCCATCTTGGAAAGAAGAACAAAGCTGGAGGCATAATTCTTCCTGATTTCAAACTATCATACAAAGTTATAATAATGAAAATAGTATTGGCATAAAAACAAACATATAGGTTAATGGAACAAGTAGAAAATGCAGGAATAAGCCAATGCATATATGAGCAATTAATTTACAACAAAAGAGCCAAGATTATGTAATGAAGAAAGAACAGTCTCTTCAATAAATAAAGCTGGGAAAACTAGAGAGCCACATGCAAAAAATAAAATTGGACACTACCTTGCACCGTACGCAAAACTTAACTAAAATGGATCAAAGATTTGAGCTTAAAATTTGAGGCCACAAGTCTACTAGACAAAAACATAGACAGTAAGCTCCTTGAGATAGGTCTTGGCAATGATTTTTTTAATCTGCTGTCAAAAGAAAAAGCACAAGCAACAAAAACAAAAATAAAGAAGTGGGTCTGCATCAAATCAAAAAATGTCTGCACAGTAAAGGAAACCACAAACAAAATGAAAGTCAACCTACTGAATGGAAAAAATATTAGCAAATTATCTGATAAGGGGTTAATATCCACAATGTACAATGGGGGACCCCCAAAATGAAATTTATATATAAAAATTGTGTATTTACTATTACATATTTAAATTTCAGTCACCTTCCAAGTACTCTCCATTTAATGCAATACACCTATCAAGATGGTTTTTCCACTGATCCAGTGTTTGAAGTTGTCTATTTTGATGCCTTTTAGTGCTTCTGCTTTTGTTTTACCTTTTTCACACTGGCAAAACCGTTCCCTTTGAGGACTCTTTTCATCCAGGGACACATAAAAAGTTGACTGGGGTGAAAACAGGTGATTAGAGATGGTGGGACATAGGGATCATGCTGTTTTTGGTCAAAAACTGCAGAATACTCAGCATGGTGTGGGCAGGTGCACTCATAAATCATCCTCTTAAATCACCCATCATGAGATAGGCAAATGCATTGAAAGAGTCTTCAGAAAATTTCACTGAAGCCAAACACAGCCTCCCACAACAATACCAGCTGGTACACCGATACAGCTGGGTTTCCAGAACAATCATCTAGTGGGGGAAGCCTATACTACAAGGGGCTTGCTTTCCAGAAGATAATTCCATTTTGGGGGTGTCCCTCCACATATTTACAAATAAGTAAATAAACTCATACCTCATATGACTCAACAGACCAAAAATTACTAAATAAACCCAAGAAATCTGATAAAAAATTAGCAGATTATCTAAATAGAAAGTTTCCCAAAGAAGACACATTAATGGCCAATGGGTACATAATAGATGTTCAACATCACTAATCATTGGAGAAATGCAAATCAAGACCACAGTGAAATATTACCTCACACCTGTAGAATAACTATTATCAAGACATTAAGAAATAACAAGGGTTGGTGAGAATGTGGGAAAAAGGAAACCCCTGTGTGTACTGTTGGTAGGAATGTAAAGTGGTGTAGCCAGTATAGAGAACAGTATGAAAATTACTGATATTATAATTATACTAATAGAATTATAACATGATACATCAACTCCACTTCTGTGTATTTATCTAAAGAAAATAAGAACACAAATTCAAAAACATATATATGCACCCTCATGTTCACTGCAGCAATATTTACAATAGCTAAGATAGAGAAACAGAGTATGGGTCCGCTGATGGATGAATGAATAGAGAAAATGTCAGATATGCCCTCATGTACATATGTCATTTTAACATCTAGTTCTGACTCACATTTTACTAAATCAATAAAAGTAACCTATTAAAAACTTTGAACAAATATTGCACACATATAATGACATGATATTTGGAAACATCGTTATTTATGTTGGGAATAAGGCACAGATGCCTGTTCATGTATACAGTATCAGCGCTATTTTTGAAGTTCTAGTCAACACTTGAGATAAGTAGTTAAAAGGAACAGATACAAAATGAGTCATTTTTATTTTTAGTTAATATATTTATCTACAAAAACCCATATAATTTATTTACAATTTGTTTACAAGTTGAAAAACTACAACTAATAAAACTGGAGTTGGGTAGATGAATATAAGATGTACAGCAAAAAATACAACTATGTATCAACTATGTATCTGAAATAAACAATTATAAAATAAATAGAAAAGTCCCCTTTTCACAAATAGCAAGAGTAAAATAACATAAGTAACACGAGAATATACTTAACTGAAAATATGGAAGATGTATAAATACCCGATATCTATACAAATATATTTTCTGAAGAAGACCTAAGTAAATGAAAAGACATACTTGATTCTGGATAAGGAGAAACAATAATGGATCAACTCTTCCCAAATTATTTTATAAATTAACTGCCAACCCCAGTCAGTAAATCTCATTATCTACATGGCTAACTCCTTAACCTTCAAGCTGGGCTCACATGAGACTTTTCCTGCTCATCCCATTGGAATCTCATCCGTCCCCCACCACAGCACATTCACAGCCTTACCAACTCTCCTACTTCTTCTCATATCTGCTCAGCTATGTGCCCTCAGATGACCAGATTATTATTTATTATGTTTGTTGCTTACTGTTGGCCTTAGGCTGATAGAAATTTAATGCCAGTAGAGAAGGAATTGTCTGTTTTTATTCAATCAGATCTGCCCGTGTGTTATACCTAATAAAGGAGCTGCTCAAGAAATATTGCAATTTTTTTTTTTACTGACTGTCAGCTGACTTTTAACTCTACTTATGATGTGTTTGCCCTATGGAAGTTAGTTTTTGGGTTTATAAAAAATTAGTAGTAAAATATACTTTCTTAGTCAATCCAGAATTATATAATACCCACTTATATTTTAGCATAATGATTAAATCATTTAAAAAATAATAACTAAATTTGTCCTGGCTAGTGTGGATCAGTGGATTGGGAGCTGGCCTGTGAACCAAAGGGCTGCTGGTTTGATTCCCTGTAAGGGAACATGCCTGGGTTGTGGGCTAGGTCCACAGGTGGGGGTGTGCAAGAGGCAACTGATCAATGTATCTCTTGCACATTGATGTTTCTCTCCCTCTCCCTCCCTTTCCTGCTTTCTAAAAATAAATAAAATCTTATAAAATAAAAATAATAACTAAATTTCATTAAAATAGAAAACAATTCTATTTTTAATACTGGAAAAATAAAAAGTACTTCTGGAAGAATGCATATACTGGAAGGTCCAAGATAATTTAAGAAAGATACAGACTTTTATCCAACAGATACAGAAACATAATAGAAATCTGCAGAAATTAAATAGTGTGATAATGGTATTAAAAATAGACCAAAAATTAATAAAGAAAAATGGAGAAACCAGAACCTGACTCACAATGGGGAATCAATACATGATTAAGGTACAGAAAAGATGGTAATTTAATAAAATTATTGATGGGATAATTGTTATAGTTAGAAAAAACTTGTTATATCCCTTCTTCTCATAACAAGTACAAAAATTTCCATATAAATTTTGGAAATTTATAACACAAATTTACTGGAAAATAAATTGTATTTTTAAAAACTATTAAAATACTAGGCTAAACATAAATATGTATTATGTAATCTTAGCAAGAAAGTCATGGAATTTAGATACATCAAAGGAAAACTTGATATTTTACTCCCCCCAAAAGGGAAGTTACTTCCATATAGCAAATACACCATAAAAAAGGCAGTTGAAAGTCTATTAAAAATGTTTGCAACCCATTTAAGACAAGTGTTAAACATCAATACTACATAGTGAGCTTGAGAAAGTTAGTAAGTGGAGGTCCAACAACCCAACAGAAATGAAGTTGCCAAAAAATGTTGCAAGGAAATAGACATGTGAGCACAGTCTTTGGACCAAACTCAGCCGCGAAACCAGCACAGGGAAAGCCATAATGATAATCAGCTCATATTATCAGCTGAGGAAACATATCTAAACCACAGAATGTGACTCATTTGTGGGAGGCATTTTAATAACACAGTGCCTGGAAAGGTACTCAAGATACACAATGCTGATGATGTCAAAATTTCACTTCGCTGAAAACATGCTGAGATGCACTAGTTGAGCTAATTCTGTGGAAACGGAAACCAGCTCTCTAGAGAAAAAATCTAAAATTCTTAGTCCCTGTAGCTCAGATTTAGCTTCAGAAAAGTGTCTTTTTATCCCTCTATTTCCCATCAAAAACTGCTCACCAAAATTGTGATATATTAAGGGTGTCACTGGAGAATGGCACTGGCCAGAAAAATTTGTTTCTGTTTTTAATGCCACAATTCATTACATTTGATTCTGGAAATGTTCTAAGCTTGCCCAGACTGCCTGTGTATGTGCTGATGTCTTGCTTCCAAATGGCAACGGAGTAAGTGCCCTGCAGTGAATGCTGCATCATGAGACAGCAGTTAGGAAATAGCTTTAATTTGAAATAAAAATTTTATTTTTAAAGACTGAAACTTGTGGTCTATCGGAAAAGTGGAGAGGACAAGGAATATATTTTTCCTGGTTTATGAACAGAAAAAAAAATGGAATATGAAAAATGAGGGAACTTACCTAAATTCATAAAATGGATTGCTTTTCATTTGCATATTTTTCTATAATATCCTAACTGATATTCATTAAAACCATGAAAGGAAGTCAGTTTTTGCATTCTTACTCTTCATATATAGAAATAAAGATTCAGAATATATAAAGGTATATATAATTATATGTTTTACAAACTATAAAAAATATATAAATAAAATGTGATATACACACAATGGAATATAATGCAGCTTAAAAAAGAAGGAAATCCTGTCAAATACAATGATATGAATGAATCTGGAGGACATCATGCTAAGGAAAATAATCTAGTAACAGAAAGACATTTACTGTATGATCCACTTAATGAGAGATCTAAAATAGACAAACTCACAGGGCAGGGAGTAGAATGGTGGCTAACAAGAGTTGGAGTGAAAGAGAAATGGAGTGTTGCTACTTAATGGGTATATGATTTCAGTTATGAATAAACAAGTTCTAGACATCTGCTGTATAACATTTTGCCTATTGTTAACTATACTGTATTGTGTACTTAAAAATTTGTTAAGAGGATAGATAAGCTCTACCCCCTTACTTATCCTCTTACTTTAAATAAAATTTAAACTTTTAAAAGTAAAAGTATAAAAGGAGATGGCCATAAAAGCCAAGAAAAGAAGACACAGAAGAAATCACCTCTACTAACATCTTGAACTTGGACTTGTAGGAGCTCTGAGAAAATAAAGTTCTGCGTTTAAGACACCGGGTCTGTGGTATTTTGTTGCAGCAGCCCTAGCAAAACAATACAGAAGAATCCTTGTTGTCAGCCTGTTTTTCTTTACCAAGCTGAAATTGCATGAACAGGGCAATGGTGTCAGTCTGTTTTACAGAATTAGGAAAATTCGTCTTTCTGTACTGAAAACTAGATTCACACCTTGAATTGGACTTTCTGAGCCCAGGATGTGTAATTTCTGATTAATGGGAGGTGAAGAATGGAGAATACATTACTCAGTTTATGGTAATGTTTTCTATACTTTCATGTCCTAATTAAGCATACTCATTAGTTTGGCATATTTTCTAAAATAACCCACTGTATACGCCCCACTAATAAATGACATGTAGAGAGGTGACAATAGTACAAGTCAGAAATAGGCTGTTCAAGCCCTCTGGTAGGGGAGGAATGAAAGCATGAGGCTTTGATAGGTCAAACCTAGGTGTTGACAATAACCATTCCTTGGCCAAGCACCACAGAACCCGCTCCCATGAAACAAGTTGAACTTCTTGAAAGTTTGTAATCTTGGAATGAGTTTTAGATCACAGTCCAGAGAAGAATGTTTGCAAGAGCACATATGAATTACTGGAGGATCTTGTTAAAATGCAGATCTGGTTAAGCAAGACTGGAGTAAGGGAATGAGATTCTTCATTTCTAACAGCAGGTATCTCCTAGGTAGTTTCAATGCTGCTGATTTGGGGACTATACTTGGAATAGAACTTGCAGTACTTGAAGAACAAAAGGGGAAAGAAGGTAAACCTTGGAGGCCTTGAAAGGAAATTTAGAGCCACTCACCCTCACTTTGAAGTTAAATACAAATTAAAATAACAAGACTGATGTTCTGTCTGGCAAAGCTCTGAAGATTTGATGAGACATCATTGCAGGAGAGAGTATGGAGTTCTCTTATGTGTCAATGGATGGAATGCTAATATTTTCACCTTTGACCCTAGCTATTAAAATGAAAAGGCACATAATTTTGTGTCTAATATTTTCACTTCTGCAAATATATGCTACAGATTTACTCACATTTGTGCAAAAACACATTATATACTTTCTGTAAAATAGATCTGTACATGAGTATATTTATATGATAGACATGCAAAAATATCTCTGGAACTCTACAGAAGAAAGAAATTCTAGTGTAACTGATACCGATAGACAGCCCTTTCAAACTGCTGGGAGTGGACTGTGTACAGGGAGCAGAAGAGGCCACCAGTGCAGATGGACCTAGGCCATGGGAATGGAAACTGAGCGCCACTGGGCAACAAGCCATGCTCGTCAAGGACAGAGGACAGAGATTCAAGCATTGGGGGCATGGTGTGCAGCCTGACAACACCTTTGCAAACTGCTTGCGGCCATGGTGAGGACACTGAGTTTCACTTCCATGAAGTGAGGCCATGTAGCCTGGGTAACCAAGTGCTTGCCCTGTGGACTCTTACCCCTGGCGCAGAGGTCCTGCTCCTGGCTACAGATCCCTTTCCCTTCCCACTGAGGCCAACTTTGGTGCTGTCTGCAAGGCCATGTGGGGTTTCCTGGGTCCCTTTACTTAAGCTTTTGTTTCAGTTGCTGTCCTCTAGTTGTTACTGAATGCAAATGGGACTAGGCTGTGGGTGAGGGGGGTTGTGGAGCAGATGCAGCACCATGTGAGTTTCCCCTGCCCCTGGGCAAGATGGCAGCGAAGAGAGCTTCTTACACTGAGCATGGCACAACACTAGCAAGATAACTGGATAGAGAAGAAAGCCCTCCTACCTACTTCCAATACCAGATTGGGGGTGGGACTAGGGGAAGGTAGGCACATATGCAGTAGGAGTCGAAATGGCTAGATTGTTGCTTGGCTGCCCTAAACAGTTACTGGTGGCTCTGCCACAGCTTCTGTGGTGCTGTCATCTATACAGGACATGAAAGTTGCAGGCAGGACTCAGGGAAACCCGGGAAACCTAGAAATGATACTTAGGCATTTCTGGTTTAACTAAGGAAAGGGAGGTGACTAGAGAGACTTCTAGTCAAGAGGGAGGTATAAGTAAACATGGCTTCCCTTCTAGAAAAAACTATAGCAGAAATTACAACTAGACTATGAAACAAGTATCACCCAGAATCATCAGAAAATTAAGCTATATAAAAGTCTGACGGCCAAGGAATTAAAAAAGTCACATTCATCCAGACAGGTAGGCAAGGAAGAGATGCAGAATGGGCAGCCTCAGACCCACATGTGGTGGATAAAAATTGGGATGAATACCTTGGGAGCAAGGGATTCCAGCCCCACACCAGACCACCCAGCCCAGGTTTCCAGTGCCAGGAAGATAAGTCCCTGTAACTTCTGGTTATAAACACCAGTGGGGTTGGGAGTAGTGGAAGAAACTGCAGAATTCTCAGGAGTCTCCTCTTAAAAAGCCTACAATGGGCTTAGGGCTTTGGCTGACTCACTCTCTTTGGCCTCCAGCACTAGGACAGCAGTTGGAAGGCCTCCTGTGGCATACAGGGAGGAACTGAAGTATCTGGCATCAGGGCAACTGCTGGGTGACAGCTTCTGTATGGACAACACTACAGAGGCCAGGCAGTGGTATTGTTCTTTCAGAACCCTTCTCCACAAAGAACAGAACAGTGACACCATATCAGAGACTCCATCAACCTGGTTCACATGGGTTGCCCCACCCTGGTGATTACATAAGGCTGTACCCCATCCAACTTACCAGTGTACTTTTCCGAAAGAAGCCATGCTACTAAGACAGGGGTCAAAATAGGTCTACTGAATACATAGAAACAAACACAGGGAAGCTGCCAAAATTAGGAGCCAAAGAAATATGGCCCAAATGAAAAAAAAAAAGAAAACTCCAGAAAAAGAACTAAAAATGGAGGTAAGCAATTTCTCAGATGCAGCGTTCAAAACACTGGTTATTAGGATGCTTAAGGAACTCATTAGGTAGTTCAATGGCATAAAAAAGACCCATAGAGAAACAAAAGTTACACTAAGTGAAATAAAGAAAAATTTACAGGGAACCAACAGTGGAGCAGGTGAAGCCGAGAATCAGATCGATGATTTGGAACATAAAGAAGAAAAAAACATTCAGTCAGAACGGCCACAAGAAAACAGAATTCAAAACAAAGGATAGGCTAAGTAGCCTCTGGGACAACTTCAAACATACCAACATTTGAATCATAGGGTTCTGGGAGAAGAAGAAAAAGGACAAGAAATTGGAAATCTATTTGAAAAAAATTATGAAAGAAAACTTCCCTATTTGGGGGGAAGAAATAGACATACAAATCCAGGAAGCACAGAGCATCCCAAACAAGATAGACCCAAAGAGGACCACACCAAGACACACCATAATGAAAATACCAAAGGTTAAAGGCAAAGAAAGAATCTTAAAAGTAGCAAGAGAATAATACACAGTTACCTATAAAGGAGTTCCCATAAGACTGTAAGCTGATTTCTCAAAAGAAACTTTGCATGCTAGAAATGACTGACAAGAAGTATTCAAAGTGATGAAAAGCAAGGACCTACAACCTAGATTACTCTTTCCAGCAAAGCTACCATTTAGAATTGAAGGGCAGATAAAGTGCTTCCCAGACAAATCAAAGCTAAAGGAATTCATCATCACCAAGCCATTTCCATATGACATATTAAAGGAACTTAAGAAAAAGAACATCAACACTATGAATATTAAAATGGCAATAAATTTGCAACTATCAGCAACTGAATCCAAAAAACAAACTAAGCAAGCATAACAGGAACTGAATCATAGATATGGAGATCATTTGGAGGGTTATCAGTTGAGAGGGGTAAGGGGAAAAATGGGGGATAGGGTGTAGTAATTAATAAGTACAAATTGGTACACATAAAATAGACAGGAGGATGTTAAGAATAGCATAGTGAATGGAGTAAGTGAAGTAGTCAAAGAACTTACATGCCTGAATCATGAGCATGAACTAAGGACATTGCTGGAGAGAATGGGGGTACCAGACTGGGAGGCACAAAGGGAAAAATTGGGACAGCTGTATTAGCATAATCAATAAAATATATATTTTAAAAAGGTTGAAATTGCAGCAGGGGTAGGTTCTGGACCAAAGAGGCCTATCAGTGTAGTCTGGGGAGAAGAAGGGATTCCTTGGGAAGTGGACCCACCCAAATCACATGACAGTTTAGGAAGGCAATTGGCATTCTGAGAACGCACTTGGTCTATTCCAAACACAAGTTAATATAAACTCAATAGCACACAGAAACTCACTCTTACTCATCATTTGCTGCCAGGGACCTGCACTTGGATGGTACACTAGCCTGTGCTCTCCATGTGCCATAAGACTGCAGCAGTCACGTGGCCTATGGCCTCCAGGAGGGAGTCTCTCTCTCTCACTGACCTGGCAGAACATCCTGGTGTGTTCACATGCTCTCCAGCCCAGGAGCATAGGACCTTGTGGCCCTAGAAGCCACATGGCCAATGGCGGCACTGGCTCCACCACACATTCAAAGAGGGAGACTGACGCCGGACAGCAGCTGGGAACAAGCTAAGCCACCTAGGTGACCACTTAGCAGCTGCTTCGGTCTCCAAGAGACAGTACTTTAAAATGGAGCGGGAACTCTGGGCAGTGCCTTTTACTTTGGTATTGCTGAGGATGGCTTGTTTGACTTCATTTTGTGGAGGCAATGAGCTTTGAGATGGGAAGCCCCTATTATCCTAGATCACACAGCATCTGAATGAAAACCTCTTCCCTTTCTCACCAGCCTCTGCCCCTAGAATTTGCTTTCTGTTGCAGCAAGCACCAGAATTCCCATTTTTGTTTGGTAACATAACATCTGACAGAGGAGAGGTTTTAAGGAACCAGGAGTTTGGGTTGGAAAATTTACTTCTCACTTTTGTACTTGCTGGGGGATTTTTTCCATATTCATGAATTAATTTTTTAGCTTAAAAAAGGGAGAGGGTTGGTGTGGGGGAGAGCAGTAAGGCCAAAAAAGGGGGGGGTGATACTTTAGGTATCTAGGAGAAGAAATTTATGCAGGCCAGTTTAGAAAACAGAAAATGTATTGTAGATACACATGTGGACTGAACTGTACTTGGAACATCTTAAGGTACCAAAGCACAGAAAGCAGACTCACCATCTTCCTGAGCCTCCGTCTCTGTCTCTTCTTCCGTTCTGTACACATCGGCATTCTCACCCTGGGCTCTTCATTTTTTTCTCTAGCTCCTACCCCTCCCATAGCCCTAACTCTGTCTCATACAGTCTTTCAATTTCTCATTCTGATTTTTGGTTCTCCCAGTAGTACCTTATTCCGTTTTCTGAAAGGTGGACTCATGGAAACAGCCTGACCATATTATGACTCACTGGATATGGGACACGGCTGCCCTGGGGACAGTTCTCCCTTGTCCCATGGCCTGGAGGGTAGAATGATTCCTATGTCTTTTTCAGAGGCTGCCGGTCTGCTGTTTCATATGAAAATTGTTTTAAATGGAATAAACACCATGACTGATATTTCTAATAGAGATCCTTTCTTCAAATCACCTCTTTCTTGGAGATTTTGTCTCACCATCTAAAGATAAACAAAAATCTGCATGCTAGCATTTCTCCAGTCTTCTGTGGCATGTAACTTCGTATCTTTTTGTTCATGAGCTGACCATTCCCACCTGTGCACCTGCCCCACTGCCAAACTTCCCTACCCGCAGCCCTTTACGCTGTCCCTTACATGTATGTAAGCTCTACAACAGGCTGCCTTCATCCTTTAACTTCTCCAAGGCTCTGTCCTTCAAAAGCCTCAGGAGGTCTCTGGCCATCTTCCATGTGTGGGCCCGTGACCGGTTTTCTTCTGACTCCTCTGCCAAGCCCAATCCACTCATAGACCATAGATGGAATGAGAAGGGCATTGTTTTCCCATTTACCAAAAGATTGACAAATGCAGATAGGATCACACCCCAGAGGCTGAGAAACAGCACTCCTGTGAATTCCTGAGTAAAAAACCAAATTGTTGTGTGTCTTTTTCAGCTGTGGTTTTTTTTATAACTCACTAGCTTAGCAAAATACAGATGAAGGAAATAGAGTTTTACAGCTAGATGTTTTTCAATGCTGCATTTGAACAAAACATTTTTAAGGTTCTTCCCCACTTCCTCCTCTGATGCTCCACTGAGCATATATATTCCTTAGTCCAAAGTAACTTTACACTTTGGAAGCAATTCTTTTAGATTTACAACCCCTCACCTGATTCTCTGCAGAGGAACAGCCCTGGGAGAGGGGCAAAGAATCTGCAGTTCAGTATTCAGAGTAGCATCTCTTGCTTCCCCTCTTACTGGAAGAAATAAAGTTTTTTTTTCTAAATGAAACTAAACAAAACATTGGAGAAAAGTGATGCCCAGCCTCTCTATATTAATGTGGTTGGCATCTCTGCCCTCACTCCCCACAGCACCTGTTCAGTGTTTTTGAAAATTAGGGATTCTCAACAGATGGAGACTTTGGCTGCTTCCATGAATACATGGGGGAGTCCCTGTTCATCACGTTTCTTCTGGACCTAATGGTACCAACTTTTCCATCGTAACCCTTCGCACCTTCATTGGTGCTATTAAAATTATTTTAAAAATAAAACATTTGTGTTTATATGGGTGGTTGCAAAGATGCAACACGGGATCTAACTGGCTTTTAACGAAAGCTAGGACAGGATTCAACTGAACTTTGAAATGTGAAAACTATCACTTATATCCCTGACCCTCTCAGCAGGAAAGGAGATTTCAGCTTGGGCTACTAACAGTCAGTCCGAATGGTAGAAACCCAATGAGCAGAGGAGATGGACAGCCCGTAGTGAAGAGCACACAGGTAAACCAAGGGTATTCACAAGGGAAAAAGCCAAACAGACTTTTTTCTAACTTTGCCTATCTCTGAGGAATTACTTAGCCGGGCATGCTGGCTGCAAAGAGAAATGCTGTGACTAGAGTACAGTCCCCTCTCCCTTCTGCCCAACAGTCTAAACATGAAGAAATCTAATCTGGATGTTCTTTTCTTGTCAGCACAAGAAAGTGGTGCCACCAACAGTGAACTAGGGTCCCCTTTTCTCCACAACCTCTCCAACACTTGTTGTTTATGTTGGCTACTGCTAGGATTATACCTAAGAACCCTGAAACACCAATCCAAAAGAACCTATGCACCCCAATGTTCATAGCAGCACAATTTACAATAGCCAAGAGTTGGAAGCAACCTAGGTGCCCATCAGTAAATGAATGGATACAAAAACTATGGTACATTTACACAATGGAATTCTATGCAGCTGAAAGAAAGGAGGAGCTCCTACCCTTTGCAACAGCATGGATGGAACCGGAAAGCATTATGCTGAGTGAAATAAGCCAGGCAGTGAAAGACAAATACCATATGATCTCACCTTTAACAGGAACTTAAACAAAACAAACAAGCAAGCAAAATATAACCAAAGAGACTGAAATTGAGAACAGGCTGACAGTGCCCAGAGGGGAAAGGGGAGGGAATTTCAGGGGAAAAGGGGAAGGATTCACAGGAACAAGTATAAAGGACACATGGACAAACACTAAGGGGGGGTGGAAATGGGAGGGAGGTGGGGAGCACTGGGGGGTGGGCTGGGATGGGAGTAAAAGACAGAAAACTGTACTTGAACAATAATTAAATTAAAAAAAAATTTAAAGAAAGAAAGTAATGCCAAATGCCACTGTCCAAAATGAAGCTCAAAGTTTTAAAGTTAATACAAATAGCATAATGAATAAGGATTTCAATGAAGTCTGAGCAAGAAACAGTTTAATTTATATAGCTGTGAATTGGTTAGGTTGGTAGCTTTTTTCTAAACTCCTAAGGAGATGAATTTTAAAAACAATAATAATAAGTTTTAATAATCACCAGTTCTTTTTCTTTTTTTCCTCCTCAGTCTTTCGTCTTTATTTTTTTGTTGGTATCGTAGCTGCTTGTTGTTCCATTTTTAACTTTTCCTTATCTCGATGGTTTTTTTTTCCTCTCTAAATTTTTCTGAAGAGAAATAGATCAATAAAAGACACAAAGACATCAAAACAGAAGCCAGAAAACGATCTGGTACTTGGAAGGAGAGTATTGACCAAAACCTAGGAGGGTGCTGGGGACACGGCAGGCTATCTGAGAGGAGAGCCAATAATGCTGACAGAGTCTGATCTGGCTGGGATTTGGTTAATGAACTTCTCCCCTGCCCACATCTACGAGAAGAAGATGAACTGGAAATGTAGCTCACCACACGCTATTCTGTCATGTTTCTCCTCATTCAACCTTTGAAAGAGCAGAATGCCTGTTTACTTGGATGGGATCATTTTGGGTCTCTGTCCCATTAGTTTCAGAATGTCTGAACCTAATAATCTCCCCAAGACCCAAGTATCACTGAATTTGGCTAAATGAGAAGTGTCTGAGAACCTCAGGTACGACTTTCAGGTTCAAGCTGCCATTTGGGTGGGTGAAATGAATATGTCCTGTGTTAGAGACACCATTAATTTAATGGCTGTGGGTGGGTGGTGGCAATCGAGAAATAAGCATTAGTGGTTGGGGAAAAGTGCTGAGGTGAATGTCCCATCCTTGGTGTTAGGAGGACTGGGTTTGACAGCCATCTTGTTGATAGTTCAGTGCTTTCACTGAATAGAAAAATTATTTAACAACTGGGCAATATCTGAAAATGTCTTTGAATTTCTCTGTAGCTTTTCATGCTATGTCATACCAATTCACGAGGCTGGGGGCACTCAAAGAATAAAGTTACAGCCATTTTTCTATTATATGAGAAAAAATAGCTGGAAACAGTTGTTTTTCTCCAACTCACATTTTTACATGTCAGCAGATGGCATTGAGCAATTTTACATGTGACTTCATGGTGGTGACATTTCTTTCTTTCATATATTTTAGTCTGTTTGTTAGTTATGAAATACCTTTTCAAAATCTCTCCTTTCTTCCTTTTTCCATCTCCTACACACAGCTACCACCTCAATTGTTTTTTCTCACCAAGTATGCTCTCATATGACCCCCCACACACCCAAGTGTGAAAATGACTTGGTCTGAACAGTCACTTACACAGCAGATAAATTCCATCATGGCTAAATGGGAGATTTTACACCTAATTTCTTCCTGATTGTTCTATTACTTGTGACACAAACTCATTTCCTTTTCAGTATTTTTCTCTTCCTTATGTTTCTAAAAGTAGTTGTCACTAATAACAAGTAAAAGGAAAATATAGTCTTAATGTACGCTTTTGAGATTTAGGTTTTTCCCTGAATTTGTTTCAGCATTAATGGTGGGTGTCTTGTAGTGTGGGGAAAAACACTCTAACAGTGGCTCTCCGCAAAGGTTAAAATTTGTTTGCTGAATATTTGCGGAACACTTACTATGTGCACAGAACTATCACGTTATGGAGAATGTGAAAAATACACGCACAGCAGTGGCAGGCCTTCCGTGTTCCAGTCAGGACCCCTTTAGTCATTTTTAAAGGGATCTTCCCCATCTTCTTCAAAACGGACACAAATCTGATTCCTGAGCAATCATTGTCCTTTACCTGGCTCATTGTAACAGCTTCCTAACGGGCCTCCCACCTTTTCCTGGGCCTTCCGACAGTTGATTCTCTATGAAGAGCCAGAATGATACTTTTAAACCAAGCCAACTTATGATGCTAGTTTAAAATCTTATGAATGACTTCCCATCTGACTCATGGAAAGGGGGTTGTCCTCGTGTCCCTAGTATCTGGTCTCTCCCTGCTACTCTGTCTTCGTCTTTTACTCCTCCTCCTCCTCTCTTCCTTCCCTCTCTCACTGCTCAGTTCTCTTGTTACTTCAACATGTCAAAAACCCTGCCTCTGGGCCTTTGCGCTTCCTGTTCTCTTTGTCTAGAAAGCTCTCTCCTTAGATCTCTGCATTGTTTGCTCTGACACTTCCTTTATATCTCTATTAACACACTACCTTTTAAGTGAGCACTTTCCTGATTACCAGTTTCCTGGTTAATTTACTCTCCATATGAGGTCCTGGAGGGTAGGATCTTTGTCTATTTTTTTTTAAGATTTTATTTACTTATCTTTAGAGGGGAAGGAGAGGGGAAGAGAAACATCAATGTATGGTTGCCTCTAGTGCATCCCCTGCTGGGAACTGGCCTTCAGGGAACTGGCCTGCAACCCAGGCATGTGCCCTGACTGGGAATCGAACCGAGATCCTCTGGTTCGCAGGCCTGCACTCAATCCACTGAGCTATACCAGCCAGGGCTTGATCTTTGTCTATTTTGTTCAGTATTTTGTTCCCAGGATCTGGAGTAGTGTTTGGCACATAAAATATTTGTGAATAAATATGTGTGAAACCTATTTTATTCTTCGTCTTCACTGACAGAACACTGAGTTTATTTAAAGTGGTGATGTGCCATCTAAAAGACTGTATTTTCTCAGCCTTTCTGTGTCCAGGAGTGGTTGTTTAGACTTAAGCCCAGGTCACTGCATGCGTATGGGACTTCCGGCAAGCCTAAGGAGAGGGAATGACTCATCCAGAAAACAGATATTTTATTCCTCCTTATTTCCCCTTTGTTGACATAGAATATGGACTTGATGGCTGAAATTCCAGCAGCCACACTGTGTCAATAAAAACACTGTAATGATTAAGGCTACAGGGCAAAGATAGAGAAGTAAAGTGTTATAAAGAGTCTGGTTTCCTCTTACAGGTACCGGTCTTGGCCTGCTTGTCATATCATTTTTTTACACTAAAAGAAAATAAAACAGTCACTTGTTTAAGTGACTGTTATTTCAGGTCTCTATCACAGGCAAAAAAAAAAAATAGAATTACTAACTGATGCAATGGCCATTTTTCTCCAGAAGCTCATATTCATTTGAGAAGGTATATGAAGTTTGACCAGAAAATATCCAGACATGTAATATGAAACATGGAAACATGTACTGAAGAAGGTACAAAATACAAGAAACATTGTACATAGGACAATGACACCTTAGTCCCCTTCAGAGTAGGTTGCCAGGTTACATCGATGTCATGCAAACTGTTCTCGTTATGTTAACAATGGCTGGACTTTTTCCAGAAAGACCTCACAAATACAAAAAAAATGTAAATAGGGTAATTAAAAGAAGTGGGCCTAATAAACTGCTACAGGAAGGGTATGGCATGCAATGTTACAAATTCAGAAAAGGCAAATACTGAGAGGCTTCATGGCAGTGGTCAGAAGTTGGCTGAGGAGCAAAGGTGCTGACCAAATATTTGGATGCAGCAGATACTAGGTATGTTTCAGGATAGCTTGTCAAGGTTGGCTGAGCACAACAGACGTAGGAAATTGTTAGAAGATTATGATTTGAAAAGAAGATGGGGACTGAGTACACAGGGCTAGAAGTGGTGACAGTGGAACAAAAACAAAGAATGGAAATGAGAAAAACATCAAAGAATTTGGTAATGGGAAGCAAAAGAATAAGGGTGGTCAGACAAGCAGAGACTTTTGAGAGAGCCTGGAGCCAGTCATGAAAATAGGGAGGTCAGGATGAGTTTTTAAGGGGAGGTGAAGAGTCAGACTTTAGACATATCCGATTCAATGTGTCAGTCTGATACCTGCATGGAGCAGTCTGGTAAATGACTAGGGATGCAGAGGCAGGACGAGGAAAAGGAGTCTGTGGTGATGATGATGATGGTATATGTAAAAAAGGTAAGAAAAGGTTTGGGACAGGAAGCCCAGCTGAAGCTCTTCACCACTGAAATTAATCTGAAGCTGTAAATTTCATCAATTCAAAATTATCTTTTAAAAATCAGTAAAATGTTGCCTCATGGCAAGGACTAGAACAATCCGACATTCTTTTTGTTTCTACTTTCTCAAAACTTTTCTGGATGAGAATCACTTTCTAAGTTAATAGATTCCTTAGTCACATGAGGCCGAACGCATCACAGCCAGGAATCTGGGAGCTCAGGTCGCCTGCCTAGAGCAGAGAGGAAGTAACTTCCGGAGGACCGGCAACAAGCTGGCTTCCAAGTAATGACGGAACTAAAGTATAGGTTCCCTGACAGAAGGCACTTTGCTTTACTGCTACATTGCCAGCGCTTAGGATGGTGCCAGGCACACAGGAAGCACCCAGTGAGTTTGCTGAGTGTGGAATGAATATGTGAAGAAGGGCTGTATCATATATCATTTTTTCTGGATTTTAATTTATTTGGCTTTTCTATCTTTTCTTGAGCCTTTCTTTTTACACTTTATTTTGACTATGTCATCCACTCAATTCTGGTTTTTAAGTTTTTAGTGAAGAGCAGAATGACAGCTAGTGGGGGGATCGGGGGTGGAGGGACCGAGCAAAAAGGAAAAGAGACTCATGGACATGGACGGCAGTGTGACGACCGCTGTGGGGAGAGTGGTATGAGGGGACTAGAAGTTAATGTAAAAGTACAATAAAGATGAAATATTTTACAGAAAAAAGATTTGGTAAAGAGATTTAAAATAATTACTTAAATTACTGGAATCTATTCCATAACTTCTGTAATTCTTTCCTATTTCATTCCAAGTGCAGCAAATTTTTTTCTCTTTCATGGTCTCACTGAGTGTATCAGCTTTTATTATGGTCTTACTCTATCAGGTTTTTATGCATTATATTCAGGAACTTGAAGAAACGTAACTTAGTTTCATTTATTTATTTTTATTAGTTTAAGCTTTTAAATGAACTTTTTACTGTAAATCTACATTTGATTTTGTCAAAACTTTTTTTTCGGTACCTATTGAAATGATAATTTTTTAATCTATTAGTATAGTATTAATAACTCTAGGATGTTGATTTAAACCAACATAGACCATGAGTGGCTATGATGAATTATCCTTTTTATATACTGTTGAACTATTTGCTAAATTTTGAAAAAGAAAGTTTTCTTCTATATCTTGTGGGATATTGTTCTACAGTTTTCTTTTCTTATAACATCTGATTTGGTATTAGAGTGGGGATATTGTTCTATAGTTTTCTCTTCTTATAACATCTGATTTGGTGTTAGAGTAATGCTGGCTTCATACAATGAATAGAGAAGTACTTTTTTCCTTTTGAGTTTTTGGAAGAATTTGTGTAGAATTGATGTTATTTTATATCAATTCTTTCAATGTTTGGTAGAATTCACTAATAAAGTCATTTGGCCTGAGTTTTCCTTGCAGTAAGTTTGTTCTATGAGTATGTATGTCAGTCCTTATAATATCACTACAAAATTGGCACTTTTATTCTCAGTTTTAATCAAAGTAACTGAATTTTAGGGAAGTTAAGCACAAAACACATACCTAGTAAATAATAGAGCAATGATTTAAATTTAGGTCTTTCTTCCTCTAGAATCAGATACTGCAACCACACATGAACTGTACATTTTTTTAGTCTAGTAATAGGCATTGGAGTAGGACATGTAGTCTTTAATTCATCTATTTGTTCATTCAGCCACTTATTTCTTGCTATCATCCAACAACAATGTTAAATATTTACTAGAAGGCCTCATCATGTGTCAGGCTCTGTGTACTAGGCATGCTAACTAGAGACCCAAGAAATGAGGTAGGTGTTCAGGATATTATTGAGGACAAGAGTAAATGTTTCCTGTATGTATTCAGAAAGAGAGATTCTTAGCGATGACTGTCTCTCTGTATTACAGTATTTTGAGCAACTCTGCCCATCTAACTCTCTCCAGTACATCTTCTAACTCATATCCCATGATTTTATACTCCCTTGTGCTTAAGAAACTTTTTGCCTGGATGCCAGTTTAGATTAGTACCACCAATAAAATCATACCACTCCTTGACAAGTAAACAATCTCAGCCCCTATATACCTGCTGCCATGCTAGCTAGGCAAGCCAAAATGCTCTGATTTGAGATTTTCAAGAAGCACTTGAAGCTAAGTCTACATAATTTCCTTAGCAATCAAAAAGACAACCTTCCCTCCTCACCCCTCACCCCACCAGTGCTTTATGGTTTCTCACCAACAGTTCTGAAATACAAATGTCCTGGCGTTTTTTTCTTGCTAGTTAGAGACAGAGTGAAATCATTAGGGAGTTACAAGGAGATTCTCAATTATATATTTTTCTTTAACCTGAGACTAAATTTAAAAACACTTTTTGAATATTTTTCAGCTGGGTTAAGGATGCTGGGATTGAAATGTTCCTACACTTAATGAAAGGTTGTTGCCAGTGGGGGTTTTGCCAATTTAAAAAATAAAGCAGCGTATCTCCAAAGCAACAAATACGTCGCAAGAACTGGAGGCCAAGAGGCTAAAAACAAGTGAACCACCCCCCCAAACTCAACCCTAACATCTGCTTAGGTACATGTCAATACTTCGTGGAAAAAAATGAAACCTACATCGGTCATGGTTTCTAGACCCACGCATGTGGCATAGGCTTTGACAGGTCCAGCTGGAAAGCAGGACTCAGACAGAGGTAGCTTTGAGCTTGTACCCATGAGCCTCTGGATTAGCAGGAACTTGACCTTAAGTTTTGAAAGATGCTCTCGAATTTCCTGATTAAACACCACAGACAATCAGATGATGACGGACACAGTTTAAAAATATCTTTAGTCCACGTAATCATGCTATAAATGAGGAAACTGAAGCACAAGAAGGCTAATTAATTCAGCTAATATCCAACTTGTAGGTAGCAGTAAATTGAACTCAGACCAGAACCAGGTCCCATGACTGAGAAAGTACATCACACAGCTTCCTCTGCATCACACAGCTTTTATACAGGTAACAAACATAAAGCAGAATGAAGCTTAAGTCTCTGATTAGTTCTGCTTTTATCTGAAGACTCATGAACCTGCCATACTCTAACATATAATATACAACTTATACCGAGTAATGAAAATGTGGTATGTGGCAAAACTGAAATGATAAACAAAATCAGGACAAGATAATGGAAACTTATGAAGATTCAATGAGATGTTACATATAAATCACTTAATAAAGACTTTCGCACCTTTGTAGAGCTTAATAAATTCAAACAGTACCTAGAACATATAGGCACACAATTAATATTTGTTTTTATCAATGAATATTTATCTTTCTTCTTATTAATGTTCCTTCTGGAATATATCCTAGTTGTGTTGAAAATAAAGAAAGCTGTCTCTTTATTTTCCATTGTGAATTCACGGCGATAGGGAAGAATGTGTCTGCTGCGTACGCCTCATTTCAGTTCACTAACCCAGACTCTCAGTGTTTAGCTACACAGTGGGGTGGACAGGCCTGGGATCTCTCCACTGAGGGAAAAGGCAACTGGACTCTTATTTGGTGTTGTGGTAACAACTGCTGGTGGCCGACTCTTCAGTTAACTACAGTCATGAGCTGCTTATCAACAGAAATACATCCTGAAAAGGGCTTTATTAGGTGATTTTGTTCGTGTGCAAACATGATCCACCTAGGCTCTATGGTACAGCCTATGGCTCCCAGGCTACAAACCTGTGCTGCATGTTACTGTGCTGAATACTTCAGGCAATTGTAACACAATGGTGAATATCTGTGTACCTAAACATAGAAAAGGTACAGCAGAAACATGGTATAAATGGTAAAAAATGGCCCATGTGTGTGGAGTACTTCCCATGAATGAAGCCTGGAAGACTAGAAGTTGTTCTGTGTGAGTCAGTCAGTGATTGCTGAATGAATGTAAAGGCCTAGTACATGACTGTATATTACTGTATACTTTTTAAAGCCTGTACACTTAGGCTACACTAAATTATCTTTATAAAACAATAAAAGATAAAATCAAACACAAGAGAAAATGATGCAATCAGGAGAGATGGTAAACACAAGATGTAAGAGGCCCCTGCCAGAGTAACACAGCTTACTGTTTTAGAGCAAACTTTTTATTTTTTTCTTTAATTTTCTCCACTTACTGAGTTTTAGAGATAGAGAAAGGAAAGCACCAATTTGCTGTTCTACTTATTTATGCATTTGCTTATTCTTGTATGTGCCCTGACCAGAGATTGAACCTGCAACTTTCATCTTATTGGGACAATGCTTTAACTAACTGACCTACCTGGCCAGGGCTCAAACTTTTTTTTTTTTCAGTAGGAAGAGTACACTCCAAAATAATGATAAAGAGTACAGTACAGTAAACGCATAAACCAGTAGCATAGCTGTCATCAAATGTTATGTACTGTACATAGTTCTATGTGCTATACTTTTGTAGGACAGGCAGCACAGTGGGTTTGTTTACACCAGCATTACCACAAACACATGGGCGATGTGCTGTGCTATGATGTCACTCACAGTAAGAATTTTTCAGCCCTGTTATAATTTTATGGGATGACTGTTGTATATGTGGTCCATTGTTGACCATAACATTGTTGTGTAGTGCAGGACTGTATTGCCCCTAAAGTGTGCATGACAAATAAGCACAAAGCTATTGTGAAACTTATTTGTTGGTAGAGTAGAGAAGAGAAAGATAAGACTCCACGGGGAAAGGGAAAAAGGGAGGGTGAGATCTTTAAGAGAAGATTTTCATGGAGGAATAATTTAGGAGTTAAATTTTCCTCTCTCTTTTAAGAACTAAAGGCACTGATTTGTATTTGAAACAAGTATTGCTGACCACAATCTCCAACTCTTCATGAGACAGTGACAAAGGACTACAGAAAAAAATACTCTTGTTTCCTTACAGTAATATATGGGGAAATCAACACAGGTTTCAGAATCTTACTGATATGTGTCTGAATACTGGTTCCTGACTTAATAGACCTTGTGCAATATATTAACAATAGCCTCAACTTTCCTAGCTGTAAAATGGGGATATTAGAAGCTACCCAGAGAGGACTTGTGAGCAGATGTACCTGAAACACCTTGCTCAGAGGTGAAGTTTGTTTAGTCCAGCTGCCCAAGCACCTCCAAATTACCACAGGTCCTGTCCTCCAAAAATGCCCCATTGTAAGCCTGACTTTCATGGGTGGAGATTGGGTCTCATCAGAACAACTGTACTCAATTCTTTCTCTTTTCTTTCTACTTTCTTGGGCACCAATTTGACTGCTACCACTGCTTTGTGGGTAGGACCTAGATATCTAGTAGGAATTCAGTAAATTCTAATCACTCCTCAGCAATTGCACTGCAAGAAAATACTTAGACTCAAAGAACAAAATGTAGGCAACTCACTAAAAGAAACTGGAGAGTTGGTAAGTTGGTAGGTAACTAGTTATGGTCTGATGCTTACTTGAGAAAAACCACAGTAAAGAGTGGTTGACAATGAGAAATGATAAGATGGTGTTGACAGCTATTATGAAATCTAGAAGCCAATTACACTGTTTGTGGCAAACAGAGATATGAAGCACGAAATCAGTGAACATTTGCTGATGATAGTGAATAACAATACGGTGTAAACCACAATAATCAAGAACTATGCTCAGCATACAAAGACTGATGAGGGGATTTTACTTGACTTGATCAAAAAGTTGTCAAGTAGAATGTATTGTGGAGGCTATCATAATGAGTTGAAAATTATTTTAACTTAAAAACATTTTATCTTGAGGCCATTGTACATTGATATGCAGATGTAAGAAATAGTACAGCGATATCCCAGGTACCCTGTGTCCCTATCGCCTCTATGGCACCTACTTGCAGAGCTAATGTACAATTTCCCAACCAGGACATTGACACTGATCACTGTTGAAATACAGAAGAGTCCCATTCCCACACAGGCCCCTCCCGTTATCATTTTACACTCAAACTCATTTCCCTCCTGCCCTCATTCCTTCCTTAATGCCTGGCAATCTCTAATCTGTTCTCCATTTCTATAATTTTGTTGTCTCAAGATATTACATAAATGGAAAAACAGCATGTAAACTTTGGGGACTGGCTTTCTTTTTTCCCCCACTCAGCACAATTCTCCAAATTTTCATCAGAGTCATTGGTTGAATTGATAGTTCATTCCTGTTTGTCACTGAAGAGTGTTCCGTGAAGAGGCAGATATGTGTCACAGTTTGTTTAACCATTAACCTGCTGAAGACCATCTGAGTTGTTTCCAGTTTGGAGCTATTATGAATAAAGTGTCTATAAATATTCATGTATAAATTTTTATGTGAAAACAAGCCATCATTTCTCTGGATAAATGCCCAGGTGTGCAACTGCTGCGTTGTATGATAACTACAAGTTCAGTGTTTTAAAAAAACCACCGAACTGTTTTCCAGAGTGACTGAACAATTTTACATCCCCATCAGCAATGCATGAGTCATTTGGTTTCTCCACATTCTGCCAGCATTTGGCATTGTCACTGTTTTTGACTTTCTGATAAGTGTGTAGTGATATCTCATTGTGGTTTGAATTTGCATGTCCCTAATGGCTAATAATGTTGAGCATCTTTTCATGTGCTTATTTGCCATCTGTATATCTTTGGTGAAATTTCCCTTCCTGTCTTTTTCCCATGTTCTAATTGGATTTTTTTTGTTTTTTTTTTACTGGTAAGTTTTGAAAGTAATTTATATATTCGAGATGCTAATCTTTGTCAGATATGTGTTTTGTGAATATTCTCCCAAACTGTAGCTGGTTTCATTCTCTTAACATTGTCTTTTATGGGACAAAAGCTATTAATTTCGATGAGGTCAAATTTATAAATTACTCCCTTTATGGATTATGTTTTGCTGTGAAGTTAAAAAACTTTGGCCACTCCTAGATCCCCAAAATTTTCTTGCATTTTATTCTAAAAGTTGCATAGTTTTACCCTTATGTCCATTATACATTTTGGAATTTTTTAAGTATAAGCTTTAGAAAAAGGTTCTTTTTCTTTTTAACCTATGAACATCCAAATGCTTCAGTATCAGTGCTGGGAAGGCCAACTTTCCTCCATGAAATTGCTCTTGTACCTTTGAAAAAGTTTAGTTTGGCATACTTGTGTGGGTTCTATCCTATTTCTGAGTTCTTTATTCTGTTCCATTGCTCATTGTCTCTCGGCCAGTGTTATGTACTCGATAACTGTAGCTATATGACATCTTGATCAGTTTTCCCCACTTTATTTTTCTCTGTCAATATTTTCTATTCCATGGCATGTGCTTTTCCATATGTATTTCAGAATAACCTTGAATATAGCTATAAAAAATTCTTGCTGGAATTTTAATAGAAATTATATTAAATCTGTATATTGAGACTTTTAATCCATGACAGGGCATGTTCTCCATTACTTAGGTTTTTAAAAATATTTCTTTTATCAGAATTTTGTGATTTCCAGCATATACATCCTATATGTGTTTTGTTCCATTTATAGCTAAGTGTTTCATTTCCTTTGAAATACTCTAATGGTTATAAATGTTATTGTGTTTTTAATTTTGCTTCTCACATGTTTGTTGTTGACAGGTAAAAATGCAATTTATTTTTGTCTGTGGTGCTTACAAATTGATCTTTTAAGAAGAAATGTTATTTAACAAATATTTATTAGCATTTTACTCTTTGTAAATCACATCATATCATATGGGGACTATCAAAGTATAGTTAATCACTACCTATATTTTGATTGTGTCATACCACTAAATTTACCCGTGGCAGAGGTTCAAGAGGTGAAAAATATGAGAAGCTATAAGTTGAGTCCATATATTACACAGCACTGATGGGAAGTTTTACAAAGGGGTAGGGAGAAACTATTGAGCAAAATGCATCTGAAGAGTACATCCCGGTGGAAAGTTCCTGAGCCGAGGATTCAGAATACCTGGGCTGCAATTGAACTCCAGATTTTTTTTCTGTAGCTCAGAACAACCTCTGAAAGACTTTCTCATCCATAAATGGTTCATATCTCAAGACTCCTTTTTCCCCCCAGCAACATACTTTAGAATCCAGTGAGATCATACCAGTGGACATGCGTCTGAAACACAGAAACACTAAACCGACATAAGGTTTCAAAGTGTTCTTTCCTCCAGTGATTTAAAGAATTGAGAGCCATTTCTTACTTGGAAAATGCTTTCTCAGTTTTAGCATAGAGGTGAGATGAGTCTGATCAAGGTAGTCTGCCTACAAACAGCCATGTTTCTGGGGAACAGAAGTTAATTGCATCACACCATGTATGAGTGCCCCTTCCATCCAGGCCAACTGGGCATTATTACAAGTGAGTAATTGCACTGCCTTTCATCACTCGCCTAAATCATTAGAACACAAGATTATTAAACCAAGACCCTACCAATTTAGCTGCTCAAGGATGGAGTCTATTAGACCATCTGCTACCTTATCAACACCAGACACAGCAAGTCCAGGCAACTTTATACCCAACATGTAGCATCTTACTGCTTCCAGTGGAGCCATATACTATTTTTTAAGAGATGGTTATTTAATTGCTAGAGCTAACAAGCAATCTAACAACTGTCCTCAGCTGTAAGATTTGCTAAAAGCTGACTGTTTGGTTCAGAAAGAGTTAGTGCACAATGTAAGGCTATTTCAAATCATGCCTTTCAGGCTAGAATCTGGAAAGACTATTTCAGGAAGGCATGAGTGTTAAAGATGCAGAATTGTGACCTCATTCCCCTCTCTGCTAATGTTCTCTCACTATGTGGAGGTTCAGTTATTTTTAAAAGGTGAATAGCAAAAGAGAAATGTGGAATATAGAAAATATGTGAAAAAAATATTTTTACTTATTCAGAGCCCTTCCTCTCCACCTTACATCTTATTTCTCTGGGAAGGCAGAAGTCATTTTTATATTGTTCACTATCATATCCAGCACCTGTAGATGTAACGAGTACTTCATAAACAAATAAATGTTGCCTAAATGAATATATAGGTGTGCACACATATATAGGAAAAGAGGTAATGGAGGATGTACTTAGAGTTAGATGACAGGAAGAGGAAAAGTTTGCAGTAAGCAAACCAGTCAGTTTAGTGACTTCTATCTCCTTCAAGAGTCTATGGTAGGCCAGGCCTGGGAAAGGCATTGGATGCATAGGTGAATGAATGAGTGGAGAATGTATAGATTTACGATGGTTATATCAATGGATAAATGGCTCTTTAAAATGGAAAGCCATTAACACCTGATTTAAACCAAACACAGTATTATCCTAGAAAAGATCAGGAGTAGAGAAAGTACTGTTTTTAAAAGAACAAGGTCAAGTCTATAATCATTGGGACACACACTATTTCAGATGTAACTTAAGTTCTGAGTGAAGTTTTCTGGGTGTTTGTGATAGTTAATTATAGGAAGAGATATAAGCAATTTCAAATGTACTAGGTGAATGCTTTTATTTGATTTTACCCCAAATGGATGAATTCCCTTAATGCTATTGTGGGGTCAATGCTTTCATCTTCCCATATTAGAGATGTTCTCAGGTCTAGTGTGTTAGACCACAAACAGCCTTCAAAGCCTAAGGAAAAACTAAAAGTCTCTGTGATGTTTTACTTCATGTTTTCAGTTTTTATAAGCTGTACCCAAACTTTGCTTTTGGAAAAATCACTATTCATCTCAGTGATTTATCTTTTCATGTTATTCAGTATAGTATATTCATTAAAAATGTCACCTTTTGAAAACAAGGCTTTCTAGGTGTTCACAGAAACATCCTCAAAATATGACATAGGAAAGCCAGCACAACTTCCACCACAATGGAGGCTTAGATGGAAGCACTGTACCTCCTCACACAACCAAGTTTAAAAACAACAAAGTTTTAGCAACAAAAACGCAGCCAAAACCACAGAAAATTGAACTATACGGAAGTCTCACAACAACAAACCCTTCAGCCAAACTAGTAAGAGGTGCAGAGGCAGCGGCAGAGCAGGGTCGGGCAAGAATGATCCACTGGACCGACCCAGGCGCGCAACTCAGGCAAGCCAGCGGCTAGGGGCGGATCCCAGGTGTGGAGTAGCGGGTGGACCTACTGAGGGCGCAAGGCGGTGGACTCACTGAGAGCTGACCACAGTCACACATTTGCACACAGATAAACTGGTGAAGGAGCGAGCAGTGAGACAGACCATGCAGGCCCCAGTGGCAGGAAGCGGCAGAGGGGACCTCCATTGTCCCTCTCTGACCATGCCTCCACACACAGCGTCACAAACCAGCAACCTGGGTGGCCTCTCTCTGACCACGCCCCCACATACAGTTTCACAAACCAGCAACCTGGGTGGCCCCACCCTGGTGAACACCTAAGGCTCCGCTCCTCATATGTAACAGGCGCAAACACATTAAAACATGGCTCAAGAACAACTTAGAGACCCAGAGCCCATAAATCTAAGCAATGAAGAAATAGCCAAACTTTCAGATGCACAGTTCAAAACACTGGTGATCAGGATGCTCACAGAACTGGTTGATTTTAGTCACAAATTAGAGGAACATATGAAGTCTAAACTAATTGAAATGAATGGAAATGCACAGGAAGCCAATAGTAATGGAAAGGATACTGGGACTCAAATCAAAGGAGTGGACCAGAAAGAGGAAACAAATGACCAAACACAAAAGAAGAAACAAGAATTCAAAAAAATAAGGAGAGGCTTAGGTAGGAAACTCCAGGACATCTTTAAACATTCCAACATCCGAATTATAGGGGTACCAGAAGGGGAAGAGGAGCAGCCATGAGTGGGAAACTTATTTGAACAAATAATAAAGGAGAATTTCCCAATCTGGCAAAGGAAATAGACTTCCAGGAAATCCAGGAGGCTCAGAGAGTCCCAAAGAAGTTGGACCCAAGAAGGAACACACCAAGGCACATCATCATTACATTAGCCAAGATTAAAATGAAGGAGAGAATCCTAGAAGCAGCAAGAGATAAGGGGACAGTCACCTACAAAGGAGTTCCCATCAGACTGTCAGCGGATTTCTCAAAAGAGACCTTACAGGCAAGAAGGGGCTGGAAAGAAGTATTCCAAGTCATGAAATCCAAAGACCTACATCCAAGATTGCTCTATCCAACAAAGCTTACATTTAGAATGGAAGGACAGATAAAGTGCTTCTCAGATAAGATCAAATTCAAGGAGTTCATCATCACCAAGCCCTTGTTATATGAAATGTTAAAGGGACTTACCTAAGAAAAAGAAGATAAAAAATATGAACAGTGAAAGGACAGCAAACTCACAGTTATTAAGAACCACACCTAAAGCAAAAGCAAACTAAGAGGACAACTAGATCAGGAGCAGAACCATAGAAATGTATATCACATGGAGGGTTAACAACAGGGGAGTGGGAGAAGGAAAAGGGGAGATAAGGTACAGAAAATAAGTAGCATAGATGGTAGGTAGAAAATAGATAGGGGGAGGGCAAGAATAGTATGGGAAATATAGAATCTAAAGAACTTGAGACACGTGGTGGTCATAAACTAAAGGGGGAATGGTGGGGGAGGGGTGTGCAGGGTGGAGGGGAATAAAGGGGGGGAAATAGGACAACTGTAATGGCATAATCAATAAAATATATTAAAAATATAATAATAAAAAATATAACATAGTACCTGGAACTTTTGTTGACTTAATGAATCAATTAATAAACTGAAGGCCCAGATTAAATTTTATTATTGCCATCATGGCATTCCACCTTGCCACATATTGAACCACACCTCTCCAATGTACTGCAATTTTCTTCATCTTTGTGACTTCACTCTTGCCTGGATAGCAATGTATATTTAAAGAAAAAAAAGTAAAAGGAGTAAGGCCAGAGAAAATGGCTGAAAGTCAACTGTATTTAAACAAAAATCAGAAAATATCATTTGTGTCATACTGGTCATTTCTTTTTTCTGACCATAACAGTAACAGTGGCTGTGTTTTAAAATCAAGTTATTTGTTACTACTTTCTCAGATTAGATTGAATTATTTCTCTTCAAGAGGCATGGATTTTTATTCTCTTTCTAATCTAGGAAGATTTGGGCAAAAAAAATCTGTCTTTCAGTGTAATTTCAAATGCTAGGTGATGTTCTCTCTTAGCTATATCCAAACCTTGATTGAACCAAATTCCCCATTTCCTAGTTCTATAACCAGAACATTCTAGAATCATAAAGAAATAGTTTTAGTGGATTCCCACATCCTATTAATGTGTGGCCTTGGGATCACGTAGCCTTCATTCATCAAGACAATAGTTAAGTAGTTGGCTTGGGTCCATTCAATCAGAAAGTGTTGACTAAATCCTACCTTACTGGAATTCTTGACCAGTTTGCTAGATGTTTACCACACTTTCCTTATTTGCTTCATTAAGACAACTTAGACATTATTTTTATATTACCATAATTGTACTAATGCCTCTCCCTTCCTCTACTCAGTGTATTAGGCTTCCCCAGTGTTTGCTTCTTTTAAATTTAGTCAAATATCTTTCAGCACCTTGGATTAGAGGACTCACACTCAAGTATAAGACTGAGAAAAAATACCCATCTACACTATTAAAGATTACTTGCTAGCACATGCATTGGTCTAACATGTCTTGAGTTAATACTTTGCTTTGACCAAGAATATTTTCCAAGGCAAGGACAAAGGTGGCTTATTCATCAGTTAGGACTAAAAAGTCATTCTCAAATTCAAGTAGCAATTGGAAGATTCTATTTGTTACATTCTCCTCCAAATTGTGTCCCTCACAAAATTCGTGTGTTGAAACCCTAAGCTCAAAAGGTGACTGTATTTGAAGAAGGGGGGGGTCTTAACAAGTTAATTAAGATCAAATGAGGTTCTACGGATGGGCCCTGATCAATATTACTGGTGTCTTTATAAGAAGAGTAGATTAGGACACAAAGACAGAGAGGGAGTCCACACGAAGACACAGAGAAGATGGTCATCTGCAAGCCCAGAGGAGAGACCCTTAGAAAAAGCAATCCTATCAACACCTTGATTTTGAACTTCTACGCTTCAGAATTGGAAGAAAATTATTTTCTGTTACTGAGTCACCCAGTCTGTTTAGTCTTGTATAACAACCCTAGCAAACTAATATACTGCCTTAGAAAATCTGCAGAAGAGATGCCAGATTAAGGTAGAAGGGAAGATAAAGAAAAATTAAAGTTTTTAAAAAAATTTTATAAGATGGTAGATGTTTGTGAAACATGACCGAACATAGTTGCCTTAAAAAATGAGTAGGCTTTAAAATGGATGAGGAACCTTTCCTTTTGGCCCTGCTTTCATTCAGGTACAAGCTAGATTGATTTCTGTTTTCTTCACCAAATAGCTTGCTTTAGCAAGTGGCCAAGCCAAAGGGCTATGAGGAAAAGAGGGCTTTATCAGTATGCAGATGAGGCACTTCGGCAGGATGCAAAACCAAAAAACCTTATGCCTTTAACCTGATGTAGGAATTCAGCCTCATTTCTGGCCAGCAAATCAATTCAACCCAGAGGGAAACCTTGGGGATAAAAATTCACACACCATCAGGAATTCAAAGCCTTACCTCCTGCAAGACTTGCTTCCAACAATTTGGAATAATAATACACCCCAACACAAAGACTCAAGCAACAAAGCCCATCTCAGACTACTTAACCACATTTAAAAAGCTCTAAGCAGATGGTCAGCTTCATCCCAAACTGAACAGGCTGCCCTGGACCTATCAAAATGCTGTGTTAACACCAAGCTTTCATCTTGATTCCAAAATCTAATGCTCACTACACTTTTCCAGTTTTAGGCAAGCCCTATTTTCACTTTCTTTGGGAGAAAGATGTGAACTAGTCCTCTTTAAATTTAGGTAAATAATTCTCTTTTAAAAATCCACTAGCAATTTCATCCATACACCTGAACTGCCTTGTGTTTTTCTTCTCTCTGTGGTGTATCTGGTTCATCCAATGCCCTGAAGGGATCATTTTAAACATGTCCTCCTCTATACAACAAAATTATTTTCAGCAATAGTCATGAAATTAAACGTGTAATGGACAGAAAATAAATGCAAATGATAAAAACTTTTTGTTGAGTTTTGTATATATTATCATGTTAGTGAAATCATAAAAAATAAAATATCAAAAAAAGAGAAGAAAGGAATGAGTTAATATCTTCCAGTTAAAATCCAAAAAGTTCACTTTAGGTAACTATGCAATCATACCACTAATTTAACATCACAATTTCTACATTTCATTCACTTTTAGTTAATTAACAAACATGAAGAAATGCTAATGTTAAAGATACTCAAATTACTTAAACTATTTCACTTATGAACTGAAGTTTGCATTTACCAAACAAAAAACTGTAGCTGTGGCCCACATCCTGGTTCACTATTTTAAAATTTTAATACTCACAGTCAAAAACTCCAACTGATCCCAAAGACAAAAATGAAATAACTCAAGTTTATTTCTTCATCGTGATTGTTGTTTATAACAGATCCACCATGAGGGGTGAAAACTCAAATTGTGCCTGCAGCTTTATGATTCAGAACTACTGGGAACTCACTCTGGAAACAAATGCACATGTAGCTGAGCCCATAGGTATCGGAGGCAAACCATGAAACTGGGCACTTTCTAAAATAACTGTCACGTAGGCGACCTATTTAGTTAAGGGTAAGTAATTAAAAAAATGCTCTCATTTGGATACTCTATAAATATGAATGATCTAGAGCCTGGATCCACACAAATTTGCACAGAGGGGAGGGACTATGCCATGAAAAGTTTAGAATTGTTAGATGGTGATAATAAGCATTTTCAGTTATGATTTATGATTTTTATACTTTTTTCAGACAATGAATTCCTTTACTGCCTGTATCTGGGATGAACCACTGCCAACACTCACGCTGTGGTACTCCACTGCCACTTTTCTCTACTAAAACTTGTAACAGAGCTTCCCCATCCTTTAGAGTTGTGCTTCTACCAGGACACACTTTGACCTTCTCCAGAGATGCAAAGATTCTGAGAGCAGGAATTACATATCTTTCTTCTTTACATCCGTCATGACATACATGCCAACTGAATAAATGAATGACCATATTTATAAAAGATTTACTACTTTTTCTTGTATGAACACACATAGTCTAGATAGTGATTCCATGCACAATTTGCATAAAAACTATATAGTATTTTCAATATTATAAATCTTAGGTAGATAAACCTGACAAAGAAAAGGTTGAGAAAAAAATAAGATAGTAAAAGAGTACATACTGTGTAATCCCATGTAAATAAATTACAGAAGCAGGTAAATTGTTCTAATCTGGACAAGTCCAATATCAAGATAATTCCTCATTATTCTGGGGGAGGCAGGGAGGCTGAACCAGTAACTGAATGGGACTACAAGAGGGTGTCTGGAAGGTTCTAGTACCTTCTGTTTGGAGGGTGTTCTCTTTGTTGATCTGAATGCTGGTTGCATGCATGTGTTCACTTTGTGAAAGTTCCCCAAGCTGAACGTTTATGATATGTATACTTTTTTAACAGATATACTTTAATAAAAATATTTTTCTCAAAAAATCACAGTAAAACACATTATGTATTAAAGAATCAATGATATAATTTGATCACAGATAAGAAATAGATGATCAAAACCTTGTGATCCAAAGTCATAGAGATGGGTATGTATCTTTAATCTTGCTAATCTTCCACAATGCTTACAGCTACAGGGTTTTTATCAGTTTATTTGTATTAGTTATCAATATCTGCAAAACTAAAATGAGTGGTAACAAGTTTCTCAATAATAGTTTTGGTTCCAAACTCATCATCTTTTATATGTACACACCAGGCTGACTTTGCAATGGTCTCTGGTTGCCAAAGTTTTAATCATTCTTTTTTCTTTCTCCTTCATCCTCCCCCTCTCACTTCTCTCCATATACTGCACTTTCTTCCTCTAGAATATTGGTATCAATGCTTTCTTCCAAGCATCCTGATAAGCACAGGAAAATTTTCTCACCTGGTCCTCAAAACAACTTAGTTGATTCCCTGGAAGTTTCTAGACTCCCATGAAATTCAGCAATGATTTCCTGGGTGTCTGAATCAAGAGAAAGTCCTCATCAACTTCATTCGCATCTTCTCCTAAAGACTCCCAAACCCCTTGCTTTCCCATAACCAAACTCCTTTTCTACAGAAGAGGGTGATTTGTGAAGGAAGACAGTCTGTGAGGTGGAAATGCCCATGAACCAGGGGTGGAAAGGTACTTGGGGCATGAGAAAAGAAGAGAAAGAGGAATTCACAACATCAAGTAGGTGAACCACAATGAGTCCCAAGTTTGCCACAACCTAACACGATAGTAAGAGAAAAATATTATTTACTGGAGTTTCTCAGAATTTAAAGACAACAACAACAATAAGAGCAACACCAACAATAGCTGGTATATACTGAGGGTTTACTATATGCCACCACTGGGCTAAGCATTCTACTTTAGTCTTGTTTTCTCCTCATAACAACCCACGAGGCAGGTATTTTTATCACCATTTTACAGATGAGGTAACTGAGACTCAACCAAATTAACAGGGGATCAAACCACAATTTGAATCTCCTACTCATCTGATGCTGCTTATCACCATAAAGTACAAATATGACCCAGAAAATAAAGGATGTAGAGTGACCCACAAATCCCAGAATCCATTCAAGAAGCATTTTTAGTTTCAATCAGGAGTGGTCCGTGGTCACATGACAGAAATGATGGTTGATCTATTTCTCTACCTTAGCATTTACCACATTTTATTGAAATTGGTTGTCTACTGTCTACACCTTCAAACTTTTGTGACGTTAACTATTGTATTTTATTCACCTTTGTATCTGCAGCGGCTTGCAGGTGTCTGACACAGCAGTGATAGTGGGGGCTATTACAGGAAATGATTCTCAAGATTTTCAGCTCTTGGTTTACCGAAATGAAATACAGCAAACCTCTCCCACTTCAATCTTTCCACATTGAGCAACAAATCAGTCAGGCTGAAAGTAGGACCTACAAAACCAATAACCAAACCTATAATAATGATTTTTAAACTCACTGCCAAAGATCGAGGTGGCTTGTGGTAGGGGATTTCTTTTTGTGTACATGTTGTTTCTGGAGTATATTTTTAATTTATTCACTCTGGCATTCTTCAGATTCCAAATTGCTCCATTTCTTTTTAATAACTAGTTTTCCTACCATTATAAAGTATTAGAGCCTCAGGTAAAAATAAAACAATTTGTGGTTGAATAAAAGAAGAAAACAAATGTTATTTGATGGTGTTTCCATTTGGTTTTTGTTTTGATTTTTAAAATAAGGGATGAGCAACTTTATGTGAGATCGATTTTCACACAATAAACCAGTAGCATGGGTTTTATACTATAGCATGGTAGTTGTGTTTCTACATAAGAAAAAACTTTTATTGAAAAAATATGATCAATCAGACCTTAGAGAGGCTACTGATGAAGGAGGGTTAGAATGAGGTGGCTACTTCAGAGATCCTAAGAAGATTTCATTCAAAGGTCAAATTCCACAAAAATTCACATGGCAGATTTAATGAAGAAAATAATTAACTGTAAGTTATCTTTTCAGTTGTATCTTGAATACTAATTTTTAAAAAATCTTAATTCTAGACAGCAGTACCATTAGAACATTTACTGGCCTGGCTTTAGGTTCCTTTCTACGATCAAAGTGTTAAACACGAAATATCAAACTTCTCCATTCACCAGAATGATACAGAGAAAATTCTTGAGAATGGGGCCTGCATTCAGGTGACCTGGTACCCAGAAGTTTGAGAAGAAATGGGACTAGTTAAAAAAATTTTTCATAATTCTTTCCTTACCAGAGAAGGAATACATGAAAATATACTTAAGAACCCTGAATACAACTGATCTTATTACAGGAGGATGTGCTCCTGGTCTAAGGAGGGGGATGTAATTGGCTGCAGCGCCTGCCTCACTTGCCTCACTTCAGTGGTTCTACATTGAACAAGGTCTTTTAAAAGATTTTATTGATTTATCTTTAGAGGGGAAGGGAAAGAGAGAGGGAGAGAAATATCAGTGTATGGTTGCCTCTCGTGTGTCCCCTGCTGGGAACTGGCCTGCAGGGAACTGGACTGCAACCCAGGCATGTGCCCTGACTGGGAATCCAACCTCCATTCTTTGGTTCACAGGCCTGTGCTCAATTCACTGAGCTACACCAGCCAGGGCTGAACAAAGCCTTTTATTTCCCAAACAAAAGATAGCTCTTGACTCTATAGGATACACCCACAAGTAATTACTTGTATATTACTCACCATTCACATAGGATACATTAAGAGGCCCAAAGGGTATCCAAGACTAGGAGTTGGAATGGCCCCTAGCAATAGCCTCCCTATGGAATCACAGCAGGTGCCAACCTGCTCAGAGATATCCAGAAGGAAAAGACTTCAAGAATTTGTCCCAGCTCTGTGACTAAAGAGTTCAGGATCAAGAATGTGTGAGTTTAAGAGTGCTTCATGGTAGCGTTAAGTCTTGAAATATATGTGAATAAATCTACATAATAGTTTATGAGTATTACATTATAGTAAATTGTATAGTCATAGCAATACACGATATCTTCAATATATTGTTTCTTTTTAGCATTCCATAGCTCTGTGCTCTGTGCAAAATTGCAATGAATATGGTGCATAAATGCAGCATTTCCATCAGTTTCAACATGTGCATCTGGGATGCAATTCCTCAGTAATTTGTGATTAAACCTATTCTTTAGCATATCCCAGAATAAGTAATTAAAAGGGTTCGGATCTAGTGAGCATGCAGCTCCCTTTGCAGGACCCTGTCGTCCAACCCAGTTTTGGAAATCATGTTCCACCCAGTCCCTCACCACTCCGGTGGTGAATGGGGATGCTGCGTCATCCTATTGAAACTACTCTGGTGAATTCACTGAGCCTGTCATCCTAGAATTTAGACATTTTTCTTTATTTTATGAGGATGGAAGCAATTATTTTCTCAATCAAAATCTTATGGTACGAACCATCTGGTTATGGTTCCATAACCAAAATATAACCTATGTTTCTTCTTTAGAATCATGTATCACACAAATACTCACCTAATATCTACAATATGCTATATGCCTGAGTTACACCTGTAAATGAAACAAAATTCTGGCCCTTGTTAGGCTTGCATTCTAGCAAGGGGATAAAGACAATAAACAATGAAAATGATAAGTAAGTATGTAATATAGTACATTAGAAGGTCCCAAACAATGGGGGGACAAAACAAAGTAAGAGAGATGCATTAACATATAGATATGGTACATATTTTACACGTTTAACCTTAGAAGTACCATGAGGAAAATATCAAAATTGTAGACAAAGTTATTGGTTAAGAAAATAATATTTGTGTATGATGGATTTTTAAGAGAAGCTATAATCTAAAAAAAGAAACTTCCATTGCAAACTGGAAAGAAAATATCAGCCAAAATATCTGTTTATTTTCTTTTTTTTCCAAATAATTTTCTGCTTTTATCACAGGAAAAATCAAATGTTGAAAATTAAGGAGATTTAGGTTTATCACCACTAGTGGATTCCAGTCATCCTGAGTAAACAAACAGTAACCTACTTAGTTAACCTTCACTTTTGACTTGAAGTCTTGGAGGAATGAAGACATCCTGGATTTTGTGACAGATAGTTGAATCTACAAGCCACATAAACCAACAATTCTAACAAGATTCAAGTAAGGTTTAGAAGAATCCAGTTCAATAATATGCCATTTATTATACATTGATTCTCAGAAGGAAAATGCCTGGCTCTTGGCTGGCTGTTTGGGGACATACTTATGAAAGACAAGGACCCAATTCTAGCTTCTAATTATGTGAGGAATTGCTGTTTGAACATTACACACTTCCTGGATCATCATTGTATATAGCATCATCCCTCCTCCTCAACCATAAACTGTCACACCCTGACACCCTCCATCCTCAAATCCATAATCCATGACTCCTACTGACCCAGAAACAATGGGGGTGCTCCCTTGGAAGATGGCATGGGGGAGTAGAGTGACCATTGAGTATATTCTGATATTTAAAAAAACTGTCATCTGGCGAGATAGTAGTAGGTTTCAATGCTGTCACCTATTCAGTCAGCCCAGATGAACTAGAATCACCATTTCAGTTATATCATAGCTCCAGGCAAGAACATGTCACCCTCTTTATTTCCAGCTTCCAACAAGCTGCTTAGGCAGATGCTAAATGTGGTCCTCCCTGCCACGTTTAGTAGAGTGGCCTTTGTGTGGGTTAATTGAGCCCCCACTCCATTTAATAGGCTGTTGAAGTCTTATTGAAACAGAGCTAGTGCCGCAGGTTAAATACATTGCAGTGCTCTCGCTAATCCTCTCATTAACAGGGCTGGAAAGCTTGTTGGGAGCTGTGAGTTTGCATATATTAACGGGGAGCTCTTCACTCAAGTGCTATCAATAAAATGACAAAGCCAGTTTGCAAATAGTGAAATCAACAGTGACACAAAGCTAGATACCTTTAAAAAATAAACAGCTTAATAACTGATAAATCTTATATTCACACTTGAGAGAAGAAAAGGATAAGCTGGGAAAAGATGTCTTTTATTGGGTCAGACTTAAGACAGAAATGAGACTAATGTCAAACCGCTGCAGAGACTAGTACATGAAGCTCAACTGAGAAATGATGTTAAGGAGCCACAGGCCCACATCTAGAAGTACCTAAGATGGCAAAATATGTTGTTTTTTATAAGGGGATAAAAAGTAAAATAAAATCCTGGCATTGGCTGGAATAGGTAATATGGAAGAGAGGAGAGTTGCCAGCTCTTCTAGGAAAATCGCCCCAACAGAACCATTTCAGAAAGCATGCAGCATCAGGAGCAAGCGGACTCTTGAAGCCGAGACCATTCTGTGACCGCAGGGGCCGTGGGGGTAAGGGGCATCATGAAGAGGGGAGAGGGCCGCCAGTGTCTTCAGCTGAAGACTGTTTATCACCTGTTTGCATGTCATACAAGAAAATGGAAAGAGGCTGAGGAGAAAGGTATCAATAGGTGGAGTTAGTGTCAAAAAGGGCTAGAGTGTGGCACAAAGGCAAAAATCCATCAAATGGTCTGAGAGGTCAGTTTAGTGGAAAGGCAAAGCAAGACTCCATGAAGGCAAAGCAAGACTCCATGAAGGCAAAGCAAGACTCCATGAAGGCAAAGGGCAAAATGGAGCCCTTGTGGCTGAATGGATGTGAGTATACTGAATAAATGGTATCTGCACTTTAGGCAAAGAAGGTTTTCCCCTTGCCAATCGGTCAAATGGCAAGAATTTACAACCTCTACTAAAAATAAATAAGAGCATATGAGAGTGATACTTTTCCTAGGACTGCTGAATCATGGGTTGTTCTCTTCTTCCCCATCCCTTCCCATTCATCTGTTTCATTCATAGAGAAAAGAGAAACAACCAGATTTCAAAGCCAATTAAGTATCATTGATCTGAGAGTTTCTACTTTATAAAGTGTAACTTCAGTTATTTTTGTTTTAAGAAATGTACTTTGGCTCAACTATCCAAAATATTGAAAATTCTGCTACAACAAGACATGTTTACAGTTTTATGTTGGGTAATTCTCTTTCACTTATACCAGTATCCTTCTATCACTAACTAGCCATGTGACCCTAGGCAAATCATTTATTGTGACTGGGAAAAAACCACAACTTCTAAGGCTTGCCCTAAACACTTCCCATTAGACAGTCACCCTCTTCATGGTAATTTTCATCCTTAAATGAGTTTTTCCTGAGGTATTCGATAATAAATTTTACTCAGTACTCATAATAGCATCTCAGTTTACAAATTTCAATACAGCAAGAACAGGGTCATTATTATTTTTATTTACTAGAAGGTGTCTTGCAAAAAACCTTCACCTAAAAGGGACTCAATAAAGAATTGTTGAGTCAACTGAAATGATTTGTAAAAATATTTTTAAATTCTCCCTTGTCAGTTGTAAGCGGCTATTTAAATACATTTAAAAAAATCAGGATAACTACGTGGGCTCCATCCTTTGACACCTTGGAATTTCCATGTTAGATTTTTATTTTTAAGTAGGTCCATACATATGGGTAGGCAAATAACCTTATATTGAAAAAGTGGAAATCCAGGTGTATCAAGATGATTGATAATATGCCTAAGATCCCACACATCTTCTTACTGACAGTGCCAGGATGAGAAGGTCTGGGTTATTCTGAATTCATGAAAATATAGTTCATGGGCTAGGATCACCTGAAATTCTATCGAGAATGCAGAATCTCAGACTAACAGAGTCAGAATCTGCATTGAACAAGATCCTCAGGGGAATTGGGAGCACATTAAAGTTTGAGAAGCATTGCTCACAGACCATCCTACTAGAAAATAGGAAATGCATTCGAAGCTTCGAGGAATCAAAATGTTTGTTTGAATGAAATCTTACAGCTAAATATATTTTCATCAACTCATACCTGTTTAGAGGTAGTCTATGACAAAATAAACAAATAACAGAATGATATTATTAGCATCATTCTTATTTGTTCAGAACTAATAATTATTATTTGAGGTCAAAACCAAAACCTTCTTCTGCTAACTCACATGAAATCATTAACAACAGGCTCAGTTGAGTCAAACATTTTGTCAACTTGTTGGTCAGTTAAGTCAAAGAAGTGAATGCAGTTACTCTTTCTCCTGATTCTAGCTCAACACTGCATTTTCAAGGCTGCACTAAAAACCTCTGGGCCACTCTTAAACTTCAGTTCCTAGAATTAAGTACCCTATATTTCAAATTCAGTTCTCTATTCAATATAGAAAGTATAAATTCTCTTTAGGAAAATCAGGATTTACTTTGGTCTACAATCACATTGCAGATTTCTAAGGCATGTTTTATACCAGCTGTAGTAAAAAATGAAATACATGGGGAATCTCAGTCAAACAACAAACACAACCAACTGAATGGAAGTAGAAGATTATGAATTTCAATTTGTTCTCTCCACTCCTCCCTGCTTCTCACCTCTCTACATTTCTACAGAAAAAAGGATTTGTTGGGGAGTTTCCTTGGAAAAGCACCTTGTCATTTCACCACTCTTTAAGACAACTGTGGAATCCAAGAGGGAAATTCTGCCTTAAGAATTCCCCAGTATCATGTTGCCCCAAGTTGAAACCAATCACATTTATCAAACACTATAGAAGTGCTAATGTTATGCATTGTTATCCACAGTTAATGCAATCAAGGGAACACCTCCTCTATCTGGTGTATATGTGCCTGTGTTTGTGGGTGTGTGTGTGCTAGAACTGTACTTTGGGTGAGGAGAACAGGAGAGATTACAGAATAGGCTAATGTGAGCTTTTTATCTTTTAAAGAAAGATATTGGAATTTGTGTGTCAGTTTGGTGGGATGTCCACCATTCCTGACAAATCTTTCAATGTTCAATGAAAACTTAGTGAAAATGCAAGAAAGAAACTAAAACATTTCTCAAAGTGGAAATAATACAAGGCTATATTCCATAGTGAGGAAAAAATTTCTATTACTTGTAGCTTTGATGGAGTCGGAGAAACATAAGCCTGAAATACCCACATTTTACCTACTGGAACAAAAGCAAAATATCATGTATGGCCGTTAGCAGTAACAACAGCAGGGGTGGAGGGAGTTAGATAAGTCTGCCACCTTAATTTCCCTCAAAGGTGTAGCTGCAGCACTGAACTGGACCTCAGGCACAGTCCTCTGTCCTTCACCAATAACATGGCAATTGTTTTCTTCCTTTATTAAACAAACAAACAAACCAACAAACCTTTAAAAAAGATTCTGGGCCCAATTGGTTTTACAGGAAAACTTCTCTAAAGTTTAAAATATGGAAAATTTCTCTTTGTACTAATTCAGCCATAGCATGGTAAAAACAAAATAAAAATACCCTCTTTTTATTTTCTCTCATGAGATAACACAGATGCCAAACTGGATGATCACCACCCCCAACTCCCACCAAAAATACTATAAAATCTCATATATGAATAGGTAAAAAATACTACATATAATAGTATCAAATGAAATCAAAATGATTGAAGTGGCTCTAGTTTTTAATCTCCACAGCAAAGTGTTCCATATGAAGTATCCAAAGTTTTACCCAGGTTTTGTTCCCTAGGAAGCAGACACGATGTTCACTAAGAAGTGTCTTAGGGATCCACCTATGGATGAGAGACAGAAGGACCACGAGTGGACAGAAGAGGAATGTGACACAGGCTCCAACACATCCTCAGCAGGGCCCACAGAGAGCTCTGAAGCTAGCATAGCCCTACATTTGCCTAAGCTGATCCTCTCTTTTGACTTCCACATCAATCAGCCTTTGGATGTGGGCTACCCTGGGGAGGAGCATGAACTTACATGAAGCATCTCTCACCTCCAATGCTGGGAAAGAAGGCTCCTAATTTACTCTAGATTTGTTGGGCTTGGTCTCCCAGTAGCCATGTTTCCTGCAACATCCTGAGGGCCTTACTACCCTAACACAAAATGCAAACGACAGTCAAAGGGAAAGAGAAAGACTGAGAGAAAGCTCTGGGGTCAACAGGTTGCTACTTACAATCCCTGAAGCCTGATTCCTTCATTTTTTCCTTCAGTTTTCTGAGACTTTCCAGTACCTTTTCCAGTTATATGAGTAAAGAAAACTCCCTCTCTCTTAAGCTAGTATAGATTGAGTTTTTATTACCTGACTCATGAACAGTATCAGGTAATAAACTTAAGTAAAGAATCATACACACACGAAAAACTGTAGGCTAACATTAATATGAATGTAGAATCAACCATACTAAAAGATATTATGAAAAAATTAAAGCTATGTATAAAAAGACTAACATACCTACCATAACAAAATACCCCAGGAATGCAAAGATGGTTTAATATTAGAAAATAATTTGTCAACATAATTTAAAGAATCACCTCATATTCAAATAAGAAAAAATATATGATCCTCTTTATAGAATGTAATAGGCTAAATAATGACCCCCCCAAATATTTGTGTCTTAATTCCTAGAAATTATGAGTATGTACTTTACATTGTAAAAGGGACTTTGAAGACATGCTTATGTTGTTCAGGTGGGCCCAATGCAAACACAAAGGGTCCTTATCACAGGGGTAGGATAGTTAGAGATGGAGAAAACCATGTGACAATGAAACAGAGATTGTAGTGATGTCCTTTGAAGAGGATGAGGGGCCACAGAGTGAGGAACAGAGGTAGCCTCTAGAAGTTAGGGGTTGATTCAGCTCTGTGATTTGGACTGTGACTGACAGACCATCAAATTTGTAGCAATTTGTTACAGCAGCAACCAGAAACTAATACAAAAAAGACAATAAAATTTCATATTTATTTTTTTAATTTAGCAAAGGACACTTTTATCATGACAGAAGTCAACAACCCCCTTTAAGTAGCAGCACGTGATAGTGTCATGATTATTTTTTCAACATTGTTTTTGGAAGTTTTAGCATTTGGCATCCTCATTTCATAAACATGAGTTCACCTGGGCTGGGAACATTACAATAGAAATAGTTAGGTGAAAAGACACCCATAGGAATAAGAGGTAATCATTTTAGCCACACAATCTTTATCATCTTTCAATTAATGTCAAGAAAGATCTTAACAAACTCATAAAAAGGGTCTTTATATTCTTTACTTTAGAGGCAGTCTTATGTAGTAGAGAGCCTAGTGACCAGGCAATTGGGATTTATGTAGTTTTTTCTTTTCTTCTTTTTTTTTGAAGACTAACCAGCAGTGTGATAATGATCGAGTCACTTAAAAGCTCCGGGCATCAGTTGGCCTTATCTGCTACTTGGAAATAATAACCCCCCTGGGGCTTCGAGAAATCTATGGCATGATTTCATAGACCATCTCAGCCAGAGACAATGGAGGAGGGCATGTTATGTAAAGATATTTCAGAAGAGTTTTCTGAAACTGAAATTCCCATGAAGAAAGGAAGAACTGCATAAAGGAAGAAGAAAATATATGTTTCCAGATTGAAAGAGCTCATTGAGTGCCCCGCAGGAAAAAGAAAAATAGCTCCACATCCAGACACATCACTAGGACATTTCACAATGCCAGGGATCAGCAGGAGACCTCACAGGACACCCTACAGGCTTCCAGAATGAACATAGTATTACATGCAAAACGCAGAGTCTGAGTGGGTTTAGAATATTTAATAACAACACTAGAAGCTAGAATACTGGAGCAATACCTTCAAAATTCTTAAGAAAATTATCTCCAACTCAGAACTCAACATTTAGCCAAATTATCAATCAAATATGAAGTAAAATAAAGACATATTCAGTCATAATTTCTGAAAAATTTATCTCTTATTTGTCTTTTCTTAAGAAGAAACAAGAAAATACATTCTACCAAAATGACAGTGTAAACCAAGAAATAACTGGATACAGGAAATTGTGGGTTCAGTTCAGAAGAGAGGTACAGGAAGACCCCAAAATTGTTAGCCATGCAGAAGTAGAGGACAGCAGGTCAAAAGGTTCTTTTGTGTCTCTATTTCTACAGGAATGAGAAACTGCCTGATACATCTAAATATCGTGAAGTAAGATCTAGATGACTAATGCAGTGAATAAAGAGTTGACTAGTGTGTTTTTTCTTTATTACTCAAATAACAATAACAGATAACAATTACTACTAAAGGAAAAATAAAAAGTTATACAGGGAAATGCAATTTAAATATTTTATTTATTCATTTTTAGAGAAGGGAAGGGAGGGAGAAGGAGAGAGACAGAGATACATCGACGTGTGGTTACCTCTCACACACCCGCTCCTGGGGACCTGACCTGCAACCCAGGCCTGTGCCCTGGACTGGGAATCGCAGGCTGGCACTCAGCCCACTGAGCCACACCAGCCAGGGACAAAATTTAGTAAAGGCTTCTTCATGGCTCAGCTGTGAAAAGAATTTACACATCATGGAAACATCAACTGCAATGTAATCAAGAGTCTAACAGTATAAGGAGATAAGTTTATGGGTGGGTAGGAGTGGAGCGGGGTGAGAGCCCAATATTTTCTTCTATAGGAAAAGCGAACAGAGGACACCTAAAATCAAAACATCAGGGTGTAGCAATGTTAGCATATTACTTAGAGATGTGGAGTTAAAACATCAAATAAAAACAAACTCAGTTCACTCGGACTTCAAACTCTGTGTTCTTTTCAGGACTACAGACCCAGTCCCTAATCACAGAAGGCAAGGAGGGTCACTGAGCTCCTCTGGGCGATGGCGGTACACAACACAACACCGAGTCTGAGATGAGCCATTAGGAGACTGACTGGTGTAAACAGATGCACTGATTGACATAAGGAAGAAGTGAAAAATATTTTCTAAGAGCTGGTGATATATTTGGTTTTCTTATTGAATGCTGATTGTCTGAAAAAAAACTAGTACCTGTGTTTCTGAACATCTTAGCCTAAAGAAGAGAGTTAAAAGATATTAACCAATCTTTGGTTTGTTTATTTCAATGTGGCATTTGTTCCAGACACCCACCACTAAAGCCAATGCATAAATTATATATTGTAAACATGTAAATGGTGTGTTTGATTTTATTAGGACATCGTAGATTCCAGAAGTGTTAGAGGCCAGTGTTCACACTGCTATTTTTCTAAATGCTACTTTATTTATAAAATAGATTTTTTATTTGTATATTTCATTTTTAGTTTATTATAGTGGCTAAATCATAGGAGGAGTATTGGATCATTTGAAATATAACTTAAGAAAAATATATAAATGCAACAGTGTTCAAAGCATAAAAGAGAGGGAGCATTTATTTGGTTAGCTTAAAATGTTCCAGTTTTTGGATTCTAGATAAGTACATAATCCACAGAGTTATAGACTTAAAGAGAAATAGAATCCTTAATTATGCTTTATCTAGCCATCAAATATTAGCATGCTTTTTGATCACTGGGTTTCATATGCCAATCTAGTCTTCATATTCTTTAAAGCAACACATCTAAGCTGAGTTAATCATAAGATACAAAGGATACCAGTCAAACTGAAAATCATAAAACACTTAAGGGGTGTGGATTTTCCCAACTTTAATGGGGGCTGTTTAAAAATCTAGTTTCAATCATTTCACTGCATTTTAGTCTTGCTTTGAAGCCCACATTACTCCGACTAGTTCCTGTCACTGCACGAGAATCATAAAGCAGAGATGGTAAAAATGACAAAGTCGGGCTTTCATCATCTGGATATCCAGTGGCAGGAAATGAGACACACCTCAACAATGGACTGGGGGACGCACACTAGTCAACTATTTCAAGACAAATTTCAAAATTAAAAAAAAAGAAAATTTATCCATGTAGGTCTTTGTGTAGCTTCATGTAGTATTTTTAAATACTTTAAAAAAGTATTTTGAATTGCCCTGGCTGGTGTGTCTCAGTGGATTGAGTGTCGGCCTGTGAACCAAAGGGTCACCCCCCCAGTTTGGTTCCCAATCAGGACACATGCCTGGCTTGTGGGCCAGGTGCCCCGTTAGGGGTGTGTGAGATGCACAATTGACTGTTGTATCTCTTGCACACCGATGGCTCTCACTCTCTCCTTCTCCCTCATTTCCCTCTCTCTAAAAATAAATAAAGAAATAAAATCTAAAATAACATGACTGATAATTTTTTAAAAATCTCTGAATCAAGAAGCTAGTAGTTTGGTGGGGAAGACAGAAAATTAACCAAGGGCCATAACATTTATTAAAGAAAAGAAAACAAAAGAAATATAAAAAGCTAGAAAGTGAAGGTAAATTGGGTTGGGGAATTGTGGTAGGAATTGAAATTTGGAGATGGAGTCAGGGGCCAGGTTTTCATAGGCCATGGCAGGCCTTTGTGTGTGGTTTTAAGTATAGTGGGAAGTGAAGAGGCTTCTGAGCATTAGTGAGACATAATCAGTTCCATTAATTACACCATGTATATTTATAGTGCTAAGTGTTTGGTTTACTTAATGCCATGGCTACATTTTCCTTTATTTTGTTTTAAAAACTTATGTCTACTTTTAATTTTTCAAAAGATTTTATTTATTATTATATTTAGAGAGAGGAAGGGAGAGAGGAAGAGAGGGAGAGAAACATGAGTGCGTCGTTGCCTTTCAAGTACCCCCTACTGGGGACCTGGCCTGAAACCCAGGCATGTACCCTGACTGAGAATCAAACCAGCAACCCTTTGATTAGCAGGCTGGCACTCAATCCACTGAGCCACACCAGCCAGGGACTACCTTTAATTTTTTAAGTAAAATTTTAAAATTTTCTTTAAGATTTTATTTATTCATTTTTAGAGAGAGGGAAAGAGAAGAAGAAAGAGAGGGAGAGAAATAATGTGTGGTTGCCTCTCACACACCCCATACTGGGGACCTGGCCCACAACCCAGGCATGTGCCCCGACTGGGAATCGAACTGGAGACCCTTTGGTTTGCAGCCCATGCTCAATCTACTTAGCTACATTGGCCAGGGTGGCCTACCTTTTATTTTTAAGGACATGGCAAACTGTCTCTCTGGCAGAGATCCCCTAGCTTTGATGAAGTTGATTCTGGGCAAACAAACCAGGCATATTTGCTGAGTTTGAGGGTCAGGTGATCTACCTGTCTGCAGGTCTAGGTTCCTTCCTCAAGATTTCTGTCTCCACTAATCTAAGTTCTGTTTCCTTTTACCCATCATTTCTAGTGGTATCTAGTGACTTTTCCCAGAATAGTTTGAAATCAACTGCACTTAAAAGATGCAGTAACAGAAATGCTATAGAAACAAAACTTAAAAGCAACAATAAAAACTGCAGCTTACCTTTTTAGAGAGTACACATTCTGGATTTTGTGGAATGATCCTGATTTTAAATATTTTATCTTTATCTCCTTAAAAGATATTTATAGTTATTGCTCCATTATTTCTAGTTCTCAATGGATGATAACTGTACTTACTGTATTTTGCCATGTAAAATGTGAACCCATGTTTTTGGTCCAAACTTTCAGGAAAAATATCTTTTGTTTTATAGATATAGATATGGAATATAGATATGGTATATAGATATGGAATTATTACTATACATGTATAATGTGCATCCTTATTTTTCCCTCAAAAATTTGGGCAAAGAGTGTGCATTATACATGGCAAAATACAGTACTTAACATCATATAACCAAATGAACTGCGATTCATTCAAAAGAGTCTTAAGTTGATCTTATATAACTACAGAATCACCTCGGAAATATATATCAATATGCTTTCACCTTTTCACATTTTGAAGAAAGAGAAAATGTCATGAAAAATGCAATTATTAAAATATGGGTTGGGATTTTTTTCCTTTCTTAATTTTAAATTTGCACACTTGTCAACCTTGGAAAGAGATATTTATCATTGGTCTTTGGGCAATTAATAAGTTATTTCCACTGAGAAGCATTTTTCATGAACATTGTTCTAATAGAGAATTTCAAAGAGAACAGCTGCTGAGAGAGATAGATAGAGAGAGAAGAGAACGGAAGAGGAAAAAGAAAACACTATTTTCCCCAAACCTCCTAGAAAGTATTTTAGATGTATTTTAAGGATCAATACATCACAATTAACTTATTTCTGTTTGTTAAGCACTCAAAAACTACTATTTTGTTTACTTTTCATTCAAATCCAGCCAATACTCCTGTGTTTAAATATATTTTGAATGTTAAGGTTTGCTTATATTTTTATAGTTCCAGCCTGAACCAACAAAGTTTGTATGCTGTTACATAGGTATTTAGTCAACAGAATAAGCCATTATTTAACCAGATTTTTTAAACAAAACAGAACAAAAATATTTATTGAGAATAATCTTGGCAGAGATCAAAGATGTCTCTTTAACATACATCCAACTATAGTTTCAGAGTCAATCACAGTAAGACTTGTCAAATGTTCTTTATCACAAGATAGATTCTTGTTCACACATAAAAGTATCTAGTGAACAGCAGAATAAAAGAGGGACCAAGCTAGGGGACACTAGAGCTCGCCTTTATGGGGCCTGTGAGCTTGAGTACATAAATCTCTTTAAGCCCCTGTTTTTCCATCTGTAAGTGGAAAGGAAATATCACACGTAAAGTGTTTAGCACAGTGTCTGACACATAGTAAGTTCTCATCAATATGAGCTATTTGTTATGGCCCCTGAGTCGTCCCCACAGCCCTACTATCCAGAGGCATCAACTGTCAGGAGACCACAGCAATTGTGAGCTGGAAAGTACCTCAGAGGTTTTTCACTTCAGCCTCCTACATTTCACAGGTGAGGAGACTGAGACCCAGGTCAGAGAAATACAGCTCAGGGGAACAAAGTTAGTTATTGACAGAGATCAGAGCATAGGTTTCCTGACTTCCAGCCACTTTATTATTTCCCGTAGTTCAAGAATCCCCTCTTATAAGGTGTCATCTGTAGCAGAATGATGCTTCACACCACGTAACTAATGGCATTGCCTAGGAGTGTACTGGTCATGTGGCTGGGGCTTTAACTGGACTCAGAGTACAGCTCACAGGGTGGCTTCTTGTCTAAAGGCTGGAACAAAGCCTGGAGATGCTCTCTGGTGTTTGGGGAGGGCAGCTAGAACTATTGTTTGAAAGCACCTATCAGATCTTGTCACTCTGCCAACATTTTCCAGTAGCTCCCCATCTTGTTGTCCTTGGAACATGCCAGGTACATTTCAACCACTGGACCCTGACTTAGCACTGTCTCTTCTCAGATCACCACCTCCCAGACGTCCATGTGACCCTGTCTTCACTTCAGTCAAGTCTCAGCTCTGATGCCATCCCACTCCAAAGACCTTCCACACCCTTCTCTAACACAACGGCCCCTTTACCTCTCCTACTCTCCTTTCTTATCAGCTTGCTGCATTGTTTTTCATAGCATTGATCCTTAACTGGCATTTTGATGCATATTAATTTATTTGCTTATTGTGTTTCCCACTAGAAGGTCAGCTCTACAAGATCAGGGAGTTTGAAGTGTTTGCTGTTGTATTTTTAGAGTCCACATGAGTGCCTCCTGTAGGCTCACTAGCTCTATACAAAGTGAATGGAGGAAGGGAGGCAGGGAGGAGGCGGAGTAGGGGAGGGATCTGCAAGTTTAGCAGACTCTACTGAAGAATTCTGAATTGAGATGGAAGCGCCAAGATGAACCACTTTAAAGGGGCAAGCAGGCATCCTTTTTCTTAATAAGTCCTTAAGCTACTCACTTGTTTAAATATATGTGCTTATTTTATCTGTCTCCTCTCACTCTTTTGCTAACTTCAATGAGAGCAAGAACTTTGATTCTCTGCTATGTCCCTAGAAGCAGACTAGTGCCTGGTCCATGGTTGATACTCAATAAATTAAATTAATAAATCAATAAATAAAGGTTTGTAAAGAGATAAGAAGAAAAATAATGTAATTATAAAAATGCCTAGTATAGGCTTTAAATATGAGCTGGACCCATAAGCAGGTGATTTATATGCTTTGGATCTGCTAAATCTCAAAGAAAAATAACATTAAATTTCAGAAACTGAATTGACATAATTTTTGCTTTTTTTGCCACCTGTATTTTCTTTCATTGCCAATGGACCCTCTTTTGATACTGGATAACATTTCTCTAATGCTCCTCATCTATTCAACAGATTTTATTGGAGGACAGACTATGTTGATCACTGTATTAGATGTTACAAGTATAAGGGTGAGGCAAAGAGATACAATCCTTGATTTTATTGGATTCACAATCTCATAGAAGGAAGAGACATTAAAGAAACTGGTGAGTGACTAAATCTTATGGCTGAGTATGTAAATGTCCTAAGGGAAAAAAAAAACAAGATACAACAAGGAAAAAATAGATTTATGTGAAACACATTCTGGCAAATGCAATTCACAGTTGTCTCTTCCTCATCCTTGAAACCATAACCTGAAGTATGTCCTGTGGGTTTAAGAGGTAGTTCTACTATCACTCACCTGAATGGGGTTCTTTACTAGAATAAGAGATTCAGAAGAGTCACTGTAGGGTCCTATTAATTTAATGCAAGATATTTATCTAAAACCTCTGAGATTTCATTAACACAACACTTGTACTCTCAGTATCAGCCAAAGCCTCTCGACTTACACAAACAATAACAATAATTATAGCAGATCCTTCTGTGTTCCATACTCTGCACCAGTGTTCTCAGCTTTTTACATATATTAATCACTCATAGTTATAAAGTAGCTATTATTACCCTCATTTCACAGGTGAGGGATCAGGCATCAAGCTCATACAGCTATTTAGCAGCAGGACAGGGTCCATTAATTGTTCCCAGCCATTCATGTTTTGTAGATTAATGACCCTGGTGCCTTTGGAATGTATAGGGAAAGGGCAGAAGCTCCCTTTTGTGTTTAATTATAAACTCAAATTTCAAACATGTTGGTATTGCCCAATGAATAGCTAAAGCTGTTACCATTCTATATTTAACACGAAGATGAAGGCTCTTGCTACAAATACTAGTTTTCTACCTGTCATTTCTAGATTTGACACTGAAATATGAACTCTGAAATACAATTCTCTTTTTCTATCTTCCTGTGTGAAGCATTTATGGAGCACACAAGGTTAACACATTTCCTACCCACTGCACTGCTGCTCTGAAGACATTCATTGACCCCATCAAGCCCTCAGAGGTCCTACAAGCAAGGAAAGTGTGAAGTGAAGCAATGTTTCAATCAGAGTGACAACTTTCAAAGAGAAAGTTTTTCTTACATGTTATTTTTTCCCAAAAGGCCATACTATTACGAGAGAGAAAAGCAATAGTACACAAGGCATTATATTTGGCAAACTAGGGTTTTAGTTAGTACTTTAAAAAACAGCCTACCTCTCAAGACAAAAGGCTGGATGTGTCTCTATGACTAGTTCTCACCCTGGGGTGACTGGGCCCTCAAGGAGACACTTGCCAATGTCTGGAGACATTTTTGACCATCATAACTTGGGAGAGATACAGGCATCTAGTGAGTAGAGAGTCCAGGAACACTGCAAGACATCTTATAAAACACACCATAGTTTCTTCTTATCCCCAGAACAAAGAATTATCTGCCCCAAAATGCTAGTAATGATCAGGTTGAGAAACTGTGGTCTATTGTTTCCAGTCTTCTTCCAGATGTCAATACCACACTTCTTGGTGACATCACTGCCAGCCCTAGGAAGGATCCTGATGCAGTCAAAGAGGTTGCCATCCTCCCAGAAGTGCATCAGTGTCTTCCTGAACTGGCCATAGCCTAGAAAAATGTCCTCTTCAGGTAGGCCTTAACATCTACTGTAACTCCTTGATCCCTTGGTTGAATAAAGAGGTGGTATTTGGGGAGAGGAATACCACTTGGTATTGGAGTGAAGATCATTAATGAAAGGAAGATGTCTGGGAGCGTTAACAACAAGAGAAACCTTGAACAGTGTGTTATTTGGTGATTCTCCAAACAGTACTCAACTTCTCAATTTTACTGGCATGACCACCCAGGAGGGCATCTTGGAAGAGGAGCTGGGTCTTCCATGACTTCCTAAGGCCCCTGCAGTGCACTGGCAGTGTGTGCTTACTGATGCACTTGAAGACCCTGGGGTTCTCACCACGCCAGATCTCAAAGGGTTTTAGTCTGCAGTCCTCAACATTGCTCCAAAGCAAGATTCTTAACTTGTGCTTAAAAGCCTTGAAACCTGACCTTGGCTTGGCCACCTTATGGATGAAAGTCCATTCAGGCATCCATTTCCAAAAGATTGGATTCCATCCATAGTGAGTATATGTTCTAGCTAGTGATGTGCCTTCATAATTAGTTTACCTAGAGTTCCCCAGAATTCTTCAGCTGCCTTCACATTAGCACCCTTAGACTCACCACTCACTTTCACATTAGGTAATGAAAAATTATCCTTGAATTGTTTAAACCACCTGAACTAGCAGTAAATGTGGTTGGGTCCAGCTTTCTCTTTCAAAATTGGAAACAATCTCTTTTCTTTGGCCATGGTGCCTCATGGTGCTGAGAGGGATATGCTTTTGTACCTGGTCTTCAATCCAGGTCATTAGCAGTTTCTCCATGCAAGTTCCTCTGATCTAGGCCCTTCTAGATTTATTATTACAGTAGTCTCATTGCCTTCCATGAGGATTCCTTAACAGCTTCTGTCCCTTTGTCTCTGTTCTTCAAGATTGTAGATTTGGTAAAATGGCACATTCCTGAATGGTGATCAATAACCATCGCTGATTTTTCAATGTTATAGTTCTTAATAATTGTTCATTTTCTTTCTAAGTAAATTACTCAGTGTGGCCTCTTACTGGCAACATGAGTAGTAGATGCTGTTCTTAGGGGCCACAATGAACAAAACAACACAAGATGAACTCAAGCACAAGAGAAAATGATGCAATCATGAGATGTGGTAAATAAGTGATGAATGAGGCTGCTGCCGGAGTAACACACCATACCGTTTTATAACAAACTTCTTAATAATAGAAAGAGTACCCTCTAAAACAACAATGAAAAGCATAGTATAGTAAATACATAAACCAGTGACGATCATTTATTATCATTATCAAGTATTATGCATTGGACATATTTGTATGTACTGTACATTTACATGACTGGAAGTACAGGTTTTGATTACACCAATGTCACCACAAACAAATGAGTAATGTGTTATGCTATGATGTTACCACCCCTACAATATCACAAGGTGACAGAAATTTTTCACCCCATTATAATTTTATGAGACCACCATCATCATTTTTTTGGTCCATTCTTAACCAAAATATTCTTATGTGGCCACAACTGTACTTGAAAATCAATCAGTGTAATCTACCATATTAACAAGCTAAAAAAGAACAATGACACAATTTTATGAATCAATACGGTAAAAGCTGCTGACAAAACCCAACAGCTGTTAATGATAAAAAAATTTTTAAATGAACTTAGAAAAATATGAATAGAAAGAAACTTCCTCAACAAAGAGCATGTACAAAAATCCTGCTGCTAACATTCAACTTAGTGACAAAATGTTTTTCTCCTAAGATCAGGAACAAGGCACAAATGCCTGCTTTACCCACTTTCCTCAACACAGAGCTAGACGTTCTAATGAGCACAATAAGGCAATGAAGAGAAACAAAAGGCATACATATCTAAAAGAAAAAATAAAATTGTCCTTATTTGTGGATGACATGATTGTCTATGTAGAAAATCCCAAAGACTACAAAAAAGTCCCGTGACTGCAGATACTTGTCACGAATGTTAACTTCTTTCCCCTATTATGATGCTAAAACTCAGTGTGATGTAGCTCCGTGCCTAGGTGTGGCCTTGGGTTCCATCCCAACAAAGCTCTCTCCCTAGGCAGCATCTACGAATGGATCAGAGTTAATTCTGGAGGAACAACCTCTCATGACCTTTGGGTCCGAAAGGTGACCCTGCATAAGTCATTTCCCTGTCAAATGCATCAGATGACTATCTCTACACCCTGCTTTTGTGGAGAGTGGTGTTTCAGCGTTCTGGAGTTGGTTGGAAAGGCAGACTGCAGGAGGAAGGCTTCAACTGGGTCACCCTCCTCCAGAGGACTGGCTCTCAAACGGAGTGTTTTTCCTAGTCCTCAATAGACACGTCAGCACTGTCCCTACCTGCTGTCTCTGGCAGAGAAGAAGGGAGAGACAGGAATGAAGGGCTGCCACGGATTCCAGGTGTCCCTTAACGCAGTCCAATGTGGCCACTGCAGGACCTCTCTGCTTGCCTGCAGATATCCTTTTGAGCGTTCAATTAAAAGGGACATTTGCTGACGTCCGTAGGTGGTGTGCACGGTGCTGGCAGTTTCAACATGCTGGCCTCCAGCATGGATGATTTTAAGATTTGGGCGATGTGTGTGTGTGTGTTTCTTTAAATGTAAGCATTAATGTTTATAGGACCTGGGCTATTTGTGTTGATTTAAAGCATCAGGGAAAAAGAAACGACAAACAGGACTACTTTGTTTAACGATCTGGGTAATATTTTGCTAAAGTTTTCTGACAATGGCCACAGGTGTGTTTTAGCATTAAAATTTGAGATTCAGACCCAAGGACAAAAAATAACCACAGCTCTCCCAGCAAAGAGTTGCAAAGTGAAACTCAGAAGAGGAATTGATTTTCTTCTTCATATTGTGTTCTGAGCTCTGAATGCAGGGTTTCAGCTTCCTCATCCATAAAATAAAGCTGATGATACCAGAGGGCTGTTGAAATAATGAAGGTAATGAGTGAATTCCTTCACTGCTTTGGAGTGGGGGAAGGCCTCTTAACAAGAACTCAAAATGCAGGAGCCATAAAAAATTGATACTGTCAAATGCATTTCTTAAATAAGCAAATCAAATCATGAAAGAAAAACTATAAACAGTATCCGTACAGGTCTTCTATCACAAAGAACTCATCCATTAATATATAAAAAGCTCCTAGAAATTGAGAAGAAAATGGCTAAAAGGTTCATAAGTGGCCCGTTTATAGAAAAATACAAACAGCCCTTATATATATGAAAAGAGGCTTAATTTCACTCAGAATAAGAAATAGGATGGACTCATAGACGGAGAGCAGATGACAGCTGGTGGGGGGTGTGGGAGTGGAGGGACTGAGCAGAGGGGAAGGAGGACTCACAGGTATGGACAACAGTGTGGAGATTGCTGGAGGAGGGGGTAATAAGGAGACTAAATGGTAATGGAAAAAATACAATAAAGATTAAGTTTTAAAAAAAAGAAACAAAACCAAGTGAAATTACACTGAAATAGCATTTCTTGCCTATCAGCTTGGCAAAACCCCAAAAGTTTAACCATACTCCTGTTGGCAAGGTGGTGGAGAAATCGGCACTCTCATACCTTGCTGGTGGGAGTGCGAAATGGTGCAACCCCTGCAGAGGACAATTTGTTCACCATTATCAAAATTTCAAATGCATTTACCCTTTGACCCAGCAATCCCACTTCTGGGAATTTATACCACAGGAGTTCCTCATATATATAAAAGAGTGAATATAGATTAATATTTAGAATGAATCACTAGAAAAAGATAAAGAAACTAACTGTCCACCAACAGGGAAATGATGAAGTAAGCCGTGGTGTATGCACCCCGCGGAACATTATGCGGCCATAAAGCAAAGAAGGAAGGTGCTCACTGTGCGCTCACAGAGACAGGTCTCTGGCACTGCTTAGTGAAAAAAAAAAGCCAGGAGCAGCCACTGTATATGGTGGTCTATCTTTTGTGTAAGAAAGATGAGGAGGAGGAGGAGAAAATAGATTGGTTTTAATTTTCAAAAGGAAATATTTGTAGTATCCAAAAGAAACTAATAGAAATAGGAGCCTAGGATCACAGGGGTGGATATCAAATGGGTGGGAACAATGGCAGGAGCAATACTTTTTGACTTGTCTTTTTAAAATAGTATTTTGACTTTTAACCATGTGAATATGTTACCTTTTTAAAAATAAATATTTAGAAAATATAATCAAGCGAGTTCACGAGCATAAAATACTTATCAAGTGTTCTAGATGCCTTCCAGGCATAAATGTTAAAGGTTGATTGTAATTTTTCCCCTTTATTTTTATTGTTGACACTAATACAGATGTCCCCACTTCCCCCCTCTTTTGACAGCCCCCATCCATTCCCTGGCCCCCCTTTCCTCAGGCCATCACCACACTGTTGTCTGTGTCTATGAGTTATGAATAGATGTTCTTTGGCTAACCCTTTAAAAGGCACTCTTGTGGTTTTATATGGGGTTCTGCAGAGTTCTAGGGCTGTTTCTCACACTGTGGCCTTCAAATCACTAGCAACAGAATTTTCTGTGGTATGTATTATAATGATGACTCCTGGACCCAGCCCAATACTTGCATGCATAATCAGAACCTCTTGGTCCAAGGCCAAAGAACAGAGATTTAAAAATCTCTCCAGGCAATTCTTATGAACCTTGAAGTCTGAGCATTGCTCCGATCTACCTCAGGTTCAGACTGTGATGGAGGCAGCAAGCCCGTAGGAGCCCTTTCTGACCATGACTTCAATACCATAAACAGGCCACCAAGCCCAAAACTACTATCTCTAGTTTTGAGCTCCCAACTTGTATATCCAATTGACTGTTGGTGTCATCACTTACTGCAAAATAGGGATTTCAAATAGAACACCTCAAAAAGTGAACATGGACTGGACTGGAAATTGTCTCTCATACCACTGGGTCTCTTACATGTTCTTCCTGTAGTCTCACCCATCTCAGTAAATAACAGTATAACTTGCCCTGCTGTGCATGCTAAAAATGTATATATCTTCAATTACTTCTGCCTTCTTCCTCTCTATGTGTTCTAATTTATTTCCTGGAAGTGCCACACTCACCCCTGACTCAGGAGGGCCTTTGTGTTTGCTAGCCCTCCTGCCTGGAATGTTCTGAGTCTCTCAAGGCTTATTTATGTCTTTATGTCACTGGGGACTCAGTTCAAATCTCATCTCCTGTGAGAGACCTTCTCCTGCCACAACAATCCAGAGTAGCCAGCCTACCACCCGGCAGTCCCCCCAGTGGTAGGCAGTCCTGCCCCTGCCTCCTACCTGGCAGTCCTCTCTTCCCATTTGTTTTCTTCAAAGTAATCACCATTATCTGATAACTTTTGTATTTGCTGACCTTTTTGTTGCCCGAATGCCTCCCCTAGAATGTCATGTCCATAAAGCTGCAACTCTAACCACTTCATTCACACCGTGTCCTTAGGACCACAACTGGGTGTGGCACACAGGAAGTGCTCCCTAAATATTTGCTGAAGGAACCAGTGCTCTTCTACTTTCTATGACACTCATGGCATTTCTTCAACCTCCTCTTCTTCAGCCCCATTCAGCCTTCTGGTCTTGGCTTCAGCTACCACTGTTAATGTCTATTCCTATTCATTAGTGTTCAGTGTAATTCCTAGAATACTATCTGATGGATCTCGCCCATGTTTTTTCTTTTATCACCATGGTTGGATGTCTTGAGTCAAGCTCCCACCCCTGTTCCAGCCATATGTGGCTGCAGGTGGTTGGTGGTTGTAGGAGCATCCATGTGGCATGCATAGGAGCCCGTGATGGGCCTGCTTCACTTAGAGTGATATGTCTAGAAAAGTGCTGGAACACTAGGGCCTATAGCACGTGTGAGAGGAGAGGGCCCTATAAAGATAGAAAGGGGAGACTGGGAACAAATGTTGCCTACATCACAATCATCAACAGGTTGAGCCTTTCTCTGCAGATCTGTCCCCACTCTGTCCTGCAGGGGCCCAGGTGGTTGACTAGAAAAGCCAAACAAGGAGAAATAGGACTGGGAGTGCAGTGGAATTCACATCTCTCATAAGCATGAACACAGACTTGGTGAGATTATGATCTGTTGCTCCATATTATCCACAACAGCTTTCACTGTGATTAGCAAAGAAATCTGGAGTTAAACAGGGGAATCGGTTCTGGCTTTAGTGGGTCATGGAGGCCAGGTAAACTCTGCTCTCTCCTGGCCTCTTAGACTTTGGAGCGGAGAAGGCACTGCAGTCTGTTTTAAATCAGATCAGCCTCTTCCTTCCTCTTTGTAAGCTCAGCCTTTTGTAAGCTCCTACAAAATAAAGCCACCACATTCCCAGAAGATAAAAAATCCATTCTCTCCCTGCCGTTCACATAAGTGCATCTTCACGTATTCACAGGCTTCCACAGATTTTAATAAGGTCCCCTGTGTGGGTCTCTTCAAATATGGGGAAAATACTCAGAGTGAGAAAATGTCACATCTAATCAAGGGTGCTATAAATGCAGCACCGTGGCAGGCAGGCGGCTCACAAGTGGCTTGAACCAAATCACTATCTTCGCCTGTTGGTAACCAAAATGGAAGAATCTCATTTTGGGTCCTCATTGTGGGACCTGTAATTACTTAGAATTATAAAACAAAAACCCACATCTGAATTGGGCAAACAGCATAGCCTGCTAATGGTGAGAGACCCTCATAACTTTTATTTCCTGGAGGAAAAACTGCTTTAGAGACCAATGTTTCAAACAGGCAGCTACACAGACACAACCACACCTAAATCCCACCGTGTCCTGAGCCCTTTCTGACTCTACATTTGTGCTTACATTACTATAACCTAAATCTCCAGCTTGGATTTCTTTAGCCCTATGGCTTAAGTCAAAATCCCGTTCTTTGAGGGCGTCTAAGCCCTTCCTGGTACTTCTGGAGGCTTTGGTGTAGAACAGCAGTTCTTACCCAGGGAGACTTTGCCCACAGAGGATATTTGGAAGTGCCTAAAAACGTTTTTGGTGTTATGAGTGGGGAGGGAAGGGTGCTACTGGCATTTAGCAAATAGAGGCTGCAGATGCTGCTCCACACCTGCTGTGCCCAGAACAGCCCCCCCACCCACGCATGATCAGCCCCCAGGTGTCAGGAGTGCTGAGGCTGAGAAAGCCTGTGGTAAAGACTCACATGTCCGTAGCAGCATCTCACACTGCAGGCTGCCCCTCAGTCATCAGAGGGTCTAGTCTGCAGCCCTGTACCTACAAGAGGCTTGGACCTGCACCGCTGCTGGCTTCCCTGTCTGCAGCTCTGGGGTTTTGTCCATTCTGTGTGTGATGCTGCTGTCACCACACCAGTATAAGCAGTGTTTAGGGAGAAAAGTACTCTCCTCTTCACTGACGGTCCCCTTCATTCCCCTCTCACACAAAGCTGAGTTCTTATCAGCAGATTCTGGGGAAGAATCCATTTCCAACTTGGGTTGTTGGCAGAGTTACTTCTTTGGAGCTATAGGACCAAGGTCCTGTTATCTTGTCAGCTGATAGTTGGGAACTGCTCTTGGCCCTTACAGGTCACTCTTGTGCCCTTGCCATGTGACTCCCTCATTTCAGCCATAGAGAGCCTCCCTTGCATCAAATTTCTTTCAAATCAAATTTCTTTGATTTTCAATTTTTCTGCTATTAGAAAAAACACTCTGTGTTTAAAGGGCTTAAGAAATTCAGTTAGGATAATCTCACTATGTGAAGGTCAAATCTGCCATGTAACGTATCTTAATCATGGAGTAAAGTCCACACTCTTCACGGTCCTGAGGCACGTGCACTGCACTGAGGGACGTCTAGGGGACATCTTAGAGTCTGCTGACCATACCAGGCGTTACGGACTGTATGTGGCCCTGTAATCCACATGCTGATGCCCTAAGCCCAATGTGACTATGTTTGGGAGTGGGACCTTTGAAAAGGGAATTAGAGTTAAATGAGGTTATAATGGTGGAGCCCAATGTGATTAGACTGGTGTCCTGGTAAGAAGAGAAAGACATCAAGAGTGTGTACTCAAAGAGGAAAGGCAATGTGAAGACAGGAAGAGAAGGTGGCCATTTGTAAGCCAAGGTGGGAGGTCTCTCAAGAAACCAAATAAAACAACACTTTAGTTTTGAACTTCCAACCTCCAAAAATGTGAGAAATGAATTTCTATTGTTTAGGCTCCCCAGTCTGTCATGTATCGTTATGGCAGCTCTAGGGATCACAAGAGGCTTTGATGAAGTCTGAAATGCACTCAGATACAAGCCAATTAGAAACACTCATGTGCCAGCCAGAGGGACGAGATTGTGAGGTAAAATGATATAAAAATCTCTATATGAAGGCCTATGTAGTACAAAATCACATATGAATACAACTTCATATAAATCAATATTCCAAGGCATCGATTTTCAACCTTTTTCATCTCATGGCACACACAAGCTAATTACTAAAATTCTGTGGCTCGCCAAAAAATATATTATTTTGCTAATCTGACAAAAAACTTAGGTGTTGTTTTGATTCATTCACACCATACAGCTATGGTTGTGTTAGCAGTTATCATTTTTTATTTGACAATCTAAGGGAAAAAAGGTCAGTGGCCCTGAGTAAATAGTCAGGTATTGAGTGTTTTAAAAATTCTTGCAGCAGACCAGTTGAAAGTTGCTGTTCTAAGATATGTACTAAGAACAACAGAAACAAAGGAAGAAAGATTACCTGTAATGGTACTTAGAATCCTTCCTAGATGATGTGCATCCCATTTGGTGGGCTAGCTACATTTAATATGGTTTAGAAGGAAGAGTTATACTTTATATAGATACGGTTCCTGGTCAATATTTGTGGTTGCTTGTTTACTAACTAAACCACACTGGTCCAAAAGGAATCTTCTACATAAAAAGAGAGAAAGTATCTGAGGGATACTACTAAGATGTAGAGGGAAAGCAGCATTTAAAAACACTTTTATATTTCTGTCCAATTTGAAATTTTATAATGATTATGAATAGTTTAATAATAGTTCCATGAAAGACAATAAATGTGTATTTTTAAAGACTTGCATTGACATGTTAGTTTTAATATATTTCTGCTCCTGTCCTGTGAACTAGAGACAGCTGGACTGTGATGATGATGTCCCACAGAGTTAAAAACAGTCTCCATGTGGGTTTGGTTAGACAGAGAGTCCAAAAGATAGACTGGTTTTCGTACTTACACAGTTGAACTCTGTGGAATTTGCTCACCCATGTTAATAGTAAGATTGAGTTTTTTTAGGCTTCTTATTTCTCCAGTTCAAACATTTACACCTTTAGAGGAGATATGCAAATCTATGACCATTTTATTTGTGGAAGCAAAAGTATAATCCATTAATAATTGAAGGTCCCAAATTTTCTTCCTTGTACTTAGAGATGTAATCAGGTGTAGGCAAGAATCACAAGGTGTACCAGCAGATCGCTTCATTTAACACATTTCCAACGATGAGCCTCAGACACAGTTCAGAACTCTTGTGAAGGCTCCTGTAACCAACATATGTAAATTGGCCAGAGGTTTTTCTTTTTCTTTTTTTCAAACCGTCTTTGAAAAAGATAGAGATTTATTTTGAAATTAGCTGAAAGGAAGGTGGGCAGGGAATGGCAAAGGTTATCCTGCAGGAGGTGTGACTAATCTTCAAACTAACTTCTCTCACAAGGTAACAACCTTACCCTGAGCCATGGGGGTTGCCACTTCTTTTATGTGTCTTTGAGTCACATGTTGTGGGTGAATCCACACTTCAAAGACAAAAATCAACGAGAGAGGGTGTGTTTCTGGGTGTCAGATTTCCTGCAAGTGGGACTTACATATTTTCATATTGCAGGGCTCATGGGAGAAAGGCTGCCTTCTCAGGGAGGTCCTGGAGGGGGACCCTTGAAAGGGACACTTGGATTTTCCAGTGGATTTAAAACACTTAAGCAGTTGTTTTCCCATGTAGCTTCTAGAGCCTCAGGTGTTTTCCTTCTTCCAGCAGTAACCAAAGTCCTAGCCAACTTTCATGGCTTGCAGGAATTCATATGTCTCGAAAGCAAAGCTTCACGTGTATAAGTTGATGATCTTGACATGCATAGCTTTTTCTTAAATTGTTTTTCCCAGAGGACAGCATGTAGACATTGCTAGGTCTTGAGATTTCTGACTTCCTTTGCCCAAAGGAAGTCACAGTTGATCTCTTAGCCATTATCACAGCTACCCCTTTTTTTCTAGCAACAGCTATAGCTGTAAATTTTAGTTGATACTATTAGCTAGAAAAATGAATGGAAGAATGAGTGAATGAATGAATGTTAGCTGGCAGAAGCCACGATGCAGGCAAAAAACACCATTCTCGCACCTCCATTCAGTAGCTTCACCACACATTATACTGGTGAGTTTACTGTCACGGTTGCCCACTTCCAGGCAGTGGTCCTACAGAAATGAAAAGGAACCTCTATTCATGATACACTGGGATTCACCACCTGAAACAGTGTACGGGGTGCTGATAAATTCATAATAGCTTCCAACTACCAGGCTGCATTCTTTTGCATTCACACAAAGCTTTGTACACTATGTGAAGTAGAGCATTCCCCCCATTTTTTGTTCTTTTGATCTCTTATAAAAATATGTCCATTTTAGGAACCCATAGGTTTATGCTACAGAAAATTTGTATGGTAAGCTCTATGCAACTTAGCTGGAAACATGTATTCCACTGAATGGAAAAGGAGGAGAGACTTTTGTTCCTCCTATCCCCAAACTGTACAAGAACACACATGTTTTCTACATGCGAATTTGTCTCCCTTTCTCAGCAACATAAAAAGTTTGTGACATGCTGCCCATGAAAGCAAGATGTATGACAGCTAAGAATCTCTCATATGCTGCCCTTCTGGATGATTCTTAAGCTAGAAGAGGGAGTTTAAAAGAAGTAGGAGTTAGTTTTACCAAGGTTGGGAAATGGAGGGCAAATCCTTCCCACCCAAGCTGGTAACGCTCCTAGCTCTGTGCATGTGACCACAGCTCTGGCACAAGGTAATCGTGTGGACCCTGCAACCAGCATTTTCTTAAGGTTGAAACTCAAAACTAAACTTAAATGCGACCAGAGCCCAACACAAATGACGAAAAAAGAAAGAAGGAAACAAGGGAGCTCATGTGGACAGAAACCGTCAAGTTTCCCATTACTTGTATTTGTCAGCATTGCATCAGTAGTCCCCACCCACTGACCCTTCCTTCCTCCTTCCCGAAGTGAGGCTGGGGGACACATGTGCAGAAGCAATGGGAACACGCACATAAGGGAGGGCACCATGCAGCTGTGCTTCACACAACTAGTTCCCTTAACCTACTCTCCTTAGGGTTAACTTTCAGCATCTGGCAAGTGACATTTAACTTTGCCTTCTTTGAAAGGGCACTTAGAGGCCACTGCCACCCAGTCCCCAAGCTGCTTTCAGGACTTGAACTTGTATGAGAACAAAGGGCAAGCCACATGGTACTTTTACTTACCCTACTCCCACACATGGAAACCTAGCTCCATCTATGCTGGTCTTTAGAGAGCACCTGACTAGAAAGTATGCATTCCCTAGGACTCCCAAAGAATGAAAGCACAGTAAAAGTTCACTGTGAGCATGATACCTAACATAGAGTCCTTACAATATGCCAGGCTGTGTGCTAAATACTGGACAAGGATGGGGTCATTTTATTCTCATAACAACCCTGTAATACAGAGGAAACTCAGTCACAGAGAGACTAAGTGAGTTGCCCAAGATCACTAAGCTGCTAAATGGAGAAACTAGACATTCTGACTCCTGAGCTTATGCTCTGAAGTATAGTTTACATATAAATATAAATATTGTGTGTGTGTTCATCTAACCTGCATGCAAGTAGATTTTGGAGGGGTGCTACAAAAGGTGACTCAAGAGCATAAAGAAGGAGAAATTGAAGAGAGACATCTTTAGAGCCTGAGAACAGTTGTTAAGGGATACCTCTTCCATGTAGGCTCTAAAGGGGCCCTTTCAAACACAGCATCAATAGCAGGATGCTGGCAAGATGTATAACAATTTCTCACTCCATCCTAGTGACAATTTGAGAAGACCAATAAACATCATTCACCAATTACTGGGGTTTCTAAGGAATTTCCTTGGGAAAGGTGTGAATTGCAGTAAAAAGTCAGTCCTAGCCTTTTCAGTCCCCAAGCTTGCTCTCTCCAGCTTTGCTCTGAGAGCCGGCAGGAGTGGCAGGTGGGAGTGATGAGAAAGAAGGGAGAACTGAAGGGTGAAAAAACAATCCAAAACCCAGAAAGAATTGCTCCATCTCACACTATCTTATGAAAACTAACTCAACCATCCTGCTTTGATTTTTCTCCCCACAGTGATCTCTGTTGCCATTAAGACTTCACAAACAAGTGATGGCGTCTATTTCATTATTAAAACATGTGCCCTTCTTCAAAAATGAGCTCATTTCGACACTTTACTAGGGAATATAAGACATACCACCCAATAACAATCTTGTGGGTTTGTAAGACTACTACTTTATAGGTCCAACTGCCATCTCTTATACTTGTTCTTCCTCCAGAGAACTTCCACTAACCTCAAGGAAAGTCCTATGTGGGTAGAAATGAAAAAAATGAGGGCAGAATTTGCTGTAGTGTATTTTTTATTAGCACAGGCCCAGTAAAATCACTGCTAGATGACCTTAGGCATCATTTAGTGTTATCTTTTTATTTTTTGGACAAAGAATGAGACCCAGTTGTGAGCCCTGGGCATGCCCAAAGCCACACATTATATCAAGGTTTGATCACACTCTGAATCTCTCTTCATTGATCACTTTTACTGCCTATTTTATAAGCCCCCACTAGATAAAGATGGCAATACACTGAACAATGTGAGAATGGCAGCTCAGAAGCCTTCGCTGAAAGCATTCTTTACTTTAGTGTCTTTCTAAAGAGACCTAAAGCAGAAGTAATTTTAAAAATGTATGACCCTCTTGGCCAAATGTAACTGTTGGTAAAATTCTACTTTGCTCTCATAATACAGTACTAGAGATCGTTTCAAAATTCTATTAAAACAGTTGCTTACCCACATAGATTAGTAGGGTCTCTCTCTGAGGAGACAAGACAAAAGAAGCAAATGTAGAAGTCAGGTACTGATGGCCAGTGTGAAGCCGCAATAAGGACTCCAGGCTCCGCAAAGACAGAAAACTTGCCTATTTTATGTTCTACAATGAATGCAGTATTATCAGAATATATGGCAAGCTCTCAATACATTTTGGTTAAATGAACTATCACCAGGGGAGGGGGAGGACGGGTTCCTTATACATTCCTACATGCTTCGGCCATGTGTTTCTCCAGTTGCCCAGAGACCATGTGTTCCTGACAGCTCACAGCACACCTCATGGAGCTGGATCGGACCAGGTCAATAGCATCTTCTTAAAGAATGGGACTGAGGAGAGAGTGCACCTGGTGCTTATAAAGTGTGAAGACGCTTGTGTGCACAGTGATGGGAGAAGTAGAGCTGGCTCCCTTCTCTGCCTTAGCAGTAGTGTAAGCTGTGTGTTATTTCTGGGTGATATCTCCTACTTCTCACTCCAGGTTGCCCTCTCTAAGCCTCAGGATCCCTGTCTGTGAAGTGTCAGTAATTCTGGTTAGAAGTGATAAATGATAAAAGGTGCCATTCCTGGATCAGAAATGTTGGGATATTTGCAATACAGAGGAAGAAACAATGTACTGATAGAAAAATCACAGCATGGAAGGGCAAGCCCAGATTTTTGCCATGCGTAAGGGACACTGTCTAAGGCAGTAAGTACACTCCTTCTTAGTGGAAACTCAGCAAGGGCTGAGTCAAGTGATGACCTCTGAGATAATTCGTCAAGCGAGAGCTGAAGGGTTCTGCCAGTTGACCTCTAACCCACTCATTTCCCCACATCCCCATATTCAGCAGCCGGCCATGTTTTGCTTCCTAGGTTAAAATCACAAGAATGACCTCTATATAAACTCAGAGGCTCTCTTTTAAGAATGAGAATATGAGCACTGGGATGGGAGAGAAAAATGGACTCCCACTCTGAATTGGGATCTAAAATAAAAAGGCAGCTCCTTCTTGAAGTACAAAGTATTAAAGCACATTGCTCCTAAATTTGGCAACTGTGAATGGAGGGGCCTTGATCTTGGCCCATAGCCTGAGAAAAGCCTCAATTCTCTCATTCTCTGTCCACCAAAGAGTCCTTCCAGTGAGAGCAGAGCCCGGCTGCAGAGCATAATGCTTCACATGCTGCCTATATTAATCACTCCAGCCCTCAGTTTATAAAATTGAATGCACAAGCAAGGATCACTAGACATTGGAGAGACATACATCATAAATAAAACTATAATCTAGAACTAAAATAATTCTAGGGGGAAAGAAAGGAACAAAAAGTATGCCGAACATATGTTTGAAATGTGTGAGTTTTATAAATACTGATTTATTCTGAGCAATATGAACATATGAATAAGTACATTAAAATATATGGCTAAACTTGAAATAACCAGAAATAATATGTACAGTTTTCGAAACACTGGCATAAGACAAAGAAAAATAAAACACAAAACCAGAAAAGGAACAGAGAAAATTCAGTCAATCCATGACAAAAATGAAAAGATCACAGCAAACATAAAAGAAAATAAGGAAGCAAGAATAAGATCAAATGTACATGTAATCGTGATGGAAGAATAAATGGCTTGAGTTTACCTATGAAAAGACAAAAAAACTTTCAGATTAGGTTTTAAAAGAGAACAATGACACAAATGGGGTTTATAAGAGAAATCAATTTGGAAAATTAAAAATCTAAAGATTTATAAACCTACATCAAGCAGAGGATGAAGAGGTAATTTATGAGGAAAAAATAAAAATGGTCTATAAATCTATGAGAAAGTAAATTCTAATGACAATAAAAAAGATGAACGAACATGACCATGAGATAGCATTTTCCACCTGCACTAAGAGAGACAAAATGTTTAACAATTAGTAATAGGTCGAGGCGGGTGAAAATGTGGGGCAGGAGCACTGCTGAAGGAACTGTAGGTTGGTCAGCATTCTCTGAACGATGGGGGCTCCTGGGAGAGTAGAGCCATGTGATCCCGCTGAGTTGTCCCCAGGATGTAGACTAGGAGACTGGATCATAGGAACCCCGGTGACAAGTTGTGTCAAGAAGTCATGTGATCGTAAAGGGAGGAGATCCAGACCCAGCTCTGAGCCTTCCTAATTTTGTTTCCTAGTGCAAGTCTCACAGAAGGGTGTGCTTCCATTTCCCTATCTGCTATATTGCTTTTATAAGACAAACTGGGGCTGTATACATAAAATGCTTTGCACAATATAAAAATTACACAGTGTTCGATACTATCATTTTTATAATAAGAATCAAATATATTGACAAGAGCCCCCAAGAAGCACAGGAAAAAAATGAATGAATGTGTATCAGATTGGACAGATTTTGGCTACCCCAACGTGAACATTTTTATTCTGCCTCATAATTTACAAAAAATTTTAAAAGAAGTATATTCAGCATCCCTGGGTAGATCCAAGTGTATGGTCAGCTTGTTTTCCTTATAGAAATGCAACAAGATGTTCCCCTGCTCCCCTACAGCTGTGCCTGTCCAAAACATTCACAATCACCAGGCTTCTTAGAGAGCCCACTTAGGGGAAAACCAAGAAAGTGCTTTTAGCAGCTGGGTCCCCGACCCAGGCTACAGTTCTCAGTGTAGCTCATCAGCCCTGCAGTGGGAGGCAGGGACTCAGGACTTAGGTTTTTCCCTTCCATTGTCTGCCTTTTACTGTCAGAGCTACTGTTGTTGTAAGGGTGACATCTAAGCAGGCTTCTGACACTGGGGAGAGAGAGAGGACTTCCACAATTCAGGAATGACAGGGTAGCTCAGAGGGAATGAAACTTTCCCCAAGGCCTTTGGTGTCATCATCAGAAGATAGCTCATCCACAGGAAATTTCCATTATTCCAAGACACTCTATTTGAGAGTCATCGCTCTGTAAATCACATCGTTTTTTAAAAATGCAGTGTTGAACGGATATCAATACACTAAGGAGTAAAGATGCTATTTGGAATTCCTAATCTGCCTCGTATTAGATCTGCAATCTTGTACATGGAAGCTACTTTAATTCTTCCTGCCTCAATTCTCTTCTTCCTCTTAGCAACTTCCAAATATGTGATGCCGTGTTAATATCTACAGTCAGCATGCTGTATATTACATCCCCATGACTTATTTTATAACTGAAACTTTGCACCTTTTGACCCCCTGAACCCGCTTCTTCCATCGCCCACTCCCTATCCCTGGCCACAACCAGTCAATCTGCTCTCTGCATCTGTGAGCTCGGTGGGGTTGTTTTGAGGGGGGAGTAGATTCCACATATATGTGAGATAATATGGTATGTCTTTCTGTGACTGTTTTGCTTAACACAGTGCCCTCAAGTTCCATCCATGTTGTTGGAAATGGCAGGATTTCATTCTTTTTTATGACTGAATAGTGTTTCAGTATGTGTGTCACGTGTTTTTTATCCATTCGTCCATTGATAAACACTTAGGCTATTTCCATAACTTAGCTATTGAAAATAACACTGCAACGAATATGGGGGGGTACATATCTTTTCAAATCAGTGTTTTCATTTTATTTAGATAAATATACTGAAGGGGAAACAGTGGATCATATGGCAGTTCTATTTTTAACTATTAAAGGAATCTCTATAGTGTTTTCTATAATGGCTGCAGCAATTTACATTTCTACAAACCGTGCACCAGGACTCCCTTTTCTCTGCATCCTTCCAATACTTGTTACTTCTCATCTTCTGTAACAACCATTCTAACACTCTAGGATGAGGTGACATCTCATCGTGGTTTTGATGTTGATTTCCCTGATGATTGGTAATACTGAGCATCTTCCACATACCTGTTTGCTATCTGTATGCCTTCTTTGGAAAAATGTCTATTTAGATGGCCTGTCCATTTTAAGTGGGTTTTTTGTTTGTTTGCTTTTTGCTATTGATTTGTATGAGTTTTTTATATATTTTGTATATTAACCCTCTGGGTATCTAGTTATTAGATACATAATTTGCAAATGTTTTTCTCTCATTCAGTAGGTTGCCTTTTTATTTTGTTCACCTTGCAGAAGCTTTTCAATTTGATATAGTTCCAACTTGCTTATTTTTGCTTTTGTTGCCTTTACTTCTGAAGTCAGATATAAACGATCAGAGGGATCTCAAGAAACTTACTGCTTCTGTTTTCTTTTAAGAGTCTTACAGTTTGGGGTGTTATATTCAAGTTTTTAATCCATTTTGCATTAACTTTTGTGTACAGTGTAAGATAGAGTAGTTTTATTCTTTTACATGTGGCTGTTCAATTTTCGCAACACCATTTATGGGATTTGCTTATTGACTTTCTATTTTTACAATGGGATAATAATAGTACCTACTCATAGGCTTGTTATGAGAATCAAATAATGTAATACAGTAAAGCATTAGCCACATACATAGCTCTGGCATGTGGCAAGTGCTTCATAAACAGCAGCATGGGTTTTCATTATTGTTTCATTCATGCTCTATCATCCTTTTACTTTCATTCAGGCAGAGTCATCATTTCATGAGCATATGATGTGAGCAAATGAAAGCAGTAGGCAAGATAACATTTGGCCACCCAGGAGGAAAAGACCATATGGCCTAGGCTGCATTTACAGACACACACCAGAAAAAGCTGGGCTACTGTGAGTAACCTTGTTTGAAAATACACTATAGTAATCAGGAATGAAAGAACAGGTTAGTGCCTACCACTAGCTGTTAGGTCACCTGAGGGGATATAGTTGAGAATTAGATTTGAACTGAATCACTCTAGCTTTCTAATGCTTCTTTAAACTAATCTGGAAGTAGGAAAACAACCCCTTCTTTTCTGACAGGCCGATTCAAATTTAGATCCGTAGCCCCAAATTGTACAATATGCAAGTTTTGCGAGGAACACGACACTGAATGTAATCTTCCCATTTCTTTTGTGACCCATTCCCTGCCCTATTTAAAAATCGTTCATGCCCTGGCTGGTGTGGCTCAGTGGGCTGAACGATGGCCTGCCAACCAAAGGGTCACCAGGTCGATTCCCAGTCAGGGCACATGCCTGGGTTGCGGGCCAGATCCCTGGTTGGGGGTGTGCAGGAGGCAGCTGATCTATGTGTCTCTCACACATCGATGTCTGTCTCCTTCTCTTTCTCCTTCCCTTCCCCTCTCTCTAAAAGTAAATAAATAAAGTCTTTAAAAAATAAAAATGGTTCAGAGTTCCCCTTTGGCCTAGGATGTAGAAAACTGAAGAGAACATCTCTGCTAACCTAACAACAAGAAAAGCCTGAATAAATTCCCAAATCATAACTTTTCTGAACTTTTCAGATTGCTGAGGTTGCAGGTCCCACATGTAGCCTGAGATCCAAAGAAAGATGAAACAAGAGCTTTGGCTCACCTGTAGCAGATAAAATGAAGGTGATCATAACAATGAAAAAACCCAGACTCAGTTCTTAGCTCAATTCTAGACTGATTGACTCAACTACCACAGTAATGACCTGGCACCAAAAAAAAAAGGGTCTTAAAGTCTCATTTTGGGTGATGAGCCCCCAGGAAAGAAACAGTTGGACAAAAACCAGCTGCATCAAAATGTTGCCTGTGCTGGTTGCTCTGTGCACTGTAGAACCAGAAAATGGTGCGTTAAAGGAAATGGTTGATTTCACAGGGTATCCCCCAGTATTTTCTGTGGATGGAACATTTTTCTCATAGTTGGCTTCTTTACAACAATCTAGGCAGGAAATCCCTTGTGGCAAGAGTTCATCTCAGGTCAGAAAGTTTGGTGACATATTCTCTGGAGAAGTTCAGAACTGAGGCTTCCTTATTATGTAATAAAAAACAGCCTCTTGAGTTTTTATAATAAGCTTCAAAGTTCTAAATATCCTATATTTATGTTTTTCTTATGAGTCTCCAAAACATCTGTTTCAAATTAGGAGAACAACTGTTACATCACCATTTGCCACATGTAAAAGCTAAATCGGGGACAAGGTGGGTTCTTGACTGTTTCTCAAACCCAGTTAGAAAAAATGACCATGTTTAGAAGAAAAGATGGTGGAAGTTTGGGTTTTGTTGAAAGCCCTCTGGTAAGAATCAGCATCACGTACATAGTGGGAGTCAATGGAATACAGCCTTTTTTTCACTAGAAGCAGTTTGTTTTGGAACAGCCTCATTAATTTTATCTTCTGAGAAGAACTTGACCATCAAATTTATATCAAATACCAGAAGGCTGTCTTGGGGTTTTGAAAGGTGTCTGAGTCACTTAAGGATCACAGAGCTCTGTGCTTAGGGAAGACTTCCTTTGGTGTTGAAAGATGTCTGAGTCACTTAGGATATACAGAAGGATGGCTCCCTGCCAGCTTGTGGGTTATCTAACATCTGAGCAGCCCAAAGTTCATGTTGGCTGTTTGCATTAATCACCGTAATCTGACTAACAAGCCCGAAGTGACAGCTTAACATCGGCATAGCACTGGGGCCACAAACTGAACAAAGACACAAAGAAAAGGGGAGAGTGGAGAGGCAGAAATCCTCTGTTACCTCCATGGTGGTTGAAAGCCTCTGAAGTGTCAGGAAAGGTATCAACCATTTAAGCAAAGAGAAACTGTGAAGGGAAGCCCAGGTAGGAAGAGGACAGTTCCAACTTCATGTTCTGCTAGCTATTTTTGCTAGCAGAATTTGCTACCCCCCCCCCCCCGTTTTTTTCCTACAAATTTCAACCAATGTCTCTCTGACTTCTGGTTGTGGCTCTGTGTATGATACAACCATGCCTGTGGTCCAGGGTAGCTTGGCTTCCTTTGCCATACTCAAAATTTTAAGCTGCAGAGTTGATTTCAAATAGTCAGATTTTTTTTTGCTTAAGCAATATCATCCTTCTACCTCTAAGATATAGGTGAAAATAGATTTTTAAAAAGCATTTTGACAAACAGAAATGAACACTTTATTTGCAAGGAAACTGGGGGTAGAGCGGCACCCCTCACCACCAGCACCAGCACCACCACCACCTGGTTACATTACTTGTTTTGTTAAGTACCTGAAGTCAAGCAATTGACTGCCTTTTCTTAGCTTCCTGTGAGTGGGAAACTTGACCTACCTTTCAAATGACCATACTCCTCTCCAGAATTAAGTACTTTTCCAAAAATTCTCTCCCATTTCCTGAACTGAGTTCACAGAACTCTAATTTGTGAGACTCCTTTTCCGGCAAACTTGAACAAGAAAGGGGCCTCTCAGCACCTCCCGTATGTTTGTGCGCCTTGTGAACCTCCACAAGTAAATACACCCTGCAAGCTTTCCCAAGTGGGTTTGCAAAGGAGCCATTTTATTTCTTTCAGCCACAACACCTATTGTTTCATATAATGCACTTTGGGAGCTTCTGTCACCTGTTAATTTTGCCTCCCAGTGACAGGAGAGACTTCTACTTGTTTTAAAAGCCAAGATCCTCTGGTCAGAGGCCCACCTCCAGCTCTGAGTTCATTTGCTGAACAGACATAACTGACCAGCCTGAGTCCAGTCCCTGCTGCCTGAGTTTACCACCATCTGCATGTCCTTGGGTGCTTAAAAAAGACACAGACACCACTCTACAGAATAGTGCACTGTCAGAACTGGACTCATTATGGTCATCCTGTGTGGTTATTCTACATGTATGCTAACACCCAAAAGAGTTTGCTCCCACTTTCCCCCAAATTAATTCATAGCCCACAGATGTATTATCTCCTCACCAGATACTCAGCTTGCTTCCTTCCACTTTGACCCAAGAAGCTCTAATTATTAAATCTGTGCCTTAGAGTACAGTCATAACACATACTTCATGGGAGATCCTGCGTATTTCATAAGATAGCAATAGCCACAGCCAGTCTTGTTCATAAATTCAAGCCTGGTTTAAAAACAGATGCCCTTCACAACTGTAAATCTGCATGATTCTATTTTAATTTTTTATTCCTGAAAATAAGAAAATAGAGTGATACACTCCTCTTTCAATTGCTAATTGAAACTTATTTCGGTTTTCTTTAAAATTAGAAATTGATCTGACTTGGAGAAATATTTTGATCAAGTAAGATTATGTATTTTTCAATAATGTGTTTTTTAAAGTGTGGGTTCTTAGCATTTGGAAGAAAACAAAAATAGCTGTGGGCAGGAAGAGGTGTCTCCTATTATCACAGAGATTTCAAAGCTTTGAGTCATCCTTGTCGTTTTCAGACTCAACGGCCCAAAGCTGAGTCACAGGGTGAAATGATGTGGGGGTTGCACTGACTTTTGAAATCCACCCAACAATTTTAATAGGTGGTCACCTGTGACGTCACCCACGGAAGCTACTTCATTCCTTGCTGCCTCGCACACCTTTTCAGAATCCCTTTCCTGCTTCCTTTCCATGGCTCCCCGCAAAAGGAACAATGTGAGGCTCTGCTTGTTTCCCAAAATGTGCTAGCTATTAAAACAACCCCAGCAACAAGTGGCAGCTATTTAACTAGTACTACTATTATTACTACTTCTACTACTGCTGCTGCTCTCAGCGTCTCATTGGGTCTTGGAATGTTTCCTTGAAAAGTACACCTCAGAGTAAGTGAAGTGTGGTTTAGAGCCTTGTTTCTCTCACTGGGGCCCATGGGGTGGGTCTGCAGGCCAGCAGCACAGCAGCATCACCAGGAAGCTTGTTATGTGGATTCTCAGGCCCAGCCCCAGACCTATGGAATCGAACACTGCATTTTAGCAAGATCCACGGGTGATTCTTACGTACGTGAATGTTTGAGAAGCACTCAGATAACAGAATATTTTGGGCTTGCCACATGTACCACACAGTCATATAGATAATCAAATTTCAAAGGTTTCAAACTAGAATCCAACAAAAGAAACTCGCTCATTTCAGTTGCTATGGACAAACCTGAGACAATACAGGTCTGCTTAATGTTCGTGTTCTCAGTGCACTAGGAAGGGAGAAATGAAAGAAGGAAGGAGTGATTACCCCCAGGGACTGCTACCTATTGGGAAGTTCATCCTGTGTGTTTCTTTGGCACTTCAAATATAACATGTTCAAAGCCACACTCACAGATTCTGCCTTAAGTTGGATTCCCTAGATGCCAGTGCTAAAGTGAGGATTCCTGTGAACATGATTTATTAGGAACATTTCCCCTCAAAATCTAGCAGGAGAGAGGACAACTAGGACCAAGAGAAGAGGGAAGCTAAGCAAGGAGGTCACGTCAGGAAAGTTCCACGGGTGCCTTTGCTTCAATGCCTCAGGGACTCTGGAGACAGTGGTAATTCCTTGCAATTCAAAGTGTGCTCCATGGACCAGAAGGACCAATGTCACCAGACAGCTTGTCAGAAGTGCGGAATCTCAGACCCCACACTAGTCCTGCTGAACTGGAATCTGCATTTTTAACAAGATCCCTCAAATGATTCACAAGCATACTAAAATTTGAGAGAAACTGGCGTAGGTCATGCATCAAAACTGTCCCAATTAGAAGAAAGGATGGAGAAGTTTTTATATCCCATTGCTGTATCAGTTTTGGGGTTAGGGCTGATCCTAGGCTCCTTAATTCCCTTAAAAAAATTCCAGCCACTTCCCTATCTCTGTGTGTGCAGACAGAGGAGTTTCAGCAGGCCAGGGTTGCTCCTGACAGATATCCAGGTTCTGGATACTCCCAAGTACTGGCTGAGAGTGAAAGTACATTAGGAGCTGGTGTGCATAGAAATGGCCAATAAATCCTAGGGGATTATGGGCAGGGAACTAACCAAGCCTGCCTTTTTTCTCATTCTGCTCTCCTCTTGTCTTACCTAGCACATAAATTGTCCACCACCAGCAGAATTTTCAGATAACTTTCCCTCACCTGCCAGGACCAATAGGTAACCAACCAGTCCTCTCAAGTCTACCTCTGCAAAGGTTCTCAAATTTGTTCGTTCTCCATCACCTTGCCATTGTCCAAGTTCAGAGTTATACTGTGCCACACTACTGCCTGCCCGCAACTGCTCTCAGTCCAAACCCTATCTGCCACCTGCATACAACTGGTACGCACAAGTGCAACAAGAAAGTCCCCTGTTCTGCCATGCTTTTCTCAGTCCTTCTAGGCAGAAATGGTCACCCGCCTTCTGTTCCCATAACAATATTCCTGTACATTCTAGGAGTGAGATCCTTTGTCTTATTTGCTAGTCTTGGTCACTTATAGCATCCATCTATCCAGAGAAATTTAGAACCAATCAAACACAAAAACTGTGCTTGTACTTCCTGTGCTTACTGTGTATTAAGTGCTCAACAAGTATTTATTAAATAATGAAATTATCAACTCTAAGGTATTTTCAGGTAATTTAGCCTATGGACAGGTGTTGTGAATCTATACTTACATTTAATAAACTTAAGGATGCAAACACTACATCTAATGAAAGAGAAGAAAGAGAAGGGTGAAAATTTTTGCATGAATTTTTCATGTTTTTCATAGATGAAACCTCATCCATTTGCCACTTGGAAGATTCTCTCAGCTGCACTGAAAGACTTTACTTGGAATCTTTAATGCAAACAATTCCCTCAAGAATTAGACACATTTTGATAAAGCTCCTAACAGCTAAGGCCCATCACTGTTTATTACCTTAGCTATTAATTACCACTTTTCTATTCACTACCGACTTGAAACTGTGTTTTCCAAACACAAGCCTGGAGAATAGATGCTGTTTGCTTTTTGTAGTATCATCCGGGAACAACCGCAACACTTATAACTTGAGTAATTAGAATCTGGTCTGTGCATTCTAAGTTGTATCTCCCTCTCTCTTGCTAGGGCTCTGTCTTTCTCCCCACATCTCTGGTTTAATTAATGCTAATGCATACTGCCCTACAAGAATTTGCAAGCTGTACTGAGAAATAATGCAGTGTTAGTTTTGTAATTTAGTGCACAGAGCACATTTGTGCAAAAGCTTTGTAAACTGGGCCTGTGGTCAAAAGGAGCAATTAGCACTTTGTTAGTATGCAATGATGTACTAATCTGTGCAGTCCCCAAAAGCACTTGTCTATTTTACCCTCATGTGCAAATTTTTTTCCAGTGTATACAGCACTGCTCCAAAAATAACACATTGCACGCCTAGTGCTGTAAATTGGGTTCATGAAGAGGAAGACATATCAATTAGAAAACGCACATGAGTTTGGCCCTACAGTCTCCAGCAAAACAAGGGAACTGGTGTGCAGCCTTCAAGGGGAGGTACAGTTCTCTATTCCTCCCTCAGATTTCACAAGCGGAGTTATCTTCATCATCAGAGAGAGACTATAGGAAGGGCACTCGGTGAGAAATAAGACCTCAAACCAGAATAGTTAACCCCAAATCACACTGATGTAGACTTCGTTAACACTGCAGACTGATTTGCATTTAAACAGACACCATCCGTTCCTTTATTTAAATAGCACACAGGAACCATACAACAAATTGTATATTCTTTGGAATTCTCAAGTTCTTAGTGAAGCACATAACCATGTCAGGTTAATGACGAAAATAACCATAATGTCTTACATTTTTACAGTGATTTGCAGTTCCCCAAGATATTTCAGGTACATCAGCTCATTGGTGTCTCACCACACATCTGTGGGTATGCATCACCATCGCCACCTTGCTGATGCGGATATGTGGGCACAGAGATGTTGGGTAACTAGTACAAAATCACACAGGAGGAGGTACTTTGTAATGGTTCAAGGCCAGGCTGCCTGCAGGAAAATTTCCACTCTGCTTGTCTCTGACTGTGTGAACTTGGCTTCGCCCTTCTGTACTCCAGTTTCCTCACCTATAAAATGGGAATGATCATTATAGTACCTGCCTCAGGAGGTTTTACAGGGATTGAATGTAAAGCACTCAGAATAGTGTGTGATATGAACATGGGCTACATAAGTGTTAGCGTTGTTATTGTTATTTTTAGCATAAGTAAGTGATGAAGCTAGGACTCATCCTCAGATATGGTGAACTTTCAAAATATTCAAAGGTATCTAGTAAATATAATTATTTTTAATTCTTAAGGACTTATTTTTTCAGGCTACATAAGTATCAAACGTATTTTTAAAGATTCTATTTATTTATCTTTAGAGGGGAAGGGAAGGAGAGAGGGAGAGAAATATCAATGTGTGGTTGCCTCCTGTGTGTCCCCTGCTGGAAACTGGCCTGCAACCCAGGCATGTGCCCTGACTGGGAATTGAACCAGATCCTTTGGTTCACAGGCCATGCTCAATCCACTGAGCTACACCAGCCAGGGCAATATCAAACATCTTTTCAAAGATATAAGAGAGCCAAAGGGAAATTTAATGCTATTAACTTGAGGAAAAGCTACTGGAGGGAGTATAGGGAATATTGTTCTTCATTATCATCAAAGAAGAATGACAAGCTGGAATTCATCTGAAGCGTGATTTTGATTTGACACAAATAGTCCTGATAGTGAGAAGAGGGATTCTCAAGGGGTGTGACAGATGACAAAAGTGACCACACTCCAGCACCTTTCCTTGTATTGACGGCCCTTTTGAGGTAACTTCGCATCTCCTTGAGAGGCAGAGGCTAGTTTCCCATCAGGGATTCTAGGGTCTAGGGTGACCTGGGGCTTATGTGGGCAAATGGCATGTGGTGGAAGGAAGGGGTGGTGGTCCAGCTCTGTATCTAGGCCTCGGGACTCTTTACAACTTCTGCTCTTGCTCTCGGAAAGCTGACCAGCAGCCTAAGCTAGAGTGCTAGAGGGTGAGAGAGCTCAGTCACTCCCTTGCCCCAGTGGGTAGCTAGCCAGTTCTATAGGCAGCCCTCTAGTTCACTGACATGGGACTGCAGGAACGTAAGCGAGGCCGCTGAGTCCAAAGGAATCGACCAGCTGAGCCCTGGCCAAGTAGCTAAACCACAGAAATATGAACTAAATCAGCATTGTTGTGTCAGGATGCCAGGTTTTGGGTGGTTTGGGACATTGGAAGACCATGACACATCTGACCTTAAAAAATGTGACCTTAAAGACAGACTAGATACCTGCACTATTCAGAAAAAAAAACTGTATGGGATAAAAGGATGAAATAGGAGACTACTGGTTTTGTTCCCACACACATGCTTTTCTGAGTTTGCGAAATGGAAGCTTAAGCTCTAGCTAAAGAGTTATTTTCTATTCATAAGCAAACAGAATATTTTAATCATGCATTTAATAATCACTATAGAACACCCACTATGTGTTAAATACAAAGAAAATAAAGTGATTTCTTTCCTAGGAAAACATAAAAATTGTGACAAACCAAACTATATTTTGTTCACTAAATGATATTCAAATTCAAGGTGTTCTTTGAAAAAGAAATAAATTACATTTCCACAGCAGTCATGTAAGCTTAATGACAATACTACATGAAAAACAAGTTAAAATGTTTTAGAGCATACACAAATAGAGTTGTACCTATTGGTAAAAAAGCCAAAATTCTAAAATCAGGTATTTAACCAGACATCAGGTCAGCTCACCCTTTGATTTTTCCCATTAGAATTTGGCAGACCACACCCAAACCCTCAGACTCAACTCTCACCAAAAAAGTGGGCACCCACCAACACTTCTACCAGTACAAATTGGACACATGATGTCTAGGCTGCCTCATTCTCTTTCTTCCCTTTGGCATTTGGTAACCACGGTTTTACTATAATCCTCATTCTAGAGAAATTTCTCCCCTTCGCAGTTACTCTCCTCTGTGTCTATCAGCTGCCCTTCTCCCCTCTGGTCTTGGCAGTGGGACTATTTTCAACTGTAGCACCATCCTGGTTTGGGAACCAATCTTCCTACACTGGGGCGTTGCAGGATAGCACGAAGCCCTCTCTGACTTCACATTGTTGGCTCCACCTGGGAGGCTTGGTGCCCCTTAGAGTTGTGGAATACTTATCCAATTTTTCTAATTGCCTGGAACATAGTACATAACTTACAGTGTTCTCTCATTCATTCTCTTGTTCACTCGCTCAACAAATAACTACTGACCCAATATGCTAGGCATTGGAAGATACAAATATGAGCCAAATATTAACTTGAACCCTGACTTATGGAGCTCATAGTCTAGTGGAAGAATCAGGCTTCTTGTCAAAGAATCACACAAGCAAATGTAAAATTGCTCCTGGGACACGTGCCATCTGCTATGAATACTTTATAACAGCTTCCATGAGGAAATGTCACTTGAAGTGAAATGAGAAGCCTGCACAGACATGAACCAGGAGGAGGAGGAGGTCAACTGGAACAGGCAGAACTGCAAGTGCAAAGCCCCTGTGGTGGGAAAAGGCATAAAGAAGATGTGGAGGTAAAGGGTAGTCAGTGTGAGTGGAACCAAGGTCAGGTTGAAAGTGTGGGTGGGCGGAGGAACCGAACTGGGCAGGCCTTGTTAAGGAGTTTACCTTAATCCCAACGCAAAGAAAACCAATGAAGAAGGACTTAGCAGGGCACCAACATGGGCAGTGTGGTTTTGGAAAATTCCTTTGACTGCAGTGAAGGTGGGGGCAAGGATACATGGAGCTTCTGTCTCACAAGCTGTCCCTCGGAAAGAAGCCAAACCCCATCCACAGCTGAGTCCTTGAGACCTGGGTATGAGAAGGAACAGCAGGTGGAAGATGGTCTCAGGAAAGAAAAAAGCCGGAGTTGGACTAGAAAAAAGAGCAGTCAGTACTTTGTTCACCAGCTGAAGGACCTCATCGAAACATTCCAGGTGGTTTGTTGAACATGCAGATTTCAAGGCCCCTTCCAGTAACCTCTGGTCTGAATCTATGGAAGTGAGACCTGGGACCCTGTCTTGGTGTTCTGAGCCACCCAGGGCTAAAAATGTTATTGTCTAAGGCACACAGATAAGTTGGAAAACTATGAGACTGAAACTATTCAGAACCCCATCAACTCTTCAGCATGAGCCCTGAGCAAACAGAAGAAAACACAGATGATGTCTCCCACAGGCCAAGACAATGCATCTCCCAGTGCCCTGGCCTTTGTTACAGGACCTCTTTCGGCCTGTTTGCTCATGTCTGTAGCACATTGCCAAAGCTCTCCGCAATTCATAATCCATTCTGATTCCTATCTTTCTTACACATGGTGATATCAAGTATTTTACCTTAATTTCATTCTGATTGCCAGTTGAGATTTGCTCATAACACTTTAAATCAGGGGTCAGCACATTGTAATTCATGGGCCAAATCCAGTTGCCCCGTGATTTGGTATGGTCCAGAAGCTAAAAAAAATTGTAAGACTATTTCATGACATAATAAAATTATATGAAATTTAAATTTAGTGTTCACAAATTCAGTTTTCCTGGAACACACAAGTGTGCTTATTCATATTATCTATGGCTGTTTTTGCTCCAGACATACCCTACCAAGGCAAAATTGAGTAATTGCGATAGAGACCATATGGCCCACAAAGTCTAAAATATTTACTATAATTTTTTTTTAAAAACAAAATTTCTGAGTCATGCTTTAAATGAACCTCTCAGCCTCTTTGGTCGAATTACTAATAAATTACCAAGCTCCTGTGAAGCAAGTAATTAATTTGTAATACAAATAACTGCCCCATAATTTAAATCCTTCGTAAGCTGGACTTTTCATACTAAATTTTCCTGAGGCTAGACATGCCCTCACCTCTACATACTATGACTAACTTACTGTTATTCAGGTAAATCCCCAACTTTGTAGGGGATCTAATATTATCAGCCCACTGTATATTGCCTACACTGCTCCAGAAGTCATAAGGCAAAAACCAGCAGCGTCTCTACTTCAATTCTAATTGATTTATCTGAAACGAAATTAATTACTTTTGGCTTGAAACCCAATGTGGGTTAATATCATACATATGAAGGATAAGATTGTATGAATATGCAAAATGCCTTCGGAAACAGTAAAACTCAGATAATTTGCACCAATGACAAGGAGGCCCAGGACAGATTAGCACATTTCTTGGGAGGGAGGGTTAATTGAAAAACAGATGTAAGTTTACAGAATCACCCTGGAAACTGTGCCCAGATAGACACACACTGTTGACGAGAGCCTATCAGTAGAGATACCATAACATATTTGGTAAACACAATGGGAGCTGCACTTGTAGGAGACCTCATTACAGCCCTTGGCTATGAAATCTGGGTGGGGAAGCAGGGTGAGACTGCTGGGTCTTCGGTGAGAAGTACTGACTTTGTGGATTATTAAGGAGGTGAGAACCAGTAAATAAGTGGGGTGAGGCACACAGCGCTTTTCAAAATGCATTCTATCTTTGATATTTGGATGGCTAGAGACATTCATTCCCAGATTCAACTAGATTCCAGGAAATGTCTTCTTAAACATAATTATCGTTTGGGTTGGTTTTGATTTTTTTTGTACCAGATACCACTCCTTATAGCAGTAAAATCTTTTAAAGGAGAGAAATTAGACGAGGAGAAACAAAACAGACTGCTAATAAATAACCTGTGGATGTCATATTCCCTAGCTCTTCCAGCTCTTAATAGGCTCTTGAGAGAGCAGAGAAATTTAAAACCCAGGGGGAAAGGAAATTAAAGTTACTTCCTCTACTGTGGGCTGGGCCTGAGCATTCTATCAATAATACAGAGTTCATTTTTTTATTTCTACTGCCCAATCTATACAGTTTTCCTAATCAATAACTTGTTAATCAATTACTTGTTGACCATCAATTCAACAAGTATTTACTGAGCATGTGAGAAGTACCAGTTAAAACCTCTGGCAGTTCTACGGAGCTGTAAGAAGTAGTGCCTGCTATGTTGGTCAGGGTAGGAGAGATGCTGTCACTAAAAATGCCAGTATCTTCTTGTTAATGAACACATTACTATATGAGTTAGTTTCTTGCTCATTTAATGTCTTAGTGTGAAAATTGGGTCCCAGGCTCCTTCCACCTTGAAGCAGCTTCCTGGGTGGAGGAGGAGCAAACTGATAGGAATTGGTGATGAAGTTGAAAGGCTGCATTTGGTCACTATGTTCAAGAATCTCCCTCTTTCAGATTTCTGGAATATTAGGCCTAATAAACTCAATGTTACTTTTTAAGGAAGATGCTGAAAAGATTTATCTGTAGCTTCATCCTGGCTCGAGTCCTCAGTGACTTGGCTTCCACATTTCCCAACCTACTCTCATGTCCTATCCAATCACACACCTTAACTAACTGGAGTCTCATCTGTCTGAAAATAAACTAACACTGTAATGGGGATTCTACTTCATGAAGAGCTAAGCCAATAAGTTTAAAACTTGTACTCGGTGAAAATTAAAGCACTGACTAAATTATCTATGCAAAAAGGCATGTCACGCGGGATTGATGACACGATGATTGTTGGAGGCTGAGGGCAAAGTATGAGAGTGGACCCCAAAATACCAGGATTATCTTCTGGAGGGTAGGCCCTTTGTAGAACAAGTTTCCCCCACTAGGTGAGCGTTCTAGGAACCCACCTGTAACAGTGTACCAGCTGGTATTATTGTGAGAGGCTGCGTTCAGCTTCAGTGAATTTGTTTTGAAGACCCTTTCAATGTATTTGTGCCCATTTCATGATGGGTGATTTACAAGTGCATCTGCACACATTGTGCTGAATGTTCAGCAGTTTTTGACAAGAAAACACATAACGCCTATACCCCACCCTCCATAATTACCCAGTTTTGCCCCGAGTGACTTTTTTTGTTGTTTCTGTGAATGAAAAAAGTCTTCAAAGGAAAATGTTTTGCTGATGTGGAAGAGGTGAAACAAAAAACAGCAGGAGCACTAGAAAGCATCAGTGGGGAAAAAAGTCCTGATACGTGTATTGCATCAAATGGAGCGTAAGTCTTTGAAGGTGGCTGAAGTTTAAACATGTAAGAATAAGTACACCACTTTTATAAATAACCTCTGTTTGGGGGTCCCCCTTGTATATTAAATGATACATGAACTGGTGTCCAAAGATGGTTCCCAATGCACGGCAACCCCAGCCTTCCTTCCCCTGTACAGTCCTCTCAGAGGCTGAGTCTGGGCTCAGCCCGTGACTCCTGTCAACTGTAGAATGCAGGCGAAGTGACACCAGGACAGTTCTAAGCCCTAAGCCTATGAGAAGGCCTAGCAGCCTTGAGCCACAATGCAAGTAAGATGTTCAGCTACTTTGCTGGAGGGACCACGTGGAGGAGAGATCAACTGAAGGAGAGAAAAAAGAAAACCAGCAACTCTGCCCTCTGCCCCCACCAGTGGAGGCCCCGGGCTCACATGTCCTTGCCAAGGTGCCAGTGAGGCGTGTGAGTGAAGAATCACAGGTGCTAGTGCCCCACCCACAACCTGACTCCAGCTAGAGAGAGACCCTAAGTGAGATCAGCTGGAGAAGCATCTGACAAAACCTATTTAAAACTAATGGGAGAGCAGATGATGGCTTTTCCTCATGACGGTCTGTGGAAGCCACCATGGGCAGTGCCGATGATGCCAATGGTTTAGCTATGCCCGGAGGAGCACAGAGCCGGTACAGGGGTGGGTGTGTCTTCTGCTTCAAGCCTGGCGAGATAAATTAGATTATGAAAGTTCCAGGATCCCCTGAGACGGGCTATCAACCCCACTCTCAGAGCCACTCTCTCCCTAATCCAGGCTCCCATTTCTTAACAGTCTTATTCCCCACCCCCTCAACTCTACCCCTCTCCACTCTGCTTGCCTACCTGGGGCACCTGGCTCCTGGGGTGGCCTGAGGGCACTAAGACGTTCTGGCCGCTCTGTAGGAGAAGAGGAAGGAGAAGGCTGGGATCCATTACCAAAAGAAAGAGCAGCCCCGTGAGACCACAGAGACAGCCCGAAAAGAACGTGGAGAAGAAAACTGGCAGACATGCCGAGGTCCTCGAGACTCACGGACTCCTGGGCCGATCCCAAGAAAATTAACTTTTAATTCCTCGGAAACAAAAAACAAAAAACAAACAAAAAAACCTAATGGGGGAAATAGCACGCAAGTGGTCTCTGAGGTCAGTCCTTGTTGAGGCTTAAGCTGGCTTAGTTCATTTGAATATCCACTCTTCAGAATGACAACTCGCTGAATATATAGAATAATAAACTGGCTGTCTTTTAAGCCCCTAAATATTGGAGTGGTTTGTTATGTAGCAATATGTAGCCAAAATATATGTTAAGGCAGAAATTTAGAGTGAAGACAGGGCCTCTCGAACCCACAGGACGATTTATTTTCAGAGCTGGATTTTCCATTTTGTTGAACGGTTTCATACCTCTAACCAGAGCCTGGCCACCTTGTTACGGGTGATACAATAATTCAAATGTGAAATTATTGCACGTGGAAAATATTTTTAGTACACTCCTGACTCCTAGACATTTAAGAATGCTTTTATTTATTTAAGAAATTCAAACATGAACTTCCTTGAGATGCACCGGAAGCGGGAGCCGAGAATGCAGACAAAAGCCATCTTCTAAGGTGGACCCACCACTGCGGAAAGCGTGGAAACTTGTTTCATTTCTCAAAAGCACGAGGCTTTCTGAGTCAGGCCTTCAGTCCAGTGAAGGTCTAAAAGAGTAAAGTAACACACTCACACGGGCTCATGAAATCATAATAATAATAAAAAGCCTCAGACCTCTTTTTTTTTTCAGCTGTGAAGCAGCACCTGCCATGAGCTGTGGTGGTTCCTATTTTCATATTGTCTGACAGTAGCAGTTGGATCAGGCTTGAGCCAGTGTGACTGAGAGGCAGGCTCCCTGCTTCCACAAAGCTGAATTTAATAAGATGAGAACAGCATGCCAAGATGGGGAGCTCCCTCCCTAACACTTATCCTGACACCAGCCCCTCAGCGGGGCCGTATTGCCACGGTAATCTGGGTGAGCCGGACGGAGCGTCCTGCTTACAAGTTCAATATAATGGAACAGCAGGGGGCAGAGGGCTGGCAGAAAAGCTTAGCAAAGTTAAAGCCTATTACTCTATGCTTGAAGAAAAATGAGTCACAAAATATTACACCCAGAGCAAGACTTGAACTTGCCAAATGCAGCAGCAACACACACTAAACCTTGTCCATAATGGTGCATTCATTATTCTGTGGTCCAGGGTAATGTGGATTTAAATGTCTTTAACTGTAATGGAAATGTATATGCAAATTTCCAGTAAACCCATCTCTCGCTTTTCTTTTGCCCTGTTTGAATCTGATAGGCAAGGTGACTATACTCTACATATGTCAAAGAAAATGATGCCTTTTTAATGTGCCTTTAGTGACAAGAAGGTAAAAAACCAGAGAGAAAGAAATCTTTCAGCTGCCTAGTATGGCCTTTGTTATTGTTGTTTTATGACACGTGTGATGAATTTAAAACTGATGGAAGAAATAGCAAGCAAGTGGTCTAGGGGTTCGGTCCTGTTTGAGGCTTAGGCTGGTTTAGGCAATTTGAAGGTCAGCTCTTCCATATTAGTGAGTTCTAACACAAACTCTTCCATACCAGTTAATCAAATCAAACTCAGATTTGGAACAGACTTGCCTCATACTTTCAATCACCCAGAACCAATCTAGGGCTCTAATTAAAGAACCATTATTTAGTATCCAGAACATCATGCTGTTCTAGGACTTGGTTTTTTTTTTTTGAAAGAGTAACTATAGAACTAAGGCAGGGGGCTTCTGCTCCCCCTGGACTAGCTACAAGTTCTTACTATAACAAAGACTACTCAGATCATCAGGTATGGTGTCAATGACAGTAGCCACCAACTACTGAGCTCTTACCATGGGCCAGGTGCTTGGTTTGATGCTTTGTATTTATTACCTCTAATCTTGATGTAGTGGTTTATATATTTCCTCACACTGTTTCTCAGGTTTACAAAAATATTTCAGCTTCTTTATATTTAGTTAATAAGTTTTCTACACGATCTTTTCATAGGGAAACAAACTTAAATGTCAGACTTGCCAAATTGTCTTTCATTACCTTCCAGTTTCAAGTCTGTTTGGATGTGTGGTATCTCTCAAATATATACGCAGTCTTCTAGATTTCCTTTCCATTCTTTGCTCCTTTTGAAGATGGTGTCTGGATCTCATATGCCTAGTGCCAGTGGAGACTGGGGAGTCCAGACCACGTGGTAACTTCTGGATCCCTGCAGGCCTCTGTGCTGGGATGGCTGGTCTCGCCAGCTGCATGGATTGGTGAGCAACCAGGTCCTACCTGACCATTAGGAGCTTCTTGCTGTGGTTCTTGACTATTAACTCTGTTCATGAATTCCTCACACATGCAGACTCTGACCATCCCAAGAAGTACTGCAGTCCACTTCCTGTCTCTGAACCTCTGTGTCCCCACATGAGGACATATAGGTACCCTGCATGCCAGGTGCAGGCCAAGCAAAGCAAGCCCACTTTCCCATGCTTATCTCTCCAATTCGTCTGTCAGCTATGGTGTATTTTTATTCCTGTTCCATGAGGACCTGGTGCAGAGATGAGTATGGGATTCTTCTTAAGATCTTCGCTACGTATAAGGAGGTAGACAGCTAACCTTGATGTTGTGTGGGGGGTCTCCTAGACCCATGTGACCATTTCTATTATCCTCTTACTTAAGCGGGGCACCAAGAATGAAGGATATGGGTATTTTGACATTTGACCTCCTCTCTCTATCTTTCCTAACTTTCTTTTATTTAACATGCCCTAGGCCCTGAAACAGGGCTTGCCCAATCATCTTCCTGCCTAACCCAACTCCCTGCATACCCTGAGTTCTTGTTGCATTATGACTGTGTTATTAGGTTCCTCAGAAGCAGACAAGGATTCAAATAAAGCTAGTCTGTTTGGAAGGGGAAGGCATCACCAGAAGAGGAGTGGAGAAGTGAGAGAGAGAAGGGAAGGCAATTTAGGTCAGTTACCCCTGTGGGCAAATAGCTTTAATCCCAAGGGGAAAAAATCTAGGTACCAGAATAGAGCACATGTTCAGAGTTACTAACCCAAGGATTGAGGAAACTGCAGCATTAGAATTTTTTTAATCCTCACTGAAGGAGATTTTTTCCTTACTTTTAGAGAGCAGGGAAGGAATAGAGAAAGGGAGAGAGAAAAACATTGATTGGTTGCCTCCAACATGTGCCCTAGACTGGGGCTGGAATCTGAAATCCAGGCATGTGCCCTGAATGGGAATTGAACCTGAAACTCTTTGGTTACAGGATGAAGTTCCAGCCAACTGAGCCATACCTGCCAGGGTGAAACTGCAGCATTTATACATCATTTCTTGTGACTCATTGATTGAGGACCACTCTGCCTGAGATGATGAAACTGTTCTTATATACATGTAGAATGAAGACATACAGATGGCAAATAAGCATATGAAAAGATGCTCAACACCATGTGTCACTGGGAAATGTGAATTAAAACAATGAGATACCACTATATACCTATTAGAATGACAAAAATAAAAAACCCCACAACAATACAAAATGTCAGTGAGGATGTATAGAAACACATTCCTGTAGATGGTTGGAATGCATGATAAAGACGTGTTGGAAAACAGTTTGGCAGTTTCTTACCAATTAAACATACTCTTACCACATATGATCCAGCAATGGCATTCCTTGTTATTTACCTAAACAATTTGAAAACTTATGTCCACAAAAACCTGCGCACAAATGTTTATAACAGTTTTATCAGTAATCACCAGTTTGCAAGCAAGCAAGAAGTCCTTCAGCAGATGAATAGATAAATAAACCATGGTACATCCAGACAATGGATTATTACTCAGCAATGAAAATAAATGTGTTGTGAAGCCATAAAAAGATAGGGAGGCAATGTAAATACACATTACTATGTGAAAGAAGCAAATCTGAAAAGGTGACATACTGTATGCATCCAACTATACAATATTCTGCAAAGAACAAAACCCCAGGATTACACAAGATGCTTTCAAAATTACTGATGCCTAGGTCTCTTACCATGGGTTTTTTATCTAATAATAGGTCGAGGGTAAGGCCTGAGCATTGGGATTTTTTAAAAACTTTTTGGGTAGCTCTAATGAGAATCCATGGCCAAGAATCGTGGTCCTGGATGCATGCTAGCAGAGCCTGGCATCTCAGAGTGTGCTCTTAGGTCAGCAGCATCTACATCATTATAGAAATGCGCAAACTCAGACCCCAGCCTGACCTGACTAATGAGAATCTGTGTTTTTAATAAAATTTCCCAGAGAACTTTTGTGCACACTGAAGTTTGAGAAGCCCTGAAACAGAGTCCTCTTACCTAACTGACTGCAGAGGGCACATCACCAGATCAGACCTTTGCCCCATATGAGCTCCTCCTTCCTGAGATACCAGGATCTAAGGCAAAATAAGGAACCTACCACCTCTGCCCTTGACCCGCAGGCAGTGGTTTTTACCTTCTGTTTTGCAGGCATGGACCTGAGGAGCCTTTTCTCTTCCCCCCCATTTCTCCTCCCCATCTTCCGAGACTCAGTTGCCACTTCCAGACACAGCCTTTATCACACCTGTTTATTAACACCAAGGCAGCAAACTTGGATTCAAGTGAAGACAGAAGGCAAGATTAATGTCTTAGTAGGATTTAAAAAAAATGAAACTTTTCTTTAAAAAAGATAAGTTAGCACCTGGTTTCTTCCTAAATTACCCTAACACAGAGATGTGTTGAGATGGTATTAAAATAGAATCTCATCCACTACAGGGTGGAAAGTGAAAAGTAACATGGAAGGGATGTCTAATGATTTGGAAGACGAAAAAGATCCAACTGCATTAGTGAAGAAATTATGAGGTGTCTATGACCAGAGAAACCTGAAATGTGCTAATTGAATGCCCTCAGATGCCATTATCAGTGCAGCCCCTCCATAGCTAGCAGCACAAGCACACCCGAGCAGAAGCCTGAGCTAACAGCAAACAGAACTGTCTTGACAGCGGAAGAAGGGTTCTGAGTGCATGAGTCAGCAGGTGAGGGTCCTTGTGTTCCCCAGGAATTCCCCACAAACAGGAGGGAAAATAGCCTCTGGTTGAGAATGCCATGCTATGTTCAAAACCCAGGGAGAAGACAAGTTTGATTTTTAGGGAAGAACAGTAACTGCCTTCCTAGGAATATGTACATGCCCACACACACTCATAGACACACAATTCTTGCTACTCAGAATGTGCTCCGTGAAGCGGCGGGGGCGGCAGCAGCAGCATCTGGTCTCAGCCCCACACCTGCTATTTAAGAGTGCACATTAACAAGGATCCCAGGTTATTTGTAGGTACATGAAAGTTTGAGAAGAATTGTTCAGTAGTTCACAACTTTGGTTGCGCATTGGAATCAGAGAATTCTGATGTGTAGCCAATTTTGAGAACTGCTGATCTAAAATGAAGACAAAAATATGCCCTCTCTTTTCAGATTGAGTCTTAAAAACAGGCAGTGGTGCGTAAGAGAAATACTTCAAGACTGCTTTTGGAAGACCTGCTTTATAATTTGACTAGTCTTATTCTCTTCTGGTAGTTAACTATCTCCCTATCTTTATACTTCCTGGGGCCAAGGACTATGATGTTTTGTCTGCTATCCCAATCTCAAAAGTGTCCAGATTGGACACTAAATTATATGGTCCCTCTAAGGGGAGCTTACATTTATTGACCTCCAAATTATTTCACTGAATTCTCACAACATACCTCGGAAATTATATACCAATTTTATTTTAAATTTATAGGTGAGGAAACTGAGTATAAGAAAGCTGAAGTTAGCTTTGACTGCTGTAGCTCAGTTAGCTGAGCATTGTCCTGCAAAGTGAAAAGTTGCCAGTTCGATTCCCAGTCAGGGCACATGTCTGGGTTGAGGCTTCAGTCCCCAGTAGGGGCATGTGCGAGAGGCAACCAATTGATATTTCTCTCTCACATCAATGTTTCTCTCCCTCTCTTTCTCCTTCCCTTCCCCTCTTCCTAAAATAAATAGATAAATAAAATCTTTAAAATAAAAAAGAGCTAAAGTTACATGGATAGTAAATAGCAAAACCTAGACCTTAACCCATGAGAATGATTCTAAAAGTCAGAATGCTCAACCGCAATACTCCATCTATTATTCAAAAGTTGAAGTCAAAGCAAGATGATGGGGGACTGTCCTTTCTGGCCGGGAAGAATTGTGTTTGGAAGAAGGTAAGAAACAAAGATAGAAAGAAAGGGGAAGCTGCATAAAGATAATTTTATATGCAATGCTGCTTTCCCATTTCTCTTTTCCTTAGTTGGCTTTAGTCTAACACATGACATGAGGTCAAAATATGCAGGGGGACCCAGAAAACTAGAATTTTTATAAAAATTATATAGTTAGTCTTAAATGTTGAAACTTCAGCCACTTTCAAACTCTCCATTTGATGTAACACACCTATGGAGACTTTTTCCGCTGATCAAAACAGTTTTTGAACTGGTCAGTTTTGATGTCTTTTAGTGCTTCTACCATTTTTTGTTTCACCTCTTCCACACTGGCAAAACGTTTCCCTTTGAGAAATTTTTTCATCCCCACTAACAAAAAAAAATTTGCTCAGGGCAAGAATGGATGAATAGGAGGGATGGGGCACAGGGGTCATGGAGTTTTTGGGTCAAAAACTTCTGACCACTCAGTCCCATTGTGGGCAGGCATACTTGTAAATCACCCATCAGGAAATGGGCAAACGCATTGAAAGGTCTTCAAAAAAATTCACTGAAGCCAAACGCAGCCTCTCACAGTGTGATGCTGGAACACTACTGATACAGATGGGTTCCTAGAGCACTGCCCTGCTGGGGAAGCCTGTACTACTAGGGGCCCGCCCTCCAGAAGACAGTTCCATTTGGGGGTACCCCCATACACATTTCCAGAGAGTGTGTGCACATAGGTACATGTCCAGAGATACGCGTGGAGAAGAAACCATAAAGAAACTCAACAGGAGCTGAGATGGCATTTACCACTAAGTCTATAACAAAGGTTATAATATGCTTCAGTTTGCATCTGTTTAAAGCAAATACTACCTTTTAATTACTTTCCTTTTCACTCTCATGCCCCAATTTGGACAGTAAATTATATGGCAGCCCAATCTATAGTAAAATATTCATATCGTTTCATACATACATTCATAAATTCATTTTCGTTTAGGTGACTTCAATGCTTAATTGATATTTAATGCATATCTCTTAATATTTCTTGGGCTATTTCATTTAGAGGACAACCAATGTGACCACTTGTTTAAACATTTACTGAAAGCACTAGACCAAGCACTGAAGAGTGGGAATGAACCTACAGGAGATGGGCACCTATAAACCAGAGATAATTATGAGACTGTTCTGACAAAATCTCATTATAACAGAGGTATGAGTAAAACAACTTCTGGGAAGGGGAGGCTTCGTAAAACATGTAACTTTATCCTGGACACAAAATACACACACAAAAGTTTATTTGGTGGTCAGTGTAGTGGAGGAATATTTAAGGAAAGAAATGTGATCCAAAGCTTATGATTCTCTGCAAATGAAAGGACAAAGGAATAAGGGGCTACCTCCCTCCCTCCGCCTCCAGGGTCAATCAGCAAGAGGAGAGAGGGAAAAACCCCGTGAATGTTCCCCATGGTTTCTCTGAAGAGACAGGGCTCTCATTCTTTGGAGTTTTGGGTGCCTGACTAGACACCAAGAGATTGCCTGAGAGCTGAGGCCATTAAAGAAAGAGTAAAAGCAGTGGCTTTCCTCTCTTTCTGACCCCACGGGCCCCTTCTGCCTCTCCGGACAAAAATTAAAGGGCTTCTCTTGGAGCTCACACTGTCTGTTCTGGGCTTCCAGCAATCTTTGGGTATAGAGCAGGAGATACAATTGGGAAAAAATGGTAAATTGACCTCTAGCTTAGTGATACTTTGAATGCTGGTTTCTTTCCCATCAATTTTTCAGGGTCCAGCATTCCATCCAGCATTTTTAACTGCACTCACTGAAAGAGGTAGGAAGGCGTAGGCTTCCTTTATCTTGACTAGAATTGAACCCAGGAAAACATCTAATTACTGCCATGAGAGTGACTTTGTGACTCAGAGTGTCCAGAAAACTTCTCACCTGAGGTCTGAGAAAGTCACAGAATCTGTCTTACATGTCAGCCAAGAACTAGGGAGAAAAGAATAAAGTTGTTTTGTGACTGGAAAACATTAGGTGTTTTCCAGACAGGATGAGCTCCAAGAGAAGCCCTTTAATCTTTGGAGAGGGAGAAGGGGTTACCTCTGGTTAAATCTTCATAAAGAATATTTACAGGTATTTCACCTCTAGTAATCAATTCTTTAGAGCTAGCAGAGGGAAAAAAGTCCATTTGAAAGCACTTAAAACACTTAATTGTTTTTCAGAGAAGAGAGCACAGAAGAAAAAGATCAAGATCCTAACTATGGCTCTTCAGCTTCACTGAATCATCAAAATAAAGGGAAGTCTTCAGCTGAGGCTTCAGGTCAAGGCAAGATGGGAACTTCATCATGCCTGTGTTATTGTTGGAGGGTTGATTTAAACGTAAAAGACCTAAGTTTCAGCTGGCCCCAAACTATGGAGAATTTTATCCACACAAAGCCCCCATTTGGCAATGCAAATCTGGTAATTCGACCCTTAATTACCCTATTTGCACACATAAATGAGGGGTGTGCCTGCAAGAAATCAGAGCCCACTCTTAAAACTTTGGCTCCAAGCAACAAAATCGCATGCTTTTGTCAACAGCTAAATTGGTAAGAATTGTGTTTATTTCTGCTCATGTTAGGCCACATGTATTTTCACTGAAGCCTGATGTCTATTGAGTTAAAAGCTTGGTTTAAAACCCATGTGATGCAGAAAACCTAGATAGTAATTGCCAACTATGTGCCAAGAATCCTTTCAATTTATGGAGAATGCAAGGTCTGAAAAAAAATTCTTTGCAACCTCATATGCTTGGGCAGACTCAGCAGCCTCACAGTCATAATAAAGACAGAAGGGCCTTTTAAAAGAATACTTTAAACAAAATTTCCAGCATGGGTTGCATTGAATTTTCCCATTTCCCTAGGGCAGGTAAAGCGGTGAATTTTCCCTGAATATCTTCTAGCTAGACAGTGTCCTAACAATGTGTTTAGGGGGAAATGTTCTTTGATTTGGAAGCATGTATTGTGAGTAGGCCCATCTGGGTTCCCTCTCCATGAATAGAAACATCAAGATTTGGCTCTTTCTCAATCTTTGATTGTATATAAGACCTGGGTTCTAGTCCTGGCTCTGACTCAAACCAGCTATGTACTTTTGAGGACAGATTCAGTTCTTTACAATTGTTGAATAATGGTCCAAAGAAAAGGGAAAGCTTGTCAGAGAGAGTCAAGCAGTGTGTTTGGAAAGTGGAAGCAGGCCATGGGAGGTCACTAAGGTGTCAATAAAGAATGATCAATGGATTTGGTGATTGAAGCTCAATAGTGACTATTGTTTAGTCACCAGATGCTCAAGAAATACTTATTCAGTGAATGACTTAGTCATCAGCTCCATTTATGAAGCCACTTTTCAGGGAACACCACGTAAGGAGTCAGAAGTAACCAGGAAAAAAAATGGCACTTTGCCTACAAGGTTATTGAAGAGTACTTCTTGAAGAGTATAAATCCACCATGATGCAACACCACTAAATAAGACATAGTTGAAAGAGCCAACGTGTGAATCAGGGGACAAAATTATCTTTGAGATTTACATGGCATTAGGACACTGTGTATTCCCTAGAAGGGTTCCCCTACTAGCCTGGGGTCCAGAGCCTCATACTGTGCGGAGACTTGAGCTGGCTTGCTTCCACCACTGCTGTGATCTCCTTAGGTTCAGCAGATGCAAATCAATGCTGCCCCCACCTTAACACAATGAGGACCAGAGGATTATGAATTTGGGCAGCCCAGAGATGCAATGTTTAACTTCATCGCTTCTTTGGTCTGTCTGGATTATCAGACATTAGGGCATGCTTGCTTGGGCTCCATCTTCTTTTATTGCTCATGTGGCTGATATATATTGGCAAATCTCTCTCTCTGATATATATATATATGTATGTATATATATGTGTGTGTGCATGTAATAGTTATATATTTTTGATATATCTATATATCATATATATGATATATAGTTATATATAATATAATACATATCTGATATAATATATATCTGATATGAGAGGGCATTCCCATTTATATTCTTTCACATCTAAAACAGAAAACAAATATATCATTGCTTGGAAAGCTATGTTCTATTTACTATTTCATTTCCAAGGCTAATTTTCAAAACTGTCCTGCTAATGGAAAGAGTTATATGTGACAATGGTTAGTTTGAGAGCAGAAACTGAAGTACAGGCCCTGTCATATTTATTATTATAATAAATCTCCTCACCACTCTCTGCCCCTCAATAAGAAGTGTTTTTTAATCTTTATCATGATTTTCTTTTTTGAGTAGCTGCAGGCTTTGTTCTGATCAGTTTGATTGGAGTAGCTCAAAAAGTGACTCTCTCCACTGCCCACAGAAGACACGGGGTTTGAAGATGCATTATCGGTGTTAAATGAAACTCTGACCCAACTTTAGAGGGCAAGGGATTGGGAAAAATAGGTTTCACTGCTAATAAAAACTCTGTGAACTTCAGCTGGTCCTGTTGGTTTAGAAACTCAAGAAAGGAACCTCCGCTGCCTACTGGACCCCAAGCCCATTGACCACATCATCTCTGTTAACTCTCTCCACCACCGTGAAGTAGTATTAACATTTACTCTACAGACCAGGAGAGTGCTGTTTAGAGAAGTTTGGCATAAGATCACTCAGTGAAGGGATAGAAGCAGAAGGAACGTTCTGTGACCTCAAAACACATCTAAGATATTGGGGTTTTTCAAGCTGTGGATCAGGAAACCGAATTCATGTGTCATGATTGAAGTATTTAAAATTAAAAAAATAGCCTAGATTACCTTTAAAAATATCTAAGTATTCTTCCTTAAGCTTTGGGTTTATAAGCTTTGGATTCTTCCTTAAGCTTTTGGGGGGTGGGAGGAGATGAGCATACTGCATCATGATGAAAAATTGATTTCTCTTAATGAGTTTTGCTCAAAAAGTTTGAAAGTCACTGGAATTACCAATGCTAGTGCTGTGTAGCAAGAAATAACTTGTCTGGTTAATTGTTATTAGGACATCTACACAATTTATAATCCAAACCATGCCACTCTTTGGAGAATGAAAGGAAGTTCTACTATTAATGACATAAGGTGAGTGCACATAAACAGCAATTATTCTGGAGCAAGTGGGTAGGCATTCACCCTAGTTATAATCCACTCTGCACCCTGAATTATCTCTGCCATTTACCAATGAAATGACTGAAGAGGAAGAAAATACATTTAGGAGAGTATGTGACACATCTTGTACAAGAGGAAGTAAAATGGTCTATTGGGGAAGACAGAATAATGTGTGCAATACTAGAATTACATACAAGGTATAGAACTACAAAGAGAACAGAAAGTTAACTTCATTGTGAGGAAACTGCTAAGCATATTAGATACTGAGAACTTAGGCTAGTTAGTTGCCTCTCTGATCCTTAATTTCCTCATCGCTAAAATGGAACTAATAGTACCTTTTCTGATGAGTTACATAGGTTAAATAAAATCATGAAAGGAAAGATGTATAGCATACAGTCCTATGATTCAATGTAGTAATAGTTCACCCTTAGCCCTTCTTATCCAAACCTGCATAGAAGGTTAATGGATATGTAACAAGATTTCAGAATGCTGAACCCCAAGCTTTATAGAAGTAACCATTTTCTCTCCAAATCTAGTTTTTGCCCATCTGCATTATTGGCTGATGACAAATATCAGTTAGAATTAACCCCCTAATTTCTGCTTTCTAGATTTATTGAGTATCAGGGAAGTTCCAAGGTGGATTTTGTTCAACATCTGCACACATCAGATTGGCAGTCTAATTTGTCCAGGAAAACAAGGCTTTATTATTAGAAGTCACTGTCATGTTCTACCTCAAATACTTACCAAAATCAGATCTCATCATAAAAGGGGAAAAAAATACAACACTAATCACTCACTAAAAAATTTCCCAGTACCTACTCTCTTCCAGAACAAGAAAGATGATGGAGATAAAGGAACGGAAGAGACAAGCATTGCCCTGTCCTCCAACAGAAACTGAGGGTCAGGCTATTTTATACCAAATTGTACACAATGAACTGCTGAGGACTGAAATTTTATTCAAGAATAGGGATCAAACTAGTGTTTGTGTGGTAGTATCCTCAGAGTTCCGGATGAGCTTGTAAGATGTGTGGGAAATGGTCCATAGCACTTAAAAAGTGGGGTGCAACTTCTACTTCAATTGAGTTCTTTACTTGTCAAATTTTTCAAAGATGAATAAAGCCCTACTTCTATCCAGGAGATCTGAATTAGTGGGGCAGACAGGCTTATAACATACAAAACACAAGCATGGCCTGTCACAAAGTAAGATGTTCAAAATTGGAAACTAATATTATTACTGCTCACTAAGCAAAGGAAGGTGCTCAGCACTCCAGTGGAACCTCTGGGCAGGGATAAAACCACCCAGGGATAAAACCACCTATTTCAAGGTTGCTGTGCTGATGAAAAGGACTCCCAACAGACGACTCAGAGCCAGACCAGTTGGATAAAATTTCCACTCTGCTCAACTGTGAGACTACTAGTTACAGCACAATGAGGCTTGAACCTCTCTGAGCCTTCATTTCCTTGTCTATTAGAATAAAAATACCTCCCCCCTCAGAGCTGTTGTGAAGATTAAGTGCAATATGGATGGTAATGTAATGAGAATATGTTACGTAAATGTGGGAGTTATAACACAGCAGGGCAATTACTGAATTCCTTTCACCTCTATTAGGCCATCTCCCAAGACCTGGCCCTTAGTGTTCACAGGGAGAAACCGAGTGCCCTCATCAGATGTGCCTGTCTTTCTTCCTCTAGCTTGCTCTGTTGTCCCCAACCAACAGAAATCCAGCACCTATCATTCAGATGAAGTAGAATCTGAGGTTGTGCATTTTCCCCATTTGGAAGCTGGAGTTTAAATGTGGGTAATTTTGTACTCATTCCACACTTCCCAATTCTCACTCCCTCTATCCCCACCCACCAGTTTGGTTTAATTCTACTTCTGTTAAAGTGATTTGTTCTCTAAAGTGTCTGTGTCTCATTGCGTTCATTTTTTAAAATCTCTCAACGTTTGTAGCAGAGTGACTTCCAGAGAACTGGTGCTCAATTTACAGTTAACAAAAGAAGAGGTAATGACGTTTGGTAAAGTTTTCTCCAACACTGTTTGGTGCAAGCTTCTCATGCTCCCTTATATTTCATAACTAGTATCCAACATTAGCCTGGGGCCACTCATTAGTTATAATAATATTTGTTGAGTTCAGACTACATGATAAGTGTGGGGGATGCAAGAGTAAGCAAAAATATGCTTGTCTGTTCTCATGGAGCTGAAGGTCTATTTGTTGTGTGTTGTAAATGAGGACATTATAAATTGCAAGTGAAGACCAAAAAAAAAAATCAGTGGCCAGCTGGGAATTCAGCAATGATGAACAGGTATAACTGTACATAATGGCCAGGCTCCCTTCCAGTCAGCACATGGGTCGAAACTTTTGGAAGTTATTTTTTATTATCACTTCTCACCAAGTATAAACTCTTTAATTCAAAATATCTACTGCAAAACATATTAAAAAACCCACCACAACTGGTGTAGTCACCTGTAAAAAGAGTGCTCTCGGTGTTCTGGTTTATATGCTTAGAGGTGAGTCCACAGCTGAATGATCAGCACCAGCCCGTCGCTGAAAACAAGTGGCGACATCAGTGCAGAGTTGTGTCCACTGCAACTGTACCGCACGGATCAGCCACTTGACAAAGACAAAGCCCCTTGTGTCTCTGCCTTGTTCAAAAGACCCTACCTTTGTTTCCCAACGTGTGTACTTTGTCCATTAGCTCCAAAATGCTTTTCAAAAAGGGATCCCTGACTGAAACCGAAGAAAAGCTTTGTCTGTAAGAGAGCACGTCAAGGCCCTGACAAGTCCTGCAATTAAAAACCTATCTGATGTGTAACCCAGTCCTTCCCATATTCATTTTGCTACGAGATCATTTTTCTAAAACACACAATATCCTGAACCAATAATATTCTAGGGACAATATTTTTGGAATACTCTAGTTTAACTTATGCAGATGCTACTCTGGTAGGTGTTTTCTTTAATTGGCATCATAGGAACTTTATAAATGTACAGAATTATTCTAAATTCATCTTGATCAATTATGTCAACTGGCACTCAAAATTCTATTTTGTCTTTCACTAGAGGACGTGATTGAGGTGACAGCAACAATAGTGGCTCTTCACCATCAGTAACAGCCAGAGAATGGCACTGCCTGGGTACGTACAGAGGCCTGAGGAGGAGTCATCCCACCAGCTGACACACAATTCCCTTTATACCTTCGTTTCGTATTTATTTTCCTTGAGTTTTTCTTTGCTTTGGCAATCTTAGATACATTTCTGATTTTCCAAGATGGCCCACAGTGAAGTCCTGTCCCCAGAGACTGTTTTTTATTAGTCTCTTAAGCAAGTTATACAATTCAAATCACCTCTCCCTGTCCACCCATCTGCTTGTTTTTGCTTTTCTTCCTCTCTGCTGGATTCAGTGGAGAAATCCTCTATGCCTCCTCTCCCCCTCCCTGTCCACTGCCCTAAACTCTCCCCCACCGTTCTGTCTATCCTCTCGGTCAGGGTCCAGGGGCCCCTTCTGCTCAGATGGCTCCGGGCCCACCTGTACCGGCCCCATCTGTCAGCAAAGCAGCCCCAGCAGCCCACAAACCTGGTGGAGGAAATTCTCCTCTGAAGAATTGACGTCACTAGGTGTTCTCCTGAGAGTTGTGCCCTGAAAAATTAGCTACGCTGAGGAAGAATAAAGGGCAGTTCAGCATGGGATAGAGGCGTTCTTTCCACTGGCACTAATAAAACTTCCCTCATGTAGGACACATTTCAGTTTTCTGTTTTAAACATCAGTTAACGCCAACCAGAAAATTAAAGGGAAACGGGAATTGAAAAAGATAGTATCTTCAGGCTAACTAGAAATTTGAAAATATTTATATTTTAATGTGTAAGAACATCAAGTGCATAAAATCTATTTTCTAAATCTAGAAGGAGCCACACAGTTGCAAGATTATTTCCTATTCTTCTGATTTGAGTCATGCAGCAATCTTTGTTGGAAGAAATCACTCAGTTTTAGATGGGCACTCTTCGTAAGGAAGTCAAGGAATCATACCTCAGAGGAAGCATTTTCTAAACAGGAAAGTTTATGTCTGTTATTTAAAATCCCGTCATCTATAAAACATATATAATGAAAAATGAAGATGTATAGTTGAAGCAATATAGTAAGCGTTGGCTGCTTTTCTCTGTCTGATATTTGATTCATATTTAACCCAGATTTGTGTGTTGATTTACAGGCTAAACTGCCAACAGGGGGACAGAATGGTCACAGCCAGTCACTGAAGAGAGCGTTTTGTGCCAGGACTGAACAAGGTCTAGGAAATGTTGACAGCACCTGAAACTCCTGCAGTAGAGCCCCTGGATGTACAAGCCGGCCTCTTGGTTCCAACATCCCTTTGCCTGTTTCCTGTGTGTGCGCGAAGCACCGCCGCGACCCTGTTTATCTGGCCCCTGCACAACATTGTCAAGACACATTTCCATTTTCCAAGTGACTGCTGCCACTGGGCCGCAGTCTGTGCTCATTTCTCGAGTAGCTAAACCCTTTGACACTGTGGTTTTTAATTAAAATTACATTAAAGTTAATCAACCAGAAAGAGGCTGCTGTAGAAGGCAGGTTTGATTGCAACCTGCAAAGGGCACGGAGGCTGCCAACTTGCTAAAGATGTGCCTGCAGATGCCAATCTGCCTGCATGAGCCCCACGGTTACAGGGCTGCTGAGGAGAGGTCAGCTCTGCTTGCATTTTCTCGGGGGCTGTCAAAAAAAAATCGTGATGGCAGTAGCATGGTATCGAGTTGAAAACCACACAGGCCTCTCCAAAGTGCACTGTCCCCGCGTTTCTGCTACTGCCCCAAACCACTGACGTGAAACTGTCACCTCCCAACTGTTTCATCTTCAGATGCAGTTCAGCTCAACCAGGAGTCGTGAGGTTTGCTGTTCGGGGAGGTTGCGGATACTCTTAGAGGGTCCTATTCAGTTCTGTGCGCTGATTCCTGGCATGTGATGCTGTGTCTGTCTTTTCTTTGTTTGGAAGGGGACAGAGGAAATGTCTGAATGCTTCAGGATTCCTTGTTCCTCCCCAGGTTCTTTCCAAAAGGGCTTCATTGGAAAATGGCTACACGCACAGCTTAGCATTCTGACCCAAAGGACTATGAAATAAAAATTCACATCTAAGATTATTAGTTATTTCATACTTACTAAATGTTGAGTGGTATTGAGTCTAAAATTTAAATTTTATTTTTCTCCTGTTCTTATAGGATTATATTACTTAATATATCCAGGCCTTAACAAAGTACCTAATGCTTGCTAAGAGATTGTTCAGTTTTGGACAAATGAATTGGATGGATGAATGACTGAATGCATGAAGAAAAAAGTGCATTGTGTATCACAACTAATTCTATCTAAGCTTTTCAAAAAAAACCTTAATTTATTTATCTTTAGAGGGGAAGGGAAGGAGAGAGGGAGAGAAATATCAATGTATGGTTGCCTCCTGTGTGTCCCTGCTGGAAACTGGCCTGCAACCCAGGCATGTGCCCTGACTGGGAATTGAACCACCACCCTCTGGTTTGCAGGCTGACACTCAATCCACTGAGATACGCCAGCCAGTGCTCTACCTATGCTTTTTTTTCTAAAGCTACAAAACCAGCATTAGTACAAAAGACCTGGTATCATTTATTCTCAGTGCCAACTCTGATCTACTGATAATTGCTGCCTAAATCACTGTGTTGGGAAGGATTTTGAAGCTGTATCCAAGTAATTGAGCAGACAGTGATGTCCTTCAAGGGCTTTGAATGCTATCCCTCCTCTAAGGCTTGGGGAGAAATATAAAGATTATGTCAGAATTCTATGGCTGTTTAGAAGTAAGTGGATGACATTTTTTTCCTTCATTTATTAGGAAAGAATGAACTTTGAAGAGAAAAAGTAACTAACTTTATTGAGTTTCAAACTCATTGAAAGCTAGCAAACATTCTATTTTACATATCCCTGAGTGGCTTCCTGAGTCCACCAACTGGTTCTAGCCAAGCTGTTGGACCTGTAATTGTTTTACTTGTCTATGTATATCTACATGATGTGCCAGGTACACCGAGTGCTCTGCTCAGTAGCAAGATTTTTGAGGCAGGTAAGCCTTAGGTGCAATGTGCATCCTAGCTGTGACCATGAATGACTGACAAAGTGTATCCCTACAAAGAGCTACTAATAGAAAACAGAATTTTGTTCTTTTAAAAAGTTAATTCTGTTTTCTACAATGAGATCTAAGAGGAAGTCTTCTAGAGAGGGTATGGGTTCTTCAAATATTTTTTATTCTTTAATAAAGGGAGGCAAACCCCCACAAGGAGTTTGTTTTGCCTCTCTGACCAGTTTACCATTTCCTTCCTGTGAATGCATAAGTCATGATGGCTGGAGCTATAGCAACTATCTTGGAACTGAAAGGCACAATCACCAAGACAAAAAAAAATTTTAAATATAGGCCAATTCTAAGAATGACAAAATGAAGGATAGAAAAGAACTTAGAACTTTAAAGAAGTATTTGAACTGCTTCTCCAAAAATGGAACATCTATATGCTTTGTTACATAAAAGCACTAAATGTTAGAGTGCTTAAACCACTATTACTTGGGGAATCTTTTACTTGCAGCTAAAAGCTTCCTAATTGATATTGTAGTCTTGTTTTCCAACATAGACAGTAATGCCTCCCAATCCCATAGCCTACTTCCTTTCTCTCATTTTAATGTTTTAATCATGCTACATCTTTGTAGTCACAGGGCATCAAAAATCTGTCTATTCCTTATAGAAGTCCCTAGTGGAGGAACAGATCAAAGGTTCACCTTTCTGGCCTGGGCAGGGTTTGGAGGAATGTCTATCTTCCTACAGGCCTCTGGAAAAACTTTCGCAAAATTTCCAGAGTCAATACATAATGTGTTTTCTCTTCTAGCTTTAAATCAAGTAGATATTTCTTTGTCCACTACAATGTAATTTTCTTCAGAGAAAATTATTTGATGCCTCTATGTGAATGAACCAATCAAAATTTTGAGAAAAAGCAATAAAGAGGCAGAGGACCAGGGCTGATTAGGGGACAGGCTAAGATTCATGAGGGAGAAAAGAAAGATAAGATTGAGGCTGTCTTCAGCAACCTGTGCTATCCCCAAGCCTACTCCAAGAAAGAATCCTGCTACTACTCACCTATGCCAGCCATAAGAATCATCTGGAAGGTTAACAAATTTTGAAACTTACACTGACAGACTGAATTTTTAAAAAGTCACCTATATGCTTTCATAAGCAACATCCTTAGGGGTGTCACTTATGACACCAAAAAATTGAAAATTAAAGAATGTAAAAAGATAGACAAGACAAACACTAAGCATAAAAAGCCAAAATAGCTATATGAGATAAGATGTTAAGTTAGGGATTCGATTGGAATGCTCAGATAATGGTAACTATTCTATCGCTAGGGCACGCCCTCCAGTGGTTGGAGGAAGGGGCAATGTTTACTTTGGGAGGGGCTCTTTCCAAGCTCTGACCGTGGAGGAGGTCTGATGCCCCAGTTAGCCAGGTGAGAAGGGGAGAAAGGATACAGGGATGCGCCATTCTTTCTTCCCTGAAGGGAGTTGGCCTATCTGCAACTGGCCCTAGCTGTTGGTGCAGAGGGTAAGGGAATGGGAAAATTCTTTTTTTTTTGTTTGTTTGTTTTGCTTTGTTTTGTTTTTATAGTTGTCAATACAGAGTTTTATTCTATAGCATGAAGGTTTTTTTTTCAATTACAGTTTACATTCCATGTTATTTTGTAATTAGTTTTAGGAGTACAGCAAGCATAATGGTTAGACAATCATATACTTACAAAGTGTTCCCCCTGATATTCCCAACCTGGCACCACACATGGTTATTACAACATCACTGACTATATTCCCTATGCTGTACTTGACATCCCATGACTATTTGTTGACTACCAATTTATAGTTCTTAATTCTTTCACCTTTACACCCAGTACCCCTCGAACTCCTCCCCTCTGGCCACCATCAGTCTGTTGTGTGTCTACAAGTCTGGAAAAACTCTTGTTTTCCATAAAAATTAAAAGAAAGATTAAATATTGACAAATACTATAAAATAAAACACAACAAAAATCTACCATGACACTATAAATAGAGTCCCAAAACATTCAATGATGTAAAATACAGCATTGCATTATGGGAACATTAATAATATGACTAGGGTGAGCCTGACCAGCTAACCTGTAGAAAGTCCTGGGTGTTTAGGAGCCACTTTCCAATTATGTCACATCTGAATCTGTGTTACTGTACAGCACTTGTGGGGCATCATAGTTTGGATTCTCTAGAACGGTGGATGCAAAAACAGTTAAAATCAAGGGTCCCATATCATGATTCTGAAACCCTAGTACATCTGCTAGAGCCAAGATACCACATCCAGCACAATGGCAGCAATCAGGCCTAGGACTTAGTTGTCCACACAACACAGACAGAAAATTCATGAAAATTCATCACATGCTAGACTATAAAGTGAGTCTCAAAATATTTTGATGCCTGGTTGCATAGAGATCATTTGCTCTAACCAATTTTTTAACCTCAAAAGAGGTGAAAAGCAAGAAATCATTTTTTAAGTCTAAAAAGCCAACATCTTCACAAAATGAAAAACGTATTTCTAAATGACTCATGAGTCAAAGAAGAAACCATGGTGGAAATGACACAAGTCATCATGGACCATCTAAAGCAAAGCATTCATAATAAAAACGGAGGAGACCAAGACCCACAGGAGTGAAGCTGCTAGATCACAGCTGCGCTGCGTATTAGTGGTAGATGAAGAAGCAGCGGAGTGATATTGAGAGTACAAAGATTCAGGGCTTGGGCTATGGGGTCAGACTAGTTTCTACCTCTCCTTCATTTACTAACAGTGGCTAGTGAAGCAGACAGAGTTTAACGCGAGCTGCAAATGAGAGGTGGAATGGGGCAGAGAAGGTAGTGCAGCAAACTAGAACTCCTGCTATGAAGAAGCCAGAAGACTGGAAGGGAACATGCACCCAGAACACTCATGGAGACCATGAGGATCAAATGACGGGACAAAATAGAGCAGCCACAAGTCTGGTGGCACCAACGCCAGCCCTGCGAGTGGTGGCAGCAGTTGATATTTTAGTACTCCAGAGAATTTTAACATGAAGCCTTCCTGTGGGATTTATAAACAGAATTATTTCTAATGTTTAATATTCATGGAAATACAAACTTCTTTAGCAAAGAAATGTCTCTCACATACCACCATGTATAGTATGTTCAGTGTATTAATTTACTTATTTGTAAATTCAGTACATAACTATTTCTGGAGCCCCTACCATGGGCTAGACATGATGTTAGACAAACAGAACTCAATACTATCACTCCATTAGCAACACCCTCAAGAATCTTTGCAGCCAATCAGGCAAAAATAACAAGTAACATGAAGGGCTCTATTAGTTGCCTATTGCCACAATAATACTGTGTAATGAGCAACCACCACACCTCAGTGGCATATAAGAATTAAACATTTATTTTGCTCACCAGTCTGTGGGTTCACTGGCTGGATTCTGGTACACTGACTGCTGCAGGCTCAGCTGATCTCAAATGAGCTTGCTCATGCATATTCTCTTAGTTGGCAGGTGGGGAGGTCTCGCATGTTCTTGAGTGGGAGGTCTCAGCTTGTTCCACAAGGCCAGCAGGTTACGGAGTCTGAGGAAAAACAGAAGTCCAGACAGCTCAGTGTCAGAACCTGCAGTCATATTTTCTATATTCTGTTAGCCAAAGCAAGTCACAGATTCAGCCCGGCTTCAAAGGATGGAGAAATAAAATCTACTACCTCTCGATGAAAGGAACTACAGAGTCTCAGAGCAAAGAGAAAAGAAAGAGGGAGGGTGGGAGACTTTGGGAACATTTTTACAATCAATCTATTAGAAAGCTGAATTGATTTTTTAGCAGAAGCTATGACTGGGTTGCTTTAGAAATTAAAACGGATATGTGTCTTGTTAGAAGAGATAGGATTTCCTTATAAAGCTGCATGTGCTTTTCTCTTTAAATGAATCCATACCTTCAAACAAGGATGGGCACAAAAGACCAAATTGGTATATGAAACAATTAATGAAAGAAGTATAAACACAATTGCTGAGGTTATGTGAGCTCAAACCAATCTTTTTTAGACGAGAAAATCTGAATCAAATTATTCCACATAAGAAGATGACACTTCTAATACTTTTTTGGAAGGTGGGCGATACAGAACAAAATATTGACATATTTATTGATGCTATGACAACATATCTTAGGAAAATATTCTCATTTGGACTACATGGCCTCAACATTTAAATAGTAGATCTTTTAAGTACTATTCCTTTCAGTGCAAAAAAAAAAAAAGAAGGGTCTGCTTTTTGATGAAGTATTAGAATTATATAAAAGGCTGGACTATTATAATACATATCATCCAGTCTTTATGAATAAAAGTCCTTTTAGGTATGTATGCTTGGCACAAAGATAGAGAGCATTCATTACAGTGTGAGAGAGTAGAGGTACAATCCTTACAAGTGTAAAAATACATAAAAAATGCAATTCTACTTCTAGCCCACCATAAAAACAAATCTTGAAGATGCCATCAGCCACCTACCCAAGAACTAGGGCTACAAAGGATCAACACGTATATTTTCAAAAGCACATTTTAACCGATTCAGTAATACATTTAAAGTTTCTGATAACCAAGACTTACACCTTGAGGAACAAACTAAGACATGTTTATATTTACAGCAATAAGACAACACATTATGAAATTTTGCTTGAATTCTTAACACATATGTTGAGACTTTGCTCCTCTCCATACCTGAAAGAAATAAAAGTTATAAACAAAGAAATGCTTACACAACTTTTTCAGAAATAACTATATTATTGACAGAATCAGAAACTTAATTAAAAAGCCTGTTAATGCTGGTGTTAATAAGCCTGGCATATTTTCAGTTTAGATTGACACAATTTAAATTGATACTTCTTTGTTATAAAATATGTAACAAAATCTGGATGATTACATTGACTATCTAGTTTAAACTTTTATTACTTGAAAATAATGAAGTGTGTTACAGATGGTCCACGATTCTCTTTTCCCCTAGACAGTTCCCAAAGCTAAGGCTTTCTTCATTTGGTATGCGGAGGAGAGTGGTTAGGGCTGGGCAGATGAGATTCCCATCAATCCACAGGGACTAGGAAGCCAATGTTGAGGCCCTTGCTATCCTGTCCACTGCACACTATACTGCCTCCTATGCTTTTGGAGGCAAAGTGGTCCAACTTCAGAGCATCATTATATTCAAATGCTGATGTAAATTAACCAGCTATGGTGACAACAGCACTTATGTAATAATGTTCTTCATTACTATATTCCAAGGCGAAATTCTTTTTCGCACCTAAAGACTTTACAAGGATTGGCTTTCCCTCAAGAATTTATCTTTCTTGTATGTCAAGAAAGACCACTGTTTCAAAGAGTTTTTGGCCCATCTTTGTAAGTACTATATGGTGACTGCCCCAATGGAGGCCTCACAAACATTTGGTGATACTATACATTGATATGGAATAGTTCATTTTTGATCATTCTAAGTTTGTAATCTCTCACCTGTGGACTAGAAATGCATCAGAAAGAAGAGAAACAAGTGGACTGGCATGAGAGAGAGTTGGAAGACATAAGAAATGTCAACTGGCGAAATTCAAATAAGGTCTACAGTTAAGAGTTTTCTTCCTATTTTAGTTTCCTCATTTAGATAATATACTACAGTTAGATAAGATGTTATTTTAGGGTGAAGGATATATGAGAACTAATTGCAAATTGTAGTAAGTCAAGCTATTTCAAACTTTGAAATGGCTGTTCCTTATACCCACATATTACTTTACTGAAAAAAGTTTTGCACACTGCCCTTAGCTACAGACATACAGTAGCTGTAAAGCAGATTTTATAAAAATAATAATTACCACGTACTGACCTCTCATTATGTGCCCAACACTATGCTAAATGATTTACACTTATCATCTTATTTAATCCCCATAGCAACCTTCTCAGAGGGTAATTTAACCCTTCAACAAGCTATCCTTTCCATCTTTGTTTTACCAGTGAGGAAACCAATTTTCAGACAAGTTAATTTTCCAAAGCTATGTAGTCAGTAAGTGATAGGGGTAGGAACTGGAGCCAATCTCCTTGACTTCAAACTCCATGTGCTTCATAGCACAAATGATGATGTTTTCTTGATACCTGCCCTATGGCTTAGATAAAGAAGGTGCATTTTGTTTTTCCTATGGGGATATGTGGTTTTAGTGAGACAGGCACTAGCCAGTCCTTGTTTCCTCAAACACTCTGCAGGGTAGGAAAAGGAAATGTCTTCACAAGTGGTTCCTTTCTCACCAGTTCCTTTGGTTTGTGTTCTGTGAATATGATACACAGACCACAGCTCATCAGACCATGAATCATGCTGTTTCTGTGTGTTGAGGCTGCTAAGAATCCTTAGTTTGGTTAATCTGATATGTACCAAATTGGGGTTGTGAGCTCATCATAAGGGAGTCCAGCTACCTATGAGATGGACTGGAAGAGGTTAGCCGAAGAACACATAGGCACATATGCCCAGCTCTTGGACACAGACAACAATGTGGTTAAGGCCAGGGAGGGGTCGGGGACTGGCTGGAGGGGGGAAAGGGGGCAGGAAATTGAGGACATCTGTAACAGTGTCAACAATAACAAAGGGGAACTCTATGTTTACATGTTTTAAAAAACCACCTTCATACGACTGCACAAATATCACTATAAAAATATTATGTGTTCATTGATAATTACATGTGTATTAATTTATTTAAAATGAATTAAATAAATTTCGAAAAATAAAAATGGAATGACCCATATTTTGGGAAATGTACTAATTATCACTTACCGAGTTTTGATGTGAGCTGAGGGGATATGATTATCCCTGGGAGGAACGGACAATGGAATTCCCCACCTTTTAATCATTTGGGAGTCGAATGTTTTAGTGTGGGGAAAGGAAAACTGCTTTCTTTCTTTGGCTTTCAGTTTGCTGGGAACTTAGATTCTGGGTGCATCAGTCAGGACAGGTTAAGTTACGCAGCAGAAAAACAAAATCAAACCCCGAAAACTAAATTTAGTGACCTTTAGCAGCAGAGGTGTCTTCCTTGTTCATCCTTTTACATTACTGCTGGTCAGCGGGGGCAGTGCTTCATGTCACCTTCCTTGGGCACACACCGCACCAAAAATTGCTGGGCTCACGGGAGAGGGAATTGGGCTCCCAGGGCCTTACACTAGCAGTTAAATGCTCTAGCCTGGAAGTGGCACAAAACACAGCAGTCCCCCCACCTTGTCAGCAGAAATAGGTTCCACGACCCCCTGTGGAAGTCTGAAACTGAGGAGAGTACCAAACCCTACAGAAACTGTTTCTTTTCTATACGTACACACTATGATAGTTTAGTTTACAAATTAGGCACAGTAAAGAGATGAACAACAATGACGAATAACAAAACAGAACAATTATAACAATATACTGTAATAAAAGTTACATGAATGGGGTCTCTCACAATGTTGTACTATATATACTCACAGTAAAATAAAGGAAGTATTTAATGGCTTCCTTTTGGCGCGTCCACTTTGCCAGGCAGTACTATTGTGCTTTGTGAGCATTTTTAAGTAAAATGAAGGTTGCTAGAACACACCAGCCCTAGAATATGCTGACAGTTGATTTAACAACAAAGCCAGCCCCTAATTGTCTAACAGCAATGGAACAGCTGGTGGAGACGCGGGGCAAGGACTCACTTCTCGCGAGTGATGCCGCGAGACTTCATCACACCGCTGAGAACAGCGCGAGATTTTAACGCACGTCTCAGAATGGCACGTGATTTAAAACAGGTATTATTTCTGGAATTTTGCACTTAATATTTTCAGATTTCAGTTGACCTCGGGTAACTGAAACCATGGAAAGTGAAACTGCAGTTAAGGAGGAACAATTTACTGTCCATTTAACATCCCCTGCCTTACAAAGGAAGTCAGGTAATGCAATATTACGAGTGTCTTGAATATTACAAATTGGAAATATTTGGAGAATAACATCAAAGACTATTGTGGTGGCTGAATATTGATTCCCAGAGATAATCAGATCCTAATCCCTGGAACCTGTAAATGTTATCTAATTGGAAAAAGGCCTTTGCAGATGTGATTAAGTTAAGCATCTCGAGATGGAGAGGTTATTGCGTATTATGCAGGTGAGCACTAAGTGCAGGTGGACCCTAAATGACACAATGTGAATCCGTGGAAGAGAGGCTGTGATGTTGTGATTTATAATAATAAATATTTACTTGGTCTTTGACCCTGTTCAAGGCAGAGAGCTCCTAAAACCCTTAGAATTTCCTGTAAAAAGAGCAGTACATGCGTCTTTTGTAATAGTAATTGGTGACTTTTGGAAAGCCCCTATTTACCCAGGTTGTAGGACCCAACCTTGTAATTAGAGGGGTGGAGCTAAAAGTTTCTACTTCCCAGGTGGGGCGAGGGGCTGTAGATCGTTTGATCACGAGTAGCCAGTGAGTTGTATCAGTCATGCCTACACAATAAAGCTTTCATAAAGACCCAGAAGGACAGTGTTCAGAGAGCTTCTGGGTTGCAAATATAAGAAGGTGCTGGGAGAGGGAGCGGAGGCTCAGCACCCCTACCATAGACCTTGTCTTACGTGTCCTTTCCATCTGGTTGTTTTGGGTCATATCCTTTTATAGGAAATGGGTGACCTAGTAAGTACAATGTTTCTCTGAGCTCTGTGAGCCACTCTAGTCAGTAACACCCAAACAGGGGCCACTCAGAAGCACCAGACAGCCTGGACTTGGAGGTCGCATATGAAGTGGGAGGCAGGGGCAGGCATGATAGTTTTATAGGACTAAGATCTTAACCTATGGGATCTGATGCTATCTTCAAGCACACAGGGTCAGAATTTAGTTGACTTGTAGAATCAAATAGTCATCCTTCACTGGACTAGCACTGCATCATCCTCAAAACCTTAGAAATTCTCGTGAAAAGTTATAGTACTCTCTTTGTTAAAAATAAAGTACAGTGGCCCAGGGGAGCACAGAGGCCTGTGAGAAGCTGGCCTAAAATTGGTGAGAAGACAACAGCAATAGAATGTGTCTTGGCCTGTGGTCCAGAGCAAGTCACTGGCACACATGGCAAATGGAAAATAGGGTTGATCTGGGCATGGATAAGCTTTTCTCAGGTATTCCTTGAAATACTTGGGGGAGGAAATATAGTCAACATCTGGATTTCCTGAGATCAAGTAGAATGAGACTCAACTGTTGTGATTTGATATTTGAAGGAACTGTAATACTATAACAAAATTAAAATTTTAAATCATAGAAACTGTGAAATTAGAGAAACCCTTGGAAAAACATTTAGCTCTCTCACCTCATTATACTAGAGGAGAAACTGAGGCTCACAGGAATGGTCAAAGTCTCAGTTTCCCTACATCTACTGATTTTTTTATAGGTTTCTTTCCTTTTTTATAAAAGATTTTATTTATCTTTAGAGGAGAAGGGAAGGAGAGAGGGAGAGAAATATCAATGTATGGTTGCTTCTTGTGGGTCCCCTGCCGGGAACTGGCCTGCAACCCAGGCATGTGCCTTGACTGGGAATCGAAGCACGATACTCTGGTTTGCAGGCCTGCGCTCAAGCCACTGAGCTACACCAGCCAGGGCTTCAGTTTTTCTACATGTAAAAGAGGGAAACTGGACAAGACCATCTTAAGTATTTCCTTAATTAGTCTTTGGAACCTATGAATTAATAGGATTCAAAATAGTCATCATTTTTATGACTGTTGAATATTAACTATAAAAAGCAAATTATTTTAATTTTTTAAATTTTATTTAGTTATTTTTCAAGTATAGTTTTTTGTCTATTTCTCCCATCCCAGACCCCCACGCCCCGTGCTCCCCACCTCCCTCCCATTTCCACCCCCCTTAGTTCTCGTCCCTGTGTCCTTCATATTTGCTCCTTTGAATCCCTCCCCTTTTTTCCCCTTAAATTCCCTTCCCTCTCCCCTCTGGTCACTGTCCCCTTGTTCTCTATTTCAGTGTCTTTGTTTTTATTCTGCTTGTAAAAAAGCAAATTCTTTTAAAAAACTTTCCTAAATAAGTCTTGGAACATGATATTAAATAAATGGTGAATGAGTACAGGAATGAGTAAAATAAATTTCTAAAAAAAAGTATATAATGAGCATTTTTAAAACATTTATGTATTCATTCACTTCCCAAGGAATATATGTATATTTAAATACATACACATACTTACACACTGAAGAATAACCATAAGAGTGAAGAGTCTGGTTCCCATTTCCTTGATACATATACTCATTTTCTTTTTTATATAATCTTTATTATATATTTTTCCATTACCATTCAGTCTCCTTGTTCCCCCCTCCAGAGGGGAAGATAGGGAAGGAGAGAAAGAGGGAGAGAAACACTGATGTGAGAGAGAGACACTGATTGGTTGCCTCTCCTGTGCACCTTGTCCAGGGACCGAACCACAACCCACGCACGGGCCCTGACCGGGAATCGAACTGGCCACCTTTCACTGGTGGGATCATGCCTAACCAACAGAGCCACACTGGTCAGGGCTATCCTCATCATTTTTTTATCTAAAATACCTGAAAAAAGATAGATCTACCCTCAAGATATATATAGATCTGACCTCTTCTCAACACCTCCACCAGTTTCACCTTGGTCTAACCCAGCATCATCTCCTACCTGGGTTATTCCACAGTCCCTTCAAATGGTTCCCCATTTCCACCTGTATCACCCCAAAGTCTATCCTTAATACTTCAGTTAGAGGTATCCTTTCAAAAATGTCTAATTACCTCATTCTTCTGCCCAAACTTCCCTCCATCACAATAGCTTCCCATCCCCTGTAGACTAAAGCCAAAGTCCTTGCAATAGCTTAGAAAGCTCTTCTGATCCAGGTCCCCACTGCCTGTCTAAACCCACTTCCTATCGATCTCATCCTTCACTTACTCTGGTCTAGTCACACTGGCCTACTTTCTATTCCTCAAACACACCAAGTGTGTTCTCATCTCAAGGCCTTTGCATTTCCCTTTTCTCTGATCAGAATGCTCTCCCACGCCAGGTAATGGCATGATGCCCTCCCGCACTTCCTCCATTCCAGCTTAAATGCCACTTTTCCAGTTAGATTTTCACTGACCCCCTTATGTAAAATAGCAACCACAACTCCTCCCCAGCTTTCTTTTTCTCCATTGTGCTAATCATCGTATGGAATACATTTACTCGTAAATTTGTTCATTATCTGGCTCTTTCTCCTCGAATGGAGATAAAAGACCTTGTTTTATCCACTGCTATATCCCTAGGGCTTAAAGTCTAGGACAGATTGGGCACTCAAGAAGTAGTTGTTAAATGAATGAATAATTGAAAGGTAGTTTTAAAAAAGGGATTTTGTTATATAATAATAGTGAATACACTCAGAGGTAATTTGCCACAAGTCTGTCTTGGGATCTCCAAGGTGACATCAAGAACTTTCCATGGTGCCATCCTCAGGGTGTTGTCAGAAAGGTGGTCACTTGAAGCTCACACCATGGCTGCTGCCGTTCTAAATATGACATTGTCTCACCAGTGTTTGCATTCACTTCCTCATTTAGTCAACAGTAAATAAATATGTTGAGAAACTATAAGCAATAGGCAATGGTGTTAGCATGGGAACATGACCATAAACAAAACAGGTTAAGTCCCTATTCTCATGAAGCTTTGTTCTGATGTTGAAAGATTAAAGGAAAAGAGAGGGGAAAGAGCTTTTCTCTGTCCTATCACTTTTAATCACAGACAACTATCTTTCTCAGAAGCCACCAGAATTACTCTTATGTCTCATGGGTCAGAGTTATGGCCCATGACTAACTCTACCTGCAAGGAGGCCAGGGAGGCATCTCCAAAGTGTGCAGCCTCGATCATGACAGGAGGGGTTTGCTCCAGGTGAGGAGAGGTGGGGTGGCTGCTGGAGAGGCACTGAGTGTTTTCCACAAATAGCGCTGAGCATATGGCATCTTTCAGTCTCTGCTGTTTGATAAAGCAGTAAAGTTGAGAGTGATTGCCCCCCAGCTAAAATGTAATATTGATCTTTGAGGGTTTGTTTCTTATGTTTCTGTCACTTCTCCTAACAGCCTTGATCATACAACAGATCCTACATGGTAACAAACATGCTTTGGAAATTTACCAAGAAATGCTGGATTGCATTCAGGACGAAGTGATGGCATTTAATTTTCTCACCTGGAAAGAACTACAACTCCAGAAAAGAGATTTTCTCCTTGTATTACCGATTGGTCCACCAGCACCCTTTAGGCCAAAGCTGTGAAATATATATTTTCTGTCAGCCTTCTGTGTGTGTACTTAGGGTCAGGCCTGAGCCTGAAATTTCTCTTGTCCAGGGAAAATGCAAGGCCAGCCCCAGACACCTCATGTGGCCTCTCCGTGGGCAATAAAGCAGCAGTTCCATCACTGTTGTCCAAATGGCAAATGAGAAGTGATGGTTTGAGTGGACGGTCCTGTCTGGAAAAGAAAAGAGAGAGGCAGCGCTTCTGACAGAGCTGTTCACACTTTCCCCGGGCAGCTGGGAGACATTCACTGGATTCCCCAGCCTGGGCTGCTTTCTGGCACTTAGGTAAGTTAAAAACCCCGTGAGCCTCCAAGGTAAGCTGGATTTCTATCATACACATTTAGCACCTAAGTCACCAAAAGTCACTTTCAAATATTCATGCAAAGCTGCATCTTTATCCAAGGTCAAGAGTTCAATAGAAGTTAGCAAAAAGGGAGATGTGGACAGAAGGCAAAAAAAGAAAGAAAATATTGATAATTTATCTTTACTCAAAAGCTGTGTTCTTTTTGAGGAAGTTTGTAATCAGAAAAGTAGATAAAAGATAGTTCTGCAATAAACAGTATGGAATATATGGTTAAAGGATAGACATAAATAAATTTCTATGTATGTTGATTTCCACTCCTGCCACCCTATTGAGTGAATGGGAAGCAGGTTAGGAAAGGCTACAGAAGCTATGAAGTTTGTATTAAGAATTTTAAATGTATTAAGCAAATAACCCACATTATAGAATGCTGTCTTTATATACCTATATTCAGTAGTCTGATCTGCCTCTCTCAACTGCTGTCTACTGATTTTATACAAAAGTTATATAAAAATCTGTTTAATCAAAAACCTATTTAGTAGCAAAATATCTAGTTTCATTATGGCTTTGGTCAAAGCTATCTTAAATCAGATATCTGTAACATTTTTAATGAATAATTAAAAAATCTTGTGTCATTTGGATTGAGCAGTATAGAAAAACCAAAACAGAGCCGTAGAATAGAAAAGGCCAGATATTAGTCCCACCTCTTGACTAGTTAACAGCGGTCTCAATCATATCATTTAACCATGGGGCTCACAGTCCTGTCCCATTAATTTTATTGGGAAGTTAATTATTAAAAATTCCACTTTTTTTCATTATTAAGGGAACTATTAAGAGCTTTCAATTCTGTAAACAGGTACGATCTCTGGACCTTTTGTTTATATACTACCTTATAAAGATGTGTTTAGACATCTTCACTTATGACTGATACCTAAATAATTTAATGCTGCTCACTTAAATGATCTATGTATTCCCTCCTGCCCCATCATATATAAATTTTTTTTAAAAGACAAGCATGTTGATGATATAATCTTACTATTACATTATAAAGTTGGACTCAGGAAGTAATGAAGCCTGCTTGCAAATTGCCAAGTTGAATAAAAAGGAAAAAGAAGCCCTGGCTGGTGTAGCTAAGTGGATTGAGCGCGGGCCTGCAAACCAAAAGATTGAGGTTCGATTCTCCGTCAGGGGCACATGCCTGGGTTGCAGGCCAGTTCCCAGCTGGGCCCAGTTCCCAGCAGGGGCTGCACGAGAAGCAACCATACATTGATATTTCTCTCTCCCTGCTTCCCTTCCCTTCTAAAGATAAATAAAAATGAAAAATCTTAAAAATATATTAAAAAATAAAATAAAATAAAAAAGGAAAAAGAAGTCTATCTCAAGGAGACCATGCTTTCGGCATTTAGACCTGTGACGTCCCTCTTTTCTAGAACTGGGAGGCCATGAGTGCAGGGATAGGAAGGTCAGAGGCAAGTGGATGGGCTCCAGCCTTGCCCCACCCCGCCGCAGAGAGGAGCATCTGTGCTGGTGGTGGCTTTATTTATCAGACTTCTACATAAACTTCATTTAAAGAAAAGGATTTTTTGATAAAACAAACAAACAAACAAACAAACAAACAAGTAGTCTGATTTGGGTGAAAAAGATCAATCAGGAGCCAATAGAACAGATCTTGTTCAGGGAATTTTTTGGCCTATAATACATCATTACATTTTAAAAATATTTGTTGTCAATATTTATTGGCATGTCATTTTACATAAAAAGCTGGATTTCTGGGATTTGACAATTGGAAAAAACTGGTAACATTGGGATCACATTCCCACAGACCTCATCCACATTTCCTGGCACTTAGCTTCTACAGTCTGTCGTGAAAATTAGCTTGTGATACAAGTCATAGGGGAACCTTTTGTTCCCAGTTCCTGAAATAGCTCCAAATCAATAAATGTGACATGGGTGTCGTACTCATAATAAGCTTCTTTCAGTCACACCTGAGTTTATGTTCGTGGGTTGATATTTTTGGAAATTCCCCAGATAACCGCACCGTGGAGGCTGGTTCCTAAGGAAAACAACATTGTGATAGAAGGTGATCACTTTCAGCCCTACCTCCCTCTCACCTCCTGGGAAGTGGGAGGAGCTAACAGTCAAGCTAGTCACTCATTGCCAGTGATTTAATCAATCATGCCCATGTAACAGAGCCTTCATAAAAACCTCAAAGGGAAGTGTTCAGAGGGACTCTCAGAAGGTGACACGTGGAGGTGCTGGGAGAGCGATACCCACAGAAGCCATGGAATCTCCATGCTGCTTCCCCCATAACTTGCCCTGTGCATCTCTTCCATGTGGCTGTTCCTAAGTTGTGTCTTTTTATAATAAACCAGTGATCTCATAAGTAAACTTTTTTCCTGAGTTCTGTAAAGAACTCTACTAAATGATTGAACCTGAGGAGGAGGTTGTGGGAGACTTCGGTTCATGGCCAGTCAGTCAAAAGCACAGGTGATGATCTGGACTTGTGACATTCAAGCAGTCTTGTGGAACTGAGCCCTTAATCTGTGGGATCTGACACTCTCTCTATTAGACGTTGATTTGTGTTGTAGGACGTCCAGCTGGCATTTGAGAATTACTTAGCGTGGGAAGAAAACTCACACATTTGTTGACCAGAAGTGAAGTATTCTATGAGTGTAGTGTTCTTAGGGTATGGAGAATTTTTTAAAAAACAGTGAATTTTTTTAAAACACCAAACAATATATATCTCATAACCATTACATTCTGATGGGTCGCCTGAGATAGGCTTCTACTCAAAATTAAGGTTTCTGTCAAGCAATAGAACTCAGTATCTTCAGTGAAGGGCTTGTTTCAGCATTTGGACAGATCCAGGAGTTGTGCCTGCCCTTTGTGCTTTGTTGCTCCGGCCCACGGAGCAGTCAACTGGAGCTCGACCACCGACCTAGAACAAATGGGTTGGGGGGACAAGAGGCGCGAAGAATGGCAGCAAGACAAAAGATTCTGATCAAGCTGCAAACTTTATTTTTCCGAACTGGGTATATATATATATATATATATATAGGGGAGGAGGGAGAGGAAGGAGATTAGGTTGCTTGCTATTGGCTAGCTTGAGACAAAGGAGGGTCCGCTTATTGGTTACTTGGGTGTAACTTGTACTCGTGGACACCTCATGTGCCTGTAGCTGATTGGCTTGTGGAGCGCATGCACACCTCATGTGCCTGTAGCCGATTGGCTTGTGGAGCACACAGGTTCCTGTAATCAATGCAATGTTTTTACCTAGAAGCCAGGTGTAAGGTTCCCAACACTTTGTAGCATTTTGTGAAGAGGGGCTAGGTCTATCTAGGAATAACTTCAGGTAGAAGCAGTATTCTTATCTCACGTCTGAGGTAACTGATTGCAAATCTGCTTTTAAACACTAGTCCAGAGATCCTTTACTCATATATACTCTATGGTGATTTTACTCAGAATCGTAGCTGAGATGAGACATACTGGAAGGTTATCTGAAAAAGAGCATTCCAAACTTATTTTTACAGTGACCTTCAGTCAGAAATACATTGGGCCACATGTACATGCAAATTCACACACACTCAAGTTCTGTGTTGTACCATTTGCCCTTACTAAAACTTTCTACTGAAATCTAGTATTTCAGTTTAAAGTGCTATTCACGGCTTACTGTATTAATTCTATAACCTTTAATAAGTTATAATACGCAATTTGAAAAACATGGATTTAAGAGATATGCTGTTAAATTATCTCCTGCTTTTTTTTCTCCTACTTTTTAAAAGTTCTCTCTTCATGCCACTAAAGTCATAAGAAAATAACATATCTATACAACATTATTTTAGCTCCTTATAGACATGATTGATTACCTTATGAATTAATATTTTTATCTTGGCCTTTCATCAAAGGCTGAGATAAGATATGACCATATGCATGCAAGTGCCCTTTGTAGGGCAATGTTTTTTACATGGCCCTCTTGGAGTTTAAGAAAATGTTTGCTCCTGACATGTTTGCTCTAGTTAAATACAGTATTTTACTAGATAATTATCATGGAATCACATATTTTATTTCCCCTTTCTCCATGACTGTTAGGAAACAAAGCTTTAGTACATGTCTGTTTTTGCATTTCTTAACCTGGTTTTTTTGTTTGATTATTTCTCCCTCCTTCTCTCTGAGCTCACTGTCTTTGCCTTCATCAGTTCTCGTCTAAGTTACTACAATAGTTACTAACCACTCTGTCTGCTTTCTGTCATTCTGTTCTTTACTCCACACTACTATGAAATGATTTGCCTACAACACAAAGGTAATTATCTAAAATACAAACATGGTCACTCTACTGCTTTAGACCTTTCCATGATCTCCTATAGAGTCATCTCCCACTGCTTTGGCTGGCCCACTGAGATTCCAGAAACTAGGTTAGATAAGTATGCTTTATATATTAAAGTTTGTAATAGTTCAAAAACATTGACAAAGAGAAGAATGTCTAAAGGGCTAACAAAGCCTACATGTCTCAGCTCCTGATTGTATAGTTGTGTATTATGTTTAGTTTGCACATAAATTGTGGAAGCAAAAATTATGATGCTTATGTATCCAGGAAATTTCTGACTTATTTAACAAAAGATATCTAGATACAGATCTCAAATGGAAGGTTCACTGTCCAATTTGGCCCTCCACCAGACTTAGCTTCTCACGGACAGCATTTTAAATTTCCGCCTTGAAGACCTTTCCACAGACAGGTGCTAACTGGTGTACCTCTCCCCGTTGTCCAGCACATAGGCCATTACATCAACTTCACTCACTTGCAAGATCCCTAATGGCTTTAGAATTTGTAATTCTTGTTAAAAAGTTAAAAGTTCCAGGAGAGGGAATGAAGTGGGGTTCTTCTCATATTTGCCTCTCAAATACTGGTTTTGCTTCTGCTCTTCATACCCTTTCCTGGTTTGATTCTAGAAGTGAGATAAGAACTATCTTCCTACCAGTGTAAATAAATTTTTAAAAAGTAAATAAACAAATAACTGGTTCGAGGGTAACATATTAAGAATGATATCCCTGGATAGGTGGCGTTTAAACTGAAACTCAAAGGATAAGGAGGCATGACCCATAGGAAGAGCCAGAAAAGAATGTCCTAAGAGAAGTAACAAGTACAAAGGGACTGAGGCAGGGACAAGCTTGATGCATTAAATCAGTGTGACTGAGATTTAGTCAAAAGGATCAAGAACTGTTGTGATGTTGGAAACACTGCCACAGTTTGGAACGTGAAGCACCCCACATAGACCGTGATCAGTTCTTTGGATTTCATTTAACTTGCACTAAGAACCCTTCAGGAGTTTTGAGTAGGAGAGTGATCTAGTCTGATTCTAGTCTTGGCTTCTGTGCAAAGAATAACTGAGGAGGAGCTAATAAAGGAAGCTGGGAGAACTGCTAGAAGGCTACTACAGCATACAAGGTGAGAAGTGATGGGTGCCTGGACCAGGTGGCAGCAGGGGAGGCAGAAAAAGTGGGTGAACTTGGCATATGTTTTAGAGAGTAAATTAAGAGGAATTGCTGGTTGGCTGGATGTGAAGGAGTAGTGGATGAAAGGAGCACTCAAGGATGACTCCCAGGTTTCAGATACTATTAACTGAGTGTATGATGGTACCATTTACCATGGGAAGCCTGGGAAGGATGAGGTTGTATGGCAATCAGTGGGGGAAGAGAGTGCCATTACTCATTCTGGAACCCAATCCAAGATCAGTGATACTCCAACAATAGGAGAATAGGAGTTGCAGTAAAGCAGGAAAAGCCACCAAAAAAAAAATTATGAAAAGGAGCAGCTGGAAAGCAAGAGAGAACACAAGGAGAATATGATGTCACCAAAGTCATCTAGGTAGAAGAAGCTGTCAACTTTGTTAATGATGCAGAGAAGACAAGTAAGGTGAGGATGGAAAAGCAGCTGTAGGGTTTGCAAGTTGTCAGTCACTGGTGACCTGAACAGAATGGTGTTGCTGCGTGATGGAATGAAAGCCGAATGCGAAGAGGTTGAAGAGGAAATGTGAAGAGAAATAATGGTGAAGCATGTGCAGGGATTAATGGAGCTTCTCAGTAAGCAGCCTTGCACACCTGCCTTGAGCTCCTCGGACTGCTCAAAGCATCATAAAAATGTGAATTTGGGGAACACAATTTCACTGTTTATCTTACGTTTAGGATCCCGTTCAGTTTGAAGATGTCAAACTTTCCCCTGGCTCAGTCACTACCGAGGTTTTTCATCCAGCTATTCTTTTCAAAAAACAGTTTTACGGCTTGGCCGAGATCATGCTGCTTGTCAGTGTACTTCAGAGCCTGAGGTTATCTCAAGATGGTGTGTTGGAATCTGTACAAGTTTCATTTATTTAAAACTTGGACCTGGTAAAAGAGTCCCCTGAGATATAACACCTCCCTCCCCTGGCAGGCTTGGGGAGGGGAAACAAATCATACTCCACAAATATCATTTACACCATTCTAACACATTCATAGCACTCTTACCAAAACCTAATGAAGGGAGAGAGAAGGCCCATGTGATGCAGAAGTTCATGAAATGAGAAATATATAGACATTTTAAGGAAATGGAATTCAACTAAGAAGTTCTGGGAGAGCTAATGACTGGATATTCATTCTTCACTTGAAGAAATATCAGTTCTAGTATTTAGAATATCAAGACCTAAATGAATTTCGTGCCTCTAAACAAGGAAAAATGCTATTATTTTGTATCCTTCAGTATCTAAGCAACTATTCTCTGATAATAATTGATGGCATCTCATTACAATTATAGAGTTGTGATGGTTAGATTTTTGATAACCTCATTTTAGAAATTCTGGATGTAGCTAGAGCATTGCTATTTATCCCAACCACAAACTAAGTTCATCTTTTGCCACGACTCTTGTATCTTGAGCTGCTGATTGCTGTACAATAGAGTTATAGAAGGTTCAATTATAAGGAATCTTAGACTTACTTAAAGCAAGTTTCCACCTGAAGAACAGGGGTTATTCCAGTTCTGCTTGAAACTTTTATTGCAATTCACTCACTACCAATTCGAAGCAGATCTAATAGGAAGTTATTATGATTTCAATTCTGATCTCTTCCCACATATCACAACACTCAAATATTTAAAACAAACTATAAATCCTCTGCATTGAAATGTTTCCAAGGAAAGTAACAGTAACAAATAAGTGTTACCATTGTTTTGAATATCTACAATATATTGCCTGTGAAAATTATTTGATATGTTATCTTATCTAATATTTACAGTTATATCCGAGGTTCTTGTGGCCAACACTGTCAGCCCCATCTCTCTTGCCTGCCCTCCTGCTGTAGAGAATAGCAAACCAAATGCTTTCTTTCCTAACCTCTCCTGTAGCTAGGAGTGAAAATAGAATTCAGTTTTGGTCGAGGATACACAGATCTCCCAGGAGGATTCTGGGAAAGACTTTTCCTCCTTCTCTCTCTCTCTCTCTCTCTCTCTCTCTCTCTCTCTCTCTCATTTCCCTGCCTACTCACGGCTTCCAGCTTTTAGACTTGAAATTGGGGAGAATGAGATGTCTAGAGCCACTATTGTAATTTTTCAACAGCTGAGAGAAAATCAAAGAAATTACAGAGAACCTACAACTTTCACATCATGGAGCCAGTGAACTAACCCTAGAACTACATACCTCTAGACATCTCAAGGTGTCTGTAAACAGGTGATGTCTTTATGGATTCAGCCAAGATTGACTGACTTTTCAGTTACCCAAAGGCACCATTATCCTGACTGATATAGTAGGCAATGTTTTTCTCTTTTCACATATGAGAAAAAAGACTTAGGAAAATTAAGTAAATATCCCGAGGTTGTACACAGGGCTAAGGGTAGGAAGCCATGGCTCACATAACCTCAGAACAAAAATATTATCTCCAATTTCTTGAGTCAATTTTCACATGGTATGTTTTTGAGATCCTGCATTATGCTGAGCAGCCTCATAGTGTTATGATTTATCTTATCAGTATCTCTCCTTTGAGATTCTTAGAGCCAAATGCTGTCACTCCATAATTTGATTAGCATAGAGGGTGAAAGAACATTAACTCACACTTAGATGAACACAGGCTAGAATTCCATGAGGTTTCTACTCAGTCTCGTCAATGTCATATTGACTCATGCAAAGATTTTTTATATCTGTAACTTCCCTCTGACCTTTAATATCTTTAGATAATGGGAATAACTTTTGAGAACTGAAAGGAGATGTTCAAGAAACATCTTTTAGTCATTTGCCTTCATACATACATATGGCGTAATGTATAATTCTTTTTTCCCAGCTTTATTGAGATATCATTGACATATCACATTGTTTAAGTTTAAGGTGATGATTTCATATACATATAACACATATTAAAAATGATTTTCACATTGACATTGTTAACATCTCTATCACCTCACATAATTACTATTTCTTTTTTGTGGCGAGGACATTTAAAATCTACACTCTTAGCAACTTTTATGTGTATAATACTCTACTAACTATAGTGATTATGCTGTATATTGGATCCCCAGCATTTTTAAAATATTAATGGCATCACTTATCTTGAACACAGTTTATGAGTTAAACATCAGAAAATAGTTAAACATCTAAGAAAACATGCTTTGAAGGTGGTGTTAAATTTCCACTATCATGTAGGTAAAGAAGTTTGTCACAAGACCCACCAACCCCACTTCCCTATGACACGCAATCACTCTAAGGAACTATTTGCAGACATTTAGTAGAACCATGTCCAGCATCCTGACCTAGATCTCAGGGTTCTGATGAAAGAAATTACACTGTCCCCAAGAATATAAGACCAAAATCAGGCATGGCCACAAAAATGAAAGTAATTACAAATGAGCCAGGAACACAACCACATTTTGTTAAATTTTAGCGCAAGAAATTAAAGAAAAATAAAAGGTGAGACAAGTGTTGGTAATAGTATCGTGAATTTACTACAGTCTTCTTCCAGGTAGTGCCAGTCCCAGGAAACATATGCACATTTGCTACATATAACAGCTCTCACATAGTGTTGCTGGGAATGCAAACCGGCACAACTTCTGTGGAGGAGAATTCGGCCAAATTCTTCTAAATTAAAAAAATATATATTTCCTTTGGAAATTCCCATTTCTGGTATAATATATACAACCCACATGTTTTCAAAATTGCACTCACATTATTTATAAGTATAAGAGATTGAAAACACCATAAATGTCTGTCAACAGAGGACTGGTTAAATAATTTATGGTACATTCATACAGCAGAATGCTACAGGTCCTTAAGAAGTATGAGTTAAAATAAAATAATCTCCAAAATGTATCAAATGAACAAGTCCAATACATAACTTTCTCTTCCTCCCTTGTACATGCATTCAATTTCTCTGGAGAGAGACACACACACAGATGATGGAAGCCACTCCTAGACTGGGAAGCTGTGGGCCCTGGTTTGGGGGGAGTTGCATCTCACTACATGGAAGGTTACATTTTTAACATATCTATGTATGGCTAATTTTTTAAAGATTTTACTTATTTATTTTTAGAGAGGGGGAGGCAGGGTGAAAGAGAGGAGGGAAACATCAATGTGTGGTTGCCTCTCATAAGCCCCCTGCTGGGGAACTGGCCTGCAACCCAGGCTTGTGTTTTAGACTGGGAATCAAAATGGCCACCCTTTGGTTCGCAGGCCAGCACTCAATCCACTGAGCCACACCAGCCAGGACTACATATTGCTAACTTAAAAAATTAATTTTTAAATGTATGTGTTGCCATATTCACAAGTATCTGTGACTTTTATTAACAGTGGAAATCACATTCATATCATGTTCCAGTTATTTCAGCTATCTGAAAATTGAGAGACTCAACACCATTAGAGAATATAGTTGTTATCAAATTACATACTAATGAAAAAGCACATATATAACTATTACATATTGGAGTTTAATGACATTTTGTTAACTGTTTAATGATATTTTGTTAAAATTTAATATGAATATTTTCTATTGTAATGATCTGCCTTTTATTCATTTGAAGTATTATTCTGAGAAGAGGTCTATAGGCTTAATCAAAGAGGTCAATGGGGTACAAAAGATTAAGAAAGATTAAGAAACCCTGGAGAAATGCAGCTTTCCTGAAAAGGCGGGTAATTCACATAAGGTTCCTCCCTTCCCCAAAACACTCTGGAAAAGCTAAATACTTAGAGGAAGCCTTAGAACTGAAAGGTCATAAGGATGGGGAACAGGGTAGATAGTGGTCTACAGTGCAGCCCTGGGAGAAACATTTTATCTTCTGTTTTTGCTTCTCACTTATATGCCTTACTTAGTGCAGTCATTGAAGGGTTACTGGTCATTTTGAGATCCAATCCACAAAAGAGGCTCTGATGGTTGGTTTGGGCATAATGTCAAGATATCAGAAAAGTGCTAGAATGTGGACAGACCTGGAACTAAGGTATCTCCTTACCCATCGTCTCTCCTTCCAAACCACCGGAACTGGTGGATTACAATCCTAGGCCCTTCAGTAGGTAACTGTGTTGCCTAGAGTGCTGTGCCTTGGCATTCAACCCTCCCCTCTGTTTAAACTCACCAGGAGGGGCACCGACCATGACCTGGTATGTCTAAAAACCTCAGGGAACAGGCTCTCACATTTGAAGAGAGCAGTCACTATAGAAAACACACACACTGAGCCTGCAAAGCAGGTTTATGGGACCAGTGGATTCATAATTTGACCTGAGTATAATCTCCATAAAGAGATAATCAAGGGTTTTAGTAATTTTACATAGGCCATGATAGAGTTAAAATTCCAGTAAATAGCAGAGTATGCCCACTGTCAAGACAAACAGGTTGGTCAGTAATTTGCTAGAAGTCAGTCCATGAGGAAAATTAAAATATTAAAAATATTTTAATATAGAATAGTTCCTGTAAGGGTTAATAATAATAATAATAATAATAATACAATAACAACAAAACAGCCACAGTTAATATCAATCACAAACGCCCTCCTGGAGTAGAACTTTGAACTAGAGCTTTAAGATGGACTGAAATAAGGTTTGGTAAAGAGGAAAATGAAAACATTCAAGGCAGCGGGATAATATGGACAAAAGCACAAAGATGGAACTGAAAAAAAAACCCACACTTGGAAAAAAGCAAGTAGACTCATCAGTCTTCAACTGACAAATACTAAGGAGAGTGAGGAAAGAAGAGGAAATTGATGTAGGTTATTGCATAAAAGAGTAAGTAGTTCAGATTTTACACACTAGGCAAAAGAACGCACCCGAGATTGTTTTGCAGGTAATTGACAGGTTTCCACTTTAATACTTCCATGTGGAGGAAAGACGCACTTAAAAATCATACTCACAGACCGTCTTTTTAAACCTGACCTCATTAATAACTTACCATCTTCTGCACTATTAAACTCTTGAAGTATTGTCAATTCTCTGATGGGAGACCTGGGAGGGAACACAGGAGATTTAAGATTTCCACAATAATGTATTTGGATATTTGTTATCCTATTTTGTAAATCTCAGTTTTTAGAAAAGTCATCCTGAAAAAGAGTGTTCTTAGAATTTTTCATCATCATTGACATACTAAAATGTCATGGTCAAGATGTTAGGCTTAACTAGTATTAATGCCACTTTTTGACAAACCGAATATGAAAAAACTGTTCTTTGTCAGTCAATTAAGATACTTTGCTTGCAGAATGATTTCAGAAGCCCTCACTGTAAATTCTGAGGGAAAGATTAGAAGTGTGGTTAGAGTTGCTTTTAAAAAAGCACATTTATATCAGTGGTAGTTGTGTATTTTATGTCTTCAAATTGTCACATAACAAAGGGCCTGTACACTTATTTAATACATATTTAATTCACTCCAGACCATAATCTTTACACATATACCTTATAAATTGACATTTCCTAGATACAAGTCCACAAGTTTTCATTATTTGTAAATTCTCTAATTTGGGAGTTTGATGGAACTGGTTATTAAAATTTGAGATTACTTTTATAAAATCAGTTTTGTTTTTAATACATGTTTATCATACAGTACATACAAATAATTTAGATACCAAAGAAAGCTTGAATCCTTCTAACGAGAACACAGCAGTCTCTTGATGCCTCTCTCCCCAATTCCTCACTCCTGTACCCAGAGTAAATCATTTTCGGCATTTTTGTTGTCTCCTCTGCGTTTACATCAATATTTTTAAATAATATACATATGTATATAGAGAGGTAACTTTTTTCTCCCCATTCTGTTTAGAAACCAGACAGAGTTGCATTTGGCAAGATCAGTGTCATTTTAATTCTTGTTCACATTTTAATGTGACCCACTGTCCTTGGGAACTTTTTTGTCTCTAACATTCTGCTGTTTCACCCTCATGTGCCACACTGTGGGGTTTTTTGTTTTTTTCATAAATCTGCTGGCACTCATGTTTTTCAGTTTGGGGAAATATTCTTCTATTTATTCTTTACCTTTTTTTCCTATTATCCCCACCCCTCAAACTTCTATTTATTAGATACCGAGCCTGAATTTTTTTCTCCTATTGTCATCTATTTTCTTTTTGTTCAGTTTTTGGGACAATATCCTCACCTTTACTTTCTAAAGCTTCCATTGAGTTTTTCACATTTACTTTTATATTTTAAAATTCCTTCTCCATTTCCTTTATGGTCTTCTCTTCTTATTTGTGCAGTATTTCTCTTATCTCTTTCATGTTGTCTTCAAGGGTCTCTTCTTACATTTTATCTTTTTCTTTTCCTGATTTCTACTTTGCCCTCTTTGCTTATGCAAGCAAGCATCTTTCTTCCTTGCTGGAGATTATCCTCAAATGCCTGGTCATCACTAGCCCATCCTTTGCATTTAAGAATGAAGCACTAAAAAAATAGCTGGCATGTGCTTGTGCAAGGGCTGGGTTCTGTGCTGGTGGCTGTACTGTCAGGCATTAGAAACACGCCAGCTTGTTAACTGTAGGCAGTCTATGACAGTATCAGTGCAGCTTTCCTTAAGGGTTGTTGGTTTTGTACACAGTAGATTCCAGTTCCCTGTTTTGGACATGAGGTGATAGCAGGGAGGATAAATAACCTGGCTGCTGGTTTTCTAGAAATAGATGAGAAAAGAAGCCAAAGGGGTTCTCCCCATTCAGGAAGTTGCTATGCACTTAACCCTGTTTTCAGTGTGCCACCCTCTTCCACTCTGTCCTCTGTGCCTGGTGCCCCCAATCCATAAGCTGTATGTAGTTTGGTTAATCTAGAGAATAAACATCCAGTTTTCTACCAGTAGAATAAAGAGAGCACTTTGACCATGCAAAGTTGACGTGAAGAGTAGAGGTCCCTTGTTTTTCAAATTCCTAAGCCTTTCTTTGGTTCCATAGCGCATCTTGCTTCTGGTTATCACTTTTCACACACATTCACACAGTCTCAGTCACTTACTCATGACCTTCCTCCTCCCACCTCCAATGTCATTTATGATTTCTCCACCTTTTCTGTACTCAGATATTCTTTGAATTAGTTTCATTGGCAACAAAATGGTTTTTTGTTTTGTTTTTTGTTCCTTTTAGTATTTGACAGTGACCTTTGAAAATGAGAGGTCAAAATATATCTTTACTAGGTAACCTTGAAATAAAAACATCCTGGGAAGTGGTGGGAGAATTGATCATGTTTGTGGTCAAACTTATGCCATGAGGATGGCATAAGTTTTAGATCAGCAGTGTCCAGTAAAAATTTTTGAGATGAAAAGAATATTCTACTCTGGGCTGTTCAACAGGGTGACTGATATCCCATGTGACTACTGAACACTGAGCAGCTGAACTCTTTATTTCATTTAGAATTAATTAACTTAAACTTTTAATACCCCCATGTGACCAGTGGCTACTGTATTGGACAGTACCATTTTAGATAGCAAATAAGTAGAGAAGCCAAACCAAGATTCAAGACAGATAAATGGCCATTTCCAGCAGAGTTAGTGTTTTTTCACTCATAAATCATAAATGCAATTCCCAAGGTATTATACTGTGCTCTACACTTGTACAGTATTATGGAGACTATTTGGTACTGGGAGTTCTATATGTGATCTATTTATTATACATATGAAGTGCTTTAATGGATTGTCCAATTATTATTAAATGATTCCAGGAGAAAAACTACCAGAATTGATTGCCTACAAATGGCTCCCACTCCACCAAAGTATGAACGAACTCTCCTATTGTATGAATATGTTAATTAAATTTCAGATGAAATTTGCTAAAAATAAGTTTTAAATTTAGAATAACCAAGTCCTCCAGTGACAGTAATTTAAGAATCTCTTGCCTTTGTTTACTGTCATGGGAACATATAACTTGTATACAGCAAGTTATTGTTTGTTCTACTTGTCATAGCCAACAGACATATATCTAGAGTGTCTAGTCATGAAAATACTAAATCATTGAGATATAGGGTTAATCGGTGTGATCATTTTGTAAGTTTTATAAATGTCTAATCATTATATTTATACCCGAAATTAATATAATATTGTATGTCAATTGTAATTGAAAAGTAAAAAAATTAAAAGAAAGAAAACAATGCAGCCCTGGCTGGTATAGCTCAGTGGATTGAGCACGGGCCTGCGAACCAAAAGATTGTGGTTTGATTTCCTGGCAAGGCACATGCCTAGGTTGCAGGCCATTTCCCAGCAGGGGCCAGTTCCCAGCAGGAGACGCATGAGAAGCAACCATACATTGATATTTCTCTCCCTCTCTCCTTCCTTTCTCTTCTAAAGATAAATAAAATTTAAAAAAAAAACACAGCTCCATTTTAAGCTCAACAGAACAGACTATTTTTGTAGATTTTAATTCTCAAGTTAGTGAGTAGAGAGTAGTTTCAGCATAACTAGATTTTGTATCCAGTCTGCTGAGTAACTCGGTATTGTTCTTGTCTCTGAAAATAACTAAAGAAACACAGGTAAAAGTTGAAAACCGCATTGTATTGTATATTTCTGTCCAAGTTCTCCATGCAATGACAAAGGGCGAAAGAATGGTCAATGACGAGTCATTGAGAGGCACACTTTTCCCTGTGTAAATCATTGCCCTGAGAAACCCAGACTTGCAGCTTGTTGAAGAATTGATTGGAATAATGCTCAGCTGGGATTTCCATGAAACGGACAGTTCCACACCTGGAAGGGCATGAAAAGTTGCTATTCTATTTGTCATAGGAAAAACTAATCCTCCACTGAGGTCATATCCATGGAATACTAGCTATGTACACTGTTTGTCAGTAAAAATTTCTGACCACGATTCCATTGTTTACAAGGATCATCTCTGGTACAAAAGTAAACAGAAATACCAAAAATTCTTTTAGCATTATTAGTGCCTGGCAGGTACTGAGTGTTTTGATGAGTCTGTATTGTTGGTGTGAAAGCTGAAAGGCTGAGTACTTGTTAGTTCCTGCAACTGAGATATGTTACTGAATACCTGAATTTGTCTACTAATGTTGTATTGTGAAGAGTAATAACTGGCTGGTCTAAATAAAGGTTTATGTCTAACTCCCCACAGTACATGGCCTAAGCCCGGCCCCTGTGCAGCATGTAAATCAAACAAATTTGTGAAACCCAAGTGTTCCCCATGTGCTGAAGGATACTAATGACGTTAATAAGAGCGAAACGTTGTGCTTAAAGCACACTGATTAACCTTGACAACAAAAGTGTAAACAAGAGTCTAATGAATATTAATTTTTCTTCTTTTCTGCATTAGCTCTAGCTGTTGACTGATTAGCTCTGACACCTACATGGTCAAATTAACAAGCACATTTGTAAGACAGTTTTCATTGTTTACAATATCAAAACTATTTCTGAACTTTGGTAAGTTGTTAATAGCAAGTTGTCATCATTTCTTAGAAATTTGCCAGATCACCTTTAAAACAATCATGTGTGTGCACTCCCACACTGTACGATGTGTGTTTTGGAACGGATGCAGATAGTTCCAGTAATTTATAATGAGATTTCAGAGGCTAAACCAAATGTCATAATGATGCCATTATTATTAGGCTTACACATGAGCTGGCTTACTTGGTGGCAGCGTCTATGCAAGGGTAGGCTTGATGTGTCCAGAGCTACCATGTTGAACTAAGTGCCACTTCCCATTGTGCCCTTGCCATCTGTATAATGACATCAAAGGAGACAAGGCAGGAGCAGATGGCACCAATGGCATATAAGAGCAAAAGTCACACCCACAGCATGCTGCTGAGTAATGAAAGTGAAGGTGACACACGGGCAGAGAGCAGAAGGGAATTAAGAGAGGCCGTGGTGGCGCTTCGGGCTGCTTAGCTCCCGCCATCATTATGAGAACAGTACATCCCACCTAGTTCTACTCCTTCTTGTGGGAAGTGCTCTCCCACCATTCCCAGCAAGTGCTTCTCCCAGGGGCTGTCGTGTTTTTGCAGGACCCCACTCATGCTGGCCATGGCTGATTGTTTCAGGATGTCAGCACCTGACCCAATCAGGACCAGTTCTGGCCAGAATTTGGACTAATTCAAAAGAGATAGTCCTCCAGGGGCAGTGAGAAATACCTGATGAAAAACCGTGAGCTGTCAGTAGGGATGTTTTCAGCCGGGAGAAGAAAACTGGTCTGTAGTTAGACTGGATAACAAATACCACCAACCTAAAGCGAGCAGAAAGAAGACATTTGAGGTCGGGTTTAAGAGGTTCAAAATCTCTGAAATGAAAGAGAAGTGGAACTGAGACCTAACTGCTTCTGTCCCTACCCCACTCATGCAGGGAAAGGTGTAAACTGCGGCATCCAACCTTGGCAGCAACAGTCAAGACTAGCCAGAGCAGCGCCTACATTATTTGCTTTCCCTTGGCTATACCTGTGAAAGGTGGGGCTGTTTTATAGTTAGCCACTTTGCCCACAGTAAGGGAAGTCATTTAGTGTGTGCCCAACAATTCCTGTCCCAGTTTTACGCCGTTCATAAAGCTTATTCGGATACCTGAAGGGTTTCCTTCTCTTAATCCTTTTACATTTAGCAGAAGCCAAAACATTACTACAGATTTATTCTTAGAGATCATACCACTGGGACAGTTGGATTCTTTGTTGTATAGATAATGTGGGTTATCTCTGTAGAGGGAATTGTGACTGGGGAAAGAGGTAGTAGGCAAAAGAAACACTCAAGAATGAAATTTATGGTAACGATGATATAGTAATAATACGCATCAAATTCTCTTGTAGATACTTTTCATGTATTGATTCATTAAACCCTGATGACAACCCTGGGAGGTAAGCACTAAAATGACCACTATTTTGTAGAGGAGGAAACTAAAGCACAGGCTGATTGATTTACTCAGTGTCAGGGGGCAGATCCCAGATGCTAACCAAGTAATCTTGGATCTGTCCCCTTAGTCAATGTATCCTACTGTGACCGTGAGCAAGAGAAAGGCACTCATGCATTCATTGTGTTATTAAAACTAATAAAAACTAGAAATGTTTTAGAATAAATTTGGAAAGACATACAACAAATATTAACGGTGAAAATGAATGTTTTAAATATTGAGATTATTTTTATTATTGTTACTAATTTTTTCCAAATGGACTTGCTGTCCTGCAACAAAAAATGTCACTATGCTGAGGGAAAGGGAGTATAAAGGGGTTAAGTGGTAATGGAAGAAAATAGGAAAAAAGTAAAATGTTTTTAAAAGGAAAAAATAAGAGTGTCATTATTATATTTTAAGGTTACATATTTCAGATGGTCTTGTGGGGCTCTCCACAATATCACGTGGGGACACTCTGTAGAGCACGTAGGAGCTTCCTTTCCAGTTGGTAACCGAGTGGCTCTTTTCCGTGGTGATAGGCAACAACAGTTACATGTCTGCAGAGATGTTGCATGCGTGTTCTTTCCCTCCTCCCTCTACAGCAAAGCAAGCTGTTTAAAAGGTGTATGGTATACCAAGTACATATGAGCATGGGTGTGATAAGGTTAATTTGCAACTAATATCAGAATGATACTACAAAGTGTGGGCCGTGAGAATTTTCTCATGGTAGAGTGAGTACAATATCTGTCATTTCTGTGTGGGAACAGTCATGCCTAACTAAGACCAATATGAAAAGGCAGCATGATACTGTGGAAAGATCATGAGGTTGGGACAGCAGGCTGAGATTTGGGACGAATACATAGTTTACCCCTTTCAGAAAGTTTTTTTTTATGTCAAATGTCCTTTAAGTGGTATCACCTTGTACAGACCATTTAACTTATTTGCCTTTTAGATTTCATGTAAATACATGCCAGTGTTAAAATTATAATATTCCATGATCACATACATGCTCATAGAGTTGCTCGTGCCTGCAGAACTCACTTTTATACTTTTGATTAAAAGTGAAATTTCTTAATCATTCAAAAACTGAAACTTCCCATCTTTTGGACAGATGTATAACACTCCCTCGGGATAACAGGCAGCTCTAGCTATTTCAGTGTTCCTTTGTTTAAATGAATGTCAAATATACACATCCAGAAAGGCAGCGCTGTCTGATGGGAGCAGCCCATGAGACATGAGAGTTTCAGGCTTGGCATCACAGCACAGTGGACGTCAGCCTTCAGCTCACATAGCAAAAGCGGCGTTTAATACTGATAGCTTCCAGTCCATGCTTTCTGACAGGGGCCCTGGCAGGAAGAAAAACAGACAAGTATAAAAATTAATTTCTGCCTGAAGACAGTTCGTTTGGGAATAAGATGGCCTATATTTTTTACAGTTTGTTTATTCCTCTAAACAGAACATTATAAGTAAAAGAAATCAGTTCTCAAAACTTACAGGAAGTGCAGATGGGCACAGGGGAGCTGTTGGGGGTGTGCGAAATGTTCAATTTCTTGGTCACAGTGGTGGTTACATGGGTGTGTATATTTGTCAAAACATCAAACCATGTAATTAAATTGGATAAATTGTATTGTATGCAAATTAAACCTTAATAAAGTTGAATTAAGAACAACTCATGGAGACCCATTGTCTGTATACTCAAAAGGATTCCTTCTTATTTCTAAAGTGAAAGATAATAAAAAAAATTCCGAAATGCTTAATTTAAAATACGCTTACCTTTCAACTCAGAAGCCCTATAGACATAAATACAATTGTATCGATGAAAACTAAAATTGACCTTCAAAGGATGCTCACTATGATGCTGCTTATAATAGCAAACTCAAGAACACTAGGTAAATTTTGACCTTGGGGGATGGTAGCCTCGTGAACCAACTAAGAGCCTGGATTCTAAGCCAGGATGTTCAGTTCAAATCTTTGCTCTGTTGCTTAATAGCTAAAGATCTCAGGCAAGTTTCTTAACCTCTCTTGCTCAAGTTTCTCTGTTTCTAAAATGAAGTTAATAATAGAACTTACCTCATGGATTTGTTATGAGAATTAATTAGGTTAGTGTTTGGAAAGTGCTTAAAAACAGCCTGGCACACAGTAAGTGCTGAGTCATTAAATGAGCAAAGTGTTTTCCTTCTGTATTACCAAAGTTCTAGCTTAACAAAAGTTCATTTTAATGATTTTTTCCTACTAGGTCTATGTTCACGTAGTTATTTTATACATGATCTAAGTAGATCTGAATTTAATGATAAAAATAACTAATGACTTTTGTAAGAATAGTAACTTAAGATTTGTAGAATTTTGTCTTATAGCCTTCTAAGCACTTTTCTATACAGAATAGTATGTAAACTGTGTTTTCTTTTTAAAGGAAGGAATTTAAAAGTGCATGTGATTTTTAAAAGTGAAACAATAAACCAAAATAAATATAAATCACTATCTATAAAGGGAAGGAGGGCACAGATGAAGATAAAAGACTTGGAAGCTACATTTGTCTAAATGCCATTAGTTTTTGTTTTTAAGATTTTATTTATTTATCTTTAGAGGGGAAGGGAAGGAGAGAGGGAGAGAAATATTAATGTATGGTTGCCTCTCATGCATCCCCTGCTGGGAACTGGCCTGCAACCCAGGCATGTGCCCTGACTGGGAATCGAACTGCCATCCTTTGGTTTGCAGGCCCGCACTCAATCCACCGAGCTACACCAGCCAGGCCTAAATGCCATTAGTTTTAAAGTTGTGTCTTTGGTCCATGTAAATGTTTTAGGTAAAAAATAAAACACAAGTTAACCTAAATGTGATGGTTAATTTTGTGTGTCAGCTTGACTGGGCTAAGGGATGCCCAGATAGCTGGAAAAATATTATTTCTGGGTATGTCTGTGAAGGTGTTTGTGGAAGAGATTAGCCTTTGAATTAGTGGACTGAGTAAAGCAGATGGTCCTCCCTTATTCAGGTGGGCATCATCCAATCCCTTGAGAGCCTGAATAGAACAAAAAGGTGGAGGAAGAGTGAATTTGCCAGTCTGGCTTGAGGTGAGACATCCATCCTCTCCTGCCCTCAGACACTGGTGCTCCTGGTCCACCGACCCTCAGGCTCAGGTCCAGACTTTCACCATCAGTCCCTCTCTGCTCAGGCCTCTGGAGTCAGACTGAATTATATCACAGGCTTTTCTAGCTCCCCCACTTTCAGCTAGCTGATCATGAACTTCTCAGTCCCCATAACCGTGCGAGCCGATTTTTATAATAAAGCTCCACATATATGTCCTCATGGTTCTGTTTGGAGAACCCTGCCTAATTCACCAAAATTTTGACAATCCCTACAAAATAAAAATGAAATGAAACAAATGAACATAGTTGTGTGCTAATTACACAGGCAGAAATTATTTCCATGACTTTGATTATATATATATATGACTTTATTATCTATATTAATGATACAGCATTAGTGGAATATATCCTAAAGACAAAAAGAACTACAAAGAAATCAAACTATGTTTAATAATCTTATTGTTGGTAATAATACTGGTATGATTATTTTGAAATTGTATATTATTAGGATGAAGCGAAGAAATAATTACATTAATTGTCATTAGCAACTAAGATTTTCAGCATATGGAAAAGGAGCCACATCTAAAAAGTAAGTTAAATAAAAATTATACATTTATGTTAGCAATATTAGTATGATCTCAATGACAGAGGGGTGAGGCCCTAGGAGAGATGCGAGCCCAGAGCCAAGAGGGTTCTTGACTCCGTGCAGTAAAGAATTCAAGACATGAGCCAGCTAGGAGGTTAAAATGGAAGCAAGTTTACTGAGCAGAGAAGAGAAGCAAGAAAAGCCACTTTGCAGAGTAGCAGACTCTCCTTGCAAGAGAAGGAAGAGTGATGCCAGCCCTCTCTCGAGGTTGAGCTTGTGTCTCTGTGGTTTCTGTGGAAAATGGCTAATACAGGGAACTAGAGACTGGGAAAACACAGGGTTAACTTTAACCTTTACCAGGTATATTTTGTGGTCTGTTTTTCTTTTATGGTATGGGTAACCACTTGTGGTATGAGTAAGCTCTTGATAGTAATCTGTACACCCATTTTCTTTGTTCCCGAGGCTCCTCATGCTCTGAGTTCCATGTCAGGGAGCACATAGTAGGCCCCTGACTTAACTCCGTTTGACTTTGACCTAGTCCTCATATATTTTTTTCTGAAGATTTTTTCTTTTTAAAAAATATTTTATTTATTTTTATTTATAGAGAGGGGAAGGGAAGGAGAAAGAGTGGGAGAGAAACAACAATGTGTGGTTGCCTCTCACACGCCCTCTACTGGGGACCTGGCCTGCAACTCAGCTGTGTGCCCTGACTAGGAATCGAACCAGTGACCCTTTGCTTCACAGGCCCGTGCTCAATCCACTGAGCTACACCAGCCAGGGCTGAAGATTTTTTTTCTACTTTTGTCTTTTGTAAAGGCCTGAAAACAACGACCAACACTGTGCCAATAAGCACCCTCAGTGCCCAAATTGTGGTTTCTAAATATCATTTCCTGTCTAAAAACAAACAAAAACCTGGGACTTTTGGAGAACTGGCTAATCCCAGACAGTACAAAATGAGCCTCTTATCATGAGCCTCAGGACACATAAACCTCAGAAAGACAGAATGCCAAAAGGATGGAGAAGCCAACTTGAAGGGGCTCCCTTTGAGCATAGAGAGAATAACTTGTGCATTGAAAAAATGTATTTCAATGTGTTGAAACATACCAATTTAAAAAATCACATGGGCTTCTAATTATAGAAAAGATTTATAAAAACCTCACCTTAAGATAACTAATGAAGAACTTATAATAGTTGGATCAGGTTTTCACATACGAATCCATTAGTTTCTCTAATACTACCAAAAAAAGAAGGTGAAAGAGAGACATCCAGACATTAAATGCCTCCTGATAAATGCCTACAATAAAATTCTGGACCACCCATGAAATGTTCTTGCAAAACAATAATAAATCCAAGTCCAATCAAGCCTCTAGCATAATTATCAATTTATTGGAAATGCAGGGACTAGGGTAACATGTTGTACACAACTTATCAGTAAATCTAGAAAGTGGAAACATCCACATGACAAATCACTTGATATCTTTAATAAATAAACAGCAAGTCAAACAATAAAAAAATCAGTGGGAGAATTAAATTAAATGAGACTTAGATATCAGCCTCTGCCATGTGTATCTTGTTACATCTTCATTTGAACAACAAAGCAAAATAACTATCAAAAATAAGACAATGAGAAAAAGTAAACCATGACTAGATATTTTGTGATAGTGATGAATTATTATTTTATTTTAGACATTATAATGGTAAAATGTTTGCGTTGTAAAAAGTATCTCTTAGGACTTTGGCAAAGATGGAGTCATAGGTAGACATTCTTCACCTTACTGCACAACCATAAGAAGGAACACAACTAACTTAAAGGCAAAAAACACCAGAACTTCTAGGAAATCACCCAGAAAAATACCCAGAACAGTACAGAAGTCCGACAACCCAGGATTTAAAGAAGCTATATTCATCCAGGTGGGTAGGAGGGGCAGAGATGGGGAGTCTGGGTGGAAAAGATGGGGTGTGGCAGCAACAATCAGGGGACAGCGAGGTGGTGGTGGCTGGCAGAATGACGGTCCACATTCACATGTGGTGGATGAAGGTCAGGGGTACACCTTCGGAGCAAGCGGTCTAGCCTTGTGAAGGACCACACAGCCCAGGGTTGCAACACTGGAAAAAATAAAGGCTCATAACTTCTGGCTGTAAACCCAATGGGCATTGGAGCAGCAAAAGAAGCTGCTTGATTCTCAGAAGAGCCCAGAATGTATGCAGACCCACCCACTCTGGGAACCACAATAAACACAGCAGCTGGATGGGGTACCAATTACATATGGAGGGTGAGTGAAGCGACTGGAAAAGGGGTGAGTGCCAGGCAAGCCCCTAGAAGTCAGCCAACAGTACATTGGCCCCTCTGTGACCCCTCCTCCACATGTGAAGCCACAAAGCAGCAAAGCAGGGTGCCCCAGCTCTGCCCCACACAACAGGTGTGCTGAGACAGGAAATCAAAGCAGTAACAGTCACAGGGAGGCTGCCAAGTGAGAAGATAAAAAACATATATGGCCCAAATGAAGGAACAGAACAGAACTTCAGAAAAAGAGTTAAGTGATGAGATAGTCCCTATCAGATTCAGAGTTCAAAACACTTGTGGTGAGAATACTCAAAGATATCACTGAATACAGCAAAAGAATAAGGGAAGATATGAAAGCTATACTAAGGGAAATAAAGAAAAATCCACATGAATGAACCAACAGTGAAAAGAAGGAAGCTGGGGTTCAAATCAATGATTTGGATAAACCTCATTGGCTACGATACTGCCACTGTGCAAAGCTCAAATCAATGATTTGGAACATAAGGAAGAAATATACTTTCAACCAGAACAAAATGAAGAAATAAGAATTTAAACAAATGAGGAAAATTTAAAAAGACTCTGGGACATCTTCAAAAGGGCTAACATCTGAATCAGGGGTGCCAGAAGGAGAAAAGGAAGACCATGGATTTGAAAACTTACTCAAAAAAATTGTGAAAGAAAACTCCCTTAATTTGGTGAAGGAAATAGATATACAAGTCCAGGAAGCACAGAGAGTCCCAAACAAGTTGGACCCAAAGAGGTCTACACCAAGACACATCATAATTAAAATACCAAAGGTAAAGATAAAGGGAGAATTTTAGAAGCAGCAAGAGAAAGTCAGAGAGTCACTTACAAAGGAGTTCCCATAAGACTGTCAGCTGATTTCTCAAAAGAAACTTTGCAGGCAAGAACAGACTGACAAGAAGTATTTGAAGTGATGAAAGCAAGGACCTACAACCAAGATTACTCTATGCAGGAAAGCTATCATTCAAAATTGAAAGGCAGATAAATTGCTTCCCAGCCAACATAAAGCTGAGTTCATCATCACCAAGCCCTTATTATGTGAAATGTTAAAAGGTCTTATTTAAGAAAAAGATCAACACTACAAACATTAAAATGACAACAAACACAACTATCAACAACTCTATCTAAAAAACAAACCAACTAAGCAAACAACTAGAAAAGGAATACAGTCATAGATATGGAGATCATTTGGAGGGTTATCAGCTGGAAGGGAGAAGGGGGAGAATAGGGGAAAAGTTTTATCAATTTAGAAGCATAACTGGGTAGATACAAAATAGGGTTATGTTAAAAACAGTATAGGCAATGGAGAAGCCAAAGAACAGCATGACCCTGGGCATGAACTAAGGGGCAGGGGATTAGCAGAAGGAAGGGGGGTACCAGGCAAAGGGGAGCAAGGGTGGTAGACATTGGAACAACTGTAATAGCATAATCAATAAAACGTACTAAAAATAAATAAGTACCTTTTATAGATACTTTAAAAAATATATGTAAAATAATAGGATGCTTGATATTGGCTTTAAATAATTGAAGTTGAGGTCAAGGGCAAGAAATAGTAGACTTATAAATAAAAGTTAGACTATGTGATAACAATTATGGAAGCTGAGTGGTGTGTGTCTGTCTACTTTTGTATATGTTTGAACATCTCCATAACAAAAAGATACCACCTTCTTTCGATTCCTAATCTAAGTTTTTGGATTCTTTGTTCTTTTTAAAATGTTTCTGGTTTAGGGTGGGTGTTTGTATTTAAATTGTGGGATGAGTCTTTTTACAATTGAATCAAAGCAAGATATGAGAGTAGGTGGTAGGTAGGAAGCAACAGGTATATTAAACCGAAATCTCTTAGCTTCCAAGTAATAATATATTATTATAAAATTATGTGTCCTCACTTTTGTTTGACTTCAAATGAAGCTGCATTTCTTCAATTCATTGCCACTGGGTAATAGTGTGCTATGAATGTCAAATGTAATTAAAACATAGCAGAACACAAGGAAAGACATTGTCAGCAGCCGGTGAATACAGTGCCGTTATTCATCCAGTAAGAAACTATGCCACAGGCAGCTGAACAGATGCTGTGTTTAACTCAAAGAAGTTTATAGAGAAGGCAAGCAGTTTCACAATACAATATATCCCCTTTCATTTCATCTCCTGGTCCGTTCATAGACTCTCTCTTACCTGTTTTCCTGGGCTCCAGTCTTTCCCTGACTAATTCACATTTTCCTAAAATTTTCCCAGCTTTCAGACCCTGCTCCTGGCTACTCAGGTCCCCTGCAATCTGTTCAAGTCAATCCGGTTCCTTATTCTGGCATTCAGAGCCTTCCACCATCTGGCGCTAACCTTTGTTTCTAGCCCTACTTCCAGCTCCTCTCTTTCCTGCCTTCCATGCTCCAGGCAATTGGCTACTTATTGTTTCCTGAACACACCTAAACTCCTAATTTAAAATTGCCACCTAGTTTCCCCTGTGCTTCCACTCCTAATTCCCACCCCTCCCCCCGCACCCCGCTGGCCACTCTGGTTAATCTGAAAGGTCATTAATTTTTTAAAAAAAATTATTTTAAACCTCCCACCCCTTAAATGGTCACTTCCTGTCTCAATGTCTGTGATTAGCTTTTCAAAGTCATGTAGATATATATTCAACATTCTTCTTCAAATTCCAAAGCCATCTGCTAATTTCCTCCCACTTACTTATGTCAGTCACTTTCTTGACACCCTTTACTCCTGTCAGTTCCTTCTTCTAGTCAAGCCCTCATTTCACCCTGTTCCAGCTGGGTCCATACAGTCTTTACCCTTTGTAATAATTCCTTGTTAAATGTAGACCATAAATTTTGTATGGCAGGGACCACACTTGTCTCTTTTCACATGGTAATCCCAGGGTTTAGAGCAAAGAGACAAAAACAAATATTTTTCAGTGAATGAAGACATGAAACAAATCTCTTAGACCTCCATTTGTGTGTAATACCAATTATCTAAAGTCAGTTAGCCAATATTAATGTTGTTTTCTCCTTATATGGTACATCCTTCATTCCAGGTCAGGAATTACTTTTTTTCCCCTTTCCTCGTTGAAAGTTCTTTCTTAAATCCAAATTTCCCTTAACCCAAATTATTTTCAAAATATGCATGAACTCTCAATTCTAAAATACCCAAATAGAATATCTACTTTTTCTTACACATCCATAGCAAACTCCAAAATAGGAAAATTGTACAATAAATAAATGGGGAAAAGTTAAATACAAGCATAGAAAAATTATATATGTATAAACTAGGTATTGCAAATGGCAGCCTTGGATCAAATCTAGCCGGAAGACTATGTTGGTAAAGTTTTATTGGAACACAGTCACTCTCATTGTTTACGTATTGTTTTTGGCTGCTTTCTCGCAAAGACAAAGTTGAACAGTTGTGACAGAGACACTGTAGTCCAGAAAGCCTAAAATACTTACTATCTGTTTCTTTACAGAAAAAGGTTGCTGGCACCTGGTACAAAAGGATATTTTTTAGAGGAGGATTTGTGGTTTTTCCACTCCCACCCCCACGCCAGGGAAGACAGACATCTTTAGTGAACACTTTCCAATGTCAGGTGAACCTCCAGGTAAGAAGGAAAAAAGTAAGGTGTAGCCTCACAAGGGAAACGCACCCCTAAAGGAAAACCATCTGCTACTGGAAACAGCAGTAACCACTAGGCGCTCAGTTTGAGTGAACTGGTGAGGCAACTGTCCAGAGGAAATCGTTCTAAACCCAGATCATCACCAGGTGTGCTACACCTGAAAGAATTATCCGAGAGTTTGTTTCTGATGTTAAACTAGTGGTTTTTGTTTTGCATTTTTTGTTTTTGTTTTTGGTGATATGGTGGTTGATGCTCAGAGCCACACTGAAGTATGAAGCCTGGAGATATTAAGAAGTGATGAGCAGGGAATGAAAAGTGTGAAGATAGCACACAGCTTGGTGCTTTGGGGCAAATTAGTTCACAAACGACTTTGGGCCTCCACTACCCTGCCTGTGAGATGGGGAGTAATACCATGTAAAAACTTAAATAAGAAAATGTGAAAGTGTTTGACATAATCCAGGAAACATCTCTTTAGTGAGGCTGAATGGAACACTGTAATCTGTCACAAAGGATTTTATCATAAGCATGGATATTGGCAAAGTAAACGCTCCATAAGTAATTGTGATTATTTTTATAGTAAAAGTACATATCAATGGTCATATGGGGTTGCTTTTACTCAGCTAGTCATAAGAGCAAGGTATTGCATTTTTACTTACATGTGGCAGGTAGTTCCCCAGAGTTACCTCACAGACATGACAACTTGACTTTAAAAAAAAAATTGGTACTAATATCCACGATAGCTTTTCTGTGAAACTGTACCAGTATTTCTGGTTTAACCATTATTTTTATGGCTCCTCAACAACCTGAATTGCTACCAGATTCTCTCCTGATCTCCAAAGTCACATGACAAAGGACTGGCCCTGTGGCATTAGACAAGCAGGTAGCACTACCTGCTCCACAGCCTTTCCTACTCTTCTTTGAAGATAATCTCTCACCTGGTCTGTTTGACGGTGACCTCCCTAAAAGACCAAGGGGTTTTGCCTTTCTACAGGGAGCACATATTCATTAGTTCATTAAGGGCTACTGTGTGCCAGACAGTCTTCTAGGATTTGAATGCACAACATTGAACATTAGTACTTCTTAAGGTTATACTAACTGCTATAATTGATAAAACTCCAAATATCATTGGTTTAAACCAGTAAATGTGTCTTAGGTTTCTGTAAAGTCCAGTACATGGGGAAGAGGGGTGGAGATGTTGGAGACGGCTGGACATGGCTTTCAAAAAGGTCCTGAGTTTGCAGATGAGGAATAGGACAGCATGGAGGCTGGCCCAGGGATTTTATGGACAATGCTGGAAGGGGCTATTCCTCACTTCCACCCACACTCCATTCTCCAGAGCTCAGTCGTGTGGCCCACCCAGGGGCAGGAATGCTGAGCAGTGGTGTCTATGGCTAGAACCCTGTTTCTTGTAACAATTCTATGCCATTCAAGGGAAGCACAAACTTAATGCCAAACAGTTGCCCATTCAAGAACACTCCCCTATGAAGGTGAGACACCATTAACAAGTATACCCATAAGTATTTGAGCAAATCCAAGTTCTGAAAAAGCAAGCAGGTCAAAGAAGACATAGAATTTCACATTTCCTGTTACAAGAGGGCTCACTGGGAAATTTTAGTAAGCTGTACCAAACCCTCTGAATATAACCCACAGGTGCTTTCAAAAGGAAAGTATACATACATAAGCACAAAATAAAGGTTAATATAGGTCTTTTCTTTTTTAATGTAACTTTATTTTATCACTTTTATTAGATCATTTAGATGTTTGCTCAAAACTTTCCTTTCTTGAATTGGCTACTATAATCTTAGAGGAGGATGGATAAATAAATACATAATCTGTTGGAAACCTGCTTGATGAGCATCTGTCATGGTGTTTAATTATATGTTAACAGCAATTATAAAAAAGCATTAAAGACTTTTACAGTCTTGAACTGTTTGTCATAAGATAGTATGGATTGTGTTATATTGTGAAGTTTTGCTGGGGAAAAAAAACCAGAAGTTTTCAACTATCACAAGAAATTGAGGTCCTAGCTGAGCAATCAGATTTAACAGAAATGTGTATTAATGTAAGATCACATGTCTTGGGGGCACTGAAAAGACTGTTCTCTGCAAGTCAGTTACGGTCTGTAGTGTCACAGTGTCACTGTAAAGTGTCCTAAATTGTATCTGAAAGTATCTCCAGAGTTCAAGCGAGATTTTCATCTTTCTATCATGGGTCACTCAGTCTGAAAGGTACTTACTTGTAGGTCCACGCATAACTTAATTGTGTAATGGTTCTGACCATGTTTACCTAAAATTACACTTGTGTTACTATTTCTTTGATGTCCCTTCTCATGTCATGTTATACCAGGTTGTGCTACTTGTCAGTGACAATGATGAAAGATAAAAAGATGCCATATTTAGAAAAGAATGATGCATTTATTGAAGGACAGGGTGCTCACAGGAGTGACAGTGCTCCCTGAGGGTCCTTTGGAAATTCGTGGGGCCTATTTGGTCATCCCAGTTACTGGATGGCATCAATGTCCCTTAGTGGACAGTGTCCAGGGACTCTGGGTGTCCCGAGATGTGCAGAACAGTCCTATGCAATCCAGAATTTTTCAGCAGTGAACACAGCTTGAACATCACACTGACATTTGTGAAGATGAAATACTTTCGTTATCTTAGTCTAGAACTAATGCTGCTTTAGGTATGTACGCAAAGTATAGTTTGTATAATTGTTAGGTTCACTGACATTTTCAGAAAGATTACTACCATGTATATCCATGGAAGAGTGTCCTCTTTCTGGTTCAGAATTTTACAAAGACATGTTCATCATTTTGAAAAATTGTGTTCCTGACTGCAATGCCAGTTACGGTGTTCAAACCACCAGTACCAGTCAGCGTTGTAGCTCGCCCATTTGTGTGCGTTCTAATTTTCTGTAACCCTGTAGCCATGTTTTATGTTTTCTTGCATGGTCATGCCTGAACTTTTGTAATTGTTTTATTATAAACTACTTTGCTTTTCTCTCTTTTTATTTCCAGTTAAGATTTGTTTTGTATATATGTATATATATAAATCTGTGACTCACAGGAAACTCACAAAACTTTCATGGCATTCAGTCAGAGAGGATTGATAACCACTGTTTAGCAGGATATAGATTTCTAGGATTGCAATGAGACCCTAATTACAATGACAGCCACCATTTATTGATTGTTTACTATGCACTAAGCAGTGTGCTAATCACTTTACAAATATCCCCTCAACTGATTCTCACAGTACGAGTTTCAGATAGGTACTGTTTTTTTCTCAATTTCATAAATGAGCATAGAGAGGTTAATTGATTTGACCAACACAGTTAGTAAATAATAGAGGATCATTTGAACTGAAGCGTACCTGAGCTCAAATCAGAGGTGCTAACCCTTTCCCCCCACAACTTGCTGCGTGTGTTGACAAAACTACTAGAAGCAGAGTCTGGTATGTCTTTGGGCCGTCACTGCTTCCATTACAGCAAAATCAGTCTCTTACTTTCAGGAGAGGAGAGGAGCTACTTGAAATAGTGTTTCTCAAACCTGAATGTACATGTCTACCTGGGAATCTTATTAAAATGCAGATTCTGCCCTGGCTGGTATAGCTCAGTAGATTGAGCATGGGCCTGTGAAGCAAGGGGTCACCGGTTCGATTCCCAGTCAGGGCACAAGCCTGGGTTGCAGGCCAGGTCCCCAGTAGGAGACACATGAGAGGCAACCACACATTGATGTTCCTCTCCCACTCTTTCTCCTTCCCTTCCCTTCTCTCTAAAAATATTAAGTAATTAATTAAAAAATGCAGATTCTAAGTAGTCAGTAGGTTGTTGCTTGTCTAGAGAGCACTTTTTATGAAGCAAAGACCTAAAGAGAAGTTTCAAATATTAATAAATCCTGGGTGTAGAAAATTGCTAATTTTCATACATTTGAAGCATTAGGAAAAAATGCAAAAAGACATTTTCAACCTTTACATAAATGAAAATTTGCATCATTATGACATAAAAAATAAGAAATACTAGAAAAAAATAAGAGGTTAGTTAATATAACATAGAACTGTATGCACAACTAGGAACCTCACCAAAACTCCAAAAAATATATGTATATAATGAGGTCCAGATATGTATAGATATTTTACATAGAAAAATGTAAATCATAAACTATTAAACTGAACCAATATACAACTGCATGTATAATGAAATGGTAAAATATATAACTGATTAAATGTAAATATATTAAGCATTATTTGTTGAAAACAATATATTAAAACAAGTAGTTAGCCATAATTTGCTCCCAGTACACTAACTAAAATATTTATAGTTTAATCTAAAGCTAAAGTTAGACTGTGGAAAAATATGTATATTGATATATTTATGGTTATAATATAAATAAATGTCATTTTATAGAATAGTATGGTCATTTTTATTAAAATTATGAAAATGTTTGTACACCATGACCCAAAATCCCTCCTACACTAGACTTTTTATAGTACCAAAGGATTTACCCTGAGAATACAATTCACACACACTCAAAAAAGTTTAGAGCTTCTCTTGTCTAGGGCTTAATGAAGTTTAGCAATGTTTATGGAATGCCTTCTGTGGTCTGTGTATACAGTAGGCACCTAGGACACATCAGGGAGGGCGAAGATGTGAAGATCTCTGCCCAGCAAGGCAACCAGTCAATGAGAAAACAGATGCAGTAAGGATATGCTGTGGTGCGTTACAGTGTGGTCAGTGCCATGGAAAAAAAGGAAAGCAGAGAAAGGCAAGGAGGGTCAGCATCTAGGGAGAGGAAGTAGGCACATATGACCTTAGATTTATACTCTGACTGCCATGCGGAGCCATTGTGGAGTCTTGAGCAGAGGAGCAGCAAGAATAGTTACAATTTTGAGAGAATAAAGACAACTTGTAACATTCATCAGCAGGAGATGTAGGACTTTGAAGTTACAAACTTCATGGAAGAATATAAAGTCATTATTTTATTATAAAATAATGGATAAAAGATAAAAACATTTCTGCACTAAAATTATGGGGCATGAGAAAAGATATAACAAAATTGATTATGATCTTTGATTACTACCATATTAAAGTGAGAGATGATTAGTGAGAAAAAAGGAGAAAATAAACTTGAACATGCATCATAGTATATGTATATTTACCTGACCAAGTGGGAAAATAAAGAAAAAAGAAAAGAAAAGAGAAAATCTTTAGATCTATCAAGTCCTCAAACTCATATGTAACTATACATATGGCAGCATAATATAAGGTTATCATGACATATTTCTATATTCTTCTTCATATAAACTAAAGGTAGACACATTCAGATCAGATACACAACAAAATAAAATTTTTCTTCAGGTAATAAAAGTTTTTTTTCCCTTGGACTCTTCTTTTTCACCCTTGTATTTTTAGACATAGGTAATTTGAGGTTTCTCCTAATTTAAAAAAAAACTATGATTCTTTGTTATTTTTACAATTAATTTAGGCTCAAATCTCTGACTTTTATTGCTTTGGTGCCTATGGCAGTGCTCAAACATATCAGGAAAGACAGGAAGAAGAGCTATGTGGAATTAGCAAACTTCAAATAGATCTGCTTCTTCTCTGATTTTAAAAGTAAAAATGCAACAGACGTCTACAAGGTCAAGATCTCCTCTCTTCAGTCTTCTCTATGAACAACTTCTTCATATACTCATCAAAAACCTTTGACCCCGCAAGAAGCCAGCAGTATTGGTAATTACGTCTCAAAAACAACTCTTTATAAGGTATCCACTGTATAATGGATTCAGAGACATGAATAAAACCATCTTAATTTTCAAGTATTTCTTTTTAAATTAATTTTGAAAGAAACATATCTTGTAAAGAAAGAAATGTTTTTTTCAGGTGTGCGGCTCTTGCATAGAAAGATATAGTTTTCATGGCCTATCTTGTTAAAAATGTTCTAGTACCCATCTGATGCACACTTATTTATGGATTTCAGATTAAAAGCTCTTTTTTTGCCAGTTTTCTTCACAAGCACTTATCTCGACATCCTCATTAGGTGATTTTTCTCTTTTCTTTTTCGTGGAGGCCTCGCCATGCCCTTGGTACTCGCTTTTGTTCCACGCTGCAAAAGGAATGGTTTTAAAGGCGCTCTCTCCACCAGTCCCACCTTTTTTTCCCTTTGTAATTAGCCTTATTGGAGGACCAGAAAAGCAAAAGACTGGAAAGAAATACAAAAACCATTGAACAAAAGATACGATGTTCTTTACCCCAACCATATGCTGTATAGCTCATGTACAACCTGGGTCAGATGACGCGCAGATATGCCTTCAAATGAAAAGAAAAAGAAAAAGCTCTGACTTACATGACAGCTGCATTGGTATAAACAGACTGGCAGTAAATGTCACAATGAAAGGAGAATAATACGTTTTACCTTCACTGCGAAAGTAATTCTCTTTGAAGCCAAAGAACATCATGAAACTGCGCACATGCTAACAATGCTGGCAGGTAGCCACTTGAAAAATCTTAATATTAAGATACTTGCTTAATTTGCCTTAATTGGAATGAGAGAAACACTTTTCTTTTCCAAACTCTAACCATGCTTTGTCATGTGAGCCACATGCCAAGTGGGATAGCTCAGCTCTTCTCTTTAAAATGGGTTCATTAGAAAGGTTTTGATCCAGCAATGATTAATGAAACATCTTTTCTGCCTTCTCCTTTCTTAGTTCATTAATTAAGGCCTATGTCTAAGTAAAGGGCTTACAGATTTATGCTACCCTTGTCTCTAGGTGCAGAACTCTAGCTTGCAAAATATAAAGATTCATAAATACCAGCTGGCTATTGTGTCTGGAATAGTGTTACTTCTCTAAAAAAAAAGTTTTCATGTCAATAAAATTCCATGACATTGACCATCGAGGACATGCTACAAAATATGAAGGCTGAGGGTTCCCAAGGCATAATTTTCAAGAGACCACCCTCAGTCTTCCTCCCTACTCTGCCCCATAAAGAAAACATTTTAAGTTTATCAGAAAACGGGGTTTATTTTTTGTTTCTGTTCCATTTTGATTGGGCAAGTATGAATGGGAAACATACAGCATATTCCACATGGATAATTGAAGGAGAGTTTAGTAAGTGGACTGTTTACAAATGTATGATAGGGGTTTAGAATAGGCAACAGGGTGTCTGTAGAATTGGTAGGCACTACCAGCCATAGGCCTGAAGTGGCAAAAAAGAAGGAATCGTTCTAGGGAGGTAGCTGTCTGACGTGAATGGCGGCTTTTGGAAGAGATTTGTAGTCAACCCACAATGACCAGGCAAAGCAGAAGTTAGAGAAACAAACACCCTTCTCTCTTTCCGCCCTCTCATTTTCTGCAGATGCCTCCCATTAGCTAAACCCAGCTGAGCACCACACGACAGGGGAAGCTGTGGACGCCGGCCTACAGACAAGCTTCCCCAGGCACAGAGCCGGTGGACAGGAAATCAGAAGAGGCAAACGCATATATTGTTTTAAAATCCCACATAAGTGCCTCTTTCTTTTTCCAATTTTTACTGTAGGGCCAGGCATCTATTATCCTTAAACTTTATTTTCCTTTTATGTAAAATCAATTTAATGGAACTCTTTTTAGAAAACAATTCTAAAGAACAAGCTTGATCCTCTTAGTTATGTTAAAAGATCTCAAAAAACTCAAAATACTTGAATAAATGTTAATGCCCCTCCCCTTTACCTCCTACTGGGTGGAAAGTGATGAACACATATGGTCATTTCCTTCACCAAATATTTATTGAGTATTTACCTCATGCAAGGCACCAACTAAGGACCATGGAGTAATGCCCAAAGGTCAGTGAAAGAAGGCTCCCAGAACTAGCATTTGTCCCTGGATTTCCCGCATTCCTTTCTGCTTTTTTTCTGTTGTGCACGCTCAGTCACAGGTAGGGCATGTGACCCAGCCCTGCCAATCAACTTGTTTCTTTCATCTGGCTTGTGTGATAGGTTCAGGACAGATCAGTGATCTAAGGTAGACCCAGAAGAGCCTTATTTGGTACTTCTCTGCCACATTTACCAAGATGGAGATATTCTTTTTCTTTTTATGCATATACTGTTTGCTTCTTGCATGCTCTCCTACCCAAGATGAAACCCGCAACCTTGGTGCATTGGGACAATGCTAATACTAACTGAGCTACCCAGCCAGGGCCAAAGGTTTTCTTTTAGATGGAATTGCCCAGTGAAATGAATGTGAAAAAAGTCTGAGGAGGATAAAGCCAAAGTGAGGTGAGCGGCGCTGAGCCTCTGGACCCAGCCAGGCCTGGAGCCTTGTCAGTGTTCCGAGGCAACCATTTACCTTGTATTGTTTAAGCTGTGAGTTTATCTATTTCAGTGCAGTGAGTCTTAACTAATAGAGTACTCTCTAGAAATTTATATATAATAGGGAGGATATGGGTATAAGTAAAACACGAGTATAAAGTTAGAAATTGCATTTTAAAAAGATAAAGAGTTCAGGTTTACTTGCAGAAGGCAATTCCTGAACAATCAAGGAAATTAAGATATCGTTTGAACTGGGTTATAATTCACCAATAAAATGTGTACATGTTGATCTTTGGGGTTGGAGGCGTAGACAGAGGTGGCAGATGATATTTGTGTATTTGTATTTTACAAAGAAAGGCGAGTAGTACAGTAGAGAACATGCTTTGGTTTATTATTAGAATAAAAACAATTTGAAATATATATAATGCCAAAAACATACAGTAAATTACTTAACAGTGTTTAGCTTTTGCTAGTAGGGCTATGACTCATTTGTCATCTTTGTTCTTTTCTATTTTCCAAAATGCATTTTAGTGATAAGGAGAAAAAATATTTTTTTTAAATAATAGTGACAGATGCTGCAATTTATCATAAAAGGAGAGGAAGGTCACAATTAATGTCAAGTTTTGAAAATGTTAGCACCTAAGTCCATTTAGTTTTGAATTCTTTGAAGACTAGAAATGCATTTATTGGTCAACAACAGATTTAAAAGCATTCCCAGAAGTTTAATGGTAGAATTAAATGGACAGCTCTAGGCTTTATGCAACTTAATATGTTTTTGCAGGTTGCCCAAGATCAATGTATGTGTCTGGGAACTTGTTATAACACTTTTCTGTAGCTCCAGGAAACTAGATTTTTGTACACCATTTTATCAAAGAGAGTCCCAGACTCAAGCATGAAGCTAACAAAACCATCATGACCTGAGAATTATGAGAAGTGGTGATGCTACATCAAAAACTAGGGAGAATTTGAGCATTTCCTTTACATGAGCAAGAAACCGACTTTATTTCAATAAGATTTAGCACTGCTGAATGTGAAATACCAACCTCCTTCCATTTAAACTAACAAAACAAAATCAAAATGTTTTATAAAATTAACTAAGATATTATAAAAGTTACTCCCAATTTCTGGGCAAGTTGACAATTTCCTCTATCACATCCTGAAACTATAGAAAAGACCTCCAATGTCACTCAGATGTTTTAAATACTATTATTTTACAATTTTCTTGAAGGGGTTATAATCAGAATCTGGATAACAAATTTTTGGCATCCTCTCTCCCCAATCGGCTTTCATCTTTTCAGTGAATTTCTTTGTCCTCTTGTTCTATGTGGTATTCATGAGTTTTTTACATAGCTGGGAGGTATGGGAAAGAATGGAGAGAAGGGATTATAGTTCTCAGGACATAAAGACTATTTTACATGGCATGACAAAAATGCTTTTTCTAGTTAAACTTCATATTTACTGTTGATTTTACATATTGTTTTGTTATTAGAGGGGAGGATTTGTTATCCTCCCCTTATGGTGGTTTCAAAATGAAATATAATTTGCTATAATTCTTTTTTACAAAATCTCTAAGCATGTACTCATAGGTTATATAGGTATATATGAACCTAATCTTTACTGAATAAAATTTACTCATTTTAATTTTGAGTGTACTGAAGAGTTAACTTCATTATGCTATTAAAAAAACTCATAATTTTAAGAACCATGCTACTACACGATTAGGAAAAAAAAACTCAATGAGAAAATAGTGTCCAGAAACAAACCCAGGTTACAATGAAGAAATTAATAGCATTTTAGATCAACAGGCAAAAGAAAAACTGTTGAATAGTTGATTATGAGACAACTGGCTATCTACTTGGAAAAAAAATGATATCTTTATTTCACGCCATTAACAAAAACAAATTTCAGATAAATAAATATTTAAATCTATTTTTAGCCATAATTGTTATAGAAGACGACATAGTACAGCAGTTTTATCATCTTACTACAAGGTAGATCATTAAAAACTTTGCTAAGAAATGTACAAACTGAAGGAAAATTTGTAAAACCTGACTACATACAATTTCATTGCCTTTATAAACTGGGAGATACCACATACAAAGGCATGTTTTTTGAATTAATAGATTGGAAGGAAATATTTTGAATACTTAGCTAAAACAAAGGACTAATATCCTTAATATAGAAATTGTTCCTACAAATCAATAATGAGAAAAGCAAACAATCTAATTAGAAATGGCCCCAGAGGGGATAAAAGTAGGTGTTAAATACATATAAAGATGTTAATCACACTACTGAAGAAATGCTCAGCAAAATAACAATGACATATAGTGGCAAACATCTAGAAGCTTCGTAACAGAGTATTAGCAAGGATGTAGAGAAATGGGCAATGTGATTCACAGTTGGTGAAAGTGTAAATTGGTATAACCTTTAAGAAAGGACATCATGACAGTATCAATATGTTAAATACACATAGTCTTTGACCAGCAGGAAAGATCAATTCTATGGAGATACTGGCATGAGTGTACAATGATATCTGTAAAAGAATAATTATTTAATCATGTTTAAAATGGCAAAAAAATCAGTACTAATCCATAGTTATTAAAGGGCACTAGAAAAATAAATTATAGTTATCTACATGTTTCAGTCATCTATTACTATATAACAAATCACCCAAAACTTTATTGCTTAACACAACATAATTTATTATTTCTCACAATTCTGTGGGGTGGGAACATAGGTCGCTCTTCTGATCTATGTGGTTTGGACCAGCCAATCGCTTCCTCCAACAGCTGGTTGCTGGTCCAGCCTGGAAGGCTTCACTCACATTTGGTATATCAGTGTTCCTCACCCGGCCTCTCTCTCTCTCTCTTCACGGGCTAGCTGAGGCCTCCACAAAGCATGGCCGTCTTGTGGTAGTCAAACTTCTTACCTGGCAGATAGTTTTTGAGAGACAACATTCCAAGAGGACAAGTCCCACTTTGCAAATACCCATAAAGCTTCTGCTGTCCCATTGGTGAAAACAAGTCACATGGCCAAGCTCACTGTCAGAGGGGGAAGGAACTACACAAAGGCATCCACACCACATGGTCCTTTAGGGACCGCCAGTGTAACAGTCTTTTGCACATGCAACAGAAAATGAAACAGCCATTAAAAAAAGGGAACGACTCACTGTTGTATTTCTTGATAGAAAACTGTCCAGTATTTTTAAGAGAGAAAGAAAAAAACAAGTTAAAAATAGTATTCTTAGTCTAATCACATTTGTTTTTATAAATAAAAATTTTAAATTACCTGTATATATTATACATATATGTGTGTGTATGTACACATACATGTAGACACAGGTAGAAAAGGAGAGAGACAAAGGGCCATCTGAAATGATACACTGTAATATACTCTATACTGTTGTCAATGGTAATTGCTGTGAATAGGATTGGGATGGAAAATAGGTTTTTTTTTTATTGTTTTTCTTTACTTTGAACCACAGTTTTTATTTTCTCTTTTGAATTCTTTATATTTATCACCAGCGTGTGTTACCTCTATAGATTTTTTAGAATGAAAAAGTATTCAGAAATCTCAAGTTCATTGTACAGACCTATAAACAGTTTCAATTAAGCAAACATTGAGTGTGTTTCCCAAAACAGTGTGTTGAGGAAAGGAGACAGGTAAGAAAAATAATACGAGGACATGAGTATGTCAGGACAATCTATTTCAATGACTTTCTAAACAGACTTAAAGCGTGAAAAGTTACTTTCATAATTTCTTTCTCCTCTGAATGTGACTTATCCCAGGCAAAATGCAAGTAATAGTTAAAATTTAATCTTTTTTGCCACATACATAAAAAATGCCTACCAGGTGACTTTTTAATTTCTCTTTGGTTAACTGGATAGTAACCAGAAGGGAATGATGATGATGATGACAGTGATGATGAAGATGAGGATGATATCATGCATAGTAAATGTCAAGCCCCGTTGTTAAGCATCATGTGTAGAACAACCCTCTACCTTGTCTACTACTAAAATCTGTATTTGCAACTCAGGAAACTGACACCCTAGATCACATAACATGTGCTGCGGGCGCTGAGATGTGACCTCATGCAGTCCAGGTTCTGAGATCCTATTATACTGCTTCTCCACAGGAATAATACTGGATGGTCTCTGTGTATACAAGCATCTTAAAGAATTAGAAGCCCTATCCATTATTATTTGGCATACAACTAGCAGAAGTTAAGTACGCATTTTATGCCCATGATTTTGACTTTGGCATCATACCATTTTAGAGGTAGTCAGGACATCTAGCTTGCTTCTAGAACCACATATCAGTCTCTCCGTGCTGTATGAATCATCCGTGCCAGGCAGAATCTGATCTACCAATATTCTAATGCTGAAATTAGAGAGCTCAAACAACAGCTGATTGCACACCATGAGATCCACTAAAATCTGACAGCAGGTGTACTCACCAATTTTGACCATAATGACGGCAATAAGGAGCCTTTCTGCTAAAGGACAAGAGAGCAGATACCTGGCATCAGGCACTGGGAAAAAAGCAAGACAATTTTAAACAAGTACCACATGTGGTGACTCATTAGATGTTGAGAGCTAATAAGAGGTTGAAGATTTTTAGCTTAGCACTGATGCTTCGGACAGCAGGATATCCTAACATCTAGAAATTGAGAATGAATCAGGAGGTGGTGATAAATCCTGTGTTGATGCCTGGGGTGTGGAACTGTTATATTTTTAGGATAAAGGCAGAGATGTAAAAATCCAAGAGAGTGCCAGAGTGAAGCAAATATGTTGGGAGACCTGTGTGCTTCTATATTCACTCATTCACTAAGTGAGTATGATGTCATGAGTAGCATCCTTGCTTTCAAAATACAGAAGTTCATAAGAAAGACATGATTTTTTTCTGAAGGAGCTTATAATCCAACAGAAGAAACAATGAACCAGATTAAGATTATAAAGTGTGATGAGTGTTGGGACACCAAAGATAGGGATACTATGAGAGCCATGGTCTATAGAAGTGAAGGAGTTCCAGCGGAGGGGCAGGCCCAGGACAAGAAGGAGTAATGTGAATAGGGAGGGAAGTCTCATAAGCAGGGACATGAGTATGTAAGAAGGTCAGAGATGGCAGGTGCTGGGGGCGACTGACTAGTCAGGATAGAGAAGTGGTCAGGGGCTAATGTTACTTTGGAAATATTTTATTTTTTAAAGGGGAAAGAAGGGAGAAACAGAAGGAGAAAAACGTCAGTGTGTGATTGCTTCCTACATGCCCTGCACCAGGGAACCTGGCCCACAACCCAGGCATGTGCCCTGACTGGGAATCGAACTGGCGAGTCTTTAGTTTGCAGGCTGGCACTCAATCCACTGAGCCACACCAGTCAGGGCAATGTTTATACTCCATACAAGAGCATTTCTATTCTTACAGACATGGAAGTTTTTTTAATAGCCACTCTTTTTAAAAAATCAGTCAGCTAACCAATATTTATATGTTGAGAAACTGCTATGTGTTATGCGGTGGACAAGATAAAGTCCCTGCCGTCGAAGTGCTTACCTACTTGTGGAGGGGTTCAGACGAGAAACCCATAGAAGAATGAATAGAAATAAATACCTATTGGTTTCTAAGGGAAAAGGTGGAGTAAGGGTCTAGGGGAGAGAGTGAGTCAAAAGGCAAGGGACTTTGACTGTCGTGGTGAAGGATGACTTCTGTTGTGGAGGAAATATTGGAATTGAGGTCCAAACAATGAGAAAGGAGAAGGCACATGCAGGCCTTGTGGGGGGAAGCATTTCAAACAGAAGAATTAGCAAATACGTTGAACTGGAAACAAGGAAGTATGTGTCAAAGGCAAGAAATTAGTACAGTGTGGCCAAAGAGAGGGAATAGAGGGAGGTTTAGGGGATATGATGTCAGACAGGTGAGCAGCAGAGAGATTCAGTATAGCCTGGAAGGAAAAGTGACCAGACCTGGCTGGTGTAGCTTAGTGGATTGAGTGCTGGCCTGAAAACTAAAGGGTTGCCAGTTTGGTTCCCAGTCAGGGCACATGACTGGGTTGTGGTCCAGGTGCCCAGCAGGGGGTGTATGAGAGGCAACCACATATTGATGATTCTCTCCCTCTCTTTCTCTTTCCTTTCCCCCTCTCTAAAAACAAAGAAATAAGATCTTTAAAAAAAGTGACCAGAAGGCAGGTTTGGTACAAAATAACCCCAGTTACCACTCTTTAGTCCAGTTTAATTATTAGCGATGCCCTGCCTATCTCCTTAAAACATGGAGGATAACAAGGAGCTTATGTTGTGCAATTCAAATAAAAGCCATTGGGAACTTGGGAACAAGGGAAGGTCAGGATCTGATTCATGCTTTAAAAAACAGCTCTGGCTGCAATTTAAAGAAGTTCTGTGAGGGGGAAGACTAGGACAGAGAGTCCAATCAGGTGGCTTCATATTTCCCCACTTATTGTGCTTACGGCCCTGGTACCCAGAGAACTTCTTGGCTTTGTCATGGTACTCCAGAATCGTGGAATTGGCAAGAAATCTTGAAGTTTACTCTGTCATTACTCCTCTATTGTGTAAGAATGCCTTCTACAATAGTTGAATCTTACAAATGACCTTACTGAAATTGAAACAAAAGTCAACTTTTAAATAGGAGACCATCATTGAATAAAGAACCAGGAGACTTAGAATGAAAAGAACATAGTGTTTGGAGCAAGACAGAGCCAGGTATGAGTCCTGACCCTTTAGGAAGTTTGTGACCCTAGGCAAACTATTTCATCTCTCTGAGCCTTTGATTTGCCATTTGAAAACTAAAAATAATAATAACCACATGGCTGCCATTAAGTATTAAAAATAAGGTATGTAAAGCACTGCCTGGTGACTAATATTTTAGTACTATAAAAAATTTAAACAATAAATATTTTTCAGTGATATTTTAAAATGCCAATTCTACCTAAGTGATTTTAAATTGTTGCAGACATCATTTTTTTTCAGTTCACTGTGAACCTCTGTTCAAAACAACACATTCTCTCCTCAAAGTAATGGACACATTGATACACACATGAAATTTTGCAGACATTATTAGCTGGGCAAACAGAAACAATTTTTGCAGAACTCTTGGTGGGCTCTTTAAAACAGAAACTGAGCTGGAAGTCTCAGAACTGTAATTCCGTCTAAGCCCCACCCTCAATAGCCCAACTTTCTTGGCAAGTTGACTAAAATCTTGCCCCCTATGTCTACCTAAGTCAACCTGACCTCACTAAGCACATGATTAGGTTATAAGTGACTATCAGACACACAAAAGGAAATCAGTGTAATAAGGAAGGAAGAAGATTACCAAAGGTCTCCAGCAATCACTCCAGCAATGTTTCCCTCTATTGACTTTTGTCTTGGAAACATCAGGACAAATCTGACCATTTCTGAAATCTGCATTCACATTGTCCCCTTTACTCTGCGTGACCCAAATCTCTGTGATTTATTATTTTTGTGAAGAGACCAGGACCACCAACACTTATCAACATCTGAAGGAACCACCTTTCTCAGAAATCTTGAGTAGTATGTAACTGGAATAGATATGAAAGGAATATCTGTAAAGCTATCACAGGCACTTGTCTTAGTTTTCTGGAGCTGCCATAAACAGGTACCACAGACCAAGTGGCTGAAATAACAGCAGTTTGTCTCATAGCGCCAGAGGCCAGAAGTCCAAGGTCAAGGTATTGTCAAGGTTGGTTCCTTCTGAAGGCTGTGAAAGGGTGTTTGTTCCATGCCTCTCTCCTAGCTCCTACTGGCCTGCTGACAATTTGTAGCGTTCGTTGGCTTCTGACTACATCCCCTCAATCTTCGTCGTCATGTTCACAGGGCTTTCCCACTGCATGTGTGTCCGTCTCCAGACATGGCATTTTTCTCACAAGGACACCAGTCATACTGGGGTAGAAACCTGCCCTTCTCCAGTGTGACCCTGTCTTACCATAACAAATCATCTCTGCTATGACCCTGTCCCCAAATAATGTTCACTTTCTGTGGTAGTAGAGTGACAACTTCAACATACAAACTTTAGGGAGATATGATTCAACCCACAGCAATACTGATTTTTATTTTACATTTATTTATGTTCTGACCCCCAGAAATATTCCATTTGTACTTTTCTTGGTTAAAAAAAGTGAAGGTGGACTTCTTAAACTTAATGGAGAATATATACAAACAAATCTTTAGCTAATATTACGCCTAATGGTAAAAAACTTGAAGCTGTCCTACTAAGGTCACATATAAGACAAAAATGTTCCCCCTCATCACTCCTTTCAACATGGTATTGGAAGATCTAGTCAGTGCGATAAGACAGTTTTAAAAGGCATACATGCTGGGAAGTAAGAAATAAAACTGTTCATTCACAGATGACATCATCATCTGTGTAGAAACCCCCTAAAACCCACCTTCGAACGGAGTGATTATAGAAAAGTTGCAGAATACCAGGTCAGTACGTAAAAGTCAGTCACTTTCCTACATGCCAGCAAGGGGAATTTGAAATTTAAAACACAATACCATTTACATCTGTACCCCCAATATAGAATACTTAGGTATAAACCTAACAAGATATGTGCAATATGTATATGCAGAAAACTATAAGACTCTGTTGAACAAACTCCTCCTTATACATTTGTCCAAACCCATATAGGGGTGTCAAACTCATTTTCACCGGGGGCCACATCAGCCTCCAGATTGCCTCCAGAGTGCCGAATTTAATTTTAGGACTGTATAAATGTAACTCTCCTTAACTAGGGGCAAGGTGCCAGGCCAGATAACACAAGGTGGAGGGCTCGATTCAGCCCACAGGTCTTGTATTGCCACCTGTGGCATAGAATGTGGACACCAATGTAAACTGTGGACTTTGTATGATTATGATGTGTCAATGTATGTCATCAATGGTAAAACATGTATCACTCTCATATGGGGATGCTGACGATGGGGGGGTCTATGCATGTGGGGGAGCAGGAGTACATGGGAAATCTGTGCACCTTCCCCAAATTTTGCTGTGAGCCTTAAACTGCTCTAAAAAACTCTTAATTTTTTAAAAATGTGACTCTTTAAAAGAGCTTAGAGCTGTTTAAGCCATTCTTTTTTAAAAGATATTTCCTTTGAAAGTATTATCCCTGGTTAAAAACATATGCAGCATTATAAAAAGGCGTTGAAAATGGAGGAGAATCTCATGCAGACCTCCCCACAGGCCCGCTTCTGCCACCACTTGTTCTCAAAGCTGACATTTGAGTCTCAAGGGTAATCAAGAACATGGATTTCATTCTGAACATCTCCGCTGCTCAGTTGGAACAACTGTTTGTGTATATAAGGCACACGGTATGATGGAGATTATATTTATTCTAGGTGAGTCTGGGGGCTGCCATTGTTTTACTGAAAGTCTGAAGATGAAATGACCAGTTTAAACAGTTCATGTTAGGAGCAAAGCCTGCTGTTTGCTGTGGCAGATGCTGTCAGTGCTCTGCCCACATCTACAGGATTTGTTCTACTGAAAGCACCTGCCACTCAGCCGGAGGGCTTTCCGTAGGCCTGCATGGAGTGCAGGCTGGAAGTGCTGGGGCATTAAACCACTGGAAGGCACCCTCAGCCAGTGGCAGGTGGGAGTTTGTAGACGAATACTCTAGCTGCCACACGGTGTGGTTGGGATAACTCTGAGAATGTCTACATGGATCCCAACATTCTCCAGCTGGATTAATCTTCAGTTGCTTCATGTTACTTGATTTGTAAGGTGCCCTTCATTCACTGCCTTCCCTTCTCTCTCACTTCCCTGCTTCCTCAGGGAAGAAGGGAGTTTCATCTCCTAAATAAAATAACATACTGATCTGCTTCTGGAATAACCCAAACCAAGACCATTCTCTTCCCAATTGTCATGTTCTGCTTCCTTTCTTATCAGCACAATTTCAGTTGTCCTGCAGGTCCTCATCTCCTCTCCATGTCATGGGCTTCAAGGGAGTTTGGCCTGTCCCTGCCAAGGAAAGGGGTCCCGGTTGGTGTAAACTGAGTGTGGTGTTTCTGTTCTAGCATGAACTGTTGGCTTAGTTATGACCAATTAGACACGAAGGGAAGCCAGTTAGGGGACTTCAGAGAAATGGGAAGAACCAATTTATTTTCTGCCCCTGGATTTCGTCATGTCTGGAGAAGATGCTGAACCTGGTGCAGCCCTCTTACAACAATGAGGGGAAGGATTGGGGGCCCAGAGCCAGCACAGAGGAAGGCTGAGTCATGAGATCCCCCAACTAGCAGAGTCGGAGCTCTAACTAGTTAATTATACCTGATGCTGCCTTGACTTTGGAATTCTTGTTATGTGAAATAATTATTGTTTAAAGCAGCTGAGTCAGTCATTTTTGTTACTCCGGGAAGAAAGCAACTGCCTGGATAACAGACCCTGTAATACTCTGATTTCTTTCATTCTTAGTTCATGGTCCCCAAGAAAACTCCTGATGGGCTGTGTAAGTCTTCAGTGGAATTGGACCTCAGTTGCCCACAGCGGTAATCTGCTTATTAGCTCACTCTATACTGGCTGATTTCCCTTCCCTGTCTCATTTTCACCTTCCTTACAGTGGGAGGGCTTCCTGGGATCACCACCCAAATAAGCTACTTCTACTCAAGTTCCTGTCCCAATGTCTGTTCTGAGGAAACCCAACCCAAGCCCTTTTAAGTTAAAATAATTTAGACTAAACCCTATCTACCAGTTAGTAGTACAGTACTTCTTACAAACTGCACAGAAAACTTGTCATTACAGACTACAACGTGTATATGCCTTAGCAGATTTCTACCTAGACTATAATACAGTGGAGTCAGACAATGACAGTAGAGCATTACCTTGACTAATACGGTCCCATATCTGCCCTTGAGTGTCATTCTCTGTCACATCAGCATGACAGCACTAAGTGTTTATCTTGGATAAGTGGTTCCCTGTCCTTTGATAATACACCCCGGGTCCAGCATTCTGCTTACCATGATTTTCAGCTCCATCGAGGGAAGTTTATGACATCCCAGAATTCCCAGAGATTTTCAAACTGTGTTTCATTTGTTCTATCATGCACTCAATTTGTCTTGTCCATTTGAACTGGATTCACCAGGGGATACATTTAGATAGCCACTGTATTTGTTTTCTTCCTTTTTACACTCTGTAGCTTGCCATTTCTTTTTTTAACCTGAATTACTGCACTTCTTACTTATCTCCCTTCTACCCTGCCTCTCACATCTTTCATTTAAAATCCCTCAGCGATGGGTAACTATAATATAAATCCTTATCTCTTCTTAATACCATAAGACATCATTTTGTCAAGTTAGAGAATAATAGCTAATATTTATGTAGTGCTTCATAGTGCTTCACTGTTTTAAGTGCTTTACCCGAGTTATTTATTCTTCACATCAACTTGGTGTTGCAGGCACTGTTATTATCTCCATTTTACACGATTGGATTATTATGCATTTTAATTGCTACATTTTCAATTTCACGGCACCTCAGGGCTAGAAACAACCTTGAAAGTTCATGTAGGTGACCTTTTATTTATAAATAGAGGTGTTTTCAAGTGCTCCTAGCATAATTATAGACTCAAACTTTTGAAATAGTTTACAGATGCTATGGACATAATTATATTTCATCCCCACCTGCAAATTCATATATCAAAGCTCTTTGGTAGGTAATTGGGTTTAGTTAAAATTATGAGGGTGGGGCCCTCATAATGGAGTTGGTGCACCTAAAAGAAGAGACCAGAGAGCTTGTTCTTGCTCTCTTTCCACCATATAGCAGCACAGCAAGGAGATGGTCACCTGTAGGCCAGTAAAAGAGGTCTCATCAGAAGCCAAATTGACTGGCACTTGATTTTGGGCTCCCAGTCCTCCAGGACTTTGAGAAATAAATGCTTGTTATCTACTACCTTGGTTCAGAACCGACACATATCAATCACTTCTACTCACAAACCATTGGTGTAAACTTGTTACTTGGGCCCAACCCAACCACAAGAAAGTCTGGGAAATGTGAGGGGCACAGAGAATATTAATACATTTGAAAAGTTCCAGCTCTTCAAAGAAGCTGTACAATGGCTCATTTTGTAAAGAGTATTTTGTGAGTGATCACTCCAAATATGTCTTTTTCAAATAAAGATGTATGTTTAGGTTCGCTAAAGCCAGCACACAGCGGTGCAGGAAGCTGATTTTGTACATCTCTTCCCAACTCCCAAGTTCATGTTAGGTTATCCCAGCTTCATGTTGGGTTACATCATAGTGGTAGCTTGAATTTGACCACAGAAATTAGCAAATGCTGCAAATCAGAACTTTTTTGTTCTTCAGAGCCAGTGGTTAAATATTTACAAGGACACCGCCACATACATTGGCAGTTAAAATGATGGTTTGTTCTAGGAAATCAGATGGCAACATAGTATTTAAATGGTTGAGTTGTGAAATTAAAAAAAGTATTTTATTGATTTACTTTCAGAAAGGGAGGAACAGAGGGAGAAAGAGAGGGAGAGAAACACTGATGCGTGAGAGACACACCAATCAGTTGCTTCTTGCACGCCCCTAGCTGAGGACCTGGCCCTCAACCCAGGCATGTGTCCTGACTGGGGATCAAACTGGTAACCTTTTGGTTTAAAGGCTGGCACTCAACCCACTGAACCACACCAGCCAGGGCTGAGTTATGAAATTTTGAAACCAAATTATCCTTTTGTGCTTGCAGACATATGCATGTGCTCATGGCTTGCTATGCTATACAGTAAAGATTTCCAGAAGAAGGGTCGGGAAACCAAAGGTCTATTTCTAGATTCTACTATTAATAATTCATGAGTCCTTAGCCAAGTCACTCAGTCACTCTCAGGCAGTTTTTCAAATGCAAAATAAAGAAATTGCACCAGCTGATCTCTCAGGTCCTCACCTGTTCTAACATTTAGGATGCAAGGCCCAGACTGAGTCAGGCAATGATCCTCATACCCTGCCTTGGACTGAAGCTACTGAAAATCACCTGCTTGTTTCAAGGGAAGAATATCATAATTTATTTCTAGATGATTCTGTTAGAATTTATGTTTGCTCTGTAAGAAGTATGTGGGTTTAGAACAAAAATATGTATGGAAGAAAGGTGGTAATTTTATTGTAAAATAGTGAAAGATTCCCATTGGTAGAAATTCACATTGTTATATAAATACATGTTATATTTAAGTGGGAACTACATGGACATGAAAAGATTGCTACAAATCACTAATGATGGTCAGTTTGTGGGGGAAAGGAGCTAAGGTAAGAGACAGAGATGGCAAGGGGAACTTTAATTTACTTTTTAAAAATATATTTCTGTACAGTTTCAATTTTTATAATGAAAATGTGCTAGTCTTATAATTTAAAAAACCTAATGAGAAAAGTTAATCTAGGGGTAGCCTACATGGCTAGTTATACAACATCCTGAATTTCATGCCTAAACCATGAACTCTTTCCAGGTCTCACTTTTGTTTAAAAGATGGGAAGATTTTGTAGCTAAGGATTGACGTAAAGGTCACGTGCTCAGTCAACGGACAACAGCCTCCTTGGCTCACATGTGCACCACTTGGCTTTGCTTCATTAGATATGAAGGAAATAGGAATATACAATTATTCTTGCTGAAGTTTAGGGGAGATGCCCTAAAAGGGACACAGTGCATTTCATTATTGTTTTTGGTTTGTAAAGGGTGTAAGAACAAAGTAATCTGAATCAACTCTTGGACAAGAATTTGACCCAGATCAAATTATAAAGCAAATACTAGCTGAGACTGTACTAATTGTACAATCATTTTTTATTAATATAGGCACAAGAGGATAAGAATAGAAACTGATGCTCTTACTGTCTCACCTTTTTGTGCCCCCCCAAAGAAGAGATTTTACAAAAAGCATCTGTTTTGATGGTATCAAACATGGTAGGAAGAGCCTCTTCCTTTAGTAGTTTCCTGTTTGTCAGTTTTCTCTCTAGGTGTCAGGTTTAAATTTGGAACATGCAAGATGCACTGAATTTATCTCAGGCAAAAGAAGAAACAAAAGGGAAGAAACACAACTTCAGGTTACAGATCTGAAAACCAAATAATTTAGTATATGAAGTAATGTTATTGTCTCTAATGATAAAAGCTATTGTGCTATCAATGGAGTTAATTTGCATTATGCCAATGAGTGCCATAAATAACTACAGCTCTAATTGTTTATGAATTGTTAGGCTGTGATTTGAAGTTTGACTTGGGAAATGCTGACCTTGGAAGATTGTAAAAGTGATAATGAAAAGTGATAGATTACAAAAAGGTATAAGTCAAAAGTGAAATACTAAGAAAAAATTAATGCAAAATCTCTGATGAGAATGATAAGAAATGAAAGGCTATTCTATACAGAACAAAAATACAATAGCACTGATTGCTATTCACTGGTACTAAAATTAAGTTTCTTCTTAGCTACACACAGAAGAGATGGAGGCCTCATTCTGTAACCATCCCCAGACCAAGGTCTCAAAAATTCCAACGGCTTAGAAGATTTTGTTATGACTCTTTCCAGTTTATTCCTCTTCACCAGCCACTCCTTCAAACCCTAGCATAATAGCCTAATTTGCATGTTCAACTAAATGTAAATGAAATCATACAGTATGTGGTCTTTTTTGTCTAGCTTCTTTCATTGTCGAATGACATTTGCACTGTGTCCATCTTGAAATCATGATGAATGAAGCTACGATGAGCATTCTGTAAAAGTCTTTTGGTGGATATGTGCTTGCATCCGAGTACAGGTCCCCGAATATAGTTCCTGTTGATCATAAGGCCTGTGAACTAAAGAGAAGGTTTTCTCAAACCAAAATGGTGAGACAGAGATTGGAGAACCATACATCCCAGCCCATCCAAAAAGGGAAGAAACAGAAGTTATACAGCAATCACAGGTCTGCAGAAGTTCCAAAATCTACTTGGGCACGTGCCACCAATCCCTTCATTTTGCCCAGTTCTGCCTCCTGCGAATGAATTATCCTGGCTCTTGGCTTTGACTTATGAGATGTTGCGTCTTCTCTCTGAATCATTATTTGTCTTACATTAAAAAAAAATACCTGTTTGCAGGAAGGTAGGCTTTTTCCTGCTTCCTGCACATAGAAATAATTATGTACTATCGCTGTCACTTCCATTCCAAACTGTTTTGATTCCTTTAACAACTGTGTGGGTTTCTTAAAGAAATTTATAATAAATTCCAATAAATAAAGTTATACCCACATTTCTTTCTGAGACATGTTCTATATCTGGGCCACATGTCAGGTTGCCATGGGATGATTCTTTTAAAATTCTTAAAAGTCTTATTTTTTTTTAACAGAGAGGGCCTATAAAAGTCTTCTTAAATCTTTCTAAGATCCTAACAATGGGTCTTAAAGGCAGATACTTCAGTTATTTACCCTGAAGCCATGTTCTACTGATGGCTCTGGATTTCATCTTGCCGTCTGTTACTTTGAAAATCTTTTACTGAGAGACACTGGGGATGGAAAATAGTTTTACTTTCAAGCCCAGCAAGTCCTACATGTAATATAACTCCTCTAAAGTTGAGTCAAAAACTTAACAGTTTCTTCTTTATTTCATCTTTCTTCTTATAGTTTATCATAATCAGGAGAATAAGGCAGTTGGCCCTTTCTTGTTCTTTTTGCCTGAAAAATCTCCACAGCCAAGCCCATGAGTATTCTAAGTACATTTTCTATTTTCCAAGTCACTATAGGCAACTGTATGCCACTATATTACAAGAATCCTTTTTTTTGCCATCTTCAAATAACTCTTCCCTGATTATTATAAGAATCCTCAGCCATGGCCTTTTGAGGCCCTTTGAGCTTACACTTACAATATTCTTGGAGCTCTACCGGTGTCCACCCACTGCCCAGTTGCAAAGCCCATGTCCAGCACATTTAAAATTTTTTGTTATGAAGCACTGCCTTTCCAGGTGCCATTTGCTGGACAAGAAATTGTACCAGAATGTAATGGCTTGAAACAGTAGCCATTTGATTCTACCTCATTATTGTGTGGGTCAGGGATTTGGGCAGGGCTCAGCAGAGCGATTCTCTGCTCCATGGTACATTGACTGAGCTCACTCCATGGTATTCAGCTGTGACAAATTGCTTGGCTTGGAGAGTTCAAGACAGCCTGCTCACACGTCTAAAGCACTCTGGTGGGGATGGCTGGAGTCTGGGCTCACCTGGCATGCTTCCACATGGCCTGTCCAGCACGATGGGCTTGGGGGTTCGGACTGCTCACATAGTACCTCAGCATTCCCAGGGAGTGTGTTCTAAGGGACCAAAGCAAAAGCCACTAAGCTTTTTTCTGATCTAGTCTTGGAAGACATATAATGTGTCACTTCTTCCACATTGTAGTAGTAGTTCTGAGTAAGTCCCAGGACCTGGGAAAGAAGCAAGAGGCAGGGCTCATTGAGGGATCATCTTTGGCCACCTGACAGCATATATGCTACAAAAGCTGTAAGTCACTTGAGGACTAATGAGAAACATTGCAACGTAACTACTCCTTGTCCAGACAGCAAATAAGCATGTTCTAATTCTTAGCTATTCCGAGTCTTTTCTGTTATGTAATCTTGGGTAAATTGTTTAATATTTCTGTATTTTATTTTCCTAATGTGTTGCATGTCATAAATTAGTTGTGATTATTCATTGAAATAATGCAGTGCTTAGTTGAATGTCTAGCACATAGTAAATATTAGCCATAACAATATAAATGTTTAATATTAGTAGTCCTTGTTCTCATAAAAATCCTATTGTGAAGGAATTATTTGTAAAATACAATAAAAAAGCAGACACACAGAAAAAGTTTTATGATCTATTGACTGAAATAATTATATTTCATTTTTGAACCTTAGATATATATTGGTATTTTATAAAAACAAATATATCCCTGACTGGTGTGGCTAAGTGGATTGCGCGTCATTCTGCAAAACAAAAAATTGCTGATTTGCTTCCAGGTCAGGGCACACACTCCTGATTTGTGGGCCAGGTCTCCAGTGGGGGGCACACAAAAGGCAACCAATTTATGTTTCTCTCCCACATCAATGTTTCTCTCCCTCTCTTCCTCCCTCCCACCTGCGCTCTAAAAATAAATTAATATAAAATCTTTTTTAAAAAATGAAAATACAAATATAAAAGCGGTAAGCCAGATTCCAGTGGTATTTATAAACGGTGAGCAGACAACTGGAAGGACATTGACACGTCAATACTGACTTATACTCCTAAAACTCTAGATGGCTCTGGTACACCATAAGATTGTCCCCAAAGACAGGGATGAATGTCATCCATAGGAATTTCTCTGGCTTAGAATACTCCAAAGAATAGGAGAGTTCATCTGCTTCATGCCCTGTTTCAGAACCAACTGTGAATTTAAGGGAAACTTCAACATTACTATATGTATATTTTTTGCCCCCCAATTAGAGCACCTGTGGACAACGAGGCCAGCCAATATATGCTTCTAATGTGCACTTTTTAAAATGTGTGTGGTGCTATTAGGGAAACATGATCTACTTCTGGAGCTGATCAAAACATTCAAAATCTTAAACCTTAAGATCTGAAGTTTCCAGGGAAATGTATCGAGTTTCCCAGACCCCTCTCTTTCAGCTCATGTGTGTTTTCTCTCTCTTTCGCCTGCAGAAAGGTAAGTGGGGGGGGTTGGAGTAAGCCCATGAGAGCATAGCACTCTTTTCCAAGAGGCATGCTCAATGAATATGGACGTTACTTTTCTGAGCCCTCTAAGTCAAATCTCTAGCCTTAGTCATATTTCACTTTCTTCAAACAATTTTCTCCCACATGTTGCTGTTGTAAGGTTGCAAACTGGTCAGTGACGCTGCCAGGGCTAAGCTTTCTCAGGAGTGTCTGGTTAAGTTGAATGTTCCAGGAAGGTCAAAATGAGCCTGAGAGCTAAAGTGCCCTAAATCTAGGTGGTGCCATCATGATAAATGGTGGTCATTCTGATTCAGTGAATGGAGATTGTCCTAGCATGGAGTTGGGACCTCAGGTTAGGGAAGACAACTTAAGTATAAATTGGCCAGCCTTTTTGCAATGATGTAAAAATAGTATGCTACTAGTAGACTGGTTAGGAAGATTGAGATGTTATATGTTATGCTACTTTTTCCAAAAAAAATGTTACTTTGTTTTTATCTCATTTTTCTGCCTCAAACTATAATGGCTTGGCATTTGCTTGCATGGTGTCATATCCAAACCAAGAAAGGAGAAGGAATCTGGAGCTGACTAGGTATTTATAATGGCAAGCACTAAAAGAACAGAGGCCCGCAAGCTTGTCTGAGTGTCTCCACAGAACTTCCATACCTGGAAGAATGCTTTCACCCATGTGTCTAAAGAAAGAAAGCCTATGAGGTAGAGGAGACATATTCTGAATGACAGAAGTAAATTTTTGTTTCTTTTCAGTACTCGGTTTACATCCTGAAGAAGACTGTCAGGACATTAATGATGAACTGTACTACTTTAGCTAATACTGATCTCAGACTGAGGGACTATTAGATATCATGATGGGTTAAAATTTTAGCACATCTTTATTTCAACAAAGAATGGGGTACAGATAAACTTCTATGCTTAGTCCCTCTTTTTGATCATGATACCATACACACAAAAGCTAGCAACTTATTGGGATAGAAAAATTCAGTGCCCAAAAAAGTGGTAAGCCAGATTCTGAATTAACAGATTTCATCATTAGGGTCAGAGAGCAGCAGCAAAATGAAAAGCCAGCTGGAGAGTTTATTACTGCTATAATAATAGTTATTATTATTTTGAGTTACTAAAGTCCTCAGATGGCTCAATGTATTGAGTTAACTGTTCAGAGGACAAATCTAAAATTTCTGGCTTTTTCCTTCTGAAGTGAGAGTTACTGTAACAATCTGGTAGAGTGCAATGTTCCCTTTTCCAATTCCCTGAAAGACTAATTCATTTGTAAAATGCCTCCACTTATTTACTTGTTTATAACTAAGATATGCACCGATTCACTCTGGAAACAAATCTTGTTATTCATAGGAAATCAATTTTTTTTACAAAATGAAAATTAAAAGTGTAAATGTGGTTAATATTTTTAAAATATGTCAATTGAAAGTACTCCTTGAACTCATTTGACCAAGTGTATTTTTTTCCATTTTTTGAAATCACACCTGTGTTAAGACATGTACGCTCTTCCTCTATCTGGTAAGCACAAGGTGTGGAAACTTGTGCAATAGATAATTAATCTCTATTGCTATCTATAGTTTCATAGTTAACACTGTCTTAGCAGAAGTGTGAAAACACATTCACACCTTTGAAAATGGATGATTAACTAATCAAATGACAATATGAATGTTAGACAGAATTACAGAAATGACTGCAAGGCAGAGCTATTTATGATCATAACATTCTACTTCATTTTTAAGGGTGGATTGTTCAGTGTAATCTGTGCTCCTTAAACATCTAAGCAGATTCTCAACTTTTTAATTGCACAGACTCTGCAAAAAAGAATGAAGAAAATTTCAGATTATCCCCTAATTAAGCATTTTTGCATGCAAGAGGTTAAGAAGACAAAGAGAAGTATAGTTCAAGACCATTGGCAGGGAGGAACCAAGAAAAGAGAACCACATTCAAGTGAATAGTCAGTTATTTTTTCCCCTGTGGACTTTGTCATTTCCATTTAAAATGCAGACTAATCCAACTAGGTAATTGAATATACAGTGCCACAGCAAGTTCCTTTTCGGTCATCTGCTGTTTAAAAGTCAATGTCTTCATTATTTTGTTCATTTTCTAATTTGGCCATTGTGGTCTCTTTAAGAAATGATAAATGAGAAAAGGCAGCAATACCATTGGAGAAATGCACCTCTCATACTGGAGCTTGAAAAGCAGTATTCCATATACATTGTATTAAAAGCCTTTAGGTAAAATATTTATTTGTATTTATATTTTCATGTCAAAGGGCATATTTATGGCACACATAACTTGTTGCCTTATAGTGTAGTGTTTTAAAGACATATTAACTTCCCTATAGTACCTAGAAATCTAGCTACCTATCAGGCTGACTCGTTACCTAAACCAAAATTAGCCCAATGCTTTATACTGGACACCTGGTCTATTGAATCAATGCTGAATAGTAAATGATGAGACAAGTTATTATAAAGTTGTCTTTTCATAAGAACTTGATTATTTAAGTTATAAAACCATAAATTTTCTACTTATAAATGAGTCATGTATTTCTATAGAAAGTAAAGAGTCTATTAATTAGCAGTAGTTTATCAGCACCAAGTAAATACGCTGTCAACTGTTCACCACTGTAGTTGCCACTGGCGCACCTTGAATGCCTGTGCGTGCAACCGTTGACCTGCCCCACACCGCAACACCCGCGTAGCTGGCCTTCCGGTGTCTCTCCTTGCCTCTTCTCATTCCTTCTGTTCTCTTTGACATTGCTCTGACAGTGATCATTCAATATTTTGTTTACAAACACCCTATGGAAATTTTAAAAGATATATTTACCCTCTTATAAATTGTTAAGTTGACATAAAATTATTTCACAGGAAATTTAAATTGTTGCAAAGCATAGACTATTTGGTGTAACAATGATACCCAAAACAAAAATAAACAAACAAATAAAAAAACAGCCCAAGCTGTAGCCTTTTAAGTGTATCTAGATGAATCTAAATTATGGGATTGGGTAACATGTTATTGTCTCTTAAATATCTACATGAACAACTTCTCTAACAATTGGAAATTTTATTTTTTCCTCAAATTTTATATTTTCATTCTACTTCCCCCATGATTTTATGATAAAGAATAATTACTAACCTTTTGTTGATTATCTTATTACACAACAGAAAAGCATATGCACAAACTGAAATTTTTATTTCCTGTGACAGGCTCCAAGAATTAATTTCTTGGAGATTGAGTTAAGTACACTTATAACATAGTTTATTGAAACAATAAAATATATCACACATTTAGAAAAATACTTATTACACATAAAAAGTAAAATTTTGTAAGAAAACCACTTAATGGGAGGGAAGTCTTATATTCTATAGGTTTATGTGTCTGTAGATAAATGTTACTATTCCTAGAATGAGACAGCCCTTAGAGTAAATTTTATGTCCATATTTGACCTTATAGATATGATTTTTGATAAGCTTTAATCCAATAAATAACTATGTGGGCCAAAGAGAAATTTTATTTTAACAATGACAGTTATTTCTTTAAACTCCTTTCAACTAATATAACAAAAGCTACATGATCCATTATTAAGTTATTTTACAATATGTATCAGTCGACAACTTGATTAGGTCCTCCTTCCATCTTCTTCCGTCTCCTTGAAAAGCACACGGCACCTCCTATCTTGTGAAAGGATCTTTTACCAGGTAATAGGGTTAGTTACTTGGTGTCTAAGAAGCATACTGAAAAAGCTTTAGCAAAACTTAATATGTAACAATTAATTTGATCCTTTCAGTTAAGGGCACCTTATTTATAGGTCTAAGGTTAGTGAAAGCCTGGAGATATATATATGTAAGATTTGTATTTTAAATTTTATTTATATATTTCCACATGTTAGGATATTTCCTGTCATCTGTTCAAAAAAAGACCTTTACATTTGAGCCAGTTTTTTTTCTAGGTCATTTCATGATGCTTTAAAAATCATGATATGTAGACATAGGATGAACTTGAGGATTATCATATATAGAAAATATAGTAATATTGTAGTGGAAACAAACACAGAGTTAAAGCAGCAAATTCACACTTGCAATAGTGGCCTTTATCATCTAATGCCCTAATTTTAAGTTTAGGGCATTAGATTAACATTCTTTGAAAAAAATTAATAGGAAACCAGACAAGATATTACCGTATTTTAATGATTGCTGTTCATGCATTATTTGGAGTAGAACCTAAAACATATATTTTTAAGTTACTCTCATAATAAATACTTGGAGGAATGATTAAATGACTAGAGATGTTGATGGAAGCCAGAGATCAAAGACAGTCCATGCAAAAAGTTAACCTGAGTTTATAGTATTCAGTGATCCCCTATAAAAAGCGATTGAAATTATTTCTCCACACCCTGAATAAAAACATGAACATTAACTAACATTGTTCTATGTTCCTTTTACTGAAATTGTAAAATTTATTAAAATAAATCAATTATCTAAAACTTTTTTCTTTTTGAAATCAGACAAGATGATGCAGCTGAAACAGGGAGGTGAGAGTTCTCTCACTGGTGTTGGCAAAGTAACTTCTCCTTACTGAGGAATCTGAAGATGTCCAGAAGGCATACTTTATTGTATATTCTCATTTCCTAACATGCTTTTTACAGTTTGGGATGTTTCTCCTCTAAGATGGGGAGATAAAGCAGAGAACTTTGCCTTGAGCTGTTGCCTGTGTGAAATGAGGAGTCCATCCTCATCACTTTTTTTGACCAAAATTCTCTTTCTCTGCACTCACCAAACTTTCCTGAGGAGAATTGCCTTCTTTGATGATTATTCAGGGATGGACAAAGTTGTTAAGCAAAATTTATCATTAGTCCTGCATTAACACTCAGCAATATATATGATTTCAAAACTTTCTAATACCCCATTTCTGATGCCAGATTTTTCTCTTAATAAAAATACTTTTTAAACGAGGGAAAAATCTCAAATCTACTAATGGATGTATTGTGTCTTGATAAGAGAAGTCTTCACCAATATCAACATTTTGAGTTGTCTACTTTATTTGGTGCCCACCAGAGTGAGAGGAAGAGTGGCTGAGTGATGTGTCTCTTTTTTTGTGAAGAGGGAATACAATCATGATGGGATGAGAGGGAAAAGAAAACTGAAGGATGACTTCACCACAAGTGTGTACATTCTCCCATAGATTGGCTTTAAGAAAGAGTACAAAAGGCAACTGAGGACCTTAAAGTTGATTATTTATAATTGTTCATGTTTATGACCCCTTGAGCACTAGTGAATGAACCTACTGAGTCCTTTGTTTGAAAACATAATCTCATATCAATTTACTGTTTAACCTTTAAGTGGCCTCTCCTTGCTCTCAGGATCACGGCCATCTCTGTTAATGGTACCTGTAAGGTAATGGAGCTCTGTCTGTAGTCTCATCTCTTACCCTTACACGTAAGCATCAGCCAGAATGCTTCCTCAGGCTTCTCAAAACCTACCAGGATTTTTGTCCTTTAGAGTTTTTGCACAAGTTCCCCCATCCTAATTTTTCTCTACCCTCTCCTGTATTTTGGCCTGAATTACTTTTATTTATCTCATATTTTAAATGTCAGTTCCTTTTCAAAAGTCTTTCTGAACTACCTACCCCCAGAAAGGCATTCAACACCCCTTGTTCTGCACATATGGCCCAGCCCCCATTAGGCCCCACCTGCTTTTCAACTTTATTATAATTAAAAGCTTACTTGTAGACAGAAGCATCTTGAGGCCGTGAACACTATTTTCTTCATTACTGTATCATCAGTACCTATGCCACTGCCTAGCCTATAATTCAACTGTGGGCATAGTTTTTCAATGAACATGATAGTATTTACACATTCAAATAAATCCCGATCTTTAAAATGGTAACTTTAGCCAACAATCAGATTATTTCATTACTCAAAACAATTAGAAATTTTTCAACATGAAACATTACCCAAGTCAGTTATAATGATTCTAGGAATGCTTGCAAAAACTCTGAGTTCTAGGTTAGACTCATTTTCCTTTGGGCAAATCATTGAATATCTACCTGTTCCTCTACTTCAAAGCTGTTTAGCTTCTTCCCACTGGTTTTACTTTAACAAATACAGTCACCAGATACCTCTGTGGGCTGTGAACAGAGACTGGGATGCCTTACTTATACAGTGAGTTACTTCTGTGGGCAACATAGTTCTCCATTTGTAAATTAATCAGGCACCTATTTCTCTTCCCTTTTTTAAAAAAAATTGAATTTGAGCCCTTGACTATCTTATCAAAGTGATGAGAGAAGTGGATAAATCTTCATCAATTTGGTTATTATTTAGTAGTTCTGGTAAAAAATGTTTGGTATTGGGGATGAGAAGTAGACACTAAAATGAAATTGAAAATTTCAGATTACTGTAGACTTGATGAAAATGAGGTTTTATTATTCCTGTTTAAAACAAGTTGCTATTAATATCTTATTTATAATAGACTACCTTAAATTTTCTATGAAAATATCTTGGAATTCTCTGATGACTTTCATTAATATATCACATTAGTGTGTTCCTGTGTTTTTAAACCCCCTTATTTTCAATAAATGGTTAGATTAATCTTTAAAAATGTGAATAAGATAATTAGGAATTAAAAGTACAAAACCTGTGAAAAGAAAGAGAATAACAGCTATGTTAGGGGCTGGGATAAGTTAATTTATGATGCTCAGCAATTAAAATACTGCAAGTTTCCTGGAAGTTGAGCCATTATAGGAAATCCATTGGGTAACTCGGTTCTGTGTCTAATAAGAGAACAACTAAGATTTGTTCTTTCCAAGAGTAAACTCTTTCCATTCCCACCAAGTCATAGAAAGAATCTAACATAAGATTCCACAAATTTCAATATATTTTATATCTTCTGACTCAGTGCCACAGTATTAATTTATAGAGTTTCAGGTAAATAGGAGTTTGGGTCATAAGACTCATTATATCTTATTAGTCTCTTAGACACTGCCAAAAAACAAATGCAAGCAGTTTATTTACTTCTTAGTCAACAGATTAAAATTGTAATATCTAGCCATTAATAGTTATCAGTGAGCAAAACATTCATTAGTAAACTAAACTAAAAAAAAAACAATTTTTAAATGACCTGCAACAAATCTTACCTTTTTAATTTTTTGACATTTACTGTACATTAAATCTAGTGACAGGTACAGGGGTATCATTAGATTTTCTATTTTAAATATTTAAAAATAAAATAAAATTTAAATTTCTAAAGTTATAAAATTACAAACATTGGAAGATCTATGTCTTTTTAATGAATTTTGTATAAATAAAAAAAAACTTGGGAAATTTGCCAGTTCTTAGTGTTCAGATCATGTGGGAAAGAAGGAAAAAAGCTTTGTTAGAGACACCTTCTAGAATTCTAATGCCACTTTTTATTTGTGGAATCAAGTTGAGTCTCTAAAGAAGGGGGTTTTGAATGGTGAGGAAGTGTCCTGGACAGAAAGCAAAGTATCTCAGGCAGCTTTTAGGGCTCTGTTTTTCCCTTCCTTTAAAGGGCCACTGCCTTTTTGAAATGCTCTATAAATGGAATGAATTGGGGCACCAGGGAGGTAATGGTAAGTGGGATGGGGTGGGATTATAAAATCAGGTTCGGCAAAATGTAGGCATCTTGGCCTGGGAGTCTGGAAATTAACCTATGGAAAATCTGAAGTCATTAAAGGGCTTTCAGGCAGCAGTAACATGATGAAATAGAAAGTGGTTTAAGGAATCTAACCAATAAAATAAACAAGCGAGCAAAAGAAAACCAGAGATGTGGAGATAAAGAACAAACTGACGGTGACCAGAGGGGAAGAGTGAGGGGCGTAACAGAGGGAAGAAGGGAAAGGGTCATCAAGGAAAGTGTATAAAAGAACCATGGACAAGCACAATTGAGGAAAAGAGAGGACTGAATGTGGGAGAGAAGGGGTGGGCAGGGCAGGGGAGAGTAATGGGGGAAAATGGGGTAACTGTAATTCAACAACTATAAAAGATTTGAAGGCACAGTCTCGCTGAGGTGCATAGAGTGAGTTGGAGACAAGAAACCTTAGAGGTCTGAAGTAGTTTGGAAGCTACAAAAAGAGTCCAGGGGGGAAGAGATGTGGGACCATGAGGAAAGAAAGACATAGAATATTACAGAAGGTCACACAACATAACTCTCTTTCAGAAAGTGAAATGCAAAATTTAGATTCAAAGATGATTGAGATGTCAGGCATGGTCTGAGTCCTGAGAATGAGAATGACAGAAAATAAGTCTTTTCTAATGTACTGAGCTTAGATATCAATATGACATCAAAACTATTTGGTAGAGAGCTAGGCATGCAAACCTGAAACTTGAGAAATCAGAACTCAAGTAATATCTGGAAACCTTCCAAATAAAAGGAAACAGTTGCATCACTCCAAATAGATCAATTTTCTAAGAAAAAGGCAACAGAGAAGGCCAGAACTCTCAAGATCAAATATAATGAGAAAATCAAGAATTTCAAAATGGAAGAGGGTTATTGAGGGAGAGAAAAAAAAGTAGAATTCATGAGAGAAGTAGCTGAGTATAGTTGCAGTGTGGTCCAGAGAAAAAATGGGCTTTCAAAAAGGACAGGTGGGGGCCAGGGCAGTGGGCCACAGTGTTGCCCGCCACAGAGAGGCCAACATGAGAGGGGAGGAGAGGTCCAGATGTGTTCATGGGAGCATCAGTTATAATGATTTCTTACTTGTCTCATCTCCTGACAACAAACCTCCTCTTAGCAAATGCAATTCTGTTTTGAATTGTGGAGAAGGCACATCCCTTACAATGACAGATTTCATCAGCTCCCCTCCCACAGTCTTTTTAGAACACTGGATGTGGCTTATTGGTCACTGTATTCCAATATTCTTCTCGAGACCACTCCAATGAGAATTTGCTCTGTCTAACAAGAAAGTATAGCCACTTCTCTTTCCTAAGAGGAAGCTCATTGCTACCTAAGCAAGGGTGTCCACACTTTTGGCATGTCCGGCCCATGTTGGAAGAAGAATTGTCTTGGGCCACTCACTAAATACACAAACACTAACAAAAACTGATGAGCAAAAACAATATTTTAAGTAAATTTATTATTTTTGAAGGGGCTGCATTCATAGACATCCTGGGCCACAGGTTGGACAATCTTGGGGGCATTTCTGGAATTCACAGACTGCAAAGTTATGTTATAAGACATCTAACATTTACTGACCACAAATTGTGTGCCATGCATTGGCCAGCAATTCCGTAATTATTTCTTTATTTAATAGTAACAAATTGCAAGTCAGGCATTAGTGGGAATCATTGTTCCCCATTTTATTCTGGCATCTCAAAATTGTTTTATACCTCTTGTAGTGGAAGCCAATATCATTATACCACTGGAAACTGAGAAAATGGGCAACTCTTGAATGAAGGGATCAAAAAATCAAAATTAGAAAAGCATTTAAGCACTGGAGAATAATGTTCATCACCTGTTCTTCTGGTTTGTGATAAATAATTATTTAATATTGCAAACTTCAGGGAATTCCACCTAATAGAGATAAAATCAGGCTCCTCATAAAAGTGAAAAATATGGAAATTCCTGAAGTAAGACTTTTTTTTTACAAAGTTAATTTATTTAAGACAAATACAGTTAAAACTTTTCATTTGAAACTTGCCTTAGTACTTTGCTATCATCTCTTGCATCTGGTTTCTACAAGTCGACGGTTTGTTCTTTTTTGTTTTTAACCTATTTAGCTTGTGGGAGAAATATACTATCATTTTTACTTAAACCCAACCTACCAAGTAAAAATAATCTACAAATTCAAGGTTTATTTCACACTGAAAATAAACAGGGTATGCAGTTTTTCATAACTGATAATTTTTATAATTGGGATGCTATATACTTCTAGTATCATTAATGATGAGTTGAGTTATTCATATGTTCTGAAAACCCAGCTTATGTTGCCCTCTTGATGGTAAATTGAAGAAGCCATTAGCGGTTTTTCACAGCTGAGTTGTGATTAATTTTTTTCCAGCCCAGAGTTTTTTCCTCCTTTACAATTTCAGGATGTAATAATAAATAGTTTGAAGCAGAAGTAGAGTAGATGATGTTAAACCTTTTGTCTCATGATGTTAAACCCTGCGTTGAAGAAGTAATAGAAGAATGAGTTGAACAATAGTGAAATAATGAATCAGGCTTAGTGGGAAAGTGTTGACAAGTGGGCACTAGGGAAAAGGGAAGGTGAGGAGCAAGGTCCATTCAGAAGCCTCTCTCCATATCACAGTAAGTGCTGGTGAATGGACCATTAGTCTAGTGGTTCCAGCCAGTTTCAGTGAGCCAAATACATCAGGCAGAGTGACTGTGATATTCTGGTAGGAATTAGAATCCAGGAACCCTACAGCGAGCTGAGACCTAGTCCAAATTTCAAGAAGCAAATGTGTAAGCCAAAGACAATGGTGGAGGGTGCTGGGCAAGAGCTTGGTCACCAGACTGGAATGGAGGTCAGCCACATACACGCTGAAAGTAAGAGCTAATGAATAAGGGAAGCTATGGGCAAGTACTGAAATTCAAATGCTTTCTGGTAGGGTCCCAGGTTCTAACAGAATGGAAGGAATCTTATGAAAAGTCAGAGTTATCCTACCTCACAAATAGTTTAAACCTTTTATGAATAATTAAATTGAATTAACTTTAAATTAAACATAAATTCAACATATACAAAGCAGCTATTCTTTCCAGGTACTATGGGAATCATGCAAAATATAAAAGAAAGTGATGCATCATCCTGTAAAGCCAAGCATCATAGTCTAGTGAAGGAGAAAGTCTTGGAAACAGTCAAAAGAAAGCATTAATATAATATAAAGATATAAACGCAGCATGCGGACTCATATTACAATACAAAGAGAGCAGGAGAAGGCTGTAGAGAGAAGGGATATGTGACCTGGGCAGGAAATTGGCTTTGCCAGGATATAAAGATATGAATTACGAGAGTGTCTAAAGTATCCCAGGTATGGTGAAAATATATGGGTAGGTTGTAAGATATACTGGGTCTAGGAGGAGGGGGTGCAGAATGATGAGAGGGAGAGGGAGCGGGGTAAGCAAGATAGGATAAGTGGAGCCAGGTGGAGACAAGAGCTATTGTTAGCCTTACCTGCGGGGCGATTATTCTCAAGGTGAGGTCCCAGGATCAGTTGCATTAGCATCACATAGGAATAAGTTAGACATTCTCTGGCCTCATCTGGAATCAGAAACTCTCCGGGAGGGGGTGGGGTGCAGCAAGTGGTGTTTTAATGACCCCTGTGGGTGATTCTGATGCACAGTGAGGTTTTAGAACCACTGCTGCAAGGAAAAGTGAGATTGTGGGGGATGGTTAAACAAGGGAGCGACAAGGCCCTATTTTCCTCTTAAGATGAAAACTAGCCCAAGTATGGATGATGGACTAGTCTCATGGCCAAAGACCATGGCTATTGCAAAATACAAGAAAGGTCAAAAGCCAAATATCTTTAAGGAGAAAATATGGGTCATAATTTGATTTAAAAAGTGATTAAGAAAGTGCTTCACAGTCTGGCAGCAATTTAGAGTCATTAATTAGGAGAGGACCAAATGATCCCAAAATCGAAACACTACTGCCTATTAATTTAAAGTTTTTTATCCTTTCATTTCAACATATTTCTATTTTTCTCATTTGTCATGTAATTTGTCACAAATGGCAGGATTACTTTAATAAAAGGAGTACAGAAGGCTTTGGAGAGCCAAACAATACTGCTTAGGGTAGATCCCCATAAATCTTTGTGTCTTTATAATATACCCTGGAAATCTTTCTGTTACAGACTGAATTGTTTTCTTCCAAATTCATATGTTGAAGCTCTAGCCCCCAATGTGACCTCAAGTGGAGTTAGGGTCTTGTAAGGGGTAATAAAGGTTAAATGAGGTCACAAGGATGGAGCCTTCATCTGATAGTACTGGTGTCCTTGTAAGAAGAAGAGACACTAGATCTTTCTCTCTCTCTTTCTCTCCTGACAAGAAGCCCTTTGAGGACAAAGAGAGAAGGCATCTCTACAAGAGAGGAAGAGAAGTTTTATCAGAAATCAACTTTGATGGCACCTGACCTCCAGCTTCTTAAGTGTGAGAATATAAATTTCTTTTGTCTAAGCCACCAGTTTGTGGTATTTTGTTTTCCCAGACTGTGCTGACTGAGACCCTCTCATCATGGAAAGAGCATGGCCTCTGGAACCAAAGACATGTGGATTTAAATCCCAGCTCTGCCTTTATTAGCCATATCTTTGTGCCCCACTCTTCATTGTAAACTATAGACAATGAGGAGAATATTGCCTCCTCTAGTCATTTATTTATCCAGCACTTATTTATTGAGTGCTTTGTATGTGCCAGGAACTCAACAACAACAAAAAATTGCTATACTTTGAGGCTACAATAGTAATTAAACCCAGACATGGTGCTTACCTTCTAGAGCTTATGATGTGGAGAGGGACACACAATAATGAATGAATCTCACAAATTCATGTTTCTGTAATTACCATTAGTGCTACAGCTTCTGCTACAGAGACATACCTCACTCAAGGCCATGCCCCTTCCTAGGGTAGCCTTCTATCGATGGTTGGTCAGTGCAGTAGTATAAAGTTTAGCCTCTCTGCTCCAATTCAGGACAGTCCTAAAGGGCCATCCCAACTGCAGAGTTTACTGGGGAGCCAGCTAAGTTCCTGTTATGACTACACCAGGCAGCCCAGCTCCTCCCTCTATGTGACCTTGTTTCTCTCCCTAATTTTCCAGAAGCATTGACCACCAGAGCTTGCCCCAATAAACTTCCTGTGTGTTAATCTCCACCTCAAAGTCTGCTTTCTGGGGATCCCACTGGTTTGTACTGAATAAATATAAACATGCTGTGCAACGAAGGATGGGAGGTCAAGATTCTTTAGCTGAACCTGGAGAGTAGACTACAGGCTCCCATCTCTCATCTGTCTGCTCACAAACTAGAAACCAGCATGAACAGAACAGGAAGGACAGAGCAGTTGACACTGCTTATTGTCCTGCCACTAATAGGACAATCACAGATCTTGTCTTGAGCCTTCAGTAAGTCCAGTGGGCGCATGTGTTGAGACATGGCCTGAAGTTGGAAGAGGTGAAAATATAATTTGCAATGCATGGGTCTGGATTTACGATAGGCCCACCTCCCCACTCCCAGGACTCTCATAGTGCCCTGCGCCAGAGTAAACTGTGGCCTTGAACCATTGCTTGGCATCTGCTGGTAGTCTGCGGGTACTGAAGCAGGTTGCATAGTGGAAGGAAAAAATATATCATTTGTACCTTCACTTTACCTATTCAGCATTTAAGAACTAGTTGGAAATGACAAGACAATGACATAGTCACAGAAATGGGCAGTAGATGGAGAAGACAGATAGCCTAGAAATAGATTTGAGATTAAAAAAAAAAGAAGAAGAAGAAGAACTGAAGAAGGAAAGGTAGGTAGGTTATTCAGTAAATCTTTCTGGGAATATAGTGTTAGAAAAAAAGATTATTTATTTAGAAAAATTAAGTTATATATTCCATTCCTGCACTAATAAAATGAAATAAAGAGGAAGGAAAGAAAATAGATATAATTAGCAATCTACTTTTAAAAAAACCCCAGAAAACAGAAGAAATAAATATAGAGGATAGGATGGGTGATCTCTTACTAAGTATTAAATAATGGAATAAAAAAGAAAAATACTCCATATGTATATAAGGCCATCAAATCATTACTAATAAAAGTAAAAGAAAAAGCAATTACAATAAAAATCACAAGAAGGATAGAAAAACATTTCATATAGAAAGACAAAATATAAATCAGTAAGAAAAATAATAGTCAATTCAAAATGGAAAAGAATATGTAGATAATTCATAGAGGGACAATAAAAAGTGTGTCAAGCATACAAAATATTTATCTCAACTAGTAAAAACTAAGTTGTATCCATATGCCTATTTGTATGGTATTTAAAAGAACTTTGCATTGTTGACAATTAAGCCACAGTAATTAGCACAATAATTCCACTCTGCGGAATCATCCTTCAGAAATAAACAGAGCTAGAGATGAAAGTTTTATTTTTAGAATATTTATCTCAGTGCTGGCTTTAAAAGAAAAATTACAGACAACCTTAAAATTCAACAACAGACGATGAAATAAAATGTGGTATCGAGACGCATCTCACAAGAGGACAGAAACAGGCACACAGTGGACTAGTGTGATACTGGAGACAGTAGGCTGGGATTGTTTGGCCTGAATTTTTATGTATTCCCAATGGCATGGTGCATGGTTAGAGAGAACCTGATAGTTTTGGAGAAGGTGACAGACATTTACACAGCACCAGAGAAGCTAAGCACACAAACTCGGGATCAGATTTCTGTGTGTTCCCATTCAGTTCTGTTGCTTCAGTTCTGTATGATCTTAGTCTATGGTCAGTGAGGGAACCGTTACAGATCTTTGTATTAATTGGGACAATGTCTTTGAAAGCAAGGACTTGAATCAGTTTTAAAAGGAAATGAGAAAAAAAAAAGCACAAGTAGTTTTAGCCAAAATTGTGTACAAGTGGATTGTGTTGGAATATAGTCCCAGGGAGCAAGAGGAAGGGGCAGGGCAGAGTGAAACGGGGGGGCGGGGAGGGGAGAGAAATACTTAGATGCTTTATTGAGTTGTCCACTTCACAGGTTACTAGGGCTGGGTACCCTGAGACCTTTGGCGGTGTCTTACAAAATGTGCTTTGGAACTGCCTTCCCAGGAGATACAAAGCAGGACTCATTTATTCATTGGATTCCACTCACTATTGACCAGGATGGCTCCACAGGCATTATTATTTCCCCCTGCACTTCTGGGATGTACATGTGTGACAGCTGAGAGGGTCCCCAGGGGTGTTCCATACAGCAGCATCAGAGAGGCAGGTGAGAGGTGCAAGGTGCTGCCAGATGCACTTACACGAGAAGTGTGCAAAGAATGTGGCCATGTATGGGAGTTGGGGCTGAGAGGACTCGGAGAGGCATACAAAACATGACCTATATACAAGTTTCTGGTGACTCGAAGAAGAGCAAAGACCCAGAAAGGCAGGACTGGAGCTGGGCTTCAGAGTACCTACAACGGTAGGTTCGAACTCCACCAAGATTTTCTCAATCTTGAATTTCTGTTTCTCTCTGGTTGGGCATCACCCTTTCTTTCTTCTTAGAGATAGCTTTCTCTACAGGGCATAAAACTTGTCTCTTACTGGCTTTTACATTTTGCATTTTATATATACATATAATGTCTGCCTCAGGAGAAGAACTGGCTGGTATACTTAGACTCATATTTAACATTTCCTAGGGCAAAGTTTCATTGGCCAGTTTTAGGTCAGACACCCATTCTTGGACAAACGAGTATGGTTAAAGAGAGGTGTCATGTAAGGATGTGAGGATACTGGTAGAAACCAGATAACAAAGAAGGGGAGGGGCAGCTTCCTCAGGAAGAGCAAGATGCCAAGCAGATAATGCCAGAAATGTGTTACTTGTGTTCTACATAACTCAGTGCCTGGGCCAGAAAATATCTCTTAAAGCATGAAGAGTCTAGAAGTACCTTTAGCCAAAATCAAAAAGGATAACAGAACCTAAAAGAAGGCAGAGGTAGTGATAGGAAGGAGAATGGAGGTGGTGGGAAGGAGAAATGATCAATGGACCATGTGACCCACATTAGTTTCACATGGTGTTCTTAGAGTGTACAACACTGTTCTCACAGTGTGTTCTTACAGTCTTCACTAACAGGGACTTATGCCACAAATATTTACACTGCAAATGCCAAGTCCTGTGACAGACGCTGGGGCTGCAAATGTGCCTAAGACAAAACCTCTCCCCTCAAAGAGCAGGGAGTCCTGTGTCTTGACAACACAAATACCTCATTTCTATAGGAAACCTTTCATCCATGCCTTGTCGTGGGATGTCATTGAATCACTGAATCCATGACATAGGATCCAGTTAATGGAATATATTAGTGTAGACTCTCTTCTTTACAGAAGGTCAAGGCCTGAATTTGTGGCAGCTCTTCATTTGTGCTTCCTATTTCCTGTCTGTTATAAAGATACCAAGTTCAATGCTGTGGGGTCATTTTGTCTGGGCAAAGCACTGGTGAGAAAGCACTGCAACTTGACAGCAATTCTCAGCATTTGATTGTTTTTTTCCCTCTTGGGTCTTGCCTAAATGGCTCCAAATAATAGTGGTCAACCTAGTTATTTCAACCATATCCATGGTTTGTGATGGTTGTCCTACACCTGTTCTGTGCACTAACATGCTGTCAGTTAAACTCCATTTGTCTTTCTCTTGTTGCATACATACCTAATCATCCTTTAAGACTTGTTTTAAATACAAGCATTCATATAAAGACTTCTGTAACATGAATGAATTTTTCCTTCTTCTAGGTTCCCACATCATCTCCTATCATGTTGGACTGTAATTATCTGTCCATATGTTTGTCTCTCTCTCTCTCTAGATTCCAAGTTCCTTAAGGAGAGAGACTTGATCTCATTTGTCTTTGTCTCCCCAGGACTCAGTACAGTGCAAAGCATGTGGTAGGTTCTCCAGTTTGCAGGAGGAGTGGATGATGAATTCAGAAAGTTGATTCTGTCAGATTCATAGTGCAGAGACATTTGGGCACTAAAAGTTTTCACTGACTTGACTTTATTTCCTCTAAATAAGCAAAAGATCCTCGAGATTTTTCAGTACAGCTGGCCTTCTGACTAGAATGTCACTAACATTTCAGGTCAGTGTACAACAGAAAACACTGCTGTCTTTGTTAAGTTTTTCAGCTCCTGTGAGAAATTCTACAAGGTATCATAGCATTCGCACAAGACCATGGTAGCAGAACTCCAACAAAAGTCATGTCATAGTATTTTCATTATCTTTATTACTATCTCATTTTTTTTGAGAGCTAAAAGTCTGACCCCAGAGAAAATTGCGGTCTGTCTTGAAGGAGGCCACCCAGAAAATAATACACAGTAAAAACAAAACATGAAATATAGAAAGCCTTCTGCGGAGGTGAGAGGTGATTTTTTCACACTTTTTTTTCTCACCTGATAAGTGATAGGGCACACTGTTAAATCTCCTTTGTTCATTTGAAGGGTGTTTCACATAATCCTGATTTAAACATATTGTTACCTACATTTCAGTCTGGAAGGCAGGGTAGCTCTGAATTATCACATAAAACAATAATAACAATAACAATAATAATAACAACAATAAATAAACCAGAATATAGTGTAATAATAGCAACAGTTTTTTTTTAAAGGCAAAAGATGTTTATCACAGGAATGATACCTGGAATTTATGAACGACCTACAATTTGCTAGAAACCACATTCAGTATCTGTGTATCTCAGTCAATCATGCAGGATGGTGTTATTGACGAAACTAGGTAAGGAGGAGAAATGATTTGCCAAATGTAAGTTAGGAAAGCAAATATGTTGACACATGAATGAGTCTCATAGCTGTCAAGTTGAGCCAAAGAGGCCAGATATGTGTGATTACTTTTATATAAAGTTCAAAAGCAGCCAAAAGTAATCAATTCTCATAGATAGCAGAAGTGTAGTTACTTTTGCTGGGTGGAGTTTGTCTAGAAGTGGGTACCAAGGAACATTCTGTATGACCAGAAATGTTCTACATTTTGACTTGGGGAGTAGTTCAAAAGTGTACAGATGTAACAACTCATTCAGCTCTGCAAAGATTTGTGACATTTTCTGTGTATATTACATCTCAATAAAAAATGTTAAAAAGTAAAAGGTGGGGGGACTTGAATTTAGCTGGTTAGTTTCAAAGTCCCTTTCATTCCAATACACGCTCTTTCTGCAATGACTGCAGTTTTTAAACACAGAATTTTACCCATTTGTGAACAGAAAAGTCTCCATAATAAACGATCACAAGTAGATTCATATAATGGCAATTACTGGGCATAGGAGGCTAGTTATGAAAGGATGAGGTAGTAAGCTGAGACTAGTTTACAAAAAGTTTTGTAAACCTTGTTAAAGGGCAGGGTATGGATTTTATTTATATGGGGAGCCACTGAGAGATTTTATATAAGAAATTTTATGGTCATATTTGCTGCTGTAGGTCAAATGAATTAGACCTACAACAAAAAGGATGATGGGAGGAATAAGGAAAAAGTTAGGAAGGCTGTTGCTGATAAATCTTGGATGGAATGTTATGACAGTGTAGTTGGTAGATGAAATAAAGATATATTAAGGAAGAACTGGATAAATGTTGTCGTCAACTGGATGTGGGTGATGAGGGACAGACAGGAGCTGGCTGAAGTGACTAGGTGGCCTCATCCATTGCAGCAGGCCTTATTTGAACACCAGGAACACAGGGACAAAGTATCCTCCTCTGGGGAAAGACTAAGGTTAGGCAGGTTTTCAGGGCTCTAGCCAAGTGATTTGTGATTCAGGGAAGGTTTGTAGTCCTTGCAAAAAAAATAGACTGTGGTTACAGGCTGAATTGTGTCTCAGAAAATTCGTATGTTGAAGTTCTAAGCCTCGTACTTGAAAATGTGACTATTTGGAGACAGAGTCTTTGAAGAAGTAATTAAGTTAAATTGAGGTCACTGGGGTAGGCCCTAATCCAATATGAGTTGTCTCCTTATAAAAAAAAAGGAAACTTGGACACAGACACAGATGGAGAGAAGATCATATGAAGAGAAAGAGAGAAGATGACTATCTACAAGCCGAGGAGAGGGAACCTCAGAAGAAACCAAACCTGTAGACATCATAATCTTGGACGTCTAGCCTCCACTTGTGAGGAGGTAAATTTCTGTTGTTTAAGCTACCCAGTCTGTGGCACTTTGTTGCGGCAGAGTAGCAAACTGATGTATGTCCACTTGAACTTAAGCCCATTTAAATCAGAGATGGTACAGGCCATGGGGAGCCGGGGGCTAAATCATGTAGCTCAGAAAGCCGTAGGGCCAGTAGGGCCCCTTGGAGAGTGATCTTCTTGGAGAGTAAACTATTTCCTGGCTAGAAGGAATTGCATCTACTGGTAGGGATAAGCAATTCTAACACTTTTCAAATTTAATTCTCATTGGCTCAGAGGTAAGACAGAGCAGAGCTATGGGTGTAAAATCTTTAATTCTGATGCTGGGCAGACTTAGAAGCAAGTAGGGGCTGACTGACCATCTCGATATTTTAAAAGAACCAACTGGATATCAACATAAAGCAAAAAAAAGATAGGTCTAATCAGAATTGACTTGATAAACAACTTAGATATTTGTACTTGCACATTCCTTGGTTATTAGACTAAGAAATCCATATAGATACATATGTATTAATGTCTAGTCTATATACTGCATAGCTCTGCCTTCATTTCATATCCTCTGCAGTTGACCAACCATCATTCTTGCTCACTTGTATTATTATAACTTTCTCCTAACTGGTTTGACCCCTTAATGAGGACCAAGGGCAGATCCTGAAGCATGAATGGTTGCATTGCCATGATATTCTCATGTGTCTGTATATATTTGCTTAGGAATGGAATCATCTAGAAATTCTTGACTCCTTGCTCTAGTCTCCTAAGTTCAATTATAAACTTTAGATTCTTCCTTTTCAGTTACTTTTACATTCATCCTTTCTTTGTACCTTTCTACATATCCTAGTTTAGGCTGTTTTCTGGTCCTCCCTGAACTACTGCAATGGCCTATTTACTGTTCTGCTGACCTCCTGGGTCTTTCTTCATCACCTAAAGTTATTCCGCAGAAATCTTTAGAAAACATCACTTTGACCACAGTGTCATTTTTCTATTTGTTAGCCATCAACAGTTCCTGGTGCCTATAGTAACAAATTTAAACACTCTTCAGCTTAATGTTTAAGGCTTTGGGAATCTGGTCCCCTCTAATATTTTGGTCTCATTTTCATCTACCCTGGTTTTCCAAATCCTTAAATGTATTAAAGTGGTTTTTTTTAAAAGATTTTATTTATTTATTTTTAGAGAAAGGGAGGGATAGAAACATCAATGTGCAAGAGATACGTCATTCAGATGCCTCTTGAATGCCCCTAGTTGGCGAGCTGGGGATCGTGCCTGCCACCTAGGCATGTGTCCTGACTGGGAATCAAACCACTGACCTTTCAGTTTGCAGGCCAACACTCAGTCCACTGAGCCACACCAGCCAGGGCTAACATGTTTTGGAGCATTAACCTCCACATTCCCACCATGCAGCCCTGTGCTTTTTCACCCCCATATGGTTCCATTTCTTACCTACCCACTTTCCATGCCCCACCTATCCTTCAAAAACATCTTTTGTTCTTGTTTTTCTCCTAGTGTGACATGCCTTCTTTGTCTACCTGGGCTACCCACCCTTCAAGGCCAACCATAATTTCTACCACATCTTTGAAGTCTTTCCTAATCTGCCTGTCATACAATCCTCTGTGAAAGGCCACTTTGGGGCATTTTGGTGACAGATTTGTCTGAGTCCTAGGGATCATGGTTAGATAATACACAGTTCCTAATTCCCAGAACAACATGTTCTTCTTTCTTTTTATGTGCCTATTGCAATTATTATCTAAAGAATTGTCTATTAATTCACTAATAAGTGATAAATCACTAATAAGTGATATATATTAGGAAATTGTTTCTGCTTTTAATTGATAATTAAATTTCTATGATGACTTTTTAAGAAATGATTTATGTTTCTCAGTTAGACTATAGAGACTTTGCCCCTGAATGATGTAGTTTAATGTTGAGAGAGGAGAGGAATACACTATTACATACCAGGCATCAAGGTGCAACTTTCACTGGTGCTTATAATGTGACGTGGATGGCAGTTGATTTTATAGAACACACAAAACCCATGGTTTTAGAGAGATTATTACTTAGGATAAGGCTAAAGTGGATAGTGCCTATTTAAGTTCTTTTTTAAAAAAATGAGTTGATTTAAATAAAAAATATCAAATAATAGTGCTTCAAGTGATCCTCGGTATGGCAAAAACTATAGAAATGGTCTTTAATCATTAAAAGTGTTCTATGATATCACATTTTATGTCTCACAACAATCTTGCAGATTAGAAACTAAAGTCCAGAGAAACATCAGAACTTATTTCAATCACACAGCTAATAGGTCACAATGCAGGTACAGGTGTCGGCACCTACGTTTTTGACTAAAGCTCTCCAAGTTTCCCCTTTACCCTATGCTCTTTTGCGTATAGGAAGATTTCTTATAATTACTTAACTGTGCATCCGACTGGTGTTTTTATACCTTGTATCATCTCCTCAAATACATTTACTTTCTAAATTAAATCCTTCACCTCCAGAAAAATGAAAGGTGTGCCAGGATAAAACTGGTGTATTTCTAAGCACATTTATAAAACACAAGGAAAAAGATCCGATTTCCTGCCTGGCTGAATGAAACATTAATTCTTCACCTTGGCACCTCAACCTACAGCTGTAATAAGGACCGTTATGCCCAAATAGGCCCTTAAACGGAAGACCTGCTGAGCGGAGACCCACTTTCCCAGCCCTGCTCAACTGCGTCAGCTTTTCTGCCAACTGACCAGGCGGAAGCAGCAGCAGGGGAGGAGGGACTGCAGGTAGGTGGGGAGGGGATCATTTTGAAAGCCCTAAATCCCTCGCAGGGAAGAAGCAGCTGCTCCTTGTTTTTCTAACATCTGTCCCATCTGTCCCCGGGTGCACGCCACCCTTCGGAGGCTCAAGCTAGCTAAACGTGGATATGACAAGGAAGCATTTCTGAAAGCTGGTTGTGAGTGGAAATGGGCATAATTGTCACCAAAAAGTTTCTTCTATTGAGAAGAGGGTAATTGGGGTTCTTAAGGAGGATGGTTACCACCTTACTTCATTTTCTTCACAAAACATACAGCTTTATCAGGGTCGTGTTTGTAACATCACCCAAATCGGACGGTACGCCCTGAGGATATTATTTCATTAAACAGAGACACCCCTAGAGCCCAGTATTTAATTTTAACCTCTAAGGAAGCCAGGCTGCTGATTTGGAAAATAATGACACAGCATACATACTACCTTTGTGGTATTATAATGAGCTGTGCCTACCTCGCGAGCCTGGGTTTTATCACATTTAACAGCGTGTTCCTTGTATCTGACCCTCCTTCCAACGCGTTGCACCTCGAGCATGAGGGGACCTTATTTTTGTTCAATTATTTTCCAGTAGTATTCAAACCCATGGCTGGAACCTGGCAAGCATGAAATAGACATTTATAAATGAATGAACATTACGAAGAAAAAATAAACAGGATGATACATTTGGTTGTCCCAAAGCTGGTGTGGAGGGTAGGGCTTAAATTTAGACCGAGTTACTAAGGGAGTCGCAGTCCCAAAGGCCCACAGCTTCGGCTCTGGTCACCAGTGACCCAAACCGACCGGCGTCACTCGGGCTCCGCCCAAAGCTAGGCTGCTAGGATTTACGACGGCTCCGCCCCCAGGCAGCGCACAGCCACGCCCCCTTCCCGGTTGTTTCCCACCGGCGGTACGTTCCACTCGTTACAGGATGAGGGGCGGGGCCGGGAGGGCGCAGGCGCAAAGGGCAGCGGAAGTAGCGAGTAGGGAACCAGGAATGGATTCGGCTGCGCTTTGAGAAGGGCATCACGCTCCTCCTCCTCCTCCTCCTCCTTCGGCGGGAAGCTCTGGGTCGCAGCACGTGCAGCGGAGCCTAGGCTCCTCCCCTCTCCGCCCCCTGCCCGGGAGTGGCCACACGGCTGCCTTCTTCTGTGGCCGAAATGGCGCTCGACCCGGCAGGTACGAGAGCGGGAAACAGGGGTTGCTGGAGAGTCTCGGCCCAGGTCTCTAACCGCGGGCCTGTGGGCTGGGGGCCGACCTAGGAAAAATGCCGAACTCTCGAGGTTGCACCGCTTCCGCAGACGTCCCCTCCCGCCTACCGTACTGCTTAGGGTTTTTGGCCAGCCCTGTTTTCTTCCCTCCGCCACGGGCTGTCTCTCCGCCTCTTGTGGTTAGATTAGTGTTAGGTAAAGGCGTTGGGTTTCTTGTCCGAGCACTAGTACGTTTGTGGCTTGCAAACATTTTCTTTCTTCATGCGGCAGGTTCCTTCAGCCTCATTCTGTTTTTTCGCCCTGCTGGGGCACAGACTCCTTTAAATATCTGTAGGTCAACTTAAAAACAACAGTACAAAGGATCCATCACTGTGGCAAGAGGCATTTACTTTGGAAAGAATCGCCAAAGTCGTCGTCAATGTTTTTTAACTTAAGTGCTTGTATCCATTTCCATCTGCAACAGTAGTTTCAGTTCCCTTCGAATCCCTTGCTTAAGGAAGCTCACCTGTGGTATCTTTGCTTTAGGATGTTTATGTACGGATATAGTTAGGAGAGCGTCTTTTACGGAGGGAATGGTTAATTGTTCTAGTCCATTCCCTTTATTTTACGGAGATGAAAATACAAGGCATTGGAAGGAGAAATGGATTCAAAGTTTTGGAGATTCAGAACTGAAAAAAGTCACTCTGTTGGACCTCAAGGAGAAAGAAAAATATATGTCGCTGACAATACATTTATTGAACACTTTACTATCAAACGGTGTATTCTCAATTAGTCGACAATAGGGTGGTATGGTAGATACTATGATCTCCGTTTTACAGATTAGGAAACAGGATAAAGGAATTTGGAGTGTAAAAGAACTTCCAGGACATGTAATGATCATACCAGTATTGGGCCTGGTCATTGGACCAGACTTTATGGAGCAGTTAACAATTGATCTGGACTTTGAAAGATAGAATTTCTAGTTGTTGCAGTCGGCAAAGATGTGGCAGGATGAGCAAATGTGTAGGCAGGAAAATGCAAGGTGTGAGGTTTGGTCCCAGGGTGAATACCTTGATTTGGTTGGTGGAATTAAGATGAATGTCAGTGAGGGATGGGAATGGGAAGTTCAGATTGGAAGTAGATTGAGGCCTATATAATTCTGGTATTTCTGAGCCAGAAGTGACATTCATAGTAATCTCACATAGATGAGAGAATCTCACACAGGCTTTCGAGGGTCTTGATTCTTGAGTTTAGACAGGGAAATTTAGGGGAAAAAATCGACATACTTGCCGTCTCCTCTTTCTTACTGTCCAGAGTCTCTTAACCTATTCCAGTCTTGTGGTGTGCCCAGGGCCACACAGCTAATTGCTGGAAGACTCAACTCTGAATGGAACTCAGATAATTTCTCTCTTAGTCCGGTGCTGCAGGTATAGACTTCATTTGAGTATTCGTTGATTAAACAGTTGCTTGTTGAGTGCCCGTTATATGTCATGTATTGTTCTAGGCCCTAGGAAACTGGTGTATAGAACAAACAAGATTCCTGCTGGGAATAGAGCTTGTATTCTGGTGGTAGAAGAAAGAAGACAAGTCCCACCCCCCCACCTTAGACACATACTTTTGCAGATTGTGATTAACATGATGAAGAAGATAATCAGTGTCCTGTGGTAGATGGGGAAGAGAAGACTACTTTAAATAGTGCTCAGTGAAGCACTCCTTGAGGAAGTGCAGTCCAATAGGAATCTGAAGGATAAGCAGTCACGTGAAGAGGTAGGGAAAGAATATGCCAGGCAGTCAGTGTTGTAGATGCTTAAAATACTTGAATGGAGGCCAGAATGCGGAGGAGATCCTAAGGAAACATGTTGGGAAAGTAGGTAGGAGCTGGGTGCTGCAGGGGCTTGAGGGCTATGATAAGAAAGCATTTGGAGGCTTTGAAGGAGGGCATAATATAATTTTAAAGTTATATTATGGCCTAATATAATTTATGTCTTTCCGACCCTGAGTGCAGTGGCATGCATTGTCGGGGAGTCTTGAGTGAAGGAGACAGACTGAAATGGTAGAAACTGACTAGACTTGCTACTACACTGAGTAAAGGTGGGGGAGGGAAACGGAGGCATTAAGGATGGAGGCATTAAGGATAGTTCCTCAGCCGTTTTACTTTAGCGGTTGGGTGGATGGTAATAGTCACATTTCATGACAAGATCATTGGAAACTTAGAAGTGGGGATGAAAACAAGATTGGAGTGGAAAGTAAGAAAGGGGAGTCAGCAAGAAGAAAGATTTTAGACAAAATTCTTTATCTGCTTAAAGTAAAAAATACGAATGTATTGAAGCCTCCCACCACCCACACCTTCTTTTTTTTTTGGTTTTGTTCATAAGTTGAAGCATAGCTTCACATTTTGATATTTCTCTTGTTTTTTATAGTCCACCATGAGTGGTATGTGCCTTTACCGAGTAGGTAGTTATGCTAAATGAAGCTTATATAGCAAAATTTATTTTCCTTCTGGTTTATATTACACTTTTTGAGATCTTTATACAGGTTTGACTTTCATTTGATAGTAGCTTTTAAGTAACTGTAGTGTCCATTTTTCTCAAGAAACTCTGAACCCAGCAATGAGATGTAGGTTACATACTTACTTTGTATGTCATTTTTTGAAACTATTTTCCTTTTTGTTAACATAAAAGTAATAATGCCATTCTTTGTAAGTTTTTATCTGGTATAATTATGTTCATTATTTTCTCTTACTATTTGATTGCAGAGAGGAAAAGCTGGAGAGAGTCTGAAACACTCAGGAAAAGTGGCTGTGCAGAGACATTACATTTCTAAAAAGTACTAGTGCCTGGGTTGTATTCCCAAGTCTCTCACACTTCAAAGTATTCTGTGGATGATATAATATGCGGAGGAAAGGAGAACCACTGTTCTGAACTCTCCCAGTTTTATTGACTGATCTTTCAGCTGTATTTGCTTTGTTTCCCAATCTTCCTATTTTCAGAAGAGATTCTCTACATCTTTTGCCATAAATGAGACCTTTGATAACATAGTAATTATCAAGAAATATACAGTGTAGCTTATGCTTTAGTAGGACTTAAGCATAGTGACTCTTACTCCAAGTTAATAGTTTTCTTTACCAATTTATAACTCTTTCTACAGATATTGTATATTTAAAAAATCCAGTCCAGTAAAATTGAAAATTTAAAAGGTGGTTTATTTTGAATGGATAATCCACGATCATCTCTAGAAACAATGTTAAAAGTTGTGCTTGTTAAAGTAGAATTTTCATAAAGGTAAAATTATTTGTTACTTATGCAAAATTATTTACTACTGATGCAAATATGTTCTGAAGATTTTCTTCAACTTGTTAGAGAGGGAACCAGTAAAATGCAAAAAACAGTTCAAAAAACAATTGAGAAGCTAGATAAATAGACAATTTTATAGATTACTGGCTTAGATGAAAACTGGTTTATTTAAAACAGGACCATACACTATAATCGTTTGGGGCTGTCTTTTGCACCGGTCAGAAATTATTTCTTTCTCTGTTCAACGAAACTCTAGAAGTTAAATTGCCCCTAACAAGTTATAAAGTACCCCAGTGCTGTAACTGAAAGAACACTGGTGTAGGCCTTTGCTAGGCTCAGATCCAGATACATTTCGACATGATTATCTACCCAGATGACAACTCTCAGGAATCTGGGCCTGATCATTGTGACTTTCTCTAGTTAAACTAGAAGAGATTCCTTGCTCCTTTTTCTTCCACCTCTCTCTTAGCAGGGTAGCAAGTTGCCCTCCTCCCCCTGTCAACCCATGTGGATTTGTTTTCTACTTTTGTGTAGTAGGGCAGTGACAGCATGAAAGGTTTCCTTACATCAAGTATGTGTGTGTATGTGTGTCCCAGTCTGTGTGTCCATCCCTCTCCCAGAGATCTACTTAGCGGATAGTGAAGGGACAGTGATAGGCCTCGGGGTGGAAGGTAGGGTGAGGAATTTTATGAGATTGTATTCGTAGATGTAGATGTTGAAGGAATATGTGCCTTGGGAGGGCATTATTATGTGGTAGCTCTTGGAGTCATAAGGTTGCACCAGTTCTTTTAGTGGTTCCAGTGGGGGTGTTGATAGATTAGGTTTAGGGGTACCAGTACTTAGATTTACTGGCAATTTTTAATTTTTGAATTAGACATGTAAGCAGATTGGAAGAACCTTTTTCTGAGCATCATGCAATTAATATGTAAAAGATTAGGTAGGTGATTTAAAAATTTTGATTTTATGATTACTTCTGTATCTCCACAGGATCTTCTCAGACATAGACATACATACATTGTGTTACTAGAATTAAAAATCTGGTTAATTTCTACATTTTGTATATATCTAAACCCAGAGTGTGTTTGCACTAGAAAATACATTGTTTCTCTCAGTAGATTAACAAACTTCTAATGGGTGGTTCTTGGAAAGATGAAAAACACTGGCTTCAGCAAAAAAAAAAAAAAAAAAAAAAAGGCACAAGAAAGTTGAGATCAAAGAGGAGCATTTGCTGTGGTGTTGGGGGGTTTGAGTTGTCAATTCTGAAGTGTCCTGCAGACCAGTTCAAGGACTTTGAATTTCATTCTCTGAACAATGGGAAGACTGTAAGTTTTTTGAAAGGAAATTAGAGAATGTTCCTCATGTTGTGTTTATCGGACTTTTGATCAGATTGAGGTTATGGAAGTCCAGCCAGATGCTGTGTAAGTGGTGGTGTTTCTGTCTCGGAGTGTCATATCTGGAGGCATGAGGCACGTGAAGTGCCTCTGTCACTTATAGGTAGTGTGAATTCCGATCGTGCTGTCAAGGTCTTGTTCATTTCTTCTTGATATGTCTTTCCTGTCTTGCAATTAGTTAGTTATCTGTGGGCAGATCATTTAAGACCTTGTAAAAGTCATCAAAAATTCCCCATTGATTCAGCATCCATGGATGATTTTTGCCTTATTCAGTCTTTTCTGTGATGGTTGCAAAGTAATGATTCTCTACATCCAGTATTCTCTCCATGTTTATTAGGTGGTTGACATTTTGCTGTTAGCAAGAGATCACTGTATTTCTTGTTTATTTATAGATTTATTGTTGGTATGGACTTAACTAATTCCTGTTTTATCAGTAGTTTATAATTTGTTAGCATATGTAATTATTTTGGTGCTCACATTTTCTCAGAGTTGGCCAGTCAGAGTTCCTACAAACTAGTTTCTGGGTCCTTGTGATGTGCTCCTATTATTATTATTATTATTATTATTGAGCATTTCTTGTATCTACTTGGCCCATCCATAGAATTAGTCATTTCTCTGACAAGCCCCGGTTCCTTTTATTGGGACATGATATTAAAGAACAAGATCTGGGCACCAGATCTGGGTACCATATGCAAGTGCTTTATTAATGGAGTGCTCTTAGGAAGAAAACCTGTGGAGTGAGGGGAACAGAAGAGGGACGGGGAGGAAGCTCAGCAAGATGATTTTGGGGAAAGCCTGTCTCAGCCTAAACAGCTTTGGTGCATGTTGGAGTACAAGGTTTGTCCTGCATTGGAGGCAAGGGCAATTGCTGGAGGCAATTGCCCACTGCAGGAGCTGGGAGAGGGCGCAGCATCAGGAAAAACTGCACAGTAGGACCATGTCCGAGGACGGTCCTGAGGAAGGTGCAGGTATAAATGCTTCTGTATTCTCTCCTAAAGGAGGGATACCAGCTGTACCCTAAAACTAATATATATGAACCTATTAGGAACCTTAGTTTGGGTAGTGAGAATCTGTGTAGTGATAGGTCAGGTTGGAAGGGCTACTTCAGGAATATACACATACACACAGATGTGTGTACAGCATCCAGATGCAAAGTGTTGTGGGGTTGTGGTAAAACAGTTTGAATATGAATCACATTGGCTTAAGATATACCTAACATGTGCCAAACTGTGCTTTGTTATCTTGCCTCTAGGCAATTTGACAAGCTATTTCTGCCTTGTGGAATTTTCCATCTCTTCCCTGTTCCCAAATCTGTCTAACTCTGGTTCATTTTTCACACCTCACTTTTAACATCAGTTTTATAGGAAGGTTTTCCTTATTGTTACCACACCCGATCTTGCAAAAAATTAAAAAGATATTTGGAATGAAAAAAAAAAGAAACACCAAGCTATCAAATAACCGGGTATAGAGTTTCTTTCATTCTAGATACAAAGTTTTTTTTTTTTTGCTTGAGAAATAAAAGGAGACCTAGAGATGGGATGTGTCTATATCAAATCATGTGAGAGATGAAGAAAATCAGGATGTGAAAATGGGAATATCCTGCCTGGGCAGTAAACAGTAAATATTTTTTGTATGATCTCACTTCTTTAATGAGCTCAGTTGCAAACTAGGTGATTAGAAAGGATAGGACAGTTAATTACACTTAGTAAGACATTGCCCCCCAAGCCCAGGGAGGCATGATCCTGTTATGGAAACAGCACCGAGTTGAATTTGGGGGGTAGTACTACTGCTTTATGGTTTTAGACTTTGCCATCAACCTCATGCCCTTAGAGGATTCTAGAAGGTGTGATCTGAGGTTTGAAGATGAGGGGCAGGGAGAGTGAAATATTTCAGATAATTGCTAAGGCTGCTTCACTCATTTTTGGTTGTATACACTGGGAATTGGTCTTAGTGTATAGTGGTCTGAGTCAGGGGGTTCTTGACTCAGCACAGAAATTTCACCACAGGAAAGGGCAGCTTAAAGTTTATGTTTCATTTACTGGATTATTATCATTATTTTGATATAGGGGTGTTAATGGCATATTTTTAGAAATCTCTAGGTTTATAGATGTTATATATGAGAAATGTTACTTTATACCTGAGACAAGTGGAACAAACAAAACTGTGCCGAAATAAGAATGTCGACAACCTTTTCCACCGTCCCCAGTTACATATTTACATTTTTAAGAAAAGAGCCTGAAGGAAAAAAATTTAAGAATGTGGTATTTTCTATTCCTTATTGTATTTTTCTAAAGAACTGTTACTGGGCAATTTGTGCAGATGAAAGGATGTGTTAACTAAGCATGAATAGTTGAAATACATCCTTTTAAATGTTTATGCTGCAGAATAAGGAACCTTTCTTGTTTCACTCCTTAGTGTATATACACTCCTAGTGTGGTGATTAGTATGTAGTAGGTAACTAATAAATACTTGTTAACAGAATGGATATCTGTAATTATCAAATGTTGAAACTTTTAAATGTCATTTATTAAAGTTTTATTGCATATTTATCACATGCTAGAAGTTGTAGTAATAGAGATGAATTAGGCATGATCTCTCACCTCGTTAAAAAGTTTAGTTTCATGCGGTGGTTCTTAATCTAGCCTCATCTTAGAATTACCTGGGGAGCATTTAAAAATACCAGTGCCCAAGTTTTACCCCGGCATTTCTGGTTTTACTGGTCTGTGGTAGGGTGCAGGCATCAGAATTTTATAAAGACCCCTCGATGGTTGTTAGATGTGGCCAGAATCGACAGCTTTTGGTACCAGAATCTGTCCTAGTGTAGTTGGGCTGCCATAAGAACATACCATATAGACTGGGTGGCTTAAATAACAAAAATTACTCGTTCAGAGTTGGGGAGACTGGGAAGTCCAAGATCAACGTGCTGACCGATTTTGTTACTGGGTCTTCCCCTTACAAGGCCGCCTATCAAATTAGGGCCCTAACTATATGACCTCATTTAACCTTAACCTCATAAAACCCCTATCTCCAAATATAGTCATACGGAGGTTGAGGGCTTCAACATGAATTTGGGGGGTGAAGTCGGGGATACAATTTAGTCCATAGCAGCCACTGATCTGTCAGGAGAAGATTATACAGATAGTGTGATGTGAAATATTGTAAGTCCAAATGTGATTAGAGCTATAGTATTGATGACCACAAAATCTTGGGGTTAGAAGGAGAAGTCTCTTTCAGGTACTGGGGTCAGGGAGAACTTGGGATGGAACTGGTGTATTCAATTATGGATAAGTAATCTTTCATAAGAAAATAGAGGGTAGAAGCTAGACAATGAAGACAGAAGATTGAGCTGGAGTTTGACTTTACCAGTTATTTGCTGGGTTATGTTGCAAGGTTGCTTTGCACTTTATGTACCTCAGCTTCTTTGTAATACCCATCCTTTTCTTCTATGATCCCTTCCTTCCTTCTGCAAATATTTATTGTGCTTCTTCTGTGTATTATGTAGATGTAAGCTGATTTTTGGGGGGTGAGGAGGGTAATATAACCACTGGCATGGCAGAATGAAGATTTGAATTGTAGAAATGTTAAGCTGGAATTGCGATGCTGGTGGGACCTGGGAATTACCAATATATTCTTGGAAATGTGGTAAAAGTAGTTTTGCAGATAGAGACAGGCACCAAGAACTCAGCATAATAAACACAGTCTAAAAATAGAGCCTTGTGGGGTTGCCACAAAAGGAAGAGGAGCAGATCTCTATCTTGGGAGCGTTTATACTTTTTCTAATATTATTACAGTTGTCCAGAATATTTTTGAGACTCCTTTAAAATTTGTCTTCAGCATCCATAGTATATTGACCATAATATCCTCCTTTTGTTCAAAAAGTGAACTTGAATTTCAGCCGGAGTTAGCCAAAACCAAGGTGAAAGTGGGAGATGCTTGTCATGGGAAATGCTACTGCCACACAAAGTTATATTATGGGGAAAAAAGTTATATTATGGAACTGTTTTTCAACAGTTATGGAATTGTTAACTCAAACTGGTTATATTATGGAACATGTTACCTCAAACTGTTCCGAAGGCTATGCCAAGAGAGGTATTGTGATTGATTGGAGCAAAGGTCAAATAACTTCTTGAAATAGAAAAGTAATTTCCCCACTCCATTATCAAAGTGATACATGTTTCTTTATATAAATTTAGTGAACTGTTGTAAGATGAAGAAGAAAAACCAGTAGAGATAGGGTGGCCAGAGGCATTGAGGAACATTCATAGATTTGAGAATAGTCTATCATGTTCTACATGTACATTACAGGAAAAATAAGCAGGCTGTTATTGCTGAGAAGGCACAGGCATGCTGTCCTTGATTGCTTTCTCAGATATTTACTTCTGTCTCCCATAATACTGCTGACTTTCTAATAGATATCGGTGGGAAACTCTGCTTGTAGGAAAGATAGTCTTGAAGTTTTACCAAAGAAATGAATGTAAAACCTTTTTATTTAAGAAATCGTGATCTCTGGAGATTGCAGCATGTGTCTAAAACTGGCATGTCTTATTGCATAAGTTGATTTCCTGCTTTGGTCTACTTTGAGATTTGTTGTCTCTTTCTGGCCTCATCTTGGTTAAAGTAATGTGGGTGGAAGAGGAAGTTTTGATACCTAGCATTGTGCAGAATCTGAGGTCCAAGAAATAGATGCTTTTGGGAAATGGGCACATTTAGAGTCAACTGGGTGTTTAGTTACAATGAAAGCTGACAGGACGAAGTTCAAGTGAAGCTTATGACCGTAGGGCATAGGTGGTATCTGAGCCAAAAACTAAGCAGAAATATGCACATCTGCCTCATTGAGGTGCTTTTCTTTTTTGGTAAGAGTTTGAACTTATAAAAACAATTAGATTGTTGCTGATTGACTGACCCTTACAAGGTATTTTTCAGCCAACTGACAAATCACTCCTTTTGCCTCTTCTAAACCAAAATAATTTTCTCCATGGCATGAATCAGAGAATCAGAATTCCATTTAACTTTACTTTCTGGTAAAAGAGAGAGAGAGAGAGAGAGAGAGAGAGACATAACTATTATGTAGTTGTGAATTTTGCTTCACAATGGTGCTTCTAAAACAAACAGTTCTATGGGGTGTTGAACCTTTGGGCTTCTCTGGGCCGCACTGCAAGAAGAGTTGTTTTGGGCCACACATTAAATATACAAACAGGAACAAAAACTGATGAGTGAAAAAAATGTTTTAAGTATATTTACAATTTTGTTGGGCTGCATTCGTAGCCATTCTGGGCTGAATGCAGTTGGTCAGCGGGCCGTGGGTTGGACACCGTGGGCTGGACACCCTGGGCTTCTGTGCTTCAGCATGACTGGCTTCTCATATGAGCTTGTTTGCTGAAATCCCTTAAATAGGCCACCTTCTCAGGTGTGTATTGGTGTTGTGGAAGAAGATGCAGGACCTTTGTTCCATGATCTCAACATTGCCATTTTATCAGAGGCTTGGGTTCTTTCACCTCTGTGAGCATCTACTTCTTCTGCAAAAATGGAATCAAAATACTTATCTGGGAGGGTTAGGATGAAGACGATAGGCCATTATCACTCCCACCTTGAGGTTTCATAAACAGAGGCAGGCTGGAATATTGGGGGGCAGATGGTGTAATCTCTCCTACTACTGGTTTTTATTTTTGTTAGTTCAAGTATGACTTAAAGCACAGGTGGCAAATACAAGGCCTGCAGGCCAAATCCGCCCTCCACCTTGTTTTATCTGGCCCGGCACCTTGTTTCTACCCAGCAGTGCCAAGCTCCTTGCCCCTAGTAAAGGAGTAATTACATGTATACAGTCCTAAAATTACATTTGGCCCTTTGAAGGCAACCATGAGGCTGATGTGGCTCCCGATGAAAATGAGTTTGACACCCCCGACTTAAAGGGAAGAAGGTAGGAAGAACACTGATCGCTATCTTCATTTTCCCTCTCTAAGAATATCTGCCCAGCCTACCCACTTCATCCTTTTACACTGTCACCATAGCAAGAATATATGAACAAGCTGGTGAGAACATGAAAATCTGCTCAGAAGCATCCATATCTTTGTCCTTTTGAGGGAAACTGGAGTGTGCTTATAGCTTCCTGGTGTGAAGGCAGTGATTGTGAGTTCTGGCCTCGTGCTGTGAGTGATGCCATCTGCCTGGGCCTTCATTTGGAGATGCTTGCTATGAAGTAAAGAAGAGGGACCTAAAGATCAGAATCGTTGCTAATGAGGAGACTTGTTCATTTACTACAAAGTTTTCTTGTCTTTCCTCCAGAGTAAATAATAGCATGGAAATATCTTTAGGAGCAAATGATACTAGGAAGTTAAAATATTAAAAAGGGACAGTGTCTAGGTAAGAATCAATTTAGTTAAGTTAAAGCAATTTTCTTATTGAAAAGGCACACCTTGCCCTTTAGGTGTCACTTCTTTGCAGTAGAAGATCTGTAATACTCTGATTTGCTTCACTGTTCTCTTTGTGGATTCATAGCAAGTGCTGTTGTCAGTAGCCTTGTAATCTAGTGCTGCCATATTTGCAGGAACATGTGAGCCCCAGAGCAAAATCTGAGCTAACAAGTTCACCCAGTGAAAAAGGTGAAAATTGACTTTCAGGTGGTGATAGAATGTTGAGAAGTTAGAGCTTTGGAAATTTTTCCTGGTGGCATTATTCTGATTCTTAATCTCCATATAAATTCATATGAGTATGTAGTAGCAAACTCTCAAACTTTGATTTTCTTCTTTTGGTAAGCTCCTGTATAGATGGATAACATATATGCATCACTTTGACATTGAAGGCACTGTAATTTTATGAATAAAAGCTCCATCTGTAATATTTGTAGTATTGGAGATAGCTCTGAAATACGTATAAAAACATAATTAATTAAAAGTTGATATGTAATGGTTAGTATGCTGCAAGATTGAAAAATCTTTAGTGGAATTTATTTATATACTGGAAAGCCTGTCATTTCTGACTTAACATCCTAATCAAGACATCCTTTAGCCTGTACCTTTCTCAACTCCGCAGATAACCAGTGTTCTAATTTTTATCACTATAGATTAATTCTATGTATTCTTGAGTCATGCAGTATGTAGTCTTGTGTCTGGCTTCTTTTTTCTAAACAATTTTTGAGATTCACCCATATCGAATGTATCAATACTTGGTTTCTTGGTATTGCTAAGTAGTATTCATCCATTGGGCATTTAGTTTTTTTCTAATTTTTAAACAGACTTGTACAAATTGTTTTCTGGACATATGTGTATTTTCATTCATCTCATGTAAATGAATACCTAGGAGTGGAAAATAGGTTGGGTGTATATTTAACTTCATAACATCGTGAACAGTTTTACAAAGAGGTTTACGATTTCACACTCCCACCAGCAATATACGCAAGTTCCAGTTTCTCCACATTCTCCCTAACATTTGGTGCTTTCAGTGTTTTTAATTTTAGTCATTCTGGTGGGTGTAAATGATATCATGGGTTTCATTTGCATTTTCTTAATGACTGGTGATTTTTAGCATATTTTCATGTATGTATTTACAATTTGTATATCATTTTGAAGTGTCCATTTAAGCCTTTTCTCCTATTTTTATTGAGTTCTTTGTATTTTTGTTATTGATATGCATGAGTTCTTTATATATTTGATTCAAGTCCTTTGTCAGATATATGTGTGTGTGTATACATATATATGGATAGTGAACACTTTCTTCTGGTTTGTGGTTTACTTTTTAATTTTGTTTAATGGTTTTAATTTATGATCCATAGAATATTAATTTTTCTGGGTTCTGTAAATTTGGGGGTCAGAAGGTTCAGATTGATTTTATCTTCATGTTTATCCAGGTCCTTGTTGAAAATAATTTTATTTTTTCATTGACTAGTCTTGGTGCATTTGTAAATTGGCTGTATATTTGGAGAAGTATTTTGGGACTCTCTTTTGCTGTAGCTTGGTAGTACATCTTTCTCATAAGGTAGTGCAAATCATCCAAATTTGTTCTTCTGTTTCAATGTTGTTTTGGGTATTCTAAGTCCTTGGGTTTTCCTTATACATTTTAAAACTTAAAAAAAATATAACTAAATTTTGAACTAATTTAAATGCATCAAGCTGCAAATTAGTGCCATTTCCATGGATCTGTTCTCCAGCTAGGTTCCCTAATGATACTGTCTTAAATAATCATAGTACCTGGCTGCAGTGAGTGTGATAGTGCCTTTAGAGGGGCACCCATTGACATTGGGGGAGAAACATCTTGCTTTTTTTTAATGTATAAAGCACTGTTGTACATACAGTTTGTAAACAGATATACTGTGTATCTGTGATAGTAACATTTCATAGGCGGGCATTAGGAAATAATGTCCAAGAAGGCTCCTTTAGGGGAAAAAAGGAGAAAAGGTTGGGATACAGCTATAATTAACTGTAACTAAGGAAACCAGAATTGATGTTAGTATAATACTGTCTACCCAGGTACATGTCTTAGCCGAATTTCCCCAGTTTTTTACATGTACTGTTGTGTATGTGTAGTTATATGGCATTTTATTACATGTGAAGATTCAGATAACCATGATAACAGCTATTTAGCACACAGAACTACTATATCAGCATCAAAAAACCTCATTATCCCTTAATACGCCACACTGGTTCCTCAGCTCTAACTAGTGGTGACCAGTGATTTGGTTTCCATCACTAGTTTGGTCTCTTTTAAGAATCTCATGTAAGTGGACTCATTGAATAACTAATGACCCTTTGAGATTATCTTGTTTTCATTTAGTATAATGCCCTGGAGTCCATCCCAGTTGCTGCTGTTATATATCAATAGTTTATCCCGGTTTATTGCTGAGTAGTATTTTATTTTCTGGATGAACCATTGTTAATCCATTCAGCAGGTGAGGGACTTTAGGATTAATTTCTTATTTTGGCTGATACTGATAAACCTGCAATGAACATTTGTGTACTGGTTTTTGTGTGAACTTAAGTTTTTATTCCTCTAGGGTAAGTCCTAAGGAGTATGTTTGCTGGGTCATATGGTAAGTCTAAGTCATAGTAAATTCTTTCATGTTTATTAAGATTTGTTTCATAGCCCAGCCTATGGTTTCTCGTGGTAAATATTAAGCTGTTATTGAGCAGAGTATTTATAAATGTTAGGTCAAGTTTATTGATGATGTTGTTCAAGTACTTTACAGTTTCAATATTTAAATTTAAATATCTTTTTCTATTCTCTATATCACATTTGTACATCATGGATTCATTTTTATTTTATCAGAATATGTTGTCTGTTACTTCTTCTAGCCGTTTTTTAAAAATATTTTATCTATTTATTTTTAGAGAGAGGGGAAGGGAGGGTGAAAGAGAGGGAGAAAAACATCAGTGTGTGAAAGATAATCTGTCAGTTGCCTCTTACACGTCCCCAACTGGGGACCTGACTTGCAACCCAGGCTTGTGCCCTGACTGGGAATTGAACCAGCGGTCCCTTGACTTGCGGTCTGGCACTCAATCCACTGAGCCATACCAGCCAGGGCCTTCTGGTGGATTTTATTTTACAAAATTCACAACATTATCATCCATTTTCCTTGCTCTTCTGTAATGTGTTTTTACCACAAGGAACGGAGTCTTAATTCCCCTCCACTTGGGTATAGGCTGTCCTTAGTGATTTGAAGTCATTACAGTGTAGCTTGAATGGTGATGCATGGCTTCATAACAGCGTCCGAAAAGGCCTTCCCTGCTTCCGCTCCATTATCTTGGAAGGCTTGTTCTCCAGCCTTTCTTTTTCAGATTGCCCCTTCTCATAACCTACCAGCTGTGCTGTGAGAAGTCAAACCAAATGAAGTGGCCAGGCATAGGTGCTCTGGTTTACAGTCCACATTGAGCCGGTCCTTTGGCCACTCCAGTCCAGGCGTCAGATATGTAAGTGAAGAAAGAAGTCATCTTGGAATTAAATCCTCCAGCTCCAGCTTTTGCAGCTGTTGAAATCAACAGCTGTCATTCGACTCTGCTCAGATGAGGCCTGAGACATGGTGAGGCAGAGGGGTCAATTCTGCTCTGCCTTCCTGAATTCCTGACCTGTAGGGTCCCTATACAATGCTTATTTTACATCACTGAGTGTGATGAGTGGCTTGTCACACAGCAGGAGGGATAAATTCTTTTTCATTAGAGTTTGAAAGAGGTAAACTTGACAGACCTTACTGATCTGAAAATATCTTTAACTTTACTCTTAATTGGCTCAGGAATTTTTGGATATAAAGTAAGTCTCAGAACTTGAAAGTTATTTCTCCGCCCTCTTGCAGCATCCACATCTTGTCAGTGAAACATGTAATTTGATTTTCATTCTTCTGCATGGGTTATGTTTTTTCCCTTTGGAAGCTTTCAGGATTTTGGACCTTCAGACATTTCATCTAAGTGCATGTAGATAATCTATGGCCCATTTCTGTCCCCAAACTCATGTCTTTTATTTGCTTCAATATGTTTATTGTACAAATTTTAAAGTACTATTTTCTGTATTCTTTAAACTCTTTTAGGAGTTGGTTACTTCTTGATTAATTACAGTTAGTTTCTCCCTTTAACTGTGTTGTGCTTCATCAAATTAAGGTGATGTCTGGTTATTTTGTTGTTGGCTTTTGTTTGCTTTTTGAGATGACTTGTTATTCTCTCTGCAAATACTGTATCAGTCCGTAGCTACCTGCATCCAGAGGTTGTTGGGAACCACATAGTACTAGGAAAAGTTTAGAGGTTCCTAGCCTTCCTATGTGTTACTAGATGCTGGGAAACTTCCTGATCTACTTTTGGGATAATTACCCGTTACTTTCTTTACCCATGGTCTAAAGGCAGCAGAAGTGATTCACCTGGCTCCTTCCTACTCACGTATTTCAACCAATAGTGTTTTAGTTTCTTCAAGGGAAATCTTTTGCTCCCCATTTTTGCTGTTTCAGAGCATGGAGCAACACTCATTTTTTTAAAATCCTCTCCTAAGGATATGTTTATTGGTTTTTAGGGAGCAAGGAAGTGGGGGTAGAGAGAGAGAGAGAGAAACATCAATGTGAGAGAGAAGCATCAATTGGTTGTCTCTTGTACTACGTGCCCTGACCGGATATCGAGCCCACAACCTTTTGGTGTATGGGAGGACATTCCAACCAACTGAGCAACCTGGCCAGGGCAACACCCACTTTTGATGTCAGTTTTTCTCTGGGGGGAAAAGTCTGTGGTAAAATGACTGCCTCCTGGAATCTGATCTCATCTGCCTTTTGTCTTTTAGAGATTCTTCAGTTTGGGGCCCTGAAGACACATACCCTCTGCCTCTCAGGACTGTAGGAATTTAAGGAGCAGGTGGGACCCTGGAGCAGGTGCTCAGTCTGCCACTTTAGTCTAATTGTGGTAGTTGTGTTTAAAATGCACAGAGATCTCATGGGCTTTGTTTTTATACGCACACACAGTTCCACTTTTTCTTCTGCCAGTTCTGGCCTTCTTAGGCTACTCATATTACTAAATAAATTATTCGTGTGTCTCTTAATTTTGGGTCTCATTATCAATAAAAATCACCTCTCTTTGAATATCAGTAAAACTCTTCTGGTGGGTTATATTAATAAGGAAAAATTATAATATTTAGTCTGTGAGTTAATTTTGACAAGATTACATGGAATTGTTATAAAAATACAGCAATATAGTCTGCAGATATTTTTAGATGTTGCTTATGTCTGTGACATTTTTTTCTGTTGTATATAAAAATAATTTGGAATGATTTCAGTGACTAAAGTAATTACAGTTTTTGAGGTTATAAAACAGTCAGTTTTTAATATATTTGCACACGCTTTAATTTAAGTAAACCAGAGTGCTTATTTTTCTCCTAAACAGGTGATGTACTTGTGACTTTAGTATATTAAAGAAAGCTCTTTTTTTTTTCAGAGCAGCATCTCAGACATGTCGAAAAAGATGTTTTGATCCCTAAAATAATGAGGGAAAAAGCCCGAGAGAGATGTTCTGAACAAGTTCAAGGTAAGATTCAAATATTCATATAAAGATCAAATACATTTTTTATAATATGATCTGAATTTAATCCTTAGAGTCAAGTAGTCAATGAATTAATATGTATGAATTGCTTCTCACCCTTTCCCTGAGATACCAGGGTTTCAGCTTTCAGAACTTCCAGGCGGTATTCAATTCATTTACAATTTAAAAATATTCTCTCAAATTATTAGTAAAAATCACTCCCCCCAAATATAAAGTTACATGTAGAGAAAAACTTAGTATGAGTGTTTTGGAGAAAGAAGTTACTATGGTGGTTTTGATAGAGAAAGAAGAAACATAAAATGTAACATGTAACTGGTTTTCATCTATCAACATATTTATATAGGTACAGTATATATTCTAAGATGATTTTCTTTGGTGTCATTGTGTATTACTGAATCGTTGATGGAATCCCAATAGTACTTACAAAGAGTCTGTTGTTGTTGTTTAATGTTTGCAAGTGGAAGCTGTTTTAAATGTAAGCACTGACACATAGGCATGTTGTTTTTTGGAGAATGTTTTAAAATGTGTTTCATAGAATACTGCTGTACTCTGTAAATCTAGAGTTGTTTTTTGATTAATATGTAAAGTGAAAAGGTAAGCAAAGCAGTGGAAGGTACAATATGAGGCTATAATGGTGGGTGATTAGAAAAACAGGTGGGAATATTACTATAGAAATGTCTTTTAAAAATAGGCTACCTCTGCCCCTGACCAGTGTGGACCAGTTGGTTGAGTGTAATCCCACAAAGTGCAAAGTTGCAGGTTTGCTTCCCCATTGGGGCACGTTCCTGGGTTGTAGGTTTGGTCTTTCTGGGCTCTTGTGAGAGGCAACATATTCGTGTTTCTCTTATAGATGCCTCTCACCTTCTCTTTCTCCCTTCCCCTCTCCCTAAAAATAAAGAAATAAAATCTGGGGAAAAAAGCTACCTCTTAGAATGGATATCCAAAAAAAAAAAATAGTTGTAAAATTTCACTGATGTAGGCCGTTTTCCTGGCTCCCTTTCCCGACTTTCCCCTGTGGTCTTCATTGAGGGACCACAGTAACTTTTAGCACAGGTGATGGCCGCACCTTCCCTGCAAGTTTCTCTGCAGGGGAGCCAGGCTGTGTCTGTCAACTGCAGTTTTGTGACTTTGGACGCTAGGAACATTTCCATCCCTTGGATAGTATCTTCTTAGAGAATGGCCTTGCTATTAATAAATGGAGGCAGTAAAAAATGAAAAATATTTCCTCAGAAGTTAACATTATATGATGGTCATTCGTGTTTCTTAAATGATTTACTAGGACATACCAGTTTTAAATCCATTTATAAATTTATAAATTAGATTGAAATTAAATCCATCCATAAATGTATTAATAAATTACTAATAATTTATTAGTATCATTCTGTGGTATTACTCTTGCTTCCATTATGAATTAGTTGTGTATTCAGAGTACTTCCTTTCACCCCCACCCCCTTAGGTGTCAGGAGAAATGAACCCATTGGCACCCGCGGGCAGGGTTCAGGGCACATCTGGCACTGGCAGGTGTCGTGCTGATAGTCTCAAGAGATAATCCTCCACTTGCCTCATAGAACTTTAAAAAATATATATATCCTGATTCGAGTGGGGGAGAATAGCACTTAAAAATCAATAATAAGGTTATAGGGTTAGGGTCACCTTTTCACTACTGGAAAATTTACTTTAATAAGTAAATAGCTTAAAGTTATAAATAAATATGAGTTGTATTTATGCAGTTTTCTAACACATTACTCTGATACCTGGAATGAAAGAAAGCTTCTTACCTCTATGATATGGATGAAAATGCAGAACTATTGTACAGCTTTGGGTTTCAGAACTGTTCTTACTCTTAGGTAATGAAACTTTGTTTTTGATTTTTGAAATGAAAGAAATATGGTATAAATTTAAAATTTCATTTGTGTTCCACAACTACTATATTGTAATGGTACAGGAGAAAATGTTTAATTTTTGCTTTCGTATCAGAAGTTGCTTAGGCTGTTGACAGGGTTATGTTTCTGTTTAGTGAATATACTTAAAATCTTCTGGAGACTAAAAGCATCTTAAAATTAGGGTTATTTTAATTTATTTGTAAGTTTTAGAACATATTATGACAATTGATTTTTGAACATTTGAATTTTTATAGATAATCGTATATTGATTTTTTAGGCCATCTGGTCCAAAACCGTGTTTTAGAATCTAAAATTGATTATTTTATAAGTGGAATAACCTTTGATGTTCTCCCTGTTTAACCGTGTGAATTGGGAAAGAACATACACTGGTGTCACTCAAGTGGCGGGACAACAGCTACGTTTACACTGAACAATAAAATGTAAACTAGAATCAGGATAACTTCCACTGTAGTTTATTTACTATCTATCACCTTTGCTTTATTAAATAATTATAGGGTCTTATGTAAAAGCATTACACTTTGTATAGTTCTTGGGTAAAGATACAGGAATTTTAATAAGTGATCTGACTTTCTGCTAAATACCTGAAACATGAGTATGTAGGAAAGGTTTTCTGGTTGATTTTTTTCATGTCATTTCAACCCAGTTGATCATAAGGATTGGGTCAGACTGCCAGCAACTTAGGTTTGTGAAGGGAATGGAACAGCTTTTCCAGGGACAAAGAGAAATGAAATCACTTTCAGTGAAAGCAAGATGCCTCATTATAGTCACCAACAGCAGTTATTGACAGCTACACTTCCTATTAACAAGGAGCATTTAACTAAGAGTTTGGCTGTTGGATCTTTGGACTTGATCTAATTTGCTAGCATTAATTAGTTTCTTTTGAGCACAGACACTTGGTGCTCACAGCTATAGATTTGGAGGGCTAATTAGGATAGAAAATTGAACAGAATGGGGTAAGGCATTAACCTTCAACCATTACCAGCTGGGACACTGATAAAGACCACAGAGTCCAAATGCTCCCTATTGATGTGAAGAGTACCCTAATGAATATCAATTTCAGCCAGGTTGCTATATTCTTACTAGTTCTCTCTTCATTATAAATTTTAACCAGCTTCCATGATACCTTTATTATCTATATATACACTATTGGTTTTTATTATACACTGATTTAGTCTGAGTTGCACATTTCACCTTATGTTTTAAATATAATTAAAATCTATGTTAAGTAGCAGATAATATTTAGAGTGTTTCATCATTATATATCCCAATAGTAAAATTTAACTTTTATCTACAATGCCATGATTCTAATTCTGTAATGAATTTTTATAGTCACAGTAACACTGCTGCCATTTCAATACAATGAAAATTATAACCAGAATCAAGAACATCTTAGCTTTTGTATGACAGTTAAGCAGTTTTTATTAAACTGGTGTCTACTTGAAAATCTTTCCTTTATAAAATAGATATAGTTATTTATTTATTCTTTTTTTAGAGAAAAATAGTCAACACTTTTACTTTTGGAACTTAACTTTGATTTGATGAGTGAAGATGGCTTGACCTGTGGATTACATTCAGGATTGGGAAGCCTGATCTTCCTATTGTATAAACTCTGACACGATTATAAACTCTGTTAATAAAGCACACATTGAAAGAAAGGCTATTGAACAATTGATTTAAATAGAAAATTCAACTTTATAATATTTTTCTTTTGCCAGAGATATTACTGGCTGTGAATAGAGACATTAAAATAAATGGCCAAAGTGTGCTGGTAGACATTAACACAGTGGACACTGAGTACATCGGGAATGGAGCTGAAGGAAAATTCTAGAATGCCCACTCTCCCTTCCATTTTATCCTCCTCCTAAAAGCCAAACTGGAAACCCCATTCCACCAAGCATGATAGTGGAATCATTGCTTTTCCTTGGATCTGGGAGTTGCCAACTTGTGGTGTTTTAGGAAAGTGATTTATGACCTCTGGGGGTCACTCTCCACTTGGTGACTTTTCCCATGTGCTTGACTCACTGCTAACTTAAGGATTTATATTTTCTATATTAGTAATATTTAAAAATATTTTTGTTACATATGTTACTAAAGTATGCATTCTAGTATTATAAATTTCTCTCCTGGAAATAGAGCCTCCATAAAAGAAAGAGTCACTGAATTGCTGTGTTTTGTAAAATTTCCTCATTATATTTGCTTTCTTGAATTGCATAGTTGGCATTTGATATCAAGCCTTTTGCTGAGAAATGAAGTTTACTTTAAAAATGATGAGGGCTTTTTTTTTCTTTTGCCATGATCAAGACCAAAAAAGTACTATGTCTTTAGGGATGGCTCTGAACTTTCTATAGCCTAGCTATTTTTTCTTATCGACTCCTATTTCTCCTATGTCATTTTCTTCTGCTGCAGTGCTTTTGATCTTAGAAATTATGTCAACAGACAAAAAGGTATGTGAATGGACAAAAAACAAAATCAAATTAAGAATGCTAAGGATAGTCTTTCAGAGGTTTGCAGGTAGAAAACTACAAAAAAATCATGAAAACAAATTGGACACTGTAAATGAGCAAAGTAATCAGCCTTATCTCTGTGTTACTTGAACCTGCCAGAAATTTCATTTGTTGTTTGAATTGTGCCATTACCACATGTATTTTTGCTGTATAACCAGTTCACCAATGTTAACCAACACTGAAGTAGAAATGTGACATACCTTTACACTGTTTTGGAGGTATTAGGAGGATAATATATAAAATCACCAAACACAGTGCTGTCTGTTAAATATATTATGTATGTACTGTAAGAGATATGAAGAGATATAAGGTGTAGTTGATCCCCCTTGGAGCTACAACAGACTGTGTTGGGTTGCTCCCAGCCCTGAGTTGGGTGATCTGCTAGGAAGATTCATAAGACTCAGCACACAGTCGTATTTGTGGCTAAGATTTATTCCAGTGAAAGGATTCAAGTCAAACCAGCAGAGGGAAAAGGCACATGGCGTTGAAGTCCAGAGGAAACCAGACCCAGGCTTCCAAGTGTCCTCTCCCAGTAGAGTCACTCAGGGTGTGCTTAATTCTTCCAGCAATGAGTTTTGACAACGCGTGTGAAATGTTGTCCACTAGGGAAACTTGTTTGAGACTCAGTCCTCAGAGTTTTTACTGAGACTTGGTCACATGGGCAGCCTCTTCCTAGCATGCACCAAAATTTCCAACTCCCAGAAGGAAAGCAGGTGTTCAGCATAAACCATATGGTTTGCACAGTTTAGGCACAGTGAGCCTCTTCTTTCGAGTAGGGAATGTTGGGGACGCTCCCCGGATTCAAGTTCTCAGATACCAGCTAAGGGCCAGCCTTGCAAGCAGCTCTTTCTAATGATAGCAGTGTCAGGCCTGCCATGTTAACTTTTTTCTGCAAATGTTCATAATAAAGGTTAATAAAAGTAAGTTAACAATAAGTATTTGCGTGTGCTGTCGTCATGCCAGTAGCATCACGAGTAATAGACCTGTATCAATCACAAACACAGCTGACTTGTTTTACAGCTGAACGAAGTTCACACTGGTCATTACTCATTGGTTTCATAGTTCTCATTTACATTGAACTCATACCTCTATTGTAGGACTAAATGGCTTATTGTGATTGTTTTGTTTCTGAATACCAAAGTAATTTTGTAATAAAATTATCTATAATTTGACATAAATAATCTTGAATAAAATGGCTAGTTGTTTTCTCACTAGCCAGAGAAAGGTTCAGTATGTTTTAGTTTTGAAGTAAGTTCAATTTTAAGTGCTAAGTCTTCTAAGTGACTAAATTAGCACTGAATTTTGTCCAGACAAATGGATTTAAGATTTTAAGGAACTAATTTATGCAACTCATCTTTGAAGGCATGAGTGTGAAAAGTATGTATTTGAATACAAAAGCAAAGAATTACATGCCTTGAAAGTTTAGAGATATCATTAAAATGAGTAAATATTATTAGTATAAAATGAGTTATAACTGTTCTGCTAGTATATCATTAACAAGTTTTTATTATTTTCCTAGTTTTCATAGACATTAACTTTCCATTATTGTGGTGTAATGGGCTTATTTTTCATCTTATGAGAAATTAATTTAAAATTAAATGTAGCCTCTGAACAGTACCATGTCCTTGTATATAAATCTGATTATAAAATCACACTTAAGCTGTAATGTATAAAAGCAGCATTTTATTCTGGGCTTAATGATGTTACATTTACAGAGTATATCACATTTACATTTACAGAGTAAATTTACATGAAAACAGTGCTGTGCTATTTTCATGAAGCAGGTTTTATATCAGATGTTATAGATCACAGTTATAGCCTCATATGTGTCTTGTCTTCCAGTTCATTTTGGTGGTTTGCTTTTTTGATGATTGCAGAATATAGATTACATCCTAAATCACATAAAGAAGTAATTCTAAATAGTAATGATTTCGTATGACTTATTCAAATTTGCAGAATATGGTTTAATTAAACAGATGTGAGAGAAACTTAATCTGGCATCATATATATATATATATTTGGCATCATGTTTTAATATATTGGTTGTCTCTAGTGTGTCAGCATTTGATAATACTATTTGCATGTATTAGTATCAGTCAGTTATTACATCACTAAAAATATATTTTTATAAAGCAAAATTAGAATTTTCAGATTCCTTTAAGCACTTGATGGAATCTTAGGGTTATATGGAGTGTAGTCATTCAAAAATATTTACTGGGTATTTCCTGTATGCCAGTCACCATTATACAAATGGTGAATAGACAAAAATCTTTACCATTACAGCCCTTACATTCCAATGAAGGAGAGAGATACATATCATTATAAGCAAATATAAGTGATCTGGTGAAAAATAAAGTTGGGTAAGGGCAGAGGGGAATGCTGGTGTTAGAATGGGGCTATGGTATTTGGTAGGTGGTCCATATAGATTTCACAAAAGAGTGCCATTTGGACAAAATTTTTGAAGGAGGTGAAGGAGTGATACTGCCTGTATTCTATAAGTAGGAAGAATGATGTAAACAGGACAGCATGTGGGGAGACTCTGAAGCACTGTGTGAGGTGGCATGTTCGAGGAATATCAAAAAGGTCACGGTGCTTAGGGTGGGATGAATAAGGAGAGAGGAAAGTGAGGAGTTGAGTGGACTGATGGGGGCAGAATCATTTAGGATTTTGTGGTATTAAGGTCTGGTAGGTACTAAAGAGGGAAATGGAGAGACATCGATGGCTTAGAGTAGTTTTCTAAGACAGGGTCTGATTTACACTCACTGCCATGTGAAGAATAGATGGAATAGGGGTGTGGGAAGAATCAGGGGTGCCAGTTTAAGGATGTGAGTGTGATAATCCAAGGGACAGGTGATAGCAGATTAGAAGGGTGGTGACAGTGGAGATGATGAGAATGGGCACATTGAGGATAGTTTTGACGAGAGAGGCAAGAGAGAAAGATACGAATCCCTATCGTGTGTCCTGAACAAGTAAAAGGATGGAGTTGTAGTTAACAGAGATGAGGAAGACTGGGTATGGGGAAATTTTATTATTTTAGTTTTTGGTTATTGAACAGTCAGGAGATTAACTTGGACATTAACTTGGAAGTGTTCAGACTCTAAGTTTGAAACCAACGTATTAGTAGTAAAAATCGAGGCTTTTTTAGAAGGAAATGAAGGAGTAGAATGATTTTATCCAATTGTGGTGGTTCTGGTATTTTTCTAATGTATTTGTGTAAATAGTCAAGTTTTCATAGTGTTCATTTGGTATACATTTTCAGCTTGGACAGTGATAGATTACAAAGTGATATTTTTATTTATTGGGTTTTCTTTTAAGATTCCATATAGATCAGTTTCCTTCTAGAATAAATCATAACTACACTGATTGGTTACTTCAACCAACTTCACCCCAGTTGTACTATATGCAATTTACAGTGGAGAATTCAAGGACATGGTCTGGCTCACACCACAATAAAGAGATTAAATAAATTACCTGTTTAGTATCATATGATTTGTATATATCAGAATTGATATTAGAATTTATATATCTTAATTCCTAGTCTAGTGTTCTTTCCACTTTAGTGTACCATTTGACTATCCCAAATACACCAAATATAATTTTTCTGTGCCAACTTTAATTAGTTGGAAATGACTGCCTAGCACATTGTGAATGGAATCAGTCAGTGTCATTAGATCAGTTAGCTGTGTCTGTCAGGACTGGTAGATTTGGTAGGTGGTGATATGCTTTGCCTAATATTTGATTTTTCTGGCCTATGTGTTGATTTATTTCTTGTTACCTCTGTGTAGTTGCTGGATGTGTTTGCTGTTATTTATCCCAGACTTCACCAAGATGGAAAAGTTATTTCCTTCCTATTGCTTAAGTAATTTTTAATATTTATTTTATTTTCTGGGGACTTCTAATATTGTTTTATGTAACATTCTTTTGGAGGCTGTAGCTCCACAGAAACAAACCACAGATCCATTTATTTACTCATTAAAAATGCAGTCATATCCACATAGCATAATAATTTGTGTTATGTGTTGAAATTAAGTGTTTTCTTTTATAAATTATAATTAACAGTATCTACTTTGATGGTTATTTTTTACTGAAATTTACTGAAAAAATTTTTGTAATTGTTCAGTTACAGTTGTCCCCATTTTTCCCCATTGCTCTCCCCTGCCTTGCCTAATCTCCATGCCCACATTGAACTCTCCCCCATTGTCCTTAGCCACGGGTCCTTTATGCATGTTTGTGACTTGCCTCTTTCCCTGCTTTTCCCCATTATTCTGCCCACCCTCCCCTCTGGTCACTGTCAGTTTGTTCTTTACTTCCATGTCTCTGGTTCTGTTTTGCTCACTTATTTGTTTTGTTGATTAAGTTCTACTTATCAGTGAAATCATATGGTATTTGTCCTTTACCACCTGGTTTCTATCACTTAGCATAATGCTCTCCATTTCCATCCATGCTGTCTCGAAGGCTAGGAGTTCCTTTTTTCTTTCTGCTGTGTGGTATTCCATTGTGTAAAGGTAACCTAGTTTTTTGATCAACTCATTTACTGATGGGCACTTAGGTTGCTTTCAGACTTGGCTATAGTAAGTAACACTGCTATGAACATTGGGGTGAAAAGGTTCTTCTGAATTAGTGTTTCAGGATTCTTAGGATATAATCCCAACAGTGGAATTGCCGTGTCAAAAGGCAGTTCCATTTTTAGTTTTCTGAGGAAATTCCATGCCATTTTCCACAGTGGCTACGCCAGTCTGCAGTCCCACCAACAGTGCACTAGGGTTCTATTTTCTCTACAACCTTGCCAGCACTTGTTGTTTGTTGATTTGTTTATAATGGCCATAAACAAATCTGACTGGTGTGAAGGGATATCTCATTGAGGTTTTAATAAACAAATCTGACTGGTGTGAAGGGGTATCTCATTGAGGTTTTAATAAACAAATCTGACTGGTGTGAAGGGGTATCTCATTGAGGTTTTAATTGCATCTCTCTGATGGCTAGTGATGCTGAGCATCCTTTCATATGTCTCTGGGCCCTCTGTATGTTCTCCTTGGAGAAGTGTCTGTTCAGGTCCTTTGTCCATTTTTAAATTGGATTGTTTGTCTTCCAGATGTGGAGTCATGTGAATTCCTTATATATTTTGGAGATCAAACCCTTGTCCAAGGTATCATTGGCAAATATATTTTGCCATATGATTGGTTCCCTTTTCATGAAATTTACTTTCCTTAATTTTCATTACATTACATCTTCTTATGAAAAATTATTCAATTAAGAAAAGAAAAATCATTCAGTAAAATATGTAGTAATTAATAGTTGATTTTATGAAGGATCACTCACAAATGTGAATGTGTTCCTATACCCTTTTTAAAAAGCATGATATAAAATATAATCCCAATGATAAAAATGATAGATATATTTAGGGAAATAGAAATACATTCAAAATTTAATAATAAGTATATGGAAATACGGGGAGAAAGAAGGTAGATCATAGGTTATTTCTTTGCCTATGTATATTTTTCTCATATTACTCAAGTTGAAAATATCACTTCTTTAAATATACTTTTTTGTATGTGCATTCTCAAATTATAAGTGATATCTTGATGAATTATGACAGAGGAAACATACCCGTGCTACCGCTATTGTGGTGAAAACAGAATTACCGGAAGCCAGCCTTCTTTGTGCTCCCTCCCAATTTTCCTCCTCCCCAAAAGTAGCAAGTGTCTTTTTTTTATAAGATTTTGTTTATTTATTTTTTGAGAGAGGGGAAGGGAAGGAGAAAGAGAGGGAGAGAAACATCAATGTGTGGTTGCTTTTTGCATGTCCCCTACCAGGGACCTGGCCCATAACCCAGGCATATGCCCTGACTGGGAATTGAACCGGCAACACCTTGGGTCACAGGCTGGCACTCAGTCCATTAGCCGCACCAGACAGGGCCCAAAAAGTAGCAACTGTTTTGACTGCAAACTGCATAGATTAGATTGCTTTTTAAAAAAATTTTTAATGGAATCATACAAGATATGCTCTTTTGTGTCTGACTTTTTACTCATCATGCTTGTTAGATTCAGCCATGTTTCTTTGCATGTAATAGTTACTTCATTTTTATTGTCATGTAGTATCATTATATTTGTTTACCCATTCTACTGGGATGAATATTTAGGTCATTTCTAGTTTTTGTACAAATCATGTCTCTATAAACATCTCGTTTATGTCCTGTGGTACCCATATGCTATATGGCATTTCTGGGTCATATGATCTATATAATGTTAACTTCAGTAGATAACAGTAAAAAGTTTCCCAGATCACTGGAGGTATACTCAAGTTTTAAGAACAACTATAAGGGAATGTGGGAAGAAGAAGGATTATGGGTGATTTTTATGGATTTTAAAAAACTTGCCATAAGGAACATACATTCTTAAATAAGACTATAAAGAATCAAATGTTATATTTTATTACACAAAAACTAAACATATAAAAAGTAAAATTTTCTGTATGTCATATGTGATAAACATAATAGAAAGATCACAGCCTAGAAAAATATATCCCAATGTGACAAAAGTTTGACATCCTTAGTGTATAAAGAATTATTATCAAGAAGGAATTTAGGAATATCCAGTTTAAAAAATGAGCAAAGGATACAGCTTTCTGATAAATTAGTTATTATTAAAGCTGACACATATTTGGTCTAACTTTGGCAGGTTAATTGCAAACCACACATTGTGTGCAGTGGTACCTTGGTACTCGTTGGCTTCTGATGTCGTCAAACCTGGTACTTGTCCCATTTTGATGATAAAAAATGTTTCAGCACTCGGTGCTTCTTGGCCACTTGTCACACTTATTAGCACTTGAGTCACCACACCACCCCACAAAAGACAATGCTTCATCAGTCATTGCTTGTCGTGTCATCGGAATGAAGTAATGACTAGTACTGAGGTACCACTATACTATTAGAGGTAACCTATAAGGGACTTACCTAAGAAAAGGAAGATAAAAAAGATGAACAGTGAAAGGACAGCAAACTCACAGTTACTAAGAACCACACCTAAAACAAACGCAAACTAAGACGACAGCTAGATCAGGAGCAGAACCATAGAAATGAAGATCACATGGAGGGTTAGCAACAGGGGAGTGGGAGGAGGAGAAGGGGGGAGAAGGTACAGAAAAATAAGTGGCATAGATGGTAGGTAGAAAATATGGGGGAGGGCAAGAATAGTATGGGAAATATAGAATCTAAAGAATTTGAGACAAGTGGTCATAAACTAAAGAGGGAGAATGGTGGGGGAGTGGGTGTGCAGGGTGGAGGGGAATGAAGGGGGGAAATAGAACAACTGTAATGGCATAATTAATAAAATATATTTTGAAAAAGTAAAAAAAAAGAAAATTTTATTATGGAGAAATTCAGCTTCTGGCATGGCTTAATAGATCTCATCACACCTGTCCTGTGGGAGACAACTGTAAACTATGAACCAAATTTAGAAACAGCTACCAGAAAGTTTGGAGAGTAACGAAAAGCAGTGGAAATCAGAGGGAGTCAAACACTGAAGGAAGGGAATAGCACTGGGTGAACCGTTACTCTGTAGAGTGGCTGAGACTCTGACCAAAGTAAAGACAAAAACTCTTTGGTCTTGCTAGTTTGAAGAACCAGACACAGGGTTTGTATAACTGCAGGCCCTGGGAAGTTCATATTTTATGTGTTGGGGCTAGGGGAGGAAAAGAGCATAAATTCTGAGAGAGAGCCAGAAAAGAGGGACTTCGAATTCTGTGCATAAATTCTACCTATACCCCTGTCTCAGTTCTAAACCACATATGGGGCAAAATCTAAGCAGCTCATTTAAAGCCAAAAACTGAACCAAAATTTGAGCTGCTATCCATTGTACATTTTAGGGAAGATAGGGTTTTGCAGTTTCAGTTCAGAGAAGAAAGTTGACTGCTTAAATATTGATAAATGAAAAAGGAAAAAATGATTTTTAGAGAAATGGGACAGATTTCAAACTTTTTATATATTCACAATATTCATGATATAATGCTGAATATTCAGGAAAATATGATCTGTTTTCAACAGAAATCAAGGGAGGCTAACTTCAAGATAACTAAAGTGTTGGAAGTAGCAGACAATGACTTTAAATCAGCCGTCGTAATTGCTTAAGAATATAAAGAAGATACGCTGTGATTGCTATGGCTCAGCGGGTTGGGCATCATCTCACAAACCAAAAGGTTGCTAGTTTGATTCCCAGTCAGGGTACATGCCTGGGCTGCAGACTAGGTCATGAGTTGGGGGCATGTGAGAGGCAATCGACCACTGTTTTTCTCTCTCATCATTGTAACTCTCTGTCTTCTCCCCTCTTCCCCTCTCTCTAGAAATAAATAATCAAATCTTAAAAGAATATAAAGAAAATGTGATTGCAATGAATAAAAAGACAAATCTTAACAGATTTCAAAACAATAAAAAAGACTGAAAACTTTAGAACTGGAGAAAAAGCAGTGTCTGACATAAAAACTTTTCAGAATGAAAATGATAGGAGTCATGAACCTAAAGATAGATCAATAGAAATATTCAATCTAAGGAACAGAGGCAAAAAGATAAAAAAATATGAACAGAACCTCAGGTATCTATAGAACAGTATCATACAGGTAACCTTTATGTAATTGGAATTGCCTACCTACCAGAATGGCTACAATTAAAACACCGACAGCATTTCCTAAACACATACCTGCCCAGTGCCCCAACACATACAGTAGCTTTTCCATAATAGCCAAAAGTTGAAAATAGCATAGGTGTCTCTTAGGAGGAGAAGGGATAGACTAATTGTGGTATACTTACACAACTAAATACTGTTCAGTAGTAAAACTGAATAAATTACTGTTGTACACAGTAGTGAAGATGAAGCTAAAACTATAATTTTGTGTGAAATGTAAATATAAAAGATACATCAAAGATCATAAACTTAAAAGATATGCAGAACAGGCAGTAGTTTATATATAGTGTTCTAGAACAGGCTAAACTAATTCAAATGGTGGTTGTGCTGCTGGGGTGGTTGTGCTGCTGAGTGGGGCAGGGAGGGATGGGGAAGGGATGGTAAAGGACCTTTAGGTAGCGATTTCAGCATTCTGTATTTTGTTGATTTATGCTGCATACATGTATACTATAGTTTTGTTTCATTGAGTGTTATATTTCAGGCTTATTTCATTGTGTATAAATACCTAATAAAAGTAAGCAAATACTGAACTCTGATCATGAGCTTGGTGAAGTATTTGAGGATAAAAAATACATATAATGTATGACGTTGACAGGTTTTGGAGAAGCAGCTATACTCCTGGCTGGGGATATAGATCACAATGTCAAGAAAGGGGTTTGTGAAGATTTAAAACAATCACCTTGATCTAGCACTTCTCCTGGTAGGGGATACTCAAGAGATGGGCAATAAAACACACATTAGCATGTTCAACATAGCCTTATATGTAATATGGAGTATTGCCAAAAACTTAGATGTCAACAGAGTCTGATTAGTTATACAAATTATGGTATAGCACAGTGATATTCAGCTACTTTGCCACAAGATTTTTTTGAAACATTCAGTATCTGAGTATTTAGTCAGAAGCACTGACCTTTTTTCCCTTAGGTAATCAAATAAAAAAAATGACAACAGCCAACACAAAAATAGCCATCTGGTGTGAATGAACCAAACTTATACCTATTTTTTGGGTCAGATCAGCAAAAATATAACATAGTTTTTGGTTTGCTGCAAAATTTTAGTAGTTAGTGTACGTTTGCCATGAGGTGAAAAAGGTTGAAAATCGCTGGTAGAGGAAATGATGATATACACACGATTGTGATAATAATAGATGCGTTATTGATGGGAGAAACTAGTCATGGTTTTTACTCAGGGTTTGGCAGTCTACAGCCTGTGTTCGATTGGAGCACAGGCCATGCCTGTTACTTAGGCCTTGTCTACGGCTTCTTTCATGCTGCAGCGCTGCAGAGAGACCATGTAGCTCACAAAGCCTAAAATCTTTACCATATGGCTCTTCACTGAAAAACTTTCCTGATCCTAGGTTTAATTAAATTAAAATTTAAAAACGCAAGAGGAGCTTATTAAAATTAACTCCATACCAAGCATTGCATGTAACTACGTACTCTATACATAAAACTGACTGAAACAGGTTTACTCCTCGTTCATACGGAGTTTGGTAGGGGAGATACCTATTAAATGATACTTACATTAAAATCATGATTCATTCTGTGAAGAAAGAGCTATGTAGATATGTTAACAGAAATGTTGTTCCTTAGTACTGGGAATACTGTAGCTTTTCAACTTTTGTCCGGGATTTCTAGAATTTGGTTTTTTTACTTGCCAGTTACTTTTTATTGGATATAGGTGAAGAAGATTGAGTAGATAACCAGATATTTGCTTCTTTGGAAATTTTTAAGTGTTTCAAATAATACTTCTCTTAATTTACAGAATTAATTTTAATAGCATGCTTATTAAATATTTATTGAATGCCTTTCACGTTCAGAATTGTGAGAAGTGTTACAGAGGCAGAGTAGAAGTATGAGACTTGCTTTTAAGAACCTGTTGCCTGGCTGATGAGAGACAAGCCAAGCATGCATAAAATAGAATTATACCATATAAAAATTTATCATACAATTCTGTATGTTAGTTTAGAAAAAAGAAAAGCCGGTGAATTCTGATTTAGTCGGGTGAAACTCAATGAAGAACATGGGCTATGACCTGGACCGTGAGGTGTGGCTGTGGGTGAGAATAGGGAAGCTAGGAAGGCATTTCAGACTGCAGACTCAGGACTGAAGGCACAGGAGTGAGAGTGGGCATGGTTTGTCCATGTGGCAGTGAGGACAGTGGGCAAGGTTTGACCATGTGGCACTGAAGAACATGGACTATGACTTGGACCATGAGGTGTGGCTGTGGGTGAGAATAGGGAAGCTAGGAAGGCATTTCAGACCGCAGACTCAGGACTGAAGGCACAGGAGTGAGAGTGGGCATGGTTTGTCCATGTGGCAGTGAGGACAGTGACCTTAGGAGACCACTGGTGCATTTTGGGGCTAATGACACAGTCTGTGAATCAGTCTTGATTTTGGAGTGCCTTACAAATGTGAAACAGAAGCTTAGGTTTGTTTTCTAGTAAGAAATCAAAAGCATCTGAAATTTGTCCTTTCTTCCTCTCCCTTGTCATTCTCTTTGTCTTCCCAGGAAAAGACTTTATACAGACGGAATTGAAAAATTAATTCTCTAACCGAACACAAAACAAATTGACTACTTTAATTTCTAAACAATAGCTTTTTGCATTATTTTAAAGCTAGAAGGTCTTGTTCATGAAAGTGACAGGCAGTGATATGCGTTTGCCAGAGCTAAAGGGACACAATCTCAGACTGTGGTGGCGTAACCTCTGTCATTTATGAAGTGCCATGCTGCTGTGTGAGCGTTACTGTAGTATGGTATTTCTACATGGTTTACTCTGACATAGTCTTGTTTTTTTCATCCTTACAGGTGTCCTTAGGTATGTATTATTCATTATCTTTTCTAGAGAAATTGGTTAGTCATATTTTTAAATCTAACATTTTATTTTAAGTTTCCAAAGCTAAAGGAAAACAGCTTTGGTCTAAGAATTGCTAACTACTTAAATAGTAGTTTGCTGTTTTAATTTAATGGCTGTTGACTTCTGCTTACAGAATCTGAAAGTTCAGTGTCAGAGTATTTTCTCCCCCAATCAACACCAGTAGTTTTACTGTATATTTGAATATAATACCTGTGTTTATTGACTTTTTTAATACTTCTGACTTTTCACCATAATCTTAAAACCGGTTCTAATGATTACCAAACTTAAAACCACACCACAAATTTAACTCTAATTCCATATTATTAGACATCTTTTCTTACTTTAAATATCTTTACTAGCAAAGCTTGAGGCAGCCTTACCGGATTTAATGTACTAGGACATATTATCTTTCTACCAGCTTTCCAGGTTGAGCTTCCTCTTTGTTTTCTGAACTTCACCACGTGTTTTTTACCAAGTACCGTCATCCCGCGCTATATCGTGGTTCACTTATTGCGGCTTCACTGTACCTGTGATACAGTGTACCTGCGATACAGTGAAGCCGCAATAAGTGAACCACGATATAGCGCGGGATGACCGTAGACTTCACTGGTGAGTACCCATATAGAATTTTATATGTTGTTAAAATTATGTAGGTTTAAGAGTCTAGAAAGTGTTTAAGAGCATATGAAGTGTTTATAAGAGTGTGGGAAAGGTTAATAAGAGAGTGGGAAAGGTTTATAGGAGTGTGGGGAGGGTTTATAAAGCCTTAAAAATATATAAATAATAAAATAATTATAATGCTGCTACTTCTTGGATTTTCACCTATTACAGGGGTCTCTGGAGTGTAACTGCCACAATGGGTGAGGGATTACTGTACTTCCATAGTTTGACCCCACACTGACAGCACCCTAGTCAGTGAAGTTGCTGAAAAACCAATTGTGTAGAAGTTAAGTATATCCTTAAGTATCACTTTTCTAATGCTCTTTATGCTAGAGATTAGGTAAGTGATTAGCCTAAACCGTAAGTTCATATTAAATACATGATTAGAATCCAGTTCTCTTTGAAAAACATAGTGTCTCATTCTTTCAGTTGTCTTTCTAAGCCTGTTGGATCCTTGATCTCAGATTAGTTCATTTCCATTCTGTCTTTTCCGGACAAATAGTACCCATCTGCTGTGGTGGAGGATGTCTTTATTGGATCAGTAGGAGCAATTCTGTTCCAGCTCAGTACAGATTAATGCATTTGCAGCTTTTGGTTACTTTACTCATCACTCAAGTATACAAACTGAACTCTGGACAGTCCTAGATGAAGAGTCAAGACTATATCTGGAAATTCATATTCACTTTAAAGAGAGTTAGACAGTCACTGAACTCTAGACTGTGTCAGTACATAGTACAGATTGTTCTGCATCCTATTCTTTGCCTGGTGTGTCTCCCATAGATTTATTTAATGCTCAGCTCATAAACTTTAAACTTTTGAAAAAGTTGTATTTCTGATGATATTGTAGGTTTGACTAGCCATACTTTTTGATGTACTAATGTGAAAAATTGGAACTGTTTGTTTTTTTCTTATTTTGGCCTCAGGGGACCATATGTTTAAATTACATTACATATTGTTGATTTATTAAGGAACTCTGTAGTTTTAGTTAGTATCCTGTGATTTTCAGAGTGGACCTATTAATGCTCAGTGATAAAGGCTTCATGCAATTTCTTCTGTTAACCTTTTCCTTCCATATTTTCCTTGGTCAAATCTATTCAGATGATGAGACTCAAATTATCATATTTTTATAGCAAAATTTCTACTCTGCCATTATGATTGGAGTGCATTTGATCTTCATCTTTCACACATAGGCTAGATCAGTGGTCTTCACTTGTTGCTATATATCAGAATTATCTGGGAATCTTTTAAAAAGTAATGATGCACAGGCTGTTCTCCACAAAGAAAGGTATTGTGTTTTTTACCCCCTAAAGATCCCAGCATGATTTAAATATGCTTCCAAGGTGTGAGAAACAGGATTAGCCAAAGGCACAAAATTGCTCCTTCCAGCAGCACATAGCAACAGTCCATATGGATTTTACTCCTCTCTCCAGGGCACTTTGTGTACTTGTATATATACAAGGTCTGTTTGGAAAAAGTCCAGCCATTGTTAATTATAATGAGAACAGTTTGCATGACATCTTTGTAACCTGGCAGCCAAGGAGAGTGGACTGGAATGCTCATGTGTGTGAACAATGATGACTTCACTGTACTAGTCAGTGTGGCCTATAGACGCTGTTGAGTGAGCATGTGTACTGTGTGGCCAACACATTCAAAGTGACTGAGCAAGTACAACAACAAATCTGCATCAGATTTTGCATTAAGCTTGAATGTTCCTCTGCAGAAAGTATTCAAAGGATTCAGAAGGCTGTAGCTGTGGGTAAGTGGTAATTGGCAGCTTCATCATGACAGTGCGCCTTCTCGTGCATCATGTCTACAGAATTTTTTGCAAAACATCTTATCACCCAGGTGATTCAGCCCCCCTATAGCCCAGATTTTGTGCCCTCTGACTTCTGGATTTTCCTCCACCAAACTAAAATCATCTTTGAAAGGGAAGACATTTCAGATGGTTGGTGAGATTCAGGAAAATACGACAGGGCAGCTGATGGAGACTGGGAGAATTGTGTGAGGTTCCAAGATGCCTACCTTAAAGGGGACTGAGGAATCATTGTCCTACATACAATATTTCTTATATCTTGTATCTTCTTTAATAAATGTCTCTATTTTTCATATTACATGCTGGATACCTTCTGGACAGACTATATATATATATATATATATATATATATATATATTACGGTATAGTTGATAATATATTAGTTTCAGGTCTGTCATAGTAATTTGACATTTATACAGTTTACCAGCTGATCACCACTATATGTCTACTAACCATCTATCATCGTACAAAGTTATTTTATTATTGACTATATTTTCTATCCTGTACAATACACCTCCGTGACTTATTTATTTTATAACTTGAAGTTTGTACTTAATCATGTTTTATATTTTAAAGTTACATAGTTCACTACCTACAGTACTCTTTTTCATTTAAACTGTAAAGTTTTGGTTGTTTCGTTGTTGTTGCTATTCTTAGTTTTAAGTGTTTTTGTTTCTTGAAACTTTATTTCCCTTACTTTCAACTTGGAAGTTGAGCCTCAAGTTATCTGTGTCAACTTTCAAGTTCTTTTCTAGTGGGCCAAAGATCTTTAGTAAACTCTTAGGAAATAATGGACCCAAGTATGCTCTTGCAGTCTTGAACCTTGACTGCTTTCCTTCTCCTATATATTATATGACTGCTTCCTCTCCCCTTTTCCTGTTCTGGAAATTAGCAACCTTGTGGTGCACAAACTTCACCCTCGTCTGTAGTCTGTCTCTTCTCTGTGTTCCATTATTACATTCTCTGGTTTGTCAAATTCCATATGTAGATTCTAATCTAAATGAGCAGAGATTGGTCTATGATCATTTTAGATCCCTCAGCCCACAGGATGTACTGTGAATAGTTTACAAATGTAGTGAAGAAAATTATTATGACATGGAGACAGAATCTTTAACCTGCATGTGCTTGTGTTCTCTGCCCTCCCCAAGATGGTGGTTCTGGAGCTGAGTAAATGGAGAGCCACTGGTGACACACCCTGTGGGGAGGAAGGCCCGTGTGGCGACACATTCACATTCAAAACTGTTGACAGGTTGAGTTAAAATTTTGTTGCACTTAGTACCTATTACACACACACACACACATACACACACACACACACAGAGGATGAGAGTTGATCCTTTAAAAATCTGATTTGGATGAAAACCACATGATTTATCCAATTATCAACTTATTATTTAATCCAGTATATCATCTGATAAATTCTCAGCTGACTCTGTTATGTTATTCTGGTGGTTTATGCATATTAGACTTTAATATGCTCAAGTTTTGAGTTTTCACTGAGAAAGGCTGAGTTAAGTATACTGTTGTTGGGTAACTTCTAGCCAAGATGGAGGTGTAGGTAGACACACTGTGCCTCCTTGCACAACCAGAAGAAGGACAACAATAATTTAAAAACAACAAACAACCAGAACTGATAGAAAATTGAACTGTGTGGAAGTCTGACAACCACGGAGTTAAAGGAGACACATTCCAGATCTGTAGGAGGATTGGACAGGAGCAGTTGGGACAGAGAGGACTCATGGCAAGGCGGTGGCTGGGGGACCCAGCGAGGCAGAAGATTGTGGAGTGGGGCGGGCAAGGCTGCAGCTGGTCTGCAAGGCAGCAGCTGGCTGACTGGGCAGTGCCACATTTACACGCAGATAAACCAGGTGAAACAATGGGGGATCAGGATAGACCCCACAACCCAGGGTATCAGTGCGGGGCAAATAAAACCTCAAAACACTGATTGAAAACACCCGTGGGGTTTGAGGCAGCAGCAGGAGAAACTCCCAGCTTCACAGGAAAGTTTGTTGGAGAGACCCACAGGGTCCTACAAGGTACACAAACCCACTCACCCAGGAATCAGCACCAGAAGGGCCCAGTTTGCTCGTGGGTAGGTGGGGAAGTGATGGAAATCTTGGACCCCATCCCCACATACAGCATCACAACCCAGTGACATGGGTTATGCTGCCCAGGTGGACACCTAAGGCTCTGCCCCTTACTGTATAACAGGCATGCCAAGACAAAAAGAAAATGGCCCAAATGAAAGAACAGCTCATAGTTCCAGAAAAAATACAACTAAGCAACGAAGAGATAGTCAACCTATCAGATGCACAGTTCAAAACACTGGTAATCAGGATGCTTACAAAGTTGGTTGAATATGGTTGCAAATTAGATGAAAAAATGAAGGCCATGCTAAGTGAAGTAAAGGAAAATTTACAGGGAACCAAGTACATTTAGTGATGGGAAGGAAACTTGTACTTAAATCAATGGTGTGGACCAGAAGGAAGGAAAACATTCAACCAGAAAAGAATGAGGAAACAAGAACTCAAAAATATGAGGAGAGGCTTAGGAACCTCCAGGGCATCTTTAAATGTTCCAACATTCAAATCATAGTGATACAGGGTGCAGCCAGGGGGGCCCCCAAAAAAAGATTTAGAAAGGTGTCCAGAATTCAAAGTGTATAGAAATATTGGAGAGACATATAAGATGTCCTCCCCCCCCCCCAGGGGGAAGGGATGAATGGAGCCAGGCCATTGAGAGCTGTTTTGCATAGCAACAGTTTTGCAGCTAACCTCTGGAATGATTATTTAACATATCTATAACCTTTAACTGGTTTCATAGATATGTTAAATAGCTGTGGCCAAGTTTGGAGCCAGGGACTCAAGATGGAACTAGTGGGGACTGAGAATGTAACTAGGGTCGGTGCTCCTGAGAAGGGAGAAGGTAGTGGACTGGGACTCAGGAGGAAGTAACTAAGGTCTGCACTCCTGAGTGAGAAGGGCTTGGACTCAGGATGTAACTGAGGGCTGCGCCCCAGAGTGAGAAGAGCCTGCGGGAGAGCCACGCGGTTTCAGCAGAGTGAGGACCCCCTCTTGGTGAGGTGAAAGAGGGAGCCATGTGGTTTTGGCAGGGTGCGGACCCCCTCTTTCCCAGGTGAAAGGGAAAAACCACGCAGCTTTGCCAGAATGGAGATCCCTGCAGCCAGGTGAAGAAGACAGCCACATGCTTTTGGTGGAGTGCAGACTCCTACAGCTTTGGTAGAAGAGGCCCACACGGTTTTGGGGTGCCCCCTTTGGCCGCGTGGCCTGAAAAGCAAGAGAGACTTTGACTGGAACTGGGTACAAAGGACTCTTGCCAGTGGACCATGAGAGGGTACCACGGTACTTTGGATTAACTCGAGATCCTGCACAGTGACACAGCTGATGGCACCAGCGGCCTGAAAAAGGGACGTGTGCTCTTTTCCTGATTTACGGTACCCGGAGTTGGGACAGTGGGAGAAGGGAGCGCTGTGTGGGTGTAGGTGTATACCCTAAAGGACTTTGATATTTTAGTGGTGGCATTAGGCCTGAATAGCATTAAATAAACATTTTGTTTCCTTTTCACAAATCTCTGGCATTAAGAGATGTCTTTCCAATTGGCGGCAGACAGAAGGGCCCAGTAGATTTTAGTATTTTGTTTTTGGGAGGGGCCCCTGTTGTATAGCAGTTTTGGGCATCCCTAGGTGGGCCAAATATTGTATTGCCCCTCCCTTGGACCTCTTGTTGTTCGGTAACAATAGGGGTGTCAGAAGGAGAAGAGGAAGAACAAGAACTTGAAAATTTATTTGAGCAAATAATGAAGGAGAACTTTCCCAGTCTGGCAATGGAAATAGACTGTCAGGAAGTCCAGGAAGCTCAGAGAGTCCCAAACAAGTTGGACCCAAGAAGGAACACACCATGCACATCATAATTACATTAGCCAAGATGAAAGATAAGGAGATTATCCTAAAAGCAGCAAGAGAAAAGGAGACAGTTACCTACAAAGGAGTTCCCATCAGACTGTCAGCGGATTTCTCAAAAGAGACCTTAAAGGCAAGAAGGGGCTGGAAAGAAGTATTCCAAGTCATGAAATGTAAGGACCTACATCCAAGATTGCTCTATCCAGCAAAGCTTCATTTAGAATGGAAGGGAAGATAAAGTGCTTCCCAAATAAGGTCAAGTTAAAGGAGTTTATCATCACTAAGTCTTTATTATATGAAATGTTAATGGGACTTATCTAAGAAAAAGAAGATAAAAATATGAACAGGAAAACGACAACAAACTCACAGTTATTAACAACCACACCTAAAACAAAAACAAACTAAGCAAACAGCTAGAACAGAACAGAACTACAGAAATGGAGATCACATGGAGGGTTATCAGCAAAGGAGTGGGAGGGGGAGACGGAGAAAGGTACAGAGAATAAGTGGCATAAATGGTAGGTAGAAAATAGGGGGAGGTTAAGAATAGTATAGGAAATGTAGAAGCCGAATAACTTATATGTATGACCCATGGACATGAACTAAAGGCAGGGGATGTTGGTGGGAGGGGGTGTGCAGGGTGGAGGGGAATAAAGGGGGGATATGGGACAACTGTAATAGCATAATCAATAACATATTTAAATAAATAAATATGCCATTATTTATTTGTCTAGGTTAGTGGCCTAGTTAACATTGACACAATACAAGGGGGGATGGCGCCATAAAAAACTGGAGTTGTCCTCTGGAGGATAGGTTCCTTGTAGTACAGGTTTTTCCCACTAGGTGAATGTTCTGGGAACCCATCTGTATCAGTGTACCAGCCGGGATTGTTGTGAGAGCCTGCGTTCGGCTTCAGTGAACTTTTTTTGAAAATTCAGTGTATTTGCCCATATCATGATGAGTTATTTACGAGTGCACCTGCCCACACCTTGCTGAGTGTTCAGCAGATTTTGACCAACGATGGCATGACCCCATGCCCCATCCTCCCTATTCACCCAATCTCACCCTTGAGTGGCTTTTTTTTTTCTTTCTCTGGAATGAAGAAAGTCCTCAGAGGAAAACGTTTTGCCGATGTAAAGGAGGTGAAATAAGAAACAGCAGAAACACTAAAAGGCAACAAAATTGACAACTTCAAAAACTGTTTTGAGCAGTGGAAAAAACATCTCAATAGGGGTTTTACATCAAACGGAGATTACTTTGAAGGTAACTGAATAAATACACCGTTTTTTATAAATAAATCCCATATTTTGAAGGGTCCTTCTTGCAACTCTTTTTTCCCTACGTCGGTATTTTGAGTTGGCCTAATTGAATATTAACATTCGTGATTTAGAGTTAGCTTAGTTGGACAGACAGTCAGGAAACTTTTTCATGTTTTTGACCTTGATTGAACATTGGTATTCCTATTGTGGGTTATATTAGGTAGTTTATATATAGGGCTAATTGTTATTGAAACTAGATTTTTCATCTTACTTTTTTGTACATTTTAACATGCCATTTAATAAATGTAAAGTTATTCGAAGTATTTAGATTAAATAGACTTGTTAAGTATGTCTTTCCTATCTGCTACATGGTTTCCACTGAGGTGTTAATATTCACATATTCATTTAGTTTGTGTGTTATTTAGGAGTAAGCCTATGAGAATATACATATTCTTGAATTTTGAATTTTCACCATGAAAGAACACATTCCATAATGATATCTTTTTTATTAGTGGGTAGAATGTCTCAGTTTTCTTTTTTTCATCTATTTCCCTTTTGTTTTGAAGGAAAAGTTTCAAGGTATGGGGAAATAGGACATGGTATCTATACACTGGTTAGGAACGGAAGTAAATTAGGAAGTAAAAATTGAAGCTCAGTTGCCCTCTAGGGGTTCAGTTTTAACACAGCACATGTAGAAGTAATTTAATGTGATCTTTTCTAGGAGGGGTAGGCCTGCTGAATAGAGGAACTCTGCTCTTCATTTTTTGTTAGAGTGTGACTCGTCAATAGTAAGCTGATTTTGACTATTTATTGCAAATGAGAACATCCCACTTTTGTAAGCTACATGCAGGTTAATTAAACTTCTGGGGTTTGGGGTGTTAGTTTTCAAGGTCAGAGCACCTGTGCCAGAATAATGGAACCATCAACAAATTTTCAAGAATTACTCGGTGGCCAACCTACAAATTCTTTTCTAACATTCTTTTGTCTCTTTATCATCATGTCTACGTAGTACGTTCATGTCGGCTCCATCCGCTTTTCTGTCAAAACTCTCTACAGACCTTAGTGAATGATTTAATCAGGAATCATTATGCTTTCAGGACACGATCTTAAAATTTTTGTTCTTTTTTCTTTTAACATCTTTTAGCACCTGTGTCTAGATTGACGAGAGTACTAGTTTGAGACACATTGGCCGTTGGCTCTCTAGCCTAAGTGCTGCCCTGCTTTGCATTGCTTGAAGTCTGGTGATTTGTGTCGGAATCTGTGTCTGGTGCAAAGTGCTCTACTTTGTGATTGTAGCATTAGATTCTTACTGTTTGTAAGAAGGGACAACTTTTTCCACTTTGAAAATATTAACTAAACCTCAACTTGTGTAAATGATTAATATGGGTTTCATTTTGTGTGTAGATATTTAAATGTTTTGAATATTTGAGTACATTTCAATATCAAATATTAAAATTCAGATGTTTATTGATATATTTTAAAAATATTTCTATGATTTGTATATATATTTTAATAATGCTCTTTTATTTCCTCTGAAGGATGCTGTAAAGCTTTATTTCTTTTAATGTACAATGTTTTTTTCACTTGTGTAGTTATATTGAGCATTTCCATTTATTTTCTCATGGTTATGGAAGAACCTTTATTAAAATTGTGAGAACCTATTTTTACCATTAATTTATAATTATCTTATTTTTAAAGTTGGGGCTTCATCTGTTATTTTAATATCTGAATATTAGTTATTTTAATATCTGAATACTTGGATTTGATATATATTACAATATTAAATTGGCTGTTATATAACTTTGTGCTGTCCTGGATAGCATTTACTAGTTATATTAACCATTTAATATTTGTTAGTAGCGCTAGCCACATTTCAGTTGCTGGGTAGCCACACGTGGCCTTCGGCTACAGTGCTGGGTGGTGCAGATGTTGACCATTTCCATCACTGCGGAAAGTACTGTTGGAGAGCGCTTCTAGAGAAACAGGAATTCTCTTTTTAAGTGTGTTTAAAAAAGATTGTAATACTGGTAGTTCCCTCTGTAAAATGAACCCAAACTTGAAAACATGTTTTTATATTTTCTTCTCTTTTATCAAAACAATATTTTTGGGAATAACTGTAATTGAAACTGATCACATATGAAGTAGTTTTACCTATGTATCTTAAAGATAAGCATATATTTCTGATTATGACCTAAGTGCTATCAAATATTTTAATAAAATTATATATTTTTGAACTATAGAAATACATCTACTTTATCTCCATCTTGTGGTAGAAATATATGGAAATCTTATTCTTTCTCTTTACTGTACATGTAACATTATAGGTGTTAGGTGTTTATTAACAAAGTTGTAGGTCTTATTTAAGAAGTGAATTAAAAATAATTTTAGACTTTATAATAATCATTCAGTGGGAAATTCAAACCTGCATCTGGTGTTCTTAATATGTTGGAATATTAAAACAAAGAATATATACATTCTAATCATCGTTGAAAGGAAAAACAGAGTTCTGGCTGCTTACTTGCAAATGTAATTTTGTGTTCTTAAAGAGGATTATATGACTATATTTCTATGATAAATCTGAAGTTTCATAATTGTTTGTTAAACAGTAGTTTTAAAAAAGAATTATTTTTATAATTTCTAGTTTTTAAATGTGCTTACAATTCCTTTGTGGATGATTCTAACTGTAAAGTTACTTTTGGAAATAAATAAAAATGAGCATTAAAACACTTAGTAAACTATAGCATTCTGTATATATTAAATTATCTTTTTTAAAAAATTTTATATCTCCACAAGAAAACATAGCACTATTAAGTGTCTATTACATCCTATGAGAACGTCAGTCTTAGGTTACAGCATTAGGAGCTCCTGGTTTTGGTCGTAAATTATCTTTTAAGAATATGAAATATTGTCCTGAATGGTGTGGCTCAGTTTGTTGTGCATCGTCCTGCAAGGTGAAGGGTCTCCAGTTTAATTCCCAGTCAGGACAATGCCTAAGTTGCCAGTTTGATCCCTAGTTTGGGCGCATACGAGAGACAACCAGCTGATGTTTCTCTATCACATTGAAGCTTCTCTCCCTGTCTTCTACCCTCTCTAAAAAAAAATAAAACAAAATAAAAAATATCAAGTATAAAAGGTTTAAGAACATATATATTTCAAATCAGTTTTATTCATATCTCATTTTCTTTGTAATTAAGCATTTCTAATTATAATTTTTCTTTTTAATTTTTATAACACTAATAACCTAGTATTTTATTTTTATATTAGTTTAGTGTTTTTTAGTTCAGACTAATGCAATTTACAAAGCAATACTAATTTTGAGTTCAGTTTTTATATAGAAAGGTTTGCGATTGCTCTAGGAATCTAAAAGAATATTTTAGTTAAATTTGGAGATTTTAGGAAGAATTTTATGCAGCAAATAGATTTTTTTAGCTAGCTTAGATTTGGATAGCTTTTTGGATTTTTAAAAACTCAGTTTGTTTATCTTATTAGTAAGTGTTGGGGAAGAAATAGTTTTTAAATTTGTAGTTTCTAAATTACGTATTTATTTAGGAGATATCCCAAGTAGGAGTTTAAACATGAGAGCTGGATATAGCATACGGTATTTGTGGGACAGTGAGCAGTTTAGTCTGTGTAAGACTAGTTGCTGTTTAGGGTCATGTTTCTGTGCTCCTTGAAAGCCAAGTGAAGAAGTCTAGACTTATACAATAGAAAGCAGGGGTTTCCTTCTAACAAAGATTTTTATTTAGGGGAAATGATGTGATCTTAGAAACTTAGTGTTGAATCGAGCCTTTGCAGTTGACTAGTCTCAGTTCATTAGTCTTTCTAGTAATATGTGAGCCCTCTACTGCAGTTCAGGCTTTTATCGCTTACTTCCCCCTGAGTTTTAATAGGTAGGTTTTTAGGAAACATCCTTCTTTTAATAAAAATAACAAATGCTTTACATAAGTATTATATTCCCCAGATTCTAATTTTGGACAGTGTTGATTGATTACCTACTTTTGAAAGTATTATTATTCTTTCTCTACTTCTTATCTTTAAGGTCCCAGTTTTTGTAAGTTGTATTTTTACATAGTCAAAATTTATAATACTTACACTTTTTTTCTATGGCCATAGAAAAAAATTACTTAGTGCGTTTTCTCCTTATTTCATTGTTTTGATCCATTACTTGATTGGCTAGATTTATTGTCAGATAACTAGTTTTATTTAGGAAGAGTCTTTGGGTGCTGGAATCCTAGGTATCTCTCATGGTGGAAATGACTGCCTGTTGCCTTTTGCATGTATGCCATATATAGTGTGGGTATAAAATTATCAGGTCATACATTCTTTTTTTCAGAACTTTGTACGTATTGCTTTAGTATTGCTTTTAAAGATTTTATTTATTTTATTTTTAGAGAGAGGGGAAGAAAGGGAGAGAAACATCAGTGTGTGGTTGCCTCTCACGTGCCCCCTACTGGGGACCTGGCCCTTAACCCAAACATGTGCCCTGAGTGGGAATCAAACTGGCGACCCTTTGGTTCTCAGGCTGGTACTCAGTCCACTGAGCCACATTAGCCAGGGCTCATTTAGTATTTTATGACATGGAATGTTACTCTGGGAAGCCTGAGGTCAGCCTGATTTTTCACTGTTGCCTTACCTTTCAACTACTCTGCTTTACATGACTTGATTTTTCTGCCTGGACATTAGAAAACGTCTTTCTTTACCCTTGAGTTTGGTAACTTAACTAGAATGTATTTTGAGTGTTGTTTGTTCTGCATCAGTTCTTTCTAGAACATACTGTCAGTTTGCTCTGCAGATTCAGTTCTTTATGTCAGAAAAAATTTTTTACATTGTCAATGTAAAATACTTTTTTTCTTTTCCTTTCTTGAATTCTCTACCTCGCAGATACCAGTCATCCTTGGGTCTTTGAAATGGGATTAACACTTGATGTTATTTGCTACGTAACAAATTACCCCAAAACTTAGTGGCTAAAAATAGCACACATTTATTATATCATTATTCCTGTGGGTGAGGAATCCATCATGGTGTAGCTGGGTCCTTTAAGGTGTTGGCTCAGGGTCTGCAGTCTCATCTGAACTCTCGTCTGGGAGGGGGTCTTCTTCCAAACTCACTCAGTGCTTGCTTGTTGGCAGCATTTGGTTCTCCTGTGGGATGTTGTACTGACAGTTTCAGTTCCTACCTGACTTGGCCAGAGGCCACCCTCTAGTCCTTGCTGCACAAGCCTCTCCCACATGTGGCAGTTTTCTTCCTCCAAGCATGGAAGCTGGGAAGTCAATAGAGAGCATCTCCTAAGAAGACAGAAGGCATGATATTTTGCATCCCAGCCATGACAGTGATATCCCATACATTGTCATATTCATGAATTAGAAGGAAATCTCTAGGGTTAGTTAGCCTTCCTTCAGGGGGAGTGATTTAGCTAAGGGCATGGATACCAGAAGACTGGGATCATTCTGGGCCATCTGGAAGCTGCTACCACAATAGTTGCCTATCACACCTTGTTTTTCTTAGTATTAATGTTTAAAAAAATTTCTTCTATATTTACTGTGATTACCTTAAGTTATTCTTACAAAGTTTCATTTGCATTATACCTGTCTATTCTATTTCTTACATGTATGTAGTTCACACTGTTATGAATGTGTTTAGGTCTTCAATTTAAATTTGGATTTTCTCTTTCCTCTCCCTCTATTTTATCAACCAGTCCTCGAAGTCTAGCTTTCTTGATTTCATGTTTTTATCAAGTTCTTATATAGTGAGACATTTGGGATGAATTTTCTCTCCTTAGAGTGTATTTTCAGGGTTGCCCTTCTGTATCTTTGCAAAATTGTGGGTGAATTCTCTTTAACACTCCTGCCTCCTTCGCTTGATAGGATTGTCCCCCCTGCTGGGCTGCAGTGGGGGGGCCGAGGTGTGTGTTCTGCGGCTCTCCTGAAGCCTGGGGGCTGGGGAGGAGGGCGCACTGGCCAGTGCGTGGGTTGGTGACTAGCCTTCAGCATGTTTCCCCTTTTCCGGTGGGGTTGCCTGTGGCTGCTCTTCTCTGTGAAGTGTGGAGCCTGAAAGGGGGCACACCCTGGTGGCTTTTCTGCCAAGACAGCCTTTGAAGGTGGGTGGTGGCCTTTATTCCGAGGGGGTTTGTTTTGTTTTTTACTTTTCTCTCTGTTTCCTATTTATGCCCTCAGTCTGTCTCTCTCAAGAATGAAGAGTGCTACTAGTGGGAATTCTCAGGATTTTCGAAGTCATTTTCTTCCCCCAGTGGGTTCCCGGGGAAGGAATTGGGACTGAGAGCCTGCCATGCTGAACCTTGCCCGAATCTTTTCTTTCCTGACTGTTACTTTGTGAAGTTTATGGTATGAGACGGTATGCGGCAGCTGGCCATTTTTTTTCCCTTTTTAAACTCCTTTTGTTTATCTTTCTGTGAAAAGGTTTATGAGCCTCGGGACCCTGCAGTGTTTACCCAGAGCTGTCCTCAGTGTCTGTTGCCTGGATCGTTTTATTAGCACGTGGACTGGCTTCCCCAACCTAGACATTTATTTTCCTCTTCTTCCTGAACCTTACTCTGAGTGTTGTTTCTAGGTAAAGATTGCTGAAATGTACAGTTTAGTTCATGCCCTTCTCCACTGCCTATAGGATCAAGTCTAAACTCTTAAATTTAACACTTTCCAGGATTTTACTTAAGCCTACTTTACTAAGCATAGTCTCATTTCCTGTTTTGAGTCTCATTTCTGGCTAAATTTAAGTATTTTCTCTTTTCCCATCATGCCCTCGACAGATTCCCAAGATGTGGTTAATACATAAGGTTGTGTGCATAGGCATTGTGGTTTTTGGACCTCTCCATCTCCTGACCACCTTTCCACAGGAGCCTGCTCATTTGATCTATCTCTGTATGTGGCCCTCAGAGTAGAACACAGACGGGCTGTGAGCGCCCTGCCGTTGTGCCTGGGACACTGATACTAAGGTCGGTTTAGGCGTTCTGTCATGATTCATACTGTTGGATTATGTTCTGCCATTCTGTTGTAAACTTTGAATTTTTTTTTAACTAAATGCCTGAGTTTTCATTTGTCCCTGAGAAATTTATTCTTTACATTTCTTTTTTTGCCCTGATTTTCCATATTGTTGAGATTATTTTGAATCTCAAGGCAACTTTCTTTTATACCTGCCTGTGTATGCTACTTATGCCTTTAGTGATTGCCTGTAAAGTCTCTAAGAGAAATAGGAATTTCATGTCAAGATAAATGCAGTAGTTAAATTATTTTTGCATCCTTTCACTCTCTAGCTCTGTTTTTTTCCTCCCGTCTGTGGTGACATGAGCTACAACAGTGGCGATCCATATGCGGACTAAAGCTGGATGGAGTAGGTGATACTAGAGAAAGGGGAAGCTCTTTGTTTGATTAAGCTACAAAATACAGGGCCCGTTTTCAGGGAGATGGCAGAGAGAGTGGGAAGTATGGAAGGAAACATTAACGAGACTTGGTGACTGAAGAGAGAGGCTTGATGATGTCAAAGGTTTGATTTCAGATGATTTGCAAGAAGCAGTGAACGTGGGACCATTCAGTTTGAGGTCAGTGGGAAATATCAAAGATGTCCAGCTTTTGACAAAAATTTGCTGTGAGGTTTCTCATAAAAGACAGTACAACATGGTTTTGAAAACCCATTAGTCCTGTAAAACCTGGGTTAATTTTCTTCCTAAGACCTTTTATATTTTGGACGTATGATTACATGTGAACTGCATGGGTCTCAAATAAAGGAAAAGAATAATTGTTATTTTTTGAGGAACCCATTTTAATTGGGCAAAATAAATGGGAAGTAGTGGTTTTTTAAAAAGGCCTTTAAAATATTAATGCCCAGTTATGTAGTTATGTGGAAGGTGCTATCACAGGATATGCCCATTAGTAATACCTGTCAGTACCAGCTGTGGGGCAATTACATACGTGAGTTTTATCAAAAAAAGTTACAGAGCTGGCATTGCAATTATGAGAGCCCTATTTAATTATGGATACAAAACAGAGATGTGCTTCTTTTTCACTCATGTGCAAATATACTTGTAATTGCTTTATTTTCTTACAGAATAGTTTTCTAAAGTTCCAAATTATGTAGTTACATAGCAAAATTTGGAGATTATTTCCTTTTTGTCAGATGAAATAAATTGCACTCTTCTACACTACAGACCAAGTAAATTCCATTATGCATTTCAGATATCAGATGGACTTGGAAGAATTATTTTTACAAAATAAGATGAATAACATACAGCTGCCTGGACATTAGTCAATACCAGAAGTTACCTAGTCAACTGCATGAATTTCATTTTTTAAAAAAAGTTAAAAAGCTAATGGAAATTAAGTTACAGTCATTGTAAAATAATAATAACAGAAATCCTAAATTTGCTCATGCCATTTCAATTCTTTTTATGCATTAAAAAATATGGAGGGATTCTTTCATTCCCCCCCCCCCCCATCTTCTCTTCAGGAAATAGGTTTGTGTTCATTGACTCATGTAAAACAGAAGACTTAGGTTCTTAGTGCATGTCAACAGGTTAACTTTTCTGGATTTGTCATTCCAAAACATCAGCCAATACTCATGTTCCCTATCACTCAGGGAATTAGAGTTTTATTAGAAATGAGGGGTGGGTTAGTTAACTAAAGCTTTTCTTCATTCTTTTGTTACCCAGGTAGAAGCTGCAGAGATGCTTAGTTTATATCACTGATTTTTTAGAAAAACAAAAAACTTTAGAAGGAGTTGAGAATGATGTTTTCATACTTTGTTGACCTAGGAATTCCCTTAGTGATTAATGTTTTTCAATGGATTTTTTAACCTGAGTTCATATTTTGCATTAATATTTTAAGTCAAATTTTGCATTTGTCTTTATCTTTACTTTTATTTAGTGACATCTTAAAATTAAGCCCCGATTCCTGCAAGAGTGGCTTAATTGGCCTTAGTAACTAGGCCTCTTTTTTGATGGTTGGTGGAGTGGCCACCCTTAATTGTGTTTAGAAATATAGTTTTGGAAATTTAATCTTATCTACAGTTACTCTTCCTTCAAGTTCCCTTCCCTTGTAAATATTTTTGATCAGTCTTGTAGAACTAGAAACTAAAATATTTGTATTATGCTATCATTGGGTATCTGAATGATGTTATTGATTATATCACCTCTAGTCTTCCCCTAAAATTCTCCTCGGTGGGACCTGCGTGACAACCTTATGTAAAAGGTAACCCAGTATCTCCACTCTCCCATAACTTCCTTAATCTTCCTCTCCTTTTCCCTATAACTCTTTTTCCTATAACTCTTACCACATTCTAACATACTATACAATATCATGTTTCTTGTCTATCTCTTTCTTTCAAATAAGCTTCACAAGGGCAAAGATCCTGGTTTGTTTTACTCATCTGTCCCTAGTATCTAGAACAGGGATGGAAATGCTCAGTAAACATTTAACAAAAGAATGAATTACAAATATGTTGTTTGGGTTTTTTCTGCTTTCCTTGAGGGGAAGAATTAGCGTGCAGTAGGCCATCAAATCTCTTTTCAACTGGTCTATGGTAAGAGATATTTTAAAGTACAACCCAGTGTATACATACATGTGCATTTTTGTGTGTATGTATGCATTTTATAGTTGACATTCACAGTGAACTTTAATATTTCCTATTCTCTTTCATTAAAAAAAAAAACAAATGTTTGTGGTCTAAATTTTCATGACCCACGAAAGAGTTGCAGACTACCAGAAAAACTTTTAATGTAAATGGAACTCATCTTTCCCTTTGTCTTATGTGGCTGTTTGGGAGTGTTTTAATTTCAGATTTAATTTGAGAGTACTTACAACATTTATTTTTCAAGTTTCTGTATCTATTGACTGCTGTTATGAGAAACTGGTTCTTTTATGGATCAGTTATTTAGTAAAAATGAACTTAATTTGTAATATGTGCAGTTTTTGTCAGGTGTTTGTTTATTTAAGTTTGGGTTCGTTTCTTATTGATGAAGGGAGAGCTCCTTCCTGATATATTGGAGCAAGGGATTAGGAGTCAGAAATGGAACTGCAGTGGAGTTAAAAGGCAGCCAGAGATTCATTCTGAGATCTGAATAATATCCAGAACCAAGTAGGTTGGGAACAGATTGTTAGAAATCTTAATTCATCTCTCCCTCCAGCTGTTATAAGACTTAACAGGCCAGGAATTATGCATATATTCAATTAACTAGAAACTGACAGATACTTCCCATGAAAAATGTAACGATAGACTCCTTAAATGGATGGTTGGTTATTATTATAACCATACAGTATTTTATATTAACAGGAATAACAGGAAACCTAAGAAATAAATTGTATTTGACAAAAAAATGATGATTCTCCAGTTTTAAAGTTTGTACATTTTGAGAAAGCTCTTTTTAGCTTAAAGTCAGCAAAGCAGCTGCTGTTTGAATTTACTTTCTAAAACGCTGAATTATTCATTTCCATAAACAAAACTTCCTTAGTAATTATTTAGCATTAATTTATTTCTCTTTATTTCAATCAACCTTGTTGACATTCTGTTTTAAAATTAAAAATATTCTTTGTAGAATCAATGAATAAGACTGTGACAACCACTTTCTCTAGTTCAGTTCTTATGAAACATTTAAAATCCTTTTTTTGTTTTTATGTTTTAGATACTTTATATTTTAATTAGTTTTGTTATTTTAGTGAAATAATAAAATATAGAACAAAAGTATAATTCTTACTAGCAGTGTCTTATGAGTGTCTTCTTAAAGCCAAGCCACATGTTATTGACCTGCTAGACTTTGCCATAATGCTTTATGAATGAATATAATTAACAGCTAGTATATTGGATTCTGACCATGTAAAATTATTAGACATATTTAAAATAGTTATTCATGTCATCATTTGTACTCACACATTGATTCATAGACTGTTTAGTAGGGGAATAAAGGTAAAGATTGTTGTTTTACATTTTTTGGAACTCTTTCATTTGTCTTTCCAAACATGGGAAGAGTCCTTTGAATTTTGTGCTGCCTTCTGATGGCCTGTGTTGAGCCTGTCCCCCTTCAGTGTCTGGCTGTCTTTGGACAGTCTTTTACTGCCACGTGATACTTCTTGTCATTTCCCCATAATTGCTGTTTTATTTTGTATTTTTTAACGTAAAATGTGTCATTGCTTTGCTGTTCCATTGGAGACTTCGAGGGCGGCAGACAATTTGTTGGCTTACTAAATGCCTGGTATGTAATAGTGGAGGAAAAGAAACCCCTTTATTTTATAAAGTAGCATCCATTCAAACAAAACATTCATGCCTTACATGCTTTTTGGAGCATGTATGTAGGGAGGTCTAGCAGTGGATACAGAATACATTCAGTGGGCTTCAGGGAAATCTAAACTTTTAGTTAAGAACCCATTTTGATTCCCTGTTTTAGGTTCCTGAAGGGAAGTAAAAGTGCAGCATCCATCATGACAGCCTCCACGGACTCTGGAAAGCACGAGGCCCAGCCATTAGAGATTGGGACGTCTCTCTTTACAGACATGGGAACGTCTTCCTTTCATTCCTCTGCTTCTGCGGCTGCAGTGCCATTTAGACTTAGTATGGGACTTCTGCTTTAGTAGTTGCCAAGCGAGTGACAGTAGTTTTGGGTGGACACACGGCATGTGCATCATTATCTTCGAGTTGAAGTGTCTGTGAAAGCCTTTCAAGCTGATGGCACAGAGCATCAGTCTTCAGCTGGGAGCCACTGTGCAGACATACTCTTTATTTTCTCTGTGCAGTGTCCTAGAAAACAAAGTTAGCTAAACTATTTAAAATGACAAGATTTTACATAAAACAAAATCTCTAGCTTTCAAAATTATAAGTTCATTTCTGCAAGGCAAACAATTATCTGGAATAAAGTAACAGCTGCACCTATAAATATTGGGCATATGCACTGGTTGTTAATCTTTGTGCTTGCACTATTATTTGTATATATTTATACACATGTATACATATATATATAATAAAGCATGTATTAGAGAATACATATTATAAATTATATAAACATAATAGATACAGGAATATATATTTCATAATATATAAACATGCAGGGCTGGGCAAAAGTAGGTTTACAATTGTTTTTATAGAAATAATACAATTATTAATACATAGTAATATGAGAACCTAACTTCCAGATACAGCTGTAAGCCTACTTTTGCCCCACTCTGTATAATGTATGTATGAGAGAAATATTTTTCTAAAGATATGCTTCAGTCATAAGTAAGAAAATCAAACCAAGATGTATGTGAAGTTCAAGAAAAATAGTGTGGCATCTTTCATGAAAGTAAAGAATATCCTTTACTTTCGGCCCACCTTCCAAGTCTCATATGTGACCCCAGCCTCGGGTGTTAAAAGTCTTCCGAGAGTATCCTATCGTAATGACTTTTAATTCCATGCCCTTCGTTATGGTTTGTAACTAAATTCTAGGTAGTTTCTCATAGGGTATAAATTTTGAAAATCTGTATTTCCAGGTTAAATTGCACAATTCTTGTTTCCTCATATTTTTTTTCTGTAATTGATGTATTTAAGGCACCAGAAAAGACACATTTAAGGTAACACCTATGAATTCTTTAGTATATAGTAGTAAGCTACTTTGTGAAGTATCACAAAATATATAATTAGTGTATATTTCATATATAAATTAAATCTTTATATAGAAAGTATTTTATACATAATATAGAGTGACACACACTAAGTACTCTAAAAATTCTATTATTTTTAATTCTAATAGTACATTTAGTTGTGATTTTCTTTTTAAAATATATTGTATATATTTGAAATATTCTGTCATTTTCATCTGAATTATTGAGTTTCCTAACAAGCAAAACAATACTTGGTATTCAATTAATCTAACAAATAATTTAGGTTTACTCTTCTCCCCCATCTTAAATTTGAAGGGAATTAGGAATGAAAGAGGAAGAAAATCTATTTCATGTTCTCTTTAGTTGTAAGAGTTACAAATATGTAAGCATTTTGTTATTTTAGGATTCACTGTTCTACCTCAACAAGGATGGGTCAGTATGTCCTAATTTTTCTGGAAAAGTCATATAATTTGGTTTTATGTATGTGCCTGCTTTTTGGAGGCGGCAGTGGCAGAGAGAATATGACTTGAAAAAGAATCGTCTTTTTGCCCACCTTATAAATATCTGTGCCTGAAGTGAGGCCCTTCTCTCCGAGCAATCAATCTTTATTAAAACCATATTCCTGAGTAGTTGAGCTGATAAATAGTGAGGTTTCTTTTAAAGAAGTCAAGTTTATTTTATGTCAATTTTCTATTTGCCCTGTATAAGATATATTTAATTACTTTATTCCATCTCTGTGTTCAAATTAATCAGATTCCGCAACATATTGGTGTTCAAATTAGAATAATTCTTTAATCAACTGTGTTAGCCATGCCGTGGTAGACTAAAATGGAAAAGCTACTCTTGGCATATTGGAGACGTGTGCATTTTATTTTCTATTGTAATTTAAAAGTAAAATCAGAAATATTGATTTCTACTTGACTGGAGAGATGATTTAGTTTGAATATCAGTCTGATCTTAATCAAGTGAGAATTAATTGAGTTGGAGGTATTAGATATTCAGTGATGTTAACTGAACCATGGTCAATCTAGAGAGAAGCTTTCTTTTCTACTGTGTTGGAATTATCAAATAGCTCATGCACTGCAATGTAAAATCATCTTTTCATGTTCAGCCTCTACCTTCTTGTCTCATTATGTGCACCACTAAATTCATTCTGTGTACAGACTAATCTTTAAAGTAGCAAGCTAATAAATCACAATTTAATAGAAAATTAAAAGCATAATAATTTTGTCATAAAATGCTATCTATTGTTGTCAGAATTTTATAATGATATATTTTCTAGTACCTGATTTTAAAAACTCTGGTTTTCAAGTACACCTGGGATTTTTAAAAAATCTTAGTTTTACTATTTTTTATGTTCAACATTATAAGAATAAAGTGAGCAATTCAGAATTATTTTAATATTTATTTCCAGAAATAAAAATAGAGTCTGTATCATTATATTGGTCTGCAGTGTGGCATGGGCTTTTCATTTATTTTAAGAGTGTGATAGCAATATCATAAGTGTTGTGAAAATATAAATGGTGAGATAACACCTCCATAGGACTTGCTCTTAAGTAGTAAAATTGTAAAGTCTTTAAATAAACTGCAGCCAGAACTGAAAGGATCAATTTGCCTTGTTAACTAGGGATACTACACTTATTAAATGCCTAATTAAATTTAGCATAACATGTCTTTTATCCTCTGTTTTTCTCTCTTTAAAACTGAGAATTTGAACCCGTGTATTAACAAGGTAGTACAAGTCATATCATTGTCAGATTTCTTCCATTTTGGCAGTTGGTGTGACCATGTTAAATGAAAAGAAAGCCAGTAGTGTGATTTTTGATGGTGTCATTTCATCTTGGAAGAGTGCTTTTCACCTGGCCTGAGTATAACGGGAATAGTAGGCTCTCTATAGCTGTATATTTTGAGAAAAGGAATGTTAAGATTTGTATTTGAGAACAATTAGCATTTAATGAAATTAAGCCATACATGCAGAAATATCCCTAGAGTGCGATGAGTGGATGTTCTTAGTGAGAGGTGGAGGGATTTCCCCCACAATTAGGGATTTCTAATTATTGGGAAAAGAGCTTATTTAGGAAAAAAGTGGATGGACATGACTTCACTCCGCTCATCAAAGCCAAAGCTCTTCTTACCTGGACTCTGTACTCTCTCCTGTCCTCCATCAAAGCTACTACTTGTTTTTTTTTAAACTATATTTTGTAAGATTGGCATGCACAGACTAGGAAAACCCAGCACTTGTGCAGTCTTCAGTTCTTGTTCCTGGACCCCCATCTGCTCCGCGGAGACAACCACAGTACCAGTGTTCTTACATATTCTTCCATAGCCATTTTGTGCTTACACAGACATCGATCTTTCGTTGTGGACACATGCATACACACGCGCACACACTTGTATGTGTGTGTGATAAACTGAAATGGTAACATACTATTCATAGACTCTTCTGCGCTTTGCTATTTTCTGTTTAAGTCTTGGAGATCTTTCCTTATCCGTGCACTTTTTTTAATTGCATGGTATTGTGTGGTATGGAGTTGGTTCTTTGGTTGTGGGTGTGACTGTGAGATTAAAAGAAAGCTGGTAAGTGGCTTTTAATGGTGTCAAAGGCTACTTTTTACTTATGTGAAAATATTTTTTTCCTTCAGCTAAGAGAAGACAGGATGAAGAAGGGCTGGTAATAGTCATTCTCTTAGTAATTCAGTACAAGTGGTTTATATTATATATTTATTTATATATTTCTTAAAGAAAGACATAACCATAGTCATTTTTATATTTGAGTTGCCTACTGTTTCGGGATTTGAAGAACATACCACCTTTATGGATGCTGTTTCTTAAGGCTCACATCAAGCTGTTTCAAATCCTTTATGGAGCAAAGCAGGGTATTAAATACATAAATTTGCAAACCAGCAGATTATGAAGAGGTTGCATCAGTAGTCTGGAAACCACATCTAATAAGGGGAAGGGGGCAGCTGGCTCTGAAGCAGGAGAAGGAAAAAATAGTAATGTTATTTCCTAGAGTATTTGATGAGGAGGCAGCATTAGACTTGCTGTAGTTTTTTGCAGGCTATAAACCCCTGCAAAAAGCCACACACACACACACACACACACACACACACACACACACACACGAATTGGCTACTTTGTGAGATAAGGATTTTTCTGTCACCACAAGTCTAAACAATGAAATAGATTAGGAAGGACTTTCTGAATTAAGAATTTAGATTAAGTGACCTGTAAGATTCTTTCCACTCTAACCATTTTTGTCCCACAAGTCTAGAACAAGACAGCTGCTCTTTTCCAATGATGGTTAATGGTCACTTGTTGTAGTAGACTCGTCCCCAAATAGGCTGTTAAACCACTTGCAAGCATGAAAAAGTGCAGCAGGCTAGTTTCTTGCTTGCGTCACTAAAAGCATTGCTCCACCTTTTGTGCGATCCTACTTGTTAGTGGATGGGAGAGGGTGGATCACCCACCGGGAAATGGTGAGGAAGCCCAGACAGCTGTATGTTCAGAAATGTGCCAGTTCCTTTGTTGGCCCCTTCAATCAGTACTTTAGAGGCTGGGGACCAGGAGGGTTTCAAAGTGGGAACATGTAACAAAATGCGTAAACCAGACTCATTCACCTACATTTCTCTTGCTTTGTCATTTTCTAAGTCCATCCCTTCCGTCACTAGTAGAAATGCTCACGGATTCTACTATTTGGGGAGACTTACACATCTGCTAGATCTTTTTAGAAGATGGGTTGATTTGGTGCTTTCCTTGGCTCACTAGCCTCTAATGTCTATCTTTCAAATTCTGGTAGCACTTAAAATCTGATACACAAAATTTAGCATTTTATTATTTACTGCTTAGAGAAGCCACTGTCTAATGTACAAAATCCTTATTTTAAATATTGAATTATATTTGGTAAGAAGTCTGGAAAATGGATGTCGAACCAGAGAGGGAGGTATCTGATGTTATTTTTTTCAGACGGTTGCTAAATAGTAGTGAGCTGCGGCTTACCTTTTCCTGTGGTTGTGATGGGATGGATGGGATCTTCCCCACTCGTTTCCCAGGTCCCTGTCGTGACGTCATGTGCAATGACAGGCCTGGGTTAAGTCCATTCTGTGGGCAAAGAAATTTCTGCTGGGTGTGCAGGTTTTCTTGTGTCCTCTTTGTGGAAAGGAGTACATGGGATTTGATAGTATTTACAAGTATTTTTCCAGAATTAAAAAGGCCCAGCCCCAGGCCAGTCTGTAGGATCTTGGAAATGTGACATAACCAACGAAAAGCTCAGGCTCCTCACCTGGTGAGTGAGGACAGCATTAGTGGTTATCTAATCATGTTTTTGTAGGACTCACACGAGCAAATAAAGTACTCAGTGTGGTTCTTGGTATCTAATAAATACTCAGTATATTTTAGTTGCCATTATCATTTGGTTCTTACTACTATTGTAACACCTTTAAATACCTTGTAAAAAATTATAGAGTTACATGGCAAAAGGGAGAGAAAAGAAGACCATTTGAAATAAAAGTTTCTTCTAATGCAGAAATGAATTAAAAACCATTTAGACCCTGCTCAACACAAATGCGTCCTTGCCTTTTGGTTGCCCATAAAGAGAAATCATCTCTGTTCCAGGTGCTGCCTGCTAAGTGCTCTTTGTCCGAATCACATTTTATTCCCATTAAACTTACATTTTAATAAATGGAGATAATGAATCTGAGTATCCCCCTGAAACTTTTAAATTTACATTAAAGCCCTAGATGTTATGTATTGTTTTTTGGATAAATCCTGACTACAACCCTGATTGTGACTAAACTCAAGAAATTATGATGATAAAGAACAAACAGTATCAAAAATTTAGATCTGTGTCAAAGAAATTAGATAACAATGTAAGCCACCATATTTATAAATATAAAGGTGAATTAAATCAATGTAAGCTTTGTAGAAAGTCAGTATTATAAATTTGACACTCATTTATTGAATTAATTACTTGTTGAGTAACATCTAAGCAGGCCAAGTTTATCAAATGATATTAATACTTGGTTTCTATTTCCTTAAATATTTTATTTTGATTAAGTATTTTTATAGATTTGAAAGGGGTAGTGGATAGAAGAATATATGCTAAGGCAAGGGTGTCAAACTCATTTTCACCAGGGGCTACAGCAGCCTCACAGTTGCCTTCAAAGGACTGACTGTAATTTTAGGACTGAATAAATGTAACTGCTGCTTAACAGTTAAGTGAGAGTTTAGCGCTGACGCCGGGTAGAAACAAGTGCTGGGCTGGATAAAACAAAGTGGAGGGAGGATTTGGCCAGCGATCCTTGTGTTTTCCACCTGTGCTCTAAGGAAAGGTAAGGAAGATTACACAGCTTTAAATGATCATAAAATTCAAGTCATGAATCAATAGCCAGTTCATTATTAACTCATATGCACCTCACCTGAGTATAAAGAACCAAAAGTATCTAGAGCTGCATTGTGCATTATGGTAGCCACTAGACATAATTTAATTTAGTTAAAATTTATTAAAATGAAAAACTTACATCCTCGGTTGCATCAGCCACATTGCAAGTGCTTGGCAGTCACATGTGGCTAGTGATTACCCTACTGGAAAGTGCAGAGAACATTTCCATCATTGCAGAAAATTGTATTGGACAATAGAAACATAATGTGAACCACAGGTATAATTTTTAATTTATAGCAGCTACATTTTAAAAGTGTGAAAATTAATTTAAAAAGGTAAAGTTAATGTCAGTAGTATATTTTATTTAATTACTACATCTAAGATACTGTCTTTTCAAATTGCAATCAATATAAAAATTATTAATGAGTTGTTTTATATTTCATTTCTCATGCTAAACTTTCAAGATCAATATATATTTTACAGTTACAAAATACCACAGTTTATATGAGCACGTTTCAAATGCTCAGTAACCACACATAGTGGCTGCTACATTGCACAGCACAGGTTTTAAAGGGTTAACAAACTCAAGTTGATCAAATGAAGACACAGCTATTTGGTATTACAGAATTCCTTCCTGTGTCTGCCACTATATTATAAGCACATAAAGTTAGGAACTGTATTTTGTTTTTAATGAATAGGTCTTTAAAGAAATAACAGTCCTAGAGAGTTGAAAATAAAGCCGTATTTAATACATCAGTGATAAGGAGCAAGGATTTTTGTTTGCTCTAACCCCTCCTCCCGGACAGAATGTGAATCAGATATTTCTGGACAGCAGTATGACTTAAAATCTTAACAGAAAAACTAACAGGTGATTTTCATTTCTTATTTTAGTAGATGGCTCAGCAACATTGGACCGTAGTGACTGCTCCTTTAACCCAAAGTACCTCAGAAAAGATAGCCATCTGATGATGCCTGCTTAAAAAGTCTTTTGTATATTTTCACATTATGTTAAATTTAAAGAAGAGCAGAGTTTTTCGTAAGAAGGAAACATACCAAGCCCAAATGTTCATTCTTTTTTTGTTTTGAAAGTTTTATTCTTCAAAGAGTCAGTGCCCTTCGAATACAACTAACTCTTCATTATGAACCCCAAACATATCTCTCTTGCAAATACTGGCTCCACATGTCAGGTGTATCTCTAGCATCGTCTAGTTTACCATCCTGGCTTTTCTTGTACTTGCATCCTTAAGATGCAGTATTTTTGAAAACATTCATAGGTACTAATTTTGTTGAAGAGGATAGCCATCTTTTTGTTTTGCTCCATAATTTTAGAACACTTTTATTTTTGGATTTATAGGTGCCATGAATATAAATTTCTTCTAGTCATCTTTGTTGATACACCTGTTTTTTGGGTGTTTGGACCAAGTACATTTCAGCACACAGACATCATGAGAGATGGAAGAACACTGCCACGTATTCTTTAGCACAATGGGATAGTGTAGGATTTTGTTACATAATACTGCATGAAAGGCCCTCCTATTGAATGAGTGATGAGATGAGAACATCATATTGTATTTTTGTCCTTCAAAATGTATTATCAGTTTCCGATTTTGAGAAAGTTCATCTAGGATATTGTCATCTGAAGATTCACGGTCTAGGATTTGCTCATACAGTCAGTTTCACCATCATCATTAGAGTTTAGAATACTGCTATTGGTCTTTTGCATTCATCTTCCATTTCATCTAATAATTGTGAAACATCTTTTTGTCAATTTTCTTTTTCCACTCTCAGCAGTGTATGAGTTTACTATTGCTGCTGTGATGGACTGTAAATGTTTAGTAGCTTAAAACAATACATTTATGATATTACTGCTTTGTAATTCAGAAGTGTGACTCGGGTCTTACTGGGTTAAAGCCAAGATGTTGACAGAGCTGTATTCCTTTCTGTAGGCTCTGTGGGAAGGTCTGTTTTCTTTGCCTTTTTTAGCTTCTAGAGGCCTGCCTTAAGCAGTTGAGACAAAATACCCTAAACTGAATGGCTAATAAACAGTGGAACTGCAGTTCTGGAGGCTGGAAGTTCCAGAGTAGGGGCCAGGACTTGTGGGATCTGATGAGAGACCTCTTTCAGATTGGACACTGCTGACTTCTGTTCTTACAGGAGGGAGAACAGAGATAGGAAGCAGGCTGTTTTATTATTAGGACACTAATCCCATTTGTGAGTGCTCCACCTTCTTCACTTGATCTACCCCCGATTACCTCCCAAAGGCCCTGCCTGTTAATACCACTGGGAAGCGGGAGGCCGTAGGGTCTTTCAGAGACACAGACACTCAATGTATAACAAGTCCCCCCAGTGTTTTGGAGTATGTTCCCCTTTTTTCATCTTTAAAGCCAACAAGATAATATCTCTCTGATCTTGCTTCTAACATCACATCTCTTCTCCTTTTTTCTTGTATCCCCCCCTTTCACTTTCAAGTTTCCTTGTCATTACTTTGGGCTCACCCAGATAATCCAGGATAGGGCTTGAACATCTCTGTGGGCTATTATTCTAAGTAACACAGTTATAAAGTAACAAACAAACAAAACCCTTCAATACTCATCTGTGTTCAACAAAAGCGAAAAACAAACGAAAAGACTTTTATATAGTCACAAACAATGAGGTAATACATGGGTAACACATGAGAAAACTGATGTAATAATGATTTATTTCACTGTTACATCATTTTTCTAGGTGATTCTCTCATTTTGTTTTCTTATTTTAGTCATTCTTACTGTAGTTGGGAATAATTGATGAGTCATGAAACAGTTCCTACAATGTTATGGTGAGGTGTTTCAGGGTGTAGGAAAACTAAGATCATTAAGAGTCCATGTTGTAGCTTAGCTTTACATTAAGATCCGGTGAGCTTATATGATAAGTGCAAGATAAAATGAGTTTTGTTATAAATATGTCTATTTTCTTTGTGTGTGTTTTTTGGAAGTCCTGTAAGAAAGAAAGTAAAAGTAATGAATATCATCCATACAATAGTTAAAAATATAAAAGAAACTGAAAAAATAAAATTGGGTCCGGTGGACCCAGTAGACTTGGTTTCCTTGAGCTCTGTGATGCTGCAGGGTCTTTTCCAGTCTGCTACCTCTCTGCTAGATGCTCAGGTACTGGTATTCCCCAGTGGTGGCCCGGGGTCTCTTGTTTTCATTATTTTTATAAGCTACGACCATCTAAACCATATTCTCAGACTTGCTTCAGCCCCATGTGACCGACCGACTTCCGGACAGCTCCACTTGCCTGTGTCGCAGGTCCCGCAGTCATCCTCTCCCCAGCTGTCTCCCTTCAGTGGCTCTCAGGAAAACAAGGCAACATGATATGCTGTCCCTTTTCTGGTGTTTTTTTAGTCCTCAGACTCCACCAGAATGCACCCAACAAGAAATGTAGGGGTTATCCTTGACAGCGTTATCTGTTACCTTCACAGCTAATTGTATGCCAAGTCCTGTAAGTTTCTGTTAGAGCCATCTGTTTTCTCCACTTCCACTTCCTCTGCCTTCCCAGCCCGGTGCCCTGTCTTGCTTGGATCATTTATTGTACTAGATTCCTGACCAGTTTCCCTATTATTTCAACTCCTGGGGTCCTCTGTCTGCTATTCTAGTTCTTTGAAGAAAATATGGTTGTGCCTATCCACTGTTTAAAACCCTTTTTGAGGATTTCCATTGCCCTTAGGAGACAATGATTAGTCATTTTAACACTGCCTACTAGACATAACTGGTGCACGCCTTTTTTCTTCCTCCACCGCCACCTCCACTCACCAAACACATTCATAAACATGCACGCTTGCACACACGTATGCACGCACAACCAAAAAACCTGAAATGTACCAGCCTTTACGGATTATTCTCTGTAATATGTCTTGCCTATTTACTGCCAGACCTTCTGCACTCTTTGTCCAGAACATCTTTCCTTCTCTTCTTTAGCTAGCTTAATTTAGTATAGATCATAACTTCAAAGTACTTCTGGGAATTCCCTCTTGAAGAAGTTCGGAGATGCAATCCCTTGCATCCGAGTTCTCTCCCTGCCTTTCCCCTATGAGAACAGATGCCAAACCCAATGGCTAGTACTTTTTGATTGTCTGTCCTCCTCAGGGACTATCGTTAGCTTCTGCTAACGGGGCATGGACCCTCTCTGTCTTGTTCAGCATGGAAGCTCCAGAACCTAGCACAATGCTAGGCACATAGTGTAAGTATTTTGAAAACGTTTGTTGAATGAATGATAGATATTTTGTGAGTTTATGGATAAGTACTGAAGGAATATGTGAAAAAATTAAAATTTTAATTTATTGAGTCAGTTAATACCTCTGAAGCCTGAATTAACTCATTAGACAGTGCCTGGTGCATAGGAAGTACAAGTGTTAGCTACTGTTACTGCTGTTGCTATTGCAAAAGCAGGAGTATCTTATTCTTTATCACGCTATACACTTTGGTACTGTAAGAAAGAAAAATGAAATGTTTCCAATTGGATCTCTTCTTAAGCATTAAGGTGACTGCATGATTTGGCAATTTCCCATCTGCTGTATTTTACTTTTACCTTTGGAAACCGCAACATTTTTAAAGGTTTGAATGTAGTGAAGAAGCCACTGTTTCAGTTTGTGTCTTGTAAAAGACACTGTCAGTTCTGCATGTTATGTTTTTCTAATTGAATGATTGATTTTATAGATCCCTTGAAAATTTGGAATTTTGTTGTTGTTAGAATGTTTGCTGGCAAATACTCACTGGTACACTTTTTTCAACTAAAGGTAACTTGTCCTAACTAACTTCTCATCCAGTCTGGAATTATTTATAATACTTGGCTTTGTTTGGAATAGAATTGGATCGAATTCTTTCCGAAAGTCAAACTACTGTTTGACTCAAAGCTTGCAAAGAGGTCTACAGTTTCATGACTGTATTGTATAAATACATGTACATAGAGTCAGAACAGTTTACAGAATCTTTCCTGCGAACTTCGTGAAATACTGTTCATGCCATCTGTACAGAGGATAATGTGCTCTGTGGCCTCTGTGGTTTGCTTCCGCTGTGCAGTCATTAGAAGGAGGACAGTCCACTGTCTTCACTGTGTCTGCCTTGGCCCCGGGCGTCGTCACTGCATTTGAAACTGGCGCTCTCAGAACTAAGGGTGACGTCCTGTTGTCTTCGGGCACTTTTTACTTCGCAGCTCCCAGAAGGGATGGCAATGACTGAGCACAGCACAGCACTCAGGCATTGTCTACAGGGACCTGAGGTTAGACTGTTCACTACAGAATTCTTCACTCAAAGATAGCTCATCCCGAGAAAAAATGAGTTGTAGACTTAACTCTATACTACAAATTTAAAACGGCAGGAAGATCTTACTAAAAGTTGGCTCCTACCTAGGCCCTCCCCAAATTGTATCATTTTCAGTTCTCTGTTTTAAAAATCTCTTAGGATTCTAAACCGGTCCAAAGATCTTTTATATATTGTTTAAAGTATGTCTCTCTTTTTATTCTTACCCAGTTCTATAAAAGCAAAGTGTTTTATGCTTACAATTTCCAGTTGTAAAGTTAGTGATATAATATGAACTAAGGGTGATTTTAAAATCTTCCCTACTACATGTCATTAATAAGCAAGACCTCTAAAATGTTTTTCATTTAGATTAAATTGAAGTTCTAGATTTAAAGGTGAAACCATCAAGAAGATGGTGTAATCACAGAAATATTACACATAAGCTTACAGGCTAAAAGTCTAAATTATATGGCACCCAAATGTATATTTACTTTTTATAATATACCTGGAAAAATAGATACTTTATAAATACTTTACTGATTAAGGAAATAAAGTACTAGAAAGTTAGAAATGAGTGCTGTGTCTAAAGGGGTACCGTAAAAATGTATAAGCTCGGGATTTTTTAGAGTGTAAGTCCGTGGAGGTAGAAATGGAGTGGTTCTAGTCAAAGACAGGAAACACTGGGGGTTATTTCTTTTGATTTGTTATGTTTTCAAAGTGTCATCCCTCATTGGATGCTTTAGTTGTAGCTGGATGACTCACTGCGATTGTGAAGTAATGTTTCCTAAACCTGAGTAAATGAAAAGTGTAAAACATCAAGTTGCTCAGCATTTCTTTTTCCATGCAGAGTTGCTCCATAAATACTTATCCTTGGCTTAATTCAGAACTTTATTCTTGGGGGTTACTGAAATATTAAAATAGAAGTTCCATAAATTGAGTTAAAAACAATTCTAAACCATTTATTTCTCTTACTGCTTTTATACAGAAGTTCCCTCAAAGGATTTCTTAATATATCAACTGGAAATTTTATATGCTACTTGTACTTAAATACACTGTGAATATTTTATCCATTACCTTAAAGTTAGGAGAAGGCTTTATCTCCTTCTATTTTTCATAGATGTACTTGACAAAAATTTTATTATACCTAAAGAATATTTTTACCAATAGGGTATTATATGGTATGAAGTGTTTTTTTTTCTCAGAGAAATTAGGGTTTATGAAAGAAGTATACTCTCCCATGTTCTTGATATCTTTAAGAAAAAACGTCTTGAATTTTTCTTTAACTACTTTTCTCTAAAGTTTGAAATAACTTTTAATAATGTTGCTACTCTCAACATTTATTGATATTCATTCATATTACCTTAAGATAGACTTAAGTGAGTGAAATTTAATTTTTGTATAATGGTAATTAAAATTAAATTAAAACAAAGTTTTTTTTAACATTTAATATTATATTGAAAGGAGCAATTCAAGTTGGGCTTGTTTCAGAATACCATTTTAGAAATCAGTTGGCAGTATTAGCAACATCATTATTATATGAATGTATGCTAATGTGGTATGAAAGAAAGATCCTCATTAAAATCTTGTTGCTAAACAAGTGACAAAAACCCTACAAACAGCTTGAGGCTTTAGGCCAGTCACAGTTATTCCGGCCTGAAGAGATTTGGACAAGTGTGAAAATATGTAGACTGTGGCTTTACTGGGATCAGAACACATAAATGCTATCTCACATGAATTCCCAACTAAGGGCATTTCTGTTTTTAGAAAAGAAAATCTTAAAATGATGCAATGCCCAAATATATATTGTGAATTTCTCTCTGTAAAAATACTGGGTTTGTTAAATTTGGAAAGTGGACTTTTGATAATAGCCATTGTGTTTGCATTTTCCAGAAAAGTGCTGGGGTTTGGTCAGCTAGGACATTTCGTTAGGCAAATTCTTTCTTCCAGACATTGAGTGAACTGGTCTGGAGTAGGGGTGTGAGGTTACAGGAAGGATGTAATGGTGCCAGGGATCAACCTCCAGTTCTTCACCCCTATCATCACAGCAGTTCCCTTCTGGAAGCCCTTAGCCAGATTCGGTCCCTTCTGGGTTAGCTTGCTGCACATTTTCCTTCTCGGTGTTGCTTATGTTTTAATTAGTATTTGGGATTATAATTCTTCGAGAAAGGTAGATTTTAATGTGCTATAAATAGGAAAATTAACATGTAGGAATGCTAATGACATTCCAGGGTCAAAGTTTTTGGTAGCCATGATCTCCACGGATAATGAGCTGCCTCTATGTCTGCTGTGCCTTTTTGAGTTGGAGGGAGTCTAGTCAAGGGCACGAAAGATACTCCCTTGGTCTGATTTGGCCTGTGTGTCCAGCTCACCTGCACAGACAGGAATGAGAACATTTGTAGTTGGAAGGAAGACGATCCTGAATAGTTTCGGGAATCAGAGTAATTGGTGGGACTTCTGAGACTAGTGAACACGAAGCTAAAGGCAGCTAATCCTGTGTATATTTGAAGTGGCGTATTATATGTCACCATAATTTAACGTGACCAGACACAATAAATTATTTGCATTAGTTATTTCCTGCATCTACTGCCTTTATCCACTTATCCTTCAAAGTTTGCAGGTAGATATGGATACTTATTAGGCTGTTGTCCCAGTTAAAGCCCCTCTAATGGGTTTTTATGCATTTAGTAAGTCTCAATCTTTTCCAGTTTGCTTGTGGTTTAAAAATATTTTTGTTACACATTATGTGTCTTCATGGAGACTCCTGAAATTACCTGCTTGCTTTAAAATAATCATAAATTGTATTTAGTAACTGGAAGGGTAACACATAGCTCAAAGGTCTTGATAACTTTGTATTTAAAGGAGTTATAAAAATATTCAGAAAAAGTCATTTTTTGCCTACCACTTCTTTGTGGGGATGATGTCATAATTTAAGATCTGACTTGGAAATTGATGGTTACTTACAGGAGATAGATACGTGAAGTGGCAAAGCCGGGAACCAGAGCAGCCAGAGGTCAGGAGGCAGGACTGGAATAATTCAGGAGAGTTGGTATACATGGTAGGGAGCTAAGTCCACGCTGTCCTTCAGAAAGGACACGGGACAACCGAGTCTGACCCTGAGCACAGGTAAAAAAGATGAGCCGGTGGCCCAGCTGTGGGTAGATTACGGCACCAGGCTTTTCTCAGCTGGTGATCCTGAGAAGGCAAAATACCAGAGGGGCTAGTATAGTAGGCCAACTACCAGAACAGAAAATCGACAGAAAGCCATTTGAAATTTTCTGGGGCATCTAAGAGTAGACCCGAGAATGGAGTAGGAGCCCTGTTGTCAGAAGTTAAGGCAGCATGGTGAGGTTGTCTTAAAGAATGGGGCACCTTGAAGCCACCAGAACATATGCAGACACTGGACATGCAGAGACTGCACAGCTGGGAAACAGCTCCTCTTTTATTTCCCTTAATCATTTCTTGTGGAATGTACTTTTTCTCTATTAGAAGTCCCATCTGTCTTCATGAGGCCTCCTCACTTTCTCAGAGTTCTTCTCTCTTTTTAAATCTTACTGTGTATTTCCACAAAGTAATTGAAACTCATCTCATACTGCTTTTTACTCATGCACATGTCTTTGGTGAAACATGTCATGTGCCAAGCACAGTCTAGGTAATAGATGTTAAATTATTTTTTAGAACTGTCAGAAATTGTGTTGATGTAATTACAAGTCACTTTTCCCCCAATTTTTTATTTCAGATTTTACCAAATGTTGCAAGGAGTCTGGAATCCTCATGGTAGTAAAATGCCGGAAAGAAAATTCTGCATTAAAAGAATGCCTAACCTCTTAGTAAGTAGTTACCTAACTAACTGTCTGTGCTTCTGTGTATATGTGTGTAGTATATGTAGTAGGTAAGAATACATTATTTAATTCACTCAGTGTAATATATTCTGTACTTCCTCCCCCGACAGATATTTCTGGCTAAAATTTGTTAGATTATTCTAAAAAAGTACCATTTATGATCTCTTTAAGTTATATGGGTCAGCATATCTGATTAAATATGTGAAATCAGTTAACAAAGACATGATTTTCATGTGATTTAACCAGTTTATTTTCATGAACAGGTTGCTCTACAGAATATATTATAGATGGGTTTAAGGTAAACCTAATGATAAGGGGTACTGAATCAGACTATCTCTAAGACCTTTGCCAGCCTTGCAATTTGTTTTTAATTTAACTCCTAGGAAGGTTGCAATAACTCAAAAGAAGGACACAAAGGTAAATTTAGATTTTTGAAGTTAAATTAAATTTTTAAATCTTAAATATCATGTTCACTGATAGTTTGTTGTAGTTCCTTGAATCATAAAGTAGAAATATGCCAAGTTCTTTGAATGGAGGTCCTTTCTGCTGAATTCCACACTTTTTTTTTTACCCACATTATTGACAGATGGTATAGCACAATACTTTCTTAAGTCCAGAACTGAACTCGGCTCCTTTTACTTCTGCATTTTATGTCTTTGTGAATTATGTGGTTGCCTAGTATCTTCCTTGTCTTCTAACTCTAACTGGTTATTTCCTATTGATTTCATTTCCTAAATCTTCCCCAGGCCCCTTTTCATCACAGCTGCTACTCCTTTGGCCTAGGCCCTCATCATTTCTTATCTGGGTTATTTTATTCAGTGGATATCCCCTTTTCCACCTGTCTGCCACATGCTTGCTGTCCGAGCCACCTAAGACACAAAGCTGACCTTATAGTTGCTCTCCTAAGAATGCCCAACATCTTCAAGGTGGATTTTTTAACTTTTTACTGTGGCATAAATGCACTATCACAATTTGGTTATCGCCCTTTCCAGCTTCATCTCAGGCCCTTTCTCCTGTGTGAAATACACTTGTAGAATATACTTCTTCCCTATTAGAAATCCCACCTATAGTTTGCCATACTGGTTCCAGTTTACTTGCCATTCTTTAAGCTTTAGTTTTTCCTCGTCTTTTGCTGTTGCACATGTGCCTTCTATAGGGATTTCTGGTGGTCTTTCAAAACAGAAGTCCAGCATTTCCCCTTGACATCTCCCATTCTTCCCCATGTTTCTATGGTGCACTGGTAGGGACCATCTCTAACATAGCACTTTGTACACACACTAGTAATTCACTCTTCACCCGTCTGCTCTGTAACACCATGGGCTGCCTGAGGATAGGCTATGTGCTTCTCATCGCTGTATGTCACTCAGATAATGCTATTTAAGAGAACCACTAGGTCTTCTTGTTTCCTTTAACTAGTTTGGTAGTCTAATGTTTACAGTGAATTTATGATCGTTACTAAAAACCTTCTTTTTAAAAAACGTTAAGTACTTCATAAAATGATTCACTTGAAAAGATGTTCCTTTCTTTCTTGTAGTTATAATGATCCTGCCTTTTATGAAGAATGCAAAATGGAATACCTAAAAGAAAGGGAAGAATTCAGAAAAACTGGGATTCCTGCTAAGAAAAGGATACAGAAGCTTCCAACAAGCATGTAGGCAAATATTTAATGATACTCAGTAACTCTATTCCTGGAAATCACATTTACCTAAAATGATGGACTCAAGGAAGTGTTTGCTTTATCCTGAATTATGGGAATATTAATCTTATCTGAAATAAAGATTTTTTTTTAATTTTAAAGTTATGTTTATTAAATGGGGCAGTAGTAAATAGTGGAATGGGATATAGTTTGCCTGGTAATTAGGTAGTTTTCCAAATTTTTTCCCACAACTGTAGTTCTGTTAACAGTGATACTGATTTTTAGGGTTCGATATAGAAGAAAAGGCTAATTGTGGGGATTTGAGTAATCAACTAAAGGAAAGCAGGGATGGACAACCTTCAAAGTGGTTTAAATAACCAGGCAGTATAGCAGAGTGGTCATTAACCGGAGTCCTTCCTAGTTCTCTACTTACTAACTGTATTACCTGTGGAAATATGCCTCAGACAGTTTTTGCGAGGACTGAGTATTTTAGGTAGATGCTCTTTAATGGTAAGTTATTGTTATTATTATAACATAGTAATGGTGTCAGGAGCTAATGTGAAAATTTTCTGTCCCAATGCAGTAATTTGGTTCCAGGTTGAGTTTATATTAAAAGTTACTTTCCCCCCACCCCATGAACAATTAACTTTTTACTACAGCCATTGCAACCAGTTTCCAGGGAAGTAAATTTTATGTCTACATTTCTCATTAAAATCACAAATAGAAATTACTACATAAAAGGAAAAGATTTCACTTTGTCCTCAATCCTATTAAATACATCTGAATTTTTAAAAGGACTTAAAGCAAGCAAAGAGGATCCTAAGAAGCAATGGCACGTTCAAGTTCCACACTTTTCTCTTGAGTAAGCCACTCAAAGAACTATGTTACTCTTATTTAAACCCCAAAGAAACCACATTCCCCTAGGCCACAGATCAAAAGGAGGCAGACTGCTAGAGCAGACAAAAGCAAAGCGAACAGTGACCCAGAGGTCACATAGCAATAGCGGTAAACAAGCCTATATTCCTGTTGACCTTTTGGTATTGGTGCATTTCCTATAGCACAGGACCTTAATTGTTAATTAAAAGGAAAAATACTTTCAAAAACTAGTGAAATACATAATCTGTGGCTATTTTATAATTTTGATTAGAATCACTGGGGCCAACTTCAGTTTTATGTGGATGATTCATTTATGTAGATGTCCCTTTCCCTATAGGTGCTGGGTATCTGGTATAAATATGTTCACCCTTTTTTATTCTGTCAAAAACTAACCTCTTATTTATAGCTTTTAGAATATCCATGCCTGTCCACACTCAAGTCTACTTCTCCAGTGGGTGTATCTGCCTCAGTTATCTTGCTTGCTCATTTGTGCCTCTGCTAATACTATTTTGTTAAGTGACAATCCAGATTTTCTACCCTGGAAATCCTACCTCTTCTATGTAGCCTTTCTGGATCAGTTTTCACCGGATTCAACCCTTTAGTTCTGTAAATCTGAATTTCCCGTTTTGATTTTCTGATTTTCACATAGGTATGTCCCTGCTCTGCTTATGATTTAGGTTCCATTTTGGCAAAATGGCAGTTTCCTTTTAGACAAGATAAAAAATTTTTTTTAGCTAATAGGGGATCAAGAGAAAGAAATGAGTGGCCTTTTTATTGTTAATTATGTTCTCTTCATTGTCATGATGTATAAATTTATGTGTCGTTATAAAAATCTAAAGATTAAGAAATTTTCAAGGGAAGCCCTTTGGAGCAAGTTTATAAAACTATAGATGGACCATTCTTTCATTTCTCTTTGAATCTTACTTAGAACAGATGATCATGAAGTGTACATTTAAAAAATTATGGCTGGGTACAAACAATTTTTGGCTAATCTTCTTAAATAGCCTTACACATCATTTATTTAGCACTTTAAACTACCAAGAACATTAACTACTGACTTTCTAACATATATGTTTCACAGATACCCTTCTGTTTAGATGGAAAAGCATTTTCTCCACTCAAAAGAAGTTAAACAAGACAAATATCCTTTATATGAGTCAAATTAATAACTCACAGTTAGTACTTGACCTTGGAAATATATATAGTCAAGGACAAAATTTCACTTCTACTTCAATTTCAATCAAAAATAACTTTAATTAAATAATTTCTTTGCATTGTTCAAAGCATTAATCAAGCCATCGTCTCATACAACTTATTTTCTTTACATTGTACAATTTCCAATCTTGGTTTAGAAAAGGCAAACCAGTAACCTTAGAGATTAGATACAATATACAGCCTCTGTAGCTACACGAGAAGTAGTTTCTGCTGCCGTGGTATTACACAAGTAGTTGCTTCCTTCAGCTAAAGCCTGGAATCTTAAATTTGTTTTATGCATATTATATTCTGTTACTTGGCAGGAGATTCTACTCCCTTGAGTCAGCTGTGTTCATTGGTCAGAATAAATTCCAGCATCTGACACCAATTCCATTAATCACAGACAAGCTTGAATAAGTGAGGTAATAGAAAGAAAAATCTGGTGAATGGTGAACACTGTGTATGTATATATGCTGTTAGGTCAATATAGAAATCTGTGATAATCTTAGTTCAAGACAAACATTTCAAACTGTCTATTAAAGAGGCTAAGGTTTCCCACATGAAACACTATGTCAGGCAAAGGATATATGAATTGAGTAATAATTTTATTACTAATATTCTTAATACTGCAGCCCTGAAAGAATTTAGATAAGTTTCCATCTGAAGCCATCCTTGTTGTTTCCTTACTTGTTTATAAATGATTAAGTTATTCAGGATCAAAGACTTTGGGGACATTTTATGACTGTACTGTCTGTATCAATACAGCACAGAATTTGTGAATTTCTAAATTTAAATTAAATTCTAAAAATTTGTAATTTTTAGAATTAAATTCCTAAATCACTTAAAAACCACTCAATGAGTAAAATATTACATTTAAAACCAAAGCCTAACAATTTATAAGCTGGCCAACATAATGAATGGGTATAGACCCTTTGAAGAAAATGACTTTATTACAGACCCTGCAGAGACAGATTAGACCGAAACCTTTGCGATGCCCTTTTCACTTCTAATTGGTTGATGTATAGGGTTATAATGGTTTATTCACACACCACATAGATTTTCTACTATTTAGTCACTTTTCAATTAGGACTTGAGGGATATACTGGGACAAAGTTGGCTTCAATTATCAGGTTGCTTCAAGTTTTAAGGTTCAAATTGCAATTCTAAATTTAATTAATAACATTGTGATTAAAAATGATTTAAAACTTTGAAACACAATAGCATATAGAGATGGAATAACCTACATACTATTATTCCACTGTATTTTTATTCTTTATGCACTATAAGTCAACAGAAATATAAGCTGTTCGCATTGCCATTTGCTCCTTTATGCAACTTACCATTTTTTCTAATGTTAATGGCTTCCTCTATTTTTAATGAACAACAGTTTAGGCATTTCACATGCTTTGTAAACCGTGTCTAAAAACTTTCAATTCCATTCTTTATGTGAGAGGCAGAAGTTTATAATCATCATCAAGTTAGAACTGTCTTTTTGAAACACCTTGTTTATTAGTTTATTATTAGCATATATCTGGTTCTTAGCCAGAATAGAAGCTGGAGTGTTGCTCTTCCATACTGGAAAATCAGCTACATAATATGGTACAGTATGTGCAAATGTATACATCGAAGAACCCTGCAAAATTTTAATCAAAACCCACTTTCAGTTTATTAAATAATTTCTCAAGAGAACTATTGCAGGAGGTACAGCAACCTCATTACCAAATCATGAATGTCTTCAGAATTAGTTCTTATAAAGGCAGTTTTGATTATGTTGATCCAAGTAATGCGGTAGGATGGGTAAAGGCAAAGTTTTATTTTTAGTTTCCCCAAATGCTGACTCACTTGATTTAGGAGGGCTTGGGAATACCCACGAATTATCTTCCAGAGAACTTCTGCCGAAAGAGTTGTGTTCCTGAAAGTTTGTACAGTCATGAGGAATGGGTCGCTCATTATCTGTCCATGATTGGAGAACTGCTTTCTCTGATAAACCTTTCACATCTCTTTGTAATACATCTTCCCCTTTACCAGGAGTTTTGCTGTTTGGTGAGAGAGTGGGGTGTCTTTTGTACGTTACAGTGAAATTCGTCAAGTGCAGTTTTGTGCTGTCTTTCCCAAGGTCGTCCATGCATCCTACAGGAGCACAGGCTAAAAAAAAAAAAAAAAGTACAGGCCAAATGTCAGTTGTCAAGGCATTTGTGATCATAAAAACATGTAACAATATATTAATTTGGTTGACTTATAACTGGAAATAAAGTTAACACTCCCAAACAAGTGTAATCATTGGGCAGTGTGACTAGAGGACAAATGATCTCAGTTCCAATATTGGATCAGCTATACTGACATGAAAGGCACTGTCTGCCCCAGGTATTGCTTTCCTCATTTGCAAAATGGACACAGCATAGTAATCCTGTCCATCTGTATCGCTGAGTTATAAAATGAAGAATTTAAAATTTTTAAAAAGTTAGAAACTAATCAAGTTAAAATACTAGGTTGACCAAAAAGTCTATTTAGTTTTTTCCATAAAATAGAAAACACATTTTTTCATTTTCACCAATAACTTTATTGATCTGGATATTTTGAGTATGTCACCTATCTCCTGCTATTGGCTTCTAGTGGGTAGAAGCCAGGGGTGCTGCTAAACATCTTCCAATGCACAAGACAGGCCCACAGCAAAGATTTGGCCAAAACGTCAATAGTACCAAGAAACTTTGCAAACCACTTTTGAAATGTTTTGATCAATCACAGCACCTTCTCTATACACTATACAAGTCTTTTTTTTTTCCTTTCAGTTGTTTTTACTTTTCTTGAGATAAAAAGTTGCCTATTTTCTTCCATCTTCAGTATTAAAATGGATGTACAAAAATTCACCAATTTTGAGTTTCTTTTTTTAAATGCACACCGATATGATTGCTGTCACAATATAGTCTAACAAAATTGTGTTGAATGAAGTTAAAGACAACTAAACACTGCTAGAACCATTGTACAGAAAAAAACAAACAAACTTTTGGCCAACCCAATACAAGAAAAGATCATGTTCTTGGCTCTTAAGGGTGTGGCTAGAGGTGGCTTCCAGGCTATTTACTTCAGTGGATTAGACTAAGAAAGCTGTTCCTAAGTTTTAGTAATGTTTTTTGTTAAATATCATATTCCTTTACTTATTCAAATATTTTTCCATAGGTGATCCAAAAGTAAATTTTTTTCAGAAAGAATTATATTGTGAATTGGTGAGATACAAATAATATTTATTCAGGCCTTTATGAAGAAAACAGTTTAAATAAAAGCTACAAAATAATCCTATGTCTTATGAAACACATATAATGGTAAATGTACATTCGGCCATGGCCACAATATAGATCAAGTAAAAAAGAAAATAACACACAAAAAATGTCTTCAGTACACATGTAATGGCTTAGAAAACAGACTGTTCTAAAGCCATTGTTTAGCCACTGCCAACAAGCTGGTAGTTTGAGCTTTTCCTCCTTCAATTCAGCAAGGGTAGAAAAGACAAATTTATCCCAAGTTCAAAAAGGATAGCAATTCCAACTGCAGCTTGACTCTGTAGTTTTAGAAGAAAGCGACTGAACCACATTGTAAAATAAGCTCAGGAGAGACAAGCGTTTGGGAGAATTGGAAATACCATTGTTTAGCTTTATTGTAGGGCAGGGTGATATTGTAGGTCAGGGGAAAAGGTGATCTAGACTTGTTGCTGACTGCTTCTCAAAGCATTGAGTGCTGAGTGAGGAGGGGTGGACTTGAACCTGACACTGTCGTAGGAAATGTTTTAGAAAACTTATGCTCCAAAGGTCTAAATATGTATCATTCATCAGCACAGAAAGGACATGGGAATGAACCATTTCTAAATATGGAAAGAGCATTTGCTCTATATTATTATTTGGCAGTTATTTTATATAAATGAAGAGCCACACAGAATACTCACTGCAAAATTACTGTATGAGTCCCTTTCAAGGGCAATCTTATTTCTACCATCAACTGGTATTACCTTATATGTAACCCTGGCCACTGTAAAACTCAAGGAAAAAATGAATCAGAAATTAAGTCAATGGCTGCCAAAGCACCATGTTATTTTGTCTGCTTCATAACGACTAACTGTAGAAAAATGAAAGGAATTCTGAATTTAACTTTCCTTCCTAATGTGCAAAATTTCCCTCCACTAATGTATACTACTGAGAACTGTAAGTACAATTCTTTTTTGCACTCTTTAGGGACAATCTGAGATACAAATAAACAGTTTTAAACTGGTGATTATTTTTTATAAAAAATCACATCTTACTACTTTAAAAAGTAGGTTTGGGGGCACTTAAAAATTACACAACTTTTCAGAAATACAACTATTATGAAATAAAAGGTATAAATGCACTGATTTTTCTCTGAGGTATAAAATTAGCTTTGACAAAGTAACCAGCACTAGTTAACACAAAATGCAAAATGTTTTGTCAGCCAAGCGGTTAAATATGAAAGGCAAAGCAATGAAAATTTCTGTTTGGCTAAGAGGGAGAAGTACCTAGTCCCTCTTCTAAATAATCTATCCTTTATGGACAGAAAAATTAACTTCACAAAAAAAGGAAATAACCAAATAATGAATCAGTTACTTTTTCAAAACAATTTCGAGCTAGGTCTTTGGTGTATTCTGTAATGAAAAATAGTTTTGGGTGTCTTTTCTTTTTTTTAAGTATATGAAGTAGTTGTGGTAAAAGGTCAACTAGAGCAAACTTAACACCTCAGCCTTATACACATAAGCAACACTTGGCTGAGAAAAAAAAGCCACAAGGGGAAAAGAATACAGTACTGAAGAAAAAACACATCAGCAACACCTTTATGTGTGAAGTTGACCAGCATGAGACTGAAGCCAAAGCAGAGAATGGGTAGGCTGTGAACACACTACATATACTTTGCTTTATCAAACTCATTTGATGAGATTTTGATAAGATAGGACAGCTAGTTGCTCTTCAAGCAGTTTGGCTGGAATCCGTGGTTTCCAGCAAACACTGACTTGCCTTTCTTGATTGCAGTTGGGGTTTTCAGTTTTCTTAGTAGTTCAGCTTGTACTTGAGTCACCAGATGTAGATTAGACATTTCTCTCTTCAGTTCCCAGTATGCATTTTGCATGTTATCACTGATATATAAGGTTTAAAAAAAAGAGTCAATGGTTATTATTCTCTTAATGAAGAGAATAACTTTAAAATAGAAATGACCATGTCTGTATTTTTGCTCAAATTAGTTTTGAAATTATGTAAAGTAAAACATTAAATACTTGAAATATATTTAATTAGGGCATTATAACAATTAAAAAGACCTTATTCATAATAACTGCCATAATTTATAGCAACTAAATGAACTATATTAAACAGAAGGCTATCATAAAAAGTATTCTAACCAATGAGAGTTTCTATGGTTCTCATTTCAGAATTGAAATTTTATTATAGACTAAAATATAATGGTGTTAATACATTTAATAGTAAGGAGTATGTTCTTCATTTGCACCTCTGATCAAGACTAATGTTATATTCATATATGGGTCTTAAATTTGTACTTATGACTATTCTGTTTTGACGTTGTGAACAGAGACGCTGTATCAATTGCTGAATGTATACCCAAACCCCATTAAAATAAAATTTAGGTTTCATGTATTCCATTCTTTTATGTCTGACTGGGCTGTCTCATATTGTTGGTTCTAAACCAATGTGACATGACAGCACAAGAGATGACGAACCAGATGATTTCCTGGTAAAGGAAAGGAATCTAGAGAAAAGATTATATGAAACAGAAATGAAAATGTCATAAATTCCTCTCATTTTTATGATTAAAAGTATTATTTCATTTATATGAGAAATGTTAGTTACTTTAAATGTAATTCTTAAATAAGTTTCATCTTCCATTAAACATTATTTGGATATTTTGTAATTTTCTTCCTTTTTAGGTTAATTGCTAACTAGGTAAGTCAAAGTCTTCCAATATATATTCTTACTTTGCTGTACTATAATACATAGAATATCAGATGTAAGAACAACCAGTACAACAGTGTTCAAACAAGCAGTATTGCCTAGTAAAGATATCAGTGTAATTTTAGTAATGATGAAATCAAAATTGACAGACAAGACACTTCATGCTTTAATTTCTATTGAGCTATATATAAACCTTTTAAAAAAACTTTAAGGACTAATACTTTCGATAGTAAATCTAATATCCTATTTTAATTACAGAAACAACAGATATATTGAAAAAGAGAATTATTTTGAATGATGTAAGCTTACATACATTTTTCTTAAAAGACCTCAAATGCACTCAGACAACAGTGATTTCAATAGAAGTAACAGAATAAACTTTATACTGTCTCTGAAAAAAATCTACAGGTTTTCGTCTATTGTGAACATTACTTATTAACCAGTAATCTACTAAAACTCACAAGGCTTTTTGCAGATTTTTGATACGTGTGAAATAATTACTTCACAAAAGTTAGTTAACCCCCTCCATTTCATCTGTAAACATCTGAGATGGGTGCTACAATGCACGTTTCACATAGGAACCTGTCTGAAGTGTGAAGAGAGCCGTTGGTTCCTTGGTGCAATTTGGGCATTTGGTGTGCTTTCCAGAGTTACTCGTATAACACGGCAGTGAGTGTAAACACTGCACTCGTGCTAATAATTCATGCAGTCATGATACGAATAATACTGCATGCAAATAGTTTTATTGGCATGAGATGGTAAATCAGTACCTGACTTGGAGAAAAGAAAAGCAAATATACAAGTGTTTAGATATCAGAATATCAAACATATTTCATCATTCAAAATAGTAAGCATGTAAAGTAAGAGATTACAGTTATTAGAAGCAATGTCTAATATAGATTTTGCAATTCAAAAAAATGAAGACTGCTTATAAATTAGGTTAAACTAACAACTATATTGACTCAACATATATCTAGTCTTTTTCTTTTGCCCTTAATGTTACCTGAAAACTATAGATGTAAAAATTAAAATTGTTATTAAGTACAAGTTCTCCCTCTTGTGGATAGCAAAGTAATGGCAGTTACTTTACAACTAATATTAAGTGCTATATAGTCCTGAAGGTATGCTGAAAATTTATTTTTAATTCTGTGTAGTATCCAACCTTTTGGTGTCTCTGGGCCATGCATTAAATACACAAACATTAACAAAAACTGATAAGCAAAAAAAATTTTTTTAAATAAATTTACGATTCTGTGTTGGGCCACATTCATAGCCCTGGTAAAACCCAGGCATATGCCCTGACTAGGAATCAAAACGGCAACCCTTTGCTTTGCAGGCCCACTGAGCTACACCAGCTAAAAGCAAGCCCAGTTTTTTTATTTGACACTATGCATTTAACTCTTTAACATTGAAATAAATATTCCTTGAATAAGAAAAATATACTTAACTAAGCTTTTATTTCAGCCATACATATTTTTCATTAGCTTCTGAAAATTTACTCAGTTATTATATCCCCAGGGGAACTAAAATGAAAATATGGCATAGCCTTAGCCAAGAGCTAGAGATTTGGAAATGTATATTTTGTCAACTGTTATTCCCCTAAAGAGAGTATTTCACACATTTTTGGCTCTAAGACACAGCAAGCAGTCACTTTACACTGCAACCCAATGAAAACAAGCTATGAGAAACTATACTTATCCCCCTATTATGTGTATTACACCCTGGCATGTACTACAGGCATACCTCATTTTACTGTGCTTTGCTTTATTGTGCCTGACAGATACTGCGTTTTTCACAAACTGGAGTAAGACCCTCCACCAGCAAAAAACAAAACAAAACTTGCTGAAGTCTCAGATGATGGTTAGCATCTTTTAGCAATCACATATTTTTTAATTGAGGTATTTATATAGTTATTTTAGTCATATGCTATTGAACACAAGTATTCTTAAGTACTAATGAGCCAGATAAAGTGACAAAGAAGACAACTTTCAGAAGTAATTTAAATAGACACTGTACTAGACACAATGTTGAAAATAAAAGGACAAAACATTTTTGCTGTATATTTAGAAGTCGAAAGCAAAATCAAAGTACTGTTAAAATGGCATTTATTTGCAGCAGAGACTGTATGTTCCACAAAAGCCTAAAATATTTACTGCTTGTCCCTATTGAAAGTCTGCCTATTTCTGGATCGAAAGGAGTGGCTGTACGGTGTTTCCGTAATGGATCCTTTTGATAGGAATTCACATTATTCACTTTAGGTCAGTAAACTTTGGAAGTCAAATCAGAATTTTATACTGGATGGAACTATCCATGCAGAGAGGGGATGCTAACAGAGCAAAACTAAAAATGATCAGGTAATTTAAATGACCATATTTAAGTTACTTAAGTAAAAATGATCTATATTTGAGAAAATGTTTGAAGTAATACATACAAACTCTGATAGCTACTCTTGTCCTTACCCCAGGAGGATAATTCTCTTAAAATTCATATTATACCAAAGATTAAGGCTGTTTAAGTTTACCCGTAAGACAAAATGTCATTGCTGTATGTGGAAATGCATAATTCTTCATGTACAAAATTAGGATTTATTACAAAATACTTCTACAAAGCTCTAGCTCCGTAATATCCTATCTAAAATATTACTGAATATTTTAAAATTCTTGATGTGAATTCTTAAAAATGTTTAAGGCATCACATTATGCACCTTTCTACTACTGAAGTTCAAGTCTATTGTTAACTAACAATTAAATATTTTTATATCTTGTGGTCAGAGATTATATGCAGTACTCAAGTAATACCCCTTTGCTTTTAAGGTTAAATCATAACAAATCTAAGTACCTATACAAAGTGGCCTATGGAAGAAGAATGCATTACCTTTGAATGATGGAAAATGTTCATACCTTGAAATGCTTAGTCTTTGCAGATCTCTGCTCTGCAGATTGTCTTCTTGAGATGGATCCTGTCATTTTAAAAAAAGTTTGAAAGTTGTTACAGTCCACTTACTCTCGGTACACTTTGTATTACCAGAGACATGTTTCAGATGGGTAGAATACATCTATAACTGTATAGCATATATACACATAGATATTCAATTTTAATGAAATACCTCCAAACCTGTACAAGATATCTCAAACTCAAGTACAATTAAAGTCATTCACATTTTAATTAAAAAAAGTGGAATTACTCTCATGTAAAAGAACTTAGAATCTTACAAAATATATTTCTGAATATATTAATCTATAGCCTATATTCTAAAAAGGGTAACAAAGAATAAAATTAATATTTACTCAAGGTACATCTGAATGAATTCCATGAAAAAAGGGAAGTTTTATTGCTATTTCATTTTTATTGGTATTTTTAAAAACTACCAAAATATAATAGGTTACTTTTTAAGATCAGCATAAACTTCCTTTCCATACAGAAAAGTTTATAAAATCTTTATGTATTTTAACTTTTAGTGGTGTAGGTTATAGCTATGACAGAAAGAAACCTATAAAAGACATTAAAAAGTAGACTTAATATATTTAAGACAACCCTATAACATACTGGTTCGCAATGCATTCTCACTTAAGGATCTATAACAAATAAAATCACTATCATGGGTAATTCAACTGGCAGAAGTGACCAGAATAAACTGAGAACAAAATTTAAAATACTGACATTTAATTAGTTTCTTATTTACATAATCTAAATGTTTTAAAGTGGAACCTTAACAGGCTGTGTAAGGACTTTAAGAGTATTATGAACTTTGGAGAGGAAAATTTTAAAATTCTTTCTATTACAGGAGTTAGAGCATTTTTGAATTTGATTATTCAGAAAATACCAACAAAAAACACTAACATTTAAGTGTATCTTGGGGAGAAGAGAAACAGAACTGGCCTAAGATCAGACAAGGTCCAAAGCACATGACCTTGGACATTTTCCTTTCCTGTTCTTCATAGGAGATAAAGAAATCAGATCAAGCCTCTTTTAGCTTCTTTGTATCACTGATAAAAATATATACATTTAAATTCGTGTATACTTATATACATATGTAGTATGGAAACCTTCATTTTTAAAGACCAAGTTTTTAAAAATCTGACATTTGGGATTGAAAAGTGTTTTTCCAGCTACTGCCAAATAGTTCAGTTAATCTAATGTAAACTAGCATTAAGCACCAAGGAATTGTCTCTAATATTCAAAAACCTGGTTCCTGGCCAGTCATCAGTTTGCCATGTTTTAAAAAGGCAGTAATGGATCTGTTTCTCAACCAGTGCCATATTATGTGGGAGTTTCCCATAAATGGGCCGACGGCTACAAAATCTTGGTAAATATTGCTCAAGGTAAACAGGCTCCTATACTAGAGGATTTCTCAGAACCTTCAGGACACCACGGGACATTGTGAATGGGCTGTTATTAGGAACCATGCACATCTACACCAACTCCATTTTACTGACCCAGTGTTTCCTACACTCCCTAGGCAGTGCCATCTGTTTTCCTCAAAGCATCAACTGCACCAAGGGCTGGAATACTGGGTATACAGGAAAGTCTAAAAGGCCCACAGTGGAACTGACCCTCGAACCTTTACCTCATTAACACCCAAACTAATCAAATGAGCTTACTAAATACTTAAAAGAACCAACCAACCAAAAACCACTATTAGGTCCTGTAAGATGCTGTTACCACATTTCAGATGGCACTCTATATTTCACAGAAAGTACTGTCTTAAAAGTATTTGTATATGAGTCGACAGCAGACATAAGAAAAATTATTAATGTGAACAGGAATTTCTCTAGCTTTGATTTGTTTTTTGATTCTACTGCTGACTCTGACTGGCAACACTTTTGAAACACGAATTAAAAGTAGACATCCCACAATGTCAAGGTAAGATTTAAACCTGGAACCCTTGATGAATTAAGCATTTCCACTCTTTCTTTTCCTGGTTCATTTTCTTATATTAGTTGTGAGCATTTTAAACTTTAAATCTCACTTCCCCCCGCCACATAAATTTCTATGAAGGTGAGGACCCTTTTTTTTTAATATTCCCATTTCACCATTTACTCTTCAAGTTTCTTAGTCTCTTGGACTCAATTTCATCAACAGAAAGACTGAAGTGATTTCTAAACTTTCTTCTACCTTCAGGTCTGTTTCTGAGATTTATGACAGATGAATTAAACTAAAAGCAAATTTATCCCCTAGCACCATCTAGTGGAAAAGAATTAATAGAGCTGAACTATAACTCAGATATATATACACACACATGCACACACACATATATATCCCAAAAGACACTATTCTGAATTACCCTGTTTTTTTTTAATTCACTTATTGAATGTAGTAGGTTCTGTGCTGCTTCATATATTATCTAATTTAATCTTCATGAAAAAATAGATATTTAATGCTTATAGAAAACAAGTTCAGAACAGTTAACTCTCCTGATGTTATGTAGTTAATAAGTAGTACCACAATTATGAGAAGTTTTTATGATTCCATGGTACTGCTTCCTGCTCTATATGGAAATACCCATTATGTATAAAAGCTGTCAAATTATTTCAAGTAGAATATATATATACTGACAATTATAATTCAGAGCTTCAAGGTGCAGACCTTTACTTGCAAGCACATCTTTTTAAGAGAAGGCTCACAGAACTACTGGAACAGCTGGGCTTGTGGGAAAGGATGCTGAAGCATTTGAAGGAATTGTGGTACATAGTCATAGGCTCAGAGCTGAGAAAATCAACTTGAGGTGTCAAACAGGGGGAAAAAATCACAAAAAACATTTGACTCTAAAAGGAGTTGACTGTAATTTTTGTAGTGTTTCCCATTCATCAAGGTTGGGGGCTCCAAAACCACTTCTTCATACATTTCAGAGGAATCCATCTGGTCAAGGACAAGGTAGGGTACTGTATTACTCTTAATGCCTGGCTCATTCTTAACCAGTGGTCCCCTTCGATAAAAGCTGCACTAGAGTTGAAAGGACTAGCAGCTCCATGTAATAAGGGCAGTTGGAATTCAGCGACAGAGTCCTGGCTGGCCATCATAAGTGCTGGAAGTAGTTTCTCTTTCAGTTTGTGGCATTCCAGAGGAATCTGGGGTAGGTGACACAGCTTCTCAATGGTGCTGGAATGCTGTGATGGGCAAAGTGGTTGGGCTGAGAAATAATTATTTAACCAGTTACCTTAGTTTAACATACATGACTGTATATAATGTATATAATGGCTATCTGATTCTAGACTACTAAGCTTTTAAGTTTCTTGTAATAACCATTTTAAACTTTGTACTTGGTGCTTTGCTCTCACACTTCCTTGCTTCTCTTATCACTTCTTTTTTTTTTATCCTTGGCACTATCTGTCATGACATCTGAAAACATACATATATCCAAGCTTGTTAGAACCCAGTGTAAAATACAAGTAAATGGATGCTTGGTGAGGACAGACAGGCAACTTGTATTTCAGTAATGACTTTAAGCTAACCACACTTAAGCAGCTCATCACGGTTTTTTCATTTTTGTCCCCAACCACCCCCTGCAACCCAATTCTTGAATTGTCAGCTATTCCTTAAAAATTAAACTTGCCCCCCCCCAAATATTAGACTTCTGAATATAATGGACTCTTTAAACTCTTTTTTAAGAATGCTAAAAATTGTTTCTTGTGGTGTCTAAATTAATCAAATTATTAAGGAAAATAAGAAATTTAAAACCCAAGTTCTCTTTAAACCTTATATAAAAACAAATGACTTAAGGAAATTGAAGGAAAGGGAGTTTGAAATAGCTTTAATAAATTAATAAAAAGCTTTTAAAAAGTTAGTTTTTACAACAAAATTATAGAATTCCAAGATTATTCTAAATGTATACAGTATATGAAATTTTAGCAAAAATCGGAAACACAGGGGTGAGTTTATCAGAGAATGTAACAATAAGTAGTTATAATTTGTTAGCTGATTTAATACCTACTTAAAAGCCATTCATACAATGCACACAGAATTCTGAATTTCTTAATTTAGTAATTCTGCAGTACCGTTTGTTTGGCTTTTTGTAGCTCTATTTTGAGATTGTTACATTCTTCTCTCATCAGTTCTAGTTCTTGTTCCAAACCATGGATCTTCAGGTCGCAGCTCAACTTTTCCACCTCCCAGTTTGATGAAGGGGGATTTAAATTCCTTATCACTAGGAAAAAAACCAGACATTAAATTTTTAATTTCTGCCTTCTACATTACTTGCAATTCTAAAAAGGCTCTGCTAGTAAAATACAGATGACAGAAAAACTAATGCAAAATTGTTAACTTTTTAAAAAACAGTAATTATTTTTAAAAATCGATGCTAATGAGATTTTTAAAAATCTAGCAATCTTGTTTTAGAATGTATTATTCACCCCATCCCTGATTTTCTGTCTAGGTTAAAGTGCAAGTATGTCAGTCTGGAACTTCAAAATATATAACACTAAGCTCAAATTATAGACAGACTAATAATCTTTATATACGTCAAGGTTGTAGCTGTGATGTTAAAGTGAGTAACCTCAGTTAACCACTCCAATTGGTCCTGTCAGAGTATAAAGTTTTACACTTAAACCTAGAACATTAATGTCAAAACAATTTTATTTATAAGTCTTCTGCAGCAGACCCTAATATAACTAGATACTGACTTACCTTGGTTTAGTTCCTAAGTCTACCTAGAAAAAGCTGCAATCAGCTACAAGAGATCTCATCTCTATCTGCTATTGAAAGGTCTCTTAGGCCTACTTCTTTGCTTGTTTCATCAGAATGTTCATGTGAATAGGCCAATATTCATATCCCAAAGACCTAACTTTTCACCCCAGCAACTCATCTGCACATTTTAATAACCTTCAGACATTAAAAAGGTTATTGTAACTACTCTGACAGTGTGTCTAACAATGGGGAAAAAATATCAGTGGGAAGGAAAAGCCAGGGCTTATCAGTGGGCAAGAGGTTTAGACAAGGACAGGCTTCTACTCATTTCTTCATTTACTTCATCACAAACTAGCCCTGAATAAAAACCACTTTACTTTCTGGGAATAGTGCAATTTATATCTTGGAAAAATTAAAAGGAGCTGACACTTCACAGAAATTAATGTAAGCCTAAATATTAAAAAATAAGTTAAAGCCTCAATATACAGATACAGAACACTGATCATGGATATATCATAGAAAGGGAAAAATATGTTCATCCTATTAGTATATTAATAACAAGTAAGTAGCATACCCTGCTGAGTTTCCACCTCTGTCCTTAGCTGGAGGAGTTCTACTTCTTTAGACTGAAGTTGTTCATTCAACACTTTCAAAGATTCAGAGTTGTCTTTGTTCTAGTTAAGAAGGGAAAATGCCAAATTACATTCAATAAAATCTATAGGTTGGTATTATATATTAATTTTCAGGTAGATGTTTAAAAACCAATTCTAGTTTTTTAAAGAAAAGTGGGAAAATGAACTCAGTTTTTCACTAATCTCCTTTTTTTTCCTTTTTCTAACGTAGGACATTATTCACTGGCATTTTTAAAATTTGTTTAACCACTAATAAATTCTACCAGGTCATATTTTTTCAATATAAGTTAGTGGTGTTAGATGTATTTAAGTCCTAAACATCATTATACAAATAAGTTGCAAATATTGTTAAAATTTTCTTTTTGCCTTGAGCCTGTATATTTTCAATTTTTAATTGAATCAATGTATTTCTTTTATTTCTAACTTTAACCTCTTGAATGAGAAAACTCATTTCAATATATAGATATCATTCATTTCAAACCAACTTACCATTTTATCCAATTTGCTCTTTAAATTATCTCTATCAATGCAAACCTCTCGATATGCATGATAGGCCTTATTTACTTGTTCTCGTCCCACTGAACTTGTTTCTTCATCTAATCGAGCTCCTATAAGCTAATGGTGTAAAATCAGAAGAGAAAGCTTCAGAGGGTATTCTACATAAAATAATTAGTCTTCTGATGGCTTCACATCTTTAATCACTGTAATGCAGGGATAAAGCCTGGACTATAATTAACTGAACATTCCACTTCCACACAATCAAGCTTTGCTGATTAAGAAAGCAAAAATGTACAGAATATTTTTAAAAGTAGTCTTTTATGCTTTTACTTATTATTTTATCCTTTGCAGTATCTGTTTTATAACATACTAATTTATCATACTAAAACACAGTTATCACTCTTTTATAGTTCTTAGGTGTTTTCCAAGCCAGTAATATTTAATTTCCACTATCACAAAAAGTATCAAGTTAAGGTGTTCTTGACTTCTTAAGGGATAGATGGGTTAGTTCATTAAGTCCTATATTATTCTAGAACAGAAATTAATAGTACTGTTAGTCAGAAAGTACAGAGTTTCCAATGTTAACTCACAATATTCTTCTGAACTTTAAAATCACACAACTATGAGTTCTAAAATGTTACCTTTTCTCACTTATCCCAGTATGTCACAAATTCATTTAATCACCTTTAAAGTAAATTCATATGAATACAAAGAAAATATGATTATTTTTACAATGGACACCTCTTCTCTTACTCCCCCCCAAATGAAGTAAACTCTATGAAGGTCCATCCTTGAGTTTTCACAAAAGGGTAATTCATTTCTTTGGCTGCAATGGAATCCATTTTCTTCGCCCTCTGTTGAAGCTGCTATTTATAAAATATGAATATACTGTTCTTTCTGATTAAACAAACTAAGTGAAAATTTTAAAACTCAAAATAAATGGATGAGTGAGGAAGATTTCCCAATACACAAAGCCAAATAGACCTGATGACTTACAGAGAATCAACTACCTTGCTTGTATATTCTACATTTAAAAGTGTTGTGCTTCTTTATGAAAAAGGTAATGAGAAGAAATTTATTACTTAAAAGTCATTATTCATGTTACCTATGTTCAAAAAGCAAAAGAGAATGTTGAAGAAAGTCCTGGTGAAAACATTATAAAAAAATAACAGAACGGTGTTCCAGGAGCTTCCACCTTTGATGCTTAATTTCCTTATTAGCCATATTTTTTTTCAGATTTTAAAATGCTGAATAAAAAACTTACAGTTATAAAGGTAAGTCAATATGAAAAATAGTTAGAAAAATGTTTGGTGCATAGTCCCAAGTTGCTAAATCCTATTCCACAAATACGGCCCCATGACATGTGAAACACAGTCTGATGGGGACAATGCCTAGGGTTTCAGATTAAAGTGAGTTCTTCTTGGAAATGTGGTGTAATCACGGAAGACAGGACAGAAGAATATTTAAAATTTCAGTCATAATATATAATGAAGATAATGCTTACCTTTTCTTCCAAAAATCTTACTCTTTTCTTTAAGAAAGAGTTCTCTTTCTCTGAATCCTTGAGTCGTTTTTTGATGTCTTCATATGCAGTGACAAGGGCAAAATGTGAAGCGACTGACTCATCTCCTGAATATATTGAGACTGGAGTCACTGTATCTCTCCTGTGGGCTTTTTCATGATTCAGAATGCAGATATCATCTTCTACCAGTGTATCCATGACCACTATTTAAAAGAAAAAAAATACGAATGTCTCATTGAACAAATAAACAAAGAAGAAACATTTAGAATCCCGTGAACACTAAGGCAATGTTTAAAAATTCCTGCTTCTTTTAGAGGCAGTATATGTACTGAGTTAAGGGCCCGGGCTCTGAAACCACAAGCCTGAAGACGGGCCCCAAATCCAAGCTCTCCTGCTGCAGTGTCTGGTCTGCATGCCATTGGACACGCTGCTTAACCGCTCTGATTCAGTTCCCTTGTTTATAAAGTGCGAGACATAACAGCAACTATTCCACAGAGCTTTTAAGATTATTAAATGAGTTGATATATATAAAGCATATAAAACCATAATCTAAGCTACTAGTACATTTTACAAAGTTATGAAACACCATTTCAACACCATTTTCAATCAAAGACAAAAGATTTTAAATTCTTTATAGTCATGTATTTCTTCTTCATCATTTTCACTTAGTTAGATATAAGTAGCAAGTTTTATAGCTTCCCAAATGATAAATTTTTAAGAATTCTTTGAGTATAGTTCATTACATTATTATAGATGTTTTAATGTATACTCTACAATATTCTTTCCATACCAGTAACGGATTATATTTGTTATACATTCACAATAGAAGACAAAGGAATTAGCATCTGAGTGTCCACTATGCCCCATACCATGTTTTACATTCTTTTAATACTACCTTATTTAAATTCACCTATACAATTCTATGAAGTAGGTATCATCTACATTTGGTTGGGATTGGGAGAGTAAAGTAATTTGCCCAAAATAAAGCTAGTAGAACCGTAGCTCTGTGAGGGCTGGGTTTAGGTTTGTTCTTGCTCATCACTATGTTCACAACTCATCATTGTGATTAAGATGCTCAATATTATTATTATTTAAGCAGTTTAATTTCTTTTTATCCTCACTCAAGGACAGGCCCATTGATTTTAGAGACAGTGGGAGGGAGAGAAACATCAATCAGCTGCCTATTGTATATGCCCCTACGGGCAACCTGCAACCAAACTTGCAACCCAGGCATGTGCCCTGACCAGGAATCGAACACATGGCCCTTTGGTTTATGGGACAACGCTCCAAACGAGCTACACCAGCTAGGGCAAATACTGATTACTGAGTGAAGAATGGATAGTATAGGACTGAAAAAGAAACTCTGAGTCTAAAACCTAAGAGAAACCAGTTACTTCATCAGTCAGTGAACAATATATTCGCTTTGTACATCTACTTTTGTTGTTAGGTTCAGCATTACTTCCCCAATGAGAGTTCCGAGTTATGTTCCTGAAGGTGAAATAGTGGCTGAAACCTTCTAAGACCTCATGGGGAAGACAGGGTAAGAGCGATATAGCAGGCCGTAAGAGAACCTAAACAATCTTTCAAAATAAAACACCTAATAGAGCATTGTATTGATGATTCCTGAAAAATGTTTTTATTGCCATCCCTTGCTTGAAATAACATTCGATTGCTTACTAGTGTCAGTCACTGTTCTAAAAAGTATTATAGATGAGGAAACTGATGCGGAAGGAAATTAAGTAATTTCCTATATTCACATAGTAAATGTAGAGTCAAGGTGTAAACACAGGTCCAGAATCTATGTTTTACTATGCTTGCTTTTCTCTAAAATTGCTGATCTCCTTCCCTGTATCAATCAATGCCTGTAAAGTTTGTTTTGCTTTATTTCAGACCACATAAATACTAAGGAAAGGCTTTTTTAAATGTGTTTTTTTGGGGGAAAAGTGGGGTCTGGCTTTCGATAACTGTGGATTTTGGTTTTCTGATTTTATAACTAAAAGCTTTCAACTGCTTTCAGTTAAGGTCAGAGATCGAAGTGTCTAGCAATTTGTTTCCTAAATGGATTGTGGGAAAGTAGGCAAAAGTAAATGTGTATACTACAAGTCTAAGTAGGTGAAATTTGCCATTCAATCAATCTTCACTAACTCCTGCTTTTAAACTATGGAGTTTTTCCCAGTATATCATTGAAATCTGAAAGCAAGAAAAAAACTAGGCTACCTACGATATCCCCCAAGAGTGGCAGATCTCATAACCAGAATTAACTCACACTGCTTCTGGTGCAAGTTGCACTTTATCCTAATGATGGAAAAAGAGTTTAAGTTTTTTCCTCTAAAGAGGCTTAAGGTTTTCTCTCTGGGACCAATGCTATACCAAAATAACAGCAAACATCATTTCAATCATGTTGCTCCTGGCTGAAATCCTCTTATTTCCTTTCCAAAGGAAAGTATGGGTTATTCCCATATTGCAAACTGCAAGCATATATACGTATCTCCACATAAGATTCTTTCACAAATGCATAATGTCTTAAAAGCAGAGCAAGCCCTGGCTGGCGTAACTCAGTGGACTGAACGGGGGCCTGTGTGAACCAAAGGATCACGGTTGGACTCCTAGTCCGGGCACATGCCTGGGTTGCAGGCCAGTTCCCAGCAGGGGACACATGGGAGGCAACATTGATATTTCTCTCCCTGTCTCCTTCCCTTCCCCTCTAAAGATAAATAAATAAAATCTTAAAAAAAAAAAACAAGTAAAAGAAGAGTAAACAATTAAGTGTAGGACGTAGTCTAGTCTAGGGAGAAGTAAAATTGTGCCCGTCTTAGACATTTGATTTATAATATATTAATGGGCAGGATTTATTCAACTGGAATAATTTTTTAAAAGACAGCTGAGAAACAAGAAATAAGCATTAATTGCTCTCTACAAAGATGTCCAACAGTTCACGCACTTTAAGGTGAGTACTATTTGAAACAATACAGAATGCTATGGGGGCAGAGGGATGGAGAAGAAGAGTGGTTTTCAAAGAAGATACCACAAGAGATCAAATGACTCTAAATTAACTCTGTAATCTTACAACAGGGGGGACAAGTTCAAAGGTGTGAAAGAGTGTGGGGAGAAAGGATGAAAAAAGAAATAGCACCAAAAGATACAACTAGAAAAACAGAATGGAGACTAACTGAAATGCTTTTTTTTTTAAGTCCTCACTTTAAGGGAGATATAGACACACACACACACACACACACACACACACACACACACACACACACACACAATTGATTTCAGAGAGAGGAAGCAAGGGAAGTAGGGGGAAAGAGGGAGAGCAAGAGACAGAGAGAGACATTGGTTGTCTCCTGTAGGTGTCCTGACCGGGCATTGAACCCACAACCCTTTGCTATATGAGAGGATGCTCCAATCAACTGACCCATCTGGCCGGCTCTGAGATGGTTCTTTTTTGATATAGAGATGACTACAGAATTTGGTTCTTACTCTGTGGAATTTAAGACAGATCTGTACATGACACATAAAAGGGTGAAGAATACTTATACACCATATTTTTGGACTATAAGACGCCCCCCCCCCCCCCCATCTGGGAGGAAAGGGTGGTTTGTCTTATAGTCGGAATGCAGCTTACCTGACTCACTATGGGTGGGGGGTGGTGGCCTATATTATTTATGTTATTAAATATTTTATCACATATTTTGCTTCTAAAATTTTTTTCCTATTTTCCTCTAAAACTTAGGTGCATCTTATGATCCACTGCTTCTTATAGTCCTAAAAATACAGTAACATTTGTAAAATATATTCAAAACCATATGAATTAGTATTGTGCTAAGCATTTTACAAATATCCCAGTTAATTTTCATCATGACCCTATGAGGTAGAAAATATTATTACACTTATTTCAGAGATAAGAAAACTGAAACCTGTAAAGGTTATGAACCTTAACCCAAACAAGGTAATTATTGGGTTGCCAAAAAGTTCATTTGTTTTTTTCCATAAGATGGCTCTGGTAGTGCTTAGATGTCTTCAACTTCAGTGGAAACTATTTTGTTCTATTGTATTGTGACAGCTGTCATAGCAGCGTTCATTAAAAAAAACTTATCAAAAGTGGTGAATTTTTGTGTAGCCATTTTAATACTGAAGATGGAAGACAACACACTTTATTATTTCAAGAAAAGTAAAAATCCAACTGAAGTGCAAAAAAAGATTTTGTAGGGCACGGAGAAGGCACTGTGACTGATGAAGTGTATCAAAAGTGGTGTGCGAAGTTTCGTGCTGGAGATTTCTTCAGAGACCATGCTCCATAATCAGGTAGGCCAACTGCAGTTGATAACAATCAAATCAAGTCATTGAAAACAATTAACTTTATATTACGCAGGAGACAGTTGACATACTCAAAATATCCAAATCAATAGTTATTGGTGAAAATGAAAAATGTGTCTCTTTATAGAAAATACTGAAGAAATTTCTGGCCAGCCCAATAATTAAGTAGCACAAGCCCTTGGGTTTCAGAACCTATTAGTATACTTTTTTCCCTCCCCAATGACTCTTTCACACACTTAAGTTCATCAAGAACTAAAAAACTAGGAACCCTACGGAAGGCTGTTAAGTACCTTAGATGGAAGGAGGTATACTGCTATAACAATGTCACACTTTATTCAGTATGGTAACTGGTCATTTTTAGGACAAAATTAGTATACAGGCCGTTTTATATATTTACATCTGTTGCCTATTTTATTTATGAATCACCATAAAGTTACACATGGTGGTATCTCCCTATAAGAAAACATTATTTGCATATAAACTTTTTCAAGTTTTATACCATTATGCTATATATGTATTCTAGTTATAAACATGACATGGGATGCACTGGATGGTAGCAGGAAAACTGCTTATCTGTTTTAAAAAATTAAAGGATTTGACTCAATAGCTAAATGAAGAGATACACAGGGTGGGATCCTGAAAAAATGAGCTTCTGTCCTGAAGTTTGGGTGATGGGGGGGTGAGCACAATGACACATGGAAGTGTGCTGCTTAACCAGCCTGGAAACTCTAAACCCCCTCCTGTTTGCGTTTTCACAGAGGCTTCATTACGTAATAGGGAATATTGATTACATCACTGGCAATTGATTCAACTTCCAGTCCCTCTCCACTACTTGGAGGTCTGTGGACTGAAAGTTCCAACCCTCTAACCACTTGAGTGGTTCTCCTGGCAAGCAGCCACCATCCTTAGGTGTTGTCCTAAAGTCATCTCATTAACACAGACCTAGTGCTGGTGGAAAGTGGCTTGTTATGAGTAACAAGATGCCCATTTCCAGGAATTAAGAATGAGACCAAATATGGGAGTGGAGAAAAGTAGGTTTATAGTTGTGAGTATGCAAGAGTTTATTCTTACTTATTATATTATTTATTTGTATTAAAACTGCAGACCTACTTTTCCCCACCCTTGTATTATGACAAAAGATGCTCTCATAACTATTATCATTCAGGAAATTCTAAGGGTATAGAGAACTGTGAATTCCAAATAAAGTGATAAATATTGCTTTGGTTACCTGAATGACCAAATATGGATTTCTTATAAATCACAATAGTGCAATAATAATGGGCAAAGAAGGGCACAATTTAATCAGAATAAAGTCTTCACTGCAGTCAACACTGAGAGAACCCTCAGCTGAGAAATGCTACATATGCTGGGGTGTGAGACATACAAAATATAGAATATCTCTGGATACCAGCCTGGTCTTTAAACATAATTATCTTCTCATATTTCATCATCATACTGTCTTCCATTCATTGCTCATATATGCCAGGCACTAGTGCTTCTACATGCTTTTTTCCACTTAAGTACCATTTTCCTAATTTATAAACAAACTGAGAATAATTAAATAATTACAGCTACATAAGTAATCAGTGGCAAAGTGGGGATGTGAACCAGATAAGCTGCTTTCCAAATTTATGCTCATAATAAAATATTATGAAAGGCAATATAACATGGATTCTGACTTTCCCACAAATAATCCGGACAAGGCAAAGCTCAGTGGTAGAAAGAACCCTGGCCCGAGATTCAGAAATCCAGATCCTAGTTTACAATCTGATACCTTGATTATTTACCTCTCCAGATCTAAATTTTCTCACCAATAACACATGAGAGTTAAGTACATCACTAAGATGTCACCTTCCTAAATTGTGAAGGCAAAAATTTCATCTGGATATGGAATGACAACCTCAAGAGATGGAAGGGAATTCACATTTCTGCCAGGAATTGAGTCAAAGATACACAGTACACACATTACCTCAGATCCACACCAAACTTGGCTAGGAAGGTATTATCATACCACAGATAAGAAAACTGAGGCTCAAAGAGGTCACAGAAATTTGCCTACAACCACACTGGCAGTATTGGAGAGAGACGGAGTTTAAATCAAGGCCTGTTTGTTACTTTCTTTTTTCTATTCTACATTGCCTCTTGAACTGTCTTACTTAGAATTTCTATCATCTTTCTACTTTTGAAGATCTAGAATCTCTTCATACGGTTAGTCAAGACACAATGGAGCAGGAATCAAGTCTTAATGGAAGCACATAGACCAACACTCCTCTTTTTCTATTTTTAATAAAATAATTAGGGGCAGGAATGGCCTAACTAGTTCAAAAAGAGGGGATCATCAAGTGCCTTTTTTCAAGATACTGCCCCTCAATCTATGTATCTCAGCACTCGAACATCCTATAACTCAGTGAATGCCCAAAAATGTACTGAGAATCACATACACAGTATGAAAAACTTTATTTTCATTTTCATTTTCATAACCCTCACGAGTTACTTTACTACATAAGTTCAGAAATCAGTGTGCATGGCCAGGAAATCATAAGACTTTTTCGGGGTTAACATGGGTATAAACTTTGCAAGTTTATAAAGTATATACTATAAAGAGCAGTCTACTTTTCATTCATGAAGTAATACATCTCAAGGTAACTGAGCACCTGTGTACACTAAATGTTACTAGCATTAGCATTAATTACTGTATTCTCTAATAGCGATATAACAAATGTAATGAAGAATATACATTCCACCTTGGCTGTTACTTCATGGATGGTGAAAAACTTCATAACATCATTTTATTAATCATGACAAAGTTCTGTGTTGGTAATTAGTATTTACCAAGTGTTTAAAGTATGTCAGACATTATGCTTTGCCTACAAGAGAAACTGTCTCATATTTTTTTAAGATTTTATTTATATATCGGTAGAGGGGAAGGGAAGGAGAGAGGGAGAGAAATATCTATGTATGGTTGCCTCTCGTGCTTCCGCTGCTGGGAACTGGCCCACAACTGAGGCATGTGCCCTGACTGGGAATCCAACCTCCGTTGTTTGGTTGGAAGGCCAGCACTCAATCCACTGAGCTACACCAGCCAGGGCTTCATTTATTCTTAACAATTCATTAAATCTACATAAATATCTCTGACATAGGCAAATGTTAGAAAATGGGAGAGCTAAGAATGAAAATCACCCAGTTGACTGCAGAGCTAGCAAACTCTTAGGAACTATGCTTAGGTACCTTGAAGAGTAAACCTTAATACTATTTGAGAGAGGAAATTAAGAGATTTTATCTCGTACACAGTGTCAAATGAAAAAGTAGAAAAATCACCCTGCAGATACTGCGTTAATGTTCTGACTCAATCCAGTGCATTTCCCATGCCACTACACCGTTTCTTTAATGGTAAAACTTTACATAGGTATACAAGTTTCCATCTTACAAACAACAGCACATTAACATTTTGTAGTCACCCTGTGAGGGATGCACAATTCCTAATTTACAAATGATGCAGTGAGTGATCACAACAGGTTAGGAAAATTAGATATGGCATGTTTAGACAACTGGAACTGTTTATGTCACGAGAGCTTGCTCAATCCCATTTAAAATTACAAACATGGAGAGTGTCTTGTACGTTTAAGAGGCAAGGGTCAATTTCCATCCTCCCACGTCACTGTCTTTTATCAGCCTATTTCCCACAACACACCTGGAGCAATTTGTGTTTTCATTTGTATTGCAGTTTTCGTATCTTAGCTCACTTTTGAGTACGCGAGTTCCCTGTTGGAGGGAAGGGGGTCTTAGCCTACCTCGCAGTAGCAGTCAAAAGACAGAAAACCATACAACACACAAGTTAGACACAGGAGAAACGGCGAATACCTACTGTTATACCTCGATAATGAACACGGGGGGTTATGTCCACTGCTCTGATGCCGCTGGCAGCACCGTCCTAGCCACGCGCCCCCCTTTCGTTTTAGGCATAAACGCAGACTCAATGAATGAAATAAAACCGAAGGCGCCCCCATGAACCAGAATACAGGAAGAAAAGGAGAAGTGAAGTGAAGGATGGGCCTGTAACAGCCAGGGTGCGAGGGTGGCAGGCGGACGGAATGGCCGGGAGTGGGCCGCTCCCTAGTGAAAGGAGGGGGCCCGGGTTCGTCCGAGAAAATGACGGGTCTCCGGCACAGCAGGAGCAGCGGCGGTTAGTCCTGCCACTGCCCGCGCCTCTAAGCCGGCTCAAGCGAGTCACTCACCCCGAGACAAGCTACGTAGGGCCTCCGAGTTTCGATTCCCCAATGTTCGCAGACCGACCGAAAACAAACCGGGTCGCCAGGGGTCACCACGAGCTTCCGGTTTCCTCGAAGACACAGTCGGTTCTCCAAACGAGGCAGCCGCCCCGGGTACACCGCGGAGGGATTCCCATTTCTTTGGCTTCGCCGGCACTAGGACCGTCTCCGCCCCAATCTCTGGCCCAAGCCCCGGAGGTTCGGGAAGGACTCGAGCCGCCTACCGGAGCAGCCTCTTTACCCAGCACCACGCGCGCGAGATTCGTGTCCACCGGCCTCCTCAGCACTCGCACCGGCCCGCGGCCGCATCGCACGACGCGGAGGGGGAATCCCGTCGAGGGGGTGTTGGGAAGAGCTGCACTCAGGCGGAAAAGGGACTGCCGCAGTCTCTAGATCGGAACCGAGGCCGCGCCAGAAGACCGGAAGTCAGGCCTGGGGGAGCTGGGAGGAGAGAGCCGGAGCTTGGGAGGGCGGGGTTGGGAGCGGGAGAAGGTGGGCGTGGCGTACTACGTGTCCCGTGAGTCTTCGCAGCAGGACGGGGCGGGACCGCGGCAACGCGGTGAGTTCGAGCGGGTGCTGGTAGAATTGGGTAAGAGCGTAATTTGACGACGCTGCGGTTAGTCTCTTGGCCTCTATTGGTGTAGTCTAGTGCGTCCTTTTCTTTTAGAATGAAGTTGAGGGTTCCGGAGAGCGTGTGCTACGTGTTGCTCCGCTCGGTGTCGCCTTTACTAGTTTACAGCGCGGTCCCCTCGCGGTTGCTGGGAAGAACTGGGAAACCGGTCACGGTGCAAGTGTGTAGATTAGGGGCGGACGTGGGGAGCCATATACCCCGCCCCCTCCTCTGTTTCCTGGAGGGTAATTCGAACCCTCGCGCGATCTTTGAAGAAAGTCCCATAGTTATTCCACACAGAACTCTTTAAAAAATGTGAAATTTATTAAATTTAGGGCACACCTTTGGAGTTTGGTGATAGTACCAGCTGCTCTGGAATTGTTACCACCATTGGTTTTTTCTAATGACATCCCTGAGCTGTGGAGTTCTGAGTAGTTGTCTTTTTATCGTATTTGGAAGTCGCAGCCAGACGGAGCCCTCGTGTTTTAAGGCTATTTCTGGTTAAAGGAGTAACCGAGAAAAAGGTAATTACAAGCAGTTTATACTCATGAACCACCAGCTGTCAACAATTACGCTCCTGGCCACGTCTTTGCGGAGTGCTTTCGCCAAATGAAGGCTTAAATATTGTTCTGTGGGCAGGTGTTTTTGCATCGCCTTTTAATTCGTCAGCCCAAGTGTCAAGTCATCAAAGGATTGATTCAGTCTAGGGTTTATTTTACATTATTTTTTATTGTTGCTAAGCCTCCCTTTTTGTTTTAGATTTAAATGAAAATTCGCAGTTCTTATGAACAAAGACCACTCCTTAAAGTTGGTATGTTTAAAGTATTTAAACATCTATATTAATATAATTATTTAGAAAGGTTGATTGGCTCGACTTCTCAGGCTGGGGCAGGGAAGAGAGCAGTGTTTTTAATATTGTGGGCAAGAATCAATCCTGTTTGTTTGCCTGGATAATGCGCTATACAAATTTAAAAACAAACCTAGTTCATTCCTGAGGTTAAACCATAGCCAGTCACGGTAGTGGGAAAAAATTAAAAGTGTACTACCAAGCCATGTGTTTTAGCTAGTAGAATATTGAAGAATGTTACCAAAATCAGTTGCACCCAAAGTCATCCAAAATAAAATAATTTGGTATCTGATTCATAGATACCGAAATACTCTTTATTTTGAAAATTTCATAATTAAGAATAATTCGAGACTTATAAAACAAATTCATTTTTTTCTTTGAGTAAAGGAGAAATTATTTAGCGCAGTATTTTTAAGTTTTTCTGATGAGTTTTCTCCTCCACATATTTCATATCCAGGTTAAGCTTTAGGGTAAAGAAACAGATTTAGTGACAGAGATAAAAAGCCGATTAAAAAATACTATCAAAAATGAAAAACCTGGTATCTGCCCATACCTTATCACGCACACATGCAAAAAGCACACACACAAAGAAGGTTGTGAACCACCTTGTGGTTTTTGTTAACACCGTGTACATCCAAATCTGTATCTTGAAGGAGCAGTCTTCAAACTGGGCAACACACGTCGCCAACCCTTAATAGTGGAAGGCACATGAAGGCTTCCCAAGGGACTATACAAAGAATAGTTTAAGGGTATTAAGTTTCAGGTTGTCAACGTGCATGTTTTCTTTGCTAAAATTGACCTGCCTTAGAGTATGTCTGTATCAGAAACCTTTCCCCTTTGGTAATGGCATCTCTTCCACTCTCTAATAAAGCAGTACTTTTAATCTAACCTCAATCTTCTTTAGAAAGTGAATGATTTTAATAACTGGGTAGTTCACTCGTTTGCCAGAATGGTAATTGCCAATGGCTTTTAATAATATTGCAGAAGAACTCAATTGAGTTGTCATCTGATCATTAAAAATCACTTTGATGACATACCCCCTGTGATTTTTGATACATTATATAGTAGTTTAAAAGCATGATTATTGGTATAACCAGAGAATTTCCTACTCCCAAATATTTAAAATGGAAGGATACCAAAAATAAGAATAGTATTAACCTGAACTCTTTTTTTTCTAGCAATAATATTCATTCTGGATACCTGACCTAAATGGTGATGGGAAGGGAGGAGGAAGACCCTGTCCATTTCGTTATGATATGCTTTTCTACAAAAGCTGGCTTTTAGTATTTCATAGTGGTCATAATTTGTGGTATGTGTGTTGTTTGATCAGTAGTGTTACAGTAACTCAATGATAACAATACTAAGGAAAATTTTCAGAATTTACGTTTTCAGAAGTTTAAAATATACTTTTATTTCAGGGAAACATGATAGGATGATCAATTAAAGATATTTTCAGGCATAAGATATATTGGGAATAAACCTATGTGGGGAAGTGAGATAAAAATATGAATTCAAGGAAAAAAGGAATTGATACTAAGTTCCTAACTAAAAGGAGAACTTTTTCATGTGCTGTTCAACTGGATGCATAATAGTAGATAATCAAATTTCTTTGGCATTTATATTCCATTTATAAAAGAGGTCTATACTATTGCATCTAGCAGTTAGCCCTGTCCTGGACATACAATCTGTGCTCCGTAATAACTTCTTGATTTGAAGTGATTTGTACTCAGTCATGATTGTTTGCAGTGTTACAGTTGTATGCACAGGAACTAAATGCAGTGATTTTCTTTTAGAAACATAGGTGAATAAAAAAATTAGTAGTCCTATAAAGCCTTTGATGTGAGGAATAGGGAGAAGAAATATGAGAACAGCTAACAGAGAACCCAGGCTGGGGTTGGTAGATTGTACAGAAAAAGAAAGAAGATCCAGTAGAGGGACTCTTATAGTTCTTATTAAATGAAGTGTGAGCAACCCTCCTCTGGGACTTGACAGTTATACACTTGCTATTTGAGACATGAATTCGTTACTTTATTCAATATTTAACAAATATTTATTTAGCACCTACCATATACCAAACATTGTTTTAGACAGTGAGATGAGACAGCTAAAACGTCTTTTTAATGAATAAGGAAGTAAAAGCTATTACAGAGAAATCAGTCACATAGTCAAAGACCTACATGAAATGTAACAATGTGACCAGAAATTCCCTCCTATTATTTTTTTGTGACAGTGTGTTTGTGTGCTGATGGAAAAAAGTAAACCTTTTTTTTTTTCCATTTAGAAACCTCAACATTTCAGAGGAAAGACATTTTATAAAACTACCAAATAAACAGTAACAAAAGGGTGACTTTAAACTTCAGTAAGATGTATAGAAAGGCATTAAGCTAGATTTTTCAAATAAAGCATGTAGCAAAGGAGAGGGAAAATTTCCAAACCTATTGCACAACTCATGATATAAAAATGAAATCATTGACTTTTAATAGTTACAAAGTTAAATACATAATTTACTGGTATAGACTGAAATGTAAATAGTCAATTGATTCTTAAAAATACAAGAACAAAGGCATATTTTATCTTTTAATTCACAGAGAGTATTTTATAAACATAAAATACTGACAATCTTTTTATGTTGATCTCTTTTGTCTTCAATAACCCCCTCCCTCTCATTGCATAGTGAATCTGTTCACCCGGTTTTATGGATTCTATCCCTTAACTATCTTTCCGTTTCTATTTCATAGTCACTATGGTGTCAGTTTATTATCTGTATTTTAATAGTTTCCTCTAATTAGTCCCCCCCACCTTTTTGTTGTTGTTTTTTGGCCTCCATCTCACCCTTTATAGGGATATGTAAATGGTCTTTTAAAAATGCAGATCTTACCATTACATTTCTCCTCAGAAGCTCCTGAAATGACTCCTTAGCAAGTTTCAAAAGACCGTTCTTAATCTAGCCCAGCTGACTTTTCCAGCAGCTCCTATGAACAGTGCTAACTTGGTCATTGAAATTGGTTATCTTTACTCATTTATAAAGTTTTCATTCAGTGTACTCTGATTATGATTTTATACTGTGTAACTCTTAGATTATCGTTGACTTTGTTTACATTTATGAAAAATTTCAGAGAAGTGAAGAACCCCAGAAAAATTCTCCAACATTTGTGTTAAGAACTGTGGCTCAAGCCCTGGCTGGTGTAGCTCGGTGGATTGAGTGCTGGCTGCAAACTAAAGGGTCGGCAGTTTGATTCCCAGTCAGGGCACATGCCTGTGTTGCAGGCCAGGTCCCCACTGGGGGGCCACATGGGAGGCAACCACAGACTGATGTTTCTCTCCCTCTCTTTCTCCCTCCCTTCCCCTCTCTTTAAAAATAAATAAATAAAATCTTTAAAAAAACAATTAAAAAAAGAATTGTGGCTGTACTTCACATTAGGACAAATGTGATGTCATTTGTCCTAAAATGACATCACATTTAGACTAGGATTCTATATCTCCAGAATATACTGAGTCATAATTTTTTTACATTATTTAGTCACAATTTTATTTTTGGAATATGTCATTATTTTGATACCTAGTTTTTCCTAGTACAAATCGAAGTTGCATATTCTCTTTTGCCTGAAATACAAAGCTTTTTCTCCAAAGATCATTTTAAACTAGCATGAAAATTTTCAGTTCTAAACCTTCATAGTGAATTGCATTGCTACCTGTATATCATGGGCAGAAATCTTAAGGGAAGTTCTTATTCCATCCTACCAATCCTTTTCCTAGAATAATCCAAATTTTGTATTTGAAGAGGGATTTTTTTATTATTTCCCTGATAAGACTATTTGACAAATTTACCTGAGATGAATTGACATGTTGCAAATACCTGTATTAGAGAAAAAAGAAGTTTAAAGATCAGAGATAAGGCAGAATTGTAAATATTTGGAAACATTTAACTGTACATTGAGAAAATCATTGATATATTGAGCATTTTGAGCATAGTAATGGAGGTGATCTCTCAAAACAAAATTTTACAAGTCAGATTAATCTTATTTTTTTACTTTTTATTTTTAATACCATTTAGATGAAAATGGAAATAAAGTGACCAGAGCTACATAAATTCTGTGTATTAACTTGGGAATTTAGTAGCAACAGAAATATTTAAATTATCAATAATATTTACATTCATGAAAAATTAATTATTTTTGACATTGAGTATTTCAGTCACTAAGTTTGAACATTTATTGTTTTGGTTAATAGTTTTTAAATGGTATGAAATATAGTATAAAAACTCTCATAGGATGGAAACATTTTTGTCTGTGCAGTGAGACAGAGGACAGCTGTGGTTTTGCAGATAGAGCAGACTGACTTTAAAAATATGCATGTGGGTGTCTTTGGTTTAGGGATAAAATAATGGCTTGGGTTAAAGAAAAGATCTAGGGAAAAGAAAAATATCTTTTGAAAGAAAGGTCTTTTAAAGAAAAGATCTTTTAAAAGATCTAGGGAAAAATTTGCTGTGTCTCAGTAGTAAGCAAATTGCCAGATTACTCCATAAGTCTTGTTTTCTAAAAATAAAGCAATAACAAAAATTTTTGAAATTTTATAAATGACTTTCATCTTTACAAAAATTGTGAGGCAGGTTTATTCACTTTTTTTTAAAGATGAGAAATACTGTAGAGCAATAAGGAATTGTCAACTATAAGCTGTAGCACATTATATAATGTGTTTATGAAATGTTCCTTGAGTGGAGTTAGAGAAAGTATACTTTTTGTCATCCACAACCTAGATTATGTCAGGCCCAAGTCTCCTTTTTGTTGAAAAAATAATAAAAATGTTAAATAATTGGTTTTAATATGAAATTTTAATCAAGAATAATTTTGAACCTTCTAATGATGTTTTAATAAAAATTGTTAGAAAAAATAGAGATAGTTGATTTTCATTTTATTGTTTTAGACACTATAGGATTAAAACCAAATACAGCAGTATGACATTAAATGTACACAGACTACTAAAAAAGATTGTTATTGAAAAAAATTAACTGTGCTGATTATATCTATGGAAAAGAGCAAAGGATGAAAAAATATTGATCATGAAAAAACTGAAGGAGGAAGTAGCCTGGTATTTTGACATGAGACAGAGCATGCTTTCAGGGAAAACGTGTTACTTAGAAGATAAAAATATACATAGGATAAAACAGCTTCAGTATATATGAAGCAAAATTAGCAGAACTAAAAGGCAAACCCACAATACTGGAAAATTTTAACATACTAGTAAAAAAATACTTTAAGGAAATAAGTGATTAGAGTTAAAATTACTGATTACACTCATTATAATGGCTATTATCAAAAGCAAAAACATCCTGGCCAGGTGGCTCATTTTGTTAGAACTTTGTCCTGTATACCAAAGGTTGCAAGTTTGATCAGGGCACATACTGCTCAGGGCACATACCTAGGTTGCAGGTTCAGTTCCTGGCCAGGGCATGTATGGGAGGCAAACTATTGATGTTTTTGCTCTCTTTTTCTCTCATTGTCACCTCTCCATTTCCATCTCCCCTCTCCCCCTCACCCCCTTTTCTCCCTTCTTTTTCTAAAATCAATGCACATACATGTGTCCTCAGGTGAGAATTAAACAATGGAAAATATCTTAAAATTAATATGGAATCTCAAGGAACCTTGAGTAGCTAGCTATAACAACCTTGAAAGAGAAGAACAAAGCTGGAATAGAGACTTTACATTTGCTGACTTCAAAACATATTACAAAGCTACAGAATCAAAACAGTTTTGTGCTGGCAAATAGAAATACATATAGATCAATGCAATAGAATAGAGAGTCCCAATGAACTCTCATATATGGTCAAATAATTTTCAACACAGATGCCAAGACCATTCAGTGGTGAAAGGGCAGTCTTTCAAACAAATAGTGTTGGGATAACTGAGTGTCTATTTGCAAAACAATGAAATTAGATCCTTACCTCACATGTGTATAGAAATTAGTCAAAATGAATCAAAGACCTAAATGTAACAGCTAAACCATAATTCTTTATCATTTAGAAAAATAGGAAGAAAGCTCCATGACATTGGATTTGGCAATGATATTTTAGATATGACACCAAAAGCACAGGCAACAAAAGAAAAATAGGTAGCCCTGGCTGGTATGGCACAGTGGATTGAGTGCTGGGCTGTGAACCGAAGGGTCTCTGGTTTGATTCCCACTCAGGGCACATGCCTGGGTTATGGGCCAAATCCCCAGTGGTGGAGAGGGGACACGTGAATGGCAACCAAACATTGACCTTTCTGTCCCTTTTCTCCCTCCCTTCCTCTCTAAAAATTAACAAAAATCTTTAAAAAAATAAAAATAGGTAATTCATGGTGTCTGAACCAATTACTAACAAAATAAAAAAAATCAACTAGTGATTCCAATATTGAAGAAATATTGTGGTCTTTGAATTTCATTAGAACTGAAATAATCGAGTAAATAGTATAATTTCAGTTTCAAGACTAACATTATGCCAATGATAGTGTAGACATTTAATAACAGGAATTGTTTACAATACATTTTTAAAAAGCAAATTGTCAAGTTCTGTTCAATATTATAGGATGTACCCAGCAGAGGGTACATGAGAGGCAACCACACACTGATGTTTCTCTCCCCTCCTCCCTTCTCTCTAAAAAACAAATCTTTAAAATAAAAAAGAAAATAGGACAGACTTCAGCAAAGATAGAGGCATAGGTAGACACACTTTGCTTCCTTGCACGCACAAGTATGAGAACTAGCCTCAAAACAAAATAAACCACAACTGCCAGAAAATTGAACTGTTTGGAAGTCCTACAACCAAGGATTTAAAGAAGAAATATTCATCCAGATGGGTAGGATGGGTGGAGATGGGAGCCAAGATAAAGATGACATAGTGTGGCAGTGGCTAGTACATTCACATGTGGCAGATGAAAACTGGGACGGGCACCTGGGGAGCAAGCCATCCCAGCCCTAGGCCAGACCCCACAGCCCAGGGTTCCAGTGCCAGGAAAATAAAGCCTCATTACTTTGGGCTATGAATACCAGTGAGGGTTGTGGTGGCAGAAGAAACTGCTGGTCTCTCAGGACAGTCTGTTTAAGGGACCTGCATGGCCCTAGAATATGTGCAAACCCACTCACTCTGGGATTCAGCACCAGGGTAGCAGCTGAGAAGGGCGCCAGTCACATTTGGGAAGCGACTGGAAATGGCATGAGAGCCAAGCAAGTGGCATCGATCTCTCCCCTACTCTTCCCCCCATATAGCACCACAAAGTGGGGAAGCAGATTGTCCTACCCTGGCAAATATGGAAGGCTCTGCCCCTTAAAATGTAACAGGTACCAAGACAGGGAGTTGAAGTAGCTCTACCTACAAACACAGGGAGATTGCCAGACTGAGGAGACAAAGAAGTAAGGCTCAAATGGAAGAACAGATCAAAGCTCTAGAGAAATACTGAAGTGAAGTGGAGATAGCCAACCTAACAAATGCAGAGTTCAAAATGCTCTTGATAAGGATGCTTAGGGACTCTGAATGCGGAAGGGAAGACATGAAGGCTACATTAAGTGAAATAAACCAAAAGTGAAGGGGAGGAAGCTGTGGTTCAAATTAATGATTTAGAACAAATGGAAGAGAGAAAGTCAACCAGTACAGAATGAAGAAACAATAATTCAAAAATAACAAGAAGAGAATAAGGGGACATGAGGACATCTCCACACATGCCAACACCCAAATCATAGAGATGCCAGAAGGAGAAGAGGAAGAACAACAAACTGCAAACTTATTTGCAAAAGTAAGGAAAGAAAACCTCTCTAATTTGGTGAAGGATATAGACATATGAGTCCAGGTAGCACAAAGTCCCAAACAAGTTGGACCCAAAGAGGGCAGCACCAAGATGCAACATAATTAAAATGCCAAAGGTTAAAGATAAAGACAGAATCTTAAAAGCAGCAAGGAAAAAGAGGAGAGTTATCTGCAAAGGAGTCCCCATAAGACTATCAGCTAATTTCTCAAAAGAAACTTTTCAGGCAAGAAGGGGCTGGCAAGAAGTATCCAAAGTGCTCAAAAGCAAGGACCTACATCCAAGATAACTCTATCCAGTGAAGCTATCATTGAGAATGGAAGGACAGATAAAGTGCTTCCCAGATAAGATCAAGTTAAAGGAGTTCATCATCAAGCCATTATTACATGAAATGTTAAAGCAACTTATTTATGAAAAAGATCAAAACTATGAACAGTAAAATAAAAGCAAACAAATATCAACAGCTGAATCTAAAAACAAAACAAACAACTGGAACAGGAACAGAATCATAGAAATGGAAGTCACGTGGAGGGCTATCAATGGGAAAGAGGAAGAGGGAGAATAGGGTACAGGGATTAAGAAGCATAATTGGTAGGTACAAAATAGAGGGATGTTAAGAGTAGTATAGGAAATAGAGAAGCCAAAGAATTTAAATACATGACCCATGGACATGAGCTAAGGGGGAGGGGATTTTAGGAGAGGAGGGGGTTAGGGGGTAGAGGGGAGCAAAGGGGGGGAAATTAGTGTAACTCTAATAGCATAATCAATAAAATATAGTTAAAAATAAAAAGGACAAGCTGGGTAATACCTTTAGTTTGTTTCTTTTCAGGGTAATAATTCCCACGACTCCTATTCTCAACGTGACATGTTCACTTTGCAAATTTAGATGTGGTATATTGAAGTGTGCTTTCAGTTTTACATTATGCAATTTAAAATTACTCCCATTTTCACATTTTTATTTGAAAATTCTTTAGTGAAAGGTTCCTTTTCTTAATATTTGTGAAGTGATTCTTGAAACAATAATTATGCAGTTACTCATTGGAACCCACAGTAAGAAATTCATCACTTTTTACTTATTAGAATTATGACAGTTTTAAAATGAGGACTATAAATGACAATTGATAAATCATTTTGAATAACAAGTTGAAATTCTCCAATTAGATTGCCTTGTTCTGTTTTTGCGTCTTGTGATTTAAAGGAAGTGGTCAACTTAATTAAAGACTGTTCTTCCACAACATTAGTGGAACTAAGTTTTATCTTTAAGCAAATTACCATGTGACTTCCACACCAATACAGCTTAGATAAAGGTCAATTGAGAATGAGCACATGTAGAGAGAAATAACTAAGCCAGTCTGAAATTAATACTCTCCTTGTTCAACCTACAGATATAATTCTAATCCATTTTCTAACAATATTACTTTTGGTAGACAGTGTGAAGAGCTTAGTTGTAATTGTCTTTGTTGGATATATTATTTTATTCTTACAAGTCTCAGTAAACTGAATAAACTGGATACCCACAGCCATTTAATATAGACTTAAAGCATATAGACTGAGTAGTAAGTTTTAAAGTTGGCAATTAACACAATTATGAGATTTCCAACTATTAATATTTCCCTTGAGAAATTTTAAAGCAGAGGAATATAGTTGCTACAACAGATATCAGCCTTCAAATATGCAAGTAAACTGTTTCTTTTCATTCTACTTTGCTGATTTTGGTAAATCATCAGTTATCTCCATTAAAACAAAAAAGGAAAATAAAATATTATGAAGCATCTCAGAGCTTTATTAAGCTACAAGTTATCCTTCAGTATCTGCATAAAACTACTCCCTGAATGATAAAGATAAATTATGATTTTGCACAGACAATAGGCTCTTAATAAATTTCTGTCGAATCATTAAGTATACTCTACAGTTGATATATAGGCACTGTTAATTAGGTAAATGAATGAGCAGTCAATGTTAAATTTACATTATAGAGAAGATTAATGATAAATGCATTTTAAGGTTTAGAAGCAAATTAAATAATTATTTGTTAAGTTGCACACTTGAGAAAAATCACAAAGGAAAGACAATAATTAGAGAGCTTTCATTTTGCACTGGTTTCTGCCTATTTTAATTCTTTTATGTCACTGCAAACATAACTCACTTTAAAGCAGTCTAGCAAAGAAGTTAAACATTCATTACATGTCTTTAGTGTACCAGGCACTAAAATGGGTTCTTTTTGTATTCTGTTTCATTTCATTGTTAAAACCATTCATGATTACTACCTTTAACATGTACATATGATAAAGTAGTACTCAATATTTAATTGGCTCATCTTTACTTAAAAATCTCATAGGAAATGAAACCAGAATTTAAGTCCAAAGCTACAGATATTCGACTGATACATCAATCCTCATTGCTGCATACTTTGAAGATCTACATTGGCTAGGTCAGTCTAACTCGGAAGTTAATATTACTTCAATTATTCCATAATATTATATATAGTCAGTGATTCTCTTTGGTAAGTTTTCTTTGGGAGCTAGAGACACAGTGATTAACAAGATGGATATTAACCTTTCCCTAAGTGGATTTTTCTTGTCTTGTAGCAGACTTCCTTAAATAAACTGTTATACAATGTGTTAAGTGGTATGTAGAGGGAGTAGAGACTGCTGGAGCACATAGTAGGGGCATTGACTCCCACTTAACTATTTTTCAGACATTACCTTTGCTATCTGAGAGTCTCAGGTGTGCCTTATGTGCTTCTGTAGTATTTTGTGTTTGTCTCATAATAGTACTTAACATTATTTGAAAGAGGGATCTTGTCTTTGCCTTAGCATTATGACTGGCTCATACCACACTACAAGAAATATTTCAAAACAAAGAACATAGAATCATGGTCTGAAATTGCAGCAAATAAGGGAGATAGCAGTTTTAGATAAGCGTTTACATGTCGACATGTGAAGGGGTGGAGATTTTCTTGTAATGGAGTAGAAAGGTTTGTCCTTTGAGAATGAGGAAGATGGTCTGAAATTTATAAAGGTTTCAAGTAATCACTGTAAGGATGCAAGAGGAAAGAAATATGAGGAGGGTGGGGTGGCTGCTTTTGGAAGACTATTTTTAAAACAAAAGGTGTTTAGTTTTACAAGTTCAAGTTGTAATGATGTAGAGAGGGTTGCTGTATTTGAAGTGCTAGGTTCTCCAGTTCTCAATGTAGTGACACTAAATGATGAGAGGACTTTCAGAACTGTTTGCAGTTGCAAGAGACTCCTTCAGAAGACGTTTGCAGTGGCTGAGTATTACTTATGAAAAGAAAGGAAAAGCTGCCAGCAGGATTTAAAAAAATATAACCCCCCCTCCCCTGCAAACTGAAATCCTGGTAGATACAAGAGCAGGACCCAGTCTGAACTCTGTATTGACACCAGTGAAAGTGAAAAGTTAATCTTTTAACAGGATAGAGAAGCATCCAGATCAGTAAACTGTGGGAAGGGTGTCAACCTCATGTTTCTCATGCCCATGGTACCAATTCAGTATTTGTCCAGCCCAGTCTCCTGTTGCAGTTACAAGTCCAATGATGGCTCTGATACAGAGATGGCTTCTGGTTTCTATAAGAACACCTGCCTTTCTTTTTAATCTCATGTTGTAAAAGGCAGAAAATATGTTGCAGGTTTATCTTTAAAAGACAATCTGGGAAAGTCCTTTTAAACATCGCTGCAACAATAAGAAAGCAGTGTCTGAGAAGCCGAGGGAGCAGGGGCTGGAGTCTAACTATTTCTACTGAGGAGTGGTGACTGATTTTGGAAAGACAAAAGTGGCTGTATTAGTTTGCCAATGCTGCCGTAACAAAGTAGTGCAGACTAAGTGGTTCAAACCGCAGAAATTTATTTTCTCATAGTTCCAGAGGCTAGAAGTCAAATCAAGGTGTCCTCAGGGTTGGTTCCCTCTGAGATCCTTGGTGTAGGGGTCTGTTCCAAGCCTCTCGCCTTGGCTTATAGACAGTCTTCCACCTGTGTCTTCACATCATCTTCCCTCTGTAGGCTTCTGTATCCAAATTTCCTCTTGTTAAGGACACCAGTGAGACTAGATTAAAACCCACCCTAATGACTTAATTTTAATGTAATATAATGTCATGTCATGTAATTACCTCTTTAAATACCCTATCTCCAAATACAGTTTAATTCTGAGTACTAGGGTTTAGGACTTCAACATGTAATTTTGGGGTATGGGGATACAATTTAGCTCCTAACAGTGACTTTTTTGTTTTTGACTTTTGCTTTCTGTTCGAAGGCAATTTCTAGAATCATTTTGAATTGGTTCTTCTTTTCTCCATTTCCACAAACTCTGAAGCTAGTACTGTATCTGGAGCTTGTTAAAAAGAGAAAAACAGTGTACATTAATATTTAAGATACTGAATATTTCATAGGAAGGCTGAATGCGGCTATAAAGTGTTCTTAAGTCTTTAAATCCTCTTCTAATGAATGAAATTAAGGGAATTTCCGAGGACAGAGATAAGACTAATTGTATGATAAACCCTATGTAGCTTTATCCTTCCGTACTGAGAAGTAATGGTTGAAGCATTTTTCAAAGGTGAATGGCTATACTAGTTTTCCCTGATAATTGTAAATCTGTAATAACTCAGTCACATAACCTTGTCACTGGAGTATTTGTTAATCATTCTGAGTTAAGGTTTTGCCAAGGTTCTAATCACTCAAACCTTTACTACTGAAAAATTAATCAGGACAGACTAAGCTTTCTAATGTAAATACCGTGAAGGAGAAAGTAATTCCTAAATATACAAAGAGGTAACTTGACCGTCTGTGTTGGATCCTGTGTTAGCTCCCTCTGTGTTAATATTTGATAAGGTGTTTAATTTATATGAGACCTGTAAAGCAGAACCGAAGCTCCTCTTTGGGACAGCTCTAATGTTTAAGATAAGGGCTCCTGTATGAATGTACCAAAGTATTACCATACAGTAGCTACTACATTCTATTAAAATGATACACTATCCGAAAAATAAAATGTGTAAGTCATTAGGGTGGCACAAAACAAAGGTTAATGCTTCATGGAGTACATTTCGTAGAGGGTTTGCCACATACGTAAGTAAGTAGTTGACTTTTGTTTGTACTAATTTTACAGAAAACCTGCACAATTCAGTTTTAGCTCTGGACCCAGTTGATTGTGAAGTATTTACCTGTATAGAATAGGCATTTGGTTTGCTTGAACCTATTGGGATTTTTTTTTCATTTTACATTGAAGAAAATTTTTCTAGAAGAAAAGATGTGTATATTAATGGTGCGTGGTTTGGTTTGTGAGTGGCTCTTTCAGTGAGACTTTTGAAACATTGAGATGTTAAGTTATTAATGAATCCTGAATATGGAGCTCTTTCTGTTTATTAAAAGCCTCTCTCATTTTAGCCCAAACCAATACTTTTATCGGCACTTTTCTGGAATTTCAGGAATAAAACATCACCAGTTCAGACTTATTTATGATGAAGGAAGAGCATTTAATTGCCTGCCTTATTAAAATGTGACTCAGTGCTTTTTTCTAAAACTGGCTTTTAAAAATTGGTTAGTATAAATAACAATAAACAATGAACCATTTTAATGAGTATCCTATAATTTTATAGCTATTAGTCTAAAATTAAAGTGCTATACTTCTTTCTTTAGGGAAGACCTACTTACCACATGCCACCATAATCGCAAACTGCATGGCAACTTGGGTGAGGTCTTTCCAGAGATACTGATGTAAGAATCTTAGCTATTATCATCTCTCCTGAGTCATATTTGAATTTTATTTTGTACATTTTTGCCTAGGATGGTTAATAGAATATACTATATAGATCATCTCTGTGTGTACAGTCTTTATTAGACCCACACATAGTCCTCTCCTCTTCCTTCTCCCCTCTCTTTAGTCATGGCATGTGTTACATAGTCATATACTTTGTATTAATATGTTTGAAGTCACAAGTCTGTTTTATACTGTTTGTGTTGTTGGGTACAGATAATCAGAATTTTACTAGGATATTAAATAGATTTAGTCTTACTATAAAAATTTAAAAACAATATAAACAGAAGAACAACCTTGAGGCCTCCCCACTTTCCTGAAGCTCTTCTACTGACTTCATTTACCTCATACTTTAGGTATCCAGAATATTAATCCATATGTTTATATCTTGAACATATTTTATCCTTGTTTTTTTTCTGCCTTTCAATTTATTTTATTTTTTAATGTAATTGCACAGAACATTTAATCTCAACATATTCAGGTTTATTTATCTTCCATGACTTTTGTATTTTATATACAAATGCATTTCTATTTCAGTGTTATATGTTATATGTTTTTACATTAGCATTTAGTCAGTCTCAAGTTTATTCTTGCAAATGGTGTTATGATGAGACTCAACTTTATTTTTTGTTGTAAAAATCATGAATGAATGTTGAACTTCTCACATGCTTTTGGGGCAGCAAATATTGTGTGGTTTTCCTTCTTTAATCTGTAATGTGGCATGTCATGCAAACAATACAAGTGGCCAGCAACTCACCTGTCAGCCCTGCTGAAGCAGCATTTCTTAGAGAAAGCTCACAGACAGGGATCAGTAGCTCAGTGCGCGAGTCTCCATTGATTCATTCCATTCTCAATCAGAGCACAGAGATGTGAAAAGGCCTTATGACAAACTTTGTTATAGAAGGACCTTGACCTTGAGCTATGGAGCTTTTAATGAATAATTAGAGAAACACCAACTACTTCCCTAACATGATCCCAGAATACAATGGTACCATGATGTGGCTGAACTTTGATTCTAGCACAGTTGTGAAAACATGGTATTCAAGCTTGATGGGTAGTCCCAGCCCAACTGAAATCTAAGCCTTGTGGTTACAGCTAGCTCTAAGATGCTGCAAGTTACCAGTAGGCTTGCAACACCAGTAGGCCACATCAGTGTACACAATTGGATCTGTGTATGCTGCACCCTAATATAGTGTGGGCTGGAGGTAGCAATGAGAGCTGATCGTTGACCAGAATTGATGGTCATAGTCAGTTTCCATGGAGAACTTCACATTTTGGGAGGCTATCTTGCAAGGGACATCTTGGACTCATAATTCTTATCTCTCATTGCCAGTTTGGCCCTGATTTATTTTTTCTAACAGATCTGATTCATTTCACAGGCTCATTTGCTTTAGTTAGGATTTTTTAAAATCTATTTTTCTAAGTGAGATTAACATGGTCTTTGTTTTCATATACTCTCCTTTTCTGGCCTTTTAAATTTCCTTTAGAGTTAAATATATACAGGGTATCCTCTAGTAACCTAAAATTTTTTAAGTCCTACAGTTATATTTCTAATATGATTTCCTGAGTTTTCTCTTTCTATAGAACCAGCTATTGGTTTACTGATAGTTATATACCAAACATTTTTGTACACCTCTAAGTTCATATGTTGGATATATAGGTACATCTACATGTATATATCTGTTTATCTATCTATGAAGGGAGAGATTTATATTAAGCAGTTGGCTCATATGATTGTGGAAGCTTGGTAAGTCCAAAATTTGATGGAGTAGGCCCTCAGATTGGAGAGTCAGGGAAAAGTGCATTTCAAGTCCAAAGTCAGTCTGCTGGCAAAATTCCTTCTTGCTTGGGGGAGGTCAGCCTTTGTTGAGGCCCACATTATGGTAGGTAATCTGCTTTATTCAAAGCCCATTGATTTAAATGTTAATTTCATCCAAAGCATCCAGAATATTTGACCAAATAACTGGGCACTCTGGCCCAGCCAAGTTGACACATGAAATTAACTATCACATGCGCCTAGTTCCTCCATTCCCCAATTCTCAGGTGGCCATGGGGATGGCAGTTTGCATTCCTGGTGCACCTTGCTGATAGAGGATCTGACCACACAGAGCAAAGAATACAAACTTTGCAAAGATTAAATTGCAGATACGATCGATCCGTCTCTACCTCTTGGTACTTCAGTGTGTACTTTCAAAAACAAAGAATTGTTTTTATTATTATATGACCATAATGTAGTTGTCAAAATCAGTAACTTAACTGATATTAATAACTTAATATCTTAAGAGTAAGGTACATACACATATTAAGTTACACACAATTTAACTAATAGAATTTGATGAAATAACTATTATCACATGGACACATTTAATATGTTTTTAAATTAATTTTTAGAGAGGGAAACATCAATTTGTTTTTTACTTATTCATTCGTTCTTGTATGTGCCTTGACCGGGGATTGGACCCACAACCTTGGTGCATTGGATGACACTCTAACCAACCAAGCTACACAGCCAAGGCCACATGGCACATTTTAAAGCCCCTTGTTACATATTGCAAAATTTCTCTCCCAAAGTTTCCACCAGTTTGCCCTCATGTCAGTAGTATATAAGAATGTCAAAGGATTCTTTATCATTTTAAAATTATAAGTATATCATTTTAAATTTGTTAGATTGAAATTCAACTTCTTCAGACTCATTCCCATGGAAGCCCTATTTCTTTTCGCTACTATAGACCTTACTTCTCTTATCTGCATTTTTTTTCTTCTTCATGGAAGCATCCTAAGAATAACTTTTAAAAATTCCCTCTCTGAGAATACTGTGAAAACTTTCATATTTGACTGCCCATAGTACAAAACCATTTTTATTCCTGTCACTATTCTCTATTACATTTACTTATTTTTTTAAAACTTGTCATTAGAACTGCTCTGTGAAATAATAATGTTGCAAATAAAATTACTAGAGGTTAAATGACTTTCCCAAAGTTATATAACCAGTAATTGGAAGATTCTGGACTCTTCTTAGACTTTCTGATTTCAGAGCTGATAATATCATAGTGGGCTGGTTAGGTGTGAAGGTCAGTGAAATAGTCTATTAACATTTGCCACAGGAGATTTACATCTGCTATCTTTAATTGTTTTGAAGATTGTGGTAAAAGCATCTTCCATCAGAGATGTTGGAAGATACCAGATTGAAGGTTCCAGATGGGGACTGAAGGTGATGAACACTGCTAGATGTTAATGATGGGCAAGAAGTACACCTTTTAGTCTAACGTGATTGCCTAGTTAAGGGAGAGTGCACATTAACCAAAGACAGAAAAAAAAAAAAAAACACACAACACTGAAAACCAACACATATTGCAAAGCAAGTAATTCTTAGCAAGTCTTCAGAGCTGACAAGACTAAATAACATAGTGATTAAAGGATGGCTGGTGAAATTCAAACTCTGATACATGGCTAAAAATAAAGTAGAGAAGCTGGTAATCCAGCACCAGGTATAGAGAAGAAAAATAGAATGGATCAGTCATGAAATATTAAAGAAGGACATTTTAGCCCTGCTCTCCTTACTTTACAGATAAGAACACTGCGGCCTTCTGAAGGTTACAGAGCTAGGAAGTTGCATAACGAAGACTAGAAACTACAGTTTTTTACTGCACATCTAGAACTTTTCTTACTATCTCTTGAATATAATAAAAGTTTAACACATGACATTAAAATTAAGTTATTAATTACTTCAAGTTCTCTTTGAAAGTAGGCACTCTTAGAGTCATTGGTTACCAGTAAGATACTATCTAGAAAACAGAACTGATGGAAATTGAAATTATAAGGCTGAAATGCTCCAACTCTGAAGACAGTGATACAAATACTATTACTTTTTTCAAACTGAAAAGCATTGTATCATCTGGGATATCCTGTGGTTAAAATGGATTACTTCCTGTAACAACCATGTTGAGGAGCAAAAGAATAATGACAGTTATTTTTTGTTTGGAAGAACAATAATTTTTCTCATTCACATAAAAACAATAAAAACAATTTCTATTATAAGTAGCCATTTATCTTCATTCCTCTCTGTATGTATTTATTCACACTGTCTCATTAAATTCTGATATTGTTCGGAACTCCTTGAGTATATTGTAATTTTACCATCTGGGTTGCATCAGTCATAAAATGCATATGTATTGTAATAAAAATTGATGCTTCACAAGGATTCATATTGGCCATACTCCATCTTAAAGACCTTTGTTCTGTTGAACAATGGAACTATGTAATATTCAGTTCCAGAAGAATTGATCTTATTTTCTATTTTTTCAGGTCTGCTATACCATTCTAAAATCACAATCATGATCTCACCTTTACCAGGAACCTAAACAACAAAACAAACAAGCAAAATATAACCAAAGACACTGAAATAGAGAACAGGCTGACAGTGTCCAGAGGGGAGAGGGGAGGGAATTTCAGGGGGAAAGGGGAAGGGTTTACAGGAACAAGTATAAAAGACACATGGACAAAAACTTGGGGGGGGGTGGAAATGGGAGGGTGGGGGAGGGCTGGGTGGGTGGGCTAGGATGGGAGTAAAAGGTAGAAAACTGTATGTACTTGAACAATTAAAAGAAAAATAAAATTATGAAAAAATCTTTGGAGAATTTATGTAAAATCTATATAGAATTTTCTTATTTAGCTCATGATTTTCACTTTAATGCTACAAATATCTATAATGATTATACTGTATTAAGTTGTTTAGAGCTGTTTAGTAGAGTTGTGCAGACCTTGGTGGTTTCTTTAATAAATTCAATTTAACTAGTAATGCATTGTAATATATTGTTACAGACAAAAAAATTGCTCACTAATCCCTTTCCCATCTGTTAGAATGTTTATCTAGTTCCAAATGCTTCACAGATATATAGGCATAATAGAGCAAAATTAAGGAAGGGATATGAAAAATCTCTGCATATAAAGAAGTTTTTAGGCATTTTGGGGTCAACACACAGCAGTTTTTCCATCATCAACTTGTTCATCGCTAGGGACACAAAAAATAATGTTCCTTCCTTACACTCTAGTAAGCAACATGCAAATCAGTTCCCTTGGACAGAAATACAGAGACTAGCTGAGTGACTTCTACATATCAGGTGAATGAGAAAATACCTATATTGAAATGAGTAGGAAAAGCTGAGACACACTCATGCCATAAATCCTCAGTGTAGCACCTTATAATCAGGAAGGAACCCTCAACTCCTAGCTTCTCCCTGAGCACCACACATCTAGCTCCCCAACTTTTATTTCTGCTACCTTAGGGTCTGGCTCCCAAATCACCTAGCTCTGATAGCCAGCGGGGTTCAATATTTGTGAGTGAAACAAAGACTTGGAACTGCATTAAACAAAGAGGTGTTTTAAACCAGAAGTGTGAGCACTTACTATGGCTATAACACTGGGCTCAACACAGAGGGAGTAGACCATAACATATGGATACAAGTTTGCTCCTTGGAGGAGGCTTGACTGAAGACTGTTCTAGCATGCCCAAGCAGCAGACTTCTAATTAACTTGCATTTAGAAGTTGGGCTCCTCCAGAGGCTGAAAGGGCTTGCGGATTCTTTCCTCATCTCTTCCCTCACTTCAATGATAAAAACAAGGTCCTAGCTTCTCCCTGGAAGGAGCTTGTCCACACATCTAGCACCAAGTTTTATGGCTATCACTTAGGGGAATGGCTCTCAAATAAACTCAGCATCTATAAGTCCCTGTATAGAAAACAGAGGTGATTTTTAACATACTGTGAGTATTCTCTGCCCCCATCCTCTCATCACAGCTTTAGCCAGGGGGAGCAGGCAAAAATTAAGACTCCCAGTTTCCCTATGGAAGGGATTTGACATACTTTTCCAGTTGCTATCCAAGGGTCAGGCTTCTAATTAGGTACTGGGATCTGATGGGTCACATAATTTGTAGTCCTATGGGACCCTCAGTGGACTTGTGGAAACTTTCCATGCTATCTTTCCCCAGCTCACCCTAGTGATAAAACTAATGGAGATAAGTGATTTACCTGTCAGATAATTCAAAGTAGTTGTCATAAGGATGCTCACCAAGGTCATGGGAGTAATGTATGAACAATTTTAACAAAAAGAAAATATTAAAAAGTACTAAAAATTATAGCGCTAAAGAATATAATATGTTAACTGAAAGTCTGAGTAAAAAGGTTCAACAAGAGACTAGAATAGAAGAAAGGATCAATGAACTTTTAGATAAGTCAGTGGAAATCAAACAGAGGAATGAGAAGAAAAAAGAATGAAAAAAAAATGAAGATCACTTTAAGGACTTATGGAACCCTATCTTCTGGATGAATAAATTCATTATGAGAGACTTAGAGAAAGAAGAGAGAGAGAAAGGCATAGAAAAATTAGTCAATGAAATAATGGCTAAAAACTTCCAAAACTGGGAGGAGAAATAGATACCCAGATTCAGAAAGCATAAAAAGCACCACGCAACATAATCCTAAGAGACCCATGTTGAGATATTGTAATCAAATCATCAAAAGTTAAAGACACAACATTGAAAGCAGTAAGACAAAAGCAACTTGATATGTATCAGGGAGCCCTCATAAGACTAAGATTTTTCAGTAGAAACCTTGTATGTCAGAGGGAATGGGGTGATATACTCATAATACTTAAAGAAGGAACTGCCAACCAAGAATACCTTACTTAACAAAGTTGTGTTTCACAATTGAGAGGTAAAGGTATTACAATGTAATTTAAAGCTGAAGGAATTCATCACCACTAGATCTGTCTTACAAGAAATGTTACAAAGAATTTCTTTGAGCTTAAAGAATTCAAATTAGTAATATGAAAACATGAAAGTATAAAACCTACTTACTGGTAATGGTAACTATAAAGTCAGTTTCAGGGTACTTTAATATGTAATGATGGTGTATAAATCACATATTACTCAGAAATATTAAGATAAAAGTATTAAAAATGACTACACAAAACTTAGTGGATACACAACATAAAAAAATGAACATTAGAATACCAAAAAAAATGTGGGAGAAAATAAATGTGTAGAGCTCTTGTACCCTATTAAAATTTACTTAAAGTGGACTATTATAAGTATAGAATGTTTTGTAAGCCTCATGGTAACTACAAAGTAAAAGCCTATAGTAGATACACTAAAGATAATGAGAAAGGAATCAAAACATACCACTACAGCAAATCATCACATCACAAAAGATGAGAGCAAGAGAAGAAAAAAGGAACAAAATATCTACATACCCACAAAAGAATTAACTAAAGGGTAATATCTATCAAATAATACTCTACTATCAAACAATATATTTTAACTAAAAAATTGAAAAGGTAGTCAAATAAGGTTATTATGTAGTGATAAAGGTGTCAAATTATTAAGAGGATTGAAAATGTTTATGCATCCAATGTTGGAACGTCAAAATATATAAAGCAAGTATGAATGGACCTGATGGGAGAAATAGCAATATAATAATAATAGGGGATTTCAATAACTTACTCTCAACAATGGATAGATCACTCAGACAAGATCAGTACAGAACCACTGGACTTATCTGCATTGTAGATGAAAAAAATCTATCGAACTTATGGAGAAAATTTTATCCAACAACATACGAGTATACATGCAACATTCTCCAGTACACATATATTAGGCCACAAAACAACTATAGAATAAAAAAGATTGATGAAGTGATAACAAGCATCATTTCTGACCACAATGGTATGAAACTAGAAATCAATAACAGGAGAGAAACTGGAGAATTTTCTTTGGATGCATTCACATAGTGGAATTAATAGGTTAAAAACTGTGAACGATGGGTATTGTAATATATTGGCAATTTTTTCTAAAGCAATTGGTAGTTATCCTGGAAAAGTATATGATGAGTGAGTTTCTAAATATACAATTAACTCATGAGTTAAGTGCTTCTTTACATGGTGCTTATCCTTGACTGGTAGTGTTCTACTAACTCATTAAAATAGTATAAGTATTTTTTAAATTGGTTTTGTATTGCATGATAAGCTCTGAGTAGTTCTACTTGTGTTAGTTAATTATATATTAGTAGTGTACATATAACAAATATTTAAGTTAGAAACTGGGGGCTTAATCATACAATACTTTTTATATGTTTAAAATTTTTATAACAAAGCTCTGAGAACTTTTTTTCAAATCACTTAATAGATAAAAGGCAAAATTACATATGCAATAAATTCTTTCATTTTATTATTTTTAAAAACTTTTTCAGTTTTCTAATTTAATAGAAATATTTCTTGTGGCTTTCAAACAAGAATTGAAACTAATCTAATGCAACTCTACAACACATTCCAGAACATTATAACAAGAAATATTTATACGCAGCTGGTGTATTAAATAACCATGAAAAGAAAATCTTATTTTTATTATACAGCAGCAAAAAACACAGGAACACAATTAGATACTGCAAGTCTTTTTTAAAAAATTAAAAATTAATTTTCTTTAATTTTCTTAAAACAAATATCAAACTTTCATATGCTGAAATATTTTACTGCATTTTATTTTCCTCAAAGTTAAAGAAAGAATGGGATCATCAAATCATGCTACTATATATCCAGAGGCAGTGCAGCTTAGTGAGTAAGATCACAGAATTTGGAACCAAACTCCCCTCATTTAAATTCCACTCTACCATATACAAGCTCTGGACCCTTAAATAAAGTACTTTTCTTTGCTTCAGTTTTCTGTTTAAAAATATATGTACTAAGGTTATTGGGAAGACTATAGCCATTGTGTGCATAAGGCACTTAGGGTAATACCTGGATCATAGTGTTCAATAGGCTTAGCTATTATTATGACAAAAGTATTGAATATCTGCCAAACATGTGCTGCATAGTAGTAGAGTAATAGACATTATAGTTAACCTCTATTCTTCTCCTGCTCCCCCATGCTATTCTTATATTTACTTTTGGAGCATTTTGTGCTCAAAGCAATTGATGCATCTCTTTGGTTCTTTGGTTTCTATGTAGGTGGAAATATACATGTTCAGCGTGTATGATCTTTATAGGATAGAGATTAGTTGGGCAAAGGGTGTCAAAGAGCTATTTCTTGGAATTGGTTTGAACTTTTCTTACACTCTTGAATCCTCATTCTTTTATTTTCCTCTTATTTATTTTCCAGATTAAGTGCATTTTTGGAAAAAGAAAAATTTGAAAGATTATAGTAAACTATTGTAACACTGCAATGGATTCCTCAGTGGAAGACAACATGTATGTAAACAAAGTGTGGGTTCAGTGTGAGAACGAAAGTTGTTTGAAGTGGAGATTGTTGTCAAGCGAGGATGCAGCCAAGGTTGATCATGACAAACCATGGTATTGCCACATGAACACTGATCCAAGATATAATAAGTGCTCTATTTCTGAAGAAGACTTCCCTGAGGAGTCTCAGTTTTATCAAAGTGGACTTAAGATTGTGTATTCACAGCTACCTCTTGGTAGCCTGGTTTTGGTAAAATTACTGAACTGGCCAAGGTAAGATTTTTGTTGTTTTATAATAAACTGTTGGGGTATAGTCTTGCTAAGTTTATGAATTTCTAAAACTTTTCAAAGAAATCAACTTTTTCTCTATTGTCTAATTTTTAAAAATTGCTTCCTGATCCTATTATTCTTTCCCTTACTTCTTTGGGTTAATTCTTCCTGTTCTAGCTTCTTAAATTGGAAACTTAGGTAACTAATTAAAATCTCTTTTCCTCCTGATAGAGGCAATTAAAGCCATATATATATATATATATATATATATATATATATATATATATATATATATATTTAAGTACTGCTTTAGCTATATCTCACGAATTTCAGTATGTTGTATTTTATTTTCATTGAGTTTTCTTATGATTTTTTTGAAATAAGTTATTTGAAGTATGTTTTTAAATTACCAATATTTGAGGATTTAAGATATCTTATTGTTACTGAGTTCTAATTTAAACCTATTGTAGTCATTTTTTTAAGGTCATCTCTTAACTTTTGTTTAAGGACTTTTTATTTATTTATCTTTAGAGGGGAAGGGAAGGAGAGAGGGAGAGAAATATCAATGTATGGTTGCCTCTCGTGCATCCCTTGTTGGGAACTGGCCTGCAACCCAGGCATGTGCCCTGACTGGGAATTAAACTGCGACACTCTGGTTTGCAGGCCTGCGCTACACCAGCCAGGGCTATTGTAGTCATTTTCATTGAATCTTATTTTATGGCCTAGCATGGTCTATCTTGAAAAGAATGTGTCTTCTGTAATTGTTTCCTAGGAGTCTAACATATTTTTTCTTCTTTTGCTCATTCTTCTCGTCCCTTTCTCCTTCCCTTTGCCGCCTTCCTCCTCCTCTTTTAGATTTTTGTACATTTAATCTTGTCTACCTCAGTGTTTCCCATTCTGTGTAGATTTTTCCAAGTATGCAATGTGCTGTATATAGCTTTGTCTTCTTTATTTCAGTTAAGTTTTTTAAAAGTTATAAGCATTATTCCATTGCATTGTTTGGATTTTCTTATTTTGGGACTTCTATATTACTTCTGGTGTATCTTTGGTCGTCTTGGGTGTTACTTTCTCTTCAATTCTTTTCATCTTTTCTAGTTTAATTATTTTTTGTTTTCTACTTTTTATCTTTCTGAAGGTATTATCAATTGAGCTTAATGTCTTTTGTGTTCCTTCTAATTTAGTCTTTATTGAAAAACTTAAAAATTCTTTTATAAGTTTCATCATCTCTCTTTTCAAGTTTTCTTTTTCTCCTATCACCTATTTCATTCAGTTTTTCTAATTCTAATTTATATACATTTCACAGCTTACATTATTTTTCTAATTTCTGTTAACCCATATTGAAATCTCAGGTACCATCTCTTTAAAGGTATGCTTTCATTTCTTATAGGGATCTTAGTCATTTTTACCATAATAACTTTATATCAGGTTTTACTATCATTCTTTCTTATTGTACACTTTATATGAAATGAATTCCTGTCCTCCCAGCAGAGAAAAGGAAGTCAGAATAGGTATTTTTTAAGTCTGTTTTTTCTCAGTTCTTCAAATTGGATAACTTCTATTATTATTTCTTTAAGTTCACTGATTCTTGTCATATTTATTCTGTTGTTGAGGTATCCATTGAGCTTTTATTTTGGTTATTGTATTTTAGTTTTAAAATTGTTATTCGGTTTTCCTTATATCTTCTATTTATTTGTTATACTATTTTTGAATCTTATGTACATGTTTTAGCAGGCTGCTGCTACTGTGCTGACTGGATCCGAGGGCACCTCTTTGGGAACCGTGGATCGTTTCACTGTCTCCATGGTTTTGTCTTTTCCAGAATGCTATCTTACTGAAGTCATGCCATATATAGCCTTTTCATATTGGCTTCTTTCACTTGGTAATGTGCATTTGAGTTTCCTCTATGTTTTTTCATGAACATAGAGGCTTGGTAGATCATTTCTTTTTACCAGTACATAATATTTCATTGTCTCTCTGCACCACAGTTTATACTCGTGTACCCATTCACCTACTGAAGGATATTTTGTCGCTTCTAAGTTTTGGCAGTTATGAATAAGACTGCTAAAAAGTCCATGTGCAAGTTTTTGGGTGGATATGAAGTTTTCAGCTTTTTTTAGTTCATACCAAGGAGTGCAATCACATGATAGGGGTATGTTTAGTTTTGTAAGAAACTGCGAAACTGTCTTCCAAAGCGGCTGCACTGGTTTGCATCCCCACCAGCGATGAGTGAGAGTTCTTGTTGTTCCCAGTCCTCACCGGCATTTGGTGTTGTCAGTGTTCTTGAATTTAGGCCATTCTAATAGGTGTGCAGTTGTATCTTGTTTTAATTTGCATTTCCTCATGACATATGATGGGGAGCATCTTTTTGCATGCTTATGTGCCATGTGTGTATAGTTTTTAGTGAGGTATCATTCAGATCTTCTGCAGTTTTTTAATCAAGTTGCTCATTTTCTAGTGGAGCTTATGTTATGTGTATTTTTTGTATATCAGTCCTTTATTAGCTATGTCTTTTGCAAATATTTCCCCCATCCGTGGTTTGTCCTTTCATTCTGTTGATAGCACCTTTCACAGAGCAGACATTTCTAATTTTAATGGAGTCCAGCTTATTTTTTTCATTCATGGATTGTGCCCTGAGTGTTGTATCCCCACTATTACTTGCACCATCTCTTTGCTTTATTTTTATTGTTCTTTCCTCTTCTATTTGAATTATACTCCCAGGAGATTCTTTTCAGTATAAGCTTTTGCTCTGAAAAGGAGCTTTGTTGGTGAATTTTAAGGGTTCATACAGCCCAGACTGCTCTAATGCTTTCAGTTTTGTTTTTATTTCACAAATCCATCAGAACTCTGGTTGCCTGCCTCTACCCACTGTTTCTGTCATACACGCAGATACTAATAATGTGTGTAATGTCAGTAGTTTATACCTGCCTGCTCCTATTTTCATGTTCATGTACATGGCTATCATGTTACAGATGTTGTGTGTCAGGGTTTGCCTTTTATATTATAGTTGTTCTACCTGTGCTTCTGGGAAAATCAGGAAACTGTGAAACTATTGGGTTGGCCAAAAACTCTGTTACTTTTTTTCCCCAGTATAATGGCTCTAGTAGTGCTTAGTTGTCTTTAACTTCATTTGAAACAATTTTGTTGATTGTATTGTGACAGCTGTTATATCAGCATGTATTAGAAAAAAACTCATCAAAATTGGTGAATTTTGTGGGAGCCATTTTAATACTGTACATGGAAGAAGATATATGCAGTATTATTGGCATCTTATGCTTTATTATTTCAAGAAAGGTAAAAATGCAACTGAAATGCAAAAAAAGATTTGAGCAGTATATGGAGAATGTGCTATGACTGGTCGAACATGTCAGAAGTGGTTTGTGAAGTTTCTTGGTACTATTGACATTTCGGCCAAATAAATCTTTGCTGTGGGGCTGTCTCATGCAGTGGAAAATATTTAGCAGCCGCCCTGGCCTCTACCCACTAGATGCCAATAGTGGGAGACAGCCGACATACTCAAAATATCCAGATCAGTACAGTTGTTGGCACAAATGAAAAATGTGTCCTTTATTTTGGGGAAAAAACATAACAGACTTTTTGGCCAACCCAAAATAACACCATTGCTGTTGTCTTTCCAGAACCCCTTGCTATTTTATATTACATTCTCCCTCGTAACATTTTTAAAGCTGGAATATTCTGGTTCACGGTGCCTTGTTTGCATTCATATTGAACTGTTCTCTATGAAGAATATAATGTGTTTGCTTTCATAGAGACACTGTAATGAGTTTATTTTAACACAGACATGACACACACAAGAGGCCTTTCACAGATCTAGATTTAGGCTGAATTGTGTCCCCTGAAAGTCCAACCTCAGAATATAACTGTATTTGGAGTTGGTGCCTTTAAATAGGTGATTAAGTTAGAATAGGCCAGTAAGTGGACCTTAATCCAATCTGGGTGGTCTCATAAGAAGAGGAGACTTATACACACAAAGAAACACCAGGAATACACAGAATACCACATGGAATGTGGTGTACACCAGGAATGCACAGAGCCAATACCACATGAAGACACAGCAAGAAGGCAGCCACCTGCAAGCCAGGGAGAGGCCTCAAGAGAAACCAACTCTGGGGACACAATAATTTTGGACTTCCAGCCTCTGAAACTGTGGGAAAATTAGTTTCTCTTGTTCAGCATCTCAGGGGGTAGTATTTATCTGTGGCAGCCCTAGCAAACTCATACATTCAATAATCTTTGCAAATGTGGAAATCTCTCTGAGATTTGTATCCATTGTTACTAAGGGCTTTCTAGGGATCAAATGTGAGATGTTTTAAATATATATATGCATTTATATATCCCCTGAAGACTGGAATTATCTTCTGGAGGGTGGGCCCTTGTAGGACAGGATTCCTCCACTAGGTGTGTGTTCTAGCGACCCATCTGTATCAGTGTGTCCGCTGGAGTTTTTGTGAGAGGCTACATTTGGCTTCAGTGAATTTCCTTTGAAGACTCTCTCAGTGAGATTGCCCATTTCATACTGGATGATTGACAAGCACACCTGCCCCCACTGTGCCGAGTGTTCAGTAGTTCTAGAGCAAAAAATGGTATGACTCCCGTGCCCCACCCTTCCTGTGCACCCAATCTCACCCCTAGAGACTTCTTTTTTTGTTTCCCTGGATGAAAACATCCTAAAAGGGAAAAGTTTTGCTTATGTGGAAGAGGTGAAAACAAAAAACAAAACAAAAAGCAGAAGCACTAAAAGGCATCAAAATTGACGAGTTCAAAAATTGTTTTGAGCAGTGGAGAAAAACATCTCAATAGATATGTTATATCATATGGAGAGTACTTTGAAGGTGGCTGAAGTTTAAACATGTAAGAATAAATACACAGTTTTTTATAAATAAATTCCCATCATTTTTTTGCTCCCCCATGTGTATATATAAATATATCAAATACAGAAAAATATATATGTATAAATTTATATGTATATTTGACTTCTATATAATAATTAGGATGGGTATGAAGAGAAACTAAATAGGTAAGAACAAATATTTTGAAGACATGGCTATAAACACTCATTTTATGAGGTTACTTATGAAGGTATTTGTAGTCCCATGTCATTTTTCATATCTAAAATTAACATTTTGAAAATAGAGAGTTTGTATTTTCTAAAGGAAATACTGAAGTTTCTGCAGCCTCTGTGCCAGACCCTGAGGGAGGGGCTTGAATCCTTGAACCCACCCAGAGTGTAGGAGCTGCTGTTCTCATTTCAGAGTAGGAGACACACCCTGACCTTAACTACCCCAACGGATACCTCTGCAGTGGTCCCTGTTATTATCACTGTCCCTGCTACTAACCACCTTCAGCGGGAGTTTCTTGGGAAGAGCAACAGCCTTTTTTCCACCTCCAGAAGGACTGGCCCTGAAAAAATACCGCGAGATAGGCGCCCCAGCCTCTGTCCCTGGGAAAGTGTACCTGATTGCTAGCCCCGGGACTAGGTCCTCTGTTCTCTTATCCTTGAAGTCTCTCCACTCCAAGCCCTATCCCGCCTCCCACCAAGTCAGCTCTAAGACTTCCCCCTCATAGCAGGTGCCAGGGTTCTGCATCCACATGGCCACCTTCCTTCCCACTCCCTACCCCATTCCATTCCCTAGTCCAGGGTCCCAGCAGTCCTCTGCTGCAGAGTTGGACCCCAACCTATGGTGGCAGGAATCTTAGGTGAGGGGCACTGTGAGGTGAAAAGGAGGCCAGGCCGAGTGTCTCTGCAACATGAGGGTTAAAAGAGGTGTTCTCAAGTTGGGGAGCGTGGGTTCAAATTCCAGCTCTCTCTGTGTGTGAGCTTGAGCAACTGACTTTAACTGTGAGCCTTAGTTTCCCTGTGTGGAAAGGGTCCAGAGGGCGGTGCATGTATGGGCTCTCCGAGGCAGCGCAGTAATGCTGGCCTTCCCAGCAGGGCTGCAGGGGGGCCACGTGGTTCACAAGTTGTGTCCCCCAAGCACGAGCGCAGCCTGGTAGCCGGAATCTTGCAAGGGAAGAGCCAGCCAGAGGACTGAGACGAGGCCCAACAGGGGGAAGCTGGGTGGAGAAGGTGCAGCAGAAGCGGAAGCAGCTTCTGGCCCAGGCTCTGGGAGACGGGGGTCTTCGACACCTCGCCTGGCTGACTCCCTCGAGGTAGCTCCACACAGTGCCACACAGCCAGAGTGCCTGCGACCACAAAAAATGGCTCCCCGCTCAGGCCTGAGCCCCACCTGGCCCCCTTCTCGCCTCGAACCACGCACTCACCCAGGGCCACTGCTGTGGTGGCCTGGATAGAACTGATGCCCGGGCCATTGGCCATTTCCTTCAGGGCCCGCAGCTTCTGCTGGTCAGGTTTATAGTAGCCCTCAGTGGCGCAGCCGGATGAGCAGGAGACTGGAGGGTGCGAAGATGCCCAAAAATTCTGAAGTTTTAATAACCTAATTCATGAAATTGATTTGTTTCTTGTCACTATATCTGATATGTTACATTAGAAATTTGATTAGGAATTTCTTTTGCAGTTCTGTGCTTACAACTGAGCACAGTTGTAATACTGTGGACTTGAAATATAAATGAAACATAACTATTCCAGTCCCTAAATTCTCTCTCTAATCTATGATCAGGCTCATCAAAATGCCTGCAAAATACAGCTGTAACTTTCTCCTTGCTTATTGGAAAGATGGGAGCAGGATGAATTGCAACTGTAGAATATGACTATAGATTAATCTGCTAAAAATAGGCAAAAATCATTTCTTAATTAAGCAATGTTATAGATGCTGACGTTTTTGACTGGAAAAATCAGCTAACTGGCGGCAGACACCCTGAGTAGTGTAGCATTATCTGGGTCAGTTCTCCTGAGCCTGTGGCTTTAGCATAGCTTTGAAGGCTCAGAAACTCAATCTTATCAGCATCTCAGAGTTAGTCTTTCTTAGAAGAGTTGACCTTCTCTCATAAAGCTAAAGAAATACTGATAGACTCTAGATTTGCCTGTTTAAGCTTTATATAAGAAAAATAATTGTAAATAGAATAGCACTTTCTTTCCAACAGGCAAGCTCTATGGAAAATCAAATTATTATGGTTATGTTTACCTCCACATTGTGAGATAGCACATACTTACATACTTATAAAAATACATATCAGCCTCTTGCTTTTGGATTTTGTCTAGTCTCTCTTCTTGGAGATAAGGATATCTGCATGTACACGGAAGAGAAAAACTATCTCCATAATGTTAAGCAGCCTTGATTTTTAAAAATTGAAAATAGCATTGTATTTAGCTAAAAAGAGTATAGAAGTTAAAAGTAAAAAATAACAGTACCTATCTTATTTAGTATAGCAAGACACATTGTCAAACAGAGCGAGGTTCCATTTAGTATAACCACTTTGGGCATATTTACACAGACATACAAAGCTTTCTCATGAATATGAAAATTAATTTATAGAAATATATTTGCATTCTAATGTAATGCAGTAAAACAGTTTAGTAATAAAATATGCCTTTAAGTTAGCAAACCAATACAGTGATACTTTTTAGATATAGCATATAAATTTATAAATTGAGATTTTTACTAGATCCTTTCAGTATTATAAAATATTTTATTTTTTATTTGCATAATTTGCCTATGGATTAATTACTGTGTGTGTGTGTGTGTGTGTGTGTGTGTGTGTGTGTGTGTGTATGGGAAATTTCCTCTCCCTGACAGCTGCTGCAGTTAGACGCAGCCCAGAGATTTCTTGGCAGATGATGTTCAGTTATTGATGATTCCAACTCATCCAATTTTTTCACAGATCAGGAATGGGGCCCAATTAAAATTGACTCTCCCCTTAAACACCCAAACCACAGTTGAAAATAATTCATCTACTTCTTCTCATTGGATATAAGTAAATACGTGCTTAAGTTTCAATTTCTATTGAGGGCAATAGCTATCATATTAAAGATCATTTCCAATGGATAAGAAATGTACAGGACAGCAGTTTCTTTATGATATACTTTTACTCCCCTTGAAGTTACTACTTATTCTGCCAAAATGTCCCCCTTTCCTCCAAGCAGATTCTTTTTGACCTTGTATTTGTACATTTTACCTTCCATTACACAGATTCTAACATTGATCATACCCTTGCCTTGCCTTGGATTCTGATATACTTCTGTTGGGCTGCCTGCTCTCACTCTACCTCTTCACCCTTAATCCCTCAGACAACACTTCATAATTTCTCATCAAAGTGAAAGTGAAAAATTGGAAAGTAGATATGCAGAATGCACTATCATCATTGACAGTTTTGGAACTGAAATTGAAGTCAGAATGAGGGCAAAAATGGACATCATCTATTTTCAATCAACAGCAAGTCAGAGAAGATGAAAGATGTAGCAGCTGGAGGGAAGTAGTATGTTTCTACATCTGTTGCCCCTGCTCAGCTTGTCCTGCAGTCGGGTGCATTCTGCTTCAGCCGAGACATACAGACTAGGAGTCAAAGTGACTGCTTTGCACCCGAAGAAATACAAAAGTGCCAGAGTTATTTAGACATTTGACTCGTCTTTATATTAGCACGCATTATTTTCTATATGTACCATGTTTTAAATAATGAACAGAAGCTTTTTTTTATTGGCATCTAATTATTTTTAGGAGTCATCCCTTTCTATCTATATTTGATAGAGTAATAATTTAAATTGAATACTATTGGGCCCAATAGGTTAGATGTAAAAGGCAATTATATCAGAATTTCTGTCAGAAAAGTAGCAGCTCACCTTACACATAATTGCAAAATATTTTTCTTGTATGTCTTAAGTGTTAGAAATCCTGAGTGGAGTAGTTGCTATGTGTAATCTGATATTGCTTGGCAAGAATTCTTTTTAAAATTGCTGTGAGGTGTAAATCAACAGTAGTAAAGATGAGCCCCTTATATTTTACAAAAAGTTGAAACAAATATAACAGTCAGTGTAGTTCTTTTAAAATAGCTGTTAATTAGGCTGAAGGACCCACTTGTTCTTTGGTGTTCATTAAGCTGAACATCGGGTCTCCATTGCAGCCGCCACTTACTCCTAGTTGTTTATCTACCTATTGAAGTCTTCTCCTTTTGAGTGGATTCCTACAGAAATGTGGATTTCCAGCTTAGCTTTAAAAGAGTTTGGCTCTTAAACATAGCCCAATAAGAACTTCTACATAGCAATAAGATAATGTTATGTGAACCTGATAATTACCAGATAGTCTTCTTCAATTAGGTCCTGAATCTCCATTTGACTTTTCATTTTCATTTCCAATGCTTCCAAAGCATTAACGTTCTTTGGGTTCCAGGTAGGCTGACTCAATTTGTTCCTTCTTTTTCCCTGAGGGAGGGTTGCCAGGCAGCCTTCTACCACCCTTTCCCTTAACTCACGGGACTCTGCGAGCGTCCAGGGAGCAGTGGACAACTAACTGTTCATTCTCACACTCCACCATCCCTGGTGACCTGTGCCCTCTTGGCAACTCTACCTGGGACTCGTCAGCTTCCTGGGATCAAGTGTTTTACATTAGTAATACTAAGCATGAACTTCTTTCATTAGTTTACATCGTTATTAATTTACGATCTGTAAAAACGTTTAGAGTTGGGGATGCTAGTTGTGTTTCTACATTTATGACTTTGTAACTTGATTATCAATTGATAGTAGAATATCAATAATCTACCATTCTCAAATCCAAAAAATGCATGGATTTTTGTATTTTTGTGATTTCAGATTCCTTACAGCATGATTTATATGCTTTCTTTATGTTTTAAACTTATTTAATTTATTTACTTTATAAATTATTATCTAAGTGAGGCAAAAGAGGTTTTAGTATCATTCCTTCTACTTTTCAGTTGTACCAATTATCTTAACTATATGAGGTCTGTCCAGAAGATATGTAGCCATTTAATATGAAACATACAGACATTTACTGAAGAAGATACAAGATACAAGAAACATTGTACATAGAACAATGACGCCTCAGTTCCCTTCAAAGTAGGCATCTTGGGACCTCACACAGTTCTCCCAATCGCCATCAGCTGCAGCATTGTATTTTCCTGAATCTCATTGACAGTCTGGAATCTTCCCTATCAAAGGTCATTTTATTTTTTGGAAAAGACAGAAGTCACAGGGTGCCATATCTGAGCTGTAGAGGGGCTGAGTCACCTGGGTGATTTGATGTTTCTCCAAACATCTCTGCATGCGACATGATGCATGAGCCTGTGCATTGTCATGATGAAGCTGCCAATCATCAGTTGCCCATAGCCGCAGCCTTCTGAAACATCCAGATAGTTTCTGCAGAGGAACGTTCGAGCTTAACACAAAATTCGATGCAGATGGGTTGCTCTACTAGCTCAGACATTGATGGCCACACGGTACACATACTCACTGAAGGTGTCTACCACCCCCACTGACTAGTACAGAGAAGTCATCGTTGTTCACGCATGTGCATTCCTTAGCTGCCAGGTTTCATCAATGTCATGCAAACTGTTTTATTATTATATTAACAATGGTTTGACTTTTTCCAGACAGACCTTGTATATATGGTTGAATTGGTCTGCTAGGGCTGCCAAAACAAAGCATCACAGACTGGTGGCTTAAAAATAATCAATGTATTCTCTCACAATTCTCGAGATGCTGAAAGTCTAAGATGAAGGTGTCAGCAAGCTTAATTTCTTCTGAGGCTGTTTCCTTGAATTGTAGATGGGTTCCTGTCCTTGTATCTTTACATAGTTTTTTCCCTGTGCATGCCTGTGTCCTAATCTTCTCTTTTCATTCGGAGACCAGTCACACTGGATGAGGGCCCACCTTTGAACTTAGTTACTTGCTTAAAGACTGAACTGAGGTGTTGGGGGTTAGGACGTCAACAGTATAAATTCGGTTGTAGTAGGGAGTACACAATTCAGTACATAATGATGACATTTCACAATATTTTAATTTGCCAAAAAACTAAAATGTGTAAAGCACATGTTTGTTTCAACTTTGTAACAGCACAGTGAGGAACTAGAGTTACAGTCAGTGTGAGATACCTACTCGAGGCCTCTTATCTGACAAAGCAGAGCTAGAGCCTGGGTCTCCAATTTGAAACTTGCTATCTTTTCACTCTGTAGTGCGGCAAATTGAAACAGAACTTGACAGTTGTACAGATGTTTGAATGTTTGGGTATATAGACATGCATGTTTTGGGTCATGACCTATAAAATCCAGTCAGACTTCCCCTGGACATTATTTAGTCACAGCTTTCTGACTATATTTAATACATTTTTTCGTGCTTTATCTGCTGAAGAGTAGGCCAGAGTCTAGAAAAATAGGTAAAGTAATTAACACTTGATTGCCAAATTAAAAAATAAAACATATCAAGGAGCTTCTAGAGTTCCTTGTCATGTTTGTCATAACAAAACACACCCCTAAAGATTTATTTTTAGTAAAGGATAAATTTTATATCTAGCATTGAGGATTTTTAGCAGTTTGTTCACCTGCCACTGCGGAGAAGACAGGGGAAACGGGGACAATATTGAACTGCTGAGGGACCACAATACAGAACTACTTCTGCTTACAGTCCCCAGTGTTACCGCAGCCTGAGCTACCGGTACTCCTTCGGCAGCCCTGGCTCAGAAAATGCCAGCTCTCTCCTACCCGATCAGAGGCCTGTCAGAGGGTTGGCATTTCAGTAATTATTCTGATTTGCTAGAGTTGATTTAACTCTACCATGAATCTGATGAATCTTTTTTCTCTTATTATTCCTATTAGTAGTACCTAAATGTTGTTTTACAAACCCTGGAGATCACTCTTTTGTACTATAATTCTTTTTCTTTATATCTTAAATATATCTTAAGTGTGTGACTATTTCAAAGATTTCTACATATATAAGGACACTGCTGGTACTTGTGTCATATGAATATCCTACTTTTAAAATATACAAGTATGAATATGTTTGTTTTTAAAATAAGTTATTAAAATTCAAAGAAGAAATCTGATATATGATTGGACAGATGTATGGATGTCTGCCTTTTTAAAACCATCTAAATAATTAAAAATAATTTTCTTTGAAAGTTGGCCAGGGATACTTTGCCCTCATCCTTTTAAAGGGGACTATGTGACCTATGACCTGGATGGAAATGTGGAACAGTATCACATAGAATTCCTGGGTGATCCCCATTCAACGTCATGGATAAATGCAACATTTGTTGGACACTATAGTATCACATTAAAGGTACGTAGAGAAACATCAAATCTTTATACTTCTTGTACTTGTTTTTAATTGTGTTCATTTTTGTCTTAGATCCTAAAAGGCATGTGATTATTTACTTTTACATTTATATAAACAAACAGTACATATTCTTCATTAAAACTCACATTTTTATTTTTAAAGCAGTTATTCAAAGGAAGAATATGTATGAAAATAGCCATGGGGTACTTTTAAATTTTATTTTTTAATAGCAGTATAGTGTAAATTAACTGAGGACTTCACAAATTGCCTTTTGAAATAATTTTAAGATTATCATTTGGTAATTTTTTTAATTCTCTTGAGAGGACTCTAAGTTGTAGTCCTAGCTCACAGGGAAAATTAATTATGTAATGCAACTAGATGTTCAAGTTTCAAATGGAATATGTCTACCTCCATTATCTTTTTGACTCCTTCTAAACTTTAAATCACACACTGCAATTAAAGAATAAACTAAACTCTCAGATAGATGAAAATAGGTAAACTATACCTGTTTCCATGGGTTTGATTTAATTATTATAAATTAACTCAGTTATCTGTGACTATATTCTTTATTAAAACTTTTAATCTGCAAATCATGCTTCCATTAGAAATCTCTGGGGAACATGTCAGAAACGAGGATTTCTTACCAGGAACAAGACAGAGGTGTCCATGTTTACAACTCTTATTCAACATAATACTGGAAGTACTAGCCACAGAGATTGGACAAGAAGAAATAAAAGACATCTAAATTGGAAAGGAGGAAATAAAACTATCATTATTTGCAGATGACATGATATTGTACGTAGAAAGCCCTGTACTCACTCTCAGTCCTGCCTCCTTTGCCTTTGTCCGTGGGTCCTTTATCCATGTTCCTTGATAACTCTTCCCCTTCTGGGGGTGGGTGGTTAGGAGAGAGTGGTGGGGGGGATGGAGACAACTATACTTGAACAATAATAAAAAAATAAATATAAAAAATAATTGAATTAGAAAAAATTAAAAAACAACAAACAAAGCAAAAGATCCTAACAAAATAAAGAGAAAAAAATGAAAGCCCTATAGGCTCCACCAAAAAACTACTTGACCCTAATAAATGAATTCAGCACAGTAATGAGATACAAAGTCAGTATTCAGAAATTGATGGTATTTTTATATACTAATAATGACCTTTCAGAAGAGAAACTAAGAAATCAATCCCATTTAGTGTGGCAACAAAAAAAAATTACCTGTGAATAAATTTAACCAAGGAGGTAAAAGCCTTGTACTTGAAAAACTGTAGGACACTAAAGAAAGAAATTGAGGAAGATACAAGTAAGCTGAAGCATGTACATACTGTGTTCATGGATTGGAAGAATTAACATAATTAAAATGTCCATACTACCCAAAGCAGTCTATAGCTTCAACACAATTCCTATTAAAATACCAATGGCGTATTTCACAGATCTAGAGCAAATATTCCAAAAACTTATATGAAACCAAAAAAGACCCCAGATAGCCTCAGCAATCTTGAGAAAGAAGAACAAAGTTGGAGAAATCACAATACCTAATATCGAACTATACTATAAGGCCACTGTAATCAAAATAGTATGGTACTGGCATAAGAACAGACACATAGATCAATGGAACAGAATAGAGTCCAGAAATAAACCCGCATCTTTCTGGTTAATTGATATATGACAAAGGAGGCAAGAGCATACAATGGAGTAATGATAGCCTCTTCAGTAAATGGTGTTGGGAGAACTGGACTAGTACTTGCAAAAAAAGTGAAACTAGACCACCAGCTTATACTGTACACCAGAATAAACTCAAAATAGATGAAAGGCTTAAATATAAGCCATAATACAATAAAAATCCTAGAGGAAAAACATAGGCAGTAAAATTTCAGTTATCTCATATAGCAATATTTTTGCCAATATACCTCCTCGGGCAAGGAAAACAAAGGAATAAATTAACAAATGGGGCTACATCAAATTAAAGAGTTTCAGCACAGGTCAGGAAACCATCATCAAAATGAAAATGGGAACCATTGTCATTGATACATCAGACAAGGGTTTAATCTCAAAAATATATAAAAATTTATATAACAACACCAGGAAGACAAACAATCCAATCAAAAAAATGGGCAAAGGACCAGAATAGACACTTCTCCAAGGAGGACATACAGATGGCCCAGAGACATATGCAAAAATGTTCACTATCACTAGCCATCAGAGCATTGCAAATTAAAACCGCAATGAGATAACACCTCACACCTGCCAAAATGGCTATCAATAAGTCAACAAACTAGGAGTGCTGGTGAGAATGTGGAGAGAAGGGAACCCTAGTGCACTGTTGGTAGGAATGAAGATTGGTGTAGCCACTGTGGAAAACAGTATGGAGTTTCCTAAAAAAATTAAAAATGGAATTGTCTTTTGACTCAACAATTCCACTGCTGGGAATATATCCTAAGAATCCTGAAACACAAATCCAGAGGAATATATGCACCCCTATGTTCACAGCAGCACAATTTACAATGGCCAAGATTTGGAAACAGCCTAAGTGCCCATCAGTAGGGAAGTGGATAAAAAAACAGTGGAAAATTTACATCATGGAATACTGTGCAGCAGTAAAAAAGAAGGAGTTCTTACCTTTTGCAACAGCATGAATGGACCTTGAGAGCATTATGCTAAACGAAATAAGTCAGTTGGGTGAAAAACAAATACCATATAATCTCACTTGTAAGTGAAATCTAATGAACAAAATAAACTAATGGACAAAATAGAACCAGAGGCATAGAAAATTGAAATAGGCTGACAGCAGCTGTAAGAAGGAAGAGGGGAGGTGGAGATTGGTTGAAAGAAGTTGAAGGGATTAGTCAAAGAACATATGTGAATGACTCAATGACATGGACAACAATGTGGGATTGACTATGGGAGTGGGGGCAGGCTGGGCGGAGGGGGCAAAGAGGGAAAATTTGGGATAACTAATCATAAACAATACAATATTTAAGAATGAAAAAATTGAGTGTTAAGGGAAGGCTCTTTAAAAAAAAAGAAATGTGGATTCCTTTTACTCAATTTGGATAATTTCTATTTTATAGTGAGAAGTTTATGAACTCAAATGTACATATAAAGTTTATATATTCAAATATATACTTATAACTATATATAAGTGTAGGTATATTTGAGGTGCCATTTAATCCACAGTATAAGTGAATTTGTGGAAATTTGAGGTACTTTCAAATGCACTTTTACTCTATCTTTCATATAAACAGTATCTTTGTTCCTTTCAGCTTGAAAGCAGCTGGAAGGAAAGGCTATTTTGTTAAAGTGTGGAATAACATCACTTACATTCATTTCATGGTAGTTGTGAGCCAGTCATTTTAATGCGAGGCATCTTTGCTCTGACATGTTGGGTGTGTGCCTAGGTACTTCCTCTGACAAGCATGGAAGACAGGAAGGAGTATTCTCCCTTCTGAGCTGTCCGCCCCTTTTCTGAAGGAGGGGGAACCTCCTAGCTTCTCATGAAGCAGACCGTAGAATTTTAGATATTTGGCAGTGTGGTAAAGAATAGGGCATTCTTAAGAAATTATATTTAAACATAAGTAAAATAGCAAAGTATATTTTGAAATTGTCAGAACTACTAGTTCTCATAGGATTTGACGCTGTCACCATTCGTTTGAGTCCTCTGGTCTCAGCACACCATTAATCCCTGGGACAAGGAAAAAATCTGATGCAAAATAAAGCATAAAAATCAAATCCAGTAAACTATAAGTTTTTAACCTTATAAAGCATTAAAGCAAACTTAGAAATTCTTGCAAAGACCAGGAATTTGGAGATGCTTAATGAAAGGATGAGAGCAGAATAAAAATAAACTATTTCTGCTCTTCATTTCTCCACTTCCCCAAGTAGCCCAGTGCTCTGGGCGGATAACCCATGGGGGCCTGTAGGCTCTGGGGCAGACTCCCTCTTCTGCTGTCATTCAGGTTACCTACCTACAGCCTCTGCTCTTGGCCCATAATCTTTCTTTCCCACCTGTGTCTTTTTCTTTACTTGTTCCCTTGGAGCTGGTATAATAAGAGTGCCTTCTTCTATGGGTCTCTTCGTTCAAGTCTGAGATTTTAGTTCCCTTTTACCTCAGTCTACTTGGCACGTTCCATACTGTTCCTCTGTGCTCTAATTCCCTGCTCCTGGCTACCTAAGATCTCCACATTCCAGGGAGGGGAGGCTAACAGATGATGGAAGCCTCCTTGTCTCAATCTACTCAGCAAACAGCGAGCAAGGGGGTCGACTCAGGAAATATAGACAACCAAGGTAGAAAAGTGGTAAAAAATTACATATGAGAAATTGGTTGAAAATTAGTAATTCCAAACTCTGTATTACCATGGGTAGCTGGGATCCCTGTCCATTGGAGGTGGAGATAGTCTTGACTTCAGCCTGTGGTTCTATTACCTAGACTTCCAGGGATTTAATCTTTTGTGGTCCTCTCTGCACTGGGGCTCGTGCATCCTCCAGTGCTATCTCTATACTGTGCCACATTGATCCAGATATTAAATTCACACCTCCTTCCCCCATAACAAAGATCACTTACACAAAAATAATATGTAGTAGACAATGTAGATTTTCTTAAAGAGTTTTCTAGAAGAGATGGAGAAGGGATCAACATTGCAAAAGTTGTCTGATCTTTTTCTAAACTAGGACAAAAATGATAGGTGCATATAATTCTTACTGGCTTAAGCTGTCTAAATCTTACTTCATATATCATTTCAATATCATTTTCTCTAATTTGTATAAGCTTAGTTTAACAAGTAACTAAAGAATATTTTAGAGTTTTCACTGAATAGCAACTATATATATTTTGCATGTTAAGGTGAGAGAGGAGTAAGCTCCTCTAGAAAGACATATGCATTTATAAGAAATGAAATATGTTTAGTTTTACATTACAAAAAATTAGCTTTTCTCTTTTATTTCATGTTTGTCTACTTGTTACTGAATAGTTAACTCCCCGTTGTTCATGTTAATGGGACCACAGAGTTACTAATTCTATGGTTGAAAGTCAAAAAAACACTGTCAGTATGTGTTCATGCAGATGATAGTGTTTTCTCCAGTGAATAAAATAACTCATAGACATGTTGTGATGTACTTTAGAAATAAGTTGAAGGCAGTATTCAGATTGCATCTTTGTAATTTATGTTGGCTTATTCATACATTTTATATTTTCATTACTACAAAATCAGCAGCTTTAAAGAAAACTAAAGTTCCCCTTTCCTTTTAAAGAAACCTTAATTTTTAAAAGAGTATATACTTAAAATACATATCACTCTGATAATTAATCAGATATAATAAAGATGAATATGTACTAGATGACTATTTTTTAATAGTCAATGCATGGAATAAAAATTTCCCCCTATTGGCACAAATATTTCTTTTGTATTTATAGGTATGTGTCTGCAGAACTCATTATTTGCAAGTTTATTTTGTAGGTTGATTTACTGCCGTATCACTTAGTTTAACCTTTCTTAAGCCTGGATGTGCATTAGAGAGCTTTACAAAACAGTACCAACAAAACCGCAACAAAACACAGCAGTGCTTGGGCTCCACTCCCCTGGATCTGTTAAATCAGAGTCTCTTGGATTAGAGCCAGGCCTGCGCATTTCCAGGTTCCTCAGATGCATCTAATGTACAGCCCAGAGGGAGTGAAAAAACTGCTAAGTTTTCTCCACTTGAAGCATCAGAGTTTTATTGGTTTTATCTCTGTATAACTTTGGTTATGGCTCACTGTTTCCTGTTACTTCTGTTTCTTTTGTTCATCTTTTACTTTAATTTGCCTGGAAATTGTGCCTACTGCCATAGACATTCACATGTCTACCCCAATAATAACTGGTTTCATTGAACAGAGCTTTAAGGTCATTCTTGTCTGCCAACATTATACATAATTCATAGGTACTGCTGATAAGGCTGATGTATAATTTGAACTTAAATATTTATGGTTTGTTTTAGTTGATCATCTTTTTATCTAATAGGTTATATAGAGTCACTATTGTTTTTCCTGGCTATAAATAATGTATCCAACTGATGATTGCTTCACCTACCCTTTTCCAGTTACTTATATTGCCAAGAAAAAGTAGGTAGTTCACCCTACTACCTGCTATGTTGCTCCTATGATAAAGTTTAAGTTTGTTGGTCTATGATGTGAATGGATTTTTTAGCTATGTATTTTAGTAATCTTAGTACTGTATAAAGGATTTACCTGTAGATATGCAACAATTACTTTGCTACTAAGGGTATTTTGAGTATTTACCCATTGTGTTAAGGAGTTGCCTGTATTTTTCAGGGAGATGAAAAGGGAACAATGCCATATTGCTAAACTTGAGCTTTGTAACTCCTAGAATTCTGAGGTAGTCATCAGTACTGCTAACCAGAATTGTCCAGGTCTCTGCCTTCCTGTTACAATGTAGAACTGCACATTTGATACTCTTGTGCTGGGGTAGGGCCAGGGAGTGGTGAGAGAAAGTGATGAATCACCTCTTTGAGCACGTAGCTGCATCCAGTGCAGCATCCTGGAGAATTCTGTCTTTTCCTGTGTCATCATGATTGGTAATGTTATAATATTGGTTTTCTACTCTCTCAGCCTGGATCCCTGAGTGTCTACTCTTAGCAAAGGCTCCCCCTGCACCACCACTAGATAACAGATATGCAGTGTGAGAAATCTCTAGGCCTTGTGTTAAGCCCTTGGGATTACTTTAACAGGTGCATTAATGATAACACAGGGATGTCACAGTTCTTTGTAATCTGTATCTTTGGAAAGAACATTACTGAAATTTCAGTACTCTCCAGAATATGGCCAAATAACTGAAATCATACTCTAATTTTTCCAGTCTGTAAACAGAAATAATACAAGTTGCTATCTCTTAGTAATTTGTCAGTTAATTTCCTTTCTATATAGTGATAAACATATAAGTAGAAATTGCCAACTGATTTATACTATTTGGTCTGGTAAATATCCTCCAACAAAGGCCTCTGATGTCAACATGCACTATAATGATGCCAATAACTGGCCCACAAATAGCAGTTATATTATCTGAGTCTTTGCCATAGGCCAAGGATTGGGTAGATGCTTTTCATATAATATTTAAAGTTTTACAGCAACCCCATAAAGAAAGGCATCATAACTATTGGACATAGGGAAGAAACTGAGATTCAGGCTACATGTCTAACCCAAGGTCACTTAGCTACTAAGTGATGGGGCAATGATTAGAATCCAGATGTCTAACTCCAGAGTCCTAAATTATTTTTCTATACCATGCCAATTTACTTATGCTTAAGCAGTGGTCAAATTTATTGTTGAATTTTTCCCACATTTGTATCTATGAAATGAGGACATTTTTTACTTTTTAATTCTAATAGACTTGTTGAATGCTAACAGTCTCTGGTAGACTTACTCAGATAGAACTCTTGACTTTCTCAAATTACATTTATACTAGTCATTCAACAAGTGCATTTAAAGTAACATCTATTTTCAAAAGATTTTATTTATTTATTTTTAGAGATGGGGATGGAGAAACACTGACTGGTTGCCTTTTGCACATCCCATCCAGGGGACTGTCCCACAGCCCAGCATGTGCTCTGACTGGGAATCAAGTCACTGACATTTTGCTTTGCTGATGATGCCCGTCCCACTGAGCCATGCTGCTCAGGGCTGGAGTAACATCTGCTTGAGCAAGTGTTTGCTTCTAATATTCATTAGGACCCAAATTCTGAGAATTTAGCATGCGATAGGGATTAGCACAGGACTTTATAGACTAGATCATTGCGTAGTGTTTTGCTCTTAGAGTAATAGAGTGAAACTGGATACCAATTCATTGAGCCAATTCAGTGGAAAACCACATTTTCAGATATCTATAGTTGCACCATATCCCTGCAGCCAAATCATCTGTATAGCTACCAAACTCTCAATAAGTTTTTATCGTAAGAATTTCATATTTGATATAAAATTTAGTGTACTTTTGCTATTGTTAGATTAAGGCTTTTTGTTTGTTTGCTTATTTCCTAAGCATCCTTTAGTTTTTGGCTTGAAGAAAGGTTAAGGAAATTACAGCATGTTTCTATAACTAGGACCTATCTGTGAATAATCTGCCAAGGAAACTTGTAGTAAGGTACATTAGGATAAGAATGAAGTTGTTGAAGTGGCTAAAAAGGCAGTCTCTAGAGCCAGGTTCTTGGGGTTAGGTCAGCTGCGCTCTTGACCAGATGTTTGACCTGAGGCAAGTCACTTACCCTTGGCAAATCTCACACTCCTCATTTTAAAGCAGAGGTTATAATAATATCTGCTTCATAAAGTTAGGGGTTAACTGAGATAATACATGTCAAGCATTTAGCAAAGTGCTTCTCATATAAACATTACTTAATGAACATTAAGTTTATTTAGTGCTTCTTAATAAACATAACTTGATATTCTTCATTGGAAATATAGGTGAAATATGCAGTTAAATAATTTATTTATTTTCCCTAGAAACCAGTATCTATAGGAGGGAGCACCAAAAAAGATACCAAATACAATAAGGTGAAAAATAATATTTTTTTACTAAGAACATATATGTGACATGATTTTAATGTTTGGTATTTTTTATAAATCAACCCACATGGTGCTCCCAGAAACTGAGGGAAATAGACCTGATTGATCATCTGTCTCATCCTTCGAATCTTCAGGACATGACTGAAAGAGTCCATTGCTGCAGTGCTTTTCTAGTTTTAAGGTAAACAGAAGTGCCAAGAACTTTCGAAAGCAGGAGATAAGTTGCAGCCTTCTTAATCTGACTTTTTGGTGAATGAATAGTCCTCAATATCAGCAACACCTCAAGAGTACTTTGGATTTGTTTGATGGAATTTGGAAGGAGAACAGGAGATATTATCTTTAATGTTCTTTGTAACTGAGTGAAACCAGTTCCTTTCCCTATCTCTGTTCCGTTTTTTGATTCACTCACATTTATATGTGCTGACATTGCTTCTCTAGATAAACTCTTGAATTCACCTTATGAATTTAGGTAGCTGTGAACTTGTACTGAAGTTAAAAGTCCAAATCCAAATAATATGACCAACTTTACTTCATTTATAAAGGATGGAATGGGTGGCTACCTTTCACATCATCAAATACGTGAAAAATGCATCAAGTATCAACTGGATTTCTCATATTGACTCTTCACTGGAATAGCAGTAATCTTGTATAAGGAATTCCAGTACATAGCTTTTTAAAATTTTCTGTTTATTTTCTGTTGAAGAAACCAGTCTGATCATTGTTTTTAAGCCCAAATACGAGGTTCATTAAGTTGCCTTCAGAACCATACCCCTTATGAGTAAAGCTGCCTTAGAATGAGCCTTGTATATTGGGGTTCTTAAATGAGTAGATAGTTGTAGTAAAACTTTTTGGCACATTCTTTCATTAGGGAATGGTAAAGTCCAAACTTATAATCATCTGAGCCTGCAATTGATATATAAACTTCTTTTTCATTTTATTTTTTAAAATTCTCCCACCATTTTTGCTTCATTTTATTTTGTTTTTAAGTATCTTTCAGCCAAAGGCTAAGACTAGTCGATGACTCAGGCAAAACCCATTATCTCTAAACCCTAAACAATTTTTATTAACATAACTTTGAAAATAAATTTCAGAACCACTTCCTTACCATTTTGTTTATCTGAAAAATGTACTGATTCTTGTCACATTTTAACCATCCCTTTCTCCTTGATCTTCCACGTGCTCTTATGATTCCATCATTAAACAAAATCTGAGCATCTGTCTGTAATAAATACAGCCATTGTCTTCTCAAGAACACATACTGCATCAAAAATGAGCAAGTATGGAATAGAAAATAGCAGCCAAGTATGTTAAATTTCTTTTAGATTCAAGTCTTGATACCTATATTTATTGTTTAAAGCCCTTTAGGTCAATTACGACTTTTTAAAGCCTTGGGACAAACATGTTTACATAACCTGTTTTCCCAGTTCTGTTTAACCTCCCCAGCTGCCGCAGGCAACCTGGCCTGAGCGACAGGAGGTGGCAGCACTTCAGATAAGTGCGGCCTTAAAAATTGTCTATTGAGTTAGCGCTCATTTGCTTCCTGTGTGTTACGTCATCAATATATTGCTAATATTTTACTATCATTGCACATAGCAATGTTTACGACTGCTTTCTTGCTATAGATTTGGTGATATATTTAGTTTTACAAAACAAAAATTCTACAACTTAAAATCAGAATACGTAAAATACTTAAAGCTATACACAATAAACACGATTTTAGTTTTAAATTCTTTTTGAAATTGTAATAAAGTATATAACATAAAATTTAAAATTTTAACCATATACTTGGTGGTGATTTAAGTTTTTAACTACTGATTAATAATCCTAGAAAAAATTTTTCCTAAGCAATGTAAATACGACCTGATACTAAAAACACCAGATAGCAGTTTCTTTTCATTTTCACCACAATTTATTTCTTAAGCTATATCCTATGAGCTCTTCATTATACCGCATATGAGATTTGTGCAACAGAATTGCTTTTTAGTGAAATAACATTTTACATGCATACCTCGTTTTATTGTATTTTGCTTTGTTATGCTTTGCGGAGATCATGTTTTTTACAAATTAAAGTCTGCTAGCACCATTTTCCCAAGAGCATTTATTTACTTTGTGTCCCTCTGTCACATTTTGGTAATTATTGCACTATTTCAAATTTTATTATTATTATTATTATTACATTTGTTATGGGGATCTGTGGTCAGTGATTTTTGATGTTACTATTATCATTGTTTTGGGGTGCTATGAACCACACACCATACTACTCCAGGGAATACATGTATGATAAGGCACAATAGCCTTATTGCTGAGGTGGAGAAAGTGTTAGTGGTCTGGATAGAAATCAAACTAGCCACCACATTCCATGAAACCAAAACCTAACCCCAAACCAGATTGTAATTCTTCAGTTGTATCAAGGCTGAGAGAGGTGGGAAAGCTGCAGAGGAAAAGTTTAAAGCTAGCGGAGGTTGATTCATGATGTTTAAGGAAAGAAGCAGTCTCCATAACATAAAAGTTCAAGGTGAAGCAGCAAGTGCTGATGTAGCAAGTTCTCCAGAAGGTCTAACTAAGATAATCAATGATGGTGGCTACATGAAAACAAGTAAGTTTCAATGTAGATGAAACAATCTCATATTGGAAGAAGATGCCCTCTAGGACCTCTATAGCCAGAGAGGAGAAGTCAGTCAATGCCTGGCTTCAGCTTCAAAGGACAGGCTGACTCTCATGTTAGGGGCAAATTCAGCTGGTGATTTTTAAGCTTAATCCAGTGTTCATGTACCATTCATAAAATCCTAAGGCCCTTAAGAATTATGCTAAATCTACTCTGCCTGTGTCTACAAATAGAACAACCAAGCCTGGGTGACAGCACACTTGTTTATGACATGGCTTACTAAATATCTTGAGCCCACTGTTGAGACCTACTGCTCAGAATAGGGCTGATGGAGATGTACAAGAAGGTTTGCCTTGTCTTCATGCCTCCTAACACAATATCCATTCTGCAGCCCATGGATCAAGAAGTAATTTCAACCTTCTGGTCTTATCATTTAAGAAATACATTTCCTAAGGCTATAGGTGCCATAGATAGTAATTCCTTTGATGGATCTTAGCAAAGTAAATTGAGAACCTCTGGAAAGGATTCACCATTCTGGATGTCATTAAGACCATTGGGGATTCATGGGAAGAGGTCATGAATCACAAATGTTGAGTTAGTACTGAGGAAATTCCAGTATTAACAGGGGTTAGAAGAAGTTGATTCTACCTCTCATAGATGACTTGGAGAGGTTCAAGAATTCAGTGGAATAATCACAAGTGTGGAAATAGCAAGAGAACCAGAATTGGAAGTGGAGCCTGAAGATGTGACAGAATTGCTTCAAAGTCTCATAATAAAACTCTAACAAATGAGGACTTACTTTTTATGAGCAAAGAAAGTGAGATGTAATCTGCTCTGGGGAAAATGCTGCGAAGATTGTTGAAATGACAACAAGGGGTTTGGACTGTTAGATAAACTTGGTTGACAAAGCAGTGGCACGGTTGACTTCTATTTTGAAAGTTCTGCTGTGAGTAAAATGTCATCAGACAGCATCACATGGTACAGAGAAAACATTCGTGAATGGAAGAGCTAATTGATATGACAAACTTCATTGCTGTATTATTTTGAGAAATTGTCATAGTCACCCCAGCCTTCAGCAGCCACCACCCTGACCAGCTGGCAGCCATCAATATTGAGGCAAGACCCTCCACCAGCAAAGGGGATTATGACGCAGAAGGCTCAGATGATGGTTAGCATTTTTAAGCAATGAGGTTGTTTTTAACTTATGTACATTCTTAAGTGTATAATGCCATTATACACTTAATAGACTACAGTATAGCGCAGTCATAACTTTTATAGTCACTGGGAAACCAAAAAATTTATGTGACTTGCTTTATTGCAATATTCACTGTATTACAGTGATCTGGAACCTGACTTGCAGTATCTCTGAGGTATGCTTGTATGGTGGTTGAGCCCCTGAATTCTGTAGCTAGATTGCCTGTGTATGAGTTCCAACTCTATTACTTACTAGCCATATGAACTTGGGCAAGTTCTAAACTCAGAGCCTCAGTTAACTCATCTGTGAAATGAGGGTAATGGTACCTACCTCATAAGCCTATTAAGTTAAAATGATTTCCTTGTGAAGTGCTTAAGACTGTATGACACATAGCATATACTATATAAGCATTGCATAAATTAGTAAATTAAAAGTAACCATAGAGTCCTTAATAGTAGAACTCCTATAGAAATAAAATATGTACTCAGTCAACTCCTCTTTATTGTGAATAGAGTTCTTATCTCATTTTCTTGGTCTACAGAAACCAAATGATAAATGTTTATGTTTCTGATAGTTTGTGATACTGATAGCTAATGTTTGAAAACTGATTTACATTTTATAAAATATTCTTTACATAGACCATCTCTTGTGATTCTCATTCATTGTTAAAGTTGAGGCTCAGGTTAAATGACTTGCCTGAGGTCACACAATAGCAAAACTCGGACTCAAGCCCAGGTCTTCCAATTACAAACTCCAGGTTTTTATGTCAACCTTCTTGAAACTTACATTGGGCCATCTGCTTTTAATCTTCATAAACATATCAAATTCATAACAGGCTCTCATCTGTTTAACTGGAAAATCACAAAGTCCTCCTTATTAGTCTCCTGTTAATGTAGATAACTTGATTAATTTAACAGCCTTTAATGAGGGCTTTTCAAAGTTGGACAAAGATGTGAAAGCCCTCTTTTCAACATTTAGTACATTGATTGCAAGCCTAGATTTAGGGCCTCTTCATGGCCAACCTAGTATTTATTTCATTCCCTTGTGACCTTAGCCAAGGTTTGTTTTTAATTTTTTTATTTTACTGTACTCCTGGTCCCCAAGCTTGCTCATTATCACATTCTTCCATAGAGCTTTTTAAAAATCTATATTCTATATTATTGAGCCACAGACTATGAGGAAGTTCTACTATCCGTGACAACACGGATAGACCTGGGAGGTATTATGTTAAGTGAAGCCACTTAGCATTGTATGATCTCATATATATGTGGAATTTAAAAAAAAAACAAAAGAGAAAACAAAACTCAAACTTATATAAAAAGAGATCAGACTTTTGGTTACCAAAAGGAAAGGGTAAGGGGAGAGGAAATTAGAGGAAGGTAGTCAAAAGGTACAAGCTTACAGTTATAAGATAACTAAATACTAGGAGCTAATGTGTAACATGGTGACTATAGGTAACACTGATTTAAAAAAATGAAGTTTAGTCTAAGAGTTGTCATCACAAGGAAGAAGTATTTTTTTCTTCTTTTATTTTTATTGTGTCTGTATGAGATGATAGATGTTAGCTGAACCTATTATGGTAATCATTTCACAATATATTTAAATTAAACTATCTGCTGTATATCTTAAACTTGTACATATATGTATGTCAATTATTTCTCAATAAAACCGAAAACATATATTTCTGAACCTACATACTGGGAGTGTTTTGGGAATCTATTTAGTTCCTCAGTGAATCTCAAAAACCACTGTATAGTAGATTATTTCTCCATAAATACTTCTATTCTTTGTTTACTGCAATTGGCTAAAGATGTTTATAAAAACATGTATTGTTATTATTGTGCTTATTTTGTGGAATATATGAACGTGTTTATGAATTTGTAGTACTAAAGAAGCCAGGCAAATCTCTAACAACATTGTGATGTGAGACTCCTTTGTCTCTTTAAATAGTCTGTCTTTGGTGGTGGCTGATTTCCTCCCTGCTGTGGTGGCTGGAGCCCTCCTACTTTCTCCTCTCAGGGTTTGACTTCAGGTCCATCACATTCAGTGACTGATGGATTGGTTATATAAAAATTGTTTTCCAAGGGACCTCAGTCCAGATAATGGACAAGCCTAAAATGTCAGATTTGCTTCTTTTAGAAAACAGCCCCCACAGCATAAAGCAGTTGTCTATTTTGTCTTGATAGAAAAAGACCTTAGATACTCAAATATTTAGTAAATGTCCATTAAAGTTTAGGTTACTTATCCTGTAGCCTGTGATTTTTCTGATTTATCCATTGAGATTATTTTATCTTCAATGGCTTGACTTCCTACTTCTCCTCTCACGCCCAGTGTTGCGGGGAGCTCTCAGTTCCTGCATTAGTGATTTTTGTATAGAATTTAAATACAAAACCTTCATATTTCAAGCCAAGACATGGAATTACACTGTAAAGCTTTAACTTTCAATTTTCCTTATTCTTTCTTTTCTGCTTCATTTCTCCCCTAGGACTCATTGCATTCTCCGTATTATCTCTAAGACTGATGTAAAGGATCAGACTAAACAAAGCTAGGACTTTTGGGGTGCAGCCAAGTTAACTGTTCCACACTTTCTGGTGGTGTGGGATGAGGCACAGAAGTTATTTTGATATTAAAATCTTGCCAACTTAGAGTAAGCAACATTCCTATTTATGTCTAAGGAAACTTACACAGAGTAAGAAATACATTTTTTAAAGCAGTGTTTGATTCAAGTGTTCAGTAATTTGAGTAAGTTGTCTAAGTAATCCAGAGTTGATTATTGAAGATTATGTGAAGCTATGTTAAAGATGACAGATGAGAGGAAGGCAGCTACAAGAAGCCAATGAGTGTGTGGTGCACACAGGTGTGATGTGACTATCTTCTAGTTTGCAGCAAAGCAACGGAATGCTCTTACTCTAGATTACTGGTTGCTGTTGCAGAAATCCAATTTAAGGAAGACAAGATATCCTTGTGATTAACTTTGTACTGAATTGCTTTAAGTGAAAACGATCTGCTCAACAGAGGAGGAGAGCGATAGCTTTGGCATGATAGTAAATGGAACGATGCATCAGGGCGATGCATGGTTAGTCAGTGAGCTACACTGCAAGTTCGAGTGTATAAGTAACAGCAGTTGACATAAATCACCAGGGAGAGTACTTTATAATAGGCAGTAGTGTCAATCCTCATTTAGTGGGGATGCATTCAAAAGGAAAATTATTTTATATTTCTTTAGATTATGAAACCTGTGACTTATATCCCCATATTTTAAGAGGCATATTATGTAAGATATAACTTAAAGTAATGGTCAATATTTGAAGTCATTTTAGTAAATTTATGAAGCCAATAAAGCAGGCTAAGTACTTATGATTCTGGTTTTCCAGATTTGTAACATATGTTCAATATTGTCTAAAAGATAAATTTTCTAAACTTAAGTACTTACTTTGCAGTTAACTTTAATATTGACATAATTGAGATGTGAATTGACAATTTTGGATTGTGTATGCTGTCACTGTACCTACAGGACTGTAATGAAGCTCCGCCATCTCCCAAATAGGGCACATGAAGAAGCATTTGATTAAATTACTATAGTTTTAAAATAAGGTACTCTGTTCTGCCAAGATGGAGGTGTAGGTGGAAGCACTGTGCCTTCTCGCACAACCAAGTTTAAAAACAACTAAGTTTTAGCAACAAAAACGCAGCCAAACCACAGAAAATTGAACTACACAGAAGTCTGACAACAACGAACCCTTCAGCCGAACCGGTAAGAGGGGCAGAGCCAGCAGCAGAGAGGGGTCAGGCAGGAAAGATCAACCGGACTGACCTGGGCGCGCAACCCAGGTGCATGAGCAGCCGTGGGTGGATCCCAGGTGTGGAGAAGCGGGCAGACCCACTGAGGGCGCCAGGCAGTGGACCCACTGAGGGCTGATTGCGGTCACACATTCCTGCGCAGATAAACTGGTGAAGGAGCTAGCAGTGAGATGGCCCTCGTGCAGGCCCCATCGGCAGGAAGCAGCAGAGGGAACTGCCATTGTTCCTTTCTGACTCTGTCCCCACATACAGAGTCACAAACCAGCGACTCTCTGGGTGGCCCGCTCTGGTAAACATCTGAGACTCCGCTCCTCACACTTAATGGGCACGAACAGGTCAAAACATGGCTCAACAACTCAGAGCCCCAAAGCTGATAAATCTAAGTGATGAAGAAATAGCCAAACTTTCAGATGCACAGTTCAGAACACTGGTGATCAGGATGCTCACAGAACTGGTTGATTTTAGTCACAAATTAGAGGAACATATGAAGGACTCAAAGGAGTAGACCAGAAAGAGGAAAAAAAAGACTAAACAGAAAAGGATGAAAAAAACAAGAATTCAAAAAAATGAGGAGAGGCTTAGGAAGCTTCAGGGCATCTTTAAACATTCCAACATCTGAATTATAGGGGTACCAGAAGGGGAAGAAGAACAGCCACAAGTGGAAAACTTATTTGAACAAACAATAAAGGAGAATTTCCCCAATCTGGCAAGGGAAATAGACTTCCAGGAAATCCAGGACTCTCCTCAGAGAGTCCCAAAGCAGTTGGACCCAAGAAGGAACACACCAAGGCACATCATAATTACATTAGCCAAGATTAAAATGAAGGAGAGAATCATAGAAGCAGCAAGCGATAAGGGGACAATCACCTACAAAGGAGTTTCCATCAGACTGTCAGTGGATTTCTCAAAAGAGACCTTACAGGCAAGAAGGGGCTGGAAAGAAGTATTCCAAGTCATGAAATCCAAACACCTACAACTAAGATTGCTCTATCCAGCAAAGCTTTCATTTAGAATGGAAGGACAGATAAAGTGCTTCTCAGATAAGATCAAATTCAAGGAGTTCATCATCACCAAGCCCTTATTATATGAAATGTTAAAGGGACTTACCTAAGAAAAAGAAGATAAAAAAGATGAACAGTGAAAGGACAGCAAACTCACAGTTATTAAGAACCATACCAAAAACAAAAGCAAATTAAGAGGACAGCTAGATCAGGAGCAGAACCATAGAAATGAGGATCACATAGAGGGTTAGCAACAGGGGAAAGAGAAGGGGGGAGAAGGTACAGAAAATAAGTAGCATAGATGGTAGGTAGAAAATAGATAGGGGGAGGGCAAGAAGAGTAGGGGAAATATAGAATCGAAAGAACTTGAGACAAATGGTCATAAACTAAAGGGGGGAATGGTGGGGGAGGGGTTGTGCAGGGTGGAGGGGAATGAAGGGGGGAAATAGAACAACTGTAATGGCATAATTAAATATATTTAAAAAATAAGGTACTCTTTTTTTGTACCATTTAAAGTACTTGAAATTAGATACACTTTTTGAAAATGCAACTAATATAATAGGATAAACCAATGACCCATGAAATGCTTTAGAGATTTGGACTCGATACAAAAAAAAGAAGAAAGGTCTATATTATTTTAGGAGTAATAGTACCATATCATGATGCTAGAGAGTCATCATGTTTGTAATTTTTTTAGCTTCCTATAAAATGTAACAGTCTTTCATTTTCATCACCAATTTCCTGACTGGGTTTTACCCATACCATCCTGAAAAAAAAACCACAAAGCCTATTTATTGTGCTCAGTAAATATTTACTGAGCTCCTATTATCCTAGGCTCAGAAGTGAACAAAGCAGACAAGATTTAAATGCCCTCCTGAGACTTAAGTTAGTGGAATAAGACATGTAGCAAACAAATAAAGAGATGGTATATTAGTTGTTGCTGAATGCCACGGGGGAAAATTAAGGAAGTGTGAAGGAGAAGGGTGCCAAAAGGTGGAAAGAATACAGCCTGCCTATTATTCTAATCTCCAAAGGCCCTAAGCTAGGAAATTCTTCCCAACCAATCAAATACCAGTGGTTGATCAATAAGAACTCGTTCTGACTGAGTTTTGAACTCCCCTGTATTTTTCCCTCACTTATTCCAAAAAGTAGTCAGGCCCCTGGTGTTTCCAGGTCTCAGAGGAGTTTTCTGTTGTGGGATCAAAGCAGAGCGTCTCTGTCTTCTTGGCCTGAGTTCCTTGAGGATGGGCAGGGTGGGCTGGGAACATAGAGGCCATGCCTCTGAAAGGGGCAGGCAGGAGCAGCAAGGCAGAGAAGAGATGCTGTCACCCTTGGAAGAGGATAAAAGCTCGTCAGTGCCCTGGGTAGTGGCAAGATCTCTGAGGATAGCCAGGCAGTGCACTCAGGGAGATTGAACCCGTACCATCAAGGTCCCCGGCCTCTGAAAAGGTTCTTTTGTTCAGATGTGGCAGAGAAGCTGTTAGACTGCCTGACTTCAAGGGACTTGAACAAAGAAGTTATTCATGTAACTATTTTATTTTTTTAAACGTATTTTTAAAAAAAGATTTTATTTATCTTTAAAGGGGAAGGGAAGGAGAGAGGGAGAGGAATATCAATGTATGGTTGCCTCTTGTGTGTCCCCTGCCAGGAACTGGCCTGCAACACAGGCATGTGCCCTGACTGGGAATTGAACCGCGATACTCTGGTTCGCAGGCCCGCGCTCAATCCACCGAGCTACACCAGCCAGGGCTCATGTAACTATTTTATATTATATATACTATAGGTCCTCACTCTTCAGTCCCCATATTTTTTCCAATTATATAAACCTAGAGGAAGTAAGGGGTGGCCTCCAAATGATTAAGATGAATTAACCTTGTTGGATTAAGGCTTTCTCATTCAATTTAACAAAAAGATATTGTGGCATTGCTTATACATTCAAATATTAGTAATAATTATCTGCTACAACTCCAGGCTATTACATTAAATATCTTGATTAATTATCATGTATAGAAGCAATCTTAAAATACATAGCAACAGAAGACATGAATTTCTGCCAGATTGCAGATTTCTCTTCCCTGGCTTTACTGGGTGGACAAACCATGTGTTCTTTTCTTTGAGATTGCTACTCCGTATTAGTGTATGGTGATAACACACACTACATTCAGTGAGTTGAAAGTTATTGAGAAGTGTCATTCAATTTCTTCCTGGGAAATGTAAAAATCTTATTAGGGCCTTCTGTGAGCCAATAGCACTTGGTTGAAACAAGATCACACAGGAAAGTAATTTACAAACTTTTCAGTTTTGGACATAGTCACGAATTTTCTTAGATATCAGGTACTGTCTTTCCCTATCTAACCTTTTATTTATTTAGTCACAAACCGTAGGGGACCGGTTTATTTTGGTCTGGCAAATGTGACTCAGCTCTGTATGGAAAACCTACAGAAGCGAAGTGGTGGGCAGGAACCAGACCTTCAAACCGAGTTTTCTTGTGGGAATCAGGCCTAGAAAATGCATACAGATCGTTATGGCTTGCTCTTGCTAAAACTCCATCACCCTGGTCTAAAACAACAAATGCATATCGTCTATCTTCAAGGTAATTTCCAAAGCCTGTATGAGCTCTCCCAAGGACAGAGCTAATCAGCTCATCGCCATCCCCCTCTGCATGTTATTTTCATTTCCTTGACTGTACCTAAAATGTAGACAATAATATTCTATGTAATAGGTAATAAATCTTTCTCTGATGTAAGACCCCAGGAAAACAATAAAAGCCTGTCTAGGCAAGGGTGGGAGTGCTCCCATCTTGAGGGAGTGGCCGAGGCACCACAGGCATTCTCCCCTTGAGAGAGTAGTCGTGCCTGTTCCCCTTTTCCACACAGGGTTGTTGTCGCCTGTGCATTGATTCTCGTCATCAGCCACAACAGGCGGACTCTGCTGACTGGAGTTGGCCACAACAAACCTCTTGCTTACTTCAAATATTTGCATGCTTATTCATCTGTCAAGTATTATTTACTCTTATAAATTCACAAAAAATTTTAGACTGTATGTCTTCCTTCTCTTTCCATAATGATTACTTATTTTTTTCCCTCATTCCAAATTTAATGAAACTGATTGAGAACACTCAGGTTGCCAAAGTAATATAAAAACAATGAAGGACTTGGTATTCCCTCTTGGGATCATAGAACATACTGGAATTTGAAGGTGCCCAGCCTTTCCTGTAGTCTGATCTGAAGTCACTGATCTTAATTTGTAACTTGATAAGCTTTTAGCTCTATGAAAGTTTGGTGAAGAGTTACCTTGAAAATTTCCTTCTTAAACTAATGTATTTGAAAACATTTCTGTGTTTTGTTTTGGGGTCGGAGATAATTTGGAAGTTCTAAAATTATTAGATATATTTAGGTTTTAGTGAAAGGTATAGGTCTTTAAAACTACAAAAGCCAAGGACAAAATAATTATATTCACATTGCAAACTGAGGTGTAAGGCTATGTATGCAAGACTATAAAGGAGGTGCCCAAACTGGCTTGGCCCGATTTACATAAGGATATAAAAGGTTTGAGGTTGAACGTACAGAAATGTCTTTGAAGAAAATGATGGTGTACTGTGGCATTTTCCTTACACTTTCTCCTTCCCTATTTTGGGAGGAGGAAAGAGGTAATTTTCCTGTATTCATGATTTTTGGAGAGCTTGATGTGTGTACTCTGGAACTTGAACAGCACACCATACTGGTGTCCAACTTTCCCCTGAGCAATCTGCAGAGTGAGAGTTTCCAGTTATCAGATCTGGCACCAGGTGAGGAGAGCGAGAGGCACTGGGAATGGCTAGCAGTGCCACAGTTTTCGGGAGCAGCAATGCAGGCAACCTGAGAGAGAGAGAGCCAGGGGTCATTTTGGAAGGGTCCCCACCAAGACAGCTTCCTCTCCCATGCAGCCTAAAAAAGATGCAGAAAAGTGATCATGGCTTAGGGCATGAAAGCAGCCAGCTGGAAGGAAGACCATGTCCTGTGAAGGAAGCTCTTTCTAGTTGGGAGGAAACATTCTGCAAAAACCCACAAGCCCCTACACACATACATACCCAGTTCAAGTCTAGGAAGCACCAAACCAGATTGCCATGATAGCAGTCAAGTGAAAACATCTTCTGCAACTTCCTTTCCATTCTCTGCACTGAACGCCTCCAACCCCACAGGACCGAGGTGTTGGGGGAGGAGAAGCGCACAGAGGACAAGGGCCTGTAGCCTGAATACGCTTTTAGCTGGGGAGCACAGAAGCTTTAATTTGAAATGGAGTTTGGAATTTTGTCTCTTACATGCAAGTAGACATTTTACCTTTTTAATTTCGGGGCACTAAGTAAGTACCTGTAGGACATTTTATTGGAAAGTCACCAGGAAATTCTTCTTGCTGTAGATTTCAGCCAAGGGTTAAGAAACATGTAGACTCAAGTCAAAAAAGTGAGTTCGAATGGCAGTTACTGTTTGCCTGAATTTGAATCCTATTTTGAATAGTATTGGCTTGGAACATTTTCTTGTAAATCTGAAGTTAATGACCTATTTGGCCTTTGGGTAAAAAGGTAAAGGGTAAATCTTTTCATGACTTTACAAGATAATTTTCTTTTAAAATAAATGATAGTTTTCCCCGTAGTATTGACTTATTCAAAACAGCATTATTTCCTTTGCTGACATGTGTTCAAAATATAAACCTTCAAGTTGAATAATTACCTCATTAAATACTGTAGTATTTTAAAATTTAACTTAACTACAGTGTTATTACTATAATTCATTCAAAGTTAATGTTCATTCACCTTTCACAAACTTCACCCTAGTAATTAGTATATGGAATGAATCTGTTATGTTTGGTGAAATGCTGAGTCTTTATTTTTTCTTTGTCAATCCCAAAACCTTTCCTTGGCAGATTCCAGTTGAAAGATTATGATAATGTCTGAAACGGCTTAGTTTATGAAGGTGATTACAAATAAACATTTTTTTGGTAGCTTCTGCAGAAGAATCCAATTTAAATAAATGTGGATCACTTAAACATGTATTGAAAAATACATGAACTCATTCAACTGCAAGTCTGATTTTTAATTAGAGAAGAAACTTGTTAAGATAGGAAATTTGAGTTTTTTAAGTATGTACAATTAGCACTATTATTTAATTGTCCTGGTAGAATTGCCTAACATAATTAAAAAGAAACAAAAGTACATATATAGGAAAGTAAAAAAGCAAAATTATCATTATAAGTACACTGTTTACCTGGAAAGCCCATGGAATTCAAATGGAAAGACTATTGTACATAAAACTGTTATAAACAACAGAAAAACTAAAAAATAGGAAAATTCAGTTACATGGCAGTTATAATATTACTATATAGTTGTAACCAGTGTGAAAAATAGGAAAGGATAAAAGTTCACATTCATAATAGCAGCAAGTCATAAATAATCCACTGGAGTAAACTTAAGAAGCCTGTACTAGATATATATGAATAAAGCTTTAAAATTCTACTGAGAGATAGGAAATACAGTCTAGGTGAATGGAAAGATGTAAAACTCTTCTTGGTTGGGAAGATTTAATATGGAAAAATGTCAGTTCTTCCTAAGTTAATTTTTATGCAATCTCAATAAAAAATTAAAAACTAATTCTAAAATATATAGGAAAATATATATTGAAGAGAGACTTAGGTCAATAAAATGTAAAGTTATAATAAAGCTCCAGTTGTTGAAGCAGGTATTAATAGTGATTTCATAGAGTAATAGAACAATATAGACTCCAAAACAGACTCCAAAGTACTTGGAAATATTTAGTGGTAAAGGTTGTATTTAAATAATTAAAGAAAAGTTGTATTGTTTAACACATGGTAGCTACTTTGGAAAAAAATGATGTGGAAGCTGTACTTTTTACCTCACATCCAATTAGTTCTGGAAGGATGAAAGATTTAAATGAATACAAAAGAAAGTACAAATATACTAAAAATAAACTATAAACAGGAGATACTATTTATAATAGATACTAAAGGACTTCTTCTTTGATATATAAAAATATCATGAATCCGTAAGAAAAAGGCCAATACAAATATTAACACAGAAAAAATATAAATGATTTTTTGAAATAGGAAAAAGTGATAATTTCTGGGGACATAATGTACAACACGGTGGCTATAGTTAACAATATTGTAATATGTACCAGAGAGTTGCTAAAAGTAGGTCTTAAGTGTTCTCACCACACACACATAGAAGTTATCATACAAGTTGGGGGAGGTGTTACCTAACCCTATTGTGGTAATCCTCTTCCAGTATATAAGTATATTAAATTATGCCATCCTTCTTAAATTTCTACAATGTTATATGTTAATTATATCTCAGTGAAGCTGGAGAAATAGGAAAAACTGCTATAATTACTGAATTTAAGAAGTGAAAATGATAATAACAAGGAAATACTACTTTTCCCTTAAAAATATTGACAGAGATCTAAGAGTTTGGTAATAGAAGTGTTCGCCAGGATATGAGGAAACATCGTTTCTGGTCACATTGTAAAGTTGTGATCACCTCATTCAAGAATTATATCACAATCATTTCCAACATTTAAAATATATATACGTTAAATGTGGCAGTTTAACATCCAGGAATTTATCCTTCAATACACTGTCATATAGGCAAAATGACAATGTACAAGAATTTTTATTGCAACATTGTTCTAAATTATATAACATTAGAAACACCTAAATGTCCATCACTAGGGCATTTGTCAAATAAATATGTGCTATATACTTTGTGAATTTACATTTATCTGTTTTCTCACCCCCTAGGTTATCTCATCCAACCTTGTGGCTTTAAACCATGTGTTTAAAACAGTTCCTAAGTTTTATATGCAGCGCAGTTCTCTCCTGAATTCCCTTACCAAACTGCTCCTTGGTGTCTCCACTTGGACGTCAGAATAAACATCTCATGCTCAACATACCCAAATTCTTAATTTTTCTCTCAAATCTCACTCCCTGACAACTTTCCCATCTCAGTAGATAGCAGATTCCATCCTACCACTTGCCGAGTCCCAAAGCTTTTGAGTCACCTTCTCTTTCTCTCACAGCCAATTTTCAGTTGGTCAGAAAATTGTTTTGCTCTACCTTCAAATTGTATCTGTTGTAGAATCCTGCCAGTTTTTACATCAGTGGATGCTACTACCCTGCTCTATACCACCATCATTTCTTGCCTGGATTATTGCAATAGCCAATTGTCCTACATTTATACTTGCCTCTGCATAGCCCCATCTCATGAAAACAACCAGAATAATTGTTTTAAAACATTAAATCAAGTCAAATGGTATTCTGCTTAGAACTCTGCAGTGACTCCCATTTCACTCAGAGCAAAAGCCGAAGTCCCTGCAATGGCCTGAAAGGACCTCCAACATCTGGCACCTGCTACTTTCTGACATCATCCCCTGTTACTCTCCCTCTTCCTCATTCAACCTCAGCCACCTTGACTTCTTCGATACTTATTGAATACACATATATTTTCCTATGTAAAGAATTTTTCTTTGCCTGGAATGCTCTTTCTTTGGATATCCACATGACTAACTCCATGATCTCATTCAGGTCTTTGCTCAAATGTCACCTTTTCAATGAGATTGACTCTGACCACTTTATTGCCTTACATTTTCTTTATTACACAGTATTTTATAACCTCTTATAACATGCTGCAGCCTTTACTTATTCATCATGCCTATTGTAGAGTATCTGTTTCATTGGCTAGAATGTAAACTTTGTTTTAAGTGACAGATTCTGAGTGTCTAGAATATGTTCAATCAGTAAATGAATAAAACAATCTGTGAGACAAATAAAAAACTCAGTATATATAAATGTAGCATCCTTTAAAATATATATATATATATAGGTGATGTAAATGCTTATAGAGGCATACAGTATTGCTGGAAGACCAAGAGACACTGGAAATAATGGGTGCTTTGTATACTTTTAGAATATGCACCTGTCACTTCTTTGATTAAAAACTGAACTCATAGAAAAATGCAGTGCATAACTGAGGCTAATTCTGGAATTCAAAATTCTTTATGAGCCTTATCTTTGTTTCTAATAAGATATTTGATTGTATCACCACTAGGTGGCACATACCTCCTGGTAAATTCTTGAGACAGACACAGGATGCCCGAACTCACCAAAGTTCACTTTATCTATATATTGCATTGATTTTCCTTGAGAAATTTTCTTAACTTCAGTTCTTTAGTGCAATATCAGCTTTTTGGTGGTTTTTCACTATTTATAATTTCTTACTTAGCATTATTATACCATTGAGTTGCAGAAATGTCTTAAAACTGCAAATACTAGCTAAGATATCCTTAATTTAGTGTAAATTTTCAAATTTTATTGAATTAACTTTTTCATATGAAATAATGAAATTTAAAGATTTTTTTGTATGAAATTAGATTTTTGTTTGATTAAATTGCTTTGCTGCTTTTATACCAAATGACTCAATGTCCAGGACCACCTGCAATTTAACAGCCAATTTCTGAATGTTTATATGATACGCAGAGAGATTAGGCAAATGGCTACTGTGGAGGGTACAAAGGTAAAATATTATTTATTGCCTCTGTCTTCAAGGATTTTTCATTTTATGGATGGAGACAGCCATGAATGCAAATTAACTATAATACAAATCAGAATGTAGTAAACAAGTAAATGAAAATATTAAAGGTAATGAGAACCTGATAGTTAATATTAATTTGAGAACTCCAAGAATAACGTGAAATTTGAGAAGAGCCCAGATAATTTTTATAGTTATTTTTAACTTAGAGATTCTTTGATTGTTTTTCTTTTTGAAATACATTTTTTGAAAAACTAAATAAGCATGGAAATAAATAATAAACTGACAGTAACCAGAGGGGAGGGAGAGGGGGATAACAGGGGAAAGAGGGGGAAGAGTCAACTCAAGGAACATGTATGAAGGACCCACGGGCAAAGACAATGGGGGTGGGGGGCAGGATGGTAGGATTGAATGCTGGAGGTGAGTGGGTAGGGCAGGGGAAAGTAATGGGGGGAAGTGGGGACAACTGTAATTGAACAACAATAGAAACTAAAACATTTGGAGAAAAGCACTGCATTCAAGTAGAATAACATTTACTAAGTGCTTCCTACTCTGGCAAACTCTAATCTATTATTTTATTTAATATTCATAAGACTTTTGATGTATGTACAGCTATTCACATATTACAGATGAAGAAATTGAGGTACAGAAAGTTTAAGGGACTTATATGAATATGTCGACTCTGTGCCATAACACCAAAACTAGATATGAATCGAATTAATTTTCTTACAATAAGAAACTTAGCTTTACAATTTTTACCACTTCGGTATCATTGCTATGTTACTTAAAAGGAAATCAATATTATTCTAAAAAAATGTATTAATATTGACTACTTTGTTACATTGGTAGTATTAATTTTTATAACTTTCTAAGTGTGATGTGAATCATATGAAAATACTATCTTAGTGAATCAAGAATCTAACCCTTTTGGCTATTAACATGCAAAATCTCTACAACTTCATTATATTCTAAAATAATACTATGATGATCAGATATCAAAGTCTAAGTAATAGATTGTACAATGCTTAGATGAGATTAAGTTCCAGCTCAACAACTAAATCAAGTAGATATTAAAACAAGATTATATGTTTGCCATGAATCTTATTTTTCTGTGTTTCTTTAGCCAGGAGAATGTACAAATAGGAAGAAGAAGTGGTATGAAAGTGCACTACAAGAAGCACACCATCTTTATGGATGTTCTCCTGAGCACAGACTGCACATGTGCTACCTATCAAAACAGGGTACATGATTTTTAACTTTATGCCCTGCCCCTGAATAAGGATTATGCCCCTGAATCCTGAATAAGGATTTAGCCAGATGCGTGCTTTCTGAAGTATGTATGCACATTTAAAATTTTTTTCTTTATGTCTTTGTCCACTGAAAAATTATTTTTGTGTGCATTAGTAGTATATATTTTACTGTCTGAAACTATTTTTTTAAAGATTTTTTTAATTTATCTTTAGAGGGGAAGGGAAGGAGAGGGAGAGAAATATCAATGTGTGGTTGCCTCTCATGGGTCCCCTGCTGGGAACTGGCCTGCAACCCAGGCATCTGCCCTGACTGGGAATCAAACCCCGATCCTTTGGTTCTCAGCCCTGTGCTCAATCCACTGAGCTACACCAGCCAGGGCTGAAACTATTTTTTTAATGACTACACATACACCCTATTTAAATGCAGTGGTTTTAATTAGCATGTCAGTCATCTTCCTTGCTCTTAGATTATCTTCATAGGTCCTTTTGTGTATTTCAAAGCATATATTTCAAAATTAGAAACCATGGCTTTAAAATATACTTCTGGGATAAAGCTTTCATTGGATATGCTGTATTATTTCAGAACAAAGTATTTTTCAAAATGTTTTATTTTTAAATAAATCATGGCAGAGATAAAAAGGTCATCTTCAATTTTCTTTTTAATTAGGTAAAAAATATGATGATAATATTTCAGGTCATTTTCTTTTTTTTAATATATATATATTTTTATTTAGTTATTTTTCAAGTACAGTTTTTTGTCTATTTCTCCCATCCCAGCCCCCCTCTGTCCCGTGCTCCCCACTTCTCTCCCATCTCCACCCCCCCTAGCTCTCATCCCTGCGTCCTTCACATTTGTTCCTCCAAATCCCTCCCCCCTTATATTCCCTCCCCTCTCCCTTCTGGTCACTGTCCCCTTGTTCTCTATTTCAGTGTCTTTGTTTTTATTCTGATTGCATGTTCGTTTTGTTGTTTAGCTTCCTGTTAAAGGTGAGATCATATGGTATTTGTCTTTTAACACCTGGCCTGTTTCACTCAGCATAATGCTTTCCAGTTCCATCCATGTTGTTGCAAAGGGTAGTAGCTCCTTCTTTCTCTCTGCTGCATAGAATTCCATTGTGTATATGTACTACAATTTTTGATCCATTCATTTACTGTCGGGCACCTAGGTTGCTTCCAACTCTTGGCTATTATAAATTGTGCTGCTATGAACATTGTGGTGCATAGGTTCTTTGAAATTGATGTTTTAGGATTCTTAGGATATAATCCTAGCAGTGGAATTGCTGGGTCAAAAGGCAGGTCGATTTTTATTTTTCTGAGAAAATTCCATACTGTTTTCCATAATGGTTGTACCAGTCTGCAATCCCACCAACTAAGGACCCCTTAGTTGGTGAACTAAGGACCCCTTTTCCCCACAACCTCTCCAACATTTGTTGTTTGTTGCTTTATTTATGATAGCCATCCTAACTGGTGTAAAGTGGTATCTCATTGTGGTTTTAATTTGCATCTCTCTGATAGCTAATGATATTGAGCATCTCTTCATGTGTCTCTGGATATTCTGTATGTCCTCCTTGGAGAAGTGTCTGTTCAAGTCCTTTTCCCATTTTTTAATTGGGTTAGAGGAATTAACATCATCAAAATGTCCATACTACCCAAAGCAATATACAGATTCAATGCAATGCCTATTAAAGTACCAATGGCATATTTCACAGACATAGAACAAATACTTCAAAAATTTATATGGAACCATAAATGAGCCTGAATAGCAGCTGCACTTTTGAGAAAGAAGAATAAAGTAGGAGGGATCACAATACCTGATATCAAACTGTATTACAAGGCCACTGTAATCAAAACAGCCTGGTACTGGCATAAAAACAGGCACATAGACCAATGGAACAGAACAGAGAGCCCAGAAATAAACCCAATTCTCTACAGTCAATTAATATTTGACAAAGGGGGCAATAACATTAAATGGAGTAAAGATAGCCTCTTCAACAAATGGTGTTGGGAGAACTGGACAGCTACGTGCAAAAAAATGAAACTTGAGCACAAACTTACACCATACACCAAAATAAATTCAAGGTGGATAAAAGACTTAAATATAAGCCATGACACTATTAAAGTTCTAGAGGAAAACATCGGCAAGAAAATCTCAGATATTTCACACAGCAACATTTTTACGGATATGTCCCCTATAGCAAGGAATATAAAGGAAAGAATAAACAAATGGGATCTCATCAAAATAAAAAGCTTCTGCATGGCTAAAGAAAATAGTATTAAATTAAAAAGATAACCAACTGTATGGGAAAATATATTTGCCAATGATACCTCAGACAAAGGTTTAATCTCAGTTCATTTTCAAATTTTTCTTGAATCATAAATATGGTTTGTAGATGGTTTTTTAAATGAATTCATCATAAGGATTATAGTAGATATAACATTTTTAATTCTAAATATTATTACATGAAAGTGTTGACTTTCAATAAACAAGTATGATTTTAATTGTTTCTGCTTAGTAACCATGTTTAATTTTAAGTTGTTGTTTAATTACGGTTGTCCCCGTTTTGCCCCTATTACTCTCCCCTGTCCTACCTACCCCCCACCTCCCACATTGAATCCTCCACCCCTATCGGCTTTGTCCATGGGTCCTTAATACATGTTCCTTGATGACCCTTCCTCTTCTTTCCCATTATCCCCTTCCCCTTCTCCTCTGGTTACTGTCAGTTTGTTCTTTATTTTCATGTCTCTGGTTCTATTTTGCTCACTTGTTTGTTTTGTTGATTAGATTCCACTTACAGGTGAGATCATATGGTATTTGTCTTTCACTTCCTGGCTTATTTCACTTAGCATAATGGTCTCCAGATCCATCCAAGCTGTTGCAAATGGTAGGAGTTCCTTTTTTCTGCAGCATAGTATTTAATTGTGTAAATGTACCACAGTTTTTTGATCTACTCGTTTACCGATGAACACTTAAGTTGCTCCCAACACTTGGCTATTGTAAATTGTGCTGCTATGACCATTGGGATGCATAAGTTCTTTTGAATTAGTGTTTCAGGATTCTTAGGGTATAATCCCAGCAGTGGAATTTCCAGGTCAAAAGGCATTTCCATTTTTAATTTTTTGAGGAAGTTCTATACTGTTTTCTACAGTGTCTGCACCAGGCTGCATTTCTACCAACAGTGTACTAGGATTCCCTTTTCTCCACAACCTCTCCAACACTTGCTGTTTGTTGATTTGTTTGTGGTTGCCATTCTGACCAGTGTGAAGTGGTATATTTTTGTGGTTTTAATTTGCATCTCTCTGATGGCTAGTGATGCTGAGCATCCTTTCATATGTCTCTGAACCCTCTGTATGTCCTCCTTGGAAAAGTGTCTGTTTAGGTCCTTTGCTTGTTTTTTAATTGGATTGTTTGTCCTCCTGGTGTGGACTTGTGTGAGATCTTTATATATTTTGGACATCAAACCCTTGTCTGAGGTATGATTGGCAAATATATTTTTTCATGTGGTTGGGTCCCTTTTCATTTTGCTGATGTTTTCTGTATCCATGCAGAAGCTTTTTAATTTGATGAAATCCCATTTGTTTATTCTTTCCTTTATGCCCCTTGCTCTAGGGGAGGACATATTGGTGAAAATATTGCTGCATGGAATATGCAGAATTTTCCTGTCTATGTTCTCCTCTAGTACTTTTATAGTGTTGAGACTTATATTTAAGTATTTTATCCATCTTGAGTTTATCTGTCTTATGAGGCCCAGCCTTTTCGCTTTATCACAGTAATATTTTTTTCTCCTTTAGAAAAGTTTAATATATATACTTTAAAACTTATATATATAAGCATTTTATTTGAGAAAAATTTAAATATTAACACAGCCACCTAACTTAAGATTTTAAAGCAAATCTATAGGTTAGAAAAGAGTAGAAAAAGAATGACAAACACACTACTCTGGCTTAGTCTGAGACCAGGGAAAGAGACATTTATTATCATAAATGTGATTTTATTTCTTGTGTTGAAAATGCAATGTCTCTGTTGTTAGCAATAAAGGTTGAATTCACTCTGTTGTCACAAATAAAATTTTATGCTTTGCACGTAAGCAATATAACATTTGAAATATTTAGTTTTTTAAAACATTAATAACTTGAAGTAATATAGTCATTTATTTAAAATATTATACTGTAGCCATTTCATACCAGCAATAGACCCACTCTCAGTAAGTTATGGAACTTTGCCTTTGCCACTTTCCTATGTTCCAGGTTATTTGCATCTGGGTCCCTGGGCCTTCGGCTTATCCCGAGATCCTAGAGATGCCTTATTTTTCATCAGGTCTGAAGCAACAGATCATTTTCTCTCTGGAAGTCTGATGATTTTTGCATATAGAATTTTAGGGAAGTGAGTTGGAATATTGAGAGCCTTTGCCTAAACACTTTCGTTTTCTCCGAAGTAGGTAAAATGGAGGGGCATGAACAGATTACTAGGAGTTCATTCAGTCCTTGCCATAGCTCTCGCTCACTTTCTATTCACTCTTCCCTGGCTCCAAAGTAGACAGTTTAATCCTTGTGCCTGCTTAGCTTTCAGGGTGAATTCTAGAGTGCATTTAGCTTTTCACTGGGTTTAAAAGTAGTTTTGAGAGAAAATCAGCTGCTATTTAGATATTTTACAAAAGATGAGTAACTTAGAAGCAAACCATTTATTTCATCCTAGCAACTTTGAGGATTTCTTCACCCCAAAATTTCTTCTTCCATCCTTGAAATAATTACTACTGATTTTTTGGGCCTCAATTCTTCCTGCCCTGCAGAAATTGGCACACTATTACGTTTGATGCAAGCCTTTCTTTGTCAAAATCTTCAGAATCAGTAAATGATATGTAATTATAGACCCAGTTGGACTATGGCAAATTCAAAGTCCTGTCCTCGTGATTGGGTTGTCCTGTATTTGTTGTGTTAACTATCACTCCAAATGAGTGATTCTTCTGCTGGAGCTATGAAGCTTTTTCTTATATTGGAACATTCATTATAATCGTATTTTCAAGATGAATAGGGTATTATCTATATAGTCTTTTTACAGTTCAGCCTTAGGATTTCGTATTACTTATCAAATTAATATTTTCTTACATTTTAGACTAAATGTCCCTATCTCTACCTTTTAATCAGAATTATTTTCAAAAATAATTTTATTTTTAGAGCAATTTTAGGTTTACAGCAAAATTAAGCAGAAAGTGCAGAGTTTCCATATGCTCCTTACCCCTCTACCATCAATAATCCTCAGCATAGTAGTAGATTTGTTACAATCTATGAACAAACATTGGCACATCCTCCAAAGTCCATAGTTTACATTAGGGTTCAGTCTTTGTGTTGAACATTCTATGGATTTTGACAAATGTATAATGACATGTATTCACCGTCGCAGTATCATACAGAGTCTTTTCATTGGCCTAAAAGTGCCCTGAGTTCCACCTAGTCATCCCTACCCTTTCCCCACTCCTCCATCAACAACTGGCAACCACTGATCTTTTTACAGCTTCCATAGTTTTACCTTTTACACAGTGTCATATAGTTGGAATCATACAAGATAATAGCCTTTTCAGATTGGCTTCTTTCACTCAGTAATATGCATTTACGTTTCATCCATGTCTTTATAGCTCTTTTTTTAGCACTGAATAATATTACATTGTTTGTGTGTACCAGAGTTTATCCATTGGCCTACTGCAGGACATCTTGGTGGCTTCCAAGTTTTGGCAATTACAAACAAAGCTGTTAAGTATATTCATGTACAGGCTTTTATGTGGACATAACTTTTCAACCCCTTTAGGTAAATATCAAGGAGCACAGGTGCTGGATCATATGGTAAGAGTATGTTTACTTCTAGAAGAAATTACTAAACTGTCTTCTAAAGTGTCTGTGCCAGTTTGGATTCTCACTGGCAGTTAGTGACAGTTCCTGTTGCTCCACATCTTCACCCACCTTTGGTGTTGTCATTGTTCTGGTTTTGGCTGTTCTAGTAGTTGTGTTGTGATGTCTCATTGTTTTAACTTGAAATTCTCTAATGACATATGATGAACATTTTTTCATATGTTTACTGCCATTTGTAAGTCTTCTTTGGTGATATGTCTGTTCATTTCTTATTTTTATTAAATCTAGTAGTTTATTTTCTTACTAAGTTTTAAGAGTTCTTTGTATACTTTAGATATCAGTTCTTCATCAGACATGTATTTTGCAAATATTTTTTCCACTTTGTGGATTATCATCTCATTCTCTCGACACTGTCCTTTGCAGAGCAGCCATTTTTAATTTTAAATCCAGCTTATCATTTATTTATTATGGACTTTGCCTTTGGTATTATATCTAAAAAGTCATCAGCATGTACAAGGTCTTCTAGATTTTCTTCTATGTTACCCTCTCAGAGTTTTACTGTTTTTCATTTTAAATTTAGTTGGGTAATCTTTGTTGAGTTACTTTTTGTGAAAGATTTAAGGCCTATGTCTATTTTCAGTTTTTGGCATGTGAATATCTAGTCATTCCAACACCATTGTTGAAAATGCTGTCTTTTCCCGCCCATTATATTGTCTTTGCTTCTTTGTCAAAGATCAGTTGACCATATAAATATATATATATACATATATACATGAGTTTATTTCTGAGCTCTCTAATCTCTTTCATTGTTACCTTTTTTATGAGTTTTCCCAGTACTCACTGTCTTGATCATCATAGCTTTATAGTAAGCCTGTAGTCAGGCAGAGTCAATACTGTGACTTTGTCCTTTTCATTATTGTGTTAGCTATTCTGGCCTTTTGCCTTTCTATGTAAACTTCAGAATCAGTTTGTTGATGTCCATAAAATAACTTGCTGGGATTTGATTGAGATTGCATTGAATCTATTGATCAGATGGGGAAGAACTCACATTTTAGCAACATTGAGGCTTCCTATCCATAAATATGGATTATATCTACATTTATTTTGTTCTTTGATTTTGTTTATAAAAATGTTTTAGTTTTGTTCATATAGATCTTGTTGACATTTTACTAGGTTTATGCTTATTTCATCTTGGGGTTGCTATTGTAAATGGTAATGTGTTTTTAATTTAAAATTCTACTTGTTCATTGCTGGTAAATAGGAAAGTACTTGACTTTTATGTTTTAACCTTATTTAGAGCCTTATTTGTTCCAGATTTTTAAAATTTTTTTGAGTTCTGTACATACATTATCAAGTCATCTTTTAACAAAGTTGCTTTTATTTCTTTCTTCCCAATCTATAACTTGTCTTGTCTTGTCTTATTGCACAAGCTAGAAGTTCCAGTATAATATTGACAAGAGTAGTGAGAGGAAGAATCGTTGACTTATTCCTGATCTCAGTGGAAAAGCTTTGAGATTTCCTCCATTAACTATATGTTAACTACAAGTTTTATGCAGATTCTTTTTATTCCAGTTGAGGAAGTTTCACTGTTTTCCTAGTTTGCTGAGAGTTTTTATCACAAATGCATGTTGGATTTTGTCAAGTGCTTTATCTGCATCTTTTCATATGATCATGTCACTTTTTTTCTTTAGCTTGTTGATGTCATGGATACATTGATTGATTTTGAATGTTGATACATTAATGTTCAAAATCCAGCTCAATGTTGAACCAGCTTTATGTACCTGGGATAAGTCTCACTTGGTTGTGGTGCATAATTCTTTTCATACATTGTTAGATTTGATTTGCTAAATTTTTCTTGATAATTTTTCCATTTATGTTCATGAGAGATATTGGTGTATGGTTTTCCTGTACTGTCTTTATTTGGTTTTGGTATTAAGATAGCACTGCCTTATTGAATGAGCTAGAAAGTAGTCCCTCTGCTCCTATCTTTTGGAAGAGTTTGCAGAGAATTGATAACATTTTTAAAAATGTTTGGTAGAATTTACCAGTAAATTCATACTTGCTAGACCTGTCTGTTTTTGACAGAGGTGTGTTAAATTCTCCAATTATAATACTGGATTTGTCTATTTCTCTTTGACTTCTATCAATTTTGCCTCACGTATTTTGACACTGTGCTATTTGATGCTTTTACATTAATGATCATTATGTCTTCTTGGAGTATTAACCACTCGATCATTATGCAATGCTCCTCTTCATTTCTTGATAATTTTATAATTTTCCTTTCTTGAAATCTGTGCTCTCTGCAATTAATGTAGCTACTGCTGCTTTCTTTTGAATAGTATGAACATGATATAGTTTTCTCTACCCCTTTACTTTGAATCTATACATGTCTTTATATTTAAAGTGAGCTTTTTGTAGATGACAAATAGTTGGGTCCTGTTTGTTGATTCACTCTGACAGTCTCTATCTTTTAATTGGTATATTTAGATCATTGTCATTTAAAGTGTGTATTTACATAGACCGGATTAATAACTAACATATTTGTTATTCTTTTCTTTTTGTTTTCCTTGTTCTTTGTTTCTATTTTTCCTTCTACTCTTTATTGGCCTTTTGTGATTTTAATTGAGCATTTTATATAATTCTGTTAACTGTCCTTTCTTAGCATATCAATTATACTTTCTTCTTTTTAAAAGTGTTTTTTTCTAGGGTTTGGAAAAACTCATTTACAGTGATCCAAGCCCACTTTCAAATAAAATGTACTATTTCATGAGTAATGCATGTACCTTGTAATAAAATTTTACTAATTCTTCTGTTCCTTGTATCACTGCTATCACTCTTTTCACTGAAAATAAGTGTATATATATGTGTATGCACATATGTGAATACATTTTGCTATCATTTTGAACTATTGTGTTAGATACTTTAAGAATATGAAAAATAAAAGTTTTTATTTTGCCTTCACTTAGTCATTTTCTAATCTCTTTCTTTCTTTATGTAGATCTGAGTTTCTGACCTATATACTTTTTCTTCTCTTTTAACATTTCTTGTAAGGAAGGTCTATTGGCAACAAATTCCCTCAACTTTTCTTTGTCTGACAAAATGTATATTCCTTTATTTTTTAAGGTAATTACCTCATGTGCAAAATTCTAATTTGGTGGATTTCTTTCTTTTCAGTACTTTAAGGATTTTGCCCCATTCTCTTCTTGCTTGCATAATTTCACAGGAGAATTTATATGAAATTCTTATCTTTGCTTCTTTATAGGTAAGGCACTCACCCCCCTGCTTCCTCCCCATCACCAGCTTTTTTCAAGATTTTTTCTTTAGCTTTGATTATATGTAGTTTAAATATGATATGTCATGGTGTAGTTTTTATTGGCATTTATCCTGCTTGATATTCTCTAAGCTTTTGGATCTATGGTTTGATGTCTGACATTAAATTTGGGGGAAAATTTTTAGGTATTATTCCTTCAGATAAGAATCTGTTCTGTTTTGTCTTGGTTTTCCTTTTGGTATTCCTGTTACACATATGTTACACTTCTGTGGTCGTGCCGTAGATCTTGGATATTCTCTTCTGTTTTTATTTTTCTATCTTTTTTCTCTGCTTTTCAGCTTTAGACATTTCTGTTGATATATCCTCAAGCTCAGAGATTCTTTGCTCAGCTGTGTTCGGTCTGTTGAGCCCATCAAAGACATTCTTCATTTTTGTACAATGTTTTGATCTCTAGCATTTCTTTTTTATTCTATCTCTTAGAATTTTCATTTCTCTGCTAACATTGTTCATCTCTCCTTGCGTGGTGTCTACTTTTAACATTCGAGCCTTTAATATTGTATATTAACCATAGTTGTTTTAAACTCACCATTGGATAGTCCCATCTCTGACATACCTTTGTCTGCTTTTGATGCTTGCTCTGTCACTTCAAACTGGTTTTTTTGTTTGCCTTTTAGTATGTCTTGTAATTTATGGTAGAAAGGAGAACGCTAATATGAATTCATCCAACAGCAGAGTGTCAAAATATGTGAAGCAAAATTGATAGAACTCAAGGAGAAATTGATGAACCTACTGTTGTAATTGGAGACTTTAACATCCCCTATTGGGGATGAGTAAAAGGAACTGAGTAAAAGGAACTGTGGTAAATAGGCCTTTAGTAGTGTAGTGGTAAGGTACGTTGGTTAGTGGTAGCATTTTATAGTTCTATGATTAGGTCTCAGTCCTGGGCTTTGTACTTCATAACTGTCTGTCTATCTATCTATCTATCATCTATCTATCTATCTATCTATCTATCTATCTATCTATCTATCTATCTATCTATCTATCTATCTATCCCTTAAGTGGTACAGGATGGCTAAAGGGGGTTGGAGTTGGATATTTCCTCTATCCCACATGGAGGACTAGAGCCAGCTGGATTTGGGTAGTTCCCTTTCCCCAGGTTGGTTAGGCTCTGAAAATCACAATAGGTGAGGCTGGAGTAAATTAGTCTCTTGAGGGCAGGCCTTGTTAAAAAGAACCGGATGCTCTGGCATATCTCAAAATGTTTTTTTTTTTTCCCTTCCACTACCTGAAGTGGGAGGAGATTTTTCTCCAGTCTTAGCTGTGAGAACCCAGTAGAGCTCCAGGAGATAAACTCACAAGAGTGTGTCTTCCTCTTCCATGGCTGGGGCCCCCTCCAGCAATTCATCAGTTACAGTTATATGTTCCTACTCTGGCACCGACTTTTATGGGGGCTTCTGCTCTGGTGAGTTACGCGTCTTTATACTTCTTTGTCTGTCTCCCCAGATTTGGGGGCAGCAGTCTGCTGTGTGACCTCACTTCTGTGAGGTATCTAAGGAAAGTTATTGATTTTCAATATTTTTTTCAGCTTTTTACATGTTGTTAGGACAGAGTGGTGACTTCTAAACTGGGCTGGCCTCTATCGTTTTAAGAAAATACTCTCAGCTGTCACATTTAAAGAAGTGCACACTGACAGTTTTTTTGAGGCCATGAATGGACCAGCTTTAAAAAAGTATTTAAAGGAGAGAAGCTATTGATTTTTTATGATAATTGTACTCCTCTCTAATATGGTTGTAAATAAAAAATAACATTTGTTATGGGTCATGAAACATAACCACCTCTACTTGAGAACATTTTTATTTTCTACCTACAGTTCTCTTTTTGCTCTTTAAAAATAAGATGCAGCTATAGCTCAGAAGTAAAGCCCTTTCAATGATCCAAATCTACATGTCCCGTTAATAGGGAAATCACCAGTAATTGTAGTTTTTAAGTATTATACCAGAATACTTAATCCCATTGGCACTTGAAAATCAGAGTGGTTGTTGATATTCCCCCAGGACACTCTCGTGGCCTTGGGAAATGGTTCTGTAGCTTTTAGACATAAAATTTTCTTTGAACAATGGTTTAGATATTTCTGTTTCTAATTTATCTATCTCCCTACTGAAAATTTTACATGAGAATAATGTATATTTTGAGGAGAAATAATGAATTTCTATTCTCTTTTCATTAGTATTCAGTCAGGGTCCATTGGATCCAATTTTAGTTTTTGAGTTACTTTTGTGTGCAGTTTTAACTATTTGTAAAGATTAATATTTCATCCTGACTTTTATTGTTTTTAGAGGTCATCAAAAGAACAAGGAGAAAACATTTTTGATACAACAGAACTAATTTTATCTTGTAATTATTATCAGGTTCTACTGGGCCCTTTTATAAATCTAAAATATATATGGAAAAATATATTGTGGGATTTCATTGGTCTTATTTTTTGTGTCTTGAAATCTTTCACTATTTTTATCATTACTCATCATTTATTTCCGACTATGTTACAAAGAATAAAATTGTGTATTTAAATAGAAAAATGATAGAATCACTTTAAAAGTAATTTATATCATCACTAATTCCTGGTATTCCAAATGTTAAGGTTTAAATATTTTTTATTCTTCTCTCTCTCTCACACACACACACACACACACACACACACACACAACACAAAAATGTCTTTGTTAGCCAAAATGGAAGAGAACATTGTTGATTATCTATTATCTATCAGACATTGTTTTAGGAGGTTTGTTTACATAGAGCATAGTATTTAAATTTTATAATATACCATTAAGGCAATAATTATTACTTCTGGTTTATAAATAAATAAACTGAAGTTTTAAGAATATAGAGTGTTTTTATATCTTACATAGTCTAGTATAGTATTTTATACTGTGTAAGTATTCTATGAATTTTGATTAATAAATTATATTAATTTAAGTAAAATGTTTATTTTACATCCATGTAAGGTTTTAAATAAAATACATATACATTTATTAATTGTAAAAAATATTGAGCACCTTTTACATGTGAAACATGATCCCTGCCTTAAAGGCACGTTCTAGTTTTGCAGAGTGTTTAGACATATATATAAGTATGCATAATTCAAAGAAAAAACTTCTTTGCCCGAAGATGACTGTGGACTTACTAAAGATGGGTCTTTCCTAGTTTTTTGTATTTTTCTTTATTGTTAAATGTAACCCTAAGCTTTATTGTTAATGTTCATAGCTCTTTCCATTTTTCATTATCATAATATTAAAGTTTAAAAAACATAAATATGAACAAATGTTTACATATAACCTACTGAGCTATGGCATTCCAGATGGAAAATTTTTAAAATCTACTATTTATGGCAATAATGTTTACTAGTACATACACAGAGATGCACACACAATTTTGCACATATCAAAAACAATATATTGAAATGATTTTCTGTGTTCTATTTGGTTACTAACTATTCTGGTTTCAGGAGCAGTAGAACCAGAAAAGGTACTAGTTGTTTTCATTCTGAGTCTTTCTTCTGAGGCACTGTTGGCAGCTCAGGGGTCCCAAATGGAAGCAACTAACATCTTGGAAAGACAGTTAGATGGGCTTGGCCCCACTGCATGACCTCCAGCAGGGAATTTAACTTGTCTTAGCCTGAATGTTGCAAGATTATCATGAGGATTGAGTGAAGTGATGTCTATATAAAGTGGTTATCTTATGTCTGTCATGCAATAAATGTGCAGGTAGAGGTACCTGGGATTTAATTCCAATTCCTTTATACTCCAGAGAATACACACTGACCAGAATATAGAAATACGTTATACCTGATGCTAAATGAAGGGCATCCAATCAACCAGTCAGAGTTAAGGGAAGAGGTTTATTAAATCAGTATACAAATCCCTGATGTTTTTATAATTACTTTTGAATTACTTTGCTGTACTCAAATCTGGTAAGCAGAGCTTATTGACATTTTGATCAAAAGAACCACTGAGAACACATACCACATTATGAGAAAATAGAAAATTCTGCTTGTGTAACTTTGCATTTATTTGAACAGGAGCACAGGCATGTTTTCTGAAGCAGCTGTACTTTACTATCTTACAGATAAATCCAAAGCTGTTGGCAAAGTTGCTGTGGTGGCCAAGAAAAGGGTAAGTTCATGGTTTATGATATAAAGTATTAGATTTCAGATTCCATTGATTAATACTTTATAAAATAATTAAATGAATATTTAAAAGCAAAATAACATAATCAATTTTTTCTTCTAAATTTTAGTGCACTATATGTTTTCTTTATTAGATTGACACTAGAAATTTAATACTTATTATCACATCAGTGTTACAGAATTATTGGATGTAAGGACAATAGAAAATTTTAAGTTAAGCAGTAGTTTTTATTTACATTATAGGTCACACGCATACTCTCATATACTAAAATATTTTATTTTTTCTATGCCATATTATTGTAATGTATGCAATTTCATGGAATATATGAATTAATATTCACAGCTAAATATAGACTTTACCTCAAAGTTATGTGAGAACGACATCAGCCATTTGAGTGAATTCAAACCTAGAGTTTTTTTAATGAAAATTCATAGAGTCACTAGCATTCTTAAAGAGTTTTTAAAATGCAACATGTCAATCTGTATATTGTATGCACAGAGATGTTTAACTCTACTTATTGTCAAAACTATGATTGGGATAGGATTAACTTTGACATTGTTTTTCAAGTGACAATAAATATTCTTAAGGGGATATCACTGAAAAAGAGAAAGTCAATGCTTAAATTCTTCCAGAAAAATAGTATATTGTTGTCATGAGAAAAAGAATTGTGGTGGAAAGGAAAGCCTACACCCTTGCCATTTCCTGTATTGAGTAACGGGCTGCTGCAGAGTGGAGACAGGGAAGGTAGAACGGAACCCAGGGAGCAGAGAGGGGAGCTGGGCCAGAACCTGTAGATAAACAGGCAATGAAGTGAATACTGTTTTTATATTCTGAATATATATATTTTATGAGTCCTTTTAAAGTGAAATTTTGTTTTATCCTTTTGCTTTTTAGCTTATATTTAAAAGGGAACTGGACTTTTCATTTGTTAAGTAATGTTGAAGTACTTCTGCAGGAATATAATACCATAGAAGGCAAACTGCCCTCTGGGAAAGGAAAGAAACAGGACCGTGTGTCTGTCTGCAGATTCGAGCAGGAGCGAGTGAGGGTTATTAATGTGGATGGAACTGTTTGTTTCCGTCTCTGCTAAAGGATGTTCAGAATCAAACATGACAAAGATAATAATAGCTGACATGATTACGTATTGCTTGATTTTTACCCATGATTCTCAGTGAAGGTGGCGCTGTGCCTGGGACAGTGCTCATCAGAGTGGGTTCCATGAGCCAGAGCTGTCTGGGCACTATTTATTTCTGGTCTGCAAACACATAAGAGCCAAAAAATGAGAATAACCATTTAGGAATTTGTATAGTAATTTGACAGAGTAATTTTTGTCTGTTGAATATAATAATAAAATGGAACGTGCATTTTGTATGTCTTCCTTTTTTAATATTTTTCCTAGCGACTTTGAAAAAAATTATAATGTATAGATCTCAAATAGATTGGCATGGAAAACTGGTCTATTACCAGTTTTGCAGAGTGGCTGTTTTAGGAATTTGTGGAAATATATTTATAGAGAGATAGTAATTTGGAGGAATACAAAGCATTTTTTAGGACAGAGGTGAAGGGCACGAGATATCGTGTAATGAACAGAACAAACTGTTTAACAAGAACTGCCCAACTGTTGGCATGACTTTTGAATACACTGCTGGACTCAACAAACTACAAATTTAACTGTGTAGTAACATAATACCAAATAATAAAGAAACAGGTTAGACAAAAAAACAAGGAATTTAGAAGGCTTATTGTGGAGAGGGAAGCTGAAATGGAATAAACACACTGTTCTAAAAAATTATTGAGTAATCTACTTATTCTCAACATATCGTAACATTTTACACTATGTATTAAGCTGTATAGGGTGTCAGTGAAGTTACTCAGAGTGCTTGCTGCCTGTGAGCCTCTGCCACTCCTAGTTCCCTTCCCTCAGCTCTCCGTCCGTGTGGTGGCTACCTCTGAAATACACGTGAGCGTGGTGGGTGCTCCCACCTGGCCGTACAGCTCATCAGTGGCAGCAGCCTGAAGGGAGGAGACTAAGTCACACTAGTCTCTTTGCAGCCTGCTTGATTATTTGTTATTTTTCAAGATGTACTTTTAGGATGTGAAAAGACTTGTGCAGACCAGAGTAAGTATCGAGGCAATTAGCCTGGAAATAAAAAATATATATTAAAAAAAATTAAAAAGTAGTATGCCAGGAGGCTAGAAGAGTAGCTGATGGTGTTGGCTACTATAGACTCTGAAAAGTTTCTGTGTGTGTGTACACACACACACGCACACACACACACGTGAAACAGGAAATAGAAAATTATGGTAGAAAGAATACAAATTATGAATGAGCCACATCTGCCTTCAGAAGCTAGTTCTCCTGCTTAGTTGTTGTGTGATGTTAGGTAAGTTAATACTTTTGTATCTCATTGAATTAATCTCTGCACTGGGAACAATAATAATTACCTTGTATGATTGCTATAAAGGTTAATATGAAAAGCAATTATAATAGCATATAGTTATTATATTTCAATAGTTGCTTGTATAATAAATGCCAGTACTTTCCCCCTTAATTTCTCTTTAAAAAGAAATAGGAAGTAAGGATATAGGGACATTTTAAGTCATCAGTTTTGTGATAGCATCATACTTCTATTCGACAGTTAAAGTTGTAGATATAAAAGTCTTTTTAAAAGGAGGCCCTACAGTTTAGTCATGATTTATTTTTTCAAAGTCATATAATAATGCTGTATTTGGAGGATAGAATTTTAAAAATCATTTAAGATTTATATCATTAAGCTAATTTTTATTAATTTATTACACATTTAGAGTTACTTATACATATGTTTAAATATAACATGTATATGTAGTTTATTAATATAAATGGAATGAATTCAAACTCTACTGTTTCACCTAATAATATTTTGTTGACATCTTCTGAAGTCAAAGGTCTGCCAAATCTTAAGTAGTTGCACAGCATTTTATTTTATGGGAATGTCTTAATTTATTGAACAGTTTCCTCCAGGGGTGTCCAACCTTTTGGTGTCTCCGAGCCACCCTGGAAGAGAGCTGTCTTGGGCCACACATTAAATACACAAGCACTAATGAAAACTGCTGAGCAAACAGAAGGTTTTAAACAAATTTAGGATTTTATGTTGGGCCACATTCATAGCCGTCCTGGGCCACACATGGCCGGCAGCACAGGCCGAGGGTTGGACACCCCCTACACATTTAGGTTGATCCAGTTTGCAGAATTATGGATAAAAAAGCAGCGACATCATCGTACACAAATCTGTGTTTGTGTAAATATTCGATAGGAAAAATTGCTGGAAGTAGGCTTTCTGGTTCAAAGAATAAGCACATTTAAAATTTTGCCAGTTTGCTGAACATCCCTTACCAAAAACATCTCGCAACCAATTACAGTCCCGTGATTAGTTTAAGGGAATGACTAGACTGGCTTCCCTTGCCAATTCTAGCCATTTTATAGTCAGGTTTTTTTCCTTTAAAAGTTAATACTTTAACAATGTGTTGCAAGGATTTTTCAGTTTTTCTTTTAAATTGTATGTAGTTCTTTTGCTGTACTTGCATAATAAAACTTTTGGGGCATTAGAGCTTTAGTGACGTGCTTTACAAGACTGCTTTTTCATGAAAACAAACCAGGTTATAAGTCACTTAACCTTTCTCCTATTGCTGCCAGTAACATTTCCATGTGAGAAACTAAAGCAAAATGAATAAAGAGACGAGTTAGGTGATAGAGCCAGGATTCTCTCTATTCATCTGCTTCAGTTTTTCTCAGGGTAGAAGATTACATATATCTAATTAAAGCTATCCCAAGAATTTGTTGATGGTGGGAAAAGAATCTCTTTTTCATTCTGTTTTTTAATTTGTTTGGCTTATATATAAAAATCTTGCATATATGTATGGGCACCTTTTTTCCTAACATTTTACTTTTATTAATGTCAAAAGTTTAATTTACATACTTTGAAAGACAAAAATTAATGACTGCTCTTTTGATTTAAACATTTGTGTATGAGGAATTGAGACTACTTTTTCCCACTGAAAAATATTTTTCCCTGAAATTATTGCAAAGATTCTTCATATTAGTAGGGCATTTTTATTAGCCCAATAGCAGGATAAGTTGCTTACATTTTATGACTAAATGTCTGGATATTTGTGTTAATTAAAAAGCTTGCTTACTAATATGGATTTCATGTATTGCAATTAACTTGATTCACTTAGCTTTATATCTATCTTTCCCCAAAGATAAATATTATAATAGATCCCTACTTCTGGCTTCTAGCCCCAGGCAGAGAACAATCTCAGAAAGAGTGGTAGGCAGAGAAAACCCTTGGCAAGAGTCTGTCAGGCTGCGAAATGCATTCAGTTTCCGTTTGGCTTCTACTTTGTGGGCCTCATTCACTTTTCCTTGGGCCAGGGCTCCCCAGACTTGAACCATTCAGGTTTCCATCACCATTTTCCATGCTGTTAGTTACTATATTGGTCTTCCATCTGACTTACCATTTTCTTAATTTAGCTTTTTTTTTTTTTTTTACTGTGGTCAAATTTAAGCATGTAAAATGCACAGATCTTAAGCATAGAGCTTGATAAGTTTTTAAAAAAATATATGCACTCATGTAACTTCCTCTCTGATCAAAATACCAACTATTTTTATCATCCCCTAAAGTTTCCTAATCCAAATTTTAAAATGTAAAGGTGCTCTTTTGATGTGCATTGGCACTTTTTCAAATACATAAAAATAAATATATATTAATATAGAACATTGTCAATCGCTTTAAATCAGTCTGTGGAAACCTTAAAATAAAACATTTTTTCATACTAATTTCAGTTACCCTATGCTCAAAATCAGCAGAGGGCAACCATACCACTACAAGGCACTGTTATGAAATAGTCTTACAGGAGAGTAATTTTTAACAAAATACTCTTTAGTTACTTAATAACTAACCACCCTTGATTACCTGTTTTATCTTAAATTACAATCTGTAGGAATTCTATAGGATAACTGTTAGTAGTAAAATATTAAAATTAGACAAAATGGATTAATCTTCTCTGATATCCTTTTATAATGCCATTTGTGACAGTAAGTAAAGATCCCTTGATTCAGAGTAACTATTTTCTGGCGTGGGTGATTGCATTTGTTCTTTAAATGATAGAAAAACCTACTTTGGGACTTGTATATTTGCTTAACCCTTGTTTTGAATTGACTTTCAGTCCACGGATCTGACTTTAGCCAAACTGACCTTCTTGCTCTAAGACAGGCAGTGGCATTGGGAGGAGCTGGAGAGCAGAGGGAAAATGTGCATCAGGGTGAGCACAATGGACTTGAAATCTCCTTTGTTTTTCTTCCCTGAAGATAAAGCAACAGTGTCTGAGTGTGAGGAGCATGTTATTCTCCAAGTTCACAGGGTTTGTAGTGGGAGAGGTGTTGGCTGGGAGTGGCTATAAAGAGAAGTTTTCCCATCCACAGGGCTGCTGTGCTGCCTCTTTTTGTGGGGTTGCAGCTCCGAGGGGAGCTGTAGAAAGTGGAAGTGAGCAGGGATGTTGGTGCTGCCCCCTGAAGCAAAGTGACTTATTCCAGTGCAGTGATTTATTCGAGAAAGTTCGTTTTAGTTATGCAGATCTGGCACTTGGTAAATGGAAATTCAGGAGTGTCAGCAATTTTTTCTTCTGTCTTTTAAAAATGATTTTTATCCTACTTACTAAAAAACAAATAAGTTTTGAATGTCACCATTTATAATAATAGAAATATTGTATTAATTTTTGTTTATATATAATGCCCACTTAAAAATTCACTCAGATATTAATTTGGAATTTGAATTCAGTAATATGTAAACACTGATGTCACAGATTCCAGAAATTCAAAACTTTTCAACCATAACTTTCTACATTTTCTTTTCTATGTTTTAACTTGGAGCCAGAAGGCAAAAAAGAGAATTCTACCAAATGTGATTGCTTTTTTTGTTAAGAAATAAAAATCTCTTCAACTTGAGTAGTAGTTATCACATAAAAATTTTCTAGGTGTCGCCCTTTGTTATTTGGGACTAAAATTTCTTCAGCTTGTTTTTCAAGTGATTATATTCATCACTAGCATAATCCTTTCTCTCTGACCCAGCAGCATATCACCCATGTCTCGGCATAAGGCTACACGCAAAGTAAATCTGGGTTTCTTTTAAAGGTTAGAATATTTCTCACTCACCATCTTCCTCATTCCATTCATTACATTATAACTAGAAACAATGTTACTCATTGAAGAGAGTGGCTATTGATATTAACACACCTTTGGAATTTGAATGAGTTTGTATTTTATAGATTGTAGCTATTGCCTTAGCTATTAAATGATCTTTCTATGCCTAATAGTAATAACTACTGTTTTCCTAATTGCAAAGGGAAAATGTAAAATAAAATGTCAGTGAAAATTAGAATTTCCTTATAACTTATGAAAATTCAAATATAATTTAAAATTTATAAACATTTGCCTTCTGCCCACCAGTCTTCTAACTTTTCATTTATTGTGTTGGCTAAAAAGTTTGTTTGGGTTTTTTCCTGTATGATGGCTCTAGTAGCGCTTAATTTTGTTAAGATTGTTTTGTGAGAGCTGTCTTATCAACATGCATTTTAAAAAACTTATCAAAAGTGGTGAATTTTTGTGTAGCTGTTTTAATATTGAAGATGGAAGAAAATACCCAACATTTTGAACATATTATGCTTTCTTATTTCAAGAAAGGTAAAAACACAACTGAAACACAAAAATAAATTTGTGCAGTGTATGGGGAAGATGCTGTGACTGAAACAGTCAGGTGGACCAGCTGAAGTTGGTAGCTATCAAACAGAGACATTAACTGAAAACAATCAACATTATACCACCTGGGAGATAGCTGACATGCTCGAAATATCCAAATCAATAAATTTATTGGTGAAACTGAGAGTATGTCTTATATTTTATGGACAAAACTAAATGGACTTTTTGGCCAAACCAATATTCTAGACAAGATAAACCTATCTCCTTTCTTTGAAGACCCATAAATTATTACTTTTGAATTCTTTACAATTTAATGACTTTGAAATACTATTTATCTTTTTTTGCTGATGTATTTCATACTTGCACTTTGCTCCAAAAATTATTTGCTTACCATGAAACATGTATGTTAGGTACATGCCTTAAATTTTTACTCCCCCACTTAGTGGAGAACACAGTCACCCAGACCATATAAAGGGTGGTATATTTCCCATATTCTTTCATGAATCCAGATACAAGACTGTCCTTCGTTTCAACTTCTGTAATCATCAGAAACTCAATGTAAAGACTGTGATTTAGATAATGTTTTTAAAAGAACAATATGTATACTTTTTAATTTTGCTATTGTGTAGGTAGAATCTGTTTATTCCTATGTAGGAGAAACATCATCTTTTACATAATGTTGACAGTAAATGCCATGAGCATTGACAGTGATCCATGGGGTGAGGAGTTGGCCAGTCGTCCTTACTATTCAAGTTGGTGGAGCCAAAAGTGGTAAAACAGATAATGAAGCTCACCACATTCCTCCTCTTGTCTAGGGAAAATGTGTAGTGTAGGTACTATAACCATTGAATGTTCCGTATACATCAGATTTTTACAAGTTAATTAAAGTATGTAGATTCTAGAAAGTCTTTAGAAAAAAATTATACGCAAATAGGAATTGTTTTCAACATATTTGGAGTTTTAGAGAGTCTCTAATTAGAGGACAAATAATTTGATTTCCTGGCTCCATTCAAATCAGATAAACAACTGTGACGTAAGTTCTGCTTTTTGTGGGCATCTTTCCTCCCAGATCACCCTGTTTTGATTAGCCCTGAGTAGTCTTAAGTTCCTTACAAATGTGAGTGAAATCTTATCTGTTAAAAAATGTATGTGTATATGTATATATATATAAAATCTTTATGTTTTCTCCCTGGTATAGACAGTCAAAAACCACTAAAAAATTAAGTCCAAGGCTTTAAAAGTTATCAAGTGAAGTACATAATTATAGAACTTCTTAGAGTGTCCTGACTTTTATCCTCAGCCAGGATTGGGAGGTATTTAATAGAAGGTCTTTCATGCCTTCTGTTTAAGGTGGTCTGCTGGTCAACTTCTATTTTTAGGAAAAATGCCCTCCTGTGTCTCAGCTCACTGCATGAATACACACTTCAGTGTTTTCTCTGGTAAGTCCCTCAAAGCAGAGAAATCCACAGTGCGTTGGTGCGAACTTACACATGGCTGAAGAAATAGGGCAGAGGACAGCAGGATATTTATAAGTCATATTGCCAGGGACTGATCTCTGATATTGTTCAGATCTCACAGGAAAACTGAATTCTACTAAAGACTGACTAGACTGGGGCATATGGTAATTGACTGACACTTATTTAGATTTGTATTCTCTCTGTTGAAATCATGTTGGAAATAGGGCTAGAAAATGCTCATTTTAATCTTCCCCCTTTTTCAAAGAAGTGTTAAAAGCTATCATTATCTAGGCCTGAAGACTTAACTTTATTATTCGTACTCTCCAGATACTCAGCTTAAGTAATAACCATCATTTACAAGGCTCCATGAAACCAGTTTTCATCCTTATGCCAAGCATATTTTCCCAGCAGATTTTCCAAAAGGGAATGAGAATATTGGCTTTTCCTTCTGTGTGATAACTTTTGACAAGGAGTGTGTGTACATTATTCAAAGCACAGATACACTTCTGGAAATTCTATCAAAGTAGGCAGCTCTTTAGTGATTATTGACTGACAATTATTCTCAAAAGAAGGTTATGAAATATATTCCTTTTTCTATGAGCATAAAAGGCTGAATCAAAATTTTGTATCCTCATACTTAACACAACTAACAAACTTCTTATTTAAAAATAAAAAATATTTTTATTTAAATGAATAGTGATTTAAGGAAATGGGCAATGTCAAGTCAGTTTATGCAGATTTTAGAAATCTGATGTAAGGACAATTCATTTGTATTTTCTGTTCTTCGAAATTAAAGGCAATTCTATTATTTGCCATTCAAGCCAGCAATCCTAGTTATTTCTAAATACTCACAGACACACACACATACACACATTCAGTAAACAGCATATGCTCTCTCTATATATACCTCTTTTTTACATTCAACAACAAAGAATTAATACTTGCTTTGGTTTCTTTAAAAAGTCAAGAACTTATATAGCATTATATTTGTGTGGATGGGTGCCATTTTTTGGATGGATTTTGTTGATTTTAAAGAAACCAAAAACAAATATTAAATCTTTTCTTACTACATGTAAAAAACAAAGAGGTATATGGAGAGCCCAGATTCTTATGCCTTACTCCCAGAGTTTCTGATTCAGTTGGCCTAGGGTGGGCATCAGAACTTGCATTTCTAGCACACTCTCTGATGTTGCTGATTCTGTCACATTGTGGGCCTTACTCCGAACAACACTGGGCTAGACAACACAGGAGAGTTGGCTGTGAAAACACAGGAAGGGAAGTGGAAGGTTGGAATAGGGAAAGATTATAGTATGTCCTCTTCACGGGTTGAATCATAGCCCTCAAAAGATATGTCTACCAGGAACCTCAAAATGTGACCTTATTTGAAATAAAGATCTTTGTAGATATAATTGAGGTGAGAGTTTCAAAATGAGATCACCTGGGGTAGGTGGGCCCTAAATCCACTGACGAATGTTTTTATAAAAGACAGACTTCTATTCTATAGAGCTGTAAGATAATAAATTTGTTATGCTTTACCAAGTTTGTGGTCATTTGTCATGGCAGCCTTGGGAAACTAATACACTGCCAAAGTTCTGCCTTACCAAAGTGCCAAGTTCCCTGTCATCTGTTCCAAGGGAAAAAAGGCAGAATCCTGACAGTGACCCAGCAGACTACATTGTTTAACAAAGAAGATCCCGACATGCAGAATGGTCATTTAACCAGGAAGTGTTTGTTAAGTGTTTGTATCAGGCTTTGCTAGATATTAGAGTGACTTACCAAAAGTGAAACAGCTAGTAAGTGTCAGCATTCAAGTCACGATCCCATCCTTCCAGATTTGGCACCCTTCTCCCCCACATCACACTTCATCAAGGCTTGGAGCAGGAAAGCACAGGACATTTTGTCAAATACTGACTAGTTCATTTTGGTTGCTATGGAATATTTAACAAAATAGACAAGGAACTTATTATTTCCAGTACAAATCTTTCTTATTTATGGTAACTGTTTAACAGTATTTCTTTCCATTCATTCCTATAAGGTAGTTTGCACTTTGTTACTCAATCTTATTTTTTGTTGTAGTAACCCTTTCACTTCATACTCAAACATGCAGATAATTTAAGCTAATCTTTAAAAATAAAATGGAAATAATAGCTTTATATCATCTTCAGAGATGTAGGTCAGTGATTTAGATAACAATATTTATTTTCTATATGCTCTTTAAGTATGTATCATATGTTACAATGATGCTAAAGACTCGGTGTTCTTCATATATAATACAAAAATGTATATAATATATAAATATATGATCTATAATATCATATAATGTTGTGTGTGTGGTCTGTCCAGAAGATATCCAGCCACATAATATGAAAAATAAATACATTTATTGAAGAAGATACAAGAAACATTACACGTAGGACAATGATGCCTCAGTCCCATTCAAAGTAGGCACCTTGGGACCTCACACAGTTCCCACACAGCTGACATCAGCTGCCCCATTGTATTTTCCTGAATCTTGCTGATGACCTTTCAAGGGTGATGTTAGTTCTGGGAGAAGCCAGAAGTCACAGCATGCCAAATCTGGGCTGCAGGGAGACTGAGTCACTGGGGGGATTTGATGTTTCACAAAAAAAACTGCACAAGATGTGATGTATGAGCAGATGCATTGTTATGGTGAAGCTGCCAATCACCAGGTGCCTCAGCTATAGCCTTCTGAATCACTGAATAATTTCTGCAGAGGAATGTTCAAGCTTAAATAAGACAAAATCTGATGCAGATTCATTGCTCTACTCGTTCAGTCATTTTGAATGCAGTGACCACATAATGCAAATGCTCACTTAAGGGCATCTACCACTCCCACTGACTAGTATAGTGAAGTTGTCATTATTTACTCATGTGCATTCCAGTCCACTCTCCTTGGATGCCAGGTTACATGGACATTTTTATTATTTAACAATGGTTGGATTTTTCCTGGACAGACTTCTCATATATATTTGTGTGTGTGTGTGTGTGTGTGTGTGTGTACGTGTATCTCCAGTCCTGGAAAAAGCATTTTGACATTTCCATGAGGTTGAAGATTGCAAAAGGAACACTTACTTAGTCTTTAGCCTCATCACAATATGAATCCTTTCAGTGTTTCATATAAACTTCCCCTGAATGATTATTAAGGTATTTAAGCTATTTAATAATGCTTTGAGAATTATTAAGTTCAGCCTTCATCTCACTATAATAAATGCTTTTGAATGTACAATGTAAATTTTTCACTCTGTTAGCTATTAAACACACGGTAAATTAAAACACATTTTTTGTGCCTTTGAAGTTTAGATGCTTGATTCAGGATCAGTAAACTCTATCAGTGAAACTGAAAGAATTAGGCAAAACAGGCTAAGAAAATTTTCACTTTAGCAAGTTCAAATAAAAAGATAAAAAATAAATAAAAGATTTATTTTTTAATAAACTGGCTAACATATTGAGGTGAAAGTGCATTGAGCTGTTTTAGAAGTAGAGGGTAAATTGTGTGAATTTGTTAAATGCCGAAGTCACCAACAGTGGCAGTGCAGAATGCACCATGACATTGACCTCAGTTTTCTCTAATGCTGACGTTTCTCTTTATCCTGTCTTACTCCCAACATTTTATTCATTAATTTATTCCACAGACACTTCATGTGCACCTACAGCATGCAAGGGATGGCATGGAGACAAAGTGTATTATCGGGTGGGAAAATAAGTCTTGTAACCAGATACTAACATGTGAGACAGTAGCCCTGATCTAAATGGCATAGATCGTAACTCATCACAGGAAGGTTCATGGGAGAATGTGAATTCTTTGGTACCTATGAATTGATTGCAAATTTATTCAGCTATCTTTTGGAGTTTGATTTGTTATTTTATTTCATTTTAGTCAGTGCATATGGTCTGTAAGATACAGATTATTTTAATATTTTGGGGACTTCCTTTGTGACCCAATAGATGGTCAAATTTGTAAATGTTCTAGGCTTAAAAACAATATGTATTCTTTAATTACTCAGTGCCAGGTTTAATATGTGTTCATTAAACTTATTATTTTTTGTTGAACTTTCCTATTTGTTCACTAAATTGTGTTTGCTTCATAATTTTTTAATGAGAAGTAAATTAAAATATACCATTTTAACTATAGATTTATCAGTTTCTACTTTTAATTGCTTCACTTTATATTTTTTGCTCATTTTATAAGGCTAAGATTTTAGGTATATACAGGTTCAGGACTATTATACTTTCTGGGTAGATTTTTTGTTTTTAGTGTTGAGTAATAACCCTTTTATCTTTGACTATGGTTTTTGCCTTATCTGCTTTTTTCTAACAGTATTATTGCTACATTGGGTTCCTTTTGTTAATAGTTATTGATATAGTGTATTCTATATCCTTTCTTTGAATTTTTCCTTATCACTAAGTTTTTAAAAATTATACCTTTGTTGAGATCTAATTTATTCACCCTTTTCAAGGGCACAAATCATTGGATTTTAGTGTATGTACAGTTGTGCATCCACCACCACTCTCTAGTTGTAGAACATGTTCTCCTCACCCCGGAAGGAAACCACACACCTGTTAACAGTCACTGCCCATTTCTCACCTCCCCAGAGTCCCTGGCCACCACTAGTCTACTTCCGTCTCTAAGGATATGCCTTTTCTGGATGTGTCAGGTGAATGGAGTTATACATGTGGCCTTTTGTTTTGGGCATTTCTGACCTTTCACTGAGCATAATAGTTTCAAGATTCATCCATGTTGTAGGATGTGTCTTTACTTAATTATTTTTTTCCTCACCCAAGGACATGCTTATTGGTTTTAGAGAAGGGGGAAGGGAGAGAGAAAGAGAGAGGGAAGAAATATTGATGTGAGAGAGAAACTTGGATCAGTTGCCTCATATGTGCCCCAACTGGGGACCAAACCCACAACCTAGGTATGTGCCCTGATGGGGAATCAAACCCGTCACTTTGATTTATGGCATGATACTCCAACCAACTGAGCCACATCAGCCAGGGCCTTACTTCATTATTTTTAGAGGTTGAATAATATTCCATTTAGGGCTATAGCACATATTATCTACTGATGGACATTTGGGTTGTTTCAACTTTTTGACTATTATAAATAATGCTGTTATGAATATTTACATACAGTTTCTGCATGGACATAAGTTTTTCTCTTGGGTATAAACCCAGGTATGGAATGCAGGATCATAAGGTAACTCAACGTTTAACATTTTGAGGAACTGTCAAACTGTATTCCAAAGTGGCCCCAGCATTTCACGTTCTCAACGGTGCATGAAGGTTCTTATTTCTCCACATTCTTCACTGGGTCTTTGTAGCCATTAAAACCTCAGTCCCAAGTCCTTTTGACTCTGTCCTGGGACACATTCCTTGTGGCCCTTCACCATGTCGGTTCCCATCTGTATAGGTTTGCATACCTCGTGTTTCTAGCATGTGAATATTTCTTTTTCTTACCTTAATGGTTATATAAGTTTTAAAACTTTAAACTTGCTTTACTTGGTATTTTTATGTATATGTGCATGTAGGGGATAGGAATTTGTTTGAATCAGTCAACCATTCCTGGAAGTTGAGCAGATCAATGCAGTTTTAGTGACTACAAAGTTGCTGACTTAGAGTTACAGTTGTTGTTTACAGTCTAGAGTCTGAGCTGAATTACTGGGTCCATATAGGATCCACCATTAAACTGAGCTCATCCAGTCCAATATGAGCCATCTCATCTTTCTGTTGTTTTTTTTTTACAGATGCCAACTTCCAGAAACAGTTCTGAAAAAATAAAGCCCAAATTCAGGAAAAAGAAGAGGTATGTTTCTAATTAAAAAGTATTATGATAAAATTGAAATATATATATTGAATTTATTTATTATATGACATTTCCCCCTGACTTTTGATTGTTTCTCTAGGGAAACATTGTTTAAAATTTTTATAGAAGAATTAATAAAATGATAAGTAGAAGTCTTAGAAGTATGAAGAAAGCTTGATGTTTATATAACTGTGTTTAACCAGAGCTTTCAAAGATTAATATCATGTGTGCAACCAGATGATAAGCAGGTTTTTAGTTTAAAATAGATAATACAAAGCAGAAACAAGCCTTTATAATGAACTAATAAGCCACTGATGACAAGTTTAGTGTTTATCATCGAACCAGCCAGTTTAGTTATTTACTTATTTTTAATAAATGGTAACTGGTACTGTGTTAAAGAGAGTCCTACTCAAAGAGAAAGACTAACTCTAATATGATAGTCCTTTTTCAGAAGATGAGTAATTAAATTTTTTAAAAGGACCTTAATTGCCTTACCTCAGTTCTACTTCCCAGTAACCCCATCAAAATAGATAGCGGTATATCATAATTATCTCCGTTTAAAAGATGAAGGACTTGTGGCTTAGAGAAACTAAGGGGCTTTCTCGAGCTCTTATGGTTAGAGAACATGCATTTGGACAAATGTTTTCTGACTCTAAATCAGCAACATAGTGTAGTGGAAAAGCAAACGTTTTGTAGCTGGACAGGATTTAGTTGCGTCGTGCTCAGCCATTGACCTGTGTTGTCAGTCTTCTCAATTTCTCAGAGCCTCGGTTTCTTTATCAAATGGGAGTACAATTACTTAGTAGGTTTCTGGGGGAAGGTTTACATGGAAATCTTATGTAAGGTGCTTGATAGATCATTAGTGCTTTTCACCTAGTGAGAGCTCAGATCAATACTATTCCCCTTTGGTTTTTTACTGTATCATGCTGCCTTACAGTATAAAACAACAAAGAAAAAAGTACTTTAAGATAAGTATGTATTCATTATTTATAATTAGAAATGCATATACATGAGTGGTCATTTAAATATACATGATTGATCATTTGAAACAATATTTGTCACATTCTTTTCCTAGGAAAGCTGTTTTAAAGTGCTCTTTTGAAAATGTTTGTTCAGATGATGCCTTATCAAAGGAAAACATGGGTATGTTCTTTTAGCTCCTTTACCTATATTTAATTCTGCCAAACGTAGTCATAGTCCTTGGAAGAAAAAAAAACTGTTGCGTATATGTACGTATATGAGAAACATTAATGGGTCATTTGTTTAATGTGTTTTTTTTTAATATTTTATTTATTTATCTTTAGAGGGGAAGGGAAGGAGAGAGGGAGAGAAACATCAATGTATGGTTGCCTTTCGTGCATCCCCTGCTGGGAACTGGCCTGCAGGGAACTGGTCTGCAACCCAGGCATGTGCCCTGACTGGGAATCGAACCTCGATTGTATGGTTCGCAGGCCCGCGCTCAATCCACTGAGCTATACCAGTCAGGGCCAATGGGTTATTTTTGGTATTGATTTAGATACTAGAGCTTTTCAGTTGTCATTTTATTTCTGTTCTCTTGAATTAAATTTCCTCTGGTTTTAGCATGGTATTTAAATTTTCTTTTCAATAAAGCACCAGTAGTTGTGGAAAGAACTACCAGCATCGATGCATTTCATTCCAGACCTGTCCATTCCAAGTGTGTTGGGGTCCTAGGGGTGCTCAAGGGAGAGAAGGAAGAAGAGCAGCAGCCTGGGGCTTCTCGCCATCAGTGTTAGAACACAGGGGTGTGCATGTGGAATGCAGGGAGAAAATTTTAGTTTTGAAAGGGCTTTACTCTTTGTACATTTTTGTGAATCTTAAAAAGCAGGCAAATGCTTATTTGCAAGGTGGACCTTTGGCAGCCATGCAAAGAGGTTTCAAAACATATTAAACTCCAAGAAGGTATCTATCTGTACCACACCCCCCTCTTTCATAGCCACCCCCAGATCCTATGGCACTGTTTCAGTTGGCTAAATAGCCATTTGTATATAGTCTCATTAAAAGTAAGAAAAACACACAGAGGAAAGTTGGGGGAGTTTCTTTCTTTTTTCTTTTTTTTAATCCTTTGTTCTTCTCAACTACTACAAAATTCTGTTGTTTCAATCTCTTCTTAAAACTTGTTCGGCTACTTCTTTCCTGCTACTAAGATGCCCTCTCTTTGCTAGTTTGTCTCTTTGCCTCACAAGATCAGTTCAAATATTCGTGTAGAAAGGTAGAAGTCAGCTCATCCCAGGCGGATTTTCCACCAGGAGGTCCTGGCACTGCGGCTGAGGGCTGCGTCACTGGGTCCTTCTCCCCTGCAGCTCGTGAGGGATGCTGCGGAAGAAATCCAGTGCAGCCAGGAAGCCCTGGTCAGGAAGTGGCTTTCCATGTGAATACACCTTGGGAGTTGTCTATGTAAAAGGAAGCCTTTTTGGGGTCTCACATTGTGTATAGTTCTAGAAGTCTCAGTAGTTAATTGTTAAAATAGTTAACCCAATCTGTTTTACTCCTCTATCCCACTTTTTAAAAAGATATGTATTTTATTTATTTATCTTTAGAGGGGGAGGGAAGTAGAGAGGGAGAGAAATATCAATGTGTGGTTGCCTTTAGAGGGTCCCCTGCTGGGAACTGGCCTGCAATCCAGGCATGTGCCCTGACTGGGAATCGAACCACAATCCTTTGGTTCACAGGCCCGTGCTCAATCCCCTGAGCTACACCAGCTAGGGCTCCTCTGTCTCACTTTTAACACCTAAAGCACAGAAACATCTAGTTTACTGTGTTCTTTGCAAGAGCTGACTACGTATTGGGAGTGTAGTTCTTTAACAGTAGTTTAACCCTCTTCGTATGTTACCTACTATGCATATTTCTGTGGATCCCTAGATCCAAGCCTCCAATATCTCTCATTTCTTCTTAAGGTAGAATTAACCCTAGGTCAAGTAGCAGAGGAAAATTTGCCATCTTTTTCTGGAATTTCTGAAAGCCCTCCTTTTCGGACCCTCTTTCCTTACACTCCCAAGTGCTGAAGTCTCCTATCAGTCTACTGCTCAAGATTGGCTGTTCCTTTACAGATGTTATGCTCTACTGATTGTCTTCCTCCACCCTCCCACACACGCCTTAGTTAGAGATCAGGAAGTGAGCTAATTAAGTGCAGCTCCTTTACCTCTCCAACTCTGGGTTTCTTCATCTGTAACAAAGAGATGCAGTGGCAGCCAGCTTATCCAACAGAGGACTGGTTCTGGAAATTAATTCTGTGAGGCAATGAGACAGAATAGTCAAGGAACAGTTGAGGAACCATTAAATAATTTAAACTGCATGGCTATGGCTGTATAAAGATTTAATCTAAGATATAACTGTTCGTGGAACATGTCTGCATTTTTTTTGAAAATCGATACCAGGAATATCATGTACTATACAAGATGGGGAAAAGTAGGCTTACAGTTGTTTGTGTAGGTGATAATATGGTATTTAATAAATAATAATACAAGAATAAACTGTGTTTCACATACAACTGTAAACCTACTTTTGTCCTACCTTATATATGTATTATCCCAATAACTCACTTTTTCCCCAGTGTTTAGGGACAAGAAAATTCATCTATGATGATGAAATAATAATAGCAATAATAATAACGATAACCAATACATATAACAATTTCTATGTATTCTCACTAAGCATTTTATATATCTAAGCCTTTAAAGATCTGTATGAGGTAGATAAAGTAGATATTACACCTCCCATTTTACTGATGGGAAAATGGAGGTACCTAAGAGGTTATATGACTCTTCTAAGGTCACGTTGTTTCTTAAAATTAATTGAAGTGTGCAGCAATTTCTTTGGTTGCTTTGAGTATCAGGAAACTTAGAGCTAATGGTGTTTGGTTTCTGTTTTTGTTTTTGTTTTGTATAGCAATGGTAGTTGATCAAAGAATTTTTAAATGTAATTATTGCCACTAGTATCCCCCTTAATGAATTGATTTTGATTTCTTTTAGTCTGACTTTTTGTCATTTTTTAAATTGTGTCACTATTTGCTGTTGGTAAATAGCTCATTTCTTTGGGAAAACAGACAGTCTATAAAAGTTTGATTAAATAAAACATTGACATATTACCCAGGACAAACTAATAATCTGTTAACACTCATTATTAAAATAGCAAAGGGTGTATTCATCAGCCACCTGGGACATGTATGCATGGAAAGAGATGATTAATATAGGAAAGGTCTGGATTGCAGAGTGAGTCCTACAGGGAACATGAAGACTTTGGGGCCTGGGTCTGGGAGGTAGAAGGGGTGACGGGGAGAAACGTGGTATCTTGTTACTCAAGACAAACCTTGCCTCTGGGTTTGGAGATGCTTTAACTTCTAGGCCGAAAGGTGCAATTGGCCTTCATGCCCCTTTTAGTAGTAAGCCTTGCGCTTTCTATTTGTTTGTGTCTCCAGGAATGGCGTTTTCTTCATTACATTTCAGCCTGCATTTTACTCATCTCTATGTTTAACCATACACACACACAGGGGAGTGTTTGTGATTACTTGAACACAAAACAAACAAACAAAAAGCCCAGTTTTGGGCTCTTCCTCCTTCTCCCCCTCTGCCTCTGTAAGAATGCATTCAAAACTTCCACATTGAAATGGTCCTGTAAATTTATTTAAGATATTTTTTATTGCCAGCTTTGGGGTAACCTTCCTTCTTTATATAAGAAAGGGAAATGTCTTTAAACATTTCATAGAGAAGTAGAGATTAAAGAAAACTCCATAAATACACACTTGAATGCTTTTAAAATAGTGACTGATTGATTGAGACAAACAGTATTTCTTATCAGGAATGGAACAGCAATTTGATTTATTTTACAAAACTTCATTTTTAAAAGCCAGATATGGACTTCAGTATGAGAATTTTTTTCACTTCCTCTGAGTGATGGAACAGCTGTAATGCTACCACTTTACTCTGAACGGCAAATTCAGAGAAGTCAGGGAAACTACAGGATACTCAGCTTTGATAGAAGATGATTGGTCATGCAATCAGCAGAGGCATTCATTCTGTCTCTGTCTTTGGAAGAGACCATTGACCAATTTTGATAACCTAGTTTGTAGATTACAGTAACTGCTATTTCTCGAGAATTATGTTTGAACTCTATGTGTTCACAGTATAGGAACACCTATTTAGAAAAGTGAAACTCCCGTTGCTTTGGAAGCAGGATTTGACATCCATCAAGGTGGTGTAATGAACCCTGGTTGATTTATGAAGTCATTCATTACTTTACCTACCCTTTGATCAAAAAGCGCTGTACATATTTTTCCAGATCACTTGAAAACAGAGAGCCTACAATGCCATTGAGCAATGACATTCATTATCATAAATTGATTGTATTTTAGCATTGCTTTAGAAATATGAAGATGTTTGTGTACCATTTTTCCTTTACAGCATAGCTCAAAATCCATCTTCTCAACAGTGCATTAAATGTCAGTATCAATATCCACAGACTCAGAATGCAAAGTAGAAAAACACAACATATGTGAGCAGGACTGGGGAATGAGTGTGAAGATAACCACAAGCACTTTTTAAGTAACAGGTTACTAAGTGAGATTTGTAGTACAGAGATATTAATTTTATTAACAAAATTACTTCAACAAAAATGTACATTCCTCTAGAAAATTCTGGACACAGGGTAGCATTCATATTTTTAGATAAACTCCCCAGGTGATTCTTATGCCCACCAAATTTTGAATACCACTGTTCCAGAATATAATAGTTCATACTCTGTGTTAGCAATTACTCTAGCACCTGTGTGGATGCAACTAACATGTCAGTTACACTTTTTGCTTGTTTTTGAATAAACAATAGGAACTGGTCCTGAAGTGTGGAATGGCTTATCAGAAAGTTCCTTTCAAACTGTTTTGAAAGTTTTCCATGGAGAAAACCTAAGATTGGCTGGGAAGATACGAGGTCCAGGAAGCCTCATTGGTCTAGGCCTATTCTCTTGAGTCCCTGGCCCTTCATAGGCACAGAATAAATATTTGTTAATTGACTATAAAAATACTTAAAGAGGAGGCCACCAACTGATGTTTCTTTTCACATCCACGTTCCCCCCCCCTCCCTCTTTCTCCTTTCCCTCCCTCCCTCCCTCCTTTCCTCCCTTTCTCTTTCTCTAAAATCAATCAAAATAATCCTTTGGTGAGGATTTAAAAAATACTCGGGGAAAGCAATAAATTTTGACAGAAAAACTTTTTGTAGACAGAACTGTAATGTGAAAAATATAAACTAAAAATTGCTTTTCCAGTACTATATGGACAAACAGGAAAAGAAAACTTTCATTTTGATAACCTCCCATGACTTTATTTAACACCATTATTTAATAAGCAGTGTTTTAGCAGGATTTTAAAATTTCTTTCTTACAAGTAATAGGTAAGAGAAAATTATCAACAAAGATGATAATAAAGTATGGATTCTTTTGAATGAGAGGAAAGGAAACAATGCATAAACCCTTTTACATTATTAATTTCTGTTTTTTACTGTACGGCATGGTTAGTTTACAAGGATACCCATGTGTGTGTATGGATATGTATTTCATATGGATCCATATCTCACTCTTTATAAACATTATTAATCAGAAAAAAATTAAATATATTCAGCAGTTACATCAAAAGTTAATATTATTGCTGAGGACACCTTATTTCTGTATTCAGTGATAATACTTTAGCTCTAAAGTGTGTAACCCTCGGTCTCTTTCACATCCCATGAACTTTCAGCTCTTCCACCCAGTGTATTTTTGGTGACCGACCAATGAATGGTGGAAAATAGGAGGTGGTATGTCAGCTTTTTGTAACCAGAGTGGAAGGTGTGGGATGTGTGTTTGTGTGTTCCTTTCTCTTTGAAGCACGTTGCCTCTGGAAGCCCTTCGCAGATGCTCCGTCCGCCTGTTGTGCAGGACAGTGGGCCACGCGTAGCCTCCTTTCCTTGATCTTTACTTCAACAGACTGTATAGCAAATGGAAAGGTTGGTTTTATTTCAACCAGGAGTGCAGTTGCATATGGTTAATTAGTAGTTGAGTTGATAGTTATAATAGGTGTTTTTTCTTTGGTGGGGTTATTATTTTATCTCAGTATGTCCAGTGAATTACCAGATTTTTTTTCTACTTACATATTTCTTTCACAGCAGCACACATACACAAGCATTTAAGCTTGTTTTTCTTAAACATCAGATTAGGCGATTCAGATGTGTTGATATTTGGAGTCAGAATATACTAGTCTGTGTCTAGCCTAGCCACTTAATCACATGGCTTCCCTTTTTAAGCAGTAGTTTCAATAGTTTTAAATAGTTTTATTTCAGAGATTGGTATTGTGGCCCACAGTCCTACCATCCACTACCTGCTTTTGTAAATAAAGGTTTTTTTAATTTTAATTGTTGTTTAAGTAAAGTTTTCTGCCTTTTACCCCCATCCCAGCTCACCCCTACAAGCCTCAGCCACCTCCCTCCCGTTTAAATAAAGTTTTATTGGAATATCGCCCCTCTCATTGGTTTATGTTCATGTGTATAGTTTGCACTACAACAATAGAATTGAGTAGTTGTGGCAGAAACTGTCTGGCCCTTCACAGGAAAAGTTTTCTGACCTCGAGGGTTTATAAATAATGTATCTTGTTTGGAGCCCTTGGCTCCTGATTTTTAAAACACACAAAATTCTAGTGAGCTTTTTTTGTTTGGGGGTACTTTATGTTCTGTACATAGCAAGAATGTCACCTACATTTTTCAGGAAATAATTGTTAAATACTCACTTAGAAATCCATGGTCATTTTGCATTAAGCAGAGGCCATATGTGAAATTTATACAAAATATATTTTTATCTTGTGACATTTAAAAGATTACCTCTCTATGGGCAACGAAGATTACAAATTAGACTGAATTGAGATGTAGCAATTTTACTGTATTAATGATGTGTCTTTAGTTGTCTCCGAGACAGAAGTTTTACTAAAAGAACTAGAGCAAATGCTCCAGCAAGCTCTGGAATCCACCCCCCCAGCAGATGAGACCGAGAAGGAACATGGAGAGCCAGTGAATACAGGAGGAAAGGTAATACTGATAGTTATAAATAGCAACTTCAGGTCTTTAAATGGCAGAGATTGTTCCTGGATGTACGTTTTCAGTACATGGAAAACTTTTTTCACTTCTCAAATATGAGCTTTTGATTATCCTGAGCTGAATAATAAACTAGCAGCCTGTGGAGAAATCAGAACACATCTATCAGTCTTTGAACAAGTATCCGTGTTTCGGCAGCGGGGCTCCTTTGTTTTAGATCTCTGAGGTTGGAATGAAGAAAGGTGGAAGGGGCTTGCTGCCCCCAGAGGCCTCCTCCCTGCTGCCAGTCTCTGCAGTCAGGAGAGGGGGCGGCCGGGGTGAGAGCCGCTCTCGGGGAAGTCTGCCCTACTGCATGCACAGGGATAGCTTGTGTAAGGACAGACTCCATTAATACAGTGCTGGAGGTAGACTCTTCCTGTAATACATTTTACCACTCATATCTAGATTTGTCCTCTTTTTCCTGTTCGCCAGTCATGTTAGCCTGAGAGAGGCTACAGGTGCTTCACTTCATTCACTGCGTATACGACAACATACATTTAAACTGGTCGACAAACTGCTCTGTGCATGACCTCCATGTATCTGCAAATAAAATGAGGGTACACACCTAGGTCAGTAAAACAGAGCAGCAGTGTGGTAGGTGTGAAGAAAGTAAGTCATAAGCAGTCACCTCCATAGGCAGGGCAGCGGGTCCCTGAGTGGGTAGGAGGAAGAACGGCAGCGAGGAGCCCAGTGTCCTCATGGTTCCACCCAGTGTCCCACTCAGTCATAGACACACAGTGCGTCTGGAGTTGCGAGAGTGCAGTGGTGAGGAGCAGTGGAGGAGGACTTGTGTGACCTGGCACAGTTGCTCATCACTTGCCTTAGAGGATTATTTTGAGGGTTAAATAAGACAAACCAGGAACAGTACTTTGCACAGTAAGTGACACCTAAGGTTAGCTATTATTACAGATGAGAATTGGCAATGGCAGTCACTAGAGAGAATAAGTGCAAAGATTTTCTTACTTTATCTCTTTTTCCATGTTCCCACTTTGAGCAACTACCCATCCCCCTTTCTATCCCCCAAAAAACAGAAGACGGTGTATTTGTAAATGGACAAGGTTGTTTGCACACATTGGCAGGTTGCCCAATTACATGGCCTTATTCAGAACTTCAATAAGAACAAAGAAGACCTTAAATACCTCCTTTATGGAGTTAGAACGCAAGAGTATGTACAGAATTCACAGTAGAGGGGATCAATGTGTTAAAAGTAAATAAAATTAATGTTGAAAACTCTTACTGCCTTGAAAAATATGATCGTTTTCTTAATCAGCACCAGGACACCAACTTGTACCTGAATGGCATGGGTTGAAAATGCCATTTTTCCATTTAGAGTTCCTTTTTTTAAAAAAACAACTTGGTTTTTATATCTCACCTTTTATAGAACAAGATCTATAGGTTTGTGACATATGTATATATAATTACTATACAATTTTTACTTTTCTAGCAAATGTGTGTTTTGTTCGAGCACCATATGGTTTTGTGCAATGTTTTTTCAGCCTCCGCAGTTTGTCTTTTCAAAAATACAGCCAGGCTGGTTTTTACCGAGATGTCCTGGAGCTTTTGCCGTCACAGAATTGGCTTCTATTTTGCCATTATAACTAATAACTTGATAAAATAGAAAGTGACTTCTGATTTTTATTTCTTAAGGTAAAATACATAGTTTTAATACATCACCAGGCAAGTGCTTGCTTTTTGTTTTAGATTCTTGTTATATTATATGCTTTCAAAAGGCATTTAGCAATTGTAAAAATTAACCATTTTAACTTTCTGGCAGGCAGGTGAGTGCCTCCTGCTGACTGGTTTATAAGCCACTCTCCACACTGAGCTTTATTAAGTCTGGCATTCACACAGGCTCAGGGTATTTAGGGCCTTGTTCATTTTTAAATGAGGAGAATAGCAGTGAAACTAACTATCAAAGGTGCAGCAATTTCCAGTTTAAAAGTAATGCAGTGATCAAGTGATCATCACTTCATGCATTTCTTTTCCTTCTTTCTTCTTTCTTTTTTTTGTTAGTAGGAAAAATTAATATAGCTTCCAAAAGTAACTTCACTTAAAATAGGAGCTATGTTTTGTTTTTAGGAAAAAGTGGCCTGTTAGCAAGCTAACACACCAAAAAGAACCACCTATAAAGTTATAAAGTTCTGAGCAGATATTGTTTGAGCTATTTTCATAGTTGTAAATTTGATGATGTTTTCATCATTCAGTTCACATACGAATTTTCAAGTTGATTTCTCTCAAGCGTTTTACTAATGGATGAGAGTAGCAACATGAAAATAAAGCATACACATGGATAATCAAAATTCATTTCTATTTGTCACTAAAGTACTTTACAACTCCCCTTACTAATTACGTTCTTCTTTTGCTAATATTAACATTGACTCACATACCCTGACTTGGCAAGCAACGGGAAGGAATTTCAGGTTTTTATAAAATCCACCTGAATAATTCACAAGTCAGATAATCCATTTACAAATAAAATAGCTTACTTAATAATTACTTGTACTACATCATAGTTTGATACATGAAAATACTTACATAATCTACAAAATATGTAGATATTTTAAAAAATATCATGGGAAGTTAACGCTAAGGAATTGTGAAGTTGTAAGTCTCCTGTGTGCACACACATGTGTGCACTCTTCACACCGGTCCTGCCTCAGCTGGAGGACATCACCACCGTTTGTGAGGGATGCACACGCCTATGACCCAGAAAACGTGGCTGAGACAGTTTTAAGTTGTATTCCTTATAGCAGTAATTTTAAGAATAAATAAATACAGAAAAGTCAGAGATTAAAATGATCATATTTTTCCAAAGCATACAATTAAAAATGTGAAGCTTTGGGGAACAGACAAGACCTAAATAAGTCCTTTTTATACTAGCACGTGTACTATACATTATGCTATACATGGAGATCATTATTTGACCATCACTACAACAGAAAACGTTGTGTAGCTGCTGTGGTTTGAGGAGTTGCCAACTACTTTATATTTCATTTAAATAATTAAGCCCCGTCTTCAGGTCAATTTGACGTGGTCCTGATGAACTGTGTGGTTGTTTTCGCAGCTATCTCAGGGGCACCCTGAAGCTTCTGCAAGCGGTCCATCTGAAAACCACTGTGAAGAGGACTATGTTGTCATTGATGGAATAAAGTTAAAAGCTGGGGAATGTATTGAAAATATAACTAACAAGTTTAAAGAAATAGATGCTTTGATGTCTGAATTTTAGGGCATTATAGATATTTTCAAAAGTTAAAAACAAAGTAAAAAACTTAAAATGTTTAATGAAATAGGTATATATGAGTATTATACCAAAGATGATTTGGTAGTAACTTTCTTCTTTACATTTTGAGACTATACATTATTTTGAGATCCAATCAAATGATACTTAAGTGTTAAAAACTTAGAATTTAAGAAACCCTGACATTCGTAGATTTTTTCATTTGCCCTAATTTTAAAACAATTTATGAAATTTACTGTACAAATACATGCTTTACAATGATTATTTAATCCCTTTATTCAAATGTCGCTGTTAAAATAACTAAGACATCTATTAGAATTCTTACAGATACTTCAAATCTAATATGTTTAGAGAATGTGTATTTGTAGTGGAATTAAGCTACTATAAAATAAAAGAAAATATAAAAATGCTTGTATAGTAGAGTTATAGCTTTTTTAAAAAGTAAAAATGTCAGTTGCCTCACTATATTGGAAATTATTATTTCAAGTACAGTGCCCAAACCTGACTGTCTATCAATCTGTTGGGGGTTTTGAAAAGATCCGAATCCTGGACCCTTTGCCACTGAATCAGTATCTCTGGAGGTGGGGATGATCAAACGTATTGATACTTAAAAGTATAGACAGGTAAGTTAAACATATTCACTGTAAAACAAATCTAAACCATGTAGAAAAGTAAGAAGTACATCATGCAATACCACCCTCTTCACATCTCCCCTAAAACCCCCGTTTTTAGGGATTGCCTCCGTGGCCATTCGTCTACATCGTGTTCCATACACATCACCATTTGTGTATGTGCACACCCATCTCCAGTTCCAGCTCCGGCTCCCCTCCTTCCTGTCTGTCTCTTCCTGTGGGTTAATAGTGGAGAAAAGGGCATTCCAGGCACCTAAAACCAAAGCTTGCAGAGAGCAGAAAAAGCAAGAGAGCACCCAGGACCGGTTGTTAGGTAAATTACCTGGAGTGATGTGTGGTGGTGAGAAGGTAAGCTCAACAGGTGAGAGGGCTGTGGAGTCTGTACCTGTGGGGACCAAGGGAAGGGTTTTAGATACCGGAATTCCTTTTGTAGTTCAGAGAGCGCTCATGGGCAGCAGGTGGAGAATGGACGGAGAGGCAGTCACCTTGGAGTAAGGGGACCCGTTAGGAGACGACTTTGGGAATTCAGCATGAGATTATGAGAGCCTAAAGTATGGTGGTGCTGTGATGGAGAAAATTGGATACGGTCGAGCTAAATAAATATCAATAAATTATCGGGATTTAGAGATTGGCTATCGGGATGAGACAGTGGGGGGAGTTAAGAATGATTCCAGGTTTCTCCTATTCACATACATGCAGATTAGAAACATGGGCCAAACTGTGGGACTTCAGCAGAAATTCTAAGGTCTCCGTGCTTTGACAAAGCCTGCATTTCAATACCACTCCACAACAAGAGTGACTAGAACAGTCTCTCAACATGTCACATTTAAATTGTATGTGGTATAAAACAACAAAGATTAAGGCTTCCTTTTTTCTTCGAGCTGAATTTACTCCATAGCATTTTAGAAAAATTCTTCCTGTTTTTCTTGGCAGTAAGGTTTTATATTCACAGCTCAATTAATTATCGCATTTTATTTTTACTGCTTAGAATTAACTATAAAAATGGCTGTAATAGTATTTGAAAGACTTTACAAACAATTCAGCTGTTTGATATAGACCCCAATCTGGTACATTAGATCAATTAGATCCCTTGCAACTAATTCCTCTTGGTAGAACAGCCAGTGCTCATCAGAGTCAGATTTCACAAATAAGATACTGAAACTTCCAGACTGAATTCATCCCTGCCATTTTCTGAGTTATAGTAGTCTGAAATTTCCACTGAAGACTTTGTGTACTTGAACAGCTCAAATGGCTTCTGAAAACAAAATTTTGGATTGGTTCTATCTTCAAAGAAAACTGTAGACTCCTTCTAAGAAGAAATCCAGGCTTTCAAATTTCCAAATAGAATGTGCCTAGTGAAGGGGATGAAGGAGCAGTTCATTAACACCTCAGTCCTCAGGGCTGAGAATCCTGCCTGGCTGTACATCCTCCCTGCTGATAAATACTGAGTGTTGCAAGGCAGACTGTGTAACAGAGATGGCACAGTAGTGGGACTGCGGAAGCAGGATGCCTGCCTTCAGGTCTTGGTACTGCTGCCTAGGATCTGGGAGACCTGAGGCAAGTTATTGAACTTCTCTGAGCCCGGGTCTTCTTTTTTTTCCCTTTTTCCCCCATCTAAAAAGGGGAAGATGCAGAAGACAGTGCAGGTTAGGACTGTGATTGTGAGCTCAGCATTTCTCTCCTGACTGCCTCTGCCATGCCTCTTCTATGCCTATTGAACTAACACGCTCCTTTCCACAGGACCTGGGTGACACCCATGCTTCTGAGGGGCTGGGACCAAGGACTGTGTGCCATTAGCTGACTCCTAGGCTGGGCCTAGAGGTGGCCAATGCCTTGTACTTTATAGCTAGAACCTCTTGCTAGACCCAAGGAGAACGTTATAAGGAACTGCATCTGCCCACCAAGGGAGGTTAAATTCTAAGAACATTAGTTATACCACGTTTAGTATGTGAGGCATAAGGCCATGTCTCAGGGTCTTCTGCCTGGACACTTGGGTTTGAGGAGTGGCTGACTGATCCTCTTTCGAATGAGGTTAGGTCAAACCTGTCTGTCTACAGTGGCATGAATTTATTAAAGGTGTGGAACTGTCAGAAGCTGTGTTCCTAGTTAAATCTGTAGACTCTGGAGAGCTGAGCTCCAAATCCAGCTGTTACCTTATATTCCAGAAGTCTTGGTCCATTTGCCCCGTGCTAGAAGCTGAATTTATACAGAAATTTTCAGTGTTAAGAGGCTTAGCTGTATCTTTATTGGAGGCAGGCTGTGTTTTTTTGAAAGGTTAGTGTTTTGTTGCCACCAGTGGAATGAAGTAGAATGATGCACCTGTGTACTTGGAAAAGACTGTAGTGTATACAGCCTTGAACTTGCTGGTTCTGCAGTAGAGGGTGACAGTTTTAATGTATTCACTAGTAGACCTAGGAACTACCATAAACTTTGTAAATCAGTCTGGAACTTTTGTAGGAAAAATGGGTGGCTAGCCCTTTCTTGAGGAACATTTCTTTGATGAACCTCAGGGGACCTGTGTATTGCTGTTGATGGAGCAAACCATTCTACCTACCATTGAATACCTCCACCAAATTGCTGGTAGTCCATGACTCCTCCATCTGTTGGGGCTAACAAATGGTAGAGATCTATTCCAGATACTTCCAGCGCAGTTGAATTTGAAAACCCTAGCAATATCCAGATCCTGCTCCATCATGTCAATGGTCTCTATGAGGTTCCAAGAGCAGATCTAGCTAGACACAACACAATTAAGGAATTCTAAGTACTTCTTTATGGCTGAGCCCACTCTTGATGCATTTCAATAATGTTCTAGATTCAGTAGAGTTCACTTCCCAAGAAATTTTTTAAAATGTAGATTATGTAAGTATTTTCATATGTCAGAATATACTGGTTAGTCCAGAGGAACTTGGCCTTGAGGTCCAGGTGACACACTCTATGTCTGCAAGTCTAAATGTTAGTGTTTTTACACACATAGATTTGTTGTGTAAGTACTCAATGCAGTCAGCAACATAATCAGATAAAAGGGCAGAGGAGAGTGGAGATGGTTTCCAAGGAAAACATTGCAAGAATATGTCATTTGCTTCTAGAAGGTACTACAAAAAAGAGATGCTTAGAAAAATCCAAAACAAAAACAGAAACTGCCCCTCCACCAAAAATAAAAAACAAAAACAAACAAAAAAAACAGTTTGTAAGCAGTCTGGAAGTTGTTGGGTTAGAAAATAAAACTTTTTTATATTTAGGCCCTCCACCCAGAAAAAACATTGTCATATGAAGATATAGCCTGGGGGGAAAAAAGATCAAGTCCAAGGCGTTGATGTTGAATTATAGCAGGAGAGACAGAGACCGAATCCAGGTGGCTTTTAGGAAAACATGGCCTAATGGTGAAGACCTAATGTGGAGTTTGACTCTAACACTGCAGAATATTACAAAGCGACTTAGTAGGTCTTTCAGCTGAACAAAACCTCCTGTAAAGCATAAAGGCATGGCACCGTAGCCACCTGATATGAAAAAACTGATTTTGATGCATGGAATGAACTAGTATAGAAAACTAGTGTGAACTACATAGAAAAGCCTCTAAGTTGTAGAGAAAGTGATATTGCCAATGTTCTACCAGCCTGAACTAAAAGAGACTGAAACTCTTTGAAAGGAAAACAAGATCTCTGAGACCCTAATTTTGTAGAAGTAGAAGACAGCCAGTGAAAACTTAGCCACACACACACACACACACACACACACACACACAAGGTATAAATTTCATTTTCCTTTTCAGAAACAAATAATGAGGATGATGGGAAAGGATTTCACAGAGGACAGAGCCAGGAACCATAGGAACAATGAACTGGGGAATCTTTCTCATCCCCCACCCCCACTCAGCCCTCCTGCTGCTGGGAACAGAACTAAGGTCTAATCAAGAAACAATTTTTTGCTCCTAGGGCAGGGATTTTGGCTGATTGCTCTAGAGGAATTTCGGAATTGCTAAGGATTGTTTCATCTCTTTGAATGGGGGTTATTGTGATTATCCTGTCCCTCTGTTACACTGTCACATATTGTATGGGTGTCAGGACAGGCTGGGCCAATAATTTGTCTTTTTAGTTCATAGATCTAATTCACATCTGAGCCAGATGTAGATGGAGTCCTAAGTGCGTCTGCTACCACAGTTGGGTGAGACTTCTGGGTGTCTTTTGTTGGGAATTTAGACGATTTCCAACTGGAGGGATGTGAAAATGTGGCCAAGGATATAGACAGTAGTTGATTGAATTATTGACCTAAGTTTTTGTATGTTTTGCACTGCATCATTATCATGGCCCTATTAAGGGCAGGATGTACTTCCCTGTCTTGTGACTTTGGGTGTGGCTTTAAGAGACTTTGAGTGCTTTCTTCTTTTATTCTTGTGCTCCTGCCATCGCCTTGAGAAGAACATGCCCCAGGAAGCCTTCTGGTTCAGGGAGGATGAAAGACCGTGGAGAAGACCCAGACCCATAGGTTTGCAGAATGAAGCAGAGATGCTCAAGTGATCTGTAGATCCATAAATGTCTTTAGCCACTGAGTTTTGAAGTGGGTTGTTACACAATACTATTGTAGCAGTAGTTAATGGGTACACTTGGCTTCTGGGTTCCCGCAGCAATTTCATAGACCAGTTGTGGTAGCAGGTTTTCTGCTGTGCCTGGCCCATGGGATATTTTCTCCTTAGGGTAGGACTGCTGTCACAATAGTTCTGCCTTCTGGATTGGCCCAGAGTGCTAGCCAGAGGCCGTCTGCCAACTGAACTTCGCAGCGTTGTCTGGATCTATAGCCCAGATAGGCCCCTCAAGTGATGCGACTCAGCCCATTCCCTGCCCAGCCTCACAGGGGTGAGTTTATTGTGAGCTGCTTCAGATGGCTTTATCAAGGAGGCAGCATCTGTATAGATTTTATAAATAAATTGATTACCAATACCACCAAGCATATCACTAAGGGATCATAAGAGGGCTCATACTTATTTTAAGCATTTTTAGACTCTGGAGTAATCACAGAGTGGAGGCATACCCATAATGGTGGAATGCCTCATTTGGAAAATTAAAGTATGTATGCATTTCCACCACCCTTCTCTTCCCCTTTCCTTCCTTGGTGCTTTGAGATTGTGTGTTACAGGATTCTGTGTTGAAAAATCTAAGTTTGGGTCCAGATTTTACCTACTAACCTGTCTTAAGTCATGGGGTCAGTGAATGGAAGGGCCAGAATTTGAGCACATTCTGTCTGGTTCCAGGTCCCATGCCCTTGATTACTACTGTATCTATTGCTTAATAATCTGGTTACTTGCTGGGTGGTGGAATGACCATTTCGTTTCCTGGTATGTACAATGGGTATGGAACTACCTAAAGAAAAGCTTCGTTGTGAGCAGTAAATGAGATGTCTCATAGGAAAGTACTTTGTAAATCAATTATATTTTCTACTTACTCTTTTAAACAGAAACTGAGCACGTGTTTAAGTATATTGCAATCAATAATTACTGATAAAATGTAATTATACACTTGAAATGTCCACTTGTCTTACTCTTACTCTATCTACTAGTCATCAATGTCAGAATTCCTTGTTTCTCTTCTTTAAAATGAACCTTTGTTGGCAGCATTGTGATCTTCTCTCTGATGGGTTTGTAAACATCTATCTTCCAAGTAGCTTTAAGCCCCTTGCTTTCTTCACAGATATTCTGTTGAAAAAGGAAGAGGGGGCGGGTCATAATGTTGATGGGTAGTGGTAGGGTTTTCTGTCACTTCTGCATGCGTTCCCGTACCTTTCACAGGAAGCATGTGTTGTGCTTAAGCACGCCTGCCTTCAACAAGTTGGAACTCGTCCCTAGATCCACAGATCTTTTGAAAGCCAGAAAGCTCACCAAAATATTTGATCAAAATTAGCCTATTTTAGCAGTGACACTTGCTTATTATGACATGCAATGGCATAAATTTAAAGTGTTATAAAACAACTCTTGCAATTTGCAGAGGGAAATGAACAGACAGAAGACAGATGTGAATGCGACCCTGCCCCTCTGCTCTGGAGCTTACAGTCTAGTGAGGGAAGAATGTAAACAAAGAGAGGTGGTCCCCAAAGCAGAAAGTGAATTTGAAAGTTGCATAAGGGAATTTTTTCCCCAGATAACTAAGAGTCAGTAATTACAAAATCTATTAATGCAATTCATTCAGTCTCGGTTGTCCCCTCCTATAGCTGAGAAACCACCTCACAGAGTCTGAGGTCAACAGACAGCTTTAGACCTGGCCTGCCAGCAGCTGTTCCTGAAGGGAGTTAATCCAGAACTAAGACCGCCCTCTTAAGCTCTTCCTATGGTTCCTCTTGAATTGCAGAGAGGGCCAATGACAGTGACACCTGACCCTTAGAGACCACTAGAGGTGGTCTGAGGGGACTCATTGCCTCTATCAGCACAATTACATCAGACCCCAGGTACACCATATGGCCACCCTTTCCCCTCTCTTTCCTGCTCACTTGTATGGCTGCAATGCACTGCCCCTTGTTCCTCAGGACCTCCATAACATCTTCCACTACTGTGGGTCAAGCCAAGATGTGGGAGGCATAAGAAGGGAGGTAGGCAAGGGACATTTGACTCAGATGGGAGTGCTTCGAGCCCCTTCACTACAGAGGAGCCAGGGCTATGTGCCCTCGAGCTAAAGGGCTGCCCAGCAGCCTCCACCTCCAGCCCACAGTCCTTCCCACCTTCCCATGCCCTCCTGGCCCAGGCTTTCAGCAGCAGCTGCTCTTAGGCAGTGCCAGAGCTGGAGCTTGGCTGCTCCATGAAAGCCTGGCTTCTTCCAAGCAAAGGAGGGTCAAGGTATAAATGTATGACAATGTGTGAAAGTGCAGATTATTTGGAAATTGGTGTCCAGCCTTATGAGATCATATGTTAAGCACTATGGTGAAGATGTGAAAGCAAAGGTGAGATTAATTCTGGCTGTAGGAAGAGCTTCATGGAGACATTGACTTCATTCCTTTGTTCAGTACTGAGGGCCAGGTTTTGTGCGAGGCACTAGTAACAGAATAATGAACAAGATATGCGTATATAACCTTCAACCACATGGAAGTGATACTGACATTGGTCAAGTAGCTTTAGCTTCTCTGTGTCTTTATCTTAAAATCGGGATGATGGTTATGATAATGATAATAATAGACATAATGATAATAATGTCCTAGAGTTATTGAACAGAATAAAGTGAGTTGAGACAGGCTAAACACCCAGAAAGTGCCTGGCTCATTGTGTTACTATCACTATTATTTTTCAATCCGATTGCAGAGAGAAACCTGTGAAGCAGTGCCAGGATTTGAAGGCTGTACAGGACGAAAGTCACAGGCTGAACAAAGCACAGAGGTGAGAAAAGCAGGGACAGCAAACCTATAACCTCTAATCCCAGTAATGAGAGTACAGTGGGTAGAATGTGGGATGGGAAGAATATTGGGGATTAAGGCTGCGCCAGGCAGGGTGGGCTGTGCTCAAGGGAAGCCTTGTATATTACATCAAAGGGGCAGCACCTTGTTCAGGAGAGCTGGGTCACGCCGTCAAGAGAGCAGTGATAACCAGAATGTACTGGTTTCAATATCCATGGGTGCTGGGTGCTGTGGCTGGCTTGGAGCCAGACTGTTCTGTGATTTGCATGAGTGGAGGAGGACGGGGGCAGGGAGCATGCATCACTATGCCAACCTGTGCCCCTGTGTCTGAGGAAATCCATGCCCTGATGTTAGCTCAGATTGTCAGCTTCCGCAGCGGGCGCCTTAGTGTTGCCAGCAGGCAGCCAGAGACCGGAAGGTTAGGTGTCTCCGTGCAGTCTTATTAAACTCTTGGCTGCCTAGAGATAATGCACCATAGCCACAGAGTTTTAAATGGCAAAGGATCTCTGGCTGTCAGAAAGGTTACAGGTAGATACTTTCATTTGTCCTCCATGAAAGCTTAATATCATTTTCTTCTGTTCAAGTCAACTTACAGACCTCATTACTTCAAGTTCATCGAGCAGGTAGAACAGCCTCTTTGATTTTACAGCTCCCGCAGAATCAGGTTGGGGAAGAGCTAATGCATTTTTAACCAACTTCAGCATTTTAAAGCTTTCTGGCACTGTAGCATATTAATTCAATTATTGGTAACTCTCTTAGGTATCTGTGTTGAGGGGGGGTTCCACTCTTGCCGTGGGAGTTCCAGGAATTGGGGGGGCACGAGTCCTGCTTTGTGACCCACCCAAGTTGTATAGCTTAGCGCCTTGTGCAGAGGAGAGCGCCCCTCCTATTTTCATATTGACTTTAAATTTCCTGCCAGTCTATGTCCTGACTATTCAAAAATGCTTTTAGAGAAGTTCTATACTCAAACACTGTTCATCTGAACCTAAGGGGATGGCTGTGGTAAATACGTACTTTTGAAAGCACATATAGAATATTAATCACATAATTGTTCATATTGCTCTTTTAACTGTATATTGTGAGCATATTTTTATGCCATTGTAGTTCATTTCATTTACATTTATACAACAAAATACTCTGTTGTTTTCATAATTATAAACTGCTTTGCCATAAACATCCTTATCATTCATACTTGTGTAATTTTTTTCAAGTCATTCCTAGAAGAGGCATTAGTAAATAAGAGCATTACACAGTAGGAAAGCTTTCTGTGTCTATCATTTATCTTCCACCAGAGGTGTGTGAGACTATCTTTTTCTCTCATCTTGTAGTTTGGTTTTTACTTGAACTTCATGTTACTTATAACAGTGCTTTGGGTTACTCTCTGTCTTAAAGAGCATTGACCAAACGACTATAAGATGGCAGTTTTTCCCTTAATGCCTTAGAGAGGATGAAAATTAGCATCAACATAGGCCATAAACTTGGACCTCAGTGACTGAGGTAAGAATAATAAATCAGGCAATGGCAGGGAAAGTGAAATATTACAAGAAACAATGGTCACTTGACGTAGAAGATAAATGTCCTTTCGGTCAGTCATTGTCATGACTAATACTAGTGAGAGTCATCGGGCTGGGAGATGTTTTGGTGGTAAGTTTAAAACTCTAGGAAGCTACATTGCAATTTGGGCAGAGCAGAGGTGATTTAGAGAATAGAATCAGTTTCTGCTGATCGGTGATTTTTTGATATCAGAATACATAGTTGATTATTTATAAAATCCACCTTTCTTGTATTAAATTGAAGTTGCTTACAACAAGAGCATAAAGACTATTTTATTTTCCATGTGTATATGTGATTATTTTGTATAATGTCATTTCTGTTGTGAGTTTCCAGAGGAAAACCTGCTTTGGATGATGGTTCTCGCCCCTCCCTGCACAAAGTATCTAAATTTATTCAAACCTATTATTGCTGTAAAATTTTGGCCTTATCACAGTGAGCACCTCCATCCCAGAGTTTGGGCATTGTTCATACTCCCTGGACCCTGCACAGCAAGGGCTTAATAAATAAATAAACATTTGCTGAACAAATAATAAAATTTGCTATAAAAATGTATAGACCAAACCCCCTTGCCCAAATAAGGATTACATTGGTCATCTAACTTAGCCTTTCTGTTACATGAGTCCAAGTTCTCAAACTGATTGACCCTTGGCGGTGTTCACAGCTTGGCACTAAAATACACAGGAATGCAGGAGCTTTGTTACATTTTCACATGTGTGCTGGCCACTCTCCAAGATGACTGTCTCCCAAGCATGTGTGGTCCCCTTCCAGACCAAGTAGGGCTCATCTGTGTACCACTCAGGTATCGCAAACATGACAGAGTGTGACCTCCAAGGCTATGTCATCAAAGACATTGCAGCTTCCACTTTGCTCTCTTTTTGGGTCACTCAACCGGAAGGATTCAGCTGCTTGTCATGAGGTCACTAGAAGAACCCCAGAGAGAGGTCCACGTGGTGAGAAATGGAAGCCTCCTGCCAACACCCAGCACTGACCTGACAGCAGTGCGAGCGGTCCTCCAGCACCGGCCAGCCTTCGGGCCCCCACAGCCTGGGTCATGAGGCACCCTGCCCAGAACCGCTCAGATAAGCCACTCCCAGATTTCTGACCCACAGAAAGTGTGGGTGATAATAAATGTTCATTGTTTTAAGCTACTTATGTCTTAGGGTAATCTGCTACACGGCATTAGGTAGCTAATATAATGTGAGACAGGCTTGTCTCATCAAATAGATTACAAGCATCTTGAAGAAAAGAACCATATCTTTCTTTTCTCACAGTGACTTGCATGGTATTGAGATGGTATTGGCCAAAATAAGCGATGTCAGTGCTTCACAACCGCCTTCTACCCAAGTCAACAAATATTTAATTGCCCACCAGATACTTTTCTAGGAGATAAGGAAAGCAGTAAAGAAAAAGGAGCCAAATCAATAATAGTGGATAAGACATTTAGTAATATATACACATACACACACACATACCAGGTCAACACAGATAGGAAACTGAGAAGAAAGCTAAAACAAAGATGGGAGATGCTATTTTATATATTTGATACAGGGAAGCAGGAAGCCTTCCTCTGATGAGACATCTGAGCAGAGAGCTGTGCACATATCTGGGAAAGAGCATCCCAGGCAGAAGAAATGAATGGCGAGTTCAAAGTGTAGCACACTCAGTACAGCCAGCATGGCCGAGACTGAGTTCACTGTTCGTCACACATTTCACTAGTTGGTTCACTGAGTCTCTTACAACTTTACATTTACATCTCACTTGGTGACTTGAATTCCTCTTTCCCTTGTTTTCTGAATTTGAACAGGACACCAGATATTGGTCTATTCTAAACATACCTATTAATGTAGATGAGTCACTGAACACGGCTAATGAGTCAAAATAGGCTGGTATTTGTAGCCGAAATGAAGAGTTAAAAAATTCAGTGATTGCAATGTTTCTTTCATTGCTTTTGCAACTTGAACTTTTCTGACTTCAGTAAAGTCATTAGTGCCCACCAATAAATTATATAACTTTTGTACTAACACATATGTTTGAATGTTTCTGACATTGCAGGAAATAATCAGGCTCAATCAATATATGTTTATCAAGCCATAAGGTCTCAAATCGATGAGTAATTAGCTCTCCCAACAGAAGAACGAATAAAATTCTGTTTCCTAACTGTTCTGCCATTCTATGGCATAATGGATTTCATCTCTTTACCCTCTCTTGCTGAAAGAAACACATGTCATACAGAATTGAATGATCACTGAATAATGAGTTCTGCCTTGATTGTAGCATGTTAGTGATCATAAATAAATGAGATTGTGTTTGCATTTAATAGGCATCTGAATTTTTTAATCTTGCATTTCACCTCAGATAAACGAGCTTATCCCCACTTCAGTGAGTAAAAACCCCTCTGAGTGGCACAGCACAGAACTTAAGCTCAAATTTAACATTTTAAACGACCATGTGTACGAGGGCTCCTGCTTGGTTCTCTATGGCAGCAGCTGGTGTTCTCTTTAAAAAACTGACTGATTTTCTCTCTTGCTTGTTCGTTTTTATAAGCGTGATCTTGGCAAATTAATCAATTGTTTTATTTGTGTTTTAATTCTGAAGAGTAGATTTCATGAAGAGGGAGACATGAGGGGAGCGAGGAGAAGGGTAGCTAGAATGAGTCAGAACAAAACCAGAAAGAGAGGAACACAGAAATTGAGAAGCAGAGACAGAAAATGTCTGTAATGTGTGTGTGTGCGTACCTGTATGGGAAGTGAGTGGGGAGATCACTACTGAGACAAACCAGGAAGGAAAAAGAACAGCTATTTAAAGACTAGGATTTGCTTATGGGACGGAAGAAAAGTTGTTATTAAAAAAGAAAAAAGGGGCCCTGGCTGGTGTAGCTCAGTGGATTGAGCACGGGCCTGTGAAGCAAAGGGTCACTGGTTTGATTCCCAGTCAGGGCACATGCCTGGATTGCAGGCCAGGTCCCCAGTAGGGGGACACATGAGAGGCAACCACACATTGATGTTTCTCTCCCACTCTTTCTCTTTCCTATCCCCTCTCTCTAAAAATAAGTAAATAAAATATTTTTTAAAAAAAGAAAAAAGGATTAGTACTAAAAATAGTAATTACTGTATTTTTAAGTAAAAATAAGAGGCCTTTTAAATTGAGGCAAATATTAGAAATAACTTAATAGTTTGCCTAAAAACCTTCTATTCTACATTATACCAAAGCATGTTAATTTAAAATATTTAAGAATTGGCATGTGTAGTATAATTTATAATTAATTGTTCAGCTTTAAATGTCCTTACTGTATACCATAGTTTAGAAAAACAGTTATTTAAATAGCGACATCACTTTTTTAATCAGCCAAGTTATTCATAGACAATATATTTTTTTAATGTTTCTGTGGTGCATATTTAATTAATACAAAGTATTTAAAATATAAAGACACTTAGATCTGATAACTTACCAAAGAAATTTTAACTGATGGAAAGCAAGCAAATGAATTCGCAAAATGTAAATAAATTTTGATCTTTCTTATAAATTATTTTTCAAGAACTTTAATGTCAGTGACCTTACAAATTTAGCATAAATGTGAACATATGCTGAAGTCTACTTACGTTAAATTCTTAAAGATACTTAATTTAAGGACATCAAGACAACTTTTTTCAAATTGACAGAACCTCAAAATTTTTGTTCTCTAAGTAGCATGAATTTAAAATAGTCCCCAGAGAAATAATGATCCATTAACATTAATTTTAAGATAATTTAGGGGTGATTTTATTGAGAAAAATCTCAACAATCCTTCAAATGTTTTAAGTAAACAAACAACAACAAACAAAACAAAGCAGTAAACCCCCATAAGGGCTTCCTCCCAAGAACTTCTTTTTCTCTGGATATTCGTATTTCAAGGGAAACTTGATTTTTGTGTTCCTGATTCACTTACATTCTTGGAGCCATTGCAAACACCGACACCTTTTATGGACATTTTTATAAGGTTTTTCTGTAAGCGTTTTCGAAGATATTTTGATGTGAACTGGAAAGTCATGTCTTGCTGACACTAAGTGGATCTTGGGACACAGGAGACAAAGTTAGTGTGGAGCCCACGGAATTCAAGTCGCCCTGAGCAAAGTCAAGGCCATTCTTCCTGTCTCAAAAGAGATTGAAATAAAGAATAGAAATGGTCACAGTTTGACAGCATTTGTGAGCCAAATATTTCAAAAAGAAGTAAAAAGTTCACCTAAAATCATTAAATATCTAAAGCCCCAAACAAATTCTACACAAAGTAGAATAAGTGGAAATTTCTTGAATTTGCTTGGTGCGTGCTTTCATAGTATTCTTATTGCAGACAAATAAGTTTAAAGGCACCTTTTTTTTATGCTAGTGTATTCGTATTGCTGACTGTCTTAGTTTGCCTTTCCCCCAGAAGCAGACAAGATTAGGGCTCAAGTGGTTTACTTGGGAGGTGATGCCAGGAAGCACAGCAGCGAGGTGAGAAGTGAGATAGGCAATGGCTGGGCGCACTGGCGATGAGCTGTTCTCAGCCAGCTCCCAGCTGGAGCTCAGTGGTGCTGGGGGAACTCTGGGGCACACACCTCTGAGATGTCCCCCCCGGGGGAGAGGAAGCTGGGGTACCTGCCCATTGGTGCCCACTGGTCAGTGGGTAAGTTCGGCCTTGGAGGATGGCAACCCCCCACACTCCCAGCCTACTGTGCACACCACAGTGGGCTGAGATGGCCAGGCCCCAGCTTGGACAACTGCTGCTGCTGTGACTCACATTCTGCTTTATTTCAGAGCAGCAACCACAGGAGGCAGGTAGTGGGGAATCGAGAAAAGATTTATCTAGGTGTTTGTTAAAGCAATTTCTCAAGCAAGGGGAGGTCTGTGATGGATGCAAATGACAAATCAAAGGCCTTAATTACTCAAGAGTTTAAAACCCAAATTTAACATGTATTTGCTTTGACATTCTACCTTCTTTTACATAAATAATAATAGCTAACATTTATTAAACACTTACTATATGCCTGTCACTGTACTAGGTGTGTAAGCGTGTAATGAAGCACTTAATCCTCACAGACACTCAGTGAGATAGGTGATTCACAGATGAGGCAACTGACCCAAGGTTTTGTAGTAGAGCAGGGTGTCGAATTCAGCCTGGCTCTGGAACCGTGCCCTTCAGTGCTGCCTGTACTGCCTCGGTGGGTAATCCAGTCAACAGGATTGAACCGGTCCACACTTCTTCTGGTGTATGAAGCCTCGGCGATTACTAACTATACTGCCAGGTGTGGATGGAGGCAGATGCAGAACCAGTGTGCCCTGCCCCCTCCACTTCTCAAGGGCTCCTTTGCCTTTATGCTCAGCTGCCACTTACTGAGCTGACGTGTGTGGGCAGCTGGGTGTTGCCTAAAGTGTCGCCACTGAGACCGCTCATTGCTCGGCTGCCGACAGGCTTTCCCAGCCACCAGTCGGACTGTCCACTGCCTGAAAGGGGCCTCAGCACCTTCCCCTACCCATCTTGGTGGAGCAGTGATCCGAGGGAATTATTTCTGGAACATGCTTTCTGCTTTTTCCACCTTGACTTTCACTAAGTTTTCCACTTTGTGGGAATTCATGGTTATCGTGAAGTCAAACAAAACCTAGGACTAATACTGTAAAACACAAAAACACACGTGGGACCCAATAAAGACAGGACATGTGAATGTTTCAAAGCACAGGAACAGTGCACGCACACAGCAGGTTGGAGAATCGCAGGTGAGGGCACCTCTTTATTGCCCTTGACATGCGAGCATAAGTGAAACACTTCGGTTCTATCTACAATACACACAGCGCCCAATTTCAATCTGTCTATATGACATTTTTCAGAAACTGTTTGTTTAGCAAAATGGGTAGCATGTCTTTGTCTGAGATGGTAAGGTTGAAATATTACTTCTTAGAGCATATTTTATTCATGCATTTTTAAAATAAAAAGTTCTTACGTTCTCCCCAAATCGGGTGGGTTAGGGAGAAACTGTTGTAGGAAAAGTAGTGTAGCTTTTCAAGGGCTGTGGGCTGAACAGCCTAAGTGAGCTTAGTCTGTGTGTTTGCTTTCCAGTTTGTAGAAGGATAAATAAAAATCTGGTATAAATGAACTTTATGATTCTGTGCACTTTGGAGTTGTTTGGACATATTCATTCTTATAAAAAAGAGTGTTGTTACTTAAAATGGCCCAGAGGCCAAAATTAATTCAGTATTTTAAAAAGAGAAGAGGTGATCTCCAGAAATATAGTGTGGTGCATTTTATCCCAGGAAAGCTGTTTTTCAGGTATTACTTCAAGGTCTCATAACACAGTTCAGGGAAAGAATAAAGTGGTAGCATAAATAGACCCTTTTCTGCAAGGGAAATCATTGAGTTCCTAGAAAGAGTAAACAAAAAAGAGTATCCCTATTTCACAGAACTTGGTAAAAGTAATTTACTTGGGTCTTTAGAGGCTGTGATAAGGCTTTCAACTGAAGCCTGTACTGGAGCCCACAGAAGCTACCGGGCAGGGCTCACGTCCACTCTCGAGAGTGTGGTGTACGGAGGGCCCAGAGCAGCTGCCTTTCTGGGCAGAGAGGACCAGAGCCCAGCTTGCCCGAGGAAGCAACCTTTTATAAGAGAACATAGGTGCCCAGTGATCATATTTTTCCATGATTCATTGGTAATACATTTCCATGCCACGGGGAATAAGTGGGTTATAAGAAATACCAGGAATGGATGAACAGCAGTGGAGATGAGGACAGCATTTTGTTCTTATTACCATTTGCTTTTCTTTAATGCTAGCATTGTATTTGGAAGTGAATGGCATGTTTAATGATCAGCAGTGCAGGGAGATACAGGTTGAAGCAGGAATCACTCACAGTGTGTGACCTGGGAAGATGGTCCAGCTGTGGCAGCCAGCTTTGGGGAGGTTTTATTGGACCCTTGAACACAGAGGAATATATGTTCCCTGTGATTCTACTGCAACTTCTGTGGCTATTTGTCCCTCATGAATTGGAACTGGGAGCAGAGAGCAGAGACCAGGAGTTGCTGCAGGTTAATGGAAACTGATTGTGGAGAGGTCCATAAACTGGAACACCAAGGCTCCAGGCTCTGTCTTTGTCTTATGTATCAGTTAGCTATTGCTACGTAACAAATTACCTCCAGACTCAGTGGCTTAAAACCCAATTCATTCATATAATGCACACTTTTATGGGTTGCTTGACCTCTACTAGGTCATACATGCACCTTAGGGCTGTCTGGGAGCTCTGATCTTGGCTATGACAGCTCTGCTCCTGGTCTCTGATCCACTCATGGGCAGAGGACTAGCATGTGCATGTTCTTGTCATGGTGATGGCCCAGTGCCACAGAGCAAGCGGGAGCATGCAAGGGTAGCTTTGAACAGGCACCCTGTTGTTTCCATCTGATTCTGTTTGGTCAAAACAAGTTCTGTGGCTGAACACAGACACAAAGTGGAGAAACAGACTCTGCCTCTTCAGTGAGAGAAATGACAAGTGCAGTCCCAGCTGGTATGGCTCAGTGGATTGAGTGCCAGTCTTAGAACCAAAGGGTCGCCTGTCAGGGCACATGGGTTGTGGGCCAGGTCCCCCCCACTTGGGGACGTGTGAGAGGCAACCACACATCGATGTTTCTCTCCCTCTCTTTCTCCTTTCCCCTCTCTAAAAATAAATAAATAAAATCTTTAAAAAAAAAGAAATGACAAGTTCATAGGACAAAGGGAGAGGTAAAGAATCAGGGCCTGTTACGCAACCTACTGTGCTGCTCTGTCAGAATACAGGTTGTGTTGACTGTTCAGCCCCGTACCTGTCCCAAACATTCACTTCTTTTCCATACCTCACAAGTAGCCAGCAGGAAGCCCACCTGAGATTGCTGCATCCCCAGCTCAGCCCAGAAGCATGGCCAAAGGAGCAAGCTCTCTAGTGTCCTGGTTTCAGACACGGTTCTCATGGCCATGGCACTGGCTAGAGGAGGCGAATGACCATGAACCCACTCTGATGTATTTATACTGACAGTCCACTGGGACGGGGCGGAGCAAGAGACTGCCTGTAACCCAGGACATCCCCAAACACATGCTGGGGGTTCGGTTTTTATTCTAATCCCCAAACTCTCCTTTTAGCTCCATTCAAGTTTCTACCTGTTATCTTCCTTGGGGGAGCCCATACCCAAGGACATTGCACCCCCTTGTATTGGCATGTCATTAAAATAGAAGGGGCAGTTTGCTGTCCTGGGACATGTTCTTTGGCAGTGGTTTCCTCACAGCAGAAGATCATGATGGAACATACCTAGTGAGGACCAGCTTTATCTGCCCAGAAAAATGGGGACGTTTTTCTACCTAACCCAGTTGTCAGATAAGTTAATAGTAGCCCTGGCTTTTAAAATTTTTTCTGTGGAGATAATCTTAATGCTGGGTGATTTTCTTCCATGTTAGTGCAAATTGTAGATGACTTCATGGTTCAAATTGTTTAAAGAACCAACTTTTACCTTGTAGTGTAATTTGTAGCCACCAGGTGGTCTTAAAGTGATGCTTTTCTCCCTGTAACCTCCCTGGATATTAGTGTAAACCCATTTTCCCTCACAATGTTAACTCTACTCATTTCTTAAGTACTACTCAAATTTGAACATACTATTATATTTTATCTCCAGTTTTGCTGTCCATCTCTAGCGGAGACTGCTCTGGTTGCTTGAATGCAGAAGGACCTTAACTAATACATTAGCTGAAGAAATAGTGCAAAGAAACACCAGGATTGCTTAATCAACATGGCAGCTCTATCTGCAAAAGTTAAAAAAAAATTGCCCCACTAGTCTTGGCTTTATTAGGAGCATCAGGCAATTACAGACTCTGCAATAAATGGCCGAGGTTATGGCACCCATAAAGTTTAATTTGCATTCTGAATATTATGTTGTGTTCACTGAGAATGCAAAGCAGGCTCTGTGGGATGTAAGTGGCTAAATTACAGTGAATTGCAGGATTTCTTTGGTTCAGGTGAAGGCAGGAGGAGAATGACTTGCTTGTGTGTGGTCTGCCTCGACCTTTACCTCTTCAGCAGAACATACGGAGCATCGAAGCAGATGGTCCTTCTGGGCTACCCTTGGAGGACACAGAGTCACCAGATGGTCTGATGTGAATTGTGACTGGGCTGCCCTGCAGCCAATCAGATTATCTGTGTCATTTCGGGGATTAATGTAGATGGCCAGAAGACTGATCAGGTCGCCATGATTGGTGAGAAGATGAGAATGATTTAGCCAATTGCGTCGAACGTGTATTATTCCAAGATGCCCGAGTGAGAGACTGAGCTGGCATTGTGCAGAGGCTCAAATTCCATGAGGATCTTCTTGCTGGAGAACGAAAACCTATAAGTAATTGTATTTCCAGGTCAGTGAAATGGGTATAGGCATCAGACCACTACAGGAAACAGTTCTAAGCCCAAGCCTTTCACACGGCTTCCGCACACTTACCCAGCAGGTGTGCATCCGTGGGCCGGGAAGGGAGGCCAGGGCTTCGACCGAGGTCGGCAAACTTCTCTGCTTGACCGCCTGCGTCTTCTGCTCTTCTTTTCCGCATTCCTGGGCACCCTCCCCATGTCGAGGATGCCAATGAACCCAGGTGGAGCACCCCGTCGGCAGCTTCCCAGGTCGTCTAACTAGGCTGCCGTTCCACTGGGTCTGCCTGCTGCATCGTGGCCACCGGCATAATGCACATCGCACTTAGAAAGTCACAAGGAGTTCTTTTTGGGGAAAGGAGGTGGCATTTTAGGACACCAGGATAGAGCGAGAGTGAAGGAGAGAGACCGGCCAGAAGTACCTCACTATCCTTTTTTCTGTAAAGTGCAGTGGCAAGCCACACTCAAACGTGACCCCAATGGAAGACGGAGGCCCTTAGTTGTGTGTTGCTTCGGGACCTGGAGGGTGAGTGGGAAGGGCAGAGGAGGGGGACGAGAAGGCAGTGGTGCCCCCGACCTGGGGCTGAGGCCCTCAGACCGTGGCCAGGAGCTGTCCTGGCCCCTGTCACCACATCAGCGAGGGTAGGAATGGGGGGACTGTGACCTCCAAACAGGGTTCCTTCATCTCATTGCAAAGGTTGATGAATAGGGATTTACAGTTATTCTCTTAAGTTCTTAATAAGTAAAGTAACATAATTTTTTTTAAAAAGAGGGATTTGAACGAGGAATTTTAATTGTAGATATCTCATAAGACAGGATACACACACACGTCAGCAAAACAACACAAAAGTCTATAGAAATGAATGTATGAAGCACACTAAACAACTTAAAATCAGTGCTATTTAATGACTCAGAGAAAAATAATTTAGGAAGAAGAAAGTACAAATCATCCATAACCCTCCACTTGGGTTTTGGTATATCTCCTTCCTGTCATTTTGATGTGTGTGAACACGTTTATAAAAATTTGATCACTGGGCCCTGACTGGTGTGGTTCAGTGGATTGAGCTCCGTCCTGTGGACCAAAGGGTCTGTGGTTTGATTCCCAGTCAGGGCACATGCCTGGGTTGCAGACCAGGTCCCCGATAGGGGGCATGTGAGAGGTAACCAGTCACTGATGTCTCTCTTCCTCTCTTTCTCCCTCCCTTTTTCTAAAAATAAATCAATAAAATATTTAAAGAAATGTTATTATTGATATACTCAGTGACATATGCTTTTTCATTTAATATGATATATCATTTCCTTATATCATTAAATAATCTTAAAAAACAATAGTTTGATGGCTACACTATAACCTACGTAAACTTTTCCTATCGTTTTAATTGTTTATAATGGGGAATGTGTTTTCATGCTCATGAATACTATGGAATAAACATTGGTACTTAATGTAAATGTGTGACTCCTTGTGTTTCAGTTACATTTTTGGTTGTTTGATAAAAAGATTCTAACTGAATTTAAACCACAGAGATGTGGGCCATCAATCAGGGAGATGGATGGGAGCAGTGAGAAGTAGACCCCAAAGTGCGCAGGCTGGGGGATTCTAGAGCTTCTGACACACACTCTTTTCTCTCAGTCCCCAGACCTCCCTCACCGTTCTCTTTCGCTCACTTCTGTTGACCACTTTGACTTTGATGATTTTGTCAGCGAGCCTTAGCAGGCCTGGCCCCTCACACCAGAGCTGTAACAGTGGGAATTGTAAGCCACCCCACCACGCTTTTGACATTGTTTCTGTAAGTGCTTGTAGATGAACAATGTGTTTGTATAAGAATCCTAGAGCTCTGGCTGATGTGGCTCAGTGGTTTGAGTGCTGGCCTGTGAACCAAAGGGTTGCCAGTTCAATTCCTGGCCAGGGCACCTATGTGGGAGGAGGACCAGGTCCTCGGTTGGGGGGGCATGTGGGAGGCAACCAATCAGTATGTTCCTTGCACATTGATGTTTCTCTCCCTTCCTTCCTTCCCATCTCTCTAAAAATGAACAAATTGAATTAACAAGGAAAAGGGGGACAGACTCTTAGGAGAGGTGAGGGGGTGGAGGGATTGAGGAAAAAAGGACTGGTAGACCTGGACAACAGTGTGGTCATTGCTGCGGGGAGCGGGATATGAGGGGACTAAATAGTAATGGAAAAAATATAATACAGATAAAAATAAATAAATATGTATATAAAATCATTTTAAAAAATCCTAGGAACTAGCTTCAAAAGCTACAGATTCCGACCTTAGGCATCCGTGCTCCAGGAGCTTTGCTGACCTTCGACCGTGGAGCCAGGATGATGTGGAGCCAGGATGGTGCACACCGGGCCCTCACTTGCCTCATCGGAATGGACTGTGCTGCTCTGCACACAGAGACCTTTAACCCCCTCCCGTGATCTATTTGTTCTGTTCCCCTCTTCTGCCTCCACTGAGAGGTGGAGATGGGCCTTGAGTCATGAGTCCCCCCATCTTCCAGGTGGTCGGCATCTGGAAATAAAGCACTTTCCTTTGCACCAGCACCTGCCCCTCAAGTACTGGCCTTTGTTGCAGCAGGCAGCTGGACCTGCGCTCCCTTACAGACCCAGCTGAAGGCGTGTCTCTGGGAAAGGCCTTCCCCCTTAGGTATGAGGAGAGTAATTCAAACATGCTTGGGGCCTTCGAAAGGAATCGAAATGTCCTTGAAGGCAAGGACATGTTCTTTTCTAAGGATCCTTGGCACATAGCGTGTTGCCTGGTGCATGGGCATCATTTAATAAATAATTGTTCATAAGTAAGTGAGTCCATTGTTTTATCAATAGGTACTCCAACAAATTACGTCTCTCTAATGTTCTGAATCTTGGACACTCCAAGATTCAGAAGTTGGCAGTCAAGGAGTTGGTGGTCAAGGTGGTTATAGGAGTTGAAAGTTGGATGGCAGGGGGAGTAACAGAGAATGGGAATTTTCATTCAAAGGCTTGAATTCTAGTCCTGCAACAGCTGGGTGACCTTGATTGCCTGACCTCTGTGAGCCTTAGTTCCCTCCTCTGTAACACAGGATTTTTTGACTAATCCACATCCTGGTTTTCTATAAAGTTTGAATGAGGTAGCATCTGTGATGACACTTCGTAGAATTTAGGTTCCAGTACTTTGTATCATCCTTGTAACACACAGTGAATGATCCTGGTTAGAATTAGCGGAGACCATATATTTCTTCTTGCCATGGAACTCTAGCTTTCAGGCTCATGGTGTCGTGTTTATGTTACCACGAGGAAAGATATTTTAGTCATGTTGAGCTTATCCATGGATCCTCCGTCTCTTCATTTAAAAAAAAACGGAATGATTTATGCCCTGGCTGGGCGGCTCGGATGGTTGGAGCATCATCGTGTACACCAGAAAAGCTGGTGGGTTCGATTCCTGGTCAGGCACGTACATAGGCTGCATGTTCAATCCCCCATCAGGTTGCCCGCAGGAGGCAACCCTTCAGTGTTTCTCTCTCTCCCTTTCATCCCCCCAACTTCCTCTCTCTCTAAAAAAAAAATCAATAAACATGTCCTTGGGTGAGGATTTTAAAAAAAAAAAAGCCTAGTTCACAGGGTTTTGCTAAAGAATAGCTAATGAATTACAGATGCTATAAATGCCAAGCAGTGACATCAGGCTTCTCTCAGGGGCCCAGTATCGCTGAACTTTATCACATCAGTCTCTTCCACTTTCTTTTTAACTTGGCATTTAATACTGTACCTGATGACATCCCAGTCTCATCTTCAGAGAGTGGTGTAACAGAAGTTAGCACTTTTGTCATTATTCATTGAGCTGAGTTTGAGATTCCTGAGAGGGCTTAAAAGCAAGATCAGCTGGACGCAGTCGTATGTCAGGTGGAACACGCTCTTCTGAAATGGCTAACGCGTCTGCATCGACATCTGCGCTGAAACTCATCATCTGCGGCTGCATTTCCCCCTCCATTGTTTTTTGCTGTTGTTTGTTTTTTTGTGGGGGGTGGTCCAAATGCAGGGCTTTCAGCTGTGAGACTTCCACGTTGGAAGCAGTATTTCTGCAGCATGTATTTCCACCCCCTTGCTCCAAGGGCTATGCTCTTTATTTCACTTTATCCATATCCTGTCCACCTTACAAAGCTCATTTCTTTCTTCTCTTCTTTCCTGAACCTTTCTGGAAATGCTACTCTGACTTTTTCCTTCCCTCTGGGAAGAGAGTGATAGAAGCTTGAGACTGGAAGGGACTTGAGGTATCTCTTACCTCCAGCACTCTACATAATTTAAATCTGAGCCAACTAGTTAGTTGTTCGGTCTGTGTTTGAACAAACTATTGTGTCATACCCATTACATCATAGTTATTAAAAATAGCCCTAATTATCTTATAATTTAGCTCTGCTCCCCAGTGAAACAGTCATGGGCTTTTCCTTCTTGTTCTTTTATCCTTTAACATAGTGCTAAGTATATTTGATAAATTGCTTTTGGCCTCAGAAAATTGAAGAAGTTGACTTAAGCAAATAGGACTCTGTCTTTTCCCATAGCAAGAAGTCTTAGAGATGGGCCATTGCTCTTGCTGGCTCAGTGGGTGACTGAGGTTGGGGTCATCAAAACCTTTCCTGTGGATCTCTGCCCCGCAAACGTCAAAGGGCACCGTGATCACATTCAAGGTGGAATACGGCAGTAGCATCTATAACTTTTTCACAGGAGAACAACAGCTTCTCCAGAAAGTATCCATCAGCTTTATGCTTATGTCTCATTGGCCAAAGTGATCAGACCATCACCTTGCACTGCATGATTGACTGGGAAAGCTGACAATGGGATTGTCCTCTCTGCCATACCCCAATACAACCCACCTCCTGGGGCCAGGCTTACTGCCTCTCCCCAAAGGATCAGGGTTCCATAGCCAGGAGGAAGGGGAGAAGGGCTATTAGCAGGGCTACTGCCCTGGGCTGTGTTCCTCCAGGAGCTGATCATGAGACAAAGTTGTAGCAAAAAAGGGTTTATTTAGGAGGGGATCCCAGGAAGCCAGAGAATGGAAAAGTGAGACAAGGGTCCTGGCAGGTGTGGCTGAGCTGTTTGGAGGGTCCTCCCATAACCAAAAGGTTGTGGGTTTGGTTCCTGGTCAGGGCATCCTATCAGGGAGGCAGCCAATGGATGTTGCTGTCTCTCCCTTCTTCTCTGTCTTTAAAAAGCAATGGGGAAAAAAAGTCCTCAGGTGAGGATTTGTAAAAATTAAAAGAAAAGTGAGAAAGAAAGGGAAGAAAGGTAATGCAGTGTACATTAATGAGCAGGTTAGTACAGTGGGCAGCTGGGGCACAGATGTACTCAAGGCCTCTGAGAGACAGCAAAGAGCATGCCTCAGAGCTGTCCCACCTGAGAGGCAAAGAAGCTGGGAGCTCCTCCCAGAGACAGTACCTGCCCAGCACCTCCGGCTGCCCCGCTGTGTGAACTAAGCATCACACCCCTGCAGGTAGGAATGATGAGCACCCAGGATTATATAATTACATAAAGGACCTGCTGAACTGCCATCGGCCTGGCACAGCACTTATTAGGTGCTCAATAAATCCTTCAATTTGATGAACATTTTATTCAGGACCTACTAGTTACCAAGAATGTGTAAGGTAAATGTATTGCTTTATACTCAAATCTTGGTACATTTCAAAATGCAGTTTCCCGGAGGCTGTGACCCTTCCCCCTTTCCTGTTCAGTATTGGCTTGTAAACTTCTTGTTCCTATCAAAGGAATCAGTCAGTCCTAGAACATCCTGTCACCGTGCATAGTGCAGTTCTTAGGAAACAAGCTGTTTTATTTAATGAAATGCTTAGTGTTTCCATGAGTTCTACTTTGTCCTTAAGAGCAGACATTTACTAAATAGCCCATTAGTTGCTTGAAAGAATGAATACCTCTTTTTTCTTATTCTAGAGCAGTGATTTACTGCCCTGAGCTATCTGGCATTATAACCATCCTTGTTCTTTTCTTAATAATTAACATCTGAAAGTGTCTGTCATGAATACAGGTCTTGGCTTCGGTCCTGCCTGGGTTATTCTTAGGCACCCACTGTAGCAGGAAGAATGTAATCCACCTACTGTTTGACGCTAGCTTTGCACCGCTATTCTCTTGTGCCTAATGGATTGAGTTGGGCGCTGGTGCAGGGACCAGTTCACTCTCCAGTGCTTTCTCTTTCTTCTTCTCTGCCTTCACCGTCCTGCTGTCACTCACCACCGACGCAGTGGGCACTGCACTGGGCATTCCGCCTGTCCCCCACCTCCCCTACCCCTTTTCTGTGGGGGCAGACATGTGGTTTGATGGGATTGCCTGCGCCCCCAGCCCTCCAGATCCAGGGACAGGACCGGATCGGTTTATATCAATCAGATCATCATGCTGACCATGGTGATTATACGCGTCATGATTTAATCTAATAAGTGTGCCGCCGGCCTGAGGACGGAGATGATACAACAGAGAAAGATAGATCTAGGAGAATAGCGGTGAAATACAGTCAAAGCCCCATTCAGTCTGTGCCAGAAAGCATACTATTTCTAGACATTTTATTTCCATGGACCAGTAAATCCTGCTGTTCAAATAGTTTCAGTTGGATTTTTGTTACTTGTAGCCCACACATCTGTACTGAAACAAATAGCTTACACTCCTCTCTGGTTGTGTTCTTGAATTGATCCTTCCCTTTGCTCCTGGTACCCTTTCGTGAGTTCCAACTTCAGATTCTAGTCCTCTAAGGCCCATGGCCCAGCCTACCAATGTCTTCTCAAAATGTAGCCACTACTTGGCCATGAGAGCCAGTCATCCAGCTTACTAAGACTTTCCGAGGCATGGGAAATTAGTACTAAACATGATGATAATGCCTTATAACAGTAAGTGTCTCTCAGTTACGTGCTCCAGAATGGTTGCCTTATTCTAAGTAGATATACAAATTTGTAGCCAACGAAATGTTGAAGGTGAGCTTAGTTCTGGAATTGGCTTTGGTACCGCTCCCACTGCAAACCAAATTCATTTATTCTTAAACGGTGAGTGATTAGCTACGGAACCTGGGAAGTGTAATTTTCAGCAAATTATATTTCATGTAGCTTACCTTGCACTGATCTCCGAGGAGAAGTCAGTCTCATTCACAATATCGAGTCAAATGCAAATCTGTGCCTTTGGTACAACAGCTGTTCTTCAATGCATTCCAATTAGTGTGAAAAGAAGGAGCTGTGCCGGGCCACATCACTGAGCTGCAGAACTAAGCAAGGAGGGTTTTCACCATGGGGAGGGTTTTGGGCACTGGAGTGGAGGGAGTTGGGGGGACATATTGATGTGGATACCTTCAACAACAGGACCCACAGAGTCTCATTGGATGCACAGGATTAAGTGAAGAGTTGCTTAAAGACAATGCAAAGTATAGTCCTTGGATGTTGGGTGTTCGACACGGGAAAGTACGTAATTAGTTCTGTGACAAAAGACGCAAGGGAACCTTCGGAATGAGTGACGCTGTAGACACAGAAGCAAACATTGGCAGTCGGCCGAACGTATGGGTTTCTTCTTCTTTCTCCTCACCAATAATTTCATAGATTGTTGGCCTCTGATACTCCAATGCACAGAGGATAGGAAAATAGGTCAGCTTTGGCTGAAATCTGACAGCTTTTTCTCTTACTTTGGCCATCTTTTGAAACCTTGCTTGGCGTTCTCACGCGTGGTCAGAGGATATTTACAGTTTGCTCAGTGTTGTTGGAACTCTTAATTTAGAAGCAACAGGTACATCTAGTGACTCACCCAGTCCTGTTGCTCATGCTTCCTCATTCTAATTTAAAATCCAGTGCTTTTTCTTCCTTTCTGGGGCCAGTCGCTCATTCAGAGCCTTACTTCTTGCTCCGGTGATGGCTATGGTGAACGAGTTGGTTTCCTTGCCCTCTGGTCTGATTCTTCCCCATAGCATCATAGAACCCTCCTGCCTCTTCTTATTTCCAGCGTAAAATACCGCTGTCATTCCTCCTTAGTATGCATGGTCTACCGCCTGCACCCCTTCCGGACCAGGGTCCAGGCAGGCTCTGCATCCGCCCCTCATTTCTCCTTTACACGCTTGTTCCCACAAAATGCCACGTTCCTCTCATCCTCCACGGCCCTGTACCTGTCCTCCTCTCTACCTCAGACAGGATACTCCCTCCCTTCTAGTCTTCCTTGTGAATGGCTCCTCGTCCTTCCAGATGCAGCCCACCCACTGCCTCCTCCCACATCCCTCAGACTGAGATTCCCCCTGGGTTCCCACAGCACCTTGTGCTGATTGGCAGTTTCCTCATCTCCTTGGAGGGCTGGCTCTGTGTCTTGCATTTCTGTATTTTTTTAGGGCCTCCCACAGGTCCTCAGGAAAGATTGGTGAAATGAGTGGATGGATGAGTGAGGTAGATATTATGCTTTAGTTTCTCTCAGGGAAGAAGTGAATGAGTCAGACTCATACTCTGGCTCATTATGCCCGTGTACGAAGATCATAGTTGGCCCTGGTTTGGTTTTGGAAATCAAAATCTAGGCTCCTGACTGCTCAAAGCCAGTACCATGGAGCTCTACCATGCAAGCACCCCGAAAGAAGGCCAGGCCCCAGCGCTTGTCCGCACTACGGAGGCGGGTTGCCCAGCTCGATGCAAAGTTTCTTTCACCGAAGTTTTGGAGGGGCAGGCAAGGACTGCTAGCAGGGGCAGAAGTATTCTTTTGCAATGTGTCCTAATATGTCAAACTAAAATCTCTTTCATAGGATGAAAAGATTTCAAGAGATCTTTCATAGTGGATCGCTTGCTCTGGCTGGTTGGCCCAGTTGTTTGGAGTGTTGACCAAGGCATCAAAAGGTTGCAGGTTCAATCCCTGGTCAGTGCACTTAAGGGGAGGCAACTGATCGACGTTTCTCTCTGACACTGATGTCTCTCTCTCTCTCTCTTTCCTCCCTCTCCAAACCCAATAAAAATGTATTCTCTGGTGAGGGTTTAGGGAAAAAAAGAGTGGGTCCATTAACATCTTAAATTAAAACAGAGTCTCATAATACTTCATGTATATTTATAAATGTGGTAAGTAAGCAATTGCAGTAATTTTATCGTTTAACCTCCACAACAACCCAAAGGTGTAGGAATTACTATTCTACCTGTTTTACAGATGGTAAAAAAGAGGCTGGGAGAAATTTAATAATGTAGATACCTTTCCAAAGTCACACATTTCCTGGAGTTGGATTTACAATTTCAAATGCTACTGCCAGACACGGGGACTTGCGCTCCTAATTAATCACCTCTGTGAAGCTTTGCCACCAGCGAAAACCACGTGCACATCTTCTTTTTATTGATACTGTGTCAACAAAAGCATATGAAGTTTTAACTATGTAAACACGCCAGCAAGATAGGAGGCATCAAATATTTAAAACTAAGAATCTGAAACATAAGTCAATATTTAGGGGAATTATAATTCTCCTATCTGCACAAGGCAGCGGTTATTATTCTCAACAGAACGATGATAAAAACAAAGATCAGAGGAAGAGCTGGGCTGAGATGTCCAAGGTCACAGAGCATCTGAGATGGGCTTGGAGGAAGAGCCGCCTTACTCTGAAACCCTCCATTGCTGGGCCCCGGTAAGGCTTTTAAACTGGTCATAGAAACAGAGAGCAGTAAGCTTGAGGCCAGAAACCCTGTTTACGGCCAGAAGACAAGGTTGGGCCAGTGGCTGTTGCCACTGAAAGTCAGCTGCACTGGTATTAAAATGAGCTAAAAACCATAACGAGCCACCACCTCACACCCATTATATTAGGATAGGCCACCCTGAACAAGACAGAAAAATAGCAAGAGCTGACAAGGATGTAGAGAAATTAGAACCCGCCCCCCCCGGGCTGTTGGGTGAGAATGCAAATGGTGCTTGTTCACCAGCGGAGAACAAGCTGGTGGTTCGTCCAGAATTTTAAAGTGGAATTGCTGTGGGATCCAGCAACTCCACTTCTGGGTATACGCCACAAAGAGCCGAAATCAGGGACTCAAAGACATATTTGTATACCATGTTCCTGGCAATATTGTTCTCAATAGCAGAGGGCCCATCAGCAGATGAATGGATAAACAAAATCCGGTATATACATATAATGGGATATTATTTATTCTTGAAAAGGAAGGGCATTGGACACATGCTATAACATGGATGAACCATGGAGACATTTAGTGAAATAAACCAGTTACAGAACGACAACAGATAATGTACGATTCCAGTTACGTTCATAGACAGGAAGTCGAGTGGTAGCTGTGAGGGGCCTGGGTTGGGGAAAAACGGAGTTGTTTAGTGGGTGCAGAGTTTCGGTTTTGCAAGGAGAACTGTTCTGGGGGGGGGGCGACGGGTGCACAACAGTGTAAATGGACTTCTTGCCACTGAATTATACATTTAAATATGATGATGATACATTTTATGTTCTGTGCATTTTGCCACAATTGAAACTAATTTAAAAAATGAGTTAGTGAGGTGCCTCATCTGGGGTCCAGTCACGAAACCAGTCACCACTCTAATATTTCAAGGGGAAGGGATTGTGATAGATCTGGCCACCCACAGGCTGGCCGCCCGCGGATCCTGAGACCACCAGGGGTTAGCAAGAGCAGGAGGCTGCTCCGGGCCCTTGCGCCGGAAGTCCACAGGGAGGAGGGCTGTTCCCTAGTCCCAGAATCTGAGACTACACTGTGGAGGTGGGAACCCAGGGGAGAGCTGCTGTCCGGTGGGACCGCTGGGCGCATCTGGCAGGGGTGCGGCTGCTGTTGGTTCCAGGTGAGGCCCAGAGAGGGCGGAAACACCCCGTCTGCTCCCCCGCTCGCACCCTCCTGTTTTCCACCAGCGACGTCCAGGGACTTCAACTAACCAGAGGGGAGTACACGCTGGGGGCGGGAGGAGCCCAGAAATGTCGCTTCTGGGGACACAGAGCAGAACAGGGGGCAGCGGGAACACATGAGGAGGAAGTCAGAGGGCGGGCTGGCAGAACACCAGCCCACGCGGCCACGCAAAATTCCCTTCCCTCCCTTAACAGCTCTCGCAACTTCCTGTAAAGGATTTTTCAGAAGCACTCTACGTTGATTTTCTTTTTAATTTTTTTTTGCTTTTAAAACACTTTTTATTGTAGTAAAATACACGTAACATAAAATTTACCATGTCCCTGGCATTGAGTATATTCACAATGTTACAGAGCGATCCTCGCCATCCATATCCAGAACTTTTTTATCTTTCCTAACAGACACGCCGTCCCCACAGTACACCAGCTCCCCACTCCGCGTCGCCTCCTCCTGTGGGAACTGTCATTCTAATTCCCGTTGTTATGAATGTACCTATTTTAGGTGCTGCATATATATGGAATTACATATTTGACCTTTAGCGTCTGCCTTATTGCTTTAAAAAATTTCTATTGCATTTATTGGGGTGACATTGGTTAATAAAATTATAAGTAACTTTCAGACATTACACTGCTCGGAGGTGCTGGTTACTCTCAGTCAGGGCAGTTTACCTTCTGTAGGTTGCACACACTTGAACAGAGTATGAGAAATGTATCTGCACAGAGGTTTAGCTTCATGTGCAGAGACTGCCTCTCTGCAGACCAACCGAAAGTCGTCCTGAGCTCAATGGGATTCTGCTCAGTTTGGGTTTGATTTCTGTCTGTCGAGTGTGAGCTCAGATGGAATAATACTCTTACTGTGCCTTTAAACTTGGATCGGAGTTCACTTCCATCTCCCTTCACTCACCCAAATCTAGGTTAGTGCTCCTTTGCTTTGCAGCCTCAGCGCCCTGTGTTTCCTTGGAATGTGGTACTTGAAACTGTGATAACTTTTTGATGATTCACCTTTTCTTTCCACATAAGCCTGTAAACTACTCAAGAGCAAAGGCAGTACGCAGATATTTTTTCATACATATCTGCATGTGTGTGTGAGTCTATGATTGGACCTCCATCCCTAATGACTGACAAGAAGCAGTAGGGCCGGTTCCAGAGTAGGTACTCAGTGCTAAATGTTTTTGTTTGAATGAACAAAGTATTGGATGAAGTTAATTGGTTAATGAATGTGAAGACATTGGAGCAAGAGGAGTCAATCTGCCTGCGAGCTACTGAGTGCTGGGATTAGGAAGAATATTGCTGTTTCGTTAACTAATGGAGAATCAGGTAAGGCTTGGTTTTAACAAAGAGGTTTGTGAATTGGGATTTCAAAAAATCCCAATAGACCACCAGAACTGTGGAACTGACTTCAGAAGAGATGTCAGGGCTTGGAGATGAAGATTTAAAAGTCACCTTTGCAGATGGGGTTTATAGAAGAACTAGGATGTTGCAGCTTCCTTTTTCCGGCAGGTGGCCGCAACAGTGTTCCCTTCTGTCCTCTGGGCTCTCTAGGACCTTGCGACTTTCCACCAAAAAGCAGAGTCTATGTCACCTTCCCCTGAACCCGTGTGGGTCTTTGTGTTTGCCTCAACCAACAGAATATAGCAGGAATGATACCCTGTGACTACGTCGTAACAATGCCTTGTACTTCTACCTTCTTCTATTAGGTACTTTGCTCTGGAGACCAGCCACCAGGCTGTGAGGAAGCCCAACAGCCTTTGTGAGGCCCCCGTCTCCTGACCAACAGCCAACACCAACTCATCGCCCCTCTGAGTGAGCATCAGCTCCAGCCCCGGCTGAGCTGATGCCGCACGGAGCAGAGGCACGTCATCCCCACCAACCCCGTCCTGCCTCCCAGGTACGAGAGTAACATGAACCACTATGACTGTTGTAGGGCTTTGAGTTCTGGGGTGGTTCGTTCCATAGCAACCAATAATCGATATACATAGGTGGGTGAAAGAACCATAAAATTTGAGTCAGAAAGGACTGGGTTCAAATCTCTGATCCTGTGACAGCCAGGGTTGTATCCTTCATTGTTGTTACATGGACTGTGTGAACTGTAGTGCCCCGGTGTGTAAAATGATGCTATCGGTGGTGACGGCAGAGAATTACTATGATCATGGAAAGAGATGCTATATGTAAATGCCTCATGCTGTGTTTAATCTCTGTGGGATTCGCAGTGAACACTATTTCCCTGAGATGAGGAAACAGAAGTTTTGTGAGTTCTTTGAATGAAGAGCACATCTAGAATAGGTCACTTGGAGATGTATAGGAATAGAAGAGCAAAAACCAAAACCCACACAAAACAAAACAAAAACCAATGGTGAGGGAATACTCAGAGGATGAGGAAGAAATTAAGACCCAGTGGCTTCCTGAGAAGGTTGGAGGGAGATACAGGACAGAAAGCCAGCTAAGATCAGGAGCTCAAAAAGGCCTTCACTTCAGCAGTGGGGCGGTAACTAGTGACGAATATCACATCAGCGTGAGCGGAACGGAGGGCTGGACGCCCGCATGCTGAGGGACAGAAACGGTTGGTAGTTACATTTGCCGTAACTCCTCAGCATGTATGATATTCTCAAAGGACCTGAGAAGACTATTATATTTAGAAGGTATATATCACCCACCGAAATTTCGATTTCCCCACTATAATGGTCCTTCTCTTTTTTCAGGAAATGTATGCAGGTGAATCTTGCCACTCATCACCCACACTCACTGGTTTTCCCTATGCGCTCATTTCTTATGTTTATTGCTGTCTCTGTGGAGTGTGGCCTGTATATTTCATACTTACATTTAAATTCCTGGTTTTCCAAAATGTCTTGCCTAATGATTCCTGCCATTGTACATGTTGCTTGTATTCTGGTTCCAGAATGGAAAGCAGAGTGTACAGGTGAAGGAACAATGGCCAGAGGGCCAGTGGCCACGTCTAGAAATAGGAGAAGGAATTTACTGTTCAACAGATGAAAATGAAGGTTGTGATACAAACTACAGTGAGTTTTTCATCCTCACTTGATTATTGAATCCTTTTAGTATCCACTTACCTGGTCAGAAAATAGCTATTCCGTCATCTCAGAGTCTTTGAGCTGAAAGGAATTACAGGTTCTTCAATTCATAAAAAAGAAAAGGGAGACTCAGAAAATATACTGGTGCAAAGTTACAGTTATTTACCTACTTACAGCGGTTTAGTGAAATAGATACAAATGTGACGGCCGTAATGCATGACAAAAACCTAGTTTCCAAGTAGCCTATTTTTTTTTAACTGAAAATGTCATTGGCTTCTTTCACTGGTTAAAAGCACAAAATATAACAGGCAGAGGTCTGTTTTAAACAAACTAACAAGCTGTGTTTTTTTCCCCCCAAGTCACATACACACACACTACAAAAAAATAATGTGTGAAAATGTACACAAGGACTTGTATCCTGAATTAAGAGAAACAGCTATTGAAACGGAAATTAACACGATGAAGTCTGAGACACATTAGCAATTTTAAAAATTGAGTCTACAAACGCTGCATGGTACTCCGCAATACTATACTGTTGGATATGAAGGAGAAACTTGGTACATCTTCTTTTTTTTAGCAAAAATGCTTTTCCAGAAAAGCAAACCAAAACAATGTAACCAGCAGACCAAGGAGGCTACAGCTAGATATCAGAGCTACAATTTCTCGTATCTCAGATAGAAAATCCTATTTATCCAGAATCAACTAAGTTTCAGGACAAAACAGGGACATGTAACATTTCTTACTTTTCTCTGCTTCTTCCCTCTTCACCCTGTAACTCCACATAACTCTGTAAATAGGTGGCTGCTTTTCAAATTGGTCCCAGTAGCCTTTTCTTGTTTTACTTTCTGAGATGAGATGTAAAGTCATTTGTAAGCCTTCACATAAAGGGTTTTTAATATTCACCCTCAAACATTTATTTAGTCCCCACCATGTGCGAGGCACTGCATTAGGTAGGTCTTCTAAAACATACTATACAAGGGGATGAAAGATAATTTCTGGTTTAAAAAGTCACATTAGGAAAATGCAATATTTATTAGGCACTTGTAAGATAAAAAGCACTAGCTGGCACGCCGCTCTGCAAATTTCTGGGGGGCTCAATGGATGCCAGTGCGATGCTAAGAGGGCCGAGTCGGGAGTTTAATTCTTGATGGCTTTGTGCGAGGAATGTTAACTCTGCCCAACCACGTCTCAGACCCAGTCAGTTAGTTCTGCAGTGGAGCGGGGTGTGGCTGGTAGAGCTGAAGGCGGCCTGTTGACCACACAGGACCAATGAGCAGAGACAAGAGGCAGGAGATGGAGGTCTTCAGGATGGGCTCTAAGAACTCTCCCCTCCATAGTAGGCACCAGGCGGTGAGGGGGACTGGGGCATGGGACATGAAATCTGCTCATATGGAAGCAGAATTCCTTTGGGGGGAATGAACACTTCTTCCCACTTCTGATGTTTCTTTCCACTGGTAGGGAGTCCGAATAACATAACCCTTCCGTCATCTTTCTACTCTTTCCTGTCTGTGCCCCAGGAGAGGCGTCTTACCTGCCTAGTGGATCTGGGGGAAATGAACTGGGCCTGCCAGCCTCTTGGATTTACCTGATGGGATCTCGCTGCCTACGGGGCGCATGCGTGCGGCCGTGACTGAGTGGATTTGTCTGCCTGATCCAGGCGTTCAAAAATAGGAACAGCATTTGCCCAAAGATACAAGCTACCTCGTCCAGCCTAGTCTTTGTCAGCCATAAAGGGTCGCTATTTTGGCACCAGCCTTGTCTTCAACCAGCTCGGCCAGTCTGGCATTCTGTAAGGAGATTCAGGAAGCCAGAGGGCCCTCTCACACAGGCCGAATGGCTCCGATATTGCCAGAGCAGGCGGGATGGCGTGTAGAATTGCTGTGTCCTGGAATATTTTCCTGTGACTCAGAAGGTAAAGTTCAGAATCCCTGGGAATCCTGTGTCCATATACTGCATCTATTACTCGAGCTAAGAAACAGGGGTGTATTTGAACAAGTGACGGGTGGAGAAAACCTCCAAACATTGCCTCGGACAACGGTGAGGGCTTGTGGCTTAATTCATGAGCTGTGTTGCTAGTCTTGAGATCAGCAAGGTTATGTAAACATAGGACTGGGCTCAGCCTTTTTAGTCCATCCCCGAAGGGAGTAAATATTTTCTCCCTTTGCAGGCACTCTACTTCCTTTCTTCTGAGCTGGGTTAATATGGATGATAAATTTGCCCTGACTTTCCGATGAAAAGGAGAGGCTGGAGAAGGGGCCTCTGGGCCCACCACCAGCTTCCTGAAATTGTCCTTTCTGAAGTCCCTTGGAGTTTCTTTCCTGAGGACAACAAAGGCAGTCTATTTATCAGTTTCAGTTGCCACCAAGGGACCGACCTCAGAAGTGAGGCTGTTTCCCTTAGCTACACATTTCTTTGTGGGTCTAATCTTGTATCACACAGTGCCAGGCCAGCAGCAGCCGGGCAAGGCACAGTCCCTGCTGAAATATTTCCCTCGTGGTAGCCTCTCGGTATAAGACTGGTTGCGGTTAATTCAGCTTACAAACAACACACATCCCTTTCAATCAAAGAAAAGGGCTGATTCTGTTTCAACACTACCCTCTTCCCTCTCCAGCAGGGATTTGCTTACTTTGATTCTGCGATGGGTCCATTCAAATAATGTCCCCCGAATAATCTCTTTCCTGATCGTTCTCACCTGTCAGGGTTGTTGGCATACGGCAGGGGAGAATGTATGGAACACACTTAATTGCTGGTCGGCAGTGCTATTGTAGTTGTGGTTGCTGCTGTTGTTCACCACCTGAGGAAGGGAAGACTCTCGGGGCTGGTGCCGGCCTTTAAATCAGGGTTTTTTGCTGTTGTTTCATTCGCTCCCCTCCCCTCTGGTCCCTTCCTGTCCCATCCCACTGAGTCCACAGATTGGATGTTTACATTCGAGGTAACAACTACATACATTTCTAGTTTCAATTTTATTTACTATCTTCTGGCACCTTAACTCCTTGATTCCTCCTTTGTTTTGTCTCTCATCTTCCATTTTGAGAGGAATCTTCAAGTTTTGATGCTTATTTTCAACAAAGATAAATGCTTAACTTACTCAACTTTCCCCTTATGCAGCAATGAGATGGTGGGGAAGGGGGTGTCTTTATGTCCTCTACCCAGAAGTCATTTGCAGTTTTCTGTCTCTTTTTCTTAAGGCAGTTCCAAACACACCCCACGTGTGCTGATGTTTGAAAAGACTGTAAAATTAGAGCTGCGGAATTATGAATGCTATGAAAAAGGTTTTGACAACTTTTGGTGGCATTTAATTCAAGTTAAACTTCTCTCATTCAAAATAATAAGCATAATGTTACTTATTATGTAAATGAGGCGGGAAGGCAGATGTTTTTCATCCTGGTGACTTCCCTGGAGAGTAATATGTACAAAAACCGAGCAGGAGGGGCCCATGTTCAACCTGGAAATCTGAATAAGTGTTAAGCAACAGGAAGGCTGATTCCTCTGGAGCTGGTCTGTCCAGTCGGGGAGCTGAAAACCACTTGATGCTACTCACATTTAAATCAGTGGCAATGAAACAAAATTAAAGTGAAAATTTATCAGGTGCATTGGCCATAATTCATGTGTTCAATAGCCACATGTGACTGGTGGAAGAGCACAGATACAGATTTCCATCATTGTGGAATGTTCTATCGGACAAGTACTGCTAACCACAGAAACATTAAAATAGAGCCTGGGATGCTCGTAGACTCCTCCTATCAACTGGAACTTTATCCAGAGGGTTTGTGGGACCACTCAGAATGCATGTAGGTGTTTAAGACACAGGAGTTGGGATCAGGTGGCTGCTAGTTGAGTGCTACCTCCCCATCTCACGAGGATTCCCTCGAGCTAAACTTCTCGGCCTTTACATGTGTGTACATTCACCTGGAGATCTCCAAGTGCAGATGGGGAATCAGTAGGCCTGGGGCGGGCCTGGCAGTTGCATTCATACCTGGCTCCCAGGTGAAGCTGCTGATGCTGGTCTGGAGACCACACTTGGAGACTCACTGATGTACGGCGCTTTTTCCCCAGTCTTGGCTCCGCATAGTAATCACCTGGGGAGGTTTAAAAACTAATGATGCTTAGATTGCACCTGCAGAGATTTGGATTTAATTTGTCTGGGGTGTAGTCTGGGCATTAAAGATTTTTAAAAGCTCCCAAAGTGATTAAAACTTGAGGACCATCGGCAGTGATAAAGCAAGTCTAGGAAATCTGAGGACCAGAAGCACCGGCTTCACCTGGAAGCATGTTAGTTAGAAATGCAGAGACGCAGGCCCAAACCTGGTGCTGCTGAATCACAACCTGCATTTCCACAACATTCTCCAGGTGATTTCATGTACATGTAAGGTGAGAACTGCTGCTGGCTCTTTCAAGTCATAATTTACCAACCTGTGCACATGTGCTTTCAAGAAATCCTTTTGTTTATTTTTTTCAAGAAAACCTTTGAAAAGTAGTAAGTTCTGTTTGTTCCTAAAAATGCTGGGGCATGTAACTTAACCCACGCTTATGTGAAATCACTGAAGGTGTATTAGACTGTCACTGCACAGACTCAGACTTGGCAGTTTCTGCCTGCATTGTTGTGGAAGGTAGCAATAACCCCAGCCGAGTGGAAACTGGATTTTCAAGTTTAGGTAGAAGGTCAAGAATAGCCAAGTTTTCTAGGAATGACTTTCACATGTTTGCATAAAAACTTATTCAGGATAAAGTGCTATTCCCTTTTTAGGTTAATGCTTTTGATTTTAGAAAGGTCTATGCTTTTAATTCATTACCAGAGATTTCAACACAGACACATTCTTAATTCATGTAACTTTTCATTTTGCAACAATAAGATCCTGGGGGGGGAGGGGGGAGAGGGACTATAATGTCTTCACACACAAAAAGGTTTCTAAGATTGCATTGTCTCCACCAGGCTTTCTGAGTAGTATTTTAGGGGAACAGTACCAATAACAATCATAGTATTGAATGGCCAGCTATGTGATGGGTCAGAGTGACAATTCTCAAACTCCAGGGTGACAGGAAGCACTTGCAGCTCTTGTTAAAATGCAGACTCTGATGAGTTAGTCAGTCTGGGGTAAGGCTTGAGACTGCATTTCTAACGATACGTGTTGTGATGCTATTGGTCCATCCGCCACATTTGGAGTTAGATGACTCTTCCAGGACACCTTCCAGTAAACACTCCTCTCAGTGATTCAAAAAATCCAATGGTCTGGGATAAGCAATACGCATTTTCTTGAAAGTGCCGATTTGCTCATTTGGATCATCTAAACAAACGATAGACATTACAAGGTCAAAATTATTCATAGACCGTCATTAATTGAACGCTAATGGGGAAATGAAGTCATTTAAGGCAAAAGCAAAATAGTAACACGAATACCTCAAATGACAACTAGGGCAAGTTTTTCAAAATGTTGCAAGCTGTCTGTATGCTTGAAGTGGCAATTTGCATGCATAATTAGGTGCAATCAACAGTTTTGAAATGTAATATATTTTCTGAGTCCGTATTTACTTATGATGGATGCAAAAAATTTTTTCAGTGTCCCCGAAAAACAGAAGGGCAGAGAAAGGAAAATATTTGCATTTAGCAATAGGAGTCTTTACAATCACATGCCTAAAGTTAGAACAAACATAGCTGAAGTATTGTATCTTTATTTTGATTTAATCTTCATTTAAGCCTTAAAGAAACTCACAAACACATTTTGGAAGTAACAAGCATGGAAGAATGACGACTCACCAGTCAGCTGTTCCAATTCCTGTGGGAAATGACATGTAATTTTTTTCCCTACGCTGTAGAAGGAAATTCAAAACGTTATTGCACAAAGCACCATTGCACTGACTTTCTGCCTGCCTGCAGAAGGAGCGGGAAAGAACCTTTGATGATACCAAGTATCTCTTAAAGCAATTTATATAAAAACAATGAACTGAACCAGCAATTTCTTCTTCCTACACCAAGGTCTTCAGACCCGCGCTCCTTGGAGAATTTGTGTTATCTTACTACTCCCAGCACAGCAAGCAGCGGCTGGGGAGTGCTCACCACGGCCTGGGGCGCTTTGCTAAGCCCTTTATGCAGATAATCTAATTTACCATTATAAAACACATACTATAAGAATTGATGTATTACAATGTACTAAGGAGGAAATAGAGATTAAGTAACTTCTTTAAAGGCATGTAGCTCTATATTTATTTTCTTAGCACAGTACTATATAAAGGGTCATAATGTTATTTTAAACATATAGTGAATCTCAGGCTCATTTTATTTTCAACAAGTTCTCAGTTTAGACAATGATTGTGAAGTGTAGCTTTTTAGAAATTTTGAAGGAAAAGAGACAGTAATGCCATTCCCAAACTTTTTTCTTCCTAAAAGCATGTTTCCATTGCATTATCTAGATTGGCTGTCTACACCGATAAATTAAAGTGGCAAACAGTTTCTCTCCCTTCCAGACAGAGTCGGGGATTGAGAGATTGAGCTGAAGGATAAAACCCAATCCTGAGTGCCTGTGTGGCTGCCTCCGCCGGGGCAGTGTGTCTCGATGTGTAAAAGTTGTCTTAAGTTAATGCAAAGCAGTCACGAGATGAACAATGCAATTTTCTAGTTTCATTAGGCAAGTGTTATCTGTGATACATTATATGTTAGGGGAAAAAAGCCACCCTCTGCTAAGATATGCATGAATTGTTCATTTATCTCTTCATCCATTTGGGGGCATTATGAAGCTCAAAGCCCAGAACAATGGGCTTTATTTAACATTGAACAGGTTCTTAATGACCCGCTATTCCTCGCCGTGGCTGCTGGGAGGTCCCTCCTGGTTGTGCAGAGTTGCAGGAACAGTTCCCGTGAAGTTGTAAGCTACTCCCAGGACCAAGTGGTGTTAAATTTAGAAGTCATCCTGATCACCTGACTGTCGTGAGCCCCGATTTCAGAATTTCCAAGTCAACCCTTGCCATCACTATCTATCTATATTTATAGACGCAGATCACCGCCTGGCTTGGGGTCACCTCCGGAACCTCCTAGAGACCTGCCCTGCTGAGGACGCCCTTCCAGCCCAGGAGAGCTCGCCACTTGGGAGCCTTGGCGCCCAGCTGGCGCCCACCCCGGGGTACATTGCAGTAAATGCCTGGCAGTAGTGATTTCTCGCTTCTCCCTCCGCTTCGCTCATCGACCCTCCACTGCCAACCTTTACGCCAAACTCCGGCACGCTGAGAGACTCGCGTCCGCGCCATCCACGCGGGGCCCCACCCCTTCCCGGCTCCAGCCCGCGTTCGGCCGGAGGCAGGCGAGGGTAGGTCGATTTCCTGCCGGGAATTTGCTGCTGTCTTCTCCTCTTTACTCCAATTCTCGTGCTGGGCTGTGTGGAGCGTGGCTGCCAGCGTAGGGAAGATCCGGAGCTCGGACACCCGCTCGCGCTCATCGGAGTGGCTGACCCCGGAGACACGCTCGGTGGAGAGGAAGGCAGACCTGGGCCAGAGTGGAGGTGGGGGTCGCCTGCTGTTGGGGGTGGGCGCACCGGCCGCCAGCTCTCCGCATGCTCTTCTCCTTCCAGTTCTCGCAGCCACCACCTTGCACCGGTCGGAAGACCCTCCTTCCCTTGGCTCCTTTGCGTCGGGAAGAGGGCAAAGGTGAGGGGTTGGCGCTGGGTCAGCGGGCGGGGATGGCAGATTGCACTTGCACCTGACATTCCCTATTCCTGTCAGTTTCGTCTGGCAAATCCCCGCGATCTGGCTTGTTCTTCCTGTAACTTTGTTCAGAGGGTTGGAAGGGGGGGGAACACCGAGGGGCCCTAGGAGAGACTAGAAAGCCTAGAAGATCGGGAGGCCGGGCTGGAGAGCAAGTCCCCGAGCGGCCCCGGGGCTGGGCGCGCGGCTGGCAGGCGTCGCAGCTGCCGCCGGGATGCGCTCTGCTTAGCGGGACTGCCGGGGGCGCCTGAAGGCCACTGCTCCAAGGACAAGCGGCCACCCGCTCCTCGCGCTCCCCGGCCGAGGCACTGCCAGTGCCCAAGCCAAGCAGGCAAGCGGAGCTGCGGGGGAGCTCGGGGGAAAGGGTGGCGGGAGGGAGGGCGCGCAGAAGGCGGCCCCTCCCTGGCGAGCCAAGCGTGCCACGGGCAGCTGAGGAGCAGCCGGGCGCCGCTGCCAAGTCTCCGCTTCGCTTTTGTCTTGCCCTCCAGTGAATGGGAAGATGGAGATGGATGTTGAGGGAGTTTCTCCGCGCCCGGAGCCCATCCCCCGTCCCCAGGGGGCTGGCGGAGCCTGCCAGGCGCCGCCACAGCAGCCCCAGCCCCAGCCCCAGCCGCAGCAGCAGCAGCTGGCTCAGGATGAACTGCCCAGCGAGAGTGCAGGCGCTGAGGACAGCGACGATCCCAAGGCGAGACCCAACGGCGAGAAAGGAGAGAGCAAGGTAGGTCCACAGTGTTGGCGCTGTGACACCTTTTGAACAAAACCGAGGAGCTCTAGCAGTGGCTGTCACTTTAAACCCTCCGCTCCCCCCACTCCTTCCCTCGTTTGTGTGGTGGTGGGGGCTGCAGATGTGGGCAAGGCGTGAGATTTAAGGGAATCGATGGGCGATAGTGACTTTCTGAACTGGAAGGCGTGTGCAGAAGTCTGCCCTGGTTTCCGCCTTCAGCGGTATGTGCAGAGAAAAGTCTTGGGTTCGTGCGATGTGATGCCAGGGTAGAGCCCACACCTCAGGAGAGCGGTGTTGAGAGACCTCTGCTTTCTGCACAGTAGACCCAGGGCTTATGTGATGATCTAGGTCAGGGGGAAACATATGTCCTCAGGGGCTGCCAAGTGGCTTCTGAGACTCCTTGGAGGGAGGTGACATCACAACCTGAAGATGACAACAATGGGAGCAAAGTTTGCCTCTTTTGTAGAAAGGAGATCACTGCTTAACACGGCTCCAAACCGCAGGTCCTGCGCCTCACCTGGCACCCTCCTACCTGGAAAGGCAGGCACAGAGTGCCTGGCTGCTGAGGAGCCCTGCTGTGTCATTGTAGACCAGGGGATAGCTACTACTACTTGCTGTGGAAAGAGAAGTTCTCCAGGAAACTGAATTCCAGTTAAAAAAAAAAAAAAAGGTTCAAATGCTATTTTCTGGTGGTGTTGCTTCTTCTGTTGGGAAAATTGTGAATAGGTGAAATGGCATAGGCAGTAATGCCTCAGTGATATTATTAGAGTATATTTGCTGCACTTTGTGTCTGAGGACAGTCATCTTTCTCATACACACTTGGAGTTCAGTTTTGTGGAAGCTAGTGTTGTTTAGCTGTCTGTATAAAGTGTACCTGTGTATTTGTTAATACATTTTGAAACAGGCTGCTAATGTTGGGGAAAAGTTGGCTCAACAACTCAGAATATTGGAACCAAAGAAGGGTCAGTCAGTGGTCAGCACTTAAGAAAGCGCACAAGAAAATAGTCACTTCTGCTGGCTAGAAGAGAATTGCGAGTCATGAAATGCCCCTCCTAGGAGTTCGCCCTGGTCTCTGTTGGACCTTTCTGCTAGTGGATTGGACAAGTATCTGAAATGTATCGGGATCACATTGAGTGTTGCTGTTCTGCATTTGGAGACAGGCCGACTTCTCACGTTGGTATTTGCTAATGTTCAAAACTGTTTTGCATACTGCAACTGAGCTAAGGATTGAGATTGTTGTTTATCTACTGAAATCAATATTGTAATTTAAATGGCAGTCTACCAAGAAACTGGAGTTTCAACATATTCTAGACCGGACCCAGGTGCCTTATAAATGCATACAAGATTTACATTGTAAAAACTATGATGAATTTTAATACTCTCATATCCTCGGCTTTCCAGTCGCTCTCTCTTGATTTCATGAATATTTAATTCTGTCATGACTGCATATTTACTACGTTAAGTGACTGTCTGCGCTTAGTTTTAGGAAATAACCATAACTGAGCATCATATTGCCTAATTGCACAATAAGTCTCTTTTGCAGAGTAGGTGTGGGGCAATAATTAAAATACACAGCCAGTGCTGCCATTTCCATATTGTTGGTTCATATGCCCTGAGCAGGAGAAATTCCTGTCATCAGCAAAAATCTGGGCCTGTTTGTCTCCCTCGGATGCATCATGCAGACTGTCTACTGTTCCGCCGGTTGCGAGGAAGGAGGAAGGCGACACACTACCACTGTTACAGCAGGTGAAGAGACGACTGAAAGCCGGTTGATTACAGTTCGTTAATTAGCCTGTTCAGATAATTGAGTATTCCACTGATGTGATTTGCTTTATGTTTGTCTGCAATTTCTTGAGGTAAAAACAAAATACTACTTTTTTCCTTCCAGGTGTTCGCCTTAAAAAATGATCTGGCATCCTTCTCTTAACCCAGGAATCAGCTGGGTTTTAACCCTGTGCTTGTCTCTGGTCCACTCCTGGAGTTTCTTCAAAGAGTTGGAGGGCGGTTGCTGCGCTTCAGACTCTAATGACTCTTGTTGTCTTTGATGGAAACTGAGGCAGCTTACACATTGATTTTCCTTAGCAAATCTTGATGTCATTAGTGGGGAGGCCTTGGGGTGTCTAACCAAATTATTCTACTAAAAGATAAATGGAAGACAAATGGGGCTAAAGTGGAATGTGGTTTTACCAAGCTGTTTGGGGTGAGGTTCAACAATGTGAATTTTTGAACAATTGTTATTTATCTAAAAATCTTCCCCAAGCAAGGGGACTCTAAATAGGGTATCAATGGATATTAACACCCCTTCCTCCTGAAAGTGTCAGGAGAGTAATGGCCTTTATTTACTTTTCTTCAGAGTCTGGTTTGGGGCCATGATTTATTTCCTTGTGAATTTACCCCAGCTGTCTCATTGAAAAAGAGATCAGAGCTTAGCACCCGATCGGCTAGTCTCCTGAATTGCAGGTTCACGGTCATATGTCTTCAGAGAGTCTCTGAAATAGGAAGAAAGGTTAGAAAACTGGATCAGTCAAGGGATATTTTACACCGGAGTTTTGTGATGTGACTGGCGCTTTCTGTCCCCAGAATAACAATGCCCGATTCCTCTCTAGCAAGCACTCTTCGGAGAAATGTTAAGGCAGCTATATGCCCTGTGTGCTGTCATGCCAGGAATTGGGGAAGACCTTAAATCGACCATGTAGTCCTCCTTGGCGCGTTAAGGCAGGTGTATATTAAACCCTCATGAAAGGCAGTCTCCTGTCCTTACAGTGTCATCCAAAGACAATGTGGTGGCCTCCTTTAGGGACCCAGTGAGATATTTCCCCACCCATCATCTCAAGAACTTCTTCCTCATATCTGAAAAGAGGTTTCAAAACTGGACGAAACTCTTTTCTTCTAGTCTTATAGATGAAGATTAAATGGTTTCTGCCCTTGAATAAGAGACCTTCAGATCCTTGAAAGTCTTCTCAACCCCAGGTTTGATCATTCTCCAAACTTTCTTGCAGAGTTTCTGTAGGCCTTAAGAATCCCATCCTTTTAGTGCCTCTCAAAAACCCTTCTAGAACAATTTTCTTGTGCTAAATAATTCTTAGGTTGGTAGTTTTGAAACTTCGGAAATGTTGAAAGAAGTTCTCTGTGTTGAGGACCAGCATCCCTGTATCTTACTCCATCTCTCCTATCATGTTACTTATACAAATGTGTGAATTCTTCCCCTGGTCTCAGATGAGTGCCACAAATGATTCTTTCTTTTCTGCTTTAGCTTCATTTCATTCATATATATATGTTTCCTTCCTTTCTCTGCCATGCACACCCCCATGCACTGCCTATCCCACACCACGTACCATGATGTTTTATGTCTATTAACTGTGTGTGTTTATGGCCCACATGTGAAGTATCGTGATGAAATTCTCTTTTTTGTTTAGCTCTCATTTAAGCCTTGGCTCGCAAGGCTACGTTATTCTGGGTTTTGGACTAGAGAGACGCTGCCGCCCGACCACGGGTGCTTCGCAGATGACCATGACTCCAGATGCTCAGCCCAGCTGCCCCCGCCAGCGATGCTGCCCTGACTGTCAGTCTTACAGAGGGTGCTGTAGGGAATTTCTTACCCAGCCTGTCCAGCACATTTGCAAAAACTTTTTATTGTGAAATAATTTTAGATTTAGAGAAGTGTTGTAAGATAGGACAGAGTTCCCATATATCCTTTATCCTATTTCCCTCAGTGTGGACATTCCACTTAATCATTGTTCATATGTGGCAATGAAGACATTACCGCTGGTGCAACACTGTTAGCTGAACTTGCCCAGTCAGTTTTTGTTGAGCAAATGTGTAACACATTGATGCTTTCCATTCTAACCTTTGTAGGATTTAAGACTTTGTTCACACCTGAAAGGCTTTGCGAGAGAATACGTAAGGGCCAAATTTAACTTCAGGTTAACTACCCCCTTTTTTTTTCTGGGTGGGCAGATGCAGCCTGGGAAGTACAAAGGTTGAGGTCCCTGGAGCTTCCCATCACACAGCGGTGAGCCCCGTGAGCCTTACAGCTTTGGCAAAGCTCTCGAGTGCTGTTAACTTGGGGGGGGGGTGAGTCTTTTTTATTCTATCCTGAAAAACATTTCTGCTCCAGGTAAGAGAGGGTTTGTCAGTACGCAGAGGACAGCAAAGTCTCAAGTGGCAAGTAGAGGAGAAAAGGCAATTGATAAAATCAAGACAGTTCACTTTGATGCCTGACCCCTTGGGTATTTGTTCCCGGCATGAAAAATAATGGAAGCCCTTTTGTTTTTGCATTGTGTTAGCCCAGGTACCTCTGAGTCCCAGCCCAGCAGCGGAAACTGGCCCACGCTAGGTAGGGTGTCACTGTGATTAAGAATTTTGGCTTTCTGATTAAGAGTGAAATCAGAAAGACTTGCCCTTGATCTTGGCTCTTTCACTAGCTGTTAACTTCAGATAAAAAGAGTCTAACCTCTCTAAACCTCAGGGTTTTTTTTTCCTGTAAAGTAGGAATAATTACAAGTGCCTACCATGTAATGCTTATTGTATGTCTCAAATGAGATAAAACATACCAAGTTCTTGATTCAGAGCTTCCCAGGTACTTATCGCTCAGTAATTGTTAATAATAATTGTGATTATTGTTATTACTGTTTCGGTTCATGGTTCTGAAAAGGAAAATGAGTTGGGACTCCAAGTTCCCCTAGAGTTTTCAGTGGCCCAGAAACCCGGGTGGGGGTGGGGCAGCGCTGGAAGTGATACAAATGCATGGTTCTATAATCAAACCAAGATGGTATTCAGTGGCCCAGTTTCATCCTGCGGGCCTTGAGGTGCTCACATGTATTTTCCTGGTGGGCAGGAACCAGGAAAGAGTTACATTTTATCCTGACTTGTCAATAGACTGCTCCTCTCTCATCGGGATAAGCCGAGGAAAACCAGGGTGGAAGGCGCCTACTTCCCAGCCCAGGCTCCAGGAACACACGCGAGACCTTGACAAAGCCAATGCACTGACCTGCTTTAATACACATTTATGGTTTCTCAGAGGGAGTGGGTGGCCACTTTAAAACTTAAAAAAAAATGATTGGGCTACAAAAATATTGTATTCTTTAGGGCTTTTTGGTTGCAAGCAACAGAAACTGACTTTAATTTGAGCAAAAGGTATTTTATTGGAAAGCAGTAAGGCAATCAGAGAATCGAAGGGAAATGATACAGCTGGTTATTGGGCAGCCAGGGAAGCTCAAAGGTCTGAGTAGCAGGAAGTGGAGAATGGTCTCTTTAGCGCTTCGACATAGGAGAGTGAATCCCAGCCATTTCTTTGCCTTCACGTCAATGTTTGGGTGCCAGAGTCCATGGAAAGGACATCCAGTTGGCCTTGAGTGGTTCAGATCTCTCTCTGCTTCTCAGTCAGGGAAGGGTGGCCAGTTAAGCACAAATAAAGAATAATTAAATAAATAAATAATTCAGAATAAAGTAGCCTTTCTTGAGAAAGAATAGGGGTAGCAGCCTTCACCCAGCACCACCTTCCAAACCCTACACTCCTGCCCAGCTTATCCCATCCATCATATCTCATCTCACCTGTCCCGTCCCATCGCATCGAGTCCCGTCCCCTCCTGTCTCATCCCATCCCACCCCATCCCATCCCATCCCACCCCATCCCAACCCATCCCATCCCACCCCATTCCACCCCATTCCACCCCATCCCACCCCACCCTATCCCATCCCACCCCATCCCACCCCATCCCACCCCATCCCATCCCACCCCATCCCACCCCATCCCATCCCATCCCATCCCATCCCATCCCATCCCATCCCATCCCATCCCATCCCATCCTATCCCATCTCATCCCATCCCATGGGCTCTGTTGTCCTCATTGCCCTGTGGTCTGCTGTGCATGTATGCACTGGGTCTCTGGGAACTGCTGTGGGTGCCCCTACCTCATGCATCCAGTTTGCTATTGTCTTTTCTCATGGGTGTAGTCTTGGCATAGTCGATTGTAATCAGTTTCAGGAAAGATCTGTTTTCTTAGACCAGGTTGTTGTCTTCATGTGTAATTTTTTTTAAAAGCATTCTTGAGCTCAACCAGAAATATAACTGGGGGCAGCCACAGGAATAGCAGCCCTGCTAGCATATTCTTTACAGATGAGACCACATGACACTTTTTTAAAGGTAGAATGTTGACCTATCTAATAGGAAAGGTGCTGAGGGAAATGATACTGTGGACCCATGGAGACACTGGCCAACGAATGACTCCCTTTTTCTTGTTTTGCTCCCCCAGGAAGCAAAGGCACAGGGCAGGTCCCATTCATAAGCACTGCAGGCTGGGCTGGCCTGTCCCTCCCGCCCAGCCCAAGCTTCCATCTCTGTCTCTTTCCCAGGCTAGACTCCCCATATTTTCTAATTTCGATCATGTATTTATTTAAACAATAGGTAAGTACATTTTAAAACATTTATTAAAATATTCAGAAGAACTCTTATTTAGCAGGTATAGGTTTGAAAGCCAGCAGTGCTTTTCCAGCAATTCACAGGTCTTCCCTTAAATTTCTTTTAAATTTTATTTTTCAATTACAGTTTACATTCAGTATTATCTTGTATTAGTTTCATGGTGCAGCATAGTGGGTGGACAATCATATACTTTACCAAGTGTTCTCCCCCCATATTTCAAGACCCACCTTGTTACAGAACATGGGGGCCAGACAAGGACAGTATACTGATACTGGAAGGACCCCCTACTGGGCTCGATTGTCCGCCACCAGATAGGAAAGATGTCTCTCAATGTCAGAGATTTGTGAAAAGGAAAGGAAATGTTTATTTAATGCTATACAGACTTAAAGTACTGACCTAATGTCTTCATTAAAGTATCAAAGTCTTTTGGATATCCACAGATGCCCACAGTGCTTCCTTCTCCCCCACCCCCCGCCCCTAATTTGGGGTACCATAACTCTGGAAAAGAAGCAAATGTCTGTGTTTCAGGCTACTGGCACCATCAGCTGTGTCCCCATCCAGGCAGGAACTCCAATGAATCCAAAGCCATGTGGCACCTTCTCATGGTCTACTGGCAAGAGTTCTTTGTACTCATTTTCCAGGCAAAGTCTCTCCTGCTTCCCAGGCCCTGTGGCCAAAGGGAGCACCCCCGAAGCCATGTGGTCCTTTTCTACCAAAGCTGCAGGGTCAGTACTCTGGCAAAGCTGCGTGGATCTCTCTGCAAAGCTGCAGAGAGGGTAGGGTTGCCACTCCGGCAAAGCCTGTGGCAACCTGTGCTAAAGCCACATGGTGATTCTCTCTATCCCAGCTGTGGGGTCTCCACTCTGCCAGAAGCATGGCTCTCTCCCTATACCACCACAGCCATGTGGTTCACCCAGCTAATGGCTACTGTGTCTGGGTTTAAATCCCTGTGCCAATCTTCCTCTGCAGCCCCATTTCCGACTCCTCCTACAATTGGCTATACTTGCCAGCCCTCTCATATTCTTCCAGCTTTCCTGGGCTGCCATCGTGGGTCAGGGCAGGTGTGGCCCCATGTCATGGAGCCAATCATCTCCAAGCTCTCATGCAGGTGCTGTAAACAGGGGGAGTTGCTTCCCAGTTACATCTTGGGTGGAAGTCACTTTCCATCCCCCTGGCTCAGAGCATGGCCACAGCTATTCAACATATCTATGAAACCAGTTAAAGGTTATATAGATATGTTAATGACCATGCTAGAGCTTAGCCGCAAAGCTGTTGCTGTATAAAACAGCTCTCATTGGCCCTGCTCCATTTGTCTCTTCCCCCAACCCACACATATGGGGGTTGAGGGGAAGGGGTGAGCACATACTATGTATTTCCTGGACACCTTGAGTTCTGGACTTCATTCCAAATCCCTTTTTGGGGCCCCCCTCTTGGCTGCACCCTGTAACAACCTGGCATCATACATATTTGTTGCAATGTTATTAACTGTATTTCCTATGCTGTACTTTACATCTCTGTGACTATTTTGTGACTGCCAGTTTGTAGTTGTTAATTCCTTCACCTTTCTCACCCAGTCCTCTCTGGTGAACATCAGTCTGTTTCTATGAGTCTGTTCCAGTTTTGCTTATTTATTTTGTTCTTTAGATTCCACATATAAGTGAAATCATATCATATTATATTACAGTCTATTTTCTTTTTAAAGTAAGATTTATGGGCATGTAATTTACAGAAAGTAGAATTCCCCCCTTTTAAGTATACAGTTTAATGAGTTTTGACAAATGTATGCACCTGTGTATCTACCGCCCCAGGCCGGATGTGGGGTCTTCCCATCCATCCACACAGTTCCCAAAGAAGTATACAGCCTTGTGCATGTGATTTATTTTGCTTAATGCATGTATTTATTTGATATTCACTCATTTGGGTGTGTCACTAGCTCCTCTTTCTTCCTGAGCAGCATCTCATTGAATAGATGTATCACATCTTGTTTATCTGTTGATGGACATTTGGGTTGTTTATGGACTTTGCACTTTAATGAGTAAAGTTGCTATAAACACATTTTCTTTGGTGGCTATACATTTTATTTTTCTTGGGTGAATTCCTAGCAGTGGGACTGCTGGGTTATGGTAAGTTTAACCTCACCGTCGGTGCGTAATAATTCCAGGTGCTCCACATCACTGTCAGCACTTGGTATTGTCAGCATTTTTAACTTTAGTAATTGTAGTTGGTGTGTAATGACATCTCATTGTGGCTTTAATTTGTATTCACTCATGGTGTTGAATACCTTTTTATGCGCCTGTTTTCTATCTGTGTGCTTCTTTGGTGAAACGACTGATCAGATCTTTGGCCCATTTTTTTAACAACATAATGGGGTTGTTTATGATGCAGTCTATTATTTATACATGGGTTTAGGTTTCAGAAACCCTGGTGGAAGCTTGAGGAGATTACAAAGCAAGGGACATTCTGAGTTTCCTTTCTTTGGGGCTTGTTGGTGGACCAGCCTCTACTGGGTACCATGTGCCAGTCATGAAGCGAGGTAGATTCGCATTGAGTGATCTCATTTCTGCTCCACAGCAGTCCTTCAAAATAACTACTAGGAGCCCCAGAGTCACACAGCTATAAAGCAAAGGAGGAATTTCCATCTGACCTGCCCTGCTCCTACTCTCTCCTTCATCAGGCGTGACTCGAGGGCAGTTCCCCACAACTCACTGGCTGGTTTCCCTGCCCAAACCGCTTGCTGCTCTGGGTGTTTTAAAAGCTGCCCTCGGGTGAAATAACACTGCTGGCACTGACATGCAAATCAGGACATCGAGCTTAAGGCAAAGTGATACATGGTGGCAGAAAGAGACTTGACTTTGGCTGGTAGGCTCCCGGTGCAGTTTGCAGGTGATGGGTTATAGAGTTGTACAGTTCAGACCTGTATGGTTTTTTTAACCACCGTCACCCCAATAAATGCAATGAAAAAGAAATTTGTCACTTAAAGAGTGATAAAGCAGGCATACCTGTAAAAACTGAAAAAAAAAAGAAAAAGTGTTCCCAGTTTAAGTTCTGTTGTGAAAAAAAATCCTTTCCACTTCATAAGGTAGAGCAGGGAGCATCCTCCAGAGAAGTAGAAGGTGTGAAGGTTCACTTACATTCGGTACCCAGAGGTGTCCATCTCTCTCGGCTGAGTTGCAGTGCTTTGGCTACCCAGAGGGCCAGGAGAGGGGGACCCCTGGGAATAAGGTCTCAGTCCCAACTCCAGTTTTGTTCCTGCAGTCTGTGAGGACCTTGGGGACACCGTGGGAATGTGCCGGTTTGGATTCTCTTATCAGTAACGATAGTGGGTACCACACCCGAGCTTCTCGAAGATTGAATTATCAGTAGGGTAACCAGTTCGGTCAGTCCCAGGGAACCCTGGGTCCCAGGCAAATTGGGACAGTTGGTCACCCTGATTACAAGGTTCATTTAAAGTATCTGGACCATTACAGACTCTCAGGAGATGAGAGCTGTCACATTTGAATGTGCTTTGGGGCACTCGATCCATGAGTCTGAAAATGACTCATGGCATTCCAGAGCTAATGAGGCTCTCTGAGTGATTCCAGGTTCCCCAAATTGACTTAAAAAATAGTTCAAAGCAAGGCTCTGGATTTACACTGGACAAGGAGCATTACCTTTCTGAATAAATGTCTGTAGAACTTTCCAAGGCAGCCTCCCAAGGGCTAAAACCATGAAGTAAGTGTGTTTTATTTTCATTTTTTAAAGATTTTATTTATTTATTTTTTGAGAGAGGGGAAGGGAAGGAGAAAGAGAGGGAGAGAATCATCAATGTGTGGTTGCCTCTCATGTACCCCCTACTAGGGGTCTGGCCTGCATCTGAGGCACGTGCTCTGACTGGGAATTGAACCGCCGACCCTTTGGTCCAGAGGCCGGCACTCAGTCCGCTGAGTCACACCAGCCAGGGATGAAGTAACTGTGTTTTAGACTGCCAGCTGAGTCTCCCTGGCTCACTTTGGGGGAGCACCTTCACTGCAGGACAAAAATTGCCTCGGTGTGTAATTTTTTGAAAATTGCATAGTTGGTAGGGTCACTAAGGATTAGACTCATTGTTTCCTATGGGGCCCTCAATTGGGAAGAAAGTGCTCTTGTAGAGAAGTTCATGGGACTTGGGTGGTATAACGGCGGCCTGGCTCTGCCCTGTTTAACTGAAGTCCTGGCTGAGCAACATTTTCTTCGAGCCTCTGAGTTGTCAGCTGTGAAATGGGGATAATCTTACCTTTCTAAAAACTGTCTAGTCTGGAAACTCCAATTCATTAGCACATGGGCAAAGCCTGTGTAAACGTTGACACAAGTCTGAGTGTGTTTGTACGTGTCTGTGGTTTTGTTGGATAAACGGGGGGTTTCTTCCGTGGTTTTCTGTATCCTTTTTAAGGAAAGAAGCAACAAAGTATCTCAGCAGAGTTAAAGGTGGCCACTATATTACCAGCTGACCCTGACCGCTTGCTCACCAGCCCCTCTGCCTCGCTTGCTCTTTGGATGACAGTGATACTGGTTGTTTGTTTTTGCTTGTTTGTTTTATTTTGTTTTAAGCGTTTGGAGCTCGTCCACCCAGAGCCTTGGCCTAATCCATTTCCTTTGCCGGCGTTGCTCTTCCTTTTCCACCTTTGCTTCCATCTTGCTCACTAATTCCTGCTCAGCCTTCAGAATACACTTCCATACCACCAGCAAGCTTTTCCTTACTTGAACCCTGCCTACCCCATAAGGGCCTCTGCTGATAGAGTATCGTGCATTATTATTATTATTATTATTATTATTATTTAGTCTTCACCAAAGGACATGCTTATTGATTTTAGAGAAAGGGGAAGGGAGGGAGAGAGAGGGGGAGAGAAACACGATCAGTTGCACATACCAGCACTGGGGAGAGAACCCACAACCTAGGCATGTGCCCCGACTGGGAACAGAACCCACGATCCTTTGGTTTATAGGACAGTGCTCCAAGCAACTGAGCCATACATGCTGTGTCATATATTCTTAATTGTGCAGTTAACTAGTTATTGTAAGTCATGAGGATAAGGACTGGGTCTGTCTTTTCACAGCTAATTTCCAACCCTCACATAGGACGTTACACATAGCAGACCTTCAAATACATTTTTGTCGAAAAAAATTTGGTACGAATACCCATTTGACCATCTTTTACTCAGCAGCAAATACCCATTTGACCTTCTGATCCAGGATGGTCTGTGAACTTACGCATCTCACATTCCAGTGGGGGAGACAGATGCTAAATAAGTAAACCAACTTAACACATGCAACATGTAAATGAACAACTAAATAAATAATCTGACACTAGTAGCCCCTTGGGTTATCTGGCTGTAGCCATATATTTAAAACCCCCGCCTAACCATATTGATACGAGAGCATTAATGCAGAGCAGTCAATAAATAACCACAATCATCTATTTTCTGGACATGTCATCTCATGACAATTCTACTACTGGCCGCTTCCTCTACTTCCTTCTATGTCCTCGTCAGGGTTGAAGTTCCCCTCACCACGTTGGCACCGGGCACTCACAGCACAGGTGCCACCCACTCAGACAACGATAATTAATCACAGCACTCTTTCCCGATGAGTTAGCCTTGGCTTTGCAAGCAGCCTTCATTAACAATCAGATGGTCTGCAAGATGAAACCGTGGCGCCGCCCTTGCCTTAGGCACAGGCTTCTCTGAGACTGCCTTCGCCCTTGTGTGGACCAGACATTCGGTCTCCAGAACTTCCCCCCTCAGTTTCTAGGACATTTTAATTTAAATAGACACATGTGGCTATTTAAATTGAAATGTCGTTAAAATGAAATAAGATTAAAAATTCAGTTCTTTATTTGAACTAGTCATACTTCAAATACTCAAAAGCCCTAAGTTTACTGGCTACCATGTTGAACAGTGCAGAACCAGAACATTTCTTCTGTTGACGGAAGTTCTGTGGGATGCAGGTATAGACTCCTGCCTTCCCCGGCCATTGTTGATTGGAATCTCTCCAAGATGCTCTGAAATTAATTCTTTGATGAGGATGGAGATTTTACAACTTCCCTGGGGTTTGCTTAAGGATCTTGAATTTGAATTACTCACAAATAGTTTTTGAATTACCTAGATGGCTGTGTAGAAAGGCTGGGTGGAGCAATCTGTCATTCAAAAACTTTGGCTCCTGGTGTTGCTATTTTTCCTGAGCTGTTTCACTGAATCTTGGTGTTTGTCTTTGGCCATCCTAGTTCAAAGCCTTTATTGGTGGGTAGTGGAACCACTGGCTGAAGCACCATTGACTCCTCCTCTTGGCCATTTACTGAAGATTGTCTTCACACCTAGGGGATTACTAGGCTAGCACTTGTCAGAAGACAGGGGCAGAGAAATTCTTCCAAAAGCCCAAATCTAACACCATCACACAGCCCCCGTACGTGCAACAACACAGGGAGCAATCTTCCAGTTATATAATGGATAAGGAGTACTAAGTGACAAAGTTTCACCTTGAAGGTTTCCTGTTCTTAGATCCCACTCGATGAAATTCCAAGCACATTTTGATTACTATTGGTCTCATGTCTGGATATATAAGAAAAAGAGAGGATGTGGGGGGGATCTAATAATATAAAAATGGCCCGTCAGCCCTTTATATATTTCTTTTTTTATTCATGCGTGAGAAAGTGATCATTTTTAAGATTGGAGGAAGGACTGAGGAGTGCATCCTAAAAGATTCTAATGTGGGATTTGCTGTGCCTTTGTTACAGGAGCGTCAGTGGGGAGAGAGATGGGAAAACGGCGCCGGGGTGGATTTGGCGAATTTCCTTCCTGTTAGTTGGCCTGAAAATGTGAATGACACCTACCAGTGATTTAAAACTCTTTAATTTACACATCCAGTTAGCTGGAGGGACCCCAGGCACCACATTCAGCTGGTAGCGCTGCATGGGAAGGAAAGATGAGAGTGAAATTCGTGAGCTCACTCTCCTCCATCCCAGTTGGTGCCGACAACCAGCACCGGGGAGTTGAGAATACACATAGTAGAAGAGAACCGTAGTCAGGAGAGGATAAAACATATGGCAAAGCCAATACCAATGACACCTTTTTGGTATTTTTAATGTGCTGGTTAAACAAATACTAAGCACACAGAGGTACATTTGCCAAAAGTTAGAATTGTAGCCAAGGCAACCACAAGTGCCCATTAGTCATCGTGCCTTTATTTCTTTGTGTTTGAGCTAAGGACAGGAAGCCGGAATTTCAGAGTCTTGTGCACCGGGGAGGGTTCACTTTTCACCACTGGGATGTTGATGATGAAAATTGTGGTGTTTGTGACGTCAACAGCTTCAAGCAGCTGAAAACCTGGAGAGGCACAGGGACAAGGAGCAACACGGGCTATTGACCCCTGGGGGCCTCCTTGCCTTAACCATTGGGTCTTCCCATTCTCACTGGTCAGAAACGTGTGTGAATTACTATCTGTATGTTGATGTAATGGAGGCACTCAGCTCAGAGTCCCAGCCGAAATGCTGGACACCCAGGTGTCCATTTTTACTTCTGCTTTCAGCTTTCAGGCAGTTTTGGAATTCAAAGAAAGCTCCTCATGTATGGCATAGCCCCTGCATGCTGTGGGGACTCGGTATCTGCGGCAACGTCAGTGCGTCAGACTTTGCTGGCGTGCATCCCTCTCATGAAGGAAGAGGACATAGAGGAAAAAAGAAAAATCCTTGAGGGAAAAGCAATATCGAAGACCTAACATTTCCGTGCTTCTGTGATGCTGAAAATGTACATGAAGTCTTCATGATTTTGATGCCTCAATTTAATTATGGCCTAGAGCTGAGATTTGCATCTCTGAGGCCATCAAATGTAGAGCTGCAACAATAAAGTACCACCACACACTTCATTTCATTCTTTAGCTTTATTTTTCTCTTTCTTGTGTCAGCAGTCTAACAGCTATCTTCAAGAAACGAAGAGTTCTACAAAGTTCATTTCATGCCATGTTAAGGACTAAGGCCTCCCCCTTTTCAGGGCTAGATGGAGTGTCTATTTATGTAGTGCCAGTAGGTGCAGCGGGTCCTGCAGAAGTAATGTTCCAGCTGAGGATCATATCCCTCTCTAAAAAATTATCTGGCTTTCTGCTGATGATTCATCAGAAACACGAGCATGGTAATTGAATTGGGGATTTAAAAGGATCACAGGAAAACAACCACATTTAACTGTTGGCACTGCCATAAAAAATTCTGTTAATGTGCAATATGCAAGGCAATAATCTATTGCGGTGGACTCTTTAGCAAACGCAGGCTACTTAGTGTTTTGCCCTGATCAGTTACGAGAGGCTGTCCATCACTGCCGCTGAATCAGAGCAGGGCTGGAAAACACCCAGTTGAAAAGTGTGTCTCGCTGTGGATGCCTGTGACGCCTTCCACATGTTGATTAGGTTCTGGGAACCAGTCTGGGTATGACAGCACAAGATGACATTCAGAGCAACTGGCACACAGGCATTTTCGGAGGAAAGGACTGGTCTCCTTTCCAGTGTGGCGGTGATAGCTGTGACAGGACATGCAGCCACTTCATCTTGGAAGGGGCCAGATTTGGCTTCTACTTGTGCGGATGGTTGGTTTGCAGAGGTCGAATGAAATGAGCACCTTTTGGCAAGTGACAGGTCTAACTCTTCTTCAGAGCAATGTTTCTCTACTAGGGGCTATTTTGTCCCCCTGCTCCCTCCATGGAGACATTCAGTCATACCTCCAGATCTTTTGTCAACCAGGGGTGAGGTCTGGTGGCACCTAGTGGGCAGAGGCCCTGGATGCTGGTATGTATGTTAGAGTGCACGAGACAGCCTCTGACGGCAGTGAGTCATCAGGCCGAGAATGTCACTAATGCCAAGGTGGAGAAACCCAATCTGGAGAATGTTCTAGATCTGTGAGGTCTTGATTTTGCATGTACTTCATGAGGATATTATTTTCAGGGGAAAGTTGAAGCAGAAAATGTCTAAGGTGTCTTCTTGCTATGGAGTTGGCAGGCTCCCCGTATTGGTGAATTCGTCCTTTTGCCAGATCTGATTGGAAAAGACACGTCTGAAAAGAAAGTTCTCTCCACCAAAAATTTCCAAGCAGTATCTTTGCTTTTAACAAAAATGGACACTCATTGAGACTCTTTCTGTTGCCTTGAAGGTGGGAGATGGGATTTCTCCTCCCTAAAAATAATTTGTCTTAGACTGTAACAAAGATTTTTCTCCCTCAGTGCCAAAATATATATGCTTCGCATTTCCAATCCAGTGAATTCAAACCCTATAGCTGTTACACTCTTATTAAATTTTGCTACAAGCATGTTCTTATCTTGTACAATACGGATTAATCCATGCTCATGACTTTTCAAATCAAGGAAAACATTGTATCCCAAGCAGTTTACACATTTTCTTTTTAAAAAGACAATGCAAGGCTAAGAATATTTAGCCCTGTAAAATAGCAGTGACCCACTGAGGGAATCACGGAAAAAAGTGGCTACTTAAGCTTACCCATGGGTTTAAAAATTGTTAAATGCTTGCGAGCAGCCTGGAGTCCGTTTTTCTTGAGTAAGGACAAACTTGGTTAAGAAGGAAAATGCTGTTTCCTCCACTCCAAATCCTGAACGATTTCATCCACTGGATTTGCTCTTCTAATTTTTTTCCAACGAGAAATGAACCGTGAGCCCGTGTGAGATGGCCAGGGGAAGCTCCCGTGTCAGTGCAAGCATTCTGAGCCCAAACCAACGGCGGGATACTTTGTTTCAGGGGTTGGCAAAGGGCTAGATAGTAAGCAATTCAGCTTTGTGAGCCATTTGGCGTCTGTCTCCAGTACTGAAGTTTGCAGTTGTAGACGATCCACAGATGAGTGGAGGTGGTTGCTTTCCAGCGAAATTTTCTTTATAAAAACAGGCATTGGTCCACTGTGGCCCTCAGGCCCTAGGGTCCCCACCTCTGCTCAGTGAAACCCAGGCAGCTGTATCATGGGCGAATGCATTATTCCTGTCATACTTCTCACATGATGAGGATTATTTGTGGAGCCCCAACATGACCTTCAAAGACTCTAGGTTGCGAACGATTGCAGGATGCACTGAGTGTTGGTCTACACACCATCAGCAGCATAACAGGCAAAGAAGAACCCCCGCCCCCACCGTGCACAAATTGATTTTGTTCAAAAGTGGTGCACTGTTCATGGAAATTATCTAATAGGTTCTGTTAGCTTATTATAAATATACCGTGTCATTTTTAATATTTGCTCCGTTTCGGAATTAGTGAAGAATCAGGTTGGGCAAAAAAAGAAATGGGCCATTTCAGATGTGGGTGGCCCTCAGACCAGAGCCTGCTGGGGACTGTTGGTCAGAGTCATGGATCTTGCTCAACAGCCATCAGACACTGCATGGCTCTGGCCTTGGTAGCATTTGATAAGGTAGGGCACTGCCTTATTCATCTGTGTTCCGGGTCTTCCCGATGCAGTTTTTGGATATGGCATTCTGTTATTAGGTCCTGTCAGCATGTCAGCTCATGTGATGTAAGAGTGAGTAGTAGTTCCGGCAAACTCTAAAGAGAGAAATGAGCCACCAGAAATCCCTTGCTTTCTGTTCCTCAGTCATCACGCCAGTGTGATCAAACACTGTGGCACTTCCAACAAGCCAGGCAAGTCACAATATGGAGGCAGTGAGAGATTCCCCCCCCCCCCCTCCCTCCCCGCCCCAACCTCTTAAGTGCCCTCAGTCAAGAAAGATAAAGCTGAAGTAGTTTGAGTTAGTTAAAGCTGAGGGTCCTCAATCATGGTCCGGGAGAGGGTAGTGTGCCGTGTCGCACACAAGCGTGAAATTGCCCTGAAGTCTTCATTTGATGTGAAATGTGAGGCTCTTCAGAAATAGTCTCTGATTCCTTGAATGAAATATCTGTTATGTTCCTATGTTCAATTAGCCATGTTTTCTTCAATTCTACCAGTCAACACGGGCGCGTGCTCGCGTGCACACACACAGAGAAAGAAACCGTTACATTTGCTTTTCACATGATCCAGTGACAAGTTTATGAGTAAAACCTTTTTCGTCTAGTTAAAGAGAACCTGTTATACATAAAGAATGAATTTCATCATGTGACTCAGTTCAGGAGAACTCAATAAAATACTTAGGTGATGTCTGGCAGAGTCCAGTCTCCTATTTCCAGGAAGCATTAAAAAGAATTAAAAACAGACAAAGCTTTTCAGACCCAGGTAGAGTTGGCTGCTTCTTCTTCCATTTCCTTCCCTTCCAGACCTAGCTATAGGGTCTGGCAGAAGTAACGCCTCTTCAGTGTGGTTGGTAGGGTAATAATACGGGTGTAATAATTTATAGTTTTAATTTGAACATTTCACCTAAAATACTGTATGGAATGCTTGAGTGTGATATTGTTATATTACAGAATTACATGCTTGTGATTTTGTAATAAAAGATTTTGTAATAAAAAGGGGTGCTATTTGTGCCAGACCCTGTATAAATAATAAAATTAAATAAACACACACATGCTAGTGAATTAATTATGTACTGCTATGTACCAAATTACCTTCACATTTAGCTGCTTAAAAAGGGTAAACATGTATAATTTCGTATGGTTTCAGTAGGTCAGGAACTCAGCCAGCTTACGTGGGTGGTTCCAAACCAGGAGCCCTCATGAAGCTGTAGCACCCACATTCCCACTGGGGCCGCGGTGATCTGAAGGCTTGCCCGGGGCCGGAAGATCACCTTCTAATGTGGCCCCGTCACGTGGCTGGCAGGTTAGTGCTGGTTGTCCGTAGGAGGCTGGAGTTCCTTGCTGTTTGAATTTCTCCTTACAATGTGGCAAGCTGGTCTCTCCCAGAACAAGTGATCCAAGAGAAAGAAAAGTAGCAGCCACAGTGTCTTTATGACTTAGCCTGGGAAGTCACCCTCTGTCGTGTTTGCAGCACCTGCTGGCTCCACAGGTCAGCCCTGCTCCCTGCGGCAGGACTGGGGTGTGAACACCAGGAGGTGGGAATCTTGGAGGAGGGCGCTATAGCCGGTTGCTTGAAAAGATTCTCCAAATTACTACCTGTCCTTAGTTTTCATTTGCATGGAGATAGAAACTCCAGCAAAGGTCCTTTCTAAATGAATGGAGGCCATAACTAAGCTAGGCTTTCCACGTAATCAGAGATGTGAAGCATGTATCTGATGGGTTCAGATTTTTTTTGCTATTATTAACACCTTTCAGATACACTTGCTGGTATGTAGTGGATACAGGTTGTTCAATATAAAACAGTTCTCCTAAAAAGTTACACTTATGCATATCTTACTTTTCTTTTCATCTCTTGCTTAAGTGTCCCAACCTGTCTTGAGCCCAGCTCAAATCTTCCATGTAACTTTCCTCTATGGAATCTGTATACTTAAGGGAGGCTAAACCACTGTTAAAAGAAAAAAAAAAAGACCTAAAGAAAAGATGTATAATGTCTCAAACACGATAAAACGCTATTGCTCACTCATGTGCCAGTCCAAGGTATTACACTCATGTATTTCCCAGTCAGTGGTGGCTTTTCTTTGTGCACTGAGTCAGGGACCTAGACTCCCTCCATCCCACTGTCTGCCTCCCTGATGGCCAGATTGTCACTGGTATACACTTTGCAGACAGGGTAAGAGTATGGAGATGGCAATGCCACTTCTATGCTGTTGTGTAGAACGTGTCACAAGGCATTGGCTAGTCCAAGGTGGCTGAGAAATGGGATCACTTGTGGGGCAGCTGCTTCTCTTGAGGAAGTGGGGGTCTGGAGTCAAAATGGATTTTGAATATAGAAAGGCAACCATCAGTACTTGAGATTCCACACTTCAGAACGTGGTCTGCCTAGGAGCAGTGACATTTTACAAACACTGAAATTATGCATGTGTAAAATTTTGCAACAAAAGTTAATATGATGTCACTTTGTAAGTAAAATTTAAAATAATATGAACCAATTTCCACAGTTGAATTCTCAACAAGAATCACATGACTGCACGCTTGTGGCCAAGGGCATTGTAAACTGTTTACACTGTTGAATGTGAGGCGCAACTTCGTACTGATAAACATAAATGCCCACCATTCTTTTTCAGGAGTATTCTAGAATAATGGGAGGTCTTCAAGATATCAACCTTTCTATGGGCAGCAATCAGCCCCGTTTGCCCAAAGTGTTCTTGGACTAATGTTCATGGCTCCAGTGTTCACATGGCCAGCATCTAGTTGAGGTGCTTCTCAGCCATTGTTGTTAACATTGCTTCCCTAATTCTTATTGTAATCATCAGCAACACCACTTATCCAGCACTTACTGGGGTCAGGCAGTGACCTACGTGTTTTGCTTATTTCTTATCCCATTTAATAATACTCACAAAACCTTATAATGTAAGTATATCACCCTCATTTGACCATTAAGCTAAATGAGTTTTGGAGACAAATACACAGTTAATTGTGGAACTGAGATTTAAATATGTTCTATCGGGTTCATAGCTCTTGCCCTTTCTTTCACACTATCATGTATGTTAGCCTAAGAGGCATATAATGAGTATATTTGACTTTTGGGTCTCATATTTCTAGGCTAAATTAAGTCATGTGTTTCTTGATCCTTAAATCACACTGCAGAGGTATCTTGCTATTTTAAAATGATTTGTGATCCCATATATGGCCTCCTTACTTTTAAACAGTGGTGTCTCCTTTCAGGTGATGTCTTTTCATGCTCACAAGTCCTTTAAGCAAACTTCCCCTCTCTTTTTTTCTAAATTTGAGTCTCCTTTATGAATGAATTTGCAAGCATCTCAAGAAAAATGGAGTACTGGGCAGTAACCATTTTGGCTTTAGAAAGGAGACAGCAATCTTCTATAACAAAGAGTGGCAGGATTGCTACTTCTTGTCAGGGAAATTTAGAAAGAACCTATCTATTACCAATTTTAGCAAAGCTTTTTATTCTATCCCATGCTACCAGCTCTTCAGTAAACTGGCAAATAGGTTCAGCTGGCCGATATGGATTTTCTCATTTGCTGGGCTTGCAGATTCATGCTGTCTTCAACAGGTTTTTTTCTTGGGGTAGCCTGATTGAATCAGTCTTCAGAAGTGGCAAGAAGAAAAAACTTCCAGCTCGGATAGCTCTGACTTGGGATTCTGGCTCAGAAAACTTCATAACCTTGTGTGATGTTTGAGAAACTGCTCATTTTTCAGTACATCAGTCTTCAATTCTGCAGACAGAAATGATGATGCCTAAAGATTTTTTTTTTGTTCTCCATCTTTTTTTTTTTTAAATTTATTTAGTTATTTTTCAAGTTAAACAAAGCCAAAGAAATAAAAATACTCAGTACAGTGTCAGGAGACTGGTGGGTCCCCGAATAGTTATCGCTACATTAACTTTTTCATTAAAATATCAGTTAGGAACAGACTGTGAAAAATAGCTAGAAAAACCAGGGCTCGATTTTTCTCACTAAGTCTGCAGATTGGTGGCAGCTCGTGATGTTAAGGAGCTCCGTGCTCGCAGGGCTGGAAACTCTGTGATTCCCTTGGCTTCACCCTCGTGTGGGCATCTGCAGCTCCAGACGTCATATCCATGTGTGATCTGAGGGGAAGATGGAGGTGTCAGCTGTGTTTTTTTTTACTATCAGGACAACACAAAAGCTGTGCACGGACTGCCCAGCAATTTGGCACTGACATCTCATTGGCCAGGCTGTGTCACATGACTGCCTCTAGATGCCAGAGAGACTGGGGGAGTGACTCTTTGGCTTTCCCAGCTTCCACAGAGGCCTCTGGCAAGGACTCTGTGTAGAGTATCATTTGGGGATGGGGAAGCATAGGCGTAGGGCATAAGAAGTACTAAAAAGAAGTGTGTGTGATATGAAAGCATGGTGGAAAAAATGACTGCATAAAAGTGGGGCTTGAAGTTTAATGATCAGAGAGGAAGAGTGTTTGAGAAAGATGCTGAAGAACAGATGAAGGGAAGAAAAAAGAGGGGAGTTCCCAGGCAGTAGAAATGAAGTGGGGTGCAGTGATACATAGGCATCGCATGTATTTCATGTTTGGGACTTGGTAGAAACTTGGTGGGTCTAGAGTGTGTGTGTGTGTGTGTGTGTGTGTGTGTTGGTGGTAGTGATGGGGAATATTATGACTAGAGCACAGGTTGGAACTAGACTTTCAAGGGCCTCATGCTTTGTGGAAAGCAGTTTTGACTTGATCTTGAAGGTGGAGCTTTGCATATGGATGAGATAATTGAAGGAGAGGGAAGGAGTATCAGAAGCAGGTTAGCAATGATGGGGCATTGAGTTAAGGCTGGGAGGAAAAATGAGGAGACAGCAGGTACCAGAGCTGTTTATGTGGTAGACGTGACATAACTGGTCCTGAATTGCTTGAAGACTAACAGAGAGGGAGACGTTAGAAAGTCCAGCCTGGATGATGATGCCTTTTGAATGGAGAGTCCTGGTAAAGGAGCAGGCTGGCGGGGAGTGGGTAACGAGTTTGGTCTGAGATGTACTGTATGGGATCGAATGGTTCCATAGGACTTCTGGAGATGGAACGTTTCATCCTGAAGGTCAGGAGAGAGGTTGGTGGGAGATATAGTTAGAGACTAATAGCTGAGATTAGCTTTGGGCAACATATATAGTGGTGGAAGCCAAAAGTGAAGAGATGGACAGAGGACGGAAGAAACCACGAGGCAGTAGCATTCTAGAGGAGCCGTACAAAATAGAAGCAAAAGGTTTGATTCTCAGCCCTCTTTCAACTTCTTGTTTCCTGTGTCTCTGACCTGTCCGCCTTTCGGGGAGTTACCCTTTCCAGACCCCAATTTCTTCATTATCTGAATGGTTACACCTTTGTTTGTGAAAAATAGAAAGTTATCTTCCCTAAGAGAGGTTTCCAAACCTAAAGTAACTACTAGATTTTTTTTCTACTGCAAAAGCAATGTATGCGTATAGTGAGAACTATCAGACAGCACTCATAGGTGAAAATAAGAAGAGTAGAACTCCCGAATTCTACCGCCCAGCAATAACCACTGCCAGGCTCTCATTGTGTATTTTTATAGACCAGTATTTTTAGACACACACACGAACACTCAATGAAACATAAATCAGGGTATTCTGTATATACAGTGTTGTAGCCTGCTTTCTTAAATGAGACAATACATTATAGAAATATTTCTATATTTCTATTGTATTATACAATAGAAATATTTCTACAACATTTCTATTGTATTATAGAAATACTTCTACTAATACTCCTATAATAGCATTACTTTTTATGGATGAATAATAGTCTACGCAATGTATTGAGTTGGCCAAAAAGTTTGTTTAGTTTTTTTCCATAAAATAAAAGACACATTTTTCATTTTCACCTATAACTTGATTGATTTGGTTATCTTGAGTATGTCAGCTATCTCCTGCATGGTATAAGGTTATTTTTCCTCAATTAACATCTCAATTTGATCGCTATCAACTTCCACTGGCTCCCTGACCGTGGAGCATCATCCGGTGAGAAATCTCCAGCATGAAACTTCACAAACCACTTTTACACTTTTGATCAGTCACAGCATCTTCTCCATATCTGAACAAATCTTTTTTTTTCTTTTGCATTTCAGTTGCAGTTTTAACTTCTTTGAAATAATAAAGCATAATATGCTGAAAATGTTGCATATTTTCTCCCATCTTCAGTATTAAAGTGGCTACACAAAAATTCCCCAATTTTGATGTTTTTTTTAAATTCATGCTGCTATGACAGTCATAATACAATCTAACAAAATTGTTTCAAGTGAAGTGAAAGACAACTAAGTGCTACTAGAGCCATCTTCCAGGAAAAAAATCAAATGAACTTTTTGGCCAACCTAATATGTATAATTTTAAACAATCATTCCCCTTAATGTTGGACTTCTAGCTCATTTCCGCTGTTGTAAACAGTGAACATCCTTGTAGATAAACATTAGGGCAATTTAGTCGATGAATGTCAATGCTGGGAAACATCTTCAGGATAAATGCTTGGGAAGGGATCACTGGGTCTTCTGATACCCTTCGGAGAATTTCTCTCAGTTTCCTCCTACTCTCCACGTGGATCTCTCAGGGGCTCCGGGGTGGACTCCTCTTAGTCCCCTTTCAGTTAACACAAAGCCACATCTTTGCACTTCTTTGCCCGTGACTTAATTCTCATGCTGCTGAGTGTTTCCCCAGGAGCCACCAAAGTGCTTGGAGTGTTAAGGGAAAACCAGAAGGAAACGTCAAACAGAACAGCAGCTCATCCCAAAGAACAATTTGATAATAGGGGGTGTGTTTGTCACTGAAGCAGGATTAGCGGTTATCCTCTGGGGCGGGGAGAGATACAGGTTCAATCTCTCAAGTTACCTACGTGAAACATTTCCTGGTAGTGTAGGCTATTCAGCTTTGTAATGTGTTTCTGCTTCTGACTCTGGAGTCTTATCTGGAGACCTTTAAGCATTTTCAGAATGTCTTGGGACAGAGATGTTTAAGGAAACTTGTGTTAGAATGGGGTACTCCTCCTGGTGACCTCTTCAGGCTATTGCTAAGTGGACGAAGTCACTCTTCAACCTGGGAGATGTGCCATTACCCAAGGTGTATTGTACTTTGTTCAAGTGATTATCATTTAAACCCGTTTTCTGAGTATGTTTGAGAGATTCATTCCATAGAGTAGATTGAAATCTGAAGTTGTTTTTCCACTTCAGTTCCTTTGTCCATGAATAGTGCTTCTGTGAGAGGAGAGATCAGTGTTGTTTATTGTTGCGCCTTTTGTTTTGTCATAGCTGGAAGCTTTTTCTATCAATACAAATTCCAATTCTTTATGAAAGATTGGATTTAGTCACATGTAATCTGTATATCCAGGGTTACTCTAAATGACAGCATTTTCAACCTCCTGCAAAGATCACTTCAATTCTAATCTGTTTCTTCATTTTTTATATTTTTGGGCTTTTCTGAGAAATATTTTCCTGTTTTCTATTTCTTTGGAGCTAAATGCCTAAAGGAGAAAGTATAGTCAGCTGAATATTTTTTTCCCCTCTGAATGAAAGATCACAGAACGTGGCCCAGGAGATTTAGATTTCCAGGAAAGCAAAACGAGCATTTTAATTCATTCTTCTGGGACTCTTTTGCTTTTTGTGGGGGGTGGGTGCTGAGGACTTTGTGGGCCTCCTGTGTCTATCCTTTAAGTATTTTGTCAGTGAGAAGAAATTTAACTTTCTAGTGCTACAACAATGACAAAAATAATGAACACGTGGAGGTAGGAGTTTTGACGCAGGGAAATACAACCTTCTCGTGTTGGATTTTCAGCACTGAAGCCTTTATTCAGATGTAGAAATAAATTTTAAAAAGTAACTTTTTCTGCTGCTTTGTATTTCATGTGAAAAATTAAGAAACCACAACTGCCAACTGCCCACCCTTGCCAAAAAATTCGGCAAGGTCTCTAATTTTTTGTGCCCTTGACTGACTGTATTTTTTCCCAACACCATTAGGTGAGTTTGTGGTGTTCTACTCTTGAAAATCAACAGTAGGCATCAGAGGGCTATATACCCTTAAGTTAAAATGAAAATATTGGTTTGGCCAGAGGAGATCATTGTGGGAAAAACCTTGTCAATTGCTATCAGTGCAAATACGCACAATGACAAAAAATAAAAGCCCATTGACCTGGGACTTTGGAGACCTAAGGTCTGCTCCCAACTGCCTGAAATTAGCTCTAAGGGTCCCTTCCTCATCCTGGGATTTCACCTATTAGTGGAGGAGCTAGTCTGAGAATCAGGGATCCTAACTTCTCATTTATGGCATGGATAATTTACTGGATTTATTTGCATAAGCAAGACTTGCTCCTATCGTTTTGTTCCATGTATAATAATAGGAATGTACACTTCCAAATTACAGACACATTTAAGTAAGCATTTAGTATCAAGCATTATAAAATTTTCTTAAGTGCCCCTAAATTCTCTGAGTGTATGTAAGTGTCACTTTGAAACCATAAAATAAATCTGAATTTGTGAAACGAGGAAGCGGGAGTTAATGATTACTAAAATTCTGCATTTTTAAATGAATCACTTAGTGAACCAACTCCTAGGAAGCAAATGATTACTTGGTTGAGAACCCAGCAGGTAGACATGGGGCATGTGGCAAAAATTAAGCTGTGAAAGACAAAGAAATAGGAGTAGGGACCCTATCTACTGGGATTTGGCAGGTTCAGGGAAGCGGACCAGGTAGGTGAAGTGTAGGGTCTTTTAGATAGGATGTGTGTGCATGTGCGTGTGTATGTGTGTGTGTGTGTGTGTGTGTGTGTGTTGTTCCTTTCTTTTTTCTTGTTTCTTGTTTAATTCCTACCTTTAATCCTTGGCACACCTTCACCCTTTTCACCTCTCCTCTCCCACGTAGGCATCTACTCTAATATGTTGTCCTTAAAGATATACACAAAATATATCATCTTCGTTCTTGTTAATAAAGCCTGACCTCAGGGGGAACTATTTCACCAGAGCCTCACTTACGTGAGGGAAGGGAAGCCCCTCTTGACTTTCTTTCTTACCTAAGAGGGTGGGGCGAGGACTGAAGAGCATGTGTCAAGGTCTTGATCAGGGGCCCATGCAAGCTGAAATTAATCATAGAACTAGGAAATGCTTTCCCTTCCCCATATCTCACCACCTCACCACTTGTACCTCATACATGATGTCCACCATTCAACAAAAATGACAGCGCATGCTGTAAGAAAAAAAACACAGTTTGAGGAGATAAAACAAGCATCAGAATCAAGACTCAGATATGGCAGTGGTGTTGGAATGATCAGACTGGGAATCATAACTATGATTAATATGCTAAGGGCTCTAATGGGAAAAAGTAGACAAGAGAGAACAGATGGGTAATGTAAGCACAGAGGTGGAAGTTCTAAGAAAGAATCTAAAAAGAAATCTTTGAATCAAAAGCACTGACAAAAATGAAGCTGCCCTTGATGGACTCATTAGTAAAAGTTGCTGAAGTGCCTCTAAATGTCATGAGTGCATTCAAATGTCACTTTTGAAATTATAAACAAGTCTAAACTTTCTTGTTTCTGGGAAGAACTTTGCTTTTTCACCTAATGTATTTCAGTCCTGGTTATGATGTTCTTTAACTCTACCATGTGCAAGGAAGGAAACAAAATTGCTTAGGAAGAAACAGGAAAAGTAAGAGAGGATCACAAATTATGGATACATGATATGTGCAGCTAGAAGTTGATTCTGATGAAATCAGCAAATTGCCACATAGATATTATTTGGTGAAAAATATTTTTGCTGTAATGAAGAAGAATTCAGATTTTAGCATGAAGCGTTCTGACAGTAGCTGTAGAATTTGAATAGCTAAAATTGGGGAGCTGTGACTATGAAAATGAGGAGAAATAAAGTGTTCTAAAATACCACAGTATTGTCCTTACAACATTTTTTTTCATCAGTATGTTGTATCCACATTTTCTTTTTTCAGAGAAATCTTGCATTTCATGCATCTTGGCCGCTTGATTTTAATTGACAAGAGCCATTAACTATGTCTGATCTATGCAGAGATTGCAAATTAAAAACAAAGTAGGATCAGAAAATAAATATGGTAAAAGCATTTTGTAATATATTAGGATAGTAGCAAAGCACATCATTTATACCATTTTTTAAAATTGGGATCATCAAAAATATGCTCATCTGCAACTTGCTTTTGTCAATCATATATAGTGGGCATGTTTCCAAGTCATTGCAAATCGCCTCATTCTTCACCCATTTTATGGATATACAATAATCTGTCCAATCATTGTTCTATTTATGCTATCACCTATTTGTTTGTAGGTACAGTGCTTTGGTAAACATAATTACAAAGTCATGGATTGTGGAACATTAACATATTGATGGTGACTGTCAAGTTCCCTCCAATAAAGATGTCCCAGCCCCCTTTCCTCTGGAAGCCAAGTGTCTATTTCTTATATATTTGCCATCATCCAACATTATCAATCACTTCAATTTGTGTCAATCCAATAAGCTTTCATTGGTATCTGGAGGCTTTTGGCTGAAAACAGTAGACTGATGATATGCACCAAACTCTTCTCCCATCCATTAAAATTACAGAAAAGGAATATTTTAGAAAAGAATGCAACTTTAAGTAGGACAAGTAAAGTTACTGTCAGTGGCAAGAACTTTTGAAGACTATGTGGAGGATAGAAAATGGATGTGACTGGACCGATGGAGAAAACTCAGTAGAAACCGCAGTCCAGAGCAGCTTCAAACCTGGGATGGTCACCAACAGGAGTAAGCATGGCCCACGGAGTATCATCAAAGTTGTTCACTGTATAGACCAATGTTTCTAACAGCCTGCACATTTACTCTTTCCCCCTAGCCCTTATTCATCAGAACAGCTTATGGGTTATAGAACTAGGGTTAAAGAACTTTAATGAAAGTGATTTGTATTGGGAAAAATCCCAGTGAGAATATAGGCATCTGTGAGTGAGGTGGGGATGTGTACGCAGGAAATCCAGATCTCTACAACAGACAGTGCAAAGAAAACAAAAGAAAAGGCTAGTGCCAGGAAGGAAATATAGCAGACTCTCTATCCCTACAGTAATTATGGCTGCTCTCACATCCACGATATGTGCCTGTTGACATGTCCTATATCCCATTGACCTATTTAGAACCTGTATTCAGCCTTTCCATTCAAGTGAGAGATGCTTGTGTAGGCTAACTTATCAGGCTTTAAAGTAAATCCATACTACCTCTCCTAAACCACATATTCAAAAATTTGAATAGACAAACAAGGTTTAGCAGATATTTGATGAAAACCATAAGGAAAAGCCTGAGAGAACAAAGATGATCAGAGTCATGCATCTAAATTAAATAGAAATAATTAAAATAATGGGACAAAATCAAATTAGTGTTCTCAGAGTAAATCAAGAGCTTTCATGCATAAAATAGGCAAGAGTTTTTGAAAATCAAAAAGTAGATCACAGACACTTAAAAAAAATCAATGGATGGGCTAAATAATAAATTGAATGAAACAGAAGATGTTATTGGTATTCTTGAAGATAGAATCAGAGAAAGCTGCCACACTATACAGTAAAAATGTCAGAAACTTGGGAACCGGTGGTGAGAAAAGAAACAGATGTCTAGGTATTCAAGACGATTCCAATGGGAGTTTCAGGAAGAAAGAAAGAGGAAGAATAGGAAGGAGGATGTAGCTAAAATGCACTAGAAAAAACATTTTTCCAGCCAAATAAATATGGCTTTTTAGGTTGGCAGGTTCTCGGAGTTGCCGAACAGAGTGAAGGACAAGAAAATCCACTGCTAACCTACTGGATACCTGTTGCTCGTCTCTTCAGCTCTTTCCCCTTTTAGTCACTGGGACGTCCTCTGCCCTGTGCCAGAACTGGCCTGTTAATGCTTCTTAGCAGATTATTGTAGAAACTGGGGGGAGATGGACTCTTGCTCCATCTGAGTTCTCTAGTGCTTGGGATCCAGTCACCACAAAACAAAACAGGGCCATTTTTAAGGAGAGTGTCGGCCTGAGACAGAACCCAACTCAAAAGGGACCCTGTCTGAGAGATGGGATGAAAGAGAGCCAGACCTAATAACATTGTTTAAGCCATCCACATGGCCACGTCTGATTTTTAGCACTACTCCGTTGGCTTTCCATTAAGAAGAGAATGGTGTGAGATGGGTTTCTGTCACGAAAGTCATGATAAAACAAATTACTTATCAAGGTGTAAGAATTAGAGTGACATCCTCCGTTTTGTCAGCAGCCCTGGATGGTAGGAGATAAGCGATGGTCTTCACAATGCAGGGAGGGCGGGGAGAGGTCTCCAAGCTAGAATTCTACACTTAGCCAATTGCCAAACAAACATGAAGGCAAAATAAAGATTTTTTTTAGATGTGCAAAAATTCAGGAAGTGTATGAAAAGATGGTAATAGGAAGCATTTCGGCAATCTGAAAAAGGAGTAAGGCTTAAAAAAACTGAAGGAAGCTCGAGAGAAGGTCCGAGGTCAGTCGGAGGGAGAGGCTGAAATCATGCCCTCCCATCAGAAGTGACTTGCAGATTCCTTATGCGTTGGTCCTCTTGGTTCTAAAATGAATACTATCTACACATTCAGAAGACTTCTAAGTACTCTTTGTTAGTTTTCCACTTTTAGAGTCAACCTTGACTGACAGAACACAGCAGACTGACTTCACAGTCTAGTGGGGGTGTCCAACCTGTGGCGCATGGGCCACATGTAGCCTTGGACGGCTATGAATGTGGTCCAATACAAAATCATAAATTTACTTAAAACATTATGAATTTTTTTGTTTCCATTAGTGTTTGTATATTTAATGTGTGGCCCAAGACAATTTTTCTTCTTCCAATGTGGCCCAGAGATGCCAAAAGGTTGGACACCCCTGCCAAAGGCAAAGTGTCTATCGCTTAGAATGTGGTCATTACCATTGGGACAAAGGATTTGCTTTAAACAATTAGGAAATAAACATAACTCCTCTGAGTCAAACTTGGTGGATCGGTGTCTGGAGACTAAAATGACTGTGAGTCCACATTAGAAATAGGGCAAAGGGAAGATGGGGACACAGCAGTTGGGAACATCATTGTCTTTGACCTGAGCCAGCCTTCTCAGGAGGGAGGCTTTGGTGTGGCAGGTCAACTGGCTGCAATGAGTATTTGCTCTCTAGAAAGCATTCGGAGCATGAGATCTCCCTCCTAAGGACCCACCACTATCCAGAATCGAGTAAGTAGTTTCGTTACTGAGGTGGTTTTGGTTAGGAGGTGCATAATATACTCACTTTTTTTTTGATAGAGAAACAGAGGGGAAGGGAGGGAGAAAGAGAGGGAGACAAACAACAACATGAGAGAGAAACATCAGTTGGTTGCCTTAGGTACGTGACCCAACCAGGGACTGAAACCCGCAACCCAGACACGTGTTCTCACTGGGAATCAGGCCAGAAACCTTTAGGTTTGTGAACAGTACCCCACCAACTGAGCCATACTGGCCAGGGCAATGCACTCATTTTACTGGGGGGGAAGATAATATGTGATCAAATGCCTTTGTAATGGACTGGCGCTTGTGTCTTAAATATTTAAAAAGAGAAAGAGAAAGCTGAAATATTCTACTGTCATTTTCTCCACTTGAAATTGGTGTGAAAGGTCTTAGCCTCTTTTCAGGGAAATGAGAGTCTAACTCCCAAAGTGCATAAACAAGAGAAAAGAGAAACAAAAAATGCTAATTGGTGATTAAAGGAAAGGAGTTCAGTATTTTTTGACTATATGGCAAAAGCTTACATTCTCAAGGATAAACATCTCTAATGAGGTCCAGAGGCTACAGGGCACAAAGAAAATGGGATAGTAAAGACTTTTTAATAATCTAAAATAGCTAGGGAGAAATAAAGACAGTTTTAAGGCTTTTAAAACCATATTGACTCAACTGGTTGAAAAATTCTGCCTCAATGTTAGGTGGTTTCTTTCTGCACCAAAGCAAATAACTTCCTCTAAATCATCCTTTTCTCCTTCCAGTGGCAACACACAGCTACAATTTGGTGCCTTTGACTTATGATATTATAAGGTAAGGGAAATATGAAATCTCCAGGCTAGGGCTGGGCCAAGGAGGAGGAGTGGAGTCATCTCCAAGTGAGGAACCGAAGATCACAAAGCCGGGGTCCCAAAGGCACTCTGTCTGCTGCGTGTTGTCAGGGGACTCGATGAAGCCTGCACTTTTGATGGGGGCATTATGAGTGAAAGTCAGACAGGATGAAGCACAGGGAAGGTTTTAGAGATTGATGTGTTTTTGAAAAAATGAATGAGCCAAGAAACCTGCTTCTAGAAAGGAATTCATTAAGCAGAAACAGCACTCAGTAAAAAAGGACAGGGGAAAGAAAATGGGGAAACAGAATAGCCTCGTGTGGCTCTGATGTTGTGCGTGCTAACGCTGCTAGGTTGATGATAGTGAATGAGCTTGTAAGAGGAAACATTCTGGAGATTTGTAAGTAATACCACCTAAAATAGTTTTTGGAAGCATCTGTTAGTATATGACCCTCCCAAATGAGCAAACATATCGATAGACATACAGATGGTCCCTGACATATGATGGTTCTACTTAGGATTTTTCAGCTTAACGATGGTGTGAAAGAGATATGCATTTAGTAGAAACCATACTTTAAATTTCAAATTTTGATTTTTTCCCAGGCGAGCAATATATAGCATGATACTCTTTTGTGATGCTTGGCCATGGCAGCGAGATAATTTTGCCCAGCTGTAGGTTAACGGAAGTGTTCCGAGCACGTTTGAGGTAGGCTAGGCTAAGCTATAGTGTTTGGCGAGTTTATGTGTATTAAATGCATTTTTGACTCATGATATTTTCAACTTACAATGGGTTTATTGGGATGTAACCCCATCATAAGTCACAGAGCATCTGTATTTGATTTACACAGAAAGACTTGGAGTCTGTTGAGAGAAGGGGGCCATACCCAAAATAATAGCCAATATTTAGAGTCCCTACTCTGGGCCAGGCACTGTGCTAAGTGCTTTTGATGTAGCATCTCTTTTAATTTTCATTACAGTCTTACAAAGTAGGGGGCCGCCTACAGATGAGGCTTTGGGAGATTCAATACCTTGTCCAAGACCTCACTAGCAAGTTGCAGTCGTGGTTTGTTTTTGTGAGCTTGGGCCACTCTAGCAAATACTACAGACTGGGTGGCTGAAACAACAGACACTTATTTCTCACAGTTCTGGGAGCTGGAAAGCCCCAGGTCTAGGTGCAATCAGACTTGGTGCCTGGTGAGGACCCGCTTCCTGACTTACAGACAGCATCCTTCTTGCTGTGTCTCTCAGTGCGTAAGTAAGCAAGAAGGGAGACCTCTTCCTGTTTTTCTTTTCTTATCAGGACACCAATCCTGTCCTCATGATCTCATTTAAGCCTAACTGCCTTCTAAAGGCCCCAAGTCCAAATACCATCACATTGGAGGAGGAGGTTAGGACTTCAAAGTGTGAATCTGGGGGCATGCAGCGTGCAGCCTGGCTTTTGAACCCATACTTTCTGAGCTTGGATCCATGCTCCGAACTACTATGTTCCTATTATTATAGCATTTTGACTCAATAAATGGTAATTTTATTAAGGCAAGAAGGAACATATAACCTTTAGGTCCTACATTTCTTTTCACCTCCATATTAACTAAACTACTAATTAGTAAATGAAATAACAACTACAGTTTCTGAGGACTTAAGTGAACTGTATCATCTCATTTAATTACATTATCAACCCTAGGAGGCATGAAATAAAATGATGATGGGAAGCAAGTCAGAGCCAGACAGCCTAGGTTCTAATCCCAGCTCTGCATTTACAGCTGAGTGTCCTTGGCAAGCCTTTTAATTTCACCGAAACTGAAGTTCTCCATCTATTAAGTGTCAGCAATAATACCATCTTCATCATAAGGTGGTGAGACTTAAGTTGCTGAGCAGAATAATGTCGAGAACATGCTAATTGCTTGCATGTTACTTTTCTTTCCCTTGTTCCAATCTATAGGTGAGAAACCTTAGGTGCAGAGAAATTAAGTCACTTGCCAAATGACTGTATGCATTTGTAATATTTATATATACTACTGACATAGGTAGCAAAGCTGAGATTCTAATTTCCATGAGCTTCAAACCTTAGTCTTTGCTCTTAAGCCCTCTGTTCTCACGCCGTCCTAGGGTCTGGCCTCACAACTCTGTTTTCTAAGGATGCTTCAGGGTGTCTCCCCCTCCAGTTTAAACTCCAGCATGGATTGCCTGTGAGCAGGGCGCCTGGTGAGCCTGGGCGCATCAAGGTTAAGGCAGTGAATGAATTAGGAAATCCGCACTGTTGCAGGTGACCCATTTTTAAAGATCGAATTTAAAAGCACTTTGTCTTCAAAGGAAATTGGATTAAGTGAAAATGCTCTGTTTTGCTTAAACATGGACCATCTATTTGAAGAAGCATTTAGAATATTTTATTTCCACTGGTGGCTCGTTCGTAAATGCAGGGCATTAAGGAAGGGGGCAGAGCTTTTAGTTTTAGTGACTTTGAAGTGAAAAAAAAAGCAGTGGCACGATAGTTGTATAATCCATATCCAAAGTGCAGACAAGCATGAAGAAGTACAAATAAAGCATGTCCTGAATTGTTATGTTCAGGGGAATAGCTTTTTAAGGTAGTATTGAAGGGCGATGTAATGAGCCTTTTATAGGTTAACAATATGACCTTAGGATTTTATTTTCTGTAATTATTTTCTTTTAAAAAATACTCTGGGATACTGTGGGATACTAGAGGACCTGAGTTGTGTAACTGGTACATTTAACTAAAAGGAAAAAGGTCTAATTGATTCAATGGCACTGTCTAGAACTTTCTGCCCCAAACTTACTGGGTATCTCATCACAGGATAGCATTAATTTTGTGACTTTGTCGCATTCTGAACTCAATCCCAATCGGCTCAGAACACTAATTTCTCTGAACACTCATTTGTCAGTGGTTTCTTCTCCTAGGTCATAAAGTAACAAACTCCTGACCCTAATATTTAAAGCCAGAAAGCTGACTGATGGACATACAGCCAACTGTGCTTGTCCTCAGCCAGCCCATCATCGCTCTGTAGGCACAGACAGCGAATGCTAGTCAGCTGGTTGTGAAGCAGTGACCAGCCACGAGGAGTGAGTTACCTGATTTAAATATTCAGTGGCATGGGGCTAAGATAGTTTGTTACAGCAGTTTTGCCAAAGGGTGCGACACCTGCCAGTAGGACCAGATGCCTTAAATAGCACTTGGGTGGCACTCTCCCCTCCAATTGCTCTGTGTGGCCTCAGCAAGTTGCCTGCCTCACTGTGCTTCAAGTCCCATGTCTACAAAATATACGAATGGAGGGTTTAGCAGAGGCCATGAGAAACTGTCATCATCTTTACTATTCATGCTTCCATGGCCCAACAGGCCCCTTCACACAGAAGTCACTGTCTCCTTACAGTGGCTTTACACAGCTCTGACTTTAAAAGTTAACTCACAGAGGAAAATGTTTTCCCCGGCTTCTAAGTTCTCATAGGTTTCAAGTAAAGAGAACAATGATCCTGGAGCTTTTATTTTTATTTTTCTAAGAATGTCCATGGCTGGAACTGGAAAGCATTATGCTAAGTGAAATAAGCCAGGTGGTGAAAGACAAATACCATATGATCTCACCTTTAACAAGAACTTAATCAACAAAAGAAACAAACAAGCAAAATATAACCAAAGTCACTGAAATTCAGAACAGGCTGACAGTGACCAGAGGGGAGAGGGGAGGGAATTTCAGGGGAAGAAGGGAAGGCTTTGCAGAAATAAGTACGAAAGACACATGGACAGTAATAACAGGGGGCGGTGGAAATGGGAGGGAGGGAGGTGGGTTGGGATGGGGGTAAAAGGCAGAAAACTGTACTTGAACAACAATTAAAGTAAAAAGAAAAAAATCAATAAAACATGGGGGAGGGAAAGAATGTCCACATAGCCAGGTTAAAACGTGTTTAGGTTCTCTTGGTGTTGGTAAAACACATAGCGTTCCACCAGAAATCTGTAGAAAGGGACCCAGTCTATGCAAATCATCTACTCAACTTCCCAAAGACTAAAGTATCCTCATTTGGGGTTTTTTCTCTTTCCCTTAAATATATGCATGGAGGTAAAAAGCACCACCTTTTTTTGTGTTTCCCCCAGTTCGCTTCACTTTCCTGTGGCACAGAACAGAGGGCAGGTGTGAACTGATAGGACAGCCTTCGCTTGCAGGGAAAAAAGAGTGGAGAACCGCTGAGCCTTCATGTTACCGAGTCAGTGGATGGTCACTGTCACCCACTTGATAACCATGACAGCATGGGCAGTATGTCATTCCGCTGCCTCTTGGCTTTAGCTTTTTATTAGAAAACAGCCTTTGCATCACCTGTAAATCTTCTACCTCTTTTGCCCCATTGGCCTCACACTATGTGCTTAGAAGCCATTATCCTGTTTGGGGTTAGGCGTGTGCGGGGTAGGGTATGATCCAATCTCTTCCAGGAGAAGGAAACCTATTACCTATGGTAATGTGCAGTCGGATTCATAATTTAGTACTGTATTTTGAACGTTTGCGGGCCATTTACGTTTTCATTCCAATCGAGGAGTTAAGAGTTTCAGAGTAAATCATTTTCCTGTTATAAGTCTTGACTTCCCAGTGTTTTCCCTTGATGTCTCTGAGAAATGTGTGATCCTGGATTAGTATGAAACCAGGTACCAATGCCTGGGTATTAGATATCACACAGGTGCATTAACTTTTTATGAGGTGAAGCGGAGCCGCAAAACATCATGTGTGTGCATTTGGGAGAGGATTGTTTCTGACGGGTGAGTTATGGTGACTGTGTTTTTATCTGTACTACTAGAGTTGGCCTGATTGGATTAATGCATTTTAGGCATGCAAACCTGAATTACAAAGAAGAGAAATATGTTCTCATGGCAAGCAATTCTTTGTAGGTAATGGTGTAACTGTGATTTTTTAAGCTGTTGAAATATACTCCAGATGATTGGAAAAAGCTTATATTTCTCCATTCCCCAGGATACTAATATGCATATCTTTAAAAGGAAGTAGAATCTAATGGCCTTGCTAGGACTGTCTGGAGTTGATGGGACCCCCAGCGCCATCAAATCACGGGCGCGCTAAATGTGATTAGGAGCTGTCACAATACATTTAGGCCTCATCGGTTAGAGAGAGAACCGGGCCAAAGGTCATTCTCTACAGCAAAGTGGGCATTTAGTGCTTTTATTTGCTCTAATGGTAAATGATAGTTAATGAAAATCATTTATAAACCTTGTCCAAACCAGTGTTTCTCTCCTGAAAGCGGCGGCCGGCTGCCTCTCGGAAGGACTGTCGTGGCAATACGGTTGACGCCATGTGATAGTAATTGGGCTCAGAGCTTAATGAACTCCATGTCTGGCAACTCATTTCCCCCAAGTGGGAAAACAGGCAGAGGTAACAGCTCTCCCTGAAGGGAACCTGGGCTCCTGCTTCCTCTCATGGACCTTTGTCACTTCGCACTTTGAAGTGGAACATTAGCACCTTTGAAATGGTGTGCCCAGTCTGAGGCCTCTTGTGCTTTTGGACGGTGGTCGACACATACCCTAATGGTGATTAATAGCCATTTCAAGTATCCTAGTGGTTTCAGAGGTCATTCATTCAGTCTTTATGTAGCAGCTTAATTGAAATTTTATCCTTCTTACACACCTGGCATTTGTTTTGATGTAGTCACCGCACGTTGATGAGAAATAATTTATTTGGCATTCCTTCTCTTTCCTCAGATATCCATTTCACTCCTTTAAAGTTTTTCCCACTCATTGTACTTCTTTCCCTATATTGTGGTAATGATTCTTCTGGTGAAATCCAAGCACGAAGCTTCCTGAGGGGAGGGGCTTCCATTTCATCCGTTTTGTTCACCTGTTAGTGAACGAACCAGGCCACGGGCTCTTTCGGTCCTTTCATTCATGGGTGTCTGTGCCAGGGAACGTCAGCCGCTTGAAGTAACTAGTATTGGAATGAAAATGTTTCTGAAGACTTTCAACAGTCAGCAGAAGACTCAAAATTCGGGATAGTTTATATGGAACAGCTACCAATAATGAACATTTACTGAGTATTTACTGTGTGCTAAACCCTGGCCTAGGCTCTTGACATGAAGGAACTCATTAAATCGTGGCAAGGACCCTCCATAGCATCTCCCCATTTTACAGGTGGAGAAAATGAGAAACAGAGGTTAAGTAACTCATCCAGAGTCAGGTACTATTCAGCAGGGCCGCGCCTAGCCCAGGTGGTGCTGTGTGTACAGATTGGGAAAAGGCTCTCTTGCCCGGGGGGGGGCACCGGGTGGGAACCCCAGCTGGCACCTGCCGTGTATCACACCCCCCACACCACCTGTGGGGCAGCCCTGCTAGTGAGTGACAGGTCCCAAATTCAGACCTTGGCAGGTGAGCAGGAGAACATTTGGGATGGAAATAGAGTGTAATCTCAGCTTTTCTAGTAGCCACATTTTATTTATTTTTTCTTTTTCAGAATTATATTTTATTGATGATGCTATTACAATTTTTCCCTCTCTGCCCTCTGAACTCTCTTCCACCAGCACCTCACACTCTGTTAGCCAATTCCCCTACCATTGTTCATGTCCATGGGTCCTGCATATACGTTCCTTGGCAACTCCATTTCCTCTCCTGTACTTTACATCCCCATGGCTATTCTGGAACTACATATTTGTACTTGTTTTTCTTTTTTGTTCATAGTTCAAGTACAGTTGTCTCCATTTTCCTACCACTATTTTCCCCCTCTCCATCCATCCCCACCTCCCACCCTCAACCCTACATCCCTTTGGCTTTGTCCATGGGTCCTTTATACGTGTTCATTAAAAAGTAAACAGAAACAGGCAAAAATATTTTTTCAGAATGCATTTTATTTAACCTAATAGACCCCCAATTTTTAAAAATATGTAATCAATATAAGAGTTATTGAGCTATTTTACAGTCTGTTAAGTTTTTGTTATCTAACCCTCGAAACCCTGTGGGCATTTTACACTGTGGTGCTTCCCAGTTTGGACAGAGCCACATTTGGAGTGTCCCGTAGCTTCAGGTGGCTAGTAGTTTGGACAGCACAGTTCTGGAAACTCAGGTCTTTCACCACCACCCACCTCCTCCAACCCATGCTGGTTCTGAAAGAATAAGATGAATTTACTCCAACCATCCTCAGTTAAGAAAACCTTATTAGAAATAATCAGGTAGATAAGAAATTCTGAATATGGTTCCCTCTGGTTGCTCTCAAGGTAATTATGGTAGCTTCATTTTTGCATACAAAGGGCGTATCCGCACTGTTGTTAACATGGTCACGTCTCAGTGCCACAGAGTCTGAATGTCTGCATTCATGCTGTCAAATTCTGTGGGTCCTGTTTGCTTTCCTTTTGCCATTCCTTCTGTCCTTTACATGTCAGTGTAGAATGGGTAAAGAACTTGAAAGGCTATAAGACCCAAATCAAAGACCTTTTCAACTTCTCAGCCTCTCTCATAACAATGTAATGTGAGGCAGAAGCTTAACATTTCTGGATGGCTGGTTCAAGGATTTTTGATGATGCTTTTATAACTCTGTAGAGTTAGACAAAGTTACCAGAGGCACAAAAAGACAGGCATAGCCCAGATTCTCATCTCCTTGCAATGTCTGCTAGCAAAATGTAATGAATTAAATTTAATTTATAGCAATTTTTCTTAGACTACTTCATCAGGCTTGGTAATAAGGTATGAATCAGACTGAATGTCATCAGTCTGTGAGTGGTCAAATCATTTTGGAGCATGTTCAAGATTCTTTTGAAACTCTCTGGGAAGTGATGACATCACATGAAAGGCTTCGTAGAGCTTTAATTACTAGTCGATTGCGACGATTGCAGTCTGGGAAACCTGCCATATGACGGAGAGTGGTTCGTGGGTGGTGTGGCCTGGTTTCCTTGAAGCAAGGACAGCTGTGAATAGGGTAGCATTTGGGGAAGAAGACAGACATTGGAATCTTAGGTTTGTAATGAGCTCTTTTAGTTTTCTTATCAGTAACATGAGAAAATGGCCCCTTCTACCTGTGATCGTCATGAAGAACTAATATGAACTTATGTGAAGCATCAGCTTTGTATCTAGCAGACAGCAGATAATCCGTAAATGTCAGCAATCATCATTACTGATAGATCTGATTGGCATATCTTTTTAAGTTGGTTATACTTTTCTTCCCACCAAGACAACTTTTAACACATATGGTTTACTGTTAACAAAAACTGCCTTCTGTTATGACTCATGGCATGATCCCACTGCATAGCTTGTGCTGTTAGAAACATAATAGTATCTTTCTTAGAAAAATAATGAATTGAGAAATAACCAGAATAAATTAAAATAAAGGTGATACTAATTATGTAGAATTATATTGGATAAAAGTAGAACTTTTTAAGATCATAAAAATAGAAAGATTGCTAAGAAACCAAGAGCGTATACATATGTTCTTTGCAAAATAGTGCTAAAAGATTTTATGACCTTTTTTTCTTACCTTTTTCCCCATTTGTTTTTTTCCCCCCTTCCCATCCATTTCTCCTTTCATTCTACTTCCTTCCTTTCTTTCCTACAAGGAAATGGGCTAGTTGGTTACAGGTTTGGGTGAGAGGATTTGTATATAGAAAGGGAGTCTTTCGACTATAAAAGTTTAACTTACAGCTCACAGTGTTTTATGTGGATTATGGTTGTGGGGATATTTTTATTCAAAAATTCTATTACTCCGAGTCACCAAGGTCTGGGTAATGGGTGCATGAAGCACTGCTAATCTAAATTCGTATCTGTTACTGAGCTCTTTGGAGGAGCTACCAAATACCTTTAAAAGAAGGGTATGCATTCTAGGGTAAGAGTCAAGGAAATGCAGACACGGAGGGGAAGTTAGATACTTCCTCAGTTAAGAGCGTTTGGTGCAAACAACAGATCTCAACTCTGTCTAAGTTAGGAAATAGAAAGGGAGTTTAGAAAAGGGATCCTGAGTAGAGGGCCAAAATGGATAGCTCACCGGAGAAGGATGCTGGGCCACAGATTAGGAATAGGCAGCTCCTGGAATCCAGCCACACGATCTAGATAAGTTTCATCATTTATGATCTTGTGCCACTTTGCTCTAGATTGGAATTCCCAGTAAAGTGCCCAGTGGCTGAAGCTTGGTTTACATGGCTGCCCCTTGGATTAGGTTGGAGTGTGCCTGGCTTTATAATTCCACTAGGACTGAAGTAAGTACCTCTGGACGCTGAGCAGCCAAAATGGCCAATCCATAAATGTCCACTACAGATGCAATTTTTGCTTCGGAAAAACTGTCATTAACAACTGCTTCCATTTATCCTAATTTTCCTGTAGCTCTCAATAATCCTGACATTCTAACTCACCTTGCTTCTTTTCATAGGATCGAAAGTTCTTCTGCGCCATAGCCGACTGTCATGTCTCTGGTGCTTTCTTGTCCCAAAGCTTTGACCTTCCGTGTTAGGCCGCAAATTCAGCAGCTGTTGAAAACGTCTCAGTGGAATGGTGCTATTTTCTCCTGCTAGTTTTTCTTTTCTCTATCTCTTATGTGCCAAAAAAAGCAAGAAGAGAGACAAAAAAGAGCAAAATATCTTCAGTTTTGGAGACTGCAGTTGTAAGAGCAAAACAAAACACAAGCCATGATCGTCTTTATGCACTGAGCTTCTATTGGCAGTTAGTATCTTAGTCTTATCCCCCTTTTCTTATTTTCTGCATTCAAAACTACTTTGAAAACATACGTGCACAGCCCTGGCTGGGTGGTTCACTTGGTTGAGCATCATCCCATACATGAAAAGGTTGCAGGTGCTATCCCTGGTCACGGTACATACCTAGGTTGCAGGTTCAATTTCCATTCAGGGCACACATGAGAGGCAACCCATTGGGATGCGTACAGTGTTTCTCTCTTGCATCGATGTCTCTTTCTGTCTCCCCCTCTCTCTCTCCCTCTCCTTTTTCCTCCCTTCCCCTCTCTCTAAAATCAATAAGCATGTCCTCAGATGAGGATCAAAACACACACACACACACACACACACACACTGACATGATTATAATACTCACTGAAGTGAATTTTCTTAGTCTAGCAAGGAAACCTGATCAGTGTCTCTGTAAGTCAACGCCCATGGATGGTGTCAAACAGGATTGTGTGGTTAATGGACACAGCGGAGAGGCCTGCAGGGTGTTGCCCACACAGCTCTTTGAGGTTCTGCAAAGATTACTTTGACATTTTAATGTAGTGTCAATGCAGTGGAATTCAGAGAGCATTTTACATGATGTTAGCCACATAATAGGAGGTCAATAAATTCACATTTCTGGTTGATTGATGCAGCATCTGTAGTGTGTAATTATTCATCCTTCAAGACAAGGATTCGGGTCTAGCTGGTAACAGAAGTTGTGAAATACCATCATTTTCTTTGAGTTTGTTGCTTTGATTCTTTTCCTCCAGAGGAGATTGCCATTCAGCTATTGCTGCTGGTATGGGTGATTCTCAGAGGAAGGATCTGAGGGAAACTATAAAAGAAACAAGCCCTGTTACCGTGTCAGTTCCAAGTGGCTCTGCGCTCTGAGGAAAACAGGCCAAACTCTAAACTGCGACAGGAATTCCTGCATATGTCCCCAAACTTTTAGCCGTGACCGGCAGAATATGGCTGTGGTGTTAACCGTCCATCATCTATTGATCTTTCCTCTTTCCTCATGTTTTTTTTTTCAGGTAACTTGTACAGATTTTGAAACATGAGTGTGTGAACCTACATTTACAGAAGGGGGGCACCGATAGGTTTAAGCTCAGAAAATTGAAACTACGGGTGAAAAAGAGATTGATTATTGGAGACCTAACTTCAAGGAGGTTATTTTGATCCCCTACCTACACATGAATCTGGTAGCTCTCTTTCAGTTGCTAACGATAGAAACCCCAATGTAATCAATTCCAGAGAAACCAAATAGGTTGGCTTGCAAGTCTTGAAAGTTCCGCAGTAGTGGGGTTCAGGGTCCGTTGACTTCAGGGCTCAAAATAGAATTTATTTTTTCTTTATTTCTTGGCTCTGCTTTTAGTGCATTTGCTTGATTCTCATATAGCTTCGCCCTTTCTAGTCACAGATGGCTGCCACGCATGGCATCAGGTCTGTTAAGAGGAGCGAGTTTCCTGTGAGGAAGTCCCAGCAGTCTCGCTGGCTCAGATTGGGTCATGCATCTTTCACTGGGTGATTCTTTGTGGCCAAGGGAAATATCAAATCTTAATTGGCTTTGGTCTGGGTTATGTGCCCCATGCCTGGAGTTTGGGCTTGCATTCATTCTCAAACTCTCAAACTACCTCCAAGTACATTCCATTGGCACACTGAATATATGTTACCCCATTTAATGCAATACAGATAAAATAATAGGACATAATAAAACATTAATAGCCCTGGCTAACATGGCTCAGTGGTTTGAATGCTGGCCTGCAAACAAAGGTTGCCAGTTCAATTCCCAGTCTGGGCACATGCCTGGGTTGCGGGCCAGGCCCTCAGTTGGGGACATGAGAGAGGCAACCAATCGATGTTCCTCTCTCACATCGATGTTTCACTCCCTCTCTTATTCCCTTTCTACCCCTCTCTCTAAAAATAAATGAAAATAAAATCTTTAAAAAACATTAATAGTGGTTGTCTCTTGGAACGGCCTTGTAGGTGATTAAACATTTGTTTTTGTTCTTTTCATGGTTTCTAAATTTTCAAGTGTGAGAGTGTAAAATTTTTATAAGTAGAAAATTACCTTAATTGTCATCACACCTCAGTAGTAAAAGAACTCTAGTATTAAATTCTTTAAGAAAATAATTTAAGATTTTTCCCTCCTACCTTGTCCTTTGTGTTTTTTACCTTAGAAAATCTTTCTCCCTAAAAGTCATTTACCTATATCCAATCATTTCTACATTATTTCTCCAGTCCATTTGAAGTTATTCGGTTGTGTGGTAAAAGGAGAGATTCTAATTTGATTTTCTTTTTCCAAATTAACAAATTTTCAGACAATAGTGGTTAAAAATTTCATTCCTTCTTCATTGATTTGGAAGGCTTACTTGCTTATGCTTTAAAAAAAGGAGAGAAGAAGACATCCTTGCCAAAGTTCTTTTGGAGAAGTTCTCTCTTGTTGACTTTATGTCAGCCAACTTCTAATGGGTAAAGAAGAGGGAAAGTAAACCTAAAGATTTATGAAAACAGGAGAGAGTGAGCTTACAGGGTTCTATGGCCCCTTGAAGGTGGCACCACTATCAAAAAAACCAAAGCCCTAGAATCATGTGACAGTACCATTTCTTTCCCCAAATCCTTCTTCCTACTGTGTCATCTGTTACTGTAGGAAAAAGCGGCCAATCAAACACGGGAATCGGTTTTGTAAATGCTCTGGAATAATCCATAACCAGCCCTGCCAAAGTCACATCTTGTCCCACGTGGCAAACTTTACAGATACAGAACTCTAAGGAAGACATTCATTGCTGTCCAAAACAGTCCATGTTTCTGCATAAACAAGACATTTATTGGAAATATGTTTGAATCATTCCTATATTTACGGAGTACTTATTTTGTTCCGCCAATAAAGTTTTCTATTTCAAAGCATAATCCTCACCATTTTGGAAGAGTTTGGGGTATGGTTTTAAAATGGATGATTTTTCAGTGTAATTCAGATATAAAATCTTATGAATGATTAAAAGGAAACTTTCATGGAATCCCACATAGTAATGACCCCTAAAAGAGAAAATTGCAGTGAACATATGTTGGTGATACAATCAGGGAGGATATTTGAGGGCTTGGTAATCTTTCAGTTACCACGTTAAAAATCATACATGGAATGATTTCTAAAGTTATTTCAATTTAAGAAGTTCCACTGAGGTCAGTAGGAATCTTGCTTGGGAAGGGCTGCAATTTTAAAGATAATGTTTAATATTTTGTACTTATCCAAGTCAAAGGATACTGTGGATTTTTGCCAATAAAAGACTGTAGAATTTTGTTTAGTTCAAAATCCTCATGCAGTACCCCCATTCTAGTTCACCACCATCGTTAACTTAATTTCCTTAAATTACTTGTCATAGAAATATCAGTCTTATTTTTTTTCAGATTAATTGCATGTCATGTCTCTCTCACTTTGTAGGAGATAAAATTTCCATGAATGGGCTAGAGTTTCCTCTCTTGAGATTTGTGGGCTGAATTAGACCATCTGCCTAGATATGTTTAGCATCTATTTAAATGTTTTTAGAGTCTGTTTAATTGATAATCAAGACTCAGGCCTGTTGATTAACAAATTGGTTTCTCTTTTAGTGAACTGTGTTTCCCACACTAAAAAGCAAAATCCACTGCACCAAATCCCAGAACTCAGACGAAATTGCGTGCTTGAGGTCAGTTGTCATGTTACCTTTGAGTCTCTATGATAAATATCTAATACATGTCAGATGCCCTCCCCCCACCCTCACCTCAGGAATTGGAAATAGAGAGGCCATTTCACATCTCAGTTGGGCATGCTAGAGTGAGTTCATGATCATATTTTATTTTGGCTTTATGGTTATGAACTTGGACTTGAGCCCATGTATAGGGCTGGTAAAAATAATTTTAGAAATATTCCATTCCTCCTTGTTCTCGGGCCCAGCTGTGCTGTCACGATTATTGACTCTGTATTGGATTTTCTCCTTGCTCCCCTGCTCTGTCAGCAGGGACACTGGAAAATCTTTGGAATCCACTAGTTTTTTTTTTTTTTTTTTGCAAGAGGTGCTGTGTGCTTCTGAGAACAAGGTCATCGTGTCGTCATTAACCGAAGATTATTTGTTGTAAGTACTTATTTAATAACAACTAAATGCCAGGAAGTGCATTGTTACTTGGGTCAAAAATTATTTAATGTGTATCTCTCTCTGTTCCTCAGTAGGAACATTCATCTGTTTGTTTTCCTCTTGTGAGCCAGAATTGCTGTAATTTTAGCAACCCCAGCGCAGAGCTTAGGACCTTTTAAATACTTGTTGCAGGATTCAGTCCGATGAATAAGGAACCCAGCAGAGAGACGGCACCAAGCCTAATGATGAAGGGGCCCTTCTCTGGGTGAAAAAGGGGAGATGATGTGATCCCTTGGATGGCAAGACAACTTTTACTCTTAGGATATGTTATAGTTAACGCTGCTTCGAAGCTGTGTACATCCACAAAGTCACGTGTGGGGTCATTCGTGAGATGGAGTGGTTGATGGGGAGGAGTTGCCACAGACTCAGGGCTCTCACGGGGCGGCTGTCATCAGAGAGCTAGGGCAAAAGGACTGCTATTTCAGGACATTCACAGAGGCAGGGAACCCACAGAAGCAAGCTTGCTCTCAAATTTAGACTTGATCTCAGCAGCCACAAGCTTCTTTCTGAAATAATTACCCAAGTGAATTTTGCAGAACTGGTGTAAAGAACAAATTCCCATTAATACAGAACTTCAGCTACTTATTTTACTGTAAACAAGCTGAGCCTTGTCATATTAGGAAGAAATGTAATATATTTCTAGCACAAAATGACTATATGCTACATTTATTTATATGTTAAGTTAAATGGAAATCAATTTTATTCTTAAAATAAATATATATTCTTTTTTAGAACACTGAAAATGTTTATATATATATATATGAATATGATATTCAATTTGTAGGGGATGAAAAACTCGTAATTTTAATAGTTGGTACAAAAGTTCTTTTTAGTGAAGACACCACTTTTACTTAAGAAATAAAGTAATATCTAAGATATAAAGTAATAAGAAATATCTAGGGAAACTTGAAGCCTTATAGGCAAGATCCATAAGAAAAGTATTAAACAAGTAGATACATGTATTTGTGTTTGTAGTGAACAAGAATGGGAGTGGGAGAGGTGGATGAAGGAGCGAAGGTGTGTAAGTAGGCAGGAGGAAGTGAATGGGACAGACCACGTGGCAGGAGGAGGGACTCTACAAAGAGAGGTGTCCAGGGAGAAGTGCTCAGTGTTAGGTTGGCTGAGGGGTATATTAATCGGAAGTAGTCTCATCCTGGAGTTTATGGTGTGTGTAAGTAAAGTCTGCCTCACATCCCAGTGCATGTTTGGGGTTCTGACAGTATCTGAAATCCATAACTGGGCTGGCACAGAGCCAGGAGAGCTGTTGAATGGGGTAAAGTCTCAGATGAGTTGTGGAAGAAGTATGGCGGATCCATAGTGACCTTGAGGCAAATCCCCTAGGATTTGAAGAAGATCTCTGGAGGATATTGGGCTTTCTAGAGGTCAGGAGAAAAGGAACTGGAGCCAGTTTTATCGTAATCAGAATTGACAGGATGGGTGAAAGGGTGAGTGAGTGAGTGGAAGTGAAGAAAGATGCCACCAATGGAAAGGCCTTGCTTGGTTCACTTAGAGTTCTACGGCCCAGACTGTCCACCCTTCCAGGGCAATGGTATAATTCCGGCCAAGCTTATCACAAGAAAAATATGGGACTGGAGGGCAGTTTCTGGTGCAAAGGAAGATCCTCATCACAAACCCACTCAAACAGCCAGGCCCCACTGAGTGAAAATATCCAGTCCTCTTGACAACCCAGCTGTAGGGTCATCTAATACCACGTGTCTTGTCCTCTTCATTCCAAGGAGACAATTTCCTTTAGTGGCTCTGTGTGTGATCATATAGCTGCCAGTTTGGAGGGAGGGAAGGAGGGATGAGTAGAGGGGAGCAGGGAGAAGAGAATCTTCAACATCTCTTGTCTCTGCCCTTATCTAAAACCCTCTCAGGCCAGTTTCCTCAGAAACACTTTCTGGGGTATCCAAGGGTGCAATTCAATGTCAATAAGTTAAGTTAATTAACTTGAGTTACTGTAAAAATAGGGTCAGTTGTTTATTCAGTTGCTCCTATTGCTACATATTGCTGCAAAACAATAGCTTCAAATTTTTTTCTTCTACAACTTGCTATACAGGCTTATTACCAAACATCACCAAAATCGATAAACTTACATTAAAATACACATTTCAGAAATATTTCGTAGATATCTGTGTGGGTTTTTAATTGTATGCATCTTGATGATTCTATCTAGGAACAATCTTATTCAAATTTTTTACCAATGGAGAAGTTCTTTGGTGCTCCCCTGGTGCTGCGTAGGATTCATTCCTCATAAAAGGAATGTAAGCAAGTGCTTGTGGTTTGATGATCTGTTTGGGTCCGCAGTTGTTCTGCACATGTTACTCCTATTATTGGGCCCTTGTCGCAATCTGCTTGTGTTCCCAGAGGTACATGGCATCCTTCTGGGATGCACAGTAGACAGAGAATAAACCCTGGTGAATGGCATTCAGCCATGAAGCTGATGTTGCAATGATGTACTGTATAAACTCTTAGCCTAGCTCTCAGTTTCCCAACACTTATGTTGAATCTTGACTAGACATTTTGAGACCATAAACAATGCCATTTCCTTGTGGACTTTGAACTACATGATATCCTGGACAGAGATTTTAGTGGATTGATTATTTAGTGGAGAACTAGAACACTGAGGTTGCTAACAGCCAGACTCGATGGGTTCGGATGGCTTGCTTGCCTCTTACTGGCTGAATATCCTTGAAAAGCTGCTTACCCCTCTGTGCCTCAGTTTCCCTAATTTATAAAGTGGGAATAATAGCAGTCCCCACCTTCTAAATTTGACGGGGGGATCAAACAAATGATAGCTCTGAGCACAGACCTGACACATACCATACATGCCATAAAAGCATTAGCGGGTATTGTTGTTATCATTAGTAGTGAAAATCCTCAGTGTTGAATGTGGTGAAAGTCCGAGTGCAGCTGTTTTTCTCTCCTTTTATTCAGAAAGTCTCCGTAGTGTTTTTCTGGGCAGCAACTTGCTGTGAAAACTGGAGATAGGAGTGCAAATTTAGGGATTTCCCTGAGTGGCACTAAATAACAATAGCCTTCATCTGGCTCCTGGAAGCATCCACAGGCCTGGGATCAGGGCTGCTCTTGTGCTAAAAGCAGAAAGGCCTGACCTTGTCCAGGATCTCCCCACCTGCGTCCATCATTCTTTGTCTGGCTGCAGCCCGAGTGGGCACATTTATCCATTTTGATTAGCAGACGAATCGATAGTCAAGCATACAGACTCCCTCAGGCTTAGTCCCAGAGCTGTCTTTGGCTTATGGCGAAGGAAAATATTCTTTTCCTCCCTTTGTATCATTTCTTACTGAACCAGACTTTGGCTGAAGTGCCTTGGGGTCTTAATACAGGGCAATACATCAAGAGAGGGCACACATCGCTCTAATGCCCGCACCCCCTTCCCGCCTGTAGATGATTTAAAAACTCCAGATCCACTAAATGATTTGTTCGGTTGTTTAATAAAGGCTGCAGTGCCACAGGATAATGCCCCAGAAATGTTCTCGGCAAATGCAATTTAGTGAGGCTTCAAGGATTCTCCATCATTGGCGTGATTTTGACTACATAAAGAATAATCACAGGGGACTCACATGGTGAGGCATTCAAGGTTTTTTCATTGAGCACTTACTATATTCGATGCCCTCCCCATTCAAAGTGCTGGGGACCCAGAAAGGTCCCTGCTTTCCTGGTATTTCTATTCGATTGTGGGAAAGGAGAGGCTCTGCCTGTTTTCCGTTTGCTACATCTGCCCTCCTCAGCCCTCAGTCCGGGAGACTGACTGGAATGCTTTCTTTAAGGGGCCAGCAAACTATGGCCCATGGGCCAAGTCTGGGTTGGTGCCTATAGTTGTGTGGCCTGCAAGCTAAAAATGATGTTTGTACTTTTAAATGGGTGAAAAACATCTAAAGAAGGATATTTCATGACGCGTGAAAATGATACAGAATTCCAATTTCAGTGTCTGTAAATAACATCTTATTGGCTCACAGCCATGCTCACTGGTTTACTGTCATTTACGGCTCCTTACTGGCCTAAATCAGCGTATCCGAGGGCCTGCCAAAGCGACCCTAAGGCTTCAAAAGCCTGAAATGTTTACTATCTGACCCTTTACACACAAAAAAGTGATGAGCCTTGGCCTTCATTCATAAATCCCTTACCCTCTTCTCACTGAGTTTGAAAAATGGGGAGCTGCGTTGGCGCTCAGAGGGCAGGTATGATGGAATCGGGGCATCGCTTCTTAGCTTGCTCTTTGATTCAGTCGGCTGAATCACCTACCAGCTAATCCTTGAAATATAAAGCTCTTTCCTTCTCTCTGGGCTAACCTCTGCTGTCTCTGCTGCCCCTCCACGCTCAGGGCTACTAATGTCTCTCCTTATCCTCCGGGCCTGGCGACGTCCCTGTCCCGCGGCTTCCCCACACTCTGCCTCCACTTGCGTCAGTGGCCCCTTTAGTCGGCTGGTCCTCCCACTGCCCATCTGGTTTGTAATATCTATTTCCTGAGACCCCTATGGGTCAAACAATGATAAAGAAATAAGTCAGAGATCAAGATAACTTTGGTGCTGAAAATAAAATATTAAATAGAAAACAAATCTGATGTGAGAACAGTGTTGGAATGCTAAGAAGAAAAGAGCAAGGAAAAGATCTAGGGAAGGGCTACTGCATGAAGAAGAGGCTGGTGTAACCTTACGAGTGGAGTGTTTGAAGTACAGAGAGGATGGTGAGTCGTGGGAGGGGAGTGAGAGACCCAGGGCCAGGTTAGACACAGCGAGGGTCTCTGTTATCAGTGCAACAGGAATCTTTAAACAAGGATAGCGTGACTCTGATTCATGAATGTACAAAATCACTCTAACTATTGTTTGGGGAAGGAATTGTTTGGTGGCAAGAGTGGCTGGACAAAGAGCTGTAACAACGGCTGGTTATTGTAGGGAATGGTCAAACCCTCAACCAGATGGCCGTATCTTGGTGCTGTTCTGGAATCTTCCAGGGGAACTTCGGGGAAGTCGCCATACTTCAATCTGGAATTAAGGAATGTTAGAGTTCCTAGGTAGGACGATGACGATTGAACTTAGATTTTATTAAAGTTTGGTCCATCCTACTTGACTTTATATTGCATCTCTTTCCTTTATTTCTTTGGCAGATAATGTCTTGTTTTCTGCATTTATAGCTCTTTCTAAAGCTTTAAAAGCCATAAGCTACACTCTCTTCAGACAGGAAGGGATAAAAGCTAGCTTTTCAATTAAAAAATATCTGATTTCTGTGAGAGCAAAACAGGAAAAAAAATTGGGTTAACATAAGCAGTTTGTGAGTGTGTTTCAACTGCCCTCTCTGGTTTTAGTTGTGTTCTCTGTATCCCCCTGAACTGTGACTTTGGGCTTCTCAGTCAGGGAACTGTGGTGAACTTCCGTGTACTATGTCCAGCGCTCCAGCCATATTCATGCACAGCCCATGCCTTATAAAGGCTGCTATTCATTCCCCCTGCCTCCCTCTCCCTACCCCTAAACACACACACACACACACACACACACACACACACACACACATGTTCACTCCTAGGGATGTAGTAAAATTGGATCTTTGCTGGCTCTTGCAATTGCCTCCAACATCCTGGAAGAGGGAGATGTCTATCAGCTGAGATCACCCGGTGTGGTCAGTGGAATTATTTTGTTTCTTCCCTTCCTGACTCTCTTCCACATTGTTCTGGGCATGTCTGTGCAAGAGATTTGGCCCCTTTCTCAGCCATCAGCTTCCTGCTGCCTGTGTCAGCCCAGAAGGGATCCTTCTTCACCACCTTGGGCAATGAAACCAGACTCTTCAACCCCCTGCGGGTCTACTTGGACTTTTCTTTCCTCACAACTTCTGTGTTTCACTTAGTTGTGCCTCTTGCCTGTGGTACAGTTGGTGAGTTATTTTGGTAGGGGCTACACATAGTTTAAGACAGAACCATATGTCCACTTCATTCATTTATTTAGCAGATATTTATTGCATGCCTAATATGTAGCAGGTCCCATGCTGGTGAGTGGAGATCCTTTGTCCTCAAGGAGCACACAAGGCCATAGGGCAGCTGGACCCCTAAGCCAGGAATTACAATTCAATGTGGTAAGTAAAATAGAACGGCGATGGTTATTATAGAGGCAGAAAAGTGCCGTGGTTGACATCTCAGATGCTGGAACCATACAGCACTGTTTCAGATCCTAGCTTCACCATTAATTATCTCTAGTTTTTTGGGCAAACTCCTTAAACTCCCTGTATCTACTTTGGTTACCAGAAAAAAAAAGGCATGCTGTAAGAGTTAAGAGGACCAATCTAGCAAAACGGCTGGAAGAATACCTAACATATAGAAAGTGCCGAATAACCATTATCTGTTTTTATTACTATCCCCTCATAATCCTCATTGCATTAAGGTTTGAAAAGGAGAACTTAATGTGGGCTAGTTACCACTTACAATCTGGAGAATTATTCAGAGCCATTAATAAGAAGCCAACTTCTGGTTCATGAGATTATTGTTAGTGACTAAAATTACAGGGTTGACCCCTTAAAGATACTTTCAAAATATTCCCACCCTTGAATTCACATTTTAGATTCAACCCTTCTGTGTCTGCTTTGCTGTGTTGCGAGGAGAAGGAAGGAATCTTTTCTGTTTACTAATAGAGCCAGTGGCGCTGATTCTAGGGCACATTTTTCATCCCGTAATCCCGGACCTCAGTGCCTACCTCGCCTTAAATTAGCTGTCTTCCTCTGGGTTCTCTAAGGAAATGGGTGAGTACAAAACCTGGACCTGTGGGTTTTCATTCTCATTTTTCAGCGTTGTCCCTCCTAAGCGGCACATGCAGGGAAAACCCACAGAAATCCCTTTAAGTGTGAAGAGCAGAAAGCATAGGCATCAGGCACCTAAATGTCAGCAGCCTTCCCACTGCCAGTCATTCCACCGTCCCCGTGTTTTTCTGAAATGATTACCCCTGCAAAGCTCCTGTTGACACATCCTTTCCCTCGGCATCTTGAGGGATTGTGGCTGAAACACCTTTGTGTCCTCATTAACTGGCGTGTATTAGCCGCTCCATCATTGTTTGTTGAACAAACAGGTGAATGAATGATCTTAGTTTCTGGGTCTGTCATAAAATATGTTGAGCTCCTAATCCCTTAAGAACTTACTTTTTTTCTTCCTGGCTCTGTATCTAATCTACAGACACAAAATTATACTATTTTACCCCCCCAGGCTGGACTGCCGAATCCAGCTGTGCAGTTCTGGCATGGCCTAGAAGTGTCAGGACAGGAAGAAGGCTCAGCGCTGCAATTCAGCCCATTGCTGGCTTAGGGCCCTCGCAAAGGGCTTTATCGAATCAAAGGTAGGGCTGTCATTTCTCTCCCTGGCCCAGCAGTACTGTCCACTGGCCCATCCAAAAGTCCATAAGGCTTTTGTTCCCCACATTCAGGCACCATATACTCACTCTCCTGCTCAGAAGAGACATCTTGATCTGATTTGGGTATAGGCACCATGTAGAGGCTCTGGCAATAAATTCAGGATTCCATCCTTGTGTTCCATGATTACCAAAGGCCGAGAGGGAATAGGAAGAGTGATGAATGCCCTATTCCGTTAAGCCTGTTGTCCACAAAGTAGGTCTATCATAATATGAAAAGCAGCTTCCTCTTCTGTCACCCAGCCCCATAGCCAACTCTACCCTTCAGAGCGGTTTGTTGTTATTTTCGGGCGGTTTCATAATCATACGAATAATTCATTGCAGTCCATTTCTCTCTCCCAGCATATTAACTTTGAAAGCATCTCCTACTAATGACAAATTTTTTAGCACCATCTGTACATAGGTGAGCTGGAAGGAATTTAAAAGTAAAGGTCCCTGATTGTTGCCTCAGCTAAGATCTTTCCTTTCATGCTCCCATTGAATTTATTGTGAGAACTGCTAACAATTCAAAAAAAATGAATCATTTATGCCTTTTTCCTGCATATCTCCTGTTTGGCTCTGCTAATGACTAATGGATGGGCTGGAGAGCGGGAGGCTGCAAACCAGCCACGCCCTCTCGGAGCTCCTGCCGGGAGGTGGAGCACTAAGATTCAGGAGAGCCGGGCTCAGCCTTCCCGGGGTGCCTGTCCAGCCCACAGGCCAATGGCTCCATGCAACTCACCTTGTTTGTCTCTTGGCTGGTGGTAGGATTTCAAGAGAACTTTTTGTGCTTCCAGAAATCTAATGGCTTATAGGGTTCAAGTGGGCAACTTGAATGAAAGAAGGAGGCTGGCAGGATCAAAGAGGGTGCAGTGGAGATGAGGATGGACAGGAGTTAGGAGCAGTATCCAGCCCTGCCCCCAAGGTATTTCCGGACATTCCAGTATTTTAAAGGAAACCAGAAAAGCTAGCTGTTAATGTGAAACCTAACGCATTTTTAAATGTTGGCTCGTGTTCTTTTTAAATAGTGTAGAACAAATAAAGCACTTCTACAGTGGGCTTCAGCTCTCCTGCTGAGAGCTTGTGAATTGGGGTGGGTGTGAGTAGAGCCAATGCCCAGATTGTCCTGTTTTAGAGTCATTCCCACCAGGCCCCCAGCCACAACTGGGAAGGGAGTGTCATGGCTTTGGGAGGTTGAAGCATAAGGCTAAGGACTGATGGAATAGACTCCCCATGAGGATGGGCAGGAAGCTTGCTCATGGGACAAGCGCGGTTTTCGGGAGCTTCGCCCTGGCCCTGTGCTGTCTCTCACTCTGGACTGCACAGTCAGCTAAGAGCTCACGGTACCCAACCCCTGAGCAGGAGGAGGCTCTGAGTATCTGTATGGGTGCTGCAGAGAAATAGGAACTTTAGGAGATATGCAGAAATGTGTGTGCATGTGATATATTAATGTTAATACACACGTGTATTTGTAAGTAAAAAAGATTATATCCATATACATGTGTGTATATAACATATATACATGTGTATAGAAATAGAAAAAGATTATACCTGTATACATATGTATGTGTATACACACACACATATAGTGTATATATATGGGAGGACCTCCCTCCAAACAGAATTATCTTGTAGTTCAGGCTCCCTCTGCTAGGTGAGTGTTCTAGGGACCCATCTGTATCAGTGTAGCAGCTGTTGTTGTTGTGAGTGGCTGCATTCAGCTTCAGTGGATTTTTTTAAAGACTTTCAAAGAGTTTGCCCATTTTATAATGGGTGATTTACAAGTACACCTGCCCACACCACCCTGGGTAGTTGACCAAAACACTCAGCAGTTTTTGACAAAAAAATGAGGTGACCCCCATGCCCTACACTCTGTATTTACCTGATCTTGCCCAGAGCCACTTTTTTTTTGTTTCCCTGGATGAAAAAAGTCCTCAAAGGGAAACATTTTGCCATGTGGAAGAGGTGAAAACAAAAAACGGCAGAAGCTCTAAAAGGCATCAAAATCAACGAGTTCAAAAGCTGTTTTGAGCAGTGGGGGAAAAAGCCTCGATAGGTGTATTGCATCAAATGGAGAGTATTTTGAAGGTGACTGAAGTTTAAACATGTAGGAATAAATACACAATTTTTTCATAAACAAATTCCATTTTATTTGGGTCCCTCATATATATATGTGTGTGTGTGTGTGTGTGTGTGTGTATGTATATATATATATATATATATATGGTTTATTTTTATTTTAAGGAATTGATTCATGCAGCTGTGCAGCTGGCAAGCCTGGAGTTTTTAGGGCAGCCAGAAGTTTGGAAATTCATGCAGGATTTCTGTGTTATAGTTTTGAGGCAGAATTTCATTTCTGGGAAGCCTCTGTTTCTGCTTCTGAGGCCTTCAGTTGATTGGTTGAGGCCTACAACCCTCATCCAGTGTAATTTCCTTTACAGTCAGCTGATTGGAGAAGTTAAACCACATCTTCCAAATACCCGCACGGCAACACTCAGGTGAGTGTCTGATTAAACACCTGGGGACTGTAGGTTGGCTACGTTGATAGGACAAGTCTAACCATGGCACCCAGGGTTTGTTGTCATGGTGTTGGGAGGTAGAGGAGCAAGACACTAGGGGAGGGTGGGAGAAGCGTTCCAGAATTATGTCCAGCAAAGCGCTCAGCACAGGGTTCCACGCCCATTGTAAACATTGCACTTGAATGTGATGAATTCTAACCTCAGCCATTGGAGGCTCTCACTCACACAGGTTCCTTCCAAAATACTGTACCTAACTCTGTGTTCGTGACATTGAATTCTTCTTCTTGGTCATCTCTCATTGTGCAATATAAACTCCAAATCCCTCACAACCGGATGTGCTCAAGTCAGCTCTACCACTCTTTCTGTGGGTCCTCCAGCCAGCCCCCCTGTCTTTCCCAGATCCAGTCTCTCCATTTGTAAATTGAGGAAGACAAGTCTAACCATCTTCCAAAGTTCTTCTAAGGGTAAGAGAAGAGGCTGTGCAGTTATGAACGTAAAAAAAAAAATCTAAATGCTTTCCTGAGTTTCTGCTTCTCAAAGGTGCTCTAATATTAGTATTTTGTTAGATTAAAAAAATAACACCAACTTCTTCTACTCAATAAAATAGGTAATTTAGAATGTGAGAATGTACAGCCCTTCCATCTCCCCGGGGGCATAAAGAGCTATCTTCATTTTGATAACTAGCTCACCAAATGCCTCATAGTGGAAACGCAGGCATCCTCTCCTCCCGCCACGTCTATGGTGCAGGGAACCTGGGGCCTGGCACTGTGCCGAGGACTCACACAGGTAATCCATCCTGTTTCTCACCACAGCACTGAGGCGGATATCACTATACCCATTTTCCAGATGCAGAAAACTCAAGGACAGAAATGTAAAGTTTAACTTATCCAAGGTCATGTAAGCCGCAGAGCCCAGGTTCAGATCTCATGGTATGCTGCTCTGTTGGCTTCAGGTCTGGATGTAGAGAGGTAAACCAGCTGTCCGGAGTGGGGAGGGGAGCACTTGCTTAAGTAACCAGCCATGTAACCAGGCAGAATCAGGGCCAGAGCACCTGCTGCCTCTCAGGGAGCCAGCTCAGTCCTCTTCAGATGGTTGTGCAAGCCTCCCCAAGGCCCCTGAGCCTGGGCAAGTAGAGTCTAACATGGGCTTTACTACAAAAAGGGGCCCCTGCCGAACTGTGGTGGCCCAGAGAGGTGACTTTTTCTCACTCACATAAGTCATTCTGTAGAGCTGCAGCCCTGGCCAGCCTTGCAAAATTTTTTCCATTCTTTCTACAAGTCCCTCACACCCAATATAACATGTTCTTCTTATGTCTTTCCACACATGTGACTTTTGTCAATTTTATGGGCCATTTCCTTGTGCAAATTCTTCTGGCCTCCTGGTTCACGGTGCTGTGATCTTAAGTCCCTCTCCACTCCATTCACTCCTTCCTTCCTTCCTTCATCCACTAACACACGTCTCTTAAACATTGACTGTGTGCCCGATGCTGGCCTAAGTATTGGCATGAGAATAAGGTGAATTCACAGTGAGTGAGAAAGGGTCCTGGTAATCAAGAAGTTCAAATTCATGGAGGGAAAGACTTATAAAAAAATAGTCACAATAATAATAAAGTTGTGTTGGATGTTCACTATGTGATGGTTTGTTCTAAGTCCTTTGCTTCTGTTCAGTACACCTGTTAGTAATTCCAAGAGTACTCTTAAGACCAGTATTCCCATTTTATCTTAAATTAAACCATGTGAAATTGTTGCAACTGATGTATGTCCAAACAGTTGTAGAATAGGTACTTAATATGCTTCAGCTTGAGAGACATGGACCCTACCTAAGGGAACCTTAGGTTCCATCCCCAAAGCCAGTCCTGTAGTAAGTGGTGGAGCGAGGATCTGGAGCCCACACACCTGCCCCTGCATTGTGCTAAGCAACCTGGTAATTGGGGTTTTAGTACTCCCATCAGGGAGTAGTTGCTAGCACTGCTGGAAGGGCAAGGGAAGGCTTTCCTAAGGAGGCGCCTGTGCTCTTGTTTACCATTCCTCATCTTCATGGTCCACAGCCACCACTGTGTTGTAGATTTATCAAGGGCAGACCCCATGACTTACTCATCTCTGATATCATAGCACCTGGGCTGCAGCTTGGCTCTTAGGAAAGACTCCAACATTTTCTTTGTTTGGTTAGTGCTTTTACTGTCACTGTGTCCAAGTGTTTGGAGAGAGAAATATGTGAAAAAGGAACATACAGGGTTGAGGATAAGAATTCAGGGTTTAAGAGGAGGGAGAGAAAAATACTCAAGAGCTCACTAAAGGTAATGAACAGTTTCTCTAAATAATAATTAATCATAATAAGTAAATACAAGTTCATGGATAGTTGAGTACTGGATATTTAGAGCATAAAAAACAAGAGAATTCGATTTGTAGAGGAATACAGTTTTTATGATGGAGCTTTATAGTGTCTCATCTTTCTTGATATTCTAGCCCAACCTCAGCACATCAGTGCGTTCGTAATGCGTGCTCCCTGTGTGATGCAGTCGGTCTGATGGAGAAAGCCTCAGAAGGTGTTTGCTGTTGAAAGTGTTCCACTCCGTGTTACAGGTGGTATTTTCTCACCTGTAGCATGATGAGAGATGGGTAGAGATAAGAGCAGGTAATCAAGGTTTAAACACATTTCTGTAGCTTTACTTTAAATATTTGTGGCAGAAGCCTCTTGATTCAGACTTACTGTTTTTTCCTAGTAGAACATTCTTGTATACAGGGGTGGACAGAAGTAGCACAAAACACAGAATTAATAAAGCTATTGTAATATTGATAACCTGCCTGTTGTTTTCCATATGAACAACTGCAAACCTCTTTTTGCCTGACCCTGTACATATAATGTTGACTCCATTGATGATGTGTACCTATGCTCATTATAACATAACCTAAATCTGCTAATTATGGAGTGCTTTGTGTTGGCAATAGAATTTTATATTCTGCCTTCTAGCACATTCCCACTTTTCTCACCAGCCACCAAGACACAAAGGAATGCCTCAAAGTTTCTGTAAAATTTATGCGATGGTCTTATTTTTGTGATAAAAGATTCACCCTTCGACACATCCTCTGGTAAATTTTTAAATTTTACTCAAATTGGGTTAAATCACAGCAGACAACTAAAAAACATGTTGTTATTTTCTTTAAATTTAATTCTAAGCAGCTCACTGAGATTCATAAAGTCCCCAATCACTGTTTGCAATTTCCAGAGCTTGACATATCCCATTAAGTGGTCAAAATACCACTCAAATGATGGGGGCGGGTTGCCTACCTCATCACCCCTCCACCCCCACCACCGGGAGCAGTTTTGGTTGTCATGACTACAGGAGTGGGGACTGCTAATGGAAAACTGATATGAGATGTGTATGCTTGTGTATCGGGACTTCAACATTCCATGGATAGAAGAACATGTAGAAAAAGCCTAGCATACTTGCACAAATTGTAGATTACTTTTGATTTTGATAATTGCATGCAAAAAGTTACTTCATTTTTAAAACCTGACAAACATGACTTACTTGTTCGAAAACATATCAGCCTTTTTGCCCATTTTTAAATCTAAAGATGTTGAGCTCTACCTGATTCTTAGGACTCTATTCTTAGAACTCATGAACAAGCAATGAACCAGAACCAAGAAGTTAAAGTATGTATATATTTTTCCAGAGTCAATAAATTTGTTCTAATGGTTAAAGTTTTCATAAAATTCTGGGGAGTCTTTCTGAAACACCCAATTTATTTTCTGGACAAGAGTCATTTGGGGACAGTTTCCACCCCTCATTTAAACCTCTTTCTTAGGTTTTGTTTCTAGCAGTAAGCACTTCCTTACCCATTTCCATTATGGCTGGAGTGGCCTTGTTTTCTTTTTAATATTTTATTTATTTACCTTTAGAGGGGAAGGGAAGGAGAGAGGGAGAGAAATATCAATATATGGCTGCTTCTTGTGTGTCCCCTGCTGGGAACTGGCCTGCAACCCAGGCATCAACCCAGGCATGTGCCCTGACTGGGAATTGAACCATGATCCTTTAGTTCGCAGGCCCACGCTTAATCCACTGAGCTACATCAGCCAGGGCCTTGGAGTGGCCTTGTTTTCTGTGCACAAAGAGATTTGTGTACTGGAAACATCTTTACCATCTTCCAGTAGGCATGCCTGCTATCTCCAGAGGTCTCACACCCAAAGTGCTTATGGTGTACGTAGGCACGGACTTGTCTTTGCTTTCTGACTTGTGATCAGGGACTCATTTGGACACACCCCGCCACAGACCCTCACTCTTTGCCTCTAGTTGTAGTTGTCCCAAGGCCTGCATCTGGATGCATGTGTACACAAAGCCACCGTCACCGCTCTGTACCTTGTACGCTCCTCTGGTGACCTTGCCCTTTGCAGATCTTGCCCATGCAGAGCATGCATGGAACCTGCAGGGTAGCAGCTGGTCAGTACAATCTGCTATAGCCACTCTGTCAGGCCTCCTCTCATGCTGTTTTTTTGGGAGTTGTGGAAACCAGGGTGACTATCACAGCTTCTTTTAACGGGCCTCTGACAAGGTCTGTCTTGGCTGGTAACATGATTATCTAGCCATTATCTTGTATTTGTGTATGTTCCAATTCTTCCTACCCTGGGTAACCAGAATTCCCAAGTGTAGAGTTCTCAGCACCTTCTCATCTCTATTTCAGCTGGTGTCACTCGGAGGAAGCCTTATCTTTGACAACTTCACCGAACTCTCTCCCGCTGAACACAGACCCTTGGCTTGGCACAGACCCTTGCTTTGACATTTCATTTTATTATTAGTTAAAAGTTTTTAATTCAATTTATTTAAACTAAAACAACCTGGCATTTCACCTATTTATCTCACCATTCATTCCCTGCCTCTTGCAACTGCCAAATTGCTCTGATGTTTTAAAAATACTTAATGCTTACTCTTCCTTCAGAATTCATGAGGAATGTATGTACACTGTAGATAGAGATTGAAAAATGCTTACATAATATAAAGATCAGAAATTACTTATTATTTTTAGCACTTACTGTTAAAATTTTAAGCATAATGTTTTATGTATGTTTGTGCATAAATGGAGGTGGGCGTTTTTTAAATGAAGAGAGCATACTGTTATTTAGCTTTTTTTTTGCTTAAAATGCAAAAATAATTCATCCATATTCTTATGCAGTTTGGGTAACATTTTTACTGACTGCATAGTACTTTAATAGCCAGCCAGATGGTAACATACATATACATAAAACACACATCCATACATATCTATTTCTTTTTTTCAAGTCTTCACATGAGGACATGCTTATTGATTTTAGAGAGAGGGGAAGGGCAGGAGAGAGAGAGGGAGAGAAACATTGATGTGAGAAAGAAACATCGATTGCTTGGCTCTCTGGTATGTGCCGGGACTGGGAATTGAACCTGTGACCTTGCTGTCTATAGAACAATGCTTCAACCAACTGAGCAACACTGGCCAGCGATGCACATTCTTATTTCTTTACCAGTTGCTTTGGTTCAATGTTTACATCTGTTTTACTCTTTTCACTGTGACAAGCACCTACATACATGTACACACCTCTAATTGTTTATCTCAGAGGCTATAGTCTTAGACATAGAATTTGTTAGTTAAAGGCAATGAGTGTTTTTAAGGCTCTCAGCGCATGTGGCCGAACAACCTCCAAAAAACGTTTGCCACTTTATTTAACTTTCTTATCCTGAATTAGCTAAAACTTCCAGTATTTATCCTTAATTTTGTATCTTTTTTCAGTGGGGATTTTTTACTCTGTTATCATTATATAAGGATGTTTTTACATTATAGAAGTACTTGCTATTTCATATTTTTAAGAAAATATTTTAATTAGGAATAGATGCTGGGTGTTATCAGATGTCTTTGGGAAGCTCTCTCTGTTATCATATAATTCCTGCCATGTGATTTATTGTGTGAGGGATTATATTGACAACAGGTCCTTCTTGCCTTCCTTGCACTTTGGACTCTCATGGGCTGCCCCCCTTCCGGGTGAGTGGGCCCCTGGTGGGAGACTGGAGGTCAAGGGGATGCTCCGAGGCTCCTGGATGGCTATGGGGGCCACATCCATTGTCCTGGAAGGACACAGCCAACTGTTCTCACAGTTCTCGCCTGCCCACAGTCAGTCACAGTGCCTGCAGTGGGTTTCCTAGCCGGGTAGAGCCGCGGCCTCCCATGCTGTTGCCATAGGCAGGGACGACTCAGCCACAAGTTGGGTTTCTTATCTGTCCTGAGACTCTCCTCTGCTGCTTTCTCACTGGGAGCCCAAGCTCCAGAGGCGCCGGTGAGACATTTTAGCATTTTCTTGAATACCAGTTACACTACACTTCTTTCTCAGGTAGGGGAGCTACATGTCCAATTTTGATATCTTTTAGTTTAAATGAGGTCATTTATGGTGACTATACCTTCTCGTTTATGATGGAAACTTGGAACAGTCACCTGTGTTCAGGGTTGGTGATGTATTCATTTTCATCACTGGTTCGGAGATTGATTTTATAAGCCCACACTTACAGCACAATGCACTCCAGTCCACTTGGGTAAAGCTTTCTAAGAAGGGGGGGAATAAGACATCAATTTAATGTGGGATTCTAAACATGTGTTGGAGAACCAAAAATGAAAAGCCTTATAAAAATATATCTGTTTTTAGTTTTGAGAATTAACTCATGTGAAGATAATTTAAAATTGTAACATAGCTAAATAGAGTCATTTGTATAATGGCAGTCAATGTGGCATCCTTCTAATGCATACTGGCATTTTCTGACAAATTTGAATTTGAGCCCCTCCAATTACTTTAATCACTGATGTTGGGAATCATTTCCTGGAAACTAGATTAAGTATTACATGATTCACCTTTTTCAAAATGTGGAGCCCCGAGTGTGTGGCTCAATTGGTTGGCCTTCATCCTGCACAGTGAAAAGTCACTGGTTCGATTCCTGGTCAGGGCACAAGCCTAAGGGTGTGTGTTCAGTCCCCTTGGTTGGGTGCCCCCCGTTGGGGTGCACATGAGAGGCAAGCATTTGATGGTTCTCTCTCACATTGTTGTTTCTCCTCCTCTCATTCTCCCTCCTTTCCCCTCACTTGAAAAATTAAGTGAATGAATGAATGAATGAATTGAAAGTATGACATGAATGATATTTTTAAGACATGATTTTGAGAGCTTTCTGTATACTAGATGCTAGGTAGTAGAGCATTTTAGGCCAGGTTCATGGCAGAAATCTAAAGCTGTCAGTAGTTTTATGCATGTCCCTAAACCTGTCCAAATATACACAGAGCTCTTGTGAGTGTGTGTCGGGAACTCCTAGGCATGTGTTCCTCTGCATTGGAAACAATGAATCATTTGAAACCTCATGATGTGTTAAACACGGGAGCCCAAAGTCATTATGATTTAATGAAAACAGATTTGAGTGTTTTTCAACAACTCCAGAATATACAGGGCTGTGGAAGGTAGGAAGCAAAGAGTTATCTGCAAAAGGCCTTTGTAGATAGGAGGGAAAACAGACAGCTCGGTGTTGACAGTGAGCACCAGATTTTTTAACAGTTATCTTTACCAAAGCCATTTATTTGCAGTAATTCTCAGTGGGGTTGGTCACACTTCTAATGCTTGTGAACCCAGGTTTCAGAGCTACTCTGTACATGAGAAAAATGATTCACAGAGTACTTATTTTAACTCATGAGCATTAAGCGGTATAATAATAGATTGATGGCCTCATTTGAAAAAATCTGAAAATTGGATGTTTTGATTGAAATATAACCAGGGGCTATTTCCAGTTTTCTTAAAGTAGTAATCTCCCATAATTGTATCACTCTCGGCGTGATAGTGTGGAAATGGCAGATTGAACAGCCCTGCTCTTCCATGTTCATTGAACATGTTGCTGTAAAGCTATATGTAAATCATATTTAAAAATCAATGGACTCATTTTAGATATATTAGAGGATCTCTGTGTGAAAGAATCCATTTGGGGAAGACTTTATAGACTGATGTGTCATCTCCTAGTTTGTAGCATTTAAATATGGATTTTTCTCAGACTTGTTTAAAGTGTGCCTTGTGGTTCATCATTCTGACATCCTAACTTGACTTGGCCACATGGTCACTGCGAGTTTTGGGAGAGGATGGGATGTAAAAGGAAAACTGAATGTGGAGCTAATAACTGAGAGAAGGAACAGATTCTTGCATATGTGTTTTATTCTTTCAAAGTTATATATAAATAATTTTTAAAATTATACAGATGTATGAGATTCACAATGAACAATCGGAGTACTTTTCCTGCCTCCTCTCTCTGCTCAATTTCCCCTCCCCAGAGTCAATTAGTTCCAGCGTTTAAAGCTATTTCTCCTGAGTTTTACCACCATGCTTCTGAAAACATGTTCACACTGCTGTTTCTTGACTGTTTTTTCAGGTTTTGATATTCTCTATTGACGTCCTCCCTTGGAAAATAAAGACTTAGCCCTTTTTCTAACCCCAACTACAACAGACACCTCCCTTATTAGAGGTGTTCTTTCTCTTAAGAACCAATGCTTAGTTTTATAATACTTGATTATATAAGTGTGATTGAATATTAAATTCTGTTTTATCTAGGGTGCCGAGTAACAAAAGATATGAAATTCCAAAGTGAGTTGCACACCCCAGGTGAATGGCTGAGAAGTAGCTGCTTATCCAGTGGTGGCAAAGGAGAATTTGCTCTGTTGAGAATATTGCTGAGAGAACTTAAAGGTCAAATTGAGTAGGAAGATATCCCCAGACTTTGGTGGGGCAAAGACTGTATTGGTGTGTCTTATGAACATACATAGGGCCCACAGGGGGGTGGTCTGGACCCATTGTAACTCCTGCCAAAGATGATGACCTTCTGTGTGTAAGAGAGAGAGCTAAAGGAAGGGGAGAGCATAGAGTGTGGAGCGGTGGAGGCAGTCTGGGGGTTCTCATTGTCTTTTGACTTTTGGCCATTCATCCATTCTCTGTTTTACTCACATATTTCATTGGTATACCTTTCCCTCAAATCCAGTACAAATTTTCTTAGAGAGTGTGTTCCCCTACTACTGACATACATCTTTTGGTTTGCTAATTTTATGATATGTGGGGATTTGAGTCAGAGTGGTGGTAAATGCATTTTCAATGGATGGTATTCAGCTGGCATCTCAACAATTTATTTGACTAGAAAGGCATATGTTGGTAGTGTCTGACCCTAGGATAAGAAGGAAAATTCACTCTTGTGTGGAAACAGAAATATTTAAATATTTGCACTTTTTCTGTTCCTGACCTTGAGTTGGCTGCTTCATTCTTCCTGAAGGTGGAAGAGAAGTTAAATGATCACATCCAGAGTGGGCACCATTAAGACAGTGCTGTCCTGACCAGTGGCCACTGTGGAGTCGCCTCGCATATCCCACAGGCGCAAGTTCTCCGCCGGTTCCAAAGAAGAAGGGCTTTGCCTTGTGGGGCTCCATGAACTCCCTCCCTCCAAGATTTTTTTAAAAGTATGGAATACAAAGAAAAACTAAAAGAATTAATTTTTGACTTCTGTGCTTTCAAGGACCCAAGTGCTGAAAATTTAAAGATGAATTCAGACTTTTTTTTGAAGATCACTGCCTGTACTTCATTGTTGCTCTAAAATCTGTTTTTAGACTATAACTGTGTCAGATGAGAGTTCACTATAATAATTCTACTCCACTATATAGAATCAAAATATTGAAACTATGCTTATTCTTTTGGCTATATGGTATCATGGGAAAAGTTATCTTGTAATTAATAAAACCTTGGGTTCAAATTCTAATTATGCTATAGTGGACATATTACTTCGCTTTTCTTCCTCTTTGGTTTTCTTTCCTTCAGAGTGGTTACAGTTATAAGCCACTTAATAGGTTTATTTTAAAAGTTAATATTAGATATTGCTTTAAACACTATGAAGTGTTATATAGTATATATTAAATGTTTAAAAGCTTAATTTGTTGAATGAACAGTTGAAAATTCATTTACGAATTTTAATGGATCAGGTATCTATTTCTAGGATTTTTATTCAGGCTAAAGAATATTAGCTCACATTTATTGGGCTCATATCATGAACTTATTTGATTCTCAGAACTACTGTGATTAGCCACAACTGTAATTCCTGTTTTTGTACATAGGTGAAGTGAGATCCAGTTAGGTTAATTAACTTAGCCAGATTCACAAAGCTGCAAAGTGGTAGAGCTGGGATTTGAACCCAGAATAATAACAGTATTTTCTGGCCTGATTTATAAGAAAAGATGAATTCTGCCTTTTTCTTATGCTTTGACCTTCTGGAAAATTTGTACTTGCTTCTCACATCAGCTACTTGGAAAAAGCATAGAAGAATTCTTTTGGGAAGAATATGAAATGTTATATATACGTTATGTTTGGGGGTTATGGATTAAGGAAACCTAACTCAAAACAAGTTTAGGCAAAAGAGGGGATTTACTGGAATTCAGAGAATGCCCGACTCATCTAACTGTAGGAAGGACGCAAATGCAGCTGGGCACAGGGACACCTGGCACCAGGGAATTGAATACCACCAAGACTTTCTTCCATGTGTCCCTTGTGCCTCTCTGGGCATGTTGACTCTTACCTTTCACCTTGTAGGCAGGCTTTCTATTCATTGCAAAAACTATTTCTACGAGTGACCCAAGTTTAACATCTCAGACAACTTTAACCATGTGAGCAGGTTGACTTTCCTTCTCATATTTGAAAAATCCCAGGAAGGGACTTGAGTCAGGACCTTATCCTTGGAACAGTTAACTCTAGCCTGAGAGTAAAATAATGAAGATTATGGCTTCTTCTGAGGTGCCCTAGTAGACTTGGGATCATGGAGGGTGTGGGTATATACATGAGTTATGAATGCTTTGGCTGCAAGTAGCAACATAGTGTAAATTAGTGGTGGCTTAACACTTATCTACTATCACAACAAAAAATCCTGAGTTAGGAAAACAAGCAACTAACTCATTAACCTCTGTTGTGAGTGGCAGTAATTAAGTAGGGGTTAGGAATGGCTATTACTTTAGTCAATCAACAATGTCTGTTCAACAACACATTAAAAGGATCCTATACCATGATCAAGCAGGATTTATCCCTGGGACACAAGGATGGTTCAACATGTACAAATCAATTAATGTGATACATCACAATAATCAAATATAGGATAAAGATCTTATAATCATCTCAATAGGTTCAGAAAAAGGATTTGACAAAACTCAACATTGTTTAATGATAAAAACTCTCAACAAATTAGGTATGGAAGGAATTTACCTCAACATAATAAAGGCCATATAATGGCAAGCCCACACCTAACACTGGTATAAAGCTGAAATCTTCTTTTTTAGGATCAGGAAGAGGACAAGGGTGCCTGCTCTTACCACTGCTGTTCAACATAGTACAGGAAGTCCTAGCCAGAACAGTTAGGCAAGAAAAGAAATAAAAGACATCCAAATTGGAAAGGAAGAAATAGCATTATATCTGTTTACAGATAATATGATGTGATATGTAGCGAACTCTGAAGACTCCACCAAAAAACTGTTAAAACTAATAAATGAATTGAGTATAGTCATAGGATACAAAATTACTATCCATAAATATTTGCATTTCTATACACTAACAACAGGTGTCTGAAAAAGCAATTAAAAAAGCAAGGCAGTCCCATTTATAAGAGCATCAAAAAAGAAGAAAATATTAGGAATACATTTAATCAAGGTGGTAAAAGATGTATATGTTGAACACCATAAACTATGAATAAGAGAAATCAAAGAAGACATATATAAAAGGGAAGATAAGCTATGCTCATAGTTTGGAATAATTCATATTGTTAAAATGTCCATACTATCCAAAGCAATCTATAGATTCAATTCAATCTGTATCAGAACTCTAATGACATTTTTCACAGAAATAGAAAACAATTATGAAATTCATATAGAACCATGAGAGATCCCAAATATCTAAAGCAGTCTTGACCAAGAAGAACAAAGCAGCAAGGATCATACTTTCTGATTTCAAACCACACTAGAAAGGTATAGTAATCAAAACAGTATGGTACTGGCATAAAAACAGACATATAGATCAAAGGGACAGAATTAAGAGCTCATACATAAATATACGCATATATAGTCAATTAATTTTTGATTCAAGAATATGCACGAGAAAGAAGAGTTCTTCAATAAGTGGGGTGGAAAACTCAATGTCCACGTGCAAAATAATGAAATTGGACCCTTATCTAACACCATACATAAAAGTAAATTGAAAGTGGGTTAAAGACTTAAATTTAAGATCTGAAACTGTGTAACTCCTAGAAGAACACAGGGGAAAAATTCTTGGACATTGCTCTTGGCAGTGATTTTTTAGAATTGCCACCCAAAGCACAGGCAACAGAAGGAAGGATAGACAAGTGGAATTACATCAAACTAAAAAAGTTTCTACACAGCAAAAGGGACAGTTAAAATGAAATGGCAGCCTACTGAATGGGAGTAAATATTTGGAAACCATATGTCATATGAGATATTAATATCCAAAATAAATACAGAACTCTTACAACTAAATAGCAAAAAAAATTAATTAAAAATGGGCAAAGTATCTGAATGGACTTTTTCCAGTGAAGACATACAAATGGCCAACAGAAACATGAAAAAAATGCTCTATCACTAATCATCAGGAAAATGCAAATTAAAACTGCATTGAGCTATCTTATCACCTTGAACCTGTTAAAGATGGCTATTATTAAAAAGTCAGAAGGTGAGTGCTGGTGAGAATATGGAGAGAAGAGAACCCTTGTGCACTATTGGTGGGAATATAATTGATGCAGCTGCCATGGCCATGGAAAACCGTGTGGAGATTCCTCAAAAAATTAAAAAGAGAACTACCATCTGGTTCAGCAGTCCCACTTCTGAGTGTGTATTCAGAGGGGATATAATCACTACCTCAAAGAAATATCTGTACTCCCATATCCATAACAGCATTATTCACAATAGCCAAGATATGGAAACAGCCTAAATGTCCTTCAGTAGATCAATAGATAAATAAAATGCAGGGACAGGCAGGAATAGGTATACAGGTGTGAGTATGCAAAACACAGGGTTTATTTTTGTGTCGTTTATTAATTATTGTATTATTTTCTACATGAACAACCGTAAACTTACTTTTGCCCATTCTCGCATAGTATATATACACACAGTGGAATACTACTCAGCCTTATATATAAAAAAGGAAATCCTGCCATTTGCCACAACCTGGATGAACCTGGAGGATGTTGTGCTAGCTGAAACAAACTAGACACAGAAAGACAAATACTGCATGATCCCACCTACATGTGGAGTCTTAGGGGAAAAAAATAAGCCAAACCCATAGTAACAGAGAATAGAACAGTAGTTACCGGAGTCCTGGGCATGGAGGTAAACGGGAGATATTTTTTAAAAAAAGGAAAAGGAGAGTGGAATGATGGTTGCCAGTGGCTGAGGGAAGGGGTCACGGGCAGGTATTGTTAAATGGGTCCAGAGTTTCAGTTTTCTAAGTAGAAAGAGGATCTGCAGGTGAATGGTCTCGATGTTTGTACAGCAAAATGAATGTACTTAGCAGCACTGAACTGTACACTTAAAAATGGTTCAGGTAGTAGTAAGTCACAGGGGAAAGGAAAGAAAAAATCCACAAAGCTGCGGGCTCATAGTCTGTTGGCATGAGAATGAGAGGAAGGCGGGCTGTTTCTAGGTACGTGCAGCACAATACACTGAAGGAGGAAGTCGGACCTCAACCACTGTGCGCCGACTTCAGACAGCACGCCCAGCCAGTGGCCCCCTGTGTTGGCCTGCAAGTAGAATTTGGGCCTTTCTGCCTTCACGCTCTGTTCATAGGGTTCCCCCCTAAATCTCTTGTTCTTGTTTTCTTTCATAAAGCTGCCAGAACTTTAAAACTATTTCAAGCCCACCTCTACCTGCCCAGTTCATGGTGGCATCTACCTGTTCCTTTGAATTCATACCACTTAGTCACACAATCCATAATTTATGTAATGTATGACCTGATGAGCAGTCACTTACATTGTGCTATTTTGCCCAATCATGTAGTTTTTTGACAACAAGGCATCTGGTTACCTTAATTAAACTGTAGATTTTTTAAACAGAACAACCCTTCCTCTATTACTTTGTAAAGACCATAGCAAAAAGCAGAGCACATAGTAGGTACTCGATTGATTTATGTGGGTTAATTCTTCTTTACAGGGGTATTTCATTAAAACTTATTCATGAAGAGTAATTTTAATCTACGGCATGCCTCTGAAGTGCTTGAGAAGGGGAAAAAAGTAGGGGAGACTATTCCTTGGGCATTCAGAAGTCTTTTTGCCTAGCTCAAACTTTGTTTTAGGGAATCTACTTAAATGACATCTTCCTCCTCAAATCCTGTGCAACCTCACTGCTTGGGGAATCATCAGTAAAGATGATTTCTTTTCCCACTCCAAGCTGCTGTTAGGTTCATATTAAGGACCAAAGAGTTGCGATGCTCATCCACTGTGCTATTTTGGTCCTGCTTGTTTTTGAAGTACTTGCAGTTGTTGCATTTTACTTTCTTTGGAATCAAGTGACTATTATACAAGGGCAGAAAAGGAAATAAAGGAATTTAATGTAAGTACTGCATTTTTCCAAAGGAAGTCAGGTTCTTTTGAGAAGGGGGAGATAGCAGTGAAAATGCTGCTCTGTGTGAAAAGGTGAGATGCTAAGAAACAGTGAAGCCAGCACCAGGCGCCGATGTTTGCTTAGTGTTTGGTGAATGGAAGTGCTATGTACTTGAGGGAGATAAAATCTGAAAGGGACCGATTCCAGCTTCATAGTACGCTTGAGAGTGTGGCTGAATTTTTTTGGTTCTTTTTTTTTCCTTTTCATCTTTGATGTCCAGCTGGTATTTTGAGACAAGAGTATGATTACAGAATTGGATTCGAAGAACAACACTAAATCATTCTCACTTGGTACTTGACCTTCATCCTAAACAGAATAGATTTCATGGAAGAAATCAGGTTGGGAAAAATATAATTTAATTTTTCCATGGGTCAAGCAGAAAGGTTAAGTCCTTTAAGTTATTCATTCTATGATACCGCTTGGTATGGTTTTGAAAAAGCAATTATTAATACTCGGATCATCTGTCCCTGTCCCATGTTTTTTATGTAATTACTTTAATACACAAAACACATTGAAAATAAATCTCTCATCCTGGAATTTATTCCTATATCTTTTAGGAGATGGTCTGTTTTACTTTTTTGTGAATTAAATTTAAGAATTATACCGATTCTGTATTGGCAAGCCAGGTAAAAGTACTTAGTATTTTGAAAACATAAGGCTGCAATTTCACTACCTGTGTATTAGAATTAGATTTATTTGTTTTCTTCCTCCTATGCCCCTCAAAACAAGGTAACAATGAGGATTATTGTGAGCTTTTTTCTTTTTGTATGATTCTTCTTAAGGTTTTACATAACCCTACATTGGACTTTTTCACTAAGAAAACATCAGCTTTTCTTCTTCAAAATCTCCCTTCCAGAAACTTTCCACTCTCGCCGAACTCAGATTTGCCTGGTTCACAATATGGCAGTAGTTACTTTTCTCTCCCTCGGAGGAGAAATCTTATCTCTGCTGGGTGGACTGAGTAGCTGTTAACTGAGGATACCAACCTTTCTAACACTCTTGCTTTGAATAATTTCTTGGCAGACATTGTCCTGTCTATACATGCTTCTCAATTTTTAAATTAGTATGTATTCTTTTACCCATTTTTCTCGGGGGCATAGGCCACTCTGGTTACTTAACCTTCTTTTATTTCCTGTCTCCTGACCTGTACAAAATAGAGTGCTCCAAACTTCACAGTCTGAGGACATTGGCCTGTAGTAATCTCCTTGTCCTCTCTAAGTAGTACCTTCCATGTGATTGTCACATGGTGTTGACCCGTGACAGCCCCTGGTAACTGATTCCTGACTCCAGCCTCCCACTTTGTACTCTGTCTGCAAGTTCCCATTTCATCTCTCATTGTCCACCCACTTTTTCCACAAATGGTTCCTAGTTAACCTCTTCCCATCTTTTGTGTATTGGTTTGGAATATTCTAATAACTACTTCCATCAAATGTGACCTGATTTATTTGGTGGGTAGTCTTACTTTGGGAAGATAGTAATCATGGGTGTTATGCCAGCTTACTATAAAATAGCAGATTATCTATGGAGCTGCTTGCCTTTGTGCATAGTGAATATAATGCTCTGGACACATTTGGGAGGGCTTCACAGCAGACAGGCATAGCTTGGTGATACTATGGTTTTGGTTCCACACCACTACAGTCAAGGAAGTATCACAATAAAACAAGTTATAATCTTTTTGCTTATGGAGGGTCTTGCCTTCAGTTTGTAAAAAAAATGCAACACCATTGCTGAAGCTCAGTAATGCAGAGCACAATAAAATGAGGTATGTCTGTAAATATATTAATTTTCCAGAAGGCTTAGGGGGTCACAGAAAGCCAGCAAGACCTGAGCGCATTCTAGTACATAACTTTCTTATAACAAAATAATGATGAAATAACTGTCTCTAGCATCCCTGTGACAAGCAACTATAGATAAAGATTTAAAGGGAGCAATGAAGGTGGATAAAAGGTACTGTTCTCCAGTCCAGGTCCCCTGGACTTAGGTTCCCTGACCCCGATAAAACTCCGAGGCTCATCCAGGGCCAGCAGTCTCAACAGATCTCACAATAACTCAGCTTTCAATGGCAGGGACTTGATTGTCTCCCCTGTGGCACCTGGCACAATGCTTTGCACCTGGTAGTTATTCTTAATTCATCAAAAAAAATGTATGACTTCAGAGACAGAGTGAGCAGTGAATGTACCATAACATGTACCCACAAAGCACATGAGGTAGCGTGGTTAGGGTCTGGTTGGGACTAGAAGCCACACCCTCTACTCCCATTCTGACCCTCATTCCACTACATGTATCACAAAACACTTCTGGTCTCCTCCCCACCTTTAGGCCCTGGGTTCTCTCCAAGGTTTCTTTAGAGAAGATTGTCAGGTGCCGACTCCAGGCTGGCTGCTGGCCCATGGTAGTGGGCTGGCTAGTGTCTTAAGTCTGTTCTAGAGAAGAAAACCATTAAAAAAATTGTGTGGGTATTCCATCTTTTCCATTCTCTTGACTTGTGTCACCATGACAACATATATCTATTAAGAAGCATTTGGTGACATCAGGTTTATGGGGAGCTTCCATTATCAGGAGAGGAGTGTGGATTCATTTAAAAAAATATTATAGACCTTTGGGCTTCCTATGCCTTATCACTCTCTCATTAGCAGCCAAAAGACCCAGATGGATTCAGTCACTCTTAACATCTAGTCATCAAGGATTAATTCTTTCATCTGACTCACCTATTACTGAGCATCTCTTCTGTGCCAGGTACCAGTTTAGGTGTGGTAGATAGAACAGTGAAAACAGTGGACCAAAATCTCTACCCTGACAAAGATGGCATTTTAGAAAGAAGAAGAGAAAAAATACATAAAAATCACAGTATGTCAGATGGTAAGTGCCTCAGAGAGAGTGAAACAGGGAAGGCGAATTTCTAGGAAAAAAGGGCTAATAATTGTGAACGGTGAGGTCAGGGAAGATCTACTGAAAAGTGACATTTGGACAAGGAAGCAGGCTGTGTGGGGGCTGGAGGAAGAAGATACTGGAATCTGTTTTTGACCTGCCTAGTCTAATATCCTATAGCACACTGGACCAAAGGTGAACTTTCAGGAGTTTTATTATATTGGAGATGCAGGGTGCCTTGCAATGGGACAAGCTGAGACCGATGGCATGGGACAGTGGAGGATGTTTGAGACGGCACGAGTCTGGGCCTGCAGGGCCACAGCCCCTTGTAATGGGGAGTGTGCTGCACCCCCATGGCCCTCACTCAGGGCTAGTCAGCGAGCTCAGGGGCCTCTGTGGGTATCTGGGTTCATGCCTTTGATCTATATTATCTACTGTTTTGAAGAAGGCTATAGGGGTGGCAGCCAACCAATGTCTGCAGGTTTCTGCTCCTTTATCTGGAATCTAGACTAGTTCTCTATCCCTTTGGCTTTTTCTTCATTAAAAAAAATGATTGATTTGAGGGGGGGGAGAGAGAGGAAGGGGATAAAGAGAGGGGGGAGAGGGAGAAAGAGGGAGTGAAACATCGACTTGTTGTTCCACTTATTTATGCATTCTTTGGTTGATGTTTATATGTGCCCCAACTGTTAATCACACCCACAACTTTGGTGTATTAGGGCAATGCTTTAACCAACTGAGTTACCTGGCCGGGGCGCTTTTCCCTTACTCTTAAGCCTGACCTTCCTTCCGCTAGGGTCAGTGGGGCTGCTTGTGCTGAGTATATCTGGGTGTTCTCAGCTACAAGAGCAAATGACCCTGGAACAAAACACAATAGCTGGGGTGTGGGTGTGTGCATGGAAATGTGGGAAACCTACAAGCAATAAACACACAGCAGAAATTAAAGCCATGTGTGTGAATTCAGATAGATGATTAGGAAAAGAAAACTTCAAAAAAAAAGAATCTTTTCTTTTGGTACAGCTAGATGGTACATCTCTCATGTCCTGGTCTGTCCCTTAGGGAGCCACTGTCCAGATTTAGGTGAAAGAAAGCATTCCCCACCTGCCGTTTACCCTTTTCAATGAATGTTTTCTGTTTCAGTCAGTCCCTTCTTAGGTATCTGGGACTGAAGATTTTTAAGCTGGTGATGTGGGTCAGGGCCATCAGCAGATAGATGGCAACTAATGCTCTAAGAATGTTTGAGCTCTCCCAGAAGGAATGGAAGTCTGGGGTGAAGTAGGACAGGGCCGATGTGGGGTCCCTGGGGACAGCCACCTGTGGACAGAGACTGAGAAGTGTGTGTGTGTATGTGTGTGTGTAATGGAAATGGAGTATAGACACTTTAAGAGTTAACCCTATCAAATGCTGGGGAGAGAGAGGACCAAAAAACTACACACCAAATGAGTTCATTGAACTTAGTGGAAATTCCAAGGGAGAATGCCAAGGACCTCTGAAATAAACACAGCAAAGTGCAAGGAATGAAAAGCACAAGAAAAAGTGGCCACAGAATTGTAGGGGGAAAAGGTGAGAATGGTGCCTGATGACTGGCACGCCATCTCCGTTATCTGCGAGTAGGGAGTTTTTGTTCTTCTGCACGGCAGTTCCATGATATCAGAGAGCTGCTCTTGCATTAGAGAGCTCTGCTTTGATGTAGCCCACGTCTGTGGGAAATCCATTTCCGCGAGGAGTCTCTGTTGTGCTCTGTTGAAAATAGGCCTCCAGGGAAGTCAGGTGGGAATTCTGAGGAGAAAGGAAAGGCTTCTGGGGAGAGGTTTTGAGATCCTTTGAACGGCATGTAATCAGCACGAACTTTACACGCACTTTAAGCAGTAAAGATCTCAAAGGCAGTAGTCCATTATGAGAACAAACAGCAATTTAAAGCAGTATTTTCCCAGAGAAAAGAATCCAGAGGAACAAAGGTGCCCGAGCTGGGGCTTTTCCCCCTGTTCATTTGTGAGAAAATGTGCTTTTGATTGATATCTACCAAAGACTGTTCAGCGTAGCATATTTTTGATGGGTAATGAATGTTCAGAATAGTAATTTGAAACATTTGGGGTATTGCTTGCAGGCACTTTTTCCAGTACCTCTGTTATTCTTTCCAATATCTGGAACACGAAGCCTGAGAATGGAAGTAATTGCTCTCTCTCCTTTGTTTTCTTTCCCAGGAGTCTAAATGCTCACACTCCGTGCACCAAAGGCCTTCCATTTTCATGAATTCTTCGCTTTCGTGTTCAGTAAATTTCAGGTCTGGAAATTTTTTGGCGAAAAGGCAGAAGGCTATGCCGTCCTGTGGAAGATGGGACCCAGGATGTATTCAATGTCCTTATTTTTGCAGCTTTTTCTTTATAATTCTTCTACTCCAGAGATGTGTTTACAGAACTGTGAGGTTGCTTTCAATAAAAAAAATTTGGTTTCTAATTCAGGTCAGCGTACTGAAATGAAAAGATTTTTCGCCACATTTGCATGGGTTTTTCTGCTTCTTGTTTGTATTTGATTTTTGCAGTCACACATTTTGCATTGGTGGCAGTTGGTCACAAGACACCACACAAATGAGATGCTACTGAGGACTATCAGACCATAACAGCTTAATGGTATCTTGGTAATGTGTCCAGCTTATATCTATGCAGATTAGTATACCATATAATTTCATACGTAACTTAGAAAAATCAACATAAGCAACAGCACCATTATACAACAGGCTGCTACTATCAGGCTTCATTTACACATAAGTAATCCTCTACTGTTAAATAAACATTACAGACCTTTCTGTTACACTCTGTTGTGGCTGAAAACCTTGGTCATGCAATAACCCGGTCAGTTAATTTATTTGTGTTAAATTAGATAAAGACATTCAACAAAAAGAAATGTGGAAAAAAATAGAAGAGCCAGAAAACATCATTGCTGAGCACTCAGCTATATTATTCCTTTAACGTGTCACAATAGTATTTCAGATACTGGACAGTTTTTCATGGACATAGATGCTAAACAGCATGGCATTTTAAAGCATGTGAGAATCCTTAGAGCCTTTTCTTTTACTGTGGTTTTTGTTTTATTATCAGGAATCCTGAAAGCTGTATTAATAATAATAAACTACCCTGCTTAGAGGTGTACCATTTAGGGAGTATGCTGGGTGTTTTGCATATATCATCTCTGGCCCTCTCAGTAATACCATTTCCACTGTACAGATTAGAAGACCAAGGCTACGAATTTAAGTGACTTACCCAAGAGTATGTAACTCACAGTGATAGAAAAGGGACTTAAATGAAACTTCATATGTCTTTAAACTTAAGACCCTTTCAATTCAACCAATTACATTGAAATCTCAAAGAGTGAGGCCCAGGTATTAAAATTCTTGAGAAGATTCCCCCTAGGGACTCTAACACAGAGCTATGGTTGGAAATGACCGCACTTGTACCATATTTTCTTTCATGAGAGCAAGTAAAGAAACCAACTTTGATGCTTGGTTAATTCATGGGGATGAAGAGATAGATACAGAACTAAGAAAAGGAGGATTCATCATTTTCCATTATATTCAGGTTTCTATCTGAAGTTGCTTTATTCCTTGCAAGGAGAAGCGGTATGTTATGTACGTAAATACATGTGTGGACTTGGGACACTTGCCATGTGTTTTTAAGAATGGGAAATTATTTGAAATGGAAGATATGTAGATGGAATATTTGGAAATATTGAAGTAAGACTTTATATTGAAGAATATTTGGAAAATGTTGAGTTAGACTGTGTGTCCACTGATAACAGGGACAAAAGAAAAAGAATTGAAGTGTTATAAATATAGAAGATAATGTTGAATAGGGTCACACACACGTGTGTGTGTGTGTGTGTGTGAGAGAGAGAGAGAGAGAGAGAGAGAGAGAGAAACTTTTTTGGGTTCATTATAAGCCTAAAATATTGCTTAGGAGCACAAGTCACTGGACTTGGTAATTTAACGTTTAATTTCTAGTTCCTTAGGCAGAGATGGTGGAAAGCCTTTTGAGGGGGAGCATGTGAGTGGGAGGAACAAAAAAGCCCTTAGCTGTTCTTTTCTCATCTCGAATCCTCAATATTTGAAGTTTAGGTCAAATCTTATTATCCAAGAGGCTGGTCTGTGTTGAATGGCATAGGCTGTCGATAAAGGTTATTTACCACCTAGAATTTTATCTCTACTCTTTGTTCAAAGTGGTTTTCATAGTAGTGGAAAATCCCTTCGCCTTTTTTCCTGCTTCCCAGCAGGTGAAATGCCCAAACAATCCCATTCATAACCTTGTTTAATATTCAACTTGACTCCACTTTATACCCTGCTTAAATATCAGCCTCCACACTCAAATTTATGACTTTAGTACCCATGGTTCTTTGCAAAGTTTTGAGAAATTAGCTAACTGCAAGGGAACACTGCCTAGTCTCAAATGTCAGTTGAGACTGTCACCTGACACCTGACCACCTGTTGGTTGCAAGGAGATTCTGAAACTTCTAGTTGTTTTGGTTCCTATTCTTTTTGTTCTACAATGGGAAAAGATTCCTACTAATAGCTCATTTGACCTTACAAAGAGTTTCCAAAAAGTTGACCTACACAGCTTTTACTGGATGAACAGGATTCGTCCTCTGTCCTGGAGTTCTGTAGGGTTTAGAAAAGTACATACATGGCCATTAGTAGGGCTGGAGTTAGAGACATGTTTAGTCAAGAGATGTGTCTGCCTGAGGCATTACAAGCTGAGTTAAGGTCCCTCCGCTTTCTGAACTAGATCATTCTTTTATTCTATCAGGTGAATGGACAGTTCAGGGTAGTGAATCGTTCCACGAGGTCCCTTATACCACTTATAACCACTGTCAAAGACACTTCTCACAAAGTGTTGGACTAATTCTCCAAGTTCTTCCAGATTTCTCCCGTAAAGTGGATCTTTTCAGTACTTTCAGTGGCCCAGGGACCTGTGACAGGAGCCTGGAAAGGACAGAAAGGAGTCTCACATCCAGGACTCTAGGTAGTTAATTCAGCTTCTCTTCAGCAAGAGAAAACAGATATCCTGGACCTTTTGTAATTTTCATGGTGTCAGAGGCATAGGTTCTTGGAAATAATTTTAATCCCTGACGAATCCAATTGTATCTTTGACTCATGATGTCCTTATATGACTTTCTTTGGGATATGAAAAAGTTCTGCTCTAACATATTTAGGGAGGAACCAAGATAAAACAGATAGGATTCCTGTACAAAGGCATTTCCAGCAGGGTATTTGCAAATGTTTCTTCTTTCTCAAACAAAGCATGCAGATATTTTTAAAGAAAGGGCCTCCTGGCTTTTGGCCTTCCTTGCTTAAAATAGTAGTTATAATATTATTCTCCTTTGTTCCCATATGAAGGAAAAAGCAACGCAAGAATAGTACTAATAGGATTTCAAGCCCCATGGGCGCCAGAGGAGAGTGCCATTTGCAGATGAAGTTAACCTTGAAAGAGGAAAGGCTAGTATGATGTGGCATGGAATGAATAGATCAGGACAGGAAGAAGCAGGAGCTGCAGCCAAGGTCTGCCAGTACCAGACCCACTGGGATTGTCTCCAGGGCTTCGAGATGGTTTGCCCTCCCCTTTCAGTGTTTTACATTGTCTCACAGGCATAGAATCCCAGGCAAGCTCATCAGAAACATGACTTAAAGAAGAAGCCAGATCCATACAAGGCCTTTGAGGTGTCTGTGTCTGCTTTTCATTGGCTTTCCACTTGGCCTACTTGACTCCCTTTATATTCAGGGCATGTAGAGAAATGCACATTTTTGTAGTGGGCCTTTTCTATCCATATTTTTCAGGAGGGCATGACATTTGGAAAAGTTTTACTTAAGAAAGGAAAAAAAGACGACTTTGTGTTTGAAGTCTTGCCTTGTTTCAATGACATGTTAAAGATGGATGTTCCCCATCATGCATCTTTTCAGGCTAAGAATTCAGCATATCTTGAGAAGATGAATGCATCGGAGGGGCTGGTTAATAGATGATCTTTGTTATGCTGCTGGCTAACCAGGGAGAAATGCTACGACGGTCAGTAGGTTGTCCTGCTCTTATTTTTACGTTCGTGTAAAGCGTCCAATAGGCTGAGCACTAAAAATTTCCTGTGGTACTTTAGTTCCTGGAGGAAACTAAAAATGGAATGGAAAGGATGAATGAAACCTAGCTTTGCTTCTTGTCCTTAGTTGGGGTTCTCTTATGGGCTGGAAATAACGCATGTATGCCTTCATTTCTGTAGCTTTTTATCAGAGGCTGTTATCTAAGGTATCAGTTCAGAGGCTTGAAGACCGGACTGATTTGCATGAGGGAATTCTCTCATGAGGACAGGACTTTGAATTATGATCATTCGTATCTGGTCAGATTAAAAAGGCAGAGGCCTTCGAGCTAATCGGTCTTTTGCTTGTGAAGCTGTGGAAGAAATGAGTTGCTGACACATTGGAACCACAGTGAGGATAAGGTGATCATTTGAATGTTGTGCTTTCAAAACAGTATAAAGTTTAGGAAAATATTTTAGAAGTAGATGAAAGTGTTAGGACCATGTTTAAGCATTTATTTCACCTCCTTGCCTAAGGAGATACAAATCAGGGAGAGTCTATATATCAGTTAGGATGTACTCTTTTGAAAATGGCACTAAAAGCAACCCAAACTAGTTTAGAAAACAAGGACAATTATATCCAACATGTAACATTCAAAGGCCAAAGGTAGTACAGGCTTCAAGTGACATTTGATCCAGAAGGCCATGGTCATTAGGACTCTGCGTTTATTGTTGGGGATGCTCTTGTTCCCCCTCCCCTCCAACACTGTCCTTCCTGGTGTTTTGGCATCATTTAGAGTCTGACTTCCCTGGAGATGGCAGATGGCTTCAGCAGTTCCTGGTCTCCTGTGCACATGTGACCCTGTTCAGACAAGGTGAATATGTCCTTGTTCCCTTCATTGTTAGAAAGGGCCTGGGAGTCTTTCTGGTCAGTCCACATGATTGGCTTAGACTAGATCACCTACTAACCCCCCAGAGGGGAGGAAGGAGTTAGCCTTCCCAGAATCACACAGTCTCAGCTGTGAATGGGGACTGTCAGAAGAGCTAAGTGGATACTTTGGATGCAGCCAGGAGTCCGTAGGGGTGTACTCTGATGCAGAACCTTGTGAGTTCCATAGGCCAAGGAAAGAGGGCTTCAAGTCCACTTCCTTCCATCAGTTCCTGTTTGGGCTTATTTCTGATGATCGTTAACACATCATTATCTGTTGAATTTTTCAAAATACCCGGAGATGTCAAATTATCCACTTAACTCTAGAGTGAAGTATACATTTCATAGCCAATCATTCACCTTCTTTCTTTCTCTGTCTCTCTCTTGTTATTTTTTTAACTTAAATAATGCTTGGTGACCCTCAATCCCATTTTGTCATATTTAAGTCACTGGCAAGAAAGAATAGCTGGCCTAGGTGTTCTAAATCTGTTTTCAATGTTTTACTATCACTTTTATCGCTGTGCTCCTCAAGTCACAGTACTGTAAATGCCTTTGTTTTCTGTGGTCTTTAAATCACTGATTTGAAGCAAGTTTAATGGACTTATCTTAGGTCCTTGTCTGAGTTACAGGAGAGAAGTGCTAATAATGACCTCAGTTCCCAAGTTTAGGAGTTGGCAAACTGTAGCCCCTTGGGGCAAATCCAGCCTGTAGCCTTTCATAGATAAAGTTTTTATTGAAACAAATCCACATTCATTCATTTATGTATCGTCTATAGCTATTTGCAGTACTATGATGGCCGAGGTGAGCCATTCTGGCAGATGCTATGTGGCCTGAAAGATCTAAAATATTTACTATCTGGCCCTTTACAGAAAAAAAATTTACTGACTCCTAAGATTGAATGAGGTACATTCTTCACTTTAAAAACTATGAGAGATTTCACAGCTAGGTGCTACACTCTTCCCAAGCCTGTCTGGGTCTTTAAAAGTGATCAAAGAATCTTGGAGGTAGAAACAATCTGAAATGATTCATCTAGTCCCAGTTTTTCATCCCACGGTTGAGAGACTGGGTCTCAGAGATGCACATGACTTACACAAGGCTCCACAGCGTATTAGAGGTAGACCAGTAGGCCCTTCACTTCCTACTCCTAGGCTTCCATGCTGAAAGAGTACCTGAACATAGGGTGGTAGGGTAGTACCACTACCAAGAGGGAGATGACTCTAAAATATTTTCAGGAGAGTGTTGGGGGAAGCAATAAAGCTCTGCCATTTACCAGTTTGGCAAGTTATTTAACCTATCTGAACTCAATTTCATCATCTATATAATGAAAGTAGTAGTACATGCCACCCCCGAGTTATGCTATGAGTGAAACCTCCAGTGTAAGTAAAGCACATAGGAATAGCTCAATAAATTTTTGTTGCAGGCATCACCATCATCATCAGGCTACATTGCTACTCATCCTTGCTTCTTTCTTACTTATCTTGGAGAAAGAGGGGTCACCCTTCTCTCTAAGGCTATTTCAGTTGGAAACTGGGTCCTTTTCTCTCATGGCCCCTCATAGATCTTATTCTATCAATTATCCCATCCTTGCTATATCTTCTATTGCTTCCTTTCCACTGTTCAATCAAATTCTTAATAAAATTCTCAAATCTTAAATATTATAATAAAGATGGTACTAACACCTACTTTATCTTGATAGAGTGTCACCTTCCCGTTATTGCCCCTTTCTTGTCTTTCTGTCCTTACTCCTTTTTTGGCCATTGGCAGTTCTTTCAGGGACTCCTCTTTGCCTTTGACACATTCCTTATTAGTGTGTGTGTGTGTGTGTGTGTGTGTGTGTGTGTTTTCATTGTTTTTGGAGCATCTTCTCACTTTCTAGCCCTACAAAATGCTCCAAGCTCATATTATGTATTTCTTACCTCAGTCTTAGAACCAGCCATGTCTCCAAGGACCCCTGGTTCCTTTCGTTAGAGAATGGTATCAGAAATCTAGATCTGGGTGCTAGGCATGCTCTTTGTTTACTGGTATTATTTCTTTTAGACCTTCTAAGCTGAGAGAGCATAGACATATATGTTCATATACTAACCTGTTTTTATACAACTATCTATAACTATTTATGCGTCTAACAATTTTATCTATCTCAAGCTAAACATGAATTCATACTGGTGTTTCCAGCTCTAACCCATTACCACCTGGACCATTTTAGCCTTCTCCTCTTGCTTGTTGGTAACTGTGATTCCACAAGGAGAAACCTGGCTTGCACCAAACGCCATTCATTTTCTTAACTGTTCAAGGCCAATATACATTTATAGTGTCAATGCTAGAGTACAGTGCTTTGCACACTTTCTGTTGCCTATAGTCCTAGAGACCCCAGTCATTCCCACAGTTACTTAGGTTAGCACCATCTTTCTCGACCTGCTGTGAGACACTTTCATACATTTGTAATACAGTTATATTGTTTTGTTACTTTTAGCACTCCATCCTGGGATCTCACCACCTTATAAGTTATTTGTTAAACATTTCTATACATTAAGGTCCTATTTTTGTGCTGTAAAGTTGTATGGGTTTTGACAAATGCACAGTGACATGTATCCACTATTACATTATTGTACAGAATATATTTACCACCATAAAAATTCCCCTGTGCTTTACTTACTCAATGCTCCCTTCCCCATGCCTGGGCAACCACGATCTTTTTACTGTAGCTGTAGTTTTGACTTTTCAAGAATGTCATATCGTTTGAGTAGTACGATATGTAGGCTTTTTAGAGTGCCTTTTTTTCAGTTAGCAATATGGATTTAAGATTCATCTGTGTCTTCTCATGTTTTGATAGCTCATTTCTTTTTATTACCAAATAATATGCCACTCTGTGGTGCTACACAATTTCTTTACTCAGTCACCTGTTGAAGGACGACTTGGTTGCTTCTAGTTATTGCCAATTCTGAATACAGCTCTTATAAACATTTGTGTGCAGGATTTTGAAGGGACATAATTTTTCAAATCAATTAGGCAAATACCTAAGAGCACAACTGTTGGATCCTATGATAAAGCCATGCTGAACTGTGTAAGAAACTGACACACTGTCCTCCCAGGTGTCTGCACCGTTTTGCATGCCCACCAGCAATGTGAGAACTCCTGTTACTCTGCATCCTCATTGGCTGCTGGGATCGCCAGTTCTCTGCACTGTAGTTATTCTAATAGGTGTGTAGTGGTGTCTCACTGTTGTTTTAATCTGCAATTTCGCAGTAACTTACTATGCGGTCATTCTTTCATATGCTCATTTGCTATCAGTGTATCTGCTTTGGTACAGTGTCCAGATCTTTTGCCTGCTTTTAAAATTGGATTGTTTCTTGTTGAATTTTCAAAGTTCTTGGTATGTTTTGGTTATAAGGACTTTGTTTGGTATGCATTTTACAAATATCTCTTAGTCTGTGGCTTTTTTTTTTCATTCTCTTAGAGTGTCTTTTACAGATTAATTTTTTATTTTCACAAAGTCCAACTTATCAATTTTTTCTTTCAGAGATCATGCTTTTTTTTTTGCTCTAGAAGTTTTATTTTTACATTTTACCGTTAGGACTTTGATCCATTTTGACTTAATTTCCTGAAAGGTTTGGTGTCTAGGTCTCTTTCTTCTTCTCCTCCTCCCCCTCCCCCTCTCCCTCCTCCTCCCCCTCCCCCTCCTCCTCCCAGGTGGATGTCCAACTGTTTGAGCACCATTTGTTGAAAAGACTGACTTTCTCCATTGAATTGCTTTTGCTCTTTTTTGAAAGATCGTTGGACCATATTTGTGTAGGTCTATTTCTGGTCATTCTATTCTGGCTCATTGACCTACGTGTCTGTCCTTTTGTTAACAGCACACTGTTTAGAGTAGTTTTACGGTAGGGATATCACTTTTAAAAATAGTTAAAAATCTCGGGTAACATATGACATGCATACAGAAAAATGCTCAACTGATAATGTACAGCCTTATACATTTTTATAAAGTAAATACCTGCCGCTAAGCAGCACTCACATTAAGAAGGACTATCACCAGCATTTTTATGGCTTTCGTAGTACCCCTTCTAGTTACCATCCCTCCATACAGTGATAATCAGTATCCCGACTTTTAAACCATATTGATTAATTTATCCTGTTTCTGTACCTTATTTAAATGGAGTCCTGTAATATGCACTGTTTGGTGTTTGGTTTTTTTCCTCAATGTTATGTTTGTGGGATTCATCATTGTGTGTGTAGTTGTTGGTAGCTTTAGCTTTTAACTGGAGTTTTCCGTTGTGTGAACATACTGTATTCTATGCATGTTTCTATGGCTGGAAATTTGTAGGTTTTACTTATGATTGCAAGTCAGGACAATATGAAATTCACATTTATTTCCTTCAGAGTCCATATGTACACCTTTCTGTTGGGCCTGTCCTTAAGAATGAAATTCTGCATCATACATTCAACACTAATAGATAATGACAGTCAATTTTTCAAAGGGATGCTATCAGTTTATATTTCCACTACTAGTTTTTGTTTAAGCAGCATATATTCTAACCCTCAACACAGTATCTATGACATAGGTATTATTTTATTTCCATTTTACATTTGAATAAATCTAAGTCTTAAACAAGGTAAATGACTTGACCAAGGTCATATTACTATTGATTTACCCCAAGGCAGTCTGACCTCAGAGCTCATACAGGTTGACTGCTGTACTTTCCTCTTCTTCCAGGTTAAGGATGCCAGAGTATACAGATGGTCTTTTATTTGGAAACTTCCAGCTTTTATTTAGATAAAGCTTAATGTCAGCCCAATATATGTCAACATCTACTATGGCCAACAGATGGCGCTAACAGTAGTTTCAAATGCTACTTTGGACTTTTGAAGGAAAGAAGTTAGTTACTGCCTCTTCGCAATAGTCTGCCTTTATGTTGGCCTGAGCTGGTCTGAGAGCTAGAAATCTTGAGAGTCATTCCTCTTTCTCTCCCACTTTCACCTCCTTGGACCCCTAGCCATCATACTAAAAAATAATTCCTGAATATTCGTTGTCTTCACCCTCTCCTTCCTCTGTTCCCATTACTCTTTCTTCCTCTCTTACAGCATTCACCCCAGCAGCGATTCATGTATCTGCCTTGCCCTGCTACACTTGAACACCTCAGGGCGGAGACTGCATCATATTTATTCAGTGTCCTAGGGTCTGACATAGTGCTTGGCACAGAGAAGGTGCTTATGTTTGAAGAGTGAATAAAGTTTGTCTGGCAGAAGCCAAACAATGCAAAATGACCACTTTTTCCTGTGGTTGCATAAGCTAAAAGGGCATTTGACTTGCCCTGTCTGTCCTGAATGGGCTGGTATCATACCCCGACCTGTGGGAGACCATTATTACACAGACCCCTGACTCAGTGATGTGGCTCTTCTATGCATTCTGACTTTCTTCTGAGAGGTGGGGGATGATCCAAGTTCCAAAGCCATTTGTTTCTTAGGGTGGTTGCCATAGAAGTCCTAGTGGCAGACTGTAGGCATGGCAACAGTGCCCACTCTCCCTGGTTCAAACTGGATTGTTGGTCATTCAAGACTGGGCGTGAAACAGGTCAGTTTGAGATTAAGCAGCAGAACCACCAAGGACAAATCTGACCCTTTATGAGAATGAATACTTGGTTTTTGAACCATGTTTTTTTGTGGGCTAGGGCTTTGATTTGAATCATGTAGTGCTAGACACTTGGAAGAAGACAGATAAAAACATTAAGCCCAGTCACGTTTTAAAGATATTTTCTGCACCTGACCTTCTCTTCCTAACCTCTCCCCATGGTTGTCACTCTTCAAAGTTAGTGTTGATATTACCTGTCACTCCAGTGTATCATGAAATCGGGTCAGGAGCCAGACCACTTGGGTGCAACTCTTGGCTCTGCCATTTCCTGTATCTGACTTGGATAAGTTACTAAATTTCTGCAATTCTCAGATTTCTCATCTACAAAGTGGTTGTAATAGTAATACCTTCCTCCTGTAGTTGTAATGGGGATTAAATGAATTAACATACAGCTTAGGCTAGAGTACATTTACAGTCGTGAGCATGTGAAACATAGAATTTATTCTTGTATTCTTATTTATTCTTGCACTATATATATTTCCATACAAACAACTGCATACCGACTTTTGCCAACCTGTATATAAAACCCTTAGGACAGTGCCAGCCCATGTCAAGTACACTTGGTAAATATTGACTCTTTTTTATTTAATATCACATCAGACATAGCTATTTTGTGGTGCTATCTTGAGCATTAAAAGCAAGATAAAAAGCTTTATTATTATGTTTGATGTGTGGTAGCTTTTATTACTAGGGTGAAAAATGGTCAAATGTAAATGAACTTATATCTGAAATATTTGTCCCACCAAGTTTACTGAATGTTTTCTGTGCTCTTTCTATAACTCCTAGACTCTCTACACACGTCATAATAATTCCTTATGCATGCATTGCATCTTAAAGATTATGAGCTACTTTCATTCGTAAAATATCCTATGAATCAGAAATCTTTGCAAGATGGTCAGGGCCTGTTTTATATTCATTCCTATATAATGTAACAGGTAAGATAGCTGTTCTTACTGTGATCAGGGAGGTTTGGCAAGATCTCCAGGCTAGTAAATGACAGAGCTGGAAATACTGCCCTTCTTGTCCAGTATTCATACCCATTGTCAAGTTCCATGAGTTTGTGGATGTTTTTGTTAAGCTGCCATCAAATGGACATGTGTCCATTAATTGTTTCTGTGTACATATAGCTTCCATCTAACCACAGCAAGTAGGTATTGAAAACCCTTCTAGGAGGAGAAGTCATACCCCAGGACATTGCACTTGAAATAAAGGTTGGGCAGTAGAAATCCTAAACGAGTCTATGAAAACTTCAAAAGTTTTATGCTTGCTAAAATGACTTAACACAGCACCATAAATAAGGACAGCATTGGTGGGAGCTTATACATTTTAGTGGGTTACCAGGTAGTTCCAGGACCTCCCTTCCCAACAGGTGCAAGTACGTAGCTTGTATGTTTTTGTGTGTATTTGTTTATTTTGGCAGGTATTATGCTCACTGCAGGTATTTTTAGGGGGAGGTTTGCTTCTCCATCCAAATGTTCAATGCCTTTTTGGTTTTATGACTCGGAATTATTGATTTCCGTCTTCCTGCGGCCCACACCTGTGAGTGCCTCTTAGATGCCTCTCAGCTTTCTTCCTTGGCACCGGTGCAGCCAGAACACGGTAGCAGGCTCCACTTCCCCTCGCCACACCTCCCATATCTCACCCACGGCCTCCTGTAAGACCCTTTTTCCTTTCTGCTAGTTCCTTTACCTCCTGTTTTTATCCTCAAATCCCAGGACATCTTTATTAATTTCCCCGTGAAAGATCGACTGAGCATAGTCTAGAACTAAACATTTTCACTGTTTCAGAATAAAAACATGAATGCCATGACTTCGCATAAGATTTCATTCAATCCAGTTACATTAATACACATGCAGTTTCTGTATATGCAGTCATAGATCCTCAGGAAAGTTCCCTTTGTGTGCCTGGAACTTCATGATTCATCCAGATTCATCCTGATGCATTCACTTCTCATGGGAAGCCTGTGGAATGAATGAAGTATAGCTATTGCTTATTGTCCTTAATTAAAGTCCCCTAAAGTTTTCTGTGTTTTTACAATCCCTCCCCTTTGAAAGCTTCACATCTGTACTACCAAAGTCTCTTGCCAGAATTGTGTTTTTATTTTTAAAAAATGTTTGCTGGCTCTTTACGTACATCTTTGTAAGAAGGATAGGGAGAAATATGTCCTGTTGAATCGTCAGTGGGTTGAACAAAGTAGAGATTGATAAGCAGATGAGTAGCTGACAGGGGACAAGGTGAAAGAGTCAAATCCTCTTCCTTGCTTTTCTGCAATAGACTGGTGGGTGGAATGGTGTGCAGCCCAGATGCCCCCCTCTGGACCAGGCCCTCTCTTCTTCAGCAGCATTCAAAGTAGGCTGCAAATGACTCCCAGATCTTCTCTCTTCTAATTGCTCACTGCCTAAGGGAATCACTTTGCCCCAGGATGAGATCCCTCCCAGGAGGACAGGTACAGACAGCATCCAGTGACTTTTCCTCTAGAGCACAAGTGTCTGACCCCCTTGCCTGAAGTCAGAACAAACACTAAAAGGCCATGCATTCAAGCACCAGAGCTCCCCACGGGATCCAGGATTTCTGCTAGGAGGGCATCACAGGTCAGTTCCTCCCTCTGCCTAATCCCGCATCCTTCCCCTCCTGCCAGGGTTGATCCCAAGTGCATTCCCAATAAACCTCTTACTCACAAAGCCCAGAGCCTCAGAGCTTGTTTCCCAGGGAACTCAACCTCAGACAAATTGCCTGGTGATCTGTGCCGTGGGTTGCCTGAAACTTGAGGGCAGAATCCCTCAGTGCCCAGCCCCTACTGCTAAGCAAGCCACACTGGTGCAGAGCTGTTCTGATTCATCAAGTCTCATGTTTGTTAGTGAGCTGAAGCTGGGCCCATGACATACGGATGTTGCTTGGTGTGGAACCTCATAAGGAATCCTGGGAGCATGCAATTTTTTGACTGGTATCTCTTAGTGAAAATGTCTTCTGGTTATGCTCAAAGAAAACAAAGAATGGTTTGGCCTACGAAAACCTTAAATTTGCACTCTTTAAATATTGTCTTCAGTGTTGAGGTTGGTACTCAGTGGTGAGCAAAAAGGACACAGCTTGTTCTTTCTGGTGGGGACATAGGCAAGTTAAATTGTAATTGGGCCCTGGCTGGGTAGCTCAGTTGGTTAGAGCATCATCCCAGTACTACGAGGTTGTGGGTTCTATCCCCCATTGGGGCACATACAGGAACCAACCAATGAATTGAATACATAAATAAGTAGAGCAGCAAATCAATGTATCTCTCTTTCTCTCTCTCCCCTTCCCTTTTCTCTAAAATTAATAAATATTTTTTAAAACTGTAATTGAAAAATAAAATGTTTCAAAAGAGGCAATTACAATATGGCCAGGCATGCTGTGATTGGGGCAACTGTACTATCCTGTAGAGATACATATGCAAGGCAGCTAACCCAGAGTTGAGGAGGGGATTAGGGAAGGCTTTTCTATAAATACTGGAATTGGGAATTGGATTGGCAAGTGAACCATGAGAAACGGTTGTGTGGGATCTTGTACAGGGGGTGGAGGTCTTATGGAAAGGCTTGTGCAGAGCCTGGTGGGTGTGAGTAACAGACATGTCCATGGTTCTGGCTGGAGCGTGGGATACAGGGCTGGGGTGGGGAGGGGTGAGGTGAGGGCAGGGACTGGGCAATCAGCAGAGGTCAGATCCTGTGGGGCTCAGTAAACAGGTTGGAGAATTTGACCTGTGTCCTCAGAGCAATGGGGAGGCACCAGCGGATTTTAGGGAGAGAGTTTGTCTGATCATATTTGCTTACTCTGTGAGTTGAATAGTTGTGAAATGAATTATGATCATTTATAATATAGATTAATATAGTCACGTCGACTGAAAAAAATAGAAGCCAGTGATCCCAAAGTAATCAGAATGATGGATTGGTCTCTTCAGTGTGTTTTGGTTATAAGAGGCCTGGTTTTAAGGACATGAATGGATTTCAAGAACTCCAAGGACAGGAAACAGAATGTGATGGCTGAAGGTGGAAGTGTGAAAACCTAGAGAAGGGAAGCAGCCACTCCTCTGTGTGTGTGTGTGTGTGTGTGTGTGTTTGTGTGTGTGTGTGTGTGCTGCTCTCTGTCTGCATTTGATCTTAGCCAAAGAGCTGAGGAACCATACCGCTCTCTGTCCAAAAGTCTTGTCTTTTCAATGTGTCTTTGTCCCTCTCTCTTTCTCTTCCTAGCTTTGTTTCGCTGTTGCTTTAAGTTCTTTCTCACTGGGTCTCTCTGCCTCTCTGGGCAAAGCGGGCACCGAAAACATGTCTATTAAAGAGATTCCCCCGAAGACAAGTTCCCAAGCCCCTTCTTGGCCGTCGTGTGTCCCGTCTGAGTTACCAGAAATGCCTGGAAGGATGTGGTTGAGCGGTGGTGAACTCAGTCTTTTGGGGAAAGGAGTTTTCTGTTGTAGACTGTCTCAGGACTGGATAGAAAGCATAAATATTTTTCTTTCTGTTATTGTGTTCATGGCTAAGCTTCCTTGATTAAAAAGTAATTATATTTTCCCCTGAGTAAATATCTGATCTAACCTCAGCCGGTGTGCTGACATCAATACGGCGTGGGAGGGTTTCCCCAAATTCAAATCTGCGATGATACCCACCCCGAACCCCCGCAATGAGTCACAGTTTTTCCACAGGAAGAATCATTCAGATGGCCAAATCGTGGGGGAGGAACTGAAGGCAGATATTGATCTGTGAAGAATAAATGAGAGAAAAGGACCAGGACAAATAAACAAACTTTGGGGAACCAAATCATAGAAATCATTTGTCCCTATCAAAAACTCCCACTCCAGCCAGCTGTTCTTTATTTTGAGAAAATAATAATAAAAAAAAGAACATCGACTGATATACTTGTTAAGGCTTGGGGTTTGTTGTTCTGTGATGATATAATTGGAGCTTCTGTGTCTTTCTTGGTGTGTGTCATGCATATTATTTTCCCAGCTCCATTTTATTTGAAGTAAGATGTTGCTTCACCCCGGCAATTTGGATTGCCTAATTGATGTTGCCAAGGAGGAGGTCTCTCCTGGTTACTTTGTCACTCTCCTGCACTCAGAACTGTCTCTAATCCCTCTAATGAGTATCTTAGTGGCACACAAGCATGTCTGATGCTGGGAATAGAACAGTGGCTGAGGGTACAGAGTGAAACCTTAAGCCAGAATGATCAGGGCCTAGAGTTACTTGAACAGACTGTCTCTTGATTAAGCTGGAATACTCTACAATGTGCTATGTAATAGTCATTAAATGACGTTTACTTACACATTTCTTATCTAAAGGAACTCTGTCTGTTGGAAGGAGTGTGAGGGAGAGAGAAAGGGTTGGGAGAGGTTGGCAGGCTTTGGTGTCAGGTCTGTTGTGACCAGTGTGACATGAGTAAGCCCCTGACTTCCCTGGACATCCTCTGTTAAAGGAGGTCAGAAGAAATGGTCACTAATGTCCTCTCCACAAATCTAATACTCTGGATGGAAGCATTTGGGGACCTAATCTGAGAAAGTTATTCCCTCTCTTAAGCAATTCAATTCTCTTTCCTAAACTAGAGATAATAGGAGAAACTATGTCCATGAAATTGGTTGTTCGTATTTCTTGAGTAGGGTTAATTGATTTTTTTCCTTGTCATTTCATCTGCAGAGGACTGCTATTTAACGTGGTCTTCCTTTTCTTTTTCCCCACCAAAATGTGATGTCTGTGTGAGCATGTGTGTGTGTGTATGTATGTGCGTGTGTGTGTGTGTAAGGATGGGTCCAAAGGAGCTAAGAATGATCAGTCGTCATACCAGCAGAAGACAGTGGTCAGCTAAAGGACCAATGTAGCAATTTCCCCCTCTCTTTGTACACTGTACAGTTTACATTGGCTTTTATGCAACAGCCTTCTAGAATTCTGCTACCTCCCTGTTATTATTTTCTGGGCCTGCCTGGAATGAGTTATTTACAAAGACTTTTTAAAGTTCTTATAGGCTATTGATACTCACAGTTTCACTCTGTACCCAGCAGGTCCTCCTTAAAGACTTATTGAATGGAAGTGGGTACTTCAAATGTTAGTTCTTAGATGCAGCTATTTTTTAAGGAAGTCTAAGTGCCATGTCCTCAGGGGTGAGAATGCCTCGTGCCCACAAAGGAAATTACTGCAGGACAGCAGTCGAACTGGAAGACCCCGATGACTTCCCCAGTTCTCCTCCTGATGACTCCAAGCAGTGCCAGGTGTGCTCACCTCTGCCAAATTTGTAAGGAACGCCTATTAATACTTTTTTATTTTTATTGAAAAATAACTGACATGCATCACTGTACATGTTTAAGTCATACAAGCATGATGGTTTGACTTACATATGTTGTCAGTGATGACCACAGTAGGTTCAGCTAATGTCCATCTTCTCGTACAGTGCACTGAAAAGAAGAAAGGAATGAAGGAAAGCAGATTTTTCTCTTGGTGATGACAACTGTTAGGACTTATTCTCTTAACAACTTTCCTACATATCATACAACAGTGTTAGCATAGTCATCATGTTTTACACGACATTGCAGGTTATTAATCTTCTAACTGGACATTTGTACTGATTGACCACTTCCTCCAATTCCCCCACCCCCCAGCCTCCATTTCTGGTAATCACAAATCTGATCTCATTTCTATGAGCTTTTTTTTAAGATTTCATGTATAAGTGAGATACATAGTATTTGTCTTTCCCTGTCTGACTTACTTCACTTATTATAATGCCTTTAAGGTTCATCCCTGTTGTCGCAAACCATAGGATTTCCTTGCTTTGTTTATGGCTGAATATTGCACTGTGTGTGTGTATCACAACTTCTTTATTTATTTGTCCATCAACAGACACTTAGGTTGTTTTCATGTCTATTATAAATAATGCTGCTATGAACATGGGGGTGCACACATCATTTTGAGTTAGCATTTTGGTTACCTTGGATGTATTCCCAGAAGTAGAATCGCTGGATCCTATGATAGATCTATTTTTCAATTTTTTGAGGATCCTTCATACTGTTTTCCACTATAGTTGTACCAATGTACAAACCCCACGGCAGTGCACAAGGGTTCCCTTTTCTCTGTATCAACACCAGCATTTGTTCGCTCTTGTCTTTTGGATAGTGGTCATTCTCTGCAACAGTCATGCAGAGATATCTCATTATGGTTGTGACTTATACTTTCCTCATTGCTAGAGATGTGGAGCATTTTTCATGAACCTATTGGCCTTTCTCATAGCTTCTTTGCCTTTCATATATCTTCTTCGGATAAATGTCTAGTCAGACTGCCCATTTTTTAAATTGGGTGATTGATTGGTTGATTCATTTATTTATATATTTTGCCATTGATTTGTGTGAGCACTTTATATGTTTTTGATGTTAACCCCTCATATAGCTTGCACATATTTTCTCCCTTTTTTAGTTTGTTGTCTTTTCACTTTATGGATGGTTTCCTCTGCTGTGCAGAAGCTTTTTAGGGTTATGTAGTCCCACTTGTTTATTTTTGATTTTGTTGCTTGTGGTTCAGCTGTTGTATCTAAAAAATGATTGCTGAGATTCATGCCAAGGAGCTTTTCTCCTATGTTTTCTTCTAGGAGTTTAATGTCTTACATTTATTTAGGGGGTAAGGGAAGGAGAAAGAGTGGGAGAGAAACATCACTGTGTGGTTGCCTCTCACGTGCTCCCCTACTGGGGACCTGGCTCACAACCCAGGCATGTGCCCTGACTGTGAGTCAAACCAGTGACCCTTTGGTTCACAGTCTGGCACTCAATCCACTGAGCTACACCAGTCAGGGATAATGTCTTACATTTAAATATTTAATTCATTTCTTGTTAATTTTTGAGTAGAGTAACATGTGGGTTCAGTTTTATTCTTTTACATTTAAATATCCAGTTATCCCAGCACAATATTTTGAAGAACTGTATTTTCTCCATTGAATATTCTTGGCTCTCTTGCCAAGTATTAGTTGACTGTATAAGCTTAAATTTACTTGTGGGCTCTTGATTCTGTTACATTAGTCTACTTACCTCTTTTTTTATGCCATTACCATACTGTTTGATTATTATAGTTTCATAGTGTAGCATGAAAGTAGGAAGTGTAATATCTCCTGAATTGTTCTTATAAGATTTCTTTGATTATTTGGGGATTTTTGTGGTTCGTTCTCTCTCTCTCTCTCTCTCTCTCTCTCTCTCTCTCTCTATATATATATATATATATATATATATATATATATATATATATATATCAACTTTACAAGTGTTTTTCCATTTCTGTAGAAAATGCCATTGGAATCCTGACAGGTATTGCATTGAATTTATAGACAGCTTTTGGTATTATTGACATTTTAATAATATTAACTCTTCCAACCTGTGAACACAGGATACCTTTCCATGTATTTGTATCTTCTGTGAGTTATTTAATCAGTGTCTTATAGTTTTCAGCATATTTTTCACCTCAGTAGTTAAATTTATTTCTAAGTATTTTGTTATTTTTGATACTACTGTAAATGGGATCAATGTATTTATTTTTTCAGATACCTTGTTAGTATATAGAAATTCTACTGATTTTTATATTTTAATATTTTATCCTGCAACATTACTAAAGTCATTGATTAGATCTAACAGATTTTACTTGAGTCTTTAAGATTTTCTATATATAAAATCATATCACCTACAAATAGAGACAATTTTACTTATTTCTTTTCAATTCTGATACTTTTTATTTCTTTTTCTTGCCTGATTGCTCTTGCAGGGACTTCCAACACTATGTTGAATGAGAGTGCAGTAGATCTTTGCATAGATTACTGGTTTTCATCCGTACTGTCACCATCCTGGTATAAGCCTCCTAAATGAGTGGGTTGCAGACTTCCATGCACATCAACATCACCTGGAAGACTTGTTAAAACACAAATAACTGGGCACCATAGCAGAGTTCCTGATTCACTAGGTCTGGGATGGGGCCCCAAGAATCTGCTTTTTGTAAGTTTCCTGGTGATGCTGATGAGGCTGTTTCTTAGACCTCACGTTGAAAATCTGTTCCCTAAATAGTTTCTTTACCCCCTCTCTGAGCCTCCAGACTTATCATCCATGCAGAAGTTAGAGTGATCTCTTAAAAATGAAGTCGTATGACCTCAATTCCCTTTTATTACCTCCCCAAGTTCTTGCCCAGACTGGGAGGCCCTTCATATTTTGGCTTATGAGTCACCAGATGTGACCAGCTTGGCTCTCTGACCTTGCACTTCTCTATCTGCATCTGTCTCACCATTGTACCACGTCACCTGCTTCCATTTGGGATCCAGCCACACCTCCTGCTCTTTTCCATGGCCAGTTCATGGACTCTCTGCTCTCTGTGGAAAACCTTCTTCTCTCTTCTTTTACACCTGTTACTACCTGCACATCTTTGCCTCCTCAGCAGCTCCGTCACTCCCTCAGAGAAGCCATAGCTAGCAACGCAAGGTCATGTTCCTGCTTATTATCTTTCAGAGATCTTTTTTCATTATAGTCTTTACACAGTGTTTTATGATATTTATTTGTATTTTTACTTTATGAATGACAGTATTTCTTCTTGGATTGTAAATTCCATGAAGGAAGGGGTCATATGTGTTTGGTCACTGCTGAATCTTCTTAGCAGTACCTGGCACATGGTAGTTACCCAATAAACATTTGTTCAGTGATTACATGGATGAATGAATTGTTCGATGGATGGTGAATGGATGGATTAAGTTCTGGAATGCTGGGATTGTACAAAAACTTAGGAGAGTAGGGAGAAGTGAACCTTTCATATAGTATTGGTCCATGGCTGTGTGTGCAGGTTTATGTGCCAATGAACATATTTAAGGTCTGTTTTTGAAATTTTTGCTTAAGAAGACAGAATTGCCTGGTACAATCAGCACCCCCACCCACTTCACTTGGTCAGGTAAGTTCAAAATGTGTGTTCTCTTAAAACTCCTTTCTGGGGCAATTTGATTCTGAAATGAATAAAACTGTGCCTATGACTCAAAGAACTGATCTGTATATCTTTGTATTGTAGTGCTGTTTATCCAGAATAAAACCAAAGTTTGGAGAAACATATTCTTGGCTCAAAATAACAGGATTCTTTCACAGATACTTTTGTGGAATTTTAAATGTTTTTCTTTTTGGGTTGTCATTTGTCCTGTAGCCTAGCCCAAGTTCTCTGGGAAGATTTCCTTCCTTTTTGGACCCTGTAGTCTGCTTGTATCTTTTCTGGCCAATCTCACCTTCTTAGATTCCTTCCGTGGAGCTCGTGCCCAGAGAATTTCTCATAGTTCATAAATAGGTAGGTTCATAGCAATGACATGACACAGCAAATTCTCAACCCAAGTGTGCTATTTACTCTTCTGCTCTAGCAGAGCTGCAACTTCCCTGCCTGCACAGTGGGCCCGCATGCTCCTGTTTTGTTGTGTGCACTTGAGGATTTAGAGAGGAGCAAGCAATCATTCGGGGGCAAAATTGTCAAAGTCAAGTACCTTACAGAGTCGGTCTAAAGTAGCCAGGACATCTGAGACTGGAGTTCCTGGTTTTTGTCACTCATGGTCCATGTAGAGAGGTGGCTCCACGGTGATATTTTTACCTCCTGGACTTTGAGGGTTTTCTTTTTTTCTAAAAAGTGAGTTTCAGTGAAACATGTTGCCAGATGGAAATCACTGCTTGAACTTGGCGCTGACACAATTTACCCAGGTGCAAAAGCAGTGTCAGGTATTCCTAGAAGTAAAACTCAGTTTGGGAGCTGGAGAGAGATATCTCGTATACCTGGAGTTAGAACGATACCCCAAATGAGGGTGGGTAGTACTTCTTTTTGTCTTTCCAGGGTGTTTTTTTTTCCTGGTATCAGAGCATGCTTCCTCCTTGTGGAGGACCGAGCCTCCCCACTGTCGTTGCTTGTGGTTTAGACGCTTCTTCTTGGAAGACAGTTCTCTTGCATTTCTGTGCATCCTGATTCAGCTTGGAAGATAGAGGTAGGTTCTCCCTCCAGTCAGTAGGTAAGTTTGCTTCCTAACTAAAATAATAGAGATACCACGTCTCTCTGGACCAGTTGTGGTAGCATCATCCAATCATGAATCAAGGCAAATGCAGAGTGCCCTGAGATGTTTTGCGATGCCCCGAGAGGCCAGGTGAGTGCTATTGGAAAAGACAAGCATGTGGGGGAGGCAAGAAGCATGGACGCAGGGATGCTTGGGAGCTCCTGAGGATGAGCAAACTCAAGCTATACAGTTGGGAATTTGGTATTGTAGAGGTTTAGGAATAGAAATCGATCACTCAGAGCTGTTCTTTGGCACTGCAAAGAAATGATGAGGTCAAGTAGAAGTTAGATTATCCACAGAGAATTGTTTTTGTCCAGTGGGAAAGTGCTGTGGGAATTAGGCTAACACGGTGAACCCTGTGAGGTAAGAAGGTTGGCAGGCTCTTTCAGGACCAGGTTTGTTTTTAAAGGGGAGAACCATATTTTCTTTTCCTTTCATTAATTTTTTAGTTCTCTCTAATAAATATATATGCATGCACATTCATGTGCATACTGGTGCACACATGTGCACATATGTGCACATATATGTACTTGTATATGAGTATGTGTCTTGTAGCATGTATGTGTATGAGTGTATATGCCTGTATATGTATGTATACTTAGGCATTTATCTTTCTATTGTAGGGTGCAGAATCATAATCATTGTCCCAGTATTTTATTACTAATTTTACATAATCCACATTGTGTTTATTACCAAAGGCCTTTTTATCCTTTCAGTAACAGTTTCAAGGGGTGATTGGAGAAGAAGCTTTAAAAGGAAGTAGATTAAATTTATTAGACAAAGTTGTAGCAGAGAATGTTAATAGGTAGAAAGAGAGGATCGGGGCAAGCCAACAAACAAGCAAAAAAGTAAGCAAAGAACCAATGTAAATATTAAACCTTTTATGAAATGGACCTATTGGAGGCTGGCTTCAATTCATTCTGCAGACTTTTAGCTGACTTCTCATCTTACAAACTATGTGTCAGATACCTAACCAGTCCGTACCAACTCTTCCAATATGTTTTGGTCAAAGCCGTCCAGGTCCCCTCCCTCAGACTCTGGTTTCCTGCCTCTGCACTTACAGGCATGCTGTGCCTGAAACCCTTCTCTCCCCGGGCCCTCTGTCTTAGCTCACCATGGGCCAGACCTCACTCAGAGCCTGGATTCAAATAACACTGAATTTACAAGATCCCATTATTTTTCCAGTAGATGCCTTGTCTTACTTTCCATTTGACACATGGATTTTAATATGTTGAGCGATACTTTGATGCTTTTCACTTTCTCTGTCTCTCTTTCACACACACACACACACACACACACACACACACACACACACACCCCAACACCCTCTGCCCCTTTCTCTCTCTCCTTCCCCCCAAGTTAATTTTAAGGTTGGTTTCTTGGGACTAGTCCTGGGACATGTCACCTGTGAGATGAAGATGTATGAGGAGTGCACAGAAGTTGTAGTCCTATTTTTTTAAGAGAAATTTTCACTTGAGAGCAAAGTTTTAATTGGATGTTGAAACTTCCAGATACGCCTTTGTGCACCACTTGTCATGAATGTATGGGGGAAGGAAAAGGAAAAAAATCAATATTCTACAGTACTTCTTTCATCCCAAGGAGTTTGAAAGACTTTAGCTGCAAAGTGAAGAGATCTGAGGAGAAACAGATTTATTTTTTTTAAAAAACCATCTTAACAATGTCATTTAGAAGAACAGGCTCTTTCTGAAGCAATTTCTGATCTCCTTTGCAAAGGCCATCACTTCTAATGGGCGACCACGAGGATGAGAAGCAAAAAGAAGAAGGTACAAAGAGAAAAACGCAGAGTACAATTTTCTGTTCTCTGCAGTTTGGGGGAAAGAGATCCCAGCTGTAAATGTAGACAATTTGCAAACATTTAAGCCAGACTTTCTGCCAACTTTAAATGATTTTGCCGATCAAGACAAACAGAATCAGGGTTTGTTATGACTCCAAGCAGCTGGGAGGTAGCAAATAGGGCTGAACTTCCCAATGCTTGATTTCAGAGGATGCTTCCCAGGCACACACTAGATTTTTCTATAGTACGGTTGATGTAGTTTCAGCCCTTTTTCCACCAGTGCAGCTTGTTGAATATGTTTAAGAAGTTCCTGTTTTCCTATTATCTGAATACTTCAGTATCATACATGAAATGGTTCTATTTTGTTCAATAACTGCTACCAGCTCATTCTATCAAAGCCTACGATTCCTCTTGGTTTGTCATCACTGCTGACTTAGTTTACGACTTAGTTTGTGACTTAGTCCAGTTCTTCCACCAGGCCCTCCTGATAAAAGTCTTAACTCCCACGTGACTCCTTGTGTCCAAGTCAACTTCCAGTTGATCCTTAGTTGGAGACACCACTTCACACTGCCTGACCCTCTGCCTTGCCTGGCAAGATGATAAGACAGTATTATCTGCCATTGGTGGTGTTTCCATCTCTGTGGCTTTACTGGCAAGATCAGACCTAACCACATATACCTTGGGAATAGGAAACTTAACAGTTTTGCTTGGAGCCTCCCTCCCTTCTCACTGTTGGGGAGAGGAGAATAACTTCTTTGGCAAGTCCTCCAGTCATCAGCCTCCCTTTCTTGCTCTTTGTTCTACTTGACATCAACAGGGTAGGTGTAGAAAGGCATGTGTTGGAGAGAAAGGGAAGGTTGATACTGGTTCTACTGACCAGTCACCTTTCAGCAAAGTTCTCTGGGAGGGTGTCTGGTTCTTGAGCCTTAGAATGTGTGACACTTAATGAATCTTCTGTCAATTGCAGGAAAAATCAGACTCTCTAGCTATCATCATATCAGCAGGTAAGTTATTACCTGCTGCAGGTAATAACTTATACTAAAAAAGGGAAGGAGAGAAAGGGGAAGTGCTAGAAAGAAGTAATAATTACTCTCCTTGTCATGTGCCAGGACATGGTGACAGGAAGCCCATGGATATGGAATGCTGGGATGTTTAATGGGAGGGACTAGCCTCTTTTCCCACAGCCCAGGACAGTGTCCGCCCCATGCTTACTGGGCATATGCTTAAAGAAGGTTCCAATGCCAAGGTGTTAGAAGGCACCGGTGTGATTTTCCTATTAAAAAGACCAAATTGGAGAAAAAGTCATTCCAGAAGAAATATATTCCCAGTTTTTCTCTCCTCCTCTTTCTCTTATCGAGTGCTGGTGTTTGCTTCCCCTGCACATAAAAGTCTGCAGCGGGGAAAGTGGAATTACCTTTGAAGTGACTGTGAATAGTGGGGACTGTCAGTGCTAATTAGCTATTTTGGAACCTTGGATTTAGCTTGGCCTGGCAATACCAGTGCCATTGAAACCCTCACTTTCTGAAGAGCAATGGACTTTGGGATATCCCCTGAACAGGAGCGGTTGGCAGCTGCCTTGAGGGTGGAAATAAACGTCCAGCAGCACAACCTCTAAAACTGGAAAGGAAGAGCCTTTGCCCTGGGCCCCACACACTGGGAATCCTCACATGAAACAATTATACCCTGAATTTGATCAACAATACACGGTGCCTGTGTTACTCAGGACCGGACACTCAGCACTGGTAGCTAAACATCCACTCTGATGATTGTCGATGCTGTGCAGGCCCCAGGGACACGCTTTCCCACATCTCTTGTCCAAGGTTCTCAAACAAAAGAGGGCTTCATTTGAATGCCGTGAGGATGTGTGGGCTGTGCTGCCTGATGTGGTCGCTGCCTCCGACGGTGGGGAGGCTTTGAGCAGCAGAAGCACTTAGGTAAGACAAAAGACTAATTAAATTGTAAAACCTTTCTCTCAGCATGAGTGCCGTGGTTTATTACATAAAAAGTGTTATTTTTCAATAGTACTGAGCCATCACTTTCTTGCTTTTCTCTTCATGGTTCCAGAGGTACTTGTAAATGAGCAAGCCCTCTGCAGTTCTTGCACATGGTGGCTGAGGAACATTTTGCAATGTTAAATGGCTCCTCAGCCCCACGTCACTGGTCCGTCAGCAGAACACCCAGATGTGTGCAATAGTAATTCAGTTGCCTTGGATATTTTGCTGGCTTTCAGTTACATAAAAACCATAGCTCTACACACACTTGGAAATATTATAGTTATGAAGTAGTTTTCAAGGTAGAAGAGAACATATTTCATTTAACTATTTACTAGCACTATTTATACCTATAAAATATTCAACATACGATGTGTAGGCCTTCTTTTGTATTCTTTCCCCTGCAAATATTAGGGTTAGGCCTAAGGTAAATGGTCAGGTCGTACTACTTGCCCCATGAACGACAGCTTCCTTCCTTTTTGTCTTTCATAGTACAGGACAGCTGTATCTCAGAAACTCTGTCAACATATTACAGAGGTGTGACTATAAGATGATGGCTAAGATTCTTCCGAGTTTAAATAGCCTGGTCTTTTCCCATAGAGTTCAAACAAATTCTGCATTTAAAAAAAAAGCCTGGCTGGTGTGGCCCGTGGATTGAGTGCTGGCCTGTGAACCAAAGGGTTGCCAGTTTGATTCCTGGTCAGGGCATATGTCTGGGTTGCAGGCCAGGTCCCCAGTATGGGGTGTGCAACAGGCAACCACACAGTGATGTTTCTCTCCCTCTCTTTCTTCATTCCCCTCTCCAAAAGTAAATACATAAAATCTTTTAGAAAATTGAAAGAAAGGAATGCGATTCCTTAAATGTTCTGTTTTCACTAAGACTGTATGTTGGTTAGAATCAATAACAAACAGGGCAAATTTAGAGCTTGTTACTACATATTTAAATATAGTCTTCTTTTCCAAGCACACATGTGAATTTACTTGGTTAGGCAAAATATGTGTTTTTTACCCTAACACATCCAATCCATTTAAGGATCATTTCTGTCTCCGACAATGTTAGTGACAACAGTAATATTAACTGACTGTGGAATAGCACTTTACAATGCTCAACATGGTGATATATGTTTTACCACCTACTAATAACTTAAGGAGGAAAACTGTGGCTTCTGACATTTTAATAGATTCAGTTACAAAGTTAATGGCAGCGTGAAAGGGTTTACACATCTACCTATTATTATGTTCTACTAGCAAACTAAACCCAGACATTAATTTCCACTTGGGTTATGCATTTCAGAACATTTTAAATTTTTGTTTTCTTTTCATGGAAATGAAAACATAACTGTAGTCTTCAGAGTATGTTTATGGTTGATTTTTCATCTTGGCAAATCAATACCTAACTCTCTGGGGAAAACGTGATTTGGAGATTAGAGTGTTTGACCTTTAATTTTTCAGAAGTCTTAGGGGCATCACATTTGTTGCTCATGATGGTAGGTTTGGAGTGTGTATCTTTCTGCAGTAAAGAAAGACAATCGCACACAAGCATCTGTCAAGGAGTGAAAATACCTAGATTCCAGGCTCCACCCTGAGCCTCCTGTCATCCACAAATGACGTGCCCCGTCCATGTCACATGGCTGTTGTGAAGAAAAGACTGGATGATGAATGAGAAAATGCTTTGAAAGCCACTCATAGGGCAAATAAAAGGTGTCAATAAAAATGAATGAAATTCTAGACCAGGGTAGGCACATTATGGCTTGAGGGTCATATCTGGCCCTACGCTTCTTTTTGCAAGTAAAATCCGTCAGATCACAGCTATACCCATTTACTCCTGAACCATTCATGGCCATGTTCATGCTACAACGGTGAGTTGAATAATTGTGCCAGAGACCATCTGGCCTGTGAATCCTAAAATATTCTCCATCCAGCTTTTTACAGAAAATGTCTGCTGACCTCTGTTGTAGACCATGGATTCTTTGATTGGAATTCTAAAGTGTAAGGAAGATTTATGAATCTCATATGAATTTTTAGGAGGAACTGTGGTTCCTCTGCAGTTGATAAGGGAATGGCAGCTAATAAATAAAGAAGTAATGATAGTATTAGAAAATCTCTATTTTTCCAGTTCCCAGGAAATAATTGACCCAGAGGATTGTTAATGGATGTTAACGTGTTGATATAAACTATGCTCGCACTGTGGGAAAGCATGATACCACGATTATTTTCTCATTGTAAAAGTAAAAACATAGCATTTATAAGGGAGAGATCTCGTGATCACGACTTTATCTGTGTACCCAAACTTATCATCATGTAAAGGAAGACAGAGGGACGTGATGTGCCTCCCAGCGTGATGCCAGATTTTGAGAAACCATCACCTATGAAGTCTTCTTGTCAGAAATGTGTAAGGTGAATTTAGTCAAGAGGTAGGTATCATTTCCAACTGATATAAGGAGACTAAAGGAATCAATTAAATGACACCAAAAGCAAACCAGTGAGATTAATTCCAAATCAAAAGCGTGGAGAGGCTCCTCTAGAGTATTAGAAATATGGCAACCAAATGTGGAAACCTCGATTGGGTTCACCATGAAGGACAGCTGTAAAAGATATTGTGAGTTGGGGAAATTTGAATATGGCCTAGAAATGGGATATTACTAGAAAATTATTAAGTGATAATATCATGTTATTAATGTGATAATGATATTGTAGTTATGCAGTGTATGCTGAAGTTTTGGGAGTTACTTTCAAATGCTTGGGACAGAGAAGCACAAACACGTAAGCAAAACATGGAAAAATGTTAACAAATTGAAATCTCGGTGATAGACCTATCTTGGTTCATTGTAAGTATTCTTTTAGCTTTTCTATGTTTGAATATTTTCAGAACAAAAATATGAGAAGCAAATCCCACAAGCAATTATTGTTTGTTGACAGAGTAAAGAGCCCAGGGATTTGGCATCTACAGGGAGGCAGGAAGACGTTGCTCTTGGATGTGAGGTCAATAATGCTGTGCTCTCACGTTCTCTGGTGCCCCCCGTTCAGCCCCTCCAAGTGAAAGAATTAGAGAGAAAACATTCTCTTTCCATGATTGTTTCATATGGATCTTCATTTCTGCGGGCAGTTGATTTAGCCAGGGATGTCACACAAGCAATTTTTTTCCTTCCAAAATCTCATCTTGCTAGTTGTCACCCATGATTCCAGCTCATCATATTCTTTAGAGTTTGTTTTTTAATTTCACTTTATTTTTATTGTTGTTTAGTTACAGTTGTCCTGCCTTTTCCCCCACTGCTCTTCCCTCCCCTGTACCCTGTCTGCTCCCACAGTCCCTCTGCACCCCATTGTCCATGCTCACGAGTCCTCTATTCATGTTCCTTGACTTGCCCCTTCTTCTTCTTTCCCTTCATTCAATCTGCTAGTTATCTTTCCCAGTCTTGTGCCATCTGAATGGTTGTTGAACTTACTTTCTGTGTCTTTGTCAAAGTAGGTAATAAAGATCTTGACTAGTCCCTCTTCCCCAGGCTTCCTGGCACATACTCTCTTCCAGGATGCTGTAGACCTGCTGCTCAGACACTCATGATCTAGTCATGTACAATCACACCCTTCCAGCTCTGCATCAAAACTCCTGGCAGACCACTTCAGGTCCTCTTGGCTTCAGTACTTCAGCTGTTTCCCCATGACTTGTTCAGTGTGGGCTCTCATTGGCTCCACACCTCCTGACTGTGGCTCCCTTCATGCCTTTAGTAATGGCAATTACTATTAACATTAATAAAACAAGGGCTTCTCTTTTATAGGTCATTTTCCTCTTAGCCATACTTTATAGTGTGAGGTCTGTCCAGAAAAAGTCCAGCCATTGTTAGTATAATGGGAACGGTTTGCATGACATGGATGTAACCTGGCAGCCAAGGAGAGTGGACTGGAATGTGCATGTGTGAACAGTGATGACTTCACTGTACTAGTCAGTGGAGGTGGTAGGCACCATTGAATGAGCATGTGTACTGTGTGGCCATGGCATTCAAAATGACTGAGCAAGTACAGCAACAAATCTGCATCAGATTTTTCATTATGCTTGAACATTTCTCTGCTGAAACTATTCAGATGATTCTATTCAGATGATTCAGAAGGCCACAGCTATGGGCAACTGGTGATTGGCAGCTTCATCATGACAATGCATCCACATACATATCACATCTTGTGCAGAGTTTTCTGGCAAAACATCAATCAGTCAGGTGACTCAGTCCTTCTACAGGTCAGATTTGGCACCTGGAGACTTCTGGCTTTTCCCAAAACTAAAATCACCTTTGAAGGGGAAGAGATTTCAGACCATTAGTGAGATTCAGAAAAATATGACAGGCCAGGTGATGGTGATTGGAACTGTGTGAGGTCCCGAGGTGCCTACTTCGAAGGGGTCTGAGGTGTCATTGTCTTATGTACAATGTTTCTTGTATCTTGTATCCTCAGTAAGGGATTCTGTTTTTCATATTACATGGCTGAATGTCTTAATGCCATGTAATACTTACAAATATAAGTTAGTAAAATAGTGTCCTGAGCAGATAACATAGGTATTTTTAGCACTGTTTACAAGCTCCTTATTTAGATCTTCATTGAGAGTTTCTTACTTTTATGCATCAGTCAGTGCTAACAAGTTTTGATCTATTATTTGCTAATCATAGATAATGGAAGCATCTTATTAAAAAGTTGGGGGTGGGGTTATTTTGCTGGAGTATAATGAGAGAAAGCTTTATGGTTATAGGAGGCAAATGACCACAAAAGAGGAAAACAGTACCTAAAAAAGTCTCAAGAACCCTAAAGCATGATGGCTATGAAAATTAATGTACCCATGCCCTGGCTGGTGTAGCTCAGTGGATCGAGTGCGGGCCTGCGAAACACACGATCACGGTTCGATTCCCAGTCAGGGCACATGCCTGGGTTGCAGGCCAGTTCCTGGCAGGGGACACACGAGAGGCAACCATACATTGATATTTCTCTCCCTCTCTCCTTCCCTTCCCCTCTAAATATAAATAAATAAAACCTTAAAAAAAAGAAAATTAATGTACCCAATATGTATGTATTTGATGAGCACTTACTCTGTTCCAGGTACTGTTGGACCAGGAACATACAAAGGTGAATGTGATTTCCAAGGCCCTGACCCTCAGTAGATTGTATTTCATGGCTGGGATGGGGGAAGATCATGTGAACAAGGCAATTCCAGAGTATGATAAGTCCTGAGAATAAAACACATGGGATCATGTGGTAGAGAGCAACTGAGGGTGGGAGAGGTCATTAGAAAAAGGTTGAATGATGAAATTAAAATATCCTTGTCAATAGCCAAGGGACAACTACCCCATCTAGAGGAAAAAGCAGGTGTGAAGGCCATGAAGGGTGAATAAGTTCAGTGGGTTCAGGCTATAAAAAGAAGACCAGAGAAGCTGGAATGTAGCCAGCCCAGGCAGGGCCAGTGAGGGGTGGAGGGGAGTGGTCAGTGGGCGCTGCAAGTTGATATGGAAGAGTTAAGAAGGGGTGAGATTTTTTTGAGGTCTTAAAATTAGTGATAAGTATATGGAGTTTTATTATAAGAGGATAAGAATCCATTGAAAGCTTATAAGCAACAGTGATATAATATATACATATATACATATGATTGTCACTGTTAAATATAGAGTGTATTGGAACGGAGCAAGATTGAAAATAGATCTTCCCTGGCTGGTGTGACTCAGTGGATTGAGCTCTGGCCTGCGAACCGAAAGGTTCGCAGATTCAATTCCCAGTCAGGGCACATGCCTGGGTTGTGGACCAGGTTTCCTAGTTGGGGGTATGTGAGAGGTAACCACACATTGATGTTTCTCTCCCTCTCTTTCTCCCTCCCTTCCCCGTCTCCAAAAAATAAATAAATAAAGTCTTCCTTAAAGGAAAATACATTCATTATAAGACTATTACAGAAGTTTAGCTGAGAAACAATGGTGGTTTGAACTAAGATACTGGCAGTAGGCAGAAAAAGACCTGCTCATGTTTGACATTTATTTTACAGCTTGACTTGACAAAAGTCTCAAGAACTGGTCTGGTACTGAGGTGGCGCGGGGTGGTACGCAGAAGGCAGGAATGAGAGTTGGAGCGGACTGCTGTTCTTTGGGTTGCACAGCTGGGACAGTGGTGGTACCGCTTCTGTGGGGAGGAAGACACGAGTGAGAAATGGGGTGAGGGGGTACAGCTCTGTGGGCCACGTTTGGTCTGGGACATGATTAGACAGCCACAGAGAGGAGCCAGGAGAGCACGTGAGTCTGCAGTCGTCTGGCAACAAAGTGAAGGACAGGTATCTTCTATATCTCAAGAACCACTGAGGGGCAAAGTAAGGGAGAGCATAGGCATTCAATGAGGCTATAAACTTCTTGAGATAAATATCGGTGAAAGTTTGTATTGGTGCTTACATGTTGAAACCATCAATGACTTAATTAAGGTGAAAGTTGATGTTAATATTTATAAAGGCCATTTAAGTTTTCCTTAAGATCAGCTATTTTATTAAGAAGATGGGGAGAAAACATTTTTTTCCATACGAAAACTTGGTTCACTCTAGGCACTCTCATCTTTGTTAAAATTCTCTTTCAGAACGGTCCAAAGAGCCTCTCGGCAAGTCCTTTTCCACTTTGCCTCCCTGTTTGCCCAGCACAAGAACAGAGACCAGTAAACTTAGTCACCTTGAAAGGTGTATCAGATACCTTTTTTTTTTTTTGCTAGAAATCTGGGTCTAAGGGTCCCAATTAGTTAAAGCCACCACTCTCAAGAGGGGCTCAGAATGACTAAAATGTTGAAAGACTGGGAAAGCTTTGAGTTTTACGTACACTTACAATTGTAAGGGCTGGAGTGCCAAGGCGAGGAGACTGGGTTCCATACTAGGGTGGGGAGTCTGGAGATTCATCTCCCACCATAGCTGCAGTGGCAGAGTTCTCCTTAGTCATGGTAATTAGCGAAGCTGCTCCAAAGCCTTCTCTCAGTCTGTGAAATCATCGATTCTAAGGAAAGTTTTGTCTGTCTTCTTCTTTTTTTTAACTTAAATTTTACACGATATTAGCTTCTTAACAAGCAAACTCTGCCTTCCTTCCCCTGAAACCACTCTTGTAGGACTGCCTGCTGATTTATTTTGCTGACAAGAACAGTGATTTTATTTCCTTTCACTCTGTGTGGGATGGCTTCAATGCAGTTATACTTAAGCCTCTTGGTGGGAGAGCCTGCTGAATCTGTAGAGGTGTCATTATTTACTCTTTTAATATCCTCGAAAAGTGGCAGTTGCATTGCTTGCTTGAAATAAAGGCATTAAATTCCAGACCAAGAGAACTTTCTCTGGGATAGCAGGCAGTATTTGCTGTGTTCAGCCTCAATTTCTTCTTGACCACTTGAGGCACATGTTCACCTTTTGCCAAATATTGACTGTTCTCAGCAGATGGGACACATTACTTTTTGTGCTGACCACTGAAAACTCCTTGAACTGAGCATGTCAGAAATAAAGGGAACAAAGGACTTCACATGATTAAAATAAACTGCAAGATCTGCATTTGAGTCCCTGAAGACTGGAGAAGAAGAGATGAGCAGAAGTCCATCAGCTTCAGCCAGGAGATGACAAATGTCTTTCTGCAACGAGACCGTTGAGTTGGGAATTTGTGGCTCATTAAAAATATAGATAGCAAAGACTGAGGGCCAACTTGATCCAGGGAAATCTCATAGACGGATATTTCCCTGGAGACTGTTTCCAGGGAAGATCGAGGTGATGGGCTGAGAGCATGTTGCCTAGTCCACATTTTCTGAACCCTATCCACTCATCTCCTTCCACCGTTTGTACCTCCCCTCCCACCAAGGCTGCCTCAATTGTTAAGCTAAATCTACTTTGAGCGCTTGCACCCTTGCGTGCATTGAGATGGAGGGAGTCAATGTGGTTGGGTTTTGTACTGCTCTGCCATGTAGAAGCGTGGATCTTTCTAAGTTTCAGTTTACTCGTTAGCAAAATGGAGACAGTGATTTCTACCTCAGTGTGAGAATTACATAGGTACAGGAGACATCACACGCAGAAAAGTGTATGCATTTTTGAAGTGACACAGACATGGTTTGCTTTCTGGTTTTGTCTTTTGGCTGTGTGATTTAGGGCTAGTTATTTTGCCTCTCTGGACCCCAGTTCCCCATGTGTATTATTGAAACTATGCCTGAGTTATGGAATGGTTATAAATGAGATATGGAAAATATCTCATTAGCACAGTGTGAAGCTGCTAAAATATGTTTAGTAGGCAGTAGCTGCTATTGCCTAGTATGAGGCCTGACTCTCAAACAGCTTCAGAATTCAATGTAAGTTGGGCTAGCCTTGAGCTTGTCTAGACAAGGGGTGGATAGTTAGTGCCTTGTCATTTCCTGGTCTTGTAATGGGGTTTTATAGCATTGACCCCAAAGGCAGCCGTGCAGCAGGCCCAGGAAGGTGGAGTTGAGGGGTGAACTCCCTGCAGAACCCATTCAGCAGTGGGAGCTTCTGCTGCTGGGGCGTCTTGCTGCAGTTTGGTGTTTTCTGGTTGCCAGTTCTCAGGGCAAGATCTTGATTCAATGAAGCCCCAGTTCAGGATTTCCAAGGCCATTGTCAACTGAGTATCAGCCTCAGGTATTGTTTTGGTTTACTTTTAATATGTGAAGAGGTACTTATACATGATCTGCAGTATGGGCTAAGGGATCCTGGTGTTGTCACATCATGGAGGCAAGGGACATGGGTACACCAGCTGGGCCCTGGATTATGCCTGGTTTTCTGATACAGCAGCATCCACCCAAACGGACTCTGAGAGCAGGACATTGATCAACATTGCCTAAAATAAGAGGTCAATAGACGAAAATTTGGTAAATGAAAGCAATGTATCTCGGAGTACAGAGATAGACATGAACATTAGGTACAGATATTCTATCGACTGCCCTTTCTCGTGTGCTAATAATATTAGAACATTTTATCAACCCCCTAACAGATGCCACGCACTATGCTTGGCATTTTATACACATTATCTTTAATCCTCTCCAAACCCTGCAGAATCCTTGGCTGTAATTCAGGGCTACAGGTGAAAAAAGCTGAAGCTCAGAAACATGGTTGTAGCGCATCCACAAAACGAGGGGAAAAGCTGGGCTTCGTTTAAACCAAAGTCGTTCTAATGCAGAGTTCCAGGCTTCTGAGTCCTTGAGTTGCTGTGTGTGACATTCTCAGGTAAAAGCAAGGCACAGCCTAGAATGATGCTTTGTAAACTGTAGTGCCACCAGGTTCGTCTGGGGAAGGGGGCACAGGTGGTTCTGTCTGGGGAACAAAGAACTCTCTGCATGACCCGCTTACTTGTGAATAGCAAGGAGAGGAAGAGGGTAGAGGTGATGTTTACTGTTCAGTAAGTGGTGAGGCATGACTACCCATCAGCTTGAGGAACCAGGGCTTACACCTGAAGCAGGGTCCTGGCGGCTGCCCAGTGTGGCAGCTGGTAACATTTTAGCTGCTGCATCGTGAAGAGGTCCAAAAGAGAGACTGGAGACGGTCAGGATGGGGGGGCACCTGGAAAGATTCAGGACAGCGACCGTTTTCCAAGCAGCTCGGAAGTTTTGTTTTTTAAATATTCTGGTGCCTCGTACATCAGAGCAGTCGCTTACCCGCCGAACCTCAGCCTTGTCAGAGGGGACGAAGCTGGTTGGAGGCGTTGCAGCGTTTCCTACCTTGCCAGGTAATGAGCCGCACACCTGTCGCTGTTACTATAAAGCCTCGCTCGATTGTTTTTGGTGGAAGGGCCAGGAAGAAGAGCGGTGCTGTGTAGAGAATCTCTGGTCTGCCTCAGCCGTTTCCTTGTTTAAAGCCAGTGTCACTGGAAGTCGTCCTTTGTTTTCTCATCATTGTTTCCTCCCAATATTTATGTGGCGTTATCTCTCAGGCCCTACCCTGAAGCACGTTTTCAGAAAGGACAGCAAGTTAAGTTCCTTCGGTCTCTTCTAACCTTTCAATATGACAAGAATTCCATGTGTCCTTTTTTCTTCTGCAGGGGTTGAGATGAAAGCCAAAAACTCCTCAACTCCTCTAATTATCCCCCCACCCTTGAGTGATCGTTCTTCCAGATTCATAATTTTATGAAAGGCTTCTGCAGAATACATTGATTTTTACTTAAATCCAACAATGCCCCAGTGTCCTAGTTGATATTAACTTAAACATGGTGTTGATTTAAAATGCAGGAGCTGCCGGATTTGTTTGATTTGGTTTCCAGATCCTGCTTTTGCCCCAGTTTCTTATATAACGGGAGAAAGGGTTTAGGGACTTGACCCATTATGCTGCCTTGGTGTGTTTGGGAATGAGGGACTTAGTGGAGACTTGGGGACTTTTCTGGGTGTGTGGTGGGGTGTGAGTGTGTGTGAGCTGTGTGAGGGCGAGTATGGAAGGGGATGCGTTCATCTATTTTCTGTATAGTTTTCACTGGCTGAGGTCAATACTACCTATAACCAGAGTCGGTAAAACACTTTCTCCCCCTCCACCCCCACCTGCAGGCATGCAGACCTCTCCCTCTGGCAAGAAGGAACACTCCCCCTCCCCTCCCGCCCCCGCACCCCGCCAATAATTCCAGTACCCATCTGGCTCCATACATAGTTATTACCATAGTAGGCAAGAAGATACACTTTATGTCTACTTTACTCAAACTTTCTCACTAAATCAATGGCACAACAGGCCTTGGTCACAAACCTCAAAGGCAGTGGCACAGATAGGAATTTTGTTTTACAGTAACTGTCTGGTTGAAGCTTCCTCTGACCCTCCCCTTCCAGATTTTGTAGTCCCGAGTCCCCTTTTCCAATGTGATAGGAAGCTCATTACCGAGCAATTTCCTCCAAAACATCCTGGCTCTGGAACATGACCCTGGGTTGATCCTCACTAATCCTGTCAGCAGAGACCTGGGGGCAGCCAGTCTCCCATTAGGATCCACTTTTTGTCTGAGCTAAATCCTTTAAGCACAATGGACTGAGGTAGCTGGGACCCGGGGTGGTGTCAGACAGTCGGGTCTGGTACCCATTCCGTTTTCGGTAGATACCTGGATATTCTCATGGCACTTAGACAGCTAGATGCAGAAGGACTTCATTTTCAAAACTGAGCCTGAGAAACTGGCAAGTCCATCAGGTCTGACTCAGAAGAGTTGGGGCACAGTGTCTTGTACCGAAAAGGCACTCATATTTACTTGCCGGTATTATGTGGTAGTGGTTTTATGTCATGAATGTATAAGTAAAGAGATCTTACTGCCATTTCTGTAGCAAATAAGCTATTTTCTAGTTAGTATTGGCACTCCTAAGGACATGAGTGTAAATACTGTCAACCCTCTCTAAAGGTGGAAGAAGTCTTGGTGTAGAGCAGGGGTGTCAAAGTCATTTTCGGGGGGGCCATATTGGCCTCACAGTTGCCTTCAAAGGGCCAAGTGCAATTTTAGGACTGTATAACTGTAACTACTCCTTAACAGTTAAGCAAGAGCTCGGCACTGCCACTGTGTAGAAACAAGGTGGAGGGCCGGATTTGGCCCGTGGGCCTTGTGTTTGCCACCTGTGCTGTAGAGGGTGATGGATAGGGGCCCAAGAGTTGTGAGCCTTCATAATGCTGGTAAGTACTGAGTCCTTGGCCTTGTTTGAGTCATGGTAAATTTTATGGGGCTTAATCTCTAGTCAAGAGAGTCATAGGAGGATTTGAGTAAATCTGAGATATCTGTTGTCTTTTACAGGCAAAATGGATGGGTTGCGGTGGTGACTGTAAGTCTGGGGGGATGATGATGCTGGAGAGTAATAAAGCAATGGTAGAAAGAGGGGACCAGCGCAGAGGAGGAGCAGCAGCCAGTAGTTCTTGCAGCAGTTTTTTTAGTGGTAGTTGTGGGCTTGGTGATCCCCACTCAGATGGGGTTCAGGAGTGGGGCCAAGAGAGAAGAAGGCAATATTTAAAAATCCAGGAGTAATGAATATCTGAGAAGGCAGACTAATGGATTTACAATGCCAAGTTGAGGAAAGGTACACTACATTGTAAAAGGGATTTTAATGGGATGTGGCCTTCATTCTTTCTGCTGAAGTATCTGGAAAAGGAAGCAGAGGCCAGGCAGAGAGGGCTATCTAAGCAGATTCTCTGCGGAGAAGAAAAGCAGTTACCAGAGCACCTCCCAGGGTGATGTAGGCAAGGTTCCACGGGCATCTCGGAACTGGGGTTCAGGAGGAGTTGGCTGCTGCCGGGAAGAAGCACGGCACTGTGGAAGCCTTGGGGACAGAGCTGGGGCAGATAGGGAAGAAACATTCTTTGGCAGTGACTAAGGGGCCAGAGATGATGTCAGGCTTGGGATGGGAACAACCACAGACTTGTCTTGGAAGGAGGTGCTGAGGAAAAAATGAGAACTCCTACTTAATATATATGGAAATGTCATTAAATAAGTGGAAGTTCCAGACTGTTTTCTCCCTCAGACGGACCAGGTAGTTTCCAGGGCGCAGTCATCTGCTGCGTGACTTCCGCCCTCTCTAGCCTGAGTGGGGTTTGGGTTTGTGTCTTTATTCCCTTTGCTGTGGGTTCCTCTCTTCCAGAATCCCCACAAATTGCCTTTTCCTCTGGGTTTGGCCGCTGTTCTGTTTGAGGACGTCACTCAATCACCTGACCGCTCCTGGATGGCTAGCTTGACCCTGTCCTGTATAAATCATGTGTATAGTGTAATAATGTAGGGGAAACTGTTTAAGAACATAAAACACTATTTAAATATGAAATAGATTTAAATATCAAATCTGTAAATATGAAAAACAAATTTGTATTATTTATAATTTTGAGTATTAACTGGGAAAAGGTACTTATTTCATCTTCACGATTCTTCCTTATTCAGTTTTTTTTTTTTATCATAGTGGACTGTCTTATGTCACTGAGATTTCAAATCACAAACTCTAGAGCAGTTTTAATTTATTATTTGTTTTGGGGGCACTGTGTAACCCCAGCTCCATTACCCCAGCTTCTGGTGGTTTTGCACAAGATACTAGAGTCAGATGGCTAGTTCAGATTCTGCTTTGTTCCTGATGAGCCATGAAATGTTGGGCAAGGTTTTTCCAATGTCTCCATGTCTTTTAATTTAATTTTTGTCTTTGAAAAATGAAGATAATAACAGTATTACAGAGGTGTTGCAAAGATTTAAGAGGCAAAAGATGTCTGGTTCATAATGTGTTCAATATGTTAGCTGTTATTATGAATGTTAGATTCACAGAGGACCACTCAGACCAATTTTTGGTGGTGTAGCAGCATTATAAACTAAACCCTGAGACAGCCTGGGGTTTGAATGCTGACTTTTGCACTGAGCTGTGTGATCATGGACAAGTAACTTGACTTTTCTGACTTTCAGCTGAACTCATCTGCAAAATGATGCTCATCCTATTCACTTGTAGCACTGTTGGGGATTTTATTATATTTATTTTAAAGATTTTATTTATTTTTAGAGAATGGGGAATGAAGAGCAAAAGAAAGGGAGGAAAACATTGATGTGAGAGAGAAACATCAATCGGTTGCCTCTCATACCTGCCCCAAATGGGGACTTGAACCTGTAACCTGGGCATGTGGCCAGACTGGGAATTCTACCAGTGACCTTTCAGCTTGTGGGATGATGCCCAACCAACTGAGCCACATAGGTCAGGGCTATTGGGGGTTTTAGAATGTGTAGCATATTTGAAACATGTATCACAGTGCCTATCTGGAAGTTGTTGTGTTGTTTGTTTCTTAAATTCAAACACAGGCTTCAAATAAACCACCCATGGGCAAGAGACATTATTGAGCTTCAAGGGCCAACATTTCCTGTCCCAAAATTAGTCTTGCTTTGAGCTTTCACTTATTCACACTGTGGGCTCAAACTTCTTATCCTTTTTGCTCATCAGCCTAGCACCTCCTCAGACATTTCTCATATATCTTTCTAGGCTCATCTGCTCACCTAAATATTTGGACTTCTTATCGTAACCTTGTCAATCAATCCTTGATCTGAACAAATGTAGCACCCACCTGGGTTCCACTCCTGACTCTAGCACCTAGCTTAAGCGTGTGACTTAACTTTTCTGGGCCTCAACCGTCTTCCAAGTGGTCCTTGAAATAATGTTGTCATTGAATCTTTATGAGACCTGAATCAAAGTACCTAGCTGTATCTACCACTCAAATGGGGCTCTGTCTTAAGTCAGTTTAAGTCTGGAAGATGATTCTGAGTTCCTTAAGTCTGGAAACAGACTCTGACGTAGAGATTTACATGCTAAAGACTTAGGTGACTGTGGCCTCTGGAACATTGGTGTGGAAGTGAGGATGGCAAGATTTTGCAGAAGATGTTAAACTGAAGCCTCAACCTAACCCAAGGGAGACTGGGAGTCAGGATGGCTTGGACTTTGTTACTGCCTTGGCCAGTAATTAGTCATTGCAGGGAGGCTACCCAGGGGAGGTGATATAACCTTGAATGTGTAGCTCTGTTTGACCCAGGGCACCTATGAGCTATGAGGCAGCACTTCTGATAGCTGAGGAGTTGAGTGTGTCAGCCCTGAAGGAGATCTGCACACTTCACAATATCCAATGCATGCTCAGCAGTTTGGAATTGCCTCTGCTCTATCTACTCTTCAGCATCCATTTTTTGCTTCTTCATGAGAAGAGCTAGGTTTCCCTCTGGTGATCGATAGCTTTGTTCTCTAGAGACCCCCCTAATTCTTATGCTACTCCTTTAGAATTGATGTTAAAGAACATTCTGTAGGTTACCATTTATCATTTTCAACTTTTTGTGGGAGGTGGCACAGATCGACAGCCAATTATTCATCTCTCATTGTCCAATAAATGAAGGCTTTCATTGGAGGTGATATCATTCTTTTATAAATTGAAGGGCCACTTCTGATCATGTATCAGTGTTGAGTCTGCTTAGAGCGCTGTGATGAGTTAGTGATGCCCACCTTGGAGGTGGGTTAGGAGATTGGGTTACCTGAGCTCCATGATTGCATCTCAAGGGTAGAGCCTTGTCTACTCTTTCAATGTTGGATGTTAGAACATTTTCAACTTTCCTCAGCTTTCCTGGGTAATTTTATGTGCCAAAGCTTACATCTAATTAGCCCTTTTAAGTGTAATTAAACCATATGCCTAGCATTGTTTCTCAGGTCACCTTAATCACTTCATGTACAACTTTGTCTCCAGGAAACCTTCCACTGAATAATTAAAAGAGTGTGTTAGAAGAGTTGGGTTACGTTCATGAACACCTGTTTATTTGCCTTCCCATTAAATTGAGACTCACCTTTTATGAATACATTACATTAATGCTTATTTGTTTGTTTTATGGATTTGTTTAGTATATCCCCCGAGGAGCACTCTTTCTCTGCCATTCTTGCTTGTCTTAGATTGTGTAAGCTCCCAGAAGGCAAATTCCATGTCTTTTAAAATTGCATTGTACAGTGCTATGCACAAATGAGCAATTAATTCTCAAAACACTGATCGTGAGTGAAGACACCAAGGAACTGATGATATCTTAAACGATTTAAGTGATGCCTTTAACGTTTTGGTTATCCCCATTTTTTTTCTAACAAAAACTGACAGAAAAAAACGAGATAATGTTCAAAGTATATTGATTTTCTCTGAACTAAATCAGTGGTTAAATTAAAATTATTATTTAAAAAATCAATCTTAGGTCTTTCTGTTTATATCCATGAAATGTTATTGTAGGCTGCTCCTACCCGGCTCTTTAAATTGTTTTCATGAAGTTAACAGGCTGAGGAACAACAGTCATGGCAGTGAGGAAAGTGAGGACCTCTGCTTGATCTGGGTCAGAAGTTGGCCAACTTTTTCTTTAACAGCCAGATGATAAAGGTATTTCAGTACTATGGGCTATATGGTCTCGATAACAACTACACAACTCTGTTGTGGTAGCAAGGAAGCAGCCACTGATTATATACAAAGAATTCTGCTGGTGTTCTAATAAAACTTTATTTACAAACATGCAGCCAGATTTGGCCTGCGGGGTATGGTTTGCTAACACCTGATCTAGGTGATAATACTAAATTCCACTGACTACCCTTGAACCAATTGAGAAGTACATCCCTGAATTGAACCAATGGCAAGACAGACACAAGTTCAAAGTCAAGAACATGAAAATAGTTCTGACAACATACATCATTTGCTTCCCAGTTTGATTACTTCTGAGTATGGAGCACAGTTATGCTTAGTTAGGGGTACACAGGGGGAATTCCTAATTCCTAGTGGCCCAGGCACTTCCGTTTTTAATGTCCTAGCCACAGACTGGTGTCAGCGTGGGCTGCCTCCACTTACTAACTTCCAGATTTGGAGAACCCACTCCATCTCTCTGCAGCTATCATGGTATTTCTTTCCTGTATAAGCAACATGCACATTCCTAGCACAAATTAAGGAATATTCAATTTGCTTGACTCCCCTTTCTCTCAAGCTGAGCGTGGTACCTAGTTGGCATTTGTTTTTCTGGGCAGATTTTCCTGTGTGATTTTTAAGGTCCGCATGCTATTGGACAATTCAATGATTCAGCTTTGGTTTACATTCAGCTCACCTGCGGCACTTTTAAAAATCCCAACACCTTGGCAACATCTCAGATTAATTAAATCTGAATCTCTGGGGGCAGGGCCCAAACATTAATATAGTTTTTAAACTAACCAAGGGGATTGTTTTTCTATTGCTGCTGTAACAAATTACCATAGATTTAGTGGCTTCAACACACAAATGTATTCTCTTCCAGCACTGTAGGATGGAAGTTTGACACAGATCTCAGACTTCTTCCCTGGGCTACCTCCGGAACGTCAGCAAGGTGGGCTTCCTTTCTGGAGGCTCTAGGAGAGAATGAATTCCCTGGCCTTTTCCAGGCTGGAAGGTCAGCTACATTCCTTCATTCATGGCCTCCTTCCTTCCTTTCTCAAAGCCAGCAACTGCAAGTCAGGGTCTTACTTGCATCCATAAAGTCCCTGTCTGCAGCCTCCTCTGCCTCTGACTCACTCTTTTGTCTCTCTTTTCCCCTTTTAAAGACCCCAGTGGTTACATTGGGCCCATCCAGATAATCCTGGATAATCTTTATTTTAAGGTCAACTGATTAGCAACCTTGTTTCTCCTGCAACCTTCATTTCACTTTGCTTTGGAACCTAACATATTCATAGGTTCCAGGGGTTATGATGTGGACAGCTTTGGGGGCCCATTGGTCTACCTGTCACACAGGATAATTCCAATTCTGACAGGGGACCGCATATGAACTCAGACCAGCTGAAATAAATCATCCCCATGTGTTCAATTGATGGCTAGGGAATAAGCTTTCATTCCTTCATTGATTTACTCATTCATTCTTTAAATATATCGTAGACAGTAGTGAGTTCATGTCGTGGTCTAGGTATTGATACTTTTGAGATATAATGGTAAACAGGATAGCCAAGGTCTAGCACAGGAAGTGACATTTAAATACAGAAAATGCAGGTGTCTTGGGTCCTTATTTCCCACACTTAGAGACCAGGTATGTGTTCCTAGAAGTGATGTAGGAATTAGGCAGGTATAGAATGCTACATCGTGATAGCCTGAGTATTTCCTCCAGACACCTCACGCATTATCTATAATGTTCGCTGCAAACTTGCATAGTGGGTGCTATTACTGCCATGTTGCAGATGTGAAAACTGAGCCTCGTGAAGATTAAGTAACAATAATAGCCCTTCATTGTTCTGTGGAATAATGAGGTTGGTTCTATACTGAGGCATTAGAATGGCCATCTTTCCTTTAAGCATTGGGCTAATTTATTACTCTTTCCCAAGTCTAATTTTATTTTCAAAGAAAAAAAAACATCAGGAGCATGATTCAGCCTCTATTGTTGTGACCTGTACTTAGTCCCGTGAGTATTTAGCTCTATGGTTTGTTTTCTATCAGAACCAGGAGAGCACCATGTTCTCTGTGGAACTCCAGGCAGCATTAATTTTATTGGCATAATAGGATTCCCAGTGTGCAGTCACTGCGTTGCCATTGGCAACACAGTGGTTCATCTGGGTACCCAAGTAGGTTGGACATGAGGGTCTGGTGTCTTCCGGACCTGAGCAATGAAGGACCATAGCCATCATCTACTCATTTGTTGCTCTTCAGAAAGGTCAGCAAGAGAAACCAGACGGTACTCTTAGTTCCCTCCTTTCCACGTTCGGTCTGGCAGACCCACCTGGGGTATTTCACTATGAATCTGTGAGCCACTGGACTCTCACAGAAAACCGAGTTGTTCTTCAATGCTTGTGGATGCTGGCAATCCATCTAATAGATGAGAAATGACTGGTCTAGGAACCATTGCCTGTATTTTCATCACACACAGACATTGACTCTGGTTCACGGGGGAAGCAGAGTATTGTGAACACCCGATTTTGCTGCTGATCTCATCATCAGGTTGGCCCCAGTGAACTCTGGGGCCAGGTGGGTCCGGAAGGCCTCAGTGGCTAGTGATTACCACATTGGGTAGTGCAGATTAAAGAACTTCCTTCATCATAGAAAGTTGACTGAGCAGCACTGCTCCAGGGAATTGAGAAGATAGTCAAAGGAGTTCTAGAAGATCTCTGTCAGGTTAGCAGTAGGGTCAGTAACTGCTGTATAGAATTTCAGAACTAAGGCAGACTCTGTGTCTATGCCAGTAGCTCTGTTCTACCCTTAGTGGTCATGAGGTAGGTAATGAAAGATTCAGAGACGGGCTTTCACTCAATCTGTTCCGCTACTGATGTATGGAGAGTGGGGAAGAATTCTAAGGGTCATATGGTTAGTATTTCAGGGGGCCACCTGTCCCCCTGTACAGGACCTAGCTCCATGAGAATGTAGGTGGTGACTTGGCATGGAGATAACTGTGGGCCATTTTAGCAAAGTGAAGTTCTGCTACTTCACATGTGGCCTGGAGTAGGGATTAATAGTTATAATTGTACAGGGTATATAACAAATCAGTCAGATGTATCAAATCAGAAATGATTGCTCTGCTTTAAGATAATTTCAAGTCATATCTTTGCATCTACTTCTAAACTAATAAGGTGTTGTAGACTGCTCTGCCTGGTTCTAGGAATTGTATCTCAGGCCCCTGTGGCTAAGGGCCAGTGACAACCTTTGGAATGCAAGCTGCAAGAGTCAAAGCTTGTCTCTGGTAGCAAATGCTGCCTCAGTTACCTCCCTGCCCCCAAAGCTTGGTTGGAAGTCAATGATGGGTAAGACCCCTCACAGTGGGGGGCAACCTAAACCAGACTCAATCACTTGGGAGGCCTTCATGGAAGGACTTGGGGGGCTGCAACAAAGAGGGAGCAATGTACTCTCCTCCCCCCTCCCAGCTTTGACAAAGCCTGAGTCCCCTTGTCCTCTGGGAGAAGCAGCACTTCCTGGCTCTAATCCCTTTAAGCCCGAATACCTGACGGGGAGGGGTGCAGCTCCTTGCCTTGCTAGAGCATGTCCTGGGGAAACAATTGGCATCACAAAGACTTCCTGATAAACCTGTGAAATCTGCTCTGCTAAGAGTGCTTTCATTCATATGTTAAGGGTTCCAGCAGGAAACCCTAAAACTCTGTTCCTGACAGACACTGACTCAGACTGAGCCCTCAGATTTCTTTGAAATGTTATCTGCTGTTTGATTCTTGCCACCCTGTATTCCTGTGTATTACAATCCAATAAAAGTCTTTGGAGGAGGGGGCTCAAGGCCTTTTTCCCCTGATAAACTGGCCACTTCTCACGGCCTTTTTCCTCTGGGAAAATGGCCACCTTCCCTCCCCAAGCAGATCACATCATGTCTCGGTCATGTTTACTCTCATCCGTGGCACATGGGGGGACTTGTGAGGAAAGTCACCCCCACAATAAGGTGTCATTATCGTTTGACCATTAATAAAGATTTTTAAAGGACTCCAACTTTATTCCTCTTGTCCTAATGGAAGTTTATCTTTTCATTGTGATCTCAGTTTTGCAGAGGTACTTTATACGTGTTATATCCTACCATCTTCAGAATCATCCTGTAGGGGAGGATGGACAAGTATTGTGATCTGCCGTGAACAGGTGAGGGAGATAGGGTGACGGGAGCTTTATGTTTCCATCCAAAGTAGGTGAGCAGGGCGAGATTCCACATCTATTGGCTCCTAATCTTGGGATATTTTGAAAAGACTATAAAAGAAGGGTGACCTCACTTATTTAAGAAACAAATCTATACTTTCCCTTCTATTGGTTAGAAGGCTTACCTTCTAAACAGTTCATATTAATGAGGTTTTACTGCTCTCCAAAATGATGTCAATTCATGAAGAATTCGAGAGACTCTAGTAGACAGTTTGTTAGTGCACATACGTCCATTTTTGTCTCAACATTAAGGTAATAAGAGATAATGATAGTTGCTGTTTCATCGCCTGTTAAAGACAAAGTGCTAACCAAATGTACGCACCTAAAATGGATCTTACTTTGCTTACTACCAGGAAACACGCATAGTTTCTATCTTTGCTTTAGGCTGTTCCAGTGAACTGGAGTGTTATTGATGGTCCGTGTAGCGATCCAGTGTGATAGATGCCAACAAACACACATGGAGGGAACAGCCTCTCTCTAGTCTTCAAATAGAGATCAATGACTATTTTATTTGTTCAGCGCTGCCTCTACCTCCATCATGAGGCAGCTAGAATGATTAATGATCTGTTGGAGGTATTAATGCCTTGTGTTTTGGTCCCCTAATTATAGAAGCAGATTGGAGCCAAGCTTCAGAGTGGGTTTGGGATTGAAAGATATTTAAAAAGCTGGTGATTGGTCCAACACTTCCACTTCTTTCAATTTAACCATAAATCAATCGTGAATGATTTTTCCACTGTAATTTTTCATAGGTTTTGAACTTGGGTAATGAGCATCCCTGTGCCGAAGTGAAACTGTGATTTTCCTAGATCTTATTGGAAAGAAGATGAAGATTTATGAAGGGGCTTAGAAGGAAATATATTGCATTTCTCCTTATCCTCTGCTGGGTTTTCCTCCCTCCTTCCATGTACTTCAACCCTGATAAGTCTCAACTTTCATGCGTGGCATACAGTGTGGGGAAATGGGAAAGCTCCGGTGTGTCTTGACCTACTTTCCAGAGGCTGTGCAATTACAAGCAAGAAGGTGATACTATATAAAGTAGTACTACATTCCACACCGAAGGGAATGTATGGAGAAGCAAAGAGTGTATTTGCCTGAGCAGCACCAAGTCTTTACTTACTTGTCGACTGTTGACTTCAGTTTTTTTTTTTTTTTTTTTTAACAATATGGGGCAGCCCAGGGTGTGGCTCGCCTCTCAGAAGCTGCCATGGTGGCAATGAGAGAACTTCTTAAAGGAATCCTGGGTAAAAAGGGAGGCTTAAATGGGAATCACTTTGACAACTTTTCTTCCCCCAACCAGGACTGCAGCTTACCCCACTGTGGGGAATGGGATGTCCACATGCCTGATGAAAACGTGGTTTTCAAGCTGTGGAATAGCATGGGTTTCTGTATGTTTGTGTAATTTTTTTAAGGTTTTTAAGATGGGCAGCAAAGAGCTTGATAAAACAGATAATTGACTAAAACTCAAAGACAGCAAGTGCTTACGTTTACCATTAAACCATAGCACATGGAAAGTTCCACCAGGGCTTTTCAGATATTTCATCTTTCTGTAGCTGCAAGACTGTTTGGAATTTTATGTATTAGAGCAACACGTCACATTTTTAATGCATATAAACTATAAGCATCGTGTATTAACAGGTTTGTATTCTAATTCTATGAATATTTGGAAGGAATCATTCTCTTTCCTCCTTCCTGCCTGCCTTTCTTCCTAAAATACCTATGGATTCATTATTATGTATCACCTAGCTACTCCTAGGTGGCTAGGTGATGGGAGTGGGAGGTGGTTGTGAAAATAAATAAGATGCAGTCCTTGTCCTCAAAGGAGTCAGGTGTTAGGTAGCTGACAGAGGCTTTGGGAAACCCTGGGAACCAGGGTTGGGTGCCTTAGAGACAGGAATGAGAGCTGCCAGGAGACGTCCCTAATCCCAGGCCTGCCCTGGGGGAAGCCCCACTACCGCTGGTTCACAATATTGGGCAAGGTCCTCTGCCATCACTGCCACCTAAAGAGAAATCCCCTTAACACTTTCAAGAGGAGCCAAAGGCTTTGGAGCCGATCTCTCCAAAGGCATCAGTGAATTCATGTTGCCTTCTTACTCATTCCAGACCTCTCCAGGGTACATCAGCTTGACAAAAATCTAGGCCACATCAGCCATCTTGACTGCAAAGAAGTCTGGGAAATGTAGTTTTTAGATTTCCTGATTCTGCCACTTGGGAAGTTCTACTAGATTGGCTGAAATATGTATGGAGGAAATAAATCAATAGTAGTCACCACAGGGAGACAGACAGGTTAGGAGGTAACCACAACAAATTGTGTAAATGTCATGCTAGAATGGATAATAGTACTACATAGTGGGAACACCTAGTGAAGGGACCTCTCTCCAAGGGGAAGAGGGGCACTCAGGGAAATAATGGAGGAGAGTACACTTACTAAGCTTGAAAAATTTCATGGTTGTATTAATGAGGGGAGGGGAGGTATACGATGCAGGAAAAAACAGCTTCAGAAAGTCAGTGGCTTCCCAGATGCAATGCATACACACACTCATGCAAAGCTGGCTTTGTGGGTGGGGTGGGGTATAAATCTGTGGAACCTGGTGAAAATGAAAACAAAATTTTTCAGAATTTCAAAATAGCGATGGCAGAACATTAAACCAAGCATGGAGCAGGGGATCCTGTGTGATTGTACTGATTCAACACCCAGGGCCTGCCTTCGCCGAGGGTCCAGGAGGCTCTCCAGGGAAGCTGCCCTCTGTTTGCTAATGGTAATCCAGACAGCTCGAGTCTGTGGCTCTGCTGTCTCCACACAGCTGCCTCCACATTTGCCAGATCTGGGCAAGAGAGACTGGAGGGCCACCTGGGCTTCTCACTGCCTCTCAGCCCAGAAGTGACACCTCCTACTTGTCACATTTCATTGTCTAGAGTGGGTCACAGAGCCTCCACTGGCCACAGGAGGCTAGGAAATAGATTCTCCAGTGTGCCCAACAAGGGTGCCGACAGATCCCAGTGACTCGGAGAAAACTACCCAGTGACTGAGAAAAGGGAATGACAAAAACGATCATTTGCTCTTTGAAAATACTATCTGTATTTGAATATTAATACATGTACTGTGGCTTAAAAATTGAAGAAGTATGTTTGCTTTTTACCAATCCACTCATTTGAGCAGAACAATTTAAAAATTTTTTAAAAGTATGTTAAATCCAAGTGCCGCTTGAAAAATTAGCAGTAATAATGAGAAGCTTTGAGGGAGTTTGTGTTAAATGTTTTGGGACAATGGGAAATGTCTGTTTTAGCACACGTCTTAAGATACAAATTATATATATTTTTGAAAACAGATGTATATGAAAACCGATTGGGTAAAACTTTTCTCTTGAATTTATTAACTCTTCCCAATGAAGAGACTCAAAGATATAACCTCAGACGACAAAGTAGTAGCTCTGAAATGATGTTAGATATTTTTACCTGCTTCTGTGAGCTGATCTGGATTATCTTCCCCTGTTGTGGGGTCAGTCACGCTCTCACATGAATCCACTTTGAGCCTGGGGACGTCGGTGTTCAAACAAAAGCCCAACTTTTGTGTCATTAATGCTCCCTGAGTCTATTATCCTGACACTTTACATTATGAACTAAAACTCAGTCACGTGTTACACACAACAAAAGAAGCTCTGATAAGAGATGAATCAATGTGGTTCGCTGTGGACAGGTGGGAGCACCTACTGACTGCTATGTTTCTTTCCAATCAGTTCCTGTTACCAATGAGCACATTTAGTTTCCACTCCTTTAATTTTACTTCTTTAAACTTAATTTTTCTCACTTGGAGTGGTGAACACACAAAATAGTGTACAGATGATATATTGTAGAATTGTGCACCTGAAACCTGTGTATTCTGTTAACCAGGGTCACCCCAATAAATTCAATAAAAAGGGAGAAAACAATAAATGGAATCATACATTAAGTAATTAATTAATTAAAAATTTAAACCACATTTTTCTATTCTACTATTGTACCACTATTAGAATGTTTCATTTTTATGTTATACACGTGTACTGTGCTCTATTGGAAAGCTAACTGGACTTGAGAACAAATCATTTCTAAATGCTGGAAATGACTGTATAAATCCATAGTCTAGCCTTTCCTCATCTGTAGAATGGGAAGGATGAGTATGACGATCATGATGGTGAATATGGTGGTTCAGGTGATGAGTGACTTGTTGACCAGCTTTCCAACTTGGTGTTATACCCCAGAGTCTGCACCAGAGGTGGGCACACTGTGGCCAGCAGGTCCAATCTGGCTTTTTACTGGTTAAAAGCTGTATTGGAGCACAGCCATCCCCATTCATTCATATATTGTCTGTGGCCACTCTCATGCTGCAATGGCAGGACTGAGTAGTTGCAGCGGGGACCATGAGGCCGCAGAGCCTGAAGTGTTTACTCTCTGGTCCTATATAGAAAACGTTTTCTAATGCCTGCTCTAGCTGGTCACCAAGCTGTGTTTTGATTGGAGAAAATTTAGGAGTATTTTCTTAATGAGACAGGAGGCTGCCTTTACAAAATTTGTACTGTATACGGTACCCAGAAAATCCTCAAGGAGAGCTGAACCTAACTTGCAGCTGCTGAGAGAGAGGTAGAGCATTTATCTTTTCACTCTTGCAAAGCTACCTACGGGGTCACTGTTAGCAGGGGTCATGATGCAAGCTCAGATTCATCTCTACGTGATTCCACATGCAAGGCATCTGCACAGATGTAAATTGTATGAAGGCCTCAGTATAATGTGTATACTTTAGTTACTTTATGAAATTGTTCAGTCATCTGGTTGTCTTTTACTGTGTTTACCAGGAAATATGAAATAGAGAATTGAGCAATTTTCTTGTCAATTTGATCAATGTAGACTGGCAACCTGGATGCCTTTAGTTTGAAAAAAAATACTCTCCCGCCCACCTCACTTGTTAGAATGTATTTATTTATTTTACTAAATTACCCAGTTAATTACTACAATTTTCCAGTCTATCTTACCACTGAAGGCTTAGCCTGTTTGAATTTTTCATGTGGTTTGCACAATTGAGGTCTGTTCCCAAAGTGTAAGCTTATTCAGTGTAGGATTCATGTTTGTTTATCCATCTACTTGCTTGGTCCTTTTGATCTGTATTTTAAATTATTCAAATTTCACCTTTAAATCAATCAAGCACCACTGTAGAAGCACAAAAAGAAAGGAGAGACACTGGAATGGAAAACCAAGGAATGAAGAATTTGGAGAAACAGTGCCTTCTTGGCAAAGGGAAGGTTCAAGAAGAAAGGACCTGGTAGGAGGTAAGCAGGTAGCAGAAGACCATGAACTTGAACTGAAGCCCTGGGCAGAGTAGTGTAGGGTAAGAGAAAGCAAGAGCAGCCAGTGCTCTGGAAAGAACCATCAATGGGTGAGGAGGGATCATTTGGCTCATAAAAACAGATAAGGAAGGTGAGGGGCTTTAGAGAGGGTTAGTGGCCAGTAAGCTTATGTGTAATGGTAATTAATCTGAGAAAATGGAGCTGGCTGTGAGTTCCAATATGTCCTGGTTTAAAGGGGGATCTCAGACTGGTTCCATCTAGTTCTGCCTGGCCACGTGTGGGAATTTTCTGATTCTGTTACCATCTCCTCCTCCTGGTGTTCAAGGACTCTTTTATCTCCAGGACTTGACGTGTGTCCTTATCATTAAACAAGGCTTTGCCTCTCTGGAGTGGGACAGGTGGGGTCAGGGGCAAAGTCATAGGACACAGGCAAGTATCATCCTTGAGTAGATGTCCACAGACCCCTGTTGCCTGCCCACTGTGATCCAGTGGCCCTCCTTGGTGTCAGTGAAAATATGTCTGGGTGATGGCGTCTCTCCCAGCCCCAGCTTCTGGCCTGGGGTGGTGCTTGCTCTAGGGATGGCAATACCAGTTTCCGGGACTCATGCCTCCCTCCTGTTTACAGAACTCCTCTTCTTCCTCTTTTTCTGCTCATTTCTGCAAATGGTTTGTACATTTAGAAGAGTGGCTTTTGAAAAAAAACTTTTTGAAAGTGTGTTTCATTCTTTGTTTTCTGGTTTTCCCAAGAATGACTCATACTCACATTCTAGAAAAGAGCCTGGGGGGTCCAGTGGAAGGGATTTTGTGGGTAGAAGAAAGCTTTAAAATGCTGTGACCTGCCAAATATGGTTATTACATTTGATGATTTAGAGTTAATTGATGACTTCTGACACTGAAGGTAGAGGAAGTCCTATCTTAGGACCAAGGTTCAGAAAGCCTTCAGAAGGGTTTCCTTGTGCGTTGGTTGGTTGGTTGGTCGGTTTGCAAATATGAAGTTAGAAGTAAATACAGAAAGGTATCAGAACACTAAAGAATGAAAGGAAAGACCAGGCAGAGTTCCAGGTCTGCCACTCAGAGGTCAGGAGGCATCTGTTATGATTAAAGATGAGAACCTCAGATTAACCGAGGAAGCAGGGCACTAACCAGTGTCCGGTGGGTCAGCTCCTGAGGAGGGAGATGGAGAGAGGTCACTGGCCAGGGGGTAGGAAAAAATTCCTGCAGAGTTGTTTTGCAAATGACTGACATCTTTCAAAAGCCCATGGTTCCTATAAGTGACCTTTCTTTGATTGTGAGGCTTTCAAAAATGGGATGAGTGAATGCCTGAGGAAGTAGTAGTTAACTTACGTCTTGAGGAAAATATAGGTTAACTTGGTAGCTTTGAGGGAATCTGAGGTCATTCTAATTAAGAGGATTTACATGAACAAGAACAGAAGTGATGTGAGTCTGGTATCTCCTAGAGATGCTTAGCAAAATGGCATATTAAAATCAATGCTTTCCAGGAGTTACGTGTTTGGAGGGGCTCAGTGCAACTTTGACTGTGTTTCTTGTGCTTTGTGTGTGTGTGCACAAGTGCATAAACTGTTTATCCAGTTAGTTTATAAACTTGAAGTCTCAGCCCATACCTTTTATCTCAAAATGTAGACCACACTGGTGGAATTACCACCCTTTGGGTATAGTTTTAACAAAATGTTTTAATTCTTTGTTTCTCTTCCCCTACTTTGTTTCTCTTCCCCAAGAAGCAAAGAGCTTCTTGGCATAGAAATTTTAATGTACACACAAATCACTTGAGGATTGTTAAAAAATGCATATTCTGATTCAGTAGGTTTGGCAGGAATAGAGGCCTCAGATGCCACATTTCTTATGAGCTTTTTGGTGATGCTGGTGCGGCTGGTCTGGGGACCACATATTGAGTAGAAATGGCTAAATGAAGGGGAAGGAGTTTGGTAGCAAAAGGGGTTGTTATAATGAGAATGGCCTGGGTGGTCTGAATTCTAGCTCTGAATTTATGGTGGCTTGAGAGTTATATGACTTAGACAAGTGGTTTAAGCTCTTTGAGCCATGTTTCCTTGTCCAAAAAATGGGGATAATGATACTGCTTTCACATGTGTCTTCTAATAGATACATCTCCTCCTACCTCTGTGGTGTTCAGCTGTTTTATCTCAAGGGCTGAGCACAATGCCTACCACATCACAGATACTGCACAAAGATGCATTGAAAGAATGCTTGACTGGATTAATGAGTTATCAAATAAATAGGTGTGATTATAAATTTTATGATGTGATTAGAATATGCCTTAAAGGACATTTCAGTAAATGTTTGTTGCCTCCCCCATCTTCTCCTTTTACCTCTGAAACAAAAGGCTGAATTGGGGGGCATGCCTCACACCATGTGAAGCAACAGCATATAAAACAGGTATTGTCTTCGTGACTCTTCAGGCAAATAACAACTGCACTTCAGACGATAGACATTTGATGGATGGATGAAAGAGTCGTTTCATCATGTTGCTGTTACACATCACGGACAAGGGTAAGTTAGGCAATCACTCCTCACAAATTGATCATCTAAATATCTGTATGGATCTTATCTGCTCCGGGAGCACTGGGAGAGAAGCGCTCGTCAGACTATTTGAAGCATTTTAGAATTCCATGGATTCAGGAGAGACTAGGACCAGGTACACGGCTGATCTTGGGCACACACATTTGACCAATCTGGCTCACCAACTCCTCGGCCTCCTCCTTCTTTGACTTAAACAAGTTTGGTCCTTTCAAAGTGCAAGAGGTATAAGTTATATAAGGTCAAATCACTGGTTGTATACCTGAAACTAGTTTGATACTGTATGTCAACTATAATTAAGAAATAAAAAAAAATATTTAGGGTCAGAAAAAGAAACACTTTAGAAACTAAGACTACTCAGAAAAAGAGGTAACGTTAATTCACATGTAAGTTTGACTAAATGCAGTCGTATCTCTTTCCTCACTTTTGGTCACTCAGCGACACTCCCTAAGTGCCAACGGTGTGCCAGAAACTGGAGGAGATGCTGGAGAGATGGGGAGAGTAAGGGAGAGCTGCCCTTTGCCCACCTGAATCTGATTCTTGAGAGTTGGAGGGGAGGTGCAGGGAGACAGAGAAGAACAGGAAAATGGACTGATGGACTTTCAAAAGAGCATTGACTGAGATTAGTGGTCACTTATTAATTCGATGGACTTAAAACCAGTTCTGGTGGTTATTTATAACTAAGATTTTAGACCAATAAGTCTTTTCCTAAAAGGGTGGTAACTTTTTAAAAATACTCTTATTTTTAAGCTTATGATGGCCGAGATCTACTGTTAACATTACTGTTTTGTCCTCTGCACCCGTGGTGACAGGTACATGATTGGAGCTCAGCGTGTGTTGACTGATAAGTAACATTTGTTAAATGTGCTCTTAGTGAATTTTTGTTAGTGATTACTGAGGACTTACTCAGTGTTTTACTCAGGACTAATATAGTATCATTTATCTATGATTGGGATACAGCGTGTTATGTCCTAGCCACAATTTACTTATTAATTAAGGTAAAAAAAGAAATACCCACAAACTATGGAGCCCTTTTTATGTCCAAGTATTTAAAATAGGTGCATCAAAAAATTAATAGCAGATAGCTGTGCAGGCAGTTCTTTGTAATGACGATTCTCTTTTTGACTCAGTGCTTTTAATTTTTATAGTAGGAACCACTGCCATTAGTGGCGGTTATTATGTTTTAAAATGTTTTACTGAAGTTCACAATACTTTGAATTTGTGTTTTCATTGTGTTCCTGGAGCTGATGATTATGAAATGTATTCTTTTTTAGTATGTGCTGCTATACTATAAACCTTGGTGGGCTTCCTACCATTCCAATTTCTGAAGTACAGGATTGTCAGTAAAGCCATCCCCTCCTGGATTGGTCCAGTCCTTATGTCTTAGAACATTCATCACCCAGCGAAGGGAGTACCATAATGTGGGCAGCAAACACCTCTGGTTTTAAAAGAAGAGGAAGAGCATTTAGGCTAATACTGACTCTGGCAGATATGTGACTAGCAGATCGCTGTGATAATGATCACAATTATGATCCTTGTAATAGGGAGATAAAAGTTTCATCACAGGGTCATAATGTAGGCTCATACCTGGCTGATCTTGCCATCTATGCTCAAAGGTCAGTCTCATCAAATCTCAATCAGGAAATCTTTGGTAATTTCTGAATTAATGATGAGTGGGACGGTGAGATGGCTGGGTAGTCGGGTCGTAGGTCATCCATCGATTCTAAAACCAGCCAACCACATTGAGATTGGAAGTACTTAGAAATGTAATCAATTGAAGTTTTGTCACTGTGCTTTTATAGCTGTGTTTTAAATATTTTAAAGCGACTGAGGAATATACATAGAAACACTGTCAAAACAATTTTTCCTGCAGTCCTGAAGTGATAGTCATTAAGGAGATATTGGCCCAGAAAATCAGTCTTTAATCACTGGAAACAATCACTAGAAATACTGCTCTTACTATTTAGTAAGTCGGGTATGTCAGAGCAAAAGGATCTCTCACAGTTGTGTAAAAATTAGTAAAGGCTGGAGACTGAGGGGCCAAAGACATGGAAACTCATTTTCAAGTGGGGGATGTGGTCTTGCAAGCAGGTATAAAAAATCCGACTAACAAAGGAATCATGAGCACAGGGCCAGCATGCAAGGAAGAAGTGCACCATGGCTCTAGGCCAATGGAGCCCACCATCCAATGCAGAGGAAGGGAAGAGGGGTAAAAGGAAAGAAAGAGATGGAGGGAGGGAGGAGGGGTGAAGGGAGGGGAGAGGGAGGAAGAAAAAGAGAGAAACAGCAGAGAAACACACAAGCTTTGCCTCTAAACTAGCCATGTGTCTGTCATCGGGCCAGACATAGAATCAGAGTCTTTTTCTGTTAAGCAAAGTGGATTTCAGGGATGGGAGGGGCCTTCTCAGGGAGTCAGTTTGGTTCAAATGTGCCTGAAAACCAGTGATCCAGGGATAATCTCCAGATCTGACAAATTAGGATTTTCTGACTTTTATCACCTAATAGTGAAGGATTGATGATGAAAACCAGAGTAGCACTTCTATTTCATGCTTCCAATGAACTGAAAAACTTAATTGTATTTGCTTAGTAATCTGTGCTTAGTGTGATTTGATGCTTTGCAGTTACCACTTGTGTTTTCACAATCTTGTTAATCTGGTGTAAGCATTGCTTAGAATAGGAGTCCCTGAATTCATCTGGACTTATTGGACCTCCAAATTCTTATAGTGTTGTCTAGGATAAAAGAGAAAATGAACTAAGGTCCTGGAAGAAATATCTGCAGAAGTGATATCCCCAATAAGTAACATGTTACATAAATGATCTTAATTTGGACAGGCAATGAGCTTAGTGTTGGTATTAGAATTTATTTGGTTGGGTAACCTGGTACCTTGCTCTTTCTATCGTCCCCAATGATGTAAAAATGGTTTCATAGATTGCACTCATAAAGAGGTGCTAATATTTTATAGGCTTATCAGTAAACTAAATGAATCCTTAAAACGGCAAATGATGGGGTGAGGGTGGGTGGGGAAGATGGAGAAGATAGGGAGATATATTTTTCATTTTTAAAATTTTATTGAAATGTAGATTGTTAGTCAGAAGATTGGAAAAATCATAATGAAAAATAGATATGGGGGGTTTTCTCCTTACAGTATAGTGTACAGAGATGGCTATAAGATAGAAGAGAGGCAGAGAATCGAGGGCCTGGTGATGGTAAGAGAGTGATGAACTGTTTCTGAGCCTGTTGCCAGGTGAGTTAATGACCATGCCCGGGCAGGAAAGGGCACAGGGAGAGTCTGCAGGGCAGACAGAAATAAGCCGTTGACCAAAACCCCTCGTATACAGTCCAGAATGCTGAGCCCACTGTTAGGACCCCAGGTTTTCCGGATGGTGGATCAGTCTTGTAGGCACAGGGGAGAAAACAGCATGCACCGCATCCCAGCCCGTGAAGAGACAGTGCCTTTCTAGAAAAACTTTTAGACAGTGAGATTTAGACGGAGCAGAGTAATCTAATTCTCATCATTTTTATCTTTGCTGATATTATTTCAAGAGTAAATGAATTTTTAAAGATTTTTACTGCAGAGAAATTGTTTGTTTGTTTGTTTGTTTTGGCAAGCAGTAGCTGACAATTTTGATAAACTGACCCACAGACAGTGTGGGATCTTTTTTCCTTCGAAGAACTGACAATGTTACAGAATAACCAGAAAAGCAACTGGCATGAATATGGACTTCGTAAAGTACATTCTGATAAGCAGCTGCCACCGGACAGAACAACCCACCCTGAAGGGTCCCCCGGCTCCCCTACCCCCCAGCACCTTGCGTTCATGATGGTGGTGTTTGGGAAAAGGTCAATAATTACCTCAAATAATCTTGTGCTACATTCACCACATTAAGAAAAATGCCAAAAGCCCATATCGAATTGTTTTTAGCTGGCAGATAATGGAGATTGGCTCTTGACCTGTTGTGATGCCCACAAATAGTTAATCCCATTATTGTAAAGAAAATGAAGCTCTTAGCTTTATTTATAGAAGGATATTTTAAAGGAGTGAACAGTGGGGGGCTGAAGAACACTTTTTCAAGCTTTTAAAAGCAATTAGATTCCCAAATAAGAAATCTAGAATGGAAATGTTCTTCTCCAAACCTGTCAGTTGAACACTTCATTTATTTTGTGTGTCATTATCTGCATAGGAACAAGTATGAGATCAATATACTTAGAAGCCTGAGGGTTTTCCCCACTCATGTACCCTTGCTCACCTATTCAGATACTCTTATTTTGGAGTCACTTGTTAGCCCATATCCAGAGCTTCCTGTGTATGCTGTCATAATTATCACTTAGGGTGATACCTTCCAACCTGAAGGAAATAAACGACAGGTTGAGTTATAATTTACATGTTTGTGTCTTTCTTCTGTTTTTTTCCTTCCCACTATTCTTTACTGTTATCAGTAAACAAAGCGACATTTCTGGCACTTCCCAGACTTGTAACCATTTAAGAGAATGTTAGAATCATTTTTGACATTTCAGGGCTTGATACACATGACTAATGATGCCCTTTGTTATGCAGGCTGTATTTTGCTGTTGGAATGCTCTAATGTACTTAAAATTGATGGAAAGAGCTAATCTACTTGGGGTGACCAGTCAGGGTACAGTGAGTTAATTATATGCTCGGATTCTCTTTTCAAGACAAGTAGGATTTCGTTTTCCAACACAGTACTGAAAATGTGTAAGCAGATCCCCTCGGTAACTGTAACCTCACCCCTTGGCAAGTATGTACAGTATTTTTAGTTTGGGCACATTTCACAGAGTAATGTAGAAGACTACCCAGGGTAGTCTTCTGTTTAGCATCATCACCCAATGAGAATGAGGTCAACCATGTCCTCTGTCAATGGCTTGACTTTGTGAATCGGAAATTTCCATTGAAATGCTACAAATTCACTGATCCATGGATCATTTCCCCACCCTCTGGCTAGTTTACTGTAAGGCCAACAAAATTGTTTCTAGCTTTATCATTGAAGCTCTTTTTCTATTAATGCAACTATAGTATCTGTCTCATTGCTTTTCTCTGCCCTACTTCAATTTCTAAAAAAAAATCACATGGATTTTTTTTTTGCTGTGATCTCCCCACTCACTCCAACCTCCTAGAATGCTTTCTTTCTTACTGTATCCCATATACTCTGAAGCTTTTTCTCTGAAGTCTTCCCTGACCAACTTGGAGACCACCTTCACTGGTCAGCCACTGAACTCAAAAATGTATTCCTAGTACCCCTGAAGTACTTGTCTTATCTTGTTTCTCTCTCTGCATATCTCCCCACAGTCCAGATTCTTGATTCCGAGCTCTTTAAGGGCAAATTCTTCACCATAATTTTGCATATCTTTTCCTCACACAGTATATCTATTCGTATATAGTGGCAGCATCAGAACACATTGAAAATTAATAAGCTGAGTTCATCTCTATGCCTTTATATTAGTCTCACATCCTAAATCAGAAGATTATAAGCTTATAAAGAGCAGGGACTGAGGTTTATTTAGCCTTGAATTCCAGCACCTCGAGGCTATTGTGTTGAAGGCACTCAACACTGTCTGTGGAACCGAACTGAATGATCTCTGGTAACTGCACAGGGCAGGCCTGCACTCAAGATGTCCAGAAAAAAGGGACGGGATGTAGCATTCCTCGATACCTTGACCTCTGAACATTATTTCTATTTAATTGACGTCATGGGGGCGGAGCCTGACATTGAGATGCTTTCTGTCTTGGCTTTGGCAGAACCTTTCAATAGTGATTTAAGCTGGGCTTAAACCACCGCCTCTGACAAGGGTTGTGCTACTTATGTACACAGCACCCTCCTCCCCCCGATTTTAAGTATTTTAACATAAAATAGCCACTATCCCATGATATCTTATTTATTTATTTAAAAGATTTTATTTATTTATTTTCAGAGAGAGAGGAAAAGAGGGAGAAAGAAAGGGAGAGAAACACTGATTGAGAGAGAAGCACTGATGGATTGCCTCGCCCCGACCGAATCTGCAACCTAGACTGGGAATCAAACCGGCGACCCTTTGCTTTGTGGGACAGTGCCCATCAAATGAGCGGCACTGGTCAGGGCATCCCAAGATACTTTAAATTATGTGAGTGGAACATATCCACTGAGAACTTCAACCATGGCTCTTTATACCAAAGATTTAAATGGAGATGTGTAGCTACGTTTCCAAATTTCTCAGGCTAGCTCTCAGCCTTATCTAAAGAATGTTAGAATTGCAGACTAAAAATGAACAAAGGTGAAGTCATTTGACTGATCAGGCTGACAATATTTGTCTGTATTGACCATCGATACACAGCCTTAGCCAGCCCCCTCTGGTGGCATTCCCCATGTTTAGCACCCAGAGCCTTTTTGGCCAATAATACGACGGCTTATGAATAATGTCTAGACATAGTATTAAATCTCATGCAATGCCATTTTCACTTGCCGTGTCATTTTTAGGGGCGTTCCAACTATCTTTGTGAAGAAACCTACCAGAAATAAACCCATCTTCAGATTTCCAGGTGGCTATATTAATTTCCATTGTCCTGTTAGGAGTCAATGTAGAGATCACGTGCACTGTTATTAAAATGCAGTTGAAAGAGCAGGCGCTGGCAAAGCTGCGGCACACAAAGCCTCCCCCCGGCCCCTGGCGTTCTCTCAGCAGTCTGCATAACCTAAAGCACCGACAGGCCCTTCCGCTCAACCTCAGACCTGAGACATTTGTTGGACATGGTGCATAGCCCGGATTTTACACTCAAGTAAATATGCTCCGTGTGCTCCCCAAAAGGCCAATATTTATATATCAAGCTCACCAAGTTAAATTTACTTTCCCACATTAAGCCTGCATGATGAATGGTTTTATCTTGCCTATTACAGCCTGTTATATCGTAAATCCCCAGGCAGGAGAAAGAAAAAAAACCGACTTGAATGAAGAAAACCACAGAGGCACAAATCATTACCATTTCAGATGGTGGTACTGAATCACATTTGCTAACAATAATATGTAAAATACTTTGGAAAACCCATTTACTCTTATTTTCCTGCCATTTCCATTTCTGTTGCTAACAACAACCAAAAAGGAATGTTGATGTTGGAGTGTCTGACTAAGCCACCATTTCCAGTTCCCTGTTTTACCACCAACATAATACAGTATTCCTTGAACCAACTTTACTGACATCCTTATTTGTTAGCTGAATTAAATGAATGAATATATGTAAAAGTATTTCCATATTCTAGTTGGACTGCCCCTCCCAGTGACTTAAATGTTCACCTCTTTTCAGTTTTAAGGAAATTTCCTATTTACCAAAGAGGCTTTTCTTAGTCGGTTGATGTTCTCTTCCTTCACTCATCCATAGGTCTTTGTATTTGGTTTAGGTCACTATTTTAATCGGCTTTGCAGTCAGGGGATTTAAGTAGTGTTAGTGCTCATCTATCAAGTGTCCTTTCCGATTTAAAACTACTCAATTAATGGTCTTGATGCTCTTTTACTTTTCATCCCATTAAGGGGAGCAGAGGGCATTTAGAAGTTGGACAGCATCAGGGTGACCAGGTAGTTTATAGTCCAGACTGGTCACTTGTGAGAGTGAAGGGGGTGGTGTCAGTATAATGCTGGGACAACAGTGCAAGGTCTGGACCCTCCCAGTCAAAACAGATGTACGGACTCGCTAGCAGGCATGGATGCCAATTCTTGTTTAAATGAGATTGAAACATGAATGCGGGCATCTGTTTTCTGGTCCCTAAAAATAAGGTAAACTTTAGTGAGAAGTTGTAAATAAATATGTTCTTAGGATTCCTGCTGAGGCTAAATACTGAAAGACAAGAGAATAAAAACACCAGGCAAATTATTGGATGGTTCGGGCTCCAGTTCTTGCAGGTGAGAATAAAAATAAGATATGTGGTTTCTGTTGTACATGTTTATTCTGTTTGGTGGTTGTGTTTGGGAAATAATTGTTTGCAGCTTAGCATCGTGGTATATATAGATCTGTCCTCCTTACTAGACTGTGAACTACTTCACGGAAGAAAATAGTCATTTATATTTGTACCTCCTACAACCTTCATGTGTGCAGAGGCAGACAGTGTGTGCTATGAAATTTTGTGAAATCTTGGAAGAGTTTTGCTAGTTCAGCCTTTACTTAACGGAGGCTCTCCTACAAAATTCTTCACCGATAGAACTCTCCACTTATGAGAAATTTATTCTGAAAAGAGACTGTCCCTTTTTATTAAAGCTTGTATTTACTTATTTTTAGAGAGGGGGAAGGGAAGGAGAAAGAGAGATACAGAAACACCAATGTGTGGTTGTCTCTCGTGCGCCCCCTACTGGGGACCTGGCCCGCAACCCAGACGTGTGCCCTGACTGGGAATTGACCTGGCGACCCTTTGGTTTACAGGCCTGTGCTCAATTCACTGAGCTACACCAGCCAGGGGAGGCCATCCCTTTCTGGAATACCCATATTTATAGAAAAATATCCCTTTAACTTAAGTGAAAAATTTGTGTTGTTATAACTGTGACTTGACTTCACATACTGAGCTACCACTCACCATGTACAGGGCATTATGAGTCCACTCACTCATCCTCAGTTGACTTTCTGGATCTACCCAGAATAAATATAATCTCTTTTCCTTCAAATAGTTGAAGTCTCCTATTATGGTCTCCAGAGTTCTCTCTTACCAAGCTTTGGCTTTACCACGTTTTTAAACCCTTTCTTATGTGATTTAGTTCCAGACTAATTGCTATTCTATTCATCTTTGAAAGAATCCCTCTTTGAAAGTATCTCTTAAAAAAGAATACCCAGTTCTGAGCAAAACGCAGAGTATAGCAGGTTGTTACCAGGGCTGCCATACAGTCATGCCGATTGTGCATTGCACAATGGTGCCAACAAAGGTAGCATGGGGAAGCCGAATTCTAGCCTACGTGCTACCCACCAAGCCACATGGCCTGGCTCAGACCTGTGTCTACACCGAGGAAGGACCTCCACTTTCTCATCAGCACAGAGGTAGAGAATGAGCTTGCCAAGACCAAGTCAATTATCCTAAGCCCTTCTCACCTTGTACACCTCTTAGCCTCTGTGTGTCTATAGAATACAACCTGAGATTTTCTATGCTGTTTTGGCAAGCATATCATTTGTGCATTATTTTGACCTTGTGGCTAACAAAAGTCCCTGATCTTATTTACATGAGCTTCTGTTAAGCCTGATTCCTGCTCTTGTATCTGACATTGATATATGTCATTGAAAGGATAAAAACTTTCTGCAACTTATCCAGATTTCTTTCACTTTAACCTGAAGTCATTAATCAACACTCTTTTGGAATATTTCTTTTCCAACTAACTGTTAAGCCATCTCATGCCTAGTCATTTTTTCATGTGCTTTAGGAGGATATCTTGAAATGGCAGACTCTTTTGCTGAGCTTGTTATTTCATGTTCATGGTATTTCTGTGCAGCAGCCAGGTTTGGCAATCCTCTCTAGGTAAACAAATATTAATTCTAGGTAATCAGTTCTTCTTTTGAAGCAGCCACAATTTATGTAATATGCACATTAGAATTTAATTAAGGCTGGATATCAATCTTACCAGTTTCTGGAGTCTGTTTTCTTTCCGCATTGCTTATCCTCATTTCTTTTGAAAGCCAGGGCATTCATTACTCTCTGGACACCTGACATCTCTCCTGTTTTTCTTAAATCTTCAGGGGAAAATCTGTGAAGATATCTGACCTGTTACTAATTTTGTCCACGTGTTACTCTTAACTCCTTTTCTGGAGCATCACAGCAACCAAATTCGGGAGGCTCGAGGCCCCTTGAGGGTGAGTCTGTGACTCCACATTCCCCCAGAAACCTCTAGGGGAGCAGGTGTAGAGCTTTTTTCTCAAAGTCATTGGATAGGGACATAAAGGGACAAGCACCAGGGAAGGTGGCCTGCTTCACTGTACCTTGTAACTCTTAAGTTTGGTCAAGATGATGGCTTTTGAGATTTTGTGAGGAGCCTACATCTTTCTATTTTCTAATGTTTTTGCTCTTCTGAGGGTCCGCAATCTTGCTCACCCTGTGCAATTTAGTATGGTACTGTGTGAGTCAGCTGAATGCCTCCCAGTGTTGACATGCATAGAAGAAATGCCTCTTGTGTTTTAAGAAACTTGATGTTTAGTAAGGACTCATTCTCATATCTGAGGAGAAGAACTAACTCCATTCAGAGCTGGCTTAGTAGTATAAAAATGCCCTTTCTATTCACTTATAGTTTCCCACTGCATGAGAAAGTTGAATGGTTTAGTCTCTACAGGTTACTGAAGGAAATCTCCAAGTGACTAGAAAATCAAAAGTTTGCCTGAGAGAGGAAGACTAAGCAGACTGTATTAGTCAGGATAGACTAGACTTTGCTGGAATAACAAATGACCTCCCAAACTAAGCGGCTTAAAATAAGATTAATTTTCTCACCCCCCTACTTGTTCAATGATGATTGGTTGGAGGCCTCTTTTTCATGGTACCGTCCTTCTTCCTGTGAGACTCAGGGCAATGAACAGCCATTGGGAGGGACAATGGTTGTTGCACGGATAGAGAGACAACGATGTTTTGAAGTCTGCACTGGTTCTGAAACACAACAGTTTTCTCACAGTTTGATAGCAAAAGTGAGTCCCTCTTACCTTTACATGAGCAGGAAGTACAGTCCTACTGTGTGTCTGAAAAGAGAGAAAACTAAAGTGTGTGAATAGGCAAACCATTTAAAAAAGGTTTTTCTGTTGATATAGAAGTAATGAAATTGACAGATGCAAATTTTACCACAAAGCAAGACGTTTTTTTGAGGAGATCCAATTAGAATCCCCAAATTGTAGAATTAAGAAAAAAATTGCTTTGCAAATTAAAAAATTCAGCAGACAATTGGAAAGGAAATAGTCTCTTCTGAAGACCCAATTAGATTCCTAGGAGATCAAGTGTAATAATTATCTTATAGCACAGAGTAAAAATGTCAAAAAAGAGAAAGTATTCAATACAAATATAAGACACCAAGAAGGCAGTTCAAGACAATTCACAAATAAAAAAATGAGGAAAAAAAGGAACAGATTGAGAAGAAATGTTAATTTTTAAAAAAAGAAAACAAGTTTCTTAAGATAAAGAAACATATAAAAGTTCTGTTTGAAAATATAATCAAGTTCCAGGTTGGTTTCATAAAGGAAGAAAATATATGTATAAATACATGTATATGTATATAGGTACATGGACAATCATATACCCCATGTATATGTATATACACATATATCTACACATATTTGCACATGTATATGTAAACACACATATGAATATACATGGATGTGTGTATACTGTAGTTATAAATACATAATGGTATAAGTATATATATATGTTATACACATAACATATATAAAACATTACGTAATATACCCACATACATATACACATGCATGGGGCTGTACATGAGGGGAGACCCCCCAAAAACCAGGATTATTTTCTGGAAAGCAGGCCCCTTGTAGAACAGTCTTCTCTCACTGGCTGTGTGTTCTAGGAACCCATATGTATCAGTGTAACAGCTGTTGTTGTTGTAAGAGGCTGCGTTGGGCTTTGGTGAATTTTTTTGAAGACTCAACACGTTTAGCCACTTCATGATGGGTGATTTACGAGTGCACCTGCCCACATTGCACTGAGTGTTCAGCAGTTTTTACTGAAAATGGCGTGACTCCTGTCTCCTACCCTCCATATTAATCCCATCTCTCCCTGAGAGACTTTATGTTTCCTGGATGAAAAAAGTCCTCAAAGAGAAATGTTTTGCTGATGTGGAAGAGGTGAGACAAAAAACAGCAGAAGCACTAAAAGGCATGAAAATCGATGAACTCAAAAAACGTTTTGAGCAATGGAAAAAACACCTCGATAGGTGTACTGCATCAGATGAAGAGTACTTTGAAAGTGACTGAAGTTTAAACAAGAATAAATATACAATTTATCCTAAATAAATTCTGGGTTTATTTGGGTACCTCCTGGTATATACTGGAGGACACTTGGTGGGTATATGTATAATCTCTGTCTCCTGGTGAATTCCAGGTAGACAAGAAATTTTTCTAAGCTTCCAGACAAATAGAATATATTTTTTCATAGGAATGAAAACAGACCAACACTAGCCTGCAGCTCCTGAAGCTAGAAGATAGTGGGGTGTCAAGAGACTGCAGAGAAGAGGAGTGTCCAGGAATCTCATCTGAGATGTCACTCATGAATCAGAGAAAAGACAGAGACATTCATCATGCAGCCTCAGACTGTAATCTCATCTTACTCTATATCTGTGAAAATATCTGATGAACTAACGTAACCCAGTGGAAACTGAGCCAGAACATACTTTCAAGACAGAGGAGAAAAGGGATGAACAGTGAATTTCACAATATATAGTTTGATATTTACTCATCAAAAAAGCTCTATAAATGCGCTACTATTTGTTTTTCGTGGCTTTTTTTTTTTACCCAACTTATAAATGGGAAACAGAAACTTAGAGAGAGCCAGCTGGCATTCAGAGTGGCAGGGCGGGGATTCCAGCTGAAGCAGTTTGAGCGTAGAGCCTGTGCTCTTACCCACTTATCCGTGTGACTTTCCTTGCAGCCTTGGTGCCTTAGACTGTTCGGACTTTTACAACACAGTACTGCAGACTGGGTGGCTTACAAACAACAGACATTTATTTCCCACAGTTCTGGAGGCCGGAAGTCCAAGATCAGGGTGCCAGCATGGTTGAGGGAAAGTCCTCTCCCAGCTGGCAGGCTTCTCTTTGGACCCTCAAAGGGCAGAAGGAGCAAGGGAGCTCTCTTTCCTAAGGGCATGAGCCCTACTCCTGAGGACTCTGTCCTCATGACCCGCCTCCCAAAGGCTTTTCCTGCTAATACCATCACAGTGGGGGGTGGGGATCTCAGCATGTGAATTTGGGGAGGACCCAACCATTCAGAGCATACACTTGGGTTAGAGAGAACAGCTCAAGTGAAGGGAGAAAATCAGGAATTACAAAGGAAGAGACACATTTGTCAACAAAAAGTGTTTGACAAAAGATGGCAAATGTAGCAGTCTAAAGCTCAAAAATAGACTAGGAAAAAATATTTGTAATACATGATAGAAAAGAGTTCATGTAACAGATATGATCAAATCCAAGGATATAAAAAGTAAATAACTATATAAAAAATAGGCAAAGTATATGAACAGGTCATTTACAGAATCAGGAATGCAAATTGCCAATAACATAAAAATATTCCGCACTTCATTTGTAATGTGGGTAACACAAACTAAAACATCATTGGACCCCTGACTGGTGTGGCTCAGTGGCTGGGTGCCAGCCTGCGAACCAAAGGATCGCCAGTTTGATTCCCGTTCTAGGGTACATACATGCTTGAGTTGTGGGCCAAGCCCCCGGTAGAGGGTGTGTGAAAGGCAGCCACACATTGATGTTCCTCTCCCTCTCTTTCTCCTTCCCTTCCCCTCTCTAAAAAATAAATAAATAAAACTTTAAAGGAGTCACTGCAATACAATTTTGTGCACTTTTTATTGGCTACAGTTATAAGCAGGTATAACAGTCACCATGTAAGTGTGATGGACTCTGTGATACATATACTTTTATATGCTTCTGGACACAGTATAGATTTATATATTAAACAAAAATAACCTGGCGGCATACTGAAAATTAAACATATACACGCCCAGTAAAACCCATCGGGAAGCACAATCCTATGGAAGCCACAGCATATTTACACTGAGATATTGTTGTGCTGGTAAATGTCTAACCGTGGGCTCTCAAGAATGAAGGAGAGGAAGAAAGGGAAAGGAAAGAAGGGAGGGAAGGAAAGGCAGGAAAGAAAGATAAGAAATTTCTTCCTTGTAGCATTTGTCATTTTCCATGCTGTAAATATTCCTACCATGTCCAAGTTCAAACAACTAATATACAGAGTTGGAAAAAGATGCTCACAATTGTGGAGGCGTGCTCCCCCCACCACTGCTTTAAGACAGGTGCACAAGAACCTTGATTATGACGTGGCCGTGATCCCACGATGTTTTTGGTATTCTATCTGTATCCTTAGACTTGTTAAAAAAAACATTTAATACTTTGGTGGTTTTTGACATCCTTATCAAAATTTTTAAAGAGCGTGATTCACTAAGTGCTCTGTGTTTACCCCATTATGTCTTTCTGTATTTTAAGATCTGATTTATTGGGTTCTGAGGTCTCAAACTCAGTCAAATGCTCCATTACTATTTCCTCATCATCTCTTAGGCACTATGAAGAAATCTGACAGCTCCATTAATAAAATGATCTTCAACACTCCAAGGTTGGCAGGGGAGTGATAGATAGCTCTGCTGCTGACCTTGGAGGATCTGTGATTGCACTAAGGAGGCGGTCGGGTTTTCTTTGAGTTTGAACTTCACTAGACCACAAGCTCTGTGAAGGCAGCGATTGTGTTTCTCTTACTCTCCCAAGTTTCTAGAGGCTAGCCCAATCCCTGGCACTTGGGAGTTCCTTAATAAATAATCAATCAGCTTATAAATAAAGAAGTAAATTTTCTCTGCCTCACTCGACCATTTTCATTTGAAACCCATGATGACAGAGAAAATGGCAGCAGAAAATTTGTTGGGGTCCTTCTCTGGCGTGAACAAGAACTAGACAGTTAGCTGAACTCTCTCTACTTTTGTTTCTCTTTTTGCCTTGAGCTTCAATGGACACCTGGAAGAAAAGGGCGCTCAGGTTTCTTTATATTTTCCTAAAAACATCTGTGGTTCTTTCTCTGTTTTAGCCTTTCTGACACCCCCCGTGCCTCCTTCACATTGCATGATTTTTTTGTACTCACTCTCCCTTTGATAATGTAAACTCACCAGAGAGCCTTCTGTGCAGCTACCAGGTTAGTCTTATTATTTAAAAATTGATTCCTTCCCTGGCTGGTGTGGCTCAGCGGATTGAGTGCTGGCCTGCAAACTAAAGGGTCACAAGTTCGATTCCCAGTCAGGGCACATGTCTGGGTTGAGGGCCAGGTCTCCAGTTGGGGGCACATGAGAGGCAACCTCACAGTGAAGTTACTCTCTCCCTCTCTGTCTTTCTCCCTCCCTTCCTCTCTCTCTGAAAATAAATAAATAAAATTTTAAAAAAAGATTCCGGTTATGTTCATTTGGATCTTTGTGATGGCATTATCAAAATTTCATTTTGCTTCATTTCAGCCATTCTCATTTTTAATTTCTCAAGCCACGTTGTCATGGTTCTATTTGTTTTGGTCTGATGAGCAGAGAATTTCTGGTTTCCCAGCATCGTTAGTCTCCTGGACATGGTGTCACTAGATATTGGACTCTCTTCCTCAGTTTTATAACCTCTCTTTGTTCCTCACCTCGAAAGCCCTTGGGCTGTACTATATGGGACAGACATTTCACTGTCTGTTCACAGCTTAATGAGGTAGGTAGTGTTTGCTGAATGCCCACATGTCTGTCTGAGTCAGTATTGCCTATTTTATTATAAGCTCCTAGGAATAAACAAATGTCAAAGTGTCTAACACAGTGCAATTTCTTTGGGCACTGCAGTGCTATGTGTGTTTGTGTGTGTGGTGCATGTGTGTAAAGAAAATATTCTATCCATATTTCTAAAGGGAAGGTCTGAAATAAATTGGTATTTAAGTAATTGAAGCCCTTTTAAAAGGGTGCCATGTCTGTGAGCTGTGCAAGTGAGCTAATCAGGGCAGCAGCCGTGGAGGGTTGTGGCATAAACCTCAGAGTAATACACAGAGTGGCTCCTAAAGAACATCGCAAAAGTCTTTTCCAAATTAGAAATGATCTGTAAGAGGGTTCACAAAATTTGCCATATCTGTAGGCTGCCTCTTGTATCACTTTTGCAAAAGATGTGTAAGAGAAAAGGAACCAGGAAACTTGGGAAGGACAGAGGGTATATTCTGTGCTGAGTTGTCTACCAGACAGGAGGGGATGCATTTTCCTGTCAGCTGCAATGAGAGAGAAAGTGAGAACTTCAATGTGGAGGGAGGCCACATGGCGTTTAGGCACTCATTGTGCTGGACTAGTGGTTTTGAGCAAAGAGCCCCACCCAAAGCACACACATGCATACGCACACATGTGTGCAGACACGTATTCAAGAAACTTAGGATAGCGTGAAGTCCAATCAAATTTGTGCTTATGATCGTGTTTAGAATAAGTGATGACTGATAACAATGTAAGATTTGTAAACGTGGCACCTACTTAGACATAGGCGTTTGAATTTCTTTTGCTATTGCTCTGTGTGTTATTTGACTAAATATAAAGAAAGATGATTGTTTCAATAAACAGACATATTTTATGGAAAAAAAAACTTCACTGAAGAAGAACAATTGTGCTATTTAGAGTCTGTTTTAGCTGGTGACACCATTGTCAAGCCAGGATAGCTCAAATGACTATCTGAACTATACACTGGATTTAGGAAGAAATAGCCTCATTTTGTAAAGTCATTGCCCACAGAAGGACAGTAAACTTCATCGTAATTCGCTCTTACAGTCTCTTAAGGAACATATAAACTTGGCCAAGAATGTCTATCTTGACATCTGTGGCCTAAATGTTCTGCTGTCTGGGCTCAAGAGGCAGAACTTCAGTCTCCATGAACCTGGACTCTTCACCGAGTTCTTCTCTGCTTCGCCTGCAAAAATGGAGGTAGTCTTTGTTTTTTTCCAGATTTCCAAGGGAACAATGAAGAATGAAGTCTTTAAAACTCTACAGAATATATATAAATAATAATTTTAATTGAATACTCTCCCTGGGCAGACAAATAGGCCCTGTGATTTGACACGTTCCTTTTTGTCTCCATTACCTATGATGGAAACGCATAAATCCTACTCTAACCAGCTCATATGTTAACATCTTCAACAGGGTCCTGATAGATCTGCCAACCTAGATGGATGTGATTTCTAACCAGCTTCATGTTCCACTTGTGTACCAAGCGAGAAGGGCAAGGCAGATCCAATTTGGTCAGATCTACTGTGTCAAGCATAGTGAATTCATTTCCACTTTCCCCTATGAGAGTACTCAGAAGAATGTTAAAAGGTTGAAGTGTTTTAAAATGATGACCAGATATGAATTTGGGTCATAATTCAATTCAACAAGGTATTATGAGAACACCTACTAAGCATTTGCTAGGAGAAGTGTTCCCAAATGCCAATGATACTCAGTCCCTTCTCTCAGGGAGCTTCCAATGTAATCAAGGAAGTAAATGCATACATATTTAATACTACTAAAAACAAATTATGGTGAGGCAGAGCATATTACCAAGGAAAAATCAACTCTGTCTGCTAGAGTAAGGGATAAGTAAATAGAGAAGATAATTTGAGGCAATACTTGAGGAATTTAAAATGTACAATTATTATTATTTGTGCAGTTTTAAAGCTAAGGGCCTGCCTAGATAAAAATTGCCATGGCTGGTGTGGCTCAGTGGATTGAGTGCCAGCCTGAAAATCAAGGGGTTGCAGGTTCAATTCCCAGTCTAGGGCGTATGTCCTGGTTGTGGGCCAGGTCTCTAGTGGTGGGGCATGTGAGAGGCAATCACGCATTAATGCTTCTCTCCTTCTCTTTCTCCCTCCCTTCCCGTCTCTAAAAATAAATAAATAAAATCTTTAAAATAAGATAAAATAAAAATGGCCACCCAAGATTGCCATCTGTTGAATGAATGAATCTTAATGGGTTGGGTCAGTGCCTGACCCCCGGTTATTATTCATTCAGCCTTTAAACAAATGAGAAACTTGGGAAACATGAGAGAAGAAGCAGAGGGAGGCAGCTCTGAGGGGAGGACCAAGACTCCTATAGGTCTTCCAAGTCCCTGGTTAAACAGAGACACTGTGTGTGCTTAGCATAGACTTTCTGGACAGACGGATCTCAACAGGGTGGTCATGAGTCTGAATGTGAACTTGAGAGAGAAGAGAAGATTTTACATAATAGGTTCTAATAGGAGACAAGGTGTAAAGAATAGATGAGAACAAAGGAAATGGAGTGCACACACACACAACAGCAGGTGAGGAACCAATGTTAACAGATTAGGCTCTCTTCTCAGGCTTACATTTAAAGGGACCTTTATGTTTTGAGAACGATCAGCCTTGTTCATTCTTTACAATAATATCTCTTGCCTGGAATTCCAAATATTTTATGCAGTTTTGCTTTCAGAAGAGATAATGTTGGATTCTTGAGTGTTTTACCTTGACAGTGTTAATGTACATCAGCCATGTTTACTCAAACAGTGGCTTGAGAAAATTTTGCTTCTCTTTTAAATAGGATAACATTCTTTTCCTGCAGATGTCAGACATACTGTGTTTATGATCATGAGGTTGTTGGTTTCAAGACAATCAGAAGAAAAGGGAACATAATTCGAATTTTACATAATGAATTAGAATGAAGGTCATTTTAAAAATAAGATTTTTTAAAAAGAAAATTAGTTGATTCTTTGGCTTTTATTGAAAAATGTACACTATCCTTTGGATTTCATATAATAAAGTCTGTTTGTGTTTTACTCTTTTCCATTATTCAATAAATTAGGACAGCCATATCAACTTCATCAGTCATTAAGAACAACAACAAAAAAATAGCAGCAGCCTATTGGTTGATATTGAATATATTGGTGAAACTAATATGGAGAAAGAGCAATGTATGAGCCAAGAGTTGAAGATAAACTAAAACTTCATGGAAAAATTTACTGGTCAGGAATCAGGAAATCTGTTTATTGATTCTGGCTTTGCTAACCCCTGGCAGACACTTGACCACATGGTCTTTTTCTCTGGATATCTGAGTCCATGTTGATAAAAATTGGGATTCAGAAATGTGTCTCATGGTTACAAATAATGATAACAACAAACACTTACCAAGCACTTACTCTCTGCCAGGCACTGTGTTAAGCCCCTTGCTTATATTATTTCACTTAGTTCACTCAAAGGACAGCTCCTTTGGGGTAAAATTGTCATCTCAAATTCTTGGCTGAGGGAATAGAGACATAAAGTGTATCATGGTGTGATATACAGGCATGCACTGAGTGCTTTTCATGTATTTAGTTCATTTTAATGTAATTCGCATAAGAGCCTTGCAATCTAACTCCATTTACACAGAAGGAAATGGACTCCAGAAAGCAGAGCGATTTGGCTACCTTCTGCCTGTAAGAACATCACACATCCAGGACAATATATAAGTTTCCTGGCTCCAAGGAAGATACCCTTGCACTATACTCTATTTATACTGAAACCATTGGAACTGGGCTTTTTCCACATCTATAATTGTTATCTCCAGAAGAAACCTAGGGATTTGACAATTTATAAGCCAAATGTGGCCCCTGGCGATGTCTTATTTAGGTGCATGGTAACTTGAAAGTTTTGTAGTCGCCAACATTTTAATGTTAAGAACCTTCCCAGAAATCATCTAGATTTCTGGCTTCTCTTGGAAAATGAAAAAATCTGCTGTCCCTGGGCTCTGCTCTCTCCAGGGCAGTGGCCACTGGAACGGAGTCCCGGCCTCTCAGGTTTTACATGGTGCCCACCCAGCCCTCTTCATTCGTCTTCATTTGATACCTCTGGGGACTTGTGTTCAAATGTGTTTGTGACTTCTGGATTCAATTAAAAACTTCCCCTTCCCCAACATCAAGGAATGTAAAGGTGTGCTGTGTGGCTTGGCCAGTTGGTTAGTCTGAAATCAATGGGAAAGGGAATCCTAGTGGTGTGGTTTCTATTTCACAGGGTTTTCACAGACAGAGCATTTCTCCAGTGTAGTGACATTTCAAAATCAGGAAGGCGAGCCGAGTCATAATTGGTCCTGTCACCATTTGGGTTTGTAGCTGGCACCTCATGTGTTTGCCCTGGTTGAGTAATCTGTTTGCATCTGGGTAGACCACACACAGACAAATGTGAACTCTGTTTATATTCATTTCCTGCCTGGGAACTCGGTTCCTCTGGGTCACGGCTTTGGAACGGTTGATAGATTGGAAATTTACTGGTATGGACTTGGAGGCAAAATCTTACTTGAACCTATATGGGGAGCTGTCCTTAATAACCCTCTTTGGACTTCAGCTAAGGGGACTTTAGAGCAATTGTATAAGCATCATGTCTGAGTATGAGATACTCATTGGAATCAAGATGTTTATTACATTTGACTATTGAACTGCCAGGCCTCAGTGCAGTTGCCAAGGGGTTTGGATGCCAGGTCTCAGTGCAGTTGACAATGTGCATATAACTTCTGACTTCCCTAAAACCTAACCACTAACAGCCTAGTAGAAACCTTATGGATAACCTAAATAGTTGATTCACATAGATTTTGTAGGTTATATGTGTTATATACTGTATTCTTACAATAAAGTAAGCTAGAAAAAAAGAAATGTTATTGAGAAAATAATCACAAAGTATATTTATAGTACTGTACATATTTATTGGAAAAAATCTGTGTTTAAGTGGATGCATGTAGTTCAAAACCCTGCTGTTCTGCAGTCATCTGTATTCCCATTTTACAGATGAGGTGATCAAAACCTAGAATTGTTCAGTTTTATTAGCTAGGTCATTGCACATTACGTATCGTCTATAACCTCTCACCAATGAGCAGAATTTGCTGTTGTTTTCTGGGTCCTCTCCCAGGCAAGTCAAGAAGCTCCACTCCCAGAATTCCTGAAGTAAGACAGATTTACCACCCCTCCTCTGTTTTATGTGAGCAGCAATGTGCAAAGGGCCAAGAGAAAAAGGATCAAGTTGAGGAGACTGATAATTCCTAGGGCTGCTCTGGGCCAGTCCTGGGACCAACCACAGAGGATCTCTAAGGCCCCCTTCCCCGTGTACTTTTCCCCTCCCTATTATCTGGCAGAATCTTTGCAGGATTGAAATCCATAGTATCTTATTCTTAACCACCACTTTCAACCAGTGGGTTACAGGTAAAATTGGGGGAAGAGTACATGAGAAAATACTGGTAGCCCTCTCCGAGGAGACTCATTGGCACCACCTTCATCAGGGTCACTTCTCCAGATCCCATCCTCAAAAGCCTGGGGGAGGTCTAATCAAAGTTGGATGGCAGTGCAGTGAGCATCAGATATTGCAGTGAGCATCGATACGTTACTAGAAATCACGGTCGCCTGAACTCCATCTCTAGCTCTCTACTGGGCACTATGGGACTTACGAAAGGAATATGCGAAGAAACATCTTCCGTGTTCACAGAGTTTGTGTTCCAGTTGCTAAAGTCAAGCATGTGTGTAAAAATGTTCAAATAGGAACTCATAGGCTTTGTTGAGAGATTGTGAAAACACTCCCACAATAAATGACCCCTTGTCCATTCCTGGTTTACAACACCCAGAGACTGTCAAGGACGAAAGCAACTTTGAAGAGAAAGAAAAAAATTGTTGTAAAACTAAGGTGAGGAGATGTTAAAGTGCCTTAGGAGTGAAGACTAGACAAAGTTAGAATTGACTTCAAATAAGCCAACCTTTAATATTTAGCAACTTTAGACATTGAGAAGACTACCAAGGAGCCATGTTTCATATTATAACTTTCTGCAGGTTAAATTTTCAATGATATGTTCGATGCACACTTGCGCAGAATTTGGAATAGTGTAGAGTACTTTTATTTATTTTTATTTTTGAAAATATTTTATTTATTTACTTTTAGAGAGAGGGGAAGGGAAGGAGAAAGAGTGGGAGAGAAACATCAATGTATGGTTGTCTCTCATGTGTCCTCTACTGGGGACCTGGCCTGCAACCCAGTCATGTGCCCTGACTGGGAATCAAACCAGCGACCCTTTGCTTCACAGGCCCGTGCTCAATCCACTGAGCTACACCAGCCAGGGTGGAATAGTGTAGAGTATTTTTAACATGACTCTTATAATGTCCTGAAGTCTTCCTGCTGTGTTGGTGACATGTCATGTCATTTTCATGGCACATGCATGCATGCAAAGGACCCAGTGAGTAAATAACCCCAATGAAATGTGTTTCCTCTTTCACTTTTGCCATGGTTCTCCTTGGTTGGCCTGCAGCTTTGAAGGTGATGCCAATTAAGCATTCCGCTGGCATTGTATTTCTTACGTGTGAGAAATGTTGCAGTGAATTTCTCCCATAACTAATGTGCAAAATACTTTAGTATTGATACTTTAGGATTATCTAGAACTTCACTCTCAGACTCCATTGTTCTGTCTGTCCATCGTTGGGACCGTTTTCAATGTATTTATGTAATATATCAATCATCTGTTTCCAGAGGGACTTTATCTGGCTGGCAGATAAAGCATTTCTATGTGGCAGAGGGCAGAAGGTAGAGGAAGACCATGAGAGCATGTTGTATGTGCCCTTGTAGTTGGTGCTTAAAGGTCTCTGGTCTTCACTGTGCTCCCCCTTCCACACTGTCCCTAATTCTGGCTTCTTTCTGGCCACATGACAGCTGTTTATTATTCTGTTTGCAGTTCATTTCTGGATGAGTTACCGATTGCTCTGCCGGCTTGTCATTGTTGTGGCTTCTTCGAGTCCCCACGTGACAGGGGGAATAAAACAACAAACCAGTCTGGGCTTTGTACAGGGCTGGACTTTCCATTCACGTTACAGTTATCTTTAGAAAGCTGCTATACAATTTAAGTTTCTTCAAACAGAAGGATTCACATAAAGCCATATTTTGGTGTGATTGTCTCAGATAAAGCCTTAGAAGTGTTCTCTGAGAATTCTGTAACTGGTGGATGGCTACATCCCGCACACCAGGAGCTTAGCAGAGTCCCTGTGAGGTGTTGCTGCATGAGCTTTCCAGTGGCCATTCACTCCGGAGTCACCCAGGAAGGGCTCAAAGAATATTACAGTGAACTCCATTAGCAGCCGAGTTGGGGATGTGAAGTGATCTGTTTAATCCATACCTTATCTGGATTGTCCATTGAAAAGGCTTAGAAAATAATGCAATGATACTCAGCTCTCAAATAATGTGGAGTGTCATTTTACCTTTCTTTGATTCAGAAGATCCTTTAGAATCTTTGTATCCTGGGGGAGTAGTCAGTAATGATTCCAGGCCTAGAATAGTAGGAGACAGAATGTCTGGAAAGCCAGGCTTTATTCTACTTAGGAAGGGCTAGGCAAGTGAAAAGGGCATTAAGGATCTTGGGTCCAGGAGAAGGATGAGAGCTGAAAGCAAAAGTGGGTGACTTATGGTTAGAGATACTAATATTCACCACAGTCTGCCTCTGCCAATAGCCCTCAGAGGTTGGAAGGTCTCAGATGGATCAGGGTGAGGCCTCCTCCTCTTTACCTGTTTTGGTCCCTCACCTATTAGCAACCAATTCTGTGATGTACTTTGAAGTGCTTAATAAATCAGAGGGCTACTGATTTTCAGCAAAGGCCCAGGATTTTCTGGAAAAGTCTGCCTGGGATAGACCTGACACTGACCCATCTAGCTCATCTAGCTCAGTTTGCCTCTGACTGGACTGTCACTCTGAAATAGGCTAAGAGAACATATCTGATGATGCAGCATCTCCCATTCTGTTGGCCTGGAGGGCTTATTAGCACATGCCATCTGACTCCAGTGTCCTGATTTGGTGCCCTGTCACAGTGCCAGCTTCCATTCTGGGCTTCCAGACCCATCCTGCAAAGGGTTGAAAATAGCATCGCAATTTCCTTGTCTTAGGAGCTTTCTTACCCTTGACAAACCCATGGGACAGATGGACCTGAACTTTATGGCCTCTTGTCTATCAGCGCTGATTGAGTATTCACTCTACACAGCATCATGCCAGGCATCATGGAAAATTAGAGAAGAAGGTGGACATGCACTCCTGGCCTTTGAACATCTTATAAGCTTACAGGATAGACAGAACCAGTACAAAGCAAAACACATGAACACTCAAATGTCAGCCGGACACATGAGGTCTGTCTGGAAAAAGTCCAGCCATTGTTACTATAATGAGAACAGTTTGCACAACATGGATGTAAACTGGCAGCCAAGGAGAGTGGCCTGAAATGTGCGTGTGTGAACAATGATGACTTCACTACACTAATCAGTGAGGGTGGTAGACCCTGTTGAGTGAACATAATATGTATTGTGTGGCTGTCACTCCAAAATGACTGAGCAAGTAGAGCAATGAATCTGCATCAAATTTTGTATTAAGCTGGAATATTTCTCTGTGGAAACTATTCAGATGATTCAGAAGGCCGCAGCTATGGGCAACTGGTAACTGGCAGTTTCATCGTGACAATGTGCTTGCTCATGCATCACGTCTTGTGCAGAATTTTTTTGTGAAACGTTAAATCACCCAAGTGATTCAAACCCTCTATAGTCCAGATTTGGTGCCCTGCAACTTCCGGCTTTTCCCAAAACTAAAATCACCTTTGAAAGGCAAGAGATTTCAGACCATCAATGAGATTCAGGGAAATATGATGGAACGGCTGATGGTGATTGGGAGAACTGTGTGAGGTCCCAGGTATCTACTTTGAAGGCAGCTAAGGTACTATTGTCCTATGCACAATGTTTCTTGTATCTTGTATCTTTCTCAATAAACGTCTCTATTTTTCATATTACATGGCTGGATACTTTCTAGACAGACCTCGTATATCATTTGTTATTCATAAATCCAATTGATGTGGCCTGGGAATATATAACATTAAAGTTGTTTTTCTGAAAAGACCACAGTGACTGGAGCTGGGAAAGGGTGGTTTTCTAGTGTCTAAGTTTTTGTTCCCAAGGAATGACCCTGAGACAAGGATTTGAGAGCAAGCAGCTTTTCTGAGAAGTATTGGAAACGCCAGTCAGAGGAGAGGGAAAGGAAGGTAGGGGAAGTAGGCATGTAACAAAGCATGTGTTACTAAGTCAGCTGGGGACGACTGTCGACAATGGAGCTCAGGCCTATGGGGACATTCAGGGGAACAGCTAAGTACATGCATCTAAAAATTGATTCCCAGACTTTGTCGGACATATCACTTCAGAAGGCCTGCATCCTTCTGAAGCAAGCGCCCCCAGCAAGGACACTCACATGTTGGTCTTTGTTAATGGAATGTCCAAGTGTTTTACCTGATTTTAGCTGCCTTGCCCGATGTGCCCAAGAATGAGCTCCCAGAAGTTTGTACCTTAGGGGCTAATTACTCTCTCCCATATCACATTGCAGGGTTTGATGTACTCCATTTCTTTTTTCTATCCAGTATTTAGATGCTGCGCAGAAAAGATCCATAATAGAAATGTCAGAATATGTTGATAATTTATTGATAGCTTTTATCTGGGGAAAAATGGAGGGCATGCTGATGCATTCTTATGCACCTAGTAACACAGTTTGTCTGTGGAGGGAAAGGGTGAATGAAGTTGGTTGCTGTCAGGGGACAGAAGCTACGCCACTGCCTTTAACGGAAGGAATTAGTATGGAGACTTGGCAGCAGAGGAAAAAGTTTTTCTCAACTGTTTCAGGCTGGGTCTGAAAATTAAACTGACAAAAAACATTAACAGGAGAAAAGCATAGAGTTAGATAATATAAGTTTTATGTTTTAAACTTATAATATTAAGTTTTAATATGAGTTTTCCTTCATAATAAGGAAATGAAGTTCTGAAGAAACAGCTAGACCTGTGTGTTTTTATGTGGGCATGATGAAGAGGGAGTTGTCTTGGGGAATGGGAGAGGCTAAGGGGTCAGGGGTAAGTATAGTAACCTGGGTAAACTTACAAGGTCTGTTAAGATTCTTCTTGGTCTGTTAAGATTCTTCCATTGTCTTCGGAAATAAGGGTGCTCCTTTTCTGAGGGTATGAAAAGGGCACTTTTCACATGAGGCTCTCATGACCTGTGTCAGGGGAGAAGGGTGATGGGGGAGGAGGTCAGAGTGAACTTACTGCCTGCGCTGTTTTCTCAAAGTCCTCCACCTTCAAATAGTAAAGTGCCGAGGGTTATACCGGAGAGGCGTAGGTCCCGAACACCATTGCTTGTTATTCAGGCTATTGGACAATCCAGGAGATGCAAAGACATGCTGAGGTTCTCAGAGGTAGTAAATGACAGGGAGTCGCTACACCTTTAGGGATGGGGGAGCAAAGGGGAAAACATGAGGATAATGACAATGTACATACTTGCAGAGGGGGATCCCAGACCTTTGAGGAGGGAGCACTGGCTGGATGGCTGTGCTGGGGTCGCTGTAGGGGGCATCAAGAAACCGATGCTGGGCATATGGAGAAACTGCGTGATGGAATCAGTTGCTCTTACCGGAACCAGTTGCTGCTTTCAGGGGGAAGAGTTCTCACTGGGGCCAAGCAAGTCCTCCTACCTGACTCAAGTTGGAACCCCCCACTCCAGCAGACCCAAAAGGGAAGCCACTGGCCCAGGATGGGTATAATTTGTAGAGTCCCAGCACCAATACCCCTAAGTAGAGCAAGTTTTGAAGAGAGATAATTAAATTAAAAACCAACTCAGAGGTCCGGACTGGGTAGTTCGGTGCATTAGAGCATCATCCCAATACAACAAAGTTGTGGGGTGATCTCCAGTCAGGGCACATACAGGAATCAACCGGTAAATGCGTAAATAAGTGGAACAACAAATTGATGTTCCTCTCTCTTCAAAACAAAACAAAAACAACTCAGAAAGAGACCGTACACATGCACCTCCATGCAAGAGAAGAAGGAGAGAGAGGGGAAGAGAGAGCATGCACATTCCAGTGGGCTATCCAAGAGCTGGCTGGGATAGGAGCATTGCCACTCAGTTATCAAAATAATCATAATAATAGCCCATGCATAAGAACTTGGTTCAGGGAAGCATAATATAAAGGACCCTTATTTAGCTGGGGGTAAGGTGGTGATTAAAGCTTTAAAGTGAGGGCATTGGGGGAAAGTCAGATATAAACACGGGAATCCCACAGTAGGATTCCAGCAGTCTGCTGAGAAAACAGATGGGTGTCTCATTCCATGCTCATTCTGTGAGGCAGCCATGAACACTGAGTGGAAATGCAGGGTGGGGACCTCACCCCCGCCCCGTTTATATGATCACTTTCTCTTAAGGGGAGAGTAGAAAATAACTGTAGAATGTGCACTGCTTCGGGTTAGATATTTTGCATGCATTATTTATTTCAATGCAACAGCCCCATGAGACAGGCGATATACTCCTCATGTTATGGATGTGAAAAAATACTAAAGAGGTTATTAAAACCAGCCCAGCAACACAGAGCTGGTGCAGGGTGAGAGCTGGCCTTCTAACCCTGGCCCTTTTACAAATCCCATGCATGGCATCTTGATGTCTATGGACAAGGAAGATCCTGCTTTTGCATGTTAAACTAATAGTATCAGGTAGGAATAAAAAAGTATAGATACACTGCCCTAGAAGTAAAGAGGACAAAGGGATGACTCCTAACTGAGAGGGTCATGACAGTCTCCTGTGGAGAGGTGGCATTTGAAATGGAGCTTGAACGTGGGTAGGCTGTTGGCAGGCGGATGCAGGGAGGAAGATCCCAGGGAGAGGAAGGAGCACAGGCAAAGACTCTGGCAGGGTGAAGATATCATGAGGGGTTTGCTGTGATGGACCCAGAAGGGGCCAAGGTGGGACCAGGAGTGTTTTGCCACCAAAATTGCCTAGAATTACCTGTGCATGGTCACAGTTGAAGGCAGACTTAAACTTACTCTTAGTTTTATTGCTGCTTTTAAATTCTTGACCGACAATGCGCTTTCTTACTTATGTGCGCCCAGGACCGACTACTCCCACCAGCCCCTGCCCTTTGTTATGCCACTGGTAACTGGCTTTGTTGGGATAAGTTCTCTTGAATGCCTTGTTCTCTTTGCCTCTCTTGGTGGCATCCCAAGTTCTGCTGATTCTCGGCCTGTGGTCCTCACTGGTGTGTTACCCACCCTGTGTTCTGGAGAAGATAGGTTCTGTGATGAACAAAGGGATAGCCCTGGGTTTCTCATGAGTTTTGGGAAAGGGGGGTCACACATGGAGCCAGGTGTCTGGCATGCTCCATTTCTGGAGATCTTCCACCCCAGGCAGCCTGTCTGGGATAGAAACTCTCTCCAGGATCTGCATAATGCCTTAGAGTCAACAAGCCATGCTAGATGGACCGAGAGGGTATGGACCACAGGCCTGGAGGAAACTTCTTAGGGACTTGTCACTTGGTGAGAAGTTGAGAGTTTGAAGTTGAAGATTGAAATCACTGAAGAAAAGACCAGGTGGTTGTTGATATTCCTGCTACCCAAGCCCCCCCGCCCATCCCCTGCCCACCACCCCAGGGCAAAGGAAGAAGGAGGACCTCCTGCTAATTTTCAACTGCGTTTTGCTCTCTGTTGTGTAGTATTTCGGTGACAAGATCCACTGAGGAGAGTTGGGGCGAGGCTGGCTGAGGTTGTCAAGGAGCTGTTTTGAGCTCAGGGGCCCGCATGGCAATGGAATGATGCTTCCTGACCTTCCAGACCTTTGAGACCTCTGGGTGGTCTTAGAAATCACCTCAAGCCTTCGGTCGAGAATACAAGCACCTGGGGAAATTTCCAGGGAAAGGTAGCAGGTAGAGTATCCTTTCTGACTGTTATTCTCTCTTGTCCTTCCTTCCCTCCTTTCTGTGTGCCTCTTGCTCTGTTGTGTCCCTTTCTCCTCAAGATTCCACGGGCCAGTGATGCATGGGTTATTTATGTTATGTTCTTTTCAACAGAGGTATCATGGACCGAAAAGTGGTGCGGTACTCCAAAGAGCTCACTACCAGCTCTCAAAGATTCCAAGCCGCCGGCTGCTCTAAAGTAGAAGGCCACCACTCTGGAGAGGCAGCAGGAAACAAGCCTGGAGGAGGTGAGGAAACCTCCCTCTTCTCTCTGCCCTTGACTCCATGGACATTTAGCTGTCCCATGGTTTGGGCCCAGGACTGATAGGCTTTCTCCTCTATGTCCTTTCACAGGCTGTGTTTTGGCCAAAGCACACACTACCTTCTCTACTGTCCTGGGGAACTGCTGAAGGACACAGAGGAAGATGCTGCCACTCCCTGGGACAGAAACACAGCAGCTGGGACCGAGAAGCACCTCCTGCGGAACTAGGGGCAGCAGCCCTTCCGATGAAGCTCTCTGAGCTGTCGTTCCCACTGGACTGTTTTTGCTTTGCCGTCATCTGCATGCCACACAGTTCTGGATGTTTTTGATTAGTTGGCTTTCTTTCTTATTTTTTCCCCTTGTCTTTTCTTTTTCTTCTCTTGGCCCTGGGAATTGTAAGAAAAGAATTGCTTTAGAAAGTATAATTGTTGCTGACATTAGCCTTGTTTATGAGCAAATTCTGTCCCTGGGGATTTGCTGCTTTGTAATCCCAGGTTACCTAGTAAATGGGGCTGCATGGTGTGATTTGTGTAGTACCTAGATTAAAAATACATTTTCTTTCTTGCTTTCTTTTTTTTTTTAAAGTTTGAATTCAGGTGATGTCCCGAATCACATTTGCCTCGCTACTGAAGCGATCTCAATGTGGTGTCGCTTGTATGTGAAATATAATCAAACCTATATTATACCAGGGGCTCTTGCACACTATTTATATATATATATATGTTATGCTACAAACAAACACAGACCTAATAGGTTAAAATTTAATCCCTGCCTGATCCTGCAGCTAGAATGGGGGGGGGGGGGCAGGAATTATACACATCAAAAATGGCTTCAGACACCCTGAATAGAAGCTTCCTGACAGTAAGTGGATGGTTTTGAACTGCTCTTTTCTAAGGCCAAGCAGGAACTGGAGCTCAGCTGCCTTCGTCAACCACGTGGCCCTGGTCTGTCCGTGGCTCCGCCCCTTCGGGGGAATTAGAGAACAAGGCCTGCCTCTCTGTCGGGGTTTCCGGGAACTGCTATTTCTGACTCACGTTCTGTAACTGTGCCTCGCCTTGCAATAAAACACCTTTGGCTGACTTGGCATCAAGGTCTCTGTCGATTTCCTGCAATGCTGTGTCCTTCCTCGGTGACCCTGGAGGAAAGTCCAGGGCAGACCTACGAGTAGGTGACCTGCCAAAGGTCTCACCTGGGCGCCACCTTATCACTGCATCCCAAGTGTTTCTAGAGCCATCAGTTGTCTGCACATGGGGCAGTGTGTGTGGTCAACTTCTCTTTTTGTTGTAGTCAACTCTAGAAATGTCTAGGGGTGGCGTCACCCTATCAGGCTGGGTGCTGGCATCTGCCACCGCTCACTAACTCTTCCGTGCCCTCTGATTTCTCTGAGACTCTAGAACAGGCCACAGACTCCGTGAACCTCAGTGCCCACCTATATACCATAGAGATAATGGCACTTCAATAGGTATGGTAATAAGTGCCTGTAAAAGGATGTCACATGGATGGAACTTTCTGCATTGTAAACTCATCAGAATGTGGCAGCACTCAATAAATGGTGGTCATGTTATTTTTTTAACAAAAAATACACTTGAATTCCATATGGTTGGGCTTTGTTTGAGAACACTGAACAGCCTCTGAAGGCCTCCTTGCTTAACGCTGTTAGGAAAAAAGGCAAAGACTCATGGGATGAGAAGTCAGGAGAAGGGGGCCTGCCCTTCCGGACCTTGACTGTGGGCAGGTGTTTTACCTTCTTCTCAGAGATCACACCGTTGCTTTTACAGAAAGTGAAATCTACCACACACGTGGATGTATGAGGTATTTTTCTGCCTGTTTGCAACTTTGAGTTTACGCTGTCAAAGAACAGGTGAGGCTCTTTCTAGATTCTGACAAAGAGGTCTCATTCACTGTGGGGAAGAAGCAGACCCATCTCAGGCCTTGTTGGGCTGTATCTGTCATTTTAATAGAAAGCTCGTTGGAAAACTCCCAGCACTCTGCACTACCACACCTGAGATTTTAGGATGAACAAGGTGTGAAGCAAGGACAGGAGCTAAGATGATTCATGTCACATTGGGTGGTTTATGGCATTCTCTGGCTGCCATGGGATGGATTATAATCCCACAGATATTAATCCCGGATTCCAAGCCATGCATCTGAGAAATATTTTCTACTTTCTACCTCAAAGTCCTTAAAATAACCATTATTAAGCACTTAGCATATGCTGATCACTGGGCAAAGCGCTTTACAAGCACTAGCTCATTTAATTGTCACAACAACTGCATGAGGTAGGTACTCTTAACGCCCACTACCTGGATGAGAAACTGGGGCAGGAAATGGCTGGGTAATGGAGCCAGCCCCTCCGCTTGGTGAGTCATGGCGCGGATGCACTGGGTCTTCCTGACTCCAAAGTCTGGGCTCTTTCCCACTGTGTTCAGCTGCCTCCTCACAGTCACTGTCTGCTTTTCTGGCTTCTGACTTTGAACCCCACCTTTGGAAATTACTTATATTTGGGGCTATTAACCATCATCCTCTCCTGCCTGATTCCCATAATTATTGTCTTCAGTTCCTGGCAAATGTATACCAACTAGTTGCAAATCAATGTGAAAAGTCAAAGCTGTCATTAAAAAATTTAGTGGTTTTAAAATGTAAACTAAAACATATATATACTTCTGAAATGGGTACAGATTCAGCCTTCCTTATGCTGACATCTACTTCTATTTAGCATTCTGAGCTCCCTGTGCATCGTACCCTGAGGAAGTCCTAACTGGATGCAAATGTTGAACCTAAGAGCTATCTCAGGAGTAAATGAGAGACACCAACTAAGGGCAAAACAACCTTAGATTCTTGAGCAAAATGATGCTGAATTGAAACTTAGTTCCTAAAGTCTGTACGAAAAAAAACATTATTCATGTCAGAGGAAAAGAATCTCTTTCCAGTTCCTATCCACAGCTTATCCAGAAGGCGGTGTTATGGTGTGTCTATTTGAAGGACCCCAGGAGTTTAAAGCAGTTACATATTTGCAGGGAAAATGTACCAGATGCCCTTGGTACCATGCCCATATTCTGAGGGCTTTCTCTGGCTTGGGTACCTTTGTGCATCCAGGCTGGAAGTCCTGGGCTTTTTATTCCCCTCCCCACTGAGACTAGCCCTCTACCAAGTTGGTATATAAACAAGCCAGCTCCATCACCCTCTAGGTGAACCTACGGAGGCGTGGTCTACCCTGGTTCTGAGTTCCAGAGGGAGGTGGCAGAGCAGTTGCCCCTGGTGGGAACTAGTTTGTTAAGCACTTATGGCCGCCTTTCCTTCCTTGTTTCACACCCACACTTCTTAACCAGTGTCTCCTGGGAGCATCTCCCCAGTAAGTGGTCAATTTGCACATAAATTCCTGTCTTCGGTGGAGGTGTGCTTCTGTGGGGGGTCCAAGTGATGACATGTACTGGTCCTGGCCAATGATAGGAATGATAGTGTCCCAGAGAATAACAGCAGTAACCTTCGGGACTAAGCAATTTCCCACCTTCTTCTTCTACTGACACCTCTGCTATGTTATGTTAGGATCTGGAAAGGAGACCTTATAAATCTGAGGCGGGCATGCCAGAGGACAATTTCCTTCCTGCAAAACAGGCGTCTCTGCAGGTTATGAGATTCTTTTCCCCTTAAAATGAAAGACTCGACAAACATAGGAGACCGCGTTCAGAATCACCTGATAGCAAATCAAATTACAATTCGGCAGCTAGACCAAGTAATTAAATACAAGTGGGTAATGGGAAAAGGAGAGAGTCATAATCCTAAAGCCCACTTTCACCTCTCAAGGACTCCTACTGGCCTTTGAATAACTTCTGCTTCAATTAACATTGATTGAGTCTGCCTAAAGTACCCAGCTCTTGTCAAATTCCATTACAAGAGGCTCTAAGACACTCCGTCTGCCAGCCTTTGTTCTGCAGGGACATTTTGGTAGGAATATTGAATATTGTGTGGAGTAGCTAAGTCATTGATCAAGATTTTTATACAAGAGGTTTGCTTTTTCTGGGAGGGCAGTTTTGTAAATGAGATTTCATCTTTGAAAGTTCAAGTTATGATGCTCTAAGAAGTATGTCAGACTGACCCTCTCCTGCTTTCAAAGATAAAGGTTGGAAACACCAATACTGGAAAGGAAGAAAATGTGCCCTCAGCTTTGTTAGAAGCACCAAACACCGAGTTTATCTTTATTGTTGGGAGGAGGACACACAAACATATTTCTTTGATGGGGTTCTCTGTAAGGACTTTGATGTTTGTTATCAAAGATGTAAATGAAATTATGGTACGTGCCAGAGTCTGCCTCCCCTCTTGTCTCATTTTTTGCTAAGATCTTGGAGGGTAGACCTGTCTATATTTTATGCAAGATTGGGGTAAAATTCTCATTAGGAAAAAAAATCAGAGAATAACATTGTTCTTAGGATCTTGAGTGACCAAGGACCTTTTAGAGAGAGAAAAACACCTACTACTATTGGTACATTTTCATGCCCACATTTTAAATCTCATTATTAACTTTTTTAAATGTTTTATTTATTTATTTTTAGACAGGGGAAGGGAGAGGGAGAGAAACATCAGTGAGTGGTTGCCTCTCAAATGTACCCCTTACTGGGGACCTGACCTGCAACCCAGGCATGTGCCCCGACTAGGAATTGAACTGTTGACCCTTTGATCACAGGCTGGCTTTCATTCCACTGAGCCACACCCACCAGGAATAATTATTAATTTTTTTCACTAAACATTAAAATACTATTTCTGCCACTGATAAAATATACTTTATGGACCAAGTCATCTGAAGTATTTCAATCTGATTATAAATTTGAGTAAACGAATTCTCTTAAATATTTCAATAAAATCTCTACTGATCTCATTTAAAAGCCTCACAATGTTTAGAAGCAGGCATCATGCACATGGATATGTGTGCACACACACACACCAGTAATTATGGTAGCATTCAATTCAAAATGTATATTCCTACACTGACCTGACTAAGACATATTTATGCCATGGGTTTGTTTCATATCTTTATTATCTATAAATTTGTTTTATCACGTCCCTGTTTTTTAAAAAATAATTCTCAGTGTCTGCACTTTCCTAGAGTTAACAGCCATCTCACTAGACTCCAAAGAAAAAGGATGGAGTCCTATAGCCCAGAGTTTCCAGAGCTGAGTCTACCAGCTGCATACGGGGTCATCGTGGGTCTCTTCAAAGTTGATTCAGTCCTGGGCTGCTGTTTGCCAGCCTGAGTTTTTCCTTAAGAGTCAAGGTTCAGTTGCCGTGTCAATGAACTGTTGGAAGCCCTTGTCTTCCACTAGTGATGTGGAGTGCCCCTGAGAGCTTCTGTGTCCATCAAACCCTGATCCCAGGGAGTGAGTGTTCACTTTGTGATGCCTTGGTTTCTCAGTGAGTTTTAATAAAACCCAGCCAGAAGTTTCTTCATCCAGGGGGTGAAAGGAGGAGTCTGGTCAGCTCACAACACACTGCTGGACTCCGCTGGCTGTTACCGGTGGCCTTAGGAGAGGATCACTGCTTTGGTCTCTCAAGAAAAATCTTCGATGTTCACAAGTTATTTGGCTTAAAATACACAGTAGCTTTTTCTTTCTATATACTCACAGTACATATGTATATGTACATAAAAATATATATCAAAGTACCAGAACTTCTATATATGTGTACAGAATATAAATATGTATAAATATAACTATAACCTACTTATTAAAATATTTCTAAAAATATGCTCTTTGTTTTTAAATTACCTTTTGGTATACCTTATACTTTTTCAATGTTCAATAGTGTTTTGGACTCAAAGCCTTTCATAGACATAAGTTACTCTAGTGAACTATAATATTCTTGTTGCTTAAATTAGTGCAATGTGGGCACATCCTTTTGTGTTCTTTGTCTTTTCAGCATTATCCCTGAGACATTGTTGAAAGTCTCTTGATTAAAGGCAACAAGATATGCCATCCCCATATTGATTTTTCTCTCCTGTTAGCTAAGATTTTAGTCCTTGAGAAGCCCTGATTCCTTTTAGTAGAGAATAGCACTAGGATTGCATATGAGTTTTATCCTCATGAATGCAGTTATAATAGACAAAGTCATACTACTTTTGACCACTGTAATGGGAGTGCAGGAAAAGTATGTATTTTAACATCATAAATTTTCATTGCTATTTTCTGATATGAGTGCTAATATGACCTACTGTAAATTTTTATCTAATATTGGTTTTTAATTTAATTTATTTTTAAATTTTCAACTGCATTTCACATTCAATATTATATTTATGGTGTACAACATAGTGGTTACACATTTATATAACTTACAAAGTGATTTCTGCACTAACTCTCGTCCCTACCAGGCATCACACATAGTTATTACAATATTATTGACTATATTTCCTATGCTGTACTTTATACCCCTGTGACTATTTTGTAACTTTCAATTTGTACTTCTTAATCTATTCACCTTTTTCACCCAGCCACCAGTGCCTTCCTCAATCTGGTGACCAGATTATTCTTAGTATTTATGAGTCTGTTTCTGCTTTGTTTGTTTATTTCATTTTTTAAATTCCACATGTAAGTGAAATCATAGGGTATTTGTCTTTTTCTGCATGACTTATTTCTCTTAGCGTAATACCTTCTAGGTCCACCCATGTTGCAAATGGTGAGATTTCATTTTTTAATCAAGTAATATTCCGTTGTTAATATTAATTTTTAAGATTTATATTTACCATACCATGCCCTCTTGTATTACCCACTCAAACTGTAATCATACTCCTTTCTCATTATTTGCATTAGATGTTTTATTGATCACTATTTTGTAGTTCTTTTATGGACAAACATAAGACAGGATCCAAGTGGTGATGGATACAGTAGTAAGATCAGCTTTCTGACCTGTAACAGGAATGCTCTGATGAGGTTTAGGATTGAGATTTTTGTCCTGTGGGCAATGGAATTTTTACAATTGGCCTAAGACAGCGTTTGTCAAGGTAGAATCCCGGGGTGTGGGGGGTGGTGTTAAAACAAGTTACTGGGCCCCTCTCCCAAGTTTCTCATCAATAGGTCTGTGGTGGGGCTGGGAAATGTGTGTGTCTCACAAATCCCAGATGGCTGCGGCTGATGGCCGTGAGACCACACCCTGAGGATCACTGGTTTAAGGAACATAAAGTAGGGTTTGCTGGTTAGGCAGGGCTAACCTTTGGAGCCTTGAACTTTAAGGCTATTAATCAGGTTGCAAATTAAGAAAAGGTAGTAAGTAACAACTACTAGAAAGACAAATCCTTGAGTTATAAACATGGGGATGATGATCGTGAATCTTGCATATTGAACCGAGTCCACCTTTTACTCCTTGTTTCCACTCTCTTCAAACAACACTGCTTGTCAGCTGTCGATCTCATATAGAGACTAAAGTGCAGAGAGAGAGAGAGAGAGGTAGAGAGCGAGCGAGCCCACTCAGTCCAAAGCATCAGAATTCCATAATTCATATGGGGAATTGTATTCCCCATAAATGAACACCAATGAAATTTTTCCAAAAAATTATTTGAAGGGTGAAAGAGTTCACACAAAGGGATTTTGTGCCTTTCAATCCAGATCATGTCTTGATTTTATTTTAAGGTTGAAGTGTACAACTTGTCTCCCTTTACCTGACATCTGTTATAGCAGAAAGTCTGTCTTTCAAGTGTTTAAGCAAGTGTCAGGTATGCTGTCACTTCAGGATGAATAATAAACAGCCATAATAAATGCACGTTGTAGGTGACATTAATAAGACATCTGCAATCCTGCAGGAAGACTCATACTGGAAGATAAATAGATGCATTTGTTTATACTATTGTTAGGTACTTGAACTTCTGACACCAAGAGCAGGTGTTCAGTCTATTTGGGAGCTACCTGACAAAGGTCCTTTGTTTTCTACTCCTCTGCGTGCCCCCACCCCCTGCAAATGTACATTCCTCAAGGTTCTGCCTTCTCTCTTTGTTCCTTCATGTCTGTATTTTTTCTCTGAGTGAATTATTCCACACACTTGAAATTATGGTCAACCATAATGGGGGGTTTATGTTCAACCCCCCCAAAAGAGAACCCCAAAACAAAAAAACTCTGAGAATTTTCATTTCCAAGTCCCTGTAGGACATCTTTATTCACATGTCCTTCTGGGCACTCAAACCACGTGCCTATAGCAGGACTCAGTGCTTTCCCTTCCCAATTCAGCTTATTCTTCTTTTCTTTTCTCCCTGAATATAAGCCACATTATTTGCCTTATTGAAATTTCCCTCTTCATCATCACAGACATTCACAGAATTCAGCCTCCAGTATGTCTCTGACACTGATATCTTTATTTCATCTCCTACTGACAAAACTGTCTCTTAGGCACCCAAAGCTGCCTATGGTGGTTAAAGCCTTTTAAATGATTTTCTCATTTTCCGTCTCTCTGCACTGCAATCCATCTTAAATATCATTGCAGCACAAATGTTCCCAGAGATGGTGTCACTGATTATGACACTATCCTGGTCTAGAATCTTTTCTGACTCTCAGTATGTAAGGAAATGTGTTCAAACTCCTTGTCATGCCATTTCAGACTTTCTAATATGCAGCCCCAACTTCCTGTCTGTTCTCTGTCACTACTCACTTATGAACCCTCTCACTCCATTGGTGTATTATCAGTCTTTAAAGATGACTTTAAGTGGAACCTTTTGTTCATGTTACTCCTTTTCCATATCATCTCTTTTTTCCACCTACTGATCCAACACCTTTGAAAGATGCATAGTGAATATTACTTCCCTCTAGTGCGTTGCCTGGTTCACCCCAATTAATGTTATCTTTTCTTCTTTTCAACTCCCAAGTTAGTGTTTGGAACTTTCACTCCTGACTTGTGCCCATGCATGGTTGTTATGACTGTGAGGAACATTATCTGTTGGATCCTGAATGACCAAATCTTGCTGTATATCTGTTTGGGAAATATTGAGATGGACACTTTTGACAAATGCAAGCTGTTCATAAGCTGTCGAATATCAGAGAGCTTTCTCTTGGCCAGGCACTGTGCCAGGCATTGGGACCACATTCATGTAGGCTCTCATAGAGCTTAGCATATTGTGCTATGTATAATGAGCACTTTTTTGCCCAAATTTCTGAGGGAAAAGTGAGGATGCACATTATACGTGGGTATGATGATTACATACCAGGGGTGTACTAATGGGCATAATAATCCCGTGTATAATGTGCACAAAAATGTGGGTGCTCATTATACACTGGAAAGCATTATACATGGCCAATACGGTATGCTCTGGAAGATGGAAAAACACAAGAAATAAACTGACATTGATTGTGATTTTTACTATTTGAAACACAGAGTGATGTTTTAAGAGATTTGTGGGTATAAGATGTATGCAGTTATCAAAGATTCTCTGAGTAAATGACAATTAAGCTTAGACTTGAAAAATGAGAAAAAGCCAACCAGGCAGAGAACTGGGGAAAGTGTTTTAAACTGAAGAAGATTCTGTGAAAGGCCATGAGGTAGGAATGAGCTTGGTATGTTTATGGTAGAGATGAATGACTAGTGAGATGGAATAGAGATGTAAATGGAAGTTGTATGAAATGATACTGAAGTAGAAGGGAACTAGATTATGTTGGGCCTTGTAGATTATGGGAGAGAGTTTGGATTTCACTCTAAGCATGATGGGAAAACATTAAAGAAACCTAAAGAGTGTATAATGCTCTATGGGATTGGAGTTATAGTGGCACAAAGGAAGAAGCGAGCAGACTGTTTATCATGTTAAGGTGTTAACTCTCAAGGTTTATTGGGAAACTCTAGGTTGGGTTAGTAGCTGGCCTAGAGCTAGGTCTCAAAAATTCCTTTTGCTCTGTGGTCTAGATCAAAGCAAGTCAACTTACCACCTTGACCTCTTTCCCTACTGGCTACACCTCACCTTGGTTCTCAGTATATTATGGGTCCTATGACAAGAAAAGGCAGGAAAGAATAAAATCAAAAGGAACTATCTCATTGGAGTACAAGGACCATCTTATCTAGTGACATGGGGAAACTTTCAAAGGAGGGGAATTCTGAAAAGACAGGACATCCCAAGAGCCCAGGCTATGTGGGTCCTATAGTTTTTTACTTTTTTTTCCTCATAACATTACAAACAAAAAATGTTACAACACAGCTCTGTGCTCTGTCCACAAGGCCAAAGAGTGATCTTGGCCTGTGTTCTGGCAGCATCTCCTCTTAGGGATGGACAGAAGAGGGTCTTGAGTTTTTTATAAAGGCGTTCAATTTTTTTATTTCCTTTTTGGGAATTTCATGCATGTAATGTCATAAGGCAAAAATGTATAGCTACTAAACAGAATCAAGTATTTTTTGTCAGCACTGTCTTTAATCAGAGACTCAGAGGTAGTCACAGTCTAGTTTGTGCAGTGTTAGAAGATTATGTTGTTTTCTTGTGTTGAGGCTGACATAGTCGCACCTTCTTTTTTCCTGCACATGACTAACTCTGTTGTGCGACTCACTAGAGTAATCCCTTTCAAAAAGTTTAAGGGATCTAACCATTATTTGAGAACTCTGATCTTTTCAGAATTTCCTTCTTCATGCCTTTTTAAATGTCACTTATTTTGAGTCTCATGACGGCTGGATCTTTCTATCTGACTAATGATCAGTTAAGGTTATTGGTTTCTTGACAAACAACAATAACTTAATATATCATCTTTCCCAGATTGAAAAGAATTTTTCCCACCCATCATGGCCACAATGAATCACTGTACTATTGACATAGCATGGGCACTTTGCTTCAACCAGCTTCTAATTCCTGCACTAGAATCAGAGGTAAAGAAGGAGTCATCGGTGACTTTAAAACATCACAGTCTAAACAGTAGTCAAATCTCAGGAAAGGGATTTTTTAACATACCACCCAGTGCTTACATTTTCTCTGAAGAGTTGCTACCGAATGATGCTACAGCTTCCCTTGGAAATCTTCAGTTTCAGGGAAGTCATTATCATCCATGGCACTCAGTGCCATCTCTGGGGCATTCATCCTTATTAGCAGGTGAAAATGTGTGTCTCTGGGAGTTTACCCATGGATCCCAATTCTAACTCAGGAAATTCAAACTCAAATGCCTACAGAGGCTCGGTGGATAATACATGTGAGTTAAACAATCAGGCATTGAAATGAAACAAGCTCAAGTGTTATAATAAGTGACATCTGCTATGTGGCCACAATTTAGTGAATACAGCAGGGAGTGGCAGGGACCATAGTAAACTGAAGAGCATGTCATTTTTCAGCTTTCATTTGTTGTTTCTCTGGAGAAATGTGTGCCAGATATTCTGATTTCTTTTTCGAAGAAATGAGAAAGTGGGAGTTTTAGGTGGCATCTCCTGACTTTTAAATTGGCAGCCATTTCGAAACCTTTAAAATACTCTGTAGGCCAACACTCTGGGGGCTAAATAACATATCTACAGCTAGATCTGGCCTATGGGCTGTTAATATTTAACTCTTGTTCTAAGCCCCACAACGGTGAGGAAGGAATCTGAATTCTGCTTCATTTGATGGCCTATCAGGCATTTGAAAGAGGAATCATCATCATTTTATTTAAATAGAACTTCAGCCAAATTCACATAATATTCCTGACCTCATCAACAAACACCTGGCATGAAATAATTATGATTGGATGACAATCTACTAAAATTATGAAAATTTCAAGGGTGATGCTTAGAAAGCCTCTGCAAACTGTTACCTATATAAAACATTACTCTTCCAGAAGACTATGAGAACACCAATACAAATCCAAATCTCATTGAATGGTGGAATTTCATGTTGAATAAGGAAAATATTTGGGAAAGCTTTCCTCAAATCACCCCCCCCCCAATTCTATCTCTACGTATCTTTAATTATTTAACATGTCTAGTCCTGGGTCTGTTCCCTATGGTAGCTAATCGATAAACATTTATTTGTATGTTATTTTCCATTTGCCTCGCCATCACATTCACTCTCTGCTCTTATGTCCTTGACTTTGACATGAAAGTCTGATTCCTCTGGACCACAACAGCCAGGCTCCCTTGCCAAATGCCTTCTAGTAGGGTTTGGCATTGGAAAGATGTCAGAGAGCAGGAGGAGAGAGAGGTCAGGCTATTCCTTCCACATTCCCTCCCTACTTTGAAGCCCCATCTCTGAATATAGCTGTGCCTTGGGGTGAATTCAGTGTCTACCAGAGACCCCCTCCTCCATGGCTCTAGTTCTTGTGGAGTTCCTATTACACTTACTTTCTTTTCTCAGCTCTTTGACTCTAGGAGTAAAGGCTTCCTAATGCTGCTAATGTCTGGGAGCCTCAACATCCCTTGTTTGCTCCCTCATTCTTGTCAACGAGTACCTCTGTCTCTGGGTTTGAAACATCTGGGGCAATTCTGGTTTTCTACCTCTGACAGATACACTGTACTTTTCCATTCTCCTTAGCTCTTATGATGATGGTGCTATCTCTCCATTTCTATTTGTGTAAATGATAGGACCTTGTCTCTAAATAAAGGTGTTTAAATATGTAGTCAACAGTATTCACTCATATTTTCTTGTTTCACTGTGTTGGCAAACAAAGGATTTTCTTGGGTCAGTTACTCCCCACAGAGTCACGTGTCAACTTCCGAAGAGCCATCCCATTGATCTGTAGAGTGCAGGGATATCTGCCAAGTGGATTTGGGATCTGAGCTTCTTGTGGCACTGGAATTTAGTCCTCTGGCTGCACACCATATTAGGACCTTTGGCTAAGTCCGCCCCCAATTTCATTCTTCCATTTGCCATATGTTCTTCAGTTAAGGTCCATCAATGGCTTGGGACAGATGATGAACCAGTTATGACAGTGTAATATAACAGGCCACCATCTCCAAACAATTTTATGGACATTACATGTCAGGGACCAATAAACAGCATTAGCCAGTCCTGCATATGTAGAATCCACTAACAAGTAATTAGGGAGAGACGACTAGAAGTTTTATGTTTAGAAATTCAGAACATCTCTTAGCAAAATGCATTTTCAAAACAATATGGGTTTTAAAATCTGCACTAGTAATTTTAATATGGTCTTATCTTTAAAGCACTTTCTAAGTACTAATTCTCCCAGCATGCTTCTGAAGTATGTATTATTACCAAAGGTGTTTGCCAGCCTGGGTTATTTTTAAAATGAATTAGTATTGCGAATAGGCATTCTGTTTTTACTTTCTTAATATTTAAATTGGATTTTGGGGGTTATCATTTAAAACTACAGAAACAAAGCAATTAAAGTTTTATTCATTGGATGAGGATAGAAGAGGTTATATGTAGACATTTTATAATGCTATGGTCAATGCCCTTTCGTTTTATGTTGTATATTCCTACAGAGTGTTCTTCCAGAGCCAGGATTTGCAACCAGCAGTAACCATGGGATACTGGCAACATCTGGAAACATTTTTGATTGTCACAAAGATGGGGAGAGAAGGCGGTATTCTACTGGTATCCAATGAGTAGAGACCAGGGATGCTTCTAAATATCCTCCAGTGAACAAGACTTTGCCCCACAACAAAGAATGATCCAGTCCAAAGTATGAAGGGTTGAGAAACCCTCCTCCAAGGAGATAAATATTCCTGTTTGCCAATTCTGCAGCCTGTTTGCTTCTATCCACCTCTGATCCCCCAAAAACTGGGTCTAACATCTTACTAACTTCAGGAATTTTAACTAACAAGAATTTTTGCCCAGAATTTCTTTATTCTTACTGTATAGTTGCTGTGTGTATGATGTTTTCTCCATAGAGGAACGGAGACTGAGGTGTTCTTCAGGATCTCTCAATCAAAATGTGTGTATGTTTAGGAGAGGAAATTGTTGTTTCAAACCAAAACTGATTGTAGATGCCTTTCCTGCTAAGAGTAAAAGGGAGAGTGAGAGAATAGGTGAGGGCACCATAATTCTTGTCACTGGAAAGTAAATCCCTATAATGTTTCTTCAATTGACATGTTGAGAACAGGTGAGCCTGCAGTTGTGAAGGCAGTCCATTTGTCTGGATCGCCAAAGGTGAATACAGGGCGTACAGCCCTTTTGTATAACTGAGGACATCAGTGATCATTGGGATTTGCACATGGAGGCCTTGAGTGAGGTTAACTTGTGCCATATGACAGAATCGGGGTTGGCTTTCTGGGTAAGGGAGACCTAGGCTGAGAGATCAGGAAAATAAGAAAACTAGAAAAGGTGTAGAGTCCAGAGAAAGAGCAAGAATAGCAAGCAGTATAGTTGGTGTCTACAGAGGTGCAGAAAAATGATGAGTGGGGGACTCCTTCTAGTGGTGGGGACTCTATGTGGCTTTAAAGAGATGGCATGTCTAATATACAGTCAGTTCAGACTACTTGTTTTTCTGTGCTATGAATCCCTCTATAACCTCAAAACTCTAAAGTCAGCTACACACACACACACACACACACACACACACAGACCTTTTTAGCAGTTTTTAGCAATATCAAAGAAAAGGGACTAAATTCCATGGCTGAATCAGCATAGTTTGTAAGAAAATGCATCTATATGGGACCATCAGACTTCAACAGATATAAAGGAAGTGTTATAAAATATATAAAATATATTTGGATGTGTTTCCTTCCTTCTGTTTTATTAAAGAGATTATGTAAAATTACTCTTAGTTCTTCTTTAAATGTTTGATAAAACTCTTAAGTGAAAACCTCTGGTCCTGGTGATTTCTTATTTAGGAAATAATAACTTACAAATTCAAATTCTTTGATAATTATAGACCTGTTCAGATTGTCGATTTAATATTAGCTGATTTTTTGTAGGTTGTGCTGTTTGAGCCATTGATCCATCTCTTCTAATTGTCAAATTGAGGAGCATGAACTTATTCATAATATCCCCTTATTATCATCTTCATGCTACAAGATCTGTATTTATATATTCCCTAGTTCATTCCTGATATTGGTGATTTGTGCCTTATCTCTCTCTCTCCTTTTTTAAAAGTTTGTTATTTTTACTAAAAGTTTATGAGTTTTACTATTTTTTCCCCGAAGAACCAGCTTTTATTCATTGATTTTCTTTACTGTTGTTCATTTTCATTGATTTCTGTTCTTAACTTCATAATTTTCTTCTTCTTTTTGCTCAGGACTTTTTATTTTTTTTCTAATTTACTGAGTTAAAAAAACTTAGATTATTGCCTTAAGACTTTTCTTCACTTCTAATGTAAACATTTAGTGCTATAAATGTTCCTCTCAGAGCTGTGTTATCTGTGCCCCATAAAATACACAATGTGCCATAACTTTTTAAATTTAGTTTCATATATGTTAAAATTTTGTTGAGACTTTCTCTTTGACCCATGGATTATTTAGAAGTATGTTGTTTATTTTTTATGTTTTTAGAGATTTTTTGTTGGCTTTACATTATTTGTTTCTAGTTTGATTAGATTATGATCCAAGAAGATATTCTCCATAATTTTCATTTTTTATCTCAGTGAATGTTCTATGCACACTTGAAAAGATGTATATTCTCCTGTTGTTGGAAGGAGTGTTCATTGATTCTGTTGGTTGATTGTGTTGTAAATATCTTAAATCCTCACTTAATTTTTGCTTAGAAATTCCATAAGTTGCTAATGGGGGATAATGGACAATTTTTTACAGTAAAACAAAGCACATTTTAAACATACATGTAATTGTTTATACACAATTTCAAGGAGTTTCTAGATTTCCCATTGTTCTTGTAGGGGCAGTAGTCTCTCTTTAAAATCCTTCATCTCATTCTTTTTCATGCCATGAGTAAAGGAGATTATTTGGTAGTCTTGAAATAAGGCAGTAACTAAGAGGTCTTTGTCACAGAGAGCTGGCGAGATGATGTTGACATGTTATATTTCACAGTTTTGCCCATGCCTGGGCATGGCTGCCTTAATATTAATAACAGCACAAGAACCTCCATGAGTTGTAATTAGGGGCTGCAATAACTATAAACAGGCCTCAGAACATAGGGTTGCCACAGGTGATGCTCCCAATGTCAATCACCTATTATATTATAGCAGGTACAGAGTATATGTACAGGGTGTTGATATGTATGGACTTCACTGAGGTTAATAAATGTCAGGAAGATGAAATGATCATGTGGTGAGAAGATAAAGATGAGGCTTATGTCAGGTAGATATTGCTGTTTAAAAAACCACCCCAAAACTAAGCAGCTTACAGCAATAAGTATTTATCATTATGTATAATTATTATGTATTATTATATATTATTATAGAGTCTCTGGTTCAGATGGATGATTTTTCTGGTCTCAGCTGAACTAACTCATGGCCTATGTATAAGTTAAGTTTCATGTTGGGTTGGTATCTTTGCTGAAATTGGCTGGGCCCTCTCGCATATTCGAGGAATCAGGTGGCCATTGCCTGGTCATTGATACTGTCCTAAGCTAGGACAATGCAGATTTCCTCAACACGGTCTCTCCTCTTCCCACGAGCTATAACCCAGGCTTATTGTGCTTACAGGGGTGAAGTTCTGAGACTGAGAGTCTAAATAGGCAAAGTGCCTTGAAAGCTAGGCTTAGAATGAACACACCATCTTTCCTGCCACATTCTATTGGGTGAAGCGGGTCACATGGCCAGTCCAGATTAAAGAAGTGAGGAAAGAGAGTCCCTCTCTTGATGGGAGAAGTTGCCAAGTCGTATTGCAAAGTGTGAGGATGCAGTGTGGCCATTAATTGGGTCATCAATGCAATCCATCTTCTACAAGCCCTTTCTGCTGTCATTCTTGACCAGATTCCTTAAGCTACAATATCTGAAACTAATTTTGTTTTTCATGACTTAATCTAGCTTTAAAACGCTTTTTGCTACTGAAGACAAAAATAATTTTGTGAGGTTTTGCTCTGTGTCTTCAACTCTTAAATAAATTGGGTGCTGTTTTCTTTAGGTAATTTTTGTCATCATATGTCAATAGGAACAGGACTGCGGAACAAGGAGGGAACATAAAGAGAGAGGGCAAGAAGAAGAGATGGAAAGAGGGAAGGAGGGAGGCAGAGAGAGAGACAGAACAGCCTCGTATTAGAAAATCCAGACTGTGCATGGAATTTGGGCAATCACAACAGTTATTCATTCTTTTAGGTAGAACAGACCCACGCTTCTTATTTCAAGATTATCCTGTCAAACACAGTGGCTCGGTTGGAAGGCATTAAAATTGTTATTTGGCATTGATAGAATCTTTTATGTTTGCCAAGTGCTGTACAATTTCCTTTGTTTTTATTTTTTTCTTTGAATAGGTAGGCATTTTTACTCATACTTCATAGCAGTAGTTGAACTTTTTTCCTACCTTCACCTCTTCAGTGTTACATAGAGCCAAAATGGGCTTTGAGAAGCCGTGAGATAAAGAAAGTCTGAGCATGTTTTGTTTAGTCTCTGAAGGAGAGAATGTTCTGGAGAGCCAGTAATGTCCTGTGGATTCCCCATTTCAGTATTTTGTCACTGTGATAGGTGAGTCCTCCTTCACGCACAAACTTAACACCTGCCATTTCTTCTTGTTCAGTCTTACAGGGGTGTAGAGGGGAATGTGTCAGTCTCCTTCTAAAATCACTGTTAACAAAATTAACATTGTCCTAAGTCTTTCACTGAAGAAGGGACATTTTTTCTAGAGTTGTTGGGAGATTTCTAGCGATAGTTCCTTAATGCAAAATCAATCTTAGAGGCAGAGCAAAATAGTGTATCTATGCCAGATAAATCAGGATGAAAAACCAGTATTCATTCGTGTAGTTTTTCAATCAATCAAATACTTTCCCTGGACTACGTACTGTTCTAGGCCTTGAAGTGATAGATAGGACACATTCCCTGTCCTCAAGAGCTCACATTCAAGTCCAGGAAGAACAGACTCATAAATAGACAGATTATCATATTCTGTCACAGGTTAACAGGTGGTTACTATGCATTCTGTCATCTATGTTGTTTTAAAGTAATCATTCTGAGGACAGATACTCTGACCTACTTATATTTACCATCCACTATGGTAAGATGCCTTGGGTCTTTCTAACATGAAGCTATCGTCTTCTCTTTCAGCCAAAGATTATTTTTCACATACTAGATTTTTGAGTTTTTTCACACTGTTGCAAAAAAACCCCCCAAAACTCAGACTAATTTTTCATTTTTAATAATTTTTATTACATGTATCATGGGAATGTACATTTGAAACTTATGTGATCATCCTATTTAAGAGCAATGGAAAAGCGTACTTTTGAGGAATGACCTGTCCAAAGTTTGAGAATTCATTAACCAGGCTTCCACTGATAAAAGCAAATGAACAACTTGGTAACAACTTGGATCCACTGCGCAGTTGGCAGGGGGTGGGGTGGGGTGTTGTGCTTTATTTGGATAGGTGAGTCTAGGATGTTTTCAGATGCAGTTGCTTGAATAGCTAAATGATTCAGCTCTCCTGTGAGGTTGTTGTGATGGTATTCATGACCCCACAAAGCCTGCCATTGAGAAGGTACTTGAAACAGTACTGAATATATAAACAGAGATAGGTCAACTCATTAATCGAGTTCCTTACCTATGCCTAGGAAAAACCTGTATATAAAGTGTCACAATAATGTCAAGTAGAGATATTCTCTGATCATTATCTAGGAGAGACATTTGGTATTAACATCTTAGAAAAGTTTGTATTTTTGGATGAATTTAAGTGGAGAGAAGGAAACACTCAAACAGATTCTCCATCATTTAGCAGAGAAATGTATTTTGGGGGAATGCTTTATGAAAACGAGTTTACCAATTATCTTGTCTCCATCAACTAGAAAGAGGGTTGGAAATCTTTAGTAACTGGGACTAAAGTTTGTGACAACAAAGAGACTGATTTGGGTCTCAGACCCTATTTAACATACAGTAAAGAGGAACAAGGTGTGTTTATGGAGCAGTACCTGAGATTCAGCATATTCACAATTATAAGTTAGATTGCTTATAGTCTTGGGTATTTTCATACAGGGTTCATATTGGTTGGCCTGTTGAAGACAGATGGGTTCAATCTCTAAGTGTATTAGTCAGGATAGGCTAGGTTATGCTACTGTAACAACTATCTTTTAATATCAAGCCTTTAACACACGTGAGCACACACACACACATATATTTATCTTACCTTTTTGGTAAAGGAAGAAAGCAGCTTTCATGGCTCTTCTGTGTAAATCTTTTCAGAATGCAATAGATGATTAACATAAAAAATAAAATCAGAATTGCAAAAGTATGTTTTTGTTCTAGCTTCCACCTTGGCAATCTCAGCACTGAATATAAGTCAGTACTCTTGGTTCCTATCCAAAATGGGAGGCACATTTCTTTGGCAAGTTTTTTCATTCTCATATTTTAGCTGAATGAAGCTGGGAACTAGAATATTGGTTCTATTATTGCATAGAATGCTAATTAAAGAAGATCTGGTCATTGTTCTTGAAAAAAGTTAAAAATAAAATTATGGGAGATTGAAATTCATAGAAGCAGAACATATTACTGTAGAAAATACCTTGCTTTAAGTAGTATTCCTTGACTCAGAAATTGTCTGTTTTTTCTTTATTGCTTAGTAATATTTTGACACCCTGAATATTTTAGCTGTATTATAGTGACTGATTTGGCCTGGTGAAGTTGACATAAACCACGTACTTACTTTGATTTGTGTCATTTGAAACAACTGGAATTTGTTTTTATATCAAATTGAAGATCTCATTCATCATTCATCACTCTCAAATCCTTGTGAACTCTGTAGTAATAAGACAGAGTTAATAAAGGGTTTTTCAGCCTCAGGACTCTTGACAATTTGGGCCACACTGTTCTTTGTTGTGGTGGGGCTCTCATGGGCATTGCAGGATGTTTAGGAATAACCTGGACTATACTCAGTAAATTCCAGGAGCACCTTGCACTGGCCCAGTTTTGACAACTAAGTATGTCTCCAGATACTGCCAAATTTTCCTAGGGTGCCCCCAGTTGAGAACCAGGGGTGGCAACTCAGTTAAAAGTAACAATATTTAACCAATTAAATTTTAATTTTCATGAGATTCTCATTCATAGAGAACAATCAAGATGTTTAATTGTAACAGGCCAGTTCCATTTAAAATACAATTTCCCAATTCCATATAACAATCATAGATTTTCTAAATCATCACAGTCGACAAGGACCTGAGAGGTCATTTATTACACCCCCCTTCTGACAGATGAGGAAACTGAGGACCAGGGAGGTAACTTGCCCAGGTTAGAGGCAGCCCACTGACACTGGTAGTGCAATTTAAATAGTGCTGTCTTCTTGACGCCCTTTGACGGATTATTCAGACCTAATGATTTTCTCTGATGTGCGATTTTATGCTGATCTAGTTTCTACAGAAACAGGGCCAGAGTGCTTTGGAATAACTTGACAGCACTCTTAAAGAGACTCAGGAAGGAAAGAAATCAGGGCAACCGAGGTGGTTTTCATCAAGGGTCTCCTCCTGCAGCACTTTGTCTGAATGCAAGAGCTGTGGTCACCAGGCTGTAGCTCACCCCTACTGTGGTTGGAATTAATTTGCCCCATGCAGGTTTCTCTAAGGGAGCAGGGGTGTGATGTGGATTATTAATGTTGCTTTTTAGGAAGTGCTTAGCAGACCTTATATCACTATGCATTTGATGTGCACTTTTAATGCTGGGAGCTGGAGTATCGTAATGTTCACCTGACAAAAAAAATGGCATCCAACACCCAGCCAGAAGATAATAGCAGAAAGATGACCCTTCAGGAGAAGAAAGGATAACATTTTAGAGGTAAATATATGCTTGGTACATTCACATTAAGGATAATAACATAGAATTATGGAATTAAGAAGTGGAGAGGACTCACGATAGCATTTGGATTAGGGAGGGCAAATATGTAGTATTCATCCATCCCTTCCCCTCCTTATGCCATGACAGATGTTATTAACCAATCACGACACCCTTGATGGGCACAGGCTCATTATCCTTCTCAAGACAGTACTCCTGGTAGTCACTACTGATTGCGTAGCATCCACAAGTAAATCTGTCTGTGATTTAAGCATACTTTTCACCTTACAGACAAACCATCTGGACACCTTTTTTTCCTAAGGTAATAACCCCAAATCATGCAGCCAGTCATTTAAAGTATTAGGAACCACAGTGGTAATTTTCAACTCCCTGGCTGTTTGGCTGTTTTCTCCCCCTTTCTCCCAGTCTGGGAGGTTGTACCGGAAATTTTTCCAGGAGAAACATGATGGGGGATAAACATGTGCCAAGTACAGATCAGGAAAGATGGATGGTAGCAGATGCGACCAACCTTGTTGACAGCAGAGGATGGGAAATGGCCTAAGAAACCTGGTGCTCCAGGGTGACCCTGCTGCCACCTGGCTTTGCAGAACAATGCTAATGAAGGGATAGTGTCTCCAAATCCATGGATGACCCTGGGAGTTAGACAGATGGGTGAATTGTTGAAGAATGGCCTCGCCTTCTCTCTCGATCAATGGATTCTTCCCTGAAGGGAACAGAGACTTCCTTAAGGTTCCAGGAGGGAGGGAGGGAGGAGGGAAAGGGTATCCAGAAGAGGCCAAATCACCCAGATGCAAGAAGAAGCAGCAGCAGAGAGGTCTGGTTCCCTGGCAATGTTAGGGGGCTTGTCGGAAAGATTTTGGGGTCTTTTTCTCATGACGTGAAGGGCACCCTCAGGAAAGGTGCCCTTGGCTTGGTTGCTTCTATCTGTTCTGCCATTAACTGTCCCATTATTTCTCTCTCTTCTAAAAAAACGTTTCCCTGCCTCATTGCTCTCACTTACTTACAGTTTCTGTTCATTATAAGACTAGTGTGTCATAACCTCCCACAGCTCTTACTCATTAATCCTCTCTCCACGTTTCCTTTCATCTCCCGCCTCCATGGTTAAATACCTCATGCTCTCAGAATTTCCTGTTTTAAATTTTGAAGAAAGGCAATCTGATTGGTCTGGCTGTCTTATAATTTAGAAGATCTCCAGGGGTGATCCCCTGAGCACCAGCATCAGCATTCTCTGGGAACTCATGGGCAATGCAAATTCTCAGGCCCTACCCCCGACCTCTGAGGTGGGGCCCAGAAGTCGGTTTAACAAGCCCCCAGGTGCTTCTAATGCACAGTTAAATCTGTGAACCAAAGTCTAACCCCGGGCCTAAGGACTGGCTACTCCTCTAGTCAAGTTCTCACTGCCGGTCCAGTGAGCTGTGGTGGCCCCACTGGGTTTGGGTGGAGAAAGAAGAGAGCAGAGAATGACCTGATAGGAACCAAGGTTACCCAGGGCTGTCTCTTCCTTGGATGGAGCAGATAAAAAGACTGCCATTTCTCGTGCATCTTCTGTCTCAAACAGAGCAAAGTCTGGAATGAAAATGCCAAATCTTAATTTTAATTGTATCTCTACACCTTGGAAGTTTTCTGATCACAGTGAAGGCACTTTTCTCTTGTAGTCTCAGGTTATTCACAGGCTAAAGATAGACAGCAATGTTCATGCTTGGGAATCTGGAAGGATCAAATTATGACAAAAACTAATATTTACATAGGCTTTAAAGTTTATAGCACACATCCTCATGTTTCTCAATTGGTCCCTTGGGTAAATAGATGTAAATGTACTTTAAAACTGTAATCTACTATAAAACCGTAGCTTTGGTGCTTCTTGCATTTCCCAGGAATGTTTGAGGAGGAGAGCTGTTTCCTGTGGTCAGACTAGCCCACACACGCAGTGACCATGAGCTTATACCATGAATCTTGCCATGTTACCTGATTTTGTAAAGAGAACATGCTGAAGCCCTTGTTTCTAATGCTTGTGTATGCCTTGAACTAAGCATGTGTGTACTCCTTTGCTATTTGAATTTACTTAGAATTTGGCTCTTCTTTTACAAAAAGTATGTTAACCACATGCATTTTTCAGAGAAAGTCATAGGCCTAAAAGTAATAACTTTGGGAACTTACCAAAATTATTCATGGTATGATTTTAGTCTCCCTAAATGAGTATCTCCGTACTCTGAGTTTCCATGACAACTATAGTTGACTGTTTCTCATCGGCCGGCAGTTCTCCAAGTGTGGTCCTTGGACCAGCAGCACCAGTGTCATCTGGGAACTTGTTAGAAATGCAGATTCTTAGGATCTACTACTGCAGACCTACTGCATCAGGCATTCTGGGGGTGGGGCCCAGAAACTTGTGGTTTTAAAAACTTTCCAGATGATTCTGATGATACTAAAGTTTAAGAATCATTATCACAGCTCTTAGTTGTGCTGAGTATTTTTTGAGAGCAGGGATTGTCCCTTAATTCTTTCCATTATCTTTCTCATAGTGCCTTCACATGGAACACACTCAATACACACTGGCAGATATATGCAATGGTGGGAAAGATGTGAGGAATGCCAAATTGGGAGCCACAAGATCTCAATCCAAATCTTGGATTGGTTGCTTGACAATGAACACATGAGCTAGAGTCTGCGGACAGTTGTGACATCAATGGGTCAAAGTAAGAACATTTAAGTCTTTCCTTCCAGTGAGACTTCTTGTTTTGGGAATTCTTGGTTACTAAATAAGAAGTCACTGCTCCCATCCACTTGAACCCCTGAAACCCAGTCCTTATCTTGTCTCAAACTCTTGAGCCTGCATTCCGTTGTGAACGATTATCCCTAAATTGTCACACATGTCACTGAGTGATCTTTCCACCTCTTATTGCCTAAATGGAACCTTGGTTTTCCAGAAGGCTACTGCTTTCCTCAAAGCATTCTTCTGTAGAAGCAGCCTCCTCTTTCCTGGATCCTTACTGCTACCTTCACAGAGCTCCTCTTATTATCCCCCCATAGCCAATCTCTAACCTACTGAAACTCACCTGCTGTCAGCATCCCTAATGTGAGAACTGGCTACAGTCCAAGACCTCACCTCAAATCCTGGCATCCCAGGAACCTTCAGTGCCTTGAAGCCCCCTTCCTTACTCCCCACCCTTTCATGTTGTGAGTCTCAAACTTAGCACAGTCTTGACCACAGGGAAAGTGCTAGGTCATTTCTCATTGGATAATTTTGAAGGAGAGCACATAAGAAGACAGCAGAGGGTCATACATGAGACGAGTTTAAGGGTTCTCACTCAGCCTTGTCAGTGGTATAATCTAAATTCTAAAACAAAGCCTTGGACTACTAATTTGGGGCTGAGTGAGCTGGGTCTCTTTCAGTACTGAGGATGCTTTCTGAGGTTCACATATTTACCTTTCTCACTCTTCTTAGAGGAATTTTCTGGACAGATTCAGGAACATAATTTTTTAATGTAAAATGCAGACATGGACATTATTTTTAAAGTTCAAAAGTATAAAATGTCTTATGTAATTGGAATGTCTCCATATTTCCAATTATGATGTTGGCTGTTGATTTTAGATACTTATTGTATATCCATTATGATAGTCTACTACTTATAGTTTTTTTTCTTTTTAATCAGTTTTTTCTTTTTACTAAATTCCCTTTGGCATCCAGTAGGGTGATTATGTAACTCCTCTTTCTTGGTCTAATGATGTAATGCATTTTGTTAATAGATTCTCTAATATTAAACCTTTGTTATATTCCTGGGATAAACTCTGGTAGGTCATAAGGGATAAAAAATTATTAAATTATGAACTTCATTTTACCATCATTTTCAGCTCAGGGATTTGTATCTTAATTTTAAGGAGATTCCATTTTCAACTTTACTCCCTCACAGAGAGGCATCTTTTAAACTTATTAAATATATTTTTTAAAAATCTATGTTCATGATTTAAAATGCAAACAGCACAGGATATAAAATAAAAAGTATATCTTCTTTCATCTCAAACATGCCCTATCTTTACCCCCTGTTATGAAAACAACTCTTTTAATGAAACTTTCTAGAAATTTTTATGCATACAAAAGCATATTAAATTATATTACATATGTAAATCTATTTACTACAAACAAGGTTATTCATGTTATATATGTTATGTGTTGCTTTTTAAAATTTGACATGCATTATTATGGAAACATTCCTCTTGAACAATGACAAAAGTGATTTCAATTATATGTTGTTTTTATTAATATGTTGAAGAATTTTCCTACATTGCCAAAAACAGGCTAGGAGGTGCTTAGTGTATCATTGGATACACTAAGCATCATTTAACTAGTTTCTTATGATGACCAGATTTTTAATACTATAAACAAAGCTGCAACACACATCTTCATGCATGTATCTGTATATTTTGTGAAGAAATATATATTTCATTTCAGTTAGACCAATGTTTGTTAGTATGTTCATTTGAACACCAAAATCCATCAAGCTGATAGAAAAGAGGTAAAAGATGAAATACTTAGAAAGGTATATAATAACTTGGGCAGTCAGTGAACTTCTTATAGTCTCAGTTTCCTAATCCTTGTGCATTTTGCTCATTCATAATATTATGATGGCTATCCTTAACTTACTCTTCAAAGCAGTTGCTCCAGTTTGCACAAGGAAGTGGTTTGTTCTTGACATGGGAAGTAGATGCATGTTTTACATTGTTGGGTGGTAGTGTTGATTCAGGTTGGGAGATCTCAGACCCAGCTTCCACTGAACACCCTAGCTGGCACCTGGAAGGGTTGTCATTCAAGTCATCTCGGCTCCTTTCCCTCTCAGTTTTCTCTACCTTTTCTCTCTTGAGCCATAATAATAATATAAAAAACTAAAGAGCCTTTATTTCTACTCATCTTCTGGAAGAACTCTACCTCTGAGAGCACTTAATTTCAAAATTCTCCACAGCCTTACACACATTTGAAGCTCTTTCGCTTTTAAAAGGAACAAGCAGTTCGGAAAACACTAAGGAAGCACTGGTAGCAGGAGCTGCCATTTGGTCCCCAGGCAGTTGTGCTTTTAATAAACTCTCAAGAAGTGCCCCCAAGTTGCCCTCAACTGCAGCCTCTTTTCTTGCTCCCCAGAGGACAGTGCCACTAGGCAGCCTTCACCCTGCTAACTTCTGCCTATTCCCTGTCTCTGTTAACAATTAGGATGTTTCTGTCCTCTCTCACTTCTCTCCACTGTGTTCTCACCACTCTGTTGACAGACTTTTTGTCTCCTCTTTTATCCCAATGCTTCCCTCTGGCTTTTTTTTTTTCATGAGTGAAGCTTAGCGGGCCTCTTTTCTTCCTGCTGGAATTCACCCAGGCCATATGCTGACTATTCTCCCCTAGCTACAAGGCACAGGGTCAGGTCATTATAAAAGCTAATAAAGCTTCTATCCATTTATTTTCCTTCAAGTTTTCTGATTTTTTTTCACTTAGCTCTGTAGAGCTTCCTTTCGGCTGTTGTATTTTATGTGTTTACCTGAAGTTGATCAAGTTTTTGAGGCTCCCTAGGAAGTGCAATCATTGCACCCCGGTGGTTAACCTTTGTAGATGACTGTGGTGGGAGAGGCCATGTCGGTCCTGAGTCACACAGTCTGGTTTGAATCTCAGCTCTGTCTCTCACCAGCTTCTCGCATGACCTAACTTCCTGAGAGCCTCAGTTGCCATATGACCACCCAGGAAATAATTATCGTCTATCTCATAGCCTCATTAGAAGCATCATATGAAAGAAAATGTATGTAAAGTGCTGAATGGTGCCTGGTACATAGTCAGAATTCAGGAAGTTCAAATAGTGACAGTTACTATTATTGATATTTACTCTTTGTCATTGTTTTGGAGCCTCACAAAATGCACGAGGATAAGAAAACTGAGACCGAGAAGTTCAATGACGTCCCAAGTTATTACACACCTTTCTCTTTTAAGTATTTCATCTTTTATCTCTTTTCTACCAAGTTCATGGATTTTGGTGTTTAGATGAACATTAACAAACTGTGGTGTATCTGAAACAAAAATATATATTCTTGTGTGTTCATGTGTTTTGTATTTTTTAGCACTCAAACTAACTCCTCAAAGGGGACCAAATTATCTTTAAAGCCCCATCTTGTTGGGGGAAATTGATAGCTATTTTAAAATATAGCACGGCAATTAGGGGACTGTTTTTTTACAGCCCGGGTGTTTAACAGCCCAGTGATTTGCCTTGTTCTTCTAGCTTATCGCCTACATACCAGAGATAGTGAAACACACTGCTTTCTGCTTCTGTAAATTGTCTCCTGCTTTGGTCTGAAGGACAGGCCTCTCTCCCCTGCTCTATCCCGCCTTTGCTCTATAAAATAACTGATTTCTCTTTGTCCAAGGCCCAGAATTTGGAAACTGACTCCTCTGGGCCCGCGCATAAAATAACTTCCACTCCGTACACCCAAAAGCAGCTGAGTTGTTTTCTGTAACAATCTCACACTGAGATTCCCAGAAAGTAGTTATAAATGTCCAGGTAAATAACCTATGAGGCGATGCCCTTTGATTTGCTTGTAGCTTCTCCTTCCCATGAACTCAGTTAATGTGCTTTCTGCTCCCCATGTACAGCACAACTGTGCCTTCTCCATTCTAACACTGATATTCCCTCCATCTTTGCCCTCACTGATTTCTCCTTTGTGAATGTTTTCAAAAGGATACTACTTCCTCTCACACACTTAATTCAAACCGTAGGCCAGAATAAAAGGTTGTAAATCTCAATCTCTTACAGCCTGAAACTGGGACTAGATCAGCCTATTTTATGAACAATATTTGCATGTGATTTATAGAGAATCTTCAAGAACTTTTTTATGGAGAAGCATAAATTAGGACCTCTTTTCTTCCTTCCTGTTTTGATGTTCCCTCTTATCATTTTAATCATGCCCGTTCCAGGTTTGGCTCCTCTCAGAAGTTCCCAGCAGAATGGATTTCCAGAGATGCCGTGAACCACATAAGGGTGTTCTTAAGATCTAGCTGGTGTGTGTTCAGACCTTGCCCTGTGCTAGGTGGTGTCTCATAAATGCTATATCTAGAATTTCCTTCACCACCACAAAGTGGACATTTTTATGCCTCCTCCCCTTTATAGATGAAGAGACCACATGAGAGTAATGTTTGAGGAGATGAGAGTAGGGTAGTTATATAGCTTTATCTGAAATACAAACCTTACCATGGTCAACCAGAGGTGAGCTGTGATGTTCTATGCCAAGAAGGACGCCGTCAGTTTCAGAGCCAGGCTCAGGGGCATGCTGTCCATTTCTCTCTACTATAATCCTCAAGAAGAGCCAGTCTTCCTTTCTCTTTCTCTTTCTCTTTCTCCTCCTTCCTTCCTTCCTTCCTTCCTACCTTCCTTCCTTCCTTCCTTCCTTCCTTCCTTCCTTCCTTCCTTCCTCCCCCTCCCTCCCTCCCTCCCTCCCTCCCTCCCTTTCCCTCCCTCCCTCCCTCCCTCCCTTCCTTCCTTCCTTCCTTCCTTCCTTCCTTCCTTCCTTCCTTCCTTCCTTTCCTTTCCTTTCTTTCTTTTAATTTTTTCTCTTGACCCTTCTGCTCTCTTCCGTGGCTTTTGTGACCAAGGTGCATCATTATTATAGAAGTCCCTCAGTCCAGTCTGAGAACTTGGTGATGCAGAAATAAAACAGATACTACCAGTTGGAATAAGGTTGGACTAATTGGAAGTAGAGGTTCCAAAATAAGGAGGCTGTGACCAGGGCACTGAACCTAGCCCTAAAAATAAAGTGATATTGGGAAAAGGTCACCTGCAAAGTTAATGTAGCAGGAACTTTCAAAGGGTTGAACATGTGAGTCAGTCACTGGTAAAAGCCATAGTCAAGGCAAAGTAGATGGGGATACTTGGTTGGCCATGACGAATTTGCTCAGAACACCTGGAGAATTTGGGACTCCATTTGAAATCATGAAATCTTACCACTGTGAGCTGCCTTGGTTAACCTTTGGTTTTTCTGTTTGTGAGTGATTTGCTATTTGCAGGAAGGGACACCACAGCTACTTTTTGCCAGTTGCTTCACTGAAGGCTTTGTTGAGACAAGAATAACCACTGGACACTGACCTCCTCTTCTCTCATGTAACACAGAGACGCGTGGATGAAAAGATCACAGGTGTCAGACTCTCACAGGATCCAATTCCGATTGTGTCACTTTCTTGCAATGTGACCCTTAAACATTTGCTTAGGTATTTTGAGCTTTTCTCCCCTTTCAGTCAAATGAAGATAACATCTAGCTTAATTCTTGTGAGGATAAGTGCTAATATACTATGTGATCATTATATTGGGGCATGCCAACTGTAGGTTAATGCGGACAGAGAGATCAGACACAATGAAAAACCAGGGTGAACAAAGAATGGTTACTTATTTAGAGGATACTGCAGGAAGTCAGCACATACAGGAAACAGGGGAGACAGAGCAACATTTTTCAATGCTAGACAGAGCCAGGTGTTTCTAACTTTCTGCTAACAATGCCTCAGCAGTGGGCAAGCAGTTTAGTAGAACGCTGAGTGAGGAAGGGCGTATCCTGCTGCCTGCTTCCACACCTAAGGGTATGGAGGTTATATACGTGTGCTAATCAGTAATGGAGCCAGGTGCCGCTCCTCCTGACCCAGCTGCACCTTGTAATCACTGAACCATACAGGGTTTACTCTGGCCACAGAAGAGGGACCAGAATGGTACTCTCAGGCACGATCATGGCCCTCATTTATGGGCTTTGGCTTTTCCAGGCCTGTTTCAATCACTTTGTTGAAATAGAGCTGCCAAAGTGGAATAAAAGTCAGCAATCTACATGCTTCTGGTCTCACCCTGATAGGCACTTAGCTCCCTCTAGGGCCTGTCATGACTGGATGTAAAGCACCTGTCACTGAGTAGGTATACAATAGAGGATATCATTATCTTCATCGGCATCTCAGTAGTGTTATCGGTGTCACCCTTTTCTTATTGTGTGACCATTAGCCTCTTAGTTCACTCTTTCATCAAACATTTGTTGAATATTTACTATATGCTAGGCATCCGCCAGGCACTGGTGATTCATAGCTGATCCAGACACAGTACCTCCCATCAGCAATGTAAAGATGTCACGGATGGAACAGTGTGACGATCATAATAAAGAGGGGATTATAGGATGCTTTGGGAGCTCGTAAAAGGGGCACCTAACCAAGAAGATTAGGAGAAAGTTCCCAAAGGAAGAAAAGCCAAATTTGGAAACTGAAGATTTCTTTTTCATTTATTCAGTTATTCACCTTCACTCATTCAACAAATATTCATTGAGCAGTCCTTTCCAATAAACACATAATGTGAGCCGCATATGTCATTAAAAATTTTCTCATAGATTGTAATGTGAAATTGACAAACAAAATTAAAAACACAGGTAAAACTAATTATAATGTTTTTGTTAATCTAACATCTGTATTTAAAATATTATTTCATTGTATAATCATGTAAAATATTAATGAGACAGATTACATTTTATACTGTAGCCTTTCAAAAGGCATCTCAATTCAGACTCAGCACATTTCAAGAGCTCAATAGCTACTTCTGACAAAAGGCTTGCATATTGGGCAGCACAGATGTAGTAGGTTCTAGGCACTGTACTAGGTGCTAGAGATGTGATAATGTACATACTAGACATGGTCCCTGTGCTGAGCACATAATTCAGTTGTGAGCAGTTGTTAGCTAGATAAAAAGGGATTTGCAGGGAAGGAAGGAATATTCTGTTCAGAGAATCAATAGTGTAGAAACCAGAGGTGAGAGAGCATGGTGAGTTTGGGGTAGATAATATCTCAGGGAGAAAAAGGGAGAGCAAGGTAAATAGTAAAAGAGGAGGCTACATAGGCAACTGAAATTCAGAAAATGAAGGTCCTTGAGTCATATTTGAAAATTTAGACTTGATCTTAAAGCTACTGGGGAGTACTGCAGGGTTTGAAACCGGCGAGTGACTCAATCAGATTAGCATTTATGAAAAATGCTGCTGCCTGCCTTGTGAGAATGGATTAGAGGGGGTCGATCAAGGGCATGGAGGTTATGTGGGAGGCTGCCACGGGAAACTTGATAAAGATGTTGCCAGTCTGCACTGGGATTGAAGAAAAATGGAAGGATGTGAAAGAGTCTTAGAATTCCCAGGAGCTGATGATCGGTAGATTGAAGCGCGTGAGATGGGGAGGAGTCATCTGTGATATCCAGTTTTCTGATAGTTCTGGAGGATAGATGGTGGAAGCACTGCCCATGGCAGGTATAACAGGCGAAGAGTCAGGAAGGGGATGCTGGAAACAGGGAGATGAGGATGACGAACGTCCAGTTCGGACATAGTGAGTTAGGATAGAGATGCACACCCAGAAGGCAGCATGGAGGAGAGTTTAACAGAAACTTTTACACAGCTATGACCAGGGTAAAGGGAAATCAACAGTGGCTAGTGAACCACTCTGACATCAGCAATCCTGGAAAGCCATTATTACTCTAGGTCTGAAGGTCAAAGAGAAGGGATGGTTTTCAGGGCTTCCTTTGCTAATAAGGAAAAGCCACCCAACAAGACTGTGGCCTTAGGTGGAGTATTATGAACTTGTCAAAGCATAACATGGCAGGGAACAAACTGGGGCTATAAAGATCCCAACCTCTCTTCTTCCCTCCTCTGAGCTCCCGCCAGTGACTAATTAAACTCACCTAGAATTCAGAAGGCCAGGGATATAGTTGGTGTTCACAGAGGCAGCCTTCCAGAGCCCAGAACAGAGTGAAGAGAGATGGTGAGTATGTCTGAAGGGACAAATGAAAACTAAATAGCACAAAGTGCCTCCAAGACACCCGAGTGGATGTCTGGAATGCAGAGAGCTACAGCTATGAAAGCAGGACATAATAATTTAAAGTGGAAATACAATCCATGAATGTGGATGAAGAGCATGTAAAGTTAGGATGGAGCCTGGAGGACCACCAGTATCCATGGTAGCAGCTCCTTCCCAAATGGGCCCCCATCCCCCACTTGGAAGAATGACTGAGGAGATGCATAGCACGTTGGTCTGCTAATTTGTTTTAAAGGCCCTTTCATGTTATCAGTCAAACTACTTGCAAGTCATTGACTTCACAAAATTGGCCAGCCAATGAATATTTGTAATGCTTTTTTCTGTACAGTTTTCAGCCTTTTCATCCTTATTATTTCTTTAAATGCCTAATCACCACTTCTGGGACCAACCTGCTTACTGCTAATGACGTGTACTTGCTGAGGCTGTATTTTGTGTTTTTATTGTTATTATAAGATCCCATCGTCTCATTTCCCACCTCAAACTGGCAGGTAAACAGGCAGGGCATGGCTCTTCAGCTGTTGGAACTTTGTAAGAAAAAATGAAGATGAAAAACACAAATTTGGGAGGAGTAAAACATTATAGGAAATGAATACTTTAGAGAAGAGAGGGCAAAGAGAAAGACTGAGAAGGAAGGAGAGATAAGGGCAATTCTAAAAGCTTGTTGTCAACTGAACAGGAGGCTGGAATCTCAGTGGGACAGTAGATGTAAGAAATCTGGAAAAAAAGAAATGGTCTTTGGAGGTCAAGTTCAAGGGCTTGCTGAGCAAAAACTGAGCCTTTTGGCATATATTTAGGTGGGGTGTTCCTAGTGTTGCTGCCGTGTTTGCCCTGTAAGTCAGGAAACCACATTGGAAGAAGAGTCTGGTTACCTGGGGATGGAAACGTGACGATATCCAAGTGAAGAGTTTAAGGCCCAAGTTACAGTTTTCAGTGGGGCTCTTGTGACCCTAAAGCCTGAGCAGAAGTCTCCTTTGTTAAGCTTATTGGAATCAAATGATGACGATTAGTGAGTGAGACTGCTGCCAGATGCTCACACAGGTGTCCGGGCTCCAATCTACAAAGCGTACCTGGGTGTAAGTCTCCCTTCCATCTCTGCACTAGGGAGGGTGCGATCTGGCAGGGAACAAGAAGCTTCTCTTCATTAGCAACTGTAAGTAATTTGTTGCCTTCATACCATCAATCCTAAAACTGAGTAATTGGTGCTGGAATAAAGGTAAATGGAGCGCTATGGGACCTTGAGGGATACTTCTACGTAAGCCTGGTGGAACCTTGAAGAAGGTAGATTTAGTTTGGCTTAGAGTAGAGAGGTTACAGGTGGAAAAGACCATGTATGGCAAAGCATACTAGTACACGTGGGTACCGAAGAGGAAAATGAGGCTTCGTAATAAGCCAAATTTTGTGTCACTTATTATAGAAATTAAAAACCTCAAAGACCAATGGATCTTTAATGTAGTTCTTCAGTCACTGAGCAATCAAATACCACAAGCTTTTTCAAATACATTTTTATCAGCATCCCTCTCAGTTAGCTTTCTTGGATTTGCTAACTCACCTTCATATCAGAAGGCTTACACTAATGGGAACCACAGCGAGTTAAAGAAAAGCTCACAGGAAGCTTATGTCATCCAGCCTTGAGGTTTCTCAGGAAAGTGACACATAAGGTACAACCAAAAGGTGAATAACAGGTAGCCAGGTGAGGAGGGGGGATAGGGAAGAGTTTTCTAATTGAGAGTAAGGTGGATGTGGCCTTCATTCTTTACCTCTTTGGATCAACCAGGCCCATTGCCATGTAACTCTCTAGTATCCCCATGCACAAACTGGGCTCAGCCAGGCAACTTGCTTTGGCTAATGAGATTTTAGTAGACATGATGCAAGCAGAGGCTTAAATGAGGAATTTTTCACTTCAGCTCACCCTCTTCGTGCGCTCTGCTATCGACACGAGAACACTCCTGGTGAGGTTGCTAGGGCAGGAGAGAGATGGGGCCGGGTCAGGTTGCTGTAGCCATCCAGCTGAGGCCCCAGCCCGCTAATCCTTACGCATGTGACTGAGTCCAGCCTAGATCAGCAGAGCCACCTGCCTTAGTGCGAGAGCAGTAAAAATATCGTTACATGGTATTATAGTTAGTTAGGCAGCCTTATTGTGACAATGGATAACTGAGAGGAAAAGCTTGGGGGCCGGTGGAAAAAAATAGGGTGCTTTAATCACTGAAAGGAGCTAAACAGTAACCATTCCCATTGCTTATCTTAATATATTGTCTCAGGACTGCTATAAAAAAACAGTTTAGACACAGGGCCCCTTGTGTGATCAATACAAATAGAAGGACTATTGAAGGGTCTTGAGGCAAATCCTGCTGTGGTGTTGGGAACCTTACATCTGGCTTCTAGCTAAAAACATTGCATTGATTACAGGAACCTGTGCGCTCCACAAAGCCAATCGGCTACAGGTACATGAGGTGTGCACGTGCTCCCCAAGCCAATCGGCTACAGGCACATGAGGTGTCCACGAGTACCAGTTGCACCCAAGTAATCAATAAGCGGGCCCTTCTTTGTCTCAAGCTAGCCAATAGCAAGCAACCTAATCTCCTTCCTCTCCCTCCCCCCCTAGATATATACCCAGTTCGGAAAAATAAAGTTTGCAGCTTGATCAGAATCTTTTGTCTTGCTGCCATTCTTCGCGCCTCTTGTCCCCCAACTCATTTGTTCTAGGTAGGTGGTCGAGCCCCAGTTGATTGCTCCGCGGGCCGGAGCACTGTGGGTTCTATTGAGCTTTAGTGAAGGAAACTGAAGCCAACTTGGCAGAGTATTATAGCTAAGGAGCTGGGGTTAGTGATAGAGGAAGAGTTCAGTGGATTACTTATTTATAATCCTGAGTGAAGATTCATGAACAATCCATAGTCCTCTCTTTAGTTGTTTTTCCAAAACTGGAATACAAGTTGATATTGCTGGGACTATCTGATAAGCCATTGAAACACGGAATCTATCAAATCACTAAAGATCATGAAAAACAAGGCAATTAACAATCTGCTCCTGTGTTAATTCTTTCTTTAGTGACCTAAACATGGAAACTAGTCCTTTATCAAGTCCAGTGGTTCTAACATGCCCACCTGAAGGGCTTGTTACAATAGTGTTACTGGGCACCGCCCTCCAAGTTTATGATTCAGGTGAGCCAAGTTTATGATTCAGGAAGGTCTGAGAATTTGTATTATTAACAAGTTCCCTGGTGACAATAATTGTGCTGGGTGGAGACTGTGCTTTGAGAACCACTGTTTCCATGACTATGATGGTTGGTTTTATGCATCAATTTGGCTAGACTATGGTGCTCAGTGGTTTGGTCACACAGGGGTCTAAATGTTGCTTTGATTCACGGTGAAATCAGTAGGCTTTGAGTAAAGCAGATTACCCCAGTGGTGTGGGCGGGCTTTATACAATCTTTGGAGGCCCCCAGAGAGCAAAGACTGAGATTTCCAGAAGGAAGTTTGCTTCAAGATGGCAGCCTAGAAACCATGACTGAGTTTCTGGTCTGTTAGCCTGAAGTTTGGACTTAAGGATGCAACATCAACTCTTATGTGAATTTCCAGCTGACAAATTTCAGACCAGTTGGTCCACACAATCACATGAATCAATTCCTTGAAATCTCTCTCTCTGGGCTGCACTATGGTTGCATTATAAACTATGCACCATAGATGATGTCCTAGACAGCTTGGCATAATTTTAACCTTATCTGCATTACAAAATTGTTCATGAGTCTTGGCCCACAGTTAGCATTTAATAAGTATTTTGAATGAATAAGTGAGTGAAATAATGGTTTCTAGAAGTTTTATTGAAATTTATTAGTGCATAAAAGGGCTATAAAAAATAAAGAACTACCGATTAGCCCTAAGAAATTATACAAATACATGCATATATTTTTACTTGACCAAGATCACCAAAAAGCTATTAGGACAATAGCTGCCAGATAAATCAACAGGCTGACACAGCAATAACTGGGGCACTGGTCATATAACTGTAGACTCATTCATCCGTCCAATGAGCATTTATTGAGCACCTACGTCATATCTAGCACTGTGTCAGGTAGCGTATATATTACTTGCCACTCATTACGGCATTTTTCTTCAACTTTCTTAAGAAGTTTTTATAAGCAATATTAAGACAATATACTGTCACACATCTAGAAAATTAGGTATGATTTTCTTATATTTTAGAAATTAAAAGAAAATTAAGCAAATGGCACTAGAATTAGAAAGAATGAGCAATTCATTAGGCAATAAGAATATTAACTAGAAATTGGGAATCTCTTCCTATTTTAACATGCACTTGAGCTTAATTGGCTAAGTTTTGAGTATGGGGTGATGAGGTGAGTTGTTAATACAAATAACTCACCTTTTATGTACTTAATAAAATCCAAGAGTCTGGGATGCATTTACTTTGTAGACCATTTATCTGCAGGAGTCAGTGAGTTGAGTAATAGAAAGGGGTAATAGGAAATCAGTGGCTGAAAAACCTATACAGTAAATTAATGTGTGCCTTACTTTATTAATTTATAACAATCATGTAATGGACAAATCAATGAGGAGGGCTTCGAGAGAAACGGATGGAGGCAAGAGTTCCTCCTTTTTGCAATTTGTTGAAATCATTTCCTCTGCAGAGGAAATGGTGGCCAGAGGTAAGGAAATGTCTTGCTCTTGGCCCAAACAGAAGTGTGCAGTGTGCAGAATCTGTGGGTGCTCCGCTTTATCCCTTGGGCCTCACGATGTTAGAGAGCTCCCTTTGACTTCCAAATGATAGTATTTGCATCTCTTTGCCTGAAGTCTCTTTTCCAAATCCTTCTCTTTAGGAGGTTTGCAGTTATTTGGAAAATAACTTTATTTCCTACTCCTCAATAGCCTTCAACCAATGACTGACAGCTGGTGTATAAATAGCCCAACTTCCTAGGTCCTTGGGTGCTGGAGTTCCTTGGGTAACTCCTAGGTGTTATTTTTACATAGTTTTCCTGAGTTTCCACTCAGGATTAAGCTCCATTTCTCTACAAGGGAAGCTGGCTTGAGAGGCTGCCTTCTTTTCCCATGTCTCTTCCCCCCTTTCTTAGCAATGAAACAGTTACGGGAAAATGAAGCGACCAGACACTGAGGGATTCTGGAGTACGAGGTTTATTTCTTAACGTGCACGGGCCCAGAGGAGTCAATCTCCAAATTCTGAGCCCTGAACAAAGGATTCTTGGGGAATATATAGATTAGGGGTCTTCCTGTGTACGTGACAAACGTAGGGTACAGAAACAGAATGTGATAATCGTTCTATCAGTGGGGGTGCTAGTTTCAGTCCTACTGACTATCCGGCTATTTGCTTTCCCAGCGGGGGTGCTAGTTCCAGTCCTACTGGCCATCTGTTCTCCAGACAGCCCCATCACTCTCCTATTGTACCCGGGGTCCTAGGCGAGCCAAAGTCTCCTGGGGCTTCTCCTTCAAAACCAGAAAAGTTGGCATTTCTGCTGCCTGTCACCACCAGAACCAATAAGCAGAGACAGGGACTGAATCTTTATGGGCACTTTACTCAGATGGCCATCTGAGAAGACGGTGGGTAATGTACCCTACAAGACAGTCTTATATTTCCTTTTAAGACAGCCTTTTTATAAAGAGTAGGGGAAAAAGTGTAGGTAAGGGATTTGGAATTCAGAAAAAATATTCTTCAGTTAAAAGCTGTAGTTGAAGGCAATTTCCCTAGTTGAACAGTGATTTTTTATCTGTGTCCTGGGCATCTGTTTATCTGTGTCCTGTGTCCTGGGTGGCAGGATGTTTCTCCCTGGAACACAATGGCTCAGACACCACCTTGATTGCTCACAGTTCTCCTGTTACCGAACAAGAGGTCCAAGGGAGGGGACAATACAATATTCGGCCCACCTAGGGATGCCGAAAACTGTTATACAACAGGGGCCCCTCCCAAGGACAAAATACTAATATCTACTGGGTTCTTCTGTCCACTGCCAATTGGAAAGACATCTCTCAATGCCAGAGATTTGTGAAAAGGAAACAAAATGTTTATTTAATGCTATTCGGGCCTAATGCCACCACTAAAATATCAAAGTTCTTTAGGGTATACACCTACACCCACACAGCTCCCGCTTCTCCCACTGTCCCAACTCCAGGTACCGTAAATCAGGAAAAGAGCACACATCTGTGTTGCAGGCCACTGGCACCGTCAGCTGTGTCACCGTGCAGGCAGGATCTCTCTCTAGTTAATCCAAAGTACTGTGGTACCCTCTCATGGTCCACTGGCAAGAATTCTTTGTACCCAGTTCCAGTCAAAGTCTCTCTTGCTTTCCAGGCCACACAGCCAAAGGGGGCACCCCAAAGCCGCGTGGGCCTCTTCTACCAAAGCTGCAGGGGTTCTCACTCCACCAAAAGCATGTGGCTTTCTTCTTCACCTGGCTGCAGGGATCTCCATTCTGCCCTAAACGGCGTGGCCCTCTCCTCACCTGGGCAGTTAACCCCTCATGTCCTGGAGCCCATCTTTTCCAAGCTCTCACACACAAGTCCTCTCACTCAGGAGCTCAGCCCTAGTTACATCCTGGGTCTCAGCTGCTCCCTTCTCCCTGGCTCCAAACTTGGCCACAGCTATTTAACATATCTATGAAACCAGTTAAAAGTATAGATATGTTAAATGACCATTCCAGAGGTTAGCTGCAAAACTGTTGCTATGCAAAACAGCTCTCAATGGCCCTGCTCTATTGGTCCCTTGGGGGGGGGCGGAGGAGAGTGAGGACATCTTATATGTCTCTCCAATATTCCTATACACTTTGAATTCTGGACATCATTCTAAATCTTTTTTTTTTGCCCTCCCCCCCCGCCCCGCCCCGGCTGCACCCTGTATCACTCCTGAGGCACAAAAGGTGGAACTGCTTGTGGTCTCTGGAGTCAGGGTGGATCATACCTTAAGTTCCCGAAACAATAGCTTTTTTTTTCATGCATTAACTACTAAGCTTATTAACTGTTACTTAAAACTAAAATTTTCCAGCTCTTGAGTTCCCCCAACAGCCATACTTCCTGCATCTCCCAAGAAAGTGCTGGCACTTAAATCCCTGCTTAGGGTGGCTTCTGGGAAAACACAAAGTCAGAGAGAAACAAAGAACATTGGGTCTTCACCTGTTGCTCTTTGTTGAACCTGGGCAAGGGGACTGATCTTTCAGGTTCCCTAGTCCTGGTTTGTAAGAACTGGTTACAGAATCCATTAGCTGGCACCCTGGGGTTTCACCTGTTTAAGAAACTGGCTTTGGGTAGGATTCTGCTGACAGAGGCGTGGTCCAGACAGATGGGGGTTGTTTTTAAGGCCTTTAGCTGGACTCTTCCTTCCTGACCTCTGTCCCCATTGGTTGCGTCATCCATACCTTCTCATCCACACGCAGTTGCAGGCAGTGGGGTAGCGATAATCAGACCGAGCTGTAATCATCTTTCATTGCCTATCTTCACTGGAAACAGTAAACATTTATCTCACTAACATTAAGAAAAGCATTTCCTTCTTTTACTCTTGGCATTGCTGTGTTAGTTAGCAGTTTGTACACGATGCCTCTGAGAGATGCTCTGCCCATTCCATCCATGGAGAGAAGGTCCTCTGTGGAAAGTTTGTGTGTCCCTTTTGGAGGCAAGTTGTGTGGTACGAAATTTTCTCCCAGCCATCATCTCCCCCTTGACTGTAAAGAATAGTCTCCTCACTCATCTTCTGCTTCTTTTCTTAGACCACAAGGATCTATTTTCCAACTAGCAGCCAGAATGGTCTATTAAGATTCCATTTATGACTTTTCTCCATAAAAGCTGCCAATGGCTTCCTTAGGCACTTCCTGTAAAATCCAAATTCTTTCCCCATATTGCAGGGTCCCATGTCCTTCAGCTCTTTGCTCACATGTCACTTCAGACAGGCCTCTCCTGACCACCGTATTTGAACTTGCAGGTCTATCTTTAGCTGTCCCTACCTTCCTCCCCCACTTTGTCATTTCCGTAGCACTTACCACTATGTGATTGACTGCGTGATTGCTTCTTTGTTTGTTGATTATCTTATTTCACCAGAAAAGTGCTTTTCTCACTTAAAACTCATTTGAAATTCATCCATGTTGTTCTATGTATCAGGGGTCCATTTCTTTTTATTGGTGAGTAGTATTCCATTGTGTGTTTATCCATTAACCAACTGAAGGGCAGCCAGATTGTTTCTAGTTTTTAGCATAATCAATCAAGCCTCTATAAATATTTCTGTGCAAGTTTTTATGTGGATATAAAAGTTTTTGTTTCTCTTGGGGAAATATCTAGGTGTGGGATTGCCAGGTCATCTGGGAAGTATATGTTTAACTTTATAAGAAACTCTGCAACCGATTTTCCAAAGGCATTGTGCCATTTGGCATGATCTCCAGCAATGCATGAGAGTTCCAGTTGTCCTAAATCTTTGTCAGCACTTGGTATTGTCAAGTTGAAAGCATGGAAGGCACTTTAAGGAGTCCCTGAGACCCTTTATTCTGTTTAATCAGAATTGCTAGGTGGGGCCCCAATGCAGGTCTTTTTTAAAAAAAATAACATTTGTAATGTAAAAAAGTATTAATATTAATGGGAGTTTATTTTTGTAGAACAGTTTCAGGTTAACAGAAAAGTTTTGAAAGTACCGGCAGCTCCCACATACCCCTTCTCTCTACTGTTATTCTTACATGAGTGGGGTATATAAGTTACAATCGGTGAGCTGATATTGATGCATTATTAATTAAGGTTCAGAGTTTGTGTTAAGGTTCATTCTTTGTGTTGTGCTGTTCTGTGTATAACGAATACAAGTGTTACGTATGTACTATCACAATATCTGCACAGAATAGTTTCACCTCCCTAAAAATTCCCTGGGCTCCGCCTATTTGCCCCTCTCCTCGGCCCACCCTGAATCCCTGGCAACCACTGGTCTTTTTACTGTCTCTGTAGTTTTAGCTTTTCCTGGATGGGCTATAATTAGAATTTTATGTAGCCTTTCAGACAGGCTCTTTTCACTTATTAATGTGTATTTAAAGTTCCTCAGGTCTTTTTAAAAAGCTTCTCAGGAAGTTATAATACGCAGCCAAGTTTGAGAAGCACCGAATTTGCATATCATCTCCCTGAGGATATTTCTTTTCTCTGACTGTGTTTTGTTGATGTGCGTACCCCAGAGCTTAGAACACTGCCTGGTGGAGAACAGGCTTTCACTGAATATCAAATGAGTAAATGAATGAAGGATGAGGCTAGCCCAGGTTCACAGAGACCTGCATATTCCTCTCCATGATCCTCTCATTAGCTGTTTTAAGAGTGGTTTCACACCAAATGGTCCACTCAGTAGATCATGTAGACCTGGCTGGAGTTGGCCACTTCACTATTCTGCTGTCCCCATACTTTGTTCTGCCTGAAAAATACAACATACCCTGAACTTCCCCCTGTAAGTCCTTTATCGCCATCATTCAGAAACCAACTCTTCAATTCTTCCACTCTGTCTCTCAAATCCTATCAGAGTTTTTATACCTAACTCAAATTCGATTTCTTACAAAAGACCTCCCCGGGTATCCCAAACCCTTCTCTAGACTCTTAAAGTAATTATTGCTTTTAGATTCATTGGACATTATGAAGTTCCATCTGTTCTTTCAATTCTATTGCTCTTCTGAGATCCTATTTACACCTGACTGTGTTATTTCCTGTATTTCTGTTCTGCAACCCAACCAGACTCTAAGGCCAGAGATAATATTGTTATTTACTTTACTCACTTTCATTCCCCCAGCACCTAGCATTGTACCACACTTGATAAATATATTTTCTTGTACTTCAGGAAATGATGAACTATGTGGTCAGAGCATGATGTACTGTGAACAGTGTGGGTCCAGGAAACCAGAGCCTGGGAAACCTCTCTAAGCCTCATTTTTCTCATTTGTATAATTAGTCTTCACACTAAAGTTTCTAATTTCTTCTCTGTTTGCACCATTCCGTGTTTTGATGATCATAGCCACAATAGGGTAATTGGCCAGATGACATAATTGGCCTAAATAGATAAAGCTTCTGTTGGGGATTAAACATCAGTCTTTTAAAACAACAAACAAACAGGAATAGAGCTGTTAGGTTGACATCGTTTCTCATTTTCATGGAACATTTCCATGAGTTATTTCCCTCTCCTGTGTGCCCTGCCCTTCACCTGGAATAACTTTTTTTTCCTTCTACACTTACCTAATATTCAAAGGTATACTCAAGTTCCCCTCATAGAACCTTCTGTAGTTTGTAACAATTTCCTTTGCTTTTACCTTGTTTTTGTATCTTCCCCTTCTGTCTACTATCTTCATGAGAGAGGAACTGCACGAATCATTGTCCATCATTATATCACTGCCTGACATGCAGTAGGCCCACAATAAACACCTGTTCAGTGAATTAATGATGTTAATGCATGTGCTCTGAAAAAAAGTATTTTTTTCTTCCAGCAAATAAATGCCAGAAACACCACACACTTTACTAGTTCTATTTGAAGTGTCACTATCCTGTATACAAAACCTGTTGAATTTTGTTATCCCAGGATTCCCCAAATTTATGTGATCATAGATCTCTCATTTCTTATTTTACTTGAATCCTCTATTTACCCAATAGCCACACTCACATTGACAGAAACAGGAGCCGACCCTCATCACACAACTTCTGTCTCTGCATTTCAAGCCGGAGCACTTCAAAGAGGTTTGCCTCCTTTTAGTATACCTCGTTTTAGTGGGATTCACAAATACTGCATTTTTACTGAATTGAAGATTTGTGGCAATTCTACACCAGTCCAGTCTATTGGTGCCATTTTTCCAATAGGCTCAGATAATGGTTAACATTTTTTTAACAACAAAATATTTTTAAATGAAGGCATGTACATTGGTTTTTTGGCCATAATGCTATTGCATACGATACAATAGTATCATGTAAACCTAACTTCTATCTGCACCAGGAAACCAAACAATTAGTGTGACTTGCTTTATTGTGATATTTATTGTGGTGGTTTGGAACCAGATGCATAATGTCTTCGAGGTATGGCTGTCTGTGTGATCCAAAGGACAATCCTAGTTTCACTATTTTTAGTTGAAAATTACGGATGAGGAGACAGAGGCACATTCAAGTAACTCCCTAAATCACATGTTCCTTGAGAAGCCAGTAACCAGATAACTCAGTATGAAAATGCTGGTGGAATGGAATTCACAGGCTCAGGTGCAAGACGGACCTGCATTTGAACTTAGCACGGAGGAGATTCTAGAACTGTTTTGTAAATGGGGGCCTGGACCTCATACACCTTCATCTGTAGAATGGCAATGATCACACTCACTTGGGAGGGTAGTTTGCAGAAATTAAAGAAAATGGTGTATGTAAAGAAGTTAACATTACACAAGGCTAGGGGTGAATGCTTGAGAAATTTTAATTGTCATCAGCAGACGGCTTTGCACAAAATAGTACTTGATGAACATGGTCACTCACTCCTTCAGCTCCGCCTTTTCCTCTTTGAGCCTTTGGTGATTCAGTTTAGGTTAAAACTTCAAAGGGCAGCTCATGAGTTAGGTGGGGCCGAATGCTGGAGCAAACAGCCTTAAAGTATTGTAACTCCACTCAATGATAGCTTGTGTCTCACTCAGAAAGAGTCCAAAGTGGGCTTTCCTGACTGGGCAGCTCTCGGCCGAGCTGTGCTAAGTTCTCCAGCTGCACCCGCTGCCTTCAGCACAGAGACGACAAAGGAGCAGCCAGACCGTGTAAGGAAGGCTTTAACAAAGATTAAAAATGCAACCTTTTTATTTCCTCCTACTTCAAACACTGACCCTGGATGAAATCTCAGGAACCCCTTGCACTGTAAGGTTATACTTACAGTAACTCAGAGTCCAGAAGTCAAAGTGTCCAGTCTGTTGTAATTAGCAAAATTGGGACCATGATTTGAAATTAGTTTTCCCATCTATGTAACTACCAATAGAGATGGTTGCAGGTGGTCAGTTTACAGTGGGAAAGAGTGGACATTGTCATTAAAGTGTCACTGTCATCTCCACTTTCTACCATTCTGTAAAAACAGCTTTTTAAAAAATTTATGTCAAGTATATAGTTTGATGAATTTTCAGAGTAAAACATAATGTAAGTAATTTGCAAATTTGGTGGGTTTTGTTCATTGTAAAGTGTCTTATTTTATTTTTATTTCTTTTCTCTCAATACTTTAAATATTTCACCTCACTCCTTGCTCACAGGATTTCTGAGATGTTGGATGCAATTTTTATCTTTGTTCTTTTATAAGTAGTGTGCTTTTTCCCCTCCTGCTTCTTTAAGACTTTATCTTTGATTTCCTGTAGTTTGAAGATAATATTCCTAGGTGTAGATTTTTTGACATTTCTATTTCTTTGTGTTTTCTGAGCTCCCTTCCTGGAGCTATGGTTTAGTGTCTGACATTAATTTGGGGGGAATTATAAGTCATTATTATTTCAAATAATTCTTCTGTTCCTTTCTTTCTTCTCCTCCTGATATTTCCATTACAAACACGCTACACTTTTTGTAGTTGTCCACTCCCTGGAATTCCAGTCTGTTTTTCCAGTCTTTGTTCACTTTGTTCTTCAGTTTTAAAAGTTTCTATTCATATATCTATCCTCTAGTTCAGTAATTCTTTCTTCAGCCACGTCATCTGCTAATTACCCTATCAAAGGCATTCATTATTTCGGTTAGTATTTGTTTTCTTTTTTTTTTTAATCTCAGCATTTCTTTTTGGTTCTTAGGATTTCCATCTCTCTGTTGCATTGCCCATCTGTTCTTGCATATTGTCTGCTTCTATCTATCAGAGCCCTTAGCATATTCATCATAATTGTATTCTTAATTTCAGTCATTGTATTTTATTTTTAATTCTAGAATTTCCACTTGCTTTTTCATAGATTCAAGCTCTCTAATGAAATTTTTGTCTTGCCTATGTTTTCCTGAACTTATTAATCACAGTTATTTTAAAGTCTGTGTCTGGTAGCTCAACGATCACCCTTAGGTCTGTTTCTGTTAATTGCTTTTTCTCTTCTGTCTCTTTATAAGCCTGTTAATTCTGAACTGAATGTCAGACATTGTGTTACTAAATGTTACAGTTCATGGATGCCGTTTTATCTCTCTCTGGAAAGGATTTTGTTTAGTTTCAGGCTAAAGAATTCGAGCTGATTTGAGGCTGTATTTTAGTCCTTATAGAATCTGGTCCATTTCCGCTTTGTACTAACCATGCCATGTGAACTTACGGAGAAACTGCACCTAGGTTGGCGCTAAACTTCTGATTTTGTAGCCCAACATGATGCATTGCCATGAGGTCTGCTTAGCGTCACTGTTCCCCAGCTGCTGCTCTGTGTCCCGTTTCTTCAGATTTGGTCGACTTGTCATACACATTGGTAGGTGATTAGATTGATGCAAGTGGGAGAGGAAGTCATGCTCCCCCAACAGTTCTTTCTTTCTGGTGAGGAGTACCATGGTCCTTCAGGTCTGACGTGCCCTGATCACTCTGCAATGCCTTCCAACATCTCCGATGGCTGCGAAGTGATGTTTTTAGTCTGTGTTTTGTTTTGCTTTGTTTTTTCATTTTGCCTTTTTTTTTCCTAGTTGTTTTCAGTAGGAGGATTGGTCTGACAGAAGCTCATGCATTAGGTACTGGATTGGAGGTGTTAGAGGCCAGATAAGGAATGGTATATATCACATTCCTTCAGACTCCTTTGGCCAGAAAAGATCTCAAGGCTCCTCCTAGACATAAGCGGGGCTGTGAAATATCATCTTCCTGTGTGCCCAGGAGGAAAATAAAACAGTTTAGTGAAAATATAGAATTTTTTTTCCCTGCCACAGGCAATGACTACTGGATTTATTATATACTTTCAAGGTTTCGATGTGATCTCTATTCATTTTCGGCCCAATTTTAAGCTAATGCTTCAACAATAAAAAAAAGGGGCTATAGAACAGTCTGTATAATTTAAAAGTGCCTCAATATTTATGAAATTCCTTTTTTTGTTCTGGGTATTATGCTAAGCACATTCATATCTGTCCTATTCTTGAATCTTCCTCACATGTGTCCTGCAAAGTAAGCATTAATATTTTCCACATTTTTTCAAATGATGAGTGTGAGGCTGAAGTTGTTATTTAACATGTGTGTTGTGATGTAGACTAAACACTAATTTATTCTATAAGATAACTTTAAAAAAATGGTGTCTTTGGCTCTTATAGCATCTTGATGAAAGGTAGTATAGTAAGTAAAACCCAGAGCTCTGTACTGGGCTGCTGGGTTTCAATGCCGTCCTTGTACTTCCTGATTGTTCAGTGGTAGGCAATTTACTTCATTCCTCTGTGCCTCTGTTTCCTCCTCTGTAAGAAGGAGAGTAAGAGATTGTTGTATTGAATAAATTAACTTGAAAAGAGCCTCGGAAGTGCCTATTACATGATAAGCACTCAGTAATTATTAATTATTGATACTATGTGGAAGCAGATGATTCCACTGCTACTTCTGTTAAAGATTTACACAGTGTTTTGTAGCTGTGTGAGAGATGCATTAGAACAGAAGTCCCCTGAGCTCTAGGACTTCATCTCTCGGTGGAAAGTACAACGGTTGGCATCAACGCAGGGTGCGGGCTATACTGTGTTTCTGATTGTGAAAGGAGAGGCTTGGCCCCTGTTTTACCTGCCCTTGTCAGTTTCAGCCAATGGTGCCTGTCAGATAGCTTTTCCTCTTTTATGTGACAATGCTATTTGTAAAGAAACTCTTTTCACCAGTGTTAAAATCCTAAATAGCTCCAAATATGTCGGTTATCAACTTATCTCTCTTGATTTGGAGATGGCTGTAGAGCATGATGAAAGTGTTGGGAGGAGCACATGTAATTTGGATAGAATAATTTCATCATTCTATGTCGAAAAATGTATCCGTTTCCACTATCACAAAACAACTTGTACTGTGACTTGTATCATAACTTATATGTGTGCTACCATGTACTTTTGACAGTTCTTTCTCTGACAGATCTTTGTTGTCTTTGTAGAAGTGAGGAAGGCATACATTTCTGTACTTCTTTTCACTTTTGCTCTTTTGCGGTAGTAGCTCCCTTATCACACAAAATGTAGTTATCTGTCCATCAGTAGTTACTAGCACTTACTGCATCGACATGCCCATCACCATCTTAGAGTCTGACTACTGGGAAAAGAGCAGGTGAGGAAAGAGAAAAGGATTCTATCTAAATTCTTGGAGATGAGTTAACCTATGCCTAAGCACATTGAAAATAAGGAAGGTCTTCTTCTCTGATTGTTACTATCTGGAGCATTAATTTCTCAAGCTGCTATAAGAAGTTACCATACACTAGGTGTCTTCAGACAACAGAAACGTATTCCCTCTCAGGTCTGGAGGTCAGACGTCCAAAATCAAGGTGTCATTGAGGCCGGTTCTCTCGGTAAGCTCTGAGGACAAGCCTGTTCCATGACTCTCTTCTTTATCTCCCAGTGGCTGTTGACAATCGTTGGTGTTGCTTGGCTCACAGACACATCCCCCCAATCTCTGCCTCTGTCTTCACATCCGCTTCTCCTCTTTTTCCTCTCCCATTGGTATCTTCTCCTCTTATTCATTCACTGTCCTTGGGCTCAGGGCCCACTCAGATAATCCAGGGTGATCTCATCTCAAGATTCATAACTTAATTACACCTGTAGAAACCCTTTCTTTTTCCAAGTAAGTTCACAATCACAGGTTCTGAGTGGACCAGTATTCGGTGTGGCTGGAGATGAGCTGCATGAGGTAGAGGTAAGACTGGGGCTAGCGAGTCGAGTGGCAACATATATCTCTGAGGTTTTGTGAGGGCTGCATTGTGGAGGATCTTGTATGCTCTACGGAGGAGTATGTGTTTATTCATTAAAATAACAAAATCATTGACGTGGTGGCTGAAGTAGTGTCAGATGAACTTTTCACACGATAGTAGCAGTTGCAAGAGAGAGCAGGTAGTGAGACCAGAGGCAGTCTGGTCATTTTCTCCCTGTTGGAGTGATCCCGGTGGGAAATGTTGGAGCGGTGAAGGCCTTTGTGTGTGGCCACACAGGCAGATAGGCAGAGGTGTTTGAGTTATTAAAACAGTGCAGGTGGCGTGTAGTGGCTGATTGGAGTTCGGCCACGCAGAAAAGATAGGCATGAAGAATGACTCCTGGTTTGTTTGACTGTAATGGCTAAGTAATGGTGTCATTCTTGGCGACTGAGGACAGAGAGGGAGGGGCAGAGAAACTTTTTGAGCGCCATGTCTTTCATCTGTCCAATGACAGTCATTACTGCCTTTCCCATCTCACAGTGTCATTAGAACCAAATACACTAAAGTGTTTTAAATATTTTTAAAATTATAAAGCAATTTCCCAAATTATTTTACTATGATTGGTTTACATTTTACTAAAATTTATAATTAAAAAATTATAAAGAAGCATATAAGTCTACAAGGGAAAAACACATTTTTTTTTTTACATAGAGGAAATTAATCTTGTAGAGAGGCAAAGAATACATATCTTCAGTTCAGGTTCTTTCCCTTATTTTATCCTGAACCCTGATTTTATTATGCCATATACTGAATTAAAAATCCATAGTCATCTGTGGGGGCAACTTTGCCCGCAAAGTCCCCCTGTCCGCCACGGATGAAAGTGAAACTACCAAGACATGATCTGCTTGGGGAAGAGAGGTGGCTGATCCCTCAAAGGGGAAAGGCCAAGAGCCCCTTCCTCAGGGGGCATTTATTGGGTTCATTTTGCACAAGAACACAGGTAAGGATCAAACAATAGGTAGCATTCAAAAAACTATGAGGGCTTACTCTCAGTCAGGGTCAGATAGCTAAAGAACTATAAAACTTTGAGGAACAAACTTCTTACTTGGACCCTTATTTAAATGAGAGCAATCTAAACAAAGCAGGTTTCACAGGATTTTACATATTCTTTCTTAGGCCTGATCACCCCAGATCCAGCTCTAGCCCACAAAGGGCTGTACCACCTTCTCATCATAGGTTTTCAGGCTTAAGTGGATTAGAGCCAGGAAGCACTTCTCCCAGACAGAAATGGGGACTCGGGCTATGTCAGAATAGACGGGGTGAGGGTCCATCACTCCCTCTTTGTTGCAGCCCTCCGAGTCCTTCCATGATGGCCTCCCAAGTGATCACGTCTGGCTTAGGTGTCCCCTCCTCTGAGGGGTTGTACCCCTCATAGACTAACTGACCAAGCACTGGGGGCAGGGGAAGAAGCAGAAGCAGCGTTGCTGCCAGAGATAAGCTTTGTCTCCTTAGTGGTTCACAGTCCAGAGGTCGCTCACTCAGCCTTAGCCATGGAGGGCAAGTACAACTCCTGAAACCAGGCAGAGTGGTTCCCAACAATCATCCTTAAATGCCTCTTGTTTCACGTCCACACTCCGCAGCTTCCCATTCAAGGTTTCTTAGCACCTTGCATCTTCACTAAGTGACTGTCTGATCTTCACCCCTGGCACACATGTCCCCTCACCCTTCCACATGCACCTGTATGAAGTCCTCTTCCCTGTAAAACAGGTGTAATTTTTTCACCTCATGGGATTGAAGACCAGACGACATTAAATATGCATGACATATGCATACTTACTCTACCTGACGAAAATGAGAACTCAATAAATAGTACTTTATCATTATTCTTTTACAATACAAACTCTGTGGTTTATTTTCCAACTTTATAAGATATTGCATTAGAATAGGATCCGTGACTAAGTCCATAGGCCCTGAGGGACTGTAATCTCTGCATTCAAACTAACCTGCACCACTGATCCCCTAGTTTTTCCTCCCTATCCCACCCCCATCTTTTTGAATTTCTATAACATTTATGGTCTTACAAAATTTAACACTGAGTTATGGAACTATCTGCTCCCTGTTCACTTAGTCTCTTAAAAGTAGACCCTACATTTCTTAAGTGCATGTGTAACTGTACAGTTTGGCCACTTGTTACCTTGATACATGACCTGAAGATCTGTGTTGACAGAAACAGGTTTTCACTAACAGGGTTCCAATGGGGTGGGGAGAGGGGGGCTGAGAGATCTCCTGCTCTGAGCCCTTCTCTCCCACAAGACTCAGAACTTCTCTTGCTTTTCAAAAGATTACAAGCCCAAACCATGCCCAGAAGTTCCCTGTTTTTTTATCTGTCCTTTTTAGAACTTAAACTGGCCACATAGACATATCTCTACCCTCTCTGGAATGTGCACACGTAGGTTGCAGAGTCGCCCCCTCTTTGTAGCAGCTCTCTCTCAGGATCTGGGGTGTGCTGCTCTCAGTCTCCACGTAGCTGTCCAGGACCCAGGTGCCATGCTGCACTGGATCAGTGTCTCAGAGGCTGCAGCCCAGTGAGGCAGTGTGCCAGCATGGGACCTACCTTCCAGGAGCAGGCTTCCAACCATGTTGGGCCAGGTATCTGCCAGTCTGATGAGCACTCTTGTCCATGCAGGGAGCAAGGGCCAGAGACCTGGAGTGTCCAAGTGCACCTGCAACCAAAAGTCCCAAGCCAAAGCTCCATGAGCCAAGAGCCAAGAGAGAGCCAAGAGCCTGTACGCAGTGCCCAAAAGCCAAAGAGCCCAGAGAGGAGCTTCCTGTTTCCAAAGTCCTCTCTCCTGGAATCCCATGTGCCCCAGAAACCAGTGGGAGTGCTCAGCTTTTTAACCATTAGCCATGTTTGCCTTTGCCCCCTTTTCCAGGCTTGGGCAGAAGTCTCCAGCCACCCTTGGTGGGGTGTCCAGCCCGCAAAAGTCACATAAGCAGCTCTGTAGCCTGTGTCGAGTTAGTAGCCCCAGGGCTATGAGCTAGTACACCATAGCTCTGGTTTCAATCCCAGGAGCTCTTTGCCCCTCCTTTTGCTAACAGCATTGTATTTATATTAGCCTCTTGCCCTGGGCAATTCCCCCTTTTTAGGCAGCCTTTCCCAAGGGAAAGGCTGTTTAATCTGTCTCCTAGGCACCCTTTCTGCTCCACTGCCTTTCCAGGCAAGATGGGGAGCAGGCTCTGTGCTGGATTTGGGGTTCCCCTGCCCAAATTGGGGTCCCTTGCTTTCCAGGGACTTCTACTCAGATCTACCCCATTACATATGTATCTAGCACAGTTCAGGGAACTCAGAAGATACAATAAATGGGCCCTGGCTGCTGTGGCTCAGTGGATTCAGTGCCAACCTGCAAACCAATGGGTTGCTGGTTAGATTCCCAGTCAGGGCACAGGACTCAGTTGTGGGCCAGGTCCCCAGTTGGGGGTGCTCCAGAGGCAACCACACATTGATATTTCTCTCCTCTTTCTCCCTCCTTCCCCTTTTCTAAAAAATAAGTAAATAAAATCTTAAAATGAAGATACAACAAATGGGATGATTTGCTAATCAACACATCTTTTTCATCTTCATAGTTCTTAGCATCTCTTCTTTGGGGATTTTGCTGACATACTTACCTCCAGGGCCTCTCTCTATATCTCAAGATTTTTTCTTTTTTAAAAAATATATCTTATTGATTATGCTATTACAGTTGTCCCATTTTTCTCTCCCTTTCATTCTCCTCTGCCCTGTGCTGCCCTCCTGCCAGCATTTCCTCACCTTAGTTCATGTCCATGAGTCATACGTATAAATTCTTTGGCTTCTCCATTTCCCATACTATTTTTAATATTCCCCTGTCTATTTTGTACCTACCATTTATGTTTCTTATTCCCTGTACCTTTTCCCCCATTCTCCCTTCTCCCTCTCCCTGCTGCTAACCCCCATGTGATCTCTATTTTTGTGATTCTGTTCCTGTTCTAGTTGTTTGCTTAGTTTGTTTTTGTTTTTAGGTTCAGTCGTTGATAGTTGTGAGTTTGTTGCCATTTTACTGTTCATATTTTTGACCATGTTCTTTTTCTTAGATAAGTCCCTTTAACATTTCGTATAATAAGGGCTTGGTGATAATGAACTCATTTAACTTGACCTTATCTGGGAAGCTTTTCAAAAGATTACAAGCCCAAACCATGCTCAGAAGTTCCCTATTTCTTTATCTGTCCTTTTTAGAACTTAAACTTCTAGAACTTATCTGGGAAGCACTTTATTTGTCCTTTCATTCTAAATAATAGCTTTGCTGGACAGAGTAATATTGGACCTTGCCTTTCACAACTTTGAATACTTTTTCCTAGTCCCTTCTTCTCTATTGAGAAACCAGCTGACAATCTTATGGAAACTCCTTTGTAGGTAACTGTCTCCTTTTCTCTTGCTACTTTTAGAACTCTCTTCTTCTCTTTAATCTTGGGTAATGTAATTATGATGTGCCTTGGTGTGTGCTTCCTTTGGTCCAACTTCTTTGGGACTCTCTGAGCTTCCTGGACTTCCTGGAAGTCTATTTCCTTAGTCAGATTAGGGAAGTTCTCTTTCATTATGTTTTCAAATAAGTTTTCAATATTTTGCTCTTCCTCTTCTTCTTCTGGTACCCCTATGATTCGGATGTTGGAATGTTTAAAGTTGTCCTAGAGGTTCCTAAGCCTCTCCTCATTTTTTTGAATTCTCGTTTTTTCATTCTATTCTGGTTGAATGTCCATTTCTTTCTTTTTGTCCAAATTATCTATTTGAGTTCCAGTTTTCTTCCATTCACTGTTGGTTCCCTGTACATTTTCCTATATTGCACTTTGCATAGCCTTCACTTTTTCCTCTATTTTGCGACCATACTCAACCATTTCTGTGAGCATCCTGATTACCAGTATTTTGAACAGTGCATATGATAGGTTAGCTACCTCTTAGTTCTAAGATAGGTCGCTTAGTTCTATTTTTGGAGTTTTGATCTATTCTTTCATTTGGGTCTTTTTTTTTTTTTTTTGGTCTTGGCATTATATAGTAAGTGGCAGAGCCTTAGGTAATCACCAGGGTGGGACAGTCCACTTTGCTGTGCTGTGGTGGTCTATGTGGGGGAGGGGTCTGAGAGAGAACAATGCCCCTTGCTTGGCTCTTGGCTGGCTTTCAGCCACTTCCCCTGCTACCCATAAGCAAATTGGGCTCTTTCGGTGCTGATTCCTGGGTGGGTGGGCTTGTGTATGTTCTGGGACCCTGGGTCTCTCCAACAAACTCTTCTGTGAGGTCGGAAGTTTCTCTCACTGCCAAAACCCCCCACAAGTTTTTACAGCCAGAGGTTTTGAGGCTTTATTTTCCTGTGCTAGAACCCTGGGTCACACAGTCTGTCTTGCTCCCCCATTGTTCTTCCTGTTTTATCTGCACATAAATGTGGGACCACTGGGTCCGCCAGCCGACACCTTGCTGAGAGTCCTCTCCCCCATGGCTGTCCGTCTGCACTGCTCCTACTGGTCTGGATGAATACTTCTTCTTTAACTCCTTGGTTGTCAGACTTCCATACAGTTTGATTTTCTGGAAGTTCTGGTTTTTTTTTGTTTTTAAATTTATTGTTGTCCTTCTTTTAATTGTATGAGGAGGCAAAGCATATCTACCTATGCCTCCATCTTAGCCAGAAGTCTCTCTATATATCAAGGCTAATCTTCATGTTCAAAATAGAAACAGTGAATAGACTGGTGGTTGCCACAAGATAGGATGATGGGGGAGCTGTGGGTGAAAAGGGTGACAGGATTAAGATGGACAAATTTGTAGTTACAAAGTAGTCATAAGGATATAAAGTACAGCATAGGGAATATAGTCAATAATGTTGTAATTATTATGTATGGTACCAGGTCAATAATGGAAATATACAGGGGACCACTCTTTAAAGTATATGATTATCTAACAAACTATATTCTACAAAACTAATACCAACTAATATTGAATGTGAACTGTAATTGAAAAATAAAATTTAAAAAAGAGGAGAGAAAATCAATTGTTATAATTAAAATAAAGAAAGTAAAACAATGAGGCAAAAGACCTTTGAAAACTTTAGTCTCAAAATAAATTGAGAGGAATGTTCGTATTAGAACATTTTGATCTTTTTGGATGTATTTTCTTTCATTCTCTGATAATTAAAAAACTGCATTAACAATTGCAGTGTTCCCTAAATGCTGCAGTTATAACCCAAGCCAAGATTATTTAATTAAAACTCTTAGGAAAAAGCTGCAGGACAGAGCCCATAAAATATCACTGTTTTCTTGATAGGAATGCAGAGCACCCCACAGCCCAGGGGAAATCTGCCCGGGGCACTAGAAGTCTTGACCTGGCTCCACTAAAAGGCTCCAGCAAAATGCCCCGGAGCAACATAGAACTTGAGCATGAAGGGTTTCTTCAAAGGAAGTATATTAAGTGGCAACTCTTTAATTTCATTTTCTCATTCTATTCATGGACTCTAATTTGGGGAAAAGATTCAGCATCCTTTTGAGTAAAAAGGCTCTGGTACTTTTAATAAGGGCAAATATACTTAACCTCTTCAAGCTCAATTTTCTTCTCTGTTGAATAGGAATGAAAATACTTCCTCCCAAAGAAAATGTTTAGGATCTTTCTATGTAGATATAATAAGACAACAATTTGTCCTATAGCTCTTTGAGCAACTATGAGCTTCTCATAAATGTTTTGACAACTTTTCCAACTTCCTGCCAAAGTATATTTTTAAAAATTTTAAAACATGACTATCATGTCAAAGATTTATTTAACTCATTAATGAGGGACCCAGCAGGATGTTAAAGCTGATTCAAAGAGAATTGGAAAAATTCAGTATATAAGTCTGAACAAATTACCACTGGAAGAAGATTGCTACATTTAGATATAAAATGTGTTCACTTGCTACAGGGCAATAAAACTGGTAGAATGGTAAAAAATATAAATAATAGAAAGGGTAACTTTTTGCATTACAATTTCTATCTATTGTTCAGATATCATTTGTAAGTCTATCAGATAAAATCTAAAGTTATCATTTAACTTCAAAAATTATGGGTCCTAATAAATGGCGAATAGTTAACCAAAGGTACTATCTCCTAGAAAAAATACGTTATTCTGGAAAAGACCGGTTATACAATAGTCCTATGACTTTGAAAGGACATGCAATCATTATTTTATCTTATTCCCAAGTTTTGAATATATATTTTAATAATACCGATCTGTTTTTAGTATTTCCTAATGTTCCATTTCTGATTGGTGCATTCGAATTTTTAAAAAATAATTCTTTGTGTTTCTATAAGTCCACCTGTCTCTAACTCTTTTTTCCCATCAGCCATATATTGCCTAATGACATCCTCCGATCTTTCTCCATTTGCTTCCTCTCAAGCCATTATTTGAATCTGCCTTAGTTCTTATGCTTAAGACTGACTTAAACCTAATTGACTATGCACAGCTATTGGTTTCCTTTTAGTATTGAAGATAGGTAATTTCGCTATCCACCTCCCAGCATCTCTATGCTGTGTAAGGGAAATAAGTCTCAAACAGCATTCTTCCATACATCTGAAATCTAAAGCAAGCAAGCATGAAGTTCTATAAATGCAACGAGATTCTGGTTCTCTGTCCTGTTTTCTGCTACACAATCACTGTGTATGAAAATGTCATTCAAGGCAAATGTGCAAAATTCTGTGGCATATATTTTCTAGCTATTTTTCCTTTTATTATCCAATGACCAAAAATCTTTTAAACCATATCCCAAGATCGAGTAGAAATCAAACTTAGGGAGCCATTACTAAGGGTAGAAGGTGTAGACTTTTAAACATTCTCTGTTCATATAAGAGTAGGAATATATCAGTTGTATCGTAGCCCATCCTTGTATCTTGAGCCTCATCACCTCCACCAATGAAAGCCCATATCTTAATAGCCATTTTGCTCACTAACAAGCCAGGGATTTTACCAATGAAAATCCACTCATTCATTATGCTAACTAACACACTTCTATGTTGATCAGAGATAAAGCTAACTGAAGCCTTGTAGATGTCATCTCTGGTGTGTGGTCTTCTGAACACATCTTGACTAACCTCCCTTGGAGTGTCCTCAGTTAGGGAAACTATCCCCACCAGAAAGGTCACATTCATTTACATTACAAGCTCTACACTGGAAATAGTTTGAAATACAATATATTCTGCATCACACCTAGACTTGGCTAGTTTCTAAATGGAGACAGCATAACCTGTCAGCATCTATGGAAGGCAGGGGCGACGTGGTCCTTGCTGCAGTGGGGGCTTCCTGTCTGTAAACTCCAGAACCTGGGACAGTGGCACGACTTCTTAGGGAACATATGTCCCATGTACCCTGGCCACAAGGAATGGAGCAAGGAAACACTCCTGTCTGAGCTTCTCCCAGAGGGTTGGGCTATGGCCCAGGATGAGACCCCTTTGTTCTCAAATTGCCATGGTTATTGGCTACCAGGGAAAATAGGAGGAAGAGAAGTGAGGCGTGCTGATTTATCATAAAGAAAGAATACCTTTTTTACATTGCTAATTTCTGTCAGAGCTTCGGGGGGGGGGGGGGGGGGGACAAAGACCAAAAGCAACTCTGATTTAAATTCAATTGTAATTGTGTCAGATTTTATATTATGGTAAAATCTCAGCCTCCTTACAAGGAGGTTAAATCCCTCGTTGATTCTAAGGGAATTTAGTTCCTCCAAAGATGAGCAAGATGAGACAAAAACATGACCCATTTTTTCCCTCCTCAGAGCCCCAATTTTTTGCTGTATTCTTTCTTCTTCCCACTACTTTAGGAAGTTTGCTCACAGCCGACAGTGCAGAGGCGCGCTCTGGCTGCGTGGGGAGTTCCAAAGCTCCGTGGCCTTCTCCGAGACAAAAGGCCCTGGATTATTTTAGGCAAAGAGAATAGCCTGTTGTGAGTCCCTGGGCACTGCTTATGGTGTGCCCTGGCCAGAACTTTTACCTATTTATGACAATATAATTTCACTGGCTTTGAGAGATGAACTTTATGCCCCCCTCTGTCAGACGGACCCAGAAATATGTCCACCAAGCCAAGATATCATATTTCACTGCTCTGAGCAAACTACAGGGCATATAGACAAGTGGCGGGGGATAGATTTCTATTCTTTCTAGAAGTGAAGGGGTTGCAAAAGCTGCCGAGACTCCCATATTTTGTGGTTATGAAATTTCTGAATCCCTGCAATACCATGATCTGCATGCAAAGGGCTTGTGGGTACTAAGTAAGTGATCATCTAAACAAATGTCCTACTTTCTGAATTATTTTTTTTGCCCTGTGGATGGTAATATGCTGTGTCTGGTTTCAGTGTGTTAACTCTAACCCATGTTTCATCTTGCTTTTTTTTTTTTCATTTTTTTCTCTTTGTATTTATTTCCCAAGTGTTTTATATTTAGTGTAATTTCCAGAGATTTTACATATAAAAGTGATTCCAATGCAAAAAAAAATGAGCCCCTTGAATGCCCCTTCCACTCTGACTAGATCACAATATTTTCCCCAGACTTGCTGATTCCATTCCTTTGCCTGCCTTCACATTTGTGAAACAACCATTATCAGAAATGTGGTGTTTTTATTCTCATGCATGTTTCCATATTTTAATACATAATTTTATATCCATAAATGATAAATACTGCAGGTTTTCAGTTTTATAACTTCTGCATAGTTTCCCTTTGTATGATTTTGCCAGAATGTATCTATTTTCTTAGGATGTTTTCAGTTTTTCACCATTACAAACAATGAGGCAGAAAACATTGTTTTCCGTGTTTCCATGTGTAAGGGTTCTCCAGAGAATTAGGCTACAATGGAATTGCTAAATTTTTGGATATGAATATCTTGAACTTTACTAGAGATTTGCCAAATTGCTCTCCAAAGAGAAATACTGGAGTTCTTTATCTATGCTGAATACTAAAATATTGTTGTTTATATGCACAGCAAATCCACTTTCCAGTCTGTGGCTTGTCTTTTCTTTTTGTTCATGGTGTGTTTTAAAAGCAGTTTTATTTTTAATGTATTCGAAGATGTCAGGTTTTCTTTTGTGCATTTTGTATCTTGTTCTATAAATCTTTTCATTTAAGGTGGTCATGAAAAAGTCACCCTCTCCTTCGTTCTCTGATTCCTTTGTCTGTGTGAGCATTATTTGTGGATTGCCCTAAACTATATGAGCACTGGTTTTTAAGCCATGCTAATCTAGATGCAAGGTTTAGCACTTCTTGATAGTCTCAGAATGCATTAGTGAGCAAGGTGGGTTTTATAGAATCAGCGAAGGAGGAGTTCACATGGAGTCCGCACTGGATAAATAAACTCCTCCTGTTAGATATTTTGAATCTCTCTTTTTGTTAAATCTCTACCTTACCAGCACTTTCAGTAATAGAATCACAGGTATTTTTCTCAGTAATAGAAAAATAACTCTTTGCTTCATTAACAACTTCTGTTTTGCCCTGGCCAGTGTGGCTCAGTCAGTGGAAGCGTTCGTTATATAAACTGAAATGTTGCAGTTTTGATTCCTAGTCAGGGCACATACTTAGCTTGTGGGTTTGGTCTCAGATGGGGGCGCATATGAGAGGCAACTGCTTGAAGTTTCTCTCTCATACCAATGTTTCTCTTCCTCTCTCTCCTTTCCCGTCTCTCTAATCAATAAGCATGTCCTTGGGTGAAGATTAAAACAAAACAAAAACTTTAGCTGTTTTGTCATAAATTATGGGTAGTTTACTAACAAATTAACAGGCACCAAGAAAAGGGTCATCTCAATCACAGTAGGTCTTTCACTTAAAGACATTCTCATAGTCATTTGTTCACTTATTTAAATCCTATTTATCAAGCATTAACTAAGTCTCAAGCATTAAACAAGACACGGTGAAAAAAACAATGTCCTAGGTAGAAACATCCAGGAGGGGTTCTGGGAAGGCTTCTTAGAGGAGGCGGAAGTTAAAGTATGATTGGAAGAATAAAGAAGTAACCATTTCAGGGCATCATTTAACAAGAGTAAATGGCATATGCAAAAGCCAAATGCAAAAAAAAAAAAAAAAGCACTTGGCATGTAGGAAGAACTAAAAGGACGACAATTATGCCTAAAAGGAAATGTTGAAGGAAGACAATGGTATGGAATGTGGACGGGAAGCAATAGGGGTGAAATTATTGCGTCCCTTCTAGGCTTTAATAAAGAGAGGCTAATGGTTTGATTCGTGTTTTTAAACTATAGCATTGGCTGAATCTACTCGACAGATTGTCAGTACGCTGAAGCCGAGGAAGGAAACCAATTAGGAAGCTATTGCTGGGGTCCAGGTGAGATGCAATGATGGCCAAGATTAGTTCTGTAAAGGAAGAGAGGTCGAGACGTGTACCCTAGGGAAAGAAATGACAGGATTTTCTAGGGATACAGTGAGGAAGAAAATGGAGTCAGAGATGGTTCCCTGTATTGTGACATGATTAAAAATGGGACATAAATTGAGATGGTGAGCACTGCCCAGGTATGTTTAGGGTAGGGTATGGGTGCTGGCAGTCGAGTTTTGTCTTGTGCACACCACTTCCAGATGCCTCTAAGGTGTCCACATGGAGATCAAATATCAGCTGGGTCTAGAATTCGGAGAAGAAGTCAATTTGGGAATATCAGCTGGTCAGAAAAGACAGTATTTTTTTTTCTAATTCATGATGGAGAGATAGATATACAGACGGAAAAGAGGAATGAAGGAAGATCCTGTTTTAGTTCCAGCCTAAACTTTAGGTTTCAGTGACCACCAGCCGTGGCCATGAATTTCAGTGCACAGACAGGGGTCTTGGACAGACCGTATTGCAGGAAGCCCGGGAAAAGTCAGAAGAGGACAACTGTCCATTTGGCTACATTTATGGAAACTACTGCACCAGTGTACTTCAAAAGCAATGAGGTTGATTGCATACTTTAAAGAAAAAAAATGAAATTAGACAATATCATTGGAGAGTTGTTGAGAGATATATACCATAAAAATGTGCTGATCCATAAGCAGCAAAATCCATATGCTTGGGGTATGAGCAATATTAACAGTTCCACAACCTCTACTTGAGTTTCTCTTAATATTTTCAAGGTAGATCTGTTGATTACTTCTGTATGATTGTCACGGAACTTGGCACTTCAGTAAATTGGGCTTACTTTTCCTTATTACAGGTAAAATGATGAATAGCTGAGATTTTTGGCTGAATCTTCTATTTGACCATGAACAGATGTATTTGCAGCTTACACTCTGTGTTTATTCTCAGTGCCTAATCCATTTGTTTTTTACCTCAGCTGCGACTTGTAGACAAAATTCTGGGCTCTCTTGTCCAATCGAACTGATCACAAGTATACCTACTTATTAGAAAATACTGGGTGCCTACTATGAACCAACTGCTCTGGTACCCAGGAGAGTCACCAGAAAACTAGGTCATCATTTTTGATTTCAAGAACTTACACTCTGAAAAGGAAACCAGTTTGTAATTACCTACATACCCTCTAAGATCCCATGGAAAAATGGTTAACATAGATTTAAAAAATGCCGAGTCACTTCCAGGTAACGATGACCACATAGCATGAGTTTACAAATATCCTTAATGAAATAAATGAAACTAGTAAAAACAGGCAAGTAAACAAAAAGTGGATCACCAATGAAACAATATAAGAAATAGAAATAATTGAATGCCCTATATTTCCCCAAGCAGCAGCCAAGAAAAGAACCGAAGGATTACAGTGTGACATGACATGTCTCTGAACCACAGCTCCAAATCTTAAAAGCAATACTAATGAGTATATTCTTCAAGGTGGGCTAAGTGTTGAAAGATGCGATGTTAAAACCTTAGGGTTGAACATACTGCAAGTTTCTTTCTCCTTCATTATGTAACAGATGGTTCTACCTTAAGGGATGGCTCCTGGTTCTTTCCATCTATGGATCTTCCATTGGGCAGCTGCGGCAAAGACTGGGTATGAGGGAGCAGACAGCTACCAATGAATCATCACGCTCATCTATGTGTGGAGGGAACTGTGTGTTTCCTAACCCCAAGGACAGCACTGAAGCTGGCAGGGAGTGGTGGCAAGGATTGGGAAACCCCAGACTCTAACATTTCTCACTTCTATTGTTGTTTTGTGAAACTTCTCTCTCTCTGCAGTCTTCGCATGTTTTCAGTCTACACGGAAGAATATGTTTTATGTCCTTCCTCCAGCCACAAGTAGTTAGCTGGCTCTCTGTCACAGTTCCAAATTTCCGGGAGAAAAATCTGATAGACTCAGTTTATGTGATGCCCAATTATCTCGGGCCCATCGGCCACAGAAGAGGCATAAAGTCATACAGCAATAATAGTTAATAAATTCTGAGTGTGAATTGGATGTCAGACACTGTGATGCCAAGTTATATGGGGCATCTCATACAACCTTCACATAGGAGAGTGCCCTATTTATTATTATTATTTTTTTAATCCTCACCTGAGGATATGTTTTATTGATTTCAGAGAGAGAGAAACATTGATTGGTTGTCTCCAGTACATGCCCAGCTAGGGTTCAGACCCCAAACCTAGGTATGTGCCCTGACTGGGGATCGAACACACAATGTTTGTGGGGCATGGGACATTGCAATGCTCCAACCAGCTGAGCCACCCGGCCAGGGCAGTATTGTCATTATTTCAAATGGATGATGACACAGAGACTCGGAAAATTTGAATCACTTGTCCAATGTCACAAGAATGTTTCAGAGCCAAGTGTCAAATCCAGGTGGCTAGCTCCAAAATCTGTCCTCAGCCTTTGGGCTATTTATTCCCATTACACCCAGGAGCCAGTTACCAAAGAACAGAGGATGATGGTCTGGATTGGACAGATCCCCTAAAATGTAAATGTTATTTCTCTACAAACTTCTTTGGGATAGAGTCTCAAAAGTAGACTCTGAGATCACTGGCCATACTGCCCAATGGCTTTCCTGAAAATTTGCCCCGATGTAGAGAAGAGTATGAAAGTGCTTCTCCATCACATTACTGCCAACATCGAGCACGAAAATTGTATTTTATCTTTGCCAGTTGAACAGGGAGATAGAGTAGGAAGAATTATTCTGAGCGGGAGATTGGGGAAACCCTTACAGAAGAGGTCAGCGAGGACAAAGCAGCAGCAAAGCAGAAAGGCCTGGAAGTCCATGGGCTATTTGCAGAAGGGAGGGCAGTCTGGGTGGCTTAAAAATAGTGTCAAGAATTGTATTTAGCAATCCTTCTAGAGAACCATGAAAGCCAGGGTGAAATACCAATGACCTTGTTAAAAACATTTGAGACATGAGAGGTGATATTTTTCTAAAAGAAATTAGCCCTAAATAATCGTGTGAGATTTTTGCCTATGGGGCTACGGGCACACACATTTAAGTGCAGATACACCCTCTGCCTCACCGCCACCCCTCCCCTCCATACAATCATTTTCATATACACACCCATCTTGTTCAAAAAACGCTGAGAGGGTTCATATAGGGTTGCCTGTAGTAGGGTAAAACACATTCACTAATGAGATGACAGGTGTGAGGGCTTTTCAGCTTTGAAATGCATTGACTAGAGACATTTGCATTCTATGAGAAATCTATGCTAATATAACATTCACACTCAGAGGGGAAGTTTAAATTGCAAATTTTGAAAAGCTTGAAGTCAGTAAACAATATTTTGGGGAGACGGGTGGTAGTGCCAAGGCAATTTCAGGGAGGACGTCTGGTAGGGAGGGACGTCAGGCATGAACTTACCTGGAGCTGAAATCACCTGGGAATCCTGGGACTGGTGGTGAATTCTGTTCACCTCTGACAGTGGATCGTCAACTGTACAGTGCATTACAATCACCTGCAAGGCTTGTAAAACCCAATTGCTACTGTCCCTCCCCACCAGAGCTTCGCACTCAGAAGGCTTGGGGTTCGGTTGAGCATTTGCATTTCAAAAAGTTCCCTGTCCCAGAGACTATGCTTTGAGAATGTATGCTCTAAGAAAAATCCTAATGCTATATTTGCTCGTCAACATGGTTGGAAGAGAATAACTAAATGATAATCATTAAAGATTCCGCCTAACTGAGACTGGATAATGTTTCTCCATAGCTTTGAAAGGTTCCTTTATGTCTTGGAAGAACCTGATGGCAGAAAGGAGCAGGGCTGGGAAATACAAAGATTTCCCTCCTGCTCTGGGGAACTGGCCCTGTCCCCCAAGTCCTTCCTGTTCCTTGGAGCTGCCAGTTTGGAGGAGAGAAATGCGATGTCTCCCAGGCTGCTGCAGCTGCTGCTGAGAGCGGCTCATTACCAGTGTTCCCTGGCGGCTTCAAAGCCAGCCAGCCGCTCACCCTGGGTGATGATGTCAGCATTCCCCGCTCCATCACACCTGGCTGAAGGAATCAGATAAGCTCCAAGGGAAGAGGCCCAAGGAACAGCACAGTCTTGACAGGTGAACCAAAGGCCCTTTTGTTTTCTGGGCTGGGGCCGGCTGCCAGGTTGGTGGATTTCATTCAGTCAGCTGGCTGGTACACCTCTCTGCTTGTCAATTTTCCCCCAAAAGAAATCATGTGTGATTTGCAAAGTTGCCCCTGAGCACATGGGGCTTTAATGTGAGACTGACATTGAGTTAGTATTGGGGAGGCCTCTCCCTACTTTGGCGGGAAGGCACCTACTGGAGTGGGACTCATTAGGACAGGCAAGGTGCTCACTTGGTAGTGACCAAGTCCTGCCTGGGCCATTTTGGTGGCATTCCTGAGCAGCGCTCCTCCAGGTGCCGTGTGGGCTGAGTGTGTTCCTGAGGAGGGGCCCTGCACACCTTTGTGTCCAGTCCCTGCAGCCAGGTGACTCACCTGACTGATACTCCTCTCCTTGGGGACCCCAGTGGTTTTACTCCCACCAGATTGCTGCTCTGTCTTCTGGTGGAACTCACAGTGTTATCCTTGGGAGTTATCTTTAAAGCCAATGTGACAAGGTTCTTGATACCTGGAGGCTTTTCAGCCAATCCTACTAATTTGGGATCAGCCACAGTGGCAATGGGTTACCTTGAGCGTCTGACATTCTTTCTTGCCCTGTGGTTTGTTGGGTGTAAGCGGATGGGGTGGCAGGGAGACTTCCTCTCTGGATATGATTTATTAGTGGGCTAAAAACTTTGTAAAAGGGACTTTTTTAAAATAAAATATTATTACAATTGTTTCTCTGGGCTAGAGAATTCTCTTAACAATATTCTCCTTAGAAGGGATAGGGGCTAGGTCATATGTCCTTTCTGTAGTACAGGACTGAGAAGTGACCCTGGGGACATACCCCAAGTTTTCTGGACAAGCAGCCAGCCCAGGGTCTGTCTTTTCCCAGCAGGCAGGGCCCACCCCAAGCTTGGCTTCCTGCAGGACTGGGGCTTCTCCTGTTGTGAGAACTGCAACTTTCTGAGGGCCTCCAGGAGCTGGGAAGATGTTGCTCCCAAACATCCTCTGTACAGAGCTGGCACCCAAATCTAGACCAACTGGTAACACTGGCCTGATTGTCCCTCAGGGACAGAATCACCCTTATGCTTGGTCTGTGACAAGATTTCTCAACCTCGATGTTACTCACAGATTGGCCCAGACAACCCTTTGATGTGGAAGGCTGTCCTAAGCATTGTAGGATGTTTAGTAGCATCCGTGGCCTTAGTCCAGTAGATGCCAGTAGCAACCCTCATCTCCAGTTGCGACAATGAAAAATGTCACCATATATTATCAACAGTCCCCAGGGCCTTGAAGTGGTCTCTGATTTAGAACCATTGATCTGTCAGAATGGGAGATGCAGCATGGTGGGGAACACTTTACTGGGACAAAAATCCATCACTGCATGACCAGGTGATTGCTCCTGACCCAGTTCTCCACCTCCATAGGGAGAGGGGAGGATGGGGCCTTGTGTCTTCTCTTCTCTTGCTGACCCCATGCCTTGGTTCTGATTTGTTCAAAAGCAGAGTCAAAGACGTGGGCTCAAGTTGTTCAGTTGGGAGAACAAGAAAACACATGTGAGGAAAGTGAAAGTGGACACAGGGGAAAGCAAATAAAATGTATGTTGATGAGTAGGTTAACTGCTGTGGATATATGAGGCTCAATGCTTTTGGAACCTTCTGACAAACAATGTAGAATACACTTCAAAAGTGTCCTTCCAAAGAACAGAGAATTGGGCATTTGTCCACTCCCATCCTCCAATGGGAAGAGGCTGTCCCTGAGGACATTAACTTCCTTGTACTTTCTGGATGCACCTACTTGCTACCTAGTAAGTTCATGTGCTTCTGGGGGAAAGCCCTCAGGCAGAGTTGATGAGTGATGACAGGTGCTTAAGGTAGGAAGCTCTTGAGATGCTAGAAACTCTGTACTGTAGCTGTAGGCAAACTCAGGTATGATGGGTGTGGACCTTAATAGCATCTTCAGTATTCTGTCTTTCTGAGATTCTTCTTTCCTCAGTAAAGTCTGGTTTTCAACCCATAGCATATAATATTGAGGAATTTGTCCCAAATCCTGGTCCATGACAAGTAGGATACACCAAGGACCCGACTTCTAGAATATTTGCTAATTGCCATTCTGTGGGGCTAGGGAGATAGCTTCCTGAATAGAACTGGTTAAAGATACCAAAAAAACAAGTAGCAGAAGTTGGGGAAAAGAGTAGCTGAGTACTTTATGAAAATACCAGGGCATCTGAAGGTCTGTTTTGCTGATGGCCCCAAAGGTGTTAAAATTAAATGTTTGTCCCTTTCCCTGTTATCTGTATTTACAGGGGCTCATGATTTATAAGGGACATGCACATGGCAGAAGAGCAAGTGGCACATTCCTAGCACTTAGCATGCAGACAGCATGCTTCCTAGATACTCTGATTTCCAGCAAGTCTGATGAAAGATGGGAATTAGAGTTATTGCTGTCTTCTGTGAATAAGGAAATTGAGATGCAGTGTGGAGGGTCTATAGGGATTTCAAAGACCTTCAGTGGTGCGATGAGAGGCCACAATAGCCCAGGATTATTGCTCTTGCTTGTGGGTGGACAGGTTTGAATGCCAAGCTGAGGGGTATGGATTAGATATGACAAGCCACAGGAAGCTTCCGAGGCTTGCCTAGTGTGGAAGTGACATGATGAAAATGGTGATGGAGAGCTTCTTTAAGCTGCTGGAGGACAGCTGTTTGAGTGACTGCCCATAGAAACTCTTGAAGTAAGGAGAGAGTGGAAGGGGAGAGACTAGTCAAGAAGCTGCTACAATAATGCAAGGATAAGATGGTAAAGATTGTGGAGTCAAATCTGAATCCTGATAGGAAATTTTAATCTCCTAGCAGCCCTTTCTAGATCTAAAAATAGTGAAGCAATATTTGACTGTCCTGATATTAATGTAGAAAGTGTTCTCTGAGAAGTCATGGAATCATCTAATATTGTAGCTGGGGAGAGGTCCCATACTCCCCGGATGGCTAATTTAGATGTCTAGAGTCCAGGGGGTAAATAGTGTGTGAAGCAGGTATGATTTTAATTCACGTAACTATGCAGTATGGGCATGGAGTGTCAAGCACTGTGAAGTGGTGTGCTGGAACCACAGTGGTATAAGCTTGTACCATGGAATGCCTGTACCATCTCATGAGAACCCATGGTTAAAATTCCTAGGACATGTGCATGTTGGTTGATGTAGCAGTGGTAGCTTGAAATCAACATAGAGGAGTAGCTACACCATGGAAACTGGCAATGATAGCAGGTCAGGGCTGCATCTCTCCCAACAGCTGGCTGTTAAACATTTTACCACAGGGACACCACTGGCCCTGTGGCAAACCAGAGCATATGTGCCCAGGCTCAAGTGGATAGCTGCTACTTGACTTCAGCCTCCGAGGCCTCAGCGGCCTGATGAAATCATTTTTTCCAGCTGTTCTAATTTTTCAAGAGTCGAACACCTTCATTTTCCACGATGTAATGCAAGCCTCGGTGGCTGTGGCACTTTTGAGGAAAGGCAGGGAGGTTGGCATAGAGGGGCTGAGGGAACAGATATATCAGTCAGACTGTATGTTATTAAAAGCAGTTTTCCATTCTCTGTTCATTACTCTAAGAGAATTAAACAAATGACTCTCCTCAAATAGGACTAAACAAAGAGGCCATGGCTTTCTTCTTCAGTCTAACCAAGTAACACTTTTTCCATAGTATTATTGGGTTAGTTGTGCAGAGCCAAAGAACTAATGAAAAGTAGTCAGGGACTAGCAAGTAACTGAGGGTTATCTCCTACTTCAAATACTCAGTTATTTTCACTGAAGAGCAAATCTAAGCAAACGAAACACTATACAGTTTAACTGTTGGGTGGGCCATCACATTTCTTGAATTTCTCCTCTATCCGTGGAAACAAATGGGCAATTTTTGTGATTCCCCTTAACTTAAATCCCGAAAGACAATTTTGCGTGGCTGACATGGATGGCTTAGCACTTATAATGCCTCCATACTATGTCAATAGATTAATGGATTGTGCTCTCTTAGATCTATATTTTTTCAATATTCAGAACTGCTTGTCATTCTAGACAACTCACAAGCGAGTGGGGAAAGATTCTAAATTTAGCTAATTTTATAAGAAAGGATGTAAAGTATACTTCAGCAGCCACATACATGCTGAATCGCAAAAGAAAGCTCTCCTAATTGGCCATTGTGCGTGTGGAAGGTCCTGGGGAAAAATAACAATTAAGTTAAAAGCTACCTTTGCATCATAAATCTAAGTACCTTGAAAAGGATGACTTATTTTAACTTAATTGCAGAGACTTTTTTGTGATACAGAATTTGGAAAGACTTTATTTTTTGTTTAAACATGGAGGATGATATAAGCAAGTAGTTAAATCTTTTCCTTTACTTGGGAACTTTAATTAAGTTTTGTGTGTTCTATAACCTTGTCAGACCTTGGGGCTGGCTGGGTCTTAAAATAAGTTTTATGGTCTTGTTGACCTTCACTTACCTTAGAAATAGAAGCAAGTCAAATTCTTCTTCCTCAAAGTGAAAGTAGAAATGGTCTGTACTTTTTGTAATACTGCAGACTTATTTAACTGAAGACATGGGATTTAGTACTATTTTTTTAGTACTCTTCAATTGTTCCTTATCTTTCCAGTATTAGAAGTTCTGTTCTTTCGAGAACCAGTTTATTGCTGGAGGTCATCAGAAAGGGAGCTATTTTATTGACTGGAAACTGTGACCAGAGCCACAGTATTTATGGATCAGATGAAGTCAAGCCTTAAAGGAATCCTTCAAGTTCTTCCTTGGGTCTCTTCTCCCCTGAGCACATAGAACAATTGTAGTTCATAGACCCTGTGTGGTAGGTCAGGGCCCTATGAGCAGTTCTAACTATTGAGTTGTGAACAGAGAAGCAACATGGCACTTCTGGACTGGGGCGTCTAACTGTTAATGGTGCTAGGGCTTCTGGAACACGGGGTGTCCCTCAGGGTTGCTGGTTACTGACTGATTCCATTCAGATGTGCCCTGATCTACCAGCCAGGACTTGAGGGAGTGGCTCTGCTGCTGAGTGCCTCCATCCCCCTCCTCCTCTGGTGACTCACAGTGGATGTGTAGTGTTAAGGAGAAATGAACTATTTTTATTTTGAGCCACTGAGATTTGGGGGTTATTTGTTATTGCTGCATAGCTTGTTCTGTCCTGAGTGATGTACACAGACACACAGGAGGGCTGTGATTCTGAGAAAAGTGACTCAGAGTGGAAGTACCTGCTACCTGCATGCTTTGCTATGTTCACGGTCGTCTGATGACTGAGGCACAAGAGCTCGGAGAACATCCATCATGCAGGATGCTGACTGCCAGTTCCAATCACCACCACCAACACCCTCATCCTCACCGTGATTTTCTTTTTCAGTTTTTTCAAATTAGCATTTGAGCTAAGAACTTAGGAGCCAGAAGAGGCCAGCATGCCTGTGTTTGGACTGGGGTTTTCAAGTTAGAATAGCAAATGCAAAGTCCCAGAGGTGAGAAAGAGCTCGATCTGTTAATCTCTATGGAGGGTGAGAAGTTTGCTGTAGCGAACGAATATTGCTGTGATTCCGTTTCCGGCACAGCGCACTCAGAGTTGACCGGGGTGGCTCTGAGCGGCCCCCTTCTGAACGTTGCTCTCCACCCTGGGAGGCAGCAGGGACAGAAGGTTGTAACCTTCCCTGCTCCTCACTATGGAGGGCAGCCCACAGTGAATTACTAAGGGGAGCCAAAAGCTGGCCTCTTTGCTTCTAGACAAGGTGATTCTGTTTTGTAGCTTATGTTCCAGAGCTTCTGCTCACCCCCCAGTTAAGCAAAAGCTGGACTCTACCTGAAATCCCATCCCTGATTAGTTAGCCTCTTTCTCTTTTCTATCCTGCTTCCTTCATTATATTTCTTTGGCCAATCATATGCACCTAGCTCTCTGCCTAAGGCTCTGCATCTTGAAAACTCAACCGAAGCAAGTACTATGGTAGGAAAGGGTCCTATGGGCAAGATATGTGGGGAAACAGTGCATGGTGTTAACTACTCTTGGAAGTACCTTATGACTAATAGGGATCAAATCTTCCTGAAGGCCTGTAACAGGGAAATTGGCTTAACCTCACATAACCTATGCTGCTGGAATGTTAAGCTCAGGAGTCTGCACATTAGACCTCTGCTTTGCAGATATTACTTCTGTGATCTTGGGCAAGGTACCTGATCCTGCTGGCCTCCCCATCCTCTCAGTAAAATGGGACTATGTCCATTGTTGACAAAAGCTGCATGCATATATTTATCCACTTTGGAAAACAGTTTGCCAGTTTCTTATAAAGATGAACTTATGAGTCACGAATTCACCTAGGTTTCTACCCTTAAAGGTAACTGACAATCTATGTTCCCACAAAGACAGACACACAAGTGGTCATAGCCCTGTTATTTATAACAGCACAGAATGGAAACCACGCAAGTATCCATCCACTGCGGTGTAACGATATGATGAATTATTATTCAGCAGTAAAAAGATAAGAGCTACTGATACATGGTCTAGCGTGGGCCTCAAAAGCATGAGTCTACATGAAGGAAGACAAGCATAGAAGACCACATAGTGTAGGATCCTATTTTTATGGAACTTCCTGATCAGAGGTTGCTTGGATTTTGGCGTGGTATTGGGGGTTGACTGAAAAGGGGCATGAAGGAACTTTCGGGGGTGATGTAAACATTCAGACATTGGATTGTGGAGATAATTGTATAACTGTATAAATTTACTAAACATCATTTGAGCTGTGTATACACCATGGCTGGATTTTATGGTATATTTGCTCTACCTCATTATAGCTGCTAGAAAAAAAAAACCTTGAGAATGCGGGTGTTTGTGTATTTTCTTACTCTGACATCCCTGAAATTATTTTCTGTAAATATCAACATCTATTCTTAATAAATGAAAAGACAAGTTCTGTCTATGGGATAATAAAAAATGGGGGCTATAATCATTACCTCTGGGGGTGCTGTGAGAATCACAGGAAATAATGCATGTTAGCTATTATTATCATTATTATTATTATTATTTGTAGTTGAGGCAACTTTTTCACACTTATTTTTAGAAGCAAACATTTTTTTTGAATACTCGATAATGGGATAAAGTTTGGGATCTGTTATATAAAACATTTTGTCCATTTTTTTAAACACTAGTTACTTTTTTTCTTTTTCTTATAACTTGACTAGGGCATATTTAATTTGAGAAAAACTTTTTCCCCCCTGTGTGTAGTCCTCTTGCTAACCCTGGTGTCTTCTGAGGACTTCAGATGCCATAAAATGTCGACTTCTGGGTTCTAGCAAGGACACGGAATTCTATAACTGGCATTACACTCTGATAAAATTCATATTATTTTTGAGAAATTGAATACCATGTGCTGGGCCAAATATCTCTGAAAAACCAATACATATATTCCCTTTATACTTCTTTGACATTAGACACACAGAAAATCCCACCTAGATGACCTTGTGTTTTGAAAGGCAAATACATCAGCTGGTGTGCTGTGTTCGGCTCAGCCGGAAATGATTGTGAATTTTGCCCTCAGAAAGGCAGATTACCAAAGTACATTAGCGTTTTGGGCATGTGCAGTATAGGCCAATTTGGCCCAATTTAAGCCGCCAGAGCAAGATTGCACCCAAACAGAAGTGCTTGTAGAAATGAATTGACAACTCCAGTAGTTTTAAATCAATGCATGCTGGGCAATCAGACTCCCTTATCGCTCCCCAAAATGACCTGCTTAAAGAAAATTGAAGCACTGTTAGAGCTGAGATAGCTGTGCAATCCACATGCTCAAAGTGGTGATCACCTTCAAATTTCAGCACTTAATTTAAGAGCTCCAATAATTTTAAATTGCTATGTGCTGCACAGAGTGACAGACGGGTACCAGAGTGCGCCAGTATTTTTTAAAACACTTCAGTGTTCAGGGTAATATATTTCCACGAAAAAGGTTCAGAGCAAGTTGAAGCAAATTTCCAAATTAGCAGTGAGAAATCAAGAGAGACACGGCAACAAACTTCAGGTTGGTTTCCTTTTTTTCTCCTCCCACCTTCACCCCACCCACCAGCCCTGAGAAGCCTTGTCACTCATCTTTCCTTTGGATTGGAAAACCTTAGGGACTTGTCAGGAGCTAAAAATAAGTCCGTTGCTTTAAGTATGGAACCCCCTGGTGAAGCCACACTTGGCAGGAGAACATGTCTGTAGCAGGGAAAACGGCCCGCGGAGCCAAAGGAAGAGGGCCAGCTTGTGTGTTCAGGGCTCTGGAACCCCCGCTGGAGGTCAACAGAGCAGCCCCAGGGGAGGCAGCTGGCCCCGGGGTAGTGAGATGTAGGGGGTATGACCCGTGACCCGGATGGCTCAGGGAACCAGAGGCTGTGTGTGGAAATGCCTGTGTCCAGACCTCGCTGCAGGTCAAGGCCTTCACCTCGCCCCCCCCCCCGCCCCCCCTTCCACTCACTGAGTCCCACCCCCAATTCCTGCCCATCTTCCTCCTCCTAGCTCTTTCTCTTCTTTCCCGGATGACATGTTTCCCTGCACTGTCCCCTAGTATCTAAATTACCCATTACAGTTCAGCGCTTCTCCCTTCCTTTCATCCTCTTCACTTTATCTCTATCCAGCCCATCCCCGCAATGTTCTTCCTCTTCGTAATAGTGTCCATTTACAAGCTGCAATTGGATTCATAGTCAACAGCCTCCTTTAAGCTCTATTTATGTACGTATTTATTTATATTTTTAATTGTATTTTTTCATTACCATTTAGTCTCCTTATACTCCTGGCCCCTGCAATCATCACACTGTTGTCCATATCCATGAGTCCTTTTTCCTTTTTGCTCAGTCCCTCCACCCCTTACCTTACCCTTCTTAGCTATCAGCCTGCTTTCTATCTATGAGTCTGTCTCTATTTTGCTTGTTAGTTCAGTTTGTTCATTAGATTACACATATGAATGAAATATATGGTACTTGTCTTTCTCGAACTGGCTTATTTCACTTAGCATAATGTTTTTTAGGTCCAGCCATCCTGTTGCAGAGGGTAAAATTTTCTTCTTTTTTTATGGCAGAGTAGTATTCCATTGTGTAAATGTCTGATATTTGTTTTATCCACTCATCTATGGATGGACACTGAGGCTGCTTCCATGTCTTGGTGATGATAAATAATGCTGTGAGGAAGGGGTGCTTATATTCTTTTGGATTAGTGTTCCAGGTTTCTTTGGATATATGCCCAGAAGTGGGATCACTGGGTCAAACTGCAGATACATTTTAAATTTTTTGAGTTATCTCCAGCCTGCTTTCCACAGTGGCTGCACATAAGTGGAAGCACATACCCTGCGTGTTTATGGATGGGAAGAATGAACATAATTAAGATGTCCATACTGCCCAAAGCAATCTATAGATTCAGTGCAATTCCTATCAAGACTCTAATGACATATTTCAAAGAACTAGAACAAATATTTCAAACATTTCTATGGAACCACAAAAGCCCCCACATAGCAACAGTGATACTCAGAAAGAAGAACAAAGTTGAGGAGTTACACTACCTAATATCAAACTATACTACATGGCCATAGTAATCAAAACAGCATGGTACTGGCATAAAAACGGACTCATAGATCAATGGAACAGAATAGACAGCTCAGAAGTTAACCCACAACTTTATAGTCAATATTTGACAGAGGAAACAAGCACATACAATGGGCTAAAGATAGTTTATTCAATAAATGGTGTTGGGAAAACTGGACAGATATGTGAAGAAAAATGAAACCAGACCACCTTCTTAAACCACACACAATATTAAATTCAAAATGGATTAAAGATTTAAATGTTAGACCCCAAACCATAACAACTGTAGAAGAAAACATAGGCAGCAAAATCCCAGCTATTGCTCATAAACTCTTAAAAGAGTTTAATAAATCTAAAGGCTTTTAAAAATCCATTTTATTTTGCTATATTTACATACAATAAACTGTACTTACTTTAGATATACATTTTTCTTTTTTTGACAAGTGTGTACATCCATGCAACTGCCACTATTATCAAGATGTAGAATATTTGGCACCTTAACATGTTCCTTCAGGCCCCTTTGGGGTCAGCCCCTCTGATCCTGGCCTTAGGAAGCCACCAATCTCTTTCCTGTCACTGCAGAGTAATTGTGCCCGATTCATCACCAATGAAATATCGATAATAACATCTACCTTCACTGTTGTCTTGAGGATGGTTGGGACTTGGTAGGTATTTCCCAGTACCTCTACCGGAAAGGAGAGGACCTGCCAATACCTTTTCCTGAGAGCCTGAAATAGCATCCTACAGGCCTTTTTCTTGAAGTTTTATAAGTTTAAAATTTTATGCATTTTCTCCTTTTACTCCATTTATAGCTATGTTTGTTGTAATTTAAAGATTACTTTTCAAATTCCTTGCCACCCGGTAGAAATAGTGCTCTTGGACGAGGTGCTATATTTACTCTGTGGTTTCCAGCAGATTCTAACACACTGACATTCTCCCTACAGTCAGGAGCTGTCTTGGCTTGGGGAGCCATCTAAAATGTTCCTCTAGCCAGTCCTGCCTCACTCTCATCAAGTTCAATCATGAATAAGGCCTTGTCTAGCAATGTGGGATGTCCCAAAACAGTCCTAGGGGAGGAACAGAGCTTGAGAAAGCTTTCACTTGGTGATATACATAGAAGGCTGGGGGAACCTCTTTCACAGGACTTGCATGTCTAGGGGCACCTCTGCATGTGGAATTCTTGCCTTTTCATTTTTAGAGCTTGTTCAAATATAATTATTATGAGGCCACATTTATTATAATTCTATGTATAATAGAAGGCACAGTCCCAGGTGTACCATTCCTGTTTGTATTTAATTTACAAAGGGATTTTGCAAAATAGTCACTAATATCTTCATTTTGATGTTGGAAAAATTGAGACCCTGAGAGGTATTTAAGCAAGTTACTTAAATTTGTACATGGTCCCATGGCAAGTAAGTGGGAAACACTGGAACCACAGCCACGTCTAACTCCAGACTCACCCATTAGCAGCAGCTCTGAATTGAGAAACATCTAGAATTTGAATGGTGAAAAGTCTAGAGAACTCTTATCTCAGATTTAGTGGTCTTCACCTTGTGGAATGAGGTGCTTTTGCCTGGAGTCTTTAATGATGCAGCGTCTGACTGGGTGTGCATGTGTGCTGGTGTGTCTGTGTGTGTTCTGTGTATATGTGTGTTTGTGAGTGTGGAACACCCCTTCCATTCATTATCCCCCATCCCCACTTTATCTCCCTCTCCCTCCATGGTTCAGAACCAGAAAGGATGGTTTTCTCTGGGAACTCAGATTTTGGGGAGGACAGATTGCTTTGATCTTCTATCTATAAGGAAAGGACCCCAGAAGGGAAATTGGTGAATGATAAACCATGGAGCTGGGCTGGAGGGCATCAGTCAAGCTGGTTGGCCTGAACGCCAATGAAGCGGGCTGTGGGGATAATGGATTCCAGGTCCAGCAGGGATGGGGTAGGTAATACTCCTTAATTTGAGAGGCTCTTATTTTGTTTCAGGCACATGGCACAGAAGTAGACAGGGCCTGGCTTCTGTGGGATGTGGGGGTGAGGCCACAATATATCCTTGGTTCTGGGAAGGAGCCGGTTAGGAAAGGAAGCTGCCTCCTATCTCCCCAGAAGCCCCCTCTGAGCCCCAAGGAGGGAGGGTGACTTTTCATTTGGAACAATGCTAATGGAGTCATTCGGGTCAGTGTCTTGGAGATAAAATCTGTCACTCCCTTCTGCAGGCTCATTATTTCTACCTTCGGGCTGCAAGGAGACAGCAGAACACTAGAGGGTTGAGCTCTTTCCTCTTAGGGCTGACTCTCAGTACGCACACACACATATAAGTGGCCATGGTCTTAAAGGTGTAATCAATTGTGGGCAAAGCTCTCATCTAAAACGAAGGTACAGCAGTGTTTACATTCCTTGCATAAATGTTATTGTGCTGAAACTCCACTCCCAATCCACTCATGGATATGCTTCTGTATTGCACTTAACCACAATATGGATGCACTGCACACGGGGCTGGACTCAGCCTGGAATTACAACCCACATAGTTCTAGTTGTTCAGTAATTTAGACAGAAGAGTGGCATTGTGTTGACTTGGCAATTTAAAATTATGCTAAAGCAGGATTTTGCCAGCTGGATCCTTGACCTCGTTCAGTAACACACTTGACTCTGTGCAACAGGGAGCCACTAATCCATGAGGTTTCAGAAAGTGAAGTGCTTTTAAAATTTTTTTAATGAAGGCAGAATTTTCCAGAAGCCTGTAAATAGTCACTGATCAAGAGACAAAAACTTCAGGATGGGTGGGGAGGCTGGCGTTATTGAACCAGTTTTAGCAGTGTTAGCAACGTGAACTTGACAAGAGAAGGGAGCATAGACAAGCTCGGCTCTCATTCGAAGGCAAGAGGCCATCCTCATGTAACAGGAAAAGCAGGGGCATGTATTCTGGGCTTTTTCCTTCACTGCTTAACATTACATGGTTCAGTTCTGCACCCTCCTGTCTAATAGCCCAGGGAAATATTGGCATTTATGTGCCCTGTCCTGAGGTCTCTACTTTTTTCTTTTTTGCAACCACCTTACCTCAAATACCCGAAGGGTTTCCTGGGCACAGACTGACTGGGGACTCCAGTGAATTGAAGAACAAGAGGGAAGAGGTTTGTTTTGTGTAGTGTAAGTCCTCGTGATCGATCACACAGTTGCTTTTCAATGACCACTGTGCCTCCACACTCTTCCCCTCAACCGGAACTGGTTTTTATAACATAAGAATCTGGACTTTTAGTTGCCACATCTCCCCAATTTTCATGCTGGTTTGTAATGTATATTTTCCCAATATTTAAACATAGGCCACTGGACTAACCAATGACCTAAAACAAATACTGGGAAGACCAGAGAAATTGCCTCGGTGAGCCAATCAGGGCTACTGGACACTAGTTTTGATGTCTGGTCTCCACTCTTGGGGCCCATGATTAACTCCTTCTCTGAATGAGGTGAGAGAACCTCTGTCTTGCCCCCTCTGGTAAGGGGCTGTTGTAGGTGGTGAGGACACTGCACTTGGCATTTGGGTTTGTTTTTTGCCAGGTCAGGCTTTGGTACCTTGCAGCTGAATGATCCTAGGTGAGTCTTTTCTGCACTCTCACTGGGCTGTGCCATCTGTGCAATGTGAATGAGTAGTAGTCTGGCCCCCTCGTTGGTATTCTTGTTGGATTTAATACAGAATGGATATTAACATGCAACACTTTAACACCACAGAGGAAAGCAACCTTGGGGTGGTGGTCTGAGGGTGGGGTTTTGTCCTTTTGAACATGTAACTAACCAGTGGTGAGATCTGAGCAAGTTGTATGATCCTTCTGGATTTCTCATCTGTACAGAGCAGGTTTTCTTAGGGGTGACAGTGGAGCAAATAAGAGAAGGCAGACCAGAAGTCCAGGTAACACACTGTCAGTAATGTAACCCTTGCTCCTCAGTGTGGTCTGGCAGCATCAGCATCTCTCTGAACTTGTTAGAAATGCAGAGTCTCAGGCCTCGCTTCAGACCCGCTGAATGAGAATCTATTCCCCAGGTGATTTGTTAGCATGTTGGAGTTTCAGAAGCTTTGACTTAGTCCAGGGCTACTCAAAATGTGGTCCTGGATGAGCACTATTATCATCTGGGAGCTTGTTAGAAGAGCGGCCCCAACTTTCTGCTTTCCCCACCCCCACCAACCCATTGAATAAGCAATCTGGGCATGGGAATCAGGAATCTGTGGTTCAACAAAATCTGTGGTTCAGGTTACCTTGGTGCACTATGTATTTAACCTTTTTGATGTTCAATTACCTCCTTATTTTCAATGTAATTGCAATAATGATACCATTAGGATGTTTTAAGGATGAAAAATATGGTATACTATAACAGTAGAGTGTAATGCAATTGGATATGATATAGTAGAATGTAATGCACTATAATATATTATAATATGTATGTGTAGAGAGAAAAGAGTCATATATAATGAGGAGGACTTGATAAATTGCGTGCAGTGAAGAGTGAACAAGAATTTGGAAACAAGGTAATCCATAAGGGTTCTGTATCAGTTCTGGTACTTTGGTTTTAAGCCAAAAAACCTAACCCTGACTAACTTAAGCAAAATGGAATTTATTGGAAGGATAATAGGGTAGGTCTTAGAATTAAATTTAAAAGAAAAAAAATGAGCCTCCAGTGCTTGGGAAAGGTAACAAGGAGGGGAGCTGTGGGGATTCAGGATGGTTACAGACAGCACACTCCCACCAGGATGGATCGCCTCCAGGTGCCCTTGGGCTGTTGCTCTCAAGATCCAAACTCCTGGAAAAGAAACTGTGTGGCAGGCTTGGGTTACCCTGAGGACAAGACACCTTAACTGCCAAGTACAGTGGGCGTGGAGGAGTTTCTCAAAGGAATACATTGTTATCAAAAAATGTGGGCATGGGAATTTGGCAAGCAAATCAATAGACACCCACTCCATATATTTCTAGTTTCAATATTCTGAGCTTATCTAGCATGATGCATGGACCTTGGACCTGGCATGGAGATAAGAAATCCTGGAACAGCAAGCGGAAACACAGGTGCTAGCTTTCAGGAAATCTGGCTGCGTCCTTCCATGGTCCATCCTGGGACTTTTCTTGATAGCCAGACTTGAGTACTTTTGCCTTTGTGATTCAGAGAGTTGTGTGTGCCACCAGAAGTTACGCGTACCATCATGGACACACTGTTGCTCCCAGACCTCCCTGCTCAGGGGAAAGCTGAGAAGTTCCCCCAGGCTTCTGTCCTCTCGGTCGTGAAGCCTTGAAGTATATAGCACAGAGAGTGACACATCGGACCTCTTTCTTTTCTCCCTTACGATTACATAAGTGATTATAAGAACATGCTTGTGCCTGAAATTTGCCATATTGGCTCCATGCACTGTTTGTTTTTATGAATATTTTGTTGGTGTGGGACGAAAAGCTCTGCATGGCTTGAGCTCCAGCTCTATTTTTTTCCTTTTGATTCTACCAGTTAATCTCAAAAACGGCCCTTCTGTGTGTGGGGGTTTTCCCGGGTGTGTGTCTGTGCCATGGTAACGGTGGCTGGTAATGGTTTGTCTGTGAAGGGAAATTGGCCTGAAGTTCAGCTTATTTAATGTGCATGTGAGGAAAGAGGGGGTTTCCAGAGCCTTTTAAAATGCTTATGCTGATATCCTCAGGACAATATGGTGCCTTCCAACATTCGTTCATCAAAGCACAGAGACCTAGAGATCCTGGGAGGTCTGGTGGTTACAGTGCCTGCCCTTCAAGGAGTCTTGTCCTAACATTACCCATTAAGTCATTTCTCACATGTCCTGGGAACCAATTTCTTTTACTACTCTTCACAATGGATACATCAATGTCTACACCTCAAAGTTTTCTTTAAAACTTTTGGTAAACAATACATTATACTTACATCTTATATATCACAGTAAATATATTTATATATTTAAGATATATGAATAACATAAATATATTTATATTTAAAATATATTTACATTAATAACACACATACATGTTTATATTGATAATATGTAATATATTTATGACAAATAATTTTATACTTTATACCTATATGAACTGTACAAGTTTGTAAATTTATATATGTGTGTGCAACATCTATACTTGGGTACATGTCCACAATGTAATTTTAATTACATATTCATAGGATTTTAATTACAGAAGCAAATATGCTTGCATTTGAAATTCCCAGAAGTTATGGCACATGGGATTAGCTTCTCGCCACTTCAAGGCCTTGCACTAGCGTAGAAAGTGCCTTCTGTTAACTCCATTTGAAATTTTTTCACTTTATCCCTGCATGTAGGTATATAACCTGAGCTCAGCACTTGGTATTCTATTGGCTTTTCTGCCCACATGCTATGAATTTAAGCTGTGCATAGATATAAAGCATGGGTCACATTGGAAGTATGGTTATCCACCAATCTTAGGTTAGGACCTTAGTCACTTGGGAGCCCAAGAAGCCAAAAATATTGCAAAATTGCCTTCCGAATGGTGATTGTTAAGAATCTCTTCAAAGGAAAACAGTATCCCTGGCAAATGGATGATAATTTAAATCCTCATAATTTATTTACTCTTATTTTAACCATCATAAAAATTCTAGTCTATCAATTATACATGAAACTGAATATTAGGAGCCAGAGGAGAAACCTACAGGCATGAATTTCCTTTCAGCCCAGGCCCCTCAAATTATAAACCAGTTAGTTTATATTTACCTCCCTCTGCAAAGATGCACATGCTTATTATTGTACCTATGTCCAGTGTTATGTAAATCAGTAGTTATCATGGGCCCCCACACCATTTTCCTACAGACTCTGACCTGATTTTCATAAACAACTGGTTCTTAAAACTGATATGTGGACTTCCTGTCTCCAATGACCTCTGTTGGGAGTATATTCTGGGCCTTCCATTTTCACTGTGGCCGTGAAGCAAAAGAAGTTTCCTTGCCAACTAAATTTCCTTCAGTCCTTTTTGTAGAAGATGATACAATGGAGGTGTTTTCTGATTCACTGGTGATTTTTTTTTTTGCTTTAATTTGACTTTAAAGAACTGGACTGAGCTTTAGAGTGTGGTTCTTGGAATCCATCTCATTATATCAGACTCATACCTTGTATCTGGTTATTGAAAACATTGCAGGGGATGGGGGAGCCGATCAGAAAATGCAGAAAAACAACTTGCCTTCCAGATGGAAATTTCCACTCAGTTCTCCTTATGACCTGTCTGTAGAGTATTGCAAGGCAACTTTGCTGACAGCAGACTGAGCACCTTGCCAAGGTCCCATTCACAGTAGCTTCCAATGTGGCGGGGCTCTCTTAATTGTCATTTCAGGTTGTCCAGAGTGACAAGAATAAAAGAGGAAACACAGCTTCATGTAGAGTAAGAGTAGAGTGCATCAAGGCTATTAAAAATTCTAATGACGTGAAAGCCAATTATTGTGACTTCAGGTAGTTATTCTGAATGCACTTAAGTCCGTGACAGCCGAGGTAAACATCTCAGCCTCAGACAGCTCCATTAATTAATTACTTCTCAGGATCCTAAAGCTTTCAGTGCTTACAAGCTTCACGAGCCACGTGGAATACTTATAAGACACAAATTCTAGGCAAGTCCACACACTAGGTGCTTACTAACATTTTTCCATGTACCTGTTTGACATTTATTGGTGAGAGTAAAGCTTTGGTTTAAAAATACTTTACCCCATACTCCATTTTCCCCTAAGAGAAATTTATACAGGACAATCTATAGCTACATAAAATGGGAAAAACTGTGTCTGAAGAGGGCAGCCTTTACACAATTTTTTGGAATTCAGTTCACTTAACTACACATTGTGTGGAATGGTTGATTTTTTTTTTCTGATTTCATGCTTGTGAATGCTTTTTACACATGCTGGCCCTAAGTATTATTCTCTTAAAAGCAGGCTCAATTCTCCACCTCACCTTTCTTCTCTTATATTTTAAAAAAATGTTTTAAGGAACACAGGTGGCAACAAAACACGTCTAAAATAGGCAGCTGTATGTGGAAGAATTAACTTCACCTCCAATTTACTCCTGAGTGTTTTATTGAGTAAGTTACTTGTTCAGTTAAGTTGTTCCTTATATCAAGAATGATGAAATCTTTAGTTCCCTTGGGGGGGAGAAACACTGAAGGGCATTTTTCTACTTTTCTACATCTCTTGTGCCCCCAAGAAGGATCAGCCTGTGGTAATATTCAGAAAGACTCATGCAAGTGTTCTCTCTGACACATTCAGTCACAGAGCGAAGACTTCAGAAGTTTTTCATTTATGAACATACACAAATCAAGGGTGTTTTGCATGTGGCGATAGGCACGGGGGACGGACCTATGGTGATACATGTGGCCCTCCTCTCCTTACTACCCACAGCCAAAGGTCAGATCAGAGCCTTCTCACAAGTGCCCACGGGGGGGAGGCACATTGCAGTGAGCTGATGTCAGGTGAAGTTCCTCCACTCTGTTTCATGATGAAGATGAAGAGGCAGAAGGAAAACCAAGGATAAGAATGGAGGAATAGGTAGTGCCTGGGACGTGTTTACTTGAGGGAAGTGGTCTAGACTCATGTATCTCCGTGTGATGAAAGAAAGTCTGGGGAGTAAAAAGGGACATCTCTAACTCGATGAGGGTGCTGATAAAGCACTCTGAATAGTCAGCAGCTGCCATCGCCCTTGTCAGGCTTTGAAGAGCCTTTTGGACTGTAATGCATTGGTGGTGTGGAAGCTTGGGGAAGTCTGACTATCCTGAGGATTCTCATGGCTTTGAGGAAAAAAATGATTGGGTTAAAATTTTGGGTTAGGGGTAGCCCCATTCTGGGAAGCTGAGGTCTAGCTAACTTGTGACCAGATCCTTCCCAGTTAACATTTTCTGCTGTGTAGCATCATTAACATAAAAAGATGTTAAAGATGCTTTGTAAAGATGCAAAGTAATGTATAAATATTGATAGACTTACATTTTTACAGAAAGTTTGATTTCATTTCAACCTCCCCAAAATATAGATGAGCCCCCAGGACTTTGTTTTGCTTTTTTTTTAAAAAAAGATTTTATTTATTCACTTTTAAAGAGAGGGGAAGGGAGGGAGAAAGACAGAGAAACACCAATGTGCAAGAGAAATATGGATCATTTGCCTCTCACTTGTCCCCAACTGGGGACCTGGCCCACAACCTAGGCATGTGCCCTGACTGAAAATTGAACCTGTGGCCTCTCAGTTTGCAGGCTGGCACTCAATCCACGCTGAGCCACCCCAGCCAGGGCCCGACTTTGTTGAATGCCATATAATTAGTATCAGATCCAGAGAAAACAAAAACCTACTTTGCGGGTATTTTCCGCATACCTGTTGTGGCAGGTACCCACTACAATGGCCTCCAATGATCCCTGCCTCCCGGTGTGAGCCCTCCCACACTGTAACAGGATTGGTCTGTTTGGCCAATAACCCTGGGCCAATACTGAGAAAATCTCCGGTTTCTTCCCCTTAAAAAATCTCTGACAATGCCTGACAGCACACTGTGTATGTGTTACAAGTTTCCAAGACACTTTGCCAGAAAAATCTTCAGTCTGATAATTTGGCCACTAAAACCAACTTTGAGTTTTGCGTTTTATTTTATGTTTATTATTACTAGTTTTTAATCCTCACCTGAGGACATGTTCATTGATCCCTAAGATAGGGAAAGGGAGGGAGGAAGGGAGAGGAACATCAATGTGAGGAAGAAACATTGATCAGTTGCCTCTTATACATGCCTGGGCAAGGGCTGAACCCGCAACCTAGGCGTGTACCTGCCCAGAAATGGAAGCCTCAACCTTTCCTTTTACAGGATGACATCCCAAGCATCTAAGCCACACGGGCCCGGGCTCAGGTTTAAGTTTTAAGTGTTTTAGTGTCTTGAAATTTTCACAGGTTATGACCTAATCTATAGCTTCCTAAATGATGGTTTTCCTACTACAATTTCCAAAAGTAACAGTCACAGATGGGGGGATGAAGGTGGGGAGAAGTGGGGGACACAGAAATATGTGGCGAGGTGTCAGTTTAATTTTCCACAAAACAAACATACACACACAAACCCAACACTTTTTTCTATCTTTGGGGCGATCCTACCTATGAAAATCAAGGTGTCGCTTAAAGTGTTTATTGATACTCCAAGTTCCAAGCCAGTTCTCTGAGACGTTAGAATCAAATTTTTCACTCAGGGTGATATACACTGAAAATAAGGTAACTCATTATTTCCTCAGGTAACTAACTCCTTTTTTCCGGAATGTTGTGTGGAAGGTTTGAGGGAGAGTGGGTGAGTTGGGGGGAGGGTGAGAAAAGATGGGGGAGTGGGGAAGAAGAGGGCAGGGCAGGAGAGAAATAGTTTAGTACATAAATAGGTTCTCTGGACAAACAACTTTGGGAAGCCGGGCTGAATAAATTGACCCATGGATGAGGCCTTTGGAGCTGAAGTCTTCGATACCTTTATATGCTAAAATGTCCAGTGATCCTTTCAGAGAGAGGTTGGAGCAATGTCCCAAGTGTTTACCTTCCTGCTTTTTTCCCCCCAACATTCCTGTGAGGGACAAGAACACTGTACAAACTCCAGCCGTAGACCAAATCTGACCCAAACCTGTCTTTGCAAATTAAATCCTATTGGAACACAGTCAAAACCCGTCCTTTGTGTATTATTTATGGCTGCTCTCATGCTACAAGGGTGGAGTAGAGTAGTTTTGAAAGATACAGTATAGGCCACCAAGCTTAAAATATTTACTGTATGGTCCATTTAGAAAAATGTGGCTGACTGGAGAAATGTAGGATTTCCCAAAATGGACTGAAGATCTGGTTTTCAGTAGTTCGTTCTGTGGGTCCAGTTTCTGTACAGCACAGATGGGTGGACACTGAGGCAGCTCAAGCTTTCCTCATACTTGCGTCCCCTGCCCCCACCCCCCACTGTCTTGAAAGCCTGACTCCCTACCCTGCCCTGTTAGGTGGCTGCCAGAGAGCAGTTCTGTTTCCGAGAGACATAGAGTGGCAGATGGAGCCCAACAGCTAAAGCGAATCAGTTCTTTTTTCTAAGATATGGCAAGATCAAGTTGAGTTACAGAGGAAGCTGCATGATAACAGGAAGCTTATAATTTATTTACGGGGCATCCTGTTCGCTGTTTTTAGTCTTTTGCAGGAAGGGAACTGGAGGTTACCTTGTGTTCGTGTCTTCAGGGACTTGCAGTTCTCTGTCTCCTTGAAGAAAGTGACTGCAAGACATGTTAAATAACACTGTGAAAATTCAGAAACTTAATTTTTTTTTAGAAAGACCTAAAGGAGGAAACATCCCAAAACTTTTTTTTTCTATAATTCAGGAGAATAATGTATTTTTTCCCTGAGGTATGATTCACAGAATACCATATGCTTTCTAAGCCTTTTACTTGTAGCACAGTAAGAGGTGAATAGTTTTTCTGCTAATAAGGTGAATTAGTTAACTATTTCTGTGTAACAAATCATCCAAAAGTTTAGTAGTTAAATAACACACACTGGTTGTCTTGCATAGGTCCTGAGGACAGAAGATATGTGATCATATCTCTTATGGTTGGGTGGTTCTGGGGGAGGGTCTCTCTGAAAGTTTCGGTCACACCATTAGCCCAGATTGCAGTCCCTAAAGATTTGAGTGGGGTCAAACTTTCAAGTTCATTCGCATGGATATTTGCAGCTGGTTCCAGTCCCTCACCATGTGAGACACTCCATAGGGTGGTTTGTGCTTTGGCTTTTCCCAGAGTAAGTGATCCAAGGGCAGGAGAGCATGGCCAAGATTATAACCTAATCAACGAAGTGACTAATCATTTTTTCTATGTTCTATTGGCCAAAAATACTAACCCTGGTACAGGATACGTTGCAAGGTGAATCCCAAGAAGCAGTGGCTGTTGGAGGCCATCTTGGATCTTGGAGACCACACGCTGCTTACTTAAAGCATCATCTTTTGGTGAAATAACCCCTAATGGCCTCACTTCTTGCCATGGCCTTGGGATCTCAAAGACCAAGGCCAGGAAGTTGAGTCTCAGATTAATTTTGCACATGCAACATCATTACTTGCCTACAGAACACCATTTTTTAAAGATTTTATTTATTTATCTTTACAGGGGAAGGGAAGGAGAGAGGGAGAGAAACATCAATGTATGGTTGCCTTTCATGCATCCCCTGCTGGGAACTGGCCTGCAGGGAACCAGTCTGCAACCCAGGCATATGCCCTGACTGGGAATCTAACCACAATTGTCTGGTTTGCAGGCCCGTGCTCAATCCACTGAGCTACACCAGCCGGGGCCAGAACACCATTTTATAAATCAGAATCAAGTGCCCTCTCTAAGGTATTTTACTTCCATTCTTTGGAAAATTATATCAATTTGGTTACAGCAGGATACGTTACTACTAATGCTGAAAAGGTATTGCAATATACTGATGTATACATTTTTGTGTTGCAAGTGGCTTCCTCATGCAGGGCACAGCTCATTCAGCCTCATATATGGTGGAAGGGACAACATTCTTTGCAGTAGAGTTGTGTATGCATTAACCTCCCTCACTGGATCCTGTGAGGGTGAGAACTGAGTCTTCATTCATTCATTTACCCATTCATTCATTCAACTGATATGTACTGAGACGCTGCTGTGTGCATGAGTGTAAAAGTGATGTTTAAAAAAGAAAAGTGAGCCCTGGTTAGTGTGGCTCAGTGGATTGAGCATGGGCTGGTCACTGGTTTGATTTCCAGTCAAGGCCCACATGCCTGGGTTGTGGGCCAGGTCCCCAGTGGGGACTACGTGACAGGCAACCGCACACTGATGTTTCTCTCCCTGTCTTTCTCCCTCTTTTCCCCTCTCTCTAAAAAAAATAAATAAAATCTTTAAAAAAAGAAAAGTGGTAGAAAGAGAAGAAACTTACTTTCTTGGTACTTTTCATTCTAGCGAGAGACATGAACATGTACAAAAAAAAACACAAGCACATGAGCAAAATTCAGAGAGTGACAGTAGCTGGGAAGGAATCAGGAGGTGAATGATAGAAGGGGTTACAGTGGGCGAGCTTGCATGTAGCTCTTTGGGGCAGGGTGGGGCGGAGGAGGATCTTACCCATCTTTGTCATACCTGTTGCTGATGGAGTGCTTTCCACATGCTACATGTAGAACAAAACACTTGTGAAGTTGAAGTGTGCCGAGGGGCCAAAGAACCAGCACATTAAAACCCTGGGAGCACCATTCCACATTTAGTCAATAGGTATGGTAAGTAACTCCAAGAGGAGGATGAGTCTGTATTATTTTTCTGCTTTTTGTCAGCAAACCACAAAGACTTGGTTAGGTGTCCTGAACAAGAGTCATATTCTTCCATCACTGGAAAATAAGTCAAACCAAGAGGCAAAGCCTTTGGAATATAGTAGTTCCTAAATATTGTAGTTCCTTTAGTTCTTAATTGTACTGAGATTTTTTCCCTCTGCCTTTTTTTTGCATTGCAGCTAGCTTAGATTTATTTCACTTTGCATTTTTTTTCATTTTGTAATGGAATGAGGACACAATGAGTAATCCATCCAATTTTGGATTTCACAATTTTAGAGGGAAAAGCATGGAGATTTGGGGGGTGGGGTGGCCCAGAGGAGAGCAGTAAAATGACTAACTGGCTGAAAAACTAGGGCCCACAGAGAAAGGTGAAATAAAACTGGTGACTTAATTGAGAAAAGAATACCAGAAGATGCTTAGCATTAGAGAGAGATGGAGAATATGCGAGCCACTTGTCGTATACTTTAATGACCCGGGCTTTTACTGAAATTGGAAAGATTCAGGTCAGCCTGCAGGTATCATTTTTTACCCAACTTTTAGGATTCTCTGTAGCATTAGGAATGTGATAGAACTTCTTGACTGAGCTAGTTTGGTCCAGAGTTCTGGGATTCCCTGACTGAGCTCAATAATTTCTTATTAAAATAAGGGTAATTAGTCTGTGGTTGTGTTTCTAAAGGATCGGAAGGGTTGAGACTGTTACCTCAAGTATCTCATGAACACTAAGCTGTGTAGACTCTCAGTAAATGTTGAATCGATGGAGCAACACATACTGGAATCTGTGTTACAGGCTCTCACAAATATAATGAGGAAATCATGCTGCTCTTTCAACAGCAAAATTATTAAAGAGACTCCAGAAATTCACCCCACATCCTTCTTTTATCAATTTCCTTTTCTTAGCTTGCCTGGTAGGGCATACACATCCATGTGGCTTTCTTGTGGCTACTTATAAGGTGTGCGTGGGTAAAGCTGTAACCATTCTCTGTAAACTTTCTTGCAAGGCAGGAGTTGAGTCAACTCTTTGTATCTTATTAAAAAAAGAGTTGAGTCAACTCTTTGTATCTTATTAAAAATGTTACTACTGTCTAGGTGATTTGCTTTTTTTTTGGTCCTGTTTCTTGTATGATTCATCTCCTTAGGTTTGGAAACACAACTTTTCATCTTAAAGGAAAACCCCAAAACTCATGGTCTGTCACCCAGAGTTCAGTCTGTCTGAATAACCCATATCAGTTCCTGGGTCATCTTTGCCAATGACTTTTTGTGCTAAGATGTTCAATTCAGGTATCTACTTGGCACCTTCTGATGCTATTTATTGGTTTTTCATTTTTCATTTTTTTGTTCTTCAAATATGTTCAAAGGCTTGATGCAAGAAAAAACTCCAGCTACTGAAAAAAATGTATGGGTTGCCAAAGTTCATTCTCATATGGTGATTGCCAAAGGATCTTATTTACTCCTAAATAGACTGGGCAATTAGACTGGGAGGAAGCTGGCCAAGCCCAGGACAGTTGGAGGAAGGAGCTCAGTGGCTGAGAGGATGGCAGGAGGTCTCGCTGCAGAATCTGGCAGCTCTACTCAATTAGGAACTGCCATTGAATTTGGTCTGTCCTCCAGTTTCTGCATTGCACTTCTGTCTCCTCTGTTTGACAGAACACTCTGTTTAAAAGGGAGCCTCTTAGTAGCGCTCTCTGCAGGCTTTTGTCACTAAAATGTTCCACACGCTCTTCCTCCTGAACGCCCTTGTCTGTGATATGCCACCTGGATTTTCACAAGCCTCACAGCCTGGGGAAGGGAGAGAGAGAGAAGATGTAAAGTAGGGTAAATATTTTAGTCTCAACATTTCTCTGACTTGGAGCTTCTCTCTGCTTTGGTAGATCACCTCGTTCTTTCAAAGTTTGCTCACAGTGTTCCTGACACATTTTATGTGGCGTAACATGTATCCATTCTCCAGTACTCTCAACTTCGAAGTAGTGTCTGCTGTTTCCTTACTTCTTGCCCTAGTTACTTTGGCAATTGATATTTTATATGAAGCCATATAATATCTTGAAGTCTGGGACAACGGTGCTATGCTTTCTAAGAAATTACAGTAGCCTTTAGGGCTCTGGAATCCTACCAAATTTTATTGTATTTGCCCTCAAGAATGTAACTTCCATCACCACCATCTCTTATTTAAACAGTCTCCTATTCATACTTGCCAAAGTTGAATAGGGTTGAGTTTAATGAAACCACTAATTAATTTGATGTTTACTGAGCACTTGCTATATTCCAGGCACAGCCATGCTTGGTTATAGGAGTAAATAAGATCCAGCCCCAATTTGCTTTCCTTCCCCCCATAACCTTGTGGGACATAGTCTACGAAAGGAAACTGCATTTAGAAGGCAATTATGAGACAGTATGATAAGCATTTGATAAGAGGTAAGTTTGGATGTGTTGGGGACATAGAAGAAGGGCCCATTCTTGGTATTCAGGGGAGATTTTCCAAGGACAAGCAGTGGCTACCTAAAGATGAAATCCTTACCCAACCATTTATTTGGGCTATGGTGGTTCAACTTTCAATCTATATCAGTAAATTAAAAATCAGATTCTTTTCCCCCAAGCGTCCTCCCACAATTTCCAGAAATATTTCTCTGGAGTTTGAGAGTTCATTTTAGCATTTCAGAGAAAACTGCTGTCAATAATATCCTTGGGTCTTTATGCTTCTCCTTTTCATCATCCTTGTCCTTCCATGGATGCAGGTAGCTGCAGAAGGATGTGCTGGGATTATTCTGGGATTTTTCTTTGCTTCTGAGATTTAATATCAATCAACTGAAGAGCCTCCTTTCGAAAAGCAAATTGCTGGAGCCTACTCCCAGAGCTTTGTCAATTCCTGTGTCCAGAGAATTTGCATTTTAAAACAGTGTGCATCATTATTCTGATCTGGGTACCGCCCTTTTATTAATCATCGGTTGCTAAGGGCACTAGTAGGAGGTAAATGGGGATACAAACAATCACTTATCTGGTTTGTCAGGTGAGTTCAGTTTTGCTTAGGCTGAACTGCAAACCTCGCATTATAGCTAGTGTTTTCAAAGATGCACAGAGGAAACCCATCCAGAGTTTGTGTCTTGTGCTATGAGGCTGATTTTTGACTATGGTCACATCCATCAGAAGCTATGGTACAATTTTTGAACACTGTTGTGTCTTTAAAACTTGTAATTAATGTTGACCAGGTGTTCAGTGGTTTTTCTGGCCTTTTGCACTTATCCTGAGCACTTGAAAGGACATGATGTGTGTGAATCACAATAGCCTGCAATTACCATTATAAAGTTAATCACACTTGTGTCAGTGCTGAAATGTGAGGTGGCCTTTAGGAAAAAGGTTAAGCGTGGACGTGGAAATATTATGACATTTATCAAGAAGGGGCAGATGAGCATTCCATAGGGAGCTATTTCTGCATTTGGATCCACAAGTGCCCATCTTCTGCCTTCCCACTTCAAGGTTACTTGATAATTTGGGTCATGTCCTGTAGGTCACACACCTCGCTTTTCTTTAAAATGTTTTTGAACGTCAGTGCTCAGATCTTGACTTTGATTACCATAATTTTGTTTTGATTAAAAAAACCAAAGCTGGGGCAGTGAGTTGTGATCCACGCTGTGTTTGCGACAGTTTTGGACCCTGGGAACACCGAGCAAGAAATATTGCATGGAGGGACTTCCCCTAAGATGGAGGTGTAGGTGGAAGCACTGCACCTTCCCGCACAACCGAGTTTAAAAACAACAAAGTTTTAACAACAAAAATGCAGCCAAACCACAGGAAATTGAACTATATGGAAGTCTGACGACAATGAACCCTTCAGCCAAACAGGTAAGAGGGGCAGAGCCAGCAGCAGAGTGGGGTCAGGCAGGAAAGATCCACTGGACGGACCCAGGTGCATGATCTAGGTGCACAACCCAGGTGCACCAGCAGCCATGGGAGGATCTCAGGTGTGGAGAAGCAGGCAGACCCACTGAGGGCTGACCACGGTCACACATTCTCTCGAAGATAAACCAGTGAAGGAGTGAGCAGTGAGATGGACTGCACAGGCCCCAGGGGCAGGAAGCGGCAGAGGGGACTGCTATTGTCCCTCTCTGACCCTGCCCCCACATACAGCATCACAAACCAGCGTCCTGGGTGGCCCCACCCTGGTGAATACCTAAGACTCCGCTCCTCATACGTACCAGGCATGGACAGATCAAAACATGGCTGAAGAACAACTCAGAGCCCCTGAGTTAATAAATCTAAGTGATGAAGAAATAGCCAAACTTTCAGATGCACAGTTCAAAACACTGGTGATCAGGATGCTCACAGAACTGGTTGATTTTAGCCACAAATTAGAGAAACATATGAAGGCAAAACTAATTGAAATGAAGGGAAATGCACAGGAAACCAATAGTAATGGAAACGAAACTGGGTCTCAAATCAAAGGAGTGAACCAGAAGGAGGAAAAAAATGACCAAACAGAAAAGGATGAAGAAACAAGAATTCAAAAAAAAATGAAGAGAAGCTTAGGAACCTCCAGGACATCTTTAAACATTCCAACATCCGAATTATAGGGGTACCAGAAGGGGAAGAGGAACAGCCACCAGTGGAAAACTTATTTGAACAAGTAATAAAGGAGAACTTCCCCAATCTGGCAAAGGAAATAGACTTCCAGGAAGTCCAGGAAGGTCAGAGAGTCCCAAAGAAGGTGGACCCAAGAAGGAACACACCAAGGCACATCATCATTATATTAGCCAAGATTAAAATGAAGGAGAGAATCCTAGAAGCAGCAAGAGCTAAGGGGACAGTCACCTACAAAGGAGTTCCCATCAGACTGTCAGCAGATTTCTCAAAAGAGACCTTATAGGCAAGAAGGGGCTGGAAAGAAGTATTCCAACTCATGCAAGTCAAGACACCTACATCCAAGATTGCTCTATCCAGCAAAGCTTTCATTTAGGATGGAAGGGCAGATAAAGTGCTTCTCAGATAAGGACAAGTTAAAGGAGTTCATCGTCACTGAGCCCTTATTATATGAAATGTTAAAGGGACTTATCTAAGAAAAAGAAGATAGAAAAGATGAACAGTGAGAGAACAGCAAACTCACAGTTATTAAGAACCACACCTAAAACAAAAGCAAACTAAGAGGACAGCTAGATCAGGAGCAGAACCATAGAAATGAAGATCACATGGAGGGTAGCAACAGGGGAGTGGGAGAAGGAGAAGGGGGGAGAAGGTACAGAAAATAAGTAGCATAGACAGTAGGTAGAAAATAGATAGGGGGAGGGCAAGAATAGTATGGGAAATACAGAATCTAAAGAACTTGAGACACGTGGTCATAAACTAAAGGGGGGAATGGAGGGGAGGTGTGCAGGGTGGAGGGGAATGAAGGGGGGAAATAGGACAACTGTAATGGCATAATCAATAAAATATATTTTTAAAAAACCCAAAGCTTTTAAGAGGACAAGAGATAGGAAATGTTGGTGAGGATGTGAAGAGAAGGGAATGGACCTTGTGTACTGTGGGTGGGACTGTGAACTGGTGCAGCAGCTATGGAAAACGCCACGGAGCTTCCTCAACAATTTAAAATAGAACTTCCATATGATCCAGTAGATTCACTTCTGCATATATCTCCAAAGAAAGTGAAAATAGGGCGTTGAAGAGATATTGGCACTCCATATTTATTGTGGCATTATTTATAATAGCCAAGATATGGAAACAGCCCAAATGTGGTCAATGGGGCCAGTCAGACAAATACTATGTGATATCACTTATATGTAGAATATAAAAAGCTGAACTTAGGAAAACAGAGAGTAGAATGGGTCATTAGCAGGGGTCGGGGGGCCAGGGTATGGGGGTTGGGAAAACACTGTGTAAGGGCACAATCTTGTCACTACTGTATAAGTGAGTCCAGGAGATCGAACACAAAGCTTAGAGACTGAAGTCAGCAACACTGTGTTATAAACTTCGAAGTTGTTAAGAGACTAAATCTTAATTGTTCTCACCACGAAAAAGAAATGATAATTATGTGATGTGATAGATGTTAGTGAGCATTATAGTAGTAATCACATTGTAAGAGGTAAATGTGCCAAATCAACGCATTGTAAACCTTAAATTTGTACAGTGTTATACTTCAATTGTATCTTAATTATTTAAAAGCTTTATTTTTCTGACAATAAATGTAAAATTTACTGTGATAATTTTAGAAACCTATATTGTGGTTTGAAACAATGATGGATTATGTTCTTAAAACATGATGTATCCAAAATTAGTGTGGTGAATCCCCAAGTCTTTATTGGGCTAGGAAACTAGCCCAATATTTTAGCTAAAATTAGTCTGCTAAAATATTCAGGCAAGGGGCTATTCTGGATCAACATTTTCCAGTTACCTGAGGTTTAAGGAGAAATTGTTTTTTGGTATTTTAAACACACATTATTTAAAGAAATCTAATATTTCCATGGAAATTCAGCATTGCCACTGTACTCAGTAATCACTTATATACTTTGAAAGTGAGTACCATTTGCTTGAACAGATCTGGGGCTGGATAAGAAAAGACGTGAGGGGACCCTCTAGGTTAACCTTATTTTCCCATTAGGGAAATGGTGTCCGAGAAGGTACATGGTTGTGCACTGGTGATACCTGATGTGCTTCAAGGTCATTCCTATCGCTTCTCACTGAGGAAATATGATGAAGCTTTTAGTTCAATTTCTAGCTACTCCCTTGACAGTTCTCCTTTTATCTGAGCTGAGAACTGCAGTGCTTCCCCCACGCTTTGCCATAGGGCGCACTCTCATTAACCTCCACAGGCAGGCGAGGCAGGGAGGGCCTGAGAGATGATGGTCCCAGCACGGCCTCCTTGGAGGGGCTGATGCTCCAGGGAAGTTGAGTTCAGCAGGGAGAATATAGCACTTAGCCAATGTACCAACCTCCCTGTGGCAGAGACTGGAGAAAGCTGTGGGAATCAGCAAAGGTCCGCACAGAGCTGCACAGGGATCCAGAAAGGCAGATGAAATGCAATGATGGTGAATGCAGGAGCTGGCAGTTCGATATTGGTCTACTGATCATTTTCCCGAACATACTGATCACTCTCGCACCTTCCTGTGTCTGTAATTATGTTCTCTCAGCCTGAGGCACCCGGAAGTTCTGGGGGAACTGAAATCTTGTAATTTATTTGACTCTTAATTTGAATGAGCGAGCAGATTATATCATTACATTCTGCAAATAACAGAAAATATAATTATAGTCAATTACAGAAGGAGAGTTTAGGCAAATGTAGCAACCTGAACAGCTGCTTAACAACATCAGGGTTAACACCTCTGTTCTTCCCTTGGCATTTTCCTCATGGTTACAATGTGGTTGCTCTCGCTCCCTATAGTGTATTTATATTTAGAGAGAAAAAAGAGTGACGGAGAAGGTACAAGAAAGTACTTATCTTTTCCCTTTTATCAGAAAAACAAAGGGTTTCTCAGGACATCCCTCCAGCCCTCCCAAAATTACACTCATGTCTTTTCGTCCAGAACTAGAGGGAAGGAATGCTGAGAAAGTGGGTATTTAGTTTTCCTAGCCTCTATGGTGGAAGCAGGCAAAGAAAAATGGTTTTAAATTTGGTTTAGGATTAGCATGCTCTACCTGGCGAGCATGTGGCATTTTCCAGGGCCAGGGAGCTGGTAGCAGTGGTGCGGTCAGGTCTTTCCTAAGATAAAGGGCCTTTTTTATAACAAGAATAACCGACTCTCAGATGACCTCGTGTATTAGCTTGGATATTTGTATGCCAGTTTTTATTTCAAGCAGGGACTTATAAGAAGAGTGTGTCTTATTTTCTTCCTGTTGAGCTAATGCCTTATACATTTAGAGCACTTTACTGAACAAAGTGCTTCCCTCCCAGTGTCACATTTGATCCTCACAGGGATGTCATGGCGTGGAAATGCTCAGTCCAGGCTCGCAGAAGACAGAGGTGAGACAGGGAGCAGCTGGGGCCTGTGCCCCAGTTCCAACGCCCACCCTCGATCCAGATGTCCTGGCCTCAGTGTCCACATTCTTACGCTTGTTTTCAAAGAAATGAAACAGATTAAATTTAGACAGGGTCTCGGCTACATGAACATGAAGCTATAAACACCGAATAAACTTTGTTTGGAGAAATCAAAAGTGTATTCAGTTTGTATGATAGCGTGAAATCTTTGTTTTCTCTCCTTTTTTTGCAGAGAACCTCGGCCAGCAAGTCTTCAGGTGCTTCCTCCTATAGCAGATGGCCCAGTTCACAGCCACACCAGGTAATATGCTCCTTTTAAAACCTTGCCGTACTTGTTTCCCTTGAATTGTGCTTAACCTTAGCATTATTTTGTCACTGGGCAAATATGCAGGGTACTGGGCTCTTGTCTCTTCTCCCCTTGAAGGTGGCTTCCTCGACAATGTTCCGTGCAGCTTGAGGTCAGCGCAATGACCGCAAAATGCTGCATCTCCCCATTCAAAGCTTTCCTCAAGGAACAGCTGATGAGATCAGTCTAGAAATCATTGGCAGTGAATTCTTCTTTTTTTTTTTCAAATTCTTCAACCAAAGATGATCCTCCCCTGTCCCCTTTGTTTCCGGAAATCATGTATGCTCCCATGTGGGTGTGCATACATGCATGTTTATTATGGCACACAGTATCTCTGAGAGTATATGCACGATTATATCAGAACATGTATTAGAAATCCTTTGTGTGTGTGTGTAGGTACTCAAGGTGATCAATGCATTCTTCTCAGGTCCCATAATATTGAATATTACTTAACCTCTTTAGGGAAAGTTGAACCAGCAGGGTGCTGCTGTTTCTGTGCATAAACAAAACAGGATCGTTTCTGTTGGCGAGCAGTTTTTACAGGTGACACACTGTGACCACATGGCCTCTTTCTGAAGCAGCACATGGTGACAATACTAAATTTGGACTCTAAATGCTGAGGAGGACTTGTATTCAAATTGCCTCCTAGTTTGAGGCCGGAAAGAAAGAAACTCTCATCTGTCTTTTGCTTTGTGGGTCAGAATTGTCTGCCTTAGACTTTTCAGGTGGCCTGGTCTGGCTGCAGTGATTATAAGAGAAGTGCGTTATGAATGGTTTATATTCACATTTCCTCCCTCGTTTTACTGGCTTTCTGTAGAAATTTTGCATCGGTGACAATTTATTGCAACATCACCATAATGAGGAAACTTTTTGTGTACTCCTTTTAATCTTCTTTTTGCAATTAGAAATAGGCATTTATCAATGAAATGACATTGAAGAAAATTAATGAGAGAAAGAAAATTCTTACATTATGCACTATATTATCACAGCACCTATTTTTGTACTGAATTGGTTGGTGGGGAGGGGGAGTTGAGGTGATGTCTCTCTCTGCCAGCACTGGCATCAGCTTTGTGTGGGGGGCGCTCTGGTTTCTGGTCACGCTGGGAGCAGGTTGCTCTGTGAATGTAAGCTAAGAGAAGGAGCATGGAAAGAGGGGCAGAGGCCCCAGCCCAGGGATATTGCTTTGAGTACCCAGGTTTTCTTTACTTCCTACGTAAGTACGCATAACCTAAAAAGGCACCCTGGGTTATGGACCAGTATTTCTGATTTCTGTTCTCACATGGTCCAGAGGCCGAGCTGAGCAATTCACTGCTGGCAACTCTGCACTCACCCTGACGATGGAGGGATGTTCTCATCTAACATGTAAGGAAAGTGAGACTCAGAAATGATATTGTCCAAGGCTATCCAAATGGAGCTGGTCCAGGATGCTTTGTTTTGTTCTGTTTTGTTTCCCCTCCAGAACTTGTTCAGTTTTAAAAGTGAGGCAATCTAATGCAGTTATTCTGTGATCTGCTGGTCCTGCAAACTTTTACCCACTGCAACAAAGGAGAATGGTGAAGACCGAGTAGCATTTGGGGCAGCCCTTAATTCTGAGAATCTATCCTGTTCGTTTTCTGATAATACAATGGCCTCATTTTATGAAATCTGGGAATTATTAGATGGTATGTGCATAGTTTTGAATATTCTGGGCACATTAAAATGGTGACCCTCCCCCATACACATTTCCCATGGTTTTGTCTGAATTCGTACAGGTGTATGAAACCCAAGAGCAGGAGAATTACCAAAAAGTGGGTTTCACTTTTATGCTCTCACATGTTGAAATAAATGTGGATATTTTGGGAGACTCCATCTCAGTGGTACAGTTTTGATTGGCTAGGGTATAACTGAATGGCACTTCCAAATAGTATCCCGATTAAAACTAATATTGGTGACATCTCTTTTGATGGAGGATTCCCTTTAAATCTGAGTGAAAGATGTGGTACTTACCACTTTTTTGTCATTGAGTGATTTTGTCATTGTGCAAACATCATAGAGTGTACTTACACAGACCTAGATGGTATAGCCCACTGCTATTATTGCATGTGCTTCAGTTTATACGACTGGCAGCATAGTGGGTTTGTTTATACCAGCATCACCACAAGCACGAGGGTAATGCATTGCACTATGACATTAAAGTGGCTATGGTATTACAGATGGCTAAGGATGTTGTGGTGGTCACAACGTTACCACAGCCATGACTTACTATGGCTACAACAGTTAGGATGGCTACAATGTTAGAATGGCTACAATGTTACAAGGGCTATGATGTCACCAGGGCTACGACTACCCTGGGGGATAGGAATTTTTCAACTCTAATATAATCTTCTGGGACCATCATCCTAGATGCAGTTTGCCATCAACTGAAACATCGTTTTCTGGGGCATGACCGCATTCTGTAAGTTTTGCCTCTTGTGCAGGTGTTTTGCTTTCAGAATTACTCCATGCCCATCCCTTGACATCCGCTTTTCCAGGCTTCCTGGCTAACTGACTCCTAAAAAGTTGCCCTCAATGGGAGGCATTGCTGATTAATTGGAAAGAGACAAGGAGGGGAGCCCTGCTTTCTCCCTCTGTTGGTTTGTGTGGTACTTCTCCACGTTTTGAGTCTCTGTGTGGGCCCAGTTCCCATGATACTTCTGGCCTCTGGGTAAAATCCCCTCTGTCCCCTGTGCCCCTTGACCCCCCCAGCTTTAGGGGAAGTAACCGTGCCCTTCAGCTTTCCCTGTATGTATGTTTAGTCCTCCCCAAATCCTAGTACTCAGTTTCCTGTGTTAAATCCCTTCTGTTGTGCTGCCTCAAATGGGTTCTGTTTTTCCCACACATTTTCTGACTGTTTTCTGACTGATACACCTACCAGGGCATAAAGCACTTCACTCTTTTGTTTCTAAAACAGTGGCTTTTAATTTTAGAAATATTATGTGAATATTTACAGGATCAACAGCCTTGCAGCTGCTGAAAACTCTGAGATTTATTCTCTTGAGCTGGCCTGGTGGGCGGTAATCCTTTTATACCCCTATCCCACTCAGAATAATTATTCTTCTTCTTTGTTACTCATGCTCTAATCCTTCCCTTTTAAATTTGTGTTTATTACAGAAACCTTTGTCTTTTGTGTTTGCAATGTAATAGGCTTATTGGCTTCAGTCTTTGAAAAGTACCTACACAAATTCTCAGCCTGAGGTTGGAAATGCAATTGCAACTCAATTCTTGTTTGCAGCTTTGTGTCTTTTTCTAATTTTTGGCATCAGCAGAACACTTAGGAAAAATAATTGAGTCATGGATTTATAGGCACTAAGAAAAGTGGATCTTTTTTATTTGTTTTTGCAACAATATATATAAATCTCTCTCTCACACACAGAGCTCTAGTCATGGCTAAATCAGTACTTAAGCAGATACCTGCTCATTTGAGACAATGTCTTCACCATTCCTTTATAATTATTATGATCATACCTAACATTTATTGAACGCTTACTATGTGGTTTCTGCTAATTCCTTCATATGCACTGTCTCATTTAATTCTCTCAGTATCTCTATGATAACAAGGCAGTACTTTGCAGCTGAGGGAATTCACAACCTGAACAGTAACTTGTCAGGTGCCAAGGTTGGTTCTGTAGGGTCCCTGCACCCTACTCGTTTGACCAGTGGGCAACACCATGTCTCTGAAGTTTTTAGACTAATTTAAGGCCACCATGGAACACCATTTTCACAAATAGTTCTGTTTTGAGCTGACCAGAACACAGCCTTCTGACCTTCAGGTACTATTTCTAGTCTGAAATTATTTTTGCAGAGTTAACTTTCTTTGTTGCAAAAAATGCTTATATGCATGCAGGGTGATCAGTGCATTTACAAATGCCCATATTTCAAAACATAGACCTTAATATAATTTATTAATAAATTTTGTTTAAGAATGCACCATTTACTTATAATATACGTCTGATGTTTTATTTGGGATAACTTGAATGTATTTGTAGGAAAGAAATATCTCCTCCCATTGCTTTGTAGTTTGCAAGAAATACACATGCTATTTTATATACTTACAAATATTTACCAAATAAAAGTCACTGTGAGTTGAACTTGGAGGAAATAAAACAGATACATGAGAAAGGTGGCTGGCTAACTATTGTCTTCAAATTCAAAACACATACTGACAGACTGAAGTTGTGATGATTTTTATGTGCATTCTGTACTTCTCTTTAGATAAGTTTTCATACCGCGATTACACTTTCTCTCTCATATTCAAAAACTCTCTAATAAATATTAAGTAGCTCCCTTCCTATGCTTTAGAAATGGGAGCTTTTTCCTTTGGATAATTGGCACCAATCCACGCGCTCTAGTTTAATAACCCGCAATGTAAAGTTTTGATAAATTTTGTGATTAGAGTAGTCCTTGGTAGGTAAGAACCTTAAAATTCGTCTTCTTCAGTCTCATTTGAGGGGAGAACCAGTGAATTGAAACTATGCGTGACATAGTGAGGAATGACAATTCACCCTTAGAGAGCGCATCCAGGTGTTCCAGCGCGGCTGCTGTGTAACAGCAGACAGAGCTGACAGATTCAGGACCGACAGCAGCAGCGTGGTGACCAGGAGGGACTGGTGTCAAACGAGGAGCAAGGCTGTGTTCTACTGCTTCACAGTGTCTGTGAAGTAAGAGAAAGAAAGGGAGTGCAGCCCACTGGTAAAATGCAGTGAGAAAATGCAGTGAGTATTTTCCCTGGGTTGACACATCATTTTTTAATACCTGTATATGAAAACCCACATGCTCAGCATGTGGTAGGAACTCACGAAGTATTTGGTGAGTGAATAATTTGTATGAAATAGCAGCAGGAATAGAATGGGGAAGGGGGACCTCAGATCCATATTTTTTTTCCTTCTGACCATTAGTTTCCATCAGCTCCCGAACTGAGGGGTCACATTAAAGCAGACAATTATGAAGTGACTAAGGTGGAGTGTAGTTTATAACATCTCTGGTGCTGGTTCTGATAGTATCATTGCAGTAGGAGCAGTAGAGGCTGCCAGAGGCTGAGAGAGTCCACACTCTGGATCCTTGGTCAATCTGATTCTATACCTTTATGTTCTTCATGCTATACATTCGGGATTAAGCTGGTCACCATGAGATTTCAGTGATAAGACGGCAATGTTGAAACCACGTGTATAGTTGCTCGGTGCTCTGGGGTCCATGGAGACCAACGTGAACTCCCATTTTATTCTGGGTCAGGATTGTGAACAAAATTGACTCCCATTATTCATGTGTGCAGTTGCCGAGCTTTGCAATTTAAATACACAGAAAAGGATACAGTGCTTATCAGCCAACATCACCAGTAACACGCGTGTATTCCAGCAAGTTAGGAATTGGGACTTGCTTTCGCTTGCTGCTGTAAAAAAGATGGCATACCATGGAGAACAAGGGACATCTGAGTAAAAGTAATGTGGGGAGGGGTTTATTATGAGGTTTAGGTTTGGATTTGGGGACTTGGGTGAGAGTCCAGGAAGTGGGGTTTGTTCTAAATTGAGCACTATTAGGAAGTGGGAGTGATTTCACTTCCTGTGGTCCAAGGTGGGAGAAATGGAGCAAGGCTAACAATGTAAGTGAGCAAGAAGCCTCAGTCCCTCGTGGTACCTGGGCACAGGGAATGTCAGGTCATGTTTGTGATCTGAACAGTGCTCTCGATTTTCTCTCTACTTGGATATAATTATGGAGCACCCTTGTTTTCGTCATATTTAATGAGTTATGAAGTAACCTTGTCTAATCTTATGTGGATGTTTTGTGATTTTTTTTTGTTAAGTGGGGAGCTCCTTGGCCTAGAAGTAATGCCAGACCATCTACTTTATGTATTAACACCCCCCACGCCCCCACACACTCACACATACTACATGCAACGAATGAATCTGATCCTTGCATTCATCCCGATCTTCACTCTCATGTATTTAAGAATCTGGCCAGAATAATGAAGTGGCAATGCTCTTAACTAGAGCTGACATCCAGTTGACATCCTAGCATTATAAATCTAGAGATCAGGGAAGATATATAAAACCATTTCTTATGCATTTGCAAACTGTCATGTTCTGTTCACAGTTTTTTAAAAGAAAAAGGGAAAAAAAACCAGGAAAGCAAACTTGAAATAATATAAATCTTTACAAATATGAACTTGCACTTCACCATGAATTACTTAGAGTAGGAAATTAGGGTCTGATACATGAAATGTCTGATTATTGATAACTTGTTCCCAAGGATGGCGCCCCAGTGAACCATGCTTCTGATGCTCATACCTTTTCTCCCTTTGAGACTCAGTTGGCGGCTCTCTGACTCACTTTTGATCAGTGGAATACAGTAAAGTGACATTGAGGGACTTCCAACCCCAGGGGCTAAGGAGTCTTGCAGTTTTATCCTTGTGCTCCTGGGATGATTATTTTAGAGAAACTATCTGCCATGTAGAAGCCCGGCAATCATCAGGACTCCATGCTACATGGAAGCCCAAGCTAGTCTTGTGCAGAGGACGTGTAAAAGGGCAATGCCTGGCCAGCCCTCAGCTGTGTCAGCCACCCCAGCACGAATGCTGGGTGTGTGACAAAAGATGCCTTCACATGGTTGTAAGTCTAGCCACCATCCGACTGCAACTGCCTCAAAGACCTCTTGGGAAACCACCCAGCTGAGCACAGCTGGTAGTTTACTATATTACACGGGAATAGGTAACTAAAACAATCACTCATCTTGAAATAAGCATTACTGTTATCCTTAGCAATGGTTAGGAGAGCATTGGTGATTAAAAGGTCAGCTATACTTATTTGAATGAACTGTCAATATTCGTTGCATTAACCTTCCTTCTTTTATAAAAATGAATACTATTTCATGATCAAAAAGTTAGTCAAAGCTCTGACTGCCATTCCAGAAACTGAAAGGTTGCGGGTTTGATTCCCGGTCAGGGTCAGGGTGCATGCCTGGCTTGTGGACCAGGTCCTCCGTTAGAGGCCTGAAAGAGAGAACCAATCAATATTTCTCCCTCTTTTTCTCCAGGCCTTCCCCTCTTTCTAAAAAATAAGTGAAATCTTTAATAGAAAAAGAAAAAGGTAGGTAGGAATTCCCTTGCGATCTTTTCATATTAATTTGTTAAAGAAGTATTTGCAGACACATCAATGCCATTTTAATTCCCCTTCATGTTTAGCTCAGATTCTATAGCATTTAAGACACCAGAAATCAAGAACTACACTTTTTATTTTTTTTTGTAGTGTTGTCCAAACAAGTGGTTGGGATGTAGTGGAGGTAGCAATGGTCACGAAATAGCCCACTTGCTCTGCTAGACTGCAGTTTCCAGCTGCAGTCAGGTGGGACTGTCGGACAAATTTCAGCCAATGAAATGTTAGTGAAATTAGCATGTTCTGAGGGCACTAGAAAGGCCATGTGTAATTCTCCAGTCTCTGTTGCCTGACACTAGGATGGAGGAAGACACGTGTTCCAGAATGTGCAATTACAAGATAATAATCTCCATCCACCTCTATCTCTGGGTGAGTGAGGGGAGCGGAGCCCCTTCCTTGTTAATCTGTGATGGGCAGTGGTATAAGCCAGAAACAAGCCTTTGCTGTTTTGAAGGCATGGAGATCTGAGGTTCATTCATTTCTGTAGTAGAGTTCAACCTCTTGTGACTCACATAGGCAGCTTTAACATTCCGTTAGCTCCACCACATCTACCCCAGGCCATTCCACATCAACCCGTAATCTAAACAAAAATAATATGACCAGTATGTAAACAGAGCTTCAGGACAGAATTTCTGATTTAGTTCCAAATTAGATGTATATCCCTAAGTCCCTCAGTAGAGAAATTCTTGAGACAGCACTGTTTATTTACTTGGGTACTTTGAGAATAGTTGACATTCAGATTCTTCTTAAATCACATTGGTTTTCATAGTAATTTTATAGCAGGTATTTCATAAAATAATTTATAGAGGACTGAAAATATTTATTAAATTAATGAAATAACAATGAAAACATGAGTTAATTTTTTTGCTTTTAAAAATGATTTTTATTAAATTTCCAAACATGGGTAAAAGTAGAGATAATAGTGTAATATCATGTAATCATTTACTCAACTGCAACAATGATTAACGTACAGGCAGATTTTCACACAGAAGTTTTGGCTATATAGCATTTTATTCTGTTTGGATCATCCTTTAAAAGATAAGCCAATAATTACCCTTTTCCCCCACCTCCAATTCTATAAACATGTGCTTCATGGTCATGATGGGATCTTCTGCATTTACTTCCAGTTTTGCTCTGTAGGAGTAACTTCAGAAGACTTTGTTAGAATGGCTTTTTTATATAGTGACCATTTTCCCCTGTTTGACCAGGAGATCACAGTTTACACTTATTCTCTTGGGGTAATTATTAATAGTGCCCCCATTCATTTTCAAAAGTACCTTGATTTAGATAACAGATTACATGGCCCCCTGATTATGAAACAGACATGTTCTTCCCCTTGCATAGTTTGTTCTGTGTTTGCTGTCTTACATTGTTCAGATCTGGATTCTGTGTCTTGCATTGGCACGTCTACACTGATCCTAATCAGTGATGTCTTATGCCAACTTCTGTGGGCCCTTGCAATATCTTCAGTGTCAGAAATGTCTTTGACATCTATAATGGCTTACGCAGGACCACCTCCATCATTTCTGGGGTCAAGTGCAAAATGGAAAAAAAAATTGAGAATTTCAAGATGGTGATGGCAAAGCATTAAACCAATATGAGCCTACACTTCCCCTGCTCCCCACCCACGCAGCTCCTGCCTTCCACCCTGTGTTGACCAGTTTCAACATTCATGGTTAACTTACTCTTCACTCTCACTCTGTGGGGCTGAACACTGGCCTGTCTGGCTAGTGTTACTGTTTAACGCAGCGGTCCCCAACCAGTTTGGCACCAGAGACTGGTTTCGGAGAAGACAGTTTTTCCGCTGACAGGTCTGGTGGGGGGGGTGAGAGGGGAGCGGGGAACAGGAGGCAGAGCTTAGCCAAGAAGCTTCACTTGCTTGTCCACTCATCTCCTGCTGTGTGGCCGGATTCCTAACAGGCCACAGATCAGCTAATGAATACTTGCTATTGATGATGAGTGGTAGAGCCAGAATTCTAACGCAAATTTGCTTGATTTCAAAATGAATGATCATAATCTTCTGCTCCTTTGACTGTTAGTCTTCATGGCCCAGCTAAATCTTGGCAGAGTTTACACCCTGGCCCAGGAGTCTGAAAACTGGAATTTCGTTATTTATGGACAGATGACCAAGAACCAAGATGTACTTTGTCTTCTCTCCATGTTCTCATCTGTCACCTGGAATTTCTCTCTGACATGTGCATGGGCTCAAGTGTACTTTCTCCCTGCCCAAATCCCTTCTCCCTAATTGCCGTACTTACCAAAACATGCCTGAACTTGAACTTTGTAGATCTCCTGGGCTAACCTCCTGGTCTAGCTTAGTTTTATCATCCACTCTTTAACTAGCTTCTGTGTCTCACTGATTGCATTATAGCTTAAACATGAGCTGGTTTCACCCATGAACATTTAGAGTTAATTGGAAAATATGCAGACTTTTTAGGGGAAAAATCATGCACAATCATACCTGTTGTGTTTTCTCCTGTGACAATTATTTTTATTTTCATTAGGTAATTTCCATCTGTTTGAGGACATTTAGTATTACTGAATATTTTATGCAACCAACTTATTTCTGCTTTAAGACAAAGGGGAAGCCTTTGTGAGCCATTGGTAGGAGATGTAAATTGGTGAGGCATTATGGGAAACAATATGGACTTTCCTTAAAAAATTAAAAATAAACCTATCATATTAGGAAGCAATTCTACTTCTGGGTATTTATCCAAAGGAAGCAAATTCACTATCTTAAAAATATATATCTATACCCCATGTTCAATGAGGTAGCCACAACACGAAAACAATCTGTGTCTGTCAACAGATAAGTAAATAAAATATGGTGCATATATACATACATGCGTATATACACACAATGGAATAATATGCAGCCATATAAAAGGAAGTCCTGCCATTTTCAACAACAGAGATGGACCTTCATGGTATCATGCTGTATTATTATTTTTTTAAATATGGAGCTGAGATTATTGCCAGATGACCACCATTTCCTTAAAGTAATTTTGAGATTTGCTTCAACTCTAAAATAAAAAATCTTTAATAAGTAAATGCTATGACAATAAAAGCTGGGAGAACTAGCCAGGCAGAAGGAAAAAAACAATTTAGGTAGAGCTAGTGATTCCATTTGACTGTCTCTTTAATAAACATAAACTACACTGAGATGAGTTGGTATATCTCCTGTTACTTGAAATATCTCTGTTATTACTCTAAGTCCCTCACGAAGTGACCATCTTGCTGTTCTGTGTGTGATTTTACTCTTCAAAGATATATATTTTTTAATAATATGACTGATAGATGTAAACCATCCATTATTGGATGCCAACAGGAACCAAGAGCTTTTTTGTCTTCGGAGGAAAAGAGGTATCGAATATATGGAGAAACATGTACTGGTATCCGACGTGATGCCTTCCGGAGAGATTTTCAAGTATAGTTGTGTTAGCATTCACTTTTGTTTTACCCACTGTGTGTAGAACTTAACCTCTGTTAAAATAGGTCTCTGCTTACTTCAATATAAACATATTTATCCAGTTCAAAGCATCCACTTGGACTAAAACATCTTTGAGGTTTTGGGGGATAACTGCTGATGGAAGAAAAATGTCACTGATAAAGCTGCATTACCTAAGCAGCCAAGTATTTGGTTACTTTGTTGAAGGAGCAAGCTCACATTTCTTCTTGATTATTTTATGTTATGGTAAATCATGGGATTTCTATAAATTTATTAAGGTGTACCATTAATATTGAACTGAAAAATAAGGCTTGGGAATATTGAGGCTCTCATATCCTTTCTATAGCATTGTTATTTCACCACAGATGGACATTCTAGTGTCTGTTATGGGATGAGCAGTGAGTGGGACTATTTTTCGGAGCATTAGTGCATATTAGAGGCCACCTGATAGTAAATAATGTATGAATAACATTATTTATTTGTTATTATTTATAACAATAATGTATGAATAACATTATTTTTGCTGTGTGTGAATAACTGTTTTCTGTGGGCAGAAGCCATGAGTTGAATAAGAAGAGGTCGTTGTATTTTTCTAGTACTGACACTTTGACGTTTGCCAGAGTATGAAGAGACCCTCTCATCTTCATCTTAAGTGAAGCATGGCTACATTAGTGTCAGTGATGCTCCTTAAGACGATCTTCAGTGAAATAAGTGGAGAGACGTCTTGATATTTTGGGGACTGTGGAAAATGAAATAAGTTGTGGAAACCAGGAGTTGTACTTCACTGTGAATTCACTCAAGAACACACATACCTGTGAGCAAATTAGGTATGAACACCTGAAGTACAGAAGCCTCCCCTGCTAATATCAGGCAGGGGGAAATGCTAGAGGATAAAGGCAATAAAAGCCAGGCAGTTGTTTCTCGCAATTAGTGGTTCAGTGGCAAGGGACTTGGTATCTTTCTTCTCTGGTCGCTGATTGCTGCCTGGAGAAGCAACAGTGGGCTCATTGGCTTTGTTGCTGTACTGTGCTGCGGTCTCTCCTCCATCCTTATTGCTGTGTTCTCAGTGGTGCCTGATAGATCTATTTGTTTTCTTATGGCTCCACAATCTCCAAGTGTGTCTCTTTGGAATTTGGGAAATATGATAAAGGGTTTGGGCTCAGAATGATATGATTAGTCAAAAAGGTCTTTAGTTTCATAGTGAGATAAGGTTTTTATAAGATACATATGCTTGTGTTTATAAGATGTGTGTGTGTGTGCATGCAAAATCTTTTATACTTGGTTGGGTGTGGGGGATGATGAGAGTGGTGGGAATGTTATTTTGAATGGGAAAGGCTGGGAATTCTCACCACAATAATGGGTAAGGACTTTCACAATGGGTTCACATCCCAGGTATGTCACTATCTTGGGTCTTGGGAATCCACTGAATCTCCCAATACTTTTTTTTTATACCTAAAAAATGTGGGCAATGATTGTAGCTAACTCATAAGTTATTGTGAATATTAAATGATACAACAGTACTAAATTTTTAAAACAGTCCACAGAAACCCTAGACTTTTAGTTTTCTGTTTAAAGCATGCCCTGGTGGTAGCTAAGTCATTTCGATAACTTAGCAGTGAACTCATAGTTCTGTGCTTCAGAGTGTGGTCTGAACCATTGCTTATGCCCACAGAACTCATGATTCAATGCAGACAGTCTGAGGTGCAGACTAGTGTTTATTTGTCACCAATCCAGGTTGCATTGGGATCAAGTTATTGATCCAAATGAAAATGAATTCTTTTGATCCACAGGTCAACACAACTGGGCACTTAGCATGAAGGTTCTGTTAGCTCTGACTGTTTTCCAGAGCATCTCTCTAGTCTAGTGAATGCTTGTTAGTGATGTTTGTCTCTGTAACTGAGAAAGGAATTGGGAAACTCTACGCTGTTAAATAAAACTCAGCTGATGCACAGGTTACCTAGAGGAAAACTCTCCACCCCAGTATTTATTCTTCTTAGAGCTTATATTAACAGGACTGGCACTTCTCTTCAGGGTCAAGGGGAACATGATGACTATTTACAATCTAACTTAAATAAAACATATGAAATCACGTTTACATCTCATATACTAAACATTATTTTTCTAAAAACAGTTGGAAAAATTTTTATTACTTTGCCTTTGAAATCCTTTGACTTCAAGAACAAATATCAATTCTGAGGGGCTATCATTTTACCACAATTATTGTGCATACAGGAATGTTCTTGCAAAGTGAGAAAAATTGGATCTATAAATTGTTTTCAAATGCAATGACATTTTATGAACACTAAATTTAGCTACTGATGAAGTAGCTGATTTTAAGTTGTATAGATTTCTTTGTGGTCTACATTCTGTAGATTTTGTTTTATAGTTTTAGGTCCATATTTTGATGCTAATAGCTTTGGTTTTTTTTTTCAATTTTTATATTTTTATAGAAACTTAGATAGGTCATAAGTCCTGGATACTATCTATTGCTCTTCATGGGAAAAATGCCCCTGCTGGTGACCTTTTTAAGAAGAGGACATGGACTTACACTTATAAAGAGAAAATTTAAGTTGAAGGTTAAGCAGTTTGGACCATGATAAAGAAAAAAATCTAGGCATCTGATTACATTTTATCTTTTATGATGTTTGTTTTCATGTAGGCCAGTAGTCCCACTGACCTTTAAAATTCAGGATTTAAAAAAATTTTTTAGACAGTAAAAGCAGCATATATTTCATATACTTTATAACAGTCCTGTAAGGAACTTGAGAAGCACCCTAATAAATCCATTAGACTTTCTAGAGAGGAAATTCTAATAGACAACAAATGGGGCAAAATAAGTAAAAAAAACTGCCAATTATTGTAGTTCAGGACAGGTTTGCCACCAAATTTGTTCATGTCAGATCAAGTTTTGCTGCCAAAAGACTTGTGAAAACCATAGTTTTCTCAGCTTTTTATATTCTGTGATGCTGTCTAGGGATGATAGACCTGTGTCCTAAGATAATTATTAGCGTTAGCTCATTTTACTTGACTTGTGAGATAAAAAGGGAAGATACTGCCATCTTCATTTAGTAGCTGGCAGAGCTGGGATGCAGAGCAAACGAGTGACTTTCTGTTGTTGATAGAGCAAGTAAGTGGTTGAAATGGAGAGGAAACCAGAGTGTCCTGTGTCCCAACCCTGGGATGCTTGCATCTTCTTCATTGTCTCCATAGTTGCCCAAATGGTTGTTCATTTGCAGCTCACTTTGCCTGGGACCGCAGCCATTTCTCCAGACAGGCCAGGCCTCCAGCACTTCTCCACCCAACGGTGCTGCATGGAGTTTCCTGAGCTGTGATGCACGTGGGTACTGGTTGTGTAATTGTTCTAAAGAAAAGCTCTAGTTCTTACACATCGAAATATACACGTGTGACATTTGTTGAGATGAACTAAATTAGGTGTAACTCTTCTTTGCCCCGCTGATTTTGCTAATGTTTTCCTTTCCTCTCTTTGCTGAAGTCAAGAGAACTGAAGTTAGCTTCCCGCTGTATCTCCACCCAGCTCTTAAAAATTTCCTGCTTCCAACTCTTGGCTATTGTAAATTGTGCTGCTATGAACATTGTGGTGCATAGGTTCTTTGATATTCATGTTTTAGGATTCTTAGGATATAATCCCAGCAGTGGAATTGCTGAGTCAAAAGGCAGGTCAATTTGGGGAGCAAGGGGCGGGGGAGGCTGGGATGGGAAAAATAGACAAAAAACTGTACTTGAAAAATAACTAAATAAAATTTAAAAAAGGAAAAAAAAAAGAAAAGGAAAAAAAATTTCCTGCTCAGTTTTGCGGGTACCACACCTGCCAGGACCCACGGTGCATTTTATTGCTGCAGCTGTTTGATTCATCTATTTTTGTCAGCACAAAGGTTAGTCTCAGAAGTGACAGCTTAAAGTAATTCACCTGATGTAGTCTTCCTGGACATCTGAAGCCTGAATTATTTTCACAACACCTGGGGACACTCCAAAGTCTGTTTCATCACTTGTGGTGTCTTGAGCAGGAAGCCAACATTAAAATTCAGGTTTTCCCTTTGCATGCAGGTATTCATTTATTCCTTTGTGTGTGTTTTCATCCAGGAAGCATTTATCAAAAACCTAGTAGTGGGCTAGTTGCTAAGAAGGCCCTGTGAAGATCACTGGGCAGCTGTCTCTCTGGAAATAGAGTTGGGAAAGTAATGCTTTTCTGCACTGACCCATCGAAGTCATTGATTAGCATAAGCATTCACATCTTTCCAACAGAGTGAGCCAAGGCACCATTTTTTCCTTTTTTTACAGTCATCCATAAGAAGCCAGGCAGGGTAGTTAAATGTCATGGTTAGCAGTATAGGGTTTGATGACATATGGCTTGGGTTTAAAATCTGCAAACAGTTTACTAGACTGGTTGATTTAGAGAAGTTACTTATACATGGTGTATATTTGTGGGTACATTTAAGAGTCCTTCAAATGTTGGTTCTGTTACCTGTGAAATGAGGGTGCTAGTTTTGCTGAAGGGTGTAATGAAGATATGTGTACATGTTAAGTGAACCTGGTGGTGATACAGACATATCCCCCCTTCCTCTCCCCACCTGCCCCCACTCCTGTCCTCTGGGCCATTTTGTTATAGCTCCCTCTTCTGTCTCTTAATGAGAATTTTTTCTTTAACAAGAAAGACAGTATTATTTTCAGGTATTAAGAAGTTCCAGTCTAGTTTAAATTAAAAATTTACATAAAACCAAGGGTGGTAGAACATAAATTTCAAATATATTATATAATGTACATACATGACAAATGACTTATATCCAGAGTATATAAAGAACTACAAATCAGTGAGAAAAAGACAGATAACACAAAATAAAAATGAGCAAAAAACTTGAACAGACTCTTCACAAAGAGGGTATCTCAGTGGCTAATTAACTTAGGAAAAGGTACTTACTTCATTAGTCACCAGGAAAAAAAGCAAATTAAAACCACAGTGAGACACTACTAGATTGCTACCAGAATATCAAAAATAAAAAGATAGAAACTACCAAGTATTGAAGATAATATGGAGCAACAGGAAATTTCAATAAATTGCAGCTAAAAAATACAAATTGATTTTTTTGACATGGGAAAACCTTGCCAATATCTGTTAAAACTAGACATAAGCACACACCACGACCCAGCAAATCTACCCATAGGTACGTGCCCAAGAGAAATTTGTGCATATTTTCACAAAAGGCATCATCTGGGATGTTCATAGCAGTAATATCCATAGCAACCCCAACTGGAATCCATCTGAATTTCTGCATAATCAGATATTTTATCACAATGCAAATCCATGATCTATAACTCTAGGCAGAAAGAAGGGTAAATCTCACAGTACAATATTGTGCAATATAGGATGAAAGAAACCAGTCCCCAAAGATGATATATCCTATTATTTAATTTATTCAAGATACTGAAACAGGGAAAACTAATCTCTAATATTGGAAGTCATGTTTTGGGTGGGTATTAATTAGAAGGGGCAAGGAGGAGACTCTTGGGTCTTTATTAGGACGCTGGTTGCACGATGTATTCAGTTTCTGGAAAAGTTATCAAACCATACATTTATGGTATCTATACTTTTCTGTATGTTATTTGTCAATAAAATTCTCTTCTTTTTCTGACAGCTGTTTTTTTAGTCTATCTTTCACTTTGCATTTCTCTTCTTCCCCATATCATCTAGCACTCTTTTTACGTTACTATTAGTATTAACACTCCTTTGACATGTTGGATTTTCCAGTCCAGAAGCCCAGGAAGCCTTGTGCTAGAGTAAGCACTTCTTTGCCCGCCTCTCAGCCCAGCCAGTGCCTTGCATATCCAGGCAGAGCTCTCCTTACAGCTCTAGTGTCAGGTCCCTGAAAAGCCACCTTAGACTATAGGTTTCCTGGGTTGACTGACACTATGAAGCATTAAAGACTGAGAAGCAGATGCAACAGGCAAGTTCACCCTGTCAGCAAAGCCAGAGGTTACTCCCAAATAGCTCTGTACTTTTGGTCCCCATAATTTTCTGTATAGTCTTATTCTTCAATTTTCCAAATCTTTTTCTTTTTTCCACCCCTCCTTTCTTTCTTTTCATTAAGGATTTGAATGTCAATTATGAGCGAACTAGACAATGGACTGAGTATTGAATATGCAAAGATGAATAAATCATAAACTTGAGTTTCAAAGCTGCTAACTCCTTTATTATTACTAAACAGTCTTCTTTCGGGACCACATGCTAAACATAAAATTACTGCTTTGGGTGTCTTTTGAGCAAATGGTCACCTAAGGAACATATTCAAAGGACAATGTCTTCATGTACAAAAGACATAAAATTGCTGTTAGTTGGAGGACACACAGAATATTAAAAGTCAAGGTGCATGAAGATTATAGCTTTAACTCAGTGCTAGCTAGAGCCTCTTGGTTCCTTAAAATTTAGATAAGGAATCAGTATTTCCTGACATCATTAGAATTAACTTCAACACCTAGGTTATGGTCTTTAGAAGTCCAAAGCTCTTCTTAGCTGTTCTGTTATCACTGCACCTAAGAGGAAGGAATGGAAATCTTTGTTCTCCATTCTGGGGTTCACACAAAGGTGGGACTTCTCCTTCATCCTCCTTCTAAAAGAACTGTAAAAAAAAAGAATTTTATTCCATTTAAGAATCATGGTGAAGGGTTGCATTAGATACCATAGAATGAATAGCTAAAGTATGCAAGTAAAATTATATTAGATGATCATTTTTATATCACTGTCATCATCATGCAGTGTTTGTACCAGGTTTCTCAGCAGCTTTCTGGCTTCTCTGTTGGCCAAGCTAACATCTTCTCCTTGTCTCTTAAGAATTTTTCTATTTTTATTTTCTATTGTTGTTCAATTATAGTTGTCCCCATGTTTCCCCCATTTCTCTCCCCTGCCCTAACTAACCCCCACCTCCTACATTCAGTCCTTTCTGCATTGTCTTTGTCCGTGGGTCCTTTATACATGTTTCTTGACTTGACCCTTCCCACTTCTTTCCACCTTTGTTACCCTCCCCACTCCTTTCTGGTCATTGTTGGTTTGTTCTTTACTTCCATGTCTCTGGTTCTGTTTTGCTCACTTGTTTGTTTTGTTGAATATGTTCCACTTATAGGTGAGATTATATGATATTTGTCTCTCACAGCCTGGCTTACTTCACTTAGTATAATGCTCTCCAGTTCCATCCATGGTGTCATGAAGGTTAGGAGTTCTTTCTTTCTGTTGCATGGTATTCCATTGTGTAAATGTACCATAGTTTTTTGGTAAATCCATTCATTTACTGATGCGCACCTAGGATGTTTCCAGCACGTAGCTATTATAAACTGTGCTGCTATGAACATAGGGGTGCTTAGGTTCTTTTGAATTGGTGTCTCAGGATTCTTATGGTATAATCCCAGCCATGGAATTTAATTTAATCACTCACCTTTTGTGGTATTGGTTTCTGCTAACTCACATGCCCACAGGTTTGCACACTTTTACACCAATGCTGTTATTTTCCCAAACAAAAATGTTTTTCTCCTTAAGTGGGGTTCTGGTACCCACTCTTGGTTATAAATGATTCACATTCACACCTAGGAGTTAAATCCAGCTTTGAAGACAGTTTTCTTGATCCAGGATTATCTTCATTCTCTACAAGCAGCAACTTCATAAAACATCCTCAAAGGGAATCAGAGAAGCTGACTTTGATTAACTATGGCCTGGCCCAAATTTTCCCAAGGGTCATTAGAGTCATAAGAAACAGGGATAAAATATCAAAAAACTGCTAAGAAATGAGAGGCAGAATGGCTTTCTTCTTCACGTACTCTGGAGAGTGATTTTGGATCTTTGTGTTTCTAGTTGCCTCTTCTTAAGATGCACTTCATACACTTCTCTGCCTAGAAACATTTTTTTTCATCCTTTGGGTGTTTCTTCAGGTATAAACAACCCTTATAAATCTTTGAAACTTAGCTACAAAAATTTAATCGCTGTCTCCCATGATTTCTTCTAGCACTTCTTTATCTCTAATAAAACAGTTATTTCAAGGTAGTACAATTTACTTTCTGTGACTATGTTTCCTACTAAATTGTGAATTATTTGAGACTTCAGACAATGCCTGGTCATAAGATTTGTTCAGAAGTAACATGTATTTCTTAATGTGACTGGTTAAAAAGGGGTGATGAAGACCAGGCATTTGGGTTGATTGAAAGTGAGTTTGCCCAGCATGTTGATGTTTTGAAATGATGAGATATAAGTTTTCTAACAACGAAAGCAGAAGATTTAGCAATATATAAGCATCTTATGATAAAATCTAAAAATTTTGCCAATGTACCTGTCTTTATGTAAGACATGGATGAGTTAGTGGCTTCAAGCATTGCTAACCTTCTACTATGTTATTAGGAAAGACTGCAAGTACAGATGAAGATGTTGCAAAAATATTTCTCCTGTGTTTAAGACAAAACAGCATGGACATAGAAGGGTGCTACTGGATCTGTAGGGGAGGAAAGACTTTTCTCTATTATCTTAGGTTCTCTGGCTGGGCCTGAGAATTAAGTTGACAAAATACAGATCAATGGGAGAAAAGCACACCAGTTTTATTTGATGTTAATATTTTCATGTGGATGAAAGCCTTTCTAGAAATGATGACCTTACGAAGTGGGTAGATCTGAGAGCTTGTATGCCATTTTAACAACAAAAAAGTTAAATTGTCATGATATGACAAGACAAAGAGAAAGGGGGTTGAGGGTAGGGGCAGCAAATGTGGGAAAGTTATTAGGAAATACATGCGGAAACTAATGAAAGATAAGGGTTAGTTTAGTAGGTTTTGTTTGTACAAATTCTTCTTGACATCGTTGTCTCTGGAAATAAAATGTTTTCTTCCTCGTGTGGAGAGGGCACCGTCATCACAGGAAATTTTATGACCTGCTTTTAGGTAGAAAGGGGGAAGTCAGAAAGCCCTTCATGTATCTGCTATTTCTCAAGTGCCTTCAGCTCAGAATAATCAATATTCCAAAGTGGCATATTTTGGGGCGTAATAATCTGATCTCCTTCAGATCATGGCTGCAGTTTTGCTAAAGTTGGCCAATATTAAATATCTTTAAGGACCTATAGTCTCCTCGAAGGAGATATAAAAGGGAATGCAGCCCTGATGCATAGGGCTTGCAAAAGATGTAGGCTCAAATGATTGTAGAGATTTGTGTTAATTTTTCAATTAAGGTTATTAAAGTTCTAGTTCAAAGTTTCATAAGTTTTGCTTGATCTACCTGAATTCTGTTTCCCATAAATCTGTTATTTTTCACCGACAGGATACAAAGTGTTTCAGTAAAGCAAATTCAACATTAGAGGGGAAAATGCATGCATTTGCAATTCCTAGCCAAAAGAACTTCTCAAAAATATTTTCTAAATAGGAAGGAATTATAACTCTGGGACTATGATGCTCTCAGAACTTTTTACCTGAGTGTCTATTAGTCATAGCTGAGCTAACCTTCTTTCAGACTCCTAAGGAATTATCTATCTTGACTGCCCCAATTCTTTTGTGAAGTAAGCCACTTTTCTTTCTCATTATGCCTTACTTATACTCCTCCCTACACAAACTCTTAATTACCTGTGTGTCTGGTTTTCCCATTGGACTGTGACTTCTACCAGACCTAGTGTCTGCTGGATACTCCACCAAAGCCAATTGTTGAATGAATGAACATTTGTTTCATTTTCCAACCTAGGATCTTAATTTCTCTTGGGAGAGATAGAAAATGACAAGGTTTGTTGTTAATAACCTTCTCTGGTCCCATAAGGAAGCTCTTTCTAAAAATATCTCGCAATGATTAAACACTATGTATGTACTAATTATGATGATCGCCATGACTATCATAATCAAGGAGTATTATCCCTATTTCATAGATGAGGAAACGAAAATGAGACAGATTGCACAATCTGCCAACACCAAACAGCCAATGAGCGGCTGATGTGGGGTTCATACCCAGGTAGACTGATTTCAGATAGTAGTTCTTAACTGGCACATTTCAACAAAATTTTTTCCATCAAGGTGTGTGTGAATGGTGTGTTTCATCACAACTGAAAAAGTTAAAGCTCCTATAGCATTGGGTGACTCTAGTATATCCAATAGTTTTGGATATAATTATATATACTTTCTCCAGGAGGGATAAAGGATTTATTTTAGCCAACTATATTTAGACTTATGGATTCATTCCCTCTTACCCTGCACTGCAGTTTGTCATCCTTAATTAGCCAGCCACTTGAACCACATCACTTTTCTTGTGCTTAACAAGCATGGATTCCTCTGTCTCCCTCCTTCTCAACCATTCCATGGATGTCTTCTTTGCTGGGTTTTCTCTTGCCTGGCAAGGTAATAAACTCAACGACTTCCTCCCAATCTCCTTCTTCCTCTCCCCTTCCCGATTTCTGCTCCTCCTTAAGCTCTTGTTGTCTTAGATTTATTCTTTGATAAAGGTGCATTGCTGTGGGAGAATATTCCAGAAGGCTATTCACCACCATTAGATCCCAAACTTCATATTTAGAAAGTTTACTCTTTTTCAATCTCAGTTAAATAATTAGGCAAAGGTACTTTTCTTTTGAACTACCATAAACCCTTATAGATGAAGACATAGAGGTAATTATGCAAATTAGTTAAAAGATGACATAACATAATGCTTTAAAAAAACACAGCATCCAAGTTCTGCATAGGAGTTTACAATAATAAGAAGCAGGTCAGCAAGATTTTGCCTAATAGAGGCCCCTTGGGAGCCTGTTCTCAAGGATACAGAGGAAGGACTCAGAATTAGTTTAGCAATGGTTTATAAATCATTTCTGTTTCAGGGTGTAGTGGTGCTGAGGATATCTGAAAATAGGTTATTACTTTCAGTAAGTTAAAATATCCCCCTGACCCAAGTTATCCCTCAAAAATAACCCCCAAATTATGTGGTTATTCTAGTTATTCTCAGAGCTAAGTTTTTATGCACCCATTTAATTTCTTCTCAAATAATTGCAAATTCAAAGTTTGGTAGTCTGTGTTCTTAAGGTTTACTCTACCTGTTATGTGGACAGTAGAACTCATGTGTCCATGGTGGCAGGCAGGCATGTGGGATTACACATGTATGTATGCTTGTAGGTATGTAGTGTAGATTTATGCATTTTGTATAAAAGTATCCACATTCAAAAGAAGAAAAATAGCCCTGGCTGGTGTAGCTCAGTGGATTGAGTGCAGGCCTGGGAACCAGAGGATCACGGTTCAATTCCCAGTCAGGGCACATGCCTGGGTTGCAGGCCAGTTCCCTGCAGGCCAGTTCCCAGCAGGGGACAAACTAGAGGCAACTATACATTGATGTTTCTCTCTCTATCTCTTTCCCCTCTAAAGATAAATAAATAAAATCTTAAAAAAACAAAAATAGAGGAGTACAGTTATGTAATTCCCCTCTGCATATTTTAAAGATGTTTTATTTGTATATTTGTTTTCTTTGTACTTCTGAATTAATTGTCTTGTGATCAGTATTCAGAATTATTTTGAATTGTTTGGCTGAATACATGAGGAAAGAAGAGTGGGAATAGAGACAGGTGGGTAAAATCTGTGATTTTGTGGGAAACCAAAAGGAAACTTTAAAGATTCGTCTTTAATTTGTGGAGTAGAAGGGAATGGTGCCTTTTACAATTTACTATTCTTTGAAGCTGGTATTTCAGAAAATTTTTTCTCCTTTAAATTGGGCAATTTATAAATGAATGCTCCCAGAGGAACTCTTAAAATCAGAGAAAAATATGCTACTTGAAAATTGATTTGTCCCCAGGACTTTTTAGCCTAAATATTTTTTCATGTAATTCATTTTCAAATAATTTTGTGATAATTGCTTGATTTTAAGATTCCATATGCTAAAAGTCAGAAATATGCAAATAAGGCATATAGGAGACATGAACACAGTAAAGCATCTCTTGGGGAAATAATCAGCTGCATCTTTTGTACCTCATGGAAATGGATCCTCACTCCCAGTTACACTTACATACCTTAATTCTAGTATTTAGGTTGAGTTGGGAATACTGAAAAATCGTGTTCATGCCGGGGCCTCTGCTGGTTAGGTGTTATGTATGCCTGCTGCTTTCTGAATGTCTGTGTAGATCAGATTCAATTCTCAGGCAGCCCTGAGAGGAAGGAAGGTGGTATCCTGATTTTTCAGATGGAGACAAGGAGGCAAAGAGATATTAGGGAATTTGCCACATTCACAGCGAATTTAGACATAGCTTTTATGGCTCTTTCAAACTCCTTCCACTACAGAGGCAGCTCTCAAACTTGAATGGACATGGAAGTCACATGGATGGCTTATTAACTACAGATTGTGGGACCCACTCTCAGACTTTTCCATTCAGAGAGATCCCTGGTGAGGCTGAGGATATGCATTTCTAATAAGAGCCCAGGAGATGATGATGCAGCTGGTCTTGGGGCCACACTTTGAGAACCAGTGCCCTGTAACATAGAATGGTTTCTCTAAACCCAGGTCAGTCACGTTCTGTTCATAAACAGTGAGTGTTCTGTGCTTGAGTGAAGTCTTGCAAACTCGTGCCCTGTTGTGTTTCATGCTCCTCTAGTGCAGTTCCTGTGGCCTGGAGTGTGAGGGGCTTTGTCTGTGAAGCCTCAAAGCTACAAGGTACTATATTTTGCTGTGTATAATGTGCACCCATGTTTTGTGTGCATAATACACAGAATTATTACACCCATTATTATATCCACATTATGTAATCACTAGACCCATGTATAGTGTACATCCTTATTTTCCCCTCAAAAATTTGGGTAAAAAAGTGCTCATTATACACAGTGAAATATGATAAACATGATGTCTCTTTGAGGAGTGCCAGTTCTCCTTGATGGTAAATAGTTGGAACACACTATTTTTATGTTAAAACACACAGCTGTGTAGTGGAGGAGAAACAAATGCACATGGCTTTCTAAGATAAAACTCCAGATTTCAAAAGAAGTTTGCCCATATGGTAGACTGCTTAGGCCATGCTCCAAGTCTCAGAGGGCACACACTGTCTCTCCTCTCACGACAAGTAGACTGAGCTAAGAAAACAAAAAGGTTACTTTGCATTGATCTTCCTTTCTTGAGATGGGAGTTTCCATCTCTTGATTGAAGTTCTAGTCTCTTCCCCAACCTTATCATAAATATTCCTCAGGGTTTAGCCTTCAGGACCAGGTCCATCAACCTTTTTCTCAGTACATCCGGAAATTCCAGCATTAGAGATGACATTTCTGTTCAACACTGGATATCATAAACCTTAAATTAAAAAAAAATTAAGAAAATTGGATGTATTTTAAACCTGTTGTCCTCATGAAATCCAAAGTCAGTTTTGGGGGATTTCTTCCTTCACTATGGCTGCTTGAAAAAATTACAATTTATCATATGAGTATACACACACACATACCAGCAAATACACACTATTCCTAACTAAGATGCCCATTTTCCTAGGCTGTAGTGGACATTTGAAAGGAGTGGTTCTATTCCTCTTATGCCAAACATGAGCATGCAACCCTGCCTTTCAGCCCCCAATTTGTAGTTTTATTGGCTTTGCCTCTATTATGAGCTCCTTCCAGAAAACCAAACGATTAATTCCAACAAGTACTGCTCCCAATTAAGCCAACTGAAAGCAGCGCTTGACCAAAAGCATCCAGAATTAGTCAACAGAAAGTGCATACTCTTCCATCAGGGTAATGCAAGACTGCATGTTTCTTTGATGACCAGGCAAAAGCTGATACGTCATGGCTGGGAAATTCTGATTTATCCGCCATATTCACCAGCTGTGGCACCTTCAGATTTCTATTTATTTTGGTCTTTACAAAATTCTCTTTTTTAAAAAAAAGATTTTATTTGTTTATCTTTAGAGGGGAAGGGAAGGAGAGAGGGAGAGAAACATCAATGTATGGTTGCCTTCGTGTGTCCCCTGCTGGGAACTGGCCTGCAGGGAACCGGCCTGCAACCCAGGCATGTGCCCTGACTGGGAATCGAACCGCTATTGTCTGGTTCACAGGCCCACGCTCAATCCACTGAGCTACACCAGCCAGGGCTATTGGTCTTCACAAAATTCTCTTAGTGGAAAAAATTTCAGTTCCCTGGAAGACTGCAGAAGGCACCTGGAACAGTTCTTTGCACAATATGATAAAAAGTTTTGGGAAGATGGATTTATGAAGTTGGCTGAAAGATGGCAGAAGGTAGTGGAACAAAATGGTGAATGCATTGCTCAATAAAGTTATTGGTAAAATGAAAAATCTCTTATATTTTTATTAGAAAAACCGGATGAACTCTTCGGCCAACCCATTACTAAGGGAAGTAGTGCTCATCTCCTCCTAAATTTCATCTCACTACAGTTTCTGTATGGCCCAAAAGCAAGAATGACTTTGCAGTTTTAAATGATGGGAAAAAAAATCAAAGCAGGGAAATGTTTCATGATGCATGGAAATTATAAGAAATTAAGATTTCTATTATAAGAAGTACAGCTTTCATAAATAAAGTTTTACTGGAATGTAGCCACACTTGGCTTCTTATTTTCCGTAGAAGCTTTCGGCGGCTTTCACACCGCAAGGGCAGAGATGAGTCATTGTGACAGAGACCTTGGGGCTCACAAAGCCAAAAAGTTGTACTATTGGCAGATAAAACTTACAGATCCCTGCTCTCAGTTGCACAGGAGGCAGGTTCTCTTGTACTTTTAGGAAAACTGGGCGACTTAGATCCAGACTCAGACCAGTTCTACCCACAAAATAGGTTCACTCATCCGTCTGTTTCTCCCCTGTAAAAGGCTTGGGAGCTAGTAGTTGTCTGAATGTCTGACAACTCTTTGTAATAAAACAATAATGGGTGCTTAAAATAAGGGTCCAGGCTGAGGATTCAAGGCTTCCAGAAATAGAGGAGGGAAAAGTATGTCTTATTCATTCCTGAACCTGGGTGTGTGTAGGTATACGTGTATGTGTGTGCCCTAAATTATTGATACATCAGTACATAATCTTGCCCTAATTCTTCAAGTCTTTGCAAGGAACACCGCTGAGAAAATAGGAAGGTATATGGGGTTTGCCATTGATCTCATCAATGCAAGACACTAAAGCTGGGCAAGAACTTTGTGCATCTCCCTGGGTGACAATGCCCATGGTGACATCACCTTTTGCCATGTTTTCCTATGAGAAATATACTCACTCACTCACAAATACACACCTCCATCCTCCATTCTCCCCAGAAAGCAGAGCCTGAATAAATGCTTGTAAATAGCTACCTATAGAAAAAGGTCCAGGCAATGGGGATTTGGAAGAAAAAGCAGGAATAGAGGAAAAACCAAGGAAAGGGTATATTCTTTTTTGAGTTTTCTCTTTTTTAAAAAAAAAAGCTGGGTTGAGGTATAATTTATATAATAAAAAATTCTCTCATTTAAAATGTACAGTTTAAGAGGATTTAGTACATACAGACTGGTACAACCAGCACCACAGTCAATTTTTAGAACATTTCATTATTTCCAGAAAAATATTGCTCTCGTTAGCATTCACTTCCTAGTTTTTCGTAACCTGTTCCTGAATCTTAGTACCACTGGTATGCCAGGGTGTACATTCCTTCTCTATGGACTTGCCTATTCTGGACATTTCATGAGAATGAAATCTCATGAGGCTATCTTCTGTCACTTAGTGTATTTTCAAAGTTCATCATGTTGTAGCACGTATTATTGATTTGTACATTTTTATTGACAAAAACATTCCCCTGTATCCACAAACCACATTTTATTTATTCATTCACTAGTTGGTAGACCTTTGAGTTATCTCTACTCTTTGGCTTTAAGGAATTTCAATGCTAGGAACATGTGTATACTGTATAAGTTTTTGTGTAGAAATATGTTTTCAATATCCTTGGGTATCTTCCCAGGCCAGATCACATGGTAACTTTATGTTTAATATTTTGAGGAACCACCACTCTGTTTTATAGAGTGATTGTACCATTCTACACTTTAACTAGCAGTTTCTCCACATCCTTGATACAATACTTGTTATTATCTGTTTTTCAGTTTAGCTACTGTAGCGGGTATGAAGTGGTATTACACTGTGGTTTTGACTTGCCTTTCCCTGGTAGCTAAGATGTTAAACATCTTTTACATGCTTATTGGCCATTTTTTATATCTTTGGTGAAGTGTCTATTCAGATTCTTTGTCCCCTGTTTGAGTTATTTGCCTTTTAAAAATTGAATTGTAGAAGTGCTCTATGTGTTCTGGATATGAGTACGTTATCAGATATTTGTCTTGTAAATATTTTCTCCCATTCTGCACGGTGTATTTTCACTTTCTTGATGGTATACTTTGAAACACAAACATTTTAAATTTTGATGTAGGACAACTTATCTATTTTTAATTCTGTCACTTGTGCTTTTAGTTGTTAAATATAAAACGGCTTTGTGTGTCCCAAAGTCATGGAGATGTGCTCCTATATTTTTTTCTAAGCGCTTCATTGTTTTAGATATTACATTTAGGTAGGTCCACGATCCATTTTGGGTTTTTTTGTGTGTGTATCATGTGTGAAGAACTGGGTGCTACTTGATTCTTTTGAAGGAACATAATCTGTAGTCTCAGAATCTTTTGTCGACAGACCATTCTTTCTCCCATTACATTGTCCCAGCATCCTTGTCAAGAGTGAATTGTATGTATGAGATTATATTTCTGAATTCTTAGTTCTATTCCCTTGGTCTATGTATCTATTCTTATGTCAGTACCACGCTGTCTTGATTACTATATCTTGGTAATAAGTTTTGAAATTGAGAAGTATGTGCTAAAGACTGAATAATTGTGTCTCCCAAAATTTGAATATTAACTTCTAATGTCCACATGATGGTATTTGGAGGATTGGCCTTTGGGAGTTGCTTAGGCCATGAAGGTGGAGCCCTAATAAATCTAATTAATGTTCTTATAAAAGAGATTCCAGGGAACTCCCTCAACCTCAAATCATCATGTGAAAACACAGTGAAAAGAAGGCCAACTATGGACCTGAAAGTGGGTTTTTGTTAGACATCAAATCTGCAGGCACCTTGATTCTGGACTTCATCATCTCTAGAACTGTGAGAAATTCCTGTTTTCTATAAGCACTCAGATTTCAGTATTATATTACAGCATCCTGAATGGACTACAGAAGACACTGTGACTCTTCCAATGTTATTTGTATTCTTCAAGATTGTTTGAACTATTCTGAGACCCTTACATTTCCATATGAATTTTAGAATCAGCCTGTCAGTTGTTCTGCAAAGAAACCAACTGGGATTTGATAACACTCTGTGGATTCTGTAAATCGATTATTGCTATCTTGATACTATTAAGCCTTCTGATCCATGAACATGCATGTCTTTCAACTCATTTAGTTCTTTAATTTTTTTGAACAATGTTATATCCTTTCCAAAGTACAAAATTTATATTTGTTTGTTAAATTACATTGTTCCTAAGTATTTTATTCTTTTCAACAGTATTTTAAATGGAATATTTTACAATTTTATTTTCATATTGTTCCTTGCCAGTATTTGGAAATTGTATTTCATATGTCTCTTTTGTACCATGAACACTTGTTGAACTTGTTTACTAATTCTAATAGTTTTTTAGTGAATGTAGCATAATATTTTATAGACAAAGTCTTGTCCTCTGAAAATAGAAATAGTTTTACTTTTTTCTTTCCAATCTGGATGTCATTTATTTTATTTCATTACTGGATTGCCATTTCTAGCACCTCAGTTTGGAATACCAGTAGGGTCTTGCACATTGTCACATTTTTCTTCATCTTTTGGGATGATGACGTGACTTTTATCTAATTTTTTAAAAATCTTCACCTGAGTATGTGTTTATTGATTAGAGAGAGAGAGAGAGAGAGAGAGAGAGAGAGAGAGAGAGAGAGATTGATATTAGAAAGAAACATTGTTTAGTTGCCTCCTGTATGTACCTTGACCGGGGATTGAATCCACAACCTAAGTATGTGCCCTGACTGGGAATCAAACCACAACCTTTTGGTGTACAGGATGATGCTCCAACCAACTGGGCCAGCCAGGGCTTTTCTTTAGTTTTTATGGCGTATAACAGTGATTGATTTTTAGATGTTGAACCAACCTTACATTCCAGACATAAATCTCACTTGATCATGATTTGCAATTCTTTTCATATGTTGCTAGATTTAGTTTGGTAGTATTTTTTTAGGGTTTTTGCATCTATATCCCCAACAGATATTGATCTGGAGTTATTTTGTGTGTGTGTAATGTCTCTGTCTGGTTGTGGTATCAGGATAGTGACACACTTCATAGAATGAATTAGGAAATGTTTCCTTCCTTCCTTCCTTCCTTCCTTCCTTCCTTCCTTCCTTCCTTCCTTCCTTCCTTCCTTCCTTCCCTCCTTCCTTCCTTCCTTCCTTAGATGAATTGGTATTACTGCATCTTTAAATATTTGGTAAAAATTACCAGGGAAACAATCTCAAAGGGTGCATCCTCAGGTTAATCAGCAATGTGTGGCTGGATTCTGTTACATCTCTCTGAAAGATCAAATACTGTATTTCAGAATTTCCAGAAACAACTAGAAGAGAGGGGCATTTATCTAGCACCAGCTCCTGACCACCATTATTCAGTGGTTTCTTTGTAAAGTGTTAGCTCCCTTGCACTTTCAGGATGTCCTTGTATGAGGTCTAAGTGACTATGAGGTGCCCCACACTGTCAAGTCAGGGAAGCAGCAGCGTCACTGGGGAGAGGGGCTGTTTGCAGAACTGCAGGTAGACACTTCCAGGGAAGAGTTTGTTTTTGCATCAGTGGCTAGAGTAAATGGTTTGAGTGAAGATATGGATTAGAGTACAAACTGAGGCAGTACAGTGTATCCACAGAAGCATCTCAGTCTGCTTGTGCTTTTCATTATCCTTAATCATTCACAGAGACTTCAAAGCTGTGGTCACCCTAAGATTTAGAGAAGATTTAAACATGAGGGTTAGTGGAACAGGCTTCAGCTCCTCCTTCTACAACTCATCCTGGGACATTAATTAATATTCATCTCCTTTTTCCATTTCTCATTATAGATTTTCCTCACTCTTCCTTCAGCACTTCAGTGCAAATAAGTTGTTGACCTGATGGGGTAACTTCAGACTTTATTTTCAGTGACATAGCTTCTTAGTTGTCTTACCTTTGTTAAACTGTGGTTTCTGTAATTCCTCATTTAGTTATTACTCAGCATGGAAGGACACAGTGATGCCCCAGAGAATCCTCTAGGTTCCACATGTATTCTTTTCCATCCCTCATTGTACAGAAGCAACGATCCCTCCTCATGGTAACAAAATCAATTACAACTGCCAATGCAGTAACTCCTTTCATTGCTTGATGTTCTACAGTCATGAAGAGTCCCATATTGCAAGGTGGTACTTGTAGGTTCAGACTCAGTGAAATCAAATCCAGCTGAGCTTGAAGTTTTAGGGAAAAAAAGAACAAATTAAAGAAACTGGAACCTAGACATAACGAACGTTGTCTATCTTACTTTTACCTTTTGGTTCTTTTGTTAGTTGATTCTGGCTTTTAGGGACATAGCAACACATGCATCAGCCATAGCTTCAGTATCAAATCCCAGGGTACAATGTTCCATACTCATAGGATGTGGTCTTTGAACCTCATTCGAGATTCCAGTGAAACATTCCATCAGGTCATTAGACTGAGTGCTCCTGAGTGATGTGATATATGGTCTGATCAGTGGAATCAGAGACCAAGTGGCCATCATTGCACTTCAGTCACCATAAAGAAGGTCCTCCGGTTGTTGATGATTGGTAGGATATAATGCTGGGAATTAGGTGTTCTGTAAGTCTTTGCTTGGTGGCAATGACAGAAAGACTGAAGGTCAGAAAGGCAATCCCATATCTGGAGAAGATATCAATTCCAGTAAGTAAGATTCCAGATAGAAGGTGTCTGATAAATCAATCTGTCAGTCAGTGGCTGGCCGGTCTCCTCAGGAGACAGTGTTGCACTGAGAGTTTGGCATCAGACTCTGTTCTTGGCAGGCTCAGCTAAAAGGCATCTTACGCTATGGCTGGGGCTGTTTGGCCATGCTTAGCTTTCATTCCTGCAATGACATCAAGTCTGTTCAAGGGCCCTTTGTGAAAGCTCTGGGAGCAGTGGTTACTACATAGCATATTACTAATATGAAACAAATATGAGCATATTTTCATCCTCTGAAATATGCTCACTCATACGCTTCTTCTCTGGTCTTCTCATCTTACTTCTTCCAGGCAGCTGAGCAATAAGATAAGCCATTCAATAATGCCCAGAATCAGACGCTATTCTACACTTCAGACCAAGATCTCTTCCTCGTATAAAGCAAATGACCACATGTCCCGTTCTCATTTTTTTTCTACTGGAAAAATTTTCCTTCACCACTTTCCCTCTAGGCCAACTATGACTGGAGTTTCAGTGTGACAGCATTTTCAGCTAACTCCAATATATAGAGCCAATCCACCAGGGAACCAGGCCTGAGTATTTTTCTCCTTGCGGTTGAGCATAGGATCTATGTCCCCCTGAGGCTATATGAGTTGAGAGATGTATCAGTATAACTCAGGTAGGAGCTCCAGGTGTCTGGGACGCTCTTTATATAAGTTATGTATGCCTTCAAGATCTGCTTGTGCCTGATGGTGAACATACCATTACCATCTCATGATGGATTGCTGCTGCAGCTGTCCAATGCTATGATTTGATGGATCTGATAATATCAGTTCATAAAGGGCAATTCCTGACATGTAATTTATTTGGTGTCATGTGGTCAGGATCTTAAGTTGCCACTAGGGTGCTTTAGCACTCAAATGGTGAGTAGTTTTTTCCTGCAAAAGGCATGACCTTATTCTAGAACCCAAGGGATATGCACTTGACTCTTCTTTTGAGGCTGGTCAGGGTCAATAAACTGCCTTCTTTTTCAACATGAAGACCTCCAACACTATTAAATCTGTTGGGTGATACAGGCTGAAAGTCAGGACAGCTTGACTGCATCCCAAAACTTCTGCAGAATCTTCTCTCACTCTTAACCCCACTGAAAAACTGGCACCTTTCTGAGTCACCAGAAAAATGGCTAAGAGCAATATTCCCAAGTGTACTACAAGTTGCCTTTAAAATCCAGAGAGACCCACCAAATGCTATACATCATTTTTATTTACAGCTGTGGGGTACGAGGTGGGACAACTTGTTCTTTACTTAAGAGAGGATATCCTGACATGCCATAAGCTATTAGAGATCTATTCTGCTCCTAGGAATGTAGTACAGTCTATTAGCTATAGTCACAGATCTTTGCAGGTCGAGATACCCTGATTGCCTCTTTGGCTTTGCTTTCCCTTGCAGTAGTTTCATCCATCTCGCCTCTGTCTGTTAAGTAATACCATATGGCCTCGGATGTGGTGCAATCCCATTGTCTTTATTGAAGCCATAAATCCCAGTTCCATGTCAGCATCTCCTACCATTAACTCTTATCTTGCGTATAGCATTAGGGAGCTTCTTCAAGATGCTGCTATTTCCTTCCCCTATGTAACTTTTAAGCCACCTGATGACTCTGTTCCTTGAGCTTATCTTTATTTTCAGTTCTGGGATGTTATAGTTTTTTGGAATGTTCTACTTAAATCCTCCACCAAAACCCCTATAAGCCACTGGGAACCAAGTACTAGAGATGGTAGCTGCATCCCACCCCCACCCCCTTATGCCAAACTATGGTTTCCCTGTCTAGTAAAATTAAGTGGTACTTTGGGGAACTTCCCGCTTTCAGAAACCCCCAGAACAGGAGCTAGTCAAGCCATCCACTGTTAGGATTACCTACAATTTCAAAGGGGATTCACTTCATATACCTCCTGTCCCTTGGGTCTAAGTACAAGAGGGATAGAAACAACAATAATTCCACACTGGTTCTTGCTGTGTCATATATATATATGTATATATATATATATATATATATATATATATATATATATATACATACTTATCCACATATATATATCTATATATATCTATATATATCTATATATATCTATATATATCTATATATATATGGATATATAATTTATTTATTTTTAGAGAGAGGAGAAGGGAAGGAAAGAAACATCAATGTGTGGTTGCCTCTCATATGTCCCCTACTGGGGACCTGGCCTGCAACCCAGGCATGTGCCCTGACTGGGAATCGAACCAGCGACCCCTTGCTTCACAGGCCCGTGCTCAATCCACTGAGCTACACCAGCCAGGGCTTGCCGTGTCTTATTTTTCAGAAATCCTGTCTTCTTTCCTAGCTCAGCTTATTTAGTTCTCATGTGGTGTGTTTGTGTGTGTGATGTATATGGAGGTGTGATAGTCATTAGTAGTGCTCACTAGTACCCAGTTCTTTCTTCCTTCTGAGAAACATGAGAAACAGAATTTTCTAACCTCCATGCAGTTAGTCAGAGCTGTTTGACTAGTTTTCAACAATGGTCTGTGATCAGACATGATGTATGTTCCACCCAAAGGCAGTGGTATTACTTGTCTGCTCAGGCTGCCATAACAGAACACCACTGACTGGGTGGCTTAAACAATAGACTTATTTTCTCATGGTTGTGGTAAAAAGTGCTGGCATTTTTGGTTCCTGGTGAGAACTGTCTCCCTGGCTTGCAGACTGCTACGTGCTTGCTGTGTCCTCACATGGCTTTTCCCGAGTGTGTGCATGAAAAGGGGGAGACAGAGTACACGCTCTAGTGTCTTTTCTTCTTATATTGGCGCCATCTGTGTCAGAGTAGGGCCCTCTCCTTGTGACCTCCTTTAATACTAATTACATTCCTAAAGTCCCTCTTTTCAAATACATTTCCACTGAGCGTTAGGACTTCGACACACGAATCTGGGAGAGACACAGTTCAGTCCACAGCAGCAGTGAAATTCCCTTCTCCAATGCCATTATTCATCTTTGTCTTCCCCTGCCTTGGCAACCTAGAAGCCTTGTGTTCCAGATGACACAACCAAGACGGAGGTAAGCTGAACCTGAGTCATCACTTAGAAGGGTGCTCCCTTGAAGAGCCAGTGAGACCACCGAGAACTCTGAATAAGAGACAATATGCATTAAGTCATGGAGATATGAAATCTGGGTCATTCCTGTAGCACAGCCTCTGCGGACTAATTCGGGGTAATATTAGCTCCTGGCATGTATACACTCACTATTTCTTTTTGTCTCGTAACTAGCACAGGTCCTTTAGATTTAGGACATTTTACTTACCTATTTCTGTATAGAAGTGTTCATAGAGAACAAGACACACTTTTAGAATGAATTTGAAAATTAATAGGTAATGTTTTGCATATTGCTTTCTCCATGTCATCATATGGTTTCCGTAATGATCATTTTATGGACTCTAGAACATTTCAGTTCAAAACCTGAGCTCTAATTTTGAAGACTTCCATTTCATACAAGTTGTTATTTGACCTATAATTTTATTTGCTAATAAAATCTTTCTACCATTTACGTCGAAGAAAACAATGCCTCTCCTGTAGTGAATGATCAGAGTTTAAAAATACACCTTTATTTTCTATTTAAAATTAGTGTGATGTTCAGATTCAGTAAACAATGGTCTTTAAGGTCTCAGAACATGACTTTTTTATGCTCTTGTTTTGGCTCTCAGGTAGCTTTATTTATGTGCTCCTCTCAAAGTACACAGAGCTTTCTCACAGAATGAATTGTGTTGAATAAATAACAAAAAGTTTGCCCTAAGGAGCTTGGAGTCTGTAGGCAAGACACCTAATCCAGGATGCAGAATGAAGAACAAGCACTGGGTGTGAGTGAGGGTTGTTGTTCTTGGAACGAACAGCCGCAAAGGTGTGTTTTAGCCCAGTGACACAATAGATGCAATGGTACAATGATTTATCAGGGAAAATGAGACATTTACCAATAAAACAGGCCATTAGGAGGCCACCAGTGAGTCATTACAGTAGATATTTCTGTTTTAAGGATGGCCTCAGTCTTGTAGCAGGGAGTGACAGAGAAGTGGCTCACCCTTCAGGTGATGTTGGCACGGCTTAGCTATTCTTTTTTACTGCTTTTACCTGGTACCTGCCCGACAGAGAAGCAAATGCAGCCCATTCTCCATCTCCACCAATGACAATGCTATCTCCAATTATAGCCCTCCTAGAGATCTCTGAAATAGTATTTCTGAAATAGTCCTTTATTAAAAGCTTAAGGCTCCTATGACAAACAGACTGGGAGGTTCTGTCATCGTCTTCACAGTGCCAAAGGGGACTGCGTTCTTGCTCAGTGTGAGATCAAGGTGGTGTGGGCTGGTGGGGGAGACGAGGTGCAGTTCGGGGCTGTGATTCAGCTTCATGAGTAATGAAGTGACAGGCTGGAAGGCAACTTCATTATCTGTAGAGCAGTGGATCCATCCATCTGCTCCAAGTGAAAATATAAAGAGAAGGCAGGAGGCATAGAGTGGGAAAGAAAGGGGAGTGTGCTGGTGGAGTGGATGGCCTGAGGGTTGGAGAAATTGCAGTTTGAATCCTGACCTAGGTGAGAGATTTGAAATGGGTTACTTAACTTCTTTGAGTCCAATTTCCCCATCAGTAAAATGGGGACAAGAATAGTGTCTTATTATTGTTGCATGTATTCAATAGAATGATTTGGAGAAAGTTATTATACTGAGCATGATATCTGACAAGAACCATGATAATAATAATAGCCATTCACTTCGGGGACCCCCTGCTAAGTGCTTGATACATCATCCTTCCACTTGCAGCCTAACAAATTCCTGAAAGGTCTGACACCCATGTCTGTGGGAGGGAAGCTGAAGTTCAGTGACATGACCAGGGACACATAGGTGGTAACTGGGGTGTTCTTTTTTTTAAACTACAAAACTGGGCCTCCATGCACTATGCCATACTTTAGGTAGATTGGATAAACATTCAAGACATCAAGGCAGAGACCATTAGCTCATGAGGGTTATAGAAGGAAAAATGATCTTCTTATTACCTCTGTGGAATGACTTCAGTGTCCTGGATACTTGAAAGGATGACAGCCCAGGAGGATGGTTTGGGAGGAGCATTTCATAGTGGGTGTTTCAATATGTAAGTTGGAATGGTAAAAATATATCCATCTTTCTCAAGTATGCTGAGAGGGTCAGTTGAGACAATACATGTGCACATTGTAAAATACTAGACAGTATTATATGGCTAATGATCATTATTTTGATACAGATTCTATGGTTTTAACCAGTTTTTATGCAATCAGAAATTCTTAACTCCCTCAGTCACCTGAGGCCTGTTTGGTTACCTTAGGGAACTGCAATGAAGTCTTTTATTTAAAGAATGCTTCTTAGTACCAATGGACCAAGGTGGGGAATAGTTGTGACTTGGAAAACAGTACACTCTTGTGATAGTGATGATGCTGTTTCAGAGTGTGGAAGCGGGCAAGGGAAGAGTTAGTGGTCATAACTTGTAGTCATGGCTTGACTATTAATTAGCTGTGTTCACATTAATCAATAATTGATTGAACAGATACCAAATCCAAATTTAGCTAAGACTCGGTCCTTGCATTAAAGCCTGGTGAAGAAGACAGACTCATAAGCAAATTTCTCTCAGAATAGACATGAAAGAGTTTGTGATCATTTCAATGGGAAAGGATGCGGTGAACTACTGTCTGGGAAACAATCAAAGGATGTTAACGACACAGTTCCCTTCCACACACATTTTGAAGTGTACCATGTATCTTAGGAACTGTGCTATGGGCTGAAGTAATGGGTGAGGAAAAAAAGAAACCAAAGTTATGCCTGCCTTAAAGGACTTCAAAGAAGAGAATCAGGATGTAAAAAGGAGAACTGGCGTAAAGTGGGTTGGATGTAGTAATAGAACTCGGGACATTAGTACCAGGGAGAAGATTCACTGGTAAGACCATGGTATTACTGGGGTTTTTGGTGGCATGCAGCAAAAATTATATATGGATATTTACAGCAGAAATATGTTAGGACTAATCAGATAGCTCACTGAATTGCCTGTAAGGTTGAAAAACCAGATTGGCCCAATGGGCAGAAGTAAATGGAAGCTAGATACCCCCAGCCAGATCTTGCCACTGAGCCAGTCTGCTGAGGATACCTCGGTGGTCTCTGTTGAGCATCGGCACACCATCCTGAGCCATTATCACCACCACTGGCCCTGGGTGCTGGCTAGGATCCACTCTGAACACGATACCTTTGACCTGTGCATTTGTTTGATAAAAAGCAGGCATCTTGCTTTCTCCCTTGTTGCAAAGAAAGCTGGGAAAGTGAATCTTTGCCAGTTTTTATACATTGGAACACGTTCTGCTTCCCACTAAGATTTATAAGTGAGGAATTCTCCAAAGGTAGGAAGGAAATTCAGAAACCGGCCAGCCCAAAATGCATGTCACAGATAATGGGAGGTCATGTTTACCTCTTTGCTGGCTTTCTTGCACCTATTGGTAAAAAAAAGCAAGTTAATTTCTTATCATTTCTCATTTATGGAAGAATATTTGCAAAGCTGCCATTGCATTCTATAGTAATTAATCAAAAGAAAGTCCCATGTTCCTGTACTTCCATAAGCTGTTTGTTCTTTATTTCTTTCCAAGTCAGGCCTGAGATGTGCACCCACACAGCCTCTTCAATGCAGACATGGCTCTGTACCAAAAAAGCTAATAAGCAATCCCAGGGTTCTTTTGTCCCTTTCTTTTTTGAATAATTGCTTTCCCTATTTCTTTTTTACCAATTCAGCCAACATACTTTATCTCAAGGAAATTACATTTGCTCACATAGGTGTGTGAGTAAGCAGAATGACAAGTTTGTTTCAGCTAGAATTAGATGGATATTGCAATTACTTGGGGAAAGGACATTTCCCTGAATCCTGAGTTCACCTATGAATCCTCTACAGATCACAAGGATCACTGGGAAAGCGGTTCTCTTGCCTTAATACGAAATGTATTTTGTGAGCCTATAACTGCCTCTTATTATGTGCTAAAATGCTCCTTTTGGCACTGTGGGTAAATAAATATATTTTGATCTTCATTGTAATAGGGAGAACACATAAACTGAGTTTTTTGTGATCAAACCAAAGGGGATTACGAGCTTTTTAAGTGTATATGATATGGGCCGAAAAGGAAGGGTTGTGGATGTTTTTGCTGCTCAAAAGAGTATTAAACCTGGATCCTCCATTTAGAATTATAACTAGAGTTTCCTTTCCTGGCCATGTCCTGCCACATTCTCTCAAGTGTCCTTTCTTTGGCTTTCTGTTAACATCCCCTGATATGGTCTGCACCAGCATTTATCTGATTTTAGTTTACTGGTTTGTTTGCCTAAGAGCTGGTAACCTGCTTGACATCAAACACTGTTTGTTTCCCCTCATGAACTCTTAGCTATGTTCTTGCTGGTGTGGCTCAATGGACTGAGCACTGACCTGCCGACCAAAGAGTCCCTGGTTCGATTCCCAGCCAGGGCACATGCCTGGGTTGCAGAGCAGGTTCCCTGATGTGGAGTACACAGAGGCAACCACACACTGATGTTTCTCTCCCCCTCTATTTCCCTCCCTTTCTCTCTGTCTAAAACTAAATAAATACAATCTTTAAAAAACTTGTATTAAAAATTAAAAAAAAAGAAGTTTTAGGTCTACTAGCCTCTACTTGAATCAGAAACCAGAACGTTTGAAGGGACAAATGACTTGAACATAGAAAGTCAATAGTATCAAGGAACTGAAGTAGTTATTTTTCGTTCAGAGTAAATAAGTAAATGTGTCAGGCCAGTCATAGGTTTTGAGTGTGCATGACAAGCCTGGTGGTGTGTTGGGCGCAGGTGCTGGAGAGGGCATGTAACAGACACGATGCTTCTCTCTTGGGTCTTAGAATCCAGAAGAATGTACTTTCAGGGACAGATAAAGTAAACTTATATATGACTCAAAGGGCAGAGAAGGAGTTTCAAAATGCATTTCTGGCCAGATGATTGTAAATATTCAAGTTCAGCCCAGATATTAATGTATTTTAATAGAGATACTGCTGATAAAGATAGATGCTAAAATATTCCTCGAGCTTTAATTTAAAATCTTGTCTGGTGAGAAGACAGTGATGGTGACTTCTCACCGCTTTTCTCGATATCATATATCCACACACGAACAGTGATGTATAGGACATCCATGAGACAGAGCAAAACACATCATTCAATATGTTGGAGTGAACAGGGATAAAACAGAAAGGTAAGAATGTCACAGATGGAGAACATAAATATTATGGCTTTTCCTGAGGAGTAATAAAGGACAACTGGAATAGAAGTAACAACCAAAGACATAATTAAAGGAAATATCCTGGATTTGGAAAACCATTCCGAATAGACTGTGGGGGGAGGTGACTGTGGAGATGGGAGTGGAATATAAATGCACCATTTCTTGGCAATGTTTTTAAAAAGAAGAAAAAGTCTCTAATACATATGAACCCCCCCAATGATTCTATAAAAGAAAACAAGTTGAGTATTAGCAGACTTTGATAGCATGTGCTCCAAATCAATGAAACAGATTTTTGCCAATGTTGAAGTGAAAGAATTATGCTCCAAGAATTTTATGTTCAGCCAGCTTATTTTTTATGATAAAGTTAGTAGAAATTCTGTATTATGAAATTAGCTGAAATTCTGAAATTTATTACCCACATCCATAGCCTTTATGGGAAAAACATTTAAAACAATGTTCTCCTTAACTGAAGGACAAATGAAAATTATACCCTTACAATACAATATTTAAAAGTGGTATTCTTGCCAGAAAACATCTGTTTTAACACGGACATAATTCGAAATAGAGAAAGTAATTAATATAAAAGTATTGCTACTTCAGCATTATTTATAACTTATAAATTATTTACTTATAGTTATAAATTGGCAAAATTTGTGAATGTTCAACATTAGGGAATTATCTATATGGTGGAATATAATGTCATTTAAATTAGCAAATAATGTCTTAATATAGGAAAATTATATGATATAGTTTTAAGTAAAAAATGACAGAAATTATATATGTGTGTTATGCATGTGTGTGTATGTGTGTGTGTATCTGTGTGTAAGCAATTATGTAAAGAAAAAGTTAGATCAAAATGTTGGTGACATTGGTTTTCTTATGTAATTTTCTTCAGGAAATTCCACAATGAATAACATCCTTTAATCACTGTAAATAAGTGCAAAAATAGAAAATATAACTTAATAAATACTTAAGGATTTTTTAAAATGATGTAGGAATGATCTCACAAATTTAAAATTCAGTAGAGATTTCAGTCTTTAAAAAGACTCTCCCTGGCTTCCTCTCTTTCTCCTCCAAAATCATAATATAACAATATTCACATCAAATGAAGAAAGAATTAGCATCCTGGAAAATATTGCATTATGCTAACAAATAACATTAATAAGACAGAACTTTTTATTTTGCATCAGATTTTTTTGCCAAACTGGGAAGTAAAATAATTGTTAATGAGAATGTATTACTATTAGATTTTGTATAATATATAATAAAATTTAAATAATATTCATAAATATATAAAGCTAGTACATACTTATGTTCAATATTATTCTTTCAGGAAAGGAAAGATGCCATAAAGAAGATACCTAGGTAGTTCCAATACTTTTTAATAACACACCCAGATAAATTACACTCCAGACGGGAACAACTTGAAGAGTAGATAAGAGGAAATAAACAGAAACCTTGAGAAAAACATTATTTGCAATTGGCAAAAAAAGGGGAAGAGAGAAATGCATTATAGATATGATAAATTGGTAAATTCAACACCAATTTCTGGGTAAAACTCAAGCAAATTAATAAATGATTCGTGAGTTTATAGAAAAGGAGCAACCACTAGATTTCAGAATGTGTTCAAAAGAACAGGAATATACGTTACTTCTTGATTTATTTTTCATAGATTACTAGATTTCAAATTTTTAAAAAGAATTCAAAGTTTTTGTTAGTTTGAGCAGAGCAACACATTTGACAGTTTTTACTGATATTCTTTTGATGAATTGGAAAGCTGTCAGTAAAAAATACAGGCAATGAGATTTTACTATGGGGCTGGGGAAGAAATGTCTGGTGTCACTGCTCTGTCTTGGCCCCGGTCCCTTTCAACAAAGCTTGTCAATTACTTGGATGTGGACTGAAATGGTGTGCAAATGACTGAAATCTGAGGATCACATAATAAATATGAAATTCAGGATGATTTAGGCCAGTTGAGACAAACAGCCAAAACCTAGACAACTTCATCATGATTAAATTCAATTTTAATTGTTTAGGTTAGAAAACAAAGAAGAACAGAGGTGGGTAGAACTCTATGGAATGCTGTTAACATAAACATGAGAAGATTTTTAGACAGACTAAATCTCCTAGAAAGGACAAGGATAATGCAGCTGTTAAACAATTTTATTACTTATTGGATAGCACAAGGAACAGGTTATTGTCAAGTCCAAGGGAGCTGATGGTCCTATCGTAAACTACGCTCCTCCATTCACGTAACTGGGGTATCTAGTAGGTGCTTCTCTGATTAGCCAAGGGAAAAGTGATCAGAGAATTTCCATGAAATTAAAACAGAACCAAAAACTCTTTGATGGTTCTGTGTACATTTGGTTTATGGGAAAAAGCTTTTAGGGCAACCCTGAGAAGAATGTTTTTGTCTTCAAATTTAAAGAGCTATTATGCAGAGGAGAGAATAGGTTAATTTTGGCGTATCCTAGCAGGTGGTAGAAATTGTCATAAGAACTTTCAACTATTAGAACTGTGTGAAGTCAGAGTGGCAAATCTTAGGAGGCAATGGGCCCCTGTGATTTTCAGTGTTCAGATGTGTGACTGACAACTCTCTTGGTAGGAACTTTCACAGGGTGGGAAAGGTGGTTTAAATGGTAGTCTAAAGACTTCTAACTCTAAGATGGTGTGAGCTTGTAGATCTTGTTTGTGTTTACTTTTTAACTTCAGTGAGTAACGTTTAATATCTTAAAATCATCCTTTTATTATAAGATGCGTCAGTGAAGATGGTAAATGGAATTTATTGAGAGATGAAATGCATTTAGCTTGCTGTTCTTTGATAGATCTTAGCTGAGGCTGACATTGACCATGGCATCTATGAGTCTATGTGTCAAGTTCTATCTCTATGTGTGACTGTTACTTTGTGCTCTCTACGATGCTGTCATTCTTCAAATATTTTATTCTTTTTTTTAATTCCCCTCAGGGTTAACTTTAACAATGAATAAAAACAATAAATCATTATATGTCTGTGTGCTTCTAAATAACTATAATAAGGGTTTTGTATTTGAACTGAATTCTAATTCTAGGTGGCATACAGATTGTTTTTTCCTTTTTATTGAGTTTATTGGGGTGAAAGTGGTTAACAAGATTCGAATGTAAACTTTCAGAGTCTAGGCATGTAGGCAAGTTTATACTATACGTTGATAATGTAATTATGGCCATGTTTGTCGGAAGTGTGTCCTCTGTGGGATATACTTATGGTCACTTTATGGGTTTTATCTCATTTAATCCTCATGAAAACCCTGATAGATAACATTCCCATTGTATGGGTTGGAAGACAAAGTTCTAGAGGGTTGAAGTTATTCACCATGTGCTCCAGAGGCAAAGCTTTTACCACTGTACCTCCTCTTACATTAGAGTAGTGAGATTTATTCTGAATCCCCAAGAATTCACAGTTTCATCTCACTCTCAAACTCCAACCACCCAGGAGAAGATACTTCAGGAATTTCCTTCTTATACTCTTCATGCCCCCCTTTTTTAAACCAACTACACATGACAAAAAAATCAGACTTTGGTTTTTGCTTAATCATTCTTTCTACCCAGCCTATTTACCAATTTGAGTTCTAAACATTTAGGACTGCTTTCAAATGTTAACTTTTTAGGAGTTTGTACCCAGGTAAGTCTAAACTATGTCATGTTCCTCCCAGGACCTCCAGTCTCCAAGCCTCACATCAGACAGTCAATCAATTAGGACCATTCACGGGAGTCCACAATGTGTAGAGTCCTGACCCAGTTCCCATGGAGAATAACCGGAGAAAGCAAAGACTGTCAGCCCAGTGAAACACAAAGTGATGTAAGAACACATTCAGAGAGAAATACATGGAGCACGGATGAATTAATCAAACAGTAGGGGGTCAACCAGCTAATCTGTTGTATTTCTATGGGACATTGACTACCATGGTTGGGCATTATTGAAAGTTCCTCATAGCAAATATAATAAAAGGCATTGTGCAGTCAGAGCAGATTCCCTACGTTTTTATTCCTTCCAGACCTAGAGGATTAGTCATTGATTTCAGCAACAAGGAGCCCATACAATAATATTTGTCACCTGCCAGTGATTGCCCCTCTCTTGTTCACTGCGCAGCCTGGAGGAGGCAGCTGGGTCTCTTAGTGGGATGTGTTCATTCAACCAAGCATCTAAATACACAGCCACATTTATTGAGATAAGGCTGTGACATAGCTAACAATTTTCTTCCCTCTTCTTGTTTATATTGAGTGAATTTGCTTTCTTCGAGGATAAATCCTTTGAGAGCCACTCTCATTGGATTCCCTATTGCAAAGGGGCCAGACATGGTATCCAGGTCATTGGTTCTTCATGAGTTTGGGACCATAGGAAAAATACTTGGGACAATGAAAACCTTTTTCATTTTTCCTTATCCCATCTCTGTCTCCCTACTCCCCCTCTTTCACTGCCTCCCTTAAGTATATGTTCACTTTTATGCCATGTCACAGTTATAATAGAATTTGGTGTCAATAATTAGCTCCCAAAAATCACAGAATGGGAAAAGTCCTCTCTGTGCTATAACTCTTTTTAGGGAGACCAATTGTAAAAAAATTATTTTGGTGCATGGGTGCTCCAAATTTCAATGGAAACATCTCTAGCTAAAAGTCTCATGCTTGTTCTGAGACATGATTACCTGATTGGATGCAGGGCTTGGCAGAAATCACTTTTCAGCTCAGACATGGATGGCGACAGAGTCTCATTACGTTAATTTTATTTACAGGGCAGCCCGGTTTCCTGTGCTGTGAGCTGGGTGCTTATTCAGCTGCCTTGGCTTCGTGGGTTTGCCACACAGCATAGTTTTATTTCCTAACCATTTTGGCCCTGGAAGGATGTCTGGCCTCATTTCACTTTCATAACTCTGATGAAAGCCACAGAAGTTTCCAGGGATCCAGAGCAGGCTACTTGTGGGGCCCTTCCTTATAGCATGTGAATGGCTATCGGAGAGTAGGTTCTAATCTGGACAGAGCCCACTGTCTCCAGGGGCTTTTAGCTGTGCAGAGGAAGGCAATGTTATCACTGAATGTGGCATTGACCTCCCAGTGCTACATCTCTGAGGCATGGCTTGTAGCCACTAAGGTCCTAGATCCTCTACTTTATTCTTGGTATGAGTAGATGTGGGGTCTTATTATACCCCCTCACTATTGTCTAGGAGGCTCCATGTTAGTACAAAGGATGTGAGGAAAACTGAAAGGGAGCCTAGATCTGACTTGGAGGTTGCTACTATTTTTCATTCCATTTTTCAGTCAAAGCCTGGTGTTCTTACACGTTACAAGGTACCTACACACATATTCTCTCACATAAGCATCACAACACAGGCATGGCCATGGAGACAGTGACGACACATGCATTTCATAAAAAAGGTTCAGAGGGACCAAGTGACGTATACAGGTCACACAGCTCCCAAGTGTGGAACTGGAATTTTAACCTAGGTCTCTTAACAAGTAATCAATGATATTTATTTCTCCCTCAGGAATGAGCCTAATCAAAATTAATATCTTAATTATTATATAAATCTTCAGAAATTATTCAGTTTGTCATGAGCATTGCATCACGTTTGGAAAATTGTTATAGAGGGGACTTCACTCTGATCACAAGAAGATACTGAGGATTGTTGAGAAATCATATGGTGACTAAGTTTAATTTTACATTCAGTCATGAAAATTAAGCATCCTTTAAACATATTTTCAACCGGCAAGATTATATTTTATGTTGGGTGTGTCTGCACTGAACATGCTAAAAATAATAAAGACTGAGGTGTCCTGACATACAATGCTGGGACTGACCAAGGTCTTCAGACAGCCTGGCTTTTATGGTGCATGGCCAACTGGTCCCGAAAGCTGATGTACTTGTACTTCAGGACTAGAAAAGTGACTTATTTATGCACGTATAGGGCATGAAATATTACTAAAATCCATCCCATACTAACTCAGACCAACAGCTCCTGTTTACCAAGCTCAGGCTATCTCTGGCTACTGTGATAAGTGCTTTGTATATGCTATTTTGTAATGTACTCGCCACTACCAGGCCGCAGATTAGGGACTCTTAGCTGGGTGAAGACAGGGAAGCTCAGAGAGTAAGGTATTCACTTAATAACTAAGTGATGGGGGTTGGAATACAGGACTAACTCAAAAGCTCAAACATGTACCTAAATCTCCTACAGCCACCATGCCAGGCATTTAGCAAGATCTGCTGCTAAAAGCTGCCTCCTTCCTTTGTCTCAGCCCAGGGCTTTCTTTCTCAATTGATTTTTGTTGTTGTTGTTGTTGTTGTCTTTAGAGAGAGGGAAAAGGAGAGAGAAAGGGAAAGAGAGATCAATTTGTTTTTCCATTTCTTTGTGCATACACTGGTTGATTTTTTCCCATGATTTGAGGTTTAATTCACAGCTTTATTTTTATATACAAATAAAAACTAGTGAGAAGTTGAATGCTGATATTCTATTTTTTAAAAATGTATTGTTGACACTATTACAGATTGGTTGGTTCTTGTGTGTGCCCTGACTGGGATCGAACCTGCAGCTTTGGCATATCAGGGCAACACTTGAACCAGCTGAGCTACCTGGCCAGGGCCTTCGGCTTTTTTAATACTGCCATAACCTGGAAGTACTGGAGACCGGAAGTTGCCACTCTCATTCTTCCCCTATAAGTGAGGCAAAACTGAGGTTCAAATTTGATTTGAAATATTACACTTTTATATTTGTTTTAGCTCAGGTTTTATGAAATAGGAACATTAAACAATTATCCCTATCTTGCATACTAGGGAGAAAAAAAGAAAGAAAATTGGAGGAAAAAAAGGAAAGAAAAGCAAACATTTGCTTCAGTGGGTACACATTTAAAGGGTAAGATATCCCTCTTATCCTGAAAGATCTGAGTAATTGGCTCAATTTTCCACTTCTCCTTTCATGTGCAGACATGGTCTCATTTTTTGAGAGCTTTTTCTTCCAATAAGGCTGCAATATATTTGAAGTTTTCAATTGTCTCAAGGAGAATGTAATAGGATCTTTTCCTTTGTGGCCTTTTATAGATGTATTTTTAAAGGATCATTAAAATATGAATATTTGACTCCGTGGTTTTCACAAATATTCGCATCCCTTCGATGGCAGTTAGCATCGTGGGATGACGTCAACAGTGCAGCCGGTTAGGACCACAATAAATTGTTCACACTAAACATGTACAAATGTCATCCTGCCGCCTCCCTCCACCTCTTAAAAAAAATGAAGCTGCATTTTGAATGAAACACATCTCAATTGTTATTTTAAAAATATAATTATCTTGATTTTTCTTATTCAAAATTGTTTCCATTTTTCTAGAGTTTTAAGGCTGACAAATTAAAACAGGGTAGTTTAGAATTGATTTCTTCAGCTGCTGAGATTTCTTTCTGTAACATTTGGTTCAAAAACAATTTCCATAGTGGAATCATCAACCAGAAAATCAGGACTGATAGGGAGAAAGCTATAGCCAGATGGGGACCACAGTCGGGTGGCAAAGTGTTTGGAATATAAAGAAGAAATAGTCTGTAAATATCGTAATGGTGAAATTGGATGAGTGGTTCAAATTTATGATCTCAACCTGGTGATTGAGCCAAAGGCAACTCTTGGCACTTGGATCCTCGTACAAATTTCTTGTTCTACTAGATTTCCTGACTTCAGGGAACCCAGCTGGTGGATGGGAAAAGTGATTGTAATGTTACGGTTCAAATCTGCAACTGAGTTCACCTAAACTTCTCATTCCAGCTTAATGTACCTCAGCAGGTTGAATTTTAGAACTTTGCTTTTATATGAAGATTATCTTAACATCTAGAAAATAATGTAAGGCTGTATGACTGTATATTTTGATATGCATAATATAGTGAAAGATTTCATCTATGTTCGATGCCCATAGATTTCAGCTGATGGAACTCCAACTTACAGTCAAGAAAATAAGCCTGTTTTCAGGGCCAAGGAGTAGTTGATAAACCTTTGGAGAACCAGCAGAAAGTACTCCTGTGTCTTTTTCTCCTAATTGTTCACAATGTCATACACAACTTGGGGCATGAAAGGCAAAGGCAGCAGAGGAGTTTGGGTCCTGCCTTGAGAGGCAGTAACTGCTTTTCAGTGAGACCTGAAACTCAGTGAGAATGTGGTAATAAAATGACAATTTCTCATATTTCAAATGAAAGTGTAAGGCTTGATCCAGGAGAACAGGTGAAGAAATGGTGGGTGTGTCTTGCTCTTTCATTTCTCTGGCCTGTATTGTTCATTTTTCATTCATGCATTCATTCATTCAATAATTTGACAATTGAGTGCCTATTTTTAGGCATAGTGCTAATTGCTGTGAATAAAGCAGTGAATAAGACTGAAATATTCCCATTCTTTATGGAATTAAATGGAGGATATAGATAAATACATAGGTAGTTACCATAGAGTGTGCCACACCAGTGATAGAATTCATACAGTGAGGAGAAGCATGTAGCAAAGCGCCTAATTTAGGCCATGGGATGGGGGCTGGGAGTCACGATGCTTTCCTGAGTGAGTGATATTTGTCCTGAAGCCTGTAAAGTTAGTTAGGCAAAGGAAGACATTTATTAAGGTGGGATATCGTCTCACCTTAGGCATTGATCTGAAATGTAAGGTGCCAGCCCTGACTGGTGTGGTTCAGTAGGTTGGGTGTCGTCCCACAAAGAGAAAGGCCACTGATTTGATCGCTGGTGAGGTCACATGCCTGGGTTGCGAATTACATCATGAATGGAGCATGTACGAGAGACAATGGATCATTAAACATCAGTGAGATGTTTTTCTCTCACATCAATGTTTTTCTACATCTCCATTTTCTTCCCTTCCCCTCTGTCTAAAAATAAATAAATAAGTCTTTAAAGTGTAAAATAAAATGTGAGGTGCCAGGATTAGAAGAATGATTCAGAAAAATTGTTTTGTGTAAGGGTCACCTTATCTCTCCTCGAAGATAAACTGCCACCTGTGGTTATTTGCCTTTTATGTAGATGTGAACATTGAGATGTATCGGTTTGATCTGCATTGTCCCACCGCTAAATTTAGAAGTATTCCAAGTCATGAAATGCAAGGACCTACATCCAAGATTGCTCTATCCAGCAAAGCTTTCATTTAGAATGGAAGGGCAGATAAAGCGCTTCTCAGATAAGGTCAAGTTCAAGGAGTTCATCATCACCAAGCCCTTACTATATGAAATGTTAAAGGGACTTATCTAAGAAAAGAAGATAAAAAATATAAACAGTGAAAGGACAGCGAACTCAGTTATTAACAACCACACCTAAAACAAAAGCAAACTAAGCAGACCCCAAAAACAGGAGCGAAGCCACAAAAATGGAGATCACATTGAGGGTTAGCAACAGAGTGGGAGGAGGAGAGGTGGGGAGAAGGTACAGAGAATAAGTAGCATAGAAGGTGGGGACAATAGGTGGGGAGAATGGAGGGGAGGTGGGGAGAAAATAGGGGGTGGGCAAGAGTAGTGTGGGAAATGTAGAAGCTAAAGAACTTACAACACATGGACATGAACTAAAGGGGGGAATGTGGGTGGGAGGGGGAGTGCAGGGTAGAGGGGAATGAAGGGGGAAAATGGGACAACTGTAATGGCATAATCAATAAAATATATTTAGAGCTGTGTTTGATTGTAGAGCTTTCTACTTGGCGATGGATATTCAACTAATCCATCTTTGTCTGCACTGACTGTGTTGCCAATGGCTGGGGTCACCTTGACCTGGCCTTGTGTTCAGGATAGTAAGAATTTATTTATTTCAATCTGCACGATCATAAAATCAATAAAAAAATCAGGGAATTGAAAAGTTTAATGGAACCCCTAGAGAAGAATTTAAAAGTTTCTTATACTTGTTATTGGTCAACACACTTGCAGTATATTTTAAAGGATTTAGGCTCGCTTCAGTTTGCAGGTTTAGATGAGAACAAGTTCTGAAAATGTCTACTGTTTTCTGTCTTTTCTCCTGCATTAAAAAAAATAGACACATTCACACAGGAGTAAAGAAAGCATCATGAAAAGCAGATCACCTAAGTTTTTGAAGTTATAATTTTCTGTCACCTCAAAAATTGTGTGAATTCCTAGTTTACATTTGTATTCACTTGTTCAGATTTCTGGGACACCAGGTGAGGGGCCACCTTCTGAAGGCGTCAACGTCCTGCCAAAACGAGCTGAATGACTCACAGTGCTTGTTTTGTATTAAATATTGCATTAGATATCATGCCACCAAAAATGATAAATAAGTACTTATTGGAATTATTTAATGTGAAAAAAATCAGTTAGTAGCTCCATAGCAAAATCCTAGAAATAATGATGAATGTGTTGTAAATGGTGACATATTTTAAAACTAGGGCTAAGCTTCAACCTATTTTATTTTATCTTTTAAAAATATTTTATTTATATATTTTTAGAGGAGGGGGAGAGACGGAGGAAGAGAAGGAGAGGAAAATCAGTTGGTTGCCTCTCACACACCCCCAACTGGGGACCTGCCCTGCAACCCAGGTGTGTGCCCTGGCTGGGAATCAAACCTGTGACCTTCCAGTTTGCAGAATGACATTCAATCCACTGAGCCACACTAGCCAGGGGGCTAGCTACCCTGCTACTTTAAAGAGTTCATTACTGTGCTACTAAACGATTCTGTAGAAAATGTATTTGTTTTTCATGAACTTGTGTTAAGCTCCCACTATGCACAAAGCTCTTGGTCTTTCAGTGTAAAGGTTTTGCTCTTCTGGATCAGTTTAGAGATTTTGATATCTAGGGGTAAGCACCTTTTTATTCAGCTGTGGTATTGGCATTCCTTTATCAGATTTTTTTTCTTGTAAGACTTTCCTCAGTTTTTAAAATACATTTTATCAAAAGGTACAAAAGCATCACAGAAAATCAGAAAAATAAATTATGTATAATCCCATTGTCTGGTCAGAGCCATTGTTATAATTTCCTCTTTTTAACCTATATATTTTCTGTCTCTAAATTAGGATTGTAACATTTATTATACCTATTGTTCAGTAATCTTCTTATGTCAGATTAGTAAATAATGTCCATGTCATGAGCTTTTCCCCCTTTCTTACGATTTTTTTCAGGGATAGGATTTTTCACAGCAGAATAATGTTCCCCATATGAATGAAGTTATTTAGGTAGTCCTATATTGTTGGGTATTGTATCGATTAGGGTAGAGACTAAGCAACTGAGACACAGAGATCTGAGCATTAGTCATTCAGACATGATAGAAGTTTATTTTTCTCTCTTGAGCCAACACAGAGACAGGCAGGTGGCCCAGCTGTGGCAGGTGGCTTTGCTCAGTGAGGACCCATAGAAATGCAGATTCCTTTTGTATTGTTCTTCTTCCATCTCCAAGGGTGATGCTTTTTTCTCTATGGTTAGAATTATTTAATGAGCACCATGTCTTTGCCTTTTACATGAAAACCAAGTTATTATTTTTTAAATAAGAATGTCATCTGATTAAACCTGAGGAGGAGAGTGGTGGTGATATTACAAAATGAAAAAGAGGAAGATAAAGAGTGGGGGAAGTTAATTATATCTGCTGTAGGCATCTGTGTTTTTCTAATTTTTACACTGTAGTTATTACATGCAACTTTCTTATATATATGTTAATATGTACATTTGACAACTGATTAGAGATAAATATGGAGTATTAGGTAAAATATAATATGCTCTCTAATTGCTTTTTAGAAAGGTTCCATCTTGGTTATTATCTTCTATTTTAGTTTTTGGCAATTCTGTATTTTAAAATAGAATCTCATAGTGTTCTTTATTTCCATTTATTTCACTGCTAGTAAGCTTGAGTATTTTTCAGGATTATTGATGATTTTTATGTATTTTGTAATTTACCTCTTGATATCCTTGAACAATTTTTCTCAGAACTTTTTTTCTTGATTTATTATATATCCAGACATAAATATAGCACGTATTTTCCTATTTTTAATTATATTTTTGATGCAGAATTTTTCATTTTCATGTTTCAAGAGCTAACATATTTTTGTGATATCTTGTTTTTTTTCTTGATTTAATGTTTTGCTTAGTAAGGCTCATACAAAACTAAACTGAGATAAATAATTGCCACTTTTTCTTTCCATTGCTATTTTCCTTTTTTTCTTACAGTTACATCTTAAATTTCTATGTGCTATAAACCAACAAATGTCTTTCCTGATCATTTTTTTCCTGCGGAATTACTCAACAGTTCTTATATTGGTTGCCAAGTATATGCCCCACGATCGGCTAAGTAGATCCCATGGACCTATATGTAGAGCATAATACTAATGAATTCTGTCTTTCTTGAAGAACATAAAAATCATTTTTCTGTTTGTAAGTCTTTATATATTTTTGATGTGATTTTGGCATTCTCGTATGCTAGATTCTGGGACATTTTAACATAGTATGAGTCTTAGGGTTGGAGACAATTTATTCTATTTAATAAAAAAAAAAATCAAACAAAACTCAAGACTCAACGAGACAAATTTCACCTAAATTCTTGGTATGATGTTGTTTGCTACATAGTTCTGAGGCAGCTATTAAAGTGAAAATGAAGTGATGAAATATATATTATGCTTGTGTACCAAATGCATTTTAATACTCAATTATTAATATAGCCATTTGTATACTGACAGAATTAGGTTTGGCACTGCCATCCTGGACCATTGTGAGATTGTGGCAGGGCCCCAGACAATGGTGTCAGTATGAAGTATGGTAACAGTTTGTGAGCAGAAAGTCCACTAATTGGGATAACTGCCATTGCCCACATATGTTCTTGGCTGCTTTTATTTTTAATCATTTTCGCCCTGTGTAAAGTTGCTACCTTAAGTTCTGATGAATTATGCATGTGAGTGAATAAATATTTGCCTGTATTAACTGGCGACTGTCTTATGTTTTATTACAGTACCTTATGTAGTTACTTTTTTCATTGATCTTGGATATATATGTATTATACATATATATTATATAGACTTCCTATTTACAAATATATACTTATCCTTTAAAATTAGTTTGATACATAATGCCATCATAATTATAGCTGTTGCCCAGGTAGTTGAGTATTTCTTTCTTATTTGTCCAAGTACTTCCATTTGTTGTCAAATTTCATACTGTTTTCAGTCAAAGACTAGTTTTTTAAATTCTAAATTCTCATAAAGATGAACTATTGTGTTCATCTACGGCTAAATCGGTACTGCGTGACTCTTTTTCATCCACATTTGAATTTGTGTTGTAATTAATAATAGGTTTTCTGATGGTTATTGTCTAAATTTCAAAATAGTGGCACTTTAAAGGTAAGCATTTTTTCATGACTTCACCTATTGTTTATGACCTAAATTACAAAGTTATCCACAGAACTTATTTCTTATTTGGCGGTATGTAAGTAATGCAACTGGATTATATTTATCTCTCACTCTGAGCCACCACTGTGTCATTTCTTGGCATTTTGGATGATATACTAGGCAATGTTTTCTATTCTCTCATTCATTTTAAAGCTTAAAAAAATTCTTAATTCAATTGTTCTACTATGATTTGCCATTAGCCATTACAGGTAACTCTGCCAGAACCAGATTCCAGATCACTAAATTAATGCAGTTCTCATTGCACAGCATTATTTGGAACAAAGCTCCAAAGTTATCTCAGTCCACCACAGTAATCCTGTAAAAAAGTGAGATGCATGACAGTGTTTCCTGCTTTGTGGACAGAGATGTTAAATGACAGCCAAAATAACAGTTGGAAAAATGTCAGACTTACCCTTAAATTCCTGCCTCTGCCTATATGTTCAGAACTTTTTTCAGTACATACTTAAAAAAGAAGTTGAAAATAACATACAGTAGGACATGGACTGATTTCACTTTGCAGAATATTGTTGTTTACCAAAAATACTGACAAATTGAGAATGTTTCATAATCATGTAGGAAAAGCTTTACTTAGTGAATTAAATTGGTTACAATAAGCAGGGAAAATGTGTTTGTTTTATATTGCACACTGGCTTGCCTTTTCAAGTTCTGTTTTACTCTGCTTTTAAATTTACACTTCTAATCTAAACAAACAATTGTGTTCATTTTTGTTGATTATATTAAGCTTTTTATATAAAATTATTACTTTATTTTATGATGTGTTGATTATAGGAAATTTCAAACACATTAAAATAAATGATAGTAATTTCAGCATCTAGAGATGGCAAGTAGTGCAAATATCTTTCATTAACCTGTGTATATATATGAATACACATGTGCACACATACTTAAATGGAGATGTATATGAATATTTCCTCTTTTTAAAACAAAATTTACAGTCTACTCTTTATTTAGGGTATGTTAGGAGTATTAAAAGAGTTTCCCATAAACTCTGCCGACATGATTTTACAATTTGCATTCTATGAATTTTTTATTGTATAAATTATTTCATAAAAACTCTTTTGCATAATATTTCCTGACTATTTTCCCATGCCAATAGACATACAACTCAAATACTTCAATTTAAAGAAACCAAGTTTATTTCTTCCTTTACTTCTATTTTCATTGAATAGCTCAAACCATATTTTTTATTATCGATAAATAGTATTATAATATAATAAAATAAAGTCAGCGATTTTATTACCAAATTACTACTATGTCAGGAAAGAGAAAGTAACAACTACTAATGAAAGAAAACTGCAATGAATATCATGCACTATGTCTCAGGAAGTGAGAGAAAGCAGTGATGCCAATAATAACAGATGCTTTCAGCCACATAAATCAGGAAGAAATAAGATGTGGAAGAACTTCAGAAGACTTAGAGGCTGAAGAATGGGCCCCTGAGAGTCCTATGCAAGGCTTGAGCACTGGGCATGCAGTGGGTTGGCTGTGTTGCTCCAAAGGTGTTTTGAGAACTGACTTAACCTGTGGCTCTTCCAGAACAGGCATCTCTGCACAGCCAAACACTATTGTCCAAAAGGCTCACTAAGTCTACATCCATCAACTCTTCCTTGTGATGAATGCAGGTCTGTGAGAACAGGCCCTGGAACTGGAGGTAGCAGAGTAGATGGTGCCACTCATCTCATCTCCTTTGGCCACACATAGTACATAAGGCTTAGTCTACTTTCAGGGACTCAACCTTGAATGTTCAATTTAATTGCCTTTCAGAAGGAAGAGTGTAGGAACATTTTTCTTTGGCTCTTAATTCCTCTAACTGCTTTGAGTCTGGCCATCTAAAAAACCCTAATGACCATCTTTAAATTTAAAAAAATTGAGTTTAAATCAAGAAAGAAATAAAGATATTAATGTCTCTCTTGTAAGTCGGTAAATTGAGAAGCTTTTCTGCCTTGTCTTCCTGGGGGGAAACTGAGGGGAGGGAAAACTCCATCCAGGTCATGTTTGAAATTATTAGTAACTTTCAGTGTAGACTTTACCATTTATTTATATAATTTCATAAGTGATTTTGATATTTGCATAATGTTTCCTTTTTGGGTTTTAAATAATTATTTTCACCTGGGATTCACTTTCATTAATTTCTCAGGTCGGATTTATTTTTCTATTTTTTTTCCTCCATCTGGTCTTGTTTGCACTAAATTTTTAATTAGTTAAATTATGTTTCTTATATATAACATTCTTCCCTGGTTTCCAGGGCTAGCATTACATTTTCCTCATTTTTAATCTTGGCTCTTCATGTCAGTAGGAACTGGAGGTGGAAGAAACTCAAAAATATGGATTTAATTTACTGTATTGAAGGGGGCTTTGGAAACATGACTTTGCACTGTTTTTTGATGTGGGGATAAATTTTAACTTCTTTAAATACTTATTCATATTTCAGCATTTAGTTTATTTTTACATTTTGCTCTAATTAATAATGCTATAACAAACTTTTTATATTTATTTTATCTGTATATCTCAGAAGCTTCCTCTGTCTCGTATTTGTTTTTCCTGTATTTATTATATTCTTGTATCTATTGTAACCCTAAGTAACTCAGTAATACACTGTTTCAAAATAAGTTTTCAAGTGATGCAGGACACAGAAGATAAAGAGAGGTAATGGTGGTCAGTGGTCGGCTGGAAAACTAGTTTGTTAAAACTTCACTTCTCCTTCTCTTTCCTGCCTCTTCATCATTCAAACTGAGAACTCTGGGACAGACTCGCTAGATGTCAATTTTAAGAGATTTATATTCCTGTATATCTGTAGTCTTCACCCTTTCAAACATTTATAACAATCAAATCATTAGCTTATCAAGAAAGCTTAGAATAAATTAAATTCAACTAGTGTTTATCAAATATTTATTTCATGCTAAACGATGTACCTGATGGTGGGAAGGCAGAAAATACATAATATGAAAGAAGATTCTTGCCTCCTGGTACTTACTAGTTTCATTGGAAAGCAGAATCCTGCAGTTTTCAAACTTGAGCTGTGTCAAATGTGCTAAGTAGGTAATAAAATCTGTCAGTACAAGAGTGAGGAGAAGCGTTGGTGGTTGATTTAAATGGACACTGACCAGTTAGTTGTTCAGATGATAGCTTGTAGTCATTGCAATAGTGAGAAAATTGATTCCAGAGTGGGCACATGAAGTCTCTTCCATTCTTAATATATTTTCTCTTAATTACCTTAAAATTAAGTGCATATAGCCCTGGCCAGTATGGCTCTGAGGACTGAGCACCAACCTTCAAACCAAAGGGTCCCTGGTTCAATTCCCAGTCAGGGCACATGCCTGGGTTGCAGGACAGTCCCCAGTAGGGGGCATGGGAGAGGCCACCACACACTGATGTTTCTCTCCCTCTCTTTCTCCCTCCCTTCCCCTCTGTCTAAAAATGGGTAAATAAAATCTTTTAAAAAATAAGCGCATATATTTCCATGAATCACATAACACAGAAGTATTTAGAGTAAAATTGATAGATCTCTCTTCACTTCCTCCTTTTCAAAACCATTTTTATATCTGGTTCTATTTTGTGTATAGTTTGTTTTTGAGCTTTATAATTCTGGAAACTGGGCTAACTGGTATGTATTATTTTGCAAATTAATTATCTTTATTTATACTTAATGAATCTAGAGAGGCTTTATATCAGTAACTCTAAGTCAATATAAGTCAAATTTTAACTGAAAATATAAATTTTGTTAGGAAAATAAATGAGTGGTATTGGAGAAATTTGTTACTCAGATTATATATATATATATATGTATAATGTAATATATGTAATGTATATACATATATGTATATTATGTATATGTGTGTATATATATATACTCTGAGTAACAAATTGTATATGTATTCAGAGCAGTCAATGAGAATTGGAAATCTGCATGGCTCTTAGCCTCAGTTTGTCATCTTCATATTTGATGTTTTACACACATGCACACACAGCCACGTGTATACACACATACATGTAATGTATATGTTTTGTATTGCTTAATAGCATCTTTTTGAGAACTAGATATCAAAGTAGGTCAGCAGGGGATGGGTCTAGAAGGAAGCATAAACTGTCTTGTTCTACGTGATTCATTTTCCCAGATGCCCTGAAAAAGAGTCTGATAAAATGAGACGGGGAATCCCCAAACTGTGATCTGGATCCTATTCCATGGTATAATATTGTCCCGGCCACAAATAGTGAATTTCTAGGAGTCAGTTCATTCCTGAGAGAGGCAGGGAAGTGGTTGTGGCAGTACCCACAGCTGCACCGGCTGCAGAATATTAGAAGATTTGGTACTTGCTGGTAGCGATCTTGATCTCCTACCCTCTGTGTACTGTCTCAAAATTAGTGTTATTTTTTAAAACGTCAGTGTTCGTCTCACACACCTTTTCATTTAAGGCCTGAAAACACTTGATTCACCAAACCCCTGTCCACCTCCCCCCCGCCCCTGATGGAACAGATGAGTCTGGCTCTCAAAGGACTTTTACTCACGTCTGCAGCATTAGCTCGTAACCCTTAGAGTATGTTTGCAATGGAATTTCAGTCATATTTATGAACTGGAACCTAACTTCCCTGAAAAGAGACCTATAAAAGAAGCCAGGCATACTTGGTGACCCCACAGGTACTCAAGGGAGGCCTAATGATAGACGGTGGTACACTGATTCAGAAAAGGAGGAGGTTTCTTGCTAAACTTGTAGTGCCCGAGGTTTCTGTTAAAGTCAGAGGTGTGCTCCGTGGAGAAGCACTGAAGTCATCCTTCAAGGACAGGTATTTTTCCACGGCCACACTCCATTCCTTAGGGTGTAACAATCCAAAGGAAAGACCCTGCCTTCCCCGGAGCAGCACCAGCCAGAGTCCTCTGTTCACAGGAACCACTTTCCAATGAGTTCATGAGCACACAGTCCTTGAGCCATGACTTGAAGAATTTAACTAGATGAATGTTTTAAATTAGCGAATACTCAACTGATTTACTTGCTCAAGGTTTCCAAGAAGAATGAAATAAAAAGTCTGAGAATGTTCATATTGCTATAGAAACTTCCAGGTACTGGATGAAAGGCTGGGGAAAAGAACCAGTGACAGCCAGAGATCTGGGGCATTTGGAGGCCTCATACTTCTTATAACAGCACTTAGGCTGGTGGTACTATCTGCTGCAATGGCAGGTCTCCTCCCGCCACTCACCTCCTCCCCCTCTTCACCTCTATCATAAATCCAGGTTACATGTTTCTTGATTTTATTTTGCTTTTTAGTAGGATGTGGCATGCCTAAGCACCTGTGGTTATACCCATGCCGCTCTTGGCACATGAAAATAACCCCGGAATGGGCAACACGGAGATGGGAGGGCTGACCTCCTTTCCTAATAACCTCTCACTGGGACCTATCGATTACCCATGCTGCTTTGTGCAATTGTCCAGCACTCTCTGCCACCTCCATGCTTGCTCTTGTGGTCACTGAACTTTACTACATGGACGCGTTATGAATCAAGAATAGGAATGGCTGCCAGGTGTGGCGGAGGAGTGTGCCAGACAAGAGCAAGCTGCATCCTTCTGTGTCAGAGGTGAAGGTGGGTGGTGGTCACTCTCAACTAATGACCACCAGAAGCAGTGAGTGTCCCATGTATTGGAAATTCACTAATGGAAAGTTAAAGTGTTCAGAAGCTCACTGGCAGGAAGTTGATCCTTCCCTATACCTAAATGGAGGGTGACTAAGAAACAGGAAAGAGGTGAAAGGAGAAAGACAGGGGAAAAAAAGATTTCAGAGAAGAGTAATTTTTTTTTTACCCACCACTTTGGGAAAATTCATAAAAACAGCAATTTTCCCTTTGGGGTAGAAACTCTCTGCTAATTGTTCCAAAGGCTCTGCAGTCATGATTTAAAATATGTCTAAGATTCTGTGATAATATTTTATTTTAAAGGGAGCAGGAGACAGACTTTTTAATGCCTTAATTCTGAAGAAAACCAGACGAAGAGTAATTGAAACAAATTTGGATTCTTGTAATTGGAGAATTAAGTGAAGTGAAATCTCTTTATGAGCCCCAGTCTCGTTTCCCATATTTTCATAGAATTTATTAGCGTTTTTACTTGTAGGCTTAGTTTCTATCTCTAGGCTCTAAGCCCATCCTCTCCAAGGAATGGGACTCTGCTCTGGGCTTCTCCACTCTGGTAGTGGACTCTGGTCGGAGAGGAGCCTTTAGCCCTCTCTCTGAGTATGTTACCCTGTGAACAAGGGTCCTGAAACTCGTCAAGGCAGAATTCCTGCATCCTGCGTCACTGTCCTGTAATGGCCCAGTTCTGATCATAGGGTTCTATGGCACAAAGGTGTTTTGTTAGCCTCCATAGAACTGACCTTCTTTCCTCTCTTTATCCCGAGTTCCTCTGTAAAAACTTTAGTCTGCAGAGTCTACTTATAACATCAATCTGCCTTACCACTTAAAAGAGCCCCTCTTTGGTCAACAGAGTCTACATCTAGAGACCGCCAGAGCTCAGCAACCTGCCTGGACTTCTTGAAGTTTAGCCATTCCCTGTTTCCAGGTGTTGAGCCTCATCTGTCCCCTAGGACCTCTTGCAACATTATCTTAGATCAGAATTTGCAAACTCACGTGACCTCTGGAGGGACTGAGACAGACTGGAGAGTGCATGCCTCATTTAAAGGGAGCGGCTACCAGTCACATCCTGCTGCTGAGCACAATTTCAAGAACCTGGATTTGGGTGTGAAATTTCCGGATGTGAAATTGTTGGCACTAATTCATTTATTTTTAAAAGATGACATGTGAGCCGAATAAACTCCATCTTCATCCTGACCTGTGATGGTGTGGTAGACACTACTACAGGTGGTTATGTGAAGTTATATAAATTCAAATGAATGAAACTTAATATTAAAAAACAAATTTTCAGTTGCACCAGCCACATTTGAAGTGCTATTTAGCCACGATCACGGGTGATTACCAGATTGGGTGGTGCAAATATAGATCATTTGCATTTCCTATTGGACAAGGTGACACTGGAAGGTACTCTGGTCTGTGTGTTCTGGTGACACCCACTCCTCTCTTTGCCTTGCTGGTCTACAGGTGTGAGTGGCTTTTTGACACTGCTAATCTCGGGATTGTCTCACTGTCTTTTGAGTTCTTAGCATTTCTATCACCTGTATGACCAATTTTCTGGTCTGAGTCCCTCTGTTCCAAACAACCAAGTGATTCCTTTCCTGATAAGGCTTTGATTGAGGCACCAAATGAGGGCAGGATAGGATAGTCAAAATTCCTATATTAGCTACCCATTATTAAATAACAAACTGCCCTCAGACAGCAACTTAAAACAACAAACATATATTATTTCACGGTTTCTGTGAATCAACAGTCTGGGTGGCTGGGTGGTTATGGCTTAGGCTTTCACGGAATGGCAGCCCAGATGTTGGCAGGAGCTGAAGGAGCACTGAAGTCTCACTGCAGAAGGATTTCCTTTTGGGCTCACTCTTGTGGTTGTTGATGGCCCTCAGTTCCTCACTGGCTGTGGACTGGGACTCCTGGCCACCTGGGTTTCTCCTTAGGCTGCCTGAGCATTGCCGACAAGGCATTACCTTCTCCCAGAACAAGAGATCAAAGAGAGAGAGAGAGAGATATGCTGAGAGGGTGGAGGGGATAGTGTCCAACATGGAAGATGTCGTCTTTTGTAATTAAATTCAGAAGTGACAAGCTGTCATTTCTACTGTACTTGATATGGGAAACTTGGAAAAACCTCTGTTTAACCTTTATTTGCCCAGGCCCCAGGCACCCTGGGGAGAATAATGGGGCTGTCTGGGATAAGTAAACAACAGTGCATTAGCTAGGACCGAGATTAACACCCCTGCTATTAAAAACTGACCTTGGAGTTTGGCCTTTGTCCTCTGCTTCTGCCCCATAGCTAGAACTAACTTCCGCATTCTGCTTCTGTATCCCGCTACGTAGACAAGAAGACCCTGTAAACTATAAAAACCCCAAGGATCCTTTGTTCGGGGCTCAGAATTTGGAGATGACTCCTCTGGACCCGTGCACGTTAAAATAAACCTTGTACTCCACAAACCCTCGGTGTCTGGTTGCTTCATTTTCCTGCAACATACTCACCACACAGACCTACCCTGGCTCAGTGTAGAAGGTGGTGCCCAGGATGGAATGCCAGTAGACAGGGACTGTCGGAAGTCGTCTTGGAAGCTGCTTACCACCAGTGCCCCAGAGAGGTCAAGTGGATTTGGTCTGTGGGAGACTGTCCCACCTTTCTGTGACTTAAATTAGAAGGGGCGGAATTCACCCAGCGAAGGGTAAAATAATGTCCTGGTATAGAGGACTTGGATGGAAAAGCCAACGCCTCAGTGATGCTACATCAGCTTGGAACTGTGTGTGGTTTTCTCATGTCATAGGACAATGATCACCGCCGTGTTAATTCAAATCCAAGAGATTATGGAAAATTATAAAGATGTTACAATACTTGGCTGTGGAAAAGGATTTGAACGCATTGACCTACTTGAAAATCAAGATGTGGGGCAAATATCCCAGCATTCAGATGTAACATTTTGTCCAGGTGCCCAAAAGAAATGTCTGGTTGGAACAGAATTTATTATAAGCTTTCACGGCGGGAGCTCCTTCATTGCACCTCTAGGCTGTGGTGAGGACACGTGACATCCTGTCGAATGCCAGCTTTTTTTTTTTTCCAGACGGAAGGGAACATGGGACACAAGTATCACTGAGGCTGTACCACGGGCAGCCACGGTCACTCCCCGATGAAAGACATCTCATCTTAATCCCAGTCAATGGTCACTTATGTGTGCAGTTAGCTGAACACAGTCTGCCTGGGAAATGGTCCCGCTGGAGAAAACGCCACTTCACAGAGGGATTTACTCTCTACCATTCAGAACAGAGAAGGGAACTTCGAAGCAGCATTATTTTGTTTTTTCCTGAAGAGAAAAAGAGATGAAGTCTGAGAATGAGAAAAAAAAGAGAATTGAGCCTGAATTAAGCCCAGGTTGTAAAGTAAAATTTCCCAATAAACTTCCGTGAATAGATTTTTTTTCTTTAAATTTAAATTGAAAGGCATTTTTATGTTTGAAAGTTCTAAGCTGTAAAAATAAACCCTGGAAGTAGATTGCCTGGGGTAAGATTTAATTAAACATTGTACAGTAAATTAGCATAATTTGATGAGGATCAGCTTTAGTTCCTAGAAACTGCAACACGCAGAAATTTTAATTTTGTAATATCTTTTAAAATTCCACTGTCTCATTTCCAAAGCGTAGTTTTATAAAAATAAAAACTAAACAAGGTATTACCAAGCAGAAGGAAATGCATTAGAGAGTTGCTGTGGGATATGAGGAGGATCTTAATGCAGACACCACAAGTCTGTTAAAGTCGTATGGTCCTTTGTAACACAAATTGTATGGAAAGGGAGTTGAAGGCTGAAGGCTGAAGTCCCCAGCCTGAAGCAGAGAGGTTATCCAGTAATTATCATGCTAATAACTTTCCGGGGCTGTGACTATAGAATTCTATCAGTGGTCTCTTTCCCTCCCTCCTCGCTGTCCCCTCCTCTCCCCCTCATTTCTTTTTTCCTTGATCTGTTTCTAAACAGAAAGGTTACTGCAGATAGTATTGTGGATGCATTCTCAGCACCCGGGGGGTCGCGGGACACAGGGAACTTCGAGGCCTCATTAAGTGCCTGTTGAATGAAATTGTGGACTGTGTCTTGCCCCATGTGCTAGTGGCTTACCTGAGTGAAGGTTAATGAGTCCTCAGGTGCCTTTACTTACTTATAGCAAATTTGAGAAGTGGAGTCTGTCTTCCAACTCCATGGTGACAGTCCTGAAAATCCCATAGTGGGAAAAATAATGGTTGAAAAGCTTTACACTAAAAGGAAATCAGAATTCCCTTAAAGATCATTTTAGAATTTATTCTACGTGAGTTCTAATAGCCACTATGCTCATTTCCATTTTGCAGCTCTTATTTGGTTAGAAAATTTCATAATCTCGCTACTTTACAGTTTCAATGTCATGTTTATAGATTGTGTTGACCTTAAAAATAAAACAGCTGGTTATTTTACCAGCAAAAGTGGGTTTATCTGGAAACAGCAAAGAACTGCCATTTGGGACAAGCAAGCATAGCAAAAGCCATAGGCAAGTTCCACAAAAAGGAGGAATCCTGTCTTAAAAAAGAAAAAAATGTTCAGGGTGCTGATGGTGCTCATGGCTGAGTTGCTGGGGCAGTGATTTCTTGTAGGAGATACAACGTGCACCTTTTCCTGTTATCCATGAGTCTTTCCTGTATAGATGATTCCTCTGTTGGGGTCTGTTCATCACCACTTCTTCCCGTAATTGACCTTTAGTGGTACTGTGTGAGAGCTCCCCCTTCTGGCCCGCTGACTTCACTTTAGTGAGAATTTCCTTTATTAATTTTCACAATAGCGCCTCAGCGTGAAGCACTGAGTACTTAGAAAGGACCTGAGCTGGTGTAGGTGTTAATCTCTTAGTTGCTGGGTCCTGGGAATGCCTGTGGTTCCTGGGGCCCCTGGACAGGGGTTGGGAGGTGGAGGTTGCTGACTTCACTGGCTATTTTGCAATAAGTACAGGTGTAGTGTAATGTTTTAATAATGAGTATGATGCAACTACAGTGTTCCAGGTGAATACTGGTAAGTTTATGAAGTTGCTTTACTTTTTTTTAATACTGAGAATACTGTAAGATGTTTTCTTTCCTCTGTATCTAGGATGTCTCCTAAATATTCAATGTCTTTGGGATTTTAGTGGAAGTTTATAGCAAAAAGCTGTTGACTTCATCTTCCTCTGCCCACCTCCGCCACCCTGGTTGGCCAAGATGCAGAAATATGTAGGTGCTCAGCTTTGTTCGTCTGATGTAACTTTATCCCCCATGTAGACCTCACCAGCTATGGCACACAGCTCTGTTTCTTTCCTCCCAATAACCATGAGGATTTAGTTTTAAGGCCCAGGTTCTACTTTGCCCCGTGCTTCTAGGTGCAGCAGTCAGCAATCACTTTGGGGTGCCAAGCAAAGGGTCCAAAGATAGGAGGAACCCAGCTGCTATAGACTTCTCCAGAATTTTGTAATTAAAAAAAAAACTAAGAAGAAAGGAGTTTAATTTTGGCATATATTGTCCACAGTAGTGTGTAGAGGATAAAGTTTTTGTTTTGAATCACAGGTATAGTGGAAAGCTTGGTCTTTTTCACTAAGTATCCATCCCTAAAAGTTTTAACCTGGTCCTGCTTGAACCTCATCTTCCTCCTCTTCTCTCTTTTCCAAGTTTTATTGCCAAAAAAAATCGACACTGAGTCTGCTTTCTGAGTTACCTCCTTCTTTCTCTGTAAACCTTGGTTTCTGTTTTTTCTAATTATCGCCAACTAGAGTAGTTGGCAAATCACTTAAACTGGAACCCAAATTCTTGTGGGTTTGCTGCAAAAGGTTATACAGAAGTAAAACCACATATGCTTGAGTTTTGCATAAGGGGAGCTCAAGGCCAGGGAAAGGTTGTGGCTTTGTAGGAGGATTACTCTCACTTTCAAAAAGCCAAAGGCATCTTTAAAAAATTTTTTTTTAGGAGAAGTCCCCACTTTGTTTATGTAGGATGTTGTCCAAGGCACAGAGAGTCTCTGGCAAGGCTTTGCTGGCCTTTTGCTTCCTAACTGGCTGTTGTGGGCAAAAACAGCCCTCCAGTCTCTGCTCTGAGACAACATGCACGCAGCTGAGGCAGGGTGGGGGGGTGGAGGAGGGAGGGTGTCTAACTTCTTTCCAGGTCACTGGTTGCAGGTTTTGAGTGTGGGTCCTTGTAGGCAGGGGTCATCCACCCAAACGAAGTAGAGGGTAGCTGGCAGCTTTGGAATAGCCGTCTGATTTTCCTGAAGTCAGAGTGTAAACCAGACTTATTCTGAAGTCCGTCCATGGATTTTGACTTCCCAAAGGAGAGGTGGGGAGGGGGATTTTCTCTGGATGGTGCCCCCAACACCCTATCAATCAGCAGCTGGCCCCCCACATGTTTTCAGGCCATAGTTCTTCACACTTTCTTTGGATTCCAACATCAAATCTAGACTAGCTATTCAAGGATACATGTTTGGGTCCTTTAGATAAGAAACTTTACAAGCAGATTAATTTGGAGAATCTTGTGGCTATAAAATATGTAAGGACTTGAGTTGGAGTAAAATATCCACGGGAGAGCTCCGACTCTGTGACCTGCCCCCCCCGGGACTCTCGGCTCCCCTCATGCCGGGTGTGTGACCTTGGGCAAGTGTTTTCTTTTAACCTCTTTGAACGTCTGTTTCCTCTTCTACCAAATGAAGAGGATAATAGCACCCACCCCATGCATTTTTGTGAGGTATAAAAGAGATGATGATTATAAAATCCTCAGAACAGCGTCCAGCAATAATAAGCACCCAGTATCTGTCAGCGGCTGTGCTATCGTGTTTGTGGTTGTTGATGTGGGGGCTTAAAAAATTCATCTCCTCCCACCTTCTGAGTTCTCCTACCTGGGCTAATAATCAAATTAACAAAGACAGATTCACAGGGAAAAATGTACCAAGTTTACTACAGACGTATATGCCAGGGGGTGGCATAAGTTAGGAGACCCAAAACACATCGGACAGTTGAGATTTATATGTCATTATGAAAAGGAGGGTAGGGTGGTGAGATTTCAAAGGAAATGGGCAATTTATACCTAGCTGGGAAGGAGTAGAACACAAGTGGCAGGCAGATTCCTGCCAGGCCGCCCAACACCAAGGGGACAGGACTCAAGGCTGGGCAGCCAGCGAGCAGGCACCTGCTCGGAGCCTTTCTATCTACATCATTACGAAGGTTGAATAGGTTAAGCTGCCCTTCCTGGAGCAGGTCTTTCTATACAGATCTTTTAGGCAGGAAAGGGGAAGGGTCCAAAGTTATTTTTGCACCTTCTGTTTCTTAGTAACCAGTACAAAATAAATATCCAGAATGACACATTTTGGGGGGTGGCAAAATTTTGATCCCTCTCAGCGATGATGTCACTACTATCATTACTATAAACGTTTTATTTTATTTATTTGTTTATTTGTTTATTTATTTATTTATGGGGGAAGGGAAGGAGAAAGAGAGGGAGAGACACATCGATTTGTGGTTGCCTCTTGCATGCCCCCAACTGGGGACCTGGCCCACAACCTATGTGCCCTGACTGGAAATCAAACCAGTGATCCTTTGGTTCGAAGGCCCATGCTCAATCCACTGAGGTATACCAGCCAGAGAGAATTTTTCATTGGGGGTAACAGATCAGCTTTCCAAAAGCAAAGCCTAAGAAAAGGATTCTGATTCACGTAGTTATTGAAGAACTAACTACTCTCAGGTGAATCTGGTAAGGAAGTGAGACAATCAGGATGGAAGGAAGAATCATCCTGGCAAAAATGCAGTTCAAGTTGAGGTCTAACCTCAGCTTAATCCCATGGGGAGCTCTGGAGTATGTGTCACAACGAAAGCTGTCCTGCTCTGAGACAACAGCACCAGTTTGTACCTCTGAAACAGGTAGTCATTGGCTTCAGGCTGCCCCCAGTGAGAGAGCATAACTCCCAGGAACTTTCAGGGGAGGTAACCCTGAGAAGTGGCTTTAGGTGAATTAGCCAGAAATTGTAATTGATTTGGAACCAGCAGTGAAATTCTATGAGTGCATCTCATTTAGACAAAGATTCCCATTGAAATGGTTGAGTGTCCCTGGGACCAGAGCAGCTCTCGGGAAAAGCTGAAGGGAAAACCTTTTACAGACTTGCTCGGGGCTTCTTGGTTGGAGATCAAGAGCACTCCATTTAGATTTTTATTACCATTTAGAGTTTGCAGCTTGTTAGGCCCCCGGACAGCCTCCCTGGGCTGGGATTGGTGAATAGCTAACTGGCAACTAGAGGGATTCATTCGCCTGTATTCCCTTGCTCCCTGTTGCAGATGCTCAGAAATCATGCGCAGTGGGTTGCCGTAAGGTGTTGTATGCATTATGGTACCCAGCGTTTGAAACCTGCTATTCTGAGGCCTGAGGCTCTTTTTCGTTTGCTTTGTTTGCTCTCTTTAGGAATCAGAAAAATTGGATAGCGAGGAGGTCAGAACCTGCCATGATTGTTCAAGTGATTGGACTGTAAAGTATAATTTTCTAGTCCCCTCCCTGCCTACTGCTGTGGCACTTCATACCTCCTCCTCCAGCTTAGCATGCCATTCATTGAAAGGGAATCTCTCATTTTGCACCATGCTGGGTTAAGTTTTTTCTATTATATCCATTCACTTTTCTTAGAATTGAAGTAGAAAAAATGTCCCTGTGCCCGATGAATTTTGAACCAAGTTGAAGAAAGCATTTTAATTAGTGCTTGAACTTACAATTAATGTACTCTACTTAAAAGACCAGTTTAACCTCCGATTCTGGAGTCTAGCATTAATGAAAGCCTGGGAACATATGGCTACCTCCTCCTTATCCATATGTGGCTTATCCAGTTTTCGGGCCTAGTCTCTGTAAATATTTAAGTCCTAGACTCCCCTGCCCACTGTGTCTTAACCGATGCTTCCCACTGCCGGCTGGTGACTACTGAACGTACTGTGCTGAGAAATTTTAATATAAGCCCCAGCAAAACATAATAAAGAAGGGAAATCAGATAAGGTAGGAGAGAGTATCTTTCTACACTATCTAAGGGTCATTTTGAATACCTTATGATTTAGAATGTCCATGCCCTTGCTTCTTGTGTTGGTGGTACATGTTTTGTAGAGTTGGCTGTAAATGCTGTCCTGGCCTTTGGTGAATTAATGGCTCACAAAATACCATCCGAGAAACCAAGATGAAAAATATCCTCCTATGTAGGAGCTTTGTGTGTGTTTTCGGTTTTTAAAATAAATTTTTGTTTTATAATGGTTTCGTATTTACATGAACATTACAAAGATGGTACAGAAGGGTCTCATGTGCCCCACACTTAGCCTATTATAATCATCTGACATTATTAAGGGATGTATCACAGTTAGTGAGCCAGCATTTTATTTATTATTAACAAGAGTCCATACTTTATTAAGTGTTCTTCAGTTTTTACCTGACGTCATTTTCGTTTTGTCCCAGGATTCCATTCAGGATGCCACATCACATTTAGTTATCACGTCTCCTTAACTGTTGCACTTTTTCTGACTTTCCTTGTTTTTGGTGGTCTTGACAGTTATGAGGAGTAGTGAAAGATAGTATGTACAATGTCCTTCAGTGAGTATTCATGTGATTTTCCCCCTGCTTATATTGTGATAATGGGTTCTTAGGAGAAAGGCCATGGAAGATACTTATCACATCCTATCCAGAGTCTTTGCTACACCAACAGTTTGTTTTTACTAAGGAGGTTAAGCTTGATCACCTGGCTGATGCAGGTTTCTTGACCATAAAGTTACCCCTCCCTTTTTTTATGGTACTGTGATCTTTGGAAGGAAATCACTCCGCATAGCCCACACTCAGAGTGGCAGGGAGAAGGGTGTTGTGCTCCATGACCTTGAGAGGAAGTATCTACATAAATTATTTAAAATTCTTTTGCACAGGAGGTTTACCTATTTTTCCTTACTTATTTAATCATTTATTTATATTAGTATGGGCTTATAGATATTTATTTTATTTGTTGAACTATAACCCAATACTATGTTATTTATTTTGTTGCTCAAATTGTTCCAGCCATTGAGAAGATTTTCAGTTGGGTCTTGTGTCTCTGTGATATAACTCCCAACATTTTTTTAGCACTTCCTTACTTTTTGACACTTCAGGGAACCCCAGGTTCACCTTGTATATTTATTTCCTGCCCCAATCCTAGAATCAGTCATTTTTCCAAAGACTCCTGATTCCTTTTATTGTTAGAAACTAAGATCTGGACACTGGATGTCATTTCTTTAGGTCCACCCAACAATTAGAACTTAGAAAATATATACTCTTACTAACTGGTGGACATACGCAAATCAATAACTATTTTATATTTATCCATCTGTATCGATGTTATGCTAAACCTGAGTTCATACTGATGTCTCCACTCTAATCCTGTATTACATGATTTATCCTTACTTTATTCTCTTCTCCTTACTTCTCTACAACCTTTCATTCTTAATAGCAAGAAACCTGTTTTCTACTGTATACCATCATATACTTATATGTGAAGTTCAAGTATACAAGCGAGTTCAGAATTGGTAACTCCTGCCCCTACAGGAAACAGCTTTATCAACTATAGCAATACACCTACATGCAGTTCTTTACACTGATAGTCTCCACTCATTTCCGAAGTTACTCGGGGCTGCACCTATCTTCCTCCACCCACTTCAGTGCAGTTGTCATGCATTCATTACACAGTTAGATCCTCTCTTCTCAGTGTGAATTTTAACTTGGCAACTCGGATTCCTTTCACCTTCCTGTGAGGACCTCAAATAGCTCTGGGAGTTACCTTATACTAACACCATAAATGGAATACAGGAATGGTCCATGGAAATGAGACACACATAAATTGAGATACATTGTAAAAGACAAGTGGACTGGTATGAAAAATAATAGGTTCAAGTCCCAGCCTTGCATGCCTCTAAGTAGCTGGGTCATTTGGCAAGTCACTGAAGTTCTGTTGGTCTTGATTTTCTTATCCATGTGATAGGGTCAAGTTTCTCTGAATTGTCATGAGAATTAAATTTAAAAAACACAAAAGTGTAAATGCTATAAAAGACTCTCAAGTACAATTATTAAATGAAAAAGGTACATTTAAAACTCTGACAAGGAGGGGTCAGGTCAAGGATGTGCAGTTATGACTTTTATAGAACTGGCTTATTTATTATAGTTCTCCAGAGTTTAAATGAATGGATGGCTTAAATGGCTTATTTTTCCAGGGAACCTAAAGGATCTCTTGAGAGTCTTGGTTTTGTTAGATTCCTTGTTGATCTTTCTAACAGACATTTAGGAAGATACCATGAATTTCTGTTTAAAAAATTTAAATACAGAGTGGGGCAAAGTTGTCTTACAGTAGTGAGTATGCAAAACAGAGTTTATTCTTGTGTTGTGATTTATTAATTATTGTATTATTTTTCCATATGGACAACTGTAAGTCTACTTTTGCCCCATCCTGTCTTGCACAGTACCATTTGGGCTTTTTTGGTGACTTGGTTTCTGCTCCTATGTACCTATAACTAACTCCCCCTCCCTCCCACTTAATGACAACTTAGATCTGTTTACCATGTCCTTCGGGTGTTAATTATCTTGGCTACATGTAACTAAAAACCATAGTGGGACTCAAAATTGGAGGGAATTTATACACACACACACTCTGGGTATAGCACTATTAGATTAAACGAGTATGTGAACTTGAAGAATCACTTTACTACATAGGCGTAGCCAAGTCTCGCAACCCTGGCAGTAGGACCAGTGAAGAGGAGGGAGGTAGTTAGGGACTCTCCTTAAGGTCGCACATGCGTACTTAGCTTTCTAGGAATACAATTCCTATATATATATATATCAGTGTAAATGCCCCCCCCGCCCAGAACAGAGTAATGTGGTTTGTCTAGGGATAGGATTTGTCTTATTGTTGGTAGAGTGAAGAAAACATTAAAAAAAATAGAGACACACTCACCCAAAATGCTTTGACTACTGTGCTTCCTACGATGTGATTATTGATGGTTCTTTAGTGTATTTCACTCTACTTCATCTAACATTTTCATCTGTTTTAAACATTATTTCAACAAGGGGCATGTGAACGTTTTTGAGAAGGTGCTGCTCCCAGAGAACATGCTACTGCAACCCACAAGGGTGCTTTTGACTTTTTATCCAAGACCCGAGTCTCCTCTTCTGTAAAATGAACTCCAGAATGAAACAAGATCCACATTTTGTGCAGAGTGACTCACTCTGCATTGATGGCCAACGCTGACCCTATTTTCCACTTGGTGATATCCTTAAACTTCCCAAATAAACCAGTGAGATGACAAATTTATCCTATCTACATCTCACCTGGTTCCTTCCCTGTGTTTGCCTTCTCTGTGCAGTATTTCATTGTCAATACCTGTTTTACTTTGATAACTACCTTAAAGTGAAGGCAATGTTTGTAGCTATTTATTTATACAGCTTTTCACTTTCTTTCATCCCCGTGGAATCCATAAATAAAAATGTCTTTTCCTTCAAGCAGTTGACTCTAAAAACACTTATATTTAAGAAACCTGCAGAAGAATATGCTGTCTTTATGATTTATTAAAAGAAGATAAATGAGGAGTTAAAAAATACCTTTCAGCCTACTAAAAAGAGAAAATATGTCAGCTGGTATATATGTCAAGAAATGCTAGAGAATTATAGTTTTATTACTCAATATCTATTTCAGACAAATGGGTAGAGACAAATATTCCTTGTACTTTAACTGTGATTTATTTTACAAGTAAAGTTCTGTCTTTGTGGCACAGCGTAAAGTTAGGATTTGAATTGGATTGTTAGCTGTAGCCAAGCCAAGCGATGCAAACTGGGAAGTGAAAGTTTGAGTTGAATTCTGCAGCTTATGTTAAGATAGAAGGCTTTTATATTGAGTCTTTTCTATTAAAAATAAAGGTAACACTTTGCTTCAGCTGTTTTGCTTCTCAGGTTTCCTGAAACAGACCATGTCAATTTCAAATATTCCTTCCTATTCCTCTTCTATGCATTGATATAGTCTTTATTAGACTCTATATCCCTATTTATTGTTCAACAATATAGGAACTACCATATACAGTGTGTGAGCTAAATACTTCTGCATTTTAGTTCTCTTTTACAGCCCATTTTTAGGAGGATTTGTCATTTCATTAGTTTTGAAACAACAGCTTCTTCGAATACCATCTTTCGTGGGAAGAGCACAAAATAGCATAGGGCTCCCTACCCTGATCTTCCCAGGACGCTGCTTCCCAAAATGTTAATGAGAGTTTTATAAAGAATGGGTAATGTGACCATACCCATTTAAGAAATATTGGGCTGAACAAAAATTTGATTTTTTTAGTATAAATTCCTAGAACTGTTGATATGCACTTATATATTATGACTCTTGGTGATAGAAACACAATTTTAGTGTTTCCCACACTTTCATGTGGCACTTCCTTTTTTAATTCCACAAAATTCTATTTTCCCAGTTATCTATTGCTGTTGAGTACACAAACCCCTGATTTAAAACAGTTCGTGACCACATCTCACAGTTTGAGCTCACGTGTGTTTCTTTGGGGTCTCGCTTGGGGTCCGGCAGTTGCCTTCAGACAGAGGCTGGGGCTGGAGTTATCCGAAGACTCAACTGGCTTGGACAGATGATAGTGGCTGCTGGCTGAGGACACAGCCGTGACGGTCAACAAGAGCACGTCCCTATGTCTGCCCTTCCTGCCTTTAAGTATCTCACAGGGATTCTGTGAGGTGACACTTTCAGAGGGAGTGTCTAGAGAGCAAACACATTGAGAGACTCAGGGGAGAGCTTCCAAGCCTCTAACACTTGCAGGCTGAAAAGTCTCAGAGTATCATGGCCCAAGACCCACCTAGATTCAGAGGAAGAGGGAAAGGAAAATTAACCTCTATCTCTTGATGGAGACATGTGAACATAGAGGGAAGGGAAGGAATGAGTGGTGGCCCTTTTTGCAGATTATCTATTAGACTTTGTAAAAAAAAATATTTTATTTATTCATTTTTAGAGTACAGGGGAGGAAGGGAGAAAGAGAGGGAGAGAAACATCCATGTGCAGGAGAAACATGGATCGGTTGCCTCTTGCACACCTCCAGCTGGTAACCTGGCCCGCAACCCAGGCATGTGCTCTGACCAGAAATCAAACCAGCGACCTTTTGGTCTGTGGGACAATGCTCAACCCACTGAGCTACACCAGTGAGAGCCACACAAGACTTTTTAACATCTCATGGGGCAGTGACATTTTGTAGAACAGTTTGGGTAATGATGAAGCAATGTGTTTGGGGAGAGTGAGGGGGAAAGTCCACCCATCAGAGAAAAGTATTTTGTCTCTGACATTGTTTAGAATTGCTGGTATATGGTGATAATAGAAAACACATCAAGTTTTAGATAGTTTTATTATTATAGGGTTGCCAGGTAAAATACAGGATGCTCAGGTAAATTTTAATTTCAGGTAAATAACAAATAATTTTTTAGTAATGATATGTCTCATGTATTGCATGGGACACTTCTTTTTATATGAAAAATATTTATTTACCTCAAACCCAAATTTAACTGGGTATCCTGTAATTTTATTTGCTAAATATGGCAATGCAGTGCTATGTACTCTTTTACTGCCAATATTATTGTTGGACTCCTTTTTCTCCCTCTCACCCCAGTATTGCTCCACCGTTGAGTTTGGGAAAAGCTGATGTAATGGAAAGTCTTAGGTTTTCGAATCAGAGAAACCTGATTTCAGATTCTGGTTCTTCCACACACCAGACTTGTAAGTTATTTCACCTCAGCGAGCCTCAGTTTCATCTTCTGTCCGGACCAGTTAAAATTACCTGGTGGGATTGCCAGGCGCTGTGGCGAGGTGACGTGTGGGAAGCACATATCTCTATGCCTGGGGCTGAACAGCCCTGGAGCCAAAGGTAACCCAGACTCCTGTCCCCCCCCCCCCCCGATAAAGCAGAAGCAAGAGGGACACCCCATGTAGCTTTGTAGATGGTATTTATTTGCTGAAGTATTTCAACAGGCAGGAATCTAAATGAAGTATTTGTTTTAATTCTTGCAAAAGAATGGGGGAGTCAGTGAGGTGTCATCTTGGGAGTCGCAAGTTTGGTTAGAACAGCACTTGAAGGAAGGGAAAAAAAAGTTAAATGACGGTGACTGTGCTGTCAATGCCATGACTGGCTCATGAGCTCTATTATGTAACTGCTCTGAGTTACATACTCAACGATATTTTTATTTTGATTTTATTTGCTTGCATATCCACACTTTTATGTAGATTATTACCTAGAAGCTATTCCAGTATAATTGACTATAGGAGTAAATTTCATGATGGTTATTCTGATTAATCCCAGGAAGAAAAATTTGAGGGCAAGTTACATCTGAGTTAAATGCCATAAAGGGACATTTTTCCTGGTTAAACCTTGAACGTGCAGGGAGATATTTATTGAACAGATACTCTGCCAAACACTGTGGAAACCTCTCTGAAGTAAATGTGTTTAGCTCCATTTTTATAGCTACAGACACCGAGGCTCAAATTGGCCTCAAGACTTGTTCATAGTCACAAAACTAATAAAGACAAATACGCCCCTGCCCACGTGCCCATTGTCACTGCCCTTGTCCTTGTCATGGAGTTCAATGGGTGTCTCTCAAAGCTGCTATCTAGTGACCTTTCAGCAGCTGTTGACAGTGCTTACCCCTGACTCTCATGTTTGAAAGACCCTGTTCTAGTTTCAATAACATTAGTATTCTGGATCCAGAGCCTTCCTTCTCCTCGGGCCTTTCCTTGAATTTCCCTGGAAGCTTACTCACCTTGATTAGATAATTATGGTTTGCTGCTTCTCAAGGCTGACCCAGGAACCTTTCCTTCATTTTCTCCTGTCTTTACTTCAGTCACAAGAACAACTTAAATTAGCACCTAGCACAGCTCTCCTGCTGGTACGAATCTTTCCACTGCCCACTTCAGAATTTTATCTGTGTGCTATCGGTGCACTGATTTTGTTATAGCTTAATATCTGCTTTTACTCACCTTGAGATCCTTAGTGCCTTGTATCTAGTAAGCACAGCATAGAAATTTGAGGATTGAAAGAATGAATGAATGAACCTGGATAGTATGGCCTAAAATCTCTTTTTTCTACTCCCTATTCTTCAGAGATCAAATGACTTCAGAGATCAAAAAAAGAAAAAATTCCCCAAACTTTATTTTGCACATGAGGGGACTGAGATTCAGAGAGGTTAAGAATTTCTCAAAAGTCACACAGCACTTGAAAGGTCTGAGATTCTGCTCTCTCAAAGGCTGCGTCTCCCTGTGTCTCTATAGATCTGATCCTAGCTGCTGGCTGGCTATACTCACTGGGTTGCTGGTTTTCCTTTGCTGGTAATGGAGAAGTCTTGGGAATTGTATCGGCACACAATGGGTCTACAATTCATCTTTGCCCTTTAGATCTAGCCAGACTCTGAAGTACGCATCAATATCAGTTCCCCTGTACTGTCCTCTTTTTTCCTTCTGTTCTACAGTGACTCAGCATTTTCATCACCCTTTTTTCCTATTTAGTATATATGCAAAAAATAGCCCTAAATCAATAACATATTTTAGTGTACTAAATTTAATAGAATTTTTAGAGATTCCATATGCCTAAAATTTAAAATCCTATGTTGAAATTTCACAAATATTAATGAATTACTATGTAGCAAATAGCTCTTTGTACAATTCCACAAAAGGAGTCCTCTGTTTTCATGGGAGAGTCCTCACACATGTACTGTGTACTGTGGTTGGTAGTGTGGTGAGCGGTGCCTTTTTTATTGACGGACAGAATACATAGAGTATAAAGCCAAAATAACCCACAGCAGATGACTAAATGCATGTTAAACTTAGCTAAGAGTAAAAGGCACTTGTCATTTTAAAACACTCCTTTTGCTTCCTCTTTTTTTAGTGGTAGGGAGGGGGTATGGTAGGATAGTGTAGCCGGCCAGAACAAACAAGAGTAAAAGGAAAAAAACAGCACACATGAAAGATGGTAGAGGGGAAAAAGTCAAACAAAATTTCCATTCTCTTACAGATTTATATAATCTTGACTGGCGGCATTGAGAGAATTCTGAGAACTCATCTTCACCCCTCATTTTATAAATTAGGTCACAAAGTTCAGAGAGGTTATATGAGTTATCTGGCATCATAGTGATTGCATGGAAGAGTTGAGAATTGAGGTCTTTGTGAGTTCATTCTTTAAGGTTCAGCTCACTTGTTACCTTCTCTGTGATATCTTATATGAGCCCCCCAGGTATGGCCGTGTGTCCCTTCCCGGTATTGCCATAGCACTCTGTATACCCTACATATCCCATAGGGTCATATGCACCTCTCTCCTTGATGGCCCTCCCTCTGTCTTTCAGCTCTATGAGCTCCAGCATAATGCTTCTCAAGCATCAAAGAATAGGAAGGAAAGAGGATGGCTTACATGCTCTCTACTATGGTGGGAATTCACTCTCCTGTTCTGTAATACAGTCCTCTTTGCCAATCACCATGTATGAATTTCCCAGGTGACTCTTCATTGTTTCTCGCTAGTTTTATCTTTATTGTGTTCTAAACTCAGTCTGCTCCACTGACCAGTGCTTTGCTGTGGAACCTGGCATCGTTTTCTACACATGTCACTTGTGATCTGCTTGGTCCAAGGCAGGCTATTTATTCTTTTTGAGAATTAGTTTTCTCTCTTCTGTGAAATGGGTGTATAAGCAACTGCATTTCAAGATCTTCATTTAGACTCTGTAAGATTAGGTAGAAGAAAGAAGTCCCCTCATGGCTGCCTGGCCTACTTTTCGTGTTTTCTTTCTATTAACCTTCAACTGGACTAGGCTGAACTGGTGAGGCAGTAGAGTGGACCAGTTGCTTCTTTACAGACTTGGTCAGTGATTTCAGTTGTTGCATTGTTATAATTGTGACTATTTTGCTTCTGATCTTAATATTTAAAAAAATACTTTAAATTGACTAATTTTAAATTGACTACAATTTTGTTTTGATAAGATAAATTGCATTGATTGATGTTTGAACATTGAACCCATAAATAAATCCCACTTGGTTGTGGTATAAAATTCTATTAATGAATTTTTAAAAGATTTTTATTTATTTATTTTTAGAGGGGAAGAGAAGGAGAGAGAGGGAGAGAAATATCAATGTATAGTTGCTTCTAGTGCATCCCCTGCTGGGAACTGGCCTGCAACCCAGGCATATGCCCTGACTGGGAATCGAACTTCGATCCTTTGGTTCACAGGCCCACGCTCAATCCACTGGCCTACACCAGTCAGGGCTATTAATGAACTTTTAATTTATTTTCTAATTTCTGTAAATCTGAAATCTATGTACGTGATATTAATCACTTAGCTATTGGTCATTAATTTTTTAAATATTTTTTATTTTGGTAATAGCATAATGCTAAGCCTCATAGAATGAACCAGGACATATTCCTTTGTTCCTATTTTTTTCGGACGAGATTGCAGTGAATTAGCACAATTTCTTAAGTCTTCGTTAAAATTTATCAGTAAAACCATCTAGACCTGATTCATTCTTTTTTGGAAGGTTATTAATTATTGGTTCAATTAAAACTTATAGACAGTGCCATTCAGCATATTTATTTCTCTTTATGTGCGTTTAGTAATTTGTATCTCTCATCTGTTTTGTCTAAATTATCAAATTTGAGACATAGCATTGTTCACAGTATTCTCTTATTGTTTTAGTCTCTGGGGGGTCGGTAGTAATGATACCGCTTTCATCTCTGAGACTGGTCATTGGCATTCTCTCTCTTTTATTCATGGTTTGCCTCATCAGCGGCAGTGTTTTCCCTGTTGGCTGCTGGAGCCACCTTAACCAGAAGATTCGTCAGGTAGTTCGTTTATGCTGTTTATTCAGTCCTCACGAAAGCCTTATGGGCTCAGATATTCCTATTAACATTTTACAGACAAGGAAACAGAGGACCACGTCCTATTTTGTAAGAGGGAGGAGCAACATGAAAAGTTTTCTAGGAACCTTTACATAGTTCGTAAAGGTTGCCTTACATGCTTCGTGATTGCGTTTCCACCACGGTCTCCCCTTCTTCAGGTTGCATGAACTGCCCAGTTTTCGAGAAGGAGAGCATTGGAGGGGAACCGGACGAAATGGTTTAATTCCGGCAGAGTGTTGCCTTTCGATTCCACGGACAATAAAAGGCCGTGGTAACCTTAGTTGTAGTACTCTTAAGTCACTTTTAATTAAGGGTTGATTCGGTGCATAGCCGGCTGCATCGCAGGGACACGCACCTTCTCGGGAAGGGGGCGCATGAGTTCCCTGTGCAGAAAGACGTCCCCTCCCTCGGGTTTCCTTCCTCGGCGAAATTTCGTGTCCAGCATCCACCGAGAGGGCATTTTGCTGTCACTTGCTAAAGAGAGGAGTGCAGGCAAGTATGTGAATCTTGTTTGACATTAATAAACAACCCGGGCAATTCCAAGAAATTCACTCTCGTAAAGACACTTCCATAAATGGTGGCTGACTGATAGCTTAGCTGAAATGCAGTATCTGGTAGTTTGTGGCAATTTTCTCTAATAAGAGTAGATGCTGAACTTATTTCAGAAGTGCCTCCAGAGTTCTCCTTATGCTACCAAGACGTTACCACTTTTTTGCAAAGCGCACGGTGGAAGAGCAAACGCTTCAGGCCATAAAATGACGATGTGTGTGTCCCCGTGCATGTGCGTGTACAGGCTGAGGAAGGAGGGTTTCGTTCACTGGGCTATTGACTTCATATAGACAGATTGATAGACTACATTTCATTACTGTGTGGAGATTGCAAGATCATTCCCAATGTAGAATTTGTTAATGAAAAGCAAAAGAGAGTGAGTTAAAGAAATTTATTTGATTTCAATAAGCAACTCATGGGTAATTCCCTCTACAATATTTTAAACAAATATGCTACTAAAGGCTTGCATCCCGTTCTCTGCACTACTTCTTTCATTCCTCTTTTTAAATTAAGTTATAGAATAGCAAAACCCAATCACCTACTTTAACATTCTCTCAGGCATTTTAACTACAAAGTCAGAACAATTTTGCTTGCTGCTTCAGGGGGCCGCTGGCATGATGTGAAGGATGAGAATCTGCTCCATTCAATATACTTATGAGAGATTCAGAGTGTGTTTTCGTACTGTTTCTGCCATGGATGGACTGTGCAACCTCTGCAGATAGTGTGCCCTTTGGAGGTCTACACCCTTATTTTCAAGTGGAATTAAATTACCTGTCAAATTTATTTCACAGAGTTGACATGGTAGCAAAGTGAGAGAGTATATGTGAGAATGGAATTCTTCCTGATTCTGCTAGGTCCCCTGGCCCACTGTGCCTTCCTGTGGCCTATTTTGCAGATAGCAAATTTGCTTCTAAAACTTTTGGAAATCCTATCTGGACAGATGTGAGCAAATTGTTGACATGCCATTTAATTCTATGAATAACACACTCTGTCTTCCTTTGCTGAGTTTCCTGCATTTCAGCACATAGAACTGAGAATAAAATATGCCAATATGTATAGGGATATACATATAGTCTTGGCAGAGGTGAGGTATGATTCAGTGACCCTTTCAAAAGACTCAGCTGCAAACAATAGCTCTCTAACAAAGATAGTTTGCCTAGAAGGGAGAATGAAGAACAAATAATGAATATAGCAAATATCATTTATGCAGGAAGGTACTGCTCTTGGCCCACTCACAGCTAGTTGAAGATGTTTCAAGTTGTTTTTAAATTTCCAGGATGAGCAGGTTACAGTTAAGGGGTAAAGTGATCGTTGATGCTAAAACACAGAGATCCCACTTGTCATGTTAAGGACACTCTTCATTGTACGGACAAATGATTCAGCACAGTGAGTGTTTTAGATCTTTGAACAATACCCTGTTTTCTAAATGCATTTTATTCCTTCCAAACTTTCAAGGACAGGGTGACCTAAAATTTTATTTTTTTAAAGTTGATACGTTGTTCACAACTATATAATTTACCCTTTTAAAGTGTGCAATTCAATGGCTTTTGGTATATTCACAGAATTGCACAACCATCAACACTATCCAATTTATTTTCCTTATTTCCAGAGAAACTCCATACCCAGTAATTGTCACTCTCATCTCCCCAAACTCTAGTAATCCGCAACCCTCGATGGATTTGCTATTCAGAAATGTCATGTAAATGGAATCATACAATATGCACATCTTTATGTCTGGCTTTTTTCATTGAGCATAATATTTTCCAGGTTCATTCACAGTATAGAGTATATCACTACATCATTACCTCTTGTGGCTCAATAATACTCCACTGTCTGCATATACCACTTATATTTATACAGGTATGAGTTGATGGACATTTGGATTGTTTCTACTTTTTGGCTATTGTAAATAATGCTCTGTGAAAACTTATGTACATGTTTTTGAATTAACATTTTAAAAAATTAATAGACTTTATTTTTTTTTAGAGAAGTTTGTGGTTTACCAAAAAATTGAACCAAAAGTCCAGAGAGTATTTGTGTATTCCCTCTTTCCCACCACTCACCCAATCATTTTTCCTATTATTAACAGCTTGCTTTGGTGTGGTACATTGGTTATGCTTGATGAATCAATATCAAGATGTTATTGTTAACTATGGCCCATTTTTTACATTAGGGTTTATTCTTTTTGTTGTACACTCTATGAGTTTTGCTAAGTGCATAATACCATGTATCTACCTTTACAATATTATATAGAATAATAGTTTCATTGCCTTCAGAATGGCCTGTGCTCTATCTCCTTGTTTTCCCCTTCCTTCTTCTCTTCCCTTTTCCTTTTTGTTTTCCCCTTCTCTCTTCCCTTCCCTTCCCCCAAACCCCTGACAACAATTAATCTTTTGCTGTTTCCATGGTTTTGCCTACAACAGAATGTCATATGGTCAGAATCATACAGCCTGTAGCATTTTCAGACTGGCTTCTTTCACTTACCAATATGGGTTTAAGGTCCTTCTGTGTCTTTCCATGGCTATTTCCTTTTATCTCTGAATACTATTTTATTGTATAGATATACCACAATTTGTTTATCCACTTACCTATTGAAGAACATCTTGTTTACCTTCATTTTTTTTGCAGTTATCAATAACGCTTCTTTAAAGATTATATTTATTTATTTTTAGAGAGAGGGGAAGGGAGGGAGAAATAGAGGGAGAGAAATATCAATGTGAGTTTGCTTCTCACATGGTCCCCCACTGGGGACCTGGCCTGCAACCCAGGCATGTGCCCATGGTTCTCATGGGAATCAAACCCATGACCCTTTGGTTCTCAGCCCATGCTCAATACACTGAGCTACCCCAGCCAGGGCTCCATAAAAGCTTCTGTAAACATTCATTTGCAGGTTTTTGCATGAACATAGTTTTCCAACTCATCTGGGTAAATGACTAGAAGTGTGATTGCTGGATGATACAGTAAGATTAGGTTAAGCACTGTAAGGAACTGCCTAATGTCATGTAGTAAGAATCATACTGAAGCCTTTTCAGTTCCAGCCTCAGCCTCATCCTACAGAGGGTCTGTGAAGTGTAAGTCCTATGCCAGTACTTGTACCTCTGTGAGGCAAGGGAAGTCCTTGTTATGGGTTGAATTATGTCACCCTAAATATTCTTATGTTGAAGTCTTAACATCTCAATACCTCAGAATGTGACTACATTTGGAGATAGTGCCTTTAAAAAGATATTTAAGTTAAATGAGATCATATGGATAGGCCCTAATCCAACATGACTGGTGTACTTATAGAAAGAGATTAGGACCTAGCCACAGAAAGAGGAAAGAACAAGTCAAAACACAGGGAGGGGATAAGCCAAGGAGGTATGCTCATAAATCAGCCATCATGAAATAGGCGAATAGGTTGAAAGAGTCTTTAAAAAAAATCCACTGAGGCCAAACACAGCCTCTCACACAATGCCAGCTGGTACACTTGTACGCATAGGTTTCTAGAACACTCACATAGTAGAAGAAGCCTGTACTATAAGGGGACTGCCTTCCAGAAGATAATTCCAGGGGTTTTTTGTTTGTTTGTTTGTTTGTTTGTTTGTTTGTTTGTTTTTTTGATGTCTCCTTGTAAATGTTTGTCTGTTTACAAATATTAGGAGGTTTTACTGACTCTCTGAGGGCTACCAGTGTCAGGGTAGCATTCTATTCTTAAGTAATCATTCTAGAACCTCCCAGACAAGCCCTTCTTTTTCCCCATGACAGTTAACAACTACATCTCATATGATACAGCAGAATCCTTATCAGAAGAAGAAATGAGTTCCTGATCCAATACTCAATCCTAATTTAAGGGAATTTTCTTCTTAAAAATCCCACAAGATCTTGATACTTCTTATACACAGGGAAAGGATCTGGGTGGATCTGTTGCTCTTGACATTTGGCACAGAGAAGCTGACTATCACATTTATTTAAAATCTGCCTATCAAGGGAAAATGTAAAGGTAAAAAATATCTACTGTGTTTTCTGGTGGTCCTATTTAACCCAAAATGTGAAGGACGTTTGTTGGCCATAACGGTGCCTGAACCTGGAGAAGAGATGGGAAATCTACCAGCTAGAGGGTATTGCATTCCACACTGTCATCATGCATGCAGAGGTTCCACGTACAACCTATGGTTACAACATGCCCTGGTAGGTTAGAGTTAGTAACCTAAGTAGATATCAACATAAAGGAGAACATAAAGCCAGTCATTCAACTTTCTCTTTAGATTTTTGATTTGATGTAAGCACTCTCATGGAACGTCACATGCATGTGGCAGGATTCCCAGGCTTCTGAACAAGCACAGCCTTCGGAATGGTTATACTCAGGGAGTTGTCCTCTGTGTTAGTCAGTACAGGTTGGGCTATACTGCAGTAACAAATGAACCCTTAAGTATCTTCAGTTTAACATAGTAAAAATTATTTGTCCCCCACATTATAATGGAGTGTGGGCCAGGGGCTACTCAGTAGCCCTCTTTTAAGTGATGACTTGGGGAGCTAGAATGTTTCTGTACAAAGGCTATGTCATAGGCAATGGCCGACTCCTGTGTAACCAACAAAAGAGAAGAGAGGCTCAGGGGCGATGAGGCATGCTTAATAACAATTTTCCTCTCTTCTAGCTATGTGTCTTGGGGACCAGAACCCAGTACGGTGGCCTCAGCCTGACGATAACAGTGGCTGGTAGTCTGCTTGTGGGCTCTTGAAGATGATGTGGAGTTGTTATCTCTGCCTCGGGTTTTAAGAGCATAAGGAGAAAAGCCTATGTTGGCATGTGGCACATGTGTGGAAGTCTCTGGAAAGGGTTCATTGCTGACATGAAGAAATACCTTATTGATGATGGGAGGCAGAATAAACTGATGGTTCAGCTTTCAAAAATGTATTAGCACTAGATGTGTTAACACTAACTGTGTTAATCTCAACACAGTTTTGAACTACTTGCACTGATAAACATCTCAGACATCAAATAGAGAAGAAAACATAGATAAAGAAGGAGAATTTAGGCCTACATTATTAAAATTTCCATATTAACAACTACTACATCTTGGCCACAGGATTTCCATCAATGATTGTTACCAACTTTAAACTGTCTGCGCTGAGATCTCACCTCTGTAGGAGGATTAAACACAGTCTCTAAGGTCATGTCCGTTTCTGTCATTCTAAACAACATAGTTTTCTCTCTGTTTTTTTGCACTTAGTAGTAGATTTGATATAAACTCTGTAGCTCACAAAAGAATTTTTATTTGCAAAGAAAATTGTTGAGAGTAGAAACAAGAGACTATTTTCCAATCTCATGTGTCTTATTCACCAGTATTGGAATTTTAAAGATTCTACTTGCCATCTGTTATTTTCTTTATTCCCATAATAATACATACATTTTTCTCTTAATGCAATACTAATTTGTTTTCTGCAGTGACTTCTTCAAAATGTGTACTTCATATTTTGAAGGGTCTACAAACCCTGCACTCTGTGTTTGTGTGTTTATTTCCCCTTGGAATACAGTTACTTTTTGGACCTAGAGGTTGTAAAATAACAACAACAACAAAAAACAAAGTGAAGGATTGTTCATAGGTATGAATCAAAGGATTTTTTCCACGAAATGTAACAGTGCATTTTTACCCAAAGTATAGCCCATTTAGTGGATATGCTGTTTAGAATATGAGTGTTCTCTGTTTCCGTTTTTAGTTCAGTGAATAGATATACATGGTGGTTTTGGAATCTGAACCCGTATTTTACTCTTTGACCTTTTAAATGAGTTATTTGCCTCTCCATAAAGTAGGTTCCTCATCTATAAGACAGGGTCACTGTAGTACCAGTCCAGTAAGATAGCTGCAGAAAAGGTCAAAGGAGAAAGTGCTTGACAAGTTTGTTTTCTAGTGATGGTCGTAGGCAAAGGTTAGACAATATGGTGATGATTAATACTATCACTTTATTCAACTATCAATTAATTGCAACATGATAGCTTACTTAATCTTATTATTTGTTAAGCCCGACAAAAACATCTCCATTTTGATGGGGAATATTGCCAAAGTCTTCCATTCCTGAGTCAAATGTAGCCTAAACTTTCAAGGGTCGGGGTGGGGGCTCTTCGTTTTTCTGGCCCTATCCAGAGTGAGTATTAAGGAATCCATTATCATTCTCCTGGCAGGTCTAGTTAGAATCATATCTCAATTTAATTGTGTGTTTTGTGGGATAATCCTGTATCTCGTACCGTACCAGGTACGTGAGTAATTAATAACCATATGCTAAATAAATGGGTATATTTTTGCAATGAAACTACGAGCCTTCACTTAGAAAGAAAAAACTTCCTTCTGAAATTATTTTCCCAGGGCATATACTCACGTTACTTGAACATTCATTATGTAAATTTAGAAATTTAGCATTTTTCTTACCATAGCTCATCCATCTAGGAAACCAAACAATCAACTTTCATTGTAAACACTACAAGAGAAGCCTCATTAAAAAAAAAAAAGTTAAAGTGATCGATTTCAGGTAAGCAGAAGAAACATAGCTTCTGGTAGCCTCAGGTGTCCTTGGCTTATAGATCAGCGTTTTTGGTTCTCTCTTTGTAACATTTTGCCTCTGTGCCTCTCTGTGTCTAGATGTCCCCTTTTCTGTGAGGTGGTTGTCATGTTGGATTAGGGCCTCCTTTAATAACTTCATTTTAACTTGATCACCTCTGTAGAGATCCTGTTTCCTAATAAGGCCACATTCTGATGTATTTCAAGATATCTTTTTTGGGGGGGGGGATATTCACCATTAAATCAACATGTAAATTTTATGGACATTTAACAGACTAGGAGTGGTTCAATTCCTATGGAAAGAATTTGCAAAGGATACAGGATTTTAACACATGCAGAGTGTTATCATCATCATTATTAGAAGGGGTACTCATTTATTTACAAGTGAACTTGAACATTGAAGAGGTTGTATACTACTTTAATTTAAATACAATGCACTCAGTACATTAATCCTTGGTCTTTAGGCTACCATTAAATCTTTGTCTTAGTTTTTCTGCAGAAGAAAGCTTTTTAAATTCTGTTTTCAATGAGGAAAAATCAATCCTGAAAACAGGATTCACTTGGAGTTAATGGTAAATGGAATGAGCTCATGTTGCTACTGTTAAGTTAGGGGGATACCTACATGTGGCTCTCCAACCCCCACAGTAAATTATTGTACTAGTTTGCCTGTCTTCATAAAGTGATGACCATTCCCATATAAACCTCAGAAATCAGAAAAACCACAGAAATGAATACCTTAATCTTATTTTGCTATGAGAGTTTCAAAACAGATAGAACCTTGCAAAGCCTCAAAGAGCAGAGTTCTTGATTCTCAGGGTGAACACAAGTATGAGAGCTGCAAACATGTTTTATTGTAATCAAATCAAAGTGAGGGAGGAGGAGAAGTCTCTGAGTGGGAATAAAATTTCCAGTAGTGGTTACAACTGTTATTCCAACAGTGAGTGACTTGAAACTTTTATAAGAGCATTAAAGCTTTTAGGGAAAAAAGGGGAAAAAAGGAGGCACTAGAGCCTGCTTTTGACAATCCCAGTGCTGGCTATACCCCAGCAACTCAGTGGTCACTTGAGATGAGACACTGATAGGTGGTAATAAGATGTAAGATCTCAGAAAACCCCATTAGAAAGCCCTGGTTTGGGCTAACCCACAGGGCTAGGCCTTTAGTTCACATAACTGCTGAATGGCCTCCTTGCAGTTAATGTTTCACAAACCTCCTGCATTGTACTAGTTGAGCAATACTTGAAGTGCATGGGGTGGAGGCAATGTTCTTTAAGCAGGTCTGTGTTGAGCTTCATTTCCAGTGTCCTTGATGCTAGTAGGACTATTAACAAAATGGCTGTGTAGGATCTGGCACAGCAATGCTGGTGTAGCTTACGTTAATACGATTCCAGAATATATTGAAGCAACCTTTTCACTTAGTAACTCTGCAGTTTAGTAGCACTCCTGTTTTTCTTATCCTCAAGGATGAGTGTAACTTGGTTTACAGATAGGTAAAAAAGCAACAGTCCCTTCTCTTTTCCCAACACTCTAGTCAAAGCCAGAGGTGTGATGTTACAATATTAATTTGGTGGTGTTAATATTTAAAGAAAAGTCTTCAGAATTGTATTTTGGAAAAGATGGGAATGTATGTGGGTGGTCCTCCAGTCTCCGCATGACTTTCTTTTCTTGGTATCCTTTCTGCAGTAGCTGAGAGATTTTAATAGATAATAGGGAATTAAATAGAAATATCATCTAATAAGCATGATGTGTGCTGTCATGGTTAATTCAAACATAATGAACAATGACTGAATAATAATGGTTGCATCCAGAGGTCTGCCATATGCTCATTCTGGATGATTGCTGCGGATGCTCCCTTAAATATGGGTGCCAGGAGCTAGCCAACAGCACTCCAAGTAATCAGATTTTCTGCTGCTCTCAGTCTCTCAATGGGATTTTAGCTTTTTCAGTTAGTTGAATCATAAAAATGAAATCAGATTCTAAAGGGTTTTATAGATGTGTGTGCCGTGGCAGAAGGAGGGGGGCGGGATAAGGAGAGAAGGGAAGGAAGACAAAGAGGGAAGAGAACGAAACCTTAATGCTGTTTTTCCCTAGACCGAAAGAAGCATCTTCTGAATTAGAAATAGTCTGTTTACCAATCTTCCTTCCCCCATCTGAAGATTAATTAACTTCTGCTCTGTAGAAAGCTGGCATGCTAATGGAACACAGTATACTTAAGTGGACATTTTTCTCTGTATAACATTCTAATGACTAATTAAAGTCCCAATTACAATGTATTCTGATATGTAAGTAAAGCCAAAGTGGTCCTTGTATTGTGTAAAATTAGCCGCTGTATTTAGCTCATTCATTGGCTAGCTAATGTTGAGTCTGAATGAACTGAGAGATTGCAGGCTTTGTTCTGATTTGCTCAAAGGAACTGGGTGTCTCACTTAGGAGAGGAACAGGGGAAAGCCCTCTTTGAAGGAGTAGAAAGGAAATCCGACTTCTGTTAGACTGTATAGGTTGGAGTGTTCACTTTTTTACTTCTGGTCTTGAGCAAGGCCTGGATGCTCTGAGACTTTCGTACTCATTGCGATGGTGAGGATGAGGTGAGAATCATGTTGAGAACGTGAAGTTAAATCACTTTGTGAACTAGGCCAATACTCGCAGAATGATGGGTGGTCCAGCAGCTGCAGCATCACATGGGAGCTTGTGAAAAACGCAGAATCTCAGGCCTGCCCCCAGATCAATTGAATTGGAATCTGCGTTTCAACAAGATCCCCAGGGGATGTATATCCACATTAGAATTTGAGAATTACTTTGCCATATATATATATATTAATTCTGAGTGCATTATCAAAACATTATTCAAAAACAAAACTTTGAAAAGCATAAACAATATGTTGGACGTAAGCTAATCTTTTGAGAGATTACTGACAAATGAACAAGCCCCCTGGAAAAGAAAAATTCTGAACCAGAAGCCAATATTAAAAAAAAAATCTAGGAACAATACCCACAAACCTCTCTAAGGCATGTCCTAGGGCACATGAACAGGAAGTTCCAACAATCCACCGTTTGTTTTAACCTTTCTACAGCATGGACGTCATCGATTACTATGATGTCTGTGAAAGTGCACCATGATCTAAAGGTTTATTATGTTAGCAATTTAATGCTGAAGAAAGAAAGGCCTTTGTGGCTTCATAAAGGATTTTCATCCACAAGTGTTGAGATATACTCTTTCATTATACTTCATAACCTGAAGATTTAAACCTTAAGCCTTGCAAATTCTGGTAATTCATGCCTCTGATTGCACTTTCTTCTCCTTGCAGCAGCATCAACAGCAGCGCGGTTTGATGCACGTAGGGTCTGCTTGCCGAGTCACGGAAAATTTCAAACCCAAACAGAGATAGATGCTGAAATTTCCATTCTTTTTCCCAGTGAGACTTCTTTGATTCAGAGGACAGAGAAGGAAATGGGAGGAAATATGCTCTGATTAATTTGTTTAATCATGAGGAGTTTGGGGAGAAATATGACCTATTTACTTCTTAAACCACTTTGATAACTACTCCCGATGGACCGAAACTCTGTATTTTAGCACATTGCAGGATATACAGCGAATGTGTAGCAATAACACACAATCTGGAATAAGTAAGGTTTGAAAGTAGCCTGGTTAACCAAAAAACATAGTGGAGGTAGTCATTTGTCATCACTGACTTACCGAAACAGTTTTTAAATACAAGACTAAAACTCACGTGAATAAAAATGTAAAAAAAATACTCAAGTGTGATTTGTATTCTGTATCTGTACAAGAAAAATTAATTTGAGACTTAGCAACCAACAAGTTGATTTCTCAGTGGGAGAAAAGGCACACACCCAAAACCTTTTGATATAAAAAATAACTGATTAATCACATCTGCAACGACTGACAATTCCTAAATGCTTCCAGAGTTTTGAATACGGTATGTATGAACTTTCTATCAATGGAGCGGGCAGTTCCCTCCCTCTGTCTTTCCCACACACACTCTGCTGTCCCTCAAGGCCATTAGGAATGTGTTTAGATGCCAGTATGGAGCAGTGAATGAGACAGAAGGGTGTTTAGTTCTCTCACGAAGCACTAGAAGTTCAAAGGTGGGCTGTTTGGTTAGTGCAGTGGCTCGGTGATGCCATCAAGGACCTGGGCTCTTTTTAACACCCTTTTTCTATTCTTAGTATGTTGGCGATGTCTTCTTTTATTAAGCATGAAATGGCTATCCCAGTTTTAGGCATCTTTACAATAGGGTCCTTAGCACAAAAGAGTTAGCGGGTGGGAAAAAGATCTTACCTCACTATCTCTACTTATATCAGACAGGAAAAATCTATTTTTAAAGAATCTTATTCCTTTATTTATTTATTTATTTATTTATTTATTTATTTATTTATTGGGGTGATATTGGTTAATATAATTATGTAGGTTTCAGGTATACAGTTCTGTCCTATAAATGGTGATGGAAAATCTTTACCAGTCGCTGCCCAATAAACAACTCATGCTGTCTCATTGTCCCCCTGGTGGTCATTGGTACTCTGTGCTTTAACTAGGTCAGTCAAGTAACTGGCTGCTTGAGTTTCATTAGTGAAAGGCAGGGAAGAGAGAAGGGGTTTGGGAAGGGTTGAGGGGTGGTTCTCTGACATTGCTGCTGGACCACTGACCACACTTTGAGTAACAAAGTTCTATATCGTGTCTGGTCTATTATATATTGGGAGGAGGGTAGGGTAATTATATCTTTATGTAATTATATCTATGCCTAATCTTATCCTATTTCTTTCTTCTGTCATTTTCTGGGTACAGTTCAGTTAGCTCTTTGTCTTCTATTTTCTCACTTGTCCCCCCAAGCACTATTAATGGGATAATATATGTACAGTGTTTGGCACAAACATACTGGCTGCAAACCCCTGTAACATTTTCTTTTTCTAACCTTGTTTATTTAACTGATAAAAGACCATCTTGCACTCTTTTATTTTCCTTTTAAAATTCCATTTATGAATGTAAAATATAAATACTACCTAAACTGATCAATGTATGTTTAGTGGCAGTAATATTCACATATCAAAGAAATACACAGCCCTATTTTGTGATTTAAAAACAAACTGTAAGATAGAATGATTTTGAGCTACCTCTAATGTTGATGGAAAGGCTTAGAATATATTCAACAAGTTGTCACAGAATTCTGTATTCAAATGAACACCTCCTTCTCTAATTGAACTTGTTGCTTCTTAACAACAGCACTCCCAGGAAATAAAGCACTATTTCTCAGGCAATGTTATTGTTTTCCTGTTTTGTTTAATTACAATACAAATGTACAGTAGAATTATTTACAACTATGTTGCATTGTCAATTTGAAGGATTTCAGTTACACTGAAGGCTAAGCTGACTTTTATGAACTCAACTAGAAATCATTCATACTCATGATTTTAATGGAAAATACATTTTTCAATGAACTTACATGCACACCTTTAGGTATGCTAGCATTTTATCGGCCAAAGACAAGTTATATTCTACAAATAGTACTGACACATGGAGCTCTGTGAGTGACAGGAATGTTGTATATTGTCCAATGTGGTAGCATCAGCTGTATATGGCTATTGAGCACTTGAAACATGGCTAGTCAAACTGAGCAACTGATTTTTAAGTTTTATTTAATTTTAGTGAATCTAAATTTAACAAGCCATTTTTGGTGACTAGCAGCTACCATAGTGGACAGACCCCTCTAGAGGCACTGCCGGTTTCGGCCCAGTGGGTGCCCTTCACCTTCATTGGTGATTGAAGGATTGGCTCTGGAGATTACTGCCTCCTTCTTATGTGCAAGGACTGTCTGAGGATCCACTTAATTTTTTAGAAATGAAATTGTATAATTGGGGCCAAACCAGCTACTTTTAGTTATACATATGTATTCATAGTAAAAAAATGCATAATGGATATTTTGGGTACAAGAGGACACAATATTGATGAAAATTTTCTTACAGGAAAAAGCAAGGGAATAGAAGATTGCAATAATTACTTGAAGAGTAATTCTCCTTTTTTGTGTTAAAGACATAATTGGACTTTATAATTTGGTGTCCATCTGAGTGAAAAATTTTCTTATTATGTTAATACAGTCATCATTTAATTATTCATGTCCATGACATGGGTTAGTGACATTGCTTTTCATTATTGTCATTAATTCACTCATTTATTATGCTTACTACACCAACATTCAAAAAGAATTGGAGATGACTCATTTATATCATCACTTTGCTTATCAAGTATTTGAATATTTATGAAGCTTGAATACAGCTGCTTACACAGTGAAAATGCTCAGCTGTAAGGGACCTCGTCGTCCTTTATACATATCATGGCACACCTGTCTTCATTTTATTTTTCTCATCCTTAGATTCTATTTGGTCATAGTTTTAAATTACATTTTAAAAACTTTTGTATGTAGCTTCAAAAGCTACCTGAAACTCTTGTTTAGCAAGGCAAGATAAAAATCCAAAATTAAAAGGAAATAAATGTATTAAGATACCTATTACAGTTTCCTCAAGTGGCTAGAAATCTATATATGTATAATCTTCTGAAAGGAGTTTTAGAAATATGTATTCAAAGCAATTTGAAAATATGCGTTCTTTTGACCTAGCTATTCTACCTCTAAATAGTTTTCTTAAGAAAACAATGAAATCATTTAGAAAGATATAGATGAAAGCATGTGGGTTATATTTTTATTTCTAGTAATTATGTATAAAAATTGGAAAATAACATAAATGTCCACTCGCCACCCATTGGATAGGTCAATTTATACAAGCAAATTTGAACATTATGTATCATTAAAACAATGACATAAATCTATACTTATTGATACTGAAAGATACTGATATTATGGTAATAAAAAAGTAGATTACAAAAGAGTATTTGAAGAAAAATTTTGTTTGGTTCAAAATAGTGTGTATATTTATATTGTATATTGACTAGATGACATCATTTTAATGGTGCCTATGCCTTGTGGTGGGATTAAGTGTGATATCAGATTTATTTTTTCCATGTGTACACAAGGCTGACCTTCAGCTGCTATGTTTTCTTAAAACCATACCACTGGTTAAAATATGGAAAAACTTCCCCATTATTTGAAAGAGTTAATATTCTGAGCCCCCTTAATGAGTGTGACCCTGTATCTCCCATGATACAGGAACTGAAGTAACTACATCGCTTGGGACCTCTCAGGTTTTGGCCAATGTCTGCTGACAACTTGGTGGCCATGAAACATTGACTGATAAATGTTTAAAAATTATTCTTGTCTGTGTATAACGTTCATATCACTAAAAACTCTACTTTTATTTTGAAACAAAAACAAATATAACATAGTTCCTCAGTTGTAGCAGGAGGTGCTGCCACTTAAAGAAATTACTTTCCTACTTCTTTAAACCTACCTAGCATACATTTGTCCCTAAACAACTGAGAAAAGAGAAGTTTAAAAGGAAATGTTAGCTTCCCATTAGTGCATTTACATCAAAAGATGAGGCGATGGATATTTCTCAAAGACTGGAGAGCAATCAGAATAAGACTGGCCCGAGTTTTCCTACAGTTAGTTGGCCTTTACAGAACTGAGATGTAACGCTGTTTTTCGAACTGGTTGGAAATACAAAAATATCATCAACATCTCTATTTAAATATGGATACAACAGCAACTCCCTTCTCCAGATCACACACCTGTCGATGTAATCCGGAGAAGCAGCAAAAACAGCGAAGAAGCACAAGAGGCTTGTGGACCATCTAATGTGGGTTTCAAAGTCAGGAGGTCACTCTAAGGAGACCAACTGCTCCCTGAGGGCCTCTCTTTGTCGAGTTCTAATTACTTGTTCTCAGTTACTTGTTTTTGTGACTAGTAGCAGGTTTGAGGCAGGCAAGGCTTAGGGGTGGCCGGGAATAACATGCTTGGCCAGGCCGATTAGTTCGAGCTGAAGCCCATTTACACGGGCAGGGGCTGTGTCCCACCAGCTACTTATCTGGAATATGACAATCTCACAATTGGACATTTTCAAATAGTATTTGGGAAATGAAAATGCACAATCCCACTGACTTCTTCATAATGTTTTGTTTTGTTCTTTTGCTTTAGGTTAGGGGTGTGTGTATGTGTGTACATTGTATTAGAGCACCAACCTCTAATGATAAAACAGTAATTAACCAGATTTAAAAAACTGTTAATTTCTGATATAGTATATCTAGGGATCACACGTTGAAAAACACTGGATTGGTGATCTCTCTCTCTCTGCAGAGTCTACTAGCTTTAACATTTCATGTTGTGGTTTTCTCAGTATGAATCAGAAGCTACGTGGTGGGCCCAGCAACCTGTGTTTTAACAAGTTCTCCCTTAAGTCATGACTGTACTATTATTATCTTTCTTTAAAATTGAGATATAACTGACATACAACATTATATTAGTTTCAAGTGTATAACATAATGATGTGTTATTTGTATGTGTTTCAAAATGGTCACCACAATGAGTTTAGCTGACATCTGCCACCATACACAGTTACAGCTTTTCTTGTGATGAGAATGTTTAAAATTTACTGTCTTAGAAACTTTCAAATATGTAATATAGTAATATTAAGTATAGTTAGCATGTTCATCATGTCACCAGGACTCGTTTATTTTATAACTGGAACTTTGTACCTTTGGGTTACCTTTATCCCACCCCCACTACTGGTCATCATCAGTCTATTCTCTGCATCTATGAATTTTTTTTAAGATTCCATAGGTAAATGCGATAATACGGTATTTGTATTTCTCTGATTTATTTCACTTAGCACAGTACCCCAAAGGTCCATCTATGTTGTTGCAAATGGCAAGACTTCCTTCTTTTTTATGGTTGAATAATATTCATTATATACATGTGACATCCTCTCGCATTGGTGTTTTGTTTTCCTCAGATAAATACCCAGAAGTTGAATCTCTGGATCACATGGTATTTCTATTTTTAATTTGTGTGGGAACCTCCACAGTGTTTTCTACAGTGGCTTCACTAATTTACATTCTCACCGATGGTGCTCAGTCTTCTCTTTTCTCCACATCCTTGACAACACTTGTGGTTGCTTGTCTTTTGATGACAGGCATTGTCACAGGTGTGAGGTGATATCTCGTTATGGTTTTGATTTGCATTTCCCTGATGCTTTAGTGATGTTGAGCAGCTTTCCGTGAACCTGTTGGCCATCCACGGGTCCTCTGCGCATTTTTATGACGGTATTATTATATATGACTTTGAGTTCTAGATAAAGATCTTATATAATTAAAATGGGTCAACTTTAGAGAAAATTCCTTTCAAATTAGTAAAATAGTGTTAAAAGGTGCTGTGTTATTTACATTGAAAGTAACAGGACTTGTCTTAAATAGGGCATTTTTTAGCTCATATAACTGGAAGTCCACTGGGATGATGGACTCAAGTATAATCTGTAGTTCAGTGATACTGCCAAAGACAGGACTATTGTGAGCTAAAATATGTTTATTTGACTTACATTGAAACTCCATTACTGGGAGCCTAGGATCCTGAAGGCAGTAGGAAAACACACACACACACAAACACACACACACACAGAGTCAAAGTCAATCTTGAGACAAGCACTTGTATGCAAGTAGCATGCTTATGAAATGCAGGGAACACTGGTTACAGCAAAGAAAAGGTAGGCAATGTGTGTTATTAAGCAAGTTGCTATTCTACGCCTTTGGAGCAGGTAAGTTCTGGGAAATTATATGAAATGGTACCTCAGAATTATCCCACCTGAAGAGGAATCTGAGAAGTTTACATACCAACTCCCATCATTTATTTGATGAGGACTTGCCCCAACAGGTGATAATTCTCTTGGCACTTTGGGTTTACTGTGTGCACAGACAAAAAACAGATTCTAGTGGTTGGAAGTCGTAAGAGCACATGACATGATAGAATCTGATGGATACGGGTGGGGCTCTGTCTGACAGGGTCTGTTATACACTCTATATATTCATATGAATATATACAATCTGTATATTCATATACTCACATATATTCACACACAATACGTATACTATATTTATGTATACTATATATGTGTATGTATATATGTATATGTATACTATATATGTATAGTATATATATGTGAAATAAAATGTATATGTGTATGATGGTTACTATTATAATCCCCAATTTACAAATGAAGAAACTGAGGTACAAAGAAGTTAAGGAACTTGCCCAAGGCTGTGCAGCTAACAATTGGCACAAAAGCAATTTAACCTTAAGTCCATGAGGTTTGGGCCTTACCTCTTAACTATATTGTCGGAATCAGACTTTTCCCCCCAGTGACACTTATTTGTGGCATTAGATTGTTGTAAGAGGCCTAGTTACCACTGTTTTCGCTTTTCTATATGTCATGCTAGGCTTCGGGCCAAATGTCACACTGCCCTTCGGAACAGGCCACCTTGTGTAGAAACCAGGCCTTCCGCGGCCCCATGTTGATATTGAATCAGAATTTTCATTAATTGATAACCTTTAAAGGACAGCATCTATTTGAGCTAATGCAACCAGGAAATTAATTTCAAATGGCTGCAGCTCTGTGTCACTGGGGCCAGAGGGTCCTAACGAAGGTTAGGGAATGGAAACAGTGACTCTCAGCAAGACTTTTCTTACACAGCAAACGTGTGAAGATTTAGAGGCCCAGCCAAGCACATACTGTTTATTTCTGGTTTAATAATATCCTTCTACGAACAAGCCAGCCTCCTGGGAGCATCTGCCTTATTGTGCTGTTGTACATTTTTTATTTGTCACTTCCATATTGCCTTTGGTATTGTTGCCTAATACACTTCATTATCTTAAAGTGTATTATTTCCTGAGTTTGACAGTGCATTTGGCATTGTACAATACACGAGAAGAGAAATCTGGATTCTGAGCGCTGGCGGTTGTCATCTGTCAGCACTGCGCCAGTGCACTGAGAGTAAGAACTGCTTAGGGGGAGGGTGCACGGTGGGGTCCCGGAATGGAAGGCCAGGGAGCCCACCTGTGCCTCGGGAGCATCTTTACTGGCGTTCTGTGAACACCACAGAAGTCTTGTGTGTGGAGGCATCCTTCTCCTCTTCCTCCTCCTCCTCCTCCTCACGACTATTTCTACAGTGTAGAGGAAGTCATCAAAAGGCAGAGCTCTGCATTCAAACTGCCTGTGTTCAAATTCCAACTTCTTCACATATTTATTAATTTTGCTTTTATATTAAGGTACATGGGCTGGAGCTGGCTTGTACCAGCTTGTAAGAGCTGAGTTTGTATATCTCTTCCAAGTTCACAGTCAGTGATCTTGTGTTGGTAGCTCAAAAGTGGGAGTGTCTGGAATAGGTATACATTGGAAACTGGCAGATTCTAGAAACCAGAAATTCTTTCTTCTCTTTTCTCCTCTCCTTCTCCCCATCACCCCTCCCCTCCTTCTCTTCTCTCTATCCCCTTTCCTTCCCATCCCTACCCTTATATTTTTTTGAAAGCTAGCCTACCAGAATACTATAGGGTATAATATATATCACACTAAAATGCAGATGGCATATTCCTCTTAAAATAAATATACAACTTGATGATTTTTACTTATGTATACACTACTATGCAGGTCAAGATATAGAGTATTACTCCAAAAAATGTTCCTCATGCCCCTTTCTGTCAAGACATTTCTATATGAGATAATCACTATTTTGACATTTGTGATGATCAGTTTTGTCATTTCTGAAAATTTATATAAGAACTCATCATGGTGTCCTTTTTTTAATCTGCCTTATTTTGTTCAAGAATATGTCTCTAAGAGTCATGCATGTTTTTATACGTACCTGTGTATTACCTTCTTAAAAAAATACAGATTTGTATCGTTCAATGTGATTTGGTAGTCTATAGTCACATATGGTTACTATGGCTAGTCCAACTGCAGAAATGAATTTAAAATTGAATTGAGAAAGTGTCCTAGCTTCTGAGTTGTTGGCACTCCTTGGTGTTCCTTGATTTGTAGATGCAGCACTATTTTATTTTCTGTGTTTAGAGTATCCGAGTGTTTATTTTTCACAGATTCCTTAGTAAAATTTTTGACAGTTCATGTTGACTTTTTACCAGTTCCTTAGTAAAATTTTTGACCTTCATGTTGACTTTCTTGACACATTGTTAGCTATGGCATCATATCTATCTTGATCTTCCAGTGTTTATATTTGATTCTGTTGCCTTTTTCCCTCTGGTCTTATTATTTTAATACTTGGTAATGGTTTTTTAAGTGTTTAGCACATGTGAAAAATTCTGTGAAGCCTCATGAAGGCTCACGATGATAGTACCCTTTTCCTGAGATGATACTTTGATATGGGGGAAGGGACGTCACCTCCCTTGGGGACTCACTTAAAGTGGGAGGTTTGTTTTTAAAGATTGCATTTATTTATTTTTAGAGGGAGGGATAGGGAAGGAAGAAGAGAGGGAGAGAAACATCAGTGTGTGGTTGCCTCTCATACACCCCTTACTGGGGACCTGGCCAAGCATGTCCCAGGTATGTCCCCTGACTAGGAGTCCAACCGGTGACCCTTGGGTTCAAAAGCCTGCCCTCAATCCACTGAACCACACCAGCCAGGTTCAAAGCTGGAGTTTTTATATGACACAGTCTACTGTTCAAACCCTCTTATTTTCTATCCCTTCAGGTAATCCAGTTGAGACCCTGAGACTATTGGTAGGGCCTATTTTGGGACAATTTTTAAAGCCTATTTTATCTTTCTGGCACCGTATCACTATTAATAAAATTCCTCTGTGCCTTCAGCTCTTTTTTTCTTCCTTTCTACTTGGCTTCTTAGTATTTTGTCCAGCACAATTTAAGAACTGGTAAATATCTCAAGGGCAAAACTTGGGCTGAGTGTTGAGATCAGCTCTCTTTAGACACTTGGCCTCTCAACTTCTTCTAATTTGGTAGATCCAAATGCCATTTAGTCTCATCAGCACGGTGAGATTGTCAAAAGCTCTTCTGGCTCATCTGCCATTTAGTGGCTGACATCTGCCAGCCTTATTAGCTTCTCATTCTGTACCAAGAACTGGCAAATGACCCAAGGGGAAAAGCAGTGTATGGAATTCGGGCTCAACTTAAGGATCTCCCCTCCCCCCCCATTATCTTGGCCTGTGTAATACCAGCTTCCTTGGCAGGTCCCGCTACCTGCACACAGATGTTTTCTTTTGTTATCTGCCTTTTTCTAGTTCTCACTGGGAGCTTTGTTCTTCACTCTTCTTAATCAGCTAGCATTTTAAGCAGAACTCAGAGAGACATGGAATTTTATTAAAATTGACTTTCAATCACAAGCGTCACATTCTATTCTTTCCCTCACTGAAATCCATACATTATATGCTTTGAAATAAAAATAAGACCTCCCCTCTCTCTCTGGTCCTTCGGCCCATTAGTAAGCATTAAGAGAGTGCGGTGTGATGTATAATGAAGACACATTTTCAATGTAAACCTTCACTGGAAATGAAAAGAGTGTTCTAGGGTAAATCACGTCACTTTGCTTGGCTCTCTGATGACTTCTGTGGTTATACAGGCTTTGCTTTCTACCTGAGCTACTAAACTAGGTTGGGTTTCATAGCCCTGAGCCCGCCTCACCATAACTACTACCTCTAATCTCTGAATTGGCCTCGTTCCTTGTCACTAATCTCAATTTTGTCCTCTGATCTTATCCTACCCCCCTCACCTCCTCATTGTTTCCCCTTTTGCTGTGCTGACTGGCCAGCTCATGAGATGCACCTTAAACTTATCATGGGCTCCCCCCAGGTTGCTGTCATTGGCCATTCTAACTTTGACTGGAACTATCTTATTCTGCCGTAGCCCAGCATGTGCCAGGACAGTAGGCTTTTGAGAGCTGCATTTTGTAGTCTGGTGCAGGTGGCACACAAGTCACAACCTGTGTGCCAACTCAAACCCACTGGCGATGGCTGCTTTGGTTGCTGAAAAAGTGCTGTAGCTGATAGGTCACGTGTGTCTCAGATATAAAGGAGACTATAAATATTACACTGGTGAACTCTGAATGAGGAATAGATCCCTTTAGATCCCATCTATGGAAAGGAGGAAGAAAAGAGTTATATTTAGTGTGTGTTATATGCTATGTGTTTCTGTGTATTTTACCCCAAAGCTTAAAATAATGTAATACCCAAGGATTATCCATATCTTAGCCATTGAAGAATCTAATTAGCAAGTATTCTGCTTGGCTTGAACTTGAAAATATGAGTATTTATTACATAAATGCCTACCAATATTCAGTCATGTATAAATGATTTTTATAGCCAAACATCAAGTTTATTAAGGCATAATTTACAGGTAGTATATGCACAGATATTAAGTATGAGGTTGATCAGTTTTGACAAATGAGGACACCATGTTACTCATCTCTGTCAAGAGAGAGAGAATTTACATTATCCCAGAGTGTTCCCTTGTGGCCCTTCAGTCAAGTCCTCCTGTCACAGGTGGGCACAGGTAACCAGGTTCTTGGTGATCGGGACCAGGATTTGACCCGAACACCCAGAGTTGTAGCAGAGAACATGGGAGCAAGCCAACTCCAAGCAGAGATTGACTTCATGGGCTGGAGGGACTCTATTCTTATAGGGCGGATCCTTCCTGGCTAGTCTTAGCAGGCTTATACTGTGACAAGTAGTTGTAAAGCTTCTGTACACGTGGTCTCCCATGGTTTTCCTGGATTGGCCACCAGGGTAGGGGATTCCACAATGTTACCTAGTTTACCTCCCTTCTCCTGGGGTCCCCCTGTACTAGGTTCACCTTTCCCTTCTCCAGAGAATTAAAGCTCTCCATGTTAGAGATTGGTGAAAAGGAATTATTTATTCAAGTTATACAGACTTAAGAGTAATGACTTAATGTCTTCATCCAAATCCCAAAGTCCCTTAAAACACCCACATACACAGTCCTTCTTTCCTCCTTTGCCCAATCCGAGGTACTGTATCTCAGGAAAAGAAATAGAAAGCCCCGTGGTGATTCTCTGCTAAAGCTGCATGGTGGTTCTTTGCGAAAGTTGTATGATGATTCTTCTCATGGCCGGGGGTGGGGGTGTCCCCCACTCTGGCCAAAGTCAAGTGGTTCTCTCCACTAAAGCTACATTGTGATTCTCTCTCACATGGCTGCAGGAGTACCTATTCTGGCCCAAAACACATGGTTCTCTCCTCAATGGCTGCCACGTTTGCATTTAAATCCCTGGTCCAGTCTTCCTCTGTAGTCCCATTCCCAACTCCTCCCAAAATCGGCTACACCAGCCAGGACTCCCATATCCTCCCAGCTTTACTGGGCTGCCATAGTGAGTCTGGGCAGGCGTGGCCCCATGGCCTGCGGCCAATCATCTCCAAGCTCTCACACAGGCTCTGTAATAGGGGCTGGGGAGTTGCCTCCCAGTTACATCTTGAGTGGAAGTCACTCCCTTCCCCCTGGCTAAAAGCATGGCCACAGCTATTTAACATATCTAAGAAACCAGTTAAAGGTCATAGATATGTTAAATGACCGTTCTAGAGGTTATCTGCAAAACTGTTGCTATGCAAAACAACTCAGTGGCCCTGCTCCATGTACCCCATCTCCCCAGCTCAGACTTGTGGGGGTGAGAACATCCATATTCTTTAATATTTCCTGGACACCCTGAGTTCTGGACCCCATTGCAAATTCTTCTTTTGGGGGCCCCCTGGCTGTACCTTCCTACACTCCCTCCCACCCCAAAATAAACACTGATCTTGTTTCTATTGTAGGATAATTAGTTTTACGTATTTAGAACTTTATAAATGTAACTTTACAGTATATACTATTTGGTTTCTGAAGTCTTTCAGAATAATGTTGTTGAGGTTCATTCATATTGTTTATATATCAGTAGTTTGTTCCTTACAATTACTAAGTAGTATTCTACTGTGCACATACACTGTCGCCTTCTTCCTTGTCAATGGGCACTTGAGCTTTTCCAGATTTGGGTTATGATGAGTAAGTCATACTCTTTAACAAAGATTTATTTATGAGGCTTTTTTATGGGCATATTCTCATTTATCTTGAATAGATACCTAGGAATGGTATCCCAGGTTGCACTGTATACATCTATAGAAAATACATGTATTTAGCTTTTTAAGAAATGCCTGTACTGGTAATGCCCTACATCTTGAAGCCTATTTTATCTACTATGGTAATACCACCTTATTCACAGCTTCTCTCTCTGTGATTTCAGTTACCCAGGATCTGCAAATATTAAGTGGGAAATCCCAGAAATAAACAATTCCTAAGTTAAGTTGTGTGTCATTCTGAGTACAGTGATGAAATCGTCATCCCTGCTCTGTCCCACCCAAGGCTGCAGCATCGCTTTGTCCAGTGTACCCACCTTGCACGTGCTCCCCACCTGTCAGTCACTCAGTTGCCGTCTTGGTTACCACACAGCCTGTCCTGGCATCACAGTGCTTATGTTCGAATAACCCTTTGCATAGCAATAGTCTCCAAACACAGGAATAATGATACCGACAATCTGTATATGCCAAAGAGAAGCTATAAAGTGCTTTCTTTAATTGAAAAGGCATGTATATATAGGAAAAATCATAGTATATATTGGGTTCACTACTATCTGCATTTTCAGGCATACACTGGGGATATTGGAATCCCCACAGATAAGGGTGACTACAGCATTTATATACATTAATATTCATATAGTTATTGTGTAGTATATGTTTGTCTTCCTTTTTATATACTTTTAAATGACTGTGGGGGGGGGAAGTCATTTAAATGACTTCCTTTTAAATGTTTGTAAACTGTCTGTATCTTTATATATTAAAAAAACTATCTATTTATTTATTTATAGAGAGAGAGAGAGAAGGAGGGAGAAGAGAAAGAGGAGAAACATCTATTAGTTGCCTCTTATGTGTCCCCAACTAGGGACCTAGCCCACAATCCAGGCATGTTCCCTGACTGAGAATCAAACTGGCAAATTTTCAGTCCACAGGCTGGTGCTCAATCTGAGCCATACCAGCCGGGGCTGTATCTTTATATTTAAAGAGTACTTGTTATAAGCAAGATATAGTTGAAACTTGCTTTGTAATTTGGTCTCATAGTCTTTGCCTTAATTGGGATGTTTATACCTCAATTCAATATACTCATTAATATATTTGGGTTTAAGTCTGCCATCTTGGTATTTGAACTATACTTGTCTCACAGGCTCTTTATTATTTTTCTGCAATGAATCAATTATTTTTTGTGATGCGGACACTGGCCCGCAGTGTCCACATCACTATGGATGAAATGAGACATTCACCTGGACTACCGAGTCCGGTGGAGGACAAGGGACAGCGTGGCTTTTCTCTCCAGGGGAGCAAAAGCCATGGCCCTGGCCAGGACCGGCCTTTATTGGGTTTCTCCGCACATTACCTGATGGTCCTCATTTACTATGCACAGGTTGCTTTAGGTGATTACCTTTTACAGCAAACAAAGGAGCCAATGCTGATAATCACACCACAGAAGAAGGATATTTGCAAATGAAAAGGCAAAAGTGGTTGGACAGGTTACACTCATCAGCGGAAGGTTTAACATGGATTTTAACATGGTTTAACATGGATTTTGCAGTCAATGTTTGCCACTGGGGGCTGGGCCCACGCCATGCAGAGTGGTCTCCTACATTCTGTACTCCATTTTCTCTTTTTTGTTGATCTTTCCGTTATGTATCTATTACTCTGAAAGGTTTCCTCACACCCCTTGGCAATCCCTCCCTCTCTTCCTCTTCATCTCCAGACAAGCACCGATTTGCTTTGACGCACAGATTATTTTTATATTCCAGAATTTTATATAAATGGAATCATGTAATATGCACTTTTCAAAAATTGATAGACTTTTTTTTCTTAGTAGGTCTAGGTTTATAGAAAATATAAGCAAAAGGTACTGAGAGTTTCCATACCCACTCCCCCCCCACTCTGCCCCACCCTATTTTTGCGTTCTTGCTTTAGTGTGGTGCACTTGTTACAACTGATAAGCCAATATTGAGACATTGTTACCTAAAGTCCATAGTTTACATTAGGGTTCACTCTTTGTCATGTAGAGTGAACCCTAATGTCATGAGGTTTTGACAGATATTGATTCTGACAAATGTATAATGACATGTGTTCACCATTACATTATTATACAAAATGATAGTTTTGTTGCTCTAAAAATTCCCTGTGCTCCACCTCTCTCCCTTCCACCTGGCTACCACTGATCTGTTTATGGGTTTTGACAAATGCATAATGACATGTATCCACCATTACAGTATTACACAGAATAACAGTTTTACTGCCCTAAAATCCCCTGTGCGCCCCCTCCCTTCCTTCCTCCGGCAACCACTGATCTCTTTATTGTCTCCGTCTATTTGCCTTTTCCAGAATGCCATAGAATTGGAGCTGTGCAGTCCGCAGCCTTTTCAGATTAACTTCTTTCACCTAGAATTATGTATTTACGTTTTCTTCATGTCTTTTCATGGCTTAGTAGCTCAGGTCTTTTTATCACCATGTGTGGAGGTACTGCGGCTGGATTATTCATTCACCTACTGGAGAACGTCTTGATCATTTCCAAGTTTCATCCACTATGAATGAAGCTGCTGTAAACATTTACACACAGGTGTTTGTGTGGTCATAACTTTTTAACTTGTTTGGGCAAATACCAAGGCGAATGATTGTTGAATCATATGGTAAGAGGATGTTTAGTTACCACCAGCAGTGACTGAGATGTTCCTGTTGCTTCCCATTGTCACTAGTATTTGGTATTTCCAGTGGTTTGGAGTTTGGCCATTCCAATTACTTCTATAGTGATATTTTGTTATTGTTTTAACTTATGATTCCCTGATGAAATATGGTGTTAAGTAGCTTTTTATGTGCTTATTTTCCATTTTATCTTCTTTGATATCTGTATATATATTTTAGCCATTAAAAAAATTAAGCTGTACTTTTTTTTATCTTTAGAGGGGAAGGGAAGGAGAGAGGGAGAGAAATATCAGTGTGTGGTTGCCTGTCATGCATCCCCTCCTGGGAACTGGCCTACAACCCAGGTATGTGCCCTGACTGGAAATCAAACCGCGATCCTTTCGTTTGCAGGCCCGCACTAAATCCACTGAGCTGCACCAGCCAGGGCAAAAATTAAGCTGTACTTAAAAAAAACCTTTTATTTATTTATTTTTAGAGAGAAGGGAAGGGAAGGGAAGGGAAGGAGAAGGAGTGGGAGAGAAACGTCAATGTGTGGTTGCCTCTCATGTGTCCCCTACTGGGGACCTGGCCTGCAAGGGGACATGCCTGGAGACCTCCCAGGCATGTGCCCTGCCTGGGAATCGAACCAGCGACCCTTTGCTTCACAGGCCCGTGCTCAATCCACTGAGCTACACCAGCCAGGGCCTAAGCTGTACTTTTTATTATTGTTAAATATTAACAATTCTTTTATCTTTTGCATAGAATCTTTTATCTGAAAAGTTTTGCAAATTTTTTCTCTCAGTTCATGTTTTTTCTTTTCATTCTATTAATGTACTATTTTGACTGGCTTTTTAAAAAATCACTAAGCAAAGTTATTTATAGACTCATTCATGTTGTTGCATATAGTTGATTCAGTTTTATCATAAAGGTGTATTTCATTGTGTGGCTATGTGATAAATTACTCACTAATCACCCATTAATAGAAAGTTGGTTGTTTCCAGTTTCTGATCACTGCAAATCAAGGTTCCATGATGTTCGTATAGGATTTTTTGTAAGGACATATCATAGGCTTTCATTTCTCTTGTGTAAAGACCCAGTTGCAGAACAGACGCAGTGTATGGTAAGTACGTGTTTAATTTTTAAAGGAAACTTCCAGCTGCTTTCCTGTAGTGGTCGCATCATGTCACATTCTTCCCAGCGGTGTCTCAGTGTTTCAGTTTCTCCACACCCTCCCTCACAACTGGTATGATTGGTTCTCTGCATCTTCACCTCCAACGTCATGTGGTCTGGAGCACTCTTACATTAGAATTCATCAAGTCAAGTCAAGAACTGTGTTCTTCATTTTCAACATTCAGAGGCAGAGTCCCAATTGGCATTGAAAAGGACAAAAACAACTCTAATTTTTGTCTTTATCTGTCTCAAGCAGCAGTTTCGAATTTGCTACCCAGGGACCCCAGGATGTTTCCTTTTAGGGCTTCGCCAGGTGGACACTTTTCTCACGAGGAGGCCCAGGTGATTTTTGTTCTTTCACTCTCCCTCTCCTGCAGGTGCGCCGTGGAGCTTTCCCAGGCTGTGGGGTGTGCAAGGCCATTGCTCTGGTGGCCAGGAGAATGTGTGCTTGTGTGTGCCTCCTCGTGTTTTTAAAAGTCTCAGTTTTAATTTGGAATGTGGTAAATACTGACCCATGTAACTCACATGGACCATAGCTCTTGGATATCCTCAGTGATTGTGTAAAATGTTAAGTCGTTCCGAGACCTGAGATGTAGACAAGAGTTAAATACAGAAAAGTGGTGTAATAAAATGTGGGGAAAGTACAGAAAATGAAAGGAAGAAAGCAAATATTTAAAGTGTGAGAAACAGAATACTTACAAAGCTCAGGGTTTACTATATATTCTTCCTCAAACTGGGAAAGGGGAATATAAACACATCTCTACATGCTGTTCTCGGCCCCGGAGACCTGGCCTTTATTCACATGTTGACAAAACTCTGGTTTCTTTAGCGCTGGACTTGCTGTCTCCCTGCTTTGTCCCAGGGTCACCGCAGCCTCCTTCTACTGTGCCTGGTCAAATGGGGCATCTTTCAGTTAATGAGAAGCTGCCACTGGTTAACTTGCTTCCGGTATGAAAATACACGGCGGGGACTGAGAGATGCTAAGTGTCTGGCACTGAAGTCTTGCTCGTGTTTCTCCGAGTTTCAACGGCTTCTGGGATTCTGCCGCCCTAGGAAAGCTAGGGGCTGATGGAAGACAGATGTAATGATTTTCACAGAGAACACAACGATTTCTGTTTCTCCATTTTGTTGGTAATATTATTTGTTAATTGTAGATGTTTTCACATGAGTAGATGTCTTCTAGAGGGTCTCTAGAATAATCAGACCTTCTCACCTCTGGTTCAGTATCTTGTATAGTCATGCGGTTAGCGGGTGATGCCTCTATTTTCTACACTGTGCCCTTGGCGTCCTGGCGTCTCCCACACTCCTTGCTAAATTTGTCATACGAGACAGAGATTAACAATGCTCTGGGGGCGAAGGGCAAACTGTTTTAAAATGCTACTAATACAAATCATAGTAATGAATTCTTTGTTAATAGTGCAGCTTTAATGCTTATTATGAGTAACCACCTCAGTTTCTTCTGCTATTGATAAAATTACCCTTTTAATGTTAACATCTCCCCAGAGCACAAGTCTAAAATATAAAACGTGGAGTTAAATGAAATTGTCACGTTCTTTTGAAACTGTAATTGATGGTTTCTTCTATTTTCTGCAGACCTCTAACTTGCTTTTAGTCCAACAGTTACAAGTTCATTCTTTTTCATACATCTAAATACAATGTATTCTTTTCTGCTAGGGTGAAGTTGGGGAATTAAAATCAAACAACTGAATGAGCTTTTTAGAAAGTTTCTTCCAAATAAATTAGTCATACATAAAAATGTAATTTGCTGCTGTATATATTTTTGTAGATGTTTGTTTGGGTTTTTGTCCAATAATTATGATATTAAACCTCAATATTTTAGAAAGAAATTATATCCCTTAGTTCTAAGGGTAATTTTAAGCACTGAAATTTAAGTGCCTATTTGTATCTTGCCCAAATTTCTGTCAAGATATATTAATCAAATTCTTATAAATCTATAAATTATTTTTATTATATCATAACGTAAAGATTCAGCAGGAAATAAGTTGGAAGAGATACTGATAGCAGGAGAGAATATTTACGACTGAGAGATAAGAGGAAATGCTGGTACTTTTCATCTCCTATTTCTACGGAGGTAAATTAAAATTACTAATAGAGAGTTGCCCTGGCTGGTGTGGCTCAGTGGATTGAGTGCTGACCTGTGAAACAAAGGGTCACTGGTTCAATTCCCAGTCAGAGCACATGCCTGGGTTGCGACCCGGGTCCCTGATGGGGGTCACAGGAAAGGTAACTATACACTGATGTTTCTTTCTCTCTATCTTTCTCCCTCCCTTCTTTTCTGCATATTAATTAATTAATTAATTGATTGATTTTAAAAATGGAAAAAAAGAAAACAGCATACTGGGCTATGTACTAACCTGTGCTGATTATTTGTTAGTCATCACCAGACAAACCATGGTATTTTCATGATCAATGCAATGGTCGCTTGGTTTATTCAGCATATATATATATATATACACACACACACACATACATACATATATATGTATGTATGTCTATCCTCACTGACAACTTTTTTATTGCCTTTTTTTAGAGAGAGGAAGGGAGAGAGAGAAAAGTCGACTGGAGAGAAGCACCAGTTGGTTGCCTCTCATACATGCCTGAACTGGCGGTCCTATGCAGTCCTGGGACCAAACCTGCAACCTAGGTATGTGCCCTGACTGGGAATTGAACCTGCAACCTTTTGGTTAAGGGACAGTGCTCCAACCAATTGAGCCATACCGGCCAGGGCTGCTCAGCATCCATTTCTGAGCTACCTCTATGTGCAGGATTATGTTATTAAGATAGTTATCTTTTCATGTTCTGTATATATATCACACAATTGTACCACTGTAGTTTTACAGGAATTTTCAATCTGTGGGAATGTTTTAAAATTTATACCCACAAATTACCTTTTGAATATTAATATGTATTTAGGAAACTTTTCCATATCTGAAATTAAATGCCATATGGGAGTTGAAAGTATATTTTATTCAGATAAAATAGAAATCTGCTAGTTACATATTCTTTTTTAAAAGTATATTTTATTGATTATGCTATTACAGTTTTCCCAATTTCCCCCCTTTATCCCCCTCCACCCCACACACCCAGTCCTCTAGGACTCCCCCCTTAGTTCATGTCCATGGGTTGTACATACACGTTCTTTGAGTTCTGTTTCCTATACCATTCTTAACCTCTCCCCATCTATTTTATGCTAATTATGCTTCTTCTTCCCTGTACCTTTTCCCCACATTCCTCCCTTCTCCTTCCTTACTGAAATTCCTCTATGTGATGTCCATTTCTCTGATACTGTTCCTGTTCTATTGGTTTGCTTAGTTCTTGTTTAGTTGTTTTTCTTTTCTTTTAGGTTCCTTTGTTGATAGTTGTGAGTTTGTTGTCATTTTACTATTCATATTTTTTATCTTCTTTTTCTTAGATAAGTCCCTTTAACATTTCATATTCTTATTTTTACAGAATAAACAAAATTGCTGAATTTTAAGGCATATAACATCAACTTTAAAACATTTTTATACGTGGACAAAACTATCAGCAGAAGGCAGTATCCACGTGCAACAGAGCATGAAAATGTGTTGTGATTGCTGTTATTATTACTGTTGCTATTGCTCCGCAGGATAGATTTACTCTCAGAAAAGAAATTGAGGTGTTATAAAAGCAAAGTAAAAACTGAACTAAGAGACTCACATGAAAGAGAAATGGAACTTTAAAGGCGGGGGTGGCATAATCAGCCAGGCTCAGCTTTCCTGCCTGTATCCAATTGTGACTTTTTCCCATAGCCAATAGCTCTTCACTTCTTCTATCTTCAGTGCATAATAATGAATCACAATAGGCTACTTGAGGTGAATGTATAACTTCTAGAGAGCATGTATGGGAGACAGAGTGTTGATAAAGGTCAGGCTCCTGCTGTGAGCACCACTGTCAGAATTTGCTCCTCAGCACTCACCTGCCTACCACCAGCCACCTTAAGAGGTCATTGCGAAATCCAGGACTAGTTCTTCTTTGACTAACTCCATCCTTGTTAAGGAGGGATTCCTAAAGAAACTCAGAGTAAAGGTCTGCTTCAGGCACTTCGGATGAGACATGGGAACAGATTACCGGGACTGTGGGAGGAGGCTGGTGGGGGGGGGGTTTGCTTCTTTTCTTCATGTAAGAGAATGAAGAGCAGGGCACCTAGAATGGGAAGCAGGGGGCCCTCCCTTCCTCCCTGCGCCTCACTTTAAGAGGTAAACTCACCAGGAAAACACACCTGAGCCTTCAGCATCCCAGCTGTCATTCAATCTCCTTTTTCCTTTTCCAGGAATTATGTTGGTGCTAGCAATAGAAAAGTTTCACTAACGACTTGGAGGATAGGTTTTGAATAAAACTTTGAATTATTTTCATAGACAGGGAGAAGCAAATTATTTGTGAACTGGCACACTTTTTCATTTGTTTTCAGTTATGAGCCATAACACAGTGGCACAGTTCGGAGACACTAGTATAAAATGGGGGCACCAAAAGGACACCAGGGTCAGGATGGGGATGAAGACAGGATCCAAGGCCAAACCAGGAGGGGAGGGCAGAATGGACTTGGGAACCGAGGAAAGAAATAGCAAGAATAGAACGAAAGCTGCTTTATGCGTGGTTGCCTTGATTTTCCTCCCACTGTACTGAAGAAATTTTCCAACCAGGGTGGAGGCCTTAAGGTTCTAGGGAGAGCTAAGGGCCAAGTCCATGTATGTAGCAGAAAGTCAGGGCTGCCTCCAAGTGGCTAGTGAGAGTGGCCGTGCACATTTCTTCCCTTGTGAGTCCTATGACCTCATGTTGGTGGCTTTAAGTTGGCCATAGCTTGACTATTCACACCAGAGATGACCAAATGCTTCAAAGCAGAGCTATCAGCCAGTTGTTAACCACATACCAGCACAGCGCTGGCTGAAGTTTCAGCCAGCTTATCAACAAAAGATTACATTTAACAACAAAAAAGGGGACAAAAGGACCTTAGTATATGAATTACCTGTTTTCTTCTTTATTATTCCAGTTTTGCAAATCTGTAGTTAATTTGCATTTAATTAGCAACCCTAAGAAATAATAAAGCAAAAGAGCTTCTGAGAGCTTGTAAACTCGGCATGAATGTTTGTTGAAGAACTAAAAGGACTCATGCTACTTACTCAAAAGTAAAAGAGTTTTGTTACATATCTATCAATGGTGTTTTCAAGTGGGCTTTTGTTTAGCTCAGTCCTTCTCAGACTTTAATGTAGGCGCGGATCACCCAGGGACCTGGCTAAATGCAGATTCCGTGGGTAGAGGACAGGCCTGGGATTCTGCTTTTCTAACCAGCTCCCAGGTGATGCTGATGGTCATGGCCTGTGGACAGTATTTTGACTCAGTAAAGATTTCATGGTCGTGGCAATTAGAGAAAAGTAAATAAATGAAAAGGCAGACATAAGTGTATTTAAAAATATCTAGTTTCTCAGAAAGTAACTATGCGTAGGAGGAAAATCTGTTTTTTTGTTTACGTTGAGAATCTTTGAATCCAGACTGTTGCACCTATTTTTTTTTTGGAGATGTTTGTTGAGTTCACACAATACAGTAAAAGACTAAATGAGCTGGAAACATTAGAGATCCCAATTATGCAACTCACTGACTGCCCGTAAGCCTGAACAATGAAAAGCATTCTGTGTGCTCTATTCATTTAACTTCATTTAAATCCTTCTTGGCATTCAAGTTACATTAATGTGATAAGTCTTGTGTAGCAATTAACAAACTGTGGCAATTGTGAACATTTCTGGAGTTTTTCTTATTGAATGGGAGCAAGCTTTGGGCATTTAAGTCTTAACTCATTTTTTGGGGTTGATATGGTTTTATAGATGATCTATAAATTTTTTTCCATTTTCCTTTGCCAAGGAATCCAGTGTGAGTTATGGCTGTATCTTTCCACTAGACATTTAGTTCTGGAAGTCATTTGTAATGGATGACTTCTGAGCAGTGTCTTGTTTTGCTCTCTTCCTTAGAAAACTCATTGACTCTCCAAGAAGATAATCGCATTGTACCCACACAAATGCAGATCCAACACTTCCACAAAGGTCACAAAAGTCGTGTTCTCCATTGCCCTGAGCCTTGTAAATTCAAGCATACTGAAAGGCAAATGGGGAGCTGTAGAATACCATATCCAGTGCTAACAATATTGGGTATTGTGTCTGTCCCAGTGGCTCGAATTCACTGTGTAGCTGCAAGAGAAAAAAAGCTTCTTTTCCAAACTTGGAGGGGAAAGAGTATGGTACCCAGAGGAGGAGCAGATGGCTTTTCAGCCCTGAAACGCAGCATTGTTTTCATAGCAACCCGATGGGTATATGGAAGTGTGATTTAAAGGAACTAACTTATTACCTTCGGGCATTGGAAAGTGCTCATAGATGTATTTTTTTCCTATTTTTAGAAAAGCAAGGAATGGACTTCTTTCCTTCGTACAAGTATATATTATATTGTTCTGCACAGATTAAGGCCGTCCTGCCGCAAAGAACCAAGTGTAGGAACATTCTATTTTTCTGGCTAAATGTGTGAGTTCACGCAAGAAAAATTTACTTGTAAAGTAACTTGACTGTACATTGTAAATGGGTTGGCTCCAGTGGATTTTCAAATCTTATTATAGCAGAGTAAGTGTCTCTATCCCAAGCTCTGTGATCTGTTTAATCATTCATGGCTGAATTTTTTCTGTTTACCATCTTACCATTTTTCATCATAATACGTTAAAGCCATTTATCATGTTACTGTTTAACACTACTCTTGGTAGGTTAAATGATTGGTCTGTATGTATAATCAGAGGAATTCTGAGCAAAATGCATTTTTTAAAGCATGTGTAAGGAAGCTATACACACTCTTTATGAAGCATAGAAAGAAAAAAAAGAAAGGAAGTATGTAAGGAAGGGAAAGAAAGAGGAGAAATGGAAGTGAGAGAAAAATCTAAAGAAAAAATGTATATTATGTTACATTTCATGTGAAATGAATTTTTAAAGCCTTCAAGTGAAGTCTGGATTCTCAGATCCTATTAAATCAAACATTGTTACTTCATTTATATTTCTCAAAGATAAACTTCGGCTTTATGATTTAGTAAGTGGCCAGCCCCATCTGTCAGGTACCTCTGTGGGTTGTGTATTACGTATGCCCAAATATCACATGCTCAAACTTCAAGTTTAGACTTTTAAGAAATGGTGTGTAAAATTTGGGGAAACACAGGAGAAATCAACAGATTCCAGAGAAATCTCTAAAGATTGTTGAGCTCCAAACCAAACTGTTGTTCACATGGCTAGGACATCATTCACCCGTGAATTACTCTAATCATTTTCAATGGTGAATTTTAGCTCAGCAACTTATTTTGTAATACCATTATGCACCAAGACTCACCAGTGTTGTATAATGGGGAAAAATAAAAATCATTGCTCTTATGTAAACACAGATGAAAAGAAACATACTTTGTCTTGGCATTTAAGAATATTCTGTAGGGTACTAAGTGGGTGGTAGATAAATCAGAAGAGTCAATAGGGATGGATGGCTGAGTAATGTTGAACGTTGGCTCTTAGGAAGCTGTCTAGGTTGTGGCATGTGTCTTAGTGCTAGAAGGCTCTTCCTCTGTCGTGAGCTACTGAGTCATCTAGCAAGAAGAATTTGTTCATCGGCATAGACGACTGGTTTGGCACAGCTTATGAACTCAGCCTGAAGGGGCCTGATTTGGTACCTTGGATGAGGGTAAACATGGATTCTTGTAGTCAATTTTCAATGCTTGTTTTGACCTTACACTTGTCATCTGGTTACTAAGAGAAGTTATTCTTGACTTTCTCAGTGAATTTTACTTGAATTTTTTAAAGGATTTTATTTATTTATCTTTAGAGGGGAAAGAAAGGAGTGAGGGAGAGAAATATCAATGTATGGTTGCCTCTCATGCATCCCCCGCTGGAAATTGGCCTGCAACCCAGGCATGTGCTCTGACTGGGAATCAAACCACGATCTTTTGGTTCGCAGGCCCACGCTCAGTCCACTAAGCTACACCAGCCAGGGCTTTACTTGAATTTTTTATTCTATGAATAAGGCAATAATGAAGGAATCCCTTTATCTTTAAACTTTCTTACTAGATTTAGCTGGTAAAACAGAAAGCTTAGTTTCCTGGTGACATATTTCTGTGTGGGCTAGTGTTACCTTTATTAAAAGATTCCGTTTAAGTCCAAATTAACTCTTTAAACTTCAGGATTCCTCATATGAATTCTTTATGCCTTTGTGGTAAAAAAAAATGATCTCTCATTACCCCCATCTTAAAAATAACACAAACTAGGGTAAATAGCCTCTGTTTCCTTAACAAAATGTGTCACCTTTAGTTCTCAATTCTAATTCAAAAACAGTTCTGCATGAGCTTGAGTCTTTCTGTTGGCTCTGGCCAAAGGAACAGGCAGCTGCTAGTCCCCACAATCATTCAGGCCCGTCCTTACAGCCAAAGGCATTTTAAAAATAAACTTAAATTTTAGAGTAATTGTTAGATTTACAGAAAAGTTGTAAAGCTGTTCTAAAATCTGACATTGAACACGCAGTCTTTGACAAACTAGGCATCATGATGGCAATGATTATGTAAAGTGAGTGGAGGTTTTCCTTCCAGTGATGTGTTATGATAGATGACCGTGCACACAGTGGAAATCATTAGTGCATCCGGATGCCATGGGCCTGGGTGGCTCCTGTCATTGTCATAAAAAGCCCTGTGAATGGACAAATGTTATTGAGCCATCGGCATACATAGCGGTGGCATTTCTATGGATATTTCAGCAGGGATTCTACCCTCTAGAGCACAGGTACCCCACCTTTGGGCATCTCTGGGCAGCATGGGGAGGAGAAGAGTGGTCTTGGCCACACGTTAAATACACAAATGCTAATGAAAACAGTTGAGTAAAAAAGGTCCGTGCTTAGTTTTCATGACATCTGCCACCACAGATAGGCAAAAAACTCCCCACACAATAACCCTAATTATGCAGCGGCCCTTTCGACAATCTGTTAAAATCACCGAGCAGGTCTCAAGTTTGTAATTACTAATATAGAAAATATACATATCAAAGTAATAAAACTTAGTATGAAACTTAGTGATAAAACTAAGTTGTGTTTTAAGTAAGTTTATGACTTTGTGTTGGGCTGCATTCATAGCCGTCTTGAGCCACCCGTGGTTCTTGTGCCGTAGGTTGGACACTCTGCTCTGGGTATTGAAAAATTTTTCATAGATTTTATCTAGAAAATTATGGGAATACCTTTTTGAAAATAATGTATAAGTAGTAAGAAATGTTTATGAATTTCAGCCTTATCATACCTTTATGAAAGAGTTGCCATTTAACAAGTAAAATCCTTAAGACTCTTCCCTTGATATAATATGATTTATGCATTAACCTTTTTAGTATAAAAAGCAAACCTGAGTTTTCTTCTGGGTACTATAGCTCCTGGTCCCCTTGCTTAATATAACTATATCCTGAAAATAATATAAGAGGCAACCAAGGGAGAGGTCTGGGAGGTGACAATAAAACACACTAAGTAAGGATTCTAGGGGTCAAAAAATGAAGTAGCAAGAGGGCATCCTATCACCATCCACCGGATGGCAGAAGGCAACCCAGGTCTTGTGTCTCCCCATCCCCAACCTAGCAATAGAAGCTGATAGAGTTGTCTCCGTCTCATTTGGATTGCAAGTGAGATTCACTGACAACACCAGGCAAGTTCAAGTTCTGCCAGGAGTTCCACTGCAGATTAGCAGCCAGGGAGAAGTACTCTTTCTCCAGTGAGCATGAAGCTTCCTTCCCCATCCAGAGACAGTGGTAGCCAGGGGGGTCCCACAGGGCAGATGCCTTCAGCACAAGGGCCTAGCCCAGGTTTCGCCCTGTTCCTCACGCACTGGAAAAAGCCTTCCTTCCCAGTCTAGAGACACTTGGCACCCAGGTGGCATCAGTGCGGGAAGCTGCCACAGTAAACTCTTGGTCCAAAGATCATTCTCAGTTCTCTCTGGGCTCAGAAATCCCTCTCCACATGTAGAGTTGTTGGACAGCTAGCTGATACAGACAGGGGTCTCACCACAAATGCTGAGCCTGAGATTATATATATATATATATATATTCTGTACTCCCATTCACCACCTGTAGGTACCGGGTTTCCTGGTCTGGGAAAGCTTTCTAGCCCCTCTGATGTGTCATCAGGGATAACTGGTAGCTCTCCAGAGGGACCCAGTCAGCATGGTGCAGGCTTGGGAAATGAAATCGTCATTGGATTCAAAGAGCACAAAAATAGGCCAGGACCTGAGTGCTCAACCTAAACAGAAAGACTGTCTGCTAAAATAAATAATTTAAACAGGACTCAGAACCTCACTATGTATTAGCCAAATATCTAGGGTATAACAGAAAACAACCCAATGTAGAGTAATATCAACATGAATAAGAGAATAAATAAGTTGACACCAATCCCAAGATGAATTAAATGTTGAAATTTTCTAACAAGGGTATTAAAGTAGCCACCACACACACAAAAAAAATGCTTCTAGGCCCTGACTGGTGTAGCTCAGTGGATTGAGCTTGGGCCTGCGAACCACATGATCATGGTTCGATGCCCAGTCAGGGCACATGCCTGGGTTGCAGGCCAGTTCCCAGCAGGGGACTCACGAGAGGCAACCATACATTGACATTTCTCTCTCTCTCTCTCCTTCCCTTCCCCTCTAAAGAGAAATAAATAAAATCTTTAAAAAATGCTTCAACTAGGACTTATAAATGATCAAAAGTAGAATAAATAAAACATAGTAACATTGTAGCAAGGAATAGGACTTATAAGGAATAGCCAAGTGGACATTAAAAAATGGAAAGACATAATAAAATATTAAAATCTCAAAAAGTATGCTCACCAGTAGAGATGACAGAGAGTTACTGAACTTCAGTACAAATCAGTAAAAAATTACTCAGTCTAAGAAACAGAGATAAATGTCTCTGTTTAAAAAAACTGGAAACTTTAAAAAAATGAGCAGAGCCTTAGGAACCAGTAGGATGATATAAACACAAACAGATTCACCATTCATATTAATTTCACAGATAAGGAGAAGGTGAATGGGACTGAAGGAGACTATAAAGAAATAATGGCTGAAAACTTGCCCATTTTGACAAAAGGCATATGATTCTAGACTCAAAAAGTTTAGCAAACCCCAAATAAATAAACCTTGAGAAATCCTTGCTAAGATACATGATTATTAAATGTCTGAAAGTAAAAAAAGTCTTCAAGGCAATGAAAGAGAAACAGCCTATAGGGAACACCCATTCAAATAACAGTAGGTTTCTCATCTGAAGCCATGGAAAGCAGAAGGGCAGGGTGCATGCCTCAGGTGCTAAAAGTAAATAACTGTCAACTGCAAATTCTGTAGCCAGTGAAACTATCCTACAGGAAGGGGGTGGGGACAGAGACCTTCTTACATGAAGGAAAATTAAGAAACTGTTTTATGTGCAGACCTACCCTTGAAGTATGATTAAAGGAAGTCTTCTTTTAAAAAAATAATGGAAATGATAAAAGAAGGAAGCTTAAAGCATTACGAAGGAAGGTAGAATAATGACAAGGGTGGGAATATGGGTAAATACAATAAATTATTCTATTCCTCATGAGTTTCCTAAATCACATTTGATTATTGAAGCTGAAACTATACCTGTTACTCAAAACTGTGATGATATTTAAAATTGGGGAGGGTCTCTGTCCTCCTGGAAGTAGTTTCCAGTCGTCGTATGTGGACACCTGTGGGTTGTGATTATGTAGCTATTCCAGAGAAATCACTAAGAAACTAGACAGAGTGACACATTCAACAACACTGTAAATAAACATGGAATGAAATACATGTTTCGAACCTCCTAAGGAGGCAAGCTGAGTGAAAAAATAATCCAATCCCACAGTTTACATGTCATGTGATTCTATGTAACATTCTTTTTTAAAAAAATATATTTTATTGATTATGCCATTACAGTTGTTCTATTTCCCCCCTTCATTCCCCTCCACCCTGCACACCCCTCCCTCACCATTCCCCCCTTTAGTTTATGAGCATGTGTCTCAAGTTCTTTAGATTCTATATTTCCCGTACTATTCTTACCATCCCCCTTATCAATTTTCTACTTACCGTCTATGCTACTTATTTTCTGTATCTTCTCCCCCCTTCTCCTCCTCCCACTCCCCTGTTGCCAACCCTCCATGTGATCTTCAATTCTATGGTTCTGCTCCTGATCTAGCTGTCCTCTTAGTTTGCTTTTGTTTTAGGTGTGGTTCTTAATAACTGTGAGTTCGCTGTCCTTTCACTGTTCATCTTTTTTATCTTCTTTTTCTTAGGTAAGTCCCTTTAACATTTCATATAATAAGGGCTTGGTGATGATGAACTCTTTGAATTTTATCTTATCTTAGAAGCACTTTATCTGCCCTTCCATTCTAAATGAAAGTTTTGCTGGATAGAGCAACCTTGGATGTAGGTCTTTAGATTTCATGAGTTGGAATACTTCTTTCCAGCCCCTTCTTGCCTATAAGGTCTCTTTTGAGAAATCTGCTGACAGTCTGATGGGAACTTCTTTGTAGGTGACTGTCCCCTTATCTCTTGCTGCTTCTAGGATTCTCTCCTTCATTTGAATCTTGGCTAATATAATGATGATGTGCCTTGGTGTGTTCCTCCTTGGGTCCACCTTCTTTGGGACTCTCTGACCTTCCTGAATTTCCTGGAAGTCTATTTCCTTTGCCAGCCTGGGGAAGTTCTCCTTTATTACTTGTTCAAATAAGTTTTCCACTCGTGGCTGTTTTTCTTCCCCTTCTGGTACCCCTATAATTTGGATGTTTGAGTGTTTAAAGATGTTCTGGAGGTTCCTAAGCCTGTCCTCATTTTTTTGAATTCTTGTTTCTTCATCCTTTTCTGTTTGGCCATTTTTTTCTTCCTTCTGGTACACTTCAAGACAGAGGCGTAGGTGGACATACTGTGCCTTCTTGCACAACCAAGTTTAAAAACAACAAAGTTTTAGCAACAAAATTGCAGCAAAGCCACAGAAAATTGAACTATATGGAAGTCTGACAACAACGAGCCATTCAGCCAAACTGGTAAGAGGGGCAGAGCCAGCAGCAGAGCAGGGTTGGGCAGGAAAGATCCACCAGACCAACCTGGGTGCATGACCCAGCCACGCATGCAGCTGTGGGCAGATCCCAGGTATGGAGTAGCAGCAGGCAGACTCACTGAGGGCTGACCTCAGTCACACATTTGTGGACAGATAAACTGCCGAAGGAGCAAGCAGTGAGACAAACTGGGCAGGCCCCAGTGGCGGGAAGCTGCAGAGGGGACCTCTATTGTCCCTCTCTGACCCAGCCTCCATATACAGTGTCACAAACCAGCGAACTGGGTGGCCCCACCCTGGTGAACATCTAAGGCTCCGCTCCTCATAACTAACAGGCAGGAACAGATCAAAACATGGCTCAAGAACAACTCAGAGCCCCAGAGCCCATAAATCTAAGTGATGAAGAAATAGCCAAACTTTCAGATGCACAGTTCAAAACACTGGTGATCAGGATGCTCACAGAACTGGTTGATTTTAGTCACAAATTAGAGGAACATATGAAGGCGAAACTAATTGAAATGAAGGGAAATGCACAGGAAACCAATAGTGATGGAAAGGAAACTGGGACTCAAATCAAGGGAGTGGACCAGAAGGAAGAAAAAAAATGACCAAACAGAAAAGGATGAAGAAACAAGAATTCAGTAACATTCTTGAAATGATAAAACTGTAGTGGTAGAGAACAGCAGTCCTTCCCAGGTTAGGGACTGGGGCCTCAGTAGTGCAGACAGAGGCAGGTGTGGCTGGTTACACAGCAATGTGAGGACTCCTTGTGCTGATAGAGCAGGGATCTCTCTGTTACTTGTTACCTATGTAACTGAATGTATAATTATTTTTATTTTTTTTCAAATAGCTTATTTATTAATTTTTAGAGAGAAGGGAAGGGAAGGAGAAAGAGTGGGAGAGATACATCAATGTGTGGTTGCCTCTTACGTGGCCCCCACTGGGGACCTGGCCTGCAACCCAGGCATGTGCCCTGACTGGGAATTGAACCAGTGACCCTTTGCTTCACAGGCCCCACACTCAATCCACTGAGCTACACCAGCCATGAGAATGTATAATTATCTTTAAATCAGAAGTGGAATCTTCAGACAATGTAAAATAAAACTGTTGGAAAATGTTTGACACAGAATTCAATTCTTAAAATAATGCATTCAAAATTTTTCAGATTTTTGTTGATTATTAGAAAAAGTTAGTTTTAATGCACTACATACATTAAGGTGCCATTTGTGTCTAAATAAAACAACTTGGTTTTATTTAGAGCGGCAGCCTGTGACCCAAAGGGTTGCCAGGTTCGATTCCCAGTCAGGGCACATGCCTGGGTTGCAGGCAGGGTCACCAGTGGGGGGCGCGTGAGAGGTAACCACGCATTGATGTTTCTCTCCTTCTCTTTTCCCTTCCTCCCCCCTCTGAAAATAAATAAATAAAATTTAAAAACTAATTTCATATGTTGTTGTGAATGGAGGTGTAAATCATGAAAGTCTAGAGATATATATATTACTGTTACATACACCCATTTTGATACAATGCTTGCCTTTAAGGAAAGCTGGAGTGAAGAGAAACAGATAAGTATGATGAAGCCTTGGTTATAACTATAATTTTTGTCAACAATTAAACTGAAACAAAAATAGTAAAATAGTATTTCATTCTTATCATGGTCTATGTTATATATGTTTTCTGTGAAGTATTTTAAAATTAAAAGTGCTTTCAAGGCGCAAAAATGAATAAATTTGGTAACTTTTATGTGATTATAACCTTGGTTAGACAGGCTATATAATTGTACCATTTTGTTTCTTTTAAAAGCGACTTTAGTCAAAAACAAATCTTACTTCATTTCTGCTACATGACATCATTGTAATGAAAAAGTATTTCAACTAGAGCTACGTGAAGCACCTCGGGGGATAACGTTTTTTTCTATATTATAATGGGGTTAGATTAGTTACAAGAAAATTAATTCTAAAGAAACGTGAAACTAAGGAACTTCCATCAATCCCTCATTTAGCCTGCACATTCAGCGTTCTAGCAGGACTGGAGTTAAATTATAAATTGAACAAAACAACTCAGAAAATAGTGCAATTTAGGATAAAAAGCAACCAACGTGTAAAGGAAACAAAGAGAGTAAGTATACAAATCACCACAAATCTGCAAAAAGTAATTACTTTTATTGAGTATTGTATCTGGATCTAAGTTTCAAGGTGGCTAGGCTAAAAATCTGTTAGATTGCAAAGTTATTTGTTGCCAGATTAGATTAGATTACTGCATTGTTGATACAGTTTATCCTTGAAATTTAACTGATTATGGGTTCAAAGTGCATGAAGTAGTAGCCCAGAATTCATCCCCTTCCTTTTCTTCCTTTCTTTCTCCTAAATCATACTCTGCTCCAATTTACTCCTTGCCAGGAAATTCAGTATCAGCCATTTGGGGAAGTTCGCTATCAGGGTATATAAGATTTTAAAAGTCTTCTGTCCTCAGATGCTAGAAAACTTGGGAAAGGCCTAGGTCTTTTGTTGGTGTGTTCAGCAGATTGATTGCAGGGGTCTCATCCTTTGGAGCTTGATAGTTACCGTCACTGGTCTCAGGAGTCCCGCCACTGCAGAGATCTCTCTCACCAATGTCCCCAGGGGAGCAGCTTCTCCCTCCACCTCTGGCTGTGTCCCTCCACAGTCCCCTCCGTTGCTAGCATAGCCTCGCACCATGGGCCTCAGAGATCTCTTTTCTGGAGCGGGAGAGGAAAAAGGAAATTCTAGCAACTTTTGTTTTTCTCTTTTTATTGTTTAAAATTTTAAAATAACAGCTTACATTCAATATTACTTTGTATTAGTCTCAGATACACAATATAGTACCCGTGCAATTATGTACTTTACGAAGTGTTTCTCCTGATATTTCCAGTACCTGCCTGGCACCATACATGGTTGTTACAATATTACTGACTCTATTTCCTATGTTCTCATTGACGTCCCCATGGCTCTTCTGTAACTACCAATCTGCACTTCTCAATCCCTTCACCTCTTTTTACCCAGCCTACCCAACGCCCACTCCCTTCTGGAAACCATCAGTCTGTTCTCTGTATCCATGAGTCTGTTTCTGTTTTGTCTGTTCATTTATATTGTTCTTTAGATTCCACATCTAAGTGAAATCGTATGGTGCTTGGCTTTCTCTGACTGACTTATTTCACTTAGCCTAGTACCCTCTAGGTCCATCCATGCTCCTCTTTCTTAATCTAATTACAAAGGTAATTTGTCGAACCAAAGTTTAAGAGAGTGAAAAAACTATACTGCTATGGAAGCTGCCTGAGGTCCTCGCAATAATGGAAGCTGCCTGAGGTCCTCGCAATACGGTGCAACTGGTTACAGTTCAATTAGGAGGCAGGCAACCGTTTTTGAAGTGACCTATGGGCAAACGCATCACAGACCTCCACATGCAGCTTGCAAGGCAGGGTTACTTCAGGACAGTTGACTGGATTGCTTTTAACTGTAGTTTAACAATATGAAAACAAAACATTATTTTCTCTCAATGTGTAGGAGGCAAGCCTGGCAAGGAAAAAGCATATTCATTAATAAAGGGGCCAGAGACTAAATGAATTTTAATTCTCAAGTGGATATAGGAAATAGTGCTTTGTAAGAAAAACAAGGATGTTTGGTATTGACAGTTGGCAAGTGACAAAGAGCCAGCTGAAAGAATAGAGGGAAGAGGTATATGCATGTAATGTAGGCATGAGGTTACAACGACCATTTCCATCTTGAGGTGGGGTGAAATAAATCTCTTGTAAGAAGACTTTCTTGAATAGTGGTATTTCTGTTGGCAATGAGATAGACAGGACTGTTTAAAGCAAGTATGTTTCTAAGAGGAATTCTTTGCAATGGAATGGAAGAGCTGTAACAAAGTTGTACTTTTGCCTTGGGAAAACTTACTCCTTTTCCCAGGATCCAGCCAAGAAAATGGCATTCAGTGTACAGGTAACTTTGCAGGAACCAAATAATTTCATCTTAACTGTATTTTTTAAATGTCCACTTATGGATTAGCAAAAACAAACATTAAACAAAATTATTTGGTGATTGGGCTTGTCAATCAAGGGACAAAAAGTCGGCAGTCCATTGCATGTGCTGTTGTCTGTAGTGGAGGTTGGTGAACCTGTTCAGTAGATGTCCAGGTAGTTTATGTATCAGGCTGGAAAGGCCATAGGGTCTCTGTCACAACCACTAACTCTGCTGCTGGAGCGCAGCGGCAGCCACAGACGATCCATAAACAGATAGGTGGGGCTGCTTTCCAGTCAAGCATTATTGACAAAAATGAGCAGCTGCAGGATTTGGCTCATGGAGCACAGTTTTCCGACATCTGGCCTAAAATATCTTGGAACCTGGGATGTGGCCCACTGTTGTTGTTCTAGAAACTGTTTCCTGGAGATGCTGTGAAAACGACATAGGTTCAGAAGCTTGGGAAGGATAAGTTGTTGGTTAAATTAATGTTTATAAAGAAGGATCTTATCTGATCTGTTTGCCAGTATGTCTGTACACAAGCAGGGTTCTTTAAGGCTGCAAATACTTCATCCGACCCTGTACTTTTAAAAGCGAAAGTACTCAATGGTATGCACTTTCCCTCACTGTGTAACAGAGCATGTACTTTTGAGTAATTGCACATTAAAAACAACGCCCCTCTTGCTTATTTCTTGTCCTTTCCTGTTCTGAAATTCTAAAATGTGTTTTATTAATTTTTCACTTTCATAAAAAAATCTCTGAAATTCATTAAAAGACACACTAAAGACTGAATTGGGAAAGAGATGATGACATTAATTAAATCATCTCAAAAGTAGAATAATTAAAAAATGTAATGCAGAAGAGTTAGAATGTGGAACTAAGGGTCAAATTTTTAAACGATGAAAACTTATTCATGCACATATACACTTATTTAAATGATTTATGAACACTCCGCTCTGTGCTGGGTTTAGTGATAAACATTGTAAAGGGCATAGAAAGTCTAAAAATAAGTCAGACTTGCTCCCTTGACAGAGAACACAGACAAGATTGTGTTGCTTATAGATGAAACTAATAGATGTAGAGCAATATTTGCATGAGTTAATTTTTCTTTATCTAAAGTCTGGGTATTTCAACTGTTGGTTTTGGGAAATGTAACCTAAAATAATTTAATGAAGTTTGATGATTAAGGAGGTGGTGGAGAGGTAAATTTTCTTATTCCAGTGAAACCAGTTGGTGAATATCCTGCAGGGCCCCCCAAACTCTCCCTCTCCCCAACTTCCCCCCAATGCCTTTAACAGCCAACAGTCATTTTGCTATAGTTAGCTGCTCAACTGGCCTTTTAATTCCATGTTTTTCCTTCACCGACAAACACATCAGTGGAAATCAAGACCAAAGGAAACTTGTCTCTTATAGCTTTTTAAATGTTTCGATGTGGGGAAATCAATTGATTCTATTTTTGAAATGGAGTAGTTAATTGATTCTATTCAATGTAAATAGGGTATTTGGTGATTTTAACAGTACACAGACTCCAGATCCACCTATTTTCCACTTTGAAGTAATTATTAGGAGGCAGAAAAATGATATAATGGAAGGATGATGGTCATTTGTCTTTGGTCCATTGTGCATGACTTAAAAAATAAAAACTTCAAACAGGAAATTCAGTTTTTAATTTCACAAAGAACATGTCGCATTGATGTGCTCGTCCCACTTCCGAGGTGGAGACCAGAGATGAGATGGTGGTTAGGGTTGAGATAAAAGTGAGGGATAGTATATATTATGGGTTAAATTGTGACCCCCCCTGAAATCCTATGTTGAAGTCAAAACCTCTCCAAGGACTTCAGCATGTGACCTTACTTAGAAACTGTCTTTACAGAGGTAATAACATAAAATGAGGTCATCAAGGTAGATGCTTATCTACTGTGACTGGTGCCCTTATGAACACAGAGGCAGACATGCACAGAGGGAAAGCCTGTGTAAAGAGACAGAGAGTGAACATCATGTAAAGAAGGCTGAGTTCAGACCAGGACGATGGATATACAAGGCAAAGAATGCCAAATATAGCCAGCAAACCAGCAGAAGATGGGCGAGAGGCACGGAACAGTTGGTCCTCTCCCAACCCTCTGGAGGAACAGCAACACCTGCCAACACCTTGATCTCAAAGTTTTAGCCTGTGGACCCGGGAGACAATAGATTTCTTTTCTTTAAACCATTGAGTGTGTGGTCCTTTGTTACAGGAGCTCTTGGAGGCATAGAGCATGGGTGAAACTAAGACAATAGTAAGGAAATACTGAAACTAAGTCTTTAAGAAGATAAGAATGCATATGGACTGACCCAATATATAAAGCTGTTTTGACCTGTAGGTGTTTTTTTTAATCAATTAAAAAAAAGCCTCATCAAACCAAACAGTGCTTTGGCAAACTCAAGAAGGTCTGTTCCTTTTTCTTCTGTAGGATGGTTCTAGTAGAGCTTAGTTGTCTTTGACTTCATTTGAAGCAATTTTGTTAGATTGTATTATGACAGCTGTCATATCAGTGTGCATTTAAGAAACATCAAAATTGGTGAATTTTTGTGTAACGTTTAATATTGAAGATAGAAGAAAAAATATACCTAATTTTTGGCATACTATGCTTTATTATTTCAAGAAAGGTAAAAATGTAACTGGAACACAAAAATAGTTTTGTGCAGTGTATGGAGGAGGAGCTATGACTGAGCGAACATGTCAAAAGTGGTTTGTGAAGTTTCATGGTAGAGATTTCTCACTGGATGATGCTCCACAGTCGGGTAGACCAGTTGAAGTTGATAGTAATCAAATCAAGACATTGACTGAGAACAGTGTTATCCCATGTGGGAGATAGGCAACATACACAAAATATCTAAATCAATAAAGTGATTGGTGAAAATGAGAAAAATATGTCTTCTTTTTTACAGAAAAGCTAACTGAACTTTTTGGCCAACCCAATAGCTGGAAGGAATCAGAAGTCAGTGCATCTGCCTCATGAAGGGAAGAGGCACCTGTAAACCACTTCTACTTTAAGAAGGGGCTCCAAAGACTATATGCTTAGGGTATAGGTAAACTTTGGGAATGGACTTTCAGCCTCGCTTTACATTACCTAGAGGATCGAGGAAATTGGTACTGATTAAATGGGTCCCAGACTAGTGGGACACTTACCACGTTGCTGAAGCTAAACAAAATCCAACAGGAAGAATTTACCATCATCTCATGACTCAAATGATTCCCATGGATAATTATAAAAATAAAACATCCAGGACACAGTCAAATATATTGAGACATTCAGTGGAATTGGATATCATGAATAACAATAGAAAAAGCAGAGAATGGAAAGATTCGCCACAACTTCAGATGTTGAGACTCTCAGGCTCAGACTGCTTACTAGGTTCAAAGAACAAAAGCCAAAGTTATACATAAAACAGGGAACTGAAACTGCAGAAAACATAACAGAAGATTTGAATAGGTAATGAATGAAAATCTGAGATTTGAACAACATAATAACTGCAGTGATTCAGTGGGTTTGTATTACATTAGGTGGGACACAGGAGAAGAGCGAAGTAGTGAAGGAAAAGATAGGTTGGGGTAAACCAAAGAGATCGTAGCAGAGAAAGACAAACTGGTAGAAAATTCAGACAGGTATATTAAAAGAATGAAAAAGTCTGTTGTAATTTTATTTGGAGTTCCAGAAATAGACAAGAAATAGACAAATTAATAATCATAGTGGGAAGTTTTAACTAGTTTCGGTAATTGACAGAGAGGATTTTAATAGTATAATTATTGACTTTGACCTAATGGACTTAAAAATGATATCACACTGTATGCTTAGAGTATACATTCTTTTTAAGCACATGGGGAACTTTTATAAAAACTGACCATAAATGGTTTATCGAATGGTTCAAGGCAAGCCTCATCAAATATCAAATTACAATGACACTTTGATACAAATTATCAACATAAAAGTTATAAGAAAATCCACATTTGACAAAATTTTAAAAGTTTCATATTTGTGTCATAGATTTGCATCCTTTTCTTTTTTGTTTTTTCCAGAATTGTTTTTGGTTTTTGTTGATTTTGCTAAAACAGATAATGACACGTCAATCTGAAATCTCAACTGTTTTTTATTAACGAGTTTCCTGTCTTTTCCCAGAGGTATCACTTCAAAAGCACTTTTACTTCTGCTCCAGTCAGGTCCGGGTGTTCCGGAAGCTTGGGTGTAACTGTCATCCCGAGAATGTCTTTGACTGTCTTTATACCTCTCTTTCCTGAAACTTCATTCTTTCTCTTTCTTGTATTTTTACTTGTTTTGTTAGAGATATCTTCATATAATTCCCACAAATATATGCAGTAAATCTTCTGAGATTTTTAGGTTTAAAAGCCATTTTGTTCTGGGTCACATTTGATTGATAATTTGGCTGGTTACAGAATTCTAGGATTAAAGCAAGATTTTTGGGGGTAACTTTAAAGGCATTTCTTCATTTTATTCTGGCATCAAGAAAGGCAGGTGTTATGTGTCTGATTTTTCTTATAGGTGACTTGTGTTTTTACTTGGAATGCTTTTTTCTTTATAGACACTTTTAGGATTTCTTTGTTATCCTTGAAGTTTCAAGTTAATGGGAATTTTTTCCAGGTCTAAAACATTTTAAAAATCATTTGCTCAGCACTTCTTATGCTCTTTAAATCTGAAAAGACATTTCCTTCCCTACTTCAAGGAAAATATATTTTTATATCTGTGATAATTTCCTCTCTTTCATATTTTGTTATCCTATTCGTACTTGAGTAGCCTCAAATTTAATATTAAAAGTTTAATATTAGGTCCCCTGATTACTTCTCCATGTCACATATCTTTTCTTTCATATGTTTCACCTGCTGTGTATTATAGTTATCAGCGTGGGCTCTGGACCCAGACTCACTTGATTTGAATCTGAGATGGGCCTTTCATTATACATTAAACCCACAGGTAATTGTTTTATTACCCATGAATTAGAGATAATCATAGAACCCACCTTATAGAAGTACAGAGGATTAAGTGAGTAAGCACACACATTTACAATAGTGGCTAGCACAGATAAGCATTCGCCAAGGTCAGTTGTTTCTAGTTCTTTTTACATTATTTTCTGATTTAGCTATTTGACTTTATCCTGCCACTCTACTGAATTTTTTAAATTGTTTTTTAATCTTGGAGGACTCTCTTATATTCCCTGATTTTTGTTTTTTAATTTCGTGTTTTTAGATGTCTATCTTCTCGCATTTCAAGGACTATGCTGAGTCCCTTTCCCTTTTATTTAGTTCCCTCACGTTCCTGTATTACTTGTTTACCTAGGGGTCAGTTTGGTTTTTCCCCTTCATTCTCTTAGATTGCTCACATGACTATTGTTCTTGTTTGCTTTTTCATATTTAAGAATGAAGGACAGGGTAGGTGTTGTGGTTTCATTCGTTGTTGAATAATTTTGTCTTTTTCAAAATGAACCTCTCCCATGTGTGGGGAACCTGACCGTATTGGTGGGCAGGGTACCTAAGAGATTGACAGATCAGATCTGAATTATGGATGAGCATAATACCAAGAGAATAAGAAGACTTTAAGGTATCAACAACAATTATAAAAATCACACGGTTTCTTTACAGAAAAACCTCTGCAGTTTTCTCCTTGCGGATTAGAGTTGCCTTTCTTTTTAAGAGGACAGAGGATGGAAGAAGGGGTACCTGAATTGTTATTCCACACCGAGGTCTTTGTTTAAGTCTCCTATCTTTATTTCAAAGTTTCACCTTGTTTTTTTTCTATTAACTTTAAGCTCAGAAGCCGTGGGGGTTTGATGAGCAGAGCGGTTAGTACTGTGCTCAGAACTGTTCCTGATGGTAGGAATCCACATGTTTTGGTGAAGCTTTATTGGAACACAACCACATCCGTTCTTTTAAGGATTGTTGGGGGATGTTCTGTGCTGCAACAGCAGTGTTTGTAGTTATGATAGAGACTTTGTGGTCTGTAAGCCGATAATATTAGTGCCTGACCCTTGGCAGAAAAGGGCTACAGGCTGGTCCCTGCTTCATTAATTTGTCTATTTTATACTTTTTTGAAATTTGTTAACATCCCTTGTTTGAAAATGATGTCCCTTCTGTTTCCTTTAGAACTGTGTGTTTTTCAATATATTTTATGGATTATGCCATTACAGTTCTATTTCCCCCCTTCATTCCCCTCCACCCTGCACACCACTCCCCCACCATTCCCCTCTTTAGTTTATGACCACGTGTCTCAAGTTCTTTAGATTCTATATTTCCCATACTATTCTTGCCCTCCCCCCTCTCTATTTTCTGCCTACCGTCTATGCTACTTATTTTCTGTACCTTCTCCCCCCTTCTCCTTCTCCCACTCCCCTGTTGCTAACCCTCCATGTGATCTTCATTTCTATGGTTCTGCTCCTGATCTAGCTGTCCTCTTAGTTTGCTTTTGTTTTAGGTGTGGTTCTTAATAACTGTGAGTTCGCTGTCCTTTCACTGTTCATCTTTTTTATCTTCTTTTTCTTAGGTAAGTCCCTTTAACATTTCATATAATAAGGGCTTGGTGATGATGAACTTCTTGAATTTGATCCTATCTGAGAAGCACTTTATCTGCCCTTCCATTCTAAATGAAAGCTTTGCTGGATAGATCAATCTTGGATGTAGGTGTTTGGATTTCATGACTTGGAATACTTCTTTCCAGCCCCTTCTTGCCTGTATGGTCTCTTTTGAGAAATCTGCTGACAGTCTGATGGGAACTTCTTTGTAGGTGACTGTCCCCTTATCTCTTGCTGCTTCTAGGATTCTCTCCTTCATTTGAATCTTGGCTAATGTAATGATGATGTGCCTTGGTGTGTTCCTTCTAGGGTCCAACTTCTTTGGGACTGTCTGAGCTTCCTGGATTTCCTGGAAGTCTATTTCCTTTGCCAGCCTGGGGAAGTTCTCCTTTATTATTTGTTCAAATAAGGTTTCTACTCATGGCTGTTCCTTTCCCCCTTCTGATATCCCTATACTTCAGACATTGGAACGTTTAAAAATGTCCTGAAGGTTCCTAAGCCTCTCCTCCTTTTTTTGAATTCTTGTTTCTTCATCCTTTTCTGTTTGGTCATTTTTTTCCTCTTTCTGGTCCACTCCTTTGATTTGAGTCCCAGTTTCTTTTCCATTACTATTGGTTTCCTGTGCATTTCCCTTCATTTCAATTAGTTTAGCCTTCATATATTCCTCTAATTTGTGGAATATATTCCTCTAAAATCAACCAGTTCTGTGAGCATCCTGATCACCAGTGTTTTGAACTGTGCATCTGAAAGTTTGGCTATTTCTTCCTCACTTATATTTAACAGCTCTGGCGCTCTGAGTTGTTCTTGAGCCATATTGTTTTGATCTGTTCGCACCTGTTAGGTATGAGGAGCAGAGCCTTAGATGTTCACCAGGGTGGGGCCACCCAGGTCGCTGGTTTGTGACACTGTATGTGGGGGCCGGTCAGAGAGGGACAATACCAGTCCTCTCTGTAGCTTCCTGCCACTGGGTCCTCTACGGTCTGTCTCACCGCTTGCTTCTTTACTGGTTTATCTATGCTCGAATGTGTGACTGTGGTCAGCCCTCAGTGGGTCTGCCTGCTCCTCCACACCTGGAATCCACCCATGGCTGCCTGCATGCCTGGGTTGCGTGCCTGGGTCAGTCCGGTGGATCTTTCCTGCCCGACCCCGCTCTGCTGCTGGCTCTGCCCCTTTTATCGGTTTGGCTGAAGGGTTTGTTGTTGTCAGACTTCTGTGTAGTTCAATTTTCCATGGTTTGGCTGCGTTTTTGTTGCTAAAACTTTGTTGTTTTTAAACTTGGTTGTTCGAGAAGGTACAGGGCTTCCACCTACGCCTCCATCTAGGTGGAAGTCCAGTTTTTCACTATTTTAATCTAAAACCTCATATTTTACTCTTCCCTTCTCTTACTCCACTTTGCCTTCCTCCTTCCCTTTCTTATTTTTCATATTAAATTTTATTTTTTTCCTTTCTTTACCTTGTTACTATCTTTATGCTTATTATTTCTCCCTCTATCCTTTCAAAATCATTTTTCTTTCCATTAGTCATCTCATATTATTTTTTTCTTTCATTTATTATTATTCCTTTTCCACCTTCATTAATCTTTGTGCATCTGTCATTAATATTGATGTTGTTGGGGAGCTACAAATGTAGGTCTTGTCCTCTATGCTGTTTGGGTCTGTCGTCACCAGTTCATTGTTGTCAGACTTTGATCAAGTTCAATTTTCTGTCTGTTCTGGTTGTGATTTTGTTTCTAAATCTTTGTTGTCTTTAAATTTGGTTGTGTGAGGAGGTACAGTATTTCCACACATGCCTCCATCTTGGCCAGAAGTCCAGCATCAGCAATCTCGGCTCAGAGAGGACCGCAAGTCTGTCTTGCCTCGGGTCCGCCAGGGTTCTCCAGTGGAAGTGGCCAGGGAGAGTTCTCCCACAGGTGGCAAAGGTTCCCCCAGAACTGTGTTTTTTTTTTATATGTGTATACTTTTATCTCAATGTCTCTCATGGGGGACATGAGTTTTGTGTAGGTTTTCAGTCCGCCATCATAAACTATAAGCCTGTTTTCTTTCATCTGAAATTCACTGACTTCACTTTGAGTATATACATTTTTAACTATTTCTATCTTCTAACTATATAGCCTTGATTTGAATCATACCTTTTCCTCTTCTTATTTCTCTGTTTTTCCAGATTTAATGACCTTACTTCTTTCTCCTTTTCTGCTTTCACTAATGCTCCATATTTTGTTCGTTGTCTCCTTTAGAACCATGCCTTTCCGCAGTTAAAGATGAATTAGTTTCTGGATTGCCTACATCTATTCTTTTCACGTACTGGCCATTTGGAGCATTCTAGCACACGTACTGTAAAATTAGGATGAAGGACATTCAGCCTGCTTACACTTTTATGTCTGCTTATATTATACCTTCTGGAGGCCAAAAAGGTTTTGTCAAGTAATGTACTATTTTTAAGATAATACATTTAATTCCACTAAGCAGTCCTGTAGCTAGCTGTTTGGGAAATAAGTTGTTGAGACAAAGCTAAATGTGTAGTTGTCTCTTTTTTTCATCAAGTAGATTTTCATGCATGAGATTCATAGATCAGCTAAGGCTGTCATTTATCTGCTCTGAGAAAATTTCTAGTGGGGCAGTTTTTGGATGCTTTGGCTATATAAGGTTTGTGGATTAATGGTAGATTTTAGCGCTAACTCAAGTTCTCTCATTATGATCCCTAGGTAATTAGGCGACTTGTACTCAGCACCTTCACATCATAGGGGTGAATAAAGAGGAGAGAAACAGGTGTTTGTAAAGGATGCCCTCCAGACATGTCAAAGAGACGTTTTATCTTTGTTCCCTACTTATTTAATGTGATTATATAAATGGGAGTAAGGATCTTATTTTCATTGCCATTCTTTGAGCTCACTTTGGACCTATAAGCCCACCTTCTGCAGAAATTCAAAACTCCTCAATTCACTGATATGGAGCTTTGAGAAAAGAGTGGTTATGATTCAGGTGACCGGCTGTGAAGAACCCATGGTTGACTTGGGATGCATAAAACTGGAAATAAGCTTAACACTGGGACAGCCACAGCCAAAATTTAACCTAAAATCATATGCATTAGTTCTTTCTTATAATTAAAAAAACACATTGGGGTGATCAATTTGTAAGGAATGAGATGAAAATGAATAAGAAAAGGCGAACCTGGCTCATGAGATCTGTCTCTGTTTTAATTTTGGCTTGAAGTTTTTGCAATGATTAAAGTCCTGTGCCACCCCTGTACATCTTGTAAGATGTCCTCAACAGTGTATCTTTTCATCTTAATTTGAATAACTGTAACTTTATTTTCTTTTGGAAAGATCTTTGAGTCTGTTTACATACTATATATGTGGGCAGATACAATTAACTCTAGTGCTGAGAAAAAACAGAGGTATGAAAAAGTTTTAATCATTTGGTCACCATGTAGATATTTACATAATTTAATCACACAAACCAATGAAATGCCAGGCCATTTGTAATACAGAAATCAAGCGATAACCATGGGTTATCAGATGTATTCATTAGATGTGCATATATAACCATGTAACCATGTTAGAATCATAGTAAGAAAAAAGCAACATCAAGACAGGTCATTTCTTTGTTCCTAATTATTTTTTTATAGTTTTGAGTTGATTTATTGGCACCATTAAGAGCTGCACAAATGTGTGTATGTATCTGTATGTTTTAATTGGATTTATTATATGTCGAGTCACAGTTTTCAAATGGAACTTTTTGATGTTTGTGGGAAAGCTAGTTAAGAAATTAATGAGAAAGATAAATAGCATATTTTAACCCTGTGTTGAGCATATTGCTTTTTTATTCCAATATAGCCCAAGAGAGCCAGGAAATTAATTTCCAATGTATTACCTGGATTTTAATGAAAAATAAGAAGAAAGCTTCTTAATAAATAACATTGGAAAACTTTTCCTTTGTTTTATAAATTTTACTTTTTTAAGGTCAACTTCATTGAAAATAATTTGCAGCAAATCCTTTTTGTGTCAAAAATAGATATGATCACATGAATATGATAGTATGCTAATATCTTTGTTTTGTAATATCAGATACAAACATCACAGTTCTTAATAATAATAATACTTTGTTCTTAGCAAATATAAGAGGTAACTAGTGGCGAGTCAGTCCTTATAAAATGTAGAGAGAAGCAATCCTTTTTATTTTTAAAACTTGTTTCCTTTTGAGAAATACTTCAGGGTTTGCTCACAGAGATTCTTGTGTTTGCTTGTTTAATAATGTGTGTGAAGGAGAACAGGCAAAAGTAATGGAATCTCAAAGAGACAGCTGGCTGAGCTCTGCAACAGGGGGAGACTACCTTTAGACTGGTTTTCAAGGGCATGAATGATGCTTTCGTTCTCAGCTTTCCCCATTAATGAGAGAAAACCTCTCTTTATCATAGAGATGGATTAGACTGGCAGGTATGTTATAACCAAACCTACAGCATAGCAACACATATTGTAAATATTTTCTAAGCAATTTAGACAGATGATTTTTTTTGTGAAAGTCTGAAGCATAGTCAGAGGTAGGTAATAGGTTTTGAAAGCAAGTATCTGCTTTGAATTATTGATTAAAAACGAAACTATGTCACAGTTGTAAATTTATTTCTACAGAAACAAAGCAAGCATAAAACATCAGGACTTTAAATAAAAGAGAAGCATACAAGAATAGCCAAGAAAATGTAAGAGAATTAGAAAGAGTAAAGAGTAGTGAGTAAGCTTAACAAATATTAAGACATTTTAAAACTATAATACTTAAAATAATTTATACCCATGCATGCTTAGATGATATTATTATATAATAGAAAGAGTAAAATATTGCTTCTAGGAACAGATTCAAATATTATGGAAATTTAGTATATATTAAGATTGCCTCAGATCACTGGGAAACCAATTTAAAAAAACATTTTGGTAAATTTCAGTAGACATGCATAAAAAGGCTAAGCTGGACTTACTTCAAAACTTATGCTAAAATAATTTCAAAGTCAGTTTATGTATGAATTAAACTCTAAAATTCTAGAATAAAAATTAGTGTAGTGTAGGCAAAGTCTTTCTAAGAAAAATACAAAGTCAAGAAGTCATAAAACAAAAGAATAAATTTACTAGGATTAATTTAAATGTATACATGTACATTTATTTGTATTCATATATGAAATTTGCATTAGCAGCTATTATGACTGTCTAGGTTCCTTGTCCACATATCTTTTTTTACTTTAATTTTTTAATCATTAATTTTAGAGAGAGAGAGGAAAGGAGAGAGGAATAGAAACATTGATTTGTTGTTCCATTCATTGATGCATTTATTGGTTGATTTTTGTATGTAATCTGACCAGTTAGTGATCAAACCCACAACCTTGGGGTATCAGGATGATGCTCTAACCAACTGAGCCTCTTGGCCAGGGCCCCTTGTACCTATGTTTTTAAATCACCAAATGCCACCTCTCTACTTCAGTCCCACTATCAGCTTTGGGACTACTCCTGACTCCTTTGAGCCGTGTAAAATGATTGTAGTGCCCTGGCCGGTGTGGCTCAGTTGGATGGAGCATCATTTCCTAACCAAAAGGTTCAGGGTTTAACTCCTGTCATGGCACATACCTGGGTTGCTGTCTGATCCTCAGTTCAGGTGCATAAAATCCCCATCAAGGTGTGTACAGGACACAACTGATAGGTACTTGTCTCTTGCATCCACATTTCTCTCCCTTTCTCTGTCTAAAAAGCAATGAAAAAAAGTGTCTGTGGGTGAGGATTTAAAAATATATATTGTAGAGGTACAACTCTCCATCTTATTTCCAGGCAAGACTTGCTGTTGGTTTTGCATTAAATTGGTTGGCTGGTTCCAGGAAGAGTTAGACTCTGGGTTTTGTGACAAACCCCTGTTCTTTTCTGAGTGCTTTTTATTTATTTTTGAAAAAGTTGTTTCTTCATGTTCAGAAATGAGAGATAGTCTCATGGTTTCAACTGCAAAATAATGATAGCAATGTGTGTGTGTGTGTTTTAAATCAAAGTAGTTCTTTAAAGATCGTAGACTAGCAAATGGATAGAGAGCAAAGATGACCGCTAGCCAGTGCCAAAATAGTACACAGATTTGCAAAAAAGGCATCTTTGCTGGGAAAGATCTTGAGAAAACTGTTGCTCTGACTCTCTGAATCCTTGTGCAGAGGCAAACCCAGATTTTGTGAGGACTGAAGCTTATGCCATTTGTGGGGCCTGTTTTCAGAAAAATATTTTTAAATTACATATACCAAACCAGTTAAAGGAATAGATATTTATTTAGAGGGTTCTGTCCAAGTGAGGGGCCCTGAAGTTTAAACTTTATTATCATTATGCTAAATTAACCTCTACTCCTACGGTAATTATTATCTGATTTACTATACCAGAGGTGTCCAATCCTTTGGCATGTCTGGGCCATCCTGGAAGAAGAGTTGTCTTGGGTCACACATTAAATACACAAACACTAATGATCACAAAAAAATCTTATAATGTTTTACGTACATCTCTGAGTTTGTGTTGGGCCATATCCATAGCCATTCTGGGCTGCGTGTGGCCTGCAGGCCACAGCTTGGACACCCCTGACAGTGTACACCATTCATCTGGCACTTAATAATACAGTGTCTAATCTTGCAATTTAACTCCCCATGCTTGGAATTGAAATTCCAGAAAATTTTTTTTTCAAATTTTGCTGTCTTCTATTATACCTTTTTTGGGGTCCCCTGCTCTGCCTTGCTTACCCTGAATATCTGTGCTCAGTGTGGGTGCTCAACAGGTATTTATGGAGTAACTTTGTGAATAACAGTGAATGAATAATTACTTCCTCTGAAATGCATCCTTTCTTTTGAAATGGGTATATAAGAAATAACCATGCAGAATGTTCCTAAAGATGTTTTAAACCTAGTTAACAAATTGGGTATGACTGAATCATTGAGACTCAATGACCTTAATTGAATAATTTATTAATGTAAGGAGTATTACTACTTTCGAAATAGGTTACTTGTCAATACAGTTAACTAATGCTGAAGCTCTCTTAGAGGGTAATTGAATTAATTCCACAGAGTAACTCTACATAAACTCCATCTTCTTCCCCAGTCCAAGTAAATGCCAAGTTCATATCATCTTTGTCCACCATCAGTGTGATAATCACAGCAGTTGTGTTATTACTGACAAAAGTTCACATCATTGGTTTTTGTCTCAGATGTAATGTAGTTGTGGGTTCACTTCTCTAGCCTTTCTAATCTGCCCTTGCCTTTTCCTTATTAAAGAATTACCCATGCAGAAAATTAAAAAGAAAGCAAAACTGATACAGAATCGCAACTCGCAAGCACTGCCATAATTTGCAATTTTCATAACCATTAACAGCTCGCTCCCTATGGACTTAGCATAGATGGGATAGGATGTTGGTTTTGCAGGAGCTCCAGCTAAATCCTGTCCTCCCACCCAAAAAAGATGTAATAAAAGCAAGTAAGGAAAATGACATTGGGACAACCTTGGGTTAATCTTACTTTATTATTTTTTCAAGAAAATGGTTAACAAATGTTGGCCTTTTTTTCCTAATAGTAGAACAGATCACTTCCAACCATGATGCATTCTTTGACAAAAACAGAAAAAAATACAAACTTGGAATTGTTACTTCTTTGCCATAAACTTGTTGGCAATCACTGTCTTTTTATTATCATTGCCCAACTAAGTTCCATTAGCATTTAAAACTACACAAAGGAAGGGAACAATAATGAGTATGAAAATACTACAGATGGGGACAGTGACCTTATGTTGGTAGGCATTCAATTGTCTAATTGGAGCACAAAAAACATTACCCACAAGTTTCCAGGGATACGATTATGGGCCCTGACTTCTGCTATCAACTTAGGGATAGTGGCTAGATTGATGGTCTGCAGCTGTTACTTGTAAATCAATCCAGTCCCGACACCTTACTTGCCATATTTCTGAATAGAGACAGAGTGACTAAATGCTGTTTATTAACCAAATGAGGAATAAAATTGGCTGATATATTTTATATCTCTTTCTGTTTTGTGACTATAATGATTACCCATGGCCTGAGATCAAACAGAAATCAAAGTAAAATGTGAGTGAAGAAAAATTAGTCATTAGAGGCAGATCTATAAAGGTGCCAAAATGGAGTTAACGCACTTATGAGACAACAGAGAATTTGTATCGGCATTCAAGGCATGGACTGTGGAGCCAGGCTGCCTGGGTGTGGATTCTGGCTCCGCAATCACTGTCCCTGTGACACTTGGCAAGTTTCTCAGTCTTCATCTTCCTAAGCCCCCCTTTCTACTGGCTGTAAAGTGATTGGAATAAGGCCTGGCATGTAGTTAATTGCAGTATAAGATCCTATAACAATATTTTCATATAAAATAGAGGAAAGGGGAATTGTAGAATGTTTCTAGGCACATTGTGTTTCCATTTGTGAACTCTACCTTGGACTTGTGAAAAAAGTGTCAACACGGACTATAGAAAAGAGGAAGAAATTTAACATATAATCAGAATAAAGGGGATGAGTAAGCTTTAGGTCCAGTGGGGTCTAGATGCCACCATGCCTGTGACATTTTCATTGTGGGAGCCACCATGATGCATAAATGCATATGATTTGCTAGCATGTCAGTTTTAGAAAGCTTTCTGGATTCTCCTCTGGTTTACATCTGTGACAGCCACACATACCTGACGTGGGAGGATTTAATACTCAGAGATGCTGAGCCCTTGATAATGCCTATATTAATTTACTTTTGCTAATATGTAGAATGGACCATAGATGTTGTCCTACCCCTCTCTTTTCAACTCCACTGAGATCAAATGCCTTTAAAAATTGGCTAGATGATGATAGACAAATGCCTCAATAATTTTGTATTCAAAGAAGGCAAATCTTTAAAAGCCATATCATAAGACCAAAAAGAAAAAAACCCAATAACAATAAGCAAACAAGCAAAAGTTCTATCTCTATGCTGCCATATACATACACATTAATAACATTAATAGTCATTTCATATGTTTTGTTTTGTTCTGAATTTGAACATATAGATAGGATAGATAAATATATCAATCTAAAGAAGAATATGTTGCATATTTCTAAATATGTATGGACATAGGGACAAAAAAATGTGGTTTAAGGTTCTCCTTGTAATTTTACACTCAGAAAAATCTAACTACAAAAATTCTGTTTTTATATCAATTTGAGGAGAATTGATAGGTTTACTATGTTGAATCTTCCCATCCATTAACACGGTATGACCCCACTGATTATATCTGAATCTTTTTAAAAATTTTTTATCACCATTGTTCAGTTTTTAGCATACAAGCCTTGTATATATTTTGTTAGATTCCTAAGTATTTTTGGGTATCTGTAATATTGTAATTTTAAGTCCAGTGTGTGTGTGTATATGCAAATACAATCGATTTGTGTATTTTTAACTTATGTCCTGAGACTTTGCTGGATGCATTCAATGGTTCTGGGGGTTTTTGTAGGTTTCTTGAGGTTTTCTATGGTTATAATAATGTCATATGGAAATAAGGATAGCCTTATTTCTTCTTTTCTGATCTGTATGCTTTCATTTCCTTTTCTTGTTATATTGCACTGGCTGAAACTTTCAGGATGGTGTTGAGTAAGAGTGATAAGGGTGGGGATCCTTGCCTTATTCCTGACTTTGTGGGAAACTGTGTCTGTCACCATTAAGCATAGTGTTAGCTGTAGGTTTCTGCAGGGCTCTTTATCATGATAAGGGAGTTATCTTCTCTTCCTCTTTTTTTGAGAATTTAAATCATAAATGTGTGTTGAATTTCTTCAAAGGCTTTTTCTGCATTAATTGATTTAATTATGTGGTTTTAATTTCTTTAGCCTGTTAAGGTGGTAGACCACATTGATTTATTTTCAAATATTGAACCCAAGCTCTCTATCCCTGGAATAAACCCACTTAGTGATGTTGTGGATATATTTTTTACATATTGCTGAATTCCCTTGCTAACATTCTGTTAAGGATTTTTGCCTCCGTGTTAATGAGGGAGATTGATATATTATTCTTTTTTGTTTTGGTTTGGTTTTGTGCTGTTTTTAACTAGGCTAGGCAATACTAACCTCAAAAAATGAAGCGGAAAATGTTCCATTCTTTTCTATTTTATGAAAGAGATTGTGAGCAATTAAGTTTTCTTTAAACAGTTGGTAGAATTTTCTTAGTGAAACCACCTAAACCTGGACATTTTGAGGAAGAAAGTTTTTTTAGTTATTAATTCACTTTTCTGAATAGATATAGTATAATTCAAATTGTCTATTTCCTACTGCATACATTATAACAGTTTGTGTTTTTTGAGAAATTACTCCATGTCATCTGAGGTCTTCTTTTTTTTTAAAGATTTTATTTATTTATCTTTAGAGTGGAAGGGAAGGAGAGAAGGAGAGAAATATCAGTGTATGGTTGCCTCTAGTGCGTCCCCTGCTGGGAACTGGCCTGCAACCCAGGCATGTGCCCTGACTGGGAATCGAATCTCGATCTTTTGGTTCATAGGCCCGCACTCAGTCCACTAAACTACACCAGCCAGGTGAGGTCTTCTTAAACGTGTGTGTGTGTAGAGTTGTTTTTGGCATTTTCTTACTACCCTTTCAATGTCTGTAGGTTCTGTAGGGATATTCCCTGTTTCTGATATTAGTAATTTGTGTCTTTTCTCTTTTTTATTTTTTGTCATTTTTGCTAGAGGTTTATTAATTTTGTTATAATTTCAAAGAACCCAGTATTTCAGCTATTTCTACAACTCACATTGTTGTATTTTCATTAAGTTTAATGTTTTGTTCTTTTAAAAAATTCTTTGAGGCTAAATAATCTATATATTATTTAGAAGTGTGCTGTTTAGCTCCCAATTGTTTGAAGATTTTTCTCTTATCTTCCTGTTATTTATATTTAGTGTGATTCTTTGGGGTCAGAGAATACACTCTGTATTGTTTCAATTATTTTAAAGTGGTTGAAGTTTATTTTATACCCCTGGATATAGTCTGTCTTTGTATATTTTCTGAAGAAACTTGAAAAGCTTCTGTATACATGTGATTGGATCCTGTTTGTTGGTGCTGCTGTTTTTTTCTATATCCTTGCTGATTTTCCATGTAGTATCAATTACTGAGAGAATGGTGTTGAAGTCTCCATAAGTCTTTGGATTTGCCTTTTTAAATATATCACAATTTGCTTCACATTTTTGTACTTTTTGCAGTTGTGTTTTTGGTGAATACACATTTGGGCTATATCTTATTGATAGACTGACCTTTATATAATTTTAAAATGTCACTCGATGTCTCCAGTAATTTTCTTTGCAGTCTAAGTTATCTGATATTAAAATAGCCACTTCTGCTTCTTTTTGATTAATATTTGTGTAATATATCTTTCTTCTTTTTAATCTTTCTATGTTGTTATATTTGAAGTTAATTTATTATAGACAGCCTATAATGGGTCATGTTTTTAATTCATTTTGCTAATCTCTGCATTTTAATTGGTGGACCTAGGCTGTTTACAGTACATGTAATTAGAGACATGTTGGGGCCCAAGGCAGAGGGTTTTGTTGTTATTGTTATTGTCTTCTACTTGTTCTCTGTTTTTTTTCTTTCTCACTTTTCTTGCCCTCCGGTGGGCTATTTGCATATCTTTTAGAATGACTTCTTTATTAATCTACAGTGATTTGAGTGTGTTTGTGTAGCTTTTTTAGTTACCCTATGTGTCACATTATATATATACACTCGGTCTGCTGGTGCCATTTCCCTAGCCTGAGTGAAGTACAGAAAACTTATATCCCTTTGTCATATAATTTATCATATAATTTCCTTGTTTTAAAGATTTTATTTATTTAGTTTACAGAAGGGTGGGGAAGGAGAAAAAGAGGGAGAGAAACATCAATGTGTGGTTGCCTCTCGCATGCCCCCTACTGGGGACCTGGCTCATCAATGTGTGGTTGCCTCTCGCATGCCCCCTACTGGGGACCTGGCTCACAACCCAGGCATGTGCCCCAGGCTGGGAGTCAAACCAGTGACCCTTTGATTCACAGGTCGGCACTCAATCCACTGAGCCACACCAGCCAGGGCTATCGTATAATTTTCTTACCAGCACAATGGGCACAGGGAGCACATTCTTGTTATCCCTGGGGGTTGGAAGTTCTGGCCCCACTTGGTTCCTCTGATACTGCCCCAACATTGTCGGCTGGGCCAGGTTACTACTGCTATAGGGGTAAAAGTCCACAATTCCTACAGGTACCGCAGAGGGAGCCTCAGTACTGCCTGGCTCAAAGGAGAGTCTCAGCTTCTTCCTCAGCCTTCTCTGATACCACCCTGGTGGAAGTGACTTGTTAAAGCCTGGAGAGGGTGGCCATGTAAGGTCCCTGCTCAGTCTTTGCTGATGAGGGTAGTGGTGAGCCCGCAGTTCTCACCCTGGTGTTTGTTGCTGTCGTATGCCTATTGTTCGAAAGCTTTTGTCTTTCCAGACTGTCTCTTTCCTGGTTCTTTTGATAGAAAGAGCAGACCTTGGTAGCAGTGATGGTGGGGAGTTGGTGTGTACCCATTAATGTTTCTGGGTTTCTGGCTCTTTAAATCCTAGATCTGGGATATATGAAGCACAAGGTTAACCTGGAGAACTTACTGTTGTGTCGTTTCTTAGGTCCTGAGCTTTCTGGCTAGTTTACCTTTTTCCCTCTGTTTTTAAAAATCTTATATTTGTTTTATCTATAATATTAAGGATTTTTGTTATACCTAATGAAAAGGATAGAGAAGCATAATGTGTACTGCATCTTCCCAAAAAGAGAAGTTGATATAATTCATTTTTTCATCAACATTTAGAATTTCTCTCACGAGAGAACAGAACAGATTTTTTTCCCAATCAGGTTCACTGTCATTACTTTCTCTCTCCACTGGCACTCAAGATGGCTCTGGTTTGTATTCATTTTTTTATCATGTTAGATTCTGAATGTTGTAATAAAGTAGAAGACTGTTCAATATGTTTCCAAGAGAACTGTCTCCTGTAATTTAAATTAAAAAATGCTTTACAATGTTGATAACTTTCAATTGGTATGCTAAGCTTATAAGTTGTTATTCAACACAGGAAAGATATGTAGGAAGAATACTGGGATAATTTAGAGAAAAAAATACAAACACAGCTTGAGGCCTAAATATCGGTGTAGATTCAATTGGTTCTATCATCATGCTCAATGAACAAGTTTATACTTTTGGACTAAATCTATAATATTCATATCAATGCTTTAAATTATTGCTTTAAAGTGAAGTTTAATTTAAATCTCTTGAAAATGAGAGATCATGTTTTTACGTGATTTCACTCTCTCTTATTTAGCAATTGAGATAGTCTGGGATTGGGTTGTGCAAGGGAGAGGTTTATCCATAAACCACAGCATCAGCACCCCAGAGGCAGTTATTAGAAATGCAAATTTGTGGGCTCTACTTCACCTTAATGAATCAAAATTTCTGTAGGTGGGGTTCAGGAGTTTGTATTTTTTAAATATTCCCAGGATCTACACACGATTATTCTGTACTCCTTTGACAAGGTCAGTAGGAGTTCTTTGGGCTCCAAAGCCTCATTGCTCATTCCAGCTCAACCACATCTTAGCTGTGTCCCCATATTCACTAGTTGCCTCAATGTTCTTCCCTATAAAATAGATGAGTATTAAAATATACCTTTAAAGATTGTTTTGAAAATTAATAAATGAATAGATAAAAGTACTTGCAGTAGTGTCCAACACCTACTTAACACTTTATAAAGGTTAGCTATTCTTATGAAATGTATAGTGTGATCATGACAGTGAAAATTAGAACTTTTACTGATTTTTTCTCTTTGATATTTTCACTTTTACTAGAATTCATGTGATATGAAAATATCTGACATATTACTTTAAGTCAGTTGCCAAGAGTATGTTTTGCTAGCCACGGAATATGAGGCTATTACATGTTAATTTTATATTCTATGGCATGAGAGATTTTGATGCATACAACAGCACACATGGGGACATGCATGTGCATGCACACAAATGCACACATTATTTTGCCTAACTCATATTTGCAGGGGACAATCCATGGATCACCATCAGTTGGAGCACTGGGATTGTATCATAACTGCTCCTTTGCTCCTGTGGCTCCTGGGACCTATTTTCCACATTCCCCTGCCCAGGTAATAGTTCTAGCAAACCACCCTGAATCCATCATTCTGCCTTACCTCCTGTTGTTGCCTTCTAGAGCCTCTGAACTTAAAGTCTGCTTCCTCCTAACTTCCTGAAACACACACTCTACTATTCCACTGTAGCAATGTCCCTGTTGATACCATCCAAACTATAAGCCTCAGGACTTGCTGTTGTATCCCCACCTTATGCTCATCTTACTGCCTGCAACATGGATTTGGTGGAAGGACAGATTTGGTGCACAGTCTGTACCTTGGTTTTCATATTTACTTTGATATGTAAATATCTTGTCTCATCATCAATTTAACTGTTATTTTTAAGGCAGAGAAACGTGTATGTCCTTTATCTGTTTATACATTTAGCCTTTGGTTGTTCATATCTCCCATAAAATAATTTTAACTTTGTAAAATTTTGATAATTTTTTTGTTATTTTTTATATTTTTATTGTTGTTCAAGTACAGTTGTTTCCATTATTCCCCCCACTCCATCCCACCCCAGCCTAGCCATCCCCACCTCCCACCCCTGATCCCACCTTCCTTGGTTTTGCCTATGTGTCCTCTATAGATTTTCCTCAAAACACTTCCCCTTCTTTCCTCTGTTATCCCTCTCCCACCTCCCATCTGGTCACTGTCAGTTTGTTCCTTATTCTGTGTCTCTGGTTCTATTTTTCTCACTTGTTTGTTATGTTGATTAGGTTCCACTTATAGGTGAGATCATATGGTATTTGTTTTTCACCACCTGGCTTATTTCACTTAGCATGATGCTCTCCAGTTACATCCATGTTGTTGAAAATGGTAGGAGCTCCTTCTTTCTTTCTCTGCATAGTATTCCATTATGTAAATTGTACCATAGTTTTCTGATCCACTCATTTACTGATGGACACTTAGGTTGCTTTTGGCACTTAGCTATTGTAAATTGTGCTGCTATGAACATTGGGCTGCATAGGTTCTTTCGGATTGGTGTTTTAGGGTTCTTAGGTTATAATCCCAGCAGTGGAATGTTTTTTATTTTGTGAATTATTTTTATGGGCACTCTTCTACTAATAATATCATTGCTTGAGCTCTTTCTTTACATGGGACACAGTGCTTTATATAATCTGACTCATGTAATTTCCATACCCCATAAGATAGGTACCATTATCATCCCTTTTTTCCAGAGGATAAAACTGATGCTAGTAACTTTTCAAGGTCACTCTGATAGTACATGTTGGTGAGTGGTTTGTAACTCATGCTGACTTCAAGAGCCTTCTTTCTCAGAAGTTTACCTTGTTTTGTGACCTTTTACTTAATATTGCCAAAGACAGTACAATTCATAGAGGCTAAGTAAACTTGACCTATAGGAACTATGTAGGTTCTCCAGTTTTAATTTTGTTATATTTTTTAAATTATACCACTGTGCAAGTAAATATTTGTCATGGAAATAAAGACTTGGGAGGACTTCTTGAATTGATTAAATATTTTTTCCCCTCTGATGTCTGAGATCTTACCACAGAAATGTAAATATCTTGTTGAATGAATTAAAGAAAGAGACGGTGAGAAAAAGAGATGGGTAAATGGAGGTGCAGATCGGTAAATGGAGGTGGAAGAAGGCACATTTTGTAATAAGATTGGGTATTTGTCATTTGCACCAGTGTTCTGTTTTTTGAATTAAGTTAAATTAAATTTCTAAATTAAATCTCTTAGGGTGACATTGGCTAATAAGATCATATAGGTTTTAGGTATAGAGTTCTATGATACGTGATCTGTGTATTGCGTTATGTGCTCACTACTCAAAGTCAAATCATCTTCTGTCACCATATGTATTTCTGATTTGCTAACTGAAATATAAATCTCCTCATGCTTATTGTCAGCATTCCATTGTAAATGAAGGAGCTTTACAACAGGTTTTATTTACCCCTCATTTTTTAACATAGAGAAATAAGAAGAAAACGAAATAACACCAAAAGCCATACCTGTGGTCATGGCAATTATCAACCACTAAATCTAGCTTCAAATTCTATTAAAGTAATGGGACCAAAATAGATAGGAAAAAATCTTTATATATCCAGGGAATAACAGGACATTAGCAATAAACAACTTGCTTTATAAAGTACAAATTGTGCTAGATGGGTTTGGTCACACTTTTCCAATTGAATTAATGAGTTAGTGAATGAAGAGAAAAAAGTAAGTATAATGTATTTGACATGTGAGCTAGAAACACATATCTCCATTTCTCTGTACTTAAAGTTCAACCCAAGGAGGAAGAAGTTAAGGAAAACCCAGCCAAATGAGGTATGGAGATTATTGATTTGTTACTGAAATAATGAGGCGAGAAGCCAGAAGGCGAGAAATCAGAACCCTGTCTAATTGGTTACTGCATTGCTGAATCTTGTCAAACCATTTGTTAGACCTCTAGCTCTATTCTAGTTTTTGCTGCAACTCAAACGTAGGTGTCATAATTTTCTACCATCTTCTACATATCAAGCAGTCTTATGGTCTATTTGTTTTCATCAAGTCTAGGTACCTGGATTGTTGTTACCTGGCAGCTACCCAAATCATGGCGGTCACTTTAATTTGTACTCTTCTGCACTCTGGGACCACTCTCTTACACGCAGGAAGCTTGTTTGCCAGGTACTAGAATTTTGAGTCAAGAAGTTATCTCATCTTCCTTCTCAATTTGCAAGAGTTAAGGGTCTTTATCATTGTCCTTTCTTCTTCCAGAGAAGTATCATCTCTCAAGAGTGTTGAACTCAAGGGCTCTTTTCAAGCAGGTTGGCAGTTCTGTCCTTTTGTATTTTTTCCTTACAGTCCTCCTGGTTAGAGGAAGAACCTCTTGGCAGCCCCTTGACTTACCTGATAGGCAAGTAGTCATCTCACTCTCTTTCAAAGGAACTGACACCCCCCTTCATTTCTAGTCATAGCCACTTTGCTGCAAAGCAGAGCACTGTGCTTCAGCATTTTCTTTCTCTTGAAAACTCTTACTGTGTGTTTAAAAAAATCTGTGAAAAGAGCCACGGATATCAGGCCACATTCTAGAGCCAGCTATTTCAAAATAAGATCCATTTGGAAGCCATGAATTCAATTGTTTGACTAGTTATGCTTTTCACAAAAGACTTTAGCATTATAAACTTTCTTTGTTAATTTTTTTCTTTTTGAAATGAAGAATTGATCTTTTACCCTTATGTGCAAACAGATCTTCTCCCTGATGATGGTTAAGAGGGTTGTGATAAGGGAAAGAAATGATATATCTATATATATATATATATATATATATATATATATATATATATATATATGTATTTTGCCATGTATAATGCTCAGCCACATTTTTGGCCCAAACTTTCAGGAAACAAAAACCTCATTTAAATTAAAAAATCCAATTATTTATTTATTTATATTTAGAAGCAAAACCAATTATTGTATTCCAGGGTATTATTTTGCATATAGATATCATTACTGCTTTCTAGAGTTACACTTTTAACACATTAGCCTAAATAAAAGAATTGAAAACATGTAGGTATGGAATTAGTACTACCCATATGTAGTGGGTAGTACTTATTTTTCCATTAAAAATTTGGGCAAAAAAAGTGTGCCTTATCCATTGCAAAATATGGTAAATTCTTACCTGCTTCTCATATAATCCATTTTTCTCCCTCTGAATCTTTCCCACCCCAAGATACAATTCTTCGTGTTCACTTTTGTCTTTGGGCATTGTGCTTGGAATTCTGGCCATTCTTTTCCACACTCAGGTTGAAGAAACTGAGGACAAGCAGGTGCCATGGTTCTTTCCCTGTCGCAGTACCTGAGAATCCTTGTTCATGGACATGGGTGTGAAAAAGACTTTCCTATGATGTGGATAAATAGAGAAAATGAGATTTTTATTTTTTTAAATTCTCAATTGGCTTTTTATGTGAGCTAACTGAATCATGGAAGATAGTTACAAAGAAACTTACATTTGTTTATTATTAGCTATGTACAAAAATTGTTCTAGGTGATTTACCAGACACTTCGCCTCCTTTCTTTCATCTTTCTAGTAAAGCTACAGGATATTTCCATGTTACAGATGAGAATATCAGGTTACTTGTCCTTTTTAACTGGAGAGTTTAGGTCACTGGTCCGAGATCACAGAGATCATGGGAAATAGAACAAAGTGGAAAAACCCGAGCTGTCCATTTTCTAGTGCGAAGTGTGCTCTTGGCCGACCTTTCCAGCACTGGTCCTGGCAGCACCTGTTCTAATCTGCTCAGGCCCCTTCTTTTATAGACCTATCCCTGCCCCCAGGTTCCATTTTTGCTGTCCACTCTCCTCCATATACTTACAATATTTATTGAGAGCTTTGAAAAAGTATTTAGTGAAGGATTCCTTAATTTCAGGAAAATGTGCAAATTGTGTGTGTAGCAGATGCATTTTTATGAAGTAAAGATACCCATATCGGGTTACACCCCAGATCAGAAATTAGAGCATTATTTCTACCAGATGGTGTCCTTCCTCATGTTCCTTTCCAGTAAGGGACCCCAAAGGTAATCACTATCCTGACTTCCAGCAACATAGATTAATTTACCTGTTTTTGATCTTAAGATAAATAGAACTATAAAGAATGTACCCCTTTGTGATTGGCTTTTGTTCTATATTATTTTCATGAAATTCATACAGGTTCTCCCATTAAGCATCAGTCCATTCGTTTTCATTCTGTATAATATTCCATTATATACTATATGCATTCTGTACTCTTGATGGACATTTCCTCTCTTTCTAGTTGTTTGGCTATTGCAAGTAATGCCACTCAAAAATTTTTTAAAAATATTTATTTATTTTTAGAGAGAGGGGAAGGGAAGAGTGGAAGAGAAACATCAATGTGTGGTTGCCTCTCATGTGTCTCCTACTGGGGACCTGGCCTGCAACCCAGGCATGTGCCCTGACTGGGAATCAAACCATTGACCTTTTACTTCACAGGCCTGTGCTCAATGCACTGAGCCACACCAGCCAGGGCTGCCACTCAACATTTTTTAACACGTGTCTCTTTATACACATGCATATACATTTCTGTTGGTTGTACACCTAGGAGTGGAGTTGCTGGGTTATATGGATATGCATATTTAGCAATGGTAAATGTTGTCAAACAATATTTCACATTGGTTTTACACCAGCAGTGTATGAGAGTTCCAGTCCTTCAGCATTCTTGACAGCACTTGGTATTGTCAGTCTTTTTAAATGCAGCAACTTAGTTGATGTGTTTAGATATATCATCATGGTTTTAATTTGCCTTTTCCTGATGACTCGAGATTAACTGCCATCTTGAATGCTTATTAAACTGATAATCTTTTGGTGTCATAGCTTTCACATCTCTAGGAGCTCTGGACTGTCCTACAGAATATAAGCTTGGCCGGTAGCTTTGTAGCCCAAAGCACCTCAGATGTATAAAAGAGTGGCTCCCATTCACCCTTCCCCTGGGCTTTTGGTCACATGCAAGCTCACACTCAAGCCCGGTCAGTGGCCTGAGGCCCTTTAGCGATTACTTTCTGACCACCAGCTCATGCCAAGTTCCACTCTTCCAGAATGGTTGCTCCTCTGCTCTGTTTACTCTCTACTTGGTAAATAAAGGTGTTGAATGCATAGCTTTTCTTGAGCTGAAGTAAGGAAGCTTACCTGCTCTGTGCTGAGGTCCAGCCCCATGAAAGGTCTCTGGTGCCCATTCTTCTCTCCTATTCTTTGCTTTGATTTGTGGCTCTTAGGACTGTGAGTTTCTTGTTTGCCCAAGATTGTTCTGCCTGCAGGCTGCCTCTGAACATTCTTCATCCATTCACTGCTGAAGTGAGGGAAAATTGGCACCAGGTGTCTGCTCCTGTAGTGAATGTGTTTTGAGAGGGAGAGAGTAGTTTTAAAAATGATATCCATTCAATAGAAACTGGGATACCATCTCCACTTCTTTGAAGCCATTAACTTTTAACTTATCTTGAACAAAGAGAAAAGCCAAAGGACAGTTCTTTTGCCCAAATGTATCAATTCAGAAAAAATAATTAGCCTTTGTTTATGCTCAGTAATTTAATGTCAAGCAAAATCATTACTTGTAAAATCAATAGCCTTGCTATCATGGGAAACTGATTTAAAATAATGTCTGTCCTGCATAAAAGTATTTCTACAGCAGGATAATGGATCAGATGTGGAAGCCATTGTGTTTTGCTTTGATGAATAAAAAAACATAGAGTATGCTGTTAAAAATGTCAAACATAAAATCACAGTTTGCCTTCAGGATTTTCTATAATTGTCTTTATCAATCTAATTCTTTGAGTCTCTGCTATTAGCCAGCGAAACATGCTCTGCCCCCATATTACTCACTGAACTGTCTTGCATTAAAATATTTTTTGTTTTCACTGTAAAAATAGAAACAACCAACTAATCAACTAAATGAGCATACAAAAGAGGACCCTCGGAAATGGATGTAGAGTAACTGAGAGGCTATAGTTTCGTACGGTCTGGCCTAGTCACAGGATTTCTCTGTGCTTTCTCAATGCCTGATGTGGTACAATATGGGTTTCACTGACTTCAGATGTCTTGGAAATGAACTGCCAATAAGGTTACTTTAGGTTATGTTAACAGAATGTAAGAGTTGGCTTTTTAAAAAACTATTATTTTAAATTTAAAATTATAGTTCACATACAATATTACATTAATTTTAGGTGTGCAACACAGTGTTTAGATATTCATATACCTTCCAAGTGATAACCCTGATAAACTTGCTCATTTGTCACTAAACATAGTAATTATATTATTGACTGTATCTCCTGTGCTGTACTTTATATTCCCATGACCACTTTTATAATTGGAAGTTTGTACTTATGAATCCCCTTCTCCTTTTTAAAAATATTTTATTTTATTTATGTTTATACAGTGGGAAAGGTAGAGAGAGAGACAGGGAGAGAAAAATCAATGTGTGGTTGCCTCTCATGCGCCTTCTACCAGGGACCTGGCCCACAACCCATGTGTGTGCCCTGACTAGGAATTGAACCAGTGACCTTTTGGTTTGCAGGCTGGTGCTCAATCCACTGAGCTACATCAGCCAGTGTCCCGTTACCATTTTTTCCTATCCTCCCACTCCCTGTTATATAAGCAACTGTAAGTTTGTTCTCTATCTATGAGTTTATTTCTGTTTTTTTTGTTTTGCTAATATCCCATGTATAAGTAAAATCATATGGTATTTGTCTTATTCTATCTGACCTATTTTAACATAATAACCTATAGGTCTAGCCACATTGTTGCAAATGACAACGTTCTATTTTTATGGCTGAGTAATATTCCATTGTGTATAAGTACTTCATCCTCTTTATCCATTTGTCTATTGATAGACATCTAGGTTGCTTCTGTATCTTGGCTATTGTAAATCATGCTGCAATGAAAATAGTAGTGTATATATCTTTTTGCATTAGTGTTCTTGATTTCTTTGGATAAATACCCAGGAGTGGAATTGCTGAGCCATATGATAGTTCTACTTACAACTTTTGAGGAATCTCCATACTATTTTCTGTAGTGGCTGTATCAGTTTATAATCCCAACCAACAGGACACAGGAATTCCTTTTTCCCCACATTCTTGCCAACACTTAACTTTTGTTGTTGTTTTGGTAATAGTCATCTTAACAGGTAGGAGGTGACATCTCACTGTGGTTTTGATAAGCATTTCCCTGATGATTAGTGATATTGAGCATCTTTTCACGAATCTGTTAACCATCTGCATGTCTTCTTTGAAAAAAATATCTATTAATTTTTCCAAAAATATCTCTGCCCATTTTGGATTAGATTGTTTTTTTGATGTTGAGTTGCACAAAATTAGAAATTCCATGCAATTGAGTTGCATGAAATTCAAAATTTCAGAATTTTGCAAGAATATGCCAAATTCTTTATATATTTTGGACATTAACCCCAATTGGATAGATCATTTGCAAATATTTTCTCCCATTCAGTAACTTGCCTTTTTGTTTTGTTGATGATTTTCTACACAATGCAAAAGCTTTTTAGTTTGATGTAGTCTTATTTTTGCTTTTGTTGGCTTTGACCTAGGAGACATATTAAAAATAATATTACTAAGACCAATATCAAAGCATTTATTGCTTATTTGTTCTCCTAGGAGTTTTATAGTTTCAAGTTTTTAAGTCTTTAATCCATTTTGAGTTTATTTTTGCATATGTTGTAAGAAAGTAGACTAGCGTTTTATTATTTTGCATGTGTCTGTCCAGTTTTCCTAGTGAAGGGACTGTCTTCACCTGACTGTATATTCTTTGTTCTTTTTTCATAGATTAGTTTGCCATATAGTTGGAGCGTATGCCTGTGTTCTCTATTTTGTTCCATCAATCTTTGTGTCTGTTTTTGTGCCAGGACCATATTGCTTTGTAGTATAGTTTGAAATCAGATAGCAGGATACCTCCAATTTTGTTCTTTTCCTTCAAGATTTCTTTGGCTATTTGAAGTCTTTTGTAGTTCCATGTAAATTTCAGGATTATATGTTCTCGTTCTGTGAAAAAAATGCCATTGAGTTTAATAGAAATTAAATTGAAACCCATTCACAGGACTGACAGACATATCTTTATTGCTACACAAAATACATAGAAAAATTAAGTTAATGGTGGCTGTGCTTTTAGTCCCAGATGGTGATATTTGTTTGAGCACCGTTTAACCAACTCATTACTAAAGGTTTGTATTCTTATCAAATATAGGCCTATATTCAAGAGCTCAGGGAAGAAGCATTTCTAGAAAAGATGTATACCAAAACAATGACTTTGGGGATGCAACATGCTCTATTTTTCCACTTTCATTTTGTATCCATGTAAACCTCGGTTTTCCAATAGCTTTCAAATCTGAAGTATAACTCGTTTCTAAGATCTCATGCCCTGATGACAGGTCAATCACTGTTGGCTGAAATAAGTACTGACAACACCTACATGGCCCCAGGAAGCTACACTGCAAAGAGAAAACCTATAACCTTGTCTGAAACTTCATGATACTCAATGCTCTGTTGGCTGTTTTCAATTATATAGTTCAGTCTGAGCCCAGAAAATTAATGAGATATGCATTTTTTGGAATGTCCAACTTTTTAATGTGATTCCTTGAATATGTGTACCATCTCCACTGTAACACACATTCTGTGTAGCAAACTGATGGGAATATCTATTTTAAAATCCCAGTTCCATTATTTATTTTCTTTGTGAATTTGACCTCCTCTTTCAAGGAGAAAAGCAGAGAAAATAACAAAGAAAATGCAGGAGGCATCAGGTCCTTGATTCCAGGGGTGCTGCAAGCTATTTGCTTATTAAATTTTTCTTGGAATCTGTGAGTCAGTAATTCTCCTTCTCTTTTATATAATACAAGTCGTGTTTCTGGTGCTTACAATGAATGACTCATATGAGTTATGTTTATTGATCAAAGTATATCTTTATATTTGCCTGTGTCCCTGATTTTCTTTTTGTGTTTCTATTATTATTTTGCTTTGTATTTTAATACTGTATATTATTTGTCACATAAGAGAAAAGATTGATGAGCTGAGTTTCCAAGTTTCTTTCTCATTCTTATATAACATGGTTTCCAAAGATCTTTAGACATGAGATCATATTTATGCAGCATTATTACTACCAAAAAATAATCATAGAAAATAACCCTAGAATTTATAAGGGTAAGTATAGAAAAACGGCCATAATGGTGAAGGGAGCTGTGATACTATTATTTGGGGAAATATTTTAAAAGGATATTTTTTCTTTTTTAAAAAATGTTTTCTCTCTCTTTTAAAAAATATTATTTATTTATTTTTACAGAGGGAAAGAAAGGGAGAGAAAGAAACATCAATGTGTGGTTGCCTCTCATGTGCCCTGTACTGGGGGCCTGGCCCACAACCCAGGCACTTGCCCTGACTGGGAATTGAACCAGTGACCCTTTTGTTTGCAGGCCCGCATTCAATCCACTGAGCCACACCAGCCAGGGCATGGATATATTTTCTCGTTTTGTATCACATAAAGATTATGGAAATACTTAGTATTGCAATGTGACTTATCACCATTGTCACTGTCATCATAAATAAGGGGTATATCTTAGACTGACAATTATCCCTCAGATTCTGTAAGGATTAGACTTTTTAGTTTGATAATTCTCAGAGCACTACTACAAAGCATCTTTTAAGATCTTTGCTTCATGTCTTCTTTCTAAAAGAAGTTCCCATCACATAGATTTGTTCAAAAAGAATTAGAAGATGAAGAAGATAGAGGGACTAATTGACAAGGACTGCTAATCAATCAGAGCATCAATCACTGGACAGCAATAATTCTACCTTGTGACTTCCATGGGCCCTTCTCTCCATAAGAATATATATTAAAATTTTATTTTAGAACACTATTAGTGAAAACACAAATAGATGAATATATGATAACATTTTTGTGACCTAAAAGTATATATAAATATATATTTTCTAATAACAAATATAAAAGCATTTTATCAGTCTCTAAAAGTACCATGGGTCCTTAGCACTTTGCCTACTCTGCCTAGTAGATAAATGGTCCCTGAACAGCACATCACCCCATTCACCCTCAGCCATTAGTCTATACTTAGGTTAGATTATTATACTATTAGATACTCTCTTAGATAATGGGGAGCAAAGCTCGGGAGGAATGAAATGCAGGACAGGTAAGTTGAATAGAGAGATAAAGACAAATAGAGCAAATGTACACAAAATCTAAATCCTGATCCTAGTGATCTCCAAGGTTATCAACAGAATCATATATGTAGGGAATTATTCCAACCTTAATAGCCCTTATGCTTTTGTTTATATAAGGAAGATAATTTGTGATAAAATATCTCTATCCATTTACTTCTTGCCTTATCTCAATGAAAGAAAATTACTCTCTATGCAATTGCACTTCTGAAAGAAAATGACTATTTTTGCCTTTTTCTGTTTGTCCCACATACCTTTTAAGTTAACTAACTCTCTAAACTTTTGGCTTGCACATCTCTTAATTGATGGAAGGTCAAAGCCTAATAGGTCCGTGGAAACTCTGAAGCATGGTGCTCATTTCATTTGTAAAAATTTAAAAGTCATAGCCTTATTAAAAGTCCTTATCTTCCTTTCTGCTGAAAACAATGCCATATGTTAGAGGACTTCTTTGTTTTATTGGGCTAAGATTGATACACATGTGAATATATTATAGGTGAGTACAATCAGAACTGTGTCACAGAATGAAGACTTTTTATTCCGTACTCTGTGATAAAAAGACCCAAACTCCTATAATGTAAAGCATGTCTTTTGCCTTAAAATGAAAAGGATACCAACTTTCCATGTTTTGGGTTGTTGTTAATAGGATGGTGAAGTTTTGTGGCATTACGATCATCTTCTGTGTTCATATATGTGGGGTTTTGAAAACACATGGCATCTCTTTCTGTGGGTTATAGAAAGAAATGGTTTGGGTGAATTACTTCTGTGTAGACAAACGCCTGCCTTTTGTCATCTCATTCTTTGGGCAAGGAGAATAGGAGATAAAATGGAGATGAGGGTTCAGATGTTGGTAACGTATATTGACCAGGACGTGATTTTGAACAGTAATAACATGGTGCTTATTAACTCTAATAACAAGATAGTTCCTTTGCAACCTCAGCAGGTTGTATTTATATAGTGACAAAAGGACCATGTACATTTTAGGGATGATTGGTCCTCATGGGGTCTCTGAAACACTAGGGTTTGGTAATGCTTGCAGTGATTATGGAGCGAAGCTGCAGGTTTCCCCAAACCCAGAAAACAAAGCTTCCACTTAAACCTTAAGCGAAGTGCTTTGAACCAGCTTATTGAGGGCACACGGAAGCCCATGTAGCTTTAAGGGAATGCATCCTTAGGACAGAGAGGGACAGAGACCACATAGTCCACAGTGGTCAGTGTTGTCTGAGTGAGTCAGTTGGTCATGCATAGCAGCTGCCAGTCTTTTTGTACAGGCAACCTGACTTTCATAAGAAGCAGTGAGTTTCATCTTGTAAACTTTTTCTCTCATTTTTCTTCCTGACTGATGGCTTGTTTGCATGATCCTCATCCCAACAATCTGAATGATAGAGATGGTTTCCTGCATATTGTCTATGCTGGGATGAAAGTAAATAGAACCTTTGATTTTCTTAAATGAAATCCGCATGCAGAGATTTGCTCTCCAAATAAACACTAAGTGATTTATGCACTAATAGCACACAAGTTTCTGATGCTGTTTTAGGAAATTTGGAAGGATTTATGACTTTCCTGTATCTTTCTCTTGCCAAATTAGATATAGTTCATGATTTTATCATCACTTTTGACAAAATACCTTGAGATGAAGGTTGTAATAGAAAGTACTCTAAACACCAAATATTGGGTAATATCTGAGGCTGCTCAGAATGCTACAGGAAATCCCAATTCAGTTGACCTTCCCAAACTGAAAACCAGATCTTCAAAGCTTTATGTTATTCTTAAATCTTGTGTGTGCAAATAAAAGAAAATGTTGAACCATTTTCCACAATTTCACTAAATCACATTTTTTCATCAAATGAAGAATAAATTCCTCATTTACTGTATCATTTTACTTTTCATTCCATGACTCTTTTTCTTCTAAGCAACCAGATTTTGCAATCAGATGCCTACTCGCTGGGTGTTCACGAGCTGTGATGGATTACTTTTAATAGGTGCTATTTTCCTACTTCATTAACTGCTCCTTATCTGGTGACGTTTCTTTGGACAAGTTAGGAAAGAAACAATGGCTGAACCACTTACCCAAGTAGGCAGTGACACGGAGTGTGTTTTTAAAGAGTTGATTATGTACACACAAGGATGTGTTTATTTGGGGAGTATGTGTGAGTAAGAGCTTGAGTGTGTGTGAGTGCGTGTGCTTCTTTCAACTTAAAACCCCTTCTCCCTCCGCCTGGCCGACTGCCATCTCCATGCCAGTCTCCATGGCAACTTTCTTAAGGATAAAATAGCAGAAATGTGAGGAGGTCGCCTGCCCACAAACAAAGCTGCCCCGGCCCTGCCAGAGGCCTGACTAGACAGAATCCCAGAACATTCCACATTCCATGAGAGTTATGCAGGTTACTGCAGTTGACTCCATTTAAAGGTACAGTGCCTCCGGTCCTAGGAGGCAAGTTCAAGAATGTCTTCTGACTGGTATTCTCACATATTGGAATGTGAGTGCACAACCCTCAGGTCTCCACATTATTTTTCCCTTGCTGTCTGCTTTGAATAATTGAAGTATTTTATATTTAGCACCTATTTTTGAGTGATATTGGGAACTTTGCTTCGCAGAGATCATTACCTGATACAGTGCATTGAAAACTTGATCACTTACATTAAATATTGACTAAGTAATGCTTTTAATAGTTTGTCCTGACCTGCTTTCATGAAAAGAATATACTTGTTTGCTTTTTCATGAATCATAATGGATATAGGGAAATGTTTCCAAAAATTATAAAATTATTTGTTAAAAGATATTGCTGTGGATTGAACGTCTGTGTTCCTGGATTCATACACTGAAATCCTACCCCCCAGACAGGATGATATTAGTAGGTGGGGTTTTGGAGAGGTGCTGAGACATGAGTGTGGAATCCTCAGGAATGGAATTACTGTCTTCATAGTTGAAGATCCCCAGGGTCTTCAACTACATGAAGACACATCAAGAAAGTGCTGGCTAGGAACTGGGAAAAGAGCAGCGCTGAAAAAGTTACTGTATTTTGCCATGGATAATGCACACCAATGGTTTGTGCACATTATACACGGGATCGCTATCTATACCCATCAGTACACCCATGATATGTAATCATTATACCCAGGTATAATGTGCTTCCTAATTTTTCCCTCAATAAATTGGAGGGAAAAGTGTACATTATACACAACAATGTACAGTACTGTGCTGGCACCTGATCTTGGACTTTTGGCCTCCAGAACTGAGAGAAATATGTTTGGGTTGTTTATAAGCTATTCTGTCTGTGGTATTTAGTTCATGGACTAGGACAGATAAATCCATAGTGTATATCATTAGTTCTCAACCAGTGACAAGTTTTTCCCCCCAGGAGAGAGCAATATCTGGAAACATTTTTGGTTGTCACAACTGGGACCATGCCACTAACATCTAGTGATAAGGGTCCAGAGATGATCCTAAACATCCTGCAATGCACAGACCAGCTCCCATAACAAAGGTTACCGGTCCCTTATGGCAGTAGGGCAAAGGCTGAGAGCTCCCAGTATGTATGCACAGATGTAATAGGTGTGTGCTGTGTGTATATGTGCATACATGCACACCATCTTTAAAATAAAAACCTGGTGTGCAGCCTGCTCAGATAGCAATAAAATATGCCAAGACACCTTCTATCTAAGTTGTTTTTTGTTCTGTCTGCTCAGAATGGAAACTAGAATTCTCATATAACAATTGTCAATCTTGGGTCCACTGTTTAGATTTATCTTTACAATTTTTTTAGCACTCCTCTAACTGCAGTTGTTTTTTTAAGACCACAAAAGATTACCTGAGAATGCCAGACCTACCCTAGGGATTGGGAACTGGCTGGCTTGCTGTCTCTAAGAATGATTTCTATGCAATGAACTAAATAATATACCTAATGTTTGGACATTAACTACTAAGTCTTTTCCATTACGAATTAGTAAAATGTTTAGTAAGTATGGATAAGAGAAATATTTCTGACTTGCAGTGAGATTGCTCATTTCATCACCGAAGTTCTGCCAATGCTCCCTAGAGTGTTTGTCTTGTTTCCATCCAATACTATTCAACATAGTTTCCTAATGGCATTTTTTAAAAAAATACAGTTATGAAAAATTCTGAATTTCTGGGGATGCTGAACGCAAAGCTCACTTTAAAGATAATCCAAGGAAGCTTTGCTGGGTTAAATGGTGTTTCTCAAGGTGTGGCTACCTGAACTGGCAAAGCACCACAAACATTTGATTACTGGTCTGCAAGAATTCAGCAATAAAAATGGAAAATAACCTTTATAAACATTTATAGCAATTTGACACTGCACATCTCAGCACACAGTTTGGGTGTGGTCAAGTTCACATGTGCAGTTGCAGGGAGTCCCCCATTATGAACCAGTCAGTGGGATCACATGAACTCATGTGGTGAGATCACATACTGGTCTGTAATAAATTGGAAGTTAAAAAACAACTGACTTTACCACTGATAATATGAGAAACAGCATCACATCTTCTATTTTTTATTTCCTAGAAATGCTTTCTTGTTTTATTCATGCACAGGTCACTTCTGCTTATATCTGTACATGTCTGCGTATGTTACCCCTGTGTGTTGTTGCAATGTGGAGATTAGTTGGTTATTCTCCACAGGTTGCGTATGGATTTGGTGCAGCCTACAAAAATCTATTCTTCCATCAGTAAATGAGTGAATCAAAAAGCTGTGGTACATTTACATGGTGCAATACTATGTAGCAGAAAGAAAGAAGGAGCTCCTACCCTTTTCAACAGCATGGATGTAACTGGAGAGCATTATGCTAAGTGAAATAAGCCAGGCGGTGAAAGACAAATACCATATAATCTCATCTATAAGTGGAACCTAATCAACAAAACAAACAAGCAAGCAAAATATAACCAGAGACATGGAAATAAAGAACAAACTGACAGTAACAGAGGGGAGGAGAGAGGGAGGAAAGGGGGGAAAAGAGGGAAGGGTTTTCCAGAACGTGCATAAAGTACAAAACCAAAGGGGGGTAGGATCAAGGGTGGGAAGTGGGGATAGCTGGGGAGGGGGAGTCATGGGGAGAAAATGGAGACAACTTTGCTTTAACAACAATAAAAAAAAGTTAAAAAACCCCTATTTTCCTGCTATAGCATGCTGTGGTGCCACTCGGGTCTCTTGGAGAGAAGTAAACATCATAGGTGTCAGTAAGGATATAAGAGATTACACTGCTGGAATCAGGTTTGCATCAGCAAAGGTTGATTTCTGGTTTACAGTGCCTGCCTTTCATAAGTAGCAAGGTCTTTATCATTGCTTTCATTGTCGTCACTTGGGAGCCCAGGTTGATGGTGTATCCACCAAGTTTAACATTGCTGACAACTGTCCAGGGACAAAGGAAGACTTTGGTTGCTCTTCCATCATGTAGTTAACCATGTGTCCTGGTGTTATGGCTAAGCACACACCTTTGCCTTTTGTGTCACTGGGTTTTACTCTTTACAATGTTACTTTGCCTTTTTACATTAGACAGAGGAAATATAGGGAAGCAAAAAGATAACAGAGTTTGGTTTTGGCTAGAATCTCAACTCTACAACTTGGTTGTGTCATAACCATACTAAATTATTTAATCACTTTAGAATGAGACAATAATACCCATTTCATGGGAGGTAATGAAGATTAAACAGAATAACTTTTATTAAAAAGCCTTGCATATTGCTTTTTAAATGCAGGCAAATGAAAATGTTTATTATTAGGCTACAATAGTTTCAGTTCAATTTCCAAAAAAGTCTTATTTTTGTCTAGAAAAGTCTAAATAATATTGAAATCAATTTAGGTAGCTATTAAACCATGATAGAGCCTTAAGCATCTTTGCAATATTGTCTATTGCTTTTGACCTAGCCAATACACCTTGAATTATTCTTTTTTAAAAAAGTTCTCTTTAAAAAGGAGAGAAACATTGATTTGTTATCCCACTTATTTATGCATTCACTAATTACTTCTTGTATATACTCTGACTGAGAATCTAACTTGCAGCCTTGGTTTTTTGGGACGACACTCTAACCAACTGAATGGCCTGGACTAGTCTTGAGTTGTTCTTTATGAAATCATGCTGGGTACTAATGTTTCTAGTCTTTCACACATTTCCCTGCTGTAGCATTCTGTGGTGCTAGTCTGTCATTAGTGTTCTAGATTACTGTGAAATATTGTTTCTAGGAAATAAAAAATGTGATATGATGGGTATTACTTCAAATCCCTGTTCAAGTTCAGTTGACTTTCAAGCTAATTAGTTACATACTTTCTTCTATTTAAAAGTTGATTATGTAGGTTCACTCTTTTTAAAAGAAAGACAATTTAATAGATTCAAACTAAAACCGATACTTAAAATCAATATACCAGAAGAGTATTTCTGCAAATAGATACTTTGATTATTAGAGAAAGTTTGCATTCTTGATGTGGAAAAAGATATCCTAATGTAGGAAAACATGTGTCAGTAACTCATTCCCAAATAGGGGTAACAGTAAGATTTTGTAGTCTTTTTTTCTGGCTCTGCCACCAACGGATAGTTTAAATGCCACTGATCAGTCTCTTGCTCTTTCTCTTTTTTCCTCCTTCTTCCCCCCCCCCCCCCCCCACCGCTCTGCCCACCTAGGCTCTGGACCATACTATTAGTTGAATGGTTTCAAAAACTAATGTCTTGCAGGTGTACTGGGGTTCCTGGGCTTAACTTCCAATTGAAGATTTATTATCATTGATTTTATCATGAACACTGTGGTATGTTGATACAAAAATACTGCCATATTTTTCTCCCATCTTTGTAACGGTATATTTATGGGGCTCTGCAGCTCCTCCCTTTAAGAGGCGGAGTCTATTTCCCCGCCCCTTCAATCTGGGCGGACTGTGAGACTTGCTTCTCTCAGCAGGTGTTGGTATGTGAATTCAGAGCCTTGGCTTTGAGAGGCCTTGCATGCGCTGTTTCCTCTTCTGGAACGCAGCCACTGCCATGGGAACGAGCCGGGCTAGCCTGCTGGAGGATGAGATACCGTGTGGAACAAAGCCAAGTCATCCCAGCTGAGGTCATTCCAGAGCAGCCAGAATCCCACAGATTTTAGCTGACTGCAGACCCAGGAGAGAGCCCATCAGAACTTCCCAGGTGACCCTAGAGTCAGGAGAAATGATCCATTGCAGTGTTTAAGTTGCCCAGTTTGGGGGTTTGTGTGCTGATGCTGCAGTTGTTCTGTGCACCTTAGATATTCATATTTATACTTCCCAGGCCCCAGTGGCAGAATGGAACACTAATGGGGGTAGTGGTGTATGAGCCCCATGTCTCAGAGGCTCCCTCAAAACAAGCATATTCTTTACTCACCAGGGGCTTCTCAGTTTACCACCACGGCATTACCTCCCTTTTTCTGATGTAACAAATAACTGCAAACTTAGTGGCTGAAAACAGCACAAATGTATCATCTTAATGTTCTAGACCTCAGAAGTACTAAAATCACCCATTTTTTGACATCTGGATTGACTGAAAACTTTCAAAATCATTAAGTCCTGCTTTTTGCTTTGTTTTTTTTCACTTAACAGGTTTTCCCCCATCAATTTCTCTCTTTACATTTACATTTCACAATAAACAGCAACAAAAACCACTTCATACCTTCAACACTTCCCTTGGAGACCTCCATAGCTAACTTCTCTGTTATCGCTTAGCAGTTCTGTTTTCATACATTCGTAGGACACGTTTCACCCAAGCTTTCTGCCTCTACATAATAAAAATCCCCTTTCTTCCGTTTCTAATAATGTTTTTGTTCTCATTTCCTTCTGAGCCCTGCTAACAATGCCTTTCAAGCCCACACTTCTATCAACTATCAGTTTATGACGATTGGAATATTATGTAAGACGATACAGGTTTTCTCCACTGTGCTGCTCATGTCCATCTAAGTCCTCACTAGCAGAGCTGTTACTATCCATATTTCTATGTACCATCTGGTTAAGGCCACCTAGGTGCTCCCTAGGACCATCCACATTTTTCCAGCCTCTGCCTGTTGCTGAATCCCAAAGCCATTTCCACATTTTCAGTTGCTGTGGGTGGCAGCAGCCCACTTCCAGTGTCAAAGTCTGTTTGTTTTCTATTCCTGTTGCAACAAATTCGGTGGTTTTAGACAGCATAAATTTCTTATCTTACATTGCTAGAGGATAGGACTAGCATCAACATGTTGGCGGGGCTGTATGCCTTCTGGAGCCTCTAGAGGAGAATCAATTATTTTGCCTTTTCCAGTGTCTAGAATCTGCGTGCTTTCTTGGATGTGGGACCTTTTCCTCTGTCTTCAAAGCCAGCAGCATAGTGACCTCAAACCTCATTCTCTCTTCTTCCCTGTCTCTCACTTCTGTTTCTGTCATCGTGTGTTTTTCTCTGACTCTGCTACCACTAGCGCCCTCTTATAAGGGCCCCTGTGGTTACATTACTCTAACCCAGATAATCTAGACTATTCTTCCCATCTCAAGATCCTTAATCAGATCTGCAAAGTCCACTTTGCCATCGGCATTAAACCATGGACAAATGGGGGGATTATTCTACCCATCACCACCACCACCACCTTTCTAGATTTTCTTTTAATATAAAAATCCAAATGTGTGACAAATAATACTCCTTCAGAGGTATTCAAAATGGGATGTGTATATTGAAATTAAGTTCTAAAGAGGAAGGATAAACTTCATTTTATCAAAAATGTACATATAGTGAAAAGTAAAACAAGGCCAACATGTTACCAAACAAGAGGTCGGGGGGCGGGGCAATACAATATTTGGCCCACCTAGGGATGCCAGAAACTGCTATACAACAGGGGCCCCTCCCAAGGACAAAATACTAATATCTACTGGGCTCTTCTGTCCGCCGCCAATTGGAAAGACATCTCTCAATGCCAGAGATTTGTGAAAGGGAAACAAAATGTTTATTTAATGCTATTCAGGCCTAAGGCCTCCACTAAAATATCAAAGTCCTTTAGGGTATACTCCTACACCCACACAGCTCTCCCTTCTCCCACTGTCCCAACTCCGGGTACCGTAAATCAGGAAAAGAGCACACGTCTGTGTTGCAGGCCACTGGCACCGTCAGCTGTGTCACTGTGCAGGATCTAGAGTTAATCCAAAGTACCGTGGTACCCTCTCATGGTCCACTGGCAAGAGTCCTTTGTACCCAGTTCCAGTCAAAGTCTCTCTTGCTTTCCCAGGCCACTCGGCCAAAAGGGGCACCCCAAAGCCGCGTGGGCCTCTTCTACCAAAGCTGCAGGAGTCCGTACTCCACCAAATGCACGTGGCTTTCTTCTTCACCTGGCTGCAGGGACCTCCATTCTGGCAAAGCTGCATGATTTTCTCTTTCATTTGGGCAGTTACTGCCTCATGTCCTGGAGCCAGTCTTTTCCAAGCTCTCACACAGACCTCCTCACTCTGGGGCACAGCCCCCTAGTTTCATCTTGGATACCAGCTACTCCCTTCTCCCTGGCCCAAAACTTGGCCACAGCTATTTAACATATCTATGAAACCAGTTAAAGGTTATAGATATGGTAAATAACCATTCCAGAGGTTAGCTCCAAAACTGTTGCTATGCAAAACAGCTCTCAATGGCCTGGCTCCATTTGTTTCTTCCCCTTGGGGGGGGGGAGGTGTGAGGACATCTTATATGTCTCTCCAATATTCCTATTTAAATTCTGGACACCATTCCAAATCTTTTTTTTGCCCCCCCCCCCCCGGCTGCACCCTGTATCAAACATATTTCCTTAAAAGATTTCCTTTGAATTCTAAGTTATTCCTAAACAATTCATGGTTTAAATAGGTTGAACCGGTATTAAGATTTTATGGGTAAGAAAGACCACTCTTCATAAAAGCCTGTCAACAATAAGTGAAGAATATCTTCGGATTTGTGGGAAGATGGGCTGTTCCATTTCTCTGGTGCTCATGATATAATCTGTCAAGTGAAGTGAGGTTCTGCTCAGCTTCGAATGCCCATGGCCCAGGCAGGTTTTCAGTTTACGAATGATGTGTAGACGCTAAACCAAACTTCTGAAGACCTCTCCAGTTATTTGTCCATCATCTTGGCTTAGCATTTGATTACCCCTTACTCAGCTACCCCATTGTCACTGTTACTGCTGATCTTAAAATATTCAGCTTCTTTTCAACTTCAGCCATAGTACTTGACACTCTGACCTTCAGCGACACTGACTGCCAGAAGCTGATTATATCCTGTGGAGAAGAAAATCTTTCTTTTGTATATTTTATTTACTTGCCATTGCTTCCCTTTGTAAAACTGCATAAGAAGACTGAAGAAAATAATACAGAAAACAGATCTTCTCTCTTCCTTTCCCCAATTCATGACAGTATGAAAATAGTACTTCTCAGTGTCCTCTATTAGCAAAAATAAAAATGTTAATTATTTTTGTCACCTCATAAAACCTTAATGTATGGCCGCATGTCCCACTTTACTTCTTTGAAAGCCCTTGGGTTTGGGTCTAAAGATTGCTCTTTATATAGAAAAAGAGTATTTACTCTCAATCTAGGATGTTTCACTTCTGCTTCTAAGGCACAGGCAGTGAAATCAAATGTAATTCTTCGGCATGGTGTTAGGTTCTTTCCCTTTTCACATTGTGACAAGCATCCTGTTTGCTCTCTGAAAATTGGTTTTTTACGGTGAGGAACATCATCAAAGTAACTCCAAAATAACTCCAAACTATTTTCTCCATAGAACATTTGGTCAGTTTAGAGCCCAGCTGTTGACAGCTGCAAGTTACAAGTGAAACGTTATCATTCTGTGATATTTACTCTCTCACATTCACATGTTAGACTTCCGTGACAGTGAAATACCATGAACTGACTTTTTATATACTAAGGTTAAGAAAAAATCCAGAGTGCTGCGCCTGAGACAAGGTTTGATGCTTCCTCAACACATTATTTCTCCCTTTCCAGAGTTAATTTTCATGTGCCATCAGTCTGCCTCCTCACCCAAAACACTGGAGTCCATCTGGAGTTCCTTTAGGTTGTCTGCCCACGGGCTTCCCTCTCCCCTCAAATCAGGGCAAGGTGGCAACCCCCAAACCCTTCCTGGTTCCCATCTGCCACCTTACTTCAGATTTTGAGATGCATACATTCATTATTCACTAGTCTTGAAACCAGTCATAGTTGCCTCACAGACTTTTTATGCTAAAATCTGTAGTATTATTATGTACTGATTTATTTTCTAGCATTTTATTTGCATGTGAATGTGTGTATGTGTGCATATAGTATGTATTTTCATGTGCATTACTGTTGACCTTAAATAGGATTGGAGCTGCGCACTGCGAAATTTTATTGAGCACAATATGACTTATTTATTCTATGTTGGACTTTGGGGTCATGACATATAGGTATAAATTATGACTCTTTCATTCACTACTTTTGCATCCTTAAGTAAGTTATCTTTCCTCTCCAAGGCTATTTCTCCTTTAAAAGAGTGATCATGATAGAACCCCAACTATTGAATTTTAGAGAGGATTTCATAAAATCTAACACATAAATGTTCCACTGTTTTTTAATTTGCTATTCTTTATCTTGATAAAGAGGGTAAGGGACTGTTTAAGAAACTTCCAATTTAAATAGAATTATGGTTATATTATTTAAAACAATTGACGTTTAGTCAGTATGTATTTATTAAGCACTCATTACTTGTCTGCTACTGTGACTATAAATTCAAGGTCACTGTTTTTAAGGGATCCAGAAGGAGAAAGCAGTAAAACAGAACAATAACACAACACAACTGTGATGGGTGTTATGATAAAGGTGTGGCCAAGATGACAGGAGGAGGAAGTGGTACCTACTGTGAGTGGTTAGAACGAAGGTAGTAAGGAAAATGTTCTTCAGAGAAGTGAGGTCTAGGCTGAGTGCCGAATTGTGGACAAATAGAAGTTTCTCAAGTGAAAAGGAATTTATTCTAGGCACAGAGGTAAGTAGAAGATATAATATTTAAAAAATAATCTAAAAATTGGATTGTGATAAAGGAATTGAACTTAATTTCTGGCATGAATTGGTATGATCTCAAAACCTGGTTAAGTAAGTAAATAATTTATTGGGCAGGTCTCATTTAGGCAGCTTAACTTCTGTTTTCATGCAAAAATTAATAATTGTGGCTACCAATCATATAACATCTATTATATACCAAATGCTGAAGGTGAGGTTGGTTTCTTTATAACCATTATCCTCTCAAAACAGACCATATTTTATTGATTTAAAAGCTAAGTGCAGCCTTGGCCAGTGTGGCTCCATGGGTTGGAGCATTGTCCTGTAACTAACTGACAGGTTGCAGGTTTGATTCCCAGTCAGGGCACGGACGAGAGGACAACTAACTGATGTTTCTCTCACATCAATGTCTCTCACTCTCTCTCTCTTTCTCTTCTCCCTCCTCTTCCTCTATCTAAAGCAAAGAAAATGTCCTTGGCTAGGGATAAAAAAATAAAAGGCTAATTACAGTGAGGCATGCCATCATTGCTGAATGTTGCATCCACCAACGCCAGAGACAAATTGTCAGAAACTTTCAGGATTCAGAGATGTTATTTTATTGGCCAAAGTTTTAACCTGCGCAGGGGCGGACCCTCAGAGTGTCCGACACACGGTGCTCATAAGAGCTGCAAACGAGAGCTGCGCTAAGCGCTTACATCTAAGTCTTTATAGACGCGAGCAAGCAAGCATTGTATAGAAGCAAATGTGGCTGTTAGCTACTGGCTACTCGGGTGGTGCGAGCATGACCTAAGCTTTCTGGGTTTTGAGTAATGGAAAAATTTTAATCTAGACACTTGAACAGGTGGTCCTCTACTTGTTCAGCCCCATTGGTTTTGTAGTTCCGCCTTCTCCACTCCCTGTGTTCTTTCTTAATTTCCTTGTGGTTTCTGCCTCCAGGCCAAATCTCTTTAAGGCAGTCCCTATTTTAACCTCTATTTTTCTGGTTTCAACACTGAAAACTTTCAGTAGAAATTGTAAGGAATGATAACAGAATCTGAATGCCAAACTCTACTCTGTCTCAGTTTTGTTTATTATGAGGATTAGAGTTTCATACTTAAAAGAATTCCCTTTCACCTGCTACCTGTTTTTTTAATGTAATAGTCAACAGCTTTATCATTCAAAATAAACTTATTAAGTTTATAACTTTCCTGGATGTCAACAACCAAACTTGTAACTTATGAACAGCTAGTGATTTTAAATCAAGGTATTAGCAAGTTAGAAAATTTGAAATTTTACATATGTTCCCTCCACCATCCCTACCCCCAAGCTGTCATTCATTTCTTCCAGAGACTAGTTAACTTTCCTTAGAAGTTTCTGGACATGGGTGAGGAAGCTCCAGAGAAAGCCATAGTGTTGTTGCCTGTCTCTATGAAGGACTCTCTTGAAGCATTAGAAAAACAGAACAAGGCAGTGGAGGGCCTTTCCCTCCCTTTCATGGGACACAATCATTTGGATTGTGAAAAGGCTGTGGCCTTAAAGTTGTACTCTTTAATGAAAGTGTAGGCTCTGCAGAGAATGTGAAGAGTCCTGCTGACCATGCCTGACACCTTGTTAGAGTTGCTTCATTGGGATGTTAAAATGCCTATGAGGTTTGGACATAGTTGCTGGATTCATTACCTAGAAAAGGGAAGTGTAGCTTCTTCCTGAGAATTGACCCCGTAAGGTGTTCTTGCTTCCATTGATCACAGCAAGCTGGCCAATGCTAAGTATTTGTGTCCTGTTGAAAAGATTTTATTGTGATAAATTGAGCTAATAAATATTTAACTAAATGAGTAGTCACAGATTGGATTGTCTTAATGGGGTGCACCTGGTTTTCCACATCTCTCTACTTCTTCCCATTATGTATCCGGTGCACCCACAGACCTGACGCCTGTCACTTTTTGTTGCTGGTTTCTCTTTTGAGGTCTGTGTGGCCATGTCCCTTAAAACAGCCATGTCTAGAGAGACATTAATTAAGACAGAGAACAAATATCTAGCTGTGCACCCCTTATCTGGGAGGGCACAAGCAGTTGATTATTAGAGTTGGCCTCACAGTCCTTCTTAATTTTTTACTACAGCCAGACACGAACAACAGAAGACTGTTGGCAGGTGAGATGAAACCTGTTGGTCTTTTGCACTATTGCTGCATTTTGCGTGATTAAAATAGGGGAGCAAGTGAAATTGGGAAAGAAGGCTTACGCGCTGCCCAGGTTGTGAGAAGAAAGATGTCTATTTTATATGCATGTATGTGTATACGTTTCTTCATATGTGTATCTGTTATGCATTTGATGGAGATATTAGTTTACATATACAGGGAGACAAAAACTTTATACAATTTTTATAATCTATAATATATTTATCCTACTAATAAATTGTAGAAGGTAATAGATTTATAGTATTTTTTCCATTTGTCACATTTATCATTTATACCTAAGGAATGCTCTTTAAATTTGTCTTCCTTGTCAGGCAAAGGAGCAGTTTCTGTCTCCACAAAAAAAAATTAGCCTGCCAATACCTGCAGAGGTTTATGTTCAGGAGCTATCACATTTTTTGTGGGATTTAAACACAGGGAATGGTTCACATAGATTTGGCTGTCACGCAACACCTAGGCAACACATTGCACCTTTCATCACTGTAAGAAAAAAAGATGGGTTAAGAAGCTAGTCATTTCATCCTTGTGCTTTGTAACTGATAGAAGTGGATGGTTCTCCCTTCTTTGCCTTTGTGTTCTGTCTGAGGGTAGAGTAGAAAGCTTCCCCAGCTCTTTATATCATTTCAACTTGCTCAGCATCTAAAGAATGTGTCTCCACATAACTCTATGCGAGTGGAACGTCTTATTTCTCGCAAAATTTCTCTATAGTTACCATTAGATTTATTTACCAAGTAAGCTCTGTTTTCAAGCAGGAGAACATAAACTCTCAATCTGAACATTGAGTTAATTCAATCAACCTCTACCAGAGGAGAAATGAAAAAGACTATTTTGTTTCTTATTCCTCATGGGGAGATAATTTTCTTGCTTTGAGAATAAGCTTAATATATTACTTTTTTGTTTCTTTAAAAGTTTGATTTATTTCCAGCAACTTCTACTTCCCCCTTGAAACCCTTTGAAAATAGAATTATTGAGAGGAGTGAAAGGGGTCTCTCCCCAGGAGAGAGATTTTTTATCTTTTGCCTTTTCTTTCATTGTTCAAGCCAAATCATATTTACATATGACATTAGACAAAATAGGACTTTTCCATAATGTTCACTAGGGAGATGGCCGAGTTTCAGTAGCTTTGTGGGAAACTCCTTTGGAAGAACAGATCATCCTGGAAAAATGGCATTTGCAAGTATCTTGTATTGGGAAGTGATTTTCCATCTGACCAGTTGTTGTATTCTATCCTATCGGTCAAAATTACAGCCATTTCGAAAAACATTTCGGTTTGGTTGGTTTCCTAGGCTTTTTGATTGAGTTGATTGTGATTCTATATACATTTCTAAACATCAAAAATATTAGCTTGGAAGTTTAAGTCTGAGAGGCAAGCATAAATGTTGCTTTGTCAGACTTCTAAAAGTTCTTCAGAAAGTCAGTCTGAACGTTACCAAACATTAAACCCTGCCTATTCAGCCAGAACAAATGCAGGGTCCCTCTTTGCTTTACAATGTCTGTAAAGCTGACAGTTGTAAAATAAGGAAAAGGCATTGGAAAAGCTTTTCTGGAATTATTTTATTTATGATTATTTTTTCAATTTTACTTTTAGATGTATTTTTTATTTATTTAAAAATGCTTATTCTATTTTTCCCATTACCCTTTCATCTCCTTATATGCTCTCTCTCCTCCCTTCAATCACCATGTTGCTCTCCATCTCCATGTGGTTTGGAAAAAGCGAACTGGGTGGAGACATGGGCCTTTAAGAATCTTACCGTAACTCTTAGTGGAAATATATGGACCAAATCACAGACTCTACCACAGGGACTAAGATTAGCATTTGTTGTCAGACCCATATGGGAAGTCCCTTTTTTAATATGATGAAGGATTTACAGGTGATCTTTCCTGTCTTTTCATTGTTTTTAATCATTGAGAAGAGGGTTATTGGCAAGATACTCCATGTTCATCATTACTTTTGCTTTTCGACTCTTCCCCAAAAGTGAAATTAGTGGTAGCCATGGCACTAAGGGCAGCCATCCACACGGCTAAAATATCTGCGTAGAGAGCTTCCTATGGAATACTTGTCGGTAAACATTTTTATTCTCGGTAAAGTCAACTGGTATTTTAGAACTCTGTGGGGGTCATACATTTCAGAGCCTGTTTTCACATTGGAATTAGGTCTTAGAACCCTAAAGTCAGTGAGTAAGCAAAAAAATTTTTTTACACCAGCAAATTTCCTCTCTTAAAGATCCTGAAAGTTTCAAGACTCTCATGCTCTGAATGGTACTTATACCCAATCATGAACTGCACCATGGAAAATTCATGTCTTTCCTTCCCCATGATTTTTAGTACTATATTCATTGACTGAATGATTGAGAAAATCAGCTGCTGCTAGTTTTTATTTTTTATCCCAGTAGAATTTCTATCAGTCAAATGTACATGTGATGTTTCATCCATCTCTTTTTAATTGCAGAATTAATGGCACTAAAATAGTGTGTTCATTTTTAGGGAGCAGGGATAATTTCTGCTGATTACTAATGTGATAAAGACCATGCTGTTCATCAATTATTCACATTTCTTGACCCATTTACTCAAGTTTACATTCGACCTTCCAGTCCTTGGGAAGTTTTATCCGCCATTGTCACATTGGTATCCAATCTCAGCTATCTTTAATGAGCTGCTAGCTATCTGTAAGCATGAAACCCCAGGAAAGGAACCAGATAAACCTGGGTTTGTATCTATTCACCAGTTAGGTAATACCACTTTGAGCCTCAGTTTCCTTACCTGTGAAATGTAAAATAAGGCTGCATACTTGGAAAAATGTATTTTGAATTGAGTTTTAGTATAAATAGTCGCATAGAAACATGATATTCATTATAAGAAGTTATGAGATTTAGGTGCATTTTGTTTGCAAGTACAGTTACATACTGGCTTTATTTCAGCTTGTCTTCCTAGTTAATTTGAGTCAAAATGTCTCTGATAAACAAATTTGACTCTAGATCTTGAACTTGTTCTAAGTTTCTGTAAAAATAGTTTGGAGATGGAAAAAGTAAAAAAGAAAGGTTATTTTATCCCATTTGTGGGTAAACTTAGAAATTTGACATACAGCGTGAGGAGACCAGAGTTACTGTTGTATACAATTTGGAATAATAAGTTATGGGGTAAGGTCATGTGGGACATGATAGAATCCCACAGCTCTGTCTCCTGATAAACTTTCTTTCAACATTGCCTGGATTTTGGCCAGTTAACATTACTAGAACTCTTTGACATTAGAGAAGCAAGATCACCAGTAGAATCCATGAGGATTCATGAGCCAAACAGCCTCTATCCTAATTTACATTATCAGAACCTTAGTAATCTTGTTTATGAAGGGCGAAGTTGAATTAGTCAGGCTTTGCTCCAGTAGCAAACAAACACACATATATCAGTGACTTAACACAATATATGTTTTTGTTCTTGCCTGTGCAAGTCACTAGGCAAAGCCACTGATTTTCCCAAGAAAGCTCTTATTTTCAATTAGTGACTTAGGCTCCAGGCAACTTCCTCCTTATGGCAGAAACCACCTGAACATGTGACCGCCAGAGATGCAAGTAAACAGGTGATGTGAGTCGGAGGAAGCACATCCATTTTCAATGATCTTGGTCTGGAAGTGACACCTGTTATTTTGTATCAACACTTGTTATCCTAAATTGTCACAAAGCCCTTCCTACTTATAAAAAAGGCTGGGAAGTGTAGGAAAATTTGGATAGTGGCTGAGCACAAAATTCTGCCAGAGAGGAAACCGGTTTCTTAATAGTCATACTTTTGAGGTAAAAATTGAGGCGATATTTGTAAAATACCAAGTAAACTATCTGGCTCTATGAGAGCTGAGACCTTCTCTGTGTTATTCACTTCTAAGTGCCAGGCAGTGGGCAGAATGTCTGGCAAGTAAGAGGGACTATAGAATGAATACATGAAAGAAAGGATGGCTGCCCAGCCTACTGATGAGTGAGTAATAAACAGAGAAGTGCTGACTGTTTATTTCAACCATATTCAACCATCTTTGAGTACAGTAGGTAAACCGATCTTCATAGATTAGCACAATGTTCAGCACATGGTGTGTACTAAATAAGTATTAATTTTTGTTGAGGTTGATGATAAGCAAGACCAATGATTAGTAGTCTAACAGGGATTGCACAGCAGGTTTTTCTTTTCCTTCCACAACAAGGGTTAAAATTCTAACTAGGATGAATTGTATCTCCTTTTGGCAGTTTGATTTATGTATATTTTAGAAGTGGAATCTTAAAAAAGAACTTTGTTCAACTTTGAAATACCAGGACAAATGTTCACCATGTGCTGTACAAAGTTTAAGGCATTTAATAGAACTGTACTGTCTATAGCACATTGCTTTTCTTTCTTAAAAAACATAAATTTGCTGAGCTGGGCCTTAGAGAACTATGATTTGTTGACATGAATTCAGCACGATCCCAACCTGCATAGTAAGAATGTTTTGATTCCTTTGCCAACGTGTATTTCTTTGCCAAGTTTTGTGGAACATGCTTTTGGTCTTGGCAGTCTTCTGCGTATTAGCTATTCTGTTCCTTCTAATTTCCATGGAGAGACATTAATTATATTTCTCTATGCTCTTGGGAGTCATACACATGGTTTACTAGACAACAGCAGTAGGTTGTCTCTCTGGAACATTTGAAGTTGGGTGGTATATTTCTGCAAGCTGGAGACAGCCTAAGGGGTTTACTCTTGGCTAGTATTTGTCAAAAATTCATTGTTTCACCCAATTTCAGCAAACAGGTAGATTGAAGTGCTTTCTTTGTCCATGAAGACATGAACTATGCCAGCTTGATTCAGAAAAAGTGCTGTCTTGATGGAAACTCTAGGTGGATGGGAAAAGTTGCATTGTTGGCTGTAGGTAGAAAAAGTTTTGAAACTCAGACACAGGAACTAGAAAAAAAATCTCAGAATATAAGCACTTGGTACTGATGCCACCGGCTGTCTATCTGGCAAGTGAAGAAATTATGTCAGTTGTATATAAACAGAGAACTCTCAGTTTTGCCACAAAATTTGGTTGTGAAGTTTGAGACTTAATAGTTCATTTTTACAAGTATATTTATTTACTTATGCAGTGGGTATTTGTTGAGTTCCTGCTATAGGCCAGGCATTTTTCTAGGTGCTGGGGATATAGCAGGGACCAAAATGTTAAAACAAAACAAAAGAAAAGAAACAAAAATGATGTTACTCTTAAGAAGAGTTTGAGGAACTTGCCCAAAGTCATGCAGCTTCTAAATAATAGAGCTACGATTCAAACTATGCAATCTGACTTGTTTACAACTTATGGTCTTCACTATGAAGTTGTAGTGCCTTTATAATTTTTTAAAAAATCAGTAGACATTATGTTTGGAGCAGTTTTAGGTTTACAGAAAAACCGAGCAGAAAATTCAGAGGGTTTTAATACACCGCCCCCACCAACACATTTGTTGATCTTTGATGCAGAAAGCAACAGAATATGAAACAAACATTAATATGCCTAATGCATGACTCCTCCGTTTTCTGTAGTTACATTACAGTAGAAGGAACAGAAAAATTTCCTAGTTCTAAATTATTCATTCATTCATTTTTTCCTACAAATAATGGTAGAGGCTTGTCCATACATTAGGGTGCTCAAGTAGCAGTGACAAACATGGTCCTTGCTCTTACAAAACGAGTACAAAATCACAAAATACAAATTTCTAAGAATGGGGTGGCCCTCAAGTTAAGATTGGGAATTAATATGAGTCCTGTCAAAATAGTAATCCTTAAATGACACTTGAAAAATGTGTGAAGGTTTTCTTTGCAAAGAAAAGAGTAGAGGGCATTTAGGGGAAGAGTTGGACGCATACAGAGTTACTGAGAAGGCAAAGAATGTGGAGCTTTGGAAAATAAAAATCTGAATCAGTAAAGGAAATGGAAAATGACTGGCCTGAGAGATAGGAGAAAAGCCAGGAGAATTTTTTTGTTACAATAGTCAAGAAAAAATACGGTCACATAAGGTCAAGTAAGTTGAAGATTAAAAAATAAAAATTCATTGATTGGAGGTTGTTTGTGACCTTTTAGTTTTTGATGCCAGCACTAACACAAGGATTAAATTAAATGGTTTTTATACAGATTTCAAGTGCATATTTTCTTATCAAGAGTAATGTCCTCAAGTTTATGGTAAAGAAGTATCTTTGAAGTGGGTTGATTAATTAATGGAAGGTGAAAAAATAGGCATAGTGAGCAAAGACAATGCTTATGGGCAGTTGCGTGTGCAGAGGAAGGGAGGTGGCATGGAGGAGTTTTCTTTCAGTTGACAACAATTGGAGAAAGTGAAAATGTTGCTTTTAGAAAACTGAAAGCACCTGCTGGGGTTGGAGAGACTGAAAATGCAGGTAGAAGCAGATCACAAAGGTGGCAGAAGGATGAGCATCGGCCCCATAGAGTGATTGGCCTTTCCTGAGAGGAGCCTCACTTCCCCCAAGGATATTGGGGGGGAAAGGAAAAAAATAAGTAAATATTTCGTTTAGTTAATAGGTTTGATAGCAATAATTAATTATATGCTTTAAAGATATGAAGCATGAAATTAGTGTGGAGCTAAGAGAGAAAGGGTGGGAGGTGGGAAAGGAGAACTTGTGGGTATTTCAAGGCAGTAAATGGTGGTTGTGGACAGTGAACTTACTAGAGAAATGATGGGAGAATGGCAAGCAGTGCTGAGTGGTTTGAACAGTTAACCAAGAATTTATAGTGATATCAGAGAACTAGACTCGAATTTCACTGGACCTAGACACAAAACGGTGGTAGTTTACATAAAGTTTACATAAAGTTTCTCTCTCAAAGTAATTGATGTTAAGTCCAAACTGGTACAGTGCTTCTACTATTATGAGGGTTCCAGAGCCTTTGAGTTCAATACCCTGTTTTCTCCATTGTTTGACTCCCCTGTCATGGTCCACACTGGGGTTCCAATTCCACTCAACAGGAAGGGAAAAGGGAACAAAAGAGCATATCTATTCCCTGTTTAAGTTATCAAAGAGTGAGATGATTGAACTACTGATTTTAGAGACTCAACAGTTTCAAGTGTTGGAAGGCCAGGATCTTACTGTGGGAACGGGGTGGTTGAGGTGACATGAGGGAAGTATTAGTGGAGAGAAGAAAGTCAAGGATCAAAGCAACCATATTAGATAAGACATTCACATGGACTGTGATATCTAGATGAGTGGTAGAGTTTGAGGAGTAAGGAAAGAGAGCTCCAGATCCAAGTCTTTGATGAATGACAAGGAAAACCATGAAGACAATTGAAAAGCCCGAAGGAATTAGGAGTGCTTATAGTAACATGACAATCATCCGAACGAAGTAAGAAGGCAAATAAAAGTAGGGGTGACCTGATAGTTGAGAAGAAGGCCTGGTATCAATGAACTGAGGATATTGATGAGGTGGGGGGTCCTAAAGCAAATAATCTAGAAATTTAGAAGCTTTCATCTTTTATAAAATAAGCTTAGTTTTTATTGTGAAGAAATAGCATATGGTTGTTATCCAATAAAATAGTCCAGTATTACTTTCTTTTTATGTTAGTACAGCTTAAGCTTGTCAACTTTCACAATTTTTTTCTAAGAAATAAATAGATAGCAAAACATCATTTTGAGAGTTGTTATCATATATGTTGATAACTATTTGTTGGCTAACCAAACAAAAATGTAAAACCTTTTTGATTTGTAATATATATTGTAATCACATTATTTTTGATGATCTCTAAAATTTGGAGTATCTCAATATTTTTCTGGTTATCCTAACAAATATAGCCTTTATCTTATTTCAATGTGTTATTTAAATTATAAAGTATTGACACAACATAAAAATATTGCAATGACACAAAGTAATAAAATTAACAGCCAAAAACTATTTCTGTCTGACTTTCCATTTCTAGTGCCACTCCTTGGAAACAATTAAAATCTTCCCAGAGCATCCTTGGAGATTAATTCTATAATTTAAAAATGCGCTAATTAGTGTGCTTTTATTGATTTATCATCTTCTTATAATGTTATATACTGAATGTGTATTTTCTTCCAAAATCCATGTCGAAGCTCTGACCTCCAATGTGATGCTATTGGGAGGTGGAAGTTATCAGGTTTTGATAAGGTCTTAGGGTGGGGGTTCCATGACGAGATTTGTGCCCTTAGAAGAAGAACAGACACCAGAGCTTCCCATCTCTCTGTCTTCTGAAAATTACAGTGAGAAGGGGACTATCTATAAGCAAGGAAAAGGGCCTTCATCAGGATCTTGAACTTCTCAGCCTCTAGAACTGTGAAGAAGAAATATAGGGATATCTAGGAGCTATTGTGAGTGCAGTTCCAGACCACTATAAGAAAGTGGCTGTCACAATAGAGCTAGTCACAATTTGTTTGGCTTTCTCAGCGCATATAAAATTAGTGTTTGTGCTATACTGTAGTCTGCTAAGTGTGCAATAACATTATGTCTACAGAACCAATGTATATACCTTAATTGAAAAATGCTAACGATCATCTGAGCATTTAGTGAGTCATAATCTTTTTGGTAGTGGAGGGTCTTGCCTCATTGGTGATGGAAATGCAATGTCTGTGAAACACAATGAAGTAAAGAGCAATAAATGGAGGTAGGACTGTATGTGTAGTTTAAGCCACCTAGTGTGCATATTTTGTTATAGCAACTTAATAAAGAGTTCCCATTGACTTTCTGATTTAAAAAATGAGGAATTCAGCAGTTGTAATTACAATGCACACTTTCTACCTCTTGATTTGTTCATAGTATTATTTTAACATAATTAACCCTCTATTTCTTGATTCTAAACTTTAGACCATCCTAGTAGACTTTACTTCTCTCCTCTTCTTCCTCCTCTTAGCACTTGTGTTAACATGTCAAGCTGTGTCTTTTATACCTTATTCTACAAGATAATTAATTCTTCAAACCTTTATTCATACACTGATACTATGCTTTGAAAAAAATTAAATACTATAGTTTTTGACTGTTTATTTCAAAATCAAAATGAAAAATAGAATAATTTCAGGAGAATGTGTTCAATGTGTATTCTTTATTCTCATGTTCCATCAGCTACTCAAAATAGCCCCTCGTTTTTGTTTTATATTTAAAATGACTTGTATTTAAAGTTTTTGGCCTAGTTTCTAATGGTCTAGTTTTTAATGCAGTTGATGGCTAACACATGCCTTCATTTTATTATCACATGCATGGGATGGAGTCTATTTTTTGTTGTTGTTGTTATTTTTTGAAGACAGTTTTTACATAGTCCTCCAACATCCTGATTACCACTTTTTTTATTATTTGTTGTTTCTATTTACTTCATTCCTAAAGTCATTCGATTGCTTTGAAGAAAGCATATTTTTTTCTCTTGGATTCCTCTCTTTTTGTTGCAATAGATTTCCAAGGGAGCTTTTTTGATGGTTTTGCTTTCTTTGAAAGAAAGGGTGAAAGGTAAATTTTCAGCATTCTTCCATGTCACCCTTAACTGATACTTGTTGTTGCTCCTTTTGAAATTTCGATGATGAGAAAAAGACATGATGCTATTATTATGCTTATTCTTTTGAAGGTGACATTGACTATATCCTAGAAGTTTACCTTGAATTTATGTTTTCTGTTAGTAATGTCTTTTGTATCTGTGTCCTTTCTGTTACTTAGTTTCTAGAGTTGATATTTATTTTGCAATTATTTAATTAATTTCCAAGATCTCATTTTTGCTGTGTAATCGATCCTTTCTCACAGTTGCTTGTTTGTTATGGATGACTATTTCCTCAAATTTCTCAGAGAAAAATAAATAGCATTTGAAGAAAACTATTCATATGTAGCAGGGAGGAACTACATTAATTAGTCTAGAAAGGCGGCCTGCATTTATTTCATGGTTGTGGAGCCATTGTCCCAGAAAGCTCATGCCCTGCAAGGGAAGGTTACTTCTGTGTAAGAACAAGGGTTCTGTGTCTGTACAGAATTTCTCTTAGGGTATGGGGACCGAGCATATATAGGCAAGCCCAGGGTCGGCATTGTTACCAACCACAGAACATTTTATTTTTATGTTTTATTGGTTAGAATGCTTAGGTGCAGAACAAAGAGTTTACCATTTCTTGTAGTTAGTTTAATCAAGAAGGGATTAATTAAAAATATTTAATTACTCACCCAATTGTTGAGAGAGTTCAAGGATCAGTTTCTAGAAGAAACTGCCAGGAATGAGCAGTTGCCAGAAACTCACAGAAGAGATGCCTAATTAGGGAGCTGTTGCCACTCGGACCCTAGAGTCACCGCATCTCCTGCCTCCCACTGCAGGAGAGCAGATGCCCTGGGCCCCATCTGCTTCTTCAGGTGGGTCAGGTACAAACAAAAGTCTGGTGTAGATACAACCGACTGGGGAAACTAGTCATTTATCGGCACTCTAGTTGCAGTGGAAGTTAGAAAATAAGGGCTTTAACGATTGTACCTCAGGAAGCAGTATTCACAACGTGGGGGACCATCAAACATAGAGAGAATGCTCAGAAGATTCACAGCGGTATTAAATGGCCGATATCTTCTCCATGGGAAACATACTTGAGTTTATTTCTATCTCTTTGTCCAGCTGCTTTTTTTTTACCCCACTGATCCAGTGACATTAGACTTGTTTTATACCTCTCTCTGGTCCTAAAATACACACTAATGGACTCTTTGCAAATAAATTTTTCTCATTAGAAAGCCCTACCAGAGGCTTAAGATGGGATTCATTGCTGCAGCCAGCTGAACAGAGTATGACATTGAAGGGGCTGGCCAGCCCTAGCTGTGCACAGTAAGTCCTTTAACTAATAACCCAATTCCCACCCCCGCCCCCATTTACGTGTACTCTTCGTACCTGCTGGGCCTTCTGGGAAGCTTCGCCAAAAAGTGCTGTGGCCACCTCCACGGAAGCCTCTTCTATTTTCTCTGATCTGATTTACTCATTGATAAAAACCATCTGACTCCTATCTTCCAGAAATTTGTCAACCCTTTTTTTGTTTGCTGTGTACATACTTCCTTTTTCTGTGCTATTATGGATGGATTATTTTTATATGTCTTTACTCTCAGTTTATTGATACTTTGGAGAGAACTACAGAGAAGTGTACCTGTTCAGATAACCATTTTGTTATGACGTTTAGTGGAAAATGGAAAAACAAAGAAAATCTCATAGTTACCCCTCGCTGCCCTGTCCTCTGTTCCCTTTCTATTGCCTATGCAGGGAATGGCAAGCAGTTTCTTAAGGAGTTGAAAGTAAATTGTTCAAGCTTTATTGGCTTCTATAGTCCCTTTTGCAACTCCTCAAACTGACCATTGGCATGCAAAAGTAACCATACATACTATATTAAAAAATTGCCCCAGCTGACATAGCTCAGTGGATTGAGTGCAAGCCTGCAAATCAAAGGGTCACTGGTTCGGTTCCCAGTCAGGGCACACGCCTGGGTTGTGGGGCAGATCCCTGGTGGGGGGCGTGCAAGAGACAACCACCCAATGACATTTCTCTCCCTCTCTTCCTCCTTCCCTTCCCCTCTGTCTAAAAATAAATAAATAAATAAATTTACAAACAGAAAAGAAATAGGCATGGTTGTGTCCCAATGAAGAAATTATTTACAAGAACTGGTGGTAGGTCAGGTTAGGCTAACAGACAACATGTTTTCCACCCTGGTTTATCTCAGAGGTCCTGAAGGGGGAAATCCTGACAGCCTCAGGCATGAGGATCTGAGGATTCGTCTGTCTTTCACATTGAGTTAATACGATTAACCCAATTTATTGCTTGACCTCTCAATGTCTCATTGTCTATAGATAATAAAGATATACTAATTGGGAAAATGTAGGTTTAACAACACACCATCCTACCCACAAAATACTTGTTTTATTATTTCTCAGTGTCAATGAATGAAATGATTTCTAGTGGGATCCTTGGTGACTTTGTCTTTCATAATATGAAAGCAGCATTTGAAAAGCATTTTCTGGTATAACACCTTGATTATTTTCTAAGAAATAATTTTTTAAAAAAAACTATCATGTTTACATGTAGAAATGAAAAAAAAAGCTCCAAAATTAGAGAACCAGAATTGTAATATTGCATACATATCTGATAAATTAGCACTCGAGGAGAGTATAACAAGAAAGATTGCTTAAATCATTTTCACCTGAGTTTTCACTTACATGAAAAAACATTAAAATTTGTAGGCAGGGAAGGACAGAAATGTGGAGAGTAGCTATAATGTAAAGTATTTTGGTATTTAAATGGGTCCAGAAGTTACTCTGGAAATAACTTCTAGAAATAAAGCATATTTCCCTACATATGTATGAAGGTGGATTTGTGACAGGGCAGATTATGGTCCCCTCTTTCATTTAATTCATGCAATGCTTCAACACCAAAAAAAATCCCTTTGACTAATATGTTGGACTTGACATTGGTGTATGCAAACTGGAGAAAGAGAATTCAGCTCTGATGTTGACATGCAGAGAGCAGAGAACCTTACTGGGGTGAGTGTTAATGTTCCAACCACATGTTTACATTCACAAGGGCTGGTCGACCAGTCACACTTTGTCAGTTGTGTCTACTGCTATCAAGACCAATGGTTCTATTCTAGAAACTGAAGATTTAGTTCTCTTTCCTCATCCTACTTCTATCATACAGGGATTCACTTCTAATTTTTCCAGTGTAGATACCTTCATGATTTGGATTAGATCTATGTTTATATTGTTTTGACAGCCAAGCCGATAATATGATTTCCTTTTTATGGACAGCCATATATTTTTCCTGGAGTTAATAATTGTGTTTTTTTCCATTTGCTTGATAATGAGGTGCTACCCATTGGGCTCCTGTGAATTTCTTAAGATATCTCTTTCAGAGTTTGTCTACTTCATCATTCTATATTGCTTGCCCTTTATTGAGAGCTGTTATCCATTTAGAATCACCCATCACCATCATTTTGAGGATTTCCCTTATGTCCTTCTAAAGATGGATCTCCTATTTCTGGGGTCCTGGGCCTTTCCAGTTTTTGCTATACTTCCTTATTTTTGTAGAATACACCAAACTCCCAGTATCTTTGTGGTAAAGAGTTGATGTGAGGTAAACTTTTTGCAGTGATGCATATCTGAAAATATCTTTTTCTTCAGCATGATTGATAGTTGGATTGAATATAAAATTCTAGGTTGCAAACAATTCATGTTTAGATTTTTGAAGGCATTGCTCCATTGTCTTCTGACTTTTGTACTTTTACTATGAAATTTGATTCTATTTTGATTCTCTGCCATTTACAAGCTAACTTTGTCTTTCTTGTGGGAGATTTTAGGATTTTGATCTTTTTTTTACCTCAACATGATTATTGTATGTGTCTTCTAGAAAATTGGTGGCCCTTTAAATCTAGAAATTCTAACTTCTTTATTCCTGAAAATATTCTTTCTATCTTTTGTGTTGATATTTTTTTCCCATTCATCTTTAGCTCAGTTTTCTTTCTGAAACTGCTTTTATTCATATGTTCTATCTTCTAAATTAGTTTCTAAACACCTCATACTTACTTTTATATATTAATTTTTCCCATCCTGTTCTATTTTTGAGATATCCTTATCTTTGAGGTTTGAATTTCTATTAGTATATTTTTTAATATTTTGTGTATGAAATTTTATTTTAACATTTGCATATATTTAATATACTTTTTAAATGAAAATATACTTAAGTTGTATAAACTCTGAATATATTATATATTATTTTTTAATTTAGACCACTGAGAATGAATACAAAGTCAAGGTCATCAAATATATAGAAAATACAAACGTGGATCTCAAAACCAAAAAAAGCTGAAAGGGAAAGAAATAGAAAGTCTTCCAAAGAGGTACTCTGCTTACATTTTTATCGATTGGAAACAATGAAAGCAAATGGACTTTTGTGGCAAATGACTGATATAAGATTATTGAATGAGAAATTACAAATTGTTTATTTAATGAAGATTTTATAACTGATTGATATCATGAGACCAGAAGCAGAATTATTCTCATCAAATCTCTAGCTTAAACAGGTCAAATGAAATCTCTGCAATTTCTCCTTCTTTACTAATGAAGATTTAATAACTGACCAAAACAGTTAAAATTAACAGAGAATTATACATGAAACCAGCAGGATGAATGAGCAAGGAAACCCTAAGGCTAATAACCAGTGTTTATTGAGTAATGATCCTGGACAGTGACCATCAATTTTTCTGCTTCAAATGAATGATCACAACTTTTCATTTCTTTTTTCACTTAGCTGAAATTTGGTACTGTATTTTGCCATGTACAATGCACATCCACTTTTGTGTGTGAATTATACCTAGGATTATTACTACAACCATTATTATACCCTTGGTATGTAATCATTATACCCATGTATAATGGGCATCGTTAGTTTCCCCTAAAAATTTTGGGCAAAAAGGGGCGCATTATACATGGTAAAATATGGTAATTCATTTTACACCAAGTTGCTTTTGAATGAAATAAAAAACTATGAAAGGCTATGTCTTTTGTTAAACTGTTGCACAGCTTACAACCAGTTTTCTAGGTCAGCTTTCGCCAATGAAGATATTTGTGATATATCTCTTAATTTTTAAAGCTTGTGTTTGCTCTTTGAATGTTCTTTTACATCTTGACTTCTTGATTCCTAAATTAAATATTTCCTACTCTCTCTCTCTCTCTGAGGATATTAACACTATTATTGAATTTTTCTATGCACCATTTCTATTTCCCCCAGATTTCTTTTTTATTTTCCTGTGTGTTTTAGTTTCAGTTTTGTACATTAGAGGTTTTTCCCCCCTCAAATATCTGTCTATCCTTCTTTATCTGTCCAAACTTAAGAGTCGATACCAGAGATGGTTGTAAATTTTTATATGCAGATAAATTTTTAAGTGTGCTTTGCCATGGCTATTTTATTAGGAAATCTTCAAGATCATCTCTGTACTTAGTACTGCCTCACTGCTCATAGACTTTATTCTTTCCTCTTTTTGGACACAAAACTTCCGGTCTTTTGTGGGGGTAGCAGGGCAGACGGCATTAGCAGTTGCCTGGTAATAGAGAAAGAAAGAATCTGGCATCAAAATTCCTGAGCAAAATTACATTATATTCTTCAGTTTTTCTTCACTGTCACTCTGCCCTCTAGAATTTCTCATACACCCAACTCCTAACCTGTGGGAGTTCTGTAGTGAAAAGTGGGTTATTTCTTAGCTTCCCAAGAACTGTGTCCAGATCTGCCTTCCCCAGGACTGAGTAAGCAAGCTTGCCCTCGACCTTCTGATCTCAAACTATCAAAGCTAGGCAGCTGTTATCCCTTCTGCACTTCTGTTGGTTCGCTTATTTTAAAACATCTATTTACCATCATTTTATTGGAGTTGTGGGAAGGAATGACTCTAAACAAACTTGTCCAATTCTCCTGAGTTGTTTTTTAAAAACCTGAAATACTTTTACTTTTCCTAAGCACAGTTTATGAAATAATGGTTTTTCTGTATTGTTATGTTTTTCTTATGCACAGAGAATAAACACACCTGTTTTAAAATTGTCCACATAATGCCCAAGGTTATTTTATGAACTTCAAATGTTAAGCATAACATATTTTGAAATGTACTGTGCAGTATTGCCCGACATGAAATTGATAATCCATAGACATGTACTGACTTGGAGGATGAATGGTCCCTGGGTATCCTTTAGAATAATTGTTTTTAGCCATGAATTTTATGCAGCGTGCTTGTGTAAGTTGTGTGTGTGTTGTGTATGCTGATCATTCAGCCACTTAATGGAAACAACACTGTAGATTGTCTGTGTACCCCCAGGAATAGTTCCCCACTGCTGAGTTGCCATATCATTCAGCTAGGTTGAGACCCTGGCTGTGGCATAAGTATTATCATTATTTTCCAGAATATTACCATCTGCTCACTCGATCCATTAACCTCCTATTGTACCTCATAAACAAAATGTCCAGCTAGAGAAGTAGAACTAATCAGAGAAAAATACATTTGACACACACTTGGTTTTGGGAACAGAGGTCAATGCTTTTCTTCCTTCCTTCCTCTCTCCTGCACAGTTCTTTCATTTTCCTGGTGGAAGAATGTGGGGTATCCACATAAATTAAATGATTCTGGCTGAGTTTGTTTATTTATTCTGGGTAACAGGTTACAAAAATTCTATTAACATTCAAATTAGTCATTTCTTTGAGACCACCAAGGGTAGATAAAATAGATGAGCTCATAGCTGGTGAAATTTATATAGTTTCACCCCCTCCCATAGACACACAAATTGGCTCTTTTAGCCAGTTGTTGTAACATCTTGAAATGATGTAATTTTTGTACCAGTCGTACTGACATTTACACGGGGTTTTAGAGTCTGAAAAAATATGTGATTTGGTGGTTACACCTGGATCACCTATGTGAGTACTTTTGTATTTCACATCACTTAATAATAATAGTAGTACCGACAATATATGCTATGTTGCAGACATTGTTTTCAGAGCTATATGTATTAACTCATTTATAATCACTATGACCTTTTACAATAGATATTATTCCTCTTAACTAATAACCAGATGAGGCACTCGGAGAATTAAATAGCTTTCCTGGAGTCACAGAGCTATTAAGTTGTGAATCAATGATCTGAAACTGCCCACTGGCTCCAGAGTCAGCTGTTTAGCATCACACTCCAACATTACCTTAACTTCTAAGACAATACGGGTCTAATTTGACTGTAGTAAACATATTTGATTGAAGAGTGAACAAAAATCTTTTTCTCTGACCAGAGGTTATGTTTATGATACAGTTTTTACAGGAGTCCAAGATCTACAAAAGATATACATTATAAGCTTGTTGATTTTTCTAGGTTAAATAATGGCTTCTCTTAGTTTATTTAATTTAAATATTATTTAAGGAGTCCCTAAAATAAAAAAAAATTCAATGAACCTCTAAACAAAAGAAATTGTATTAAATTAACAAATAAATATGAACCTGCAAAACACTTGCTTGAATAGCCACAGGAATCTTGAGAAAAAAAGAATGAAACTGGAGGTATCACATTACCTGACCTCAAATTATACCCTAGAGAATCAATAATCAAAACAGTATGGTTTTGGCAGAAAAACAGACACACAGTCCAATGCAACAGAATTGAGAGCCCAGAAAAAAATTTATGTGGCCAAAAATATTTGACAAAGGAGTCAAAACACACAATGGAGAGAGAAATTCTCTTTTATAAATGGTGCTGGGGAAATTGAAAAGCCATATGCTAATAGATGTAACTAGACTATAGCTTGTTGCCATGTACAAAAGTTAATTCAAAATGAACCAAAGACATAAATATAAAACCTGAAACAATAAACTTCATAGAAGAAAACATAAGTACTAAAGTCATAGACTTTGATCTTAGAGAAGATTTTATGGATCTGACCCCAAAGGCAAGAAAAGTAAAGGCAAAAATAAATAAATGGTACTATATCAAACTAAAAAAAAATCTTCTGTACAACAACAAAACCACCAACAAAACAAAACAAAAAGGCAAACAACCAAATGAGAGATGATATTTGCAAACAGCAGCTCCAACAAGGGGTTAATATGCACAATATAAAAGGAACTCATACAAGTCAACACCAAACAAACAGTCCAACTAAAAAGTAGGCAGAGGACCTGAACAGATCCTTCTCCCCAAAAGACATGCAAATGGCAAGATATATGAAAATATGCTCAGTTCCACTAGCTGTTAGGGAAATGCAAATCAAAACTACATGAGATACCACCTCATATCTGTTAGAATGGCTGTAATCCATAAGACAAGTAACAATGAGTGTTGGGAAGGTTGTGGAGAAAAAGGAACTCTCATTCACTGCTGGTGGGAATGTAAACTGGGTCAGCCACTTTGGAAAACAATATGGCAGTTCCTCAAAAAATTAAGAATAGAGTTTACCATTTGACCCAACAATCCCTCTTCTGTATATCTACCCAAAAACGTGAAAATATTTATTTGCAAAGAAATATACACCCCCACTTCACTGCAGCTTTATTCACAGTGGCCAAGACATGGAAACAACCAAAGTGGCTTTTGATAGATGATTGGATAAAGAAGATATGGTACAGATATACTTCTTAGCCTTATGAAAAGATGAAATACTGCCATTTGCAACAACATGGATGGACCTTGAGAATATTATGCTAAATGAAATGTTGGACAGAAAAAGATAAGAACCATATTCATATGTGGGGTATAAAATTGACAAGAGTCTAGTGATTATCAGAGGAAAGGGAGGAGAAGGAATGGTAAAGGGTAAAGGGAACCAAGTATATGGGGACAGAAGATGATTCAACTTTGGGTGGTGGTCGCATAATGCAATGTACAGGTGATGTATCATAGAAATCTACACTTAAAATCTATATAATCTTTTTAACCAATGTCACCCCAATAAATTTAATAAATTTAAAAAATCATTTGATTTAAAAAATTAAAAATGTGGACAATTATAAAAATAAATGAACAAATAAAGATTCAAATAATATTAATTTCAGGCTCTTAAATTTTAAAAAATATTTTCAAAGCCAAATAATATTTTTAAAAACCTCATCCATGTAGATCATTATTTTAGTTTTAAGGAGATTAAAAATAAAGCTTTGACAAAATATTTATCTTAAAAGTTGCAACTAATATACATTATGGTGAGAAAATTAAAGCTTTCCTACTGAGAACAAATACAAAGCAAGGCTGTTTCCTTCTCACCACCCCTTTTCAACCTCGTACTGGATGTTCTAGCCAATGCAATAAGGCAAAGGAAATAAAGTGTGTAAAGATGGGGAAGGAAGAAATAAAACTGTCTTCGTTTTATGATCTATGTAGAAAATCTGAAATAATTGACCAAAGAGCCCAGGAACTAATAAGTGACTATCAACAAGGTTGCAGGTACAAGGTTAATATACAAAAGTCAATTGCTTTCCTATACACTACAAATGAACGATTAGAATATGAAAGTTAAAGCACAATACCATTTACATTAGCACTGAAAAAATGCAATACTTGGGTACAGTTCCAATAAAATATGTACAAGATATATAAGAAAAATTACAAAACTCTGATGAACAGAATCAAAGCTTTAAGTAAATGAAGAGTTATTCCATATTCATGGATACCAAGAATCACTATTGTCAAGAAGCCATTTCTTCCCAACTTGATCAATGCAATACCAGTCAAAATCCTGGAAGATAATTTTGTGGACATTGACAAACTTATTATAAACTTTATTTGGAGAAGAAAAAGACCCAGAATAGGCAACACAATAATGAAGGAGAAAAAAACAAAGTTGGAGGACTGACACTACCTGATTTCAAGATGTACTGTAAAGCTACATTAATCATGACAGTGTGCATCAGTGAAAGGGCAGACAAAGAGATCAATGGAATAGAATGGAGAGCTCAGAAATAGACCTGTGTAAATAGAGTCAACTGATCTTCAGCAATGGAGCAAAGTCAATACAATTATAACAAAGATAGTCTTTTCAACTGATGGTCCTGGAATAACTGGATATCACATGCAAAAGGAAATTAAATTAGGCATAGACATTATATTCTTCACAAATATTAACTCAAAGTGGATGACAGACCTACACATAAAATGCAAAACTACTAAAGTCCTAGAAGATAACATAGAAAACTTGGATGACCTTGGTTATGACAGTGACTTTGGAAATGCACCACCAAAGGAAATATCTATAAAAGAATGACTTAATAGACTGAATTTCATTAAAATTAAAAACTTCTGTGCCATGAGGAACAATGTCAGAGGGTGAGAAGACAAGCCTCAGATTGGGGGAAGAATTGCAAAAGAAGCATCTGATAAAGGACTATTATATAAAATATACGCAAAACTCTTAAAGTCAAGAATAAAAAAACTAACCTAATTAGACCAAAGATCTTAACAGACACCTCATCAAAGAAAATAAACAGATGACCAGCATATGTAAAAATGTTTGGCATCATACAGCATCAGGCAAATGAAAGTTAAACTAACTGAGATATCACTACAAACCTAGTTGAATGGGCAAAATCCAAAACACTGACAACACCAGACAGTAGCAAGGATGTAGCACTCATTCTGTGCTAGTAAGAATATAATATCATCGAGCTACTTTGGAAGATAGTTTAGCAGTTTCTTACAAAACAAGTAATACTCTTACCATACAATCAAGCAAACACACTCCTTGGTATTTGCCTAAAGGAGCTGAAAACTTGTGTCTACATGAATACCTGCATATAGATATTTATAGCATTTACTAGTAATTGTCAAAACTTGGAAGCCATCAGGTCAAATGGATCAATCAACCGTGATACATAGAAACAACAAGTATTATTCAGCATTAAAAAGAAATAAGGTATGAATTCATGAAAAGACATTCAGTAACCTTAAATGTATACTATTAAGTGAAAGAAGACAGTCTGAAAAGGCTACCTAGTGTATGATTCCCACTGTATGACAACCTGGAAAAGGCCAAACTGTGGAGACAGTAAAGAGATTTGGTGGTTGTTGTGGGTTGGTGGGGGCACTGTGGAGGCGTGTGGGCTGCAGGAATGAATAAGTAATGAATAGGAATTTTAGGCCAGCAAAAGTACTCTTTATGAAACCATAATGATAGATACAATGTCATTATACATTTGTGCAAACCCATAGAATGTACAAAACTGAGAATTAATCCTAATGTAAACTATGGGCTTTGGTTTAGTTATTATGATATGTTGCTGTGGCTTCATCAATTATGACTAATATACCACCATGGTGGAGGGGTGTTGATAAAGTGAGAGACCATGCATGTGTTGCAGAAGCAGGGGGTATATGGGAAATCTCTGTACCTTCCCCTCAGTTTTACGGTGAACTTAATATGGACCCAAAAACATTGTCATAAAATGGAGCTTTATATTCAGTGCTCGTAATTTAACTTCACATTATTAAATTTATTGTCTAAGTACTTTAAACCTATGTTGATTTTCAAAAGTTGTCAACCTAGTTAAAAATGTTACTGCTTAAGTAAAAATTGGAAAGGTCACTGACCTTCACATATTCCCCTTGAAAGGCAAAGACTTAGGCAGAAAATAAAAACCAATAAACAATAAAATTGATGTATTTTTCTATCTACCTCTACTTCTTTGACAATTTTGTAAAATATTTTATTTTCTATGGTTTTGTAAGTTTATTACTAACTTGCTCCAAAAACTTCCCCCATTGTCTGAGTTAAATTAGTTCAGTTATTTTTATAGTTAGTTGATGAGGTAATCTTCCTTCTATTCTGATAAAGGCAATTTTCACATCTTCATTTGGCCTCAGAGATGAAACTGTTCTCATAGAGAATTAAAAATTGGGGGCTGAATAGGAAGCTAAAATGGCTTGACATATATATTTGATGACTCAACATAGAAGTGTTGAAATAATCTTGTCTTCTAATTTTCTTTTAAATGCATGGATTTAGATTCACTGTAAAAAGGAGAAAGGAAAGTTAACATAGGCTTTTCCCTCATAGTTAAATAATATATTTTTAAGGACAGTTCATAAGAAACTTTACATGAATATAACTTAAAATATTAAAAGTGCACACATGTGCAAGTAATATGGATAAGCATACATACTTAAACTATATACATACATGTGAACACATGTATACATGTGTTTAAACACATACACCTATTATTTAGATCCACATTTGAATAGACTTTAGTAAATCTAGAATATATTTGGTGAGTCTGTTTTTCCAAGAGAGTAAATCACTATTCTTTAAGTTGTTTCTCTTCCTCTAAACCTAGCTGTTGGATAGAGGAAGATCGGATTGATGTTGAATATGAAACGATTATGCTTAACAAGACAACAATGTGTTCTCACATTATTTCAGACCAAAGGTGATGATGAAAGAGGTTTACTGAGGCGCCCTGCAAGAAAAAGGAACTTGCTGAATTAGTAAATATCTCGGTTTTTAGAGGCATAAGGCAGCAGTATCAGTCAGTGTTCACAGAAACTACTGTACTCAGACATTTTCCAGAACAGAAGATTAATACAGGGAATGACTATGAAAGAGGGCAAAGAGTAAAGGCGAGTATCTTAGACTTTAATCACCATAACAATTGCTAAACATGCTTCTGTGTGGAGGAGGAAGAGGAAAATTGTGTCCTTAAAAAGCCATGATGGCACCATGTGATCAGTAATGGCAAGCCATTGATCCTTCTATTTTGCAAGAAGTTTGCACTCCCACTGCCTTGCCAGTTTGTGTATAAATATATGTTTGCTGGAGTTTTGTTTATGATTCTTTATCACTAGTGTAGAGAAATGTAAGAATTGTTGTTGATTTTTCCGTCTGTTTAGCTTTTTATTTCTTAGGGCAAACTGGTAACTTTGAAGTTCCTTGCACATGTAAGTTGCTCTTTTTTTAAAAAAAAATTTATTCTGAATTTTAAAAATCCAGAATGAAAATATTTTTTTCTAGAAAGGAATTTTGCTTGTTCCTTCATTTACCTGGGAGCACTGACAGTTTCCAGCCAGTTTACCTTTATGAGTAAGGGCATATATGTTCTTTAGGTCTCTAACTTTATATATTATCTCCAATGAGGACCTAGATTTTGCCTTCTATAGGTGCTCAAATTTATAGTTTGGAAAATCTCACAAGGTACAACCACCTAGATGTCTTATCTTGGACTGCTATTACAAAAAAAATGCCATAAACTGGGTGGCTTATTGTTTACTCCATAAACAATAGAAATGTATTTCTCACAGTTCTGGGGACTGGAAAGTTCCAAGATCAAGGTCCTGACCCAATCAGTTTCTGATGTATTCTCACATGGTACAGGGAGGGAGGGAGGGATGAGAGAGGGTAGGAAAGTTTTCTGGTTTCCCTTCTTAGAAGGGTACTACTACCATCATGAGAGCTGCACCACAATCACCTAATTACCTTCCAAGGCCTCATTTCCAAATACAATCACATTGGGAATTAGGGTTTCAAGATGTAAGTTCTGGGGGGATACAAACACAGAGTCCATGGCACCAGGCTGATCTTCATTTCTGGCCTCAGTGGTTATATCACCTACTTTATTGGCAGATCATTAATGCATTCAAAGGCACGTTAATAATGTTATCAAGTACTTTTAATTGTTTTTATGGGGATATAATTTTTACACTATGGTAAGAGATGAAATGCATAATAAAAAATAAGATGAAATGAAAAATAATAAAATAGTTCATAACAACTAAATTAAAGAAATAAGCTAAATTTCAGTTAGTAGATGAATGTTAATAAATAGATAAATACCAGGAAAATACTATAGGGCCCAGTATACTCAAAAGCTTTTCAAAAAGAATATATTAGTATATATGCATAAATCTAAAGAGATAATTTTTAATTTTTTGAGAGAAAAGCAGGTTACAGAATAATGTGAAAGAGATATACAGACATAGATATATATGTTTGACTTGATCCACTTAAGTGATTTTGGAAGGATGCATTCTAGTTATCACTAGCAATTATTTGGAGAGAGGGCAGTGTGGTAAGTAGTGGAAATATGAGTTGAAAAGAAATTTTACATTTAAATTTACAGCCTATCAAAATGTCTATGTTCTAGGGAGTATATGTCGATGTACTAGATTTTTAATGAAGTTTTCAGGAGTCTTAATGGAAGCTCTTCTAACTACTAATGAGTATATCATTTATATGAACCAATGTGGCCCTCTATAAGAGTATACTTGTGATACTTATTGATACCTTTGTTTATTAAGTTAATGAAAGATTTTATGAAAGCAAAGGCTTCTATAAAAATAAATTCTATAAATTATAATCTGAAAGCAAAAGGAAACTATTACACCAAAATAATACTCTTTTGATATAATTCTTTTAAAAATCTAATTCTTCACTTTGATTTGGCATGTTTGAATCATCAGTACATTGTACATTTTCTATCTTTTCAGCTGCCGGAATTTGTTTTCTATTAGAGTTAACTCTATTAAATCTTAAATCCCAGATATTTAAAAATAAGTTTAAATTGGTTTTAACTCAGAGCAGAAACTTTCTTCTGTAGACACATGCACAAGATTTATTAAAAATAATTTACCAAATAACACATTTCAGAAAAAAATTCATCACTGTCATAGTAGGTTGTGATAACTATTTTAGTAGTCTTAAAGATAATTTATTTTTTAGTTAAATATTTGAGCAGTTTTCTTTAAGGCAGTAATTGCATCCACAATGTTGAGGAGACTGAAATTTTTCTTTAACACCCTCTTTACTTTTCACAATGTATTTTTCACCATGTGAATTACTGGCCTGGAAGATAATTATGACAAGCTATTATGTATTTTTGCTTACTCTGTTGTCAAGAGGATTTCATGCTAAAACAATATATATAGATATAATTGGAATGATACATCTATTGTCCGTTTTTCTAAAATACATTTAAGAGCTGTTTTTATTCATGATTTGTTTTGTTTTCAAAAGCATTCCTCTCTTTAATGTCTGCAAGGAGTACAATCAACAACTTTTGTTACAGCCCAGCCCTCACATCACAATGGCCCAATGCAAAGCTCTGACTGCATTGGCTTCCTTTTACCCCTCAGCGAGGAGTTTGACAGAGAGAGAAGAGCAAACAGGAAGGCTTCAAGTTCTGCAAGAGCAAGTACATTTGTGAAAGGCAGATTATTTTTAATGCTACAAGTTAGGTTGCTTTATGTCTGGAGCCTGGGGTACAAGAAGCAGCAGAGAGTCACACACTTGAAAAGGTAGGCAGGAGCCAGTTTGCATCAGGCAGAAGCTGCATGGTTTATGAGAATGGTTGCTAGAGACAGGGAAGTGATTAAGGAAGTATAGGAACAGAAATTAAAAGACATGGTTATGTATTTTATAAAACACAAAATTATATGTGATGCTTCATATATCAGGTAAATTTAACATATTTTCATATTAACATATTACCTGGACTCTGACATTTTATCACATTTATCTGTTTCCTTTGCTTGTTAGGTGTCTTACCTTGACACATTTGAAAATCTTTTAAAATAGCCCAATGTTGTTTACTAGAACAAAATTAAAGTTCCACAAAATCCCTATCAGTTTATAAAACACTTGGGTGAATTTCTAATGAGGATTTAGGTTATTAATTAGGCACGTTCACTAACATTTAGTGAGGAGAACTGATAACAGGACTCCCAGTTTAAGTTTATCTTTCAGACCTCATCCTTCATTTATTCTTGCACATACCCATTGTGGTCTGGCAAAATTAGTGTGATGGACTGTACCATTAAGCGTTAATTATGTGGCATGTATTATTATCAGTGATGTAGGAATTTAAGGGTGATAGAAGTATTGCCCTTGAGATAGTTTAGATGTTTTAAACGTGTGAAGAAAAACCCTCTGTAGTCTATCAACTACTTAATATGTCAGAAAATGATTGCTAATGGGCAAATAAGCTTATCAGAACACTCTTTGTTGATACTCAAGTATATGCCTTGGAATCTAAACAGGAAAAATCTCTGATGTAAGTTTGTCATTGACAGCTTCCCTAACTGTGTATCATTTACATTGTCCTGTTGTTCCAAATGGATGTTCTTCCTTCTATAAATCCTGCATGATATTGTTCAGGAACTGGGGCTTCTTTGCAGAAAGTTGAAAAGGAGGTAAATATCTCTTTCATAGGAATTTTGCAAAGAATGCAGCGAATCTCTCCACCCTAAAGCCCTTGATTAATTCTATTTTCACTGGCTCTTTCCACGTCCAGGTGTTACATTTTTATAGGTCAAGGATGGGTGGAGAGAGTCTTTCCTCTCTTTCTAGCTTGTATTTTATGTGCCCTCGATAATATAGAATTATACTTTGTTCAAGTCAAATATTTTTATATTATTAGTAATTACAATTTGATTCCTCAGAGAGGACACCATTGTTGCTTTATTGGTCTATAATAACAATGCCTGGAAATCAAGGTTTTGCTAACAGTATATATTCATTGGTAGCTTCTATACGATGGATATATAATTTAATACATGAAATATATTAACACAGAGCATGCTATATATTAATATATAAACAATAATGTGAGAGAAATACATTATTCTGAATAGTTTAATAGTTAAACCTTAGTGCACTTTGGGAATTGCTGTATTTCACTGATTCTAAGGTACATATTTTCCCATCCCAACATCTCTGAAATTGCAATGTGTCCTTGGACGCATGCATCTTACACTTTCTTATTTTGCTCTGAAAGCAGTCTTACCATAATGGTCATCAGCTGCTCATGAGCAGACTTGGTTGCGATTGATCCATGGTGACGCATCTGCACTTCAGCTCAGCGTTTCACTGTACACACTTGTCAAGGACTATTCAAGGGGGGCTGTTTGGGGACCTGAATTCTGCTTGTTGCCTTAAAACCTTCCAATATACCTTCTGTGGAGATTTAGAAAGAGTCAGCCTCAAGACTGGCAGAATTAGTGTCAGAAGTTGAGAAGCAAAGCTCTCAGATACGCTACTTGAAACATCCTCTTCGGAAAGGCTGTGTCACTAACCCTCTTGTTGGCTTGGAGAATGATATTTGTACAGTAAACTTGGGTACTGACATCTCTAAGTCCAAAATGATGCAGAAAATTTAGACTAAAAATCTGATAGAATACTAAAAGCACTTTTATTTTACTTACATTTTCCTTTTTATGATTACAGAAGTGATAGAGCTAAAATTAGATGTCTAAGTAAATCAAACATAGTCTTTCAATAAATATAAAATAAAGATTCTAATTGATAATAAAACCTTATATTATTTTTATTTGGCAGCTTTAAATTTTTTCACATATATATATATATAGGTGTATTATAAAATTAATGGCACCTTAAAACTAATGGAAAACTGTAATGGTTTTTTCATGGTAAATACAGTGAATATTATTACAACAATTTCTTTTTATTGGGGGTTTTATGTGATCATCCCTATAAAGGTTAATTCTGGCTGTGCATACTGCCTCTTAGGGTATAAAAATTAAAGAACTGAATATACAGTAACATAAGCCAAAAGTTATTTCTTTTTATATTCCTGAGATAAGCATTGATTTTTGGGGCCTGGCATTTAATTATAGGGGAAAATTCAACCTAACCAGTACACAAAACTTCATTTTTATTACTTTTATTTTTAGTAAGAGATTTATTTTCTTTTTCTAAATACTAATGTTTTATAAACTAAGTTAGAGACTTACCATAGAACATATTTGACCTGATGTCATTATGATCTGCTGTAACGATTTACAGACACGGGTCCTTGGAAAAACAAGTTATTGTAGATCAATAGGTGATGTCCAATATCTAAGTCTCATAATCTTAACATTCCATTCCCATAAACCATATTCATTATTTAAACAAGCATAAGCACTTGCAATAGGACACTGCACTTTTTTGATGATGGCTTTGGTATGATCATTTACTAAATACATCTTTAAAGTGTATTTCGTAAAAGTAGAGGAGAGAAAATGTAGCTATTATGCCCTAATACAATGCTGTCTAATTCTTTCTCTGTATAAAATTATTGATTTTCGTTTACCAGAGTATCACTTTGCCTAGCTCATAAATTCAACAGCTGACTGAGACCTAACAAATGCAATTTTTCGTTAGGCTATTAGAAAAGTGGGAGGGAAAATGGCACTGTTTCCATTACCTAAATAATTAGGACACACTTTGTGCAAACAACTGTTACATTTATCTCACTACGGAGTTATTATTCATATGCAAGTCTGTTGACTGAAGCTAGGCATGCACTTTTTGGTGGCAGGGATCTTTTTTTCCATCTTTACATCCATAATACTGCTGGTGCCTCATCAAGTTCATGGCTGATTGTTAGTGCTCAAGACAGAAGAAGGACTGTAAGCTACCTGAGGTTCAGGACCTATCTACCCTATGCTTTTTGCTCAATAGGTAAATATCTTTTTTAAAGACTTTATTTATTTTTAGAGAGAGGAAGAGAAAGAGAAATTGATGGAGAGAAACATCAACGTGTGGTTGCCTCTCGCATGCCCCCAATAGGGGACCCAGCCCACAACGCAGGCATGTGCCCTGAATGGGAATCAAACTAGCAACCCTTTGGTTTGCAGGCCCCCACTCAATCCACTGAGCTACCCCAGATGGAACACCTGGTAAATATCTTAAATTAGGAAGCTCTTGAGGAAAAATAAGATTATTGAATTTTCTCCAAATTGCAAGCATTTACGAAGCAGATGACAATGTAAAAGGAGAAAAGTTTTAGCTGCATTTGTGCATCTGACCTTTGAGGAGCTGCCAAGTCACCCTTCCCTTCAAAGCCCCCCTGCCCTGCTCAGCTGCAGACAAAGCTGGCAAACAGGAAGGAAAGACGCCTCCCTGACCCTGCTCGCACAGACTCCGGGCCAGCTGCAGGCCTGGAACAGTCAGGATTGCAGCAGATCTGCCAGGCAGGTTCATTCCACTTAAATGAATATTTATATACGTATCATTAAAAGGCTCTAATTCAATCTTTAATAATATTTTCTCCCTGACTGTACTCTGAAGTTAGGATTCCAGAATATGATTATCTATAAATGAAAAGCACTTTTTTTTTTGGCTGAGTATTCATATCCTTAGGGCCAACTGCACATTTTCGTGTCCTACCATCACGATTTAGAACCATGTCTCAGGCTGCAGATTAATATGGCTGGAATTCTACCTAGAATTATGAGTTCAATGTGCTGAATATAAATTGTGTCTCCATGATATCAGAGACTCGGAGTTGAATAAAGGGACATGACTCTCTTCACATGGATTGGGATATTATTTCATAGAGGGTAAAATTTATTTTTAAAACTTCAGCCTCTGATCTACACTCTTGTACTTCTGTAATTTTGCCTCTTTCGGATCAGGTTCCATGACCTACCCTACCCCCCACCTTTTGCACACGCTTTCTCTCTCTTCAACCTCTAAGATCTTTCTTTCATCCTCTATGGCCCAACAGTGTGAATTTCTAAATGATTTATACTCCAAAGGTTTCAGGAGCTGATTATTTTAAGAAAGGAGGAACTTGGAAAATATAGCCATTTCCATGGAGTACAGCTATGTAAAATAACAAAGTTTAGGCTTCTAAAGAGTGTCTTTTTTTTTTTTTTTTGGTACTCTCTGGGTAGGAATCTCCTGTCCATAACATGCCTTGAGTCAGTTATCCTAACAGATGTTTCTATAGACAGTGGCTAGTGAAAAACTATTCCATATTCTCAATGGATACCTTAGATAGCAACATAAGAGCAGAATAAACAGCATTTATCTAAGTAACAATGGAAGAGACAGAAATAAAACAAAAGAAAAAATGAGGAAAACTCATTGCCAGCTAATTTGCGCAATTTTTTTCTCTCTCCCTTTTCCTCTTTAAAGATCCAAAGAACTATAGAAAAAAAACACTAGACATTATTATATCTATTTTTTTTAACATGAGGAAACAGGCTCAGATTGTTAAGTGGCTCATCCAAGTGCTTACAGCTTGTAAGTAGCATTAATGAGCTAGGTACTCAAGATTGTTACTCCAAACAGAAGATGCTAAAGAGAGATAGTTCAGGAAGCATTTGACAGCTTGAACTATGAAACAAGAAACATTAAGATAATAATGATGGCAAAGATACTCGCTTATGTAAGAGTTTGGAATAAAGAAGAAGGGGTAAATAGGCTCTGAGCTAGGAATTTGATTCTAATAATGACAAGTGAGATATATGTGTCCCTTGATATATTTCTCGTTTCAAATGTTTTGCACTATTGTATTATAATGGGAAAACTAGGCATTAAATTGGAAATGCATCTGTTTTTCCAACATTCTGTGTTTTATCAAAGTGACATATTGATTAGGAAGGAAGAAATCTAGGACCTAGGAGATGGAGTGCTCAGGTGGGAAGCTTCCATCATGAATGTTGGTGTATCTGGATTCAGAGCTTAAACCTGTCACTTAACTGGTGAGCTTTCAGGACCTCTGATTCCTCATTTACAGTGCAGGCAGTGGGACAAAATGGCTTTATTAATGCAAAGCCAATATATTATTATCCTTAACTGCTTAATTTTTGCTAACAACCACAGATCTGTGCTTTTGATGTTTTGTAAACTATGAAGTGCTTGTATGTTTCACATACAAATTACATCTCTAAAGGCAAAATAAGTACATATTATTATCATTATTTACAAAAATAATGCTCATAAGAGCCACTGAGGAGCTTGGTAACGATTTTGATTTCTTGGCCCTATATATGCCACCCCACATGCTCATAAGTTCTGCTTCCTCAGTGTATGTATAATATGGTTCACCAGTGCCATTGTTAACTAGCACCCCAGGTACACCAACTCATACATTGGATACCATAGCTAAAGAGCAATTTGGAACCTTAATTTTTTTCATACATAGCAGGTACTCAATAAATTCTCATAATCATAAATGAATAAATGAGTCAACTAAATAATCATTGAACAAGTGAATGTCTGCATCATCTTATCTGGGGGTTAAACACTATCATCAGATCATAACTTATAAATATTCTTTTTTACTACTTGCAGTTATGGAAGTAGAGATCTGTTTGTTTTCAAGGGGCCATGATTGGATAAATGGGGCCTATGGATCTCATTATGTTATTCCTGATTGATATAGACCAGAGTTCCTGATATTTAGCATCTTCTCTTTTAGCTGTAAATTAAACCCATAGCCCTTAACTGTCACCTCTCTATATAGGAAAGCAGATATTAAATAATTCCAATGATCATATAATAACAATTTTCTTTTTTCTCATTATTCCCTCCTTCCAGCATTTGTGCTAGCAATTTTTGAAAATTCTAGACATGTCCTCATCACCATTCCACAAATTTAATCATCACATTGAGTTTTACTAGAGGAAATTTATAACAACAAAGAATAAGCATAACTTACATTTATTTGTGTTATGTATTTCAAGCTCATAGAATTGGCTCGATATGGTTTAATTATATTGTACTAATTTTTCCTTTAATAGTTAATAATGGAGTTATTAGCTAATAATGGGTGGATAAGTGTGATGTGAGTCAATGGAGGCCAGAATTGAACTATTAGATTATACATTGAAATGTGAGTAAACTGTTCAAAGGACTCAATGTCAAATTGTAAAAGGTAGACATTGGTTGAAAATAAAAGAAGACCTGATTTGTCTTGTTAGATATAAACAAAAATGTCCTTTGAGTTCTATTTTAAAAACTAACTCCTTTTCTTCTGTTTTGAAGTAATATTTCTTTGTGGGAAAATGAATAAACATAGCGATAGCACATTATCCACAATCTCATTATTTAGTTATAACAATAAAACTTGGGGTGTAATATCTCTAATTCTCAGCAACTTAAATGTATTAAAAGCACATGTTTTTTAATATGCTTTTTTCACTTACTAGTCTATTTTTTAGCAATTTTTTATTTCATTAAACATTATTAGAAAACAGTAAAATTACTGTATATTGCTGTTATATAAATGTATTATTTACTTGCTCCATACTATTATATACTTAGGTTATTTTTTTCTAATGCAAAGACAGATAAACTCATGCATGAATCATTGGGTACACTTCTGATTATTTAATTAAAACAAGTTCTAGGAAGTGGAATTCCTGGGTTGTTTTGGCTAATTGCTCTTTAGAAAACTCTTTTATCAATTTATATCCTTTCCAGTATTATTCGAAAGTATTCATCTTCCCAAAACATCATCCACTTAGGACAAGTATAAAATTGTATCTCATTGATTCATTTTCTTTCTTTATTTTTGATTAGTAATAAGGTTTGAATAAACAAAGCTTTAATTTCCCACTCAATATATTTTTTTCTGGAGTTGGGAGGGCTGGAGGGGCAGTGTGGGGAAGCTTTAATGGAAAAATTTATCCCAAGTAAGCTTTTCATGGAGTATAAGTGACCAGATTAACAGTGGGGTTTCTAAAAAGCCTGAGGTATTTAAAGGCAATTAATCACTTGGCTATTATAGTACTGACCAGAGAATACTAAGAAAAACAAGAAATTGTAAAGCAAAGGAGTCCATCTTAAAAGTTCAATCTATTTGAGATCACCAGAAAGGAGACCATAATGGTTAAGACCAAAGATTTTATAATCCTGAAGCTTTGAGTTAAAGTCCCAGCTCTGCCATTTATTGAGCTCTGTGGTTGTGACCAAATTATGTTCTTTCACCATAAAGTGAGAATAAAAAGGCAATTTCACAGAGTTGTTGTGAACATGAAATAAGAATTTTAAAATTCGTATCACAACTCTGAAGAGAAAAGACGCTTAGTAAATGGTAGCATAAGTAATAGCAATACAAGTTGTTACTGATGTATATGGCTGCTGTTATTCTCACAGGGGGCAGACTGACATGGAGATGAGGCTGATGGGGATGTTTGTGAACCCATATAGATGGGTTGGGAAAAATTCCATGAGGGTATGTATTCCTTTAAAAACATAACCAGCTGCCTACCACCACCCCCAAAATGAACCACTTAACATTATTGCCTAAAATTCTTCCTTAGGAGATTTGTCCACTTACCTTAAACATTTTCTATTTTAGGATAGAAAAATCTAGAGAGATAGGACCCATTCTTGAAAATTAAGCATACATACTTTTATGTGAATTACTTGAACAGATTCTGAGTGCAAATTTTAATAAAGAGAAACTTGAGAGCTCTGGATGGCTTCAGAGGTCAGTGAAGAATGATATATTTTAGAGTATCCTTGATTTGGGAAAGTGACAAACCTTTGGTAGCCATGTAGTATAAAAATGGTTACGAAGGAAACTTTATTGGAATAGAGAATCTGTTGGTTAAAAGTACAATGAATGGATTCAGTAAAATGATTTACAGAGGAAGGTATATGCATTGTGGGCTCTTGACTGAACTGGGTAGAGTGGATATTGTGTGGAAACAGACAGCATAACTATGGTGAGTCAGGAATACAACTAGAGCTCAAGATGATGAAACAGAGGTACTAGCTGCACCCAGACATGCTCGATTCTTGTCATTGAGCCTAGTACTTCCTCTTCTTGATAGTTATTTTAATAGTAAAACCATATGGAAGCATATATTATGTGACTAAGGAATATGTGGTCTGGGAAACACCAAAAGACAACTGTATTATAGACAAAGGGTAAGATCAGTAGTGTGTGAATTCAGATGGCAATAAAATATATTTTTATATGATAGCAAGATCCAGAGTTTCTTGGGGATGTTGCAGATAAGTCATTCCTCCCTCTTTCAACATGGAGTCAATGGAAATGAATTAGGCAGACAGACCTATGGTGTTTCTCCTTTCCTTTACCTGCTCTACTGGAGGTACCACTCAGAATCCCTGGAACAGGAGACACGGAGCTCCTCCTCCTAGTGGCTTGTGTGGATTTGCTTCGGACACCAGGTGTGTGTTTTGGTCATGTGGCATCGTGTGTCAATACCTGTTTCCTGTTTACTTTCAACCCCCGTGGAAGTAGTGACGTAGCCAATAGGTGTGTGAATATTCAGAAGTGGGGCCCACAGCAAGAGTATCTCCAGAAGGATGGTGGAACTTTCTTTCACTTTAGGGAGCCACCCCTGGGCTCCAAGCTTATTATTTTACTCTCCAAGCGTACATTTTCCAATCATTGCTGAAGTTGAACTTGGAAGATCGCACTTGGTGACTATTCAAATACCTCATTAGACTCACTGCCTCTATTTGTTGTAGGAGACTGAGAACAGTAGAAATAGCAAGTGATAAATGGCTCTTTGAAGAATCAGGTCACAGTTAGGTTTTCTATAAGGCTGATCTTAGTCTAGCCACTTTCTGTTACGCAATGAATAATGATAACCCAATTCATCTCAATACTGTTATTCAGATCACTTCCTCCAATAATACATTTTAAACGTCTGATACTAAAGTCTCAAGATCTGTTATTAGTGAGAAAGCTCAGTCTTAAAAGGCAGCCACCTCTTGATTATCCAAGAACTCACTGCTGTACTTTCCTAGTGGCTTTTCCAACCCTCTGTTTTTCTTCCTTGTTCTTCATACCCCTTGCCTCAATCTATTTCATTCCTGATTTGCACTTTCACTAGCAGATGGATTGGTAGAGAAATTGAATTCAAATAATTCATTTTTATTGCTTATAGAGGAGAGTTGATAGGAAGAAAGTGGAAATGACAGAAATGAGATTTTAAATCTGTTCTCAAAATTTCATTTATTTCAACCATGTTTATTGATTGTCTACTGTGTAATAGGTATGGCAGAGGATAAAGAGAACATAAAACATGGCCCCTGTCCTCCAAGATATTTTAATCTCAAAAAAGAAAAAGTGCTATGTACAAACTGTGCTATACGAATGCCCCACTAAGTTAGGCTGGTATAATATAGACACAGACTTTACTAACAGGAAGTCATAAGTGTCATATAGGTGGCATAGAAAATAAACAGTGAAAAGATTCATTTTAGAGAGTGACAAGTTTAGAGGATGTGTAATCAGGAAAAAAATTACTGAAGAGCTAACATTTGTCATAAGTTAGATTTGTAAGAATATAATACCTATGTTTATTTCAAATTTTGAGATGATTATATGTTGATTATATAAAATTGGAAAGTTAGAAAATAAAGATGAAAAACTCAAAATTACTCATATTTCCAAAACCTAAAAAGATACCCACTATTGTTTTTTTTTTGCAAAATAGTGTTGCAAGCAATTTGTCCCTGTTATGAGTATTTGTATTGTTAGTCAGGGTCCTGACTAACAATAGAGAGGAAACAGATGCCATAGTCAAGTGATATGAGTGGTAAAAGACAGGAGAGCATAGGGGTGGTACAGTACCCAGGGACAGTAGTAGTAAAGGAGCTGAGGGAAAACCGGCAAATGTGATCACGAAAGCCCAGGAAGACAGTGAGTAGAGAAAAAGTGAACTTCAGAGAAGTTGTGTCCTTCATTCAAGAGACTAGGGTAGCTCATGCAACTTGGGAGGGAATCAAGAAAACAAATGCTTGATCTCTTTGTTTCTCCTACATCTCAGATCTTATACTGGGGCTTCCCATTGGCTGCACCCAACTGGAAAACAGAGACTGGGAGGACTCACTGACTAATGCATGTACATCAGTTTTGGGGGGCATCAGGCAAGGTGGAAAAGTATCATGGGTAAACCTGGAAGGGCCAATGAGCATATCTTCCAAAATTGAATGAATCTGTACATACACAGCTTTATAACCTGTACATTGTGATTGGTATATGTGTTATTAACTACTAACCTATGATGAGTAGTTAATGTTTTTAATCATTGCATGTTACTCCCTAAAATAGATGACTATAAATTATTCAGTGAATGCCCTACCATATAATAATGAGGAAGCATCAAATTGTTTCACTATAAAAATGAATGATATAATATGTGTATGTATGTTTATCTATTCAGCTTCATGCATATATTTTATATTCTTAAGATTAATTCCAAGAAGTGGGGTTGTTGAGTGAAAGGTTATTATGCTTTTGTTTATGACTTTTAATGTATGTTGCAATATTACCTTCTGGAAGACTATATCGATGTTTTAGACTTTATTTTTTATAGATGTTAGCTATTTACTTTTAGAGAGAGAGGAAGGGAGGGAAAAAGAAAGGGCGACATATCAATGTGTGTGAGAAACATGGATCAGTTGCCTCTTGCGTGCCCCTAACCGGGAACCCAGCCCCCAACCCAGGCATGAGTCCTGCCTGGGAATTGAACAGGCAACCTTTTGGTTTGAAGGCTGTTGCTCAACCCACTGAGCCACACCAGCCAGGGCTTAAGTAAACTTTTAATGAGTAAGATTTTGATCTTTGGAAATGGATGGACTATTAATAGATGGAAAATTGGAGGGACTTCCCAGTGAGCAACATGAAAAAGGAATGGCAGTGAAAGGACACATGTTATATTCAACAATGGTTAACTCATCTAGTTTGACCTTAATAGTAACAGGGTGTAATGGTTCATTCATACTCACAGTGTTGGAAAGCCCTGTTAACAAGACTGTTACAAACAGCAGCCTGGCACAGCAGAGCTTCCAGAAAAAATGCACTGGATTATTACAAGTAGGTTCAAGATTGAAACTGGTGAAATGGGACAAGTATAAGCTCCAAGTAAAAAAGAGTACATACCTGGTAGAATTATGCTCAATAAGTGCAAGACAGCTTAGCACAAGACAAAAGAGCCCAGGGGGCCATTTGACAAATTCTGGTTTAAGTTGTGGGTCCACCCTTCACCAACTATGTGACTTAGGGCAAGTGACATAAAGGTCTCATGGTTTGGGGTTTAGAGACTTTGTGTTGTAAGTGCAGTTGACCCCTGAACAACATGGTTGTTGGCAGCACCAAACACCTGCACATTCAGAAATCTGCAAAACCGTTTGACTCCCCACAAAACTTAATTATTAATAGCCTCCTGTTGGCTCAAAACCTTACTGATAATATACATAGTCAATTAACACATACTTTGTATGTCATATGTATTACATAGTGTCTTCTTGCAATAAAGCTAGAGAAAACAATTTAAGAAAATTATAAGAAAAAGAAACTGTATAGTATCTATTGAAAAAATATATGTTTGTAAAGTAGACAAGCACATTACAAACTTGTTTTCTTCAAAAGTTAAATGCCTTCAGCACAGGATCTGATACCTGGTAGGGACTCAACAGCTGGTCACTACTAAGGATGAGTCAAGGAGAGTAATTAGTCACTGTCTCTTGCTCTATGTTGTGTTGGACACTGACCCATTCAGTGGGTAAAAGGCAGCCTGTTGACAAACTAGTATTGCAGGTGTCAAGTACATTCTTCTTAATGGTTAACAAACCAAAATAAAAGGTATTCAGATAGGAGGATAAAATAAAAGCAGATTACCTTAATAAAAGTCCATGAGAAGAAATTTCAGCTTTTAAAAACACTTTGGAACCTGTTACCTTTTGCCTGTAAGCACTGGTAGAATAAGTAGTCATAAGTTAGCAGGAAACCTCTGAAATATTGTACTATGCATTAGTACATGTCTTCTGTGTTTCCTGCTCAGATTTCATTTACCCTTCTTTGGGCAACATGACTACAGTTTTCCTCTAAAAAAACCCTCTAGTTTTTGGTTCATGAGATTTGTGTGGCCCTCAAAGATGGAAACGTGTAATTCAGGCCTGCCTGTTCAGAGCTCAGGACCTCCCTTACCTCAGTAATTGGTTCAGGGATGATGTGACCAAAGCCAATCCAATCAGAGTAAAGCCTGGTATTTTATGGAGCTTTTGCTAAGAACTCACTTTTTTCCCCCCTTGGACTTAAGCTTGTAAGGGTTAAAACCCAAAGCTGCTGGTAGCTGTCTTGCCGTCATGAGGTAGCTAAACAGAGAAGCCACTATGGAGATGGGGTGCAGTTAATAGATAGAAAGCATGCAACCAGATGCTGGCACTCTCTGAGTATGCTGGATCCAACTATACCTGAAGCAGATATTCTATTGGACTTTACAGTTCCAGGAGACAATAATTTCTCTTTTAGTTTCAGTAGGTTTGAGTTGGGATTTTCTGTCATTTGTAACTAAAATAGAGCAGGCTAATACATACACTTAGTTCATTAGTTTATTTTTCTGTGCAATGGGAAGTCATGAGTAGGATTTAGTCCTTCCCAGTTCTCATGATTGGACTAACATTTTAATTTCATGCTATTCAATAGGGTTTGAGAACTAGTAGTCTCAAACATGCTGGAGGTTAACACACTGCATCTTTGGATTTGAAAAAAATTATATATTTTATTCAATAGAAACTTCAGCCAAAAGTCCTCTCATCACTAAATACTGAACTTTTAAAATAAGTAAATGTTGTGCTGGCTGGTGTGGCTCAGTGGTTGAGAGCTGGCCTGCGAATCAAAGGGTTACTAGTTCAATTCCCAGTCAGGGCGCATGCCTAGGTTGTGGGCCAGGTCCCCAGTAGAGGGTGTGCAAGAGGCAACCACACATTGATGTTTCTCTCCCTCTCCTTCTCCCTCGCTTCCCTTCTCTCTAAAAATAAATAAATAAAATCTTTAAAAAATAAAATAATAAAATAAGTGACTATCGAAATAAAGTCAACATGTGAGGAATCTCTCTATTTTATTAGAATAGAATCTTCTAAAAGTAGAAAACATGTACTTGTCGGCCTTTCTTCCCGACCCCCCCAAGTTAGGGTTGTCTGGCTTGGTGTACAATAAATCATTTGTAGCTTTCTCTGTAGTCTTCTCATTCAGGATGAAAGCAGCACATGTGACTACCAGCCCCAGTGCACTCCCTGATGTCCCCCCTGCTTTCATCTCAGCAGTGGCTAATGTCACAAATAGGCGGCCTTTGAAGTCAGAGGGAGGGGACAAGAGCAGCACAGCTCCTTAACTGTACAGACACCAGAAAACGTCTTCAGAAACCACCATTTCAGCATCCAATTCGGTTCAGGAGCCCTTGCTTGAGGCAGTAGGGATAATCCCTGACCAGTGATATATCAGACTATTTCTTTCCTGTTTCTCTTAGGCCCAGGTGTGAACAGAAACCTTGTCCCTGGGTATTCTTGCAGCAAAGTTGAAGAAAAGAGGGACAGAGAATCTGGCCCCGATGGTGTTGTCCTGTCGTCTGTGGCTGGTCTTATCTCTACAGTCTTTTGGTGTAGCTTTAGGGAATAGGAAAGATGGAAACCAAATGGGACTTGAAATTGAAAAGAAAGGAGGGAGGGTGGAGGTTCGCTTTTTTCCCTTGCATACTCGCCTTTTCTATTTCTGTTCTGCCTTAGAGACTGGGACATGACCAGCCATCTGAGTGGTTTATGGATTGCTTGGAACTCTGGGTAAAGTGCGTGTATGAGTCTTCTGCATTTTTGTTTATTTCCTCTGCGTTAGGTAGCTGGGAATAAACCCTAAACCACATGCAGTGTGGACGGGGAGAGGGAAGTAGAGGTCTTAAATAAATTATCTCGGGCTTTTCTCCTTCCTCCTATTCTTCCCATTCTCTTTCCATGCATTAAAAGACTTAGGGCAGGAGGCGGTGTGGAGAATTTCTTCTGAAAAGTGCCATTGTCCACACATACTCTAAGGACTCCAGTGCATGAAATCTAATTCCATAGTTCATCATTTTCCCCCTTTGCTTTTCTCTTTCTCGGCTGTGTGTTTAAATTTTCCGTTTTCTTCTTTTCATCTGTTTCTCTCATTCTCTGTCTTTATTGTTCAGTAGCTTGTTCAAGCTTACCTCCAAACAGCTTTACACAATTACTTTCTTTCTCTTCTCTCTCACCATACCTTTACTTCTAGCTGTCCTCTTTAGAGACCTTCCTTTTCTGAAATTCTCCTGAGTCCTCAGGCTCTGGGCAAGGCTGCCCAGGGTGCCTGGAAAGCTGCTTGAGGGAAATGCCTTGGAAACTTTAATGGGACAGTAACATTCCAAGCTCTGCATGAATGGCCGACAATCTGCAATGCTCCTTGGCAAGAGATTTTTCCAGAGGCCCTTCCATAATACTTGCATACCAGAGCTTGGGGTTTCCAGATGCGATGTTCGGGCTGTGGGCAGTCAGTCTGCCTCTGAGAGCAAATAGAAACCTCCATTTGCTCATAAGTATTCTCTGAAGTGTCAGTTTCTCATAAGTATTAAAAAAAAAGCCACTCCCATGACTTTCTCCCTTCCTTCCTTCCTTCCTTCCTTCCTTCCTTCCTTCCTTCCTTCCTTCCTTCCTCCCTCCCTCCCTCCCTCTCTCTCTCTCTCTCTCTCTCTCTCTCTCTCTCTCTCTCTCTCCCCTTCTCTTTCTCTCTTTCTCTCTTTCTCTCTTTCTCTCTTTCTCTCTTTCTCTCTTTCTTTCTTTCTTTCTTTCTTTCTTTCTTTCTTTCTTTCTTTCTTTTACCTTCCACCGTGTGCCTCATGTTTAGACAAAAATCATCAAGGCGCTAACTGTACAATTATTTCCCAATAGTCAAGGTAGTGTGTTCCATGAACTTAATCTAGCATCATCCATTCATCCTCTGACAGAGGCTCACATCCCCTCTTCACCTCTGTTTTAAATACGTAGATGTCACTTAAAATGTATTTGCATGTTCACGAGGAAAGCTGTTTCTCTGCCTTTGTTCTAATTCCCAACATGGGCAGGTGTGATTTAACAACTACTCACAGTCCTAGCCAAAGGTCTGGTTAATTTCTAAGGTTAAAAAGCGTTCGGGAAAAGAGACCATTAGGAGCATAAACTCCGATGTGGAGGATGTAGCCAGGCGGGCTTCTGGGATGGGCCACAGGCAGCAGGCCCTGGAGCTAGCAGAAGTGTGATATAATACAGGAACGTGAGAGTCCTATTCCAGCCCTGCAAACTCTCAGCTCTGCGAGCCTCAGAAAGTTACTGATAGCATCGGAACCTCAATTTCTCATGTCATCTGGGAATAATGCTATCCTGCAGATGCGTTGATAGGATTAGATAAACATAATGTTTATAAAGTACCCAGCACATTTGTATTTAAACTTCCATGAAACTTACTATCAATCCATGTCAGGCCAGGTTTTGAGTACGTTGCAAGTACTTACCGCTCCATTCCTCATAACAGTCCTGTGAGATGGCCCTATTTTTATGATCATTCCCATTTTCCAGAGGAGAAAAAATGAGCTTCAGAGAGGTGAGCTCACTTGGTCAAGGTCACACAGCTGGTGACCGAATTGGGATCCAACCCCAGTGTTTAGTCACCTAAGCCCTATGGGTAGCCACAGTATGGTGCATTCTAGGTAGCAAGGCACTCCATGAATGTTAACGCTCATTCTTGTTTGCCGTCTGTTATGTGTTTCATGATTCCCTGTTATCTCTTCTAGTTTCATCACACGGACATTGCTATTTGACCTGTAACATGACTGCCTTGACATTGGGCTATTATTAATGTTATTGTGTTCTTAACCATTTCTGCCTCCATTCATCAACACTTACATCTCTGCCTCCTCCAACAACCTCCTACTCTCCTGGGCTGAAACAAATTTTATAATACTGTATGGTTCATCTTTACAATTCTTATTCCTGAATTAGAACTCAATAAATTGCTAGAGCATAAATTGCAGCCCACAGTAAATATAGGCAAATTTGTATTTGGGTTTAAGTGACTTGTTTTCTACAGCTACACTCTCGGCTGGCACATACATAACCTGATTTACTGTAAAATCTTCCTCGTCTTGATCTTCGAGCTGATAACCTCACCCCACTAAATACCTGGCTAAATCCTAGTCTCCCTACCTTATTCCCTTAACCCAGTACCCATTTTGGAACACAAAATGGTAGGTTCATTTGGCGGCCAGAATGTAATGTTGGACCTGTTTTTGAAAATGGAATGAGAATCTCTTTCTTTAGAGTTGGCCAGAGGCCTCACCACTCCCTGGTGTCTCTCTCTCCACCACCACATTCCCAACTTCAGGTTACCAGCCTGGCCGTGTGGAATGAGTGCTTCAGCATTTGATTTCCAGATATCCAGAAGTTACTGAGTTTCAATCAGGTTCACTTCCCTTCCCTTGGTTGCAACTTTGGTTTTTCGTTGTCTTTCACTTGTTTTGATTCTACCATGAGTTCCAGTCCCAGGTCTAAATTGACTCTGTCCCCCCCCCCCCACCCCGGCTTATATGATTTCAATCTGTCTTTGTTGTTCAGCCTTTACTGGGTCCTAGTTCCTCAACGGCCGTCAGACCCTCACTTGGACGTTGTGCCTACTGCATCCCTCTGCCATTTCTGGGCTAGACCGACATGTAGCTGCATGTCTGCTTCTTCGGGCCACTTGCTGATTCACGGCCTTAGTATGCACTCAACATCTATACTTCTAGCGCCCAAAGGACTGTTTCTTCTTTTCAATGTCGTCAACTTTTTGTGACACTTGAATAAATCTTTAGGAACTACACAAGCAAAACCAATGAGAGTCCCTGGTAAATTTCTCTCTCTTTGCACTTTGGAATAAGTAATGTGTACACTTTCTCTTACCAAGCATTCACTGAATTCCTGTTTTTCCAGGGTGCTATTTAGAGTGTTGTGGTAGAAGCACCATTATTTCCTTCTTATGTCAGTTTCCTGCATATATACAGAAACTGGCCAAAACACCCTGCCTGGGCTTTTGGCTGAGCCCAAACGCATGCAACTTGTACAGGAAAAGCTATTAGTCCAGTGCCAGGCGCACATCCCAAAATCTCCCAGGGAATACGTGTAAATTCCAAAAAGAAACTGGAGCTTGTGCACTAATGCTGAAATTTTGACTATTAATCCTGACAACAGTGGCCTTGAAAGTCTCACTAATTCTGGTATCTAACTTGACATATGCCACACAATTTCAAAAGACTAATCCCCAGTAAATAACAGGATGTTCTCCGTTGACTGTACATTGTGTTAGCAAAGATGTTTTACACCAGTGCCCAAAAGACAGGTCCTTAATGGGTATCACTTCTGTTTTAAGCTGCAGACAGTAGGCGTAGGTAGACATACACATCTGAGAGACAGCTGAAGGTTTTCCTCCCATGCCAGAGGCTTCGCTGCTGCAATGGAGTCAGATTGGAGATGTCTGGACTCTTCGTGAGCCTGCTCTGGACTCTCATATTTATTATCAAGGAGGAAGACACGTGTGATTTTAGGTCAGTGGTGTTTATCTGGCAGTGTTTTGCTGCCGAAAATGACCAGGGAGTGAATTAAGTTTGCTGAGGAAACTACAGAGAAATCCACCTTTCTTCAAGGGCAAAGTCTTGATAATATCTTTGCAGATTGGGAAAACTGGCTATTTGCTTATTACTCTGGATTCATGAAATGAATGATGCATCTGAAAAGATAAATACTGATGGGAGCATTCTTTCTGTTTTGATTTTTTTTTTTTTTTTAGTTTCTGAGGATCAGGCTTTATTTATAAAGGATTAGTTGGCCTGATTCTGTTGGTACAACACACAAATCTTTTGAGGTGGTTTGGAGAAAAACCCCAGACTTTTCAAGCCTGAGAACAGATGGAGCTCTAAACTCACTGCATTTCACAACAGGGACGCGTGTTACTATCTGCCAGTCTGTTTTCACTTCGTGTGAGATTTTCTATTCTCCAGTCGGCAGAGTTTCTAAACTTCTATGGGTATACAATCTTTGAAGTGAACGCGCTCTGCAGTTCTAGTATTTAGGGAAATGCAGACCTAGCTCTGCTCTTTAATAGTTCTTGGCAATTCTTAATTACCTTTGGGAAGTATAACCATTTGAATATGTCATATGAGAAAGGCTCTGTAGAATTTTGGTCACAAGGTATTAACATGCATAAGTCTACAAGAATTTGAAGTCAGATGCTTTGAAAAAAACAAATAAAATAATTGATTTAAACACGAGCATTTTCCATTCCCATAGCTGGCTAAAATCCACCAAATGAAACTAGTTGACTATATATATGTGAGGGCACTGTAGATACTGCGGATGTTGTGCAACCTTAGCTGGTATTCATGAACTTCTCAGCATTTTGGTTGTGTAGTTATTGATAATGAACCTTCACAGAGAGAAAAATCTCTCTTCACAGAGAGAAAATCACCTCTCTCCCTCTCTTTCTCTCTCTCTCCCCCCTTTTCTCTCTCTCCTCTTTTTTTCTTGTTCTTTCCCCCCTCAAGTGATATAAACAAGAAGGGGCCAAATTTAATAAAAGTTAAGCATTGCCTTTATCAAAGAGCTTGAATTTTTTTGTCTCAGTTTTTCACAGGCCAGGTTAACTACATGGAACCTAAAACTTCCCAATGTTAAAGCGTTAAATTGCTTAACTTAAAATTATGTAACTTAATTAAATGACTCATTGTATGTTTACTTTGACTAGTCAAAATCCTTACTGTATGTATAACAGTCCAACTTATGTACATACAATTGACTCAAAATGTTTTTTAGAACATATCTTTTCTATAGGAGTATACTTCTTAGCTAGTCCTCAAGTATTGACCAGTAAAGTCTTAGAAATGGTAGTTTGTACAGGTTTAACTACAATACTATAAACTTTTATTAACAGAGGATAAACTAAAGGATATCTGTCATTGGGTATATCTGAACCCCAGGCAAAATAGCATTTGAAATAGTTACATGTCGGCATAGATATTCTAGAATGTTCAAGGTGTTAATGGGCTCCTTTCATTTCACAACCCCAAGATTGTAGTTTCCAGATCAAGCCTCCTGATTGTGTTGTCCCATTTCTGCCCCCCTCTGTAATGCCTGTGGAAGGCTCCAGATGCCACCTGTGACCTGAAAAGCTTTGTTTGCATATTTTTCATGGACTTTGTGGCACTATGGATGGGTGGAGGAGACTTGAGTAGAATTTTAGCTCTTAATTCTCAGCCAGATAAATAAATCTACCTGTCCTTTTGTTTTTCAAGAGTTGGACAAACTGGTGTTGCGTGTGTGTATGTGTGTTTAAATAGAATGGGCCATGACTAAACTAGATTGCACTGATTAGCTATGTCTCAAAGAAAGTGCCAGTTAAGCATTATGCAAAAATGTTCATGTTCAGGGAAGACTAGAAGTTATGGTCTTTGGTGGCAACTAAAGTTGGGTCTTTGGTGCCTCCCTCTATGTGGTGTGAAAAGAAAAGAGAGATGGCTTTAGACCAGTGGTGCTTGCAGTGTGGTCCTTCTATCAGAAGCAGGAGCATCATCTGGGAGCTTGGTAGAAATGCTAATATCAGGGCCTTTCCCTGATTGATTCTAAAGGGAGAGGAACAAGGGCTTGAAGGAGACGTCTTCCTGCAGGCAGGCTTCTGAGTCACCCTTAAGTGATAGGCACAGGCAGCCATCTGTTCTGCCTGCTCAACAGGTTGGGTGGCATTGGAAGAAAGGTTGTCAAGTTGTATCTCTGCCTCTTACCTGGTTTGGAAGGATTCTATTCCCATCCAGCCATCCTAATTGAAAATAATTACTCAAAAGTTAACAGCCTTCTCCGTCTGTAAATTTATCCCATGGCTCAGTTAATGCAAACCGATCTCATCCTGTTTTTAGAACTTAAAAATTGGAACATAGCTTAATATCCAGTCCTTTTCCTTTGGACATTTGAAGTGTATTTTTTTAAAAAAACCATTTGCCTTTTACACTTCATGCGTCTTCATGCATTTTTTCCCCCACTGAAGTTCATTTTTAAAGGACATTTCCCAACATGTGTAACTCTATAGGAATTAATCAAGTTCTCCAATTGGAAGCATGTTGAAGCAAAGTCCCCCTTTTGCAGGAGGATAGAACATGATAGTCCTTTGGGTACAAAATTAGTTCTTCTTAATCTTCCCCCAAGGTATACCAACCATTTTGCACTCCAACTTGTATGGCCTGTAAACCTTAAGGAATTGTATTGTCTTTGAACATTATCTCACAAATCTCCTCTAATTAATTTAATCCCTATAGACATATGCTTGTTGATCAGTATAAATCAGGGCCAAAAATACGAGTAGTGCTTGGAAATCTCTGCTTTTGGCAAGAAGACTCTTGATCTCAGTTGTTTAACAGTCATGCAGCAAAGACACTTAAAGAGGCATTGTCCCCATCTCACCCCCATTTTGTAGGGACAGCCAGCAGTCACAATACTCTTTATGAATGTGTTCATCCCTCTACCTTCCTTCTCCCCACTGCTTATACAAATGATTAACATATGTAGATTTGCAGAAATAGTGTTAGAATATTCAGAGGGCCAAGTGTTCTGACAGCACTTAATGTAGCCTAAATATTTCCCGACATTAATTTTCTCTAAAGGATAGCATGGACAAATGTCTTCTTTGTTTTCTCCAGAACTTCCAGACTTGAAGAAACTATTGTCATTCTAGATCACAGAGTTCCATGATTAACAACAAACACATTTTGTCAGGAAAGTCTCCCTGACGCGTAAGCTCAATGCCTGGGACTATAGCTCAAGATCCTTGTCTCGGCCCTGCCTTCCTTGTGCCTGAAAGTCTAGCAGTAAATCATCCCTTGGCTTCCCTCTCTCTTCAATTATCCTGATCTCTTTCAACTTCTTCCATCTATCTTACTTTCTAGCTTTCTCTATTTCTCTTATTTCTTTTTGAATTCTTTCTAAACTCTTCATATCAACCTGTCAGTATTTCAGTAGGACCAAGTCACTGCTGACCTGAGTGGGTAGATGGATTCTCTAATGATTCTTGGGTATCTATTTGTTTTTACTCCCAAAGTGACAAAATCATAAACTACACTGATTCCCTTATTCTTTCTCCACGTACTTACATGACAACTTAGACATAACATTTCTTTCCAGCCTACTCCATATGCTAGTAAATAACTAGAAAACCTTACTGATTGTTTTGAGCAGAATTTGAAGTTAGGGTGTCAACACATAATGCTTTTCTTAGGCCAATTATATCTGAAGTTGGCAAACCCTTTCTTTCCAGGGCCAGATAATAAATATTTTTGATTTTGTGGGCTGTGAGTTCTCTGTTGCCTACTACTCTGCTCTGCTCTTATAGCAGGAAAGCAGCCGTAGACAGTATATAAACAGATGGGTGCAGCTGTGTTCCAATCCAACTTTATTTAGGAACACTGTGAAATTTGAATTCATATCACTTTAACATCACAAAATATTGTTACTCTTTTGACTCCCCCTCCAATCATTTAAAAACTTAAAAAAAAAAAACTTAGCTCATGGGCAGTATAAAAACAAAAAGCTGGCCAGATCTAGCTTTCAAGCTATGGTTTGCTGACCCTTGATTATATGAAAAGGACAGTTTTATTTAAGTACAGAAAACACTTATCAAGACGCAGCATATCTCTTTATGCAGAAGTGGTTGTTTTGGTCTTTCTCACCTGAATTGACTGCTGCACTCTTCTGTGAATCAGGCCCATTTTCCCACTGTTTTCTAATGTCTTTTCTGGCACAAATTTGATGCCTCTCACTACATTCCTAAAGTAAAATGCCTGGCAGGTGTTCAAACAATGCCAAGTGAGTGAATGAAGGAATGAATGAGTCAGAAGGGAGATGGGGAGAAAGGAAAAAAGAGACTACCTGAAATGGAGACAGTTGTGTAATTGGTAAGCAGGAAAAATAAAAACAAGTGAGCTTTTCGAAAGAAGGGAGCATCAACAATATTTTCCCTCATCTCAGAACTTTTAGATTTCGAGCAAAGAAAAAAACATTGAATATAATTCTGTTGCTTTCCTACTTTTCTTTTAGTATCGTCTCAGGTTCGTGGGCAAGTTTTAATTTGAATATTTGTATCCATCTTAGGGTGTAAATACCTATGCTATTTTTTAATAGATGCCATCCAGTTAGTGAAGTTATGTTCCTCTATGTGGCTAATTTCTTCAGATACGAATCTCAAGTTAAATCAAATGAGGTCATTGGTGAAAATTTACCTGGGACCAACTGCGCTGGCAGCAACAGACCTAACGCCAACACGTGAACGGCAGCCCAGCAAATGCTTACTATTTGTAAAAACTAAAAGTAAATTTTTTTATTACAGTGGACATACAATATTATATTAGTTTTAGTGGTACAAAATAGTAACTATACATTTATAGAACTTATGAAGTGATCACCCCAATAATTCTGGTACCTATCTGGTACCATATGCAATATTATAATATTTTTAACTATATTCCCTATGTTGCATTTTACATCCCTGTGAATGGGATGTGGTACATATGTATATAATGGAATATTACCCAGACATAAAAAAGAATAAAATCTTGCCATTTACAACAACATAGACAGACCCAGAGCTTTTATGCTAAATAAAATAAGTTAGATAGAAAAATACAAATACCATATGTTTTTACTTATATGCAAACCCCCCCAAACAAAATAAACAAACAAATATAGCAGAAACAAACTCATAGATACAGAGAACGCTTTGATGGTTTCCAGACTGGGAGGGGCAGGGTGGGGGTTGCTGGGGGAATAAGTGAAAACTGGGAAGAGATTTAGATGTACAAATTGCAAATGCTTACTCTTGGTAAGGAGATCTAGGGAAGAGAATATGGGCAAATCTAAATAAATGCCACTCTGTAACTGAAAATGTGCCTTCCAGCATATATCCTTTGTACCATAGATAAACACTATTGTCATATAAATAAACATATTTAGAAAAATATGCATGGTTTTATCCATCTAATATGGGATATAAAAATCCATCCTAGTCCATGAAAATTTCATTTTTAATGGATTAAGCCATTTGGGGCATTGCAAGTGCATATTATTATTATTGTACCTAGTTTTCTATTTGTGTAGGCATTTACATAGATCTCCCTGGTCACTTTGACATTGGAGAAACAATGCTGTTTTGAAAGACATAATAACACGCACTGTGGCTTCACTGCTTTAAGTCTATATTAAGCAATATATTGGAAAAGTTTCTTTAAGTAAAAAAGAAAATAGAAAATCGGCCAGATACCTAGGGTGCTTTGTATTCTATAGAATGCAACCAGCTGGCTCTGGAAGGGTTTACACTCAAAGAGTGAGAGAACAACCCAATTCATATCCATTAGAACAACTAATGCACTGCATTTGCAGAGGCTTGACTTGGTCCAGTTAAATGAGGAACAAGGGAGCTAACAGATCCATCAGATGAGCTGGCTAAGGCCACTCCTTCTATTCCACATAGAAAGAGACTTCATTGGGAAGAGACCAGGTTCACCACTCTAGTGCTTTCCAGATTTGCTCTGTGGAAGTCAGATTCCATAAAATTCAACCGCATAAAGGGTTCTGTGGGGAAAGGCATTTAGGAGACCCTGCGAGATCTATGCTTCGCCTTGGAGATTCCTAGGACACGCTGACACAGGAAAGTCTCTGAGCTGTCCTGTAGAAGATAGCTAACATGGGACATACTTTGGGTAGTGTTCTGCCCGTCCACTGTGCATATGAGGCTAAAACAAAGTGGCGTTCTGTTACCTAAGCCGTTACTTCAACCCCAGAGTTGTGGAAATTCCTCAAGAAGATCAGATCAAAAGTTAAAGAATATTTTGCCTTTAAAAAATGTTTCTTCTTTGCTTGGAGGTGAAAACTATAATTTTTTTCTGATTTTAAGTGATTACGAGCTTGTGTATTCTAAACTTCAAATTTTTTTTTCTTTTTTAAAAGGCTTTTGAGGAATTGGCAGTAGAAGGAGAAATAAAATACTACTGCTCCAAATTCTTTGAGAAGTGCCAAAATGTCTCCATTTAACTGGGTCAGCTCTGAGTTAGGATTGTTAACCCACAGTTTCAGTTATGCAACACCCCACAGCCCCTCTGGGTATATGAAGGGATGTTGCAGAAATAATGGAAAGAATTCACTTTTGTTCTCTTCCATTTATACGATGAATACACAACACATGGCCAGAAGTGGGTTTTGAAAAGATAGGGTGTGGCCACGTCCAAAACATTCTGGATTGTGAGCTAGCACAGAGGTTTTCAGCCCTAACACTGTTGACTGACCTTTTAGGATAGACAGTTCTTTGTTGTGGGAGCCGTCCTGTGCCCTGTGCATAGTAGGAAGTTTAGCAGCGTCCCTGGCTCCTATCTACCAGATGCTAGTAGATTCCCCTACTGCAGCAGGGACAACTGCAAATGTTTTCAGACGTAGTCAAATGTGCCCTAGGAGGCAGAATCATCCTGGTGGAGGAGCGCTGGGCTGGCAGCTCTGCTGTGGGGCCCCTTGGTTAGCTCGTCATCTGGTCACTTGGTGACTTTTCCATTCCCACAGGCTTTATGACCTGAGCTTTACCCACTGCCCCAGCACCTGATCGTTCATCTGGAAATGAACTCCAAAATATGACTGTATAGTGATGAGCTTCCTGCTCATAGAATTACTACATTCTTTTAAAATAAATTTTTATTTGGTGGAGACCTATTGTAGTAATCTAACATCCAAATTGTATATAAGCCCTCAGTTTCCAGTGTTCCCAGGACAGAGCTTGAAATAAGAATAATTTAGGTGTCATAACTTCTAATATAGTAATTCAATTATAGGCTATCTTTTAGAATCTTAAACACATAAGACCAAGGGATGAACTATGGAAAACATTCTGCGTGGTGTCTGAATAATTTCTTTAAATATGTGATTTTTATAAGTGAGTATTTATTTTCATGAGAAAGGACATGAATATAGTTCACTTTTTTTTATAAAGCTAATTCTTTGTCAGATTAAAGAAAATCAGTTTCTAAGCACACTAACAACTGTGACAAATAAGGTCTTTTCAACAATGAACTTTTCACCCTGGATTCCTGGATCCACATCTTTATTTCTACTGAAAGGGATTTGGGTGATTAAAAAAATTAAAAATGTGGGCTAGCAGGAACAAGGTATAAAATTAATGCTGTGAATCTATGAACTTGGAAAGGTCATGTGTATGTACCTGAATTGCTTGCAAGGCATTCCTTTGGAGAAAGTTTTTAAACCTGAATCAGATTCCTGTTATATTAATAACAACCTATGTACTGTTTAAATTATCTTTGTTGATATTTTTTCATTCGACACTTTTCCTCTGCTGGTTATTTCCACCTTTCAGCTTTATTCCTTATGATTCAAATCAGAACACTAGGAGAAAGAAACCATTCAACAATAAATCCACTAAGCAAACACTGATTTTGTTTTTCACACCAATGTGCATGCACACACAACAAGATAAAGAAAACAAAGAGAAAAGGGAGAGGAAGTGAGAGAAAACGCGAAAGTGTACTAAAAATATTTATAACTGAAAATGTGCTTTACAGCACAGTCCTTTGTAGTTATTCTAGTAAAACAGAATTTTTTAATGAAAAGAGAACATTAGGCTTTATTTTAAAAAATTATCTTCACCACATACTTATTGATTTTACAGAGAGGAGAAAGAGGGAGAGAAACGTGGATTAGGTTCACTTCCTGCATGTGCCCCAAACAGGCACCGAAGCCCCAACCTCAGCATGTGCCCTGACTGGGAATTGAACTTGTGCCCTTTTAGGTCACAGGACAATGCTCCAACCAACTGAGCCACACTGGCCAAGGCGAGATGAGAGCAAGTGCGAGAACTTAAAGCATACTGCACTGGCTGGGCCAGACCCTGGCACGACCTGCAGCAGGAGTTCTCAGTTCTCTGCCGGCTGGGTTGGCAGCAGCACGAGGCCCCTTTCTTCTACTTGCTGGGATAACTGAGCCAAACCAAGCTCAGCTGCTCTGCGGGTGTGAGCTGTCAGCTCTGTGGGCACATGGCACCCATTATTTGGGATTTGATTCCTCTTCTGAATCAGCAGGGCTGGCCCTGAAGATGATGTAGTGAAAAATTCACTATTGACAAACAGACCCATGCTTTGCCCTTCGTTTCCTTTGGGACCTTGGCCATCATCTCCTTTTGATCGCTGGACCTTGTGCAAGATGCTCTGGGAAATACAGAGGTAATACACAGTCTCTGTGTCTTAGGAGTTTATAATCCAGGAAGCCCTCTAGGATAAAAAGGTCAGAGCACCATCTTTTCTTGAAAAAAGAAAGAGTCAGAGAGCTGTGATCAGGAGGCGGCGGAGTATTTATTCCGCTTTGCATTTAGAGTACTTGATCTTGCTAATAGTGTTCAGGCTGAGAACAAGAAATGACTAAAGCATTATCTTAATGCCTATCTTTAATTTTCACTTATTTTGCATGCCTGCTTCCTAGTTTGGGAGCAAAATTAGTAAAAAGCAGATTAGAATTTATAAACCTTTTCTCAAGTCTTAATAAATTATGGTGAAATGATCTGAGAAATATATTGAAATGGCCTACTGAACATATATTCAATGTATTAGAATATCTCTTCTACTAAATGGTGAACTTAGCAAGAGCAGGTATGTGTCTTCTCCATCATTGGAATCGTAGTGCCCTAGCACAGGAGACATTCAGTAAATGCTGGCCTGAGCCAGGCTTAAAAAAGTGATGCGTGAGCCTAAGATCAGTGGAACGTGCATCTGATTGAGTAAACAAGAGTGGGGTCAGGTTAAATAAAAAAGTCACATTCCCACTGCCCAAGAGATGACCAAGGAGACTCATGTCAGGTTATCTGAGAGGTTAGCACTCCAAAGGTACAAAGAAACAAATATTTATTTTCCCTTTGAACACTCCTTTTGTGCCTGGAGAGAATGTGATTGGCTTGCCCTTTTCTTCTTTTATTCCGTCAGGCAGCAGGAGATCCATATATGCAGCACACCTCAGGGTTGCTCTTTATTTTCACCTCATCTTGTTTCCAGAAAGATCTGACTTGAAAAACTCCAGTAAGAATTACTTACCTAGTCACCATGCTGACCTAAGTCTTCTGGTCCGCTTGCCTGGTCTTACCTTAAGCAACTGTGTGCTGAGCTGGTTTCCAACCAACTCTAGTTGCTAACAACATGTCAGGTAAATAATAAATGAAGCAACATATGTATTTCTTATGTGTCATGGACGAGTTATTTTGAATAAATAATAAAGCGTTCAGACGACAGTGAGAGGTTAGGAAGGATTGTTTCCATCAAGCTTTCCAGTACATCTGGTGCATAACAAACAGATTTAACCCAAGCAATTTCTTTTGTCACCAGGAATCGTTCTTTCCTACCCACTTCGAGTAAAAGGAATCAAGAGTAAAAATATGGTTTCTACCCGTAAATTCAGAAAATGCTGACAAATCACCAGAAATTCAAGGAAACAGTACTGAACACACTGTTACTCAGAAATGGTTGCATTGTAATACTCAAAAACTTCCTTTTGATTATGCCTTTCTAGACAGAGCAGGCTAAAAAATTTCACTTCCCTCGTCTGAATTCCCTTAAATCTTGAATCATCAGTTCCACCTTCCTAATACTACATTATGTGTGTGTGGACGCATGCGTGTTTAATTAATACATTCAAGTACAGAGAAGGCACATGAGGCCTAGTTCAAGCAAAAATTTAAACTTTCTCTGTAACATTGATATTTTCCTAAATCAGGGACCAGAAAATTTTCTCTGTGAAGACTCAAATAGTAAATATTTTTGGCTGTATGGGCCAGACCATTTTTGTTGCAACTACTCAGTCGTATAAAACAAACAGATGTGTGCCTATAGCCCTTTATTCACAAAAGCAAGCAGCAGGCCGAGTGTGGCTTACAGGCCTGCAGTTACCCTCATCTAACGAAACACAAAGTGGGTAACATGGGAAAGAAGTTATCTGTCTGTACAGCAGCCAGTCATCTGGGCGTAAACAGGTTTATAAGCAAGTGCAACTTAAAGATATGTTTACATTCCTCGAGTGCCAGGTATAATCCTCCCCAGGGGCGTCCAACCTTTTGGCATCTCTGGGCCACACTGAAAGAAGAAGAGTTGTCTTGGGCCACACATTAAATACATTTTGACACGTAATCCCCCCCCCAAATCTCATAATGTTTTAAGTAAATGTATGATTTGGTGACTGCATTCACACCATCCTGAGCCACATGCGGCCCACAGGCTGCAGGTTGGACACGCCTGCCCCCTCAGTCATGTATGAATCAGTTCTTGTGACCAAATAAGAAAATAATATCTCCATTACCATGAAACATTGTTTCCCCCCTTCACATCATTGCCCTTCGTGTTCCTTCTCTTTTACTTAACTGCTTGGGGATAAACCTCACTGTTATGAAGGGCTAGAGGTTTGCTGCCACAGTGACTTAGCATCCTCAAGCCCCTTCCTGCAGCTCTTGAAAAAGCTCCCAGGCTCAGCTGGCGACCTGGGCTGGCTCTCTGTTCCTGTGGGTTAGAGTGGGTATCACATTTCTAATGGATTAGCTGACTACTGGGAAAGCAGAAGGGTTTTAAACTCTCTTCACTTCTAAATGCAGCTCGTAAATGGAGTTCTATGAATATTTCATTTGAGTACAAGACCCTAAGTCCTTTGCAATTAGTTCAACTGTTGCTTTCAGGAGAGAGAGAGAGAGAATTTCCTTTGAGTGTTCTAGGACGTGCTGTGTCCTCTGTTTTTCTCATTGTGGAACTTTCCATGAGCTGGGTCATGACCACTTTTATAAAATGTTCAGAACACATTCCTCTTTGGGTACATCGACCACATGTCTCCTCTCTGTCTTTTGGAAGGAGATGGAGTCTTCAGGTGCATTATCTCTTATGTCTTCATTAGCAGCCTTCCTGGCGGATCCCCGAGGAACCCAGGCCTCCGGGTGGCCTAATGCACTAGCAGCCTCTGCTGCAAAATTTACCTGCTTTCTTTTCTAGTCAGATAAGCAGGTTATTAGAGCTGCAATCTGGCTTGAAATTCCAGATGCTTTCCTTTGGTCTTCTAACACAAAAATACTAAAATAATGACCTCTCAAAAGAGGTCATAGTAGGCTCTCAAAGCACTTGACTAAAGAAATTCAAGGTTCTAATCCTTGTTCTTTCTCTACAGGTGTAATCTTGAGTTAGACTGTTAATCTTTCTGAGTATGAGTTTCCTCATTTATGACACAAGAGATTTTTGTAAGGTAATGTTAGGTCCCTCATGGCTCTTAAATTTGATGTTTCTCTGGGCTCAACACTTTGCCAGGTACTGAAATGCCTATAAATTATTAAAACTCCCTGACTTCCAGGAAGTAAAACATTAATTAGGAAGGTAATGGGAACATGTAAAATAGGTAGGGAGAATAAAATGCATCGTATAATCAAGAATGCCAGTCTTGTTTTCAGAAGAGACAGGTCATTGTGAATGTGAAAAGAATTTATAGAAAAGAAGAATTTTACAGGAGTCACTAATATAGAAATCAGGCTGCTAGGAAGAGGAAAGAAGTAGTTTCCAGAAGCCATTAAGCAGCCAGGGGTGGGCGGGGGGAAGCTATTGGAAGTACATAAGAATACTAGGAAACAATATGGTTTGTCCTAAGAAAAAAATGGGAATTTGGTAATTATGAATTTTAATCCTTTATGGGTGCTGCCACTGTTATGCTGCAGACTGGTTCTTTTCCCTGTTTTGGGCCAATTTCCTCTTTCCTTCTCTCTCTTCTTCTCTCCTCTTATTTTTACTTTTAAAATAAACATGGTAGAAATAACCTTCAGATTATTTTATTCACCATGTATTTTTGAGCACCTAATACACACATGAACTCAGGCCCAATTTGTCACTTGCTCTGATTGTTGCAACCAGTGTCTTAACTTTCTGTCTCCTGTTTGCCCCAATGCGCCTCTAAAGTTTCCACAAGGCACGTCTGGTCCAGTCATTGCAGCTTGTTTCCAACATTGAGGACAAAAGACACGCCCTTTGCATTAGCGAATCCGGCCCTTCAAGCTGTTCTCCAGCCACTTACAATGTCAGGCCCCATTGCATCTCCTCCTCTGTTGTGCATCAATAAAACCTGATTTCTCTCAGTTTCCTAAACGTGCTGACTGCTCCCCATATTCACCACCCAAGTCCTATATCCTCTTTTCCCTCATTTCCTCCTTTCCCTAACCAGGTTAACTTTTCCCAATCTGGGCCACTTTCTCTACCTGGCTTGTTTAGTAATCTTGTACTCCTCATACACTGACATTATTTGATTGCAACCACTGGATGGTTGTTGTGAGCATATGTTCGTGATGTTGTCTTTCCTCTAAGTCAGCTGAGCAACTGCTTGGCTAGCTGCCTGCTGAGTGGCCTGGCACCAAGGAATAGACAAGAGTCACACACAGTAACTATGCCATTTGCTCAGCTTTTATGGAATGCAAGTTCACTCGAAGTAGAACCTCACATACATTAATGTCCTACTCACATTCTAACAGTCTAAGAGAAATATAACACACACACACAACAGTCAATGGAGAATAAGGAATCTGAGTCCCAGAGTCTCAGTCTGTAGGTCCCAGAGAAAGCATGGTGAGCAAGGGAGCTGTCAGAGTCTTGCAAGGAAGGATCTCCCGATCCGTGTAGCCAGTGGGGTAGACAAAGTCCTTAGACCAGCAGGGCAGAGCCTCCAGTGGCTGATGCCAAGGGAGATCAGCGTGGTGTGGAGCAGCACTCTGGTAGCGGTCTGAAGCCTGCCTCAGTTATACCTTAAAAGTGGTGGACTCCAGCCTTCTGGGTCTCTTGATACATGACTTGGCACCCTTGATAGTAAGTGGGGAATTTCCCCAGAAGCTTTTCAATGGGTGGTCCCAGTCTGCTGACACAGCTATTCTGACCATGTATGCAGATATCTTGGTGCGTCTTCCTGCCAGATGCATCTAGCATGATGCATAGTTTTTCTCTTGAACCAAAGTGTCATGGCTGACTGGCAAGCATCTTGGTTGGCATGAGTGCCTCCACTTTGTTTTATATGCTTTATGCTATCATGACTGGACCAGTGCCATTTTATTGGTCCTGCTCTCCACATTGGTGATTCCATAGGAGGAAAAATTGTGCCCTTTCAGTTTTGAATTCCAACTTCCCAGCACCATCTGTGGTATGTAGCCATGTACAAAAAATATTGAATAAATATCTAGTCCTCTTCACTGAGGTACAAAGTTTGAAAAAGAGTGCACGTTCTTTCCTTTATAGATGTAAGCTTCTTATGTTTTCATAGAGTTATAGCCCTGGCTTTGCTGATGTAGCACACCAGTTGGTTTTCTTTCTCATTTGAATCTCATTTTGAGCATATATTTTCCTCTGGTCTATCTGCTAATGTTTGCTTAGTTCCATTATTAATCTTGTAATGATTGTTCTAATGTATTCAACATAGGATGTCTTAACAATTTTCTGTAATTTATACCATTACCATCTGCTGTCTCATGGTGGTGGATTCTGGAAATTATTGTGGGTTTCCATTAGTGGGAGAGTCTTTTTGGATTAAAGCAACTCGGTCCTTTTTCATAACGTGCTTGCCACAACAACAGGACAACATAAGACCTTCCATGGCAACATCTGCAGAGAAATAAACCCTTTTGTGTGTGGAAGCATCTGTTTCCCATATATCTCTAAATTGTTGGGACACGCATTTCCTAGTATCTTTGTTTAGCACAAATAAATATATTTTCCACAGGGTAGTTAAAGAGATAGGAATAAACCATCTATATACACATACCCTCCACATGCTTTAAATTTGAATAGATACTAAAAACACCTTGAATAAGTGAGTTATTCCAAGTTTATAATCATTTAATGAATTTTAGTAAGTCCTGGATATCAATCAAATGCATATTTTGCCTCTTTATTATTTTTATTAAGTTATTTTTTCTTTCTTAACTTTTTAATTTATTTACTTTTAGTTGTAAATGACATCATTACAGTGACTAGATCTCCCCTTGGACTTTGATCTTCAACTTAGTCCCCTTCTCCAGGTACATAGTTAGAGCTTTGGTGTATATGTTTTCAGACACTTTCCTGTGCATTTACATAGATACAGATATGTAGGCATATACACATTCATAAGTATTTTCATAATACACATGTATATACTTTTATAGCTTGCTTTTAATAATAAGCAGTATATTAGTAAATACAGATTTCTATGGCTCCCTTTGAAACCATCACATCATATTTTCTGTATGTATGGTGGAGACATCTGGCTGAGGGGACCAAAACTCCTCTAACTGTGGCTTCAACTATATAGACATCTGTTATTTCACTTATAAGAAAACTAAAATTAGGTATTTCCAGGGCTTACTCAGCAGCCCAATGATATTGTCCAGGGACCCAAGTTGTTTTTATCTTCCTTAAACATCCTCACACATCAGCTTTTGTCCCTCATATTTTTGTCCTTTTTTTTTTTACTACTTCTGGCTAGGCATCAGTTCATAATGCATTGAAAAGCAAGAATAAGAAGACCAGGATAAAATAGCTTTCCTTTTACCAGGAAGCCCAGCATCCTTCCGTATACTTCCCAAACACATCTCACTTATGAGAACTGGGTCACTTCCACACCTGCTACCCAGGAAGGTGGGAATGCGAATATTCAATGAGGGGGAACTGAGTAGTCATCACTGGCTTTGGCCTACAATGATCTATCATTGAGACTTCGTAGATTGTTGCAAACAAAACTTCTCTGGTTATACAGAAGAAGAAAAGAATGCCTAGTGGATGGGCAGCAAACACAATCTGCCATGGAATATAGTTATTGAATTTTCCACGTTCATTAACATTTAGATGATATCTAATCTTTGTTATTAACAACAGTTCTTCATTGAAAATTATTGCACATGCTCCCTTGTTCATTTGTGGTTTTATTTCTCTTACAGAAATATAATACCAGGAATGGATGCTATAGGATATGAAATATTTTTGTTTTACTTTAAACTGCCAATTTTTAAAAATGGCTGTACCATTCTATGCTCCTTCCAGTAGTATGTGGAAATATCTGTCTCACATATGAAGCTGGACTTATAAGTAACTGTCTATGCCTCCTTCTTTGTTCTTAATGCTCCAGCTGATGAGGGTGTGCTGAGCCCCACTTCAATGTCCTGAATTTCCCGGCATTTCTCAGACACTTCCCTGGATGTCTCATTGCTGCTCCAGGATCTGAGAATTCCTCTTGCTCATGGAGTTTCTCTTCTGCCAAATCCCCTCCATGCCGACAGAGACACCATCTGTTACATGTGCAGTGACTGAAGCATCCCTGAAACTCCTCTGTTAGTTTTATTTCAACATCCAAACAATTGCTAGTTTATTTTCAGAGCAGTTTTTCACTCAAAAGATCCTCATTTAAGCTCCAGTCATCCCTCACGTTAATATCTGCAACCTGAATGCAGATGTTCTAGAAGCAGCCTATCCTTATTTGTCTTTCATTGGCCATTAGCATGGGAATGACCTCTGAGTCAGGTACTTCCTCATGATGTCAATGGAAACTATAGACATTAGGATGGATAGTGAGTGGATCAGTGAGGGGGTCAGAGAATTAGAAAACAATGGCTCCTCAACCGATTAGCACAGAACATCACCCAGGAAGCCGTAGCAACAGGCTTCTCACTGTCCAATCACAGATAGCAGCTTGTTCCCTCATTCAATAAATCCCCAAGTAAAGACATAGCTCCACAGGGCCCTTTTCCATAATGTTTTCTTTGATCTCTCTCTCTCATTCTCTCTCATTTGTGACAAGTTTTTGTTTGTTTGTTTATTTTTGGACTTTTTTGGTTACCTCTCCTATTTCTGCTACTAACATTCCCCCCCCCACTGAGTAGAAGGCTATGTAGCAAACAGAAAGGATAGCATGTGTTCTGGGATTGGAGATATTTATTTCAGAAACTTGGTTTCACCATGCACTAGCTGTAGCCCAGAGTCCCCAGTAATGGGGACGCCCAGTAATGACCTCACAGATGGTTGTGAAGATAAATCAAATAATGCACACAAAGTGCTGGGCAATGATGAGTGTATTATTGTTCTCAGTCTCCCTTATTCACTCTGTACATATATGTGTTTATATGGTTTATATGTGTGTATATATACATATATGTATATAAACGGAGAGAGAGAAACAGTGAGAAAGAGAAAACTATACCTTTTTTGCAAGTTACTTGATTCTTGTTCTTCTACTTTGCTAAGAGCCTGCTCACCTCTCCCTTGTTCCCTGGAAGCTGTAAAGACTCCTGAGCAAACTGTAACTGGATTGCAGGCACAAGAAGAGTGGAGGTGAAGAAAACCATCATGGGTAGCTCTGAGTGGATCATGCCTATTTTCTAATGACAAAAGTACAAATGTCTATGTCTGGTCATGTGTCACTTAACAGTGGAGATACATTCTGAGAAACACATCATGGGGCAATTTTGTCCTTGTGTGCACATCACGTCACAGGGCACACTCACACAAACCTAGATATCACACACCAGGGCTGGATGGTGCAGCATGTCTATCTCTGTGGTACAGAGATAAATACAAAAATGACAGTCTAAAACAAGGTTTGTCAAACTACTGCAAACCAAATCCTGACCACTATATAGGTCTATTGCTCCTAGGCTGCAAGCCTGTGCAGAATATCCCGATACTGAATACTGTAGTCAATTATGATCCACTGAGAAGTATTTGTATATCTAAGCCTATGTAAATAGTAAAACTACTGTATAAAGGATTAAAAAGGGTATCCCTGTAGAGGGCATTTGTCATGAAGGGAGCTTGTGGGACTGAGAGATGCTTTCAGTGAGTCAGAGAGTGAGTGGTGAGTGAACGTACGGTCCTAGGACTTGCTGTACAGTGATACGAACTTCATAAACGCTACGCACTTAGCTACACTGAACTCATTGAAACCACTCTTGTTTTCTCAATAATACGTTAACTGAGTGTACTGTAACATCTTTACATGATAAATGCTTTATTTTTTAACTTTTAACTCATGTGATACTACTTAGCTTAAGATACAAACACATTGTACAGATGTACAAAAATCTTTCTCCATATCCTTACACTATGTTTTTCTCTATTTAAAACTTCTGTTTTACATTTGTGTACTTTTACACTTTTTGTGAAAAACTAATACACACACACACATACACACACACACACACTAGCCTAGGCCGACACAGGGTCGGAATCATCCATTGCTGCATCTTCCATGTCCACATCTTGTCCCACTGGAAGCTCCTCAGGTGTGAAAGCACAGGGTCCTGTCCTCCCCTGTGATAACAGTATAACAGTGCCTTCTTCTGGGACACCTCCTGGAGGACCTGCCTGAGGCTCTGCTTGAGGAAGTGTCACTCTTTCCAGAAACACGTCCATGGTGGTTTGCTTAGTTTCTTTCTTTTTCCCATTATACGTCTGCTTATAAGCACACAATGCACCAAGAACATTCCTCTCTATTAATGAAAACCTTTTGGTGTAGCGGTCCGTGTTTTCAAACTTTCGAAAGAGCTTTTTGAGGTCTACAAAAGCTTTTACTAAACCCTTTACTGTGAATTTTTTGAGGGTTCTTTTTCTTTTCCTAAAAGTTTCTTTTCTCACTTCCTTAGCGACGCATTCCAGTTCCATCACTTACTGATTAATTAGTTACTTCCTCAGGATCCACTTCTAAGAGCTCCTCAATGTCATCCCCACTCACGCCCAGGTCAAACTTGTTTGCTGTCTCAACCACAGCCTTATTGATGTTTGCAAACTTTGTGCTAAAACATTACAAAGGTTATATCACTAGGCAATAAGCATTTTCCAGCTCCACTATAATCTTATGGGAGCACTGTCATAAATATGATCTATCACTGACTGAAATATCATTATGAGGTGCATGACTATATACATAGAGAGTATATTATGTATTCACACATGTATTTGAGTTGACATGTACTCAGCTAAACCCTTTAAAACACTTTTTCAGATTTGAAATGTTATCTTATACGGATTAACGTACAAAATAACAAGTGAACTGGATTAGTGACAAACATTGGAGAAAAAAGAAACCAAGAAATGTAGGAAGTTATTAGTTTTTTGTTTAGGACTGTAGGATGAGATATAGTTGCATAGCACTTGTAAAAATGATAATTACACTTAATTAGCAAGCTTACCCTAAAGGTGAATGTACTAGTTAGTATTGATTAACCAATTTTCTCCTTTGTATTAGTATGCTACCATAACAAAATATCATTGATTGAATGGCTTAAACAACAGGACTTTATTTCTCACAGTCCTGGAGGCTGGGAAGTCCAAGATCAAGGTGTAGGCCAGTTCAGCTACTGATGAGGGCTCTTTTCCTGGCTTGCAGATGGCTGTCTTCCTGCTGTGTCCTTATGTGGGAGGGCGCAGAGAGAGAGAGAGAGAGGAAGATCTCTAGTGTCTCTTCTTTTGTGGATACTAATCCCATCATGAGGGTTCACCGTCATGATCTCATCTAAACCTGATTACCGGGCAGAGGCCCCATTTCCAAATAGTATCACATTTGGGGGTTATGGTTTTAACATATGAATTGGGAGAGAGAGCAATTCCAACCTATAGTCCCATACTTGAAAATTTAACTTTTCCTTTTAGATAACCCTGGGTCTTTGTTGTTAGCCTTCTGATTATTTATTTACTTGTTTGTTTGTTTTGATTTGGTTCCCTAGGAATATCATTTTGAAAATTAATTTCAAGTATTTGGGGGTTTTTTGGTACATGGTAAAAAATATGCTTCTCTAACCTACAATTTTCTAACTTTATTTTTAGATGTATCCATCTGTGTTCTGTAGGGCATTTTCAATTGGATATTCTGTAGGTAGATGGAGCAAAATATGGATAAATATGTTACTTTTTGTACCAAAACACTTTTTTCTTCTTATCGATCTCATCAATATCACTGTTTTATAGACCTGCCACCTTAATGATCTTTTCCTCCCTTTGACTTTCAAAATCAATCTGTTTTTGCTTTTGTTTTGTAATCACATGAAGAAATATAGTAATTGATCCAAAGCCTTTTCTTTCAGTGCATTCTATTTTCATAGCATTATGTAAGTTGTTGGGAAAAGCACAGTGATAAATAAAAAATTGACAGTTGAAAACAAGGTTTGTCAAACTATTGCAAACCAAATCCTGGCCACGGCCTATTTTTGAAAATAAAATTTCATTGGCACTCAGCCATGCCCATTCGCTTACTGATTATTAATGCCACTTTCACCCTACCATGGCAGAACTTAATAATTGCTACCAAGACTATATGGACTAAAGACTAAAATATTTACAATCTGGCCCTTTACAGAAAAAAACTTTGCCCAGCTGCTAATCTAAAAGATGGTAGAATGTGTGAATGTGTGTGTGAGACAGGGTGAGGTATAAATGCTTTGCACAAACACGTATTCTAATACTTTCTAACTTTGATGTACCTGCCACACCTACAAAAAGATATGTGGCCAAAGATACATTACAAAATTACATGATAGTAAAGGTGAAAGAGCAATTAATGTCCGCTGAGGACTACCAATTGCATTGGACTTCACAGAGTAGCTTACATCTTGGTAACACATTGGACACATTAGAATGATTTTGGTACCAAAAGGTTAGTAGGAACATTTTTTAAAAATAAACATTTACTGAGTATCCACTGACATAGTCATGTCGATGGAACATTTACTTAGGTGAGAATCTCTCAGTCCCCTGTGCCTTCAGTAGGACCTCGTGTATAGTAGTAACATAGTAATAATACCTGTTATTTAGTTAGCTGATGGAACAGTGTATAACAAACACATGACAACATTCTACAACATACACTGTAGCAATGTGGAGAAGACAGGATTTCTGGCAAGATTTCCTGGAGAGAATGATATTGAAACTACGTACTGAATAGAACAAATCTTGGGGGTCCGTGACCATTTTTTTCCCACTAAGAATCGATTGTTCCACTAGCCTTAATTCTCTGACACCCAGTTCAGGTTTTCAATCTGTAATGATTTTTCATGGCTGGTAGAGACTCCATTGTTTGCTTTAGAATGAAAACTCCCTATGGTCTGTGTCCTTTGAAGTAGGAACTCAGTAAGTGGTACTAATATTAGAATACGCTTGATGCCAAGGGCAAAGCACTCTGGTGCCTGGCCCCACTTTTGCAGCATGGAACAGTAACTTTATAGAATTTTCCACTAATAAGCCATTCTTATGTCTTTGGCTGACGGGAATTTAATTTTTTGGATACTGGACCTAATTGAATTAGCTCATCACCTTAAGCTTATACTAATATCCTTGGTGATAGCCTTAAGCTTTCCACCTTCTTAACTCAGTCCATTTGCATGGCTTTAGTTCATGAATTCTAAGTTTCTAGCCCAGAGTTTTCTGCTGAATGCCAAATCCACAGTTCTGCGTATAGCAGACACACAGACACCTTGGCTTCAGTATGTTCACAACTGAATTTATTCTCTTTTACACCATTGTACTTCATAATGATAATCGGTGTTTTTTGTGTGCTCCCTAGATTAATGAATGGTGATATCATCTATAACCTGGCAATCATCTGTGATCCTTCACACCTTTCCTGCCACTTCTAATCCCCATGGGTCCTAAATGCAGCTCCTCCTAAATATACCTCAAACCTATCTACTTGCACTTACACTGATTCAGGCCACCATCACCTCTTGCCTGTGTCCCTGAATGCCTTTCCTAAAGTTAAATCCCCATCCTTTGGTCTGACCTTGCTCCATCCATTTTCCAGGGATTTCTAGAATATCTGCTATTAAATGCAAATCCAATTGCCCACCTGAGTAAAATATTTCACTGGTTACCCTTTCTTTGTGCCCTGGGTAAAAATTTAACTCCTAAAATCCTCTGGACATGTGCTGTCTCTACCTCTCTGGGTTTATTGCCACACTGGCCTCCCCCTGCCACACACACACAGTTCCTTGAGCCTTTTCCCCTGAAGAACAGCCCTTGGGGCTCTGCTCTTTCCCTTAACTCTTGACACACACAGTGAATTTCCCATAAGGACCTGCTGCCTACACCTTCACATAATCAGGACCATTCTTTCAGTCTGTCCATCATCTCTTCACCTGGAATACTTCTCTCTATCTTTCAACTTTTATTTTAAATATAACCTCTTCCAGTTTACATCCAGCCATATCCACACCTTCCTTTGCATCTTTTCTCCCCGAAGTCACATTATGGTCTGGACCCCTGCTGTATATTCTCATTTACTATGTATTTCCATATTAAAGCAATTATGTCACCATTTATGTGCATATTCAAATGCCTGTATCCCTTGGTAATTATTCATCTGTATTCATTTTTCCCCTGGTTGTAGTCCCAGCCCAGACACAATACCTGGCCCACTGCAGGCTCTCATTAAGTTAGTGCTTCATGAATGAATGGATGGGTGATTCATTTGGAACATCTACTGTGTGTTAGGTATGTTTCCAGCTTCAGAGATAAGAAGATTATTAACTTCTGCCCTGGCATCACTCATGGTCTGGCATTGAAATCCCCTCTTAAAAGAGATAAACTAGCTTACCTCTTGGTGTTAAGCTATTAAACAACAGGTAAGTATCATTTTGCATTTATCTTACTGTCACTTTTATAGGCTAATTTCATTTTAGGGAATCAGCCCATTCCAGTCTCAGCCACTCTGGGACCGTGGGAGTGTCCTCCAGGGATGTTCTGTGTGACTTTAACTTCCAGCACACTCAGGCAGGAGCCATAGTGTACTTGGGCTCATTGAATGTGCACTGAGCCAGCAGTGGGCTGTAAAGTGACTTTTAGTGTGGAAAAGAAAAATACGTGTTAGAACCAATTACTCAAATATAAAGAAATTAGCCTCTGCTAGGCTGATAATTTTTTTTCTCATTTCAAAGGAGAAGAAGGATGAAAAGAAAGGAGGAAGAGAAAGGGAAGGGAAAGGGAAAGGAAGGAAGGAAGACTTTCATAAATTCTGGTCCCAAAGTTATGTGTTCAGACTGTTTTTCAAACAATAGTATTTTATTTCCATAATTACTAGTACCACCTAATGAGTATGAGACACTCCATTAAATGTTTTATTAATGTACTTAATCCTTATGGCAGTCTTATGGGGTAGATTCTGTCATTATTAGTCCAACTTTATAGAAAAGGAAACTGAGGCATGGGAAGCTGGAGTCAGAAAACACACGCGTCCTGTGTGTCTCTCCTTAGTACTCACACAAAGCACTTCACTTCTGACACTTCAGGTCATCAAATGTATGGAGATCTTTCCCACACCAAGCAATTTGGTGACACCAGCTGGATGTCCCAAATTTAACTCAGTTCTCACACAGTCTACCTGGAGATAGCGTTAGATCCCACAGGTTGCCCCTTATCCTGTATCCCTCCTGGCTACCCACCGCCCAACCCAACACACACTTCAGATGCCAATCTCAAGTCCAGGGTGTCACCTGGGCTTCTGACAGGATGGCTATAAGTTAGAGGCTCCCTCTGCCCCCTGCTTGCGTTCAATTAATTTGCCAGAGCAGCTCACAGAACTCAAGAAAAACAGTTTACTTACTAAATTACCGGTCTGTTCTAAATTTAAGGATATGGTAAAGGACAGAGATGAGCATTCAGATGGAGGAGACATGTAGGACAAGGTATATGGGAAAGAGTGTGGAGGTTCCGTGCTCTCTCTCTGGGCATTTCTACATGTTCACAGCCAGGAAGATCCCCTACCCAGTCCTCTTACTGCCAGGATTTTAATGGAGACTTCAGCAGGTAGGCATGACCAATTATTAGCTCACTCTATTTCCAGCCCCGTTCCTCTCTGCAGAGAATGGAGAGTGGTGCTGAAATTTCCAAATTTCTAATCACGGCTTGGTCTTTCTGGTGACCAGCCCTATCCAGCGGGCCACCAAAGGTCACCTCATTAGAACAAAAGGCACTCCTAACCCCCAGGAGATTCCAGGGGATTTAGGAGCTCTGTGCCAGGAACTAGGGACAGAAATGCACGTACACATATATGGGTTGTATGGGCAATATACATATTCTATTATTTCACAGCCTACCTTTGGGTCTCTGGCCATAGTTCCTTTACAGCAAAATGATATACAACTCAAAAGATGCTAGCACTTGATTTGAATCCCATCCAGTCATTAATTATGAGTCCAATCTGCCATCATATCATGTAAGAATGTCCCCTGGGCAAGTCCACTCAGGTTTGCAGGCATCCATTTGATCTTGGCAGGTTCCAAAAAGCAAGAGTGGTCTTGGCAAACACATGTCTTCACCTTCTCAGGCATGAGCTTATTTTCTATTATATAATATTTGATTCCCCTCTTTACATAATCATTCATTCTTTTATCCTCAGCTATGATTTCATTGACTCTCCATTTATTCCCAAACTCTCCTACCTTTGGAAAGGTTGCTAGACTCAGCCACTGTGCTGGTCCAGATTGTAGACAGCATTTCTAATCTGGCAACTCGTCTAGCAACAGCACACTGTCCTTCGCGTGGGGTAAGATTACACAGGTGCAGAACTAGTGGGTAACTTTCACTACAGGACAATATAGCTACAGTCCCGTTAGCCCCAGTTATACCAGATGGCACTAAGGCACATTCTGCTTCATCAGGCCCTTAGGACTTCTGCCATAAGGGTTTAAAAACATAGTTATAGTTTCTTGCTTAGGAATCATCTCTGTTTTCAGTAGGTGTAGTGGTAGCCCTGGACCTGTGAATACTGTTAATAGGGGACAAACAAAAGTTGAGGTAATGTGGGAAAGAAATAGAAAAAGTACTTACAGTCATTATATTGGCACTCTCTCCTCTTGGAAAGAGTTGCATGGTGATACCAGCATCCTAAGGAGATGGGACTTTACCAAAGTTACAGAGTGGGAGAGAGCAGTACCCTTGGCTTGGAATTACCTGATCCTTTACCAGGAACTTACACAAAAGCAACTGAGAAAAGGTGAAGTTTTCTCTCCAATCACATTCATGCCAGAAACCCTCTTTCCAATCTCCAGAAGACTGTGAGGCATTATAATAATTAGTACTTCACCAGGGACACAGCTTCTTTTTGCTCTTTCCTGGTAGAAGTTTACTACTCACTAAGTGGCAGTTACCAGTGTCTAGGAAGGAGCATCTGATGGGTCAGGGTGGGTCTGCTGAATACCCAGTCCAATCAAATACTAGTGCACGGGGGAGTGAGCTGGGAGAACCCGGCTGGTCCAGGGTCGATCTTTGGTTAGAACTGGGAAAGCACCAGAGTGAGTGGCCAGCGCCCTAAGTCCTGTCTGCAGAGCATACAGAATGTTTCACCTCATTCCATTTTTGGAGGTTTGAATCTAGACAGTAACTATGGACTTAACCCCAGAAAGCACCATGTTTTATGATGATTTTATAAGAAGGACCACTGATACATAAAGCACATTTGGATGCTTTACATTTACAAGTCACAAGAAAAGCAATGCTGAATAAACAAGGCCGTCCCCACATTGGGAGAGCAACCAGAACTGTACCAAAAAAGCCCCCTTTCCCTCAGAGAAGTAAATCTGCAGGGGCCAAAGGAGACACCCATCTCTGAGGAGTGTCGCAAAAGGTATAACAGGTCAGTCAGGAAAGAGAAAACCTGTTCCTGTTCCCCAGGGGCGATGGGTGTAAGAACTTAGAGGTTCTTCCCCATTTTCTTACGCAGCCTCCTTCACTGTGAGTGTCATGATTTAGATCCGTGTGAAAGGATTGACTTGACAGAAGCTTCCTGTTCCATAGGGTCAGTTTCTCTCCCTCTCTCTCCTCTCTCAGGCCTTTGTAAATGAACAAAGTCGCCACTTGTCCCACACAGGGTGCAAAGGGAGGCTCGGTGTGGGTTTGACTGTCCATTCAGGCTCTGTTTTCAGCCGGTTCTAAGTGAGGTCTTTAGAAACCACACAGTGGGAATCCTTTGCTTGGGGCACAGGGTGGGCAGCGAACTTTGAAAAAGCTATTGAAACCCTGAGAGCTGTTGGGTAGAAGCTGTTCTTTTCAGGCTTCCTCATGGGCAGTACGGGAAATAAACACACAGAGGAAGTCATTTAGCCTCTCCGTGAACTTCATGTTGACATTCGCTTACCAAAAAGTTCATTGTGGGTACCTAGGAAATACATATGTGTACATATATGTGTGTGCATGTGCGTGTATGTCTGGCTACACACATGTATATGTGTATATAAACATTTTCTATCTCTCCCATATCACAATGCTTGTAATGTGATGCTAAAAATAAAGTTAACAATGGGAAAAAGACAATAACAGAAATATAGATATGGATACCTTTTATAACACTGTTTTTAACAATAGAAACTGGATTTGTCATATTTCTAACAGGATCTCTAACAATCTGCAGCTCTTTCTCATGTGTACTTTGCTGTGTTTTACACAAACTGCTTGACCCAGGATGTCCTAATTTATGAGTAATGTTTGGTTTACGCTTTTTATCTTTACTTACATGATTCTTGCCTTAGAACTGAAACAACTTTAAAACCTTCGATGATGGGTCAGTGCATCTCTCATGTCAAGTGGAAATGCTGATTTAAAAAGCCTAAGGAGAAGAATAGCAAATACATTTTACAGGTGAAAAATGAAGGTACAGAGACCAAGAGACACCATTTGGTTGTTAGGAAAAAAAAAATCCACTCAAAGGGGTGAAGGCAAAGCAGAAATCCCTGGAATGGTTCGAGGGATTCCTGTGACATGTGACAAGTCTTTTGGGAACCAAAAACCCCTTGGTTTGTCTCTTCATCTGTACCACATGGTCTCTCAACTCTGCTGCTTCTTACATGGCTGCTCCTTTCACTTTGCATAGTCAGTGATCATTTAATTCCAATTTATACTCAAGATCACCTAAACAGGAAAAAAGGGTTTAGTATCTGGATGCAGGATATCTTACAGAACTCGGAATCAGGAGTACAGCCATCTGTTGCAAGAGACTGGAGCCCAAAACTATAAAAGTCACTCAGAACTGAATTGTTCCTTCTATCTCCTCCAAGCGAGAGTGTCTCTTGTCTCTGTTACTATCTGTACTTTCTTTTTCTCCCCTCCCCTCTCACTCCCATTTTCACCGCCCTCACCTTGTCCTAGATGCACTTTGTTTCTACATTCATGCCACCAAACCAAAGTTCTTCCTTTATATCCCTTCTTAGTTCAAATGCCCCATGGACGTTTATGAGTCATTGTATCACAATTTCGTATTTCCAGGGGAAGTCATCTGATTGGCCCAGACTGTGTCAGGTGACTACCTGGTTCAATCAGACTTAGCTTGTAGGTTTCTATAGGCATATGCTGTGTTCATCAGGAGCTGTGGGAAGGCTAGTTGGGCTGCTTAAACATGCTTACCACAGTAGTTACTATAGGAGCCTCTGTTAGTAAGTACATCAGCATATTCCATATATTTTAGTAGTGTTTCTTTTAAAGGATATACATTCTCCTTAAGACTAACTTTAGAAGTATTTTTGGGTTACCACTGGAATATAGTTAAACTAATTTCAGTATAAATTTATTGACTGTATTTCTAAGATCATCTTGCAATGTCTTCCCGTGGAGGAGGATTCACTGATGGAGACTGGCCAGCTTTTAAAGGAGACAAATGTGGGCAGCTTGAGTTGGCTATCGTGTCGTCACTTATAACTGAACTTGAGTTAACTTGAGTGCATCATCATGTGGTAATGATATTACCAACAGGGAAAGATGGCATCACTCCTTAACAGTGAGTGGTGCTCATGCTTGCATCTCACAACAGTTTTGTGCTGTTTTGGATTGTGGACGTTATGTGTTTATATTAATGCATCCCTATAATGCTTTCTCTCTGAATCTCTCTTTCAGAGTGGAGTATGTGGTTCATTCCTAAACTTTGTTTCTGGGAGACAATACATTGTTAATTATGTAATCAACCTGCGTTCCAGTCAGTCGAATGTTTAATTCTTAGCTCTGTATCTTTACTAGCTATGTATCCTTAGGAAAATTGCCTAAACTCTATGCATCCCTACTTCTTCAGTAAAATGTGGGTAACAACATTGGCTTGCTCTGGGATTCAGAGAGACAGTGCGTGAAAGACACATACCAGCCAGAGGTAGAAAGGTAGTTGTAGAAGCTGCTTCTAATTAACACATCACGTTTACCCTACTCCGTCTCTGGCTCAGCTAATCCCAGCTGCAGCTCTCAGGGACAGTTCATATTCACCAAGTACTTACGGGACCCTACCCGAGTTTCCCTGCATCTCTTTCTACTTTCCTCCCCAGCACCGCCTCTGATGCCACAAGTGCTCATCCTCCCATGTCCACATACAGCTTGTAAGTGCTGCCTGTAATCATTTCCTAGAAGGCAACCCTGACCTACTATGAGACAGAAGCTCTCCAGCCTCCCATTTTGAGCACTGCCCAGAAGCCCCAGTAGAATCCACTGCTCTTTATCTATGGCATAAGGCCCTATACCATAGATCCCAATGATACACATTAATATTGATTTTTCCAGTCTTACTGTTCCTATCCTCCTTCATTTTGTGACTATTCCTGCCCACTTCTCCCTTTACTACCCAAACCAGCCTTTTCCCTAGAATCTGTTTTACAGAGATTCCCACATAAGACAGTGTGGTTGAGAGCATGGATTATGGAGCTCCCTGCTTGGATTTGAACCAACTCTCCTCTTCAGTAGTTCTATGTCTTTACATGTTGTTACTGCATTTTATTCTTCCTCAGTTTCCTCACCTATGAAATTCAGAGAATAATAATAACTTTCTTATTGAATTGTTAGGAGCGATGCATGAGTCATCACAGTGTAAATATAACCTATTTAGGACACTCAGTATCTAATAGCTAGTAAGCTCTATATAAGTGTTATGTCTCAATATCCCCTTATAGACGTATTCAGTTGTGTCTAGAAATCTTAACGTGAGTTATTCCTTTCTTCGACATAGAATTTTTTCTTAACGTAGCTTTCTTCTGCCCCTCTCTTTTTCTTCCTTTTGTTTTCTAGTGCTAAGTAGAGAGACCCACAGGTGTTCCCGAGAGCTTCGTGATTTCTGGACTTCTGCAACAGGGCCCTTGTTACGTGCTGTGCTCCATTTTTTCTTGCGGCAGCAGCCCTGTCCCGTGATCTGTGGGCAGACAGCAGACGATGCTGCCAGCTCCTGCTTATTCAGAGGCTCTCTATCCAGACTCTGCTCTTCTCTCTGGCCGCCTGCCTTTGGCCGCTAGACTCTTCCTTACATTGCTCTCTGCAGGTGTGCCAAGAAGGGAAAACACAGCGGACCTCAGATTAGCCAATGATGGGGTCTGAAAAATTAGGATTTTGGGGTCCCTGGGATTCAGTTTTCTGAGCCATCTCTGTTCTCTCTCACCCCGAAAAATTCAGAATCAGCCTTGTGTAAGGGCAACATATTTTTCTTTGACTGAGATACAATTAAGACATAGAAACATAATAAAACACACATATCAAGCATTCTGCTTGACAAATGTATACATTCATATAATGACCACCGAAAATAAGATGATTTGCATCACCCTGGAAAATTACCTTGTTTTTCTTTCTCACCAACTCCCCTCCCTCAACAAACACATTTTGATTTCTATTACTATATATATTTTCCTCATCTTGGACTTCATATGAATGAAATCACCCATATCTACTATTCTGTTCCTGATATTCTTCTATTTAGGGCAATCTGGAGATATATCCATGCAATTGTATATATTAGAGGCATGTTCTATTTTTATTGCCGAGTAGTATTCCATTAACTCAATGTGCTCTAATATTTTTTAATCTATTATTTTGTTGATAGACATTTGAGTAAGTTGTGGTTTGGGACTATTATGAATAAGGCTGCTGAGCACATTCTAAAAATGTATTTTTGTAGAAATATATTTTCTGTTAGGTAAGTGGTACTGCAGGCAGAATTGCTGTATCATAGGTAGAAGTATGTATAATTTTAAAGAACCGCCAACCAGGGCCCATGCCATTTTACCCTGCCACTGATAATATATGCGTATTCCATATCTTCAGTGACCTCATCAGCATTTATTATTATCAGTTCTTTTACTGTTAGCCATTCTAATGAGTAGGAACTGGTGCCTTACTGTAGCTTTATTTTATGTTTTCTGGGTGACTAGTGATTCTTAGCATGTTTTACTGTACTTTCCAACTATCTCAGTACCTTCTGTTTTTTCAAGTCCTTAGTGGTAGTGAAGGGAACTCCATTTGACCAATATTTCTGAGTTCCTTCTCTCAGTTATGCAAGAGGAAAATGCAAATATCTTGGGTTCTGTGGCAGGTACATAGAAGTTCTGAGAGTCATCCACTTAGTAGCGTGTGCTATTAATGCTCTGCCTGGCCCTCTTGGCATGTACTTGCCCAGAGCCCGCCACAGATCTCCTGGGACTCTCTAAGTGAGAACTTCCTTTTTGCCTGTGGTGAGTTAGGCCAGAAATGCCCAGGAATTAATGTTCCCAGAAGCAGCTCTCTGCCAATGGTGAATGGGAATCAGAGGTTAAATACTCCCACTTTCTTGCACTTTGTATAGAATAACTCTGAAGCATGATTTACCCTGACTCCAAGTCCCCCAAAGGAATTGAAGCTTAGTTCTCCACAGTGATCATTTATTCCATCAAGCTGGCTTCTCAGTGGCCCCTTCTGTCACATTTTCCATTCTTCTACTGATTTTCCTCTAAGATCACTTCCAAAATGAGCTACTTGTACTCAAGTTCTTGTGTTATGGTCTCCTTCTAGAAAATACAACTGAGGTGCCTGTCCCCAAAGCTGTGTATTGGGATATAATAATTGTTGTGCAAGAAACTAATTAAGACACTGATAAGGTATTCTGATGAAGTTATGGCATTGATTTCCTGGGTAACCACACAAACGGTGAAAGGCAAGATGAATGTGGCAGAAAATCAGTAATGTCCATGGTTAGTAAAGACAGAAGTACTGGCCCTGGCTGGTGTAGCTCAATGGATTGAGCTTGGGCCTGCGAACCACAGGATCGCAGTTCGATTCCCAGTCAGGGCACATGCTTGGGTTGCAGGCCAGTTCCCTGCAGGCCAGTTCCCAGAAGGGGATGCATGAAAGGCAACCATACATTGATGTTTCTCTCCCTCTCTCCTTCCCTTCCCCTCTAAAGATAAATAAATAAAATCTTTAAAAAAAAAAAGAAGTACTTATGGCCTGCTGGCTGAGGGTTGGGCGGGAATTTCTAGAAAAGTTAGAGATAGTAAAGTGTGAAGTGAGAGGAGGGGAGGACTAGGAAATAGATGGGTTGCGACAATAGCATGGGCATGCAGGTCATATTTGAAGTAGCGATCTTCCTGACGCTTGAGTTTATGTGGAAAGGACCAAAAATAAGCCTTTCAGGCGTAGTGAGCATCACATTGAAAAGATTCAAACAAGAGACTGGGAGGTTTGGACCTTTTCTCTCAGGTAGAGGAGAATGCTTAAATCTTCTTAGGCAGGGAGCAACCAACAGAAGCAGTTTCTAGAAAAACTCACGTAGTGTCATTTTGGAGGATTAATCATGACTTAAGGTCAAAAGTAGTTTTAGTGACTGATAGAGACTGATAAAGTCCTAACAATGGATGGTGGTAATGGGAATGGAAAGGACAGCATCCATTCAGCAACCACTGGAATAGAATTTAGTAGATTCAATAGAATTCAGTGACAGATAATAAAAAGCTGGACAGATACATGAGGCCAAGCAGTTCTAAAGCTTCAAGGTTTCAAACTATTGCCCGAACATTATCAGACATAAAGAAATTAAGGGGAGATAAAATTTCAGAGTAAAGAAATTAATTCATTTAACTTTATTCACAGTAATTTAACCGATATCCATATCAAGCAGATATTTTAATATTTGGGACTGGCGTTGAGGAGAGGGGTAATACATGCTCTTCATTCAGCTCTCAGCCTGATTGGAGAGCTGAAATTGACGTACATAGGGAAGAACACAACCCCATAGTCACATGCTCACGTGTTTGAGCTACACTGTGAGAGCAGGAGGGTGAGGGCCAGCCTAAGCCAGAGGCATCAGGAATGAGACTAAATAAGAGGTGTAACTGGAGTATAAGCTTTGCAAGAAAGGAAGACAAAAGAATTTGCACGAAGACCACCATAAATAAAATTATTGAAGAGAGACTGAAGCCGTTCGGGAACATAATTAAACTAAGAGAGGAGGGTATTTACAAACTTACTTATGCTCACACTACCTCCTTCTCCAAGAATTTTAAGGTCCTCGGGCTAATTGAAATGTAAGGGCCTCACTGTGCTAGTCTTGAAGGAGCTGCCTGTAGGATCGACTGAGCCAGTGAGACTGATAAGTGACCACAGATGCAGAACAGAAACCAAGACACTTCCAGAGCCAAAGCAGGTCTGTGGATAGATTTAGTAATATGTAGTCTTTGAAGCGACTGTGGATGTGGTACAAATAATAGGTTTTAAGAAAAAATACAAATACTGAACTTCCATACTTAGAACCAAGCACAGGTATCCTAGTGTTATAAAAGTCCACTATTGCTTCTCCAGCACTGGTTTGAACCGGGCAGGTATGCAGTGGTACATAATTTTGTATTGCTCTGCCTGACCACCTCGTGGAACTATCGAACACTTGGAAAGCACACGTAGTTGGGTGATGATGGAGATGAGAGTAGAGACAGATATCAAATAAATTTATTGATCTTAACAAAAAGCTGTGGTCACCAGTTTGGGGTCTAAATATTTTAAATTGTCAGTAAATTACCGATTAATATTCTCTTTTCCTTTTCCAAATATTTTGAGAATATCATGAGAAAAACTGCCTTGCTTTGAATTACTGAGGCCCTTACTTCTTTTAGTTACTGCAAGATACCCAAATCTGTCTTCATAAAAGTTGTTCTTCTAAGTATCTAACAATATCAGAATCTAGCCCAATAAGAAACACAATCTCGGATAAAAGTTTCTTCCCCACTAGGTTTCCTGAATATAAAGGCAATGAGATTAGCACATTTTCCCAGTGATTGAGTTGGCCTGTGTCCATAGATTTATAAATAGAATTTATTGTGAAAGTTACTGTGCTACTTGGGTAAGTAGCTATTGCAATTTGAGGATAGAAAATGTTCTCTGAAAAGGAACTATTATATGCCTTATATGCCATGGCCATCTGAGGACAAAAAAAGACAGAAGGCACAAGTGAGTTTTGTTTTCAGTTCATTCTACTCTATATACAATTATGAACACACAGAGTTAACAGTTGGCAAATGGATTGATATTCCTATTCCTCTATTTTTAATTACATTAGTAGGGTCAGTGGAGGGTAAATGACAATTTCAAGCCTTCATCATTTAGCTGTCTTTAGATAGTGGAAGGGTGACATGTGGGAGTGTGTCCAGATTTCTGCTGGCCTCTCCCCAGGAGAGCGATAGACTCATGGAACCTGAAGACCGTTTAGTGTAAGGAGCCAATCTGTGGTTCCTTACACTAAATCTCCATCCAACCACCATAAGCTGATCTTTGTTTACTGCATTCAGATGAGGCTGATGGTGACTTTCTAAGGTGAACGCTGTGATGAAAGGAAATTCATGTAACTGAAAACACCACGGTTGCTGTCACCATGTATCTCCTTTCTGAAGGATGGAGTTGCGTGTCACAACTAGGGAAAAAATCTGTTTTCAATGAGATCCATTTCAACGGGCCTTTGTGCTTTACCATCAAAATTCTAATAGTGAGAAAACACTTTTATCCTAGCCAGAATAGCATTTAACATCTCCTGTTAAGAAATCAGCTATTTCTTTTAACCAGCTGAGCTCTGTGGTCATACATGAGTGACCAGGAATGCATGCTGATGCAGCTGCTGTGTGTATGTCTGTGTGTATCTGACTTGGGTTTTGTGCAGAGCTGCTTTTACATTGCATTTCTTTCTTCTTGATAGTCTAGCTCCACAGTGAGAGCCTATCAAACTAGTAAGTCAAGGGTGACCATGAGCCCTGGCTTCAGCGCCCAGTGGAACAGCAGCCAACCAGCCTGGAATACATACTCCTTTCCAAGAGCGAGCTTGCACTACCAGTCCCACGCCAGCTACACCTACTGTACTGGACACCCTGCTGTAAGTACCCTGTTTTTCTGTGTTTAGAAAATTGGATGCTTTCATCTGGATACACTTTGAATCCAGAATCGGTGTCTCTCTATTAACTGGGCAACTTTTCCAATGTTGTCATTCTTTTCAGGCAAGAATATGCTGCCCTTGAGTAGCACAGGTGAGCAATGGAGAGCACCTTATGTGTTTAAGTAACATACATTTGGATGGTCTGTGATGTAAATGTAAATCGATATTACATTTAAAGTTATCTCTAGGTGAGAGAGGTTGGCGGAATTTTCAGAATGATGGCATGGAGGCCGAATGTATGTATGGTCTGGTTGTATTTTCTGGTGTCCTTTTGGCTGTTGCTTATGAATTTAGTTGTTGCTTTTGCTCTGAGAGTAGGTGTCTTTCAAAATGGAAAAGAGGAATCTTCGGAGCCCATATGTCCGCAAATTCATCAATGGCTTTGTTGCTATAGTTAAACAGATATTGACATACACAGATAAATTCATCAGTAGGGTATTTTCCAGTTCCTGCTACACAAAACTCTGGGTTTGTTGGTGTAGATGACTCAAAGGACAACGGAAATCAGCTTTTAGTGGGGAGAAATAGACTCATGGAACTTGAGACCATTTTAGAATAGAATACCTGTACCTGCCATCAGGTTTTTTTTTTTTGGCATCGCAGTAAGATTACTAAGATTTTTGTTATTGTAAATCACACTAGCACACTTGAGAAGGATTGTAATGCATGTTGGTTAGGAAGACCTCTGTTTACTGCAAAAAATCCAAACGTAAGACTTCTGGGTAATGAAAGTCCTTTGAAAGTAAGTCATGCATGCTTGTCGTATCACCCCCTCCCTCTGCCAGTAATTGTAGACATGGGTTCATGAGCCATTTACCAGGCTGTGTGGACTTCTGCACTTCAGTTATCCTGTTTGCACTTCAAGGTTATGAGATTATAAAGTGTCTGAAGCTTAAAGTGAGAAAATATGTTTCCAATATCATGTCATAAAAGAAGACTCAAGGAATCCACTCAAAATGTAAATTGGTATCACTCTGTTAAAAGGTGATTTGGAAATAACTGTCAAAATTTAAATTGCACATACCTTTGACTCGATAATTAAACTTTTGGCATATGATTGGACATGCACAAGGATGTATGCACAAGGACGATGTGGACAATATTTTGAAATCACTTGGAAAAAGAACCTAAATAACCCTTGTTTATTTTTGTTCATCCATCCTTTCAACAATAATTTATTAAGCATTGTTAGCATTTTTCTATTCCCCACTTTTCTTGGCAGAAGAGGCATAGGACTGAGCAAGACCAGGTCTTGGTCTCATGGAGCTCCTATTCTAGAAAGCAGAAAGCTGACAATTGCATAAATAAACATATGAATAAGTTAAGAAGTGCCAAAAAATCAGAAAAGTATGCAGTTGTACTAAATGCTATGCAAAGATTCAAAACAGGTTGAAAGGTAGAGAATGACTGAGTAGGTATTTAAGGTATGTGGTCAGTCAAGTCCTCACCCAGGAGGCCAGGTTTTATCTGAGACCTGAGTAAAAAGGAGAAACAAAGCAGAGTTCAGGAGGAAGAACATTCCAAGCAGAGGAAACAATGTGAAGGACCTGGGGCAGCAAGGTCATCCCACAGAGACAAAGCCGGTTTGCCTGGAGCTTCTCTTGGAGAGAACAGAGGGAGGTAAGGTCAGAAAGAAAGGCTGAGACAGGCTGTGTAGCACTTTGTAATCTGGAATAGGAAGTTTGTATTTTGTTTCAGTGTGGTGGGAAACCATTGGAATGTTTTCTGCAAGGATATTATAGAACAGTGAGTCCTAATTCTTTTAGGACTCACTTGAGCTGCTTAAAGGGTTTCAGGTAGAGGAACAAGAGGAAATCAAGGAGTCAAATTAGGAGAGCATCACACACACACTCATACACATGCATGTGTATGGACGTGTGTGTGTGTTGGGGGGATAGTTCCTCGTGTATATCCCTTAGTCCATTTGATGTTCAAAATATATGCAACTTTTTTTCAAAATAATCAAATACCAAGTTGCATGTTTTGAATGAAATTTCCTGTAGTGACTAGTTCCATATTGCAAATGTCTCATTGGCCTTTTCCTTTGGTCATTACTTGTCAAGCTAGTTATGACAAAAAACATTAAGTAAAATATTTCAATTCCTATTCATACTGGCTTCAAGGTCATTTAGAAATAGCTGACATTTATTGAGCACAATTTGCAAGCTCTCTATGAAGCATGTTTATGTGTATTATATATGTTATTTTCTCTCTCGGGTTAGGAATCCATGTATGCGGAGGACCAACTTAAATTGTATGCAGACTTTCCACTGTGTGGGTGGTGGGTGCCCCTAACCCATGAATGGTTCAAGGGTCAACTATGTATATATTCAGAATAGCTCTGGGATGTAGATACTATTATTATCATCATTTTAAAGATCAGTGAGATGAACCTCAGACAAATTACATATCTTGCCCAAAGTTATAGCTGGTGATGGGGCCTGAGATTCAAATGTCGGTGCTCTGGCCTCCAGCCGGTATTCCTATCCATTGTACCATATGGCTCCTTGGCACTGAGTCCCTCTGTTGTTATTTACATGCTGAAGACAATGATTGTTCCCAAGATGGAACTATTTGTAATCATTTAACTCAAATGTTCATGTTACTCTAGAGAAGTACTTGTATTTATGATACTCAATTTAGATCTGGGGCTGGGAATGAAGAACATATCCTATCCTGTCCTGAAGCCACTTGAATACTTATAGGATATGTAGCCACTTTTTGTGCTTTAAAATCTAGAAACTGTTACTTCCTTTTGTCACCCCACTGGGAATGAATTGAGTCAAGTGTGAAAGAGGCAAAAGAACACAAAATCTATAAGAAATAGTCATGGGTGTTGCACTTTGGATTTCAAGGATACTCTAGCTCTGGATAGCTCGAGGATACTCAAGGGGTGTCCAACCTGTTGGTGTCTCTGGGCCACACTGGAAGAAGAGTTGTTTTGGGCCACACATCAAATACATTGCAGCACATAATCAACAAATCTCATAGTGTTTTAAGTAAATTTATGATTTGGTGTTGGGCCCCATTCACAGCCATCCTGGGCTCTCTGTGGCCCGTGGGCTGCAAGCTGGACACTCCTGCTCTGATGATCTAAGCTTACTGGACACTCTTCCATTATTTCAACATTTAAATAGTTCTTTCAAGTTTTCCTCCTATATCTGCCCAGATGGTACTCAACTCTTGACTCCAAGATCTGTGCTCATTTAAGTGTCCTACCACCTTGTAAGAGAAATAATACTATCTGAAAATAGACCAGGGGTTCAATATAAGGGGACTTTGAAAGCTGGATTATGGTGACAACATCTCAATAGGATGACTGCCTTATAATTTTGACTTGGATCCACATTACAAGCCAATTATTAGAGAAATATTTGGGGCTCCAAAATGTGAAAGTAGATTCCACAGTTGTCATGCAGTGTGAGATCCACAGAGGTTTTGTGGTCGAAACCACAGAAACGGAATTCCTGTCTGAACACACTGCCAGTGATTTTCTTGAGCCATATAATTTAGTAGCCTTTAATGAAACTGTAAATGCTCTGCCAGCCTTTTGAGATTCTGGCCCTTTTCTCGAAGTTACTTGTTTGATTGAAGATTTCCAGCTCTTTAACTGTAATTTCCTGGGGTTACAAAGGTGTCAGCCAATGCGATGTTTGTGTAGTCAGCATGTGTGAAGCAAAGGGCTTCCTTTTGCTTCCGTTCCCCTGCTACTGGGGAATCCAGATACCCTGCGAGCATCTGGTGAGTTAGCCTGAAATTGGTAGCTTATAGAAATCTCAGAATATAGGTATGCCTCTTGCTGACCAAGTAAGGAATTCTTTGTACCCTCTTGGACAACACCGTGCTAGTTTCCTATGGCTGCTGTAACAAATTACCACAAGCCCAGGAGCTTAAAACAACACACATTCATTTTCTCACTGTTTTGGAGGTTAGAGTCTGAAATCCAGGTGTCGGCAGGGCTGCACTCCATCGAGAGCCTCAAGGGAAGAATCTCTTCCTTGATTTTTCCAGCTTCTAGGGCTGCATTCCTTGCAAACCTTGGCTCCTACGCCATTCTCTTGTCTTCAAGGCCAGCTGCATAGCATCTTCAAATCCATCTCTTCCCCACTTTTACGCTGTCTTCTAAGTCTATCATCAAATTACTCTCTGACTCTTTCTAATGGAGACACTTGCATATCTTTATATGTAATCAAAGTTTACATGAATTATTTAGGCCCACCACCTAAATAAGCCAGGGTAACTTTCCCATCTAACAATCCTTGACTTGATGATATCAGCGAAGTTCCTTTTGACATAGGAAGTAACTTGTGCAGGCCCGGAGATCTGGTTGTGGATATCTGGGAGGACTACTGATCAGACTACTGCAATCATAACATCAAGTGACTCCATGGCTAACTTCTGAGCCAATAGATAATTATTTAGGGCTTCTTGAAATTGATAAGAGTTCTCCCTGAGGCAGATATTTTTTGGGGTGATAGAAGACTGAAATGGATACCCGCTGGCAGCGATTTTCAACATTTTATGGGTTATTTTGATCTCATAGCATACATATACCAATTGCTAAAATTCCGAGGTACACCAAAAAATATGTTTTGCCAATCTGACAAAAATTAGGTATAATTTTGATTCATTCACACTGGCCAGCTATTGTTGTGTTGGATGTTGTCATTGTTTTTTTTCAAACTTGGCAGTCTAAGGGAAAAGAGGTCAGTGCCCCTGACTAAATAGTCAGGTATTGTATATTTAAAAAATTCTGTGGTACACCAGTTGAAAATGGATGCCCTACGGCAATTCAAAATTGTTGACATCCATTAACATAAGTTTGATTTTTCTGAAACACATCATTTTTACTTCTCAAATGAAATGATAACGATCACTTTGATAACTATTCTAATACCTATCTTCAAAGAAAATACAAAGAAAAGTTTTAAAAACTCTCCTGATCTTTAATCCAATAAAGTAGTAAATGAAAGAACTATTCAAATGAAGAATCCATGTCTGAGCATCTAAGATAGCCTCTTTAACTTGGTATATAAAATGGCAAAAAGACATATTCAAAATATTCAAGTAGTGGAGTAATATAACAGATAATGTAAGTCAAATAATAACTATACCATACTCTTTATTGTCTATGAAAGTTAATATAATGTAAATTTCTTACCTAGCCATATTTATTGTAACACATTTCACTTACAAAATCATTGTAATAATTTCCAAATACTACGTTGACCAATGTTCTGGTTTTGATCTTTCATTTGATACTTCTGTCAGCAGCTGAATGATAAACCTTTGGGCTTCATGACTTGACATGGGGAACCAGGTCACATTTCCAGCACTTCCTGTGAATTAATAGTTGTTTTAGTGACTGGGGATCATGTTAATCATCAAAGGAGGGAAATCACTGGGCTATGCTGCCAACTAGCTCTGCTCTCCCTGCACCAGTTCCTCATTGGTGCCTTTTTCTTTTCACACCTGAAAGGATGTTATTATTCCGGTGCTCCTAGAGAGAGGGATGGAGGAAGAGGGGAAGTGGGAAAGGATGAAAAGTACTTGGGGCTCCCCAAGCACTGTACCTGATGCTCATTGCTGAGGCCAAGGCCCTGTGTGTTTTTGTCTCTGGTGAGGAAGCATGATATCCCTCCATGCCCTGTTGGTGGTGCTAACTGGGAGACAGCTGGTGCCAACCCCAGGCAGTTACAAGGGACAGCCCAGGTGATGGTAGAGACAAAATAGAACTGGCTAAAGAGGGAAGAGGTAAAGAAAATAAAAAAGTACTGGGAGTGTGCTCAGACGTTGGTGGTGCCTGGAGGTAGTGGACATTATTACTAAGGCCCTGTCTCTCTTTCAAGAGAAGAGCTAGCAGGTAGGGGAGGAAGAGTGGGCAGCCTGGTGCTAGCTCCTCTTTCTAAAAAATATACCTTCAAGGGGGAGAGTGGAGGCAATGCAAGCACTCTCTGGCTAGAGGGATGTCTCTTTTAGTCATTGAGTAGGTATCCAGGAGTTTCCCTCTTTAGAAACTTGTTTGCAAGGCACAAGGACAACTGCCTTCCACGAGGAGTTAAGTTGTCAAATGAAACAAATGTTCTACAAGTCTTTTGGAGGGGATGCTGTTTCACAATGAAGGCATTTGCTGTCCTTGTCTAGGGCAACTGGCTATATCCATGGCACCCAGTACCTTACTAGCTGCTTCCTAAACCCAGACCCTACTTCTCCCCATGCATGGGACAAGCATTTCTTTTGGAGGTGTATAGAAGAGATTGGGGCCCCAGTTGGGTAGCTCAGTTGTTCAGAGCATCCCAATAAGTGAGGGTTGCAGGTTTCATCCTCGGTCAGATCACAGATAAGAATCAGCCAATGAGTACAGAAATAAGTAGAACAACAAATCTCTCTCTCTGTGTCTGTCTCTCTCACCAATGAAATCTTTTTAAAAAGAGAGAGATTGGGAGAGATTGCAACTCTCCTTTCTCCTAAATAAGGACTTTGATGCTTCAAGACTACTACCCACTAACTTTAGAAATAAATAGCAAGTCCCCTGTAACAGATACCCTAGCACTGTGTTCTGATACCCGTATTACAAAGATGTCTTGGAATAACAGCTTGCTTGTCGGTGATTTCTGAAATGAAACACAAATGCTGACATTTAGATTATTGATTATTTTTAATGTTTAGTCCAGTTACTGTTATTCTGTTTACTAACACAGTGATAGTGGTTTTTTATGCATTTCTAGACAGAAGGGAAGGGAGGGAGAAAGAGAGAGAGAAACATCAATGTGTAGTTGCCTCTCATGCGTGACCCACTGGGGACCTGTCCTGCAACCCAGGCATGTGCCCTTACAGGGAATTGAACCAGAGACCATTTAGTTCGCAGGCCTGTGCTCAATCCATTGAGCTACAACAGCCAGGGCTCACAGTGATAGTGTTTTAATACTTTAACAACTACCATGGCTGAACACTTGCTTAATAACAGATCTGCACAAACTCTTGGGGCTATTGAAAACTTTTCAGGGAGTACTGAAAATACATAGTTTTCCCTTAAATAATGATCAGATCTTCAGCGTCCATGAACTCTCTTTTATAAACTGATTCATCTTATAACTTACTAATGTTCCAGTAGCTAAAGTCATCATATATCTCAGTTTCCCTGGCTTATGCTTATTTCCTAGAGCAGTTATTAATAGTGTTCCCTTTTACTCTAAAAAATGTCCATATTTAGAAGATATATTATATAGTCTCTCTACCATAGTCCTTTATTTAAAAAAAAGCATATTACTTGTGTATAAATCTTATTTTGGCCTATTGCCTTGGAGTATAAAAACCTCCCAGGGGGACACCAACAAAGGAGATGCTTCATGTAATGATTAATCAGGCAACATAAACCAATGGGGCTCCAACTGTGTGTGTATGTTAAGGAACAAGAGTAGTGTATCATAATCTGAAACTTATATCCTTTGCAATTATTTAAATTCACAATGAAAATTTTAGGTAGTTTAAAAATGGGAAAGAAAGTATATAATTTTTCAAAATTATTATTTTTTTATTGTTGTCCAGTTGTGTCTATTTTCCCCCAACCACTCCCCCCATCCCCAGCAATCTCCACCTCCCACCCTCAATTCTACTCCTCTTTGGCTTTGGGCATGAGTCTTTTATACATGTTCCTCGACAACCCTTCTCCCTTTTCCTGCTCATTATCCCCTTCCATGTCCCCTCTGGTTACTGTCAATTTGTTCTTAATTTCAATTGTCTCTGATTGTATTTTGCTTGCTTTGTTTTGTTGATTGTGTTCCACTTATAGGTGAGATCATATGGTATTTGTCTTTTACTACCTCTTCTTTCACTTAGCATAATGCTCTCTAGATCCATGCAAGCTGTCACAAAGAGTAGGAGCTCCTACTTTATTTCGGCTGCATAGTATTCCATATGTAAATGTACCATAGTTTTTTTATCCATTCATTTACTAATGGGCACTTAGGTTGCTTCCAGGACTTGACTATTGTAAATTGTGCTACTATGAACATTGAGGTGCATAGGTTCTTTTGAATTGGTGTTTCAGGATTCTTAGAGTATAGTCCCAGCAATGGGATTGCTGGGTCAAAAGATCGTTCTATTTTTAATTTTCTGAGGAAATTCCACATTAGTTTTCACAGTGGCTTTACCAGTATGCATTCCCACCACAGTGTACTAGAGTTCCCTTTTTCTCTACAACCTGTCAGCACTTATTGTTTGCTAATTTGGTTATGATGGCCAGAAGCAAAATACACATTCTTTTCAAATGCACATGGAATATTTTGAAAGATAGACCACATGATAGGGCACAAAACAAGACTCAACAAATTCACAAAAATTGAAATCATATCAAGCATCTTCTCAGACCACAAGGACCTAAAACTAGAAACCAACCTCAAAGAAAAAACTCAAAACCACTCAAATTCATGGAGATTGAATAGCATACTGTTAAACAATTAATGGGTTAAGAATGATATCAAAGAAGAAACAAAAAGTTTCTGGAAACATATGAAAATGAACTCACAACAGTCCCAAACTTATGGGACACAGTGAAGGCAGTCCTGAGAGGGAAGTTCATAGTGATACAGTCCTACCTCAAAAAGATAGAAACATTTTAAACAACCTAACCCTACATCTACAAGAACTGGATGAACAACAACAAACAAAGCCCAGAGCAAGTAGAAGGAAGGAAGGAAGGAAATAACAAAGATCAGAGCAGAATTAAATGACAGACACTAAAAGAACAATTCTGTGGATCAATGAATCCAGGAGCTTGTTTTTTGAAAAGATAAACAAAACTGACAAGCCTTTAAGCAAACTCATGAAGGAAAAAAGACAGAGGACCCAAATAAACAAAATCAGACATGGAAGGGGAAAGATTGCAATTGATACCACAGAAATATAAAGGATTGTTAGAAATTATGAAGAACTATATACCAACAAATTTGAAAATGTAGGTGAAATGGACAAATTTCTAGAAAAATATAATCTTCCAAAACTATATAAGAAGAAGCAGAAAGCCTGAACAGATGGAAGACAGCTGACAAAATCAAAGCAGTAATCAAAAACTCCTGACACACAAAAGCCCTGGACCAGACAGTTTTGCAGGAGAACTTTACAAAACATTTAGGAAGAGCTAACACCTATCCTTCACAGACTATTCCACAAAACGCAAGAGGGAAGACTCCCAAACTGTTTTTAAGGAGCCAGAATCATCCTAATCCCAAAGGGATTTACCTAACCCTTAGATAATGACACAACAAGGAAAGAAAACTACAGGCCAATATCACTGATGAACATAAATGCTAAAATTCTCAACAAAATATTGGCAAGCCACATCTAGCAACACATTAAAATTATTATATACCATGATCAAGTGGGATTTATCCCAGGGATGCAAGGATGGTACAATATTTTCAAATCAATAAACATAATATACCACATAAACAAAAGGAAAAACAAAAATCACATGATCATATCAGTAGATGCAGAAAAGCATTTGATAAAGTACAGCACCCATTTATGATAAAAACACTCAGCAGAGTGGGAGTAGAGGGAGTATACCTCAACATAATAAAGGGTATATAAAAGAAACCTACAGCCAACATCATGCTTAGTGGGCAAACACTAAAAGATTTCCCACTAAGATGAGGAACAAGACAAGGATGTCTGCTTTTACCACTTCTGTTCAACATAGTATTAAAAGTTTTAGCCACAGCAATCAGACAAGAAAAAGAAATAAAAGGAATTCAAATTGGAAAGGAGGAAGGAAAACTATTATTGTTTTCAGATGACATTATAGTGTACATAAAAAATCCTATTTTTTCAAAATTCTTCAAGGAACATGTGAATAGAATTTAAAGACCACTAATAAATGGTAATTTTTCCAAAACTTTGTTTTATCTCTCATGGAGGTGGGTCACTGCTCAGGACTCTGGCTGCCCTAGACCTTGCCCAGATGCTCTAAAGGCCAAGACATTACACATCTCTATCTCTTTCATGTTGCACCATGCCTAAGACTATCACTCCCCCTTCACACCCACAAAGTCTCCTACAAGAAAAGAGTAAATATATAAAGCAGGTGATAACATAATTATTTTCTTTTAAGTTAGAGAATAAGGAACTTCATTCATTAGTATTCTTTTGCTGCTCCTAGAATACCCAACTAACAGTGACTTCAAAAACATAAATGTATATTAACCGTCTTTTAAAAAATCTAGATTAGTAGACATTTATCTTTACCAATATGGTACAGTAATATCACCCAAATTACACATGCTTTTCTGCAATGTGGCATTGCCATTCTCCCACAAAGTGGTATCTAAATGCCCTTTTTTTGAATCTGGCCAGCCTTTGTAACTATGGAATATGGCTGAAGTGGTGCTGTGTGATTTCCAGGTCAGCGTTAGAAAAGGCCTAGTTGCTCCTATTTAGTGCTCTTGAAAAGCTTAGTTTCTGAATGTTCTCTCTCAGAACACTTTCTTTCTAAATCAGTCACCATTCTGTGATGAAACCCAAACCACATGGACAGGCCATGTGTAGGTGCTCCCTGGTCAGTAGTTTCAGCTGAGCCCAGCTTTTGTCTCTCTTCCAATCCTACATGTCTGACATGTGGCTGAAGATACCACCAAGATGACTCCACTCTCCAGCTGTTTGAGCCACTTCCGGATATTTGAGTCTTTGTATCTGAAGCCCCCAAACAGGAGAGAGCAGAGACCTATCATTCCCACTATGTCCTATCTTAATTCCTGACCCTGAGAACTGTGAGTATAACAAAGTGGTTGAGGTTTTTAAGTCACTAAATTTGGGATAGCTTCTTTCTCAGCAATAGTAGATGGAGCAGTAGCTATTTCCAAGTTTGGTGCAGCAGTTAATTGGCATCGTCCAAGAAAGGCTCCCATTGTCCTTCCTTTCTCCATCCTCAGCGTGCTGTGATGTCATCTTTCTTCAACAAGATGAAGCCCACAACTCCAAGCATTGCATTTACATAAAACAGTTTCCCCAAAAGAAAGGAAGAGAACAAGGACATTTATTTGCATCACTGTTTTTATCAAGGAGGAGAATGTTCCTCAATATTCCTTTGGTAGACTTCCCTTTATATCTTGTTGACCAGAACTGGCTTTTCTATTCAGCTGTAGACCAGTAAGAGGCAAAAGGATATACACATTCTAATATGTTTCTAAGACACACACATTTAAATAACCTGGGATTTTGATTTAATTTTATTTATTTAGTATTATTATTTTTTTTACTAATCCCAAGCTTAACTCCAGCCAATGAAAGCAGAACCTACCTATGTGATTCTACCATGCAATCATATCTGAATCATCGTTTTAAAATCTTGGGCTTAAAGTGTTACCTATGGACTAATAATATCAATATCACCTGGGACCTTATTAGAAATACTTCAGTCTAGCCATACTAAATACGAACCTGCATTTTATCAAGATCCCATTTATTTGTATGCTCGTGAATGTTTGCAAAGCACTGGTTTAAACAAACAATAATTTATTCCCTGAGGCCAGTCATATTGTTACCTAAACAAATTCAGGGTTCTATTAGGACAGAAGAAAAGATACCAAGATTGGGAAACAATGAACAGTGTCTGCTGTTTTTCCTCCCCCAGCATGCCCTGGGGCATCTCCCTAGAGGATTAAGTGTCCTTGGAACACAATTTTACAAATCACACATGCTAAATGCCAGTTCCTATTTCTATTACAGTACTAAAACACCAAGGTTGAATCAGCTGTGATAGATACTTCTACTTCACTGTGTGGCTGGTTTGTCACTTATTTGCACATGGCCCCAAAAGAAAAAAATATTCTTAGTTCTACTGTCCTAAAGTCCCCTCCTTTATTTGCATAATTTTTCAATGATTCAGGCTTGTGTCCCGAAAGCAGGCTTGCCTCTCGACTATACTTTTTTGGTTGTCTAGTACTCATATAGACTAGAATAGCTGAGTCCCGGCCATGACCCCTCAACTCTCTCAAAGTTTGAGGGAGGTCATGTCTTCATTCAACAAACATTCAATACATGCCATAGCTGGATGTTGTAGGGGTAAGCTAATTGATAGGAAAATAGGGTAGAAGACAAAGGGAAATGAAGTATAATATAAACTGTCCATATGTTCAAGTTGCTTAAAAGCTGGTGGAGAAGAGCTGAGGAAACACTAATAGTAAGTAGGTCATGGCAGCAAGGTCTTAAAGCAATGGTTCTTTAAAGCAATGGTTCTCTCTAAATGCAGACCCTTGAAACCTGGTGGTTGAGAAAGCTGTAGACATGTAAGAACTGAGCATTTGCACTCTGGACTTAGACTGGCTTAAGTTCATATCCCAGCTGTATCACTTAGTAGCTGGATGACTCAGGGCCAAGATATTGAACCTGTCACAGCTGACTTCCTTCTCTATGAAAATAATAATCATAAGCTACTTCTCCAGGTCACTATGAGAATTTTAATTTTATTTGTTTATTTTTCAAGAGAGGGGAAGGGAAGGAGAAAGAGTGGGAGAGAGATATCAATGTATGGTTGCCTCTCATGCCTCCCCTGCTGGGAACTGGCCTGCAACCCAGGCATGTGCCCTGACTGGAAGAATTTAATGAGATAATATATGCAAGCTGTTGAACACAGGCTTACCCTTGTAAATCATTTAGTAGATAGAAGTTAAACTAAAATAATGAAGAAATCAATTTCAATTTGGTTGATCAGAGAAGGCTTACAGACTTCCAGGTTATATTATTTTGAGAGCATCCTCTTTAAGATCCTGGGACTCAGCATTGGAATGATTGAGAGCCCCCCAGGCACACGATGCCTACTCTGTGTCTACATGAAAACCTCAACGTTTCCCCTTAATTTGCTGTTGAACATCATGCTTTAAGAGACCCAGACCAGGAAAGCATTATACCTTTGCCCAGAGTTGGTTATTTGTAGTGAGACCTGAAGTCTAAATGCTGTTAGTTTTATGTGTTTTTTCTCCCCAAAGGCAATGGTTTCCAGGTAACATTGAGAATCCTGTTGTGCTTCTCCCTCCTGACCTATATTTTCCCCACAGGGTTTGAAAAGCTGAGGTTTTTATCTGGTGCATTTTATGTCCTGTGCTCAGTTCCCCAACATGAGAGTTATGTTCCTTGCTTTTAATAGTCTTGTACCCCATCTCCATAATGCATGGCTTGGTGCTACTTAATTCCGAGAATCCAAAACAGATGTTCTGGGAAATGGATTCAGCCATCCATCTGGGCTTGGTCCATACTGCCTACAACAGAAGCTTGGATTTCATTAGACACTGTTGGAATTCCAGGCAGGACCTCATGCTGCTCAGACCTACCTACAGCAGCTTTCATATTTGTATGTCTGTTTTTTAAAAAATCCCCTGCCTTGATATTTATTAAGAATTAACCTTACAATTGATTACATGCAATGTAGGATCACATAAAATAGTAAATTTAAAAATCATCAATTATGACTTTGGGTAGTGAGCACACAGTGCAATATAAGATCATGTGTCATAGAAACGTACACTTGAAACCTATATGATCTTATTAGCCAAAGTCAACCCAATACATTTAATTAAAACATTATTAATGCACAATTTGGTTATGACCACTGGGGTGAATTAAACTCTCCTCATGACAAGGTCTCAGATACATGGGAAGAATTGAAAAATGATAAGGAAAAAAAGAGTGCATTGTTGTTACAAAAAGACACAAGAGATGGAAAGGTTTTGGTGTGTGATCAGCATGTTCTAAATGCTAGGGCTGACTTAAGTTACTGGATATGTCTGCTATCTGTTGTCTTTGTCAATGAAACCTCCTAAACACAAACTTGTTAAGCTGAGACTTTATACTTCCATGGTAGTGAATCCCTTTAAAAATTAAAACAAAATAGCAAGCTTAAAAACAAAAAAAATGTTTCTGATTAGGTCCTGAAAATGTTTCTGGTTATTAGCTCAGAAGCATTAAAATGTTTCTGAAGGTAAATTTTAGCCATCACTTTTTATGAAGGGACTTGCAATATAATCTCTTGCAGTGCAGCTTTGCAGTTATAGAAGGCAGTGAACTTGAATGACATCAGCGTATCAGCTCAGCTCACTGGAGCAACTCCCTCTAATTGTTTGTGTATTAAGACCCATTATTAAGGTTGGGTCTTTTCAATTACAAAATTAGCACAGATTCTTTTGGGACAAACACTCAAGCTTTTTGATTATACCTTTAAGTGACAGTGAAAATTCCAACATCCTCTTTTCCTTGCCATGAAGGATAGCTGTTTATCTTTCAGATACTTTTTGGTAGTGGATGCTTTTTCTTCCTGAATAGCTAGCTCCTCAAACTTAGGTGTGTATTTAAATACTAATAGAGAAATAGAAACAAAAATATCACAAGATGTGCACCTCTAAACCCATCAAAACTTCTAAACACAACAGAACCTCGAAACCCTTCAGAAACAGAACCATACAATACTTTTGCTGCTTCCACATTCCCCTTTAATGCAACTCCTCCCTAGAGCCCAGAAGGTATGCTTTACCGCACTCTAGCCTATGTTGAATATTATCAGTCAATTAAACTTGTGTTAATCAGGGTGAAAATGGTAAGCTATTATTTTAATTTGCATTTCTCCTATCATTGGAGAGGCCAACCACCTTTTCATTGTGTCAACCATTTATAATTTTGTAAGAATTTAGCTCCTTCATGGAATAAAAACAGAATGATAATATAAAGCAGTGTGACTGAAGAGATGTTTGCCCTTTTGTTGCATTGTAATTTCTTATACATGCAATAGAATTATATTCATATCACCTGCAAATTGTTATTTTTGTGATATTTGAACTTAAACCTAAAAAAAATCATCACAAACCTGACCATGCTAAAAACGAATTGATTTGCCTGCATTTGCTGCCTGAGATCTTTTAGTTTTGATGTTTTAAAATAAGAGGGGATTTTCAAAACACATTGAGCAATGTTATCTTGTCTGATCCATTACATGTTGAATATGTTTAAATCGACATATATAAATTAAGCACAGCAAGATGCTTATTAATTTATTGCTGCAGAAGTTCTTTTAGCAGGTGTTATATATTTGGCATTCTAATCTCTGTTATAAGCTTTTAGTGAAAATATTTTAATGGTGGAATGTAATCGAAGTACACATAAAACCCAGGGAAATTACAACATTCAGACTAAGAAGGAGTATTTGCAAGGGTACATAGGTACCTCAACTCTCTGGTCAATATTCTGTATTTAAAGCTGGATGATACAGATGCAGGTATTTATATATGTGATTTATACTTTCCTATATTTGTAAGTTATTTCTTCAACATTAAAGCTTTAGTATTTGCCTTTCTCGAAATCCACAGTGGCACATGAAAAAGGATTGCCACTCTAAAGCTTGATGATCGCATCCGAGGGGTTTCAATGCTAGGGTACTTGGCAGCCATTCCGTATGGGAATTGTGGAGCCAATTCACCAGTTCTGAATGGCCTGGATGCCTATGCTTAATCTGGCAGAGACAAACTCTCCGATGATAGCAATTATTAGAATTCTCCTAGCTCATCTGTACCACGAGTAATAAAAGTCCTTAAAAGCATCTGCAGAAAAGGAAAAAAATAAGGATGGCACATGACTCAACAAATCTACTTGAAACCATTCTTATAAAACATTTCTTAAAAAATTTAACAAACTCTTTTCCTTGATCTATATAGTTTCCATATCTTTAAACAAAAACATGATGTTCATGACCTTCTACTTCTTAAACTGTGACAATATGTTTGTTAAATCTCCCAAATGCATTTGTTATCAAGGCCTAAGGGTAACAGCGATGGACTTTGGGTGGCCCCATATTTGGATGTCTGGCTCATTTTGAAAGATCAAAGATTGAAGGCCAGTAATTGTCAGCTTTGGATTTAATGATCAGAATGCATAGTAATATTTGCAAAGCAGTCTTTTCAGGATGGGAGCTCTATCCTATTTAAACACACAGAACTTTTGTTGGCAAAGATTTTAATGGCAGACATGAATAAAAATGAAACATCGGGTAGGGGGGCATGCCTATGTAATGGTATACACTTGGACTTGACATTGGCTTTGCTTCCACTCTCAGACTTCACAGCAGAGACTGACCGTGCAGCAGCAGCAGCATTGCCTTGGAGTGGTGTTCAACATTGCAATCAGTGGCAGTTAACATTTATGGCACAATTCATTTAGGTTTTTATGAGTCCTTCGTATTCTCTTTATGATCCCAAACAGGAAATGTCAGTGCAGGGAATGAGTAACACTGTACACCAAAATCTCTTTAATTTTCCTTTTTATGTTAATATCCACTACAATTCTAAATCCAAAAAGAGCACTTTCCTCACCCCCTAACATTGTGTACACCTGGGATATCTTCAAGCATCATCTGGATGAAATTTCTTACTACAGTTACTTCTTCTTCAACCTACTTTGGGATAGTTTGGGGATAGGAATGTGATCTCATGTGACACATATGACCATCAATTTAATTATTTTTCTTATTCAACCAATACTTGTTATACATGTATTAAATGCCTACTGTCTTAGCCAGCTTGGGCTGCTATAACAAAATACCACAGACAGGGTAGTTTAACAACAGACATGCATTTCTTACAGTTCTGGACACTGGAAGGCTGAGATCAGGGTGCCAGCGTGGTTAGGTTGATTTGAGAGTTCTCTTTCTCTCGCAGATGGCCAGCTTTTGCTGTGTGCTCACACAGGCTTTCCTTATTGCCTGCTTGAAAAGGGAGAGAGGGAGAGAGAGAGAGAGAGAGAGAGAGAGAGATGATCTTCCTCTTATAAGGCCAGATATCCCATCATGAGGGTCCCAACCTCATGACCTAATATCCTAATTATTTCCATAATTCTCATCTTCAATTACATCACAGTGGGTGGGGAATAGGGACTCAACATATGAATTTCCAGGGGACACAGACATTTAGCCCATACACTTCCTATGTGCCTAGGAGTTTTCTGGGCCCTTCAGTATGTTTGTTCAGGTATTCACATGGCTTCTTGCGTTACCAAAATTTTCCCAGGGCAGAATTGTTATACTTCCCAATTTTGCAATCCCCTAGAGCATGGGTGTCAATCTCATTTTCACCAGGGTCCACGTCAGCTTCGCAGTTGCCTTCAAACAGCTGAATGTAATTTCAACTCCTTAACAGTTAAGGAGTAGTTACATTTATACTGTCCTAAAATTATTTTGGCCTTTTGAAGGCAACCACAAGGCCAGTGTGGCCCCTGGTGAAAATGACTTTGACACCCCTGCCCTGGAGCCTTGGAGTCATCCCCAGGACCCTTTTCATCCAACCTGGAAAGAAGGGAGCAGAGAATAGAAAAGTATAACTGGGAAGACTTTGTGGATCTGGACTTGAAGGATCTGGACTTTATGGATCTGGACTTATATATAACCATGATATATATATCCCTTCAATATATATATCCCATGATATCTATATATATATATATAGATATCATGGTTACCACATGCCATTTGCTGGGACTCAGCCACATGGTCAGGCTGGTTGTGAGGAACCCTGGAAAGTATCACCATTGCTCCTGGAAAGGAGAAAATGTGTTTGGTGAGCATGAAGCCAGTCTCTACCAAATGTATTGCAATATTAGTCAAGACAGATGCGGTTCTTACCTGCGTGGAGCATCCATTCTGGTATAGCACGCTGGACAAAAGACATGTAAGAAGATACCTAAATAATGATCCAGACAGTGATGAGTGCAACAGAGGGGACAACAAAAGTGAACAACAGAGGAAGGAAGCTCCTCTAAGTAGCCAGATGAGAAAGAACATCTCTTGAGAGGAAGTTCCAGCTGAGACCTGAATGACGGGAAAGTGTCAGCCCTGCAAAGACCTAGAGGCAAACTTTCCAGACTCACAGCAAAGGGTCAGAGTCAGGGCTCAGTGTGTTCATAGTTCAGAGAGAGGCTGAGTCTGGCCCAAGCTTATTGACAGACTGGGAGTAGCATGGGTAAGCGGAGGGGAGGCACTGGAGAACCATGTGCAGGTCCTAGAGGTCTTTGCTCGTTCTATCTGGACAGATTTTCCTAAGTATTTGGGGTACATTATCTCATTTAATCTTTTCAGCAAATCTGGGAAGTTGATATTATCCCTCCTTTTAGGAACAATGAAATGGAGTCTCATGGAGTTCACATAACTTCTGCAGGATTACACAGCCAAGGAAGAAGTAGTCACATTCACACCTGAGTCTGACTCTAAAGTCATGACTCTAACTATGATGCAGCCATGGTCACAGCCAATGCTAAGAACTTGTTCTCTTTCTGTGCATGAGATGATGTGAAAGAATGTGCTCTGCCGTCTTAAAACCTGTGGCAACTCCAAACCCCTGAGGCTCTTCCAAAGCTAATGCATATTTAATGAGACATTTAAAATATTTTCATTAATTTTTTTCTACTGTGAATATGCTTTATCCTTAGATGAAGTATTTTAGTCATGTTTATTATTTCCAATTATGACATTATTGTGATGCAAGGAAAACTGTGAAATTTGATGCAGATCATTTCATTTGGAAATACTGCTCTCAAATACCCCCCTCTCCTAAAATGTATAATAACCTATTCAAAATTTACCTAATACCATTACCCAATGTACCCCTTGATAACCGAAGCCTCCTTTTTATCACCACCTAGACTGCTGTTCTTAGAGTTTATGTCGTAGTTGTCCAAAATGCCCCTACCTTCATTCCCATCTCTATTTTCTTGCCATCTACATTTCCTTAAGTTTAGGTATTTAATTTGGAACTTGTTCTGAGGCATAGATTAATGGGTTAAATCCCTGTCAGTCTATTTTCCCTCCAACCTAGGCTGACCACTAGAAACCCTCAACCAATTAAGGATAAAAGATAGCAGGGAGTCCTATTCCAACCCTATCAAGTCAATTTTTCTTTCACAGTCTTCCCCTTCCTTTCATTTTATTCCTTGATCATGGCCTCTTTTGTGTGTCTAAGGTGGACAGATACAGACTCGCTCTTGAACCCTGGGAGACAAAGGTGCTTCAACATGGAACATGGATGTGGCAGAGCTGTCCACCGATTTATTTTCCATAAACGATGTGGGATTATCAGAGAATAAGGAGCCCCGCCATGTGTGGCTACCTGTGAAAAGTTTCTCCTTTGGAAACCTAGTTAGTAAAACTTAGAAATTGTCAGGAATGCAGACTCCTCAGGATGAAAAGTCTTCGTTTTTTTTTCCTTCCTCATTCTACTGGTGCATGAAAAATTCAAAAATATTTTTAATACAATGACTTATTTTAAGGATAGGGAGAAGTCTCTAGTTGTTTTCAGGGGAAATTCAATAGATATAAATAGTTTTTATGACTGAAAGAAGAAGTTGAGAAGAAGTCTAAAGACATTCAGACCAAGTAATCTCTACTGACTTACAGCAGCCTCCCCTTTACCGGCTCCTGCCCCATGATCTTCTGTAAGGCCGACACTGCACAACAAGTGGACACTGTATTGTCAAAAGACCCACATTTGTGTCCAGACCCTGGCCTTTATTCTCATCTGACTTTGGGCAAAATCGTTTGTCAATTTCGACTTGGTATTCTTCTCTGCAAAGTATGATCACAGAAGTGAAAACACTTAGTAATATTTCATATTATATTAAAGGAAACATATTGACATTATTAGAATCATTCTTTTCTGATTCAGTTCAGCATCCTGGCTATTAAGTTCATCTCTTCCTTTTTGTAAAATTCCTGTTTATTCTGAGCTCTCCATCATTCCCGGAACATCTTAAATTCTAAGCTTTCTCTTATTTTTCTTTCTACATAGCTTTCCCTTTAATTCTTCTGGGATCAAGGAGGCATTTTTTAAAGTGTGGACAGAATCATAGATTCATTCATTGGTGCATTCCTGCATTGTGCTTCTTGCCCTCACCTCCTCCTCCCCTGTCCTTGCTCCTTCATTCTGCCTGGCTCCATTTGTCTCCACTGTTCTTTTCCTCCAAGCAAATGTGTTATTATTATTTCCTTGGACTTGATGCACTTTAAAACTTTGTGAATCAAATGATGCATTTCTTCTATGAACAAAGGGGTCATTTAAAAGTTCTCTTAATATTGAACTCAGTGGAAGTATCATTTTCTCTAGTCAGTACTTCCTGACTTTATCCTCTTCTGTAACAAAAAATTGCTACAGGCCTGGCTGGTGTGTTTCAGTTGGTTGTGTGTCATCCCCTGAAAGGAAAGGTTGCTGGTGTGATTCCTGATCTGGGCACATGCCTGGGTTGCAGGTTTGCTCCCTTGTCAGGGCAGGGGCACATATGAGAGGCAACCAATTGATATTACTCTATCACATTGATGTTTCCCTCTTTCTCTCCCTCTCTTCCCCTTTCTGGGGGAAGAGAGGGAGAGAAATAAATATCATCTTTAAAGAAAAAACATTGTGACTCGCTTGTGGTTATATAGTACGCTACTATAATGCTATTTAAATTTGTTTTGCGGGGAAATGAGTTTTAAATTACAAAATGCTAACACCATTTTTTAAAACACAAGTTTGTAATTGAAAATGGTTTATATATGTATTCATTCTTTTTACAAATATTTATTGAGGGTCTACTATGTGCCACATGTTGGTTCAGGTATTTGGGGTACGGAGATGAATAAGAAGTCATCGCTAAAGGAGTTTATAGTGGAACGGAAGAGGCAACACCTATAGATCATTACAGTTATAAGGTATGAGTAAAACAACATCTGTGGAAATTGTCATGAAATCACCAATACGATTTGTTGTTTTTGCTTTGTAACTAGGGATGACTTTACAGAAGAAAGTCTATGTTAGTAGAGCCTTGGGAAGTTAAAAGCTGTGTGTATACAAGGTCACGTGAACAGACAAAGCAGCATGGTGGCAGATCCCTACATCTTCACGCACCATCAGTCTCTCTGAGTCCTCTGTAACACCAAAGGGTTGGAGTGAATGGATTATCATGTCTCTCTGTAAGTTCCAGGCTCCTAGGATTTCTACCGTGTTTTGAATATCTGTTACAGGCAAAACAATGTGCCAGCCTTTTCGGAGAAAATGTTAGCCCTGTTCCCGAGGACCTCACTCTCCAGTAAGCCTGGGTAAAGAGGTTGCATTTCCTCAGCCAGACAGTTGATAGCTGTGCTTGGAGGGTTGTGCGAGCAGATTGGAAGATCATATCCGGATTCATTATCCCAAGTGCTGTGATCAATTATGGATGTCTGTACTGATGAGGAGAAAGGAGGAGAAGTATGTGCATCATTTTATTTTAGTCTTACAGGCTCAGTTGAACAAGTTACTCAAAACCTTATTTTTTTTTAAAAAATGGTACAACAAAGAAAACACCCTGAAAACCAAAGTGTCATTTTATAGGTATTTACATCATGAAAGATGAAATCTTCAGTGGTCATGGTTTGTTCTTTTAACAAGTAGTCTGATGTCTCATTGAACAATGAAAGTGATTTTACATTTGGGGATACAAAGGGGACATTCAGTTGAAGCTGCTTTGGACAAGTTAGATTCCATTTGCTCTCCTAATGGCCTAGCTTCCAGTATAATACCCCTCGGAGGTCTGCCCCCCATTACTGTATATGCTCTCAAAGGGTGGGAGCCATTGGGCTGGCATATGGAATGCTGTATCCTCTGCAGCCAGCAGTATAGGAGGTATTTAATAGGTGACTGCTCCACAGAAGGTATTCAATAGGTAACTGTTGCTTGAGTGTTGAGTGGAAAATGAAGATCCCCCTGGGATAGTTTGTGTCACTTGTTCAGCTGTGAAGGTGGGTACAGAAAGTTCACATCTGCGGATCATGGACAAAACGTGAGAGAATGTCCACTATTCAACTGAAGCCAACAGTGCATGAGGAAGAGAAGTTTAGAAGTGCTGTTATTTTAGAAATAAAACTTTATGAATCTTGCAAATAACCAAATGACAAGCTGCCTTTTCATTTACACAGTGGAAATGAATATTAAAGTATTCATAAAACTAGTAGAGAAATATAAAGTTATTCTGATGGAAGGAATTTTTAAATGCAGAGAATGAATGTATTTCAGAGACTTATCTCAGCATGTAACGGATTTTGATGAATGCATTGTAGACCACGGATATAGAATTCATTCATGCAGATTCTTATGGCGCAGGCCATTAGAGTTCTTGAAATGCATTTGGCCCGTGTTTAATAAAAACTCCAAAAATTTGTAATTTTCTTTTGTGCCTCTTTCTTTCCATTTTTTTCACAGCCTATTTATAAAAGACAGACTATTTCTATTGTTGGGTGTAACTTCAAGAGAAATTTTGTTATTCATTACATTATTTGAGAAATGTTTCAATTCTAGGAAGTGCTCCTTGCCAGCTCAACCTCATAATCTTTTAAAGTTAGAGACCCATTTTTGCCCTCACTAAGGCAGCATAACTTCTATTTAAGCTAACACTACCGATTAAAATATTGCTTATAAAAATTTCTGTGACTGTGGAAACTTCAATTTGTGTGCTTATTAATTATAAAGTCATTCTCTTCTTCTTTAAGCTATAGCAAAATATGTGAATACTACTGCAACTGCTTTTTAGGAAGTCTCCTGTTATTTTCCTTTTCAATCACAAGTTTCGTATTTCACAATTTGTGACTTTGTAGGAAAGCTGTCCTTGGACCTCCTGCTAAAGAAGAGAGTTATAATAAGGGCCCTTTATCATTTTCCTGCAAAGATACCTTTGGATGGGTTCAAGACCAATATCATCTTAACTCAAACATAGAATTTTTCTGTCTTTGAGTATTACTCAGATACCCAGACCTATCTATTAGAACAAAATTATATTAGTAACCTGATTTATAAAACAACAATTACACCTTCTAAATACCTTCTTAGTTCTGTGTTTTGTGTATTTTCCCTTAGCTAGTCTAGCATCAGGCCTTTGAGAATATGCAGGCAGAATCAATTAACGTACAAAAAGACTAATGTGAAGAAAGATGTCTAGAAAAAAAAGAATTAACACAAAAAGATGTAAATACCCAAATAATTCATTTTCTCATACTTCCTTTCAGAATTTAAATCCTGAACATTATTGGCTAGAGATAAGAATGTTGTTGAGCTTGGCTCTATTTCAGAAGTTTAGCTGAAAATTTTAGGCATTTTTAAAAAAACATAAAAATGGTCTGGAAGTCTACTTACCCATGAAATTCACGTGATTAAATGTAACAAGGATTTTTCCTACACAAAGAAAATAATCTCCTTCCCATGTGTATATTGATATAAACTCTCAGTGCATTTGTTTTATGATTTAGCACAGATGGTTTCTCCCTTGTTTGAGGCTAAAAAATAGATTTCCTTTTGGCTCCTCTAGAGTTCTTTTTCTTTGATGGTTAGAGAGCACTATTTCTAAGACTTTAAAATGCTTTTGTTTGTATATATTTCAAAAAAATGCACAATAGTAGTATTTGTTGTTAGCGCACATTAGAATTTATGTTCTCGTGATAAGAACAATTTCCAAAGAGCCATAGAAAGCCAGATGATATTTTTGAAATCACATGAAAATCCATTGTATTTTAAACAGGTGCTTGGCATTTATTGTACTGTTTATTTCATACATTATGTGAGTGTCAGTGTAAGATTCAAGAGTATATTATTTTATCTGTTTATCACATTTAGATAGAGACAATAAAATTAATCAAAATAAGTAGGCTACAATCTGAAGATCTTTAGGAATATGGTGAAGATTTAAATAATTCTCTACTTTATCTAAGCTATGTATAATTGCTAACCATGTTTCTAGGTCAATATCATTGAATCTGGTATAAATACTTTGCATTTCCTAGACCATTTAGAATCATTATTTCATAATTATCAAAAAGATAGAAAATACCATGAAGTACACAGCATTGGGTTCTCCAATGTGATCGATACAGAGAAACAAAAAGCTTAAGTAGTTTACTTTAGATGAGCCAGGATTTGGAGGGAAGGAATTAAATAAATATCAGTTCTTTTTTTTTTTTTCTTGAGAGGGAAATAATTTTTGTCTTCAGAATTGAGCATTTGGACAGGCATCCTCATTCTTCTGCTGTGTATTTCCAAATGGAAACATTTTTCTCCTTGGACATACCGTGTCCGAAACAAACCTTATGACCATAGCAGGAGGAACAGTTATGCTTGTCCCTGAAAAACATTCTTTCAATACTTCATTTAATTCTACTAATTACCCATGAGATAGAGGCTGTCATTATCAGCATTTTATAGAGAAGGAAACCTGGATTAAAAAGCTAGAAACTGATGCAGTATTAGGAAATGGACAGATATTAAAGGGTAGGACCAGATGTTATGCTGTGCACCAATATATGGTACCAAGATAAAAATTCACCTGAACAGGCAACACAGAACAAACCCCTCATTAATCAGGGTACTATAAAAGCCTTGTTCTGATTCTTTAAATTACTGTTGGACAAATATAATTAAGCTTTACAGTTAACTCTCATCAGATTAAGATCCTACATTATAATTAATCCTTTTGGGTTTTGGTACTCCTATAAGCACAGAGCTGTTTAAATAAAAAGACTCCATGAAATGAAGCAGCAGTGGTATATCTACCAACATAAGCTAAGCCAACAAAGAATGCAACTTTTGTAAATGGATCTCAGCCAAACTAATTTCTTTCAGGGGCTGTTCTTCTGATGCCTCCACACCCGTTCTTCCAGCCTGGCTCTGTCTTCTCTCACGCTCTAGCTGACATTATTTCTACTGCTGTTCGCAAACCTTTAATGATTCCAAACTGATGTGTGATTGGGGCCAAGTCTGCAGAGTCCATAATAACTCTAAAACCCAATTTAGAGGTGTTGGTCCAAAGACTATGTGTACCCCTATGTTCATTTCAGCACTATTTCAATGGCCAAGAAATGGAAATAACCCAAGTGCCCATCAATAGATGAGTGGATAAAAAACCTGTGGTACATATGCTCAATAGACTATTACTTGGCCATAAAAAAAGAGTGCAATCTTACCATTTGTGATAGCATCGATGGACCTAGAGGGTATTATGGTACAAACTAAGTCAGACAGAGAAAGACAAATACCATATGATTTTAATTATATGTGAATCTAAAGAGCAAAATTTAAAAAACCAACAAAATATAAACAGACTCATAGACACAGAGATCAGAATGGTGGTTTCCAAAAGGGAGGGAGAGAGGGAGGCAGGGTACAAAGGGAGAAGGAATTAAGAAATACAAGTTGATAGCTATGAAATAGTCATGGGGATGTAAAGTACAACATTAGGAACATAGTCAATAATATCGTAATAACTACACACGGTGTCAGGTGGGTACTAAAATGACAGGGGGAACCCTTTGTAAAGTTTGTGGTTGTCTGACCACTGTGCTGTATGCCTGTGATTAATATAAATGAATATTGAATAGAAACTATAATTGCAAATTTTTAAGAAGTGCTGTCTTCCAGTGCTCAGCGAGGTGTTATACAACAAAGGAAAGCTGTGCTACAGGCTCGAATTAAATCAACATGGACTAAATGATTGGATGTCTGTATTCCTCATGCAGCCTTGTCAACCTGTATTGTCCTTTGTGCCTGCCTAAATCATCCATACATTGGTTGTGCACACATCTAAGGCTCCTTCTCCATCACCTTAACATTTTGGATTTGCAGTACCTCTGTTCATTTTATTAAACAGCAAATCAGCTTGGCAAAGAAATGCCATCCATCAGTAGAAAGTAATGAGATTTTTCTGCGCCTAATACACTGGGACTTTCTTTTTCACCATAAGTTGCTCATAAGCCACACATGTTGTCCCTTCCCCGTTGCATGGAATTTTGTTTGCATTTACTCTGCCATAGATGAACTAAAATCAAAAGCCTCAAATGGACTCCCTGTGTAAAGTATATTAAAACTCAAAAAATAAAATACAATACTTCAAAAGGAGAATAAAGGAAAAAATCATATGTAATGCATTTGATAATTATTGAATTAGCAGTCTCCATGGGCTCCGTTTGGAGCTGGCAAGGACAGGGTCCCAGCAAGTCGGAAGAAACCCGGCTGCAGTCACAGAAGGTGCTCACAGGCCTAGAGTTTTGCTTTACGTTTTCTATTGTTCTTTTTTCTTGTGAACCTTCCCACCAACCACATGTAGACTAATATATTAATACACAGCATATTATTATACATCACAGTTATAAAGTCAGAAACATAAAATGTTAACTAAACTCCAATCTCTTAAAATATTCTGATTCCTTGAAATGAGGGCACAGTGTAGTTATTACTGAGGGACTGTTGTTCTCATTAGCTGTGCATCCTTTAATTGTTGCTCACAGATGTCTCCCACCACCTTCCCCACTCCCAGGTGACGGACATGTTCCTGTAGTTTTTTTTAAAGCAAGATTTCTACTGATCTTAAAAACTGAATAAACAAGAAGGACCCAGAGAGCTTATGGAAGTAGAAGAATCATGAACTTTACAGAAGGTGATATAGTATAAAAACTAATAATTTCCCCCCTTTGGGTTCTAAGATGTTAACCTACCTCTATTGATCAGTGCAATAAAAGATGCTACTGTAAGTACATAAATATTACATGTTTTGCATAAATTCTGTGCCCTTCTCACTACAGTATTCCCGCCTCTTAAAAAGGGATTTGTCATTGGCAGTTTTGATTGACAGAATATAACACATCGTAGATGGTCATCACAAGAGGCACATAATGCAATAGTTTCAGGTGCTCTGTTTTCATGATCCTACTTACCCTAGATGTCTGTGGCCCCCATCCTTTTTACTTTATTCATGAATATGAGTAGAAAAGTGGACATCCAAGCATTATTTTGTCTTATTCATTCCATTAGCACTTAGAATAATAACAAGCAAGATATCAGGGTACAGACATAAATAAAACAATCTGTGCCATTAGGGATTCACATTCTAGTTGGGAGAAAGTGTGTTAAGAAACAAATGACAACACTCAGTGCAGCATAAGTAGCTGGTAGAAAAGAGGTCTGCTCATGGTACAGTGGAAACTGCAGGGAGAATATGGTCAACCTCCCTGGGATTAGAATGAGGGGAAGGGAGAGACATCTGTCAGGCACAGATGCACCCCAGCTTGTGATTTCCCTGGTCCAAGCAATGAGAGGACCTAAAGACATGCTTAAACAGGTTCTGTTCAATCCCATATGAACTAGAAAAGGAAACTCAGCTTCATCATCAATTAGAGTCCCATGTTCAGTATCATTGTTTCCTAAAAATGTTCAGTATCATTGTTTCTCTGACCTTGAGTAAGTCTGCTGAGTATTTTGTGACCCAAGAGAAAGAATGACAGATATTGCCCAGTCTTCCACCACCTTCCTAGACTGTATCCCCTCTTCCTTTCTCCCTCCCTACCTCCCCTCCTCATCCATTCCTTCCTTCCCTCCTTCCTTCCTTCCTTCCTTCCCTCCTTCCTTCCTTCCTTCCTTCCTTCCTTCCTTCCTTCCTTCCTTCCTTCCTTCCTTCCTTCCTTCCTTCCTTCCTTTCCTTCCCTCTGGCATTAAAGAAATGTCTCTCCTAGCTGTCTTCAGAGACATCAAATCTCCTTTTAAAAACGTTGGCATCAGCCTCCACTCATTCCAGCCGAACAGACTCACCTCATCCAACTGGGCTTATCAGAAATTTTTCTAAGCAAAGGTAATTTTCCCTCAAGCAGGAATTGTTACACCAGCTGCTAAGAGAATGAAACTTGTATGACACAAAGAAAGCTTCACTGAGATGATGAAAGCTTGACTGAATGAATAGCCAGCCTTGGGCCATTTCTAAATAGATTGGTAATGCTTAGTGAGTGCCATGTTCTGTTCTAAGCATACTAAATTCTTGCTGCATTCAGTAGCACATATGAGCAGTGGTACTAGTACTGGTCTGATTTTGCTGAAAGCATGAAGAGTTAAAACACAGAGAAGTAAGGTCACTTGATCAAAGTTCAGCTGATATATGGTTCAAATCTAGAGATTGGCTCAAGCCTGAGGACTTAAAGGTTCTACTGTATTATGCAAGAGTTAGTAATCATTGTGTCATATTGAGTCTGTCGAAACATGCTAGGTGTGTTGGATGCATTTGAAAGTTGTAAGAGACATCCCAAATAACAGCAACTTATGAATATATTTTATCATATATGAAAGTATAAAAATAAGTCAAGTTGACACATCACATCTCACACCCATTGGCTATAACTTCATCACATGGTAACACTTCCTTGCAAAGAGGTTGAGAAGTCAAGTTTTCATCTTGATGACCATGTACCAGCAAAATTCCATTAATGAGTTAACAGAGAATAGATATCAGGAACAACCAGCAACCAGGGCTGAACTGCATTAACTCTGTGTTTTTATCCCCCAATTCTTTCAAGGTCCATTCCTTCTCTGAATAGTTTCACATTACTTGAGTTACAAAAGAACTTCAACAGTCTTCAGATGTAACAGATGCATCCTTGTTTTGTCTCTACAGAACATGGACACGTGGAATCATTAGGGTGGAATCTTTAATGATGTAAGAGCATCTTTTGTGTTGAAAAGAACATCACAAGAAAACAGATGTACCCACAATGCCTACAGGTGCAACCTCATTTTGTGACGAAGATGAGCCTGTGATGTTGATCATGTCAGTAATAGAAGTGCAGGGTGGAATATGTTTTCTGAGGGAGGTAAAAATATAGACCAGAGACTTGACAACCTGACAAAGTTGAGGGGGAGTCTATGGCCTTTCAATATTCACAGGACACTAATTGTTCATTCATTTCCATTGGGTTCCGATCCAAGAATTAGTAAGTAAATAATGACTCTGAAAAGGGCAAACAAATCATCAGGAGTTAAATTTGGCCCTGTGGGAGAAGCATTGCCTTTATAAAGTTGTAAGTTTATCAGTAATTAAATGATAAATTTAGAGCTGTACTTGATATCATGTTCATTCACCAAGGTCAAATGGAGCAAGGGGTTGAACATGTGACATCAGTGAATCCTTTGTAAGCTTCAAAAAGTACCTCAGGGTTGGTGGGTGGGGATAGATACAAAGATGCCTTGATTGTGGTGTTGTATACCAGACAGCATATTGGGCAGTGGGGATACAGCCATATCAAAAATAACATCTCTGCCTGTCAATCTTTCACTCTGGATAAGGGAGAAGAACAATTAATAAATAATTATAACCATTATTATTGTCCAAATAATTATAACCAAATAATAATAATTATTATTATTATGACAATATACTTAATACATATCATGTATTTTAAAATAAAATATTTTAAACTAATATCAATAATACCTACATAGATCATATAGATTGGTCTGTCATGTGGTAGTATGTGCTAAGAAGAAAAATATATTAGTGGAAGCGTTACAGGAAAATGACCTGGGTTGCTTAGAGCGAGTGGTTAGAAAAAGCCCTCCTGTGAGAGGACATTTAAATGGAGACCACACTGAAATGGAAGACTGAACCAACAAGAGGTCACAGCACTGTGCTGGCCCTGAGCTGAGATAGCCCTCAGACACTCCAGGACCACTGAGACCAGTCTCATGGCAGCCGAGCATGAGGGAGAGTGCTAAGGGGTAAGCTCTGCCCTGCTTCTGGGAAGCAGATCTTGTGGAGACTGGGAGATCATGGTAAGGAATGTGTAGGAATGGGTACTTTGAGTAAGGCTGTTGTTGATATATAACTTTCTCCTTCTGTTTCATATTTTTTATTCCATCAGCTGGCCCTTTATTTCAACAGTTTGTAACCTGGAGGATTCAATTAGGCTTTCATCCCCGAAAGGCAGGCAGGACTTGAATCCTCAATTCCTGTGCCTTTGTATTTTTTGTAGCTTTCCAATTAGTAATACTATTGGACATAAAATTATTAAGAGGTGTATCAGAAAGTCTCCTGGGCTCCTGGTGTATTTCTCTCTGCCCCTCACTGTATAACATAGACTCAATTTCCTCTTGGTAAATGACATTGATTACCCAGCCAATATTTTAATCACATTTACCTATTAACTTCAGTGACACCAAGGGCCCTGATGGCCAGATGATCATGTCAATTTCTAATTCAGTGAAGCTCTTGTTGCGTGACCCTGTCAAACCATTCTTCCCTTGAGAACTAAGGCAGCTAAATTAGCAGAGTCCAAATTTGGAGAAATATAAAGCAAATATTTAATAAAGGGGTATTAGTTGCAATAGAGAAAAGAACTGTTCTTACTTCCACTGTGAGTATTCTGGCTGTGAGGGAAACAACACTGTACATTGGTCCCTGGCTCTAAAGCTGTACCTGTAGGTATCCACAGTTTTGGAGGGTTGCTTCCCAAAACACGCCATGTCTGAGTCTTCAATAGGCCACTCAACTCACCTGTTGAGTCAGCTGCTTCTAGATAATGGTATATGTGTTAATACCAGTGAGTTCCATGGGCAGGGGCCCATTGCTGGGCTTCTTAATGTAAAATGAGTTTCTTACTCACAAGCAATGGTTTGAGAGTTGGTTAGGGTGTCAGAAGCCTTGTGGAGAAGAAAGGAAAATCAGCATATGCAAGTGTTTACACTTGTGAAGATAAACCACTGCTCCCATTGTGACAGAAGGATCCGGTTTAATCAACCTGTGGCTGGTGGCTGTTTGGTCTCCCTGGAACTGGTGTGTTATGTAGGGAGCCCTGTGATGGTCTCTGATGCTTGCAGGCTAGTTGCTCACAAATGGTGAGGGCCTAATCAGCCTTGGTGAGGAACGCCCATGCTTTTGAACACATGGATACCCTGCTAACTTGGTTAATTTTTAAATGAATACATTAGCAAGAGCTAGAACAGCTAGGGGAAGAGACTGATTGATATCCATTGAATATATCTTCCTTATCTTATTGCCACCTAATTTCTGAGCATCTCCTCTGTAGTACATGGCATTTGGTTAGAATTTATATAACACAAAATATCTGTATATGTGCCTTTCTCAGGGAGCTCTTCACAAACTTTTTCTCCAAATTTCTTCATCATTAATTTTCCAATTCTGTTCAAGTCCCTGACCATTCAGTCAAACTATTTGCAACTGTCCACAAATCAGTATAGATCCTTTTTGTAGTTATCTCAAAATCTAGAGAAAGGGACAACAGAACATACTTCTTAAATTCTCTCTAACAAAATATTTCCCTTTCACTTCTGTCTTTAAGAACTACCCTCGATGGCACAATGGTGTGGAAGCAATCTATATCCAGTTGTTTTTAGTATGTCATGTTGTAAACCAAGCCCACATTTTTACCCTCCAACTGTTCATAAGAACTTCCCATGTTGCCTTAAGTATAGATTGAGGGACGGGAGACAATACAGCAAAAGTAGGTGTTATAGAAATCACTTGACCACATAACTTGTTTCTTCCTTCAGGACCTGCTCCAGATTCATCTCTCAGGTCCCATTTCCACTTGGTGGATTGCTGGTACATATGCCCAACTTTCTGGTTTAGTAGGTCAGATAACACGGGGGCAGCTGAGGATGCACGGCCACTTGATGTTTCTCAGTCAAGTGCATCTTATCCATGAGAGCCCAGTGGCTATCTAGGAGCTGTTTCTCAAAAAGAAGATAATTATCTGTGGAATAAGATAAGCCTTTGCTCTGAAACCTTAAAAAAAGCCTGCTTTGTGAATGTTCTCTTAAATATTCCTAGCAGGTCCATGAAACACACGTATTTGCCACAAGCACTTTAAATGACAGTGGACCTGCTGGATCATAAGGCTTGAACAGCAGAGTATTTGGACCTGCATCAGAATCTTCTCTTTCTCTGGTTCTCTCCCAAAAGCAGAGGCCTTGAAAGTGCCCTTTACATCATTTAGGGAAGCACACTGTATTGTGATGCATTTAGCCTGGAAAACCCAGACATACCAGACTAGCTTTATGCCTCTTTCTTAATGCCACATAGGACAAGTTGCCCCAATTTGTCTTTCATGTTGGAGGAAGTATCCAATATCTGAACTTGCTCCAGACCACTGGAGTCCCAGAAGCTTCTTCGCAAAGGTAGTGGGCTTCTGCATTCATGTGTTTTTGCCTCCCCTCTGGCACTCATTTGTCTTAAAGCTTCGTGCTGCATTCTGTTACCTAGGCCCAGTCAGCCTGATGCCACATGTGGTGGACCAGTGTGGTGATCTATAGACTTTCCAGACAAATTAGGTCCCTGTGGACTACATTATGGCACAGGGAGGGGGAACTGGCGAAACCCGGATTCAACACAGTGAAGGCACGCTGCTGTCCAGGCCAGGTGCAGACTAATAACCAGTGCACGAGGTGGTCAGTTAATATGGATGACAATAGTATTTAGAATCATGAGCCTGGGCAGGTTCGCCTGGAAAGTGAGTGCAGAAAAAGAGAAGAGGGTTAAAAAGAGAAGAGTTCTGCTGAATAAGCAGAGTCATTCTGATGTTAAGAGGTCAGAGAAATGAGGCTGGGCCAGTCCGGGGAACAAAGAAGAAATCTCCAAGGAAGAAAACTATAACAGAGTAGTAACCCAGAAGTCAAGTGAAGAAAGTGGGATAAAGAGAAGGGATTGGTTTCTACAATTTGCTGAAAGGCTGAATAAAATCAGTAGTGAAAACAATATAGAATTTAGCAGCGTGAGGGTCTTTAGTGACTTAAAAAGAGCAGTTTCAGTGGTGTGGGGAGCAGGGGGACCAAAAACCTGATTGGAACGGATTCAAGAGAGAATGGAAGGGAGTAATAGAAGGGGGCAAATATAGAAAGGTCTTTCAATGGGTGTTATTGTAAGTATAATGAAAGAAATTAGTGTACACTGGAAGGAGTTAATACAGTGTACTTGTGTACTGATGGAAACAAGCTAAGAGAAATGGAAAAATATATATTTCAGGAAAGAGGGGAGGCAATTATATGAATGAAGACTGTGTGTGCAAGAATCAGAAGAGCCTGCTATAGTTAGGGTCCAAAGAACATTGTAGTCAGTGTTCATAAAAGGGCGAAAGGAGGGTAACAGTTTGAACTTAATGTATTTGCTTATTCTGTGATAGGTGGGCTCAGAATTATTCTCCCTTTCTTCAACCTTTCCAATGCATGCACATACACACACACATACCCCTCGGTGCAGATGCAAATACATTAGCATTGAAACATGGAAATCTTGAAGGCCAGGTGGAGGTGCTCATAAACATTCATCAGATCATCATGGTGGTGTTTCCTGGCATCTGTCCTCAAATATCACTGTTATATTTCAGAGCCAAGTATTTTTACTACTAGATTACAAATTATCTCAGCACCTGGAGAGGCCTCTGTGCAGTTTCAAAATAACAGTGTACATTTCATGACAACACACGCACGCACAAAAATCATTTAAAAACACAGACACTTTTGGTGGCTTATAAGAACAGCTACTGGGCCATTTTCGAGTCAGGAAAAAGACCATCTTGCTTCTCTGTATGAAAAGGCCAAATACTTTGACTTGGAGTCATAGATACAGTTTGCTTCTGTTGTCAACATAAGCAATGGGCACTTTTTTGGTAGGATATCCAGTAAATATTTCAGATGCACAGGCAATATGGTGTCTGCTACAACCACTCTTTTCTGTTATTGAAGCGCACTGACAACCATGGACAATGAATAAATTAATGGCTTTGTGTTCCTAATAAAACTTTATTTACAGAAACAGGGGGCAGGGCAGATTTGGCCTACAGGCTCTAGTTTGCCAAACGTGGTTTTACATACATTTGAAAAATCAAAATATATTTTTATCAGTCGTTCTCAAATTTTAGCCTTTTCAAAAGGAAAGGGCTGCACAATCCAGTTTTCTGAAATGTTTTGGCTTGTGATGTTTAGCCACCCAAAGAAACCCATGTAAACTTGTGAATTGTTGACCTTCTGCACATTCTAAAGCTGCTTGGCTCATTAAAATATGGTTAGGAGGAAGGCAGTTCTTTAAAAAAATCTCATTATAATGCAAGGGAGGTGCTACTCCCAAATGCACTGAGGGCTGTGGTGTTTATCTAGGGTAAACTATTCAATATTATACATATACATTTCTTTCCACACATTTCTATTTCTTGAGAAATATGAAAATAAGTATTTAGTCCTCCAATGCTTAGTTTGCTTAAATCTGGTCAAAAGGAAGTACAGCATTTTTGTATTATAAAATTCCACTTCTGTGAATCATACCATTGCTAGTATTGAACTACCTAGTCTTCTGAGAAGTACCCCCCAGCATTGTCTTGGTCAAATGCTAAGCTCTAACAAATCAATATCCTTTCAACTTTTCAGGAAGAACTTGACTAATTCCAGAATGCCTCCCTTGTTTAGTTATGTCATGAATTATAATGAACGATAAATGTCTACTTAAGCCTTTACGTGTTCAAAGCTCTTAACCTCTCTCCTCTCCTGTCTCCCAAAAGGGAAGGTGGCAGGGCAGGTGAGACAAAGGAAGACCCTTCCTTTCCTCCATCATTTTCAGCCTCTGCCACTTATTGTTTTTGCCTCTAAAAACCCCATCTATTCCCTGACAAGAGAACCTACCCAGAAACATAAGAAAATCAAAGCTGGGTGCAAATACAAATGATGGAATCTAGTAACGTACAAATTATTATATATTAATATCTATATCCATTTTATAGTTGGCCACATTAATGTGCCATTTTCCCATATGAAGAGGTAAATTCCTCCGGTTACTGATAAGGCAGCATAGCCTGGTGGGTATAAGTCCATTTCCTGGGAGCAAGTGTTTTATGCCTGAATCCCAGCTCTGTTGTTTACTAGCTTTGTGACCTTGGTGAAGTTATAGGACACTCTGTGTATCACTTTTCTCATCTCTAAAATAGGGACAATATTATTACCTGCCTCATAAAGTTGTGCAAATTGAATCTTAACATGTGCAAAGTGCTTAGAACTGGATCTGGCAGGAAATACTCTCTCAGATAGTATTGGCCATTATTATTATAATTATTGATACCTTTAACAGAGTCAGGCACATTCGCTCAGAGCTTTGTGATTTGGGTTTATTTTTGTGGTCCTATAACCATGATAGTCTTTACCTAACCTTTCACATGACTTGGCATCTGTGGTCCTGTTAGGTTAGCATCAAGATCTTACCCAGCCTGGCCACTTACCTTCCTCCTTCCCTCCTTCCCACTTTCCCTCCTCTCTCCTCCCCTCTCTGCCTCTCTCCTTCCTTCTTTTCTGGCTCTCTTAGAGGGGATTGGTAGATGAAGCTTGTATTTGGGGGCGTATTTATCAGACTAGACCGGATTGTGCTATAGTAACAAAATACCTCTAAAATCTCAGTGCCTCGGTCCAAAAATGAAAGATTCATTAATCACTCAGCCTACTTCTCTGCATTGTCAGTGGGGGTGCTACCATGTCAACAAGTGGCATTTGCGTTAGAGCAGCCAGAGAGGACACTGGCCATGCTTTCTTTTGTCTTTAATACGTACATGTATCTAGCATTGCCAAAAATAAACATTTTAGAAAACGTTTATCAGTGAAATAAAATAATCTTTTTTTAATTAAAAAAATGAGCTTTAATAACAGTGAACTATGATGTCAACCTAAATAAATAAATAACTCCAAAACCCAAACTCCTCAGACCAGTTAAGGGAGAAAGGGAACTTTTAATGACATGTGTTAATTTAGAAGAAAAAAATACTTTTTTTATAACTGTAGTCATTTTGATTCATCATTTGAGTACAAAGCCAAGAAATGTAGTGGTAATTTAAAAAATCAGATAGTACTATAATAGTGCAGTTAAAATCATGGTTCATTGATGCTTTAAATAAATTTGTTGATGATAAAATGTTCTGAGCTACTAATGAGATACAAAGAGATGAAATCATGGTGGTAAGGATTTGCAGTAAAATTAAAGTCTGGTAACACATAAAATGCTTGTGAACTGATGAAATTTTTGAGAATATCATTTTACTCTGGAAAAACATGATGTAAAATAATGAGATTTTTATTTTATTTTTGGTAATGTTATTTGGTCATGAAGAATTATTTTTAATTCAGCAATAATCCTTTTCCACATTTTTTTCACTAAGTATTTCCTGGCTTCTGGAAGAATAAATTATCCTTTACTTACACTCAAATAATGACCATTAATTTTAGTAAGAGTTTCTGTCTAAGAATGGAAAATGAATTGGAAAACAGCTATGGAGAATGAATAAACTCTTGATCTTTTCCCCTTAAGAATATTAATTGTGCGTCTTAGCAGATAGTTTATTACTTTTGCATCATTCTCAAGATGCCAAAGAAGTAAATCTTTGAAGTGCTCCTTATTCTCTCACTGTGATAGATAACTCATATTTTTAACATCAAGTTTAGATGTAAAGAAATTTTTTCTCCCTTCTCTTCTTTAACTTTCAATTTTTATCATAGTTATTCATGTTCTTCATTCATCTAGTATTTCTGAAAGGAAAAAAAAAAAGAAGAAATTAGCAGTTTCTTGCTCTGTGTTTACTTTCTGCTTCCAGAGGAAACTACTTGGAAATCTGCCTGTGGTTTTCCTTTATTATTATGTTTTTATGGTTTTTGATAATATACCTATACTGCTATTTGTCAATATTTCAATTTGGATATTATCTACTATTTTCCCATTACAGGCATTAAAGCTTTAACTATTTCTCATATGTCTTCATACATATTGTCATTGTACTTGTGCCAATACGGCTATATCTTCATGTTTAGTTAGTTGTTTATGCAGTGTTCATATTACAGAACATCTGAGCTATGTTTTATATTAAAATCATATCCTTTTGCATAATTCCTATGCTCCCTAATGTTTGTAATCTCCCTTTTGTCGCTGCTTTGGTGATTTTCCTGCTCTAATTTGGACTATGGCTCTCTAGAACAGCTACGGAGCTGGCCTGCTGGGATCTCCTTCCACAACTCACCAGCAGGGTTCCCTTCTTCCTAAGATCTACTGCCTTCTGGCTCCAATGTCTTCCTTTCTCTTCGCTTACTCCCTCATTTTGGTGGTATAAAGCTTCCAATAGTTTCCCGTAATGAGGTCTGTGGGAGGTTAATTTTGCTCTGTGCTTGGTTCACATTTGATGGACAGTTTAGTTGGATTTAGAATTCTAAGCTGGAAATCATTTTTCTTAGACTATTGAATGCATGTCTCCATTGCCTCCTAGATTTGAATTTTGATGTTCAAAAATCAGATGACATCTAATTCTTAATGCTGTATACATGACCTGAAATTCCACAAATATGTGGTTTGTTATGGGTATTTTTCATCCATTTATCTAGGAAATCAGTAAACTCTTATAATTGGGAAAAACATGTCCCATTCTAAGAAAACTTTTAAATATATTTTGATAAATTTCTCTCCATATACAGCCTTATAGAGAAGAAGAGTTTGATTTTATTTTTGTTGCAGAAGGAAGATGGTAGAAAAAATCACAAGGAGTGACATGATAGAGCAAATACATAAATCAAACCATGATACAAGTAATTTTTTACATCATATCTAAATATTTATAATGATATATTTATTATAATAAATCCACATAGAACAATGAAATTTAGCTTTTGAATAGCTATCAATATCATGGTTCAAAAATTAAAAAGTATGAGAAAGGATACTGTGATAAGTCACACTCCTGTTTCTTCCTTCTATTGCCCACCAACATGAAGTGATCATTGTTGTTGTTTGTGTATGGTTGTTTATGAAAATCCAGTAAGACTAGTCTCAATTTCCCTAATTTTATGTAACTATGCATAATAATTTACATACTTAAAAATGTAATATATCTCTAAACTGTTTATTATCAGCAGTTAGTTTTTTTATTCTTTCATACATGTATGTAGTATTCCACTTTATCCAGATAGCATAATCTCTTTGTCTAGTTTGGTCTGTTTACGAATATCATATTTATTTCCAAGTAGTTGCTACGAATAAGGAATAGCCTCATACATCTGCCATTTTGAAGTATTTAAATGTACCTATAAGGCAAATAAGCAAGATTGACATTCTCAGGTCAGATGTGTAATGCTTCTGTAATTTGGATAGATGTAGATTAATGTTTTCTACGTTGTATAATTTATTAGTTAAGATCTTAGCTTTTAGAATCAAATTGCTGTAGGTTCAAATCCCAGTGTCACTACCACTACCTCTCTGTAAAATGAGTTATTCTGTCTATACCATAATGCCCCCAGCTTAAGCTATATTCCTTTGGATGGGGTTAAAATTCAGTATCAAGTGAATTGAGACTGTGGATATCAAATGTGGAGTCAACTTGTTTGAGAAGTTTGTCTATAAAAGGAAAGAGAAAATGTCAAGAGCAAGGGGTCATGGATGAAGGAAATTTTTCTAAGTGGAATAAATATGAGCATGTTTAAATGTTGGTTGGCATGATGTGGTTGGGAAGAACGGCTCTGACATACAGGAGACAAGAAACATAAAAGTCACTGAGAAGGAAGAAGTTGATGATAGAAATGGAAGAGAAATAAAGAAGCTTATTGGGCTTAAATGATAGGAAAGACACCCTTCTGTTCTCCTAATACCCTGAGAGATCATAAAGGTTAAAGAAAAAGGAAACTATAGCAGTTATAGTTTCAGTAGGTGGTAGCTGAGAGCCTTTGCGCCTCATCACTTCAACTGCTTTTTCACTAAAGTAAAAGACAGAATAATCTTCTGAGATTAAGAGGGAAAAACAGAATAGAAGGCTTAGAATTTGGATCTTTTAGAAGAGTAGAAAAGATTGAAGTTGTTGCAGACAATGAGAAGTTGAGTTAATCAAAGAAATGGACTGTGTTTGCCAGCCAGTGCAATGCTCCTGTTTGAGACTGATGATCATAAATTCACAGTGAAGCCCAACTGTTTTTCTGTGGGACTTCCAAAAAGCTCAGTTCCTCAGGTATAGGATATGTATCATTCGCTTGATTTTCGGAGTAAGCAGCAAGGGGTGTTGTGGCTCCCCAAGTGCCCTTTAAAAATAATGAACCACAAGATCTAAGACAAATAAAGAATGAAGTGAAGAAAGTAATGGATGGGGTAAAAGTAGAGGGTTCAGAAAGGTGAAAGAAATTCAATAAGCAAATAGGAAGGAGAAGTAGTAATAATGGTTGTTTTCAGTATTAAACAAGATAATGAACACAAATTATTTAGCACCACCCCAGTACAGAGTGCTCAGTAAATGTTAGCTGCTCTCATTATCATGAACAGAACTGTGTTCTGTATTTATCCAACCTAATACTTCTCTTTGAGTTCACAGAGTAAAGGCATCCTTAAACAGAGAACGTAGAAAAAAGAGCCTTCCAGCCAGCTCCTTATTTCAAAGGTATAAAATCAATCCACTTTTTTAATCTGACAAGCCGATGGAGCAGTTCATTTTTGTTTTTTTCTTGTTGCTATTGCAAACACGTTGCGCTAGCTTTGAGGGTGATAAAAGTAAGAAAAATGAAATTTGACCAGGTCAAATAGAGCATTTCTATGATAGCTTTCAGAAGCTGCCACAAATTGGATATCTGATTTAAAGAAGACACGATTCCCTTCCTTTTACCTTCCCATCTTTGACAAGGTTCGGTGGTGGAACTGGACATAGAAAAGGTGGAAGAGGGTGAACACATACAGATCATTTGATGTTGGCAGAATCAAGATATAGATTGATTGGCTTTGGTTACTTAATTCTCTTGTAATTCTGTTATTCCAATAAAATGAAACTTGAGTCTCTAACAGAAAATTGTTTTGCTAGAGGTTCTCTTGTTTATTAAAGAGCAGTAACAGAGAGTGAGAGAACAAATATAGACAGCTGAATTCAAATAATGAAAATAACACAGTGTAAATCCTCTAATTTATTATCTCTACAAATGTGAAAGCATAGAAGAGAGCAGAATTTTTAGTAGTCGTGGATGAAAGATGAAAATAATTCAGAGTGATTTGTTGCAAACTAGCGACAGGTCAGCACATTTGAATCTCATTTGAATTCAACAACAATCATAAGAAGAGGTATAAACAGAATATCTTTGGTTAACTGCACATGCCTTTTCCTAGCAGTGGAAGAAAAATAAGAGGAAACTCTTTGGCTGTGCATAAGTAGGGAGCTGTAACTGGACTCCTGTGAAGTACTCTAAACTTTCCAGTGAATATATGTATTTTCCCTACTTATCCCTTTTTAACTTTGTTTGCTTTGCGTTCTTTATTGTCTCCCCTTTTAGAAGGCATGGCCCATGTTTGTTTTGCTCCAGTTACTAGAATAGTGTGTGCAACATATTGTTAGGTACTCAATAAATATTACTTCCTTGAATTCATTAATGAATGGTGAACAAATGTCTACATTGTGTTTTCATACTACAAATAAATTCTATTTTTCTGAGAAAATGTTTGATTGAAACTCTGTATGAAAAGTGAATATTTTGCAATGACCTTATCAGAGTATCAGTGTAAGAGTTGGTGGGTCAACCCGGCATGTGTCAGGCAGTGGACTTGCACCGCTGTTGGTGAGGTAGAATGTCTGCCACCTGAGCTCCCACCAATACAGTGACATGTCATGGAGGGAGTTATGTATCACTTGATCCTGGTGTAGGTGACACTTTGTTGGAGATATCTTCAAGGAACATAATTTGGAAGAAGAGTATTCTGACAGCTATACAGAGGATTCTTCTATGAATTGAATACAAGCTGGGGAACAACCAGGGTTTTTTCTTTGAAATGTAGAACTGATGGCAAGTGGCACTTCCAGCCATCACAGTCACACCTTCCACAAGCCTTTGTAGGCATGCTGTAAACAAAGTGGATCAGAAAAAAGAGCCTCTTGATGTTTTTCCTCATGGTTCCTTTTCTCCTTCCAAGGATTTCTTGGCTATGTAAAATATTGTATCTTGATTTCCTAATATAAAAAGCAAATATATTCTTGTATCTAGGGGTTTCTTTTGCTTATTTATAAGTAGTATTTATATTATGCACAGAGTATAGTGCTTTCTGTAAGTATTCTTTTAAAAACTCTGAATAATTCATACTTAGAAGTAACTTGAAAAATCCAATAAAAATTGGAGAGGATTACCTGAGAATGGTTATCTTTAAAGCAAAGATAAAGATTTTTGATTATGTAGAGTTGCCTTTCTCTGTTTAAGAATACTTTGTTCTTAAGGTTAAAGATAAAGAGAGACTCTTAAAAGCAAGAGAAAAGAAGGTAGTTACCAGAAGGTTGCCCAATGGGACAGGGTAGGGGAAGAGTGGGTGGAGAGGTGAGGAGATTAAGAAGTACAAATAGGTAGTTACAGAATAGCCATGAAGAGGTAAAGTACAGTATAAGAAATGGAGTAGCCAAAGAACTTACATGCATGACCCATGAACATGAACAATGGTGGGGGGATTGCCTGAGAGAGTAGCAGGTGCTGGGTGGAGAGGGGCAAAGGGGGAAAATCAAGACAACTGTAATAGCATGATCAGTAAAATATATATTTTTTAAAAAGCATACTTTGTTCTTTATTCTTGCACTTCACCTGGACATAATGAGGTATGGCATGCATGGTGTTAGAGAAGAGGCTGGATAAGGGAAAAAATGTTATTGGCTAGTTATTGTCTAACACACAGTATTTCTCTTTGTTAACCTTATCTTCTATACTGTACTTCTATTATTATAATTTCTCCAGTTTGCAAAACCAATATGTAACTGGGTAGCTATTATATAAAAATAATATATTTTAGTGGCAAGGTTCAGAGACATTGACTTATTATCTATTCATATACAGTCCATGAATTGAAGAGCGGGGCCATTTTTATTAAATTATCTCAATAAATATTAAAGATTTAGAATGAATTTATTTGTAGGGAAATTTGCCATCTTTATCTTCTTTTAGGTGACTTTCAAAGTCTATGCCTTATTATACTTTACAGTTATATCCTTTTACTATCTTTCCAAACTTTCTAGCATTTGTGCTTTAAATTTTACTCCTAGAATTATTTAGAGAGTTATTTTTAATAACAGCATTTTGTTTTTATAAAAATAATATTCCTAGTACATTTGTTATATTCCTATGTTTGAATAAACTCATGGCAAGTCTATGACTTGAAAAAATGAATTATGTTTTATTTTTTAATCAAGGTATAATTCATAAACAGTAAAAATCTGTGTGGGGACCTGGCCCACAACCCAGGCATGTGCCCTGACTGGGAATCAAACCAGCGACCCTTTGGTTCATAGCTCATAATCAACTGAGCTACTCCAGCCAGGGGCTCTTCTTCACATTCACCAAAAGCATATAAAAGTTTCAGGTGCACAGCATCCTCCCCAATAGTTGATATTGTTACTTGTCTTTTTTACTATTTTTTGTTCTCCAGCAGATGTGTGATTGTTTTGATATTGTGGAGATTTTTGAATTAATGTTACTCTAATGACTAATGAATTGAGCAGCTCTTTATATGCTTATTTGCTATCCATATGTCTTCTTTGGTTAATTTTACTTTCAAATAATTTGTCTATTATTTACTTAATGACCAAGTTCTAGTATTTTTAATACATTCTGAATACAAGTTTTTAGGAAATATGTGGCTTGTGAATGTTTTTTCTCAATCTGTAACTTGTTTTTTTTTTCATCCTTTTAACAATGTCTTTCAGAAAGTAGTTTTTAATTTCTACAAAAAATATTATTTTTCTTTTATGTGTCATGCTTTTGCTGTTGTAGCTAAGAAATTGTCTCAAGAAGTTTCTTCTGTTTTTTCTTTTGCTTTTTGTGTTTTATTGAGATATATTTGGTGATTAAGAATTGTGAATAGTTAAGGTATACAATTTATTTGATATACATATGCTAACTTTGTAGATTTGGGTTTTACATATGCAGTTAATTTTTGTACAGAGTCTAAGATACAGGTGAAGGTTTATTTTCTGCAGTGTGTACCCAACTGTTTCAGCATCATTTGTTAAAAAGATAGCTTATTCAGAAATCAATTGGCCATATATGTATGCAATTATTTTTGGACTTGCTGTTATATTCCATTCATCAACATGTCTTTTCTTTACCCAATATCATGTTATCTCAACTATTGTAAATAGTAAGTCTTGAACTTTAGAGTACCAGTCATTCAACTTTGCTCTTCATTTTCAAAATTGTTTTGCCTTAGCTTCTTTGCATTTTTATTTACATTTTATAATCAACTTTTCAATTTCTACACTGAAATCCTCCTGGGATTTTAATTAACCTTATATTAAACTATAGATCAGTTTGGGATAAAATGTCACCTTAATAATACTCAGTTTGGTAATCTACAGATAGTATGCCTTTCCACTTATCTGAGTCTTTTTTTCAATGTTTTGTGACTACTTTTAACTGTCTTATTGTGGCTTCATTTTTCTTGTTTCTACATTAAACATTTGGAATATCAATGTCACAGAAATAAATGTGGTTTTCTAGAACTAAGAAACAGTAGATACGAATCACTTTGTTTTAGAATTTAGCAAACAGTGAGCTTCGGGAGGCTATTAATTGTGATTTTAGCCTCTCACCATATGCTAGTATTTAATACATAAAAAAACATAGTTAAGCCTCTGAAAAACTTACTAATCAATAGTATGGTCTGATATAGGAAGTGCTGTGGACGAATCTCATATCACTTTCAAGTATGTAGGAGCTAAGGCCTATGAAAAGTTGTGGTATAAAATCCTATGGATTCTTCTCACAAATTTCACTTCAGAGAATGACAATTATTCTTTTTATGAAAAAAAGGAAGATTCCATTTTATTTCATCCAGCATAAGAAGTAAATATGCATATCTTCTTTAATAGCTATCCATCACATTGCAGAATAATGATTTATTCATTGACATGTGTCTTTTTCAAAAGAATGATTTTGAGATCAAAGAGGTAGACGTTCTTGCTTTCAAAAAATTACTTTTGATATCTATTATTCTGTACATTTTTAGCTCATTAATTTAGCAGTGTCTTCAAAACCACAGAATTTAGATTTCTAGTATACACTCCTACTTGTCATTAAATTCATTTCAAATATCTATTTGAGCCTGTGTTTTGCTCATAGAAAATTACCTGAAAATGATATAATGTATAAAAACTGTCTGATATATTTTAAAAGTTCTGAAGCATGCACAGTGAGTCATTACACAGTTTACTTCTTCCCTCCACCTGAATGGTGAGAATTAGTCATCTGGTATCTCAGCCTGCCTAGATCACCCTGTGGCACCAAACCCCAGATTTCTATGACTTAATGAACACAGGAGACTTAACATGCTTTATAATAGCTTCTATGCAGAGATTCAAACTCACACTTTCTTATATTATCACATCATAATAATTTATATCATAACAAATACGTATCAAAAGAACATATGAAAAGACATTTAAAACTAATCTGAGACTTATTACTGCCCCCTTATTTCACAGATAAAGAAATTAAAGCCTGGACTAAATAATGTACTCAAATCCCCACAGTTTGTTAGCAAAAACATAACTAATACTCATGTGTCTTGGTTCAACATTATTTACCTTAAATATTCCTTGCTTGTTAATATGGTGTGTTTGAAAATTAAGTTTAATTTTCTGTTTAGAGTGAATTATAGACAAAGACAACAGTATGGTAATTACCAGAGGCAAAGAGGGTAGGGGCAGGGGTGATTTGAAGAAGGTGAAGAGGACTGAGTACATGGTAATAGAAGAAAACTAGATTTGGGGGAGTGAGCATATAATGCAATATGAAGATGATGTATTTTAGAATTGTATGCTTGAAACTTTTAATCAATATCATCCAAACAAATTTAATTAAAAAATGGATTAAATACATCATGGAAGGCATAGGCATCAGCAGTTTTTTGGTTTTTTTCTTGCCTGCTACCTCTTGTCAATGATCCTCTAGTTTAACTGACTCTTTTGGGGATCATAAAATTTTGATATAAAACATAGATTACATAGGATATTCTATTGGAATCACTTAGAAAGGCCTAATGAGATAAATCTGTGTGCAAAATCTTATTTATTGTATTTCCATTATGTGGCCTCCTGCAAACAATATAACACCAGAGATAGTTATTTGGTAGTTATATATACAACGATTTAAATTCTATCAAATTATGTTTTAAGTGTTTTTGGCTATTTCTTGAAAGCTGCCTACAAATCTTATGAATGTTTTTCCATATCCTCCACAACAACCATCAGCAAATTTCTTTCCTTGAAGCACTAATGTCATGAGATTTTAATAGGCGTTTAATGGGAGGAACATGGGTCCGTGAACAATAAATGAAAAATTTTAGATTAAGCAAAAAATACATAGAAACTTTATAGAAGACGTCTCGGAGCCTTTAATTATCTAATCGTTTAATATGTTGAATGCATTCTAGGGACTTAGGATATGGCAGTAACAAAACTTAGGAAATAGCACTAACAAAACTATGTTAGACTTCATGGTGGTTATACTCTAGTTGATGAGGACAGGCATTAAAAAAACTAGGAAGTAGATATATGTTGAATTAGAATGTGCTAAATACTTAGGGAAAAATGTAGAGTAGGGAAGGGAGAATGGGCAGGGGTGGAAGAGGGATATAAAGTTGCCCACCCCTAGTGAAGATAAGGCTCCCTGAGAATGTAACAGTTGATCAAGACATGGGGGAGGTCAGGACGTTGGCCATGAGAATAGAAGGAAGGAATGTTTTTGGCAAAAATAAAATAATAACAAACAGTACCAAGGCTTTGATGCAGGAGTATCTGAAAAGCAACAGGAAGGCCTCCTGCCTGAAAGATGTTCGTGTAAAGAGGTAAGTGAGGCAAAGAGAGTTGTAACTGAGTTGAGCTTTATCGGCCATTGGAAGGACTTTGGCTTTACACTGAATGGAATAGAAAAACAGTAAAGATTTTAAATTAAAAAAGTTCTATATAATCTGACTATTTTGGAAAGAACAGTGTGGCTGCTCTATGGAGAATAGACTTTAGGGGAGCAGTGTCTTAAAATTTTAAATATTGTCAGTGGGTCCTTTATACAAGTTTCTTGACTTGATCTTTCTCCTTTTTTCACCCATTATCCACCCCCCCCCCTCTGGTCACTGTCAGTTTGTTCTTTACTTCCAAGCCTCTGGTTCTATTTTGCTTGCTTGCTTGTTTTGTTGATTAGGTTCCACTTATAGGTGAGATCATATGGTATTTGTCTTTCACCACCTGGCTTATTTCGCTTAGCATAATGCTCTCCAGTTGCATCCATGCTGTCACGAAGGGTAAGAACTCCTTCTTTCTCTCTGCTGTGTAGTATTCCATTGTGTAAATGTACCACAGTTTTTTGGTCCATTCATTTACTGATGAGCACTTAGGTTGATTCCAAAACTTGGCTATTATAAATAATGCTGCTATAAACATTGGGATGCATAGGTTCTTTTGAACTGGTGTTTCAGGATTCCTAGGGTATAAGCGTAGCAGTGGAATTGCTGGGTCAAAAGGCATTTAATTTTTAGTTTTTTGAAGAAATTCCATTTCGTTTACCACACTGGCTACACCAGTCTGCATTCCCACTAACAATGTACTGGCATTCCCTTTTTCTCTATAAACTTGCCAGCACTTGTTGTTTGTTAATTTTTAATGAATAATCTTTAAAATTTTTCTTTCTATAACCTCTTATTGGAAGCATATCAGCAGTCCAAGAAAACTGTGTCCTTTTAGCAGATAAAAGAATATTAAGCTTTAGTTTTATATCATTAACTATTAATATTAAAGCTTAATTTTAAAAACTTTTATAGCAGATTATTTTAACCTTATTTAGCCTGGTGACACATAAAATTATTTTCTCAAGTTTCCTTTTATTGTAAACCTCGCCTCTACAACTATTTTTCAAACCAAACACATTCTACTTTTCTTATATAGAGTTGTTTACCTTATTAGACATATTAGAATTCTTCACCCTTAGAAATTTAATTTTTTTTGAAAACTGAGATGTAACCAATTGTAAACTGTATGTCATACGAGAATCCTTTAGAGTGATAAACTTATAAAAACATAATTTTTAGAAATATGCTTCTTTACAGTATAATTTTGCAATGTTATTTATTAATAGATCCAAATTTATCTTTTGGTTTATCTGTAATTAGAAGCCCCAAAAAACATAAATCTGTATTCAGTAATTAATGCTTCAATACTTTATTTTATTTGGATGTGATCTGGATATTCAATAATTTAATGTGATTCATCATTTAACATAACTTAGCAAAAATTCTAAGTGAAACCAGAAAGGTTTTGGGAAACTATTTTTAAGTATGTATACTATAACACAATAGTTGCTGAGAATTTCACCTAATACCTTTTATTCTACTTGCCTTTACTTAATGTTTTAGTTCTTTCCAATTATGTTTAGATTATGCTGAAAACTTCATTATGCATTAGACCATGTCAGTCATTTAAGCTACTATTTCTAGCTGACGGATTTCACAAGGAGTAACAAGAACTTATTGATTAATATAGCCAGGTAGAATGAAAGGATTATACTTAATTGGAATAACTCAAGACACATGTATTTCAATTAAAACAACAACCTTAATTTAGCTTTAATTCGGAATGTTTTCCCCAGTTCATATGAACCTAAAAGTCATTTAAATTGGTACTATTATATTTTGGGGGATTTTTATATAAGTTTGTGTTTGTTTAAGCCAATGAAACAGGGCTCTTCTACAAATTAGCAATGCCAATCACAAGTAGAAAATACCATACATATATGTAACATATTCATAAACATACAAAGACACAGACAAATGCAGAGATCTTCAATAGTTTTGTTTTAAAATTTTAACCATGAGATGGATATAATATAAAATTCATAAAAAGAACAGTTGGAATAAGTTAAGTTTATCTGTTTAGATGGCTAAAGCTTTTTCTTATTAATATTTACAGAGAAAAGATCTGTGTTTGTTCTTGACAAGTAATCTTGTTACTGTAGAGCACCTTGAATTTAAAAAAAAAAAAAACTCTTTTTATTCCTCTTCAGTACTAATGATTGAGGATGGTAAAGGTAGGTGGGCTTCGAGCTGCTTCAGAGCTACTTGTCTGGTTTACTAAGCTTTGTAAGATAAAGACAGCCATTCTCAATTTCTCCCAGAGTTGGATTGAAGCCTAAGTCACATCATAGTTTGGTTTACTGGTCCTACAACATTATTACATTATTCCTAATTTGCTTCTTTCCCTGTAGACTCTCTAAAAAATTTTTTATAAGAATCATTTGCATTTCAAGGAATGGCTCCTAGGTCCTTCAGAAGGTGGGTGTAGAAACTCTACATCACAAGGACATAGAGAAAGTATCCAAAGTACAAGCCTTTAAAAAAATCTGTTCCTATCAGCCTCTGAATATTAGCCTCCAGCTTCTAATTCATACTGTGTGGGCTCAGGCAACTTCACAATTTCTTTCTTTCTTTTTTTTAGCATGCTTAATTAATATTGCTTGAAAGTTGGATTTATATGTCTTTGGTTTTACATTATTAGGTAGGGGATATGTTCTCTGGGGAAACCCAATATCCATCTCCGTAATACAAGCAGGTAAAAGAGATATAATCCCTTCGCAGAAAGCATGTTTAAATATACTAATTTTCCTATAACCTTTTACCTTAATTCTATCAACTTTTACATTTTTAAAAAAACTATAGCTTTCATTGGGGTTTTTCAATAGGTTTTGGTTCTATAATACTAGGTAGAGGAAGTGTTCTTGGCCAGACGTAATATCCATTCTCATAAAAGTGTCCAGCCCGTGGCCTGCAGGCTGCATGTGGCCCAGGGTGGCTGTGAATGGGGCCCAACACAAAGTTGTAAATTTACTTAAACCACTATGAGATTTTTTTTGTGTGATTACGTGCTGCAATGTATTTAATATGTGGCCCAAGACAATGCTTCTTCTTCTAGTGTGGCACAAAGATGCCGAAATTTGGACACCCCTAAAACATTCAGGTGAAGTTGATATAACTTCTTTATAGAAAGCCTCTTTAAACATTCTATTTTTTAAATAATCTTATCAATCCTTACATTTTTATATCCTTTTAAACTAATTGTAGCCACAGTCAGAACTTCCCCAATGGGTTTTGGTACAACAGGTCATGGGTTTCTCATTATATTTCCTCCCTCCATGATTTTGAAGTTTCCCCAAACTGGGGTACAGAGACCAGACTTATTTGGGGCCCTTTAATGTTAAAGGATCACAGGAAGGTTGCCTTGGAGCACCCAGCCTTAGGTAGATTAAAAATCTTTGTATCAAAAATCTATTAAAATGTATTAAAAATCTTTGTTTTAACCTCAACAATGTCTGTTTTATTTATCCCACACATTTTAAAAGGAAATTCTTAAGGCCATTCTACCTCTTTGTATCCACTTTTTAATATTTAATCTTTTCATAGTTACTGATAAAACAGCTGGTTTGATGAGAACTCTCTAAAATTTTGCTGATTCAGAAATGTTCCCAATTCAAAGGATTTGTTTTCTGGCCATTGATGATAGGATCTATTGATCTCAATAGCAACTCAAACCAATATGCCTTTTCTATGGCTTAACTGTGGACAAAGGAAACATCCCCAAAAGAGATGGGAAAAAGATGCGGCCTTCAAAAGGTCCAGAAAATTTCCTCCCAGAGTTGGATGCAACCATTCCAAAACACAGGGATGCACCCTTTATTGACCAGAATAGGGTGACCCTCCAAGTTTGTCTTTTTTTTTCCAAAGATTTTATTTACTCTCTTTAGAGGGAGGAGGGAAAGAAAGGAGGGAGGGAGAGAAACATCCATGTATGGTTGCCTCTCATGTATTCCCTGCTGGGAACTGGCCCACAACCGAGGCATGTGCCCTGACTGTGATTCGAACCACGATCCCTTGGTTCGCAGGCCTGTGCTCAACCCACTGAGCTACACTAGCCAGGCCCCAAGTTTATCTTTTATTTATTTATTTATTCTAGATTTCCTAAGTTTGCATCCTCTGGCTGATAGAAAACAAAAACTATGTGAGGCCCTGTTTTTTTTCTTTTTTTTTTACCCTGTCCACAAGGAAAAGAATTAATAAAAACCATGAGTATTCTTAACAAATATTTATGAATAATTAAGTCCAAGGCACTAGTTATGTAAATATCTTCCTCTACTAACCTAAATTTACAAAAAGGACCCCCACCATTCTCCTTCCTCCAAACTCTGTAGGTGGCGACTGGCAGTCTAACTTGCCAGGAATCCCTATCCTTTTGCCAGCTGTAATTAAAGGTCCCAGGACCTTTCTACTGCATTAGCTTTGGTTGAGCAGTGCCGAGCCAGTGAAGTATGCGGCTGGCTGCACCAACTTAGGGGAGTAAGCAAAGTTTCTCTACCCTTATAAGTTCCCTTGGCTGTTCTAATCAATCAGTGTGGGGCCAATTAACAGGAGAAAATAACCAACTTTAATTGCATACATACGTATGGGAACACAACCTTCATGAAAGAGTTGAAGACCCCACAAACAGAAGCGTTTCAGAGATAGAAAGGAAAACTTTGGTATATATGACGTTCCGAGATAAGGAATGAGGTAAGAACCCGAAGCTCCAAAAAGGAAGAGGGTGATTTGGAGGATGATAAGGAGAGCACTTGTTCAGTAGTTTTATCATCTTCCATATAGTTAGGTTGTAAAAAGTTATTTTTGGTAATAATTTTTATTATGAGCAAAGCCCCCAGTTTAAAGTCTTCTAGGTCGTTAAGGGAGGAGGCAGATTTTTTTTCCTGAACCCAGAGAGTCTCAATTCCCTTCAGTTCAAAATAATCCACATGCTGAAGGGGCACATCTTGGGGAGGACTATTCAGAATCACTAAATACTTCTAGCTCTTATTGTCATTGCCACTTGAGTCTGGAATTGGAGGGACAGGTCTGGGCTATAGATTAAAAATTTAGAAATTATTGGTTTATATATGTTCTTTAAAACCAGAGGACTGAATCATATCACTAAGGACACATGTCTATATAGATATCATAAATAATAAATGCTTCATTTTCCAAAGTTTCTTGGTCCAAGAGTTTTCTCTTGAAGCCTCTTTTCCATCTAGTATTCTATAAGAGAATATCATGAAAATCTCTGAGTGGGTGTTTAGTGAAAACCTTTAGAGTAAAAAATAATACTTCACTCATTTACTGAAGGGCACTTAGGCTGTTTCCAGCACTTGGCTATATTATAAATTGTGCTCCTATGGACATAGGGGTGCATAGGTTCTTTTGAATTGGTGTTTTAGGGTTCTTAAGGTATAATCCCAGCAGTGGAATCACTGGATAAAAACTAAACCCTTTTTAGTTTTTTTAGGAAACTCCATACGGTTTTCCACAGGGGCTGCACCAATCTGCATTCCTACCAACAATGCACTAGGGTTCCCTTTTCTCCACATCTTCACCAGCACTTTTTGTTTGTTGACTTGTTAATATGGCCACTCTGATGGGTGTGAGGTGGTGTCTTATTGTGATTTTAATTTGTGTCTCTCTGATGGCTGGTGATGCTGAGCATCCTTTCATAAGTCTCTGGGCCCTCTGTATGTCCTCCTTGGAGAAGTGTATGTTCAGATCCTTTGCCCATTTTTTAATTGGATTGTTTGTCTTTCTGGAGTGGAATCGTGTGGGTTCTTTATATATTTTGGAGATGAAACCCTTATCTGAGGTATCATTGGCAAATATGTTTTCCCGTACAGTTGGATCCCTTTTTGTTTTGCTGATGTTTTCTTTAGCCATGCAGAAGCTTTTTAATTTGATATAGTTCCATTTGTTTATTTTTTCCTTTATTTCCCTTGCCCTAGGAGATATATCAGCTGACATATTGCTGTGTGGGACGTGTGAAATTTTATTGCCTATGTTTTCCTCTAGGACTTTCATGGTGCTACAGCTTATATTTAAGTCTTGTATCCATCTTGAGTTTATTATGGTGTATAGTGTAAGGAATTCCTATCTTCTAACATAGCATGGATAGAACTGGATAAATCAGGTAGCAAAAAACAAATACCACAAGATCTCACCAATACAAGGAATCTAATGAGCAAAACAAACAAATGAGCAAAATAAAACCAGAGACATGGAAACAAGGAACAGACTGACAGTGACCAGAGGGGAGGGAAGCAGGGCATAGAGTGGAAAGAAAAAAAAGGGACATGTATGAATGAGCCATGAACTTGGATAACAGGGTGGGGGTTGACTGTGGAAGTGGGGGGTAGGCAGGGAAGTGGAGAGTAAAGAGGAAAAATGGGGACAACTGTAATAGAAAAACAAAGTATTCAAAAACTAATACTTCAAATATGTTGAGAAAAAATATTATGATTTTTCTCAGAAAAGTCCATTAAGTTTACCTTGGAACAAAAATCAGAGTTCTATATGGCAGAGAGCAAAGACAGTGGCTGGAAACAATGGGCTCACACCAGGGTATATATGTAGGAGCTCAGTAGAAACACCAGTTTTCTCATTATTCCTATCTATCATAGATGCACGTAGGATAAAAAAGCATACTAATAGTGTCTTCAACAGATCAGAAACTATCCAGACAAGTTTGTATTATCAGCAATTACAAACAGCTCTCTTATTGGTCACTGGCCAAGATGCTTCAATTATTTTCAAGAGGTGGGAGAGAATGAAATGCAGGAGCTCAGTTGTACTATCCAGATACTGTCTTGAACTTTTTTTTGGTCAAACCTTTTTCACCAGCCATTTCTAGAGTCTCTTGAGTTTTCCCTGGACACAAGGAATTCTACTTTTTAGGCATGATGATATAAATTAGCCATAGTGAGTAGGTTATAGCTTGAGTCATTTCTCTGCTCTTGGTGGATAGATTTGCAGTGGTCCTTGCATAAGCTCACATCTGTTCTTACCTGAGGCCAGATAATAGAGTTGACAGAGAGTTGGCTTACTCAAAGGGTTTGGCCACTGACCATGACCCAAACTGAAATCCACTGACTCTTGTGAGGCTCCATCAAGCCCCCATATTCTTGTCAGAATGATGTTCTAACCAGGATGATGCGACACCTGGGTTAACATTGATTCTTTGTGGAATCCTGGATTTTTCACAAGAGTGCTTATCAAATGGGCAAGAGATAATTAACCCTATAGTCCTTTCACAGAATTTGTACAGATAAAAACTTTAGGGTATTACCTTTTCTTTTCTCTACCGACGTTTTACTAAGCCCTTCCAAATATTATGTCATCAAATTCTTAGAGAATGCTGTGATATTTTTCTGATTATTCCATTTTTCTAATGAGGCAACCAAACACCACAGAGGTTAACATCTCATAGAATAGCATGGGTAGGCAGAGATATAGGACTAACACATGACCTCAACACCCTTGCTCTTCTTTTCCACACTCATAAAAACTCCTCCAATATGACGTGTTAAGTCAGGGACCCAGACATATCACACTCAGTCAAGTTGGCACATTTGATTACGGGTTTTGATGACCTTTAAGTCACTTGCAAACATGATATGAAGCATCTGTGGACAGCATTCCCTCATCCCATGGACTTTCCCACCAGAAGGTATCTCGCTGCTGTTTTCAGGTATCTGCTATAAAACAGTCCCCACTTCACAAGCGTCCCAGAGGCTTTTTCTTCCCATATCCACACTGTTTGATAGCCAGTCACACAAAGAGCAACTAGGAAGTTAAGAGGCTATGGGGGTCTTTCATCATTGAGCACATTCTTTGTGAAGCAGTGGTTGACTTTGACTTGTATACATGCACATTCATTCACAATATATCTGTACATATATAAATATATGTTTCTGTTTCATTATTGTGTGTGTGTATGTACATATACACACGCACACATCTGATGACTGTTTACAAGTGAACCCATGTCACCACCACCCACATCAAGATATGGAACATTTTTTTTAGACCCCAGAAAGTTCTTTGATCCTTTTCTAGACCAAAGCAAACACCCCTTCAGCCTTCAGTCCCCACACATAAACACATGCATTCTTAGAGGTAACCAAAACATAGACTAGTTTTTTCTGTTCTTAAACTTCACATGTGTGGAATCATAAGGAATGTGTTCTTTGTAGTCTAACTTCTCTCACTCAACATGTTTTGAGGTTCATCCATGTTCTTTCTCTTTTAGTATTTGTTTGTTTTTTACGTTTATATCTTTGTAGTAAGTAGTTCACTGTCTGAATGTCTTTTAAATGGTTTATCCACTTTTCTGTTGATGGATACTTGGATTAAAGCAGCTAAGAGCATTTTGTCCAGATCTCTGTGTGTACATAGGCACTTCTCTTGAGTATGTACCCATGAGTGGAATTGTTGAGTCACAGAGTCTGGCTTAGATTTTCAAAAAGTGATATGGAATGCTGTTTTGAGTGAAGGATGGGGAATCAAATGATTTCAATGAAGTTAAATAGTACTTATTGGATAAAGAGGTATCGGGGTTACTCAGTCTGCAAGACAGGACTAAGAAGTGATTTCCTAATTCTCTTGAAGTATATAAAGAGTAATTTTAAGGAAGAAAGGAAGGCACTATCAATTTATACAAAGTGCAAAATGAAAGAAAATGGGATTACATTTTGACAAAAGAGTGCTTAGGCAGAGTATTATCATAATTAACATAGAAATAGGTTACTGTCCCCAGGGTGTCTTCAAACATAATAATGCTCTTTCCTTGGATAAAGGTAGATAGTTATGAAAGCAAACTTTTCTTGCTATCTCATGAGTCCTTGATTTGCCTTCTCCTGGAAGGTCCAATTTTCTTTCTAATATATCTTACATGTAGAGTGACTATGTATTTTTTTTTTACTGTTGTAGCTAGAATATTTTAATCCAGCACAAATAATGCTATACTGAATGGCGCAGCATGACAAAGGCTTAAATCTGGACCCTCCAAGCAAAACTGCAGGATATGACTGTGGATTCGTGATTCACGTTTCTGGGGCAAACCAGTGACACCCGGACGCATTGGACAAAAGTAGAGCTGTTGGGGAGTTCTGCTGCCAGTATGAGAGAGTAGCTCATGTTAGACCAAACTGTCTACAGATAATAAATATAAACTCTGGGCAAAATATAAAGAACAACTAACTGAACACAGTAAAAAAAAAAAAAAAAAAAAAAAACCCAAACAGGGAAATTGTAGAGGGGAGTCTATTCTTTGAGGAAGAAATGGCTCTTGGGCGAATGGTTTATTTTTATGCCTTCTTATCTGAGAAAAGGCTACCATGTTGGGGGCCTAAATCTCCCCAAAGTATCTTCTTGCTTCTCTTTGGGACAGAAACTTAATAGCCTTTGTCAGGTTAATGAGAGACACTTGCAAACCCAGGTCTTAGCCTCATGTATCTTATTTTTTATTGTATTGGGCTATGAAAACATAATAAGCCAACTCGTATTCCTATATCAGACTGAATCAGAGCCACTTAGCATATGCGACACTGTTGAGGGAAAGCCTTAATTCTCTAAATTCAGGATGGATTCCGAAGAACTGCCGCATGGCCTTATTCAGATTCGTAAGAGCTTTCATAAGAGAAACTTACATACACAGACAAAGCAACTGCTCCCAGTGGTGGTTGGCTGGAAAGAAACCATACCGTGCCCAGGACAGGGTCTCTTTTCCATAGCGGGTTAATAATAAAATCATATCTTAGGGGGTCACCTAGGACACCATCAAGAACAATGCATTCCTAAATTAATGGATCACATCAGGCAGTAATCACACTCTCTACGTTCATTAACCTCCTTCCTTGGGGCACAATGTTTATCTATGTTTACCTACGGGTGGCATTCTGGTTTTCTGGGTAGTTCGCCAAGCCTGAGGCTACACAGAGGAAAATGAAGAGTCCAGCATTTCCCTGATGCCTTTGCCGCTGGAGCCACATTGCATCTGAAGTGAATTCCCCTTACTGACACCTTTGCAAGAACTGGAAAACACCACGGTTTTGGGAGAAAACAGCCTGCCTGGAGAATTCTTTGGCAAACAAACTAAAAAAGATGTCTAGGGCCATGCACAGCACAACCTCAGAAAATGCTGTTCTCACAGGGTGCTTTGTGAAGGAGACCTGCTGGAGTTGTACCTGGTATACCCTATTCAGCCAAAGGTGTTGTCATCAAGAGCCCCCTCCTCTGAGAGGTCACTGCTCCATGCACAAAGCACATGACTTTGTGAGCAGAGCGTGGCCTGTGTTTCAGCCCTGATTTGCCCACTGTACAATGAGTGATGTACCTGGAGGTAAATGGCAGCTTTGTGCCTACTTGTTCTTTCATAACTATGAAAACATTTTATTTAATTTATGCCCTGTGCTTCCTAACCTTCACAATGCCATTTTTGGACCATCATTTGTGGTCCTTTCCTCATGTTCCCTGGACTGAGAGGAAGACTGTGACTTAAAAATGTCCTACATGTCAAAGTTAGTCTTCAAGGGCATACTGATTTGAAAACACATTCCAAAGGCTACATATGTATAACTTTTTCTTTTAATAGTACAAGTTTTAATAGCTTGAAGTCCTAAGATAATAATTTTGATGTTCCAATCAGCCATCACCATTATAGAAAATGGTTTTGTCTAAATTTCACTTCTCAAAACACTTTTGTTTTATCTGGAAATAGAGCTAATTTTTAATCTATGTGTTTTATTGCAAGAAAATGTTGAGCTTTTGTTCTCAGACATGTAAGGATGATCATTTTCCTTTTGGTCATGGGAACCCATCAGAGAAGTTCAGTTTGGCAATTTTTTTCAAGGATACGGTACGTATTGTGTTACTGTTCTACTGTTGCCATTGCAAACGGCCTCAAACCTAATGGCTTAAAACAACACAAATTTATTATCTTCAGTTCTGTGGTTCAGATGTCCAATAAGCATCTCACCAGGCTAAAAATCAAAAGACTGGCAAGGCTGCCTTCCTTCCTTAAGGCTCTGTTTCTTGCTCATTTGAGTTGCTGGCAGAATTCATTTGCTTGCAATTGTAGGACCAAGGTCCACCTTTTCTCCTTGACTGTCAGCTGAGAGCTGTCCACAGCTTCTAGAGACTTCTGCATTCCTTGGCTCATGTCCACCTTCCTCTACTTCAGAGACAGCATTGACAAATTGAGTCCTTAAGTTCTATCTCCCTGATTTTTAAAAGCTCATGTTGTTAGATTAGACCCACCTGGATAATTTACTCTGCTCCCCTCAACTCCAGATCTGATTATTTAACCTAAATCACACCTAAAAATTTGTCACTTTTCTCATGTAATGCCATATATGCACAAGTTCCTGGAATTAGGATCTGGGCATCTTTGGAGCAGCCATCATTTGCCTGCCACAGCCTTGATGCATTCTTCTGTAATTGCATTTGTAGCTTAATTTATTCAGTAAACAGGTAATGAACCCTTAGTCTGCAACAGAGAATATAGAGATGAATGAACTATGGCATTGCTTCTTAGATGCCAATCACTACAGCAACCAGACTCATATTTACAGATGCAAACTGAACTCATTATAAATATCAATTTACCTGGGTGGCTCCTTAAAAATAGAGATAATGGCTTTCATTACCAGATTCTCAATGTTAGACTCTCCATGTGGCACACAATAATCACTCAGATAGTATGCTGAATTTATTAATTTTTAAGAATATATTTTTTATTCTCACATGAGAACATGCTTACTGACTTTAGAGAGAGGGGAAGGGAGGGAGAAAAGGAGAGAAACATTGATGTGAGAGCAGAACATCGATTGGTTGTCTCTCACATGTGCCCTGGCTGGGGACTGAACCTGGAACCTAGGCATGTGTGGGAATTGAACCTGCAATTTGCTTTATAGGACGATGCTCCAACCCAATGAGTCACACCCAGAAAGGCAATTTTAAGAATATTTGTTAAGCATCTGCCTAATGCCAAATACTGTTCTAGATATTTATTAAACATTAGTGAATAACATAGACAGACTCTCTACAGTTGTGGAACTTACATTCTTAGTGGGGCACTTAATTTTTTTAGTGCGGGCACTTTAATTCAGAGATTTTGAGTGCCACTTGAGGGTGTCTGAATCTTCTTTCATTGCTAGGGAAGAAATAGGTGAGTTGACAAGATCTAGTTTTTTCATAGCTGAACAGAGGTGAGGATCTAGTTTTTAGGAATCCCTGATGGGGGAGTAGAGGATGGATTGGCTGAAACTTGAACCAAAACAGTAACAATTGGAATGGGCTCAAGAGGTATTTATGAGACAAGACTCTGGAGAAGGGAGACATTTAGGGAAACTGGCCTGAATATGGGAAGCTGGTACAACAAGACACATACATTTATAATCTATTTGAATATAGGTGATAGTTACCCTCTTTAAATTAGATATTTACTTAATGAGAAACATCCTGCTAATATATGAAAGTGTACATTCACAGAAACAATTTGAAATAAAATCTAGCATTTTGTGTCATGCTACTAACATAACCTATAATGCATCGGGCATTTGTCAAACCTATAGTATCTGTCAACATTCAAACAGGGAATTTAAACAGTTATTCTTTTTGAAAGCAATAGAATTTATGTGCAGAGCCATCAGAACTGAAAGCTTGACATGGGAAATTTAGCAGTTGAAATGCAACTGAGAACACATCAGAGGTGACCTACATAAAGAAACTTAGTACGAATGATTCCTCCTTTGGGGGAATCTACTTTTGTTCTTTCTTGTTCAACTGGGGAGAGAAAAAGAATCTTGTCTGTAAAAATGCTGAGAAAGAAACTAGGATGGAGAATTGTTTTAGAGGGCCCATTTGCATTGTGTCTGTGAGAATTTCCAGTGGTTAGGTATTAGAATTTATTCATTACATCTGAATATGCTTCTTTCTTTAATGGCTTTTCAATGATGACTCCTTTGAGACTGGCTGGCCAGAGTCCTGCAGGTGTGAAACCATTGATCAGAAAATATTTCTGCAGCAGAAAGAACCTGGAGTCATCCAGAGAGGCCAATGGAATCTTTGAAAGAGCAGTCTGCCTCCTGACCCCTCCACAGACAGTTCACAATCTTTTTACACACAATGCAGAATGTATTGAAAGCCACAAGACAGGAAGCAGCTGATTTTGACTTTATATGTGCTGCGATAAATACACACACGTACACAGACAGACTCGGACACACTGGTAAAATTTCAACACAGCACTGGAAGTAGGGACCAAAAATTGAAATGCATACAATATTTGTTCATATTACGGAGAGCCTAATGAGATGCTTGGGATGAAATAATGCAGTCAGCTGACTGGAAGTTTTAGGTTCCAAGAGTTAATTGTCAATACTCTTATATCCAAATTAACTTTATTGGAGGTTATAAGAAGGTAAGCGTTGACTGTGTTCTATAAAAAGATATACACACTGAGACACACAGACACACATTAAGAAATTAGTATAAAAAAAAGTAACTTTGTTTTGAAAATTAATTAAATGTATCAGATAATCTTAAATTCTCCCTGGGTCAGAGATACCTTATACTAGTACCTTGTACAATGGGTTACTAGAAATATTATGCAACTAAATTCCAGTCATGGAGTTGTTGGAAATCTTAGAGCTAGAAAGCCAATACTCTCATTTACACAATGTAGAATACTTGAGAATTTCCCCAACTCATAGAGCTGGATATTAAGAACAAAATTAGATATCAACTATTATCTTTTCTTGAAGAATGTCTATTCAGTATTCTTACACTTAATTTCTCAATGGGTATTAAGGTTTATAAGGGGATAGAGGGAGTGAAATTTCAATAACTTAAAGTCCAGAATGAAGGGAAATTCAGGAATTCATTTGTTTTTCTATCTTCGTCTCTTTCTCTCTCATTGTAATTCTATTATGTGACTATGGGAAGTTTTATTCAAATATTCTGCATATCTAAGATTTATCCCCCTTGAACATCCAAACCCCTGGCCTTTTGCTTATCAAATAAATATATTGTGACTCCTGGAAAGTCAATATTTTAAAGAATTAGAGATCCTTGAGGGGAAATGTCTGTACTTTACAATTAAATACTTAATATTTTATAAACATTTTATCTTTTCACTGATCTTAATGCCTTAAGGAAGATAAAGTGTCAAAATAAGCAGAACCAAAAGACTGGCAAGCAAACAATTTCCTAAAATTGAAAGGTGAGGAAATTTAAGTATGACAGTCAATTTTTTCTTTGCTGAAAGCTGGTTATTGTTGTTGCATTAATCATAAGTTTGTGATATTTCTGACTTGTTAGGAAGTGATATAAAAAATGGACAAATAAACTAGCAGCACTGAGAAAATATTCATCTTGTTTTTTATTATTTAAGGCTTCTGCTTGAGCTACTTGCTTTAAAAACATTTTTTAAGAAGCATAATGTCTGAGAAAGTTGAGGATGACTGAAGAAATTACATGACATAACAAGTAGAGGAAACTTTAAGTCCCACCATAAAGTGACTTTATAAAACTTCATTGAAGTATTTTTTGTTATTATTCTGAGATCAAAAAGCTAGGGTCTAAATAGATTATAAGCCACATAAGGATAGGAGCCATGTCTTACTCAGTTTTGCTTCCTGTCGGGAATTTTACCATAGAACACTTAGCACTTGTTACCCCCAACTGTCACTGAAAATAATGTGTTTCTACTATTTCTTCCATTATTCCATTGTCTTCATTGTGTGGACAAATTGTCTATCACCATAAATCAGTCCATGTGTTTGGATTTAAGTGTACAGTAATAACCCTTTCAATGGGCTTATTAACACCAACAAGCCATCAAGAAAAATTTCCATGAATTAGAAACTATAGGGATAGGGTATTACAGAGAAGACTATGAAAAGGTTTTCCAAAGATAGACTTGCATGCATACATTACTCGTTTTAAGTTATATTCAAATTTAATCATAGTATTATATTTTCAATTCTCAGTAATTATTTATTATTTCCCAGAAAGTATTCTAGTTGAAAGGGAAAAGGAAGAAATATCTACCTCTTTTCCTACCTTTTCATAGGATGAGCTGAAAACAAACTGTATTCTAATGTACATTCCCCTTCATAATTGTAATCAAGAAAAAGTATGATCACTCTAAAGCTTGTCACTGAAGAGGGTGTTCTGTGAAGCTTCAGGGATGGAAAGTGCATGCATTTTTGAGTAACTTAGATGCAGATTCGAACACTTGCACATATTGACTTTGAGAATCAAATTTGAGATTCAAGCTATCAAAACCAAGAGAAACTTTCTGAGTCTCCATCACTTCATATGTAAAGTAAGGGATTCTGCCCCCTCCCCCCGAGAATTAATTGACAAAACAAGGGCAAGGATATCTGGCATATTGTCTGGCATTAATATCTGCATATGAGTTTCCTCTCCCAGAATTAGCTGGTGGCACTATTTCCAAAAAAAAAAAAGGATTGACAGTATGCATTAAAAAAACCTACATTTTATGGTCATTTAAATGTAGATCTGAGCATCCTTTTCTTTCTTAATTTTTTAATTGAATTCATTGAGGTGACATTAATTAATCAAACTGCACAGGCTTCAAGTATATGACTCAATAACACATCATCTGCATATGTGCATCATGCACTCAGTATCCAAAGCAAGTCTCTTCCCACTGCCACTTACCCCCACTTTGTCCTCCTCCACCATCCTCCACCACTCTTCACCACCCTCCTCCCCTCTGGCAATCACCGTACTGTCGTCCCCGTCTATGTGTTTTTTCTCATCTTCATCTCTTTTTCACTTAGTCTCCCAACCTCCTCTCTGACAGTGTCAGTCTATTCTTTGTGTCTATGGTTTGGTTTCTATTTTGTTTGTTAGTTTATTTTGTACATTAGATTCCATATATGAGTGAAATCATATAGTGTTTATCTTTCTCTGACTGTTTTTGGTTGTTTTTTTTTTTTGCTTAGCATAATAATCTCCAGGTCTATCCATTTAATCACAGAAGATAAAATCCCCCTCTCTTTTATGACTGAGTATTATTCCATTGTGTAAATGTACCACAGCTTTTTTTTTTTAGCCACTCATCTACTGATGGGCACTTGGGCTGCTTCCAAAATAATGCTGCAATGAACATAAGACAGTCTATATTCTTTCAAATTAGTATTTCAGGTTTCTTTGATATATTCCCAGAATTGGAGTTGCTGGGTCATAAGGCAGTTCTATTTTTAATATTTTAAAGTAGCTCCATACTGCTTTCCACAATGGCTGCACCAATCTGCTCAGATATTTCTCATAGCAATATTTTTTCTAATAGATTACCTTGGGCAAGGGAAACAAAAGAAAAAATAATCAAGAGGCTACATCAAACTAAAAAGTTTTTGCACAGCAAAGAAAGCCACCAACAGAATTAAGACAACTCATTGATTGGGAGGAACATATTCACCAATGATAAATCTGATAAGGAGTTGGTGTCCAAAGTTTATAAAGAGCTTATGAAACAACACCAAAACCAGAAACATTCCAATTTAAAAAATGGGCAAAAGACTTCTCCAAAGAGTACATACAGGTGGCCAGTAGACATATGAAAAGATGCTCAACATTACTAATCATCAAAAGCAAATTAAAACCACAATGAGATATCACTTCATACTTGTCAGAATGGCTGTCATCAAAAAATCCTCAAATGACAGGTGTTGGCAAAGCTGTGGAGAGCAGGGAGCCCTGGTACGCTTTTGGTGGGAATGCGGATAGCTGTAATTTTACTGTTTTAAAATTTGAACTAATTCACTTGAAAAGATGTTTGGAGGTTAATGAAAATCATTGTTATAATATCATTAAAACATGTAACTAGTAGCTCTGCCTGGTGTGGCTCAGTGGATTGAGTGCTGGGCTGCAAACTAAAAAGTTGCTGGTTCTATTCCCAGTCAGGGCACAGGCCTGGGTTGCGGGCCGGGTCCCCAGTAATGGGCACTAGAGAGGCAACCACACATTTATGTCTCTCTCCCTCTCTTTCTCTCTCCCTTCCCCTATCTAAAAATAAATAAATAAAATCTTTTTTTAAAATGTGGCTAATATATTTTAAATCAAATCTTTCCTGACTTGGAGGATGCCCTATATGGTTCGGTCCTGCACCTTTCCAAATTTAAAGTATGGTCACCATTAAAATAAAAAATTATTGAACGGGGAACATGCTTAATCATATATTATTCAAATTCAATTGAAATCTGGAATTTGTTTTCTTATAATTTTCAAAGACAAAAGTGAGTCATTCAAGGAGGCCATGTTGAGGCTGTTCATTTTCTGTCCTTGAAGCCACGGGCCCAACTATGGGACTGTGAAGGGATTAGTGACACAGACTGGGGACCCCCAGGTCCTTCCAGCGGTTTCACACCGGCTCCCCTCTTCCCACCTTTCCTCTGCAGGCCTCGCCACCCATTCCTCCCACCGCTCCCTTCAGATGTCAGCAATAGGAGTGCAGGGTCCCATGATGTCCTCATGCCTTTTTTTCCAGAAGCCATTCTGTCCCCTCACAGATATCATACGTGAAAGGAGACACAAAACAGAACGCATGCCAGAGAGCAGCTGTCCTGAGGGGAAAGTATACTTCCGCAAAATGAAAATAAACAAGTTTGTATTTTGATACGCTTTGATGTTTTACAGAACAGACATAGATTCTGCTTAGGGTTCCAGTGCCCCCAGGCTCATCAAATAAGGGAGACAGGCAGTTAGAAGAGACACCATTAAAAGGGGACATTAATGTGCTTTTTAAAGTAATGGGTCAGACATATAAATTGTTGGAGGAATGTAGTACAAAATAGTGGATAAAATATTTATACATTCCATTGAAGCTCAGCGTCCGTTCCAGAGGGAGATGTCCTGGAGAGATGGATCTTCCCCTTTGTTCTGATTCTATTTTTCCCATTGCTCTGACACAGCTGTCGGCTTCACATTCATTCTGAAGTTGATTAGATCAGAAGGCAGAGGCTTGCCTGCCCGGCATGACCAATGACAGCCATCAAGGTTGTGGGCATTCGGGGCTCCTGGTGTGTCTGTTGAAGTTGTCCGGGGGGCTCTGAGTGCTTCCAAGAGGGTCTCTACATTTTAGTGCTGCCGTATTTATACATCACGTGTGTCCTAAACAGGGCAGCGCGATGTGCCACGTGTACTGCTTGCATAAAATGTGCCGATCGAGTTTGAAAACGGCTGTCAGATTTATGGAGCATAGCTGTAATTACATTTACGGGAATGCTCTGCTAAAAGCAGAAACGGAGCCTTATTACCTTTGTTTTGCTTGTTTTAATAAAAAAAACCCACTGACTTTAAGGATGTAAATTGTTACCTATTGAGGAATTCTTCTGACTTGTTGTCAGAATGATTTAAAGTTTCTAAGGCACATGCTGTAGGTGAGCCACAATGCAGATTCTTTTCTGTCTGAAGGTCAGGCGGGTTTATAAAAACAGCTAAAAATAATAAGATGCTATGTTATGTGCTTTTAACCACTGTTTTGTTTAGTTATCACAAAAACTCAAGGAAGGATGATTTTCAGTGTCCATTTTACCAACGTGGAGACTGAGGCTGAAGAAAGTCTTCCCCTGACCTGGGTCGGCCCTCAGCACATGTTCTTGTCCTGGGTGGGTCTGAGCACATGACATATTCAGGGTAGCTTTTGGTGGACATTGTCTTTCTTCAAAGGGAACTCCCCTGGGTGAGTCTTGGTCTCCAGGTGACTGTGACTACAGCGATGGCCTGCAGTGATTTGGGGCCTCTTCCCCGGAGAAGCAGAAGTGGCTTTTCACCAGCAAAGCAATGCTTTCACATGCCTTTGTCAAGTCACATGGCCAGTCTGGCTCCTTGAAAGATTTCTCTGGCCGGAAGTACCTGCTCTCCAAATATAGGATGCAAGGCCAATGTCATTTAAACTATGTCATCAGAAGTAGTCAGCTGAATTATTGAGTCATATCTTTTAGAGTTGGAAATGACCTTAAAGTGCATCTGATCCAAAGCCATCACTCCCCAGGTGAGGAGGCTGGCATCCAGGGACTTGGAGAGTTTGACGAAGCCAACAGGTGGGGAGGGGTAGTTTGGATGAGAAGCCACGTATATGCATGTCCAGTCCTGAACTCTTTGACCTGTGCCGAACTGTCAGGACACACCATGCCATTTCCCTCAACAATAGATAAGAGTGTCCTCTTTACACTTCATGGAACTATACTGATATAACATGATAGAAATACAGACGGAACAGCTGGGATATAATATACATGTTTGGGCAAAAGTAGGTCTACAGTTGTGAGTACCTGAGATACAGAGTTTATTCTTACATTAGTATTTATTAATTAGTGTAATATTTTTCATATAAACAACCATAAACCTACTTTTGCCCTGTCCTGTATGAGATTTTGTTTCTTAATCTTTACAGAAAAAAATCTATTTTTCATTTGTGGCTTTAAAATTCGTACTGGAAAGTTGTTTATCATCTTTTATCAAAGAGAGAAACTGAGGATGAAGTTGTCTTAGAAAATGTAATGATAACATGACATTCAGAGGAGACCAAGACCTTATTTGCTTACTTTACTCATTCTTATGCTACCTCTCTGTAGGAATTGTGGCTGAGAATCCAGAAGCCAAATCTACATGCGCAGTTTCTTTAAACTGATATAATTGCAACTCCCTTCCCAAAATGGGGAGGGAGGCACTGAGGAAAATATCATATCCGAGATATTGACATTTCAAATAATGTTATTTTATTTATAAGTGTAGACTCTACCTGTAATACATTCTGAGACTCTAACATTGGATTTCTTTTATAGCTCTGAAAACAATTTGATTTATAACAATAACAAAAAAAAACTTTAGAAAACATACCCATCTTTTATTCCTGAGGAGGCTCAGAGAGACTGCACCTTACACATGTTTTGTAGTTTCCGGAGGCATTCTGACCAAACATGATGATACATAGGAGTCCTTTTCATGCGCCAGGGAAATAATCAGATTATGTAAATGCCTGGATGTATGTGGCTCTTGTATTATATTCACTTTTGAAAAACTGTGTATTCAAATAGCTTTCTACATAGAAAAAGGTTGTTTCAGCTAAGTGATATACCTAAAGCATGTTTAAAAAATGATGCTGTTTTTGTGTTTGCAAACAGTGAAAGTGAGGTTTGGAAAAAGCAATGAGTATTTCAAGGGACTGAATTATAAAGAAGCAGCCAGAATACAAGATACCATGCAAACTAAATTCAGTCTTCCAATACCAGTCTCTGGAGATTAGGACTGGAGAAGTGAATGGGGAGAGAGTATGGGGAACATTTCCACCAATTTGTAATATTGGATCAGGCCCAGTTTAAACTGTCTTCATTTATTCTTCATTAAACCATGGAGATTAATTAATCTTTTGTTGTTTTTTTATTAATGAGTAATCAATACCCCAAAGGGGGAAAGAAAGGAATGATTTCTTCTCAAGGAACAAAGCACTCAGGTATGCAAGTTCTTTTATCCTTTATGTTTACAGAGCATACCACAACCAAGATAAAAATGCGTGGCATTAAAGGAGATTTGAGCTTTTTTTTTCTTTTTCTTTCTGGTTAACTAAGATATCCCGGGTTTGTGTGTTTCGGAAGGATTTACACCATGGGGAACATGCACTAAAATAATCATTGCATTGTGTGTGTATTTTGGTGACCTCTGCTCTTTCCGCAAAATTTAAGTCAATGTTTACAGTTCTTTTGATCCCCTCTCCCGCTAGGCCATCCCTAGCCACCCATCTAAATCTGACCATCCCTTTGCCACCAAACCAGTCCCTCTCAACCAACTTATCTCACTTATTTTCTTCCCAGTGCTTACGAGAATCTGAAATTGTGTGGTCTATGTATTGACCTGCTTTTTGCCTACTCCACTTACCCACCACCAAATATGAGTCGAGATTTTGCCAGTTTTGTTCACTGTTGTATTCATGGAGTCTCTCTGGCTGCCTTGCACATAGCCGCCAAGCAATAAATATCTGTTCAGTGAATGAATGAGTTTGCAATCGAGTGGACTTGATCTGAAACAGCTTCTAGGAGAAAGACAGAGTTCTGTGAGAGGATGGGTGCCTGAACTCAGAGCTATCGGTTGTTCAAGCACAAAGTGAGATATACTGAGAACGTCATAGCACCTTAGGAACCCGCATTTGGTCTCCAGAATAACTTGGGTTCTTTACATTTCCATGGATCAGGAGCTGTCCTGCTAAGAGTTACACAGAGGCGTTGCTCTCTTCTTTGCCTATCTAGTCCAAGCAGAAGCATGTAGGGTGGGATAGCATGTTGGTGTTGTGGGGTGGATGGATGGGGGCATGTCTGGAAGGGGTGCTCCTCTTAACTGTGAGAATCATCCTGGTGCTACTTGGGGTTTGCTGCCACCATATTAATCCCCATTTGGCAGATCAACAATAGATATCAGGTCATATGCTGTGGAATAGCATATTATTAGCTTTGTAGGAATTTATCTGTAATCAACAGCTTGGGGGTATTCTTCTATTCTATCTTAACAGAGTTATAATTCAGCAATCCAATTAACATTTATATTTCCAACCTGAAACATAGGATGCTAAAGTGTCCTAAAGGGGTATCTGAAGTTTTTTGGCATGTGTAATATATTTCTAGTATAAAAAAGTGTTTAATTAAGATAGGTAATCCATTTGCATCAAAACTGGCCAGTGACCCTATGCAACAAACATGGATTTATGAATAATCATGCTATTGGTCCCTTCAAATAAAATTGGAAATGTTCTCTTTATTTGCCTTTTCCTTGAACCATTGTACTTTAGGCTGTGAAGTCCTAATTCCATCTTTTAAGTTTTTTTGAAACTATTAGCTTTTCAAATTTACGAGTCACAGTAGGTAAGGTCCTAGGACAGCAGACAACAGAGACTGTCTCTGGCTAACTGCAACAAAAGCAACTTATTGAAAGGGTGGGTAAATTGAAAAATCAAAGCTTTCTCCAAGCCCTCAACTTGAGATATCAAGGAGTAAGAACTAAGGAGGACTGTCTTTAGGGCATCACTGCAGTGAGGAAGAAACACCAAAGGTTTTCCACCCTGAGGTCACTCAGGACAAACGTTTTTGAGAAACCAATCTGATTGGTTTGACTGAGTCTGATACCCAATCCTCACAGGGGTAGATACCATCTTTAAAAAATTTTTTTCAAAAACAACACAAGAGTGCTCCTCAGGGATAAAGTAACATTTATTGCTAAATAAATAAAAAATAAAAAGGATGTTGGGCAGGCAAAAACACACATCGCCATGGCAGTGAGTTAATCCCATCAGTTTTTCTCATTTTGTTTTCACAAGCACAGGAACTAGTCACTCATATTAATCACATCACCTTGAGCAATGATAAAAGAATAGACTAAGATTAAATCTAAGTGTTCATTAAGGCCCAATACAGTCAGTGCATTAAAAAGCAATATTAATTGATGGTGACAAGGTAGGAGAGGGTAAGGAAATGGATATTTGGAGGGAGCCAAGCATGATGCTAATGGCTTTGTGGGAGCCTCTCATTTAATATTCATGATGATTACAGGAGGACAGCATTCATAACTTTCCTGGTAGGAAAACTGAGGATCAGAGAGCTCCAGCCACTTTTTCTCAAGGTCAGATACTTAATGGCCTACAAATACGGTGGTACAAATGTTGTATTACTGCCAATACAATTCCAAAGGAAAACAGCATGCAGTGGTTAGTCTGTTTAGCTCATGTGATATCACCGTTGTCATGGATAATTACTGTGTAACTTCTCTCTGTTGGATCATCATGTTATCTTGAGACCTAATAAAATGTAAGCATCCCTTTTTTCTGACAGTGTTGTTAGGATTATAAATATCATTACCGAGTAGTGTTTTCTGTTCTTGGTAAAAAAATAGCTCTCAGTTTTTATTTGGAACCAGCCATATTGTTTTTAACTCATTTGTCTTAGGTAAGGTTCCCTAGAAGCAGATCTCAAGGCAGGGATTTGGGTTTAAGTGATTCATTGACAGACTGTTTTCCAGGAAACAAACATAAATACTTTAAAAGAAGTGAGGGAAGCAGAATAGGGAAGGGGAAGGAGTCAAGGAAGTACGTGTTCTCAGGGGAAAACTGACCTCAGAGGAGGTTTTTCTGTCATCAGAGGACTGTGAAACCCTAGTAAAACTATAAAATACAGGACAAAAGTACATTTATAGTTATTCCTGTGGGATATAACACAATAATTAATAAATAATAATATAAGAATAAACTCTGTGTTTGGCATACTCACCCTTGTAAGCCTACTTTTGCCCCACCCTGTATTTTTCCCTGGAAAGTGGGTAAAATTATCCAGAGGCCAGTAATTGTGAGCCTTTAGCAGAGGATATAAGTGCAGGAGCTGGATGGGTTTACGAACTCCATACAGGGGAACTTGGCCAATCATGAACAGCCTAGGAGTTGACATCCAGGAGTTGGATTACTGCCAGGCACATCCCTGTGGTCAAAGGGAGAACAGGTCTTTGCTTTTTCTTCTTCTTTTTTTCTCCTTGCAAGAAATTTCTACTCTTCGGCAAACCTCCTTTCTAACAGCAAGATGCAACTCACAGCTGAACCACCTCATTTTTGGCAGGAGGGCATGTGTCATTGGACATCTAAGACAAAGCTGAGCCACTGGCTGGGTTTGGATGTGCTTTCGTTACTGTAATGGTGCAGTGGCTTTGCCTAGAGGAGCAGTAGAGTAGCCTCCATGCCAGGCAGCTGTGAGCCATGGCTGTCCTTAGCACACTAGTAGTTTAATGATAAGATCTGGTAAAGGAAAAACAGTGCCTTTTTTGTTTGTTTTCTTAGTTTGCAGATCTAAGCTAAATGTTCATATCTTGCTTTTACAGGTCAGGTAGATAGCTTTTGTTTATGTCACTATATTCCTTTTCCTCATCTGCCCTTCTTGAATTGAGTTTTGTGAATTGATACACTTGTCTGGTTTAACAAAGCTCAGGCTCTTTAACGGTATTTTAGTGTGTGCTAACACTGAGGCATTTGTAAGCATGAGGATTCTAAGGTGGCATAAATAGGTATTTTCCACTTTCTTCTGTCTTACTTCCAAAGGATAGCCAATTTGCAGTTATTTTATTTTTTACCAAACAAATTGTTCAATGTTATTCCCATCCTCCTGCCCTTTTTCTTCCCCTAGATTATTGTCTTAGTTTATACCCTGTTTCATCTTCCCTGGTGTATTCCTTGTAAGAGATTGCTATGTGTTTGTCAAAAGCATAATGGTGATTTACAGAAAACATCAAAGAATACATGTCCCTTTAATATAATGACAAGGTATAAGAGATCCACTCATTGGGAATGACTTTAAGAGCTGGAGGCTCTACCACAGAAAACATGGCCTGATGGATGAATGAGCTCATTACTGCCTTGAGAATTTACCCTTGCCTTGCTCTCAGAGATGACGAAATGTAAATTTTGAAAGGGTGTGTGAAATTTGGACATTTATCCATATGGATGGCCAAATGACAAGTAGGAAGAAGTTTATGTTTGGAATTTTATAATATTAGGCTATTAATCAACCTCATCTCTTTGAAATTAGTTCTACAGTGAGTTATTTTAAATGATTATTACTAACTGTAAAATTCATATAGTACTAGAAGGGTGCATAAGAATTACATGTATTTCTAGTCAATCACAAGGATGGACTTTTCACAGAATCTATGCTTTGACAACTTACATTTAGTGAAAGACAACTCTATGATGATCTCATACATGATCATTATGTATTGTATTTAAGAATTGTTAACTACATTTATCAGTAGTTACTCAATAACTACTGTGATTTTGGAGTGATATATACAGTATGGAAAAAGTGTTCTCTTGTGCATATATTTTTAAATCTTCAGCATAAAACATAAAACCAGTGAGTCTACTGATCATTTCAAAAGATTTTTCAATAGATGGGGCCGGTCATGTGTGGTTTTGTATTTCACACCATCCTCAATATCCACCCCTTGCTTCCCTGGCATCTTTCAAGAGATAAAAAAATCTAAACAAAAAAACAGCACCATCAATTTGATAAAAACAAGATTTTTGGTGGTGTAATAAGCCATTCTATTATAGATTGATGTTTTTCTAATTCACCAATATTAGTGTGAACATTATAAATATTAACAATACAACTTTTTAAAATGAATTCTTTGAACAACAGCCAAATGAGATATAACAGTCAGACATGTTATGATTTGGTTCAGCCAGTTAATTGAAATATGAGAGACTTCTTTAAGTAATCTGTGTTAAAAGCACTCATTGCCTTAGCCAGCTTTTTGCTATTACCAAAATTAAGAACTATATAAATTATACAAAACTAAACACAGAGGCTAGCATCAAAATTACTGTCCCTGCTGAGGCTGGTTGAATTTCCAGATACAAGATAACAGCAAGAGATCATTTTTTTTTCAGGGGTATTATTAAAGGGGTAAAGAAAGGTTCCAAATCTCTGTTGACCATGTTCACTTTCTCTCCTATGGTGGGTATGTTTTTGCTTGGTTTTTAGTGGTTTATTCCAGAGAATAAAGCTAAGAGTGATTAAGACAACAATTCTAAATTTATTGTTTTTGTATGTTGACTTGGTTTCATCTACTATGGTTAGAGATTCAGTTGTGAAATATTTTAGAAATTATCAAAAATTTCCATTGGCTGATGCCTAAACTGATTTTAAAAAATACTTAAAAGCAGATTTAAAGATAGGTTCAAATATTTGAAATCATTAACATTTTTAGAACTGAAAGTCTAAATCTTCAAAATTGTTTCCTCCACCGTGTGAGGGTAGGAAGGATTGGTAAGAGAAAGAAAGTTTTTATCACCTAGTTTTGTCCTTAGATATAAACTTCAATTTTTCCACCGTCTGAGAAACAATATCTCAAAAGAAAGCCAACCAGATAACCTTTTAAGAGAATGTGAAAGCATTTCTCTGTCAGACTGTCTGTCTTGGCCCATGATGGAATTGTATCATAGAGAAATTGAATGGCTTCAGATATTGTAAAATTGGGTCATCTTCTACCATCAGGATTGATCAGTAACTACACCAAAATCAATGAGAGTGGGAAAACCCATGGAAATAACAGAAGAGATTGGATACGTTTTATTGAGAGTTTGACTCCATGAGAATTTAAAGAGATATTCTTCTTGATCTTCAGCGTGAGGTGAACAGAAATGTATTTTCCAGGCTAAGAATAAGAGGAATACGGCGAGCAATGTTATGCATTTTCACTTTTTATAAATGTGTCTGGTTTTAATAAATAACAAGAAAACAGTAGATCATTGTAGAATAAAATGAAAACCACTTTTATGTGTAGCACCCTGTGATTCACTCAGTCATTAGCGTGTACTATGTGCCAGGCATTGCTCTAGGAACCGAAGTTAGAGCAGTGACTGAAACAGACACTTCATGTGTGTATGTGTGTGTATGTGTCTCAGATGGAAACTCCAAGTCATACAGCAACTTCTTAAGTAACTGTTGAATGATCACAGAGTTGACAGTCTCATGGGTGAGACAGACAGTAAACAATGTAAATAATGCAGCACGTTATATGGTGTTAAGAGCTGTGACAAAAAGTGAGGTCTTCCCATTGTGTGCAGTTTTAGAGGGTGTCATTTACATTCTATTTTATAAGACTCCCATTCCCTGCAACTGTGCCACGTGCCCCTCAGAGGGAGGGTGTGAACATCTCGACGAGAGTGGAAGAAAAAGGGGTGTGTTGTGGTGCAATAGTTGGGTTCCTCAAGGAGGTGACGTTAAAGACTTGAGGGTGCTGCTATTTAAAGGAAGAGTGTTCTAGGCAGCAGGAACAGCCTGTGCAAAGCAATGACAATGCTTGGTAAGTCTGAGGGCTAAAAAGAAGGCCAGTGTGATTGGACCAGAGATGGTACCAGGACAGTAGTAGGAGATGAAGTCTGAAAAGTAATAGAGAGGCTTGCGAAGTGGGTGTGATAGTTTTGAGCAGAGAAATCTGACTTACAATTTTTAAAAACTTTATTCTAGCTGCTATGTAAAAATAGCCTATGGGCCACACAGTGGTCAAAAGTGGAAGGCAGGAGGCCGGTTAGGAGGTTAACGCAGTAAGCTAGGTCAAAACTGACTGTGGTTCAGACCATGGTGGTAGCAGTGGCAGGTAATGTTTAAAGTCTGTATATATTTGGAATAAAGGGCCAATTAACTTTATTTTCTTATAAATTATAAAATACAAAGTAGAATAGAAATAACAAAGTTGTTTGGTTCTATTGTGCTATGTGCATCAGATAATTTGAGATTGTGATCCTATAGTACCTACTAATGTGTGCATCGGCACTTAATATACATATGTTATGACATAAGAATAGTCTACATCCTTAAATATTAGGTGGGGGTATGCTATTTAAAGCAAATGTTATACAGCATTTCACAAAGAGGCTACACTACCCAATACACAGAACAGGGAATCAGGTGCGTTCTGCCCATGACGGGGTGATGGCTGCCTGTGGAACAGAAGGGCCCTGCTTGGGTTTGCTGTGCTTTCATCTCGCCCCTTCAGAGCTCCTTTGCCTGAAAGATTTGCCAAAGAGTTTATGCACTGAATTTGGTGAGGAAGACAAGAGTTAGCCGGTCAGAGCTCTGTTCTTTGCTAGGCAAAGGTATCCTTGTTCTAACCTAGAAGTTACCCTGACCCCCATCCCATACTCACTGGGCTCTGCTCATCTGAAATACGCTTAGCCAGGATGTTCATTGTGGTGTCCAGTATCTTAACAGTCTTCCTGGAGATCACTGGGGGACCCAGATATTCACCCACCTCTACAGTCCCCACACAGTGGGTATTACTAGGTTTTGATAGAATCTCTTTCATAATGATCTCAGATAGTCTCTTCCCTTACCTGCCTGTCACTGTGCTCGGGTTGCCTTCTTTTCCATCTGGTATATTTCTACCACAACTAATAGAATGGTTCCTGTTTTCTGGCTTACATATATCATTCCTGGGGTTCTTGTCTGAGCTCTAATGAAGGCTTTTTCATAGTTTCATGTTGGCAGTTGTGTTCAAATGTTCATTTCTCCATTTTGCCTGAGAGTCTCTGAAACAATTTGTGTGCATGTGTGTGTGTGTGTGTGTAACTAGGTGTTTTGACTACAGCATCCAATGGAAACTCCAAGTCATACAATAAGTTACTGTTGAATTATTATATTACTTTATTTCCTCCAGGCTTCGAGACAGGTTTTCATGACCATTTGTGGCATGCAAAATAAATTTTAATCAGATTTGAAACATACTTTATTAATTAGATAGTATTACAAGTTATATGATATGTCTCACTACTCAAAGTTGGGACTTGTCTTTTATTTGGTGTTAGATAAATACTGTTTAGGCTTCAACATATACAACTCATCCTAGGCAAGGGTTGCTTAGAGGAAAGTAGGTAAGAGAAGGAAAATATTAACTTAATTGGACTCGCTATGGATACCACTTGGTATCATAAAGATATTTGCACAAGATTAGGTCCCACCTAAATTCTGCTGTGATCCAGGTTAAGCAAGAGGAAAAGGACCATTTATGTTTCCCATTGGCAAAATATCCATCCAACCATCAATTCATTGTAAACACATTTCTGGGCTGCCTATGATGTATTAGGCACTTGTTCTAGGACTAAGAAACCAACAGTGAACAAAACGTAAACACTAGTTTCATAGAAGTTACTGTCTGCTTAGGAGAAAAACAATAAAAACATTTGTATCCCACCAGGTGGTTGTAAGTGCCAGAAACGTGCATAATGTGAGGTGATAGAACAAAGGATGAAATGAAGGAAAAATGTTATATAAAATTACCAGGGAAAGACTCTTTAGTAAGATAGCTTATATGTAGAGTCCTGTAGAAAGTGAGAAATTAAGTCATATGGATGCCTGAAGTTAGCGTGTCTTAGGCAGCGGGAAGTAAATTGCAAAGGCTCCAAGGCGAAAGGGTGCTGGCCTGCTGGAGGCGGACAGGGAGGCCAGTGTGGCTGGAGCAGACTGAACTGGTCAGTGTGCTGGGGATGAGGTCAGGAGATCATAGAACCGTGGTACGTCTGCAGTCCATGACTGCTTTGCTTCTGGAGATCTTAAAGATGACTTTATCTTCTAGAACTTTATCTTTAGAACAAGATGACTTTATCTTTTAGAACAAATATATCCCCAGGGAGAGACAGGATCTTAAACTCATTATCATGGTTATGTTAAGTTTTAGTTGTCTTCTTAGAGATTCATGGAAAAACCAGTGAAAATATGATGTAAAAAAAAGTCTAGGTGATGAATTAAGGAGGAAAGGATATTTTTATTAGGGAAAAATTGAATATGATAATGTAGGAGAGGGGGTAACAAAACAGGTGTATTTGATACTGGAGGTCGCTGGGTTTTGTCTACCCCGATTATTTTCCCTTTAATATCCCCTTTTTTTTCTGAAGGGCTCCAATTTGGTCAGTAAAACATGCTTCATTCTTCAGCCTGTGCTGCTGTTAGCTCTGAGAAAATGATCTTTACCCGCACTCAGAAGGGTGGTATGTCTTCAGCAGTCTAAGTCAGTCATGAAAGTTACATTTCTTTCATGAGTGAATGACTTAGAAAATTTAATGTGACCAATGCTGCCCAATAAAACTCAAGGAGAGGACTAATAGGGGCAGTGACTCCCATTAAGGGTTTCTTACACTTCTCTAAGATATGGTAGGAAAGGTATCTCTTTCCAGATGTTGGTGGGTGAGGATAACATGGCGCAAACTGTGGCAGCCACTTTGTGACCATAAGGGTGGTTACTGGTGCACTGAGGATGGCCAGCCACGATGACGTGATTGGCATCACCTGCTTATGGGCGTTCACCTCTTGCTGCAGAAAGGAGTTGTAGAATCTACACCAAAAGGGGAGACATCCCAAGACTCCTAACAATTATATATATATACATATATGTTATAGTTGCATTTGTAAGTGACCCTAAGAAACACGCTAAACATAGCATATCAATAGAGGGTCATAAGATATTATTATATGTTCTCAATCAATGGCATTTTCAAAGAAAAGGATCACTATATGTTGTCAGAAGAAAATACACAAAAATGTAAGTAAAATTTTAATTCAGATCTCAAATATATGGACAGAGAGACAGAGGCAGAAAAAATATTCATATACTCATAGGAAAAAATAATCAGGCACACTAAACACTAAGAGCAATGAACTCTGGGTGATAGAATCAGATGGGATCAGATGTATGAATATTTGTTTTTATACAATTTTGCATGTCAATGTTTCATGGTGAAAAAAATGGGGCTTTTGATAGTTAAATAAAAATTATTCATTTTACCAATATCAAAGAAGGAGGATTTGGGTACCTCATGGGTCTTCTCTAATACAACATTTAAAGTGTTGGTGTCATTTCCACGAACTGGAAATCTGCACTCCTCCGGCAGCCTTGGCCTCAGCCCTGCCGCTATGTGGGGCTCAGCCTCCGTTTGAATGCCTGATCCAAGGCAGAGGTCTGAACACAGTGCCTTGACGGACCAGGGAGAGAATCCCCTCACCATCCCCTCATTCACTGCATTTCTCTACCTCCAGTGGCCAGCAGGGGAGCCCCACTGTGAGGAGGGGACTGTCAGCTCCAGGGTGGCCTGACCTTCTTCTGGGGCATTCTGCCCTCGATTGCATGAACTTGATCTTATGAACTGATATTCATCAAGGGCTCCTCTGAGGCAGGGCACTGCCCATTGACGATCTACACAAAGCCAGGATGGCAGTGACAGGCCCTCCTCCATAAACATTTGTTTACACGCCAAGGGCCAAGGCAGCTTGAGACTTACACATGCAGATGGCATCGCCAAGATTGCCGCATAGGGCAAATTAGGATTCAAGTCAGCCTGCGTCGTACAGAGGCTTGGGAACTTTAAGTTAATTTATGGTGACCTGCAGAGGCTAAAATAAGGCAGAATCTGGACTTTTCCATTAGTTATGAGACTCTGGGAATGACTCCGGAGTCACTGGTAAGACAGAATAGAGCTAAAATAATATTTCAGAATACACATCAAGGCACAGTCTTAGCTTCCCCATACTCCCCCCTGCCCAGCAACTTGGTGACGAGACATATAATCACTCACTTATATGAAGGTCTGTCCAGAAAGTACCCAGCCACACAATCTGGAAAAACAGAGACATTTTATTGAAGAAGATACAAGATACAAGAAACATTGTACACAGGACGATGATACCTCAGTTCCCTTCAAAGTAGGCAATTTGGGACTTCACAAAAATTCCCCCAGCTGCTGTCAGCTGCCCCATCATATTTTCCTGAATCTCGTTGGTGGTCTGACCTCTCATCCCTTTAAAGGTGATTTTAGTTTTGGGAAAAGCCAGAAGTCACAGGGCACCAAATCTGGGCTGCAGGGGGGCTGAGTCACCTGGGTAATTTGATGTTTTGCCAAAAAATTCTGCAGAAGATTTCATACAGGAGGTGGGTTGGGGGGAGTTGTTGTGGTGAAGCTGCCAACCACCAGTTGCCCACATTTGCGGCCTTCTGAATCATCTGAATAGTTTCCACTGAGAAATGTTCAAGCTTAATGCAAAACTGGATGCAGGTACATTGCTTTACTGGCTCAGTCATTTTGAATGTGACAGCCACACAGTACACATGCTCACTCAATGGGATCTATTGCCCCCACTGAGGGCTATAGATGAAGTCATTATTCACGCATGTACTTTCCAGTCCACCCTCCTTGGCTGCTAGGTTACCTCAATGTCTCACAAGCCGTTCTCATTATATTAGTCATGGCTGGATTCTTTGTGGACAGGCCTCGGTCAGTGCATGTGTGTGTAAATATGTCTACACACCAGATGTGTTGCTTATCTGTCCTGGAAAAGGCAGTGAATGGTGGGTGAACCGCTGTATGCTTGTATGTAGATAGGCAGCTGGTGTGCCTGTCAGTGTGGTGGTTCCCCAAGCTGTCAGATTTGGGGTTCCCCAAATTCAGATCGAGGCAAAGGCTTGGTTGCAGAGAGTGTGTTTGTGCTGTGATTCCCTGAAGCAAGAGGGAGGGCTGGGGAGAGCTGACGTTAGGAAGTTCCATATAATGGTGTGTTACCGAGGGCACTGCCAAAGAGGTGGCAGAAAACTGAAAGAGCTGAAGTGGGTCAGTGGGCTTCAATGGCACAGAGACATCCTGAGAAGGTGCCACAGGCCTTCCAGAGTTGTCTGCTGGGATTCTGGGGGACAGGAGCACTTGCCCACCAGCTCTGGTCCTCCACTGCTTGAGCATTGCCTTGGTGCAGTCGCCTTGCACTTCCAGGCCCCACTTACAGAGCGGCTCTTGAAGCCCCCTCTGGCGCATGGTATCGGGGCCTTGGCCTGAGGAGGGGCACCCTACGCAAGGTAAATGGGTGCTGTGTGCAGCCGTTCCCTGGAGTCGAGGTGGCCAAGTCACACATATCCAAGAAAAATGTACCTTTGATGGCAGCCCTCGGAAATCACATTTTTGGAGTCAGAGCTTAAAACTACCTAGGTCTGTTCTGTGTATTTTAATTCATCTGTTGAGTACCCATTCTGTTCTAGGTGTGCTGAGGAAACAGAAATGGAAAGGGTACTTTAAAGATTGCTGTTTGGTGCAGGAAATGATCCCACCACAATTAAAAGTGTTAACTCAAATGAGGTATTGGTAAGATGCCTACTGTAGTTTCAGGGGGAAAGTTGCTTTTATTCCCAACTGAGGAAGACTCGCTAGAGGGAGGTAACGATCGGGACACACACACACACACATACACACACATGCCATGCACACGCATGTGTATGTGTAAAAAACTATTTCTTTCAGAAGGAGAATGGTTGCCTGCTTTTATGCGAATTATTTATCCGTATTGTCAGAATTCAAATCTAGAAGCCTGGTAAGGTTCACAGAGTGCAACATGATCACACAATACACTGGTTTTAGCGACGGTGTATTTATTTCTCCCTCCCAGTTCACATTTATGCTTTGGTTACGTTTATGTTTTTGGTTTCCTGGTAGTTACTGATGTTCTTTGAAAAAATAAAAAGCCTCCACGAAGCTTATTCCCAGCTTAGAATTTGTATTCGGCCAAAGAAAACCTTTGCACCTGCCACTGAAATGCATCCACTTCTGGGCTGGAATGTACCAGCTGTTCCCCAGCCTCCAATGGCACACCAGGCCATTCAGGACTGAGCACGAGGCAACAGATCCCGGGCAGATGAAACTGGTGGGGAAATTGCAAGTCGACAGAATGCAATTACCCAAATTGAAATTAGGCCAGGGGCATATCGGGAGGCCCTTCCCATCTGTTGGGGAAAAGAATCACCAGAGACTTAACAAGGGCAAGTGGTCAGGATCTTCATCCTAGGAGTCATTTCAAAGGCAGGCACTTAAAAAAAATACTAAAGGAAATTTGTACCTGGAATAAAATTCATATCCCTTCAGTGGAAAATAAATAACATTAAAGGCTTGAGAAGCTCAGTCCTTTCCTGTTCTTGGAGGGAAGAAATGTTTATGGATGGGAGCTTAAATATTTCGACATCAGTCTCTCTCACAAGGACATAGTATAATGGACAATCGGTTATCTGGGAACTGGCAAAAAACAGATTTCCCAAACCAAACATACTGAATCTGATACATTTATCCTCAGTTATAATAGATAGACCCTTTCGTTACAAATTTGTGGAACAACGCTGTCCAGTTTTTCTAGGGGCCTTGGCACAAGTGTTGTTTCTTTACAAAGGAACTAAACTAATCGTTAGCGTTTGCAGCAAAAATAAATGAGACGGGGCTGGGCAGTGGCCTTTAAGAGCCATTGCATGTGGGACCCACAGTACCTCTAGGCAAAGCGACCCCCAGCCCGCAGTCCCTGTCCCTGGCAACGTGCACCTCTGTCCGAGGAGGGAATACAAGAATCTCAGTCTCCAAGCCCATATGCCAAGCCAGTATGAACCCAAACACTGGCACAAGCTCCCCACAGCCCTCGTCAGAGAGGGACGAAGAGTGAGGTGCCCAGTCACCAGATCACTGTTTGATGGGAGCCCATCACACTGACTTTCTTCTGTTGTGCTCGATAATCTTCCTTTTTTGTGGACTGAAAACTCAGCATGTCCAGCCTAAGGGAGGAATAATGAGAGGTGTCTCCGGGCCAGATGTCTCCTTTACCTACTGCTGATGTCCCTGGGTTCCTTTGTGCCACTCCCCAAGGCAGGGTACCAGGGATGGAAAGTCTTCTCTGTGCCCTCCCTGCAAGGGGCTGTTTCCTGTCACCGTGCCAATCCTGAAAAGCACCCACTTCCCTTCCCCACAAGATGCGGAAAGAAAGGAAAAGAGATGAGTTTGGTTAGGAGTCTCAGGCAGCATTAAAAAAAAATGTCCCTTTGCTGGGACGGTTCATTTGAAATTTCTTTGCCTGCCAAGGCAGCAATTCCAGGCACCCCGAGAGAAAGGCCTTGGCTGGAGGGGGTGAGACAAGATCACATTTAATGTAGCTTCCCGCCATGGGAGGAAAGGAGCCACAGGCGGGCCACCTACGTGCTGAATTATAGCATCTCTGGCCCCCTCCCTGCTCCACACAGATAATGTCACCATTTACCTGTCACTGTGGCAATATAATAGATCAGAAGTCCTAAAGTCCCAAGGGCTTCCCACTAGTTTCTCCACCTTGCAGGGCCAAACCATCCCAGGGACTCCCCTAAGATGCCTATAGCGTGACCAATGGCCCATCCTAGCAAAAAAAAGGACACTGCTCTTAATTCTCAACAAGTGTGTTTGGTTGCGCTTGCTGAATTCTGGCCTGAGCTTTGCCTTTTTTTTTCTCTACATGGCCAGTACAGATTTCTTCTTCTTTTTATTCCTTTCTTGATCATTCATAAGTAACAAAGTTTCTCTCTCACAGAGGAAAACGGAAAACATATTAGTTATGCTGATCTCAAGCTCCGCTAATGTTAAAAACTTGACATTATTATTTAGAGGTTAGGCTTGATCTAATTACCTTTTACTTTTACTAGCCCCTATATAACAAGCTACCTTCTGCCCATTTCTGTGAAAGCTGGTTTTCCGGAAGGATGCAAATTGGCAGAGCAGGGAATGAAATAAGCACTAAGGTTTATTTCCTCCTAAATAATTCTCCTCAAGGTGGGTAAACTTTTAGTAGTTAAATTGCTAAAGACGAGGATTCTCCACTGCAAGAACAAATCTCCAAGTGACAATTATTTGTCTGTGTTCTTAGCATTTATGAGTCTCAGTGAACAGTCAGGGCATTTATGTTCCCCCCATTACCTTCGGCCATAAACTTCCTTAAAGGAAAAGGAATAATTATGTTTTCTGGCTGCATAATGAACATAAACAAATGAACATAAGCATACTGGGAGCCTGTGGGTAGGACGGATGGTGCATCTAGACTTCCAGGGATGTTTTGTTTTGAGAGAGAGAGAGGGAGAGAGAGATTGGTTGTTCCCTTTATTTAAGCATTCCTTTGGAGATCAAACCCACAACCTTGGTGCATAGGGGCCACGCTCTAACCAACTGAGCTACTCAGCCAGGGCTGAATGGTTTTTGAGGTACCAGCAAAAGTGTCAGGCTACCCGGATGGCTGTGATTTAGTGCTGTTCATGGATATACTATTTCTGGAAGACAAACTATAATTTGTGTGGCTGTTTTTGGAGTAGGGGCCTCCAGTACACAAATACTAGGAATGGCTGGAAGTCACATGAAGACACTGGCTGAAGAATGTCAGCCTTGTGCTGCTGGGGTGAACCTCGCCACCCACACAGGGGCCCTCCCCCTTATCTCTGTAGCTTAAAAGATGCGGTCTCAGATTACTTTGGCAAGTGCGTCCTGGCATTGTAAAGCATCAGAGTCAGAAACGAACCTTAAGTGACCTAAGGGCAACTTGCATTTTGCACATGAGACAACAAGAGGCCCCCGCTGGGGAATGGATTTCGCCACAGCCAAGAAGCCCCCACCTCCTCCTGGCTTTGGGTTTGGTACTCTTAAATATCTTCCCTGGGGTCAGGGAAGTGGCACAGATAGATTAGAGGATAAGGAATACACACAGAAAATTAGAGGATAAGAAATACACACTGTACCTTTCCAGTTAGGAGAACTAGAAAGGTACATTTGCGGGAATTAAGTTTTTCCTTTGCAGTGCATGTGGGTTTCATCTTCTTTGCCTTGCAATCAGAAAATATATCATTGCAACATATTTACCACTAGTAATATGCAAATGGAAATGAAAGGAAATGAGGCTATTTTATATTTTCTGGATCAAGACTTTTCAAACTGTCATGGAAGACTGGTTTTTGTTCTCTTCTAACCTTTTTTGTAGAATACACTAGAAATTCCTTAAAAAGTAAAACGCAAGAACAAATAAAAACAAACAAAAAAATCCAAAAAGCAAAAACAACAAAACAAACCCCCCACAGACTTTCAAAGTACAAGTCTAAACTTTTATTATTTGGAGATAAGAGATATAAAATTCTTTTGAAAAGTTCCTGTTAAGTGACTAGACACTTGATTTAGGTCCCTGCACTTACTTAGTGGTCATGGCTAGGCGAGAGTCTGCCAGTCTGCCCTTGTCCATGGACCACACTTTGGGGATCACACCTTTGATCTCCTTTTGTCTTGTCTTTTGCATAACTGTTTGGTTCTGTAAATTGGACTTTCGTGATATCAAGGATGGGGATCAGGGCATCTGTCCTACTTGACAGGCACTTTATTGTGGTGAATAGCAGTTTTGGAAAAATGTTTAAGGTTTCCTTCATGCTAAAAAAAAATACAAAAACAAGCTTACAATGACAACAAAAACAGAGCTCCTGGAAAACTGCATGGATTCCTATTGAGACCAGGACTGTGGTTGAACCCTCTGAAGGTAGACTTAATTTGGAGACTCCTTGGTTTACCTGGTTTGAGCATGAAGATGATTAAAAAATATTAAGCATGGTTAGTTGCCATTCAGTTTGAATTCTCTCAGTTCTTGTGTCCCTGGAAAGGCCTCTAAAGTGTTTCAATGCAGCCATGAGGAGTAGGCTTGTCAGACTTAGGAAATAAAAACACAGAACACCCAGCTAAATTTGAATCTCACATGAGCAAAAAAATACTTCGAATAAGTAATACTTCAAATAATAAGTATTTCACGAGTCATGCCATACACAATATTTGGGACATACTTATATTAAAATTTGAACTTCACATTTAACTAAACTGGGTATCTTGCATTATCTCTGGTAATTCTAATTTGTAGCCTTCAGCTTAGACTTGTATGAGTCTGGCTTTTTGTAAGGAAAAAAGTTCAGGTGATCAAACCTGGTCATATCAACACAACTTGTATAGCTATTGGCAGTTGGAAGCTGGATGATCAATACGAAGTGATAATATTCCTTATAGAAAAATGTGTTTTCCATCTGACAAAGCACCTATTTGTCTTTTCCTGCCTGGAGAACTTTAGTTAGTTTTTCCAAAGCTCTGGTTCTTTGATGGGTCAAGGCATGGCAGAAGGTGAGCTTGTGAGAAGGGCCAGTAGAATTGTACAGCTACATTGGGACATACTGGAATTCTTTGCATGGAAATATACAGGGAGACATAGGTAAAAAAATAATCCCTATTCCTACAACATGCTGTAAGAAATGTTGACAGGGATGCATCAATATTTTTTACAGATAAATGTATGAGAAACATAGAAATACAAAGGCAGAATTACTTTATGTTAAAAACAAAGTCTGGAATACTCATGCAGGTTTATTTTAATTCTTTCAAAGATATGTCATGGAAGTTGTTATGCTTTCACTCAATGAGAATGCTTGTTTTTCAGTCTGAAATGAGAGTTTTGACAGTTTTGATGTAAAATTAGTGCTCTCAGATTTTAAAGAGAGATTTAAACTTTTCTTAAATTGATGTATGATCCAGGTAAGAAGGAAATGGCTGCTTCAAACACGCATGTAATTTATTTTGATGCTGTCATCTCTGGGTGTTTCAAAATTTCCTATCAGCTAATAATAGAAACCATACCTAGAAATATACCCATATAAAATTTATTTTTAAATTGTGTTTAGTTTAAATAATAAAGTATATGCTCCTTATAAGGCAAACTGGAAAATATCAGTATTTATCAAAAAGAGAAATAAAATCACTGATAACCTCATTGCACGGAAAAAGTTCTACTGTTGTTATTTTGATGTAGTTCTTATATTCCCTTGTCTGTGTGTTTATATTTTATTATTGGAAGCATATACAATGTTGTGTTCTTATTCTCCATTAGCTATTCAACTTAAGCATTTCCTAAATTGTTAAAATGTTTCTAAGTATCATTTTAATGGTTGAATCATATTCTCTAGTGAGTTTATTTAATGAACTAGAGTTGGACATTCAAGCTCTTCCAATTTCTTATTCTTAAACTTCTAATGAGGATCTGTTTTAGATTCCTAGAATTAAAATTACTGGATTACAAGAATGATTTTTAAGGCTATACATTTTGTTAAGCTGTAATAAAGAGCATTATTGCCGTTTATCAGGAATGCATAAGAGTGCCCATTTCACTGATCTCCATTGCTACCATATTCCTTTTATTTTATTGTTCTGTTATAGTAGGGTTCTCCAGAGAAACAACTAGTAAGATGAGTGTGTATCCATACACAGAGAGAGATTTATTTTAAGTAATTGGCTCATGTGATTTGGGGATGAGCAAATCTTGCCCCCCCCTCCAAAAAAAAAATGCAGGTTTGGTTGGCAGGCTGGAGACTCCGGGGGGAGTGGATACTGAGTCTTGAGTCTAAAGGCAGTCTGGAAACAGTACTTCTTTCTTCTTGAAGGAGCTCATTCTTTGCTCTTAAATATTGATTGAATGAGGCCCACCCACATTATGGAGATTAATCTGCTTTTCTCAAAGGCTGCTGACTTAAATGTTAATTATATCTAAAAAATACCTTACAACAGCATCTGGACTAGTGTTCGATCAAACAACTGGGCACCGCAGCCCAGCCAGGCTGACACATACAACTCACCACGACACCGGCCATATAAAGAGTGTTCGCAGGATTTGATGGAAGGCCATCCATCCTCTTTTTTTCCAGTTGTCTGCTGTTCAGCACCATTTGTTTCCATGAAGACATGCTGACTTATTTAAGACTTTCATGTGGACTGGAAGTTTTCTGTTTTAAATGTGGAGATTATCTCATCCAATTTTGGTACAAGAATTTATAATCTCTATCCAATGATGGTTAGAAAAAAGCCTGGGCTTGGGCCTTGGACAGACATGTGGCACAAGTAGCCCTCTACGGTGTTAGAACTGGGTGTGAACTTGGACTAGGTAGTTAAAGTCCCTCCCTCTCAATTTTATCAGCAGTAAAGTCTGAAAACTCCTCCTACGTTCTAGGCTGTTGTGAATTTTAACCGAGGAAGCATTTACAAACTTCTTGTATTGTGTCAAGGATGTAGCAGGCCTGCTGTGATTTTAGGTGAACACTTTATTCACTTAACGAACATTTTCAAATTGTGTGTCACATCCCATGAACTGTTCTGTGTGCTGAGGGTACGACAGTGACATGGCAGGTAAACTCCCTGCCCTTGGGGATCTTAGGTATTAGTGGGACACATAGTCAAACATAGAAACCAACAAGTATAGACTTAAAGTACAAGTATTGTCTTATTAGAAAGGGTAGGATAGGTGGTGCTGTGGCCTAGAGACCAAATCTCCACAACATCATACAATAAGGGTTTATTTCTTGCTTGTGACACATCAGTGGCTGGTCCGGGTGACTCCTCGAGGCAGTTGTGCTCATCCTTCCAAGATGCTTCCTCTATATTCGCAGGTCCTTCGATCAGAGAGGAGTGGGCTAGAGAATCAAATAACAACAGTTTAAAGCTTTGAAACATGTTGCTTCACCTCATATTTCATTTCATATGGTAAGGCATGTGGTCATGCCTACTTTCAGTGCAGTGGAGAAGTGTGTCTTGGTAATCCTGGTGGTAATGAAAAACCAGATGTGCCTATGTAGTATTAAGTATGATGAAAAGAAAATGCATATAGAAAGTGAGAGGATATTATGTATTCTTACAAAGATAACAGAAACAAACATGAGTAGGTATATTATTGCTTAGAATGACAATCAAGTATGCAGTTCAGAATGAAACTGAGTCAACTTAAATAAAATTATTTAATAATTCTTGCTACAAATTGGTACTCACATATAAGAAAACACATTAGGTCGTTTGTGAATGGTTGATGTTTGATAGGTACTGAGTTGCTAAGTCTACTTGAGGACTAGGGTGAGAACATTTATATTAGTATTCTCAATTATTAAGGCATATAATAGATGCTCAATAAAACTTGTTTGAAGTTAATTGTGCTCATGGCTTTAAACTATTTTTGCTTTTATATTTGATTAATCCTCTTGAATTGTATGATTATATTCTGAAGCTTGATATTTTCCCAAGGCCTATTTTTTTCTGTTTATTTAATTATTGTTCAAGTACAGTTTTCTGTCTTTTACTCCCATCCCAGCCCCCCCCCCCCAGTGCTCCCCACCTCCCTCCCATTTTCACCCCTTTTAGTTTTTGTCCCTGTGTCCTTTATACTTGTTCCTGTGAATCCTTCCTGTTTTCGCCTGAAATTCCCTCCCCTCTCCCCTCTGGTCCCTTTCAGCCTGTTGTCTATTTCAGTGTCTTTGGTTATATTTTGCTTGTTTGCTTGTTTTGTTGTTTAGCTTCCTGTTAAAGGTGAGATCATATGGTATTTGTCTTTCACTGCCTGGCTTATTTCACTCAGCATAATGCTTTCCAGTTTCATCTATGCTGTTGCAAAGGATAGGAGCTCCTTCTTTCTTTCTGCTGCATAGAATTCCGTTGTGCAAATGTACCATAGTTTTTTGATCCATTCATTTACTGATGGGCACCTAGGTTGCTTCTAACTCTTGCCTATTGTAAATTGTGCTGCTATGAACAGTGGGGTGCATAGGCTCTTTTGGATTGGTGTTTCAGGGTTCTTAGGATATAATCCTAGCAGTGGAATTGCTGAGTCAAAAGGCATATTCATTTTTAGCTTTCTGAGAAAATTCCATAATGTTTTCCATAGTGGTTGTACCAGCCTGCAATCCCACTAACAATGAACTAGGGTTCCCTTTTCCTTACAACCTCTCCAACACTTGTTTGTTGCTTGTTTATGAGGGCTATTCTGACAGGTGTAAAGTGGTATCTCATTGTGGTTTTAATTTGCATCTCTCTGATAGCTAGTGATATTGAACATCTTTTCATATGTCTCTGGATCCTCTGTATGTCTTCCTTGGAGAAGTATCTGTTCAAGTCCTTTGCCCACTTTTTAATTGGGTTTCTTGTCTTCTTAGAGCGGAGTCCTATAAGTTCTTTGTATATTCTGGAGGTTAAACCCTTGTCTGAGGTATCATTGGCAATTATGTTTTCCCATACAGTTGGTTGTCTTTTTATTTTAATACTGTTTTCTTTAACCATGCAGAAGCTTTTTATTTTGATGAGATCCCACTTGTTTATTCTTTCCTTTATGTCCCTTGCTCTAGGGGACTTATCAGAAAAAATGTTGCTGCTTGAAATATCTGAGATTTTCCTGCCATTGTTCTCCTCTAGGACTTTAATGGTGTCACGGCTTATATTTAAGTCCTTTATGAACTTTGAATTTATTTTGGTGTATGGTGTAAGTTGGTGCTCAAGTTTCATTTTTTTTCATGTAGCTGTCCAGTTCTCCCAACACCATTTGTTGAAGAGGCTATTTTTATTCCATTTTATGTTACTGCCCCCTTTGTTGAGCATTAATTGCCTGTAGAAACTTGGGTTTATTTCTGGGCTCTCTATTCTGTTCCATTGGTCTATGTGCCTGTTTTTATGCCCGTACCAGGCTGTTTTGATTATAGTGGCCTTATAATACAGTTTGGTTTCAGGTATTGTGATCCCTCCTACTTTGTTCTTCTTTCTCAAAATTGCAGCTGCTATTCGGAGTTGTTTATGGTTCCATATAAATTTTTAAAAAGATTTTATTTATTTTTCTTTAGAGGGGAAGGGAAGGGTAAGGGAAGGAGAGAGGGAAACATCAATGTATGGTTGCCTCTCGTGCATCCCTGCTGGGAACTGGCCTGCAACCCAGGCATGTGCCCTGACTGGGAATCAAACCACAATCTTTTGGTTCGCAGGCCCGCGCTCAATCCACTGAGCTACACCAGCCAGGGCCTATGGTTCCATATAAATTTTTGAAGTGTTTGTTCTATGTCTGTGAAATATGCCATTGGTACTTTAATGGGTATTACATTAACTCTGTAAGTTGCTTTGGGTAGTATGGACATTTTGATGGTGCTAATTATTCCAATCGATGAACACAGTATATGTTTCCATTTGTTTGTATCTTCCCAAGGCATATTTTTATTGTTTTTATCTACAGTAATATTTTTGCATCCATTATAATGCAAAACTCTTTGCATTATAAACGCAAATATTTAAATTTAAATTTGGACCACAAATGTTGAATCACCAGTCTCTTTTCCTAATTTGTCTCAGGTGTTTTCTTAAACCATTTGTAAGCATTGAGTAGGAGAAAAGAAAAGTTATGTCATTAATGTTGGAATTGGAAATGTACCATCTTGTCTTCTTTTTAAGAATGAACTTTTCTGTTTAGCACTTCTTTGGAAGTTGCCGTATTGAAAGGGAATTCACAAATTCGAATAAAGAAGGAAGAAAATGCCAAATTTAAAAAAAGTTACTCAAGAATGTCTTCTTGATGATAGAATAGTATATGTGCTTTCAAAGATAGTACAATTATTTTTTCTTGTATTTCTTTTCTTCTTTTGCTCTTTACTAATTCTTCGTAATTTAAAAAGTAAATCTGCCGCCCAAAGGACTTGTGTTTTCCTTGAGTGGATAGGTCAAGGGCATATAAGAAGAGAAAGAGACTCTCCATGTCCACTCAGCAGACCCTCCTTTCAGAGCGATCCCTTCTGCAAGCACTTTATTCCTGCCAGCCAAGAACTGGTCAAGATGACTGCCTCTCTAGTTGCCATTGAGAGACACGTGAATCTGTGAGAGTCTGTGCCCTTTGCTACAGGTGCTACTCTTTAATTTGTAAAGAATTTGGTGGATTGTTGGCAAATGGGACCCAGCTGGCTTCAGATTTAGAATGTGCCTTAAACTAGTTACCTCCTACCTTAACTTGATCATATAATTGGAAAGCAGTGCGGCTTCAACAGAGCAGGTATGATTAAAAAAAACTATTTCCAACATGAGTATCTTCCCTCCCAAATTGCCATGGCTGCTGGTATCTAGGGAAATTTTTTTTAAATATGAATAAATCATGGGTTTTACAATTCCTACAAGTGTTGAACTGTCTTTGCATTATTTAAGAAAAGCTTTAAATGTTCAATGAATGGTTTTTAGCTAATGACAACTGATGTACAGAACATAACAGTAATCTAATGGAATAGAAGAAATAGCCTTTCGAGAAGTGGACATTTGTGCAGACATTGTGACAGCATCCACACGTGCTGGGAACTTTACAAGCAAGTGGATTATAGCTTGGGTTGAGGAGTCATTTTGCCTTTTATTTGTAAATAAGACAGGATTCTTTTCCCTTCAAGGAGTATCTAGATCAGTTATTAATAAAAGAATCCCGATGTCTTTTGTCTTTGGTGGCAAACTTGGCATAGGCATCTAGGATCCTGATGGTACAGGTCTCAGAATTTGGAAGAACCACAATAGGCCATGTAGGAGGACTGGGCTCTGTGGTTGAAGTTGTCTAGATGTACAGTTGGAATAGTTGGATACGATCTTGGCTGTGGGCTCTCAGCTGTCCCTAATTTAAACTTTCCATAGCAAGTGTTTACTGGGCTTTTCCAGTATGGCTCCAAGGTATCTCTCTAGCATCATTTTTATAGTCTTTACTCCCCTCTTCATTCCAGCACCTGCACCATTTCTCACACATTCCAGAAATACACTCCTGTTGTCAGGTTTTCTATTCTTGCTGTTCCCTCTGCGTGGAACACTCTTCCCCCCGATGCAGGCTGACATCTTCTGAGCATATCCAACGTGTTCTATGGTATTATAACTACTTTACATGTTTCTTAGGCAACTTCTCATGGCGACCATAGGAAGTGGGTTGTGGCACTGACGGAAGGGAATAAAAGGGGGCACTGTGATCCATCAGAGGCAGGACTGGAACCAAGGCAGTTTGGGTGTGAGCCAGGGCTTTTGCAATCTGTGTTCTCCCAGGATACAACACCCAGGGCAGGGTGACGCCCTTCCTTTAACCCCAGAGCGCCTCCTCAGAGAGCAGTTCCCATTATCTTATTGAAGGTGGAATCCCTGTGATTCTGACTTTCTTTACTCAGCTTTGTATTTAGTAGCAGCACTAATGTCACGTGATCTTATATTGCCCATGTATACCTTGCCCATCCCTTTGTTTATCTCCCTGACTAGACAGTGTCTGAGGGAAGGGCCTCGTTCTGACCCACATATCACCACATCTCCTGCACCCAGAAATGTCCTGTAATGGACTGAAACAAGGTCATGAAGGGTGTTGGAATTACTATGTTTAAGATGTCTTATTCACCAAACATTTACAGAGCATCCATTTATGCTGGATACCACACCAGTTTTGGCAATAGGACAATAAACCAGCGTAATGGGAACACCTACATCCCTGTCTTTCCTGATGCTTTTAAAGTATCATAGAAGCAACTTGCAATTAACATAGGATAAGAACAATATTAGGTCAAATACAAGGTGTAGCGGGGTAGCAGGCGTTCAGGGAAAGCTACTAGAGGGGGCTGATATCCATGCTGAGGGCTAAAGGCTGTGGTGAAGGGTAAGGGACATGGCAGTGGATTTGGGAGAACACTCTGATTAGAGGGAATGACAGAAGGCCCTGAGTGAGCACTTTTCAGTCTTAAACGCAGTTCAGCGTGACTCAGGTGTAGCAGGTAAGGTGCAGATTTTAGCATCGGAGTCAGAAGAAGGAAGTGGGATTTTCAAGTCTCTTGAAAACTATTCCAGGAGTCAGGCTCTATAGCCCGAGCAAGGAGATGCCACTGAAGGATTTTTAAACCAATGGGATGTTTATTTAGCATCTGCTGTAGTACACCACCTTCATTCAGGTAAGTCGGCAGTATTTTCATTTTCCAGATGGGACAACTGAGGCCCAGAATAATGCATTTAAACATCAGAGGAGTTGATTTCACTTCTTCAATAACAGGGTTTCTCAGGGCTCCTAACTCCTACCCTCCTATCCTCTCTCCTTCCTTCCTTCTGATTGTTGTGTTTGTCAGCAGTCAAACATAAAACTATTTACTCACCACCCTTATCTTTCTCCAAGGAACAAGCCTGCACTCACACAGTTTTAAGAAACCAGACCCTCAAGCGGAAGCCGATGGCCTCAAGGCTTGTTAGTGGATGGACACCATATTGTGCATTGCGCTCGAATGCTGCTCCTGACTAGCAAACTGGATTTGTACCAAGAACTTTCTCACTAAAAGGCTGACTCTGGGCTGGGGAGAACAGAGCCGGCTTGACAAAGCAGAGAGCGGCTCAGTATTGGCCTGCCCATGCTTTGGGCATGCGTGAGCACTCCCAGCAAAACACAGCTGGCGAGGCTAATTTTAGCCTTGCCAGCCTCGAAAAGAGACCCTTTAAGGAAATATATTTTCTTGGAAACAATTCATATTCTAATGCAGTTGCTGATTGACATGTCAGAATATCACTTACTATTGGTGGGGGAAAAACTTTGCCAAGTAATTATGATTTTTGTTCTGTGTGTATGTATGTGTGTGAGTGATATCAGTAAAGTGATTAGAGCATCCACGATCAAAATAATCATAAAGAGATAGACAATGAAAGAACCAGTGCTTTTATTTAAAAAGAAGTTCACAAGCCCGAGGGAACATCTCTTTTGATATTTACAAATAGAATGGAATGGCTATTGAAGAACGACTATTCCTGTTATGATAAGTTGGTCACTGTGATTGGTGAAGCAGGGTTTGTTAACAGTAGTCCTGGTGTAGACTCAGAATTTCTCAATACTTAGCATCCTCCACGTCCTCCAAGAAGTAAAACATTAGTTTCTAAACCAGGTCTTGGATTCATCTGGCTTTAGTGTGTTAACAGGTTTTGAAAGCACCCAGGACATACTTTTTGCATTTTAACCAGCAAGGTTAGTCCCTCTTCCTTGACTCCCCCCCCCCCCTTTCTCTTCCTTCCTCCGTTCGTCCTCTCCTCCCTCCCACGGTCTTCAGTGTTTTGTTTAGCAGTTTGGCTTACCTTGAAACTTGGCACGGAGAGGAACGCAGGCAGCTCTTCTGTGGAGTAGATGGAGGGAAGGATAAGAAATAATCCACCGCCCGCATCTGAGTTTCCCGGTTCAGTTCCAGCGGCAGCAGCTTCCCTGCAAAAATCGCTTTGCTATTCGAGATAGCCAGCAGAGGGAATCGGAACTTTGCTTGCAGCAGGGGTTGAAGCAGCCGTTTTTTTTTTTTTCTTGGAGGAAATACTGCAGCCTTCTGGACTGCGTACGCTGCTCCCTGGAGAGGCTCTCTCGGTTCCACCCACCGGCTGGAAGGAGGGGAAGTGAATGAAAGGACAGGACAAGCCCCGATCACCATGTCACTCTGGGAGGGAGACAGCAGCAACTAAGCTGTGCAAGGTTTTTTTTTTCCTTTTTCTTTTCCCCTTTCTTTTTCTTTCTTTTTCCCCTGTTTTCTTTTCCTTCTTTCTTTCTCTTTCTCTCTTTCTTTTTTTTCTTTTTATTTGGTTTTTCTTTAAGGTGAGAAAAGAGACAAACAGGAGACAGGAAGCTGATCTGCAAGGATTCGGAGTTATGCTGAAAGGACTTTGATTTTTTTTTTTTTCCTTTTACAAACGCTGGCAATTGACATCACTACAGACAGCCTGGTAGGGAACAAACTGCCTCATCCCAAGTGGACTCTGGCAGCTGGGGGAAGGCAGACAAGATCTGGGGAAGCTGTGTGGATTTTTCCCCCTACCGGTCCCCATCGCCTTTTTTTTTTTTTTTTGGTGTGTTTCTTTTTTATATTCTGGCTGTGTTGGAAGTAGCGAGTGGTGGAAAACAGGAATCTCGGAAGCCTCATCAGTCATCGGGACTGTCAGGAATAGTGGTTTAAGAGGAAGCTCGGCCTGGGGCACCATACCCTGTCATCCAGTTCCCTGCCTCGGAGATAAAGATTCCAGCTACATGGGCAAACGCCTGGATCAGCCACAAATGTACCCCCAGTACACTTACTACTATCCTCATTATCTCCAAACCAAGGTATGGCTCGACCCACAGTCTGGCAGCAGTGTGGGATCCTCCTGCACTTGGGATGGGAAATAGGCATGTGAATTATTCTTTAAGCCCCCGCCCCATCACTTCTTCCTGCTTCTTTGAAATTAGTAACATACCAATGGAGGTAATGAGGCAGTGGAGACTAGAAGAAGAAAGGAATTGTGGCTTTCTCTTTAAGGAGAGATAATAGTTTCACTGGAGTTCCTTTGTTGTCATTTGGCAGCATAAATGTTCCTGGTATCTGTAAAGTCCTTTGCAGATGGTCAGGGTTGTTAGAAAGGAGATCCTAACAGTGATAATCAGGCTAAAGAGTACAGTTTTCGGGGCTTTTCCAGAGAGCTGTTCTTTGTTTGTGACTCTAAGAGGGTTTTTCCCACTGGATAGGACACACCAGGGTGGGAGTAACTCAAACTTTTAATCGCTGAGTATAGAATAAAAGAAGGTTATGGAAGGTATAAGACAGTTAAGTAAAGTCTCTTGGAGTTTGTTCTGGTGTATTTTGTTAAAATTTGCCTTATGTTTTTTTATTTCATATAGTGGATGATCAGGATGCTAGAGACTGAATTGTGGAGGTTTACAATAGATGCTCTTGACTTTCAGGAGCTCTGTCTGTGCTGGCTGCCTTCAGAAGGCCCGGGTCGTGAAATGGGATGAAATGGAAGTGATGGTATTCGGACGTGCATTGGTTAAATACTTCAGGCTTTAGTGTGTGCTCAGGTGATCGTTAGGGGCCAGTGGCAAGCCCGTGGAACTGAGCAGTAGGCAGTGCCAGCTCTGAACTTTATCCTGCAGTTCACACATGAAGGGCTTTCAGGTGTGATATCACTGCTCCAATTTGTCAATTAAATTGGACTTGATCTGGGCAGGGGGGTGGGCGAGAAATGTCTGTAGAGTTCCCACCTTGAATGCATGGGTTATATTTCTTTACAGGTCATACTATTTTGTGCGGCATTAGCCAGACTCCACAGTCTTCTTAGGAGATAAATATGCCGAGAGTGCACAAGGCGTGCCTGAGTGATCTGGGCTGTCACCAGGACTGGTTGATGTGATTAGGCTTTAGTAATTCATGCTGTAGTTATCTCTCATTTATTCTGTCTCATCAAACAATGCCTATCTGTGAGCCAGACCAGGCTGCAGACTTTCAATATTATATTAAAGATGGTTGCTTTTTTTTTTCCTTTCTTTTTCCATCGCTCTATGATTTGCCCTGCCCCTCCAAGGTCGACTCACATTGCTTTTTGCCTTTGTGAGCATTTAGTTTGTGCTGCTGCTGCTTAAATAGACCAGCCCTTCTGCTCCAGTGCCTTGAGTTTTAACTCTTTGGGGATTGGGCGGAGAACAGTGCCTGCCTTCCTTGAGGAAATGGCAAAGCAAGGACAAGTCGAAAGGGGGAAATTTATGGCCATTTCTCATCCCCTGAAGAAACAAAAAACAACAAAATCAAGGGTTGCATGAAAAATATCGGACATTCCATCCCTTCTACTCATTTGGCTAAATTTTTCCAAATGTTTCAAAATTCACACTCTTCCCTTTGGTCCTTGTTTTCGACTGCTAGGCAGTATATTTAGAAAAGAAACTTTAGATCAAAATGAATGGAATAATTGCTTTTCTGCTTGAGATTTCTTTTAACCTATTCCTACCAGGAAGTAATGTCATGCACATTGTATTAAAGACACAGGGTGCTGGATGCGTCCCACTGGTGGAAAGTGTGTGTCTGACTGCAATAAAGGGGAAAGTGGAGTGGTGAGGAAGAGAGGAGAGACTGAAAAATACAGAGGGAGTTTTTTTAAAAAGCTGTTTTGGGGTCCTATGTAGTTTAGTGTTGTGTAGACAGGCGGCATCTGGATCTTGTTACTTTCAAGCTAGTCAAAGCCATCGACTTCTGGAACATTTTTAAAGAAGTGAGATCCATTAGGCGACCTAAGCTGATATTGGGGTAATCAGATCAGGGTGGTAGGGAATATAAGATCAGCTACTTCGGCTATCAGGGTAATTCCTATTGATTATTATGTTGTAAAATTTCTACAGTGCTGTGAGGTTGTCGAATGTTGTTACGGTGGCTCTGAAATGACAGACATTAGTAACATTCCTGGAAGCTGAGGATGTGAACACGTGCCCTATTTTGAAACTCGGTCACACAAGAAATGGGAGGAAGGGTCAATGTGCAGTTGTATTTTGAAAGGCGGAGACCTTCTGACAGCCTGAATACTATATAAAAAAAAAGTGTTGTCATGCCCCAGTATATCGTGAAAACCATGGGGTTATTTCAATATCACTCTTTGGCCTTTTTACACTTATATCTCAAAATATACCCTGTAATAATTTTGGAGGATCTACATTCTGCTTATATTTATTTTCGAGGTGAGGTGGATTCATATAATCCACTGTGTTCTAGACTTAGCATGTAGTTATAATCTTATTTTTTAAATCATAGCTATTTAAAATGATGCTGACATATAAAGAATACTTAGGGGTGATATAATTAGAAATCTACACTTGATAGTTATCCTCTGGTGATACCACTATCAACTGCCCTCTTAATTCAGGTGATTTCTTTTTTTTACTAACCCACAAAAGCTGTTTGTTGACATTCGTTTTGGGTGGAAAATCTTCAGGGGATTTTAAAGAACTATAATGTCTATTGTATTCATTCAGAAAAGGCAAAAGTACTGAACCTTCTCATTCTACTTAAGTATGTGTGTCAGATACAGTTGCTATTTTCTCATGATAAAACAAAGTGAAAATGAGATTTGGAAATAAACGCAAATGTTTTTCAAGTGTAATTAAAGTTTTAAAAAAGCTTGGGACACTCTCCCCTGCCTTCTCCGTTCCTCTCACTTTCCATTACATTAAAGGCAGTCTCTTAACTTTGTTGCCTAAACATTTTTAAAATAGAAATAAGATATTTACGTTTTTGTCCCTTTGAATGATTTTTCCAGAGGCTTAAAATGTTTTGTTAGAAAAATCCACTTGTAAGTTCTATAAAATGGAAACTCAGTGGCTGACTTGTAGCTATACCTTGTAGCAACATTGTCAAATATGCTTACTCTGCCAGACCTCACATTAAAAGTTGCCATTTGTTAATTTTCCTTTTGATCAATTTTTTTCCTACCAAGAGGAGCAATTTCAAAAAGCGAGTGTTGCTTTTGATTAAGAAGTAATGAAGATATCTTGGTGACATTTCATGATATTTAAATAAGAGACATAACTGGATTAAACGGCATGACTTTCATTTAAAGAAATTTGCTGTTGGGAATCCACCCAGAATAATCAGCAGGTTTTAGAGAAAGGGAATAAAAAAATTGTTCATTAGCTTAGTGATAATTTACATAATGATGTTTGATTGAGTTGTAACCTAATATTTCTCAAGAATTTTGTCTCCGCCCATTCAAAGCAACTGACCTGTTGCTTTTGCATTTTGAGATCCAGGATAAGAATTTCAGTCTGATTTTGAGGGTTTTTTTTGGGGGGGGGTGTGTTCTTGGAAAAGCAAACTAGTTAAACTAGAAAAGCTAAAAAGAGTAAAAACATGGTCACAACCTGGTGAATTGCTGTTTTGCAGAGGAGAAATGCTATTTCTCTCCTATATCTGTGATATTTTGGAAAACTTTAATTATCTTTATAAAAACTTTAAAATTCGTCAAAGCACACTCAGCAAACTTGTCTGTCTTCCTACCAGTTCACTATGTTTCTACCCATCCCAGGACACAGTTTCTAATCGTATTGCTCTTACATCAGTCTAGTGCATCCCCATCTGCTACCCAGGAAGATCTCGAAGCAAAGGCTTCAGACTCTGGGACCCTGTCAGAGCTTCTCTGGCTGGTGATACTCAGATTGTGTTCAGAGCCTGGTGCGAAGTTGGGGTCAGGTGTAGGGAGTGATTCATCAAGAGCACACTGATTTCAGGCTGAATTTCCAACCATCTGCAGCCTGGACTGCCGCCCCTCTCTAAAAGTCTCGCTGGAGCACAGTGGATTGTGCCATAAAAAGAGTAAAACACTTGAGAACAGTAGGGCTGAGGAGAAGCAAATGAAGACAGACACTCCTGGGGGCAAAGGCTGTTCTTAAAGATGTGAATGTACAGATCCTTCAAAAACAAAACAACCCTTTAACACACTTCTTGCACATGAAAATGTAGAAAATCTTGCCGAGGGAGGGAATGAGTTTAGAATTTCCTTAGTACTTCCTGCCCAGATTTGCATTGATAGCCAGAGTTGGTAACTTGCCAGTTTCAGAACAGCCTTGAAAACTCCCAAGTTCTATTTTCCTTTGAAGGGCTGAAACATACAAAACTGGTTTTCTAAAAATCTTTCAGCAATTGAAATTTTAGGTGCCATTCCAAATATTTCTTTCACTTCTGGGTGTAATACGATAGCTATGAAACTACGATAAATCTTGTTTTTCTCATTTTAGAATGTATACAATTTTAATTGTGTTTGATTAGAGAAAAGCAGAAACAAGGGGCCACCCTTCCTTTTTAGTTGTTTTTCTTCCTTCTTCCACCCCCCTAAATCTTCACTGACATCGCCTTATCATTTCTGTAATGTACTTATTGTTTTCACAGCACTGAGTTTAGCACCTACTGAAAAGGAGTAGAAATGTTAAGAGGTTCAGATTTTTTCTCCAGGATAATTCCAAACTTCAGCAAAACACCATGTATATTTCTTTTAACAGTATCTTTGTAACACATTTTTCTTTCACTTTCTCTCACTTTGGAGAAAGAGTAACAGAATGATAACTTGAGATTAATTTCATGAAGTAATAAAATCAATTTGAGCGTTGGAGGTTGGGGCAATTTGCAGGAAAGGAGGCAAACGAAGAGAAGGGAGGATGAGTTCATTCTAGGTCTTTCTGGCTCCAAGAATTCTGGAATGCTTCATTTTTGCACTAATACGATTTTTACACAATTCTTTCTGACATTATCAGTCTTTTTGGCAGAGAAAGGGCTCCGTCACCATTATGCTTACGCCAAATTCTAAGAAAACCACTCTTTCCCTTAAAAAAAATCTTTTTAGTGTTGGACTTCTTATTCAGGGTAAATGGTTGATGTTTATCCAAAAATTGGCCTCGAGTACTACATTAAAATTGTGTTTTGTAACAGTCTCATAAGCCACAGCTGCATGTGATTAAATAGTGTAATATCAAAAGCATGTGAGAATAGACATTTTTATGCTATAGCTGTTGCACAGCAAGGGCTGCAGATGGACCTGAAGGGAGACCAAGAGCAAAAATATATTCATGTGTGGCTGAGGATATATTTTGTTTTTTTTCCCAGTAGTTGGAAAAATGCTGAACTATTTCGGACAGGATTAAAAAAAATACATTCTTAAAATGAAGATAGAATTGTAATACTGATTTTTATTTCATTTTGTTGTTTTTTTCAAAATTACTTATTTACTTGTTTTATTGATATTCAAAGACAGTTGTCTCCATTCTCCCCCCCATCTCTGCCACCACTCCCAACCTTGATCCTGCCCACTTTGCTTTTGTCCTTGTTCCTTTATACACGCTCCTTGATGACTGAAGTGCCATTTAATTAGAAAACACATAGTTACTGAATGGGTCTGAAACCAATGCAAGTACAAAGATTGGAATTATTCCCATGGAACACACATTTAAAGAGCAAAAGCAAATTTTTCATTTCTCGTTGAAAATTATAGAAGTTTTTTTCCCTGGCGTTTGCTACTTTCTGTGGAACTATTGTAAGAAAACATTCAGACCATGTATCCCTAACGAGAAAAGTGATAGATAATAAAAATCAGGAACTTAAAGCAAAATAGGAAAGCTTAGTTAATGTGCTGATTTGCAGTATGATATTTTTTGAAGATATTTGAAAATATAATTATTATTTTTATGAAAACTGCTGTTTTTTGTTTTATGGCCAGTGTTAAAAATACGTAGTTGCACCAGGAGACACAGCTTTTGCTTCTATTTATTTGGCAAGGTTATCATAGTAAAGAGGTTACTATTTCTCATGAGATGTTTTAACTGCCATTTCTTAAAATAATATTTATTCATGAAATCTATAATCTTTAGTTTTTTACAGATTGTAAACCTATAGACTAATATATACGAATGAAAAATACTAATAAAATTTTGTCAATAAGTCCTTGTCTTTAGTGTCTTGAAAAAACCTGTGGAATTGACTATTAATTTTTAGATTTTAGGCACTAAAAAGCAGTTTTTTGAAAAAAAGAGGGGTGGGCAGAAGTAAGTTGGAGCTTGTTTGTGTTTTTAATTTTTCCTTTTCATGTTGATACTGACAGAAAATTCATTCATATTTAAAATGTTTGTTTTTCCATGCAGATTTATTAGTGGGGCAATGTTTACCATGTGGAATATCTGGATAAAGTTTTGTAATTTAGAGCATCAATCTCTAGTAGACATGAATTTCAAGAGTATGGATACTAAATGACTAGATGCGGCTCTGTTTTCCTTTGGGGAAGCTCTCTGATTGGTGTGTTGACAAAGTGGTTTCTAGTCCGGTTCTCTAAGCTCTGTTCCAGGCTTCACATTTGTGACTCTCACTTGGAGACAGAGGAGCCGGCTTTGATATATTAGCGGTGTAGGGAAATGACCTTCATTTTGTGCCACTGATGAGTTTTTGTTCGGGTCCCCAATGCTTTTTACAGAGCAGATCAGATACTGCTTTGTCGACTCTGGTGATCTGACAAATTTTACAGTCTGTATCCTTCCCCCATCTAAATCTGGTGCACCCAGAGAAACACATCCGTCACCTAAGAGTGGGTGCAGGACAGCTCCCAGGGGTGGGACCCGAAAACAGGCATCGTTTAATCATTATCGTCGCTGATAGTGTTGCGGTGTTAAGTTTTCTCTTTGAGTCGGTAATGTTAGGGCCTCCCCCAAAATTTATAATGGCAGTGCGATGCTTAACTTTCTCTCTACAGATGGTATAATTGCTGAATATGCATATGCTTGGCTAAGCCAGTTGAGATAATAAAGGAAACAGGTTTGTCTCATTAAGATCCTGACAATCCTAGTTTTATGAATGAATCTAGGACTTATGTAAATATGGAAATACAATTGATCGATGAGATGCTGTTTTAACTGGAGTCTGCAAAACCTTCAAATTCCTGGATTTCTTTATAGTAGCCTTTAAAGCATGGGAAAGAAATGCTATAGTAATTATGGTATATGATATTGTACGAAGAAAAATACTAACTTCTACAGGGCATGTACACAAGATTCCTCTTATTCTTGCTGGGTACCATTCTGGTTCTCCCCAACACCCCTGTTAGCAGAATTAATGAAAGTGAACAGAACCTGGAATTTGGCTGTTATGAATCATAAACAAATAGAAAAAAACAGGCCATATACACAGCCAAAGCAACTATGATAATGACCTTTCCTGTTGTGTGAAAAGTATAATGGAAGAAAAATAAATCTTAGGATATTCTAATTATTAGTAGTAATCATTTTAGTAACTGATTTTTAACTGGTTTTAAAATTAATTTTTGTATCATTATTTTGTAGGGTTAAGCAATTAGTAGATATGGCACTTAATATGGTAGAAGCAAATGCTCTTTTGGTTATCTGCTTCTAGGATAGTTTTCAAGATGAATATGGATCAGGCCTAGCACTTAATGATGATTTTTGAGTAGTCTTTCTATTTTTATCTAGTATACTGCTGTCTATTTATCTTAGTTAATTTGCTGATTGATGACAATTTAATGAAAAGGAAAATGGAAAACAGGATGCTAACTATCTGATTTTCTGGAACTGGTTAAGATAGCTTAAAAGCTTTTCGTATTTATGCAAGTTATATTTGAAGCTCTTACCGATGTCTGTTAACTCTCATGTTGCCTCTTTTAAAATGTATCATTCACTTACATTGAATGGTGGTGCCCTGGAGATAATGCTAAGGTAGCCTAAAATTCAAGCAAATATACTTTTGAACTCCCCCATACTTTTGAGTAAATGAACTATTTGAAGAAATGTGTGCAAAGCTTGGAATAAAATTTCAGAGATTGTTTTCCAGGATACTATACACACACACACACACACACACACACACATGCAAACCATATAATAGTATGTTTGATTTTTTTTGTAAGAGATGAGAAAAACACTTAGTTTTTGACTAGTACTAATCCCTCAGAGGATTTTGGCAGCTTCCGGATTCAACCCTGGCTTTCATCCCCTAGGTCTCTCGTCCTTGTCAGGCACACCACATCATACTGTACTTTTAGACATAAGAATGTTGTGTTTTAATCAAAGGTAGGCAGGGAATTTTGAAAACAATAAAACTTGGATAGTCTTTCTCACTTTATCCCAAAAAGTTAACCAATGCCTTTGGATTTTATTATTTAACTGTTAAGACAATTTGACTTCATGTTAGTGATGGGAAGTGTTCCTTTTCTGGCTTGTTCTTATATTTAACATTGTTGATAAGCTTAAAAATGATAAGAAAGGATTCAGAAGGAATAGATCAATGAACATGGAAGGGTTTCTCCCCAATTTTAGTGACTTCCTTTAAGGATGGGAGAAGTGAGCGGTCATGATTGAAGCCTTTCTATTTTTTGGGTACTCTTAGAGGCCTCCATCCTGCCTTCCAACCAGACTGTTAAAGTGCACTCAGATTTCACATATCAAATTAGATTTTTTGCACTAAAATATTGAAAGAGTTTTTATAATTTTGCTGCCAAACTCTCTGAGTGCAAGTAAATTCATTTATGTGTACCTGTACATTTGGGGCTGTCATCTTGCATATAGGTTCTTGCAAAGTGAAAAAACATACAATCTACAGGTCCTCTTGAGGCACAAAGAAAGGTTATCAGGGAACTTAGTATAACAATGAGTAGAGTTGACAGTGCATTATGTTTTGTAGGTATGCAAACGAATGTTTATTAATTTGTGGTTCACGGTTTTCATTTTAGTTTGGAGGCAATGTATTTTTCTCATCTCATCCCTGTTTCTGTGAAACCCTGAAGCAGTCAGAGAGCCTAAAAAGCTGGCTATCTCTCTACCTATTGTGGCCTTTTGGCCTTCCACATATCTCTGTATTTTAGTAATACCAAATTTCCGGGGCGGAGCATGTGGTAGCACAGCAGAGCATATCGGAAAATGTCATTAACATTCTTTGGCTAAACTATGTCGAAAGCAGACACATTGGATTGACCTTTGGCAGCGAAAGCAACTGAGAGTTCCCAATCTGAGTGCCAGGTTCACAGAGTTTTTTTCATTGTGCAACTGTTGGAATTGTTTACCAATTGGAAAGAAAAAGAGGTTGAGTGTAACAGGTGTTTCCCTGGGCTCCCAGCTTGGGGTGCAAGCAGCAGGCAAATCAGTGGCACAGTATTTATTTTATGGACTAATCTTTCTAAATCCTTCTGTCTCTCAGTTGGGCCATGGGTTTATTACATGTGTTAAAACTGCTACCTCCACCTGATCCTCAGTGTCTGTGTTGTTCACCAGGGATGACTTCTTTTGGTATCCAGGGGTCTTCCTCAGTCCTACAGACTCTGTGTGCCTTTTTAAGGGCACATGTCTGCATATATATGTGCACTTGAACCAGACTCACCATTACTCTCGGAGTATTTGGGCATCTGGAACATACTACTTTCCAGCCGTAAGCCAAGCATGATGGCTTATTCATTTTCATTGTTATCCTAGTTAATCAAGAAATTCAGGACCCTGTGCCCAAAGCACGGTCATCTCCTCGGATCTTAATCAAGGAGTTTTCTCTGACTCTCTAGCTCCATGCCCAGCTCATATCTAAAAATTCACTCCCCCCCTCATTTTAGAAGGAGCTCATAATCACCCCATATTTTGATTCTCCATCTAATTGCCCAGTTTTTCCTCACAACCCTTTAGCCAGATTTCAGTGAATTTCATCCACAGGTTCAATGCATCATCTTTAACTTCTATCTTTTATACATGAAACATATACACACACTCACACACATGTACACATCTGGAAATTTCAGTGGCTCTGATCGTCTCAAAGGTTAAAAGACCACAGAGATGTACGGAAGGGCAAAGTGGCCTTAAGGAGACATATACCTGATCATTTCAGTTTTAATGCAATTATTTTTCCTGGTAATTGATATCAAAAGAGAGAGTCTCACCAAAATAAGGGTGACTAATGATTTTTACTTATTTCCAAAAGTGTAGAAGCTTTACGTGATTGAAAATATATTGATAATATATTATGCAAGTTAGATATTTAGTCTTTTTCCTGTTATTCTTCATAACATCCTTTAGAAATATTGATAGATTGATTCTAAGCCTCCCCTTATAATCTCACAATAATTGTTTATACTGTTCAGGTTCTGATGATCCTCAAACTTTTAGTGATGAGCTTGTCAATAGCATGGTGGGTAAAATAATACAGTTTCACAATTTTAATTAGCAAGTGATTTGTGAGAAGCACCCCAAAAGATATAGCAAAGAGAAAAGGTAAAAAGGTTATCAAGCTCTTAATCTACTTTTGAAGGAAGCTGAGGGTATCAGGTCTTAATCTACTTTTGAAAATTTCTGGAATTTGAATTTGACTTTTTGTTTTTCTTTCCAATGCAAAGGTTAAAAGCTGTTTGGCAAGGAATAGATAGTTCACAGATTGAAGACCTGTCATTGGGAAAAAGTGTACCGTGAATATAAAACTTGATATGGACGGAGGCATTCTATAGTGGAAGCTTTTGGTGTCTTGTGGAAAGGAATCAGTGGTTACAAGGACAGGGTAGTGCTTTGTCATGTTTCGTCACGTGCTGGAGCACTTAAGTCACTCCAGCACTTGTTTTCTTCGTTCTGGTTTACCCATCCCTAGTTCTTAGGGAGCATCGGACAAGGGCATCATGATGCTTTTCACTGGAAATGGCAGTGTTATTCAGAGTGTCTTTGGAATCAAATTTTGATACGTATTTTGAAATTTCTGTATATGAAAGGTCCACATAAAATTCATGTATGCTCAAAAATATAATCCTAAGTGAAGCTATATTGTTCTGTGTAGAAAGGATCTAGCTTTGGAAAAGGAAAACCAATGGCATAAGTTATAAAACCAGCAAAGCTGTATTGGCCGGAGAAGCAAACAGTGCAAAGTACTACCTTGACTGCACGGATGCCCGAGGGCTACTATTGTGCCTAGGGACCCATGAGGCCATGGAATTGAGAATATGTGTGCAGTTGTCGTTAATGCTCTGAACTTTCAGTACATGCATACATGAGAGTGTGGGACATCGTGAAAGAGATTTAGATTTCAACATGGTCATTGAGAACTTTAAGTCAATAGAGGTCCAAGAAAGTGAGCTATTGATGTTGTTATTTATGGCCCATCTGTTTTACCAGGTTCATGTTACACTCTGCCCTTATTTCATTGAGAATGGCTGTTTGAAGTGACCTTGCTTTTCCACTGCATCTTCTCTATCTTCCTGCCTTTCCCAGACTGTCCTTCCTGGGGAACTAATTCTTTTATGTGTCACAGTTTCTATTCCCCTTCTTCTTTCTTGTTCATTCCCCTTTCTCCTGTCCTCAAGTTTTCTTCTATGAATTTTACTTCTTCTTCTCCTTGCCTTTAGCTCCTGAACCTCTGCTTCCTCTTTTTTGTTCTGAGATTTCAGCCCCCTCTTTATGTTTTAGTTATTGCTTTTTACTCTTTCATTTCTTTACAAGGTAAAGAGAGATTGGGTTTCAACTTTCTCCTCTTTTTTGGTGTTGTCATGTTTTTTTTTTTGGCTCTTTGAACATACTTTACTCATCAGGATTGTATTGGTATCAGGGTTATTCTGTAAATCCCCTGAAGGCCTATGCCTTAGGGTCTTCATTTTTAATGCCCTGCAGTATCCAGTGGAATGCCTGGTGCAGACTGAGTGCATAATGAAAGGATTTCTCAATGCATAATCTCTTTTGTTCTATGTCCCTGATGCATTACTACATCAATAAACTCAATGGTTTTGAAACTCCAGTTGTTTAAGGTCACCTTCACCTCAGCGATGCTTTATGTCAGAAGTCATTTGGTGTATCTTTCTTTACAGGTACAAATTGATGCAATATCTCTGTCTCACCTTCGCCCTTCAACCCCTGAAATAAGCGGGCTACTGGGCTAGGTACTTTAGGACTGTTGGCTGGAGTCGGGTTACATCTCTAGCTAATGGGATACACTATGATAGCAGAAGGTGAGCCAAATCAGAAACTGCAATAGAATGAGGAGAGGAAAGGAAAGAGCAGAAAAGAAAAACTGCCACAGTGTTGCATTCCAAGATACTGGCAAGAGCTCAGGAAAGCATGCCAACTCAGGGAGGGACAGAAGTGGATTTCAAAGACAGTCTAAGTAGCTAGTATTTGGAACTTGGGGATGAGAGTAAGCAAGTAGGTCAGGGCTGAATGGCAGTGGTAGTGGTTTGGAGGCCATTCCTGAGCAATTGCCAAGAATATCAGCTTGTATATGTGGCTTCCTTTCTTGGGTTGGCAGAGAGCTGGGCATATAAGGAAGTGAACTTAGTTTAAGGAGCTAGGAGATGGGTTGAGTTAGACCCACTGTTTGTCTATTTTTCTTATTCAAAATCTAAGATCTTGAGTGGCATAGTAATATGTAATCTACCTATGCCATGTAACGGTACACAGCAATACTAACATGGAATTTATGAACTCAAAATCTTGAAAAACACCTTCAAGTTCATGTGAGAATGGCAAAATTTCTACTTCAGAAAGATAATTCTATACAGTTTCCCTGTACAATTAACTAAGCAGGTATAAAGATATGTCTAAAGTAATTATAGATGATAAAAGATGGAATTCTGATGTTAACTTCAAAGTCTTTCTCACTAAGGAATGTATGAAAACAGTAACTCAGTTGTGGCTAAGGAAACACACTGTGTTTTTGGTTTGGGTGCCTCTTGATTTTTCCAAGTTGTAATGATTCTTTTATGTTTGTTCCCTTATGTTTGCATCGTTTTTTCTAACATGTTCTTTTTTTTTGCATCTAAGTTCTTCTTACCATTTGTAGAAAATACAATTTATATATGTAATTCCACAACATTTATTAAATTTTTCTACTGCAGAGTAACCCGTAGTTATTGTATGTAGTAAAACAATTCAAGATATATAATGAATATACTGAAGATATATATTGGATACATATTGAATATGAAAATATTCATAATCTTCTTGAGCACACCCCATCATTGTGTCAAGATCTTTCATAAATATCAATATTAATACAAAATCATGTGTCTTGTTGCATTTTTTATGCTCATGCGAATATACAATCAGACCTATGGCGTATGAGATCATACTAAATAGGTTATTTTGCTCCTTTATTCAATGAAAGGGATACTTTGTGAATTCTCAGCAGAACTTTAGACATATATGTTTGTATTTTTATTGCCAGAGGAATTGTTTCTAGTGTCTTTGCACCATGTTTTATGCAAGCATTGCCTGTGGATGGGCATGGATTGTTTTTGCCATTGTTTTCCATTATAAATAATGCTATAATGTATGCACACTGTACTCATTTCAATATTGAAAATTGAATCAATCATATTCTAAGCAGGTTTGCTTCTTTTTAAATGCTGGAAAAATGCCTTGCTGAGGTTCTTATTACATAAGGGTTGACATCTCTGCTTGGGTTCCTAACTGAAAGATTCAGTGTCTGGCTGGATTCACTTGCATCTTCATGTTTTGGTTCTAAGGGCAGTAGTCTGCTACTTCTGAGGTCTGAGCTGAAAGGGAGGCACTCATATCTGGCCAAAGCAGAAAAGTCTCATTTCCATTGTGACACCGTCTTTGGGATCCCAATAGATGTTTGGGGTCTGTGGTGCCCCCATGTCATTGCTTCTCACCCATTTTATGGGGGGGCACTGATGTCCCAGTGGCTTTCCTTTGTCACTTCATATTCCAAGTTGAAAGAGCAACAACAGTCAAGGACAGCTTTAAGATGCCCAAATCTTCCTAATTGTTTGGAATCACACTGAGGTATTATTTTGTCCTAGGTTAAAAATTTTGTCCCAAGGGTTTGGGCAGCAGACTTTTTCTTTTTCCATTATTATCTTGGGAATACCAAAAACGTGTGTTTTGTGAAAGCTCTCATCTGTTGAACTTGGTTGGCACTATCTGACCATAGGGGCAAACATTAACTGAGCTGAACAGAGGGACTCTCTAAAACCCAATGGACCTAGGTAAAATCTGAGTGTATTTCTTTTTTTCTCCATGCTTATCTTGTTCCTCACTATCCATATCAGTTTTAATTAAAATTGAAACACAGAAATGAAAAAAACAAAAGTTTACCTACAGAAGATGTTAGGCCATACAGACACAGAAACGTTTATTGGCTAAGATCTGTCTAGAAGACAGTAGATCATCAAGGCTCAGCAGTTCGCTCTTTGTATAAGAAAAATTAGACCAACGGCACATAATTCTAACAACACTTAATTGTCTTTTATACATTCACATTCTGTAGAACTTACTCACATTTTTCAGAGTTTGATGGCTGTGTTCCATGGCCTTCTTTGGTAATTCAGGGAGTTTCCCTAAACATGAACTTGCGAGGATATATATATATTTTTTACTTTGATGTGTGTGAAATGGGACAGGGGTCTTAGCGCAACACACCACAGTGCAACTGAGCATTTTCTTTCTCCACAACCACACTGCTTACCATTCCCCCATGCTTGAACATCAACAGTGTGTTACACACCACAAATATTTCATATAAGTAGAATCACGTAACTGATGAATTAATTTAAAAATACTGTGTATGCTATCATGGTGGTCCCACTTTTCCTCACTTTGCCCCCCTCCACCCAGCACCTCCAACAGGCAATCCCCACACTGTTGTCCATGTCCATGGGTCATGTCTATGTGTTCTCCGACTAAAAGAAGGTAAGTAGAATTATTTTAACAAAGTTAGGCAAAGGAATTTAAAAATCAGAAATGAAAACAGCCCTTTGGCTAGGTACAAGGACACTGAGTATGCTAAGATTGGTGGTTGGAGGCACAATTTTTTTATTGTAGAACTTGCTTTGAAACCACTTCCCCAGGGTTTCCTCACCTTTTTACATTTCAGTTTCCTGCCATTTCTTCCCGCCCAAGAATATTTAGTTATTTGATCAGAATATCTTGACAGTCAATATTAGTTGAGTACTAATGTTCTACAAAGAATGCCAATATATTAACACATATTATGATGATAAAGTATAAATAAGAACCATCCAACTCCAGGAGATTGTTGTTCGTGATAATGGTAAGGAGACAGTGACTGAAGGGCCTGCAATAGACTTAATTCAGTAATATGATAGAGCACCAATCCTCATGATCATGTAGATCAATGCTATTCATTGAAACATTTTTCTGAGCTTCCATTATGTTTCCCTGGTATCCATCTCTGCAATCAGCTAGACTGAAATCATGTACAGCACTTTGCTCTCAATATTTCTTATCCTCCTACATGCATTTTTTATCATTTTGTTTTGGAAAGCAATGCAAGTCTGCCTCAGCATTCCATAGAACTCTCACCTTGCAGGCCAACGGGGACTCTATTGGGAAATTGTCTGGGTTACATTGTTATATTTCACTGTGCTTGCACTTTCCTCATTTAAGTTCCTAGGATGCCTTTTGCCCCCTAAAGTAGCTAAATTAGAGGAGGTAAGGAGTGCCGCCCTTGCAGCCAGGTCACGGTCAACACTGTTTTGCGTGAGGCCAGCACTGGCTGTGGGTGTGGTGTTGGGTTTTAACTAAATAATTTTCCAGACTATTTATTGGGGTGATGAAGGAATTAAGTTTTGTTTTGTTTTCTCCGGCTTACATGGAGCTTTCAAATATCTCTCAGACTTGCTCACATGTAGCATTATTATACTTTAATGTTACCCCTCAGTTAAAGTTCTTCCAATTGCAGCAGCTACTCTCACCAAACCCTTCATCCTCAAAGCACAAGAGTCAACTCGAATGTCTTCGAGCTGTGTAAGCCTCAGTACTTACCCAGCATAGAGTAGGTACTTAATAAATACCGACTGGTGACACAGAAGCTGCTGTTTTATATCCTCAGCTTTAATAACACTTCCTGATAAATACCCTTTAGGCAGGGAACCAGTATTTCTTCCCTTTGTTACCTGCTATTGGCTCTAAGGAACAGAATACTCACCTCCTTCTTTGTACATTTCTTAGTCCGTACAGCAATGGCTTGAATGTAGTTGGTACTAAACAATGTCTATGGAGTGAAGGGTTCATAGCTTGCTCTCTAAACATCCTTTCGTTGACTTTATACACTTCAGAAAAATTTAATGAAACCTATTTCACACTTCCCTTTGCTTATTTTATTGTTTTATGGATACCCTTTTAATTTCAAAATAGTATTTCACTTTCAATTTCAAAGATACAAATAAGTAGGAGAAATACATAGGCAAAATTCACTCAGGGTGTTTGACATTTTCTTTTTCCTGTTGTGCAATTGCTTTCTTCTTGCTTATGTACATGTTTACTGTGACGCCAACAGTGACTTAACAAGAAAACAGGTGTCAGAGAGCATTGCCTTTTCCCATAGAGTTGTATGTGTTCGTCTGGAGACATTTTGGGAAATAAGAAATAAGGTTTTTCAGTGTTTGTGCACTATTGAATTATAATACCTTTTAAGCCAGTGGGTGCTTATTTATAGCATATTTTGTGGTAATTAAGAGGAGATTTTGGAACTTGGAATTTTAAAATGTATGAATCAATGCATCTTTTGGGGGTCTCCCTGAGGTCAGCACTGAGTGGTGTAAACAAGACTGAAAGAGGTTATCCCGTGATTCTGGGTCTTCAGAAGTTGGTAATTTACTTGAGGAAGCAGAGATGACACATGGAACAAAGCAGGGCAATTAAATGCTATGTTGTGTGACATTGACTTGAAGGGAGGAGAAGGGTCGAAGGCTGTTTGGGCAAGAAGAAAAGAGCCTTTGGTCATTGTTGAGGCAGACAAAAGGACTGGGCATCTTGGTTAAGTTGGGGAGAATGGGAGGATATTCCTGCTGGAATAAGAGGAGAAGCAGATCACAGGCCTAAAGACGGAATTATGCCGAGACAGGATCTAGAGAAGACAGACTTAGCGGAACCAGAGAACCAGAGGGAATCGGTTGGAGATCCAGAGTGCGGCAACTACTGAAAGGCCTTAAGAGGTCAGGAAAGAAAAAAGCGAGTAATTGTTTAATCTTTGCGCAGGGAGTGGTTTTCTAAGCTTCATTCCAAAGGCATAAACCATAAATGAGGACAATGACTGAAAATGTTTTATTGTTCTTATGCAATTCCCATATTTCGACTGAAGGATTATTTATAAATCTTCATCTAGCAAAACTCAACCATAATGTAAACTAAAAACCAAATAAATTCTTATGAAAAGGAGGATTTTCAGCATAACATTACAAAAGTTTAAAACTGGAGATATAAAAATATGCTCCTAGTCCAAGTAGGAAAAGAAAAAAAGGAAGCCACTCCAATAATAATAGGGACAAAAATGTAAAAGGTAGAAGGAGCACTAGCTAACAAGCACTTGAACGCATATCACTAATAATCAAAGAAAGAACAGTGAGATATTATTTTCATCTGCTCGATTTTTAAAATAAACATTTCCTAATGACTAGATGAGATTGAAGGAGAGGGAAACAGCCACTCCCACACGATGTTCGTGTGCAGAATGCTAGCAGGTAGGCAGAGTTTGTGTTCAGTTTGAAAGAAGGTTATGAAACTTTAAAAATATCTATGCCTTTTTATACACCATGTTCAATGCTAGAGATATCTGCTAAGAGGTTTAAGTATGTATGCACAAGGGTGCTGATTACAGCACTGCTTTTTAATAGAGAAGATTGTAAGTAATCTGAAGTTCCATCAATAGAGAGTAGATCCAATAAAGGTTTTCATATCTTTACAAAGAACTACAATGCAGCCATGAAATCAATGAATGCAGATACATTGACTAGGGAAACTGACATATCCTAAGGTTAGAAAAAGCTATAAAGCAGTGCTATAATATGATTCTTAATGTGTCTTTAAAAATCTGTGTATGTGTGTGTTCATGCTTATGTTCATGTTTGTTACTAGAAACATATAGGAAAGTTTTTGTCTGGGTTTTTGGAATCATACATACTTTTAGATGCTTTTGAGTATGAACTGATGATCATTGCAAATAATTAACACTGGAAGTGAAGTTCTTTCCAAAAAATAATAATAACAGGTTAAGAGGAAGCAAGCAAACAGATGAGGACCTTGATGCAATTAGTAGAAGAATCCCATTATAGGCTGTTTAAATGAGAGAGAGGAAAATACACAAGAAAGGAGCCCCTTGCTTTGATTACTTGTATTCCACAAGATGCAATGGAGCAGAAAGGCAAGATTTAGGACGTCAAGCTTAACCTGGGTGAGTGATAGGGAAACAAAATGTGTAGGGCCAGAGAAGCCAGTGTGGGGTAGCACACCGGGACTGGAGATAGGCACCTGAGGATGATCTGAACCTGGCAGTGATTCATTTCCCAACATGGCAACTTTGAGGTGACAATGGGATGCCAGATGATGTGGTTTAAGGCAAAATGGAAGAAAGAGCTGAAACAAACTCTGAATCCAATGGCAGAAATAGGAACTTAGATATCATCTCCATCGAGGTGCCAATTGAGTGCTAAGTGTGGACAAGATTGTCTAAATGTAGGACAAAGGAATGACCGTAGAGGATGGTTAAGACAGCTTTGTTCTTCTCCTATCTTATCTGTGCCATATGTTTGGTTTGAGATTGTGCTTAACACGATGAGGCTCTTTTCAATGTTAAGAAGAGAATTTGTTACTAGTAAGAGTATTCGAGTGATACACCTCACTCAACACTTGGCTAGAAGAAACTTAACCCATCTTAACGTCTGAAATTTTATTTTCCAGGTTTAAATTGTACCCTTATGTGCAGTTGTCCTCTGCTGTTCCCTTCCTATTTGATGGCAATGAGTCTTGTATTACAGTGGTTCTTTTGTGTGGAATGAGTTTTGAAGTTTTATTTAAAAAGAATGAGACAGATGGATATGTTTCATTTGTTGGTAAGCTTGTTTAAATGATTGTTTTTTCTTTATGTATTATTTGTTTGATCAACCAGTTATTTTGTATGGGTTTTTTTCCCTCAAGTTGTATTGTAGGGCACTGATTTTCAAACTTGAGCACAGTAAAGAATTCCCTAGAGAATTCTCTGTGCTAAGACATTGATATACTTGTTTGTGTTTTGAGATTCTGACTCAGTAGGTTTGGGGTGGGGCCCGAGGCATATTTCTCATGTCCTCCGAAGTGATGCTGATGCTGCTGGTCTGCACACTGGGGCATGAATAATTCTGTTCTGGGAAACATTAGGTGGAAGCCATTTGCATTTTCATGGAGCCTCTGTAAACAAAGAAAGATGTGTCCAACTGCATCACCAAAGACTCTTGGAGAGTTATGGGTGATGGCTCCTTCTGGTTATTGTCATGTACTATTTAACCATTTATCCAGATTTTAATTTGGTTATATTTAAATAATTGAAATTGTTTTTTGTGGCTTTATGCTTCTTGACATCAGTGTCTTCAGACTTTCACGATATAGTTAGAAAGAGATTTCAAGAGGAGCACAGTGAGTTGTACCCAGGATCTTGGCAAAAAATAAAAATTAATTTGCTTTCTGAAACTTAGAAATAACTGACTTTATCAGTATATGCCGGCAAACAGTATTTTCCAGAAGCATATGAATATCTAGTTTAATCAGTGATTTGCCAAGCTATCTAAGGAAAGAGTATATCAGATGTGGGTCCAAGGGAAAGGAACTTTGAATGCTGAAAGTCAAACATTCTTGCCAATAGAAGAGGGGTAACTGCTGTGTGATGAGGGTGCTTCGTCATGTCTCAGCCTGGTCTGGGGGTAACAATTCCTTTTGTCTATTTGCATGTTTTATTTTTTAATTGCATTTTATCAGCAAGCTGCCTATGTTTTGATTTCTCCAAAATGTGAACAACTGAGGATAAGGCTCTCTGTTGTCTTTTGATAAATTGGCCACCTTGTTTACACATCAGTATCATGTGAATTGACTTAGGTTGAGTCTGTCTCCAGGATTCTGCTCAGCTCACCATGTGCTGAGTAAGTCCAGCTCATGAATCTGCAGAGTTAGGGAAATGACACAGACCACCGAGACAGCCAACACCCATGCCTGAATGGAGACTCATCTGTTTTTCTGAGAACTTTACCTACTGTTCGCTTGTTTACACACTAGAAAACAGAACTAGAAAATTTTATAAAACTGAAGGGAATTTAGAAATCATCGGGGCCAGAACTTTCACTGTGAAGTTGAGCCATACCCTTCCATTGGAATCTGACTATCTCTTGAACCTGGCAATTGACATGACTCAAAAGGCTAAGTTCACTGTTCAGAAATATTCCACAGCCTGGTGGGGGTTTTTCTACTTTGTGATATCTTCCTCTGAAGTGTGGTGCTTGACCCTGGCTTCAGATGCTAATGCCAGAGTGAGAATCCATCAAACCGTAACCCCTAGGCCCCTTCTTTGGTTTAATTTAAGAAGTCCATATCTGCGTTATAAAACTTGTCTGTTTTGCTTAACTTTAAAAATGAACTTCTCTTTCATTGAATTTCTCTTTTTAACCTTTTAGCACGGGGTGACAATTCTTGATAAAAACCTCAAAGAATAAATCCTGTTGACATGAACATATTCTTAACATATCAGAGGGAAAATGTGCATCGGAACACCAAATGAGGTTGAATGGATTTCGGACTTATTGTCCTAGGACCATACATTTGAAAACATGCGTTCAAATACTCATTAATTTATAAAGGGAAATACAAAACCTTTTTCAAATAAAGAACTCTTAATATTTATTTGTTTTTATGTATTATCTGTTATAATGGGAAAAAGCAATCGTAAAATTTTGACCCTAATCATTTCCTATTATTTTGGGTTTCACATTTTCTATTCTAAAAGAGTTGGCTGCCAGGATGAGGGATAATACATGCAGCTTACCTGATATATGGTCCTTGGAACCTACCTGAGTATTGGTAGTTATTCTTCAGAAGAATATTTAGAATGGATGGCAAGACTAAGCGAAGATGGATTTAAACACATTCTGAGAATATATCTGGATTCTCTACTTTTTAGCCCTTCCTCTGCCTTCTTCATCTTGTTCACAGTGGGATCCACTGAGATCGCTGTCCTGCAGACAAAGACCCGTCCCAATTGTGACTCATGTAAACAGGCTATTACAGCTCGAACCTTACTGCCTCAAAGATCCCAGAAATAAGTCACCCACCCAACTATATGTGGTAGAGTCATCACAGGTGCTGGTGGTGCCCATCACTGCCCACAAGGCCACCTCTAGGTATCCATGTTGCTCTTTGGTTTTGTGGAATATACTTCTCTCTTAACCCTTGCTCACTATCTAGTCAGTTCCTCCATCGGATATACCGTCTTCCTAGTGTTCTATGCTATTTTATGGTGAAGCCCTGGAGCCTAGTAATGGTCATATCTACCTTCTTCCTTCTAACTGAAGTCTAATCTACTGCTACACCCCGGTGACCTGAGCACTACCCTGCTCCACTCCCCAAATACCCACATATAGCTCTTCACTGACTGGGCTTTTTGGCCTTGCCACCACATTAGTGTACAGCCTCAGTGACTGCTTCTTGAACCATTATCTAAGTCTGACCTTTAGAAACTGCCCTTACTACCAACCACATGTATGGCCCCGGCCCAACTCTATGACCTCATCTCCTACCATGCTCTTCCTTACCCTCTCACATTCCAGCTGCAATGGGCTTCTTTTTGTTGTTCTGACATGTCAGGATCTTGGCAAGAGCTGTTTCCTTTGCCTTGATTCCCCTCCTCACACTGCTCAGTGTTAGCATAAATAGTTTCTTCTGGTCTTTCAAACCCCAGTTTAAATGCTTTTGCTGAGCACCCCCTTTAAAAGCAGTCCCCAGTCAAGCTCCGTTGCTGACTATATTTCAACCGTCTGTAATGCACGCAGCTCTTATTATTACTGGATTTTTTTCTTGTATTTTCTTATTTTCTTACTAAATGCCTTCCCCTTTGAATATAACCCTACAAGAACAGAGATCTGGTCTCATTCATTGCTGTAACCCAAGAGCCTAAAACAATGGTTGGCACATTGTAGGTGGTCAATAAGGATTTGTTAAGTACCCAGCTACCCCTCAGGTTTATTTTTGTATCTGCCAAGATCATGCTTTCTTTGTCTTTGGCTGCAATAGTGAACCTAGTTACCTCAGATACACTAGCCAGATTCACCCGCCTCTGTTAGCTAAGAAGACATCCATAATGGTGAGCCATGCCTGCCAGAGCCTTGGAATCCTCCTAGTGTTTTAGGAGACACCACCGGTTTACCTGGACATAAAATTGAAATGGGATGAATGGAATGTTTGTTTTTATCTGTAAAGGTGTTTCTGAATTTCCATCCTACTGGGGTTGGATTGATGGGAGCTGCCATGAATTATCCACATTCTCTTTTCAAATAAAGTAGTTTTTCAGAAGATTGTTTAGGAAAATTTTGCTCTTCATTTTAAAAACACTCGAAGGGAGTTACCAAAACAGTGGTAGTGTAGATCCAGAGTCCGGAGCCTACTAAAGCCCAGCAGTCAGAGCAGTCAGAATGGTATGAACCTCCGTGGACCAGGGAGTGTTCTTCAGTTGTTCTAAAAGCACGTGAAAAAGCAGTGGAACATACCCATGTGGGCACATTTGCGTGCCCACGTGTTGACACATTTTTTTCTTTCTTTTCTCTTAGGCTTTTACAAAAATTCTGTTTTAAAATTTGCAGGGTATGGACATCTCATTTCACTAGTCCATCGTCCATTCTCCCTTGTTTTCACAAATGCAGTCCAGTTTCCTTATTGGGAGTTCAACTTGTTATCAAAGGGCAAGGAGCAGGGAAAGAACATAGATTCTTAACCCAAGCTCAGAAAAGCAAGTGTTCTTTCTTAAGAAGATATATCTTGATTTATTCATGTTAACTTTAGCATTGAAGAGATACTGTCTATTAACTCCCTCAGCGTAGATTCCCACAGCTTCTCTGACTCCGATCACACACCTGCTTCTTCAGATTTGCCTTTGCTGTAGTTGGTTAGACTTTTTTGCTTTGGTTAATAAGAGTCAATTACTGTTATTTGCAATCACGAAACCCTAACACATACAAAGTATTTAATAAATGTTGGATAATAATAAGATGAAAGTTATTTTAGTATTATGAAGAAATACAGTAGAACCTTGAATTTTCCCCTTCCTTCATTCTCTATTTCAGCCATAACCAGACCTGGGTGATGTGCGTGTTTACATAAGGAGGAAGCAGTGGTTACTTCCAAACAATGTAGACTTCCTTCCCAGAGGGTCCCCTTCACTTGATCAAATTGAGGGTCCATATCCTTGGCTTTGCTTATGATGTATTGTTTGGAACCTTCCTCAGGTCTTCCTGCCCCATCTCCATCTTCCATGTCCTGCTACTATCTTATCTGCTATAATTTTATCTTCAGAGATTAAAAACGAATCCTTTTCTCTTGTTCTGTCATTATGTCCACTGTCCCATTGAGTTTTACTCATTTTGTAGCTGCTACAGTGCATTGCGAGGTTATTGTGTCTTTGTGCGAGACAGAAAGCCACATTTTAATTTAATCTGTTAATGTAAAAAACACACATTTAAGAAGAAACTCAGTATTCTAAAAAATATATTTTCTGCTGCATTTGCCAATCTTGTTTAAAATAGCTATGACTTCTGCCACTATTTCCATTTCATTCATCTAACTCAGGTAGCCTTAAACACCCTCTCCTCTTTATCTTTCTTCCACTCTTCTTACCAAATGTCTCCACCTATATTAGTTTCCATTCCACAACATATCAGAGAGCTAACCAATGCATCATGGTTTATCTAAACAAATCATATTGGAGAATTGGAAGAAGGTTGAACTCTCTGCTGTACAAATGTTTTGCATTGCTTATAAGCAATTATATGTGTATGTGAGTCCTATTTTGAGGAATTCATTTATAGTTGGGGCTATAGTAAGTAGGCATATGATTCTCCATTTATACAATGGCCCCTACTCCCTTCCCATGCTTATCTGCCTAGAAGTGGTGGTTTTTATTGGGAGAGGGGATTTTCTGTAGGGCAGGATTTTGTTGGGAACCAGCAGGGAGACCCAGGACGATTTAGGTGACTCATCGCAGTGCACTGCTTGTGTTTTCTTGGGATGTTTGTTGCTCAGTGTAGAGTTGAAGCCTGAGCAGAACAGATGGGAAAGCCCGTATACAGTTCTAAACAGGTAGATGTTGGCTGCTCTTGGTGGTGGGACTTCAAAAGAAAAGAAGGGGAACATGCCCTCTCTGGGGCAGATGTCCATTACAGTAATCTCAGCACAGTTTCATTCTGCCAGTGTAGAGAATAAAAGCCTTTGTAAATTAATTGCTTGTCTATGATTTGAGGGGGTACAGAATAAGAGTATAAATAAATTACTGGTTGATGGACAATTTTGTTATTCATATAAGACGTTTAATATTACATATAATGCATGTTGTTAAAAGAATAAATATTAGGAAATGAATAAATCATTAAGTGAATAAATATGTCAATTTTATGACTCAAAAAATTATAACTTGCCTTTTTGCCTTAGAGTTAAATTTACTGAAAATAAGCCAGATTCCTTGCTGCTTAAAAAATATAAGCCTATATATAGTAATTTGTGTAATAGCATTTTTTGTAAACCTGTAAAGTGGTATAAACCTTTTTAAAGTGGCTGTGGGATGGTGTGTTCTGGCAACTGAGATGAATATTTAAAACTGATAAAGGTTGAGTTTAACTCATCATCGAGTTCTAGCTTGCCATAGATATTTGGAAAAGTGTTTGAATTCATGGTGCTTTTAGATCATCTGTGAGTTAAGGGAAAATTTTATTCTTCAAATATTTATTTAGCACTTGCCTCGTATGAGGCACTCTGCTAGGTTGGAAGCATTGGCTTATTGGAAGAGACAGAGTTATTTTCATGTTGCATTTTCAGAGTCTATCATAGTGTATAGGATGTAGAAAGTACTCAGTCAACACTGGGTGAATAAGGTGGATAAATTACTAAATAAGAATCAGTATATAATTTAAGAAGGAATTTAAAACAGTAGTATGCATGCCTAGTATGTGATATTAAATATGTTTAGTCCTAAAGCAGATAGAGAAACCTGCCAGGGTCAGAGTTTAATGATAATGTCAGTGCAGAATCACTGGTGAAAATTTCATGGAAGAGATGTTGTTTGACATGTAATCTGGAGATTGTGTAGAATTTTGTAGCAGTGTCTGAAGGGATGGTCTGACCAAAAATCTGGAGATGGAAAGTGTACACTTTAGAGGTGTAGAGCATAGTGATTGAAAATAGGGAGAAAAATCTGGAAAAGAAAGTTTGGTGAGAAATCAGGACAATCTCGAATGTCATGGTGGGGATGCTATATCTTTTCATTAAGATCATGAACTCTAACTTTTTTCAGTGTGGGATGTTATTAATCAGATAACAGTTTTGAACACTTATGCTAGTATCGATTAGGATGGGGAGGCTAAAGACAGAACTTGGAAGCAAGAGGTAAGGTTAGAAACTGTGGAAATAACCCAGGTAAGAGATCACGAACTTCTGGCTGTGGAAAGTCCCTTTGAAAGTGAAGAAGAATTGTAGAGGGAACATTTGTAGATGTTGGGCAGTAGTCTGATTACTCTCAGTGAGAGAGAAAGAAGTTTCAAAGGTGAGTCAAATGCTTCATCCTGGAACGACACTAAAGATGGAACATTGTCTCCTGTGAGATGAAGTATAGGGTGAAAGAACCAAATGTGAGGACAAACAATGAGTTAAGTTTTGGATATGCAAATTTGGAAGTGTTTGTTTTCTTTTGAGCCTAGAAAATGGTAGAAATTTATACTGAGGGTTATAATAAAGATCTGGAATGAAAAATCAGATTTAATCATATTAAGAATAACAATAATAACAATAACAATAATAGCAATAACTAACACTTTGGGAATGTTTGTATTTTACTGACTCCTTCAATTGCTGCAATAACCTATGAGGTAGGTGCTACAGTTGTCATCATTTTACTGATATTTAGAAGTAATCAGCATAGCTGTTAGAACAAACAAGATTAAAATGGAAATTGTAGAAATAGAGAAAAAATGCAGGACACAGTCCTGTAGAGTGTTAAGGAGCCAGTCAATGAAAGCACGAGAATTAGAGAAATAGAAGAAAAAGAAATGAGTATTATGCTAGCAAAGAGAATATGAAGTATCATAACAAGAGAGGTATTTGGTGATTTCACATAGTGGAAAAGGTTTAAGATATTTGAGCATAGTTGTGGTCTTAGTCGAAGGACAAGGCGGCGGTGAAGGGCTGGAGATGCGGGGCGATGGGTCAGATGCCTTTGAGCGCGTACCCTGTACTGAGGGCGAGAGTAGCAGATAGTGATAGATTAGGGGCACAGATGGGAAAATTGGCCTTAGAAAACTTAAGCTGTAATCACTTTTTTTTTTCTCCAAGAAGGGAGGGAAGAAGGGTTGGCTGAGGACAAAGATAAATTTTATGTCAGGATGAAGTAGAAATAGATCATGTCTGAAAACTTTAAGCTTAATAAAGTAGGTCATCTTCTGAGAGAGAGCTGGGGGCCTGGGAGAGGTCATATCTAGGGAGGCAGAGATAACATTTTCTTCCTAGTAGAGCTTCATGCTTTATAGTTTCAACAATTAAGGGATTTAAAATAGAGGAAACGATTACTAAATGCACAGCGAATGCATGTAGTAGAATTGGGTCCTTTCTACTAAAATTCTGAAATACTTTGAATCCAAGATTTTGAGCTTTTTGAAAAATAAAGTCTTGATTTTTAGTGAAATTCCACAACCATGGTTAAGAATGAGAGGCCTGCGGACCATATTTGTGTGTGAGCATGTCAATACTAAGCTGTATTTGTGTATTTGTGGGAAGATTTCTTTTTTCTTCCTGAGAAACATGAAACAAAGGAAAGTCACAGAAGTTATCTCCTCCATCCTCTCCTTCCCTCCTCGTTATCTGGCAAAAGCTGGAGGGGAAAATCATTCAAAATGAACCTTTGGAGTAAACTGATGTGATAAAAATTTACTGTCAGGTGGCTCTTCGGGGAGCAGCAGTTGGCATATTTGTTTACTTTTATGGCTGTGATGGTCATTTGTTAGTCTATTTTTATTACACAGATTAAGAAGTATTTTATCTCCACTGAGCTTGTCTGTTATTAAACAAGAGTGAAGGAAAGCAAGGCAAAGCAAAACAAAACATAAAACCTTTTAGTTTGCACCTTACAACTCCCAGTGAGTCCAAATCTATGTCCAATGTTATATATCAGCACTGCCACTGGGTTATCACTCCTGAGTGCTGCCTTTTCTGTGGTCAAGCCATAAGCATTTCTTTTCCATTCACATCCCTGATTCTGTAGGTTAATGGTGATGCTGAGCATGGTACTGGCTGATAAACAGAGCTAATAAGCAAAGCTCAAACATTATCTTTTATGTGCAAACAGAGTTGAGGTGCATTTGGTAGGGTCTCTTTTTATCTCCAGAGAGCTCTGGCAGGACAGTATTACTCTCTAGTTCTCTAATATGGTTCTTCTGTTAATTGAAATTGAGATGTCTGATCAGTCTAGGTTTGGAAGAATCTAATAAGTTTCCATAGACTTCTTTGTACTTCATAGCCGGGCCTCAAGGAAGGAAGGCCACAGGTAGAACAGGTGAGGTGTATGTGATGGGCACTGCCTGCCAGACTGATTGAGGAATAAATACTTAAGATTCTAAATGTGTGTCTCCTGTTATGATATATAAACCCCCAAAGGAAGATGGTATTGTTACAGGAAATATATGAAGCCACAGAATAAATATGGTATATGATCCTAGGGTACCCATTTTATTGAGGTATTTGGGGAAAGTTTGAGATTTTCTCTTGTAGGCAACTGGAAGCCACTACAGAGTAACAAGCATGGAGAAAATATAATGAAATTTACATTTAGGAAGATATGCTTGATTGTGGCATACATACTTGGCTAGCAGAAGGTTAGAATAGGAAAATGAGGGGGCTTGAATTGGATCAGAAATTCCTAAAGTGTACTTCCCGATACACTTGTGCTGTGAGGAGCACATTAAAAGAAAAGACTCTCTCAACATGTCAGTTTGGGAAAAGCTGCATAGTTCATCTACTTCATGGAGAACCCAGTGTCCATTGGGTGTATATGAAAGGCTTTCAGAAGATCTGAAGGTAAAAAACCTGTTTAAATTGGGCAAACCTGACATATCCCAAGTTTTGTGACCACATAGTCTGTGCAGAATATCACCTCCAGTGTTATACTCAAAATTATAAGACAATTATTAGGTAGTTACTATCTAAAACAAGCAGTTATTGTTTCTCCAGCATTTTATTTCTTAGATTAAACATTAGATAAAGTAATTAACTTCTACTGAGAGGCCATGTTTTTTTTGAGGACTATATGCTCTGTTTTTAAAACTTGAACTGCTCTCAACTTGGCATGACGTTCATTTCCATAGAAACAGAAGAGAATCAAGAAGGACCAAGGAGAAGGCAAAGTAATATTTCAGGACTAGAGTTCACCCTCTGTTATAAATTCACTAGTGGAATGGTGGTGGCCGCAGTAAGTGACCACACATTTAAGTCACCAGTTTGTTTTTATTGTTTCTGTTTTCTTTCTGTCTCTTTGTCTGCATTTATGCCCGTGTGTCTATTCTCTTTCCCTATATATCTGCAAGACTCTGTCTATTACTCTTCCTTAATCTCCGTTACTCTACCCCTACCTCTCCTTTTTTTCCCTTCCCTCTCTTTTAATTTTCTCCCCCCCCAGTCTATCTATGAACACAGAGTTCAATTCCCGTAAATTAAATGTGCATGTGCCATGACTCCCTTTATTGACCTTTTGCCGAACTGCTTTTCCCGGGAAACCGTAGACACTTTATATAATCCCAAGATCCTTTCCTTGCCTTTGATCTGCACACTCCTTTCTCTTGGGCCCTGTGGATTCAGTTCTGCTTTCCCCCAACATCACTACTCCCACAATGTTTTTCTCATCTACCCCATCAGTTCAGGACAGAGGCATGAGAAGGAGGAGGGCCTGCTCTTACACAACCCCCTTAGCAAGTCATTTCTGCATTTCTCAGTGCCGACCTGGAAGGCATTTTCTTATCATCTGTGGATCACATAATTAATTACTTTTTTGAAGGAATGTTCACATTTCTTATCTTGCTTGTTATGCACGTCATTTTTCAAACTTTGGAATGATGAACTGGCATTTCAAGTAAGGGTGGTCCCACAAATCAAACTCAGTGTGACTTTGGTTTCATTTCTTTGTTGAAACATCTGGTCTTGTTTAGTGCACGGCAAGAAAGAGGTGGGAAACATGCGAAAACCCTCATTGCCCTGTCTTTATCTGCCATTATGTCGTGAAACTTATTGCCTCCAGTAGAGAAATGAAGTTAAGTCTGCAATAGCTACATTTTCCAAGACTCATTTTCATATCCATGGACATGAAAGCTATTTATATGACCAGCTTTTCTAAATTCCAGACTGGGATTCCTGTCTTGAGCAAGGAAGGTTGAGATGCAGGTCACTGGTGTCTGTGGTGACAGAATTTCCTTGCACGCTGTCACGTTAAATGCCATGACATTAGTAAGGGTGCTGTGAACCACCACTGCCCCTCAGATTCACCAACCACAAAGGAGGACTTCTTCCTCTCAGGAATCCTAAAACTTCCTCCTAGGGATAATGTTCTACAGCTTACAGGTGGCAAAACTTTGTTAAAACAGCACAATGACCACAGAAAAGACAGCTTTCACCTTCAATGTGGCAGTGTGCACCAAGCAGGTGATGGCACATAGACGCACAGAATGTTTATAATTCTGATGTCTTTTGTAGAGATTCTCTCTTGAATGACAGCCTCCAGTCTTGGCTCTCTTCCCACCCAGGGTCTATTTGTTGACAGCTCTTGGCAAAAACAATCCTAGATGACTACAGAGTAGTCATGTGAAAATCTCCTTGCTTCTACTTTTCATCATCTTCTTCCTGCCTGGTCTTGGGTAGATGCTCTTCCTTTGGTTCCGTATGTGGTGATGATGCCATGGTGGTGGTCTTGAGGTCATGGTAGTGATAGAAGCAGTCATAGTGACAATAGCTAGCATTATATATGCCACCTACTTCATGCCAGGCTGCAATCTAGGTATTTTATATATTAACTTGGTCCTCTTAGTTAACTTATGGTAAAGATTCATGGTGCTGTCTCCCATAAATTTGGATCTAGTGTAATTGGCAGTTGTCTTCAGGGCCCTTGGAACTCTCAGCCAGCTAGCTAACTCTGGTCATTTCGTTAATCACACAATAATCTCTTCTCCTATTTTATGGGATTGAATATTTAGGTTCTGTTTCAAAATATGACATGGGCTTACTATCCTACTAGTGTCCTCATTTTACAAAGGAACAGATTGAGGTACAGAGTGTTTAAATAGATTTTCCAAGATCACAAAGCTAGAAGGCAAGAGACATTAACTTAGCACAGCCCCAGAGTCCATGACTTCTACTACTACTGTATAGTCTGAGGTTTATAAGATAAAGTTGCTACTTTAGACTCAGAAGACCATGGTCCTGATTCAGGTTTAGTTACAGATGCTGTTACCCGCCAGATGCATTGGGGTGGAGGGAACCAGGCACGCTGTGCATAAAGCCTTCTGGGGAGCTGGCTTGTCAAGGGGCATCAAATTTGAATTCAATTTTTATCTGAAAATGAGTTATGAACTGGAGGAATTATTTTAAAAGCTAACCTCTTGTATCAAACATGAGTGATGTCCTGTATTGTATTTTTTTCTCACATAGAGTTGTTATTTCCTAAAGTGCCACAAAAAGCCACGTGCTTCTGCATGGTAAAATGATTCTAGTAGCTGGCATGTGAGATCAGTAAGAAATATGCCAAAGGAATATTGGGTTTTCTATCTGGATTTCACTTTGGGGAATCTGGGGTTGGGAAAAATTCTAAATGCCTGCAGTCAGAAATACGGAGCTTGAATGTATGTAATCTGAAGCTTTTAGGCCTAGGAGCATGGCCATCTCTGGTCTAATCACAGCCCTGGCTAAAACTTGAAATTTAACCCCAAAATAAAACATATAAATTAAATTCTGTTGACACCATTGAAAAGCAATATGATGACATTTATCAGTAACTTGAAAGATTCATCAACTTTCATGTCATTGTCTTATACTTAGAGAAGTAGGAGAGTTTAACATTTAGAGATTTTTTCATTGTTCTATCTATGTATCTATCTATCTATCTATCTAAAGGACAATATTTTAGTTAAAAAGAAAACAGAGATATATGAAGTATCAAAATGCTCCTTATTCCAATTCCACTACCCAAAGTTCTGTCACTTTTTTCCAGCATTATTGAGACATAATTGACAAAAGTACTTATAATGTACAACATGATGTTTTTATATACATATACATTGTAAAGTGATTATCACAAACAAGAAATTTAACGTATCCACCCCTTCACATAGTTATAATTTTTTGAGTGTTTGGTAAGAATATTTAAGATCTATTCTCATAGAATATTTTAAGTATACAATACACTATTGTTATAGTCATCATGCTGTACATAAGATGTACAGAAGTTATTCACCTTGCATAGTTAAAACTTTATAGATTTTGACCAACATTTTTTTCTTTCCTTTACCCTCAAGCTCCTAAAACCACCATTCATTCTACTCTCTGCTTCCAGATTCAACATTTCTGGATTCCACATATAAGTGAATTCATGCAGTATTTGTTTTTCTGTGCCTGACTTTTTTCACTTAGCATAGTGTCCTCTAGGTTCACCCACATCATTACAAATGACAGGATTTCCTTCTTCTTTAAGTCTGAATAATATTTCACTGTGTGTGTGTACATACATATATCTGACAATGTCTTTCTTCATCTGTCAATGGACACTTAAGGCTGTTTCTGTGTCTTGGCTATTGTGAATAGTGCTGCAGTGAACATGGAAGTATCATCAAGATACTGAATTTATTTTTATATCCAGTTCCAGAAATGGGATTGCTGAATCATACTGTACTTCTATTTTTTTTTTGAGGAATCTCCATAGTGTTTTTCATAGTGGCTGTACCAATTTGCATTCCCTCCAATAGTGCACAAGCGTTCCTTTTTCAGCATCCTTGCCATCACTTTTTTCTCTTTTTCTTTTTTTTACTGTGTCTCATTTTTTTATTTTTAAATAATTTTATTTAGTTATTTTTCAAGTACAGTTTTTTGTCTATTTCTCCCATCCCAGCCCCCCCCACCCCGTGCTCCCCACCTCCCTCCCATTTCCATCCCCCTTAGTTCTCGTCCCTGCGTCCTTCATATTTGTCCCTCCAAATCCTTCCCCTTTTCCCCCCTTAAATTCCCTTCCTTCTCCCTGTTGGTCACTGTCCCCTTGTTCTCTATTTCAGTGTCTTTGTTTTTATTCTGCTTGCTTGTTTGTTTTGTTGTTTAGCTTCCTGTTAAAGGTCAGATCATACGGTATTTGGCATATTTCACAGACATAGAACAAACAGTTCAAAAATTTATATGGAACCATAAATGACCTCGAATAGCAGGTGCACTTTTGAGAAAGAAGAACAAAGTAGGAGGGATCACAATACCTGATACCAAACTGTATTACAAGGCCACTGTAATCAAAACAGCCTGGTACTGGCATAAAAACAGGCATATAGACCAATGGAACAGAACAGAGAGCCCAGAAATCAACCCAACTCTCTACAGTCAATTAATATTCGACAAAGGGGGCAGTAACATAAAATGGAGTAAAGATAGCCTCTTCAACAAATGGTGTTGGGAGAACTGGATAGCTACGTGCAAAAAAGTGAAACTTGAGCACCAACTTACACCATACACCAAAATAAATTCAAGGTGGATAAAAGACTTAAATATAAGCCATGACACCATTAAAGTCTCTTTTCTTTTCAGTAACAGCCATCATCAAATATAAGGTGATATCTCACTGATTGGCATTTATCTGATGATTATTAATTGATTTCATTACCTATTGTTTGCTCATTTATATATCTTTTTAAAGAAATGTCTATTCATATCTGTTGCCTATTTTTAAATCAACTTATTAGTTTTATTGCTATTGAGTGGTTTGAGTTCCTTATATATACTGAATATTAACCCCTTATTTTACATATTGTTTGGAAAGTTTTCTTCCATTCTGTAGGCTGTTGATTTCTTTTCTTTGCTGAAACTTTTTTAGTGGGATGCAATCCTATATTTTTATTTTTCTTCTGTTACCTGTGCTTTTGGGATTATATCCAAAAATCACTGTTCACACCAAGGTCAAGCAACTTTCCCTTTATATTTTCTTGTAGTAGCTTGACCATTTTCAGGTCTTAAGTTTTTAATCCACTTTGAGAATATTTGAATATATGTTGTGTAGTAAGGATCCAATTTCATTCTTATGCATGTGGAAATCTACTTTTCCCAGTGTCAGTTTATTTAAAGAGGCAGTCCTTTTTTCATTATTTTGGCAACTTTGTTGAAGAAAAATTCACTGTGAATGAGTAAATTTATTTCTGGCCTCTTGATTCTGTTCCATTGGTTTATAGGTCTATTTTTATGTCAAAGGCATACTTTTTGGATTGTTATACCCTTTTAATATATTTTAAATTCAAGTGTTATAATGCCTCCAGCTTTGTTCTTTTGGCTGAAAACTGCTTTGTCCATTCTGGGTTGTTCGTGGTCAGTTGCTCTTAACAGGATGGCATATCCTTCTAAACCTCATTCTCATTATATTTATTTCTCCTTTTCTCATACACACTTGTGCATACATACACTCATAAACACATGCACATTTAGTTATATACATATACAGAAATACAATTTTTTAAATGTGGTAAGAATATAGATACTGCTCAATAACTTACCTCTTTGGTTTGCAGGCTGGCGCTCAATTCACTGAGCTACACCAGCAAGGGGTTCAATAACTTACTTCTTTTTTTTTAAATTAATTTTATTTAGTTATTTTTCAAGTACAGTTTTTTGTCTATTTTTCCCATCCCAGCCTCCCCCGCCCCTTGCTCCCCACCTCCCTCCCATTTCCACCCCCCCTTAGTTCTCGTCCCTGTGTCCTTCCTATTTGTTGCTCCCAATCCCTCCCCCTTTTTCCCCTTAACTTCCCTTCCTTCTCCCCTCTGGTCACTATCCCCTTGTTCTCTATTTCAGTGTCTTTGTTTTTTTTTTCTGCTTGCTTGTTTGTTTTGTTGTTTAGCTTCCTATTAAAGGTGAGATCATATGGTATTTGTCTTTCAGCACCTGGCCTATTTCACTCAGCATAAGGAATGTAAAGGAAAGAATAAACAAATGGGATCTCATCAAAATAAAAAGCTTCTGCGTGGCTAAAGAAAACAGTATTAAATTAGCAAGACAACCAACTGTATGGGAAAACATAGATACCTCAGACAAAGGTTTAATCTTCAAAATATACAATAACTTACTTCTTTAATGAAATTATCAGTATATTTTTTCATGAGACCATGTAGATCTACATAATTCTTTTCTCAACTTTATAGTGGATTAGAATCTTGATGTTCTATTAGGCATTAAATTTAGGGAACACTAAGAATGGTTCCAATTTCAATGATAAAGGCATGCTAAAGTAACACACTGGTGACTGTATTTTGCTGCATGTGTAGAAGCATGCCCATGATATCAAATCTTAGAAGTAGAATTGCTGAGTCAAAAGGTCATTTAAATTTTTATAAACTCTTCTACTTTGCTGTCATGGATAAATCATCAGTTTACTTTCCACAATGTGTGACTGTACTTTAGGTTTAGTTTTTATGTTCTTTTTTCTAAATTTCTGACATGAATGCTATCTTTCATTTTATTATAAATTTATTTTAGGCTGTAATATTTGTTGAGTGCTCTGTGGACTACATCTCAGGTTTTGATATATACTACCAGCAATGATATTCAGAAGGATTAAGAACTGGGAACAACCTATCAAAAAAGGTGCCATAGCCACTGAACAACTGGTATGGCCATACTGGTGTGAATCAACAGGATACCAGATAGATGTGACTTTCATTAGGATTTACTTCCTGCAGCCCATCTTCTAACCAAAATGTACAACTTGAGGTTTTCTGACTATGTCAAATATATTTTATCCATATGCCTCGCATCAGTGACTCTGTTGGTCAAAATTCTCATCCATTAATCAAGTCTCATCTCAAAGTGATCTCTCCCTGATAAAGAAGAAGTCGTCTTCTGTGAACTACCTTTTCATTTTGTCTGAACTTGTACCAGGAATTATTATCTTCACCAGGGGTCAGCAAACTTTCCTATAAAGGACTAAATAATAGGCATTTTGGGTCTGATGGACAAAGACTCTCCATTGTACTCATCTCTGCTCTTGTAACATAAAAGCATCCAGGGAAAACACTTAAACAAATGGGTATGGCTGTGTTCTTGTAACTGCATTTACAAAAATAGTTGGCTAGACTCTGGGCCATGTTTTACTGACTCTTGTATTTTGAGCTACACTATTTAATAGTTATTGTTAACTTTTTAAATCTTCGCTTCTGCAGTAACTAATTCTTGGAAATGAGGCTAAGTTATGATGTGGCTTAAAATTTAATTCCTGTGCACTCAAGAAACATTTGTTGGATGAGTAAAAAATACTAAAACCATTGTTACTCACCTGTAGAAATGTTAGTAGTTCTAATGTGAACCATGAATATTGGAAATATTTAAATACCAAAATCAAATTTGTCCAACACTGTAGTTTAGTGTACAAGTTATACTTCTATTGCTCCCTTGTTCACGTGCCCAATTCAGTTTATTCTTTGAAATTTTCTCCTTTTTCTTGAGAATGTTTTAGAGCTAAAAGGAGTTTAGAAAACAATCAGTCCAACATGAAAAAAGTCCTAAATCAAAATGTGATAGGTCTATGCTCTTGAACACCATGACATTTATTCTTGTCTAAAAAGGTTTATGTGAGTTGCTAATTTGTTTTTGGCTTAAATAAACTAAGCTATGATATATCTGAGCAATGATATATTCAGAAAGCAAACACAACATGGTAAATGAAGTATGTTGTTTTTTCACCCTTATATTTCATTACATGTCCTGATTGGGATATTCTTTAAGAGATTTATAGTAGCACATTGAGTTTTGTTCAGTCTCCCTCTCTCTGGGTTAGGACTTTAACTGAACCTAAAAGCTTTAAATAACTTATAGTGGAAAAATCTCACTTACTCTGTTTGTAGTGTGACAGGCTCATGAATGTAAAATGAATTTGAAGCCATTCCAAGGCCACAGAGGAAAAGCACATACAAGGTATTATTAATTGGATTGAAAAGACAAGAATGAAGCAATACCTATAATATATACAACACAAAAATGAATAAAAATAAAGAAAGTAGACATTTCTTATTTTTAAATAAGAAATTATAAAATATGAAAGAGATTGTATATTTACATATTAAAGATTTGAGAAGGAATTCCCCTCCTTACTGACTATAAAAGATCAAAGAATACAGTGATGTCATATCACTTGAACTATATAGTTCACCTTTTGGAGGTAGCAGGATGATGTTTTACTCACCTTCAGTTTTCCTTCTTACAAGACTACACTTGTTTTTCTTCTCACAAGATCCACTCATGGAAAGAACAGCTTGTCTTATTACCCTCCAGTGGAAATGAGTTATGAGCCTTTTATCTGCAGTTTACAGGGCAGCTTTAACCTCTTTATAGTTGAATTTCAATGATGAATGCAGTATCTTATTTCATCTTAGTTAATTTTTTTCAAGAATTCCTTTCCTGTTCTGATTTGTAGGTACATAGAAGATAATAATGGGAAAGCTCAAATTACCCCACTTGGGATCCTGTTAAACACTTTTCTATTGTCCTGCAAGTCTTCAGTATTAATTTCCTGTTTTTGCTTCTGCTTATGTGAATCCAACTAGAAAAACCAGGCATTTGTGACATTCATAACAATTACTCTGTTTCAAAGGAAAGCTTGCCTTTTATGTAATACTCATCATAAAATAATCCCTCATGTCTTAATTTGGCTAACTTTTTTTTTTATTTACAAAATGGGCTATAGGGAATCTCGTAAACTAATATAGAGACTGAGGTCACATGGGCATCAGTTGTATGCTGAAATGATGATTTATAAAGATGCAGAAGGCTCTAACTTAGGTGTCATAAGCAAGAGTAATGGGGGAGGGACGCACACTGTATAAGAAAGCTGGATGGCCTTATGTGTCACCTGGCCAATATCTTGCATTTTAAAAAAATCCTTAAAAATATAGTATAAAGTCCTCGTTGTTTGAACTCATCAACTACAACAGCCCCTTCCCATGAAATATGTCATCCCCTAGCACTGATTAAGAGTTGGTTTTGAGTGATTACCTTCGGATGATCCCACGGACTTTGTGTTTTGCCCCAAGTCACAACCAATGTAGGTACTCATAAAATACCTCCTTGCTTGGGCACTTCATTAATTCATTCACATACTCATTATTTATTGAGTGCCAATTATAGGCCAGGTATGTACTATATGCTAGAAATACCAAGTTGAGTAAGACAATAGCTCAACCTTCCAGAGGTTTATAATAGGTAATAAATATGCAAATCAATGACGATGTTTTTATTAGTGCTATATAGTACAAGCATGAACAGAAGGCTAGGCAAATGTAAGGGCATCCAAACCAGTTTCAGATATAATAAAATACTGTGGAGGAGCCTATATTTAAACTGAATTTGAAGAACAATAGAGAATGCTAGTGAAAGAAGCAATGAAGCAGCATGGTGTCCTGTAAAAGGTCAAGGAGACGTGAAACAGCACCAGGCATTTGAGCAATGTCAAGTATTTTGGCGTGTTTGAGCAATGGGAGCTGAGGGATAGGTGGTTAGGTATGGAAGATGAGGATCAAGCCAGGGGCCACGTGCGAAAGGCCATGATGCTAAGCTGGGAAATGTGACAAGACCGCTTGGAACAAACGGGTCACTGTAGGTTAAGGGAAGAATTCGCCCTGCCCATTCCATAGCATTCCAGCATCATGCCAGCTCCAGGACATTGTTGCTCCATGCAGGCCATTTCCTTAAGTTTTAGGCTCTGCCCTTCAAAGTGAAGGCAGGCCTCTTATCCCTAGATGAAATCCATGTATTGAATGAGGAGATAATATCTTCTTCTATATCTCATTTTATTTGTATTTCCCATGTTAAGTTCTGGGGGCCTGCTCAGCCTGCCTAGTTCTTGCAAACAATTTTTCCTTGATTTATAAGTGTTTGACTGTATATAAGAAGACACCCAACCCAATTAAGAAATGGGAAAAGGACTTGAACAAACAATTCTCCAAGGAGGACATACAGAACATTCAGAGACACATGAAGAGATGCTCAATATCGTTAGCTATCAGAGAGATGCAAATTAAAACCACAATGAGATACCACTTTACACCAGTCAGGATGGCTAACACAAACAAAGCAACAAACAACAAATGTTGGAGAGGGTGTGGGGAAAAGGGGTCCTTAGTCCACTGTTGGTGGGATTGCAGACTGGTACAACCATTATGGAAAACAGTATGGAATTTTCTCAGAAAAATAAAAATCGACCTGCCTTTTGACCCAGCAATTCCACTGCTAGGATTATATCCTAAGAATCCTAAAACATCAATATTAAAGAACCTATGCACCACAATGTTCATAGCAGCACAATTTACAATAGCCAAGAGTTGGAAGCAACCCAGGTGCCCATCAGTAAATGAATGGATCAAAAAATTGTAGTACATGTACACAATGGAATTCTATGCTGCAGAGAGAAAGAAGGAGCTACTACCTTTTGCAACAACATGGATGGAACTGGAAAGCATTATGCCAGGTGCTGAAAGACAAATACCATATGATCTCACCTTTAACAGGAAGCTAAACAACAAAACAAACAAGCAAGCAGAAAAAAAAAAGCAAAGACACTGAAATAGAGAACAAGGGGACAGTGACCAGAGGGGAGAAGGAAGGGAAGTTAAGGGGAAAAAGGGGGAGGGATTTGGAGGAACAAATATGAAGGACACAGGGACGAGAACTAAGGGGGGTGGAAATGGGAGGGAGGTGGGGAGCCAGGGGCAGGGGAGGCTGGGATGAGAGAAATAGACAAAAAACTGTACTTGAAAAATAACTAAATAAAATTAATTTTAAAAAAAAGCAGCAGAGATGTCGTCAGGGGAGGTTTAGGAGGTAATGGTGCAGTCTGTTAGCCTCCTGTCTCCATTAAACCTCTTGTGCTACTATTCTGCCAGGGACATACATGGTAGAGAAAATCAGTTTTGAGAATCAGGAGACTCAGGTTTCAAACCTGGTGCCAACTCTAACACTGAGATTGCATTCAAGTCAGTTAGTTAACCTCTCTGGACTGCAGTCCCTACTATGTAAAATGAAGCAACTGATTTTATTGGTCAAGTTCTTTTTCTCTAAGTCCATGGATTTTGTTTTCTCCAATGAGACATCCAGTTGTTTCTCTAGATTACTGACAGACAGCAAAGACTTAATTTCAGTCTGCAGCTAGGCCACAGGTGACTGTGGATGGGAAGGGATGGCAGTTCTATAAAATGATAGGACTTCACATGTTCAGTGTTTCAGAATGCCTGGTTTTGGTTTTAACTCTCAAATATCAAACTTCTTGAAAACTTTCTCAAGGAATTTTATGAAAATTGTTCTCTCCGAAGGTATAAGTGGCCATTCATTTTTTTAATAAACTGAATTATCTTTCCTCTTGGAAGCATTCTATGGAATAAAAAAAAGATATTTATACTATCACAGAGAATATTTTATAAACATGCCATGCATAAGGTGGAGATACTTAATTCCTGGAAATAATCATCAAAGGGAGTTTTATTCACTTACAGAGGAATATTTTTAAGAGAAACATTTGCCAACAAGTTGCTTTTCTATTTTGTGTTAGCTACTTATTAGCAATAGCATGGCTTTGTTACTCAGGCAACTCGAAGTCATCAGAAATGCTTTGGGGTCAGGACAGTATATTTAGTTATGAATTAAAGGTTTGAATAAACAACTCTAGCTATGGTTTTGTAAATAGGCTCTTGATAGATAGTGAAATGGTAGGTAAAATGCCCTTTTACTTAATAAAGGTGGGGTAAATAGAATGTGACATACAGAAAAAAAGTAGACATTCAAGTGAGAGGGTATAGAATATGAATCATGGCTCTAATGCTCCGTATTTCTAAGACCTCCAGAAAGCCTTTGTACTTTGTCCTGCATGTTCCCAGATACCAGCATGTTTTGAGGAATGGATTGAGGTAAGACATAAAATACGTAGCCAATGCAGGTGTCACATGATTTCTAGATTTCCTGTTCCTGTATGGGGCAGGAATCTGAAGATAGAATTCCTTAGAATGTTTCCTTCATTGACAACTTGAATAGCCTCCAAATAGTCACTTTGCATTGTGTTTTATTACACCAGATACATGGTCCCCAAATTGTATTATACATTAGCCATTTTTCATTGAAATGTATGACCCTAAGAACTTCTTTAGGTACTAAAATAATCAATTTTACATTATCTAGTATATCATAAAGTCAAATGACAAGACAAATAATTTTTGTTTCCCATTTAAAAACTGATGTACCCTGTTCAATGATCTCAGAGTTAAGTTGTTAAGAAAAATATGAGAATATAATTTGGTGAACAGATCTCAAATTACCATGTTTTGTATGGCTAAATTTTATCATTTTATAGTGTTTCAATGTAATGAGATAAAAAGCAATTTGTGAGTTTTCTTACTTGTTACACTTGCTGGTGTGTATAGTTCTTTATTCCTTACAAATGACCCCAAATGGGAAATATGTCAACATGTAATTTGTTCTTCTTACAGTTGACCATGACATACTAGGGTCATCTTGACATACTTCATAAGATGAACTCCAACTGAATCTCAGCATCAGTGTTCTGGATGTTTTGTGCCTTTTAATTAGAGCTCCATTGTGGAAACAAATAATTAGTTACATGGCTATAATACACAAAAGCAATTTATACATCTATAAAGGTAAAAGCCACCAAGCTGGCTAGAGGTATTTAACTTAGGACCACAACTACTTGAGCCCAAGTCATGGGTACATTTGTCCCTGTCTTCTAACTGCTATGCCCCTTTCCTCAGCACCAAGTAACTCTAAATGGTTTTCCTTTTAAGAAGAAATACTGTGTAATAATTATTTATTGATTTTTTAAAAAACTAGATATTATAATGGATTCCAATAATGCCTTTAATGACAAGAATACCCAGGAACACATGAAAAATAATTAACAGTGATTTTGTGAGGTACTATGGCTACTGTTTTATAGATTATTCTACATGATACACCCTCTCTGAGGAGTTCTCCTTTCTTTTCTTTTTTCTTTCTTCCTTTCCATCTTGCCTGCCTCTTTTTTTTTTTTGTTTTAGTCAACCAATGTTTTAGTGCATTCTCTCCAAGAGCCAAATGAGGAACGAGGGTATGAGAAGAGTTTCCAATTGAGCAAAAATGTTTTCTGTTTCTTTGCTTTTAATTTTCCCAGAAGTTGTATTTATTTACATATAAATATATGAATTTAAATTAAGCTGTAATCACTTTGGATGCTTTAAAACTACAGTAATATTCTGGAACTTTTATCACTAATATAAGCCTCCACATGCCATCGACACAATGAAAAATTTTATTTTTCATATTTAAATAGATCTGGTGACTGTAAAGAGTGCATTTTATAAATAGAAAATCTTAGTCTTTCCTACTCCTGACTACAGTTCTCTTAAACAACCTAGTCCAGATTAAGTCTGTTGGCATGCTAATAATTTTTCCTACATTTGCTTTTTCTATGTTTCCTATGTTTTTTCCTACATTTGGCCACACTCCAGTTACTGGTCTTTCCATTTCATGAAGTATGTTATATGAAAAAAAACACCATAAGCATAAGGTTTGTAGATGGTCTTGGAGGTAATTTTCATGTGCATTAGAAGATACTTAAACACCAAACCACAGAGAGGGATTATAAATGATTGTCATAAGCTCTTTAGCTCTTTGAGATAGAGTGGCACCCCTTTGCCACTGAATGAATAGTGTGGAGAATTTGTAGGGCTGCTTAGAACTGTGGAGCAGCTCATTGTTGGAAAATTACGTTTGTGATGTTTCTTGCTAAGAGTCATTCATTTACCTAGTGATATTTAAATGCCTATGGTGTGCTAGCAACTTGTCTTGGCATCTTCATGGAGACTCTCAAATTTTAGCCTTAACCTTCAGAACCAAGAAGAAGCTGGTGCTGTTAGTGTCAAGAGCAAGTCAAGAAAGACTGAGGCTCACTCATATTTCCCGAGTAGGAAATCTCCATTTTGAAGTTACTCTTCTGATATTAAGTATCTAATGTGTATCGCTGATGATCATGATATCATACATTAATATACAAATTATTTTTCCAAAAGAAAATAAACATACTTCAGTTTATTTTTCCACACAAAGTACATATTTTTGTAATAGATATGAATAACACAATAGAATTCATGGTACATGCAGAATTATCTACTAGTACCATATGTAAAAAATGTGTACAGTAGTTTATATTATTTTTTAAATGTTTTATTTATTTTTTTTAGAAAGAGGGGGAGGGAGAGAGAAAGAGATGGAGAGAAACATCAATGCGTAGGTGGCCCTCATAGGCCCCCTACTGGGGACCTGGCCTGCAGCCCAGGCATGTGCCCCGACTGGGAATCGAACAGGAGACCCTTTGCTTCACAGTCTGGCTCTCAATCCACTGAGCCACACCATATATTATTTTGTTGATCTTTTGAGTTTTTGGACAGAGCAAAATTTGTGACTGAGCAACTGTACATTGGAAAATGCTGAAATTCTAATTTATATTATTTACACTATTTTGATCTTTACGTGACTGAAAATGTATAGTTAACTTCAGCATGTGGAGTAAAATTAACCATAGAAATAAGTAAAAGACAGAGGTTATATGTAACATGTTTATTTTCTTCATTGCCTCCCCTCTCTTCCAAAATGTAAGCCCCTACCTAGGTGGATGAGTTCCAGGTTAAATTTTTTAAATCAACTAGTTAGTATCTCTTAATATCATTCACGCTCCCTTTGCTCTCATCATTTCCCCCATGACTTCCATGTAAGCATGAAATAACTTCCATCAACTTCAGGCATGAAATAAGCTTTATAAGGCATTATGCTGTTGTAGGCATTTTTGGAAAACACTAATGAAGCTAATAAAATAACACACCCAGTCATATATTACCCTCATTCAAACAGGGTTCATACATGGGGCCTGTTTTCTTGGATGTGACCACTCTGCATGGAAATAAACACACTGCAAGATAAATCACTATCTTTAACAATACCTAGAGATTCTTTAAAATTTTGTTTTTATTTTAACTCTGGACTTTATTAAGAGGACAAAGAAGCTCACCAGAGTGAGCATAACGTAGATTTTTCCGTACGATGAACTTAAACGCACTTCTACAAAGCAAGTCATGAACACTGACTTCAAGCTTCCATTTTCCTCTGGAGGAACCCAGCTGGAACCTTCAGTCACTGTGGCTGAGCAGAGAGGCACCATGTTTTGGTCCGGTGTGGGTTCTCTCCTTCTTCCATCCCTCCTTTGTTCCTTTCAATTTGCACTGCTCTTGTGAATGAACTTCTTGGGGTTAAGGCCTCATAACTATTTATAGATTATACACAGTTTTGACTAATATGATTAACATTTACTCCAGAAGCCAGGTATTTATATGTAGTTAGTTCTTTTTCTTCTTTTTTAAACTTCATTTAATATAAAGTACATGAATATTTACTTTCAATATTATCAATACTTTAGTAGTAGGCGTGGTATATTAGTTGTAGGAATGGAGCATAATGGGTAGGCACTCCTATACTTTACAAAGTATGCCTCCTGATATTTCCAGTACACACTTGTCCCCATACATACTCACTATAATATTACTGACTATATTCCCTGTGCTCTATTGTACATCCCTGTGACTATTCTGTAACTTACCAATCAGTGCTTCTCAATCCCTTCTTTTTCATCCAGTCCCGAAACTTCCTTCCCCTCTGGCAACCATCCCATCAGTCTTCTTCAAAACATATGCTTTCTGTCTGGCTGCCTCACATGCTAGACAATCTGGGATGGCCATGTCCTGGGCTCTGATCAGAGACGTGTGCCTCTCCATTATGTATTTTTAGTCTCAGAACTCTTTTCTCTCATGTTGCTGTAGCGGGTAGGATTGTTTGAACAGGAAGAATCACTTCCTTGTTATGTTCTCCCAGCATTGTAGAGCTCTGGATGCTTCCCATGAGACCTTCCATCAGACCCCCACCCTCCTGCGCTACATTTTAATCACTTCCTTCATAAGATCTTACAGAAGTCAGATGCTTTCCCCACTCTTCATTTTTTTCTTTTCTTATGTTTCCCCTTTCTCATTGCTTTCTTCTTTTTGTTTTTCTTAGCCTTACCTCCTTCCTTCCTCCCATTAGTTCCTTTTTTTTCCCTATTTTCTCTGTTATTGTCTTTCTTTTTTTTATTGTTACAAAAACTAGATCCTAACTTAATGGTGATCTACTATTTGCACATGAGGGAATTAATATATGCTGATGATTACTAGTTGCAGCAGAGTTTGTAATAAGAAAATATAGTAGACAGCTCAAATACTAATAAAGAACATATTGTCTAAAGAATGGCATTTCTATATAGTGGAATACTATGTAACTCTAGGAAAGCATCAGAAAGTACTCTGTATATTAATTTGGAAAGATCTCCAAGGCATTTTGTTAAATGAAAAAAGCAAAGCTTAGAAATATTTATATTTTTATTTCCTTTATTGAAAACTGTGATGGTGAAGAATGAGATTCTATTTTTGCTTCTTTATTGTAACTAGTAAATACAAAAAGATGTACATAGAAAACATAGGAAGCTACTCATGGGTGTCAAGGGAGGGGTGGGGTGATGAAGAGTGGGAGGAGGTCTTTCCTTGTTATAACTTATAGTATTTATTAATTTAAAAACCATTTTACTATAGAATTTATTCTAAAATTAAATATATGAAGGTAAACGTTGAAAGCCAAAGTAAGATTCAGTTGAAAGAAAACTACAAACATTAAATGCTAAAAAATTATAAAGAATTGGAATGATGGATACATTTACCCAAACTCATGGGCACCCTTGTAGCATATGAGCTGTTCATGGTTAGAACCATGCAAAATTGTCATTTTCAGAGGCAAAATAAAAACTTCCAAATATTGGCAATTTTATGTATTTCAGTGGAGTGTTTATCTTAGTCAAGACATCAGAAATCCATCACCAGTTTGCCTGAGGTCTTAATATTATGCCCTTTAAGTTTTATTTTATTTCTCTTCTGTGCCATAGAAAACCTTGGATTCTTATTCCATAGATTTTCCAGGGCCACCTGGGTAGTACTGGGAGGTGTGGCAGTTCTCCTGAATTATCTTTCTACCCAAGCTTCATTAATTTTCCACGTAGCTGTAGACTAAGCCCTGGTCTTCTATTACTGGGACTATTGTGTCCTGAGAATTTGCTATGAATTCTAGGCATTCCTTGTAGGTATAAGAGCTTCGCGGTCACCGAATTTATCTTTTATAAGGCAGTTTGGATCATGGTGCTCCTGAATATATTTGTCCTGTATTAGTCAGATCTCTCCAGAGAAACAGAACTAATCATATATGTATTTATGATAAGGTTTAGTGTTAGTACAGGAATTTGCTCAAGCAATCATGGAGGCCTAGCAGAGACCATGATCTGCCTTTTGTAAGCTGGAGAACCCAGAAAGCTGATGGTGTAACTCAGTCGTAAACTGAAGGTCTGAGAACCAGGGGGCCCCATGGTCTAACTCCCACTCTGAGGGCTGAAGGTTTGTGAAATGGCATGGGGGTTGGGCACAGTGTGAGTTCAGGTCAAGCAGAAATAGCAAAAGCACACTTTTTGGTCTTTTTGTTCATTGAGTCTCTCATGGTATGAAATGAGAGACTTCATTTTACCCATAATGGTGAGGACAGGTTTTCTGTACTCAGTCTACTGTAGCAGATGCTAATTGATCTCTTTCAGAAACACATTCACATACAGACACACGGAGAAATAATGTTTTACCAGCTAGGTGGGCATCCCTTAGTGTAGTCAGGTTGACACAAACCTAGCCATCGCACACGCCCCATCTCTCTTCACCAACTTTCAGAATAAATACGCACTGAACTCCTTGACGAGATATGCAGTTCAGCCCCTTCTTACCTCCAGCCACTGGTTCTTTTCGCAAACACTCCATAACTGTTCGCTCCCCAAATTGTACTCCTCAGTAGGCGTTTATGGCTTTTCTAATGACTTTCTATGTACCAAGAAGGACTTTCTCTGCTTTCTGTGTCTTTCAAACAAGTGTTCCACTGTAACTCCGTCCCCAGCCTCCCAAAATTAATTTTCTCCTATGTGTGTTTCTGGGGTCCCACGTGCCTGCCCTTACTATAAGGGTTACTAACTACTGAGTGTTCGGCCTCAGAAACAAAGGTCTTAGTTGCCTTGTATCCCCTATGCTGAGCTCAGTGTTTGGTATGTAGTTTTGTGCTTAGTAAATATTGGTACATGGGTAATGCTTCGATTTTATGTTGGGACTCCTTTTCTGAGAGAAAGAAGTTTTTAAAAATCTCTTTTGATAATAGATGGGACATTAATGTTAAATATGATCTTGGGGGTGGAGATGTAATAAGTACCTGTACATTATGACATGAAAGTTGAAAGTCTAATGTAAGCTTTCTAGTTTCTTCACTATTTACAATAAGGATACAACTTAGTTTTTAATGTATTCCACCAAGTTTTTAAAAAATGCTCCCCTTTGTGTTTATTCTGATTATGATGAAGGCAGTGTACTAGTACGAATGGTATTAAGTCTTTTGTTAATTATTCCTTAAAAAGTTTTGATTCTTTTTGTGGCTATAGAGTCCTATGTTCATATTTAATTGTAAAAGTTCAGGCTATCTTTATACCATAGACGGAGTTCTCAAATAAAATAAATATGGCAATTCTGATTGTATAATAAATGAGAAGTTTACTCTTCCTACTTCACCCCTCCTCTTTTCCTATTTCCTCCTATTACTTAATATTAGGACTATTACTATATTCCCTAGTCTGGAAACACTAATAGCTTATTCACCTAGTGTATCTAAGTTGTTGAAAAATATTAAATTATCACCTTGGAGTAGACCTTATCCTAGAATATGAATTCTTCTTTATTATGTGGGTACTATTGATTGACTGGACACATTATTAAGTGGTACTTGGTGCTGGAGAGTTATACCACATGGGGGTATTTTAGTCATTGTATCTTTATCTCATCCGGAAACTAGGCTCTCCACTTTGTAGTTCATAAAAAAATTTAGTATTTATGTGTAACTCTCTATTGCCTTTCAGTTTATTAAAATTTGCACCGAAGAAGTATTATTCATCACTTCGGTGTACTTTTTAGTGGATGAGAGAAAACAATACTAGTGCCAGCATCTTAGTTTTGGGGTACTTTCTTTCTTCTTTGATCAATAAATTCATGACCAAAGAAAGACAATAAAATGGCCTCATTTAGCACTGTGCTCACTTAGTGAGACCTGCTCCCGTCTAGTCTATTATATTATAACATGAGCTTGTCTTGTTAATGGTACATTCACCCTTCAAGTATTTTCAGAGCATCCCACTATTTAAACAATGTTGGGCATTCAATGGCTTAGTGGTACTAGCAAATATTTAGCATACATTATATTTTTTAAATGAACAAATTTTATATTGAAACCAGGCATATGTGATAGTAGATATGACTTTAATGTTGAAATACAAAGTCTAAGAGTGCTGAGATGGTGATTATTTGTTAGAAACAAATGACTGATACGCTTTCTGTAAACTTGAGTGATCCGCAGTGAAAATTTGAAGTCTGTGAGGGTAAAGAAAAAGTGGGTAATCGGTATTATACAATTTCTTTTCAATTCTGCCATTCCCCACCACCCACTTCTTCATTCCAGAATTGGGTCTGATCTGTTTCTTTTTGCACGTTCTGCGGGAAAGTTTTATGACTTAAGAAATCTATGGAATGACCCTCCCCCAACATCTAGGTACATTTACTGGCAGTTAGTGCCACTAGTATTTTTATGGACTAGAAAGCTTTCTTTTCTTTCTTCACTTATTAGCTTCTGTTTATTATGCTAATCTCTGTTCAGTTCTCCCTTCCTCATGGCAGCCTCCCTTGACCTCCTTGCCTGGATCAGAACCTCCTGGGCAGGGGCTCAAGGAACTATTTATGTCCCAAAGCTTGTCCCAATTTCAAGTTCACCTTTGTTTACACAATTATTTGATTAGTCTTTGTTCCTCAGTTCTTAGTATAGTGTTTTATACATAATAGGCACTAAATAAATATTTCAAAAATAAAGGACTGTTCAGATGGGGAAATTCTTATTTGTGGCTATAGTTGATCATTTGGGGTACTGTTAGTAAATGTCTACTGAGTTCAGATTTTCTGATTTTTATGGATTTGCTGAAATTGAAATCAATATCATTTTTTTACTCTGAAAAGTAATTTAGTGGTCTTTTCAAGGCTAGTATATAGGTACATAGGTGTTTTGGGATTTTGATTTCCCTATAATTTAATTAAAGTTTCTCCAGTTTTTTAAAGATAACCCTTTCAGTTTCAGGTCACAGCTGCACCAACATGTTCATGAACCAATGATGAGTATGAGCTCGTCTATGGGCTTGAGTATGGGCTTTAAAATGTCTATACAGTTCTCCAGAGTGCATGGTGTCATTAAAATTTGGAAGGGGGAGTTGAGATGTTCCTGTAATTTATCATGTTGCTCTAGGAAAAGAACCTAAATTTTAAAAATCACAGCAGTTTCCATAGTTCCCTTACATCCAATGCACATACAATGGAAAACCACCGAATTAGTTTCCCAGCAAGAGGGTTTATTAAAAGATTTAGAACGAAACCAAAAGATAGTCTTTTAAGAGTTCAGTCCTAGAATTGCAGCATGGAAAAGTAGTAGCATGTAGAGAAATCGCTATACTTTGGTTTCTCTTCAGATTGTATAAATCTTTCACCTTATAGAGAAATCTCTCATCCTCTGCTCCTCCTTTGGTCAGAGGCGACTGCAGAGTATTAAGTAGGTAGATTTATCATTGTCTCAGTTTACTCATTCAAAGAAAATTGGGTGTGTCAGTCTGCCATGCACTGAGGCAGGCACAATGCCTAATGAATTAACCACAGTCCCAGCATCTGAGTGATAAGCTGGTACTCTAGTCATTAAGGAACTTTTAAAAATTTGTTCCTGACCTCAAGAGTCCATGGCCAGATCTGGGAAATCTGAACCCCTTGCCACACTCACAAGATACTTTTTTAAATTACTCATTCCAATTTGTCCTACCCAGCTATTCAAATCTTTGTGACACTCACATCTTTCCCTGTGACATCCCTAGAGGCTGTTGCCAGAATAGACTAAGTATTCAGAGCTCTATGACTCTTCACCTTAGACATCAGGCAGTGTATGAACAGACTCAACACTTGGAACTGTCGCTTACCCAGGCTCCCAGATACCTGAAGTTCAAATATACCACCATGTGGTATTTTGGTCTCTATTTCTCCACGCTGTCAAAGTCTCGCCTTCCTGGTTTCCTGTTGTCCTGTTTTCAGAGTGGGCGTTTGTTTATTGGCGCCAGCCGTGGTTTATAATTCCAGTTATGTTTGTCACTCAATAGCTTCCGCATTCAACCATCCCTGCACCCGATACATTTTGGAAGAAGTAATATTTAATGAGTAATATTTTAAACTAAACTGCTTTATCTAATTTATGAAATTATTGGGGCTGGAAGAGACTGGCAGTGAAACCCATAGCTCATCCTCTGTCTAGAAGAGTGGGATAGATTTTTATTGTCTAAAAAATCCATTCTGGGTGGGCATCTATTCTCAGCCTTCATTATCTCCAGTGATAACAATTCCACAGCCCCCTTTGGCAGCCTTCCCTATTGCTGAACTAGCCTTGCTTATTAATCCTATAATAATACCTTATGTTCTCTAAATATTGAAGCAGCACTTAAGTTTCCCTGCTAACTTATTCCTCCCTGCCCACCCTGTGAAATCTTTCTGGAGGGGGCATAATTATGTAAGCACACAGTACCAAACGGTGTGCTGTGCAGCTTGTCTGCAAGGGGCTTGTTAGGATAGACATTGTCAGTCCATAGAAAATTAAGCTATTAAATCTGTGGCACCGGGGTGGTGATTGAATTGCTTATGCCACTGGGAAGAAATTACTTTGCAGACATGTGCATTTCATAGCCTGTAGTATTCTCCCCCTTATGCATGCTCTAGAGGTAGCCTTCAATCCATGCTCCAAATGTAGCCTTCAATTAATGCAATGTTTTAGGGGTTATCCTGGCATGTTTGTGCTACTGTTGGGACAGGGACATTGGTTGTACCTGTCCAAGAAAAGTATGGTCCAAAAGCTATCCCAGAAAAGAACTGGTTGTAGTGATTGGATGAAGAGCACCCTTGCCCATTTTTCTTCAGTCTGAGCATACCCAGTGTGGGTACTCCACCCACCTCTTTGAATCCCTTTTGTCATTTCTGTTCCCCCATCACCAGCCTCTGGATGTTTTGCTTGTACTGGTCAGCAGTTGGGCCTTTCTGCAGAGGAGTGCCCTTGGACTTCCCGATTCATGTCCTCCCTGGCACATATGAAAACTCAGCACCCTTCCTTTAAATTGGGACAAACTCCAACTTGCAACTTGCCGTCTGTAGTTCCCCAGTAGGACCAAACCAAAGCTCCCAGTGACAACACTTCAGTTGAAAAAGGACTCTCGCTTGGCTTCTTTGCCTTTCTGGTCACGTTTCCTTCCATGCCCTTCCCAGTGTTCCTTGGGAGCCCTTCTTTAATAAACCCCACCCATGAATCCTGATCTTAGACGTTGCTTCTAAGGAAGCAGACTCAAGACACCAGTCCCTGTTCAGTCACTACTGAGAGTGTGGCAGTCAGGATCCCCAGGCTTGTGTGGTTAACTGACCTGATTTCCATGGATGCCTTTCTTATGATGAACACAACTCATCCTGCCTGTGGAAATCATAAGTTTCATTCCAGTTTTGAAAGGGGCTCATCCATACTCTTACTTGGACTTTCCTGAAATCACAAAGCTTACTTGGTATTCAAGGTCAAAATAGGTATTTTTTAAATTCTTATTTTATCCTCACCAAAGGACATTTTTAAAAATTGCTTTTAGAGAGTAAGAAAGGGGGAGGAGAGAAAGGAGGAGAGAAACATTGATTAGTTTCCTCTTGCATGTACCCTGACCAGAGCCTGAACTGGCAACCTAGGCATGTGCCCTGATGAGGCATCAAACTTGTGACCTCTTAGTTCACTGGACAGTGTTCCACCCAACTGAGCCACACTAGCCAGGGCAGGTAATGGCTATTTTTATTTATTTTTCTGGAGTTTTCCTTATTGTAGCATCTGTCCAATGCTGCTCCTGAAATCAGCTATTTATTAGAGCCAAGCCTGCATATTGGCTTCATTTACATGATTTGTCTTCCAGGCTGAACTGTGAATTCCTGGTTATTAGAATGCCCAATAAGCAAATTAGGTGGTGTATTCTACTACAGGGCTACTCCACAAGTTGCTTGTTGCCTTCTACTGATGGAAGGACTTAAGTACACCTATGTTCACATGAAGTGCTTATAACTGGTTCATGTTAGCCATTTTGTTTCATTTATTTAGCTCAGTTTCTGAAACACCACCTGATTTATCATTTTTAAGTCCAGTAAAAGTCTCTGTCCCAAAACAGAAAGTATCAGAAGGACCAACGGCAAGATAGGAAGGAATTGATGCCTTTGGGAAGCAAATAATAAGAACCAGGCATGATTTTTCTCTTACTTCCTTTTGTTCTTTCCTATGGCTGTGTCCACAAAGAGAATGTTTTTCCCCCTAGTCTACTCTGTCTGTCTCTGCCTGTTTTACTCAAATATTTTAGGAATATTAACTGAAAAACATGCTTTCCAAGAATGAAAGCTGCTCTGAATATAATGTCAAATTAGCCTTGGGGCACCAGGGACAGCAAGTCTGGTCATGAATGTTCCAGAAGCCATTTACTGAAACTTAGAACAGCACACTCATTATGTTGCCAATGTCTCCTTCAGTTCTAAACTCTTTCAATGAACATCCGAAATATCCAGTTTTATATCCTTTCTCTAACCATGCTTTACACACAGTGGGTGGTCCATGAATGTTTTTAAAAATTATATTTAATAATTAAAACAAGGATCAAATGGAGTTAGTACCATATTTCTTGTGAACACAAAAAGCTATTTTCAAGTATGTAATTGATAGCACTGAAAAATAAATAAGGAAGTTGTATTTCCACTGCATGTTCCTGAAATCATTAGCAGGTTGACTTTGAAATAGGAATTCAAAGTATAATTAAATAATGCATTGTTCTAGGATAACTTCACACCCTTATTGTAGAGCAGAATATGATTTTGCTTGTTACTATTATCCCAACTACACTCTTAACTATTAAAAAATTTTGGTAATAAGAAATAAATATTGAAAAATTTTAGTAACAGAAAAACCAAACCTTTTACTCAATGATAACATATTTTTTTGGTTGATCCATTGGGTTGATAACCTCTTACATTTGTATATGTGTGTGAGTGAGTATATTCACATGTATATGTATAGTCACATCTGAATATGCTACCTTTATATCAGAAAAAAATTAAGGAAAACAGTCTCGACAAACCCTAAAACTGTAGTGTAGTTTATCTCCAAATCAGTTGTGCCCCCTTCGTGGCCTGAAACTACCTGCTAGATTATTTCCCTTATTACAGGGTGGGGGGTCAAAAGTAGGCTTACAGTAGTGAGTATGTGAAACACAGTTTATTCTTATATTACTATTTAGTCATTATTGTATTATTTATTTGCATTATAGCCATAAACCTGCTTTCGTCCACCCTTGTACTATGACCAAAGATCAGCCAGCCAGTGCCTATCAGCATCCGAGACTCTCTCAAGGTTTTCTGCCTAATTAGAAAGCAGTGACAATAGTATACCATGTCCGTACATGTACCTTCAGTGGTGGGAAGGTGACTTAAAGAACTCTTGAGCTATATTTTATATAAATATAAATTTAAAAAATATACATATGTACGTTCCACTACATGAACCCATTCTTCAACTCTAGACCATATTGGAGGGAGGGAAAAACAAACACAAAAAACCAAAACTACTTTCAATGTATCAGGAACTTAACTCTTAAATTTATCATGAAGCTATACTTAAGACAATTTAACTTAACAATAGCCTCTGTTCTCATTTGGCAAGTTTCCCTGTCTATAACTGGGGTGGGAGAGTCTTAAAATACTCAACAAAGAGCAATGCCTGTGACTAAGTTGTGTCTCCATTGCTTAGTTGTTGAATAAGAACAAATGCAAAGCTGTCTTTATTATTTTAGTGTGAGCAGGCTGTGATCTTTGCTGCGACTGACGTTCTTTCATGGGACGGTCTAATAACCCTCTATAGTTTTCACTCGTGCGAGGAGAAAGGCACCCCACCCCTGCTCCCGATCTAATGAAACAAGGAAACAAAAGAATAGGTTAGAGCTCAGTGCTTCCATCATCAGAAAGACTCGTGTTTGTATCTAACCCCACGACTTTAGGCAGGTCATACAGCCCATGTCTTATTTTCCCCATCTGTTCAATGGGACTACGTTAGAGAATTGATGTGAGAATGAAAAATAAACTGTATCTAAATTGCTTTGCAAGGTATCCAACACCTTGTAAGTGCTTACAACACCAGTATTATAACACCTTGTAAGTGCTTTTTAAGAGTGATACTAGTTAATCATATCACTAATAGAGTGATTCCTAGTTGATTTATTATACTTTTGTTTATAGTATGCTATTATTATTTATTTATAATTTCTGTTTGTAATGCAAAGATAACTTAGTCTTTTTAGTTTGTATCAAGATAAAGAGCAAAGATATCTTCAAGAACATGAAGGACTTAAGTAGGCTAGTCTGTCTGAATTACTTTCTATTCCCAATTTTGATAAAATATTCTCTTAAAGTAATCTTTTGTATTATTGGATAATTTTTTATTTCCCCATCATACAACTACATTTTAAAGAATCATGTCTCTATATTTCTAGGAAACAAAAGTGGTCTGTTTTTATATCCAGTTTAATAATTTTAGGGGTTTTTTTCTGCAGCTGTGAGGCAGCAGATGATAAATCAAAAACTAATACTTCCAACTTCCTCAAAAAATAAAAGTCTGTGACAGACGAAATATGGGCTAAATGAGGCTTATGGCTGATTTGTTCTAATTAGATATAAGGTAAATGTTCCTGCACTTGTGACTTTTATCGAAGTCAGAATATGCAGTTGTTTAGACTTTCCTGTGCTGCCCTTTCAAAAAATCATTTGAAAATATTTTGGGTCGGCTGTCGCTGAGACAATATGGCTTGGCAGTGTATTGGTAACTTAATAAGCTTGCTGCATTTGTCATGCAGAAACTGTTCTTTATATGCAAAGCTGTCAGACAGATTGAGTATATAATTTTTTCGCATGAAATAATATGATAAAACTCCAGTATCAAATTGAATGCTGTACTGGCGTCTGAAATCTTTCATGCCTAGAGGTTGGAATTGTTTTACAATGGAAGCATTGTTTAATGGCAAATACTCTTTTTGTAGCGAATGAATCAGTTATGTTTAAATAGTGGGCATTATCCTCCTGACTATAGGTCCCCCTTTTATGCTGTTGACATATCGGAAAATGAAGCCTGCTTATCAGTTATGTTTGACATATTTTGAAATGGTTAACTGAGACAATTAGACTATACTATTGGTGTAGTAGCTTTTTTCATTCTTTCTACAAAAGACAAACATATCTGATTTTGCAGTTTTGTGATAGAGCTGACAGTATTTACCCTTTTCCAGGTTTTGATTTAATCTCAGTGATAATGCTTACTAATATAATATAAAGTCTCAGCCCAGCACAGAGGAGAATCTCGCATGTGATAGGTACACATATAATGCGTGTTGATGTGAGCAGTAAAACGATCAGCGGAAATCATGGGCAGAGTCCACGTGACAGATTTTCTAGAAGGTCTAGCCCTTGCATTTCATTCAATGGTGAATGTCCTCAAAGAACTGGCCCACCCATGTCAGTTTCTAGAGGCTAAAAGGGGGGAAAATGCTACAAATATGTACAGAGCAAATGTGCTTAAAGTAGCTCTTTGCCAAGCAAGTTCCTGTTACACAGTGGCCCCGTGCCAGAGCTCTTCCAAGCACTCCAGTGCTACTTAATGTGCTTGGTATGTGGGAGAAACTCGTAACTCTGGCACCGCCCATCGTACCACGTCGGTCACGTTTGAGGTCTGAGCGTTTCACAGCTAACGCAGTCTAGCCACCCAACTCAGAACTGGACAGGGGGTCCCATTTTCACCTGGGGCAGCTTTTAAATGGAATGATGAGACCAGAAAATACTGAAATTCTCCCTCTGGCCCTCTCTCCTCCTTTATCCTGCTCTCCCTCCCTCCCTTCCTTCCTCCCTTCCTCTCAACGCCTCCCCCCTCCCTCCTGCTCTCCTCCTTCCCTCTCTTGGATTTTATTTTTTATTCTGTTTTATTTTTGAAGGAAGCTCTGTTCTAAATGTAGTAAATTAATTATGAAATATCCATGGAGATTCTGGGTCTGGGCTTGTCTAACCTTAGTTTTTCAGCTGACCCGCCTTTCTTGGTCTTCATAACAAAGGAAAACCAGATCTTTTGCATCCTCTAACTTCATAGCAAAGCCCCCATCTGGAATGAATTCAGCGTCTCTAGCAAATATGTGTTCTCTATTCAAAATCCATCTAAAAATAGTGCTCAACCAAGTAAGAAAAAATATTTTGACATTCTCTTCATGTTTTGTGGGGTAAGCACAGTTTGAAACAGGCTTTCTGTGAATTTTCACAGGCAGAAGAGTCAATGTACTTTTTTGTGCATGTACAACCTGTTTTGTCAAGGATGCTTTCTCATCCAAAATACAACATCGTGATTGTGTTTGTGAGTGGGACACCACACTTACCACAAGCCAACCTTCACATAAAACTCTGATGCTAGTATCCAAAGAGAAATGATCAACCAAGGTCTGCCAACACAAGCCAATACTGATGTCTCTTATGTAATGAATAGCTTTACAGGAAGAAAAGTATAGCCAGCCTGTGAGGTTGTGTTCACAGTCTAAACTACTAGATGACAGGGGATTCAGTACCGAACCCAAGGACTGTCTTCTAGGAAAGCTGAGCTCTTCTAAGAACGATAACTGGTCCCATGATTTATTAATCAACTACCACATGTTAGGCACCATGAAAGGGACTTTATGTGTGTCTTCTCCTTTAATCCTACAGTTAGTTGTTCTGTGATGAGAAAACTAAAGCTCACAAAGTATAGCAAGTTGCCAAACATAAACTGGCTGGTAAGCACTTGTGAAGATGTCCAATTGCAGGCCTGATACCGTCTGCTATACTTTTGTGGTCACGCTTAGGGAAGTAAAAAGTGGCAAGATCTTGACCTTTTTGGTCAAATCAATACTTAAATAATTAGTAAAACATTTTTCCTAGTCTTCTAACACTATCTGATGTTTGAAAGTATAGAATTTTAGAAAACCTGAAACTTGTTTTTTTAAACATGCTATCATTGTAATTTCACTGTAACATGACTAAAATTCTAAATTTAACCCTGGAACAATAGATATGTAATATTTTTGATTAGTTAACCCCCAACACTAATCCCTTTTTATATTTTGTGGAGATGATTAAGGAAAATACTTCAACTTAAAGTTGAAGTGATTATGTTCATCACTTACATGTGTATAAGTGATGAACACTTATACACATATTTATAAATTAATGAAAACATCACTATCACCGGATTGATGTCTAGCAATCCAGCATATTGTCCTAGGAATATTGATTAAAAACGTTGAACAAATTTTCCAGTTCATCAAACCTATTTCTTCTATTAGAGAAATCGTCACTATGTGTCCCTAATGATCCTTAGTCTCTAAGAACCTGCTAAGGAAAATCTCTTCAGATTTCCCCTGTGTGTACTGCAGGCAACTGTAGCTGCACACAACCAAGGACTGAGGCCAAGCTGAACCCACCTTTGAAACCTAAGGCACAAACACAAAAACAGCCTTGGAGTACTGCTTGTCTCTATCACTGTATAGAGCTTCCAGGTTAAGTACATTAGGGGCACAGTTAAGGAACAAGGTTGATCTTTCTAAATTATGTTTATGGTGGACAGTGGTATGTGGTGATTGTGACTTAGGAAAGAGCAAGTGCTTAGAAAGCCAAACAACTACATGGACTCTCTGATAACCTAGGCTAGAATGGGACACGTGGAAGAAACATAGGGCTTCTGTTCTGGCCTCTCCATGTTTAATATGAGAAAATTGAGGCCAACAGTAAGTATCACGTGACAGATCCAAAACCTAAGGCCAGTTAGGGATGGAGGGGGCTGAGAGCAAAATCCACATTCCTGGTCTGTGCGCTCTCCTCTGCATGGTGCCTGGCACTCTCTGAAGCTTTCTGAACAAGCCTCACATCCCTTTTATCTTTGACTTACATTCATTGTTATGTTCCAGCTATAAAATACCAGAGCCAGTATCTTAAATATTGTAAGTGAGGCTTAGAATGTATTATATATTTCATCTGTGAGTTATATAATAGCAAATGCAATGTTTTGTATTGTACAGATTGACATCAATCGTGGCACCAAAAAATGAGTAAAGTAAAAAAAGGATTGCCGTTAGCCCAACACTATGTTCTTCATTAACTGTAGAATAGAATCTCTCCTATCAAGGTTTAGAGTAGTGGGTCTCATGGTGAAGACTCCAAACCAGCAGCTTCAGTGTCACCTGAGAACTTGTTCAAACAAAGTCTCAGACTCCTCCGAACCCCTGAACCAGAAACTCTAAATGGGGCCCTACAACCTGCATTTCAAATGCTCTCTAGGTGGTGCCGATGTGTGTTAATGTTGAAAAACTACTAGTCTACCTATTTAAATTTTATTGGTCTACTATACAGGCTTCCTTACATCCTTCCTTCTTTATACTTCCTTATTATTTAAGTACATTAGGGATTTTTAATATACACAATTGATTTTAAATACATAGTTATTCAACAGGCACCCTGTCAGCCATTATTCTGGACTTCCAGTGTGGTTGACAGCCAGTTTTGCCAAGCCCTTCTGGATGAGTGGACCAGCATCATCTGTTTTGGCGTGATTCTTGGCTGGTGTTTGCCTTGCTAATTTCAGTTGGTTGACTCTCCTGTTTGTCTCCACCACTCTTGCTACTAATTGGCATCTTTGCTGGTAGGCTCCACTGAGAGGCCAGCCACTGCAAGATGGGAGACCATCTCACCCTTGTTACCCTCCTACCCTGCCTGCGTCCCCTCCTGGGCAGGGGTGTGGGACAGGATGAGTTGGATGGGAAAGCCTGCTTTCTCTAGGACCCGTGCCGTAATTCTGGAGATATGTAGGAAGCCTCATTCCTCTAGATCTAAACCTCAATTCCCTTTTCCCCAACACTAAATTCACTTCATTTTCCTTGTCTGGCTGGAGAAAGATGAAGACAAATGGCATTTGCAAATGAAAAAATCTTGGGGGCAAGGGCTTGGGAGTGTACCTAATAAGAGATCAGTTGTTCTTTCTCTCAGTGTTTCCTGTGCTGATCAGACTGCCTGGAAGTGGCTGCAGGTCCTCCCTGATGCAGAATTTCTGATTGGAATTTCTGATCTCTTGTTTCCATAATGGCTGGAGACTGCTATGTTGAAGAGCCATTAATCATGATTGTTAAGCAGGAGAGCATGGCTGTTATTTAACTCTTAGCAGTGCTGTCAGATAGATAGGGCACAAGTAAACCTTATCACTTTTTTAAAAAAGAACAGAATGATGTCATTAGGCAAGTCACAGCTTTCTAGTGAGGGGCCAGTGGTAATAAATAGGCAGTTGCCTCACAAGTACATTTTAGGAGTTCTAGCAAGAACCCCTATATAAAATATGTTCCTGACACACCACAGATGCCAAAAAATTCCTTTTACAGAGAGAAACATTTTGAATAAATTAGCAGAAAACCTGAAGTGCAAATGCCTTGAGAAGAGACAAACTGTGGACTGAAAAGCATAAAGGGCACAGGATTCAGATTTCAGATTGTGCTCTGCAGTGGGGTGAGGAGCACATTTGGTGGGGTGCAGGTAGGAGGGAAATGAAAGCACCTAAGCAAATGACCACCAAGAGAAGGATGGTGGAAAAAGATGAGATAGTGCTGGACATAAACATTATCTTCCGTTTTTGCTGGGGACCATTCTTTGCTGACAGGTTTCTCATGCCAAAATAGTGTCCTCCAAGTCATGGGACCCATCCTAGATCTGAGAAACGTCAACCACAGCTAAGGAGAGGTTTCAGCAGAGTGTGCCTGTCTTCCCTCAGGAATAGTTACAAAATTTGCAGGGTGGAGGACAAAATGAGAATTGGGGCCCCTTGGTCAAAAATCATTGTGAGTTCCTAGATGGCAACAGCAGAGAATTTGCAACTAAAGGCGACGTCCTTCTAAGCGAGGAGCCCTGTGTGTGTGACGTGTGCCCGTGATGCTTGCCTTTTCTTACTCATGTTTTCACAATACATTTTTTTCTCATTTTGCATCACTGTGTGTCACCCTTGCAATGCTATATTTTGGCACAGTACGATGTTGTAAACTCACTTTTTATTAGTATTACGTATTGAAGGGTCTCTGTTGGCTCTGTGGAGAATTTTGAGAATTGAGGACTACCTTCTGTAGCCCAAATCAATGGAAAGTTAAATGTGTCTCAAAATCTCCTTCTTCCTCACATTCCTTATTTTTTCTTTTAAATTTTATTATTTTCATTTCATGATTATTATTTTTAATTCATTTTTAATTTTTAAAGTATTTTTATTGTTGTTTGATTGCAGTCATCCCCCTTTTTCTCCACTGACTGCTCTCCCCTGCCCTGCCCACCCCCCTCTCTCCCCCATTCAATCCCCCCCACTGTCCTTGTCTATAGTTTCTTTATACGTGCTTCTGGACTTATTATTTTTATTTGTATTGAATTGTGGTGACATTGGTTAATAAGATTGTGTAGCATTAATTCCAAGTTTGTACTAGTGAAATCCAGCAAATTAAAATTCCTTTTTTTCTCCAAAAGTTGTGTCCTTAGGAGAGAGAAATGCCTTCTGCCTGAATCAATCATATCAAAACCAAAGTTATCCTGGCTGGTATAGCTCAGTGGATTGAGCACGGGCTTTGAACTAAAGGGTTGCCGGTTTGATTCCCAGCCAGGGTAAATGTCTGGGTTGCAGGCCAGGTCCCCAGTGGGGGCCATGTGAGAGGCAACCACACATTGATGTTTCTCTCCCCCCGCTTTCTCCATCCCTTCCCCCTCTCTAAAAATAAATACCAAATTGTAGTTTAAAAAAAAGTTTTATCACAGAATCTCCTAAAACCAATTTTACTCTTTTAAGGAGATATCAAATAGCTTAGTATCCTTTATGTGTTTTTTGACTGTTTGCGTGTGGGTTTAACAAGATAAGAGCGTAGTGTTTTAGTGGCATTACAGAAATGATGACAAAGTACATTTTGTGTTCCTGATTATCCCTTTTTATTATATCATTAAAAAAAGAAATTAGAATAAAGTAAATCCTTTTTAAACAGATAAAGGGCTATCTTTATTCTATGCTTTGAAACCCTATTCTTCTGTATTTTATTAGTTTATAGCCTGTGAGATATTATTGTCATAAGTGACAAGCTAGTCTTGGAATTAATAAAAAGAGCTAACCACTAGCAATAATCCTTTAGTTTATTTGAGGAAAATAGATAGATAGATAATAGAGCTTTTATATATAAGCATGTATGAAATAATGCAAATAAATAAGCAGCTCAATATTTTACCTATAATGTATAATTAGATTAAAAACTTAGTATGTTCTCTCATTTAGTTTTAACAATGAAGAAGATATTGTCACCCTTTTCTCAAGAAAGAAATAGATTTAGGACAATTGTCATGTTTTCCATTTTCACACACTGGAGAGGTCTAGCTCAGGTCTGCATTAACTCTCAAATCCACATTCTTTCCATATGGCCCTGCAGTCTCAAACAGATTTGTTTTAACTTTTGCAAGTCTTTTATTCTATTATCTCTCTTGATCAGTATTGATTAAATTGTGTGATAAATACTCAATTTGACCAAGAAGGTTGTCAAAGCTAAGGAGGCTTAGGTGTCTTGCCTGAGCTCGCTCCACTCTGCAGGAGCCCATCAGAGAACAGAATGCCATGCCCCTGACCTCGTGCCCATGACCCCATGCCCATGATCCCGTGCCCACAGCTCTGTGTTCTTGTCCCTGGACCAGGCTGACTCTGCCCAGCTTCTCCTCCTGCTACCATCCTGAACTAACTCATAGCACACACTTTTAAGTCATTTATAATTCTTTGTAAATCTCTACCTATTTAATGTGGAGAATCATTACTGTCCATCTCCCAGCCTCTGAAATAATAATTACTCTCAGACAAGAAAGTAAACTCCAGTCATTTTCATTCTGAGAATGCAGAACTCAGCGCTTCATTTTAGGGACCTTGCCAAACACTGCTAATTGGATTTCATTTAATTGGATTAATACTAAGGAGGTATTTTTTCCTCTGGTCTTATAACTTCACCCTCTTGTTTAATTTTCATGAAACATCATGTGCTTTATCCCATGTAAGAGGGGTACATTTGGGGTATATGGTGACTCTAGGGAGGTCTGGAAGTAGTAATGACTCCTGGCGTGATAGGCGGATGCATTATCATAGTAATGACATTTAATAAATTAAAAGAGGTTGGGCCAAATTCTCAGTTATTTTCAAGAATGGAGGCTTCAAATGTAAACAGAAAGTAGGCACTTGGCTTCTTTACCAATGGAGTCAGTAGCTCATTCATGGGGATTAAAGGCCAAGTTCACTCCATTATTCACAGGTATATTGAAAATCTTGTGGAAACTCATATTTTCCCTTAAGATAAGGGAAATATGAGCTTTTGGGAGACAATGTTTGTTATACTTTCCAAGAATCAAGTGTGAGCAGACTCTACAGACCACAATGTACAACGATTGCAAAAACGGTTTAGCACTCATATGGGGCCCAGAACAGCTCCTGGTCTACAGGGTACCTTTAAAGATAATGCATACAGAAAAATGATAGAAAAAGCCATTACTTTACAGATAAAACACAAGAAAAAATCTTGTGTTTTAATTGTGTAATATCAGTTTTGTAGGCAATTTTCAATGGATCAAAAGTGGTGAATGTTATTGGCTTTAGTATATTCTTAGTTGATTTTTTTTGCATTTGGAATATGCAAACAATTAATTTATTTGTGCCTTACCCATTGCTCTCTGTTAATTTGTACTGTTGTCTCATCTTTGGGTATATAAGATTTTGAAATATAAGAATCATTGGGAGAAGGCATTATTTAAAATACGTATTTAAGAATCAGTACAGTGAACCAATGACTTAAGATTTAGATCACAGAAGCACAATGGACCAATCAGCTGTTTGCCTGGAATATTACCAGGTGTGTGAGGAATTTATCTTAATTGTTGTCAAAATAGGACAACTTGAACCTTATGTGCTGCCTCTATTTGGACCAATTGCATAGTTAGGTAAGAGTACATAAAAAACCTATAAATTGAGATTTAATGAGGAAGTTTTCCACACATTTTAGAGACAGTTCATACATTTGAGGAATATTTGGAGAAGACACCCTGAAGCCCCCTCTCACTGTTGAATTTTAATGTAATGATTCTAAGTTCGTAAGATAAAGAAAGTTTTGAGAAGCCAGAAAAAAATGTTGGGCTAATTTACTGGTGGAAAAATGGATTTACTGGCTTATGTTAAAGCGGAGACTGAAATTCTAACCAGATGAATGCTATACATTATATGTTTGAGCTATTTTAAAAGTTGAGCTATTAGGAAAGAATTTTAGTTCAACTGGTTTTTTATATAGTTGCTATTCAGTAGAATAATTTCTAAAATGGTGAGAAGTGTGTATTTCTCTATGTAACTAGATTTAATAATATGTTTGCATCCATGATTTCCATCTAGTGAAGTAATAAAACAATTTAAGGAAGCACATGCATGAATCCAATACAGGTTATGATTGATGTGAGTGAAGTATCTTACAGAAATGTACATAAATGGTGCTATATCGAGATTTCTTTTTCTCTTAAAATGTAGCCAATTACCTGAGGAAACCAGGTGTTTTCTACTTAAATCTAGTCATACCAGCAGTGATTAATGTTGTTAAGTCTAAATAAACCACTTTAATTGACAAAAAAAAAGCAATTTAAAATCTTGTGTTTCAGTCTGAGTGAATAATTTCAGGAACTTACAAAATGAACTTTACTCCTTGAAAAATTATTTTATGTACCTAATTAATAATTCTAATTTCCCTTAAGTAAATAGCTAATATTTATTTCTTCTTTATTGAAAGTTTTTCTTTGTACATGATATCAAATCACAGAAAAATTAGACTCACTTTGAAGATAAAAGATGATGCTTTTCCCACTGGAAGACCAAGTGGGTTTTCATAGGAATGTTGGTGAATGGAAAGCATCAGGGAAAACTAGTTCTAACTCCTTGCTCCTCGAACACAATCTATTTTTCACAATTCCTCCAGAAACGAAGAGTCAGTTCTGGTGGCATAAACTTAACTTCTCTGTAATTTGGTCCTGAGATCATATTGGTAAGTAGCAGAGCCTAGATTTGAACTGAAATCATCCTTTCCATTCCCCGTGTTGTTACAGGAAGTAGTAGAATGCACACAAATCCTTTTGTCTCCATTGTTCTTGTTCTTTACTACAAGGACACACACTGCCTCAGTCCAGCACTGTAAGCAAAAATAGTAATGTTCCTGTTTCATAGATAAGGAAATGTATTGTACTGGTCTAAGGCCGTACCACAATGAGTAGCAAAGCTGGGATTTGAACCTAGATCTCTTTCCTAACTCAGCCATTGCCTCTACTGATCCCAGACAGAGAAAATCACATCTTCCTTCCTTCCCTCCTTTCTTCTTTCCTTCCTTCCCTTGCTCCCTTCCTCACTTTTTTCCTTCTTTCTTCCTATTACAGCAAAGGAACTAAACTCCCTCATATCTGTAAAGTAATGGCTTTTCCTATCATTTTTCTTTATGCATTATCTTTAAAGGCACTCTGTAGACCAGGAGCTGTTCGGGGCCCCATATGAGTGCTAAACCATTTTGCTATCACTGTACATTGTGGTCTGTAGAGTCTGCTCACACATTAGACATCACTTGATTCTTGGAAAGTATAACAAACATTGTCTCCTAAAAACTCTTATTTCCCTTATCTAAACAAAGGCAAATTGAAATTGTCCTTGGTTCTACTTCAGTTCACCAGTTACGAATATTCTTTTGGGAACCACTAATAGAGAACAAGTTCCCAAGTATGGCTATTTTTAGTTTCGTAAAGATTATTGTGTCTATACATGGTATTCCTTGTGTTGAAGCTAATGTCTTAAATGCAGTCCAAAATCAATTCACTATTTTGTACAGGCTACCCATTAGAAAGGTAACATTTTTCTTTTCTGCATGCTACCAATATTTGGCACCTAAATTACAGGGAAAAGAATTAAAGGGGTTACTGTTGCTTTTCTGTAAGTAGCTTAAAACCAACAATTTTCAGGTACCATATTTTGCCATGTATAATGCACACCCATATTTTTGATCCAAATTTTCAGGAAAAAAATCTTGTGTTTTAATTCAATTATTTATTTATTTATTTATTTATTTATTTATTTATTTATTTATATGTAGATACTTGTTTTTTGTATTATAAAGAAATTTTAGCATTTTTTAACACATTGTGGTATGAAAAATTTATGTAACAAGTAATTATAAAACACAAAAACAAATACAAGGTGTTTCAGGTACTACCCATGTATCATGCACATTCTTATTTTTCCCTCAAAAATTTGGGCAAAAAGAAGTATACACTGTTCACAGCAAATACTGCATGTGTTGTCCTTCTCTCTCCCCAAAAATGATCATTTAAACTTTTCAACATTTAATTGTGGAAGAAATTAGTAAGATGGATTATTTTGCAACCTCTTCATGAGGGAATTTGCCAGAAAAGAGGATATAGACACTCCCAGTGTTTGTTGTCTCTTAATCCCAGCACCTGCAGGTTTTTCTTCAGGAACTTCAGCCCCAACAAGAAGTCTTTTGACAATGGGCTGCAGGATTGTTAATCATCAAATGTCGCATGTCAACCATCCTGCAGACACCCTTTAGTCAACTGTGATGGCAGAAATATTTGTCTTGTTAAAGACCCTGATGTTAAATTACTGCTGCAAGATTTTCCTTCAAGGCCAAGTTGTTAGTTCAGGTGGTAATGAGCTATTGACTGGGTTCTTCTCATTCATCCAGGCTTCCTTTATTACTTTCTATGATGTCATGAACTGAGGGCCAGTAATCCGCATTCTTTGTTCAGTGAATTCTACCTGACAGTCCTGTCTATAATTTTCCTTGTAAGAGGACCAGAAAGACTGAGAATGAATAAATTGTCTCTCGAATAACTCATGGTTTTCTCTACTTTTGTTATAGAAATGCTACAGACTTACATTTTCTTGACTGAAGGATGTTTAGTAACAAGAAGTCCTATATTGTAGAATTTTTGAAAGAAGAGAAATGCTTTTTTTCTCTCACTCTTTCTCAATTTTTTGCTCTCAGCTGTTTTTTACCTAAAACCTTGATTTCTCTTATTACTTTTATGGGGATTCCTCTGAAAGACACAAAAATTCCTCTCTCCATAGGAAGCCCTTTCATAGGAGAGAGCTCTCTCCATCTGTACATTTTTATTTGACTTGCATGTGGGTTTCTCAACCAAATGTAAAGCTTCTCACGCTCTAATGCAACTTACTGTCTCCCTGAAAATGCCTGGGTGTTATCGGGCTCATGTGAGGGACTGGCATTATGAGGGACAGGCTGACAATCCATGGCCAGAAGAGACCAATAAGAAAACAGCTTTGATTGAAGTTCTGACACAGATGTTGACAGCATAATTAAAATGATTAATATGAAGTTAGAAGAGTGTTTCAGACTAATTAGGATAATGGTGTGGTCATACCCCCTGGACTACGTGTGGCTAGGGGAGCCAACTTTTTGATACAGAGAAAGGAAGGTGAAGATGTATGTTAAAATTGAGTCATCATGGGGGTACTTTAATGTTGATCAAGGAGATACTACAATCTTAACAATTGTAGCTCTTTGGGGATTGGTGGTCTTTCTGTGAGTCTTTGGGTCTCTTTTCCAAGTCCATCTTGCAAATTTGCTGACTAAGCTTATGTGCATCCATGTTCAATAACAGAGAGAATACTTGCATATCTCAAGTTGGTCCATATTAATATAAGTTAACTGTCAATCAAAAAGACCACATACTCACCAGCTTCCTGCTTGTTAAGGAAAACACAAATACACAAAAACACCACAGAAGACAGCGTATAGTAGGGCTCAATATCTGTGGGTGTACTGACAGCACCAAAACAATACTTTTGAAAACAGCAAAGTAATAAAGCAGTGAAGTTTGCTTCCAGTCCATGCTTTGGTTTTGTTGGCCATTTCTGTTGTCCTATGAATTTTAGGGAAGGCCATTACATCTCATAGGTCATAACTACGGAATTATCATAGACTGGTAGATTTGTGGATTGCTAATAAGCATTAACAGGGACACATTTTCAGATTTCTTTGTGTTTGAAAAAACAAACTTCTTAGCTTCTTAGGGCACAGAAAATATGACATAGAAGAACTGCTTTGGCTAGCACACATAACATCTCAATAGCTGTTGACTGTAACTTTCTAACTAAAAGTATATGAGAACAAAGTTCTTGCCAGATTTCAAGTTTCTCTTCTCTTTGTGTTCTGCAAAGCCAAGCAGTGGATTTTTCGTTAATGCCTTTGGCTACATGCAAAAGGGGTTTCACCAAAAATGCTGGGAATTCCTTTGGTGCTCAGAAGGAAATATGAGGACTCTGGCGGCTGATGAGAGAGAGGAAGAGTGGGGAAGATATAATATCAGGCCAATTTGTGTGATTTAGTTCTTTTTTTTAAGAAGAATTTTTTGTGAATTTTTATAAAGCCTAAGTAAGCTTTCCAGCATGTTAAAATTTAATGAAAGTTAGTCCTTTGTCTTGTTTTTCAAGTGACAAACAGGTGTGGTAGGTAAGTGTGCTCATTCTAGGTCTGTAAATTTTAAATATAAGTCGGCCCCATGTGTTGCAAAGAGAATGCAGACTAAAATTGGTAGGAGGAAGGGTGGTCTAGGGATCTGTTTAATTTAATTTTAATGAAACTAGACACACGTGTAATCCTGTTGAATTATAGATTATTTTGTATATTTTATTTTGTTATTATCTATGGTGGGGTGTGTGTGTGTGTGCATGTGTGTGTTTGAGATGGGAGGGGTGGGAAACATTCTGTTGGGAAGAATGGCATTTTGACAAATCACAGGAAATAGTAAATTATGTGGATTCCACCCAGTCCCCAAGGCAAGGACAAAGATTTTACCTCTGAAATTCATAAACCAAGGTCAAAGGGGAGCTTGGATGAAATTACAATTAAATGGTTTTAAGTGGGAGGGGTACAGGGTGGGGACAGAATTAAAGTTTTAGTTGAGTTCTCTAAACAGAACCCATTGTTTCAGTCACCCTTAAGAGGGAGAAAATACAAATTTTTGTGCTAAAAATTTATAGCAGTATAAAGCACAGAAGCATCCAAGATGATACTAGAAAAGTTTAGGTTGGGTATTATAAGTATAACCTATTCAAAACAATTCAGAAAAGAACAGAACTGTGCTGCGTAAGGTTGACAATCTACACAAAATGGTAATGAAGTCAACAATAACAAGTGAGTGTTCCAGATTTGTGCATTCTTGCCACGCAGTGAATTTCAGGGTCTCTTATTAATAAAGTGAAAGCCTCGTTTTTTCCCTTAGTATTCTTGTTTTTTCTTTTCATTTCAAGTTTCTTGGTTGCATTGTCAGTTAAGCTAATTAAGGCTGAAAGTAATTCCCCAAAGGGGGTACTGAACTAAAACATTCCAGGCAAAAATCATTTCTAAGACTTAATCTAGTCAGGAAATATTAATAATATGCAAGTGGGGTTATGCATAAAAGGCATGGCATAAACGCTACATTGTTCATGGTATACATATGGTCAGACAAAACATAGCATTGACTGTCTCCAGAAAATGAAAGTTAATTTATGCAGTTCATCAACAGGCTTTATTATAGTATTGCATATTTGCGGTAGACCTAAGGCCGTGGGAACTCTTCACTCTTGACTCCACATCTTTCAAAAAAAAGTCAAATCAATTCACTCTTTATTTTTTTGAAGGGGTTACAATACAATAATGGAAATGTAGTTTGTCGTCTCAGCTTTTCATCAAGAAGCTGAGTAGCAACTGGCAACATACAACCATCTTAAACTCTCTGAACTCAGCTTTTCTCCTGATTCAGTGAAGTCACAGGGATTTAAGGATTGACTTTAAGTAGCAGATTGAGGCTCCACTCAGAAATTGGAATGTGCAGTTCTACCAGCTCCAGTCCAAAGCAGAATGGACTCTTCAGTGTAAGTAGGAAGGCATGGTGCCTCTTTCTGTCTTTCCCTCCAGCAGTTCCCCTCCCCCTTAGCCTGCTGACTCTCATTTCTGACTGCTAGCCTCCAACTGAGAGACAGAGAGAAGGGGAGAGGTGAGAAAGGCAGGGAAGGGCCTGCTCCATCTCTGTCTTGAGAGAGCTTAGCATTCTCTTCCCAAGTTGGATTCTTTCTGGGGAGCTGTCTTGGGGTCTTCAGAGGCTTCTAATGGGAATGTCTGGAAGTGTGACTCTAATAGTGATCACACAGTTTTCTTCAACTCTCTGCTCCCTCCTTAGCCCTCTGGAGCTCCAATCTGTGAACTCTTTGTAAAAGTCTCATTAGTCCCCCAGTGGTTGGTTCTCTAGGACAGGAGACAAAATCTTGAGTTTGGCTCTCTCTCTCTCTCCTTGGTAACTCCCCTCCTTGCCCAGGGAAGACACTCATCCGTGGCTCCAACACAGTCCAAAGGTGCAGGCCAATCCCACCAACACACCCACACTCTCACTTTGCACCCAAAGCAGCTCACTGACTGCCCACTTTGTCCTCTAAATTTCTACAGTCACAGCACATTTGGCCCTACTTACTAAGAGGGAGCACATTAAGGTCTGGAGGGGTGCTTCTGAAGATCCTTTCTTGACTTGAGTTGAGAAGTAAGCACAGAACAATTTTCTCTAAACATCTTCACAAGTTTTGTTTTTCCATCCGTCTCATTGATCTTCGCCACCATTTTTAACCTTCAGTGACATTTTGCAAATGCTATTGCATTGTGTGCCTTATAGCTTACTCAGCTATTTGCTATCTATTTTTATCGTGGTACCATAGTTAAAGAATCTAATTTAACCTATTGTTACAAATGATTTACATCCTAATAATCTTCAGAATTTATTATTCCATTTTCTCTTTGTGAATCCATCCAGTAAATCCCTATTTATTCATATGATTCTAGGTATTTATTTTAAAGATTTTTAAAAGTAAGAGGATTTTAAAAATTGTTATGAAATTGTGGCAAAGAATTAAGGAATGAATGTTCCTATTAGTTAACACTGTTGATTATTTGTTTTATTTTTGCAAATCAAACAATCAGTTGAATTAGGATTGGTTCATTTTAAAGAGTAGCAATTTATTTACAAATATTTCTGGGCCTGGATTTATAAGTGCATGGAACAGGAAATTCTACAAATAATTCCAATTTATTTACCACATATGAAATAAGTGAAAACAATCCAATATTAAAAAGTCTTCATTTGATGACATTGCACTGAGCAGTTATATATGCAAACCACAAAGTAGATAGTTCAAGGGCCATAGAAAAGGATAGAACTAAAAGCCTGCCCTGTTGGAACAGAGCAGACAGTCTGCTCTAAGACAAGGTGGTTATCCAGGTCAAAACTTAATATTACACTCGTGGAGTAGCTTAATTTCTTTTGGGTGGTAATTGAGTATTCAGAAAAATAACTTAAAATATAACAGCATTTTTTGTTGACTATTAAAGAATACAAAGAGGAAAAATGTCTGTAGTCTGCTGTGCAGATAATGCCTTTTGACAAAAAATAAGCAAAGAAAAACTAAAATATGTATGTATTTTAAGAAAACTTAATAGAATAGAAGGCTATGAAGGAGAAATGAATATCTATCCTGTTTTTACTGTTTGTTCTTTACAAATCTCACTATTTTTAAACTTCTTTCCTGTTCTCTTAGAGAATATTTGATATACATATTTATATGTGTATATGTATATAAAATTATCATTTTATGATATGCAGATACCAGCTTACTTACTTGGTTTCTTTCTTCTTTCCCTAAGTTCTTCGCCTTTCTATTTCTCTTGCAGCTCTAAATGATTTTTTTAAATAGCAATAGTGTATTCTTATCATTGATTTATGATAATGTTGTTAAACTGCATTCTTGATGGATGCCTTCATTGCTAATACAAACAATGATGTAATGAACATCATTATGCATAGATATTTATGGACCTTAGGCTATATTCCTTAGTTGCAATACTAGATCAAAGGAGCCCTGGGTTTTTTGTTATTTTAGTAGATATTTCCAACTTGCCCATAAGAAATAATCCATACATTTATACTGTAACCAATACAGTTGAATCTGTGTACTCTCATAATTATGTGTCATTTTAATTGCTAAATCTCCAAGTTTTTGCCAATCTGAGTTTGTGAAATATACAATCACATTGTTTTGTTATACATTTCTTTCCTTGTGAAGAAGGTAAATCACAGTTATCCATCATTTGTATATTTTTCTAGAAACTTACTGTGATAGATAGATAGATAGATAGATAGATAGATAGATAGATAGATAGATAGATAGATAAACTGTATGTCCTTTTACTGATTTTTTTAGTTCTTTGAAAGTGAAAAGAGGATCGAGGGTGGGAGGTGGGGATGGTTGGGGTGAAGGAAGTGTGGTTGGGAGAAAATGGAGACAACTGTATTTGAACAACAATAAAAAAAGAAAATAACATCAGTATCTAACATGGCATTGTATATCTTCTCAATTTATTTTCAACATTGTGACTTTATGATAGTTTTTGCCATAAAGAAGTTTGAAATGTTTGTGTAGTAATTGTAATTTTCTTTGAGCTGTTGAGGTTCTTAAGCCTATTTACAGAAGCTCTCCCACTAAAAGATTATTGATAAGTATAACCATAATTTCTTATAGACATTTAGCTTTTATTTTATATTTTAGTGTAAGAGGTGAAATTCATACACACATATACATATACACACATGCCTCTATATTATCTATATACATACATATGTACATTTGTACATATCTAATTTTATATACATAGATATAATTTTAAAAATTCAAATCAACTGGACCCAATACTATTGAATAATTCTTTCCACAATGATTTGAAGTTTAGTTGTAGTATGGATTCAATTTTTATAAATTTTGGCTATATTACTGAATTCTTCTAATTTTATGCTATATACTATAAATGTATTTCTTTCCCCAGAAAAATAATTTTAATAATAATAATTAGTTATGTACCTTTAAGGGCTTTTTTCCCTTCTTTAATATTTATTTTCAAAAATTATATTCTAGTCTTTTTTTTTTAAGATAAATATTTTGTTCATTTTCACAAACACATTTTATGGGTATTTTAATCGGGACTCCATTGTATTTATAGATTAATTTTGAATAATTTGAGCTTTTTTCTTTTATCATATCTTCCTGTTATACTGCATGGCGTATCCATTCAGTAAAATATGCTACAATATGTAGTAGAATTTTAAAATTTCTTCATATAAATGATATGAATTTCTTTTAGATTTGTATATAGTATTATATATTTGGTTTGTTATTGATGATTGGTGTATAGCGTAATTAAGTTTTTGTTATTAAAATCATAATTTTTATATCACTGCTTTATAGAATTATCTTAGTGTTTCTAATATATTTTTAAATTGATACTCTTGGGTTTCCAAGGCATTACACACCACCTAGAATTAATGACAAATATGCCTTCTGATATTCTATTTTTATAGCTTTTTCTTTCTCTTGCCCGATTGCATTGTCTAGTGCCTATAAAGCAATGTAAAATTATAGTACATTTTTATTCTATTCTTGATTTTAAAAGTGAATGATGCTGTTTCTCTATTAACAATTATATGGCAGTTGACTGTGTGTGTATGTGTGTATTTGTGTAAAGAAAATAGGTCTTTCTGTTAGTGAGGTTATTTTAGGATGAATATTTAACTTCAACTCTGTGCCTTTTTTAAAATAGATTAGGAATATAGGTTCATAGAGGCATTTATTTCTTAAATGACCACCGGCCACCTGCTTCTTTTTTGCTTGACTGCAACTGGGCCTCTTGGCTTTTCTTTTATTTACTCTAATTAGGTTTGTGGAAAGAAAGATTTTAAAATCATGCTTCATTCTGCCACCAGAAACTAGAAGTCCTGGTGGGAATGTTTTAATAATTCATTATGGAATCTCTGTGTAGCAAATCAAATAGAGTTATATATTTTTTACTTAATGATTTTGCTGATGGTATTCTAATATCCACAAGTTAAGAAAACAAAAACAGCCAGTAATGTTTTAAAACAAAATAATTATTGCTTGGTAGTTTCTACCAAACAGCATGTGGATGTCTATGAGATAAAGTTAAAACCAGGAAAAGGAGAGACTGACACTTTTGTTTTAATATAAATGTAGTTTCTTATTAGAAAAATCTCACTGGTAAACTATGCAGACTAATTTTAAGTGTGAACCAAAAGCCCTTTCTACATGAATAAATTCTTTATCTGGACTCTACCATGTTTGAAATCACATTACCTGACACCAATTAGTATTCGATCCAGATGCTTTGCCAGTGCTACCAGTCTCCAGTAAAAGTGAGTTTTCATTTGTTTTTTTACAGGGTGGGACAAAAGTAGGTTTACAGTTCTTCATGTAGAAAATAATATAATAATTAATACAGAATATAAGAATAAACTCTGTTTTGCTGACTTACAAGTATAAACCTACCTTTGCCCCACACTGGATTTGCTTTATTTTTGTTTCTGATTTTTAGTCAATGACAAGTTTTTTTTTAATTTTTATGAAATACTCATTAAAATTGCTCTTATAACTTATTCTTTAATCTTTGATACTTTCTGTTTTTCTTATTGTTATTATCCAAACTATAGAATTAGGAAATATCCACACATTTGCACATTTTTTTGCTCTTTTTCTTTAATTCTACATAGGTGTGTGATATATACATATACATATACACACATATGTATATGTGCACACACACACATGGAATCTGTCTGGGAAAAGTCCAGCCATTGTTAATATAATGAGAACAGTTAGCACAACAGCAATGTAACCTGTCAGCCAAGAAGCGTGGACTGGAATGCATGTGCACGAACAATGACAACTTCACTGTACTAGTCAGTGGAGGTGATAGATGCTGTTGAGTGACCATGAGTAGTGTGTGGCTGTCACATTCAAAATAATTGAGCAAGTAGAGCAGCAGATCTGCATCAAATTTTGTGTTAAGCCTGAACATTCCTCCATGGAAAGTATTCAGATGATGAAGTCTTTCTGGGACGATGAGTGAGTGTAGCACAAATACAAGTGTGGCACAAATGCTTCAAAGATGGTCAAGAATCTGTTGAAAGTGATCCACTTGAAGGCCTGCAACAAGCAGAACACCTGAGAATGTTGAATGCGTATGGAGTGCAATCAACAAAGATCAGTGACTGACAGTTTGAGTATTAGAAGCTGATCTGGGGATTCCAAAAAGTACTGTGTCCAAGATTTTGATGCAGGAACTTGGCATAAAACGTGTCATGGCAAAATTTGTTCTGTGGCTTCTGCTACTAGAGCAGAAGGAACATTGTGCTGCAGTTGCTAATGACTTGATTCAAACTGCTACCAATGAACCAGATTTCTTCAAGAAGGTCATAACTCTTAAGGGGACTGAGGCATCATTGTCCTACGTACTATGTTTTTTCTATCTTATATCTTCAATATATGTCTCTATTTTTCATATTACATGGCTGGATATTTCTGGACATACTGTGTATGTTTACATACTTGTGTATGTTAATTTCCACACGTATTTTATGCCCACAAATAGCCTGCTATAATAAATGTTGTTTATTTATGGTATGAAATAGAACTTTCGAGTAGACCCTATCTTTGTTTCTCACAGTCATAGCATCTTTTTGTCTCTTTCTCTATGTCTGTCTCTGTCTCCATCCATATGTACCCATATCAGCTACATAGGCAAGGTTTCAAGGACTTTGATGATGTTAAAACAAGAGGAAATGGACAACGCTACTGTTCACGAGCATGTAGTTCTGCAATCATGATGAACTCATTACCAATATCAGGACACCACTGGGCAGAGTGGATGCCTGACCAGGAGGAATTCTCTTGCCTGGATGTTGCTTATTTAGACAATGCCAGTGTTGGCCAATTCCACTTTCCCTGAGTGGTCCCACGGATCCCAGTTACTTATGTAGCACTCACTCTCTCTCAGGCTGTGTTCTAAAAGCTTTAAATCCTTTACCTTTCCATTCCATTTTTAGATGGAAAATTGAGGCATAAGGCATTTGGGCAACTTGTCAAAGATTATAGAACTGGTAAATGCCAACCAGGATTTGAACAGTCTGGTTGCAGAGCCCTTACTAGCATCCACAGCACCATAGCATTCTTTCACTGTGTTGTAATTTTTCCTTTAATGGCATGGGCCTCTGCCAGATGGCATGTCCTCTGAATAAGGAGCCATGCTGGCCACCTTTCCATTCCCAGTGTCATCATAATACATGCAAGAGTGTATACAAAACTGTTTAACTTTTTAAAGTGAGTTGAAGTTGTGTCTTTGTAGAACCCTTGTTTTATGCCTCTCTAACAAGCAGCCTTCATAAAATCTTTGAGAAGATGAAGTTTGGTTAAGGAGAAGCAGTAGAGAAACAACCCTATATTTTTCTAACACAGGCCTCATCTGGTCTATTGCTTACTTCACATTTGTCATTGGTGTAGTTCAGTATTTTAATGACAAATGGCCATTCTTAACTTGGAGCTTCCTTACATTCTTTCCGCTCACTCTTTTAGCCAAATAGGCACAGTTAAAAACAAACAAACAAAAAGCCCATGAAAGCTCTGGTCATCTTCTGATGACACTTGGAATTGTTTAATTAAGAAACATGACTACATGTCTGTCACATCCCAGAAAAAAATATACCACTCATTACAGCAACTCCACAGTGTGCTCCTTTGTCTCCAGAATCAAAGAGAAGGCTTTGTCTAAATGGCACTTTCTGTTGTTTTTTTTCCAATGAAGAAATCTTGTGGGCAATGCATTGAAAAATCATATAAACCAAAAAATGCAAATCTTAAGTGTATGATTTATTCAATACTTTAATTGTTCAATGGCTTTTGATAACTACCACTCCAATCAGGATATGCAACAACAATTCTGTCCTTCTAGAAACTTCCCGTATTCCCCCTTCCAGTCACTTCTCCCCACTCCCACCCTTCAGCAAACCCTGCTACAATTGCTATCATGATAATTTACTTTTTTCTGTTTTAGGACTTACAAAAAAACAGAAGTTAATAAAAAGAACTGTGATCAAAATCATTTTTATTTCTGTAAGGTCCACTAGTTGGTTTACATGGTAGATAACATCCTGCAGAGAAAAATGCCAATGCAATACAACCAGTGCAAGTTGAATTCACACATAGTGTTGAGCAGTTACTTATGGGTGTTTTCAGGTTGTCCTTAGAAATCAAATGTCATACTAACAGCTTCCCTCACCTCTGTTGCATTGTCTCTTTCTTTTGAATGACTACTGTGTGCTGTGGTTTCAGTAAAGGACTGATGGGAAAATACTTTTACTCTATGTTTTATTGTCCCAGTGGCGACCAGCCCTCAAGTAATTAGGCCATAGTAATCCCTCAGGAAAATATTTTCTTAAGTCAATTTATTGAACCAACAAGTCCTCTGAAAAATAATGGTATCTTTCACTTTCTGAGAGCTGGTTACCCTCCTCCCACTTGTCAAGACTAGCTAAAATGTGATCTCAGTGGCTTTTATTCTAGTAAATTAGTATCCATGGTTATCCTGAGTGTGCACCTGACAACAGCATGGCCTCTGTAATAATTGAGTCCATTTTTATCACAGACTGTGTCTCTTTAAAAGTTGGTAATTTGTATGTGTGCATGGAATCAGTCTAAGTTTACAGAGAAAATAATATTTACCAGGAAAGATATATGTATATTTTAGCAAGTATATGTGTTCAGATACCTGATACCTCCAGTGTGATAAGAGACTCCATTTTTTCTCCCTGTAAATAGAGAGTTAATAATAACATTTATTGCTTCAAGCTTTTGTGAGGACCAAATGAGATAATATACTCAAGGTGTGTTGGGTATTATTTGGTTTGGAAATTTATAAAAGGACCTGTCTTACATTGGGGCCAGCTTTTATATACACTAGTAATGGCATAAAAATATCTAGTTTCAAAGGGAGAAAACTAGTAGCTACAGTCACAGTATTAACCTCTGTGGTTACTCCCAAAAGGCTACAGCCTCTGTTCTGTACCAACGACAGTGTGCTGCACGAATGGCTTCAGGTATTTTTAAGTGTAATTTTGACTATACTTGAGCTTTAATGCTGACTTTAGAATCGACTCCCAGAAAAGGTATAGTTCCATTGCATTGCAATTCTCTAGTCCTTGGATAGAGTCTTATTGAAGCTGTCATTTATCATCAGTAATTTTTGACATCCTACTGTGTACAGAGGAATGAATGAGGGGTTCCCTTGCTTTTACACTTTGGGCCAAATAGAACAAATATCAACTCTTTCTCTCTCTCATCTGCCCTTAAAGTTGAACTGACCTACATTCGAGTTTTCCAAACATCTGAGAATAGTTTCAGCATCTAATTCTAATTTATGTCCTTGCCCCTGGACCTTTTCAGTTGCTCTTGGTCTGTCCTCATGCTCTGGCCTAAATCTGGGGAGTGCCTGATTATAATCTCTAAGGCAGCTCACTACTTAATTTTAAAGGAGTGGCGCACAATACATTTACTTTACAATACCTTTGGGCAGAAATAGGCCTAGAAAGAATCAGGAATAGATTGTTCCTATTTGGGTTTGCCTACTTTGTGGACCCGTGTCTTCACCACGGATCACCACAAAGACATTAGCAAGAGCGCAATACCACACAACTGACCCTTGAACAACGTGGAAGTTAGGGGGTCTGACCTCCAGGCAGTCAAAAACCCATGCATACATTTTGACTTTTCCCCAAGCTTAAGTTGTCCTTGGTACACAGGGGATTGGTTTTAGGACCCCCATAGACACCAGCATTCATGGATGCTCAAATCCCCTAAGTCAGGGCATACAGGCAGCTCTCTGCATTCACAGATTCCCAACTGCAAACTGAAAACAATACAGGTATTTATTTAAAAAATCTGCATATAAGTGGACCTACATAGTTCAAACCAGTGTAATTCAAGGGTCAGCTGTATATTGTTATATACACAGAGGCTCTCTAACTCAGGGTTTTATAAAACATGAAAATGTGAAGAGGAATTATTGAGACTGTACTATGTAGAGACACTATTTACACAATACTACAAAGTTAAGTTCCAATTGCAAACAACAATGAGATATCTTTTTTTGCGATCAAATGTATAACTATATGTATAAAATATATGTCGCCTGAGAGGAGAGTGATGGGCAGAAATTGTTACTCTTATGTACTATTTAAGCCTAAATCAAAAAAGATTTTTGTGTCATCATTTGGAAATATCTCAAAAATTTAAATTTATGTGTTTTAGGTCCGGTATTTCTACTTCAAGGAATTATGTGTGCCTGTACAAAACCGTATATGTTCAGGGATGTCCATTGTAGACTTAGTGGGCACCACTAAACACCCAACATGAAAGCAGACTGGTTAAATGTGATATAGCTGCATAATGACATTTAATCAATGCATATATTGAAAAAAAATCTCAACCGTATCATTGGGGAAAAAAAAACCCTGCAACACAATGCATATAGAATAATCCCATTATAATATAAAAATAGATTTATGTGCACATGTCCATAAATGCTTACAACTGGCAGTAACCTGGAGAGGAAGTAGGGCTCCGGGAAGGGGAAGGAAGTGGGTAGGGAGGAACTGAGGAACCTTGTGTCAGGCCTCAGTTATATAGTGTAACCAAGCAGTACATTCCAATGAGTTTTATCTAGGATTTCTCATTCTTCAAGAGCAAAATATAAATAAGTATGTCACGAAAACAACCTAATGCTGGCCAGAATGGGCTTCATTTCTAAAGTCTATGTGTGAAGGCAGCTAGCAGCAAAACAGCTGAGATCGTTATCAGTCTTGAGCCTTTTCCACATACTTTATATTTTCAATCTATTAAAAGGATGCTTTGGAAAAAGCCACGAGAGTCCTCCAGGAATAGCCCAGTCTCTGCAGCCTTATTAGATGCACAGACGTGTGTGTCCCCTGGTGAGAGTATCATGCTGTGAAAGTCATTAGAATAATAAATTAAACTTCTCTGTGCGCTGGCTTTCTAAGCTTCAGGTGCAGTTTCCTTTTATGCTTTTTCCATTTTCCTGTAGCTTTGAAGTATTGGGATTGTCGACCTATTCCTTCCTCCAAAGTTTTGCCAGAATAATGAGTTCATGGAGTCACTAGTGCCTAAAATAATTTGTGGAGTTGGGGTTGCAATAGCTCTACACGGCCCTCCTTATTCTCAGTGTCTAAGTTCTCAGCAAAAAGATAAGACCGAATTAATGGAAATAGACTTCACAAAGGCTAACAAAGATCACATAAAATACTTTTTTGATATTTTGTATTAGAGTCTAACCTCAGCTTCCATTATACCAATATCATGATCATCCAAAAGCATCTATTTTTATATATGGAAATTATTACATTAAGTTACAATTTTCAAATAGAGACTTTGGAAAATGCCTTGGCCACAGCAAATGGCTATTTCTGAGTAAAAAGGTATCGTGAGGAAGGTTTTTGGGAAGCAATGACACGTACGTTTACCATTGAGGTATGCCTTTTAAAAGTGAGGGTATGGATGTGAATAAGATTTAGGAAAGGTATATATTGTATGTACTCCTTTTAACATTGTCAGACATTGGCATTCAGTTAAAAAATTTAGCATCACAGAGCATTTGCCCATCATTCAAATATTGTTGGAATGGGTTCTGCCCCCTCTCTGTATCAAAGGAGAGAAAAATCCTTGTAAACGGTGATGAATATTTGCATCTTTTAAAATAATTCTAAAACTGGAGAAATATATACACCAAAATGCAATAAGCATGAAACAATAGGCACAGTATGACATTGTGTGAAATCTCTTTATATGTTCTTCCCTTCCAGCTCATGTTGCTCCTTAGGATAGCATGTCTATAGCTTCGAGGTTCCTTTCAAAACTTTCTTTTCTACTCCCACCTTTAATTACACAGGCTGTCTATTATATTTTCTCTGCTCCTGAGTTTAAAAATTAAACAAAACAAAAACAAAACTCCCCCCAAAAGTTAGCTGCTAACTTTCCCACTTACAAGTTCCCTATATTTTCTTTCTAAACATGTTGACCTATCATTTCCATAGACTTTTCATCAGTTCTTGAACATTATCTTAACATCTGTGAGGGATGGATACTTGTTGCCGGATTATAATGTAAGGAAAAGGTATGAAATCAGAGTTGAACCAACTTTCAGCTTTAAGAATATTCCACACAGTATATAGTACACATCTAAATTTGGGACAGGTAAAAGAAATCACTTCAGGTAAAAATGTAAATGAAATGTTTATTTATTTTAATATAAAATCACTTACAAATAGAATTAGTTAGGTTACAATTCTATTATTGAGGCCATTCAGACAATACCCAACCACAGAAATCTGTGTTAATCTGTATGGAAATAAAAATAGGGTTCTAATGAATGATGACTCCAAATTTGTGTTGATGAACCAAAACAGAAAAAAATGTTATTTTGGGGAAAACAATTATTCTAAACACCCCAAGAACAAAGCAAATACTGTAACACAAATAAAATTATGCTCATCCCCTCCATTCTTTTGCCACTTACTGATGTCACTTACATTCTTTGTCATTTTATTGCAGCATAATTGATATACAATATTACAGTAATTTTAGGTGCAAAACATAACAATTTCATATCCATATATACTGCAAAATGGTCACCACAGTAAGTCTAGTTAACACCCTTCACTATAAATAGTGACATATTTTTTCTCATATTAAGAAATTTTAAGAGTTACTCTCTTAGCAATTTTCAAATATACAATGCAGTATTATTAGCTATTGTCACCATGCTGTGCATTACACCCCCGTGCTGTATTTATTTTATAACTAGAAGTTGGTGCCTTGGACCCCTTCCCTTACCATCTGCCCCCTGTGGCTGGCAACCACCCATCTGTTCTCTTATATCTGTTAACTACGTTTCAGGGCCTCTGGGGTTTCTCTGTTGTTGTTTAGATTCAACATATTATTTTACACAGTACTTGTCTATCTCTGTCTCACTTATTTCACTTAGCATAATGCCCTCAAGATTCATCCACTTTGTTCCAAATGGCAGGATTTCATTTTCTTATGGCTGAATGATATTCAATTGTGTGTGTGTGTATATGTGTGTGTGTGTGTGTATATATATATATATATATATATAATGTATATCTACATATACAGATATGTATATCTATTTCTTGCATTTTCTTTATCCATTCATATGTTGATAGACACTTAGGAATACCTTAGCTATTGTAAATAATGGTGCAATAAACATGGGGTACACATATCTTTTCAAGTGAGTGTTTTAATTTTCTTCAGATATATATCCAGAAGAGGAATTGTTGGATCATATGGTAGTTCTGTTTTTATTTTTTTGAGATACTTTCACAGTGTTTTCCTATTGTGGCTCCACCAATTTACATTCCCACAAACTGGACACGAGGGTTCCCCTTTCTCCACATTTTATTCAACGCTTACGATTTTTTGCCTTTTTGCTAACAGCCATTCTAACATGCGTGAGATGATATTTCATTGTTCTTTTGATTTGCATTTTCCTAATGATTTGCGATGTTGAACATCTTTTTATTGTATCTTTGAACCATCTGGAAAATTGTCTATTTATACTCTCTGCCTGTTTTTAATCAGATTGTTTTATGGCTATTGAATTGTATGAGTTCTTTATGTATTTTAAATCATAAGATATAAGATTTGCAAGTATTTTCTCTCATTTAATATATTGCCTTTTTGTTTTGTTGGTGGTTTATATTACTGTGCAGAACCTTTTTTTTTTACCTTGATGTAGTGCTCTGTTTTGTTGTTTGTTTAGTATAGTTTTGTTTATTTGCTTTGCTTTTGTTGCCTTTACCATTGGTGTGAAAGTAAAAAAAATAATTGCCAAGACTAATGTCAAGGACCTTATGCCTATATTTTCACCTAGAAGTTTGATGGTTTCAGATCTTACACTCAAGTTTTAACCCATTTTGAGTTAATTTTTGTGTATGGTGTAAGATAGTGGTTCAGCTTATTTTTCCATTGTTTCTTTATCTACAACTTTAAAATGAAAATGAAATCATTATTTACTAGAACAGCATTTTAATCCTTGATCAAATAATCAAAGCAATTATGAAGGTTAATTTGCAATCCAGATGTCTAATGGTGGGTAAACTATTACATAGAAAATAAAATGATGATTAGAAATATTAAAACATGAAAAAAACTAAAAGAGCAAAATACTATAATTTATATGTATTCTCTGGTAAAAATTATGTAAAATTATTTCTGAGTTGAATATATGATATTTATGGGGAGTCTTTAGGTTTAAAAATGTTGACATGGTATTCTATTTTATGAGTAAATTTATGATATAAATTAAAAAAATTATTGTTCATCCTATCAATAGTTATAATAGAAAATAACTTTATCATGGACAAAGACAATGAGAAGAGAATTGAATGTGGGAGGTGGGGGGGTCAATGGAGAGTCATTAGGGAATATGGGGACAACTATAACTGAACAACAATAAAAGATAAAAAAAGAAAATAACTTTACCTATTTCTAATATATGAACATTCCATTATTGTATATGATGAAATATTATACCTTCACTAAAACTTATGTTCAAGAGAAGAATTTAATTGCCTGACAATTATGATATCTTAGGAAAACAATATACAGTGTGTGTGTGTGTGTGTGTATGTGTAAGAGAGAGAGGGAATGAGAGGGAGCTAGACAGAGAGAGACAGGCATAGATGGAGACGAGGACACAGGAGAGTAAACACTTAAGTGGATGCAGAAAGGCAATGCACCGAAATATTAGTGCTGTTAGAACCAGGCAACCTATTCACTTGTTATAAACTTCTCTATATTCCATATTTCTTATTATGAACATGTATTACCTGTATAATCAGAAAAAATACAATAGCTGATTTCCTTTACCAAAAAGCAAAGTGTATAAAACATAAAGGATATATAAATTATAAAAATTGTAGTTGTGTTTGCTTTATAGGAATATAATTGTTTTGTTGCTTTATGATTTCCTGTATAATTTTAGGAAGTCATATTCCATTTTTTCCTATAAAGAATACATATTGCCCTGGCTGGCGTAGCTCAGTGGATTGAGCACGGGCCTGCGAACCACACGATCGCGGTTCGATTCCCAGTCAGGGCACATGCCTGGGTTGCAGGCCTGGTTCCCTGCAGGCCAGTTCCCAGCAGGGGACGCACAAAAAGGCAACCATACATTGATGTTTCTCTTCCTCTCTCCTTCCCTTCCCCTCTAAAGATAAATAAATAAAATCTTAAAAAAAAAAAAAGAATACATATTGTTCTTCAAAGAAAAGATAAGGTTACATTTTTTTTAAGAGAAAGACAATATTCTCTCATTTTTAATCAAATATTTTGGTGAAACTAAAAAAATTAAGACAGCAAAGGAATTTGCCTACAACTAATTATTGCTAATGCAGAAGGACAATGGTGCTCTTTATTTTATTATGCTTTATCCCTGTTCCAAGTCAATAAATGAGAGGAAATATTGAGAGTGATATGTCAAACACCAACAAAACACCCACAAAACACCAATCAAGATGTCAGCTTTGATGGAAATAAGAGAATCACTGTTGTATCTTTCTTTTAGACATAGTGATCACTGTGTAAAATACACAGAATTCAGTGAAACTATAACCAGTTCTTCAGTTCCTGTCATAGAGAATCACAAAATGTCTCTGTGTACAGATTTAGAATAATTCAGTGGCCATCAATTTAGTTAACTTTCTTTAGAGCAGAGACATTTCAGCTGGGACTCACTTGCCATTGGAAGTTAGAATGGAATCTGACATTTTATCACTAGATGAAAAAAACACCAAAGTCCGTGACCTGATATGTAGAGTAGCATTGATTCAGCTCTGGGGACTGGCAAACCCTGATATTAGTGGTTGGCCAGAAGGATGGAACTGTCATTACTGAAATGTGGAAGGCTAAAAGTAGAGCGGGTTGATCTATGTTCATTGGAGTTACAGCTGGAGAACAAATTTGCCATCACTTTTTTTCTCAGTGCCTTAGTATATTACCTGGCATTCAGGGTGCTCAATAAATATTTGTGGAATGAATGAATGAATTCTATAAGCTTCAATCGGAGCTATCTTTCACATCATAACTGAAAAATGGAAGTTCAGGAGAGGCTGTTGAAAAATAAACACATCAATTTAAGTTTAAATGGAGTAGAGAAAAAATAGAAGAACTGTTCTAAATTTCTTGAACCTGTGACATCCTCCATTTGTAACAACTTTTTAAAAAATCTCACAAGTGTTTGCAGTTTTTTAGGTGGAACTTCTTAATCTACCGCCTCCAATCTACAGCATCCCTTCTTTTTAAACACACACACACACATACACACACACACACACACACACACACACACAGGTTGGAGGTGGGGAAGGGAGGGAGCAATGGGAAAAATGAAGTTGCATTGATTCAGGGAACTGTTGAAGTATTTTTTCAGCTTGTTCTGGGGGTCCTTGGAGGAAAAGGAAGAAGGGAATATAGGAATAGTCAGTAGAAAAGTGCCCCAAAGTCCAGGGCTAAGTGACAAGTAGGAGAGCCAAATAGGAAGAACTTGTATGAAATTGTTGAATCTGGAAATAAATATAGCTAAAACTCTTCTGATTAGGGGAACGGTCTCCAAAAGGTGACAGTCAGGATTGTACAGACATTCATTCCTATCACATTTTGGAATTTTAACTCTGATTTATGGAGATAACTTGTCTAAAAGCCATTCTTGTCTGAAACTTTGATTCCTAACCTCCAAGGCTCTGGCTTAATTAATCTGAAGATAAAGTGTAGACGCCATCTTTACTTTCTATCATTGTCTTGAAGCCTAAAATTATGTCTCTTTAACAAAGAGCCCAGAGAAATTGCTTTGTGATTTTCCTTTCACACAGTCACGAATGATGGACAGACAGGCCTATGGCCTGTGATTCAGGGAAGTCTTTTTAATGGACTTGTCTGTAGAAGTAGAGTTCAGTAGTTACGTTCTCTGCTATTTCCTCTATTGCCTCCCTGATGGACTTCCCTGGAGAGAGGGTGAGCAGATTATGACATCATTCGTGGATTTCAAGTGGGTTCTGTAGTGCCTGTGAACCTGACTGCAGTATAGTCGTAACTGACCCTCCATCTCACGTCTTAAATTAAACTTTACATGAACATTTTATCCTAAGTACCCTTCGGATTGGACCTCCATTTTCATGTTAACTAACCTGTCTGAGGATTCCTATCTCCTGGTCAATATATGCTTTTGATAATCTCTTCGATTTTTACTTTTCCTATTTTAGTTTTCTTTGGACTTAACTCTGCATGCTCTTTGAATTTTAGTACCTGGCTTTTAAGGCATATTCAGAACAGACTCTTTCTATTGGTTAATGGTGATGTAAACCTGGTCCTTCCACTCATGCAAGTCCTAGGTGCAGACCGTCTAATAAATCACCAGAGGAGGAAGAATTAAAAGCTCCTTTCAGTCCTATTATTAAATCACCAAAGGATGCCTGGACCCTGCTTGTATATGTGCTGTAATTTATACTATTAGTGTGGATTGTTTTGGTTTTCTAAAAATAATAAATGACCCGGTGAATTGCATTTGGCCAGAGGCATGCAAGAAACAATCCATAGTATATAGATTTGTTCAATGGCATTTAAAAGACCTTGATTAGAATTCAGTCTGGGCTAGAGTGATGAGAATGCTGTTAACTGATGGTTTGTTTGAAGTCGTCCTCCGTGGCAGAAGCTGGAGGGATTCACAAATAGGAACATTTCTTACCTCTAGTGGCTGATCCAGCTGCCAGGAAGAACTGACATTTTCAAAGAGGTATAAAAATGTCTGGATGTCACGATTGCTGTTCCACTTTCATGTTTTTGTTTTTGTGCGATCTTTGCTTGCTAAGAGCTCCAGCAATGAGCTAGGCCGGCATTCCTGAGATGCTGTGCCCTTGCAGTTCTTTGAGAAACATGCGTATGTGGAGTGAGAAGTCTACCATCTCAGATAATGGTTCACCAGCCCTGTGTTCCTGTCCACCAACATAAGAATTGTTTCAACATACTTAGTGGTTTAAGATTGGGAGGGTTTACATATGATCTCACCTTTAACAGGAAGCTAAATAACAAAATAAACAAGCAAGCAGAATAAAAACAAAGACACTGAAATAGAGAACAGGGGGACAGTGACCAGAAGGGAGAGGGGAGGGAATTTAAGGGGAAAAAAGGGGAGGGATTTGGAGGAACAAGTATGACTGAGGACACAGGGACAAGAACTAAGGGGGGTGGAAATGGGAGGGAGGTGGTGAGCATGGGGCGGGGTGGGCTGGGATGGGATAAATAGACAGAAAACTGTACTTGAAAAATAACTAAATAAAATTTAAAAAAGAGATTGGGAGGGTTTACTTGGGTGGCGCAAGGCTGTGGGGTGGGGTGGGGTGGGGGAAGGGAAGGCAAGACGATGAATTTAAATAATTCCTGTTTGAAATGGAAACCAAGACATTTAATTGGTTTGGCCAATGGATTGGGGCACTCTCTGGTACTGAGATAGCAGAAGAGGGTGCCTGATGGGCCAGTCAAGTTTATTCTCCAGGGTCGGATTCAAATATCTGTGTGTAAGATTATGTTAGAAGCACATACATGATTTACTGAGTGAGCAGACTTGTGGCCACTGCTCTCAGAGAACAAAGTTATAGCTGCACAAATAATCCTGTTCAAATGTAAGTATCCCATTTTTCCCTTTTGATGAACAAATAATATCCAGTGACTAATGAAACAGGAATATTTCAGAAATTTCAGCTGGAAACTACTATAAGGAAGAAAATTTAAGTGGCTCTGTTGGGAACCAAATTTTTCAATGTCTCCATGAACTGATTAAACAACAAATAATTCTACTTGCTTTTTAAAATTCTGATGTCTTTCAAGTATTGGGGTCCTGTTTTTTACGATCAATTTTACTGTTGCTGCTATATAATAATTCAATCTTCCTTCCTTTCTCCTCCTCCTCCTGCTCTTCAGCCTCCTCCTCCTCCTCCTCCTCCTCCTCCTCATTCTTCTTCTTCTTCTTCTCTCTCTCTCTCTCTGCTTCCTGGGATCGGAAAAGAAAACCATTGATTGAGATGTCCACTTACTCTAAATAGAATTTCCTTTACAGAAAATACAAAAACAGAAAAGATCTGTCTTCAAGCCTACCCATGTATAAAATGGAAATGATAATAGAATCTATTTCACAGACTTATTGTGATGTTTCAGTGAGAAAAGATGCACCTGAAGTCATTAGAATAGTGCCTGGAATATGGTAGGCACTCCAATATGGAACTTCTTTTTATTCCATGCTTACACATCAGCAAAGCTACGTATAATTTTTAAGAACTAGTAGGAAAAACTCGAAGATACAGACAGGCACACCTAACTTTCTCTGAATTTACAATTCCATGAAGCAGAATGCTTCTTAGTATTAGTGAATGTGGTTTCTCATATTAGAGTTCTACTTGGAGGCCACACGAATGAGGTGGCAATGTCATGTTCCTCTTGTGTGGATTCCTTCTGTCACTTTGCTTTCACATACTACTGATCACATGCAATCCAATACATTCTCACCTGTTACTCATGATAGAAGCAGCTTCTGAGATGGGGCAAAAAGGGAAAAAAAGAAGAGCAGGGGTAATGTTGGGTCATGCCAAGGATACTCCTCCCCCTAAAAGAAATTCTGGCTTTGCACTAATACCAGATGGGTATTCTCCCTAACCTCCTGGCGGCACATATGTGATGAATAATTGTGCTTTAGCAAAAGAAAGTGAATGGAAATGGAACAAATTGAAGCAATTAGCTAAAAGATGGGGAAGGGAAACACCAGTTAGACTTGGCCCCCACACCTTGTGGGAAGGAAACCCTTGGTGTTGGTTGAAGAAATAGTAATGATCACTTTCCCTGTTTGCAGACTGTTATCAGTGGTTAAAGTCCTTATGATTTGCTCTAGAGACTGGGAAGGAATGCTAACATATGAAGCCAAGCAAAGAAGTGGCAAATAATTGAGCCTTGAGGGATCCTTTCAGAAAGAGGCTAGTCATTTAGGGGAATGTACTTTTGATATTCATCTAGCTGGTTTCTGAGTGCCTCCTTGCAGGAAGTGAAATTCTAGGCTTTGCTGTTTGAAAGGGTATGAAAGGGGGGGTAGTGTTCTCAGAAGTATTCAAATCCTTTTTAGCATTCAAAATGACTGAGGAATGTTTGAAGCAGGAAGCACAATGATGTAAGTCCATTGGTGTATCAGGATCCTGCCTAATGAATGTGGAAGCCTTAAAAATTCTGCTTGTGGGTGGGTGGTCAGCATTAGACACAATGTAGAGTAAAGAAACCTGGGACACTATGCACACTTTCTGGAAAGAGGGTTTTTCACTTGAGTGGGTGAAGCACCGTGGGCTTGCAGAGCCGGGAGAATGTGTAAGCTCCAGGACATCACCCTGCTCACTTCTCCCCATCTGAGTGTAATGAACAATCCAAAATGGCAGAGGTAAGTGAGAACAAGACATCAGAAGGTGTGAAAGTGGGTCACGCAGAGCCTGGATAAACAGGTCTTCTGTAAGTCTGAGTGCCTTCTACTGAGAGTACACCTGTTAAGTGGTGGACAGAATCAATGGTGATCTATAGGTAGTTCCTACCAGCTTGTGAGAACCAAGTTTTAAATTTTCCAGGAACTGCACAAGGTGTTTTAAAACACAGCCATTATAAAAAATTGCATTATAGGAACTTGTAATTAAAAGGGTATATGAAAAAGGCAGTGCTCCAAATTCACCACTTCATGACTTTCCACTACGTTGTTGCTCTTCTGTTATCTATCTTCTGGAAGGAATTTTACATGCTTTATATCTGTACAGTGAAAATAGTGATGTTGTGCTACTGCACATTTCTTCCCAACCCTACATTCTGTGATGTGATATTGGTGCCTGGAATTGGCTTTCCATCTCCAGCTTCAGTTGCTCTTACTCCCACCCACATGTAAAGCAGAAGCAGGTTGGTAATTCTGAAGGTTTCACAGGAGCAGTTTTTAAAAGACAATGTGTTAAATGCAATGTTACTTGCTAAAAGCAGCCTCTTTATTAGTCCTCCACCGGCTTTTTCCTTACTGCCTATATTTTATAGCAGTTAGTTAGCACTCCTGCTACAGCAATAAAACCTTTGCCAAAGCCAGGAGACCTCAGACACCACTAGTGATCAGATGTGTTGAATATGGACCTGAACGTGAACATGAACAAAAACCAAAGATTCTGATTTAACTGCTCTGGGGTAAGGCCTGGGCATTGGGAGTTCTTAAGGCTTTCTAGTGATACTAAAATGGTGGCATGACCCAACTACTAGTCTAGTCAAAATTAAGATTTAATTTTGCTTACAACCTCATCAATATCTTCTTCCCCTTGTTACCCTGCTGCCTACATGACTCACCTGTGTTCACTTTCTTAGCAGTTCTCCTCTGACCTCCATGCTGACCAAATAGTATCAGGATTGCATAATTTTCCAAGACTCCTTACTGAACCAGAGAGGAATTCTTTCCCAATAGTTCAATGAAAAGCCCCAGGGAGAAATGCAATTGGCCTGGCTTAAAGTAGGTGTGTCCAGCTGACAACCAATCACTGCAGGGAGGTCAGTTATCCCCCACCTCCTCATGGTGCTGTAGCAGAGTCAACTCCATTAAGACAGGTGCTGCTGCACTGGCTTAGGGGTTTAGTGGTGGGATCATATGTGTTAAAGTCTTCAATTTGTATTTTATTTTTCAATATAAACTGAATGGCAATCACTAGTATTATTTTTATCAGTTTCAGGTATATAGCACAGTGGTTAAGCAATTATATAATTAGTAAAATGATTCCCCCCAATAATTCAAATACTCACCTGGTACCATACATACTTATTACAGTATTATTGACTCTATTCCCTATGCTGTGCTTTACATCCCCTTGACTATTTTGTAACTACCAATTTGTTCATCTTAATCCACTCACATTTTTAATCTAGCCCCCAACACCTACCCTCTGATCTAGAAACTTTAAAAGCTTTATTTTAATCATCAGCAATAAGCAGCAGTAGCCTTAAATGGCATCAAATTACTTAAAAGTCTGGTCTTTCAGCAAGTATTTTACTAGAGTACAAGTGACTTGTTGCATATATTTTTGATTGGCCTATCTAAATTTATCCCACCTAAAATATTATAATCTCGACATACTAAAGTCCTGATTCTTGTTTTGGGGGCATCAGTTGTTAGGAAAGCCAAAGTTACAGTAGAAAAATTAGTGAGGTTTCACCTCTAGTGTACCTCTAACTGTCTTTACACCCTTAGACAAACCCCTTAACATTTCTCTGTCAACTGACATGTCTTTGAAACACAGATTAAAATACCAGTCTGTTCACCTCATGAGGTATGAGGATCAAATGAGATAATGTTGATGAAATAATTTTGAAAAGTGTATCAATCTACAGCTGTAAAGTATTATTCATACTTTACTGGCTAACCAAGTGATGTTAACTGTTACACGTAAAGATAATAAATATGCAAATGTGAATATTCAGATGATTACTTTTAACATAGCTTTTCTTCTGATACTCATTCTTTTGGTTGCAACAAAATTCTGTCTTTGCAACAAAATTTTATTGAAACTCTTAAAGTGATTCTTCTGATTTTATCATCCTTAGCCATTAAATGTAACATCAAAATTGAAACAAAAGAAAAAAGAAATAACATCAAAATGCACTCATACATGAACACACATTTATTTTCCGTATAAGCTCAATTGAGATTTGGAATAAGATCTCTCATCTGATTTTATAATTTTTTGGGAACAGGTTTGCTAGTTCATCTGTTTTGCTTCCAGGGTGTCATCTTTATCTTGTTGGCCTAAAGACTTTCTTTCAAGATCAATCTCCAATTTATAGCCTTCTTTGAATTCCCTGTGATGAAATTCCTGGTACCATTCTCTGTGTTTTCCTTCGAGTTTCCTGAGTATCATACACATATGAACATAGGCCCTCACATATTTTATAAGGATCATGTTTGCATAATCTTCCTTCAGTTCTTTTTTTAAAGATATTTATTTATTTATTTTTAGAGAGAAGGGAAAGTAGAGAGAAAGAGAGGCAGAGAAATATCATTGTGTGGTTGCCCCTTGCACACCTTCCACTGGGCACCTGGCCTGCAACCTGTGCCCTGTGCCCTGACTGGAAATTGAACCAGTGACTTTTGGCTTAGCAGTCTAGTGCTCAGTCCATTGAGTCACACCAGCCAGGGCTCTTTCTTCAATTCTTAAGAGCAGTGACACAATCTATCATTCTATTCTCTTGCAACTGAGAGTATTGCTATGTACCTGTAACCTGGTGAATGTTGAGTGAATGAGTGAATCATAGAAGTAATTTTTGGAAGAAGGACAGATGTTAGAGCAACAAGAAAAAAAAGGTCAAAAGAAGATTATTACATTTGTTTTGGATACACTTCATGGATACAATAGTAGTTTTTTAATATTTACTACATGCCAGCTATCAAGTTGGACATGGGATTTAGTAGTGATGACTGTTGGTATTGTTTGATCTGTATGGAGGTAGACAACAACACATAAACAAACAATTTCAAAATGGGAGAGACTTCACTTAGTATGGCCAGGGAAGGTCACTCCAAAGATATGGCCTTTCATTTGAGACCTGAAGAGATACAAGGAATTCGTTTTGGAGAGACCCAGAGGATGGTTCTTTTTGACAGAGAGGAAAAGCAAAAGAGTCTGAGGACTTGAGAGGAGCAAAGGGGCAGGAACATGATAAGCAGGAGGTTTCAGATGAGCAGTGGGTACCACCACTCGGTGCCTTTCAACCACGTTACAGAGCAAGGCATAACAGGAAACAACTGGGATTTGAGTTAGAAAGAGGCACATGTGTGTGTGTGCATGTGTAAATAATATATAGATTTTAACAATATCTTCTACTTTTTTTAACATGTTAACTCATCATAAGTAGGGTTTATTCTAGCAAGTGGCAAGGGCTGCCATTATAGGTTGCCCTTCACATTTTGAGATGTATGGATTCTAGAGCCAGCTGGATTATGATTTAAAGTAGACTAATCAAAATAAAGTATAACACATAGCTACTATGTGCTTGATATTTTTCTAATTACGGTAGTTGCTTTGTATAAATGTTAACTCATTTTAATGATGACAACAACCTTAGGAGGTATGTGTTGTCTTTGTCACCATTTCAAAGATGAGGAAGCTGAGACACAGAGGGTTTAAGTAACTTGCTTACTTACTCGTTATTAAGTAGGCAATGGAGCCAAGATCGGGGCAGGAGAGCAGGTGTCCAAATCCCGTACTATAATCAGTGTGATGCCAGTCAGTGAACTTCTGGTCATTGGTCTGCCTGGGTACAGAAATTGAAAGCAAGTGTGTGATTATTGGTCTTGTCTCATTGAACAAGGTAGGGACCTATTTGGGTGTTGTGACAGTGGTACGAAATTGCATGTGGCATGAACCAAGTATAAGTGTGGTCTGTAGGGCCACACACCAGTTCATGATGGATTGGCAGAACAATGGTCCTTCATCTCAGATAATTCAAAAGACTAAGGTTTGAACCATAAGCTATGTCACCATAGATGAATTAAGGTGATAAGTCTCCTTTTCTGTGTCTCTTAATATTCCACACAATACATCACATGCAAAAATGTCATCTGTAACTTATTTTATTTCTTTCTTGGCTTTTGGGCCTGAGTATGTGAGTAAAAGAGTTAGTATAAGAGAAAAATCCAGAAAGGGAGGAGGTCATAAGATCTGCTTACCACTGACATTGCTAAATAGCAGTTTGGGTTCCACTGTACTACTGTTAGCTACCTGTGACCATCCTGCAACACCTCCGGAAATTGTGAGCCTGGGGCAGAAGCAAGATGGTATAGTGCTAAATATCTGTCATGATTATCGCTTGTCACGTGACCAGCAGATCTGAACATGGTGTTAACTGAACCAATGGTATGTGCTGTAGTTTTTCTCTATACAGGCAACAGACAAGTCTTCTACCCACAACCTACCAGCCTGGAGAAATGAAATTGGTTGTGTGGTTTGGATGGATTCCTGTAATGTTACCTCTGTAGGGTAGGGAAAAGGGAGATACACTCTTTTGAAAATAGTATAAAAGGAAGTGAGGTAATGGTGTTCTTACCATTATACAGCAAATCAGTGCCAGCAACACCTTGTCCAGAAATCATCATCTTTCAACCCAATATGATAACCCGTAGACCATGTTTCCCCTGCCCTCTTGCTCTGACTGGAGATCTTCACTTTGTTTCTAGTCAATGACTCTGTGGTTCAGATATCAGACTTGCAGTACTTGAGTGGAAGACGTGCTCATTTTTGTAGGAGTTGTTATCATCGTCACCTCATGTGTTTGGTATTCCGTGCTGGCAATGGAACCAGATTCATATCGCCTCCCTGAAGGACACACAGCTATTTCCACAGCCTAATGGAGGAACATTTGCCCTTCCTTCCTTCCTCCTTTCCTTCCTCCTCCCCCCTTTCTTCCTCATCCTCCCTCCCTCCTTTCTCTCTCTTTTTCTTTCTCTCCCTTCTCTTCCTTCTTCCTCTCTCTTTTTCCTTTTCTTTCTCTCTCACTCTCATTTTTCCTCTTTCAATCTGATAAAATGCTATAAGTGAATATCGCCAGTAGATGGACATTTCCTTGTAGTTTTAAATAAAATCAGAGCCCTGATATAGTGTGAAGGCTTATGATACAAAGTCCAGATACTTCCACAGACAAGTCACACACAGAGGGAAAAATGTGGACTTTACGAAAGATATTTAGTTCTCATGTTGTCTTAGTGAAAAAAAATTATTTAAAGTAAACCAGCAACTTATTCCAATAGTAAACATTTGCCTTCAGTAGTTTGTTTCATGGATAGTAAAAGGCAATAGAGAAGCAATTTCTGTCTTGCACACAATGACATGAATGGTCTCATACACATAATAATGACTATGTAAAAGCATGGATTTTACTTTATTGATTTATTCTTTAGTAGTACTTCCTGCTCCTTTAGCTTGCCAGTTGTCTGTTGCTTTGGTATCTAAATTGGCTCACTTAAGTAAATTGCCTACTCTGTCTGAGGGAGGGGAAGGGGTGCATGAAAAATGAGCCCTCTGAAGTGTTAAAAGGCTTTCTATCAACTCTTGGGAACACTGGAACTCCAATAACTTTTATTGGATGACTACTGCAGTCGCCGAGGTCCCAGAAACAACATGCTGTTCTGGATGGAGGTGGAGATGCCTAAAGTGCAATGTCATCTGTAGAAATACCTCTGCAAGTTTAATATAGGCTCTATATATGTGGTAGTTGGGGGATTTGTTTTTTTATTTATACCACTTTCTATTTTGCCACCATTTAAACAAACTAACATGAACTATTCTTTACAACTTTAATATGAAGTGGAGATAGAGAGCATTCTAAGTAGTGTTGTTATATTTCTCTTACTGTATTTAAACAGTTTAACAAGATCTGGGACTGAGAAATACAGACATAATACACATTCATCCACGCACACTACAAGTGACTGTTCTGATGAGAAAACAAAACGAAGTGAGGAAATCTGTCCTGTGGTTCCGGGTACCTGGTGTAGCCGTCTGAGAGGATGGCATTCTGAGGCCTCCCCTCACCTGTGCTCCCAGGGCCCACGAGCAGCCCCCAGGACTACCATGTCAGAGTTGATGCATTCTGTCCAAATAACTAAGCCTTTTATTTTTAGGATGCCCCTTATAATGAGAAGCATGTCTTTGCTAAAAGAACTATTATTATTTGGATTTCATAAATAAGTAAAAGTTGTGTTTTCGTTTCAGCTTAGGGCCTTTCATTACGAATTGAAGCTTACATGGAAAGTTTCTCATTTGAGAATGGCCCAGGTTCCTTTCAGAACTTGTGGTTCGATGTGGGAAGAGCTACTGTGCATGCCCTCTCCTGCTCCTCTCTGCCTCTGATGCTGGATGAACGCTGTGCGGCATCAATGTGTGCTGATGTGTCTAACCCCTTTACTATGGAAGGGGGAAAGGCCGCAGAAGGTTCTTTCTGCAATGTTAATCTTTCTTCTAGGATTCTTGTAAATTGATTTGCCAAGAAGGGTTCCTCTTAGCCTCTAAGCAGGCTTTTAAAATTGATGCAGATGACTAGTTAAATTTATGGTGATTCAGACTCAAGCTGTTGTATGTTTGACTACACTTAAGGGAATCAAGGGATACTGGTAGCATAAACTGTCCGATTCCATACTGGACTGCAGGCTCCTTTAGGTTAGTTATCTCAACCAAGTTTATGATCTTAACACCTCTCCCAGTATCTCAAAGTGTATTGTATTATAATAGTCAAGGTTATTTGTGGTCAGGAAGCAGACTACCCAAGTTCAAATCTTGGCTCTTCTACTTACCACCCACGTGGTCCCAGGGTCCTAAGTTTTTCCTGTTTCGTGGTCTCTAAGTCAAAAACATGGGTATTACATACATCCTTAGATTGTTATAAAGATTAAATAAGTCAATGCATGTAAAGTGCTTAGCCCATAGAAAACAACTAATGTCAACATGTTAGCTATATAATCAGTATCTTTATACCCAACAACTCTGGAGTGAACTGTTTCCCCGAGGTGGTTGATAACTATGAAATTATCATGGAAAGGAATTTAAATGCTAAGATAAATTTCTAACTTTGCTTAAAAAGTAAAAACACGTACACCAAAACAGATAAGCCAAGAAAATTCCAGACATATTAAATAACCCCTGACAGGATCTGCAGGAGGAAAGGAAGTGAAAGAGAAGCCTGCAGCTATTACTTTCTGGTCTGAAACTCTTTATGAACTACCTGTGTCATAAAACTGGAAGAGCAGTTTCGCTACCACGGACAATAACGTGATACCTTAACCATAGTACATAGCCAGTGTGGTTCTGCATCGGTGTCTGGAGTATGAGTGGGCAAGTGGGAAAGGAGACTCGGCATTTCCGAGGTTTAGAGCCAGGAAACCGAGAGGTGGCTCCTTCTCTCCCCAGGCCACTCTGCGTCCTTACTCCCCAGGGCCTCTGACATTCCTTAGGGTTGTGAGCAGGGAGGAGGGAAATGCTTTTTAGTTGGCTCACATTACCTTGTTCTGGTTAAATGAAAAAGGATCAGCATAAGTTCCTTGTCACCACGATTCCTGCTGGCCAAGTCAGTGCTCTTGAGGCAGAGATATACGATCTTATAAGGCCCGAGGTTAATAAAAAAAGAGAGACGTGTTGCGGAACAAACCTCCCCATCTCTGACACACTGCTTCCTGCCTGCCTCCTGTGGGTGACGGGAAGATAAAGAGGCGGGGTCTAAACAACAGAAGCTCCTCAGTGAGTGGTTAGACCGCATTCTCTGATGGTGTATAGTGTTTGACATTCAGAGACACTGATCAGAAGAAATACTCCTTAAGGAGAAAAATAAGTCAGTTTTTTTTTTTCTGGCATGCTGACCCTGGCACATGTTAAAATGACCACAGTTGTTTTCAATGCTCAGCAGACCTCCAGGGCTAATCCCGTTACCACAATGGCCCTAAACCATCTGGTTAACACTCAGACCCTAATCCCTCATAGCTCCATCTACTTCTTTTTTGGGCTCCATTTCCAAATCCCTTCTCTGGGTCCTCTGGAAGTCATGGAGTCATATACAAGCTTTCTTTTAGCCTCACACTTTTCTTGAACTGTTTCGCTTTGTCATGCAAACTCAGACTGGGAGATCCCAGAAGATACTCTTTGCTTAAACCCACCTCAAATTGGGGGAGGACATTCCATTGGCACAAGAAGGCCATCCTTGCTGTCACTTTTGGGTCATTCTCGCTCTTTGGTCTATAAAGATCTCCATCTTTAAATCTCCTGGGTCTTCAAACCATACCACCCACAGGCTCTCTATACTTGAGCCGCTCCCTGATATGAAGCCGGCCACTTTCTTGCTGATTTCACTACCCTAGCCTCTTATCCCTGACCCCTTCTCCTCCGATGATGTTTGTCTCTATTCTACCCCAACGCCCATTGGATGGCCATATTCTGGGTCTTGTCATTACCAGTTACTAGAAACCCTCTGGAATTCCAATTTCTGGGGTTCCGACTCTTGAGTCACGTCTTAGTTTTTTAGTTCATTACTTTTCATATTCTAATTCCAACTGGTAATTCCAAATTTTAATTTCTTTAAAAAAGAAATCTTCTTAGAAACCACGAATCATTGTTTCTATCATTTTTATTTGTAATTCATTTTTTCCTGTCTCCATTTCCCTCCATACACTGCTTAGATTTCATGGAAAACCATGATTTCTCTCTTATATACAGTCACATACATTTTATTGTCCCACTCGTTCTCCTCTCAATTACTCTGGCAAAATCCCAATCTTCTCTTCCTCAACGTGCATGCACTAGCTGCACCTGGGTGTAGAAAATCACCCTACTATGGTCTCACTTTATACTTATGACCACGACCCTCAAGTGTATTTTCAGTGTGATCACCTAACCATTAGATCTTCTGTTCTATTCATTTTCCCACTCACTTAGTTGACTGGTTTGTTCATGTATCTCCTCTCTCCTTCTCAGTGTTTACTCTAGCTGATAACTTTGCTTGCCATTTCACTGAAAGCATAGAAACACACAAAAGAGAACTTAAAAATACTCCCACCACAATATCTTGCAGCAGCAGAGTTATTCCTATCGGCCTGCACACATGACGTAATGTTTCTCATCTTAAGAGAAAAAGAAAAGAAGGCAGACTCTCGATCCATTTCCTTTTCAGTGACTGTCTAATCTCTCTGCCCCATTTCATAGCACAAAGCTTCCTAAAAGATAAGTCTCTTTTCCCTGTTTCCGCTTGCTCGCTTCCTGTTTTTCCCTTATGTCTCCATCCCACTATTCCAGCAAGACGCTGTATGTCAGTGTTGCCAAAGATCTATCTCATGTCACCAATTCAGTGGACGATTTCTATTTATCAGTTTACTCTTAATTCTTGGCAACATTAGAAACCCTTGATCAACTCTTCTTTCTTTAAACTAGGATGGTGAGACAGTGTTCTCTTTGTGCCTCTCCTAGCTCACTAGGGGCTTCTTCCAATCTCCCTGGCTGGTGTTCTCTTATTTCAATAATGGAGGACTCCCGAGCTCTGTTCTTAAATCTCTGGATGTCTTTGTCTTCACTCATTTCCTGAGTGAGCTCATCAAAATGTATGCCTTTAAATATTATCTAGATTTTGATGCTTTCTAAATTTATATTGCAGAGCTTAAACACCGGTCTTTCTACAGAAACCGGAAGCCAGCATTTCCATTTTAGATATTGCGCAGGAATTTTGAAGTGAACATTTTGAAAGCAAGTCGTTATTTCTTCTTCAGATTTGCTTTATCTTCAGTCCTTATAATGTCAATAAAGAGTAACTCAATCCCTCCAGCTGCCTTGGGAAAATCTTGATTCATCTCTCTCCTCCCACAGTTATCAGATAGAATAAATCAGCAAATACAAATTGCTCTACCAAACCATTGCTAACCATGTCCATAATTGTAATCTCAGCCAAAGCCAACATAGTTCCTTTTCTACAGTATTTCAACACCCTTTAAATGAATGACCCTGTTTATATCCCTGCCTCCGTATGGTCTATTCTCCACCTTGCAGCCAGAGTACACCTTTTTAAATATATATCAGTGCATGTTGATTTTTCTACCCCAAACATTAAAGGTACAAACTGATGATTTTATAAACATCAATGAGAACCTGCTCATTTTCAGCCTTGCCTTTTCTTTTCTCCTAATTAATGCATCTGAGACCTCACAGCCTGTTTCCTGTTCCTTGTGATGTGAGGACCTGAATCCTACCTTTTTGCCATTCCCAACTCCAGTGGTCTGTTTATTCTTTAAGGCATTTAATGAAATGGCATCCCATCAGAGAGAGTACTTCCCCAACAAAACTATTAAAATATATGTGTGTGTGCATATATGAGGTCTGTCCAGAAGGTGTTCAGCCATGTAATGTGAAAAATAGAGACATTTATTGAAGAAGATACAAGAAACATTGTACATAGGACAGTGATGTCTCAGTCCCCTTCAAAGTAGGCACCTTGGGACCTCACACAGTTCTCCCAACTGCCATCAGCTGTCCTGTTGTATATTCCTGAATCTCACTGATAGTCTAAGATCTCTTCCCTTTCAGAGGTGACTTTAGTTTGGGGAAAAGCCAGAAGTCAGAGGGCACCCAATGTGAGTTTTAGGTGGGCTGAGTCACCTGGGTGATTTGATGTTTTGCCTACAAAGCCTGAATGAGATGTGATACATGAGCAGGCACATCATCATGTTGAAGCTGCCAGTCACCAGTTACCCAAAGCTGTGGCCTTCTGAATCATCCAAATAGTTTCTGTGGAAGAATGTTCAAGATTAATGCAAAATTTGACGCAGATTTGTTGCTATATTTGCTCATTTTGAATGCTGTGGCCACACAGTACACATGTTCACTCATGGCATCTACTGCCCCCACTGACTAGTACAGTGAAGTCATCACTGTTCATGCACATTCTAGTCCACTCTCCTTGGCTGCCAGGTCACATCAACATTGTGCAAACCATTCTCATTATATTAACAATGGCTGGGCTTTTTCTGGACAGACCTCATATGTATGTGTGTGCATGTGCACACAACACACACATAGATATAAGTACACACACATGCATATATATACACACATATGTACTTATATCTGTATACATGTGCATATATCAGGTTGACCAAAAAGCACATTTAGTTTTTTTCCATAAAAGACATATTTTTCATTTTCATCAATAATTTTATTGATTTGGATATATTGAGTATGTCAGCTGTCTCCCACTATTGCCTTCTAGTGGGTAGAGGCCAGGGGTGCTGCTAACCATCTTCTGACACAAAAGGCAGCCCTACAGCAAGGAAATATTTGGCCAAAAATGTCAATAGTACCAAGAAACTTTGCAAACCACTTTTGACACATTCGATCAGTCACAGCACCATCTCCATCTACTGCACAAATCTTTTTTTGCCTTGCAGATGCATTTTTATCTTTGTTGAAATAATAGACCAGAAAGTGCCAAAAATGTTGCGTATTTTCCCCCATCTTCAGCATTAAAATGGCTGCACAAAAATGCACCAATATTGATAAGTTGTTTTTAAATGCAGGCTGATGTGACAGCTGTCACAATACAGTCTAACAAAACTGTTTTGAATGAAGTTTAAAGACAATGAAGCGCTACTGGAGTCAATGTATGGAAAAAATAAACTTCTTTAGCCAACCCAATATACACACACACACACACACACACACGTATAAATGAAATACAATCTTTCTCTCCTAGCTTTCCATATACCTTATTCTACTAGGTAGATACAAGATATATTTCTTAATCCTCACCCAAGGATTTGTATATTGATTTGTAGAGAAAGAGGAAGGAAGGGAGGAAGAGAAACACTGATGTGAGAAACATCAATCATTTGCCTCCCATATGCACCTTGATTGGGGATGAACCTGCAACCTAGGAATGTGCCCTGAGCAGGGATCCAACCCACAACCTTTTGGTCTTCAGGATGATGCTCCAGCCAGGGCTAGATTTTTTAAATTACTATTAGAATGTAAGCTTCAGAAAGACACAAAAGTGTTTTGTTTATTGCTGGATTTCTGGATTGCATGTCCCATAGCAGGTGCACAATAAATATTTATTGATTGAATAATAAATATTTGAGCTTAGATTTGACTGTCTTTTCATCATTGCAGTACTTAACCCCAGTTTGCTTTCCAGGAAGGCCAATGAAAGGAACACTGTAATTTTGTGTTGAGCAAACATCATTTTGTGTCGCCGGCCCTCTTCCCAATCTGTGGGGTGACAATATCTTTCTGCTGCAACATTTTTTTCCTCCGGGAAAAGCTTGCAGACGGATGTGCCCTTCCCTTTAATGCAGACACATCATTAGGCAGCTTCCCGCAGAGCTGGACTGAGTTTGGAGAGGTGTTGGGTAGATGGAGGATAGCACTTAACTAAAAATTAAATCCTCGCTTGATTTTATTTGAAATTTCAAAGTGTCATTTAATTGAATTCTTTCAGAGAATTATCCTACCTTGGGAAAAATCGCGAGGTAATAACAGCAGAATCAGTGGGATCCTCCCTCTAGACTAGAAAAAAAATTAAAATGTGCCAAAAGATCCAACTGCTCTTATTATCTCTCCTTCCCCTCTGATTGCCCAGGTTTATTTCCTAGCCGTGGGTTCTCACTTCCCTTTTTTTGCTGTTAGCTTGATTTTTTTAAAAAATTTTCTGTGTTAAAGCAGCCTACCCTTGAGATTTCTGTGATAGTGGTTTCAATCTCTGATAAGACAAGTTTACAAATTTAATGAGGAAAAATAGGGGAAAAGGCCAGTTTTTAAGCTATTGGATTGCTCATGGCTGTGCATTTGCTGCCTGGGCACTGGTGTCTCACCCACACAAGTGTTTTGTTTGAGAGACCAAACTGTTGAGGGACGTACATACAACCCTCCGAACGCCTTCTGCTGTAATTTATTTGTGGACTGGGCATCCCTGGGTACACTCTGACTCCGTGGTCAGATTACTAGGCATTGCACCTGGTTTGGGCAATGGATAAGTTTTACATCAAGTTGAATGATCAAAGATATGATTAGCTGAAGTGTCTTTCTTGGTTCTGAAGTCCCCTTGGTGACAGACACTGGGGAACATCTAGAAAAGTGGGTTCCGAATAAAACAGGAGCAATAATCTTCAATTCTGGAGGGGTGGTCACGGTCTCCATTCTTGTCCACTAAATGAAGGTTTTGGTTTAGTTTTGTTTTCTGCTTTTTGGGTGATTCTTATCACAAGGAGGTTGAGTCCTGACAGATGATGGCACCAGGTTTTCCCCAAGGGCATGGCTGTGGCAGGGAGAGGCTGCTGGTTGGTAGAAGAAGGGCTGGAGGATTGCCTTTAAAAGTGGCTGGCACCGGCTGTGTATTTAGTTTGTACTATGATTGGGATGACTCAGAGTCTTTTTGATGGACAGGAGGGCTGACAGAGTATCAAAGATTTTTTTAAAGGACTCCTACAAAAAGGCCCTTTGGTACCACTGCTGCTAAAAACTAAAGTTTTGATTTATGTTTGCATGGCTTTGCATCAAATTCCATTCCGAATGAGCAATAAAGCTGTGGGGATTAAAAAAATTTTTTTGAACATTGAAGACTGCAAAAATCCCTCCATCACCATTTTTCCTGCCCTGTTAGATAACTTGGGGATTTCCAAATTAAGGCTGAAATGTCACTGTTCTAAAACAAATAGATTTGGGAAATACAGTTTTTACACAATATTTCCTCCAAATATGTTTTATGGCCACATATTAAGAGATATTTTGTGATTTAAAAAATTCAGAGTCAAATAACCTTGCAGACATGGCCTATTAATGCATTTTATTAAATCCAAGATGCTGTTGACTGTAATATACTATTGTAATAGACAATTTTATTATTCTGCCTGAAAACATCATGCCAATTAAACTATGAGTCAATTATAGAAGCATCTCTGCATCAAAATTGTTTTGTGGGAAAACATGGCATGTTTTCGAATTCATAAAATACAACATGTAAAATCATTTTGGAGAACCAGAGCACTACCGGAGAACTCTCTGATGAGGTTCCTTTAAAGCAGAATTTCCTAAACCACCCAATTAACCATCTGAGTTTCTTCCACCCCCCCGACGTCATAATATTTGTTAACAATTCTTTTGGGATAACAGACTATCATCCAATATAATCTATGGCACAGATGGGTAGTATATTGAAAAATATGAAGAATAGTGACAAAAGGACTGAAAGAAATAAAACACAACCTTGAAAAAATAGATGTAACCGTTCAGGCAGGGCAACTGTTATGATTATAGAAAAAAATTCAAAGAAAATATTCTGAACAAGCCGTTGAATTTGGGTAAAAACCCATGACTTTTACTAAAAGGAGTTTAACTGGAAAGAGGGTAGAAAGATCGTCTGAGATTGTTATCAGGGAGAATTTACAGGAAGAAACACAAGGACAAAAGCTATTATTGCCATTGATGTAATCTTGGCGATGACCACAGAGTTTTTCTTGGAATACTATTTAAATCTGATGTCAGTTGGAGAACCAAATTCTATTTGAAGAAGTTATATGGGAAGGGAAGGGGGCTGGAATGTATGGTTCAGATCCTTGGCAAAAAGATGTTCAAGTCACTTCAACTTTGCAGTTGCTTCTTCGTCAACTGTCAAATGGAATGGACAAAATCGAGTACCTAAAAGCTTTAGGGTATAATTGTTAAGTGATTTAAGAATATCATGCAGCTGTATTCTGTTGGAAAACTATCTGCACAAATATAAAGTAATTCTACATTGCAACCCACTGGCAACTAAACGAGAACAATAACTATGGAACCTACTTGTAGCATAATAAATGAGTTATAACTATAATAAGTAGAGTTAAATTAAGAAAATAGAGGAAATTAGGTGGACTCTTAAACATAACATGAAATTACCTTATTTTTGGTTACATGTTTATTCTGTTTTACCCATTTAGAAAGGGTCACTCAGGAAAGCAGACTTTGTTTTTGGCCATCACTAAATCCCACCCGGCTCTTCTGTCCCTGCTGGGATTACCCTCACTCCAATATTTACAAAGCGTTTGCAAAGCGAATGAATGAATGAAGTGTAATCTATCACATTTACTACTCATAATTTGCTCATGTATTCTCCTTAAAGCCTTTATATCTCTGCCTGGTAGATGATATTCCTCTGAGTAATTTATTAAAATTACAAATAAAGTATTTTAAGGGACAAACGATGACACCACAGTGGGGAAAATGTTACAGATGCATATTATTTGCTCTAATGTGCTCAGCCATTACTCCGTGTGTCTGATGACTACAAGGCTAACAGAACAGAATCTGCTGTGACCTTTCCTCAGGTGGAGAGAGGTCACTTTGGGCGTCACTTACTGCAGTTGCCTGTCGCCTCATTGCGTAAGTGCCCAGCGTCTGCGGAGGAACCCGGACTGAGGGAGCCTTTCCTCTTCCCCATTATAGTTCTGTTTTTTTGAAAGAGCCACTATTTCCAGACTCCTTTATCAGTGAGTGAACTTTCGCTGGTTTATGTGTGAAAACTAGACCACAGAGGTGAAGCTGCATTTCTGAAAGTCAGTCCTCAGGTGGGGATAAAACGATGTCTCAGCAGCCCAGGGATAGAGCAACCTTTTTTTCCCCTATCACGAGACTTTGAATTGTAAACTTCCGATATACATTGATGTGAACATGGACAAAGGGCTATATGAAGCTCTCTGTCTCTTTACATGCTAATGATGCTGTGGAAGAGGTAGATGTCTTAAAATAGTTCATCTGAGAGTTTTCCTGGCTTTTCACAAAACCTGAAAGGTCATTTAAAATTTAGTATTTTCCAGTGGCAAACCTCAATCTAATTTGGGTGATTGGTTTTGTAACACTGTTGTATTTTTATTTAACTCTTAGCAGAGCAGAATCTTTCCCGTGGCTTTCAATTTAATACCATATAAATAGTGTTATGCAGAGGATAATACCAGACCAGATATGTATAGATGCATGCCTTCGTCTATTCTATCTCCGTGTGGTTGTTCATTCAGTACTGTAAAGTCCCTTCTGTGACACAGAAGCTATTGGATCCTTAGCAAAGATGCATGAGACTACCCTCAAGGAACTCTTTTATCCAGGATATGACACCAGTATCTAAGTAAATACAATATAATATAGTAAGGAAGAGGAATAGGCCTTATGAAATTAGTGAGTAGAGAAGAAAGCTGAAGAATTACAGAATTCAGGTAGAGATGTTTGATATATATTTCAAATATATACATAAACACATATATACACACACATATATATATATATATCCCCCAAATGGAATTATCTTCTGGAGGGCAGGCCCCTTGTAGTACGTGTTTCCCCTGCTAGGTGAGTGTTCTGGGAACCCATCTGTTTCAGCATTCCAGCTGGTGGTATTGTGAGAGGCTGTGTTTGGCCTCAGTGAGTTTTTTTAAGGCTCTTTCAACACATTTGCCTTTTTTGTGATGGGTGGTTTAGGAGTGCACCAGCCCATACCACTCTGAATGTTCAGCAGTTTTTCACCCAAAACAGCATGAACTCCATGCCCCACATTCCCTATTCATTCTGATCTCACCCAAAGTGACTTTTTTTTGTTTCCCTGGATGAAAAAGTCCTTAAAGGGAAACATTTTGATGATGTGGAAGAGGTGAAACAAAAATGGCAGAAGCACTAAAAGGCATCAAAATTGATGAGTTTAAAAACAGTTTTGAGCAGTGGGAAAAAAGTCTCAATAGGTGTATTACCTCAAATGGAGAATACTTTGAGGGTGACTAAAATTTACACATGTAAGAATAAATACACAATCTTCATATAAATTCAGATTTGTATGTATGTATATACACATGTGTATATGTACATATATGTACATATATGTACATATATGTGCATGTGTGCACATGTATAATATATTACATTAAGATAAAGAGACAGTAAGAACTATTGGATTATGAGCTACAGAGACACCAAATAAATATTTTCATATTTAGCAAAGCCAGGCTTACCATATAGAACAAATATATCAACCCTACTGATTTCATTAAAATGTGAGTCAGATCATGTAACTTCTGTGCACAAACCCTTTAATCATTCCCTAAAGTCCTCACCTTGTGACCCCCATATCCCTCACCTCTCCGACAGCACCTCCTGGTACTTTCTGGTTCATCCACCCTGCTCCAGCCCCGGTGACCTCCTTGCTGATCTTCCAACCGGCCTTGCTTCAGTGCATTTGCACTTCCCATTCCTTCTCTCCAAAATATGCTCTTCTTCCCGTCGGTAGCCATACCTCCTTTGAGATTGTGTTCAAATGTTACCTTTTTAATTGAGGCTATCCAGACCACCCTATTTTTTTTTTTTTAATTTTATTTAGTTACTTTTCAAGTACATTTTTTTTCCCTTCCCCCCCCGCCCGGTCTCCCCCCTCCCTCCCATTCCCCCCCCCCCCCCAGTCCTCATCTCTGTGTCTTTCATACTTGTTCCTCAAAATCCCTCCCCCTTTTTCCCCTTAAGTTCCCTTCCCTCTCCCCTCTGGTCGCTGCCCACTTGTTCTCTATTTCAGTGTTTTTGTTTTTATTCTGTTTGCTTGTTTGTTTTATTCTTTAGCTTCCTGTCAAAGGTGAGATCATATGGTATTTGTCCTTCAATGCCTGGCCTATTTCACTCAGCATAATGCTTTCCAGTTCCATCCATGTTGTTGCAAAAGGTAGTAGCTCCTTCTTTCTCTCTGCTGCATAAAATTCCATCAGACCACCCTATTTTAATGTAGAAATGGCTCTACCTCTCTTCCCCCAATCCCACCTGCCGGTCTCCCAATAATATTCTGCTCTGTCATATGTTGGGTTAGGGGCCAGTCTGTAAAGAAGAATGCATAATAATTTCAAATCTTCATCATCATTTTCTAAATCAAATGTGAAAGGAATCACAAAGGAACCAGTTATCTAGAAGACCCATTTTTTTCCATTGTTAGTCTTGTTCTACCATTAACTTTTAACTAGCCACCATTGGAACTATTCCATGGCTAACTTCTGGAATTAGGTATTAACCTGCATATTGACAATAATACATGGATGTACACTGGACAACACTGAATTGATATACAGAAAAACACTTAGGGCCAAATCCCCAAGTTTAAATGCGGGTAATACCCGTTCTACCTAATTTGCAGCATTCTCATTAGGTGAAAATAACTTACTTTATGTCAAAAGTACTCTTAAAACAGGAAAGTCTATGACATTTCCCATTATTCTCTTAATAGCTATGAATGTGTAAGTGCATGTTTACTTTTAACAACACATTGTGTTTTTATAAAACATTGTAATTTTGAGTGCATGTTCATGTACAGTTATTTTTGTTTTCTCAAAAATATTGACATTCACTTCATGATAAAACTGAGATTCAGAGAAGAGCAGTAACTTGTCCATGATCAAATTCCAACTACGTAATAAAGGGTTTGCTATCTATATTGAGTCTCTTTTCTGCTCCACCATTTTTATCCCACATAAATAATGAGAAAAGTAATAGAGTAGATATGATACTTAGATAAAAATAAAGACTCATTAACAGATGTTAAATCTAGGGAAGAAGTTTTGATGAGTAACAGCAGAGTCCTAAAGTACCTTTACACAGATTTTTTATTAGTTCTAAGCTAAAATATTAGTTAGCTATATAAAGGAAAAATTGGCCAACATGTTGGGCAATCAACATTACCAGTGAGGAAGAAGTAAACATTGCAGACCTGTCTTCACTTATGTATATTCTACCCATGAATAATGCATTACCTAAATTCAATCATAAAGGAACATCAAATAAATCCAAAATAAAGAGCCTTCTTAAAACAAAGCAACTAGTCTTCAAAGTTGTCATTGTAACAAAAGACAAAAAATAACCAAAGAAATATTTCTAGTTAAAGGAGATGAAAGAGCTATGACAACTAAATTCACTGTTGCTGGCTCCTTTACTGTGGGAGGAATATGCGACTCATGCCCTGTGGTTAAATGGCAAAATTGGCATACTGTATCAATGTTATGGACTATGCTATATATATAGAATAATATTCTTATTTTTAAGAAATTCACACTGTGGTTTTGAGGAGTAGAGAGCTATGATTTAGCAATTTACTCTTAGATGGCTCAGAAAAAATGTTTTGAGATAAAAAGAATGATGGATAAAGAGAGAACAGCAAATGTAGAGTAAATGGGGCAGAACATGATAGGTGAATCCGAGGAACGGGTGTGGGTATTCTTGCATATTCTCTGTACTCTTCTTGCAACTTTGCTGTATTTGAAATTATTTCCAAATAAAGCATTAAAAACTAATGAGGCACTAGGTTACAATTTAGTACAGCAGTTGAGACTTCTTGATTTATCTGAAAGAGTTTATTTTCCTTAGTAAATACCTAACTTACAATCAGGCAGGGACTTAGTCTCTTGGGAAGGTAAGCTGTTTCGTGCATAAAAAAATAGTAATATGGAGGTGTTTGATATGTTAATATTTTTCTGCATTTTCATTTTTTATTATTTATTATTAATGAAATGCAGTTGTCTTTGAAGCCTGCTGAGTGTTTAATAATGAAATTGTGCAAAGTACATTTTCAAATGTCTGTGCTCCATATGTGTTAGGAGCACAAATTCAATATGCTCTTCAAATCCCATTATAAGGGAGTAAACCTACTGATGCTCTTTAAATACATGTCTACATACACAGTTGCCAGATCCACCCAACATGGTAAGAGTTTTTGGTCATGGGGTCTTAAATGTCAACTTGAGTGCTCATAGTATATAGGACAGTTCAGTAACATATTTTCCATGGGTCCTAGTTGAATTTATTCACTGTTGAAGACTGATTAATTTCTTCCTTAACATCCCAGGATTCTTTTTGTAAATTAGTTCTCAGTTTCTTTTGGTGCTACCACAGAAATTGACCTTGGTCTTAAGTTGTTGCTCTGTTGAATAGTTCACCCCAAGTTTTACCAGTCATACTCAGCAGCATAGTGACATATTTGCCCTTAGCTAGTTTGGAATGAGGGAGTCAGATGGACTTTAGCCATTAAGAGAAGCAAAAGATCACCTAATCCATGCCCCCAAACTCTCTCCTGTTCTTGTTTTGCTTCTGCCCCTTTTCCTCTCCTTCCTTCACATGTTCTCACTCTTCCCTCCCACACCCCACCCCAGTAATTTACAGCTCTTCCTCTCCAAGTATTTCTCCATTTTGGCCACAAGAGAGCTTTAAGCTGGCAATGCCCAAACCACAGGGTCTTGCTCTGGGGTTAGTGACAGAGTAATAAAAGCTTCCATGATGACCAAGTGCTCAAATTATGGTGAGGAAGGATGTGGGAGAGACTGCTCTCCCTGTGGCCTTTGGGGAATTTAAACATAGCTACTCTCAGTGCCATTAATGAGAGTGGAAAGCCTTTAGACCCAAATGGACCCGAGTTTAAATCCCTTCCTCACCACTTATTAGCTGAGTGAGCATCATAAGCCAGCCTCTCGAAACCAAAGACTCATCATCCGTCAAATGAAGATAATGAGAATACCAATGCAGAGGATTCTTATGGGGATAAAATGAGATTACCCAGATAAAGCAACCCTTACGATGGCCAGCTGCTGTCTAACATGCTATTTATATTGTTATTTTAGTCAGTAATGCCATTTCTTTCACTGTACTTTCTGGAGAGTGCACTCTACAATTCTGAAACAGTCTTTGTAGAGCTTTTTTGGGTTGATGAGGAGGATGAATACAATTTGTGTGAATAAGCTCATGGCTGAGTGGGACAAATATCTCTCCCTTCATCTCTCTAGTACTTAAGAAGTAGCCCAGTGTGTTCTCAGGGTCCAACATCTTATCAAGTGCATTTCCTGGGGTCATGTGTCTACTCTTGGAATAAGCACACTAGTCTTTTAACTGATAATAACCAGATCTCAGGTTGGCAAATGTGAGAATTATTTTTGTGATTTGAAAATTCTTCTGAATTCAAGATGAAAAGACGTTTCTCCAGTCTTCCCTGTCAGCAGATTTTCTCACCAGAAAACGTGGCCATGGCCCATCATGCAAGTATGTGGCTAGGACTTCTGGAAATGCTGTCAAGATGGGTATGCAGTAAACGTGTTTTTAGTTCCTTAAAGACCCCTCTCTTTCCAATAATGTCATGTGCTGCAAGGGTCAAGTGACCCGACAAGTGTTTACCTGGCATGAATAAAATCAAGAACTGTGAATCTCCACCAGGCTATATTTTATGGCTTGTTGACACCCTGGAAGACACTTATAAAGGAAAGAATGTGATTTAAGATCTCGGAACTCAGCTTTGAAGAGGAGAGTTGGATGTTTTTCTTACAGTTTTCTGCTGTACATCTGGGAAATGTGTGGAGAGAGTGTGAATCACTCTGTAGATCTCCCGGGAAGGGCATTTCCCTTTCCTGTGTTCCAGGCTGCCACTGCTAGGCTGTGTTTGTGACGGAGGCTGGCTTTGGAAAGGCACTTCTTCCTACTGTACTAAGCACCTTCTTTCTTCCTAGCCTGCTCCATCCCCTTCTTTTTGTCCCAGAAAAAAAAAATTTAACTTTCTTTCATAAATTAAAGGGCATAAGGAATTGGGACAAATAAAAAGGCAAAACCCCAAACTAAAACAACTGAGGCCTTTTATTTGCATATTTTATATGGTCGGGTCTATACATTAGGTATATATGTGTAATATATGTTAATATCCACACACATATATTTATGTATGTTTTCATCTCACAGGTGGTTCAGATCAATAATAGTTTGGTAGTAAAGCAGTTGAATTTGAAAGGGATTTTAACAACTCAGTTTCTTGTATTTATAGGCTTATATACAATCTAACTGAGCATCCTGAATAAGAAATGAATGCCTTTGGCTGCAAGTAAAAGACAGTCTATCTATCAGGAACTTAAAAAATTGAAGTTTATGTGTCTTTTTTTAAGAAAAAGTTAAGAGAAGCCCCACGGAAATGAGCTGCCGTGAGAATGTTTCAAACACCCATTGCATGTTGGCTTTAGCCTCATGGTCTCAAAATAGCTGCAGAGCCTCCAGGATCATGTGCTGATTACATCAGTGCACTGCATTCTATCCATGTTCAAGGCCTCACTAAGGCCAAGGGGAAATGGACAAAAGCCAAACATGTGTGCCAGCTGAGTCTAGTACCTTGATTAGACAAGTAAGATTTTTCCTAAAAACTCAGCTGATTTCTAGTTATGCCTGGTCTGCCAGACTGCTCCAAAGTCACTCCTGGCTAGAGGGCTGCTAGATGGAGAGGAAAGAAGAATGAAGGATGGTGACTGAATCAGCTAACCAGCTGTGTTTGCCACATGTCACAGAAGAATTTGTTCTTGAATATGCATGTTTAAGAATAGTTATGTGGGTAGGTTATAGAAGTGAAAGGGCCTGTGTGTGTGTGAGTGCGAAGAGGGAAGTATCAAACCTTATACATGTACCAGGTGCTATTCCAGTTTCACACAAATGGAGCTAAAGTTTTGCACATTCAGAAGCAAGAAATTTGTTACACCAAGCAGAGTGTTTAGCCACAGCAGTAGTTAAATTATCTTAATGTCTATTCTTCATCCCTTTCAGGGAGAAGAACTTGATAAACCTACCAGGGCAAGGAAATACTGTCTTTATTTAATTCTGAGACTAAGAGCTGAATTTATTTTAAAGAGTATTCTTGGACTTTCTACAAAGTTTAAAGCACTGTGCTTGATGCCACGGAAATTCTGACACTTGCCGCAATGTAGATAAACTTGAAGACATTATGCTAAATGAAATAAGCCAGACACAAAAGGGCAAATATTGTATGATTTCTTTTATATGAGGCACCTACAGTAATAACATTTATGGAGGCGAACTGCACAGCAGTGGCCACTGGGGGCTGGGAGGGAGAAGAGGCAGTCACACCATAACGGGTAGGGTATTCCAATCTGGGGTGTTGAAAAAGTTCTGGGGTTTCATGGTGCTGATGATTGCATCATAAACTTTATGCTTAAACATGGTTAAAATGGTAAACTTTATGTTATGTATATTTTACCACAATGAAAAATTAGAAAAAGTGAGGAAAGAAAGCAAATAACCTACCAAGGAGTTTATAATTAATGGGCAAGTAGGAGAATGGCAAGCACACTGCTTAATTTTAGACCAAGCAGAGCACGCTAATCAACCCAGAGTGAAACACATGTCTGCAGGAATCAACAGACTGGGAGATCATATTCGGTCAGACAAATAAGGGAGTTTTTACCTCACATGACATTCACTCATTTAAAATGGATCTTAATGAATATATTCAAGTTTTACAGGGGAAAGTGGTGGGGCTGGTGAACAACATGAAGTTCGTGCCATTTCCAGGGAGAATAAGTAGATTTCTTTGTCGAGAGCACACAGTTATGGACTATAAATACAAGACTGATGAACTGGAACATTCATTTCGGAGAATAAGTGAATACGAAACTAAAAAGATCTACGCAATTCATGGTGTGATTGGAAACCACCGAAAGCTTTGGATAGGATACTTACGCTATCAGTATTGCTCCGAACTCAATTAGAGAAGAGCCTTGCAAATAAAGTGAGGGAATGAGAGCAGATACAGTTATAGCTCTTGATCTTAGCTGCTGATATCACAGGGAGGTGACAGAGCACATTCGAATGGGGAGTCTGGTTCTAGTCCAGTTGATGGGGGGGTAGCATCATTCCCTCCCCACAACCAATGGGCATACTTAAAGGAGATATTGACTGCGGGGGTGGGCTGGGATGGGAGCATAAGACAGAAAACTGTACTTGAACAACAATTAAATTTAAAAAAAGAAAAAAAGGAGATTGAGATAAATTCTGTTTATTTCAGTTAGCACAAATGGCAAGTAATAGAAAATATAAATGCAGGTTTGATCTGGTATTAGAAACCCTTGTCCCAAGCACGCTTGACAAGAGGGAAAGAGAAAGAGAGACAATTCAAGGTAACTGAAAAGAGCCTTGGAGTTCTGCCTTCCTGGACTTCACGCAGGATTGAGAGGACAAGGAAGAGGCACCTCCAAAGGAAAGGACTGGACAATCAAACATGCTGTGGAAGGAGAGCAGAAAAAAGGAATGGTTGCAGCCAGAAACATAGTCTCAAAAATGTCAGATGCTATAGAGTGAAAATGCTTCCAAAATGTGAAGGAGATGACAGCTGAGAAAATTTCATTAGATTGAGTGGTGAGAGATCTCACAGGACATGTGAGACTACAGGGTGCCTATGATGCCGATAGCCCAACTCAGAAAAGTTTGAGGTGAGAGAGGAAACTGAGGAAATATAAGAAATACATGTGGATGGCTCTAAGGGAGCTCAATAGGTAAAGGAAGAAGGTGGGAACCGGGCCTTGGGAGGAAGGCAAGATCTCATGAATGACATTGAACATTACAGAGACCCAAACATGTTGTCAGAAGCCAATAAAGGGAAAGGGAGAAATTAAAAATACGAGAGAGGAAGAGGGCTGTCAGAAGGGGAAGCAGTAAGTGTGGGAGGGTGAAAGGAGTTCCTGAAGCCCTGCATTGACCAGGAAAAATCAGAGGAAGAGTTAGAAGGGACTTATTTCCAGGGAGAAGGGTATATGTCATCATGGCTGAAAAGGGATTTTTGTAAAGTCCGAGTGAACACATTACAATAAAATCAAACAAGAAAGAAGGGCTATTAGAAGATTATACAAGGAAGAATAATAATTTTTACTTCTCAGCCTTCCAATATTTGTATCACAGGGTTTCTGCCATCTCTTGTCTTTCTAGCTTTATTGGGATATAATTAATATTCAGCATTGTATAAATTTAAGGGGTACAACAGGATGATTTAATACATGTATGTGTTGTGAAGTCATTACCGCAATAAAGTTAGTTAATATATCCACCACTCAGATAATTCTAATCATTTTATGTGTACATCATGAGAGCATTTAAGTTCTAATCTTTTAGCAAGTTTCTGGTGTGTAGTATAGTATTATTAACTCTAGTTATAAAGATGCATATTAGATCCCAGGACTTATTTATAACTGGAAGTTTCTATCCTTCAACCAACATCTTCCCATTTCTCTCAGCCCTTGCCCATGGGACCACCATTCTGCTCTGTTTCAATGAGTTTGGATTTAAGTTTCTACATACAAGTGAGATTATACAGTATTTGTCTTTCTCTGTCTTACTCATTTCACTCAGTATAATTCCCTGAAGACCCATTCATATTGCACAAATGGTAGGATTACCTTCTTCTTTGTAGCTAAATTATTCCATTATCTATGTATTATTTACATACATACACATCAAGTCTGTGTGTATATACATAGACTTGTCTATGTATATACATAGAAAATTTATCCCATTTTCTTTATCCATTCATTCTTTGATGGATACTTAGGCTGTTTCCATCTCTTGGCTGTTGTGAATATGCTGCAGTGAACAGAGAGTGCAGATACTTCTTTGATATAGTGATTTCATTTCTTTCAGCTATATACCCAGAAGTGGAATTGCTGAGTCATATTTTTATATCTTCTGTTTTTATTTTTTGAGTGGCTGTATCAGTTTATATTTACACTGATAATGCATAAGGGTTCCCTTTTCTTCACATGCTTGCCAATACTTATCTCTTATCTTTTGATGGTGGCCATTCCAACAGGTGTGAAGTGACAACTCATTGTGGTTTTGAGTTGTATTTGCCTGATTATTAGTGATGTTGAGCACCTTTTTATGTACCTGAGGACATTTGTATGTCTCCTTTGGGAAAGTGCATTCAGGTCTTTTGTCCATTTTCATTGAAACTCTTTAAAGGAGGTTTTTCTGCTATTGAGTTGAATGAGTTCCTTATATATTTTGGATATTAACCTATATGTGCTATGTGGTTTGCAAATATTCCCTTCCATTCCTGAGGCTGGCTCTGTATTTCATTGATTGTGTTGTACAGAAGCCTTTTAGTTCAATGCTCTTGTTCATTTTTACTTTTGTTGCCTGTGCTTTTGGTATCACATTCAAAGAATTATTCCCAAGACTAGTATCAAGGAGATCTCCCCCTATGTTTTCTCCTAGGATTTTTATAGTTCCTGGTCTTACATTTAATTTTTTAATCTATTTTGAGTTGATTTTTGTGAATTGCATAATACATGGGTCTAATTTTACTTTTTTGCATTGAATTTTTAGTTGTCCCAACACTATTGAAAATACTGTCTTTTCCCCATTGAGTATTATTGTCTCTCTTGTCATGTATTGATTGATCAAATGTGTATAGGTTTATTTCTGGGACCTTAGTTCTATTCTATGCGTTTGGCCTACATGTCTGTTTTAATGACAGTACTATACTGTTTTGACACTATAGGTTTATAGTGTAGTTTAAAATAAAAAACTGTGAGGCTCCAGATTGTTTTTTCTTTCTCAAGACTGTTTTGGCTATTCAGTGTTTTTCATGATTACAGGAAAGTTCTAGGGTTGTTGTTTTTTATTTCTGTGAAAAATGTGTTTGGAATTTTGATACAGGTTGGGATGAATCTATAGATCTCTTTGGGTAGTATGAATATTTAAGAATATTAATTCTTTAACTACATGAACACATGATATCTTTCCATTTATTTGTTTTCAATTTTGTTTCAATTAGTTTCTTATAGTTTTCACTGTAGCTATCTCTTACCTCCTTGGTTAAGTTTATTGCTAAGTATTTTATTGTTTTTGATGTTGTTGTAAATAGGATTGTTTTCTTTGTTTCTCTTTCAGATATTGCCTTGTTAGTATATACAAGTGTGTTTTTTGTAGGTTGATCTTGTATCTTGCATCTTTACTGAGCTTGTTTATTAGTTCTAATAGTTTGCTATTTTTTTAAATGCAGTGGATGGTAAATATCCTCAGTGTTTTGAGCACTTTATAAATTTACAGTTAAAGAAAGCCTGAAATCTCAAGAAGACATTGCCAAGAAAAATGACAGACTCCACAATGGAAAGCTAATTGAAAACTTTAAAGCTAAACAAACGAATGAATAATTCAAATATACTGAGGTCTAAAGCAACTTTATTCATAATTTCCAAAATTTGGAAGCAAATCAAGTTGTTCTTTGGCAGGTGAATAGATAAAGAAACTGTAAGAATTTCAGTGAATGGAATATTATTCATTGCTTAATAGAAATAAGCCATCAGTAATGCAAAGACATGAAAGAAACTTACATGTGTATTAGTAAGTGAAAGAAGCCAGTCTGAAAAGACAGTTCCACTGTGGGACTCCAACTCTATGATATTTGGGAAAAGGAAAACAATGATGATGGTAAAGATCAGTGGTTGCCAGGGGGAAGGGAGGGATAAATAGGTAGAGCATCATCAGTAATTGTTAGGGCAGTGAAACAATTCTGTGTGATACTGCTAAGTGGGATATATGTCATCATACATTTTCAAGATCCATATAACGTAGAACACCAAGAATGAACCCAAATCTAAACTACAGGCTTTGGGTAGTACTAATTCCTCCATGTAGGTTCATCTATTATAATAAAAGTACTGCTGCAGTGCAGGGTGTTGATACTGGGGGAGTTTGTACATGTTGTAGGGGCAAGAAATATGTGGGAACCCTCTGTACTTTCCACTCACTTTTGGTGAACTTAAAATTCTCTAAAAAATAAAGTCTATTGTACATAGTAGACTGTATTAGACATAAGTAAATAAAATAGAGTTTCCAATGTGTCTATCACTCATCAAAAACAACCCGTGCTAATGACAAATAATTAAAAATATTATGTTCTATCATTTAACATGGGTTATAAAATATATTTTAGTAAGATTCTACCCAATCATTAGTAAGATGAAGTAATAAACTATTCTATGTACCTCTATGAAAGAAACATGAAATCTAACTAGGGCTTCCTGCCTTTAAAGTCTTTCCATTTTCAGTCTAACATTTGACAGATGGACGGGGGGACTTTAGAACAATCTGCCTTTTCATCTCCAGAAGCTATTTTGTACCCTCATTGGTACATAGCTACGTCAAGGAATATTGCTTCTGTTAACTACTGCATATTTTAGCCCAGGGCATGGTTTAAGAAAAGATATAGCAAGACTAGTTTGGCTTTTCATTTAAACAGTGATAATCCCTTTAGTATCATGTTTAAACAACATTAGTGGGAAGTTCTTGAATGAAGAGTAGGGCTAGAAATCTGTCTTCCTTTCAAATATTGCTTAGGAGTCAAACTGAACTTGAATTTGATTTTCTTTAAACTTTGTTAAACAGAGAAGCTCCCTGTACAGAAAAACTTCAGTGCGGAGGTTTTTATCCCTCCCAGTGTTTTGACTGCTGCTACAATTTTTCTCTGTCTCGTGGTTATGGTATGATGGTTAATTTTTTTTTTAAACTGGGAAAAGGAAATTACCTCAAATTAAAGAAAAACAGCTTTGAACCAGTTGCCTTAAAGCATTTGAAACCTCTGGAAGGTTAGTGAAGCTGCCTGTACTGTAATTTAGATAACAGCAGCAACACCGAGCTGGAGTGTGTTAGTTGTTCAGACATGCGGATGATTGCAGCTGACAGTGTCCTTTATTTGATGCTACAGTATTGACTTCTTACACTGACGGCGATATAGAAAAGCCCTTACTTATATACTGGAAACTAGGCTTTTGAGTCTATGTTGAAAAAACAGTGAATCCCATGGTCCTCGAGGATCATAAGCAACAGTCGTGTAGGAAAAAGTATCCTAATGAACAAAGAGCTTAACTGGAATGTCTTTAACTAAGAATTCAAGGTAGTACTCCAGACTCCAGCAGACCATACAGGGGTGGGCAAAAGTAGGTTTACAGTCGTGAGTACCCAGAACACAGAGTTCATGTTGAAACTGTAAACCTACTTTTGCCTACCCCTGCATATTAAACCAAAGGCACACATGGCTCAATTGTTCACTCTAAAAATCAGTGAAAATACTTCAAGGAATTGTGTTTTTATTATTTTTTTATTCCCTGCAAAGACTTTGTGTTCAATAAATATTTCTCGAATAAACAGTGAACAGTCAGATAGGTTTTTACAACACAAAAACCAAAGATGTGAGTAATACTGTACAGTAGTGGCGAGATGTGCTTTGACTAACTTTTTTGGTTTTCTAATAGTGCTGGCAATGAGTTAGCTATACCAGTCATCTCTGAGAGAGCTTGGAAGAGTTTTCCCATTTGATTGCAGAATAGTCTTGAACGCAAGTATAACTGGTCAAAGATCAGAAGCCTTTGGAAATGCCTCTTGTATACCCTGTACTGACCCCAAAATGTAGCCTTTTTATGCACTTAGAACTGGGATTAGATTTTATCTTTTTCAAGTGGAAGGACAGTGTACTGCAAAAGTTTGCAGTTTGTGGCACAGAACTTTACCCCAGGGAGTACTCAAGCTGTGTTGATGAAGAATTCAGACGGAGGGTTACGGTGATGAAGTTGAGTTTATTGGCACAAAATAACTCAGCAGTTCCAAACAAAGGGAGACAAAAGACAGTATGATCTCATACAATAGCTATCTGCTGTTTATACTTTATTTACAGAGCATTTAATTTGTATAAGGCCCTGGAGAAATGAGGAAAAGTAGAAGAGGATCTTGATGTTTTAAGATAGTAGAAAAGAATGAAAGAGAGTGTTGAGCTGTTGGTCACAAATGAATCAGATATGACCTGTTCTGAAGCCAAGTAAAACATTACAAATTTAGTAATTAAAATAAACAAGCAAACGTATCTCCTACTTCCCTATAGTTCTTCAAGAATTGTGGCTGTATTTGAGTGTATTTCCTTATCCGGGCAGGAAAGTGCCCAGCCATGCCTAATCTGAGGTCAAAAGGTAATAAATGCCCATGACATAGATGGATGGGTTCCTTTTCCCAAGAGCTACTGGTCTCATCTATTTAAGATTCTTGTTTAGAGCAGGGCAGATGGAGCATCTGCTGTCACTTTAAGTTGAGGTGTGTCTGAAGGAAGTGATGTTATGCAGAATCTAAACCAGACCCCAGCTCTAGGTAGATGAATTGGAATGAGTGGCTAATGTTACTCTACTCATCACCCTGGTTACCTGAGCTGAGAGAAAGCTGTATGTAGGATCTGTTTGTCTGTCCCTCCATCTTTGGGCCCAATCCACTGTGGGGCTCATAGAGGTCAAAACTGAAGGAACAATGGGATTTTTAGAAGGACACCCCAAAGGTATTAAAAACTCCATTTCTAGGGCAATGTGATGGTCATTGGAAATTCTCTGAAAAGACAATGTGAAGTGAAGGGAATAATGAATTGCAGGTTAAGTTGAGGAAAAGCAAGCATTTTTAGTTATCTCCTTTCCTATCATTGTCAAATGGGATTAGAGGCATGTGATTAGAAACCTTTATTAATAAATAAAAAGTTTGTTCTTAGAAAAATAAGTGAACATATTTTTTAAAGTATACAAATCTGTCTGAAAGACAGTGCAATATAGTTCCCGCACTGCTCAGTGAATTCTCCCTCCTGCCATATGCATCTTCTTAGGAATAGAAATGTGATTAAGTTTTAAGTTACTTATTCATTGACTTCAATCTGTGTCTGATATCAACATATTTCCTGTCTGGATTATGCAATATCATCGTAGACTGGATCAGAAAATATGTGATGAATATGGAAATGTAGTGGAGAGACCAACTTCTGAGAGTTAAGACCGCTTTGGTCCAGAAGTGCCCCTCAGACTTACCCTAGAGGGAGATAGAGTTTTTGTTTATTTCCAATCCATTACAGACTGATACTTTTGGAAAGTACAAAACCAGACACTTGGATGTTGTGACAATGTCAAATTGGCATAAAAATGTGAAGTTCTTACTCTCAGTCCGTGTAATCAATCTTGTTGCAGACTGGTCACAAGTTGCAGACTGACGCCACTCCGCACTCTGAGAAATGCTGATTTTGAGCGCTCTGTTGTTAGTTTTTGGGACAGTGCCTTTCCTGCTCAGAAATTCTTTACCCCATTTTTAAAGTGAAGTGGGAACATACTAGAAGATTACTGAAATCCTATGATTCTATCTTTTTTATAATGTATATTTTTTACTAGCTAGGAGATATTTGTTCTATATACAGCCTTTTATCTAAATAGACTGCCTGGGCCTACTTGTGGAAATGAGTAAAGAGCGTGTTTTAGCTAAGGGTTTCCAGGATTTTTGCAGAGTTGTCACTTAATTGCAGCATCATTTTCAGGGCAGCTCCTTTGAGGAAGAACAGCACTACCTGGCTAGCTCTGGGCTTTCTGGTGACACCCTTCCTGATCATGCCCCCCGCTGTCCCTTGGGTGCTCCAGGTGGTATGATGAAGATAGGCTGGTAGATCAACCCTGAGTGATGAAGCTTCAGTTCAGTTTACTAACAGAAGTGGGAGTATTCAGTTACCCATAGGATAGTTCTGAATATGGCAAAGTACCTGCAGCCCACTTGTATTAGCTTTATTAGCTTCCTCTTCTCTCCCAATGTCTATAGTGACAAAAATATATATACTTTAAACATGGCAACAAAAACGTGACTTAAAAATTGTTAAATATCATAGTCTTAAGTATTCACCTGTGGGCTTTTAATGAATGAGCATAGAAGTAGGAATGCAATAAGACATTTACCTAGAGTTAAATGTCACAATAACCATGGGTAAATGATTGCATGCAGTCATTTTGTGCCTTGAGTTTATGTTTTTAGAATGTGTTTTAAATGCTAGGACCAAAATGCAGTTTTTCATGGATTTAACAAATTATTTTTTTTGAGAATATCAAAAGAAAGTTAGACCTTAATGAGAAAGTCAGGTTTTCTTCGTGAATAAGTTGTTTGGAAACCTCTGTGCTGCCTCTGAGATTTCCAGACTGTCGAAACTTTGTCTGAGAAAACAGATACTGTAGGTAGTCAAACCACGCGTTGTGTTTTTGGATGCTAACTTCCAGACATTGAGTGTGGTCCTGTGCCCATGTTAAAAAAAAATCACAGACAATTTATTTGCCACGCCATACCTCTAAGAATTGTTCCTTCTTAAGTGCCTCTAAGAAAATAAAATTTTTTTTCCAACCAGTGCTTTTGAGTCCACAGCCTTGTTCACTTTTTAAGTCGGCTTTGTGGCATTTTCATAGTGAGCATCATTCACCTTCGATGTATTGTTAAGTGCCATTCGCCACCCATGTGGTGCTGATATATCTTGGGTAAGGTCGGCCAGGGCAAGTGGGTAACAATTGGGTGCATGAGTCACACACCTACTTAAATACATCTTGTGTAAGTCTGCAAATGTATAACTGTTGTTCAACTGTCTCCTTCATTTGTCATCTGTGGAGTGGGAAAAATTCAGCCACTTCAGGTATATTTGCAATCACTCAAGACGGACCCTGTGACCTAATGATTGATTTGGACAATAAACTTTGTTGTTCAAGCTCTCCCACTTGCCATGATTGGATTGTACAATTGAAGATAATTGTACAACTTTTGAACTTATCCTCTTGAAGGAGGTATATTAGATTACATAGATAAAAAGAGTACTGGAATATTGAATATCCCCACAAAAACTTTAACTAAACACAGACATGAACTGAAGTTTTCTCTGCTGCCAAGCTGCCTATCCTAGTTGTTCAGTTAAAAATATATATATAGTTTCTAGACTGCCTTCAGGAGAGATGCAAAGAAACACCCAGACTATGTTTACCAAACCTGGATTGCCGTCAGTCAGTCAATGTAATGTTTGTCTAGAGGCAAATTAAAGTAGATATCTTTGGTGCATTTCTGAAGGAAAATTCTTCAGCGCTGTGATCTGGCTCTTGATGTGTTAAAACAGCTGTGGTTCACAGTGATGCCATCTCCAAATTCATTCCGTTGAGCCTGACCGTAAGATAATGTAAAAAAGCAATTAGTTTTAAACAGTAGGAGTGCCGTCAGTGTGAAAGAAACAAATTACATGGTGGGGTGATAATTTTAGTGATTGTTAAGGAAATTATTAAAGATGAAATCTGTACTAAAAGCTGTGATTGTAATCTGTAAAACTGACACAGAGCAATGCGTTCCTTTTAAATAGCTACATTCCCTAAATGACAACTCAGATGACAACCTGAGCCCCTTTCTGTATCCTAATGAGAGGTGGCCTGGCTCATTAAATCACATCAAAACTCCCCTTGAATAATCAAGCTAAACATTCCTTACACTTGATTTGTTAGATTCTATCCTGTTGCCTTGTCATTCAATATTTCAGCAAATATTTACAGTGTATGTGCCATGAGCCAAAACTGGGTCTGTCATTACAAACTATTTTTTATAGCCCTTAACCAGACACTTAATGGTGTACTCACATATACACACTTTTATATTTTAATAATTTTGCTTTATTAAACTAATTTTTTACTTATCTGTTGACTACATATTTTCAGTTTGAAATAACAAATTGTCATTCTATTTCTTTGAAAGTCTACATCTTTTCATTTTAGTAGTGGTTACTGCTAAAATTGTCAGAATTTTTAACTTTAAAATCAAATTTTCTGTCTGTACTATAATCACTTATATCTATCCAGGTTTTTATTGCCAAAAGAGAATTGACCTTATGGTTGTAATTTTGATCATCATTACAAAATCACAATTATGAAACTTAGACACATGCTGATCCTTTCGATGGCACCTTGAAGTTGAAGCTTTTATAAGCAGAAACTGTTGGTCTACAGATACATTCTGTAGAACCAGTGTCAATTCAAATTCAGTTCAATAATAAATGTATAAATAAGCACAATACAAATTATAACAATGACAATTATTATATACTTGCTATCAGAAACTGTTTTTAGTGGTTTATATCTGCCCAGTCCAATCAATTTTCACATTAGCCCTAGAGGGTGGCTTCTATTGTTCAATTTTTCAGACATGGAGACTGAGACTCAGAGAAGTTAAATAACTCTCAGAATTTCTCACATGACCTTGAAGAAGCATGTATTCAGACCTCAGCAGTTCCCAATGTCCTCATTGTTTATCAGCTCTAAGGCTGAACATTAAGGGTAGATATCCTCATCATAATTTGATTGCAACATGCATAGTCAAAGAACCTTAGTATAGACAGGTACAGTGTGGTTATCATAATTTTATTGAGATACACAGAGTTAATGAATCTTAATAGAGGCAGATTCAATATACTTAGGAATGTGATTAAGTTATAGAGAGCCAAAGAATCTTAGTCTGGGAAGATGCTTTCAGAGTCCAATCATTTAGCTAGGCACAGCCTCCTATCTCTTCACCCTAAGAAATAATTGAATTAGACTTGAGCATCCCACTTGCTTCTGCGACTGAAATGATTCCTTTCCATCCTAACTCTTAGCTCAATCATCCTTAGAGTCAGTACAAATCAGTGTCTTCAAAACTAATCTGGACAGATCAATATCATTAATTAGGTTGTTGAAAATTTTTTTGCATAAATATCCTGATTTGGGTAATGATAGGACAATTCACATTACTAATGCAAATAAAATCAGTGAGTAAACATTAATGCTTTTAAGAGACACTGTGGTACTTAGACGAAAGCAGTCCTAATAGGTGACTTTTTGAAAACCCAGTGAATAAAATGTTTCTGGTCAGCGTGCATTGGAATTAGAGATTATTTTTGAGTTTGGTCTTTATTTTTCTCTTAGGAATGTGCTTACATTTTAAACAGTTTCTGACATACTGCTTTAACTCTTCTTATATACCCATCACATTAATTAGCTTACTTGGTCAGAAATTGGTTTAAATAATAAGACAGTCTTGGGTTTATTTCCCACATGGGTCACAACATTGCATATAGGGGAAAGCATGCAGGGTCTGGGGTCAGCCTGCCCAGGCAATGAGACCAGCTCTGCCCCATACCAGCCACATGCTTCCTCTCTCTGTGCTTCAATCCCTCATCTGTAAAATGTTGGAAATAGTATATGATGCTATTAGAAAGCATCGTAAGCACTAGAAAAGTGATGGTTTAGGAGGAAAGTATCTCAGGCTTAGGAATCAACCATAACCTTCTTCTCTGTACTTAATTGGTATAGAATAAATATTTGATAATGGTATTTAAGTTACATTAGAAGACCTAATATGTGCAAATAGGTACAGATCTTGTACTCTCTAAGGCCATCATAATATAATAGCATTTTATTTCTTTTCTTTGTAAATCACAGAATCTTACATCAGCAGATCCTACCTTTGTTAACAGCACCCACGTCATTATATTAGGTAATCATGATGCCAAACAGTTGTGGTGGTGGTGGTTTTCTTCTGAATATACCCAGAGTTGAAGAATCTATATCAGAATGCTTGGCCATCTTCTGCCAAGATGGAGGTGTAGGTGGAAGCACTGCACCTTCTCCCACAACTAAGTTTAAAAACAACAAAGTTTTAGCAACAGAAACGGAGCCAAACCACAGAAAATTGAACTACACGGAAGTCCGACAACAATGAACCCTTCAGCCAAACCAGTAAGAGGGGCAGAGCCAGCAGCAGAGCAGGGTCTGGCAGGAAAGAGCCACTGGACTGACCCAGGTGCGAGACCCAGGTGCAAGACCTAGGTGCGCCAGCAGCCATGGGTGGATCTCAGGTGTGGGCGGATCCCAGGTGTGGAGAACCGGTGGACCCACTGAGGGTGCAAGGCAGTGGACCCACTGAGGGCTGATTGTGGTCACACATTCACACACAGATAAACCGGTGAAGGATCGAAGCACTGAGACGGACCTCGCAGGCCCCAGTGGCAGGAAGCGGCAGAGGGAACTGCCATTGTCCCTCTCTGACCCCGCCCACACATACAGTGTCACAAACCAGTGACCTGGGTTACCCCAACCCGGTAAACAACCAAGGCTCCGCTCCTCATATGTAACAGGTACAAACAGATCAAAACATGGCTCAAGAACAACTCAGAGCCCTGAGCTGATAGATCTAAGTGATGAAGAAATAGCCAAACTTTCAGATGCACAGTTCAAAACACTGGTGATCAGGATGCTCACAGAACTGGTTGATTTTAGTCACAAATTAGAGGAATATATGAAGGCTAAACTAATTGAAATGAAGGGAAATACACAGGAAACCAATAGTGATGGAAAGGAAACTGGGACTCAAATCAAAGGAGTGGACCAGAAGGAGGGAAAAAATGACCAAACAGAAAAGGATGAAGAAACAAGAACTCAAAAAAATGAGGAGAGGCTTAGGAACCTTCAGAACATCTTTAAACGTTCCAACATCCGAATTATAGGGGTACCAGAAGGGGAAGAGGAACAGCCACAAGTGGAAAACTTATTTGAACAAACAATAAAGGAGAACTTCCCCAATCTGGCAAAGGAAATAGACTTCCAGGAAATCCAGGAAGCTCAGAGACTCCCAAAGAAGTTGGACCCAAGAAGGAACACACCAGGGCACATCATCATTACATTAGCCAAGATTCAAATGAAGGAGAGAATCCTAGAAGCAGCAAGAGATAAGGGGACAGTCACCTACAAAGGAGTTCCCATCAGACTGTCAGCTGATTTCTCAAAAGAGACCTTACAGGCAAGAAGGGGCTGGAAAGAAGTATTCCAAGTCATGAGACAAGGACCTACATCCAAGATTGCGCTATCCAGCAAAGCTTTCATTTAGAATGGGAGGACAGATAAAGTGCTTCTCAGATAAGATCAAATTCAAGGAGTTCATCATCACCAAGCCCTTATTATATGAAATGTTAAAGGAACTTATCTCAGAAAAAGAAGATAAAAAAAGATGAACAGTGAAAGGACAGCAAACTCACAGTTACTAACAACCACACCTAAAACAAAAGCAAACTAAGAGGACAGCTAGATCAGGAGCAGAACCATAGAAATGAAGATCTCCTGGAGGGTTAGCAACAGGGGAATGGGAGAAGGAGAAGGGGGGAGAAGGTACAGAAAATAAGTACCATAGACGGTAGGTAGAAAATAGGGGGGGGCAAGAATAGTGGGGGAAATATAGAATCTAAAGAACTTGAGACACGTGGACATAAACTAAAGGGGGGATGGTGGGGGAGGGGTATGCAGGGTGGAGGGGAAAGAAGGGGGGAAATGGGACAACTGTAATGGCATAATCAATAAAATATATTTTAAAAAAAGAATGCTCGGCTATGATGAGGCTGAGTTAGAAGCATTTCTCCCTCTCTCTCTCTCTCTCTCTCTCTCTCACACACACACACACACACACACACACACACACACACACACACACACACACACACAAGTGTTTTGTTAGATTTGCTATCTGGTAGATTTACATTAGACCATGGCTGCCAATGAAAATCTCCTTCCTTTGAAGTCGAAATGCTCCATAATTTGTTTGCTGATATAGTCAGGTCACTAACAACCTTTCTTCCAATCCCAGTGCAGAATGAAATAGACTCTCAGGGCTGGAAGGGACCTTGATGTCATCTAGTTTAACTCGCTCATGTTAGAGAGGAGAAAACAGCCTCTGGCAGATTGAATGTCACACAGCAAGTTAGTTATCTGTCCATCAGTAGCTCAGAAAAAAAGTTGCATTTTTTTAAGTGACTGTTTCAGTCTTCTGTTTCTACATAACACGTAACAACAAGAATGCTAAAACAATCATGGCTTGCTGAATATTTATTAAGTTGCTGGCTCCCTGAATACTGTCATGATTCTCTGCATTGACTTAGCCGCGTTCCTGCTCCATGTGATGCAGGGGAGGGACTGACCCAGCTCCATTTATCTGAGACCTCTGTGGAGGCTCCTCTGTGGGCACCTGGGCTCTCCTCTACGTGGTCTCTTTCTCCACGTGTCATCTCATCCTATCTGGTCTCTCCATGTGCACCCCCCAGGCTATTCTGTGACCGAAACGGTACACGTTTCAGTCCCAGCTCTTAGCACAGCCTTACTTACATACACTGAGTGCAAATTGTTGTCCCTAAAGCTTACCTGGATAAACCAGCTTCAAGAAATTATGTTGTTGGGATTGTTTCCTTACAGCATGGTGGCTGGGTTCTAGGATGGTGCATCTCAAGAGAATTAGCACCAAAGTGCTAAGTGTTCAGCAAACCTCTGCTTGTGGATATCTGTTGGTCAAAGTAAGTCTTATGGTCAAACTCAGAGCTAATGGAGGAGAGGGCTGTAATAGAGCATACATTTGGGAAGATATGGTTCATTTGGAGCCACCAACGTATCTGCCTATCAGAGTGGGAGAGAATTTATGTGGTCGGGTTCAAAAGAGCAAGATGCAGGAGCATGAGCTATTTAATACATAATGCAATGCTGTTTCACTGAATGTTTTGCATTGCTTCAATATTAAAAGCACCGCCACACATGGGTTGTAGAATTCAGTAGTAGGTGAACCTTTCCAGAATAGGGTGAACCGTAGAATGTCTGCATTGGCTTTGAAAAGCACTGTTTCTTCTTTCAGATGGTGAGATTGTGATAAAGCCAGGCAGCTCTTAACATTTTAACATTTAAATCTTTAACCATAAGACCAGAAAAGAACCAGTAAAAAGTGAGGGCCTGTAACTGCTATTTTGGATGTGACTCACCACTCGCAAGAGCAAGACTTCAGTGTTAGTTTTTTATTGGGATGGAATTATCGTGACTTGAACCTATACTGGACTGCTACAGACTGTCACTCAGAAAGTGAAAAGAGTGCCAGCCTCCTAAGGAATATCACCTATTAGCACTCACAAATAAATGCAAGCCACAGTCAGTCATAAAGGTACGTCCTCTGTAAGACTTGTCTTGGCCTCTCTGAAGTCCTCGACACACACCTGTGTCACTGACAGCAAGTATGCAAATTGCCTAAAAGCTCCATTAGGCTGGTCTGGGCAAGGAAAGCCCATCTGTCAGCTCTGTGACACTTCCCGTCTTGGATCCTCACCTGGGAATATGTCCATTGACCCAGATGGATGAATTCACGCCAGTGTCTGGTACCACCAACCTTGGAGGACGTCATCACATCTGTTCCTTTTACAGATTTTAATGTTGATCTTCTCTTCCCTCCTCTCCCAAAGAATTAAATTTGAAGGCTGAAATTTAAATGGATGGCAAAGCTTTTTCTTCTCAACAAAATGGTCATGTTATTTTTAAAGTCTTGAAGTTGGAATGTGGTGATCCCTATGTTGGAGAAATCATGGTGTTCGCTGGTTGTTTTCCAATGCCGCGTGTGTGGTCTGGTCTTCACAGAAACACATGATTTCAGATTAGCTGGAGCTTGTCATCTGTTGCTCATAGCTGTCAAAGGTTTTGAGAAAGACAGTGGCATGGTGTTATTTTAGCAGGGTTTCCTATTAAGGGCATTTATTGGAAATTGTTTCATGACTCCTATCCCCTCCTTCTTCTCCCTTTGAAAAAAAAGATGACACAACAATTGCATGTAAGCATTTGACAAAGGAAGTTCAACCTTCATTTCTTTGATGGTGTTATGATTAAATTCAAGCCTCTTACCCATCTCAGGCTGAAATCCCCAGGGGAATGTTAGGAGTGACAACAACAGAATCAAAAGTGCAGCACCCTCTTTGATAATTGATATCTGTTCATTATAAACAGACTTCTTTCACCCATCCGGTCTAGCAGAAAGATTTACTCATATTTCTTTCTGAACGTCCGAAAGGTGACACCTAGGGAAAGAAAACATTAAGGATATGAAAGAGTTCATAGAAATATAAGATAAATCAAAATCTGGAATCAGGGAGAGTATTTCTTCTTTTGAAAAATTCTCAAGTCTATGGCAAACACTGCATACAGGTCTATGAAAGTTTTACGAGAGAGCAGAGTTGATGCTTTTGATCATTTTGGCACCTAAATGGTTCATAATTTCTTCAGGTTAGATCGTGTTTTCCATTTTTTTTCAGGAAATGATCCAAAAGATGTACTGTTGTGATTGACGGGACTTCTAAACTAGTTATTATTTGCTAATAATGTTTCGTTAAAAGTCTGAGCAGAGCATCTTGCCAGACAGCGTAAAACTTTTATGCCCCACGGTGTTTGGATGAGCAGGATAATTACACCCTTGTCCACAGCAGATGCTGTGTTCTCCGCTTTGGCAGTTTCCCTGTTCAGTGTGCAAATAATTTTCTCTACTGAAGTTGGTAGCTATTTGCAACAAATATATTTCTTTTCCAGCAAAGAATGGATCTCTTCCATCACCACTTGCAAATAGCAATGAAATTGGAGTTTTTATTGTTTCAAACCCACACACAAATCTGATGGGGGGCAAACAGAAATGCATACATGCCCCACGATATAATAAGAAATTATTTACCCAACAACTGAAAAGCTACCTTGTAACAATTATTTCAATACCCTTATGAAAATCAAGATTTAAAAAAAATATGTCAGGGATAATAGGCAAGTAAAGTTTAAGTGTGATGTACATTAGCTAATCATAGAAAAGACCTTTATTTGCATAGACTTGTAAAAATCTTATGATCTCTCTCTACCTCTGTGTTTCTGAATCAGGCAAAATTCACTTTATACATGTATTTTGAGATCCAAAATAGGGAGTTCACTTCCCTCGCAGTTTTGACAGACCTGTAGGACTGTCCTACATTTGGAAAGATGAGGGTGCTCTCCTTGGTCACTGATGGACAAATAGTGACCATCCATATTTCCACAGGCCAGGATACTCACTTCTTCCGGGTAGCAGAGCATGTCTGTGAGCAGCAGCCAATGAGCTGGTTTTTGGCTGAGAGCTCCAGAAGGAGAAGAAGAAAGGAGATCTATTTTCCAGAGCTCCCTTTTTGTGTTCTCACCACAAGTCCTCCTAAGTAGAAAGGCATATATAACCTCTCCTCCAGTCGCCATGTTTTTACAACCGCATAACACAACGTGCATTTATTTCATAAAACTAAGAATATAATTGGGGGTTGGGTTTCTGGATTATCCCTGGATCTCCCAGGAATAATCACTGTTGACAAGATTTTTATGGTGAAATTCAACATCAGTACCAACCGAAAGGCTTTTCCTAGGTCTGCGTGTGAGTGCTGAGGAGCAGAGGTGTTCTTGTCACACGCTCTGTCCTCTTTGGCATGGCAGGGGTGGTGACAGCTCTTGAAGGACAAAATTTTGCATACAATATCTATCACCAGCAGAGGCATGAGGAAAATGGCCCCTGGAGCCTCAAGCAGGGAGGAGATAAATCTGCCTGTGTTAAAGGTTTCTTGGAGGAGGTGAAACTGGAGTCAGGATAAATAGGCTTTGTGGCTGGGAAACCCAGAGGAGGAGTATCCCATGGGGTGTGAGAGCATGGATCAGGGGGCAGTAGATTCCTTTTCTGCCAAATGCCCTTATCAGAGCATTCTCAAACACCCCTGTTCAGCTGGATGGCGCAACCAGGGTCACTGGCCTCTCTGCACATGAACATTGTCTTCCCTTGTTGAAAATGAGTTGAAACTAAAAAATCAGGAGAAATCCAGTATAATCTTGATAGGAGTACCAGGCCACTATGTGCATGTATATCCTAATAAAGATTTAATAGCTCTAATATTTATAAATATGTTTCTAGTTGTATGTAATGGCCACATGAGTGTCCCTTGAGATAATATCAACAATAGTAGTAGGAATAGACAGTATAATGAGATTCTGGGTTCATGCAATGTTAAATCAGATAAGTGGTACCTTTTATTTAGATGGTACTAGTAGGGCCCCCAGGTCATTTTTATTTCGGATTCTGTGTATTGGATTTTCATCTCTGCTTCCAGATGGAGAGAATTGAGTATTCAACAGCCATTCAAAGAACTTAACTACTGGCCAAAACATGCATCCTAGTTATAAGTAACTGAGTATGTCCTGTGTAAAGTCAGTAATTTCCTCCCCAGTAGAATAGTCAACACCTCACTGGGGACGTGGTCCTTCTCTCTTTTTTCCTTTCCCTTGATTTTTCTGCTCACAGGCAGCTATTCCATCCTTTTCATTCTAATCACACACAGCTAAACACATACATGCTCCCCTACCCTTCCGCCTTTGGGGATGTATTTATGTACACTCAGTAAAAACAACCACCCTTGGGATATTATTCACTCTTTGTAGAGAGTTCTTTTGAGATTTTAGGGTGAACTTCTTTTGACAAGTAACCTGTAGCCACTTCTAATCTTTGTTGAACTATCCCTGTAGCTGCTGGCTTTATCCTGTGACAACTCACATCCAATAATGAGGTTTTTACAAAAAAAAAAACCAAAAAACATTGAACTGCAATTGAGTGGCTATTCAAGTTTTACAAAATGTCAGAGAAAAATATATCCTACCCATGAGATAGACCATAGTCAGAGGGCAACCTAATTTTTCCTTGATGCACATCACTGATTTGCTTCTCATTGCACTTTTCATTCTCTAGGGATTACCACCAAGGTCTTTTCATGGGAAAAAAATAAGTTAGAACCAAAAACAGAGAGTGTCATTATTCTTCAAATAATTTAATTACTCAGAAATGCTTTCTGGCGAAGCATATTTTCTAGCATCTTCCATCTTCCTGCTATTTATCCGTACTGCAGATTACCTCATTCATTAGTTCTGACACGGGATTGTATTTGTATCATTGCCTGACAGACCTGGTACGTGTTTCAGTCTTAAAATATTCGACTCTGAGCTCAGCGCTGCATACTTGGGAGATGATGTTAAATCAGCCTCGGAGACACACCTCTGGCACCATGCCAAATAACTCAGGGGAAAAATGATAAGGGCATAAGGAGATCAATAAGGCAAGAGAATGTGTGCTTTCAAAAGCAAGGCAAAATATGAGAAAGCCTATCAGTCAAGCATTGGGGCGTAAATAAGGCAAGAATATGCCATGTTTGGGACACCCTCCCACTAGAGTGAACCATTATACTATGAGTAGTAAATTTCCCTTACATTTGTCTAACTCCTTTACTATAGGTCATTCTAAAATACAGCCATAAGACTCACTGGCACATTGATCAGTCTGCCATTGCTCTCCCTTCTGTCCTAACAGAATAAAATGAGGAGATGCCTGATGAATGCTGAAATCATTGCCTATGCCATTTAGATGTGAGTGGTCACAGTGGAGCATTCTCTCTGCCTAATGATGATTTGTATCACACACATCTTTGTAAATATGAATTATGCAGGTGCATTTCTGCCCTTTGAAATGATATGACTCAACAGGGCCCTCGTAAGTGTCCAGTTGCATTGGATTGTGAAAACTGACAATTTGGAAATTAAGCCCTTTATTGAGTAGTAGGTACTCAGATGTACATCAGAAAGTAATAGACTCTCTTTTATAGCCAAAAAACATGGCATTCTAAATTTTCAAAATACATGTGAATGACTCACAGACATGGGGCAGTAAAAATTGATGAACATTTGGCAATCATAATTTAGTTTTGTGGGCTGATGGTCAAGGGGACTTTGTGAAAGTGTCCCAGAGCCCTTGAACGTCAGTCTAGAAAGTGTGGTGTTTAGGCTATGAAGAATGTTTTAGGGTTTTCTTTTTTCTAACATGGGAACAAAGTATGAAAAATATTTTACTTTCAGGAAGATAAAGCGTAAAACTGTGTGTGGGGCAGATTAGAGTATTTGGAGCTTGGGAAGAGGGAATACAAGTTGGACTCAGGTTAGTCTGCATGTGAAGTGCTCCCAGGCACGAGTATGGAAGCAGCAGGATGAATGGAAAAGACAGATGTGAGGGACACTGAGAAGGAAGCATAAGCAGGACGTGGTGCCTGAGTGAAACATAGCCATGAAATAAAAAGCAGATGTATCCAGATGTTAAGTGACCAACACACAGTTCATCTGTAAAAAAATGGTCTCTAAGTTCAAGTTAAACATTCAATGCATAATGTACTATAAAATGCTCATGCTATGATCTGGCGTGACACTTGGAGGTGCCCTTCAGAAGAGTGAGCCATTAAGAGAAGTGTCCAGAAAGGGTAATCAAGAAACATGGGCTAAAAGCACATTGTAGACAGAAACAACAGCAAGTGAGAAAACATAGATGCAAATGATCACACAAAGCACTTACATCTAAACATGGGGGACCACCTATTGGGATGCCCATAGCAATAAATATGTGTCCAATGTGCAAAGTGCTCCGAGACACGAGTATAGAAGCAGTGGAATGAATGGTCAAGACAGATGGGTCTTTTTCCATACGCGTGGAAAAGGCAGAAAGGCGGGTCACAGAGTTAGTGTCAGCCTGTTTGCCTGGAAGCTGATGAAATGTAAGCTTTACAGCCCCTCCTTTCCTCCACCCTTTTCAATGTCCTATCTCTGCTCTCATCTTTATTTTATATTCTTCTCTTTAAAAAAGGCCAGTGACCGTCCCAAGTGTATAAACTTTAGCCCCACAAAAAGCAACCTTTTTTTCCATTGCCTGGCCATGTCTTCACATGGTCATGTGGGTTTGGGAAATTTACAGAAGAAACATTTTAACAACAACTGGTTAAAACCCTAGTCCTTTCCATTTCAGCTTCTGTCTTTGAACTTTTCTCAGATGTTGGTGGGCATTTTGGAATATAGGTAAGGGGAAGTAAAGTGGCCAGTGCATTTCGTTTGGATGTAATGAAATGCATGTTTGTGTTATCACTAGCTGTTCTGTGGTGAAAATGGTTTCCAAGAATACTCAGACTGCCCACTGTCCTGGGTGTGGTGACCGAAGCATGCTACCACAGGTCCTACTGAGGCAGGCACGTGGTCTCTGATACCTGGCCTGAAACCAAATGGAAAGTGTGAGAAGAAAAAGATTTGTAAGACATGGATCCAAAAGATAATTGTATGCAAAATTCTTCCCATTTTTTAATCCTCAAATTTACTATGCCATCAATTTATAAGCTATTACCATTAATGAACTGTGAAACCAAAGGAAAAAACTATTCTAAGCTATCAATAAAAAATACATTTTTATTAGCCACTAGAAGAAAAATTATGTTTATTCTCTGTATAGAAAATACAAAATTACTGCTATATGACGAGGCAATCAAAGAGTATGCAGACCAAAAAAAAGAAAAATGAAAAACAGAGGGAAAATTATTTTGAAGTGTGTCAGGGAGTTAATATTCTTATTTCAGCATTTTTGGTATTTGTGTTACATGACAACTTTTTAAAGTCAATAATTTGTCTTCTTTTTCATTCAAAATAATATTCATTTTTATACCTAATTTTATTTATTTTCTCTTACAGAGTCCCTGAAATTGTATAAATTTCAGTTACTGCCAAATTTGGATCTGTGTGGGGGGGTGGACCTTAACATTCACAATACAGTATATAAACAACCCTGACCCATCCACAAAGACCATTATAAAGTTGACCATTGGCTATGGTCTGAATGTTTGTGTGTCTCCAGAAATTCACAGGTTAAAATCCTGATGCCCAATGTGATGGTACAAGGAGGTAGAACCTTTGAGAGGTACCTAGATCATAAAAGTGGGCCCACATAGATGAGAGTAGTGGTCCAGCAAAAAGAGACCCTACAGAGACCTCCTTTGCCCCATGCATAGTGTGAGGGTACAACGAGAAGTCTGGGACCTAGAAGAGGGCCCTCTCAGACCATGCTGGCACACTGATTTTGAAATTCCAGCCTTTAGAATGGTGAGGAATAATGTTATTTTGTGCCAGTCTGTGGTGTTTCATTATAGCAGCCTGACTGGGCTAAGTCAGCCTTGGTTGCCCTCAATTTCCATGGGGGTCAGCCTTCCACTTTTACTTGTCTAACTCTACTCTGAATATCCTGGTTCTCTAACTGTTATAATAGGGGACTATCTGAGTGGTTTATACATTAGTGGAATATATTAGTATTCCCTAAAACATGATACCCATATTCAGGCTAAAAAAAAAAAAAAAAAAAAAAACTTCCGGTGTCTGCATAGCATAGTATTTGAGAAATATATTTAAGTAGGACTTTACCACTGGTTCATATCAGAAATATGTGTTCAAGTCAAAATTGTAATAAACTATATAGTAAAGTCAGAAATATCTCAATAAGTAGCATTATTCCACTTAGAAGTTTTAGGAATTATAACTACTTTAATTCAAGAAAGTATTTTCAGAGGTACATGAAAGATTTTGAAGTATGGCCAATGGAGAGGAATTGTCCATCATTTATTAATAATCCACTGCTGGCCAAAACAAATGTAAAATAATTATTTTTATTATATTTTATAATAGAACAAGTGTGATACATTCTAATACACAGGGGTCACCCATTGAAATTTGAGTTTAAATAAGGAATAAATTTGGAAGTCAGTTATCATCTTCCTAACTTCCCCCAATTTCTCTGGGTCTTCAGTAAAGAAAAAATCTTTGAGATTAGGTAGGGATAAGACATGTGGCTATTGCTTGGTCACTGGAACTAGCATGTCAGCTACAGCCATAATTTTATTTTTATTCAGTTCATAAACAAGTCTTATTTTTATATGACCTGCTGGGGTATAAACGTAGCTCAAAGTAAATGGAACACATTGGCTCATGCCACTCTCAGTATTCTAATCAAGAGTATGAATGTGCAAAACATACGTCTTTTTTTTTTTTGCCTTCATCTGTGTCCATGCACAAGATTGCAGATGGTATGTATAATGAAAATCGATGGCCACATTAGAGGCATGTCTGTCTGTCTGTCTGTCTGTCTTTACAAATTGCTAGTGTGACAGAAACTGGCCTTGTCAGCAGCCTTCGTACTGACTAACATGACTGACTAGTGGAATCCAGGAAAATAAAAGGAAACATGCCTTTATACATAGCACAGCCAGCCTCAGGCTGAGTGGATGGTTAACACTGTAGAATATTGTAAAATCCCAAACAAGGCTTCTCTACCAGCGATGCTAGTGCTGGAATCTCAGGCTTCCACATGCTTCTCTGGTGTGGTCCATACATCAGCGACCTTCACTTTCCTCAGCTGAATTCAGAACGTAACACCAGTAGGTGCCTGTTTTCACTGGATAAAAAATACTCCTGTGCCAAGAAAAACAATTGTTTAAAATATGAGTCTACTGATAGACTATAACTCATCTGAGTAAAAGCCATTGCTCTGTTAGGAAGTTTTATGTTGCTATTCCATTTTTTCATTTTATTTTTATCTTTGTTATTACCGATTTCTGCAAACCAAAAAGGAAAAGCAATCAAATTAATTTCATGTGTTGTCTTTGAGAACTCTGCTTCTATAACTTGACCAGTCCGCATTTCCATTTATCCTGATACTTAAAGTGGTCATTGTGAATTGTAAAATGTTGTTCTGTGTTTATTATGAAAAGCATAGCTTACAATAAAATAAGCAGACATTCTGATAAGAATTGGCCTTGGACACAGGCACTCTTTTTTTCTTACACTTTAATAAAAGTAAATATAGACCACATTTTGGTGCATATCAAGTTTCTCCTTCATTTGCTTTCTATCGAATGGTTGCTAACTTGGTGCTAACTTCACCTGCATGGACTGTTTCTCTATTTTTGTTTCTTTAGCATTTAAAGGAGTAATGGCCATTGCTTATGTTTTATCTTTTAAAATAGTTCCTCATAATAGTATTTAGCTTTCTATATTATTGTGGAATTTACATGACTTCTAATTAGAATCATGCATCACCGAACTATGGCGATACATTCTGAGAAATGCTTCCTTGGGTAATTTTGTCCTTTTGTGAACATCACAGGGTACCCTTACGCAAACCTAGGTGTATTCCTATTATGCACCTAGGCTACAAAACCTGTAGAGCATGTTACTGTACTGAATCCTGTAGCTAACTGTAACACAATGGTAAGTATTGGTTTATCTCATCATATGTAGGCATTCAAAAGGTATAGTAGAAATGTGGTGTGCAAGATAAATAGTACAACTATTGAGGGCACTTACAATGAATTTCCAGACTGGCAGTAGCTCTGGGTGAGTCAGTGAGTGAACAGTTTGTAAATGTCAAGGCCTGAAACATTACTGTGCAATACTGTATACATTATCAACCATGTATATTTAGGCTTCATAAATTTATATAAAATATTTTTCTTTCTTCCATAATAATTTAACCTTAGTTTACTATAACATTTTTAATTTATAAATTTTTATTTTTTTTAAATTTGACAACTCTTTTGTATTAAAACATGAACACTGTGTACAAAAATATTTTTTATATCTTATTCCTTAAACTTTTTTGTATTTTCCTCTACTTTCTAAACTTTTTGTTAGAAACTGAGATATAAACAAACACACATTAGATACAGGGTCAGGATCATCAGTATCACTGTCTTCCAGCTCCACATGGTGTCCCACTGGCGTCTCTTTAGGGACAATGACACACGGGGAGCTGTCATCTTTGATGATAATAATGCCTTCTTCTGGAACACCCGCTGAAGGACCCTTTTTGCAAAGGTGTCATTCTTTTCAGAAATATGTGCAGGATGATTTACTTGATTATTTTTACCATAGATTTGCTTGTAAGAAAACAATGTACCACGAGCATTCTTCTTTATTAATGAAGTTTTTGCTGTTGAGGTCCAGGTTTTCAAACTTTTTAAGGAGGTCATTGAGGTCTGCAAGAGCTCCTGCTAAACCCTTCACTGTGCATTTTCCTTGAGGGTTCTTTTTCTTCTCCTATAGTTTCCTTTTCTCTTGCCTCTTCTTCAGCTCTGCATTCCTGTCCTACTTCCAACAACTGCTCCTGGTCCACCTCTAAGAGCTACTCAAAGCCACCCCCATCCATACCCAGGTCAATGTGCTTTGCCATCTCAGCTATAGCCATGGTGATCTTTGAACCTCTTGCACTGGGGTGTTAGGACAGCTAAGTCACCACTAGGTGATAAGACTTTTCCAGCTCCATTATAATTTTATGGGACCAAGGTTATACATGTGGTTCATTGTTGAACAAAACATTGTTATGCAAGGAATCATGGCCTATGTTCTGTTATATGAATGTTGTATCATGGGTTAAATTAGCAGTCTTTGGTATAATAACTTTTCTCTAATGAGATCTCACTTTCAAGTCAAAATTCTGGGCAGAAATTCTTAAAGTCAGCAGCTTCAGGAGATCTGGATATAAGGAGCTTCGATTTCAGGCTGCTTTGCTACGCTGTCCATGTTTTGTAAACTTGGAATATTTGCTTACCAAGTTTTACATTCTGTATGATGTTGGTTATAAGGAGTGGAGAGATATTTATGTATTGTATATTATACATGTAAGTTAATATACAAAGCTAGCTTATTCTCATGTTTAACTCCACACACTGGTATTTCCTGAATTAAGGAATACTTATAAATCTACCAATATTATGATCTTAAGGAGGCAGCTTTTATCATTATTCCAGTAGTTAACGCTGTTTTTGCTTTTGTGCTAGATGCTGTCATAGTTTAGTTTCTTAGGTTTAGTCATCTCTGTTTGGATTTTGCTTAAGACGTGATCAAATTTATGGTATTAATGGTCTTCCCTCAGAGTTTAAAGTGGGCCCTGAGTGTTTGTACTGGAAGGAACGATGACATAATGACATTCTCTTTTCAAGGAGCTCTCTGTTGGGTAATGAATAGAGAGGTGCTCTGAGTCCCATCTTTAAGAAATTCTTATATTTCCTGTGCTGTTTCTCCATTAGATCATGGGAATTTACTAAATCAGTTTGCACATTCTGCCCACATACTCTCTCACAGTGCCCTCTGGTCCTAGAAGCAGAGACAACCACTGAGAAATATTTATTCTGTCTTCCCAGGGTATTTCTAGCTTCTTCTTTACTACTCAAGCATTTAAAACCCTTTCCTTTGTTTATGTCTTCTAGGATGTTAGGCCACTGAATAGCAAGCATTTCACCTACAGTCGCATCCATTTGGCAATGAATGCAGCAGGGGCTAGAGCTGGCTCTTCCCACTTGGGAGAGCTGATTGCTAACTTCTCAGAAATTTCCTGAAGCAGTGGTTGAAGTGTTAGTAGGTTAAAAGCAGCCAAATAGAAGTATTTACATGACAAAAACAGCAAAGCTATCCTTCAGGGTTTTGTTTGTTTTGCTTTGCTTTGTTTCATTTTGTTTTGTTATCTCAGAGACCTGGATTACCAGTACAGTGCTTATTCTGAATTGGCTTTCTGATTGGATCCCCCATTCCAGCCAACTGGCCTTCTACAGACTAGACCAGCCACGGGGTGGCTTCTTTTGGGAAAGAAAAGGGATGGTGACTTTTGGAAAACTCTTGGTTGATTATACTTTAGAAAAGGCTTTTCTTTCTGTTTGACAAGTTACACAGGTAACTTTCTAAATGGAAGCAACTTTAGAAATGTATAGCAAGTACTTCAGATGGCGTCAATGTATGATAATGGCATTTTATATAATAAACTATTTGCAAGTTACCCCAAGACACGTATCATACAACTTGTTAGAAATGAGGGAGATAATTAAACTGAAATAAAGAGTTTAAGCAATTGTTTACCCACAAAGTCTCCTTTCAGGGCAGCAATTATTTTTTTAAATATATTTTATTGATTATGCCATTACAGTTGTCCCATTTCCCCCCTTCATTCCCCTCCACCCTGCACACCCCCTCCCCCACCATTCCCTCCCTTTAGTTTATGTCCACGTGTCTCAAGTTCTTTAGATTCTATATTTCCCCCACTATTTATGCCCTCCTCTCTATCTATCTTCTACCTACCATTCATGCTACTTATTCTCTGTACCTTCTCCCCCCTTCTCCTCCTCTTCCCACTCCCCTGTTGCTAACCCTCCATGTGATCTCCATTTCTATGGTTCCACTCCTGAATTAGCTGTCCTTAGTTTGCTTTTGTTTTAGGTGTGGTTCTTAATAACTGTGAGTTTGCTGTCCTTTCACTGTTCATATTTTTTATCTTCTTTTTCTGAGATAAGTCCCTTTAACATTTCATATAATAAGGGCTTGGTGATGATGAACTCCTTGAATTTGATCTTATCTGAGAAGCACTTTATCTGCCCTTCCATTCTAATTGAAAGCTTTGCTGGATAGAGCAACCTTAGATGTAGGTCTTTGGATTTCATGACTTGGAATACTTCTTCCCAGCCCCTTCTTGCCTGTAAGGTCTCTTTTGAGAAATCAGCTGACAGTCTGATGGGAACTCCTTTGTAGGTGACTGTCCCCTTATCTCTTGCTGCTTCTAGGATTCTCTCCTTCATTTTAGTCTTGGCTAATGTAATGATGATGTGTCTTGGTGTGTTCCTTCTTGGGTCCAACTTCTTTGGGACTCTCTGAGCTTCCTGGATTTCCTGGAAGTCTATTTCCTTTGCCAGATTGGGGAAGTTCTCCTTTATTATTTGTTCAAATAAGTTTTCCACTCGTGGCTGTTCCTCTTCCCCTTCTGGTACCCCTATAATTCGGATATCGAAAAATTTAAAGGTGTCCCGGAGGTTCCTAAGACTCTCCTCATTTTTTTGAATTCTTGTTTCTTCATTCTTTTCTGTTTGGTCATTTTTTCTCTCCTTCTGGTTCACTCCCTTGATTTGAGTCCCAGTTTCCTTTCCATCACTATTGGTTTCCTGTGTATTTCCCTTCATTTCAATTAGTTTAGCCTTCATATGTTCCTCTAATTTGTGACTAAAATCAACCAGTTCTATGAGCATCCTGATCACCAGTGTTTTGAACTGTGCATCTGATAGGTTAGCTATCTCTTGGTTGCTTAGAAGTATTGGCTCTGGGGTTTCGAGCTGTTCTTCTTGAGCCATAATGTTTTGGTCTGTTCACACCAGTTACGTTTGAAGGGTGGAGCCTTTGCTGTTCACCAGGGTGGGGCGACCCAGTTGCTGTGTTGTGATGCTGTATGTGGGGACGGGATCAGAAGCAGAGCAGCAATTTTTAAAAGCCTAATTATTTTTGGTTTTAGAAGGTATAAAATTGGTATAGTTTATTTTCCGTATATAAAAGTCATTTTAGTTAAGGGCATGAACATTTAGTTACTTAACTGACGAGCTTTTCTCACTTATCAGAAGAATAAGATATATTTGGCAATGCTATATCTGATTTGAATGAGTGGTTTCACAGTTTATAGATAATGTCCTTGAGTCTGTACATTCTAAGTATGACTTCCCTTGAGAAAGTCTATGTTCATCTTTAAAACAAAATCTTCTGTCTTGCCGTAAGTTTATCTGGTGACAATTAATATCAGTAGCTAAGATAGTACTAACTAAGCCTAATGTCTCATTGAAGAATGCCATTTATTTGTAATCTAGAGAGTTTCAGTTTGACAAACATCAATGGGCATTTTACTTTGTATTGTGAGATTTTAAACCTGGCAAACCAACGTTTTCTAGATAATTCAACCCACATACTTCTTACTCAAAAATAATTATTGCCATGATAACAATGAATATTGTAAAAATACTTTAGGATTTATATGATAATAATAACTAGCAACTATGCAGTACTTACTGTGTTCCAGAGTTTATTCTCAGTGCTTTACATGTAATCACATATTCAAAATGTTTAACAGTTTTCTAAAGCAGTTATTATCCTCAGATGAGGAAACTGACTCAAAAACGATGAGGTGATTTGCCCAAGGTTGTACAGATGATAAGTGGTAAAGCAGGATTTGAACCTGGATGGTGTGGCTTCAAGATCAATGCTCTTAGATCAATAACAGTAACACCTTCTTATTCTTCAGCCTTTGGAGAGTCTACCAATCAAGGGCAAATGCTTTTTATTTGCAAATCTCTGAAGCTTTAATCACTTATCTTTAAATGAAAAGAGTGATTTGGAGAAGGAAAAGAATTGACATCATTGGGTATAATTCATTTTCTTGATTATGGAAAATATCACTGGGTAGAAGGAATCTTCAATAAATACATAACAGAGAAGATACATAAAAAACTGAATATAGCCCTGGCTGGTATAGCTCAATGGATTGAGCGTGGGCTGCGAACCAAAGGGTTGCCAGTTTGATTCCCAGTCAGGGCACATGCCTAGGTTGCAGGCCAAGTCCCCCAGTGGGGGCCACATGAGAGGCAACCACACATTGATGTTTCTCTCCCTCTCTTTCTCCCTCCCTTCCTCTCTAAAAAACATTAATAAATAAAATATTTTTTTAAAAAGGATATATTCTTGCCCTGGACAATGTGACTCAGTTGGTTGGGCATCATCCCCATACACCAAAAAGTTGCAGGTTTGATTCCTGGTTAGGTCATGTACTTGGGTTGTGGATTTGGCCCCTGGTCAGGGCACATGGAAAAGGCAACCAATAGATTTTTCCCTCTCACTTCAGTGAGTCATTTCCTCACCCCAGCCCCCCTCTCTAGAATCAATAAAAGAAAAAGAAGGTTAACTGGATATATCTACACTATTGTGGAAATACTCTAAGGAACAAGGTGAATTAACTTAAAATATATGGAAAAGGGGGTTCATTATAGAGGTTTATAATTATAAGAAGTCAAATTTTGAGTATAAATATTTCATAAGTTTCTGATTTAAATATTGAAATAAATTGATAATGATATAGTTATTTTATCACGATCTTTTTTTAACTTGGGCATTAATTTATCTTCATAGTTACTATTTCATGGCACAAAACAGAATAGATGTTGAAAATATATTCACAGAAAACTCTCTGTGCAAGTGCTCCTTCCAATTTTTACAAAGAAGAAATTATTTTGCATATATTACTTGCTATTGTATTTTGATCTGTGCTCTAACATTGTCTTTTTGAGAAAATTATTGTGTTTTGCAGGCTTAAGTTCTTAGATTTAGGACTTTCAAAGCAGGTTCTATTCACATTTAATTTTGCTACCTCCATAAAATACAAATAAATTGGCTTATAAAACAACACAACTATTTTATGCCATGGAATATAGGTTATTGTTTATGAATGTTCTGAACTGACCTAGTAGTTCACTGTAAGAAGGCTTTCTTCTTCTTTTGCCTCTGTTCAGTAGAAAGAAAAATAGGGTTGATAGAATAACATGCTACACGGGGATTGGGGTCCTCTCCTTTTGGGTAGTGCAGGTAAAGTAAGTGATGTCACACTGAAAATGCAGAGCTTCCTACCTAGGCGGGAAGTTTGTCTGCCCAAAACAGGAACATTTATTCTTTACCAGCAGTTTCTCTCAATTGCTATCTTTTCTTGGTATTCAGTAATTTTACAATACTGATACAAACTTTGTTATTGGCTAAAAACAAATAAAACCCATTTGATTTCTCCCACAGATTATACTTTACTTCCTGGAAATCTCTTAATAAGGTTCATTTTGTGTCAAGGGAGGAAAAGAGTTTATATACCAAAATGTAGACCTATCAATAAGGGGGAAAAAACACTGAATATGATCTCTACTGAAAGAAGATCAGTTGCATTCAAAGAAATCTATGAATAACAGCATAGAAATCATGATGGTTATTTTGCTCAGCACATTTAGACACTGTAGGTGTGCTGTATAGTGCGGGAGGTGAGGCATTTTATGTGGAAGAGTGATCTGCATCCCCAATGTGTGATGGAACTTTCTGTGAGGAAGAAAATATTCTGTGTCTGCTTGTCCAATATAGCAATTGCTGGTCACGTGTTTTTAAACACGTGACTAGTGTCACTAAGGAATTGAATTTTTAATTAATTTGAATTCATTATATTTACATTTAAAAAGGCTATTGTATCAAAATTCCCATATCTGGAGTTAACTGTGGAATTAACTGGAGTGAGGACTGTTTAGCTTCATTCAGGTCCTGGATATGGTGCAGAGTCGTTAAACAAACTTGGGAAGTCCTTTAACCTCCCTGAGTCTCAGTATTCTTCTATTCTCATTTTCAGTGTGGGAATAATAATAGTACCAAGTTCTGAGCTAATTAAACAGATCAATTAGTATAAAGCGCTCTGAACTGTGTCTGACATATAATATATTCTCAATATACATGAGCCATTGCTCTTCTTATTAATTATTTTGTGACCTTTGTAGATTTTAATGGTGTAGAAACTGAAGAAGAGATGGAAATGAAATAGGTCTAACATAACAAACAGAAAATGCTATGAAATAGGTTAGAATTTTAAGTGATCCCGGAGGAATGACTGAGATTTAGATAAACAGAAAGTACTTACAGGGTGGCCATATATTCTAGTTTGCTTTGGGCAGTCTCAATTTATATTTTGTGCCCTGGTTTAATTATTACTATTTCCCTGTTTTGCTCTCAAAAGTGTTTCACAGGTGTTTGTAAGATAGATTTTGGAGTCACGCTGGAATAAGGTACAGAAATATAGCCCAGGCATTCCAGGTAGAGGGAGGAAGACAAAATAAGGTAGAGATGCAGATGTGACCACGGAGTGGCATGAAAGCCGAAAGAGCACTTGGAAATAGAAGAAAACAGAATTAGATATGGCCTAGAGAGACATAATGGAGGTGAGATGAAAGCTTGGATAAGGAAATTACATTTGGCTTTAATGCTGTTTATGATGTTATTCCATTTCTCCTGAGTCAACACAGATTCACTTTCAGAAAAAAATTCTGATTTAATTGGACAAAGTTGTTTGGTGGATCAAAAGGACCTTCTAACATTTGGTGTTTTGATTAGCCTTCCATTATTCATAGTGATTTTTGCTATACATGATTAAGAATCAAATTCTTTCTTTAGATTGTCCATTAGCTATAAGTAACCAAATCAGTAATATGATTAGTTAATACAAAAAGTCGATCGAATGTAATTATGGCTTATTATATATGTTTTCAGGAAGAAGGGAAAACTTTGAATGTGTTCATTTAGTTGCAATAAAGTACCATGTCAACATACTTTCTAATAGTATTCTTTAAGCTACATCTCTTGGTCTCCATTGTTTTTAGGTCAGCATACCAGATGAAGCTAGGGGAATTAATTGTTCGCAATATTACTGATTATAATTTTAGGGAAATAAAGACTATATTGGACTACAAAATATAGAAGATTATAAAACAATTAGGAAGAAAGTCAATAGGGATTATGGAAAACAAAAGTAAACAATTATTTTTAATTTTTAATATTTTTTCACACTTTTTAATTGTTGTTCAAGTGTGGTTGTCTTCATCTCCCCTACACACACCCCTATGCCAGCCATCCCAATTGCCCACCCTTGATCCGAACCCTTTTTGTTTTTGTCCATGTGTCCTTCACACATGTTCCCCAAATCCCTTCCCCCTCTATATCTTATAAGGTACAAGAATGCAACTCAAGTGTAATTATTTTGCTCTTCACAAGATCTCCTCTTTATTTCTGATTGCATTCTGGATTGAGAAGCTGACCCAGTGGCCTAGAGATCTCCACAAAAAGTTGATAGTGACCTGTTCTCGATTGTCATTCTTTTCTCAGTGATTCTTGCCCATCTTAAAGCAGCCCTTTCAGTGGGTCTTTCACAGGTGTCCAACCTCTGGCACATGGGTCACATGTGCCACAGGATGGCTATGGTTGTGGCCCAACACAAAATTGTAAATTCATTTAAACGTTATGAGATTTTTTTGCAACTAGGTGTCACAATTAATTTAATGTGTGGCCCAAGGCAACTCTTCTTCTTCCATTGTGGCCCAGGGACACCAAAACTTTAGATCACCCTGCGGTATTCCTAAGACAAACAAAGTAGTAGTCTGATACAGGGGCTGTAGCCACTTTTGGTACTTCTGGAGAATTCCAACAATTACTGTTATAGTGTAGCAGACATGGTAATCCATACCTAGGGAAGCAATGGTGGCTTTTTTTTTTGCATGAACCAATAATTAGCAATATTGGAAGTATGAGCTGTTTGGGTTGTTTTCAAAGTATAGACCTGACTGTTTAAACTAGTGCTGCAAGCACCTCATATTTTGAAGTGTGTTTTTTGTTTTTCTTTAAAGAGATCATGAGGTGGTCAAATGCAGAAGGGTTAGGCAGAGACCATATGGCACTGGCATTTGGAAAATTGCTCAATCTTTATAAAAGGAGATTGGGATCATTTATAACAGTCCCTCTTCTCTAGCTTGTAAATTTATTAATAAAATGAAATTGGTTTGTCGGTGCTTAAAATGAACAATAACTAATTCATGTTTTTAAGTAGATGCACTTTAAATGTCATTTAATATCTAAACCTCTGAATGGAATTCAATGACTTTAGATGAAGTCTAGTTGTAAATAATACAGAGCAATGTGTAATTATGCAATCTGCTGAGGTTTTCAAAACTAAGATTTAGAGCAAAAGTGAATCTCATCCCAACAGAATTTTAATAAAACCCCAGTAGTGACTTGTAAATACCTTGAAACTAATTAGCCATTCCATCCACAATGATTGTTTCATCGCTGCTTAGTTATCGCTTTTTTGGTTCCTGATGAAAATGGCAAACCACTGTTCTAATGACATAGTTTCACCTCCAGAATAGTGACCCCCATGCTGAAAAACAAGAAATGATTAACTCTTCTAAGTCCCCCTGAAAGGTAAGTTCTTCCAACTAGGGCTGAGACAGCAAATGTTTATTTTAAGCATCTGCTTCATAATGATGTTACTGCAATTGATTGGAACAAAAAATATTTATTGGATATTGACTCTGTGCCAGGCACTGTGCTAAATATTTTATATGTCACTTGTACAGTAAAGCCTCATGACAGTCCTAAGAGGTGAGATCACCATAATCTCTCTTTTTCTTATGATGGGACATTTAAGTGCCCAGTTAGTGGCAAAGCAGGCCTCTCAGTGGGCAATCTGGAGCCCTCAAACACCATATTACCACTGTTGACAGGAGTTATTACCTAGACCAGTTGGCAGAGAATGTGCAAATGATTGCCTTTTGTGCAAAATTCTGTCCTTTATTGCTCATTTCCATATCCGAGCTGTGGGTAGCAAGAGAGAAGTAGGGCAGGTTTTCACCAAACTCTATTATAAAAGGTGTAATTGAAACAATTGTTTTCTATAGTCATATTCTACATAATGGAGAGGCAATTGTCTAGTATAAAATCGCAAAGTGATAATGTATGTGGTTGATGAAACTCTGGCTAAAATTGCCTGACTTGCCTTAGATATTAATTTAGTTGCATTTGTTGTTGCTTGCATGGGCAATATTCATATTCACACTCATTTGAGGCCTTTATAGACACTCCAGTGATCGCCGCAGTTTTTTCTATGTCCACCCTCTCATGTCCTGTTGATACTAGAGGAGAGGTCTGCAGAAGCAAGGTCATGTGGAAATTACACTGTCTGGGAGAGGAATCCAATAGCCCGCAGCAGCATTATCCACCAAGCAATGGATTACATGTGTACGTGCAGGCTAAATAATGTATGATTTAAGACAGGAATGTGGTTTATATTCATTTTTGGATAGTGAAAGAGTTGGCATGTCAGTCCCATGAGAGCCTTTATCCAGAGCTTTACCCTTGAATGGATGAAAGAGTACAAATTCTATTGCACTGAAGATGAATAAAAACAAATTGAGGAGCCCATCAGCAAAACAGACTGCTGTGTGATGCAGTCCAAGGCTACTCCAAAACCACCAGACCAACTGCTTCAAGGTCCTGCCAGCAACCAGATGCCGGCAATAGAATTGTCTGAAGTTTGGCATCCGGGCTCTGTGATTCCCAGCCAAGGGGAATTGCATGCAAAAAATATTTTAAATTCTCTTCGTAAGAGAGAGTTATGTTTTCAATCAGAGGAAGAAGCGTATTTCAGACCTATTCTCCTTGCTAATGAAATGTGGCATATCGACATTTTAGTTGCATGGGGTGGTGTTGCCATATGTACTTATGGGTAAGAACTTGAACTTCGGTTAGGCACAGGGGTTTTTCAATGAAGTCATTTCTAGGCGATTGGGTTAGTATCATTATTCAATGAGGGGTACTGTACTGTTCTTCAAAGAGAGTGGCTGGATCTGTTCAAAGCTCTGATTGTCAGCTAGAGGCAGTTTCACCCCCTTAGGGAGCATTTGGCAATATCTGGAGACATTTTTAGTTTCCACATCATGATGAGGGAGTAGTACAACTGGTATCTAGTGAGAGAAGACAGGGGTGCTGTTTAAGATTCTACAACGCACAGGACAGCCACCCACAGCAAAGGATTATTCTGTCCAAAATGTCAGCAGTGCCAAAGATGAAAACCCTGGTTTAAAATTACCTGGCTAGTATCTAAATATTACAGCTCTGTCTTTAGACGGTGATTCATCTAATGTCATTTGACATTGTATAAAACGTGACTTTTAATGATTTACTTTACCCTACTGATGTGTGAACAACATTTATTGGATGTACCGAGTGTTTTCTATTAAAACAAACAAAAACACAATTTGCATCCTTCTGTAGTTTACCTCCAAAACACATAGGGAGTAAAAAGTTGTGCACTGAACCTCCCTCCAAATGTACACACGCAAACCACACATTTTACAAGAATGTAGGAGGACCCGGTTGGTTCACTTTTCAAACTTGAAAAATGAGGCATATTAACAAAGCACACTAAATGAATCAGCTGTTTAGGATGATCTACAAGCCAGTTCATTTTCCTGTTATTAAATAACAAACCATGAATCTTGACAAATGAACCCCACTAGTTTGTCATTATTTGAAAAACTCATAACATGCTTGCTTCTGACGGTCACTTCCCTTTCTAAATTAAATTTTAAGATTGACCTTATTTAAATTCTGATAGAGGGAGAGAGCTTGTTAACCTTCATGTTGACTGTGCATTGTTTATCATCATCACTCTTTCCTTCCCCCTTTATAGGGGGCTCACCAGGCTCCTTCCATGTCACCCTGCAGGACTCACTGCACAGCAGCTCCTTGCATTTTTATTGGCGTCCCCATCATTAACAGGTGAAGTTCTGTAGCGTGGTGGGGTCTGCAAGGCTTCTGGAGTCAGACTCCCTCAGTTCAAACTGGGGCTCCAGCCTTGTGACCTTGAGAAGGTCATTTGCTCTTTCTGTGCCTCAGCTTGCTTGTTTGTAAGCTGGGATGGGTACCATGTGCCTCATTAGGTTGTTGGGATGACAACATGTAAGATGCTGAGCAAGCACACATTAAATGTTACCTATGATTATTAGACTCTTCGTCTTAAGAATAACATCTTCAAAAATGGATGCCAAGTCATTTCACTTGGTCTCTTAAAGAGGACACTGATACTAATTCACTGATTTAGCCACCCCAACCTGTGTCTGAGAAGGCTTTAGCCCCCACCCCATGACCCCTCACAGACCCTCCCAGCAATGCCACCATGGATAAACAGCTACGTACAATCTGCACGCTTGCCAAGCATATACAGTTTCGAGAGACGTCCTCTACCTTCCCCTTCAATCCAGTGCCATCCCAAGCCCTTCTTTTGAAAATCTGCCTTTTCTACTGGTTTTAACCCGTGACACGGCGAATTCATTGCAACCCCTTACCCTGTTGCAGCTCAGTGTTACAGTGTTGAGCAACCCCAGACCTTAAGTCCTCAGAGCTCCTAAATAGAATTTGTAAAGCATGACTTTGAGCAATATAGCAGTCAGTTTCATCTGAAGGAAAATACTCTTTTTACTAACATTTTTAAAGCCCTTCCTCAGTGCCTCAAAGTGATTTAAAAGCTAATCAATGATAAAATTCTGGGTTCACTTAAAGACAAGGAATTGAGAAAGGAATCAGTCACATTTAACCACTTTTAATCAGGGAAGTGGCTGCTGTGAACTATTAACCCCTAAAGATTATTGATGCTTTTTTTTAAGATGCTGTAGTTTTAGTTATTTGTCTTTGGCAGCCAGAGCATACAAAATTTCTTTTCACAGATTAATTCATTTCAGCCTGTGCATTTGTCAGATATTCCCAGAACATTCAGGCAATGTTTTGTTGATTAAAAGATGTGTATTTTGCAAACGGAATGGAGAGGAAGGAATTTAAAATTCTCAAAATCAGGGAATGATTTACAATGCAGACAACTACCTGAATCACTCAGTGCACCGTGGACACATAAATGAAGTAGTAAGAGTTAGGCAGGGTGTCAGCACTGGGTCTGAAAACCTATGGATTAATTGGTTCAGTAACACTGGGAAGGTCTACCTCTTTCAGCAGAATTTCTCGAACTCACAAACAAGAATATGACACAGGAAAAAAAACCCACCTTTGTGTAGCATTTCAAAGGGCTTTTGAAATACATCCTTTCTCCACAACAGTCTGGTGCTTCTACTCCTATTCATAAATTACATACCTTGTTTCCACACACACAAGTTCCTGCTACTCATTCCAGCTTTGATTTGCTTTTGACTGTTTTGTTTAATTTTTTCCCAGTGAATACATTGGGCCCTTTGCAGGGTGCATTCATTGTTTTAGGCACCATGCAATTTACTAAATGGTGTTCCAGTTATGTAAAATGCTCACAAAGACCCCTGAGGGAAAACAAAAGAATTAAGCAAACACCTATTGATCATCCTGTAGTTGGTGCTTTCTTATTTGATCAGTCAAGGGCTCAGTCTGAATGGGTCCATCTGATCTGTGATCTATAAAGCTACAAACATTTTTCTGGCTCTCTGGTGGTTTAAAAGGCTAGACAGTAGGAACAACTGCTTTAAACAAAGCCTCATTTTAAAAGAAGCCTGAGTACAGAATGGAATTCAAAGAATTTAGAGGGAGGGGAGGTGAAAGTAGTAAAAAGAAGGAAAAAAAAGTCCTGGGAAATTTAAGAGAAGGAAGCACATGGGAAGTGAAAGATACATACCATCTGTCCTGTTCTGAGACACAAGACACTAGGATGCTACTTCAGCCAGGATGTACTGAGCACCTACTAAGTGCAGGGTTTGTAAAGAGTAAGGGTTATGGGGTATCTCAGGAATGAAACACAATTCTTAGGTCAAGAAGGAGTGGTTTTTTATGCCAGCCAAGAATCTTTATGCAGTTATTAAGTTCCAAAAGGCAATGACTATATGACATTTTATTCAAATATTGGGAACAGAAAATCTTGCCCTGAGTAATTCATATTGAAATCCCACGTTAAAAACGTTGGTAACAAATTCATACTAAAGCTATGGTTGAGGAAATGTTTATTTCGGAGAAGGAAGTGAGAGACCCTGGGTGCCCTCCTGCTTTTCCTCCCCCGTGACCTTCCCATTTTCTTAAACAAAATGCCTCATGCACCTTAGCCTCTTCGTGTTTGCATTCGACAATTCTGTGTTCTTCTTCCCACTCCCCACAACCCCCAGTGAATAAGAGGAAAGCCTGAGGGAAGGGAAGGCAATAAATAGGAAGTTTGAAGTCCTTTACATAGGAGGTGGTTCAGATGCTGGCCTAAAGAAAAAGTGGGAACTTAGAGGAGAGGACGATTGTAGAAACAAATCTCTGGGAGATTTTGGTAGCTGACTGTATTTTGAGATCTAGGATTAGGGAACAGATGAAGCTAACAGCAAGGTTTCTAGCACGGAGGTGGAAGAATGACAGCAACACAGAGAAAGTGGGGTATTTGTCATGGGTAGCTGGTGTGGAAAGTCGGGCCATGAGAGCAGATAGAACGAGCTGCCCTTTGGCAAACTGCATGGAAGAGGCATTGTCTTAGAGTCAGTTGGAAATGTGGACTGGGGAACATCTGAAATCCTGGAAATACATGTTAAACAGACTGTTATAGCAGGAAACAAGGCTGGATACTACTAAAATGTGGCCTTTTGTATGGGTTAAAGTCTGTGTTTATTCAATTTTTATTATACATCATGCAGCCTAAGTATTTATTAAGCACCTACTTGCTGTTTGAAGGGTACCTACTTCCCACCCCTGATAAAACAGTGAATGCATCTTCAGGTTAAAATTCAGCCAAAAGTGTCCCCCACGGGCATCTGATGAATGTGTTTATTGTGTCTTTAGGTAGCATTATGGGTTATGGTTGAGAATATTTGGGAGAGTTATATAGATCAATGTCACTAGCAATACAAATACGAATGAAAATGTTATCATTATCATTATTTATAATTATTACATTTTTGTTATTGTTAACATTTATTACATATTTACTCATTTCCAGGAGCCATTTTGATTGCATCGGCTCCTTGAGCTTTGGTAAAAACCCTATGATGCAGGAAAGTGCTATTTTTATCTACCTCACATTAATGAGGATGTTGAGTCTGGAAGAGGTTAAGGCACCATCTGAAGGTCACGCAGCCAATAGGAAACTCCAGGGCCTTCGGCCCAGTCAGTGTAATTTTAGAACTTTTGAAGATATGCCTGTATGAAAAAGAAATAAAGTGTAATAAGTAATATATCTACTATAACTAGAAAGACTCTCAGATTGCATAGCCTAGGTTGCTGGAGGTCATTTTATCATTTCTATTTTGTCATAAAATAGTGCGACAGGTTAGAGAAATAATGCTCTCCTGGGGGAGATTTTACTCCTCAGGGACTTTGGCAGTGTGTGAAGACGTTTTTGGTTGCCATAACTGGGATATGGGTGCTACTAGACTCTGGTGGTAAGAGTCAGCAATGCTGCTACCACCCTATAATGAACAGGACAGTCCCAGCAGGAGAGAACTACCCTATCCTCTTAGTCAATAGTGCCTAGGTTGAGGCCCTGGATTAGAGTAAAATAAAGGGAATCTTGACTGTGCAGTGAGAGAGTGGGGGCTGAGTCTTGCTAACAAAATATTTTTCACCGTGAAGAAGCAAGTTTGGGAAAGAGGAAAGACATGAGATAGATTCATTCATTTGTTTATTAATAGAATCACTACTTCATGTAATAGAATCACATTTAGTGTGATTTCTTTTTTTTTAACTTGATTTTAGAGAGAAACAGAGACAGAAATGTTGGTTTGTTGTTCTATGTATGCATTCACTGGTTGGTTCTTATAGGAGTGTTTGCCCTGGCCAGAGTTATCACAGGAATTGTGCTGGAAAGTAATGCTGAGGAAACAATATAAAGAAGTTGCTTTGGAGAAAAGGAGGAAACAAGAAGTAGAAGCGAAGCAAAGATGATTGGCTATTAAAGGGGTGCTAGGCAGAGCTTTGGTGTCAAGAGGGAACTGTTTTATTTTCTGTCAGAGAGGAAGATGACATGCTACTTTAAGGGCTTAAGCAAAATCACAGTGGACACACTCAGTGGCCATAGGCTACTGTCAGGAGCACCTGGGAACTTGTCTTTGTCCCATTTATGGCAAACTTTGCTGATCTGAATACAGGGCCAGAGAGAAGAGAAAGCAGCAGATTTGTTCTCAGAAGCACACAGAATAGTGATATAGAGAAGTGTGTGCATGTGTGGATTGGAGAGGCCAAGACATTTGCATTGCTTTCGAGGTGCTCTGCTGGCCTGGGACTAGGTGCTGGCTTTGTTTTTCCAGTAACAGCCTTTTCTATTTCCAGCAGTCCTATGCACCAGCTCCCCACCCCATGGCTCCTCCCAGCCCCAGCACAAACAGCAGCAGCAACAACAGCAGCAGCAACAGCAGCGGGGAACAGTTGAGTAAAACCAACCTGTACATTCGAGGCCTTCCACCAGGCACCACTGACCAGGACCTAATCAAGCTGTGCCAACCGTAAGTGCCCTTCTGCTCTCCGCGCCGTTTCTTACCCACATGCTTGCCCACCTGGGCTCAGACCACACTGCACTTGGCTCTTGTTCCCAATATTCCCACTCATTGGGGTCTCAGTGAGGAAGACTCTGTTATGTGAATGGGATTTACATTTGAGTTCTAAGTCCAGCTTACTTTAGGTAATAAAATTTGTTTACTTCATGGCGGGGAAGTGAAGTTCTTGAGCAGGTATACGTGGGCATACTGGCTGAAATGCAGGCATTAACCAGAAAGATGATGGTCAAGCATTGAGTTGAGGCCTCAAACCTCACGGCTGATGGAGTCAGTGATGAATATCATTTAAAAAGTTGCTTTTCCCCCCTGAAATATTAGTGCAAGAAATCACAAAAACTCAGAGAATGTGGCAGATTTCAGAATGGTTCTCTTCTGTATTGCAAAGATTTCCTAGCAAGTTCTTGGTAAATACCAGTTTGATGGGAACCAGGTAACTGGAGAAGTCTAAGGCAAATTCTCTAGTTGCCTTGAAAACATCTACTTCCAAGTTCAGTAAAGCTATTTTCCACTGAGGCCAAGAACTGCTAAGTAGCTTTATATTTCTTAGGGAATATGGGAGTGATTAAATGCCCTTCCAAAATGGTTTCATTTTTCTCTTATCTACCAACGCATAGTCTTAACTCTCTCATTTCTGTGAACATAAATTAAACATATTCAAAAAGGTGAAAGATTTACATGATCTGAAGAAAAACCAGGGTATAAATTAAACATATTTAAGTTTACCCTCCAAACATAATTAATAATGTATAATAAATTAAGGATCATAGATTTGTATTTTTGGATTGTTACCTGATGATTTTCAAGTATCAGCTTAGATATTTGTTATTCGATTGTGCCTTAGCTGGGTATTTTTAAGTTAGGGGAAAATATTACTCAAGTTTTCATTTTCTCTTTTGCAATGCTTTTACAAGAAGGTTGAGAGGATATTTATTTTGTAAAATTTCCAACCTCTAAAATATTGGGAGAGGAAAACAAAGCAGACAATATTTATTTGCCTTTGTTCTGGTTTTTAAGACTGGGAACAAACATCAAAACAACAGGAAGTGCTAGATAAACCGAAACACAAATATGTAACCATATAACCAGTGGATTAGGCAGTAAATGGACTAGGGTGGAGACACTTTGAAAACATTTATTTAGAAACAGTTTTGAAAACAAAATAAAGGACGAAAAGGTTCCATGGCTAAGACATGAATATGTTAGGTTTCGAAGATGCAAAATGTTGAGGTTGAGAATTACAAGGTAAATCACTCACTTTTTTTGTTGTTGTGGTGGTGGTTCTTGCCGTTAGAAAAATCGAAACCATTTTTAAAAAATAAGGTCTTCAAAAATATGAAAGATTGCAGACTTTTATGTTAGAAGCTTCAAACGGAGTATCTCCTGTAATGAAATCTGATGTGAAAAAGAAGGGCAGCTATTAACTTTGTTTTGTATGTGAATCTCATTCATAGAAAAATATTGGATGGCACAGAAAGATTGTTTCCCATTTATAAAGCTCTGCTCTATACTAGTCAGAGCACCCGTCGCAACACAGGTTTCTGGGGCCCAAGACATTATGATTCACTCAGCCTGGGGGGGAGCCCACGCATACCCATTCCTCACAGGCTCGGTGGGGTTGTTAATATCGGTGGATTTGGGGGATGCATGTCTCTCTACAATAATATGAAGATCACTGACTATTTCTTATGCATAAAATTTCACTTAATATATGAAGGTTGTTGAGTTTGGCTTCTGTGTATTGCAATCTGTATAGCTACCATATGATCTTGAGGCAGATCACTGAGCCTCAGTGTTCCCTTATACGCGGAGGTTACCTGTAATATCGTATGTGCTAGAGGTGGTGTGCTGAAGCCACCTCTGATTAGTGCCCTAGAGCCAATCGTTAAATATGCTGGAATTCTATGAATGATTCCTTACACACTCCGTGTCTTGGAGTTGGCCATGGTGGAAGTATTTATGTCACAATAATAAGGGAGCTCTACAAATTAGAGCTTAAAGTTTTTTACTCTCTCTCTCTTTTTTTTAGAGAGAGCTAGTTTATAAACATACCAGTGATAGAGCATTATACTATAAAATTCTGTATCAATGTCTGTTTCTGCAAAAAAAATGTTGCTGGAAATATATAAATGAAAATTACTACCTAAGAGAGCCCGTATTGGCATTTTAATTTAGGAAAGAGATTTAATGGCATAGAAACATTATTTTAGAGAAAAGAAGTTTTGTTAATATTTGCTATGTGACTGGAGAAATTTAAAGAACACTAAGTGCATGGAGGGTAATGGTTACTTGTTCATATTAATTTTTGCTAGTTAATAAAATGTGGCCCATGCTATTGTTATTATAAAAATGTTTATGGGTTCTCCAGCTACTGATGTGGTCTAGACCTGGGGTTTACTTCTTAGATTTGTTTTCCTGTCGAATCTTACAGAACTAACATAATCAGGCAATGGGAATGTAGTAGAAGTAGTTGTGCAGTAAGGTCTTGGTTTCACTCCTGGCTGTGCTGTCAGCTAGGTACTGGCCAAAACAAACAATTTGTCCCTTCTTAACTTTGGTTTCCACCATGTATAAAATAATCTATTGGAACTTGATAATCTTTTAAATTTCTTTTATCCTAAAATTCTGATATTTTACTGAGGACCCTCATTGGTCAGTAATAACACCTGGTCTGGGCCACCTTTTATGTCTTTGAGCAGGTCCCTTGTGAAGAGTTGTCGGGGCTACAACCTAAATAGATACAGCTACATGAATATGATCTGATGGCTAGGGATGCCTTTGGCACGAGACCAGTGCAGATCACGTGTAAAATCCTGTTTTGTCTCAGGTAGTGTTGGTCTCTCACGTTGCTTATTACTACTTTACATTAGCAGTCTTCCGAAGGTGCAGATCATTTTGCATTTTGATCACTCATCTAACACTTTAATTTCATCTACAAAACAGATACTGTTTTGTTGCTTTAAATGAACTTGCTATGAAGATCAATTTTCCATGTTTATTTCTATGAAATTATATCTGAGAGTTAATATTATTTTATAACATAGAAAATACAATACTTGCTTATATCCACAGTAATAAAATGATAGAAAATAGAGATATACAAAGAGGGCATGTAGATATATCAAATTATCTGGAATTTAAATGCAATATCCATATTAATACCAAGGAATGGCAAGAAAATGATATTAAAGGAAAGCAATTGCATTATTTCACAATGAATAACCTGCGAGCAAATTGTTAGGTGTTCCATTCACATTCATCACCAAAGCTTCTATGTTTGAATTGCAAATAAAGTGAAAGAAATGAAGACAAGACTGAAAAAAATAATAGATGTGACGAATGACTTCACTCCATGAAAAAATCTCTAGATATACCTATGTTCTGAATGAATACATTACATTGTGTGTCTTGTAGGAGAGGCCTTGTAATGCCTTCATCTTGAGAATTCTCAAGGACATTTATTGTATTTTCAATTAAAAAATATTTACAAAGCATCTCTGTTGCATGCCAGATACTGGCCTTGTTTTAGCAGAGCTTATACTCCATTAGGCAAAATAGACCATCAATTAAATAATCATATAATTTGATTTAAAATTGAAACTATAAATGCAATAAGTGAGCATGGAACTAAGAGTTTTGTAACATGAGATTACACCTGGATAGGGCCATGAGCAAAGGCATCTTTGAGGAATTGACAGCTGAACTAAAATGAGAAGGAGGAATTGGCTTGACTAAGTAAAGAAGGAAGGGAAGGATCTTCCAGGCAGAAGGAACTTCATGTGTGTGGATCCAGTGGCTGCAGGGAGGGCAGCAAAGATTAAAGGGTTGCAAATAAAGCTAATATGGTTATAGTAGAGAGACAGTGTTGGTGTACAGGGTGATATAAGCTGGAAACATGGAGAGGAATAAGGTGATGATCTCTCTGTGTATCATGTGAGGAGCTTTTTTAATTTCTAAGAGCAATGGAGGAAATCACTGAATTGTTACAAACAGGAAGGTAACACAGAATTTGTTTCAAAAAGATAACTCCAATGGCAGAATAGAAAGAGAGGATCCCATGAGTGAAATCAAGGAACAATCAGAGTACGAAGAGGTGAGAAGTGATCTGGAAGAAGAATAATTTATGGTCTGAGAAGCAAGCATGAGAATTAATAATTGTGGTGGTAGCAAAATGGTGTGTGGTGAAATGTCTTCTTTCATATGTATTTATTTTTGTATTAAGAAGCAATGACTTAAGAGGCAATTAACCAAATGAACCCCCAAAGAAACAGGGAAGTAGCACAAAATAGGACCCAAGTCATTGATTTTTAGTCTCTCTTTCTTACCCAGTCATGTGTGTATCGTCAATATACTATTAAACAGTCAATGTCTGCCACATTAAAAGCACTAAAGGCAAATGCAGTGGACCCCTGAGCAACATGGGGGTTAGGGACACTATCCCCTATGTAGTCCAGCATCCTCTGCATATAATTTTGACCACCCCCAAACTTAACTACTGAATAGCCAACTGTTGACCAGAAGCCTTACCAATCACATAAACAGCCGATTAACACATATTTTGCATTATATGCATTATATACTTTATTGTTACCATAAGTAAGCTAGAGAGTAGAAAATGTTACTAAGAAAATCATAAAGAAAAGAGACAATATTTTTATAGTTACTATATCTATCAATATCGTAAGCTTACCATTTGTTTACAAGATAAATTATCTGTCATTATCTATGTCTATATTGTCATGTATGATAACAAAACACTGTAGATATTACATGTATAACTAACACCAGACATCAAAAATGAAAAGATAATGTGGAAAAGAAATTCATATTTATTTACAGGTATAGTGATCGATAACCAAGAAACAACAGTGTGGTTACTTTGTGGTAGTCTAGTGTAATCAATATGACTGCTTCAGTGGTAGTAAGACAATCTCAAAAAATTTTCCAAGTATTTCTTAAAAATTTTTATATATACGTGGGCCTGTGTGGTTTAAACTTAAGATGTTCAAGGAATAACATTTTCATAGTATAATTATTTTTCACATATTAAGCTATATTTCCTCCCTCAAAGAAATTGGAAACCTATTATATGATTGTAAACATGCCCTGGAAAGACATTGAAATTGCTCTTAAAAACTAACACCATACATTTAACATAATGGACTGAATCTTAAATGGAAAGAAAAATCAGTAATGTGTTTATATGTTCCAGGTGAACAATACCTTTTATCTAATCGTTCTCATGTCTTGTAAGTTTTAACAAACGTGACGCTTTCAGAAAGCCCTAGCTGGACATTGCCCCCACTCGCACGTAATTAACTCATCTGGAGCTAACAACCACCTGACGCAGGTGCAGAGTGAAGTGTTCTTAGGTAACAAAGCGAACACGATGCTGCTAAGGCTACTGGAGGCAGAATGAAGGCAAAGGAGTGATGCTCTTGGATAGGCGCACGCACATTTCTAATCATCACCCGGAAACCAGGAAGCCAGCTGCCCTGCCTTTCATCTTTCTGTAAATGTTCTCCTTGCTCAAGCTCTGACACCCTCGCACTGCTCCTTTGACAGTGAAGCTCTAAACATCACTTTAACATTTAACAAGAGAGGAGAAATGCCCACAGTGAAACGGGAGAACAAAGCGGGAGTGTTTGTGCTCAAGAGCAGAGGGTCTGCCCAAGCTAATCTCCCAGACTTTTACCCGCCCCTTTTGGACGTCTTGTTAAGGTGAGCGCTGAACGCTGAATAGCTGAAGAGCTGATTCAAGTGCCATCTGGCCCCTGAGTGCAGAATCCATTATACGTGGTGTCAGACAGTTTTGACAAATGCACCAACACAATCAAACCTTTTATCAATTTAAAAGTAACCTTGTCACAGTAATCTGTCAAACTGTTCAGATACAACTAAAGAAAACAAGTCATCATGCACTTCCAAGTAACTGAGTAAATAAGAAAAATATGACTGGAAAATTTTTTGAGCTCTTTCTTACTGTGTCATTGAGGATTTAAAAGTTCCCTCTAATAAGACCCAGGGAAATTTATTAGGAGCTTTCTTCTGCAAGTCGGACTCACATTACGCAGCTGCTTTTGAGGTGCCATAAATCTGTGAGGTGGCCAGTGTGAGTAGAAAGTGAATTTGAGGATCTTTGAACCCTGTCTTTGTGTAATTTAAATGAGAGAGTGCCTTTAAAAAGGCCCAAACTAGATGTCTGAACTTATAGAGCTGACACTTGGATACATATATGCGTTCAGACTTAGGTACAATTATATTTGCCAAGTATGTATTACAAACCAGACATAGTTTATAATTAATAAATACCTAACAATTAATTTAAATTTATAGGTATTATTAACATTTATTGTGTAAGTAGTACACACCATGTATTCTGCTAAAATTTTATATTACCTTATTTAATGCTTCAAACAACCCTATGAGGTGGGAGAAAGAATTACTAAGTAATAGTTGAGTAAATTGAGGCTCACAGGGTTAAGGGTCTTGTCCGAGTTTACACAGCCACCATGATTTCAAACCCAGGTCTTCCTTCAAAGTGCTTATTCATATCCATTAGAATGTTCAGTTAATGAGAACAAGAGTAGCCTAAGTCACCAGTTCTCAAGTCCATGGCTGCTCCTGAGAATCCCTTGAGGAGCTTTAAAAAATACTGATGCCTGAATTTCACTCCCAAGGAGTCTGATTTAACCAGTATCAGGTCAGCTTAGACACTGAACATTTTGCAGTCTTGCTTAGGTTATTCTAGTATGATACAAAGTTTGAAAACCCCCGGAGTAATTGCTGCCCCCATTAATTGGAAAACATAATTTTATCCTTTGTCTTAACTTCCTTACTCTGACTTCCTTAAAACCTAAAAATTTCATAGGAGCCACTAATTTGATTGTTATTTACCCTAAGACTTAAAATAAAATTTATTAAGATAATGTTAGAATGAATTGGACTTTCTGATGACAAAAGTGGATATTTAGGTTTATACGTGAAAAATCAAGGACTGATGTTTAGATTTATGTGTGAAACGTCAAGACCTAGGATAGGTCTCCAAAATTGCTTTAAGAATGTGCTTAGAAGGATCTAATTTTCCTTCTTCATGTGATCTTCATAAACCAAACATTTTTCAGCATTTCATTTTTTTAATAATATTTGCATTTAATTGATGATTAAACTTAGAATCCCTTCCTATTTTGACTCATGTTAGTTAACTTCTCTCTCTCTCCATGTATATGTATTTCTTTTTTTCTTACAAACTATAGTCCATTGAATATAAATTTAGTGACTATTATAAAAATTAGCAGCATTTGGGGGCATCCTAGAAATTATTGTCCCAGTGATTTGTTGACCATTGATTCATGGTTGTTTTCACTACTTTGGGTGAAGAAGATTCTGCCGAATGTCCATGTTTTTTTGAAGATCTATTTATTTTAATTGCTGATAGCTGATAAAACTCTTCTATATTTATTCTAGAAATGGATGTGAGAAAGAAAAATGAAAGCGCCAGGTACCGTAGGTAACTATGTTGGTGGTAGCACCCACAAAGAAAGGGGGCATGGGAAAGGGTATGTTCAGCAGTCTCTGGATGTGCCAAGTAAAGTCCTGGAGACCTAGGAGAAGTTGAATGTCAGGCAGATTTGCTGTGTACCTGCAATTCTGAGAGATTTGGGGGTCAAAGGCAGGTCTCTGGCAAGTTCAGATGGCATCTTGGTCTTCAGGGTGCCTAGTGGTCTTCTAATTACCAAATCTAGCTACTTCGTTAGTCCTTATTTTAGTCAGTCTCTCCTTTACTTGACCTTGTGGATCTCTCCTTTTTTCTTTCATGATCAAATCACTCTTTAATTATTTATATTATTTTGTTGTGATTGAACTATTTTAAACTTATAATATTGGGTTATTTGATATTCCACAATATTCTATTTCTGAATCAATTGATTTAGGATAAGGCCTAGACATGGATGTTAAAACCAAACAAGCAAACTACAACAACCAACTATAGTGCATTTAAGATTAAGTGATATCATTATGGAGGCATTATTTAGCTAATCTGGCTCTTTGTATATTGAAAGGGCTAGTTAATGTTAACTTTTTTTATTCTTACGGTATTATTTATTAATTATTATATTATTATTTTATTAGATTCTTTTTAAAATAATTTTTAAATTTAATTATTGTTCAAGTACAGTTTTCTGTCTTTTACTCCCATCCCAGCCCACCCCTCCAGTGCTCCCCACCTTCCTTTCATTTCCACCCCCCTTAGTTGTTGTCCATGTGTCCTTTATACTAGTTCCTATAAATCCTTCCCTTTTTCCCCCTGAAATTCCCTCCCCTCTCCTCTCTGGTCAGTATCCCCGTTTTGTATTTCATTTGTATTTCAGTGGTTATATTTTGCTTGCTTGTTTGTTTTGTTGTTTAGCTTCCTGTTAAAGGTGAGATCATATGGTATTTGTCTTTCAGTGACCAGCTTATTTCACTCAGCATAATGCTTTCCAGTTCCATCCATGCTGTTGCAAAGGGTAGGAGCTCCTTCTTTCTTTCTGCTGCATTGTGTAAATGTACCATAGTTTTTTGATCCATTCATTTACTGATGGGCACCTAGGATGCTTCCAGCACTTGGTTATTGTAAATTGTGCTGCTATGAACATTGGGGTGCATAGGTTCTTTTGGATTGGTGTTTCAGAGTTCTTAGGATATACTCCCAGCAATGGAATTGCTGGGTCAAAAGGCAGGTCTATTTTTTAGTTTTCTGAGAAAATTTCAAACTGTATTCCATAGTGGTTGTACCAGTCTGCAGTCTCACCAACAATGGATTAGGGTCCCCTCTTCTCCACAACCTCTCTAACACTTTTTGTTTGTTGCTTTGTTTATGATGGCCATTCTGACCAGTGTAAAGTGGTATCTCATTGTGGTTTTAATTTGCATCTCTCTGATAGCTAGTGATATTGAGCATCTTTTCATGTGTCTCTGGATCTTCTGTATGTCCTCCTTGGAGAAATGTCTGTGCGAGTCCTTTGCCCACTTTTTAATTGGGTTGCTTGTCTTCTTAGAGTGGAGTCATGTAAGTTGTATATTTTGGAAGTTAAACCTTTGTCTGAGGTATCATTGACAAATATGTTTTCCCATACAGTTGGATCTCTTTTTATTTTAATACTGTTTTCTTTAACCATGCAGAAGCTTTTTATTTTGATGAGATCTCATTTGTTCATTCTTTCCTTTATCAGACCTCTCCTTTATTCTCTAAACTTTTTTCCTCCTTGGCTATCCTGTCCTGCATTTTCGGGTCTCCTCCTTAGCTTTCGTAGATTATTTTTTTCCAACTTATTTCCCTCTATTTGCCTCGAGAATGTTTTGGTGTTTTCCAGAGTACGGACCTCCTCTCTTCTCACTCCACACAGTATCTGTTCTTCTCTACTTAAATGATTCTAACTATTCCGATGATTATTAAATCTATATCTCTACCTCATGCAGATGTTTCTTCTACTCCTAGATGCATCTCTCATTATTCCCTGGACAACTCCAAACTTGGACCTTAAGAGCTATCGAACTCAATGTCATGAAAAGATTATTCTTGGGATTTTTTTTTCAATGTTTTTTTTTGTTGGTTTGTTATTTTGGTCAGTGAATGGCACCATTGTCCATCCAATCATGAAACACACACACACACACACACACACACACACACACACACATACAAAAAACCAACCTGGAGTCACACTGTCCCCCAACCTAGAAACAGTTTCCAAGGTACATAGATTTCAGTTACTTGGTGTTTATAATACCCAACATGTCTTCTGTTTCACAGCTGTCATAGTCTATTTACTTATTTATTTTAAAATATTTATTGAATGTCATGTATTTGCCAAGCACTGCAGCTAGCTTAAGGACTGGTAAGTTTCTGCATAGGATTTGTATTCTAATGATGAGAGACAATAGATGAAGGGATGAATCATTTAAAGAGGGAAATAAGAATGTGTCGTTAAAAGGTTTAAATGCCATGAAAAGGAGGTTGCATGTAAAGGCTGGGAGGTGCCCTGAGATGACAAAAAAAAGTTATGCTAAGGCTACATGGGGGAAGTTCTGTTAGCAGAGTATGAAGAATGTTTTTTTTTCCTAATTAATTTGTTTTTAAAAAAAGTTATTCTTGCTATTGTATAAAGAATGGATTTTAGTGCCATAGAAGAGAGGCCAGCAAATGAGCAAGGAGGCTGTTGAGGAAGTCCAGGAAAGGGGTGGGGGTGGCTTGGAGTGGGGTCAGCTGGTGGAGGAGGTTAGTTGTGATGGATTCAGGATATGTTTTGGAGATCGTCTTGACAGACATTATTGATGAATTGAACATGGCAGTAAGGTTAAGTGAAAAAGAAATTAGGGATAATGCTATGATTTTGGATTTAGTATGTAGAGAATATATGGTCACTGAATAAAGTAAGGAGGATTGTGGAAGAAGCAATTTTGGGTGAAGACAAATCAGGAGTTCTTCTCAGTCCTATTATGTTTTAGATCCTCTTCAACATCTAAAATGAGATTGCAAGTTGGTAGTGTGATATGTGGCTGGTTTCCAAAGCAGAGTTTCCATTAAAATATTGATATTTAGAATGGGCATCATTAAGCATTTTATATGGCATTTAATCACATTGTACTAATACAGTAATATAGTGCCTCATATGTGCTAAACATATTCTAAGTATTTTACATGTAAGTACTTTGTAAAACATGCCTTAACTCATTTATACTTCATGAGAACCCCCTATTTTAAAGATGAAAAATTAACGACACAAAGAAGTCAAGTAAGTACTTTCCCAAGGTTATACATCTAGTACTTGTTGAGTTTAGTGTTTAAATGAAGACATTTGGTTTAATAGTTTCCTCTCTTAATTATGATGCGTACATAGAGTATATATGTAGCAATAAAAGAAAAGTGGTCATACTACTCAATATTCTGAAGTTCTGAGATGGGGAGAAGGCAAGAAAAAATGTTTGTGAAGGAATAACCAGTGAGATAGAGGAAATCCCCCAGAAGCAGAAGAGTGTGATAATTACAGAAGCTGGAAGAAGGAAGTATTTCAAGAAGTCAGAATAATCAAATGTGTTGAATATTATTGAGAAATTAGGAAATGTACCAACAGAAAAGTTAAACTTGGATGTGACAGCATCAAGGTCATGGTCAAGTTTGACCAGGGCAGTCTTTGCAGAGAGGTGAAAGCTGAACAATACGTTGGGCCTCAGTTCAGGAGCATTACTGTTACCGAACAAGAGGAGGTCCGAGGGAGGGGCAATACAATATTTGGCCCACCTAGGGATGCCCAAAACTGCTATACAACAGGGGCCCCTCCCAAAAACAGAATACTAAAATCTACTGGGCCCTTCTGTCCGCCGCCAATTGGAAAGACATCTCTTAATGCCAGAGATTTGTGAAAAGGAAACAAAATGTTTATTTAATGCTACTCAGGCCTAATGCCACCACTAAAATATCAAAGTCCTTTAGGGTATACACCTACACCCACACAGCGCTCCCTTCTCCCACTGTCCCAACTCCGGGTACCGTAAATCAGGAAAAGAGCACACGTCTGTGTTGCAGGCCGCTGGCACCGTCAGCTGTGTCACCGTGCAGGCAGGATCTCGAGTTAATCCAAAGTACTGCGGTACCCTCTCACGGTCCACTGGCAAGAGTCCTTTGTACCCAGTTCCAGTCAAAGTCTCTCTTGCTTTTCAGGCCCCGCAGCCAAAGGGGGCACCCCAAAGCCGCGTGGGCCTCTTCTACCAAAGCTGCAGGAGTCCGCACTCCACCATAAGCATGTGGCTGTCTTCTTCACCTGGCTGCGGGGATCTCCATTCTGGCAAAGCTGCGTGGTTTTTCCCTTTCACCTGGGAAAGAGGGGGTCCGCACCCTGCCAAAACCACGTGGCTCCCTCTTTCACCTCACCAAGAGGGGGTCCTCACTCTGCTGAAACCGCGTGGCTCTCTCTCATCTGGCCAAGCCGGGGCCCTTCATGTCTTGGAGCCAGTCTTCTCCAAGCTCTCACCCAGGCCTTCTCACTCAGGAGTCCCTTGTTACCTTCTGAGTCCAAACCCTTCTCACTCAGGAGTGCAGCCCCTAGTTACATTCTGAGTCCAAGCCCTCTCACTCAGGAGAGCAGCCCCTAGTTACATCCTCCTGAGTCCCAGTCCACTACCTTCTCCCTGGCTCCAAACTTGGCCACTGCTATTTAACATATCTATGAAACCAGTTAAAGGTTATACATATGTTAAATGACCATTCCAGAGGTTAGCTCCAAAACTGTTGCTATGCAAAACAGCTCTCAGTGGCCCTGCTCTATTGGTCCCTTCCCCCTGGGGGGTGGGGAGGAGAGTGAGGACATCTTATATGTCTCTCCAATATTCCTATACACTTTGAATTCTGGACACCTTTCTAAATCTTTTTTTTTGGGGGCCCCCTGGCTGCACCCTGTATCATTACCTGACAGTCCTTCCGAATGGAAATGTCTGTCTCTCCTTTGTGCCCAAACTGTATGTAAATTGTTGTCTTTTCTAAAAATTTCCCTGCTGATTTTTCTGGTTTATTCATTCTCTCTCCTTTCTTTTCCCCTCCTATCTTTCTGTCCCTATCACCTATCTCTTGTCTATCTCTATCATTTCTGTCTATCTCTTTTTCTCTATCACTGTCTTTTTAATTCTCCTTCCTTCTCTCTCTGATCTTTCTCAACTATAAGCTTTCTTATTCTTTTTTTGTATATCAATGCCTAGCACAGTTCCAGGTGCTTAAGTGGTAACTGATACATATTTAATGACTAAATAAAGCCTGCATTCATCAGTACCATAAAAATGATTTTACTGGGCTTATATCATAAGCCTTATTCTGGGGTAGACCCTTGAGTTCACAGTAGGAGATATAGGAAGCAGGATTTTGTCCTAGGCACTGCATTCCAGTTGTACCACAGGAGTGAAAGAAGAAATGTTTTGGATATGAAGCTCTTTGTGTAGATTCTAAGGAGAGGTTTGGAAGGAAGCCGCAGGATAACTTGAGTCACATGTATTTAAGGAACTGAATAGGGATCAATAACTTGCTTACTCATTCAGTATTGCTACTGAGACAGGAAATAACCATTTACTCTTGCCTGAGCGATAAAGTTTCGGCTGTCAGGCAGATCACCGCGCGCCACTGACTGCTAATTCCATACCCGATGCATAATAGTCTGTGTTCATGGAATGGTGTTTGCTGGAAGTTTTTTTGGCTTTGCAATTTTCCTACAAATTTCTCTTTGCAACCAAATGACTTCTGCGGTCACGATGTAAGAGACTTGAAAAACACGCAGGAAAGTGTTCCCTGGAAATATGTCGTATTTGTCATATTAAAAATGACAGCATTTCATCTGAAAATTGGTGGTAGTATGATTTGTATACATTATTTAATCATGTGATTGAGATGAAGTTATAGTTACATTTTATTCTTAAAATAAAGTTTAAAAAACATGTGTTTTACTTTTTATCTGTTATATTCATTATATCTCTGACGCAGTGGTATCTCTTGATAAATGAGTACTTTGTTTTGTGAAGCAAACATGCTTTTGGCATTTTTTGTAAATAGATTTGTTGTTTAGTTTTTAAATCAACACTATTGAGGAGTAAAATTAAATAAGCTCATTTTAAGCATAGGACTTGATGAATTTTGACAAACACATACCCATATGTAGTCAGCATGACAATCAAGATATAAAACATTTCCATCATTCTAAAAGCTGTTTAAAAATACAATCACAGGCTCACAATTTAAAGTCCTGTACTTACAGAGGCAAGGAGGTGGCATCATACCATAAGAATAGCAAAGAATTTTGAGTCATTGGTGGGCTCTAATTAACCACACACTAGTTGTGGAAACTTGGTTGGCTTGTGTACCATCTGAGCCATTAGTGACTGATACATATGAAATTTTTAATAAATGCTAGTTCTTTTTATTCACTTATGCAATGTAAAAATCTTTTTTTGCCATTCATATTTATATAACAGGACTAAAGTAGGTGGCATTCACCTGTATTTTTAAAAGTTCTGCATTTCAAGCAAAGCATATATATTGGTGTTTACATTATTCCTGTCTTTTTTTTATCTCTATACAACCACAAAATCTTATATTATCCTGTACTGTTTTGCAATCTTATTGCTATCTATTGCGTAGTGGTATATTTTTACTATAAACTTTCAAAGTATCAAGACAAACACATATGATCTTGATTCTATCTAAAAGATAAAAATTCAAATACAGTGCAAAACAAATTGAAAAACATTTATAGTTGTAGTGTGTAAACATGGCATAACAATATGCATTCTAAAATGAAATGGAAGTTTTGGAGCCAAACTAATGACAAGCCTTTTAGCTCTTGAATATAGATAGTAAAGCTGTTTAAAACAGTAATCTTGTTGATGTGCATAAATTAATGGAATTCTGATATCGCTTAGGTTTTATTGCTGAATGAACAGGTTGAGTTTGGTTTTACCTTGAATTAGTTCTTAGGAACTAAATTTTCTTACAAAGTTTACATTTAAAAAGTGTTTCCTCGGTGTATTAAACACTTTAAAATTTTTTGGCTAACTAGAGATTTTTATTTATTTAAATAATTACACTAAAGTTAGAATTAGGGGTACATATACTTAAAATATCAATTATTAAACTAGTCCTTCATCGATATATAAATTCAGATGCACATCACACTTGCTTTGGGTCGCTTCTTTCTTGGAAAATATAGAGACCCTGTTTTTCCAGTTCTTGGCACCGATAGTCTTGTCCTCTTTACGTTCATATGAGGACCGCTCTAGGTTCCCTCTCAAATCTATCATTTATTTGCTCTGTACCTTTGGGTAAGTTACATACTTCTCTCTTCCTCAGTTTCTCTTTCTATCAAATAGGTACAGTACTAGTCCCTCCCATTTAGGGTTGTTAAGAGGATTAAATGAGTTAATATACAGAAGGACACTCAAATAAAGCCTGGCATGGAGTGAGTATTATTATTATAAGAACTTCCCTGTTATAAACGGAAGTGAATTTTCTCCCAATCTGAACGTTCTGGGAGAAGCTAGTGGTCATGTGATCCAAGGATATCACAACACACTGGCCCGAGTCCTTCCCAGCCCTGGCATTCTATGATTCTTTACTTCTAGACTTGATCTACGTAAACACGATTGCCTTTATTATTCAAGACTCAGACCTTGGTTGTGGGTAATTGCTGCCCAGCACATGAGTTTTCAAATGCAACTGTGCCAATTTGTTGTATTAAAAATGGAACCTTGTAGATCCTTGCACAGGAATCTTAGGACAGAGAGCTGGCCTGTTTCACTGGCTGCTGCTTCAGCATCACAGGGCAAGCTAGAGACATGATCTGCAGAGGACCTGCGTGTCTCGACATGCAACCATGGCACAGTCACACGGTGAACTTGGTGATCGCGGCCATTACCTACGTGCTTTATTGGATGTGTCCTTAGGATACTTTCATGACCACAAACCAGAAAAAATCTGTAACAGTGCAAGTAAGAACTAGAAATGAGGTTATCAGAGAACTGTTAAAGGCTCCCCCAGTTTCAAAATGTAATATAGGAGTCACCTTGTGTTAATAATGGTGGTGCCTCTGAGATGGGGAAATGAGGCAAATTTTCAGGAAACGCTGTGTGGGGGCAACTTTGCCCCCAAAGTGTGCGTCCTCACCCCCTCCCCATCCACCACGGATGAAAGTGAAACTACCAAGACCTGATCTGCTTGGGGAGGAAAGGTGGCCCATCCCTCAAAGGGGAAGGGCCAAGGGCCTCTTCCTTAAGGGGCTTTTATTGGGTTCATTTGCACAAGAATACAGGTAAGGATCAAACAATAGATAGCCTTCAAAGAACTAAGAGGGTTTATTCTCAGTCAGGGTCAAATAGCTAAAAAGCCATAAAACTTTGAGGAATAAACTTCTTGTTTGGACCCTTATCATTCAAATGAGAGAATTCTAAATAAAGCAGGTTTCACAGGATTTTACATATTCCTTCTTATGCCTGATTTACCCCAATACCACCCTTTCCAACAAAGGGCTGCACCACCTTCCCCATCATAGGTTTTTAGGCTTAAGTGGATTAGAGCCAGGAAGCGCTTCTCCCAGAGGACATGGGAACTCAGGCTATGTCAGAACAGCTGGGGAGCAAGGGTCCATCACTCCCTCTTTGTTGCAGCCCCCCAAGTCCTTCCATGATGGTCTCCCAAGTGATCGTGTCTGGCTTAGGTTGCCCCTCCTCTGAGGGGTCTTACCCATCTCTGACTATCCGACCATGTTTGGGGGCAGGGGAGGAAGCAGAAGCAGTGCTTGCTGCCAGAGACAAGCTTTGTCTCGTAAGTGGCTTGCATTCCAAAGATTGCTCACTCAGCCTTTGCCATGGGGACAGTTACACCTCCTGAAACCAGGCAGAGTGCTTCCCAACAATGCTTTCCTGCCAGGATCATTTTCTCTGGCAGAAAGTCATTTGCTATGGACCTTTATGTAAGCAATGAGTTCTTGCTGCTCTGCCTCATGTGTGTGCAAGGGCAGTATTTACTAGGTTACAACTTCCACTAATTCTGTAGAAGATGAATGCATTCGCATTCATTGCATATTTGAATTCCAGGGAAAAGGATACCACTTACAGTGAGGGCTGAGGTTTTAGTGAGTGCTCTGTGCTGGATACTGTTACAAGCACTTTATAGGCAGAGCCATCAGCTCTTTCGGGCTTGTCCTGGGCTTCCCCGATTTCAGCATGAAAGTCCCACATCCTGGGGACTGACCCCTCAGTTCCAGGCAAACCAGGACTCTGCTTACCAGAACTGTACTCAAGGTCATTAATCAGGTTTTGGGAACTGCTACTTTAAGTGAAACAATATATAAAATGAAACCAACGTAACCAAAAGCCAGCGATTTTCAACTGGTGTGCCGTGGCACACTGTGCCACGAGAATTTTTAAAGCACTCGTACCTGACTATTTAGTCAGGGACACTGACCTCTTTTCCTTTAGATTGTCAAATGAAAAAATGACAACAGCCAACACAGCAGTAGGTGCCTGGTGTGAATGAATGGAAATTATACCTATTATTTTTGTCAGCTTGGCAAAAATAATACATATTTTGATGTGCTGCAGAATTTTAGTAATTAGTGTATGTGTGCCACGAGATGAAAATGACTGAAAATTGTAGCCATAAGTGAATGGACAGAAACAAGAGTTAATTCCCTGTGGTACATCTCTGGTCACAAGAAGCATCACCAGACATCTAAATCAAAATCCAAAACTGTTCTAATATTAAGCATTGAAATAAGTGTAAGCTGTAGGTACATTTAAGAAATATTTATAAAAACAAGTCCGATAATGATTTCCCATCCCACTTATTACACTTCAAGGTCATGGGTGGCTGAGGCCTCTCCTGGAAGCTCAGGGCATGAGGCGGGAGCCAGCCCTGGACAGGATGCCCTTCTATCACAGGGCCCAGCACACACCTGTGCTCACGCAGGCTGGGACACTGTGGGTATGCCAGCTCCCCTCACCTGCACACCTGTGGGGTGTGGGAGGAAATCAGTCTCCAGAAAAAAACCACATAGATGGGGGAAGAATTTGCAAACTCCACACTGACAGAGTCTCCAGCTGGGAATAAAGTTGTTCCCCATCAATGCTATAACAAAACACCATTGAACAAAACAACACTATTTTAGGACCTGCTGTATTGTTTCATTGAATTATCAAGCTCTTCCTTTCCAAATGAGTTAACTGTTAATTCCCTTCTGCATCCAGGTGACCTGAGGCACAAAGAGGTTAAATAATTGCTGAAGGTTAGAAACTACTGACATATTCTAAGAGTGGCTGAATGGGAACTCAGAATCAGGCAGCAGTGTCTGCTTTCTCAGTCTTACCAGGTTTTTCCTATTGGAATAAACACATAAGCTGTTGAATCAGACCTTCTTCAATGAAATGTAGCCTAGAGCGTGGATATTTCAATCCCTACAAATGTAGGGAAAGGGAAAATTATTCCCATATCATTTCTTGGTGACTCCAAACCACATTACAAACTCCAGTCTCATAAATGTCTATCAGTATATGCAAAGGAATGACTTTCTGAACCACTGCAAGAAAATTAATTATTTGCCAAACTCTGTCAAATCAACATATCTTTAACATGCAGTTGATGTAGCACCTTGCATTGTAACTACTTAAGAAATAGTGCTGAGTGCTTCGTTTGACATAAAACACTTCAGCAAAAGTGTCTTATTTGTGTTAATGTCTTTTCTCCCTTTATAAAAAGAAGCATGAGCAACTCTCCAATTATGATGACATATCCGGAAATATGAAATTATATTTCAAATGAAAGCCACTATTTCCTGGTTATCAGTGTGATGTACATGCCCTTTGATAGAGTTGTATTCCTTCTGTTGCTCACTAGCTGCTTAAATTGTCAAGTGTTCTGAGTAGAATAGAATAAATATTTCTAGACTTTCAGATTTAGAAAAAATAGTCAAATAACAAAACGGGATGGTCAGCATGCATTGCCAGCTTTTAATTTCATTAAACAATAATACTAGCAAAACACCTGCTATCTCTTACTTACTAGCATGTGTGTCTGGTAGCATAACTTTTATCACTAGCATTTTTCCAAAGTTCATTTTAATATCAAAAGTGCCATCCTCTTAGTGTTAGATGAGAAAGTTGGACTTTATCTTATATGTCAAAAGTAGTTGCTAGGTTACAAAAAGTTATTGACTATATTACTGCATCACACACGCTTGTGTTTCGGTCCCAGAGCGTCACTTTGTGATGGTCTGTTCTGTGGGATGCCACACAGGGCTCTGTTTCCAACTTGCTCCAGAGTTACATTTTGTTTGTTTGTTTTTTAAAAGATTTTTATTTATTTATTCTTGGAGAGAGGGAAAGGGAGGGAGAAAGAGTGGGAGAAAACCATGGATGGGAGAAAAATTGGTCCACTGACTCTCACATGTACCCCAACCCAGAACCAAATCCACAACTCAGGGCATGTGCCCACAGTGGGAATTGAACTGGTGACCTTTCACTTTGAGGGGCGACACCAACCAACTGAGCCACATAGGTCAGGTCCAGAGTCTCATTTTTCACCACAGTCACGGTAGAGTTCCCATTTCACATCCCTGGGTTGACAGAAATGGGAGCAGCGTATTTCACGCTATTGCACTCAGTTGAGAGTTTTCTGGGAAAAGTTAGAGAAGCTGAGAAACCACAGCCCCCTGAGCTAAGGCCAAGAAGGCAACAAGCCACAGCAAGCCTAGCATCTCCCTAGTGTGGTCCAGGCAGGGAATTCTCAGATCGGGGGTGGGAACCCACCACCCGGAGTTCCCAACTGGCCAGTACGGAGCAGTTAGAAATGTATCTGAGAGGCATCCACTGGGTCTGGGAAAACATGGCCGAGGATGGCCCACTAGTGCAATGGCTGGAGACTGGGAGACCTGAAGCCTTTTCCCAGCTCTGCCGCCAAACATCTCTATGGCATTGGCAAGTCCCTTTATCTACCTGGGTCTCGATTACCCCTGTGATTTATGACCTTCTAGACCCCTGTTACAGAGCACATAATTGTTTGATTTCTAGTTCTTTGAGATCCCTGCTTTCTGCTACTGAATAATATAACACGTACTAAAACACTAAACAGTCTCATTGAGTTAGTACATTTGTCATCCCGAGTAAGACTTTCAATTTTACCTGGATTTTACTGACAGTGGTTTCACCTACATTCAAAATCCTATAATTCCTTTGTGCTCAGAACTGCTAGGTATTAATGCTAATTGCTAAAACATTAAAATGACTGCAGGCATATTACTCATCTTTTGTTTGAATGCCTCATTCACAGAGGTAACTTTGAGACCTGGAGAAAGGTCGATGCTGTAAGCCTAAATCATAGTGATTGATAGAAAACAAAACAAAATAAAAAATAAAATTATGGAGAAATAAGGAAAACATGTACTTAATGAACAAAAATAATGGGGCAAACTGGAAACTTGTGACTAGTTTTCCTAAGCAAGTGCTGTGGCCAGTACCCATTAGCATATAACACACACACACACACACACCAGTGTCTGTATGCCTGTTAACACTTTTGTATTTGCAGGGATGATGTCTTCTTCATCATTGTATCCCCAACCACTTAGCTCAATGCCTGCCACATGTTAAGTGCCCAATAACAATTTGTGGCATGAAATGTTGTTAACTGTTGGAACTAATTTCAAGATCCTTCTTACATCTTAAACTCCTATCATTTTCACCCCTTAGGACAGAGTGGAAAGAAATTGCATTCTGTAGAACCAGCCTTCACAGAACAACTAATATGTGTTGATCTCCCTTTGTGAATTAAAACTTTGAGACCTGCCTTTTTACAACTGCAAACCCCCGAGGTGCACGTGGTTGGAAGGGCATAGGCAATGATGAAGAAGGTGAAACAAGAAAGACATTCCTATAGGATAGTGTCTTATGTACTTTCCAAAATTAGTGTCAGCTCCCCGTTATTTTTAAAGATAGTAAAAACAAAATTTCAGAACATCAGAATAGAGTGAGCAGGCGAAATACCCCTTCATCAACATTTTAGTCTCTCCCAATACCGACTTAAACAACATTCAGCATTAACCACAATGGCCTCAACCCTCCGCTTATGAGCTGTTTTCTTTTATTCTCTCCAAGCATTCAAGTAGATCAGGATTCCTCACTTTTTGAGAGGGCAGACATGATAGGTTTTCCACAAAGCTTCTGCAAGAGGCCAAGTGCCAGCACGTCCTATTTCCGCCCCCCGTGGATCAGAAGAGATAGGCAGTGTGCCAGTTCATTCATGCCCACGTTGCCTCATTTGAGTGTGGCTAATAGACAAGTACCTGGCTTTTCCTTACCAGCCAGCTTAGACAGGATATAAGCAGTGGTTTTTAGAGACAGTTTATCCCCAACAGTCTTCCAGCATACCACAGTCATGTAATTGGAGTATATCCTATGTGAATGGTTTGGACAAATAATGGCATTAAGTCCAGTGCAATGGCACAATTAGCTGATCACCTCTGTTTACCCTGAGGGGAAAAATCATTAATTGCATAGTGAGAAGTATGAGGTACATTTTGGGTAAACAAAGACCCCTTGGGCGATGAGTCTTTCAGAGGAGATGTTTTCTGGATCCAGACAGGTTGTCAAATTATACATTTAGGCATGACATCAGACAAACAGGGATTTCCTCTGTGAGGAGCTAGTAGCTTTTGACTGTGCTTTGTATAATAATTAGCAGCCTAATAGGAAGGGCCTCCTAGTTGAACCTCAACTTCTTTACCTGACCGTTGTATATTTCATGTACAAGGGCACTCAGGAGTGTGTGCTTTAGTCCTAATAGACAAAGCACAGAAATGCTGTCTTACAATCTGGACCAATGGAAACGAGATTGGCCAGTGGCTTATTAGTTGACTCCTGTTTTTAGAGTTTATGATATGATTTTGATTATGGGCATTCTCATATAGTTTAAGCTATGACCTAGAATCTACAGCTTCTGTAAAATCTATATGAAAGATATTTCTTAAAATGGCTGGGAAAAGGGAGCTCTATGATTCTAAATGTCAACATGATGACCAATTACTGTGTTTTGCTGTGCGTATTACACACCAATATTTTTGTGCACATTATACATGGGATTATTATATTCAAGGCATGTAATCATTGTACCCATGTGTAATGTGCATCTTTATTTTTTCCCTCAAAAATTTGGGCAAAAAAGGGCACATTATACCTGGCAAAATATGGGTAAGTTTTCCTGACACCCAGCATGCCATAAGCCAATATTAGCAACACAACTGTTAAACAAAGGACAGGTGTTGTTTGGTGTATTGCATGCAAAGAGTTGAAACCAGTCTGGAAGAGCTGGAGAGAAGAAACAGTTTCAGTCATTAAGCCAAAGGAATTAGTCATCATTAATGTCCCATCAAATTATTTGGCCTCTGTTTGCTTAATTTTCTGTAGAGCATCTAGGTTATGGTTTACAAAAACATATAGTAAATATGCAGTGAAATAGAGAGAAATGTTCATTGGTACTATCCTTCTCTAGTGCTCAACCCAAATATTTAATATTAAACAGAAGAAATTTAGGAAAAACTGGGGTTCTATGGAAATGAATGTAAACTTTTGAAAGTATGCTTGAATGTACATGTTTTCTGGGTGAAGTTCACATAGCCTGCAAATGGTTTAAAAATTGGTACACAATTTAATGGATTCTTGGATCTATAGCAAACCAATACATGTAATCCTACTATTAATATGTTTATAAGTGGGAGAAAAATCTACATATTCATGGAGTTTACACTGAAAACTATTTGACTCCCTGCCTCTCTTGCTTGCTAAGGCCGAAGCCTCAGGGACAACAGCAGCTGTTTCAGGGACAGCAACTTTAGCTAATCTCCAATGTCTTACTTCTAACCCATTCAGAAGAGAAGCTCTGGCATGTATGTTTACTTTTCAGCCATTTTCTCTGCAATGCTTTAACTCTGCTTTGGCAAGAAAATCTCGGAGCTGAGGCTTCCACAGGAAGTGGATGCCATTGGAAGGGATTCTAGACAGGGAAGCGCTCTTTTTCTCTGGGCTGGCACAGCCTGGTAAAATTGTTGAACTGCAGCACTTCAGTCACGGTGCCCGCCCGACGGCTGGATGCCAAGATCGCTATTTGGCACCAAGCATCCAGACAAGCAGCTGGATATTGCAGCGAATCCCAGCAGCATGCCTGGGGCCCTGTTTGTGGTGCCAGCTCCTTCAACCCAGTTAGCAACTGAACCCTTGAGGCTTTTTCTGGCTCTGACCCCCTCGCCTCAAGGTGGGCTGCTTTGCCCTGGAACATGAGTGCTACGGCAGGTTATCCTGCCCTGGCCTTGAACCTATGGCATCTGTCTGGAGTAGGATGCTTATAGACCACCTGAAGCCGAGAGACCACTTAGCAGCTGTGTGGGGCGCTGACCGAAGCATGCTTCCATTGGAAGCTGGCTGGAAGAGGGCGGAATCCATATGAGCTGCTGGCATTTCACTGTTGTCCCGGGGCGAAGAAGTGACAGCCCCCTGGTGTCTGCCTTTGGCCCTGCTGGCATCTATTTTGTGCTGTTCTTTGTGAGAAGTGCTAAGGCTGAGGGGCCTGGTGAGCAAACTTGTCGAGAGGAAATGGGCAGAACAAGGTGAGGGAAGAGAAACTGACTCAGGAGACAAGGCCAGCGATAAAGCCCCTAACAAGGGATGAGCGGGCTATATCTAAACTTCCTCTGTTTTCAAAGTGGGGTACGTGTTTTTCTTAGGCTTTTTAAACTCTCTTTTCTGCCAGGACTTCTGGACTTTGAGGATAGTTTGATGTTAGGCCTTTGGAAAGGAGAGAGCAGGGATTTTTCAGGAGGCCCTTTGCCCCTGTAGGTGTTCCCCTTCTGGGATCTGGCGCAGTCTGCAAGTTGCTGCAGCTGCTGATGGATTTAAATTTGGTTAGCAGGAGTTGGGCACAGTGTATGTGGAAGGCAGTCATCCCTCTTATTTTGTCAGGGTAGGAGCGGGGAGAAGCGACTTTGGCAGGATGATTTCCCCACTGTTTTCTAACAGACACCAGAATGCCACCGCTTCCAGCACTGTGCCCTCCATGTTGATTCCCTGGAACTTAGAGGGCTGTTCAGAATGGTTCAAAATGAAGCCTGACAATTTGAACATAGCCATGGGGTGATTCTCAGCATCTTTCAAAGGAGGCCTGTGATTTCTCCTGGGGAAAGTTGAAGTCTACTACAATGGTGGATCTATTAAAAATATTGGCACAGGGGAACAAGGACTCTATTGTGTTTAATTGCTGGGATTCCCGCCTCACCACAAAGGACATGTACCAACAGGATACTTTCTATGAAACTTGCCTTTTATTCTTAATATTGGATTACTTTCTGGAATGAAGCACATGCCTAGCGTGTCTATGGCACCTAATGCAGATGAAGTAAATTGAATGGGAATATAGTTCCAATGTTGTACACCAACTGTAAGAATTGATTTCTTTCTTTTAACTTAAATCAGGTCCACTGACATTTTTTACTTACTTGGTCCTTTAGCCAAGAAACAGTATTGTTGTAACTCACTGTACACAATAAGCCTTAGGACTTATAGGTCAGGGACAAAGCAAACTTGCATGCATTGTATAATGGTGAAATCTATTATTAGTTTCATTAATGAATATTTCACTCAAAAATAACTTCACAATATTAGATGTGAGTATTCTTCTTATTTAGAGATATATTTCCATTGTCAAAATAGTACATTGGTACTTGGCATTTTGGGCTCAAAGTTGGATAATTTGTGTTTGAGCCTTGATTCACTCTATTCCCCTATTTATCTCCTGTACTCCCACTCATACCTAAGAAAAGAGCTCAAGTACATTGTGCCATGCATTCCATATTCTTTCTCTAATTTGCAATAAATCATTTGCTACAATGTGCCTCTATGTCCCCATTCCATCTTATTTATATATTGATTATCACTTTTGCCACTCCATGTTCTAGTTTATTCTTTACCTGTTTGTCTCTTCTGCTAGACTGTGAGCACGCTTGGAAGAGAGAACTGTTTCCTATCCATATTTATATGCATTTTAATTTCAGTGACATTAAATTATATAGTGCCGTGTAATTGTCACCATTCATAGTGATAATTTTTAAGTTTTAGATATGGAAATACAGTCAGTTCATGTTACTTGCAGAAGTTATTCCTGTAGTCAATGTGGAGACTGAATTAGCAAATATTGAATTATTGTGCCTAATACATAGTTAGGTTTCTGCAAAACTCTGATCAAAACATTTTCATCAGTGGATCAGTACATAACCTGGTTTTATCTGTGTTTCTATTTAAAAACACCTATTCAATATATATTGTTAATTCATTAACATGGAACTCAGGGCCAGCAGTACTATAAGTCATGCCTGAACCAAGATTATCTAACATAGGTATATATTCTAAGGTCCTACAAAAAATACAGAAGTGGAAAAATTAAAAACACCAAATCAGTAAAAGAAAGTACTTGGTAAGAGTATATTATGCATATAAGAACATATTGCAAACTGGGAGCTTTCAGAAGTAAAAATGAGGAAATTGTTTAACATTTACCATGATTGGTCATTACAGTGGGGGTATCCACAACAGGGGATTGGTTGAAAGTGATTATTTCATACCATTTTGGGAAAATGGTATAAAATACCATTTTCTGGGAGAGGAAACTCAAGTTTCTTTTATGATTATCAGAGGCATTTATAAGAAATGACCTGTTTTACTCATGTTCATGAAATAAGCTAGATTTAGTTTTGCCTACGTGGCTTGTCTGGAGATTTTCAGGCTTGGCCTTGATTGTATTTTACTTTAACAGCACATTGTAGCCTTAGGACACTAGAGAGCACTTCAGCACTAGGCTTGAGGGCCATTTTAAACCAAAAAAGGCACAAAAAATGTGAAAAATGTGGCACTAAACAGACCACAAAGAGGATGCTTGCGTATAGTGCCAGAGCTGAAGCATGAAGGCAGAAGGCAGAGCATTGTCTTCCTGCAGCCTCAGCTGGGAGCATTCTCAGCACACGACTCAAAATTGTTGCCTTATTGCATGTGTCCACAAAGGACCACGAAGCCCCACTGCGAGTGCTGATTTGGGGCTTACAAATAACTTTTAGTAAGTAGGTACATTCACAGATGCAGAATCTGTGAATAAAGAGTATTTCCATATCAATAATGTGTAGTATGACACCATTTTAATCTAGATTGGGTGTGTGGTGATGTATAGACTTAGAAAACTTAATTTCTGTGGGGCATTCTGTAAAAAGGTATTAGAAAACCTTCATTTGCAATGCATTTTATTTTAATATTCTATGACATCTAAAGCTCTCTATTTATCTTCAGTGTTTAATTCAAAAGAGAAAAATGAGACCATTTAAAAGCACATGTTTTCCAGAAGACCACGCACCCCCTATACTTTGCTGTAATCCAGGAGACAATGCAATATGAACTAAAAGGGAAGTATTGGATGCACACGGGCACAACCTGAGCACGAATGTCTGCACAATGGAATTTCAGTAGCAGCAATGAGCTTGACTCAGAATAGATTATACATGTGCGTGTATTATTAATGATAATTCACTCTGGGGAACTTCCCTTCTGCCATTTATCCTATCTAGGATGTGTCACTGGGTACAGCACATGCATCTTTTTCTTCATCCTATGTGAGATTATGAACAGGACCAGAAGGACTCACAGGAAAGTAATGGCCATTTCGCACTAATCGATTTTTTCTAATAGAAAAATATGGGTATCGTACTTCCAAGACATTATTCAAATACGGTGCATGCACAAGTACTTGAGGAAAGTCAAAAAATCCAAGCTTTTACATCTTTTAGTAAATTTGTTCTATTAAAGAACCAAGTTTGTCTGTGAAAGGTAATATAAGAAATACATGATAAGGCGTATGTTCTGCCATAGCCCTGATAATACGGGGGTGAAGAGAGGCATAGCAAAGACATTAAACAAGTATATGTAGGCAAAATGGATGAAGGGCGTCAAGAAGTACAATTTTCCAGTTATAAAATAAGTAAGTCATGGGGATGTAATGTAGAGCGTGAATACTGGAGTTAATAATGTATTGCATATTTGAAAGTTGCTAAGGGAGTACATCTTAAAAGTTTTCATCACACACAAAATAAGTATATCAATAACTTTCATACAATAGCTTTCATTAACTAGTGTGATAAAGATGTAATCAGTATGAGAAAACCTAGAGAGTGTCTTTTGAGATGCACCTTGCGTATGATGAGGCAGAGATAAAAGTATTAACAGCGTTATGAATGGGACACACAGGGCACACTTCAAGTCCCACTCCAGTCCAGGTTGAGTAATGTGTCTGGGTCATCTGGAATGAGGTGGCATCGAGGTGGATTTCATTCACTCAAATCTGTAACCAGGGAGACGCCCATGACTATCTTTCTCCACCTTCACATCCAAGCAGTTGTCAAGTCCCTTTATGGCTCTCTTTTGGATTTCTCCAGAGTTTATTTATTCTTTGCTCTTCATCCCCCCTACCATTTTTTAAATCTGGGTTATTGCTGTCTCCTACTGACAAGGCCTCTTGACTCTCTGTAGTCTATGTTGCCACTAGAATCAGCTTCACATTAGGTGACCCAGGTAATTTCACCTCTAAACCCAGAGTCCTTCAAAGGTTCCCATCATGCTTCCTTGTCATAAAGGCCATTTATGATTAAGTAGGTCCCCCAATTCCTTCTCCAACCTCATCTCTTACCACTTCTTATGTTGCACTCTCTGTTTCAACATTAATAAACTCACCTCAAGTGATTACAATTGTCATATTGTCTTTTTCCTTCAGACTTTTATACCTGCTGTTACCTCTGCCTAGAACAGTCTCCTTTCCCCATCATCCTCTTATCCAGTTAACTCCTATTGCACCTGTTCAGGTGTCAATTCACATGTCCATTTCTCTGGGAAGCACTTCCTGCTTCCTCTCAGATTAGACCAGATGGCCTTCTGAATTTCTTACATAGCACCCTGTGCTTAGTTTGTCCATATAGAATCAAGTCAGAGTGTATTATAATTGCATTTTAAATGGTTTGCCTCCTCTTCAAGTGGACTGTAAGCTCCTTGTGGTCTAGTTATTTACTGCTCTACACACTTCAGCATAAAGTAAATGAGTTCAATAAGAGTTACACAGACTAGTGAGGATTTTTAGAGAAATAATAATGCTAAAATAGATATCTAGCCAGAGGTAAATGTTATTTATCTGTGTATTATATAGCTATACACTCATGATTACTCCTGGGTAAGCCTTTAAATTACATAAAAATAAATATATAGAAATAATGAAAGCCCAAATACTAATCTTGATAGGACGGATGGAAGAAAAGCTGTTATTTAAATATTTTTGTAAAACATATACATTGAGTATTGCCAATAGGCTAAGTCTTTTTTGAGTACTTTGATGGAAGTGGGTGGTTAAGCAGGGTGAGTGTTAGCACCATACTCTCCACTAAGCATAGTGTATTATGTAACTCCTTACAAACAAGGCTCTATCTTCTTTTATTGAATTTCTCTAAAATCTTCTTTGTAATGGATTAATTTTCCTATTACATCATGATGGGAGAGAACACGAGTGGTGAAGTAAACAATGCGACAGCCATCAAGACATCTTATTCTGAGCCTGTTGCCTTAGGTGAATTATTTTGACTCTCTGCTGAAGGACCTGCTGTGGTGACTGGGTCAGAACTTGTAAGTCATTTGTTCCCATAGACCCGTGAGTTATTAAGATGCTATTATGTGCAGGGCACTTTCCAAAGCCCATTGATAAACACATCTCATCTTTTCTTAATTAACATTTGGAAGTGAATTGACAAGGTTTGTTTGCTTGGCTTCGCCATCATCCTGTCTCCCACGGTTTCACAGCCCAGAAGTACACCTTCTTATGTAGCACAGTGAGCAGACAGTACTTCTTGTGAGGAGTGGCATCAGGCAGAGCTGGCTTACCATCTGAAGGCTTGATTTTCTGTCTCTTTGTCTCCTACTAAAGCTGAACAGTGACATCAATGCACGGCATTCATCTGAAAAATAAAGGATGGCATTATTTTTTTGTCAACCTGTTTAGGATGTCATAAAGATAAATGACAGTCTTCTTAGAAACTGTCCTCTGCTTTCTAGGCGTAGGTGCTTATCAGCCTGAGAGATATCCATTCATTGAGTCTTAAACTCATTTAACTTACACCTACTATTGCCAGCTATGTGAAAGTCTCTGTGATAGGTGCTGGGAATAAATTAAAGCAGAGACCCAGCCCATGAGGACTGGAGAGGTGACTGGAGGGGCACAGTGAAGGAGGTAATTACAGCAGAGTACTAACGTACAAGGGCATGATTCCTAACTTAAAGCATTTCTGCCTCTGGTGTGTGTCTGTCACGCAGGCCCTTTGAGTAAGTGCAATGGGAGACTTAAGCCAGATGTGTGCTAAAGTGAAGGAAGAATCCAGAACTGAGAGAACCATAAAATCACAGGGTTGGAGTCAGCCTTAAGACACATCAAGTCCAAGCTTTATTCTAAAGCTTAAGTTTCATTTTAAACCCAAGTGTCAAGGCGTCCACTAGCTTAGCGTGAATGTTTCTAATGAGATGCATTCCCTACCTCGATGTATTTCATGTCACTGTTGATCAGCTCTCATTGTTTATGAGGTATTTTCTTGTAACAAATCAAAATAGATCTTGCCATACAGAGCAAAGCTAATTCTTCTCCAGGATAACAGGCTTACAAATATAACAAGGTAATTGTCAGTGCCCTTGGGTCTTTTCTCCAGGCTAAATAAAATCAATACACTATTGGTAGAAGTCTGTTCATCCTTCCAAAGTCTTTTTCTGAATATACACAATAGAATATTATTTTTCAGTGTGCCAGTTACAATCAGTGGTTGGTGAGATCAGTCTGGTGGGTAAGAATTAAGAGTAGAATAGAATCAAATACAAAATGTCAGAATGTTTTACACATAGTAAGCATAAGTATTGTTTTGATAAAGGTTTCTTTCAGGTGCTATTTGCGTTTCTATGTATTTATGTTTTATACATGTATATACTGAACCCTGGATTCAAATCATTTCCTAATGTGAGTTAGAATAAATAAAATACAAGAAAGTAATAAAATACCACTGATATAGCCCCACAGGAGACCATGTACTTTAAATAAGTGCTTCTCAAATATTATGAGTGTGCTTAGAAATCACCTGGAATAGTTCGTTTATAAAACACACGCACATTGTTGTTTTCTGCCTCCTCTTTCTTTAGCCTCTGAACCAGAATGTCTGGGGTGGGATGAATTGCATTGACATTTCCATGTGAATTGCATTTTTAATAACCCCCTGCTGGGCTGATCTGTGGAGCCCACTCTGAGCACCCCCACCCTGAGAGACACCTGACTACCTTACAAAAGAACTGAGTGAGGACACAGGTGTCAATCTCTGTAGTAAATGTTTAATTAGAGCTTAATTTAGTGAGCAATGCTGAATTTTTTAATATTTTTCATTCAAACTAAATTCAGATAGAAATTTTTAACAATTTCCCTTACACCCCACTTTTTATACAGTTGGGGAATTGGGAATAATCCTGAAGAGACCAGGGTTAGACATAAAAACTCCAGAAAGACTTACAGAGAACTGTGACTCTCAGTGGTTAATCACTTATATGAGAGGGGACCTCCGAGAAGGTGTGACCCGTCTTAGTTCACTGACACCTGTACCCTGAACTGTCCTTTATTCATGTGGTGGAGAACTTATACTTGGTGGCCTCAGTATAAGCTCTTTTCTTTTATAACCTCACCATCAGTTCTCTTTAACTTCTCCTGTGCTAAATGGATTTTCCTTCACAGAGACCCCTGATGCAAAATAGCTCAGAAAAGCCCTCATTTGGTTTTACCAACCCAGGTCTCCAGGACTCTTCCGTTACACACACAAATCACAGCAACAGCAACAACGAAAGAACATCCCTAGTTTCCCCACAATTCCAAAGGTGGTAGCAAACTGTGAAATTGCAAAAACAAGATTTGATATACACAGGTTGGAAAAGGGCACGTGTTGGCAAAACTGCAGCATTATGCAGGAGGAGCTCTATGAAATAATTTGTAAATGTTTAATATCTGGGGCTGTAATGGGGGGAAGTCTAATATAAGAAGGGAGTCTAAGCTTTGAGTTCAAACCTGCCACTTACTAGCCTCGTAAATTTTGGGCAAGTTGCTTCATTTCCTGAGTCACTATTATTTTTTCTCTTTAAAATGGGGGAAATAATGCTTTATGAAGCTAAGTGATTTAAGTGCATGGGAAAATATAAAGAATTACACTCATGGAATATTCTGACCTAATTGCCACTGTTAACCTGAATCCTCATTTATAAGACTATTTTTTAGGTTAAATTCCATTTCTCTGCAGATCCCTTCTCACTGGTGTTAATATCAGCTTCAGGTTCTATCCCTCCTTTTAGACAGGCTGTCTTCAATCTGTGCCATTTATTCATTTAATCTGGTTGTCAATTCCAAATATTTAATGATAAATCACTGGCTACTTTATTGCTGTGTGCTGTCATATATTACCTTCTACTTGGATGGTACAGTATATCTTCATTTACTTCTGTTGTCCATTGATTAAGCTTGTTGGGCAGTCTTGGCCGAGTTGCCTGGCTCCGGACATAGAGTTGCTGTCCCACACTTTTCTTGGTGGCTTTCTAAATGCCAGTTCTGGGAATGATGCCTCCTGTTCTGCATTTCCCGATGTTACCCAGCCCTTTGAGTGGGTAGAACACCTGCTTTACCCCTGCTTCTCCTATGCTAGCAGTATCCATAAAGCTGTTTTTGATGCTGTGCCAAATAGATATATTCATGGACTGCTACCACAGCTAAGTTGTTGAGAATGATAAATCCATAAAGTAGGGGGATGAAGTTTGTCGATAAGAGCTCTTTATTTATTGCTGTTGCCTAGAGACATGAAACGACTTCAGAAAACTAAGACCAGAATTGCAACATTAAACCAAATTTTTTCAGCTTGCTACAGCTTTTTAGATACAACACTTAGTTGCCCATTCAATAAATTTTATTAAGTGTTTATTATGTGACTGGTGCTGTGTGAGTTGTTGGGAAGACCAAGAACAACAGTACAGACATGATAATGTCCTTGTGAATCTCTGAGTCCAATGAAGGCCTCGAACTACTAAAAATGATGGAAGAAAATGGCATGGTATTATGAGAGTATACATTTAAGGAATCTTATTTAATCAGGAGAGGTGGGGGGCACCTCAGGGAAAGGCATATTTAAGGTCTTTGGATCTTTCAAGTTTGTTTTCTTTTGAGATTGTCCAAGATTCATTTGCTCAAGACAGTTGAGTTCAGTCTGAAGGTCGCTCTCCGCTCCTTCCAAGCAACTCAGCCCCTCCTCTAAATGATCCCAGCAGAGTTTGAAAGGAGGCAGGATTATAAAGCTGACCGGGCTTTCAAATGCATTGCTCTGCCAGTGGTAAATCTCAGCAGAACTAGAAGCAGTTTCAAGCCAGGCCAAGTACTTGTCCTGAAACTTTTTTAAAAATGATCTTCTACGGCATTTGCGGCACTTCACAAACATGAAAGACATATTTGGAATATTTGGCTGATGGATTGAACTCTCTAAGACTGGCAGGTCCACTGGGCTATCGATGGCTGTTACAGGCTGAACAGTGGACCATTGTTCATTAGGATAAAAATGCACATTTCTGAGATTCAGGGCAACTGCTACTTCCTCTGGGAAGCCAGTGACGATGCTCCCTGTCTTTATCACCACCTGTCCTTAGCAGCCCGAGGAGGTGTAGCCCTGCTCACCCTGTTCCCTTATGATGTACCATTCTGTGCACTTTGATCAGCCTCTTGTCACCACGGACACTGTGTGGGAGTGATTTATTTTCACGTCCCTGATCCTGCTTTAGTTAGTGAGCACTTTGGAGTCAAGACTCACGATGAATTCATCTCCATATTCTTAGGACAATTACTGAAACATAGGAGAAGCCAGATACATATTTATATAACAATTAAATGAATAGTGAATAATAAACATGACAGTGATAAATGCCTTAATTTACCTATCTAATGCAATCTCGTTTCTCTAAAAGAACAATTAAGATAACACAAAGGATTTAAATGCTAGTGAGTAGAAAATAGAAACCTGGCAGCTTCTTTTTCCTAATCTCTGAAAAGCCACAGCAGAAGTCACGTGAATAAAAGACATAAATGTCAACAAACAAATTTATTGGTGTTAACTGGGCCAGCTTCTTGGTGTAATGCTTGAGCATTAATGGTTAGGCAATATATTTTAATGGCTGTTTATAACATACAAGTGTATATTTAGAGATGAGAACACTATAGTACTTAAATAATTAATAATAAATAATTAATATGTTCCTCCAGAGAAATGGCTTCTATTATCTCTGGCCTATTGGGTGGTCTGCATTCATCTTTTTAAAAGGCTTTATGATTTGAGAACAAAATGGAGGAAAATGTACATTTCCTTTGAAACATTTTCCACCCTTGCATATCTAGTGAGCTCCCTAGCTGGAGGCCTTTCAGAAACACACACTTTCTATTTATAGGTTCAGATAAAGTGAAAAAAAAATCTCTTTAATTGTAATACTTGATGTAAAGTCCTGAAAAAGGTGTTTTCAAAGACACAGTCATTGTTCTTCAGAAGACTTATTTTTCCAAAGCAACCAGGTCATATTATTGACATTTTGAAGTTAAGTTTCCCGAAGTATTCTTTCAGTGAAGCAGATTCTGAAATCACTTGAAGGTACATTACCTCCATGCTTTGCTGATTCATTTCGTAAATTCCACTCTAATTTGGGTCTGGGCAGGTGAGGGTGGAACCGCCTGGAGGAAAGAGATTTGGTCATTCTCGTTCGCCCTCAGCCACCTAAACAGCTGTGTAAGCAGCAGGCCCTGGAAACACGGGGCTCACGACTTTTGGATACAATTCAAGAATCAGCGTGACTCCACTGCAGGACCTCACTCACTGCCTGCAACTGTTCCTTTGTGGTCATCCTGGAAGTCAGAATTCAATATGAACGCCTCTTGAGAAATGCTTTTAATGAACTATAAAATCAGTAGTCTGAAGAGAAGGCCATTTCTGATACAGTGATTATACTCTGCTCTGCACACAATGCAGAGGAGATACACCAACCGGCCGCACCGCAGCCACAGGGCTGAACTGAGGCAGTGACAGGACGTGCACCCGGAAGTGGGTGCTTTCTCGCTGAAAAGCAGAGTTCAGTCTCCTGTGCTTCCCACTCTCCTTTCAAGTGCCCTCTCCGTGAACTCTCCAGAAGGCTTTAATTTTAAATAATTGTTTTGAATTCACAGACTTGGTGATTGTTTGATTATCTTCTTTTGGGGGGGGGAGGTCCTTTGGTAAGATGAAATATTTAAATGTTTTTTTTATCATACATTTGCACATGCACAAGCTTTTGAATTCTTTTGAAATAAAATTGCTCTTAATGAAACATCTGAAAACATGAACAAACAGTGAACAAGCAGAATTCTCCAGAATAATGATGGCATTGTTAAGTGATTGAATACTTGGGAGATTAATATCATGGTGCACTGGCTTGTTGGTTCATTTGAGACATAATTTAATGGTAAAACCAACTTAAGAAAGCAGGAGGCTGAACGGCTTGTCAGACACCAGGCGTATACACACAGAGCTCAACACAATAACAAATTAGGCACTGTTTACATACAGACATGGCTGGCCTTATTTTTTTCTTAATCTTCGATTTAGGTAATAATTACACTGTAATTTTAACTCTCTGTGCAGTTTGAGTATTTGCTTAATTGTCTTATTACCATTGTATTTACTGATACTGCTACAGGGTGCCAGCACAATTTGGCTGTGTCTCGAAGCCTTTATTTACATAAGGCTGGCAATGATTTAGACATGATAACACGAATCCCATTTCTACTAGATGACTTGAAAATTGTTTGACCAAAAGCTACGGGGACATTGGAGGCCAAGTGAAAATGTATAATTAAATGTCTGCAGAGTTCTCACACTCTCTAAGCCAGGCTTTTCTTTCCCTTGCATATTTTATAGAATTCCCCGGATGAGACCCAAGTGCCTTTTGCTCAAATTCTGTCATGCATGCAAGGTCTGCATGTATTAGCTATCCACCCTGAGAACATGTCAGCTGAAAGCCATAAAAAAATATTGCAAAAGGAGAAGAAAACAAGAGCTTCCCATGAAGTTTAAATCTGTCCTTCTGCTAGTCAGCTTTGGCGAATGCAGAGTTTTACTAACTTGAATGTTATCTTATCTCTAAACAGAAAGTTAATTTGTTGTAGCTCCCCAGTTCAACAAAAATGTGTGGAATTTGATGAGTTGTGTGTGTGTGTGTGTTATAAACAGTATGTTTACTGTAGTGATGTGCTTATAAAATCCTTTGGGAGCTTGTTAAAAATGCAGATTCTGGTTCAGTGGATCTGGGCGCGGGACCTCAAATTGTGCATTTTTTGAGAAGTTCAAGGTGATGTCAGTGTTGTTGCTCCAGAGGCTGCACTTTGAATAGCAAGGTCATGAATGTGAGATTGAAACATGTAACATCTTTTGTTGGTGAAAGGATCAGCCTCCGACAAATGCATGCAGGTATGATATTACAAACCTAAGGTACTGAAGACCTATGTATAGGATTTTACTAGAGTAGGGGAATAAACAATATTTAATCTCTTTGCTTGTTAGTTAAAGTTTAATCTCTCCAGGAATGCTATTACTACCTTCCGCTATTATGTTTCTCTACATCAATGTGGTCTCATGTGTGTATAATACAGAATATATACCACAGGGGCAGTGACTTGGGCTCCTAAAAGATCCCATAAATTGGGTTGTTTTGTTGATTTTGTGGTTTTAAAATGACCTTAAAACCACAGGCAAGCTGTCTACAGGCAACATTGTTGATGTTCTTGAAATTTTCCATCCTTCAGAGAGGAAGGGCGAACCGGAAGATCGGAAGATCAGCATGTCCCCTGACTTTCCCGGTGGCAGATCCCCCGCAACGCTTGTGGCTTGATGGACCTTAACTTTGTTTGGATAATTGCACACAAATACCCATTTGTTACCTTGGAGAGGCTTAGCTTGTTGCATGGCCAGTACACTTGGGAAAATGTCATGTGACCTTAATTTGTAATAAGTCACGTGGCTGATCCTGAGTACCTGGTAGAACACAGTGGCTTTGTAAGACTTTGGTTTAAAGCGTTCCAGGGTAGAAAGTACTTTAATTTCCTTTGTCCTTTATAATATCCGAGAAACGATCTGAATGAAAAGGAATATTTACTTCAGCTCTTAATTTTGTTTGTGCAGTAATGCCAGAAAATATAGTTTTATTTTAACTGTCAAATACTTGTTATTCGAATACTCTCTTTATTAGTTTATTTTGCATGGAGTCAGTTTTCTAAGCTAGAAGAGTCTTCCCCAGACCTAATGTAAATTACCTCCAACTGACCAAAATAATCAAGAGATGGAACCTCGTAAGGACCAAGTATTTGGAAATAGGGATGTTCTCCAGTCATTTTCTGTAGTTGCCTCTATTATTTTAAAACACACATGCGCACACACACATTCAAGATTCTGCTTCAAAGCATGGTGTATAATAGAGACATAGTGGGATATGACATTCCAAACACCTATTCTAGAAAATGAGATCATGTATTGAAACTAGTTCATGACTTAACAAAGTCACAGTCCATTGATTCTCCTAAATGGCAGAAAAGACATGCCTAATTTGATGTTGCCCATCTCATTTCATTAATGCATTGTTTACTGATCTGAAAAACTTAGAAATCCTACAGCAAACGATCATACTTTAAACTCAGTAGTTTGCAAAAATATTGAAGAAGTCTGCAAAATGAAGCATCGGTGAGGCTGTGGGGAAACTGCTACTTGGCTGATGACAACAGCACCTTGGGAAGCACCGTGTTCTGCGTGCCTCAGCAATCCTTGTGATCAGAGAGCCCAGTAAAACCCTTGCATGTTCATACCGGCGAAGAGATATGAAAATATTCATGAGGGCCATGTTTATGATTGCAAAAATGAAGTGAAAATCAACAGAAGCTCTGATAAACAAATTGTGAACTGTTTGTTCAAAGGAACAGTGTAACTCAGTGAAAATAAAAGAATCACAGCCTCTTGCATTAACATGGTCGAATTGATGATTTAAAATGTAAAGTGAAAATAAAAAGCTTCTGCACAGCTAAAGAAAACATTGGCAAAATGCAAAGGGAACCAACTGTATGGAAAAATGTATTTATCAATGATATCTCAGATAAGGGTTTGATCTCCAAAATATATAAAGAAACTGATATGACTCCACTCCAGGAAGACAAACAATCCAATTAAAAAATGGGCAAAGGACCTGAACAGACACTTCTCCAAGGAGGACATACAGAGGGCCCAGAGACATATGAAAGGATGCTCAGCATCACCAGCCATCAGAGAGATGCAAGTTAAAACCACAATGAGATGCTGCTTCACACTGGTCATCATAACCAAATCAACAAACAAGTGCTGGCAAAGTTGTCGAGAAAAGGGAACCCTAGTACACTGAGGTGGGAATGCAGACTGGTGCAGCCACTGTGGAAAACAGTATGGAATTTCCTCAGAAAACTGAAAACGGAACTGCCTTTTGAGTTAGCAGTTACACTGCTGGGATTAAGTCCTAAGAATCCTGAAACACAAATTCAAAAAGCCTATGCATTCCAATGTTCATAGCAGCATTATTTACAGTAGTCAAATGCTGGAAGCAGCCTTGGTGCCCATCAGTAAATGAGTGGATCAAAAAACTGGTAAATTTACATAATGGAATACTACACAGCAGAAAGAAAGAAGGAGCTCCTACCCTTAGTGGCAGCATGGTTGGAACTGGAGAGCATTATGCTCAGTGAAGTAAGCCAGGCAGTGAAAGACAAATACCATATGATCTCACCTATAACTGAAACCTAATCAACAAAATTAAGAACAAACTGACAGTGATCAGAAGGGGGGGAAGGGAAATAATGGGGGAAAGAAGGGAAAGGGTCATCAAAGAACACGTATAAAGGACCCGTGGACAAAGACAGGGGGTAGGATTGAGGGTGGGAGGTGGGGGTCATTGGGGTGGGGGAAAGTGATGGTGGAAAAATGCAGACAACTGTTCTTGAACATTAATAAAAAAGATTGAAAAAAGAAAAGAAAAAGAAAATAAGCAAGTTGCAGAGAAATATGCAGACTATGATTTCTTTTAAGTGAAGTGCTGTTATGAGCAAAACTAAATGTATATTCTGTATGTATGATAATGCAATAGAAAACAGCAGAACACAGGGTGGCGGCTGTCTGGGAGGAAATTGCAGGGAAGGGGCTTAGAGAAACATAAGCACAGTATTGCACATTCACAACCAATAATTGGGTTCTTATGCTCTGTGATGTCTGCTAATCTAAAATACTTTATAGCTTTTACATGTTACAACTATTTTACATGTTCAATATTTATTTATATAGAAACATTTATTAATATGCTTATATAAATTAAGATATAATTTACTATAATAATACAGAGGTGGGCAAAAGTAAGTTCACAGTGATGAGTATGCAAAACTGTTGATTCTTGTATTATTATTTATTAATTATTGTATTATTTAGGTGTACTGCTTTTCTTATTAGTATTGTTATTATTTTGTGCCCTTACTTCTGGTGTATCTTTTAAGTAATAATGACTTAATTTAAGTAATTTAAATTAAGCTCCTTTTAATTTAAAGGAGCTTAACCTCCTTTAAATTGGTAATTTAACCTCCTTTTTAAAAAAACTTAATGTATTTATTTTTAGAGAGAGAGGAAATGTGGGAAAAAGAGAGGGAGAGAAACATCATTGTGAGAGAGAAACATCAATTGGTTGCCTTTTGAATGTGCCCTGACTGGGGACCAAACCTGCCACCTGGGCATGTGCCCTGACCAGGAATCAAACTGGTGACCTTTTGGTTTGTGGGACAATGCTAACTGAGCAACACCAGTCAGAGCTTAACCTACTTTTTCTTCCCACCCCTGTACATCATAGACAATCATTGTATGGTTCAATAACTAAAGTATTAAAATAAATACTTTATTTATTTATCATTTTTATTTGAAATATAATAAGTGCAATATTCTGAGTTATAATAAATTGTGACACAGATACAACAAGGCAGCATTTGGATATAAACAAACTAAAATTTGAAAATATCCATGATTTAACTTTGACCTTTTAAGTACAATATAGAAAATGATGCTGAAGAGTTGTGTGTATTTAAAGTTTTTAAAGTGTTGATTTGTTTTAAAAGTGCAATTTGATACTAAGTACTCTATAATCTTCAACTGTCATAGGTGGGAAATTGAAGTCAGCGTTTCAACAACTTTAGGTAGAAAAATTCGCTGTTTCTCAAACAAGATGAAATCTTTCTCCTAGTGACCCCACCATCAGTGCTGTGGGAAGAGGCCTGGCTAAACCGCATGCACAGGGACACACACAGACACTCAGACCTCCATGGTATCTAATGTTATTTGAGAAACATAGACTCTTCAGAAGGAAGCAATAAATGTTAATTCAAAACATAGCTGCAGCGATACTAACCCTGAAGCAGCCAGTGGATACACACATTGGTAGGTGTCTGCTGAGCAGGCCTTTATTCTTTTGAAGTTTTTTTGATGTGCTAACATACTCTGGATTGGTGTACCTGATACCAGAAAAGGTAGTAGAAATGCAGTCAATGAGCTGTCACCTTTACAGGTAAACCATCCAGTGATGAGACTACTTTTTTATGCCTGCTTATTTGTGTGTGTGGCTTACACTGTGAGCATTTGCTGATAGTACGGGAAGAACTTTTATGTTATACACATTCCTTATACTTAGAAGTCATGTGGGAAGTCCTTAAAAATGCAACATTATACAACTGATAGGATTATATGGAACATATAAAGAAGAAAAACAACATTTTTAAAAAGAAAATAGCCAACATAGCAAATAGTTTGTGTGATGAGACTATAAATTTTTCCCTATGTTTTTCAAATCTTACTTTATGAGATATATTTCCTCTATAATGGAAAAAATAATCAACTTATTAAAGTGTCAGTACTCAAGTGAGGAGTGGACTGAAGGCTGGTAATAGCATTTCAACTTTATGGGCATGCAATGTGGCTTTTTATTACATTTTAATGTAAAGAAAAGTGGAACCAATTATATTCCCATGGCACAAGAAAAATGCATACCATGTAAACACATTGACTCTGACTTTGGTTTACCAGCAGTTAACATGAAAACAAGGAAACAAGAGTCCACCTGCTGAGCAGAACACACTGTATTGCCTCTCGTCTGGAGGGGAAGCCCCATCATGTAACACATATCTGTAACCACGGCACAATGAAACCATTGCTAGTCCAACTGGGGGGAATCATGTGGCTTCACAAGGAATCCACGTGGTGAAGGAATCAGGTAAACCTGCAAGAAATAAATAGAGGCATGAGATGCACAGTGTATGTTAGCCACTTCTCAAAACTATTTTTATTGCCAGAATTAATTTTATATAGGAATTTTAGTTTCTGTTGTTTTCTCTCCCCTACCCCCAAATTACCATGCTTTGATATGGATAAAAAAGTTTCTTTACACAATAACAAAACAATAGGCTACTTATTTTCTGTACCTTCTCCCCCCTTCTCCTCCTCCCACTCCCCTGTTGCTAACCCTCCTTGAGATCTTCATTTCTATGTTTCCACTCCTGATCTAGCTGTCCTTTTAGTTTGCTTTTGTTTTAGGTGTGGTTGTTAATAACTGTGAGTTTGCTGTCCTTTCACTGTTCATGTTTTTTTTAACTTCTTTTTCTCAGGTAAGTCCCTTTAACATTTCATATAATAAGGGCTTGGTGATGATGAACTCCTTGAATTCGATCTTATCTGAGAAGCACTTTATCTGTCCTTCCATTCTAAATGAAAGTTTTGCTGGATAGAGCAATCTTGGTTGTAGGTCTTTAGATTTCATGACTTGGAATACCTCTTTCCAGCCCCTTCTTGCCTGTAAGGTCTCTTTTGAGAAATCAGCTGACAGTCTAATGGGAGCTCCTTTGTAGGTGACTGTCCCCTTACCTCTTGCTGCTTCTAGGATTCTTTCTTTCATTTTAATATTGGCTAATATAATGATGATGTGCCTTGGTGTGTTCCTTCTTGAGTTCAACTTCTTTGGGACTCTCTGAGCTTCCTGGATTTCCTGAAAGTCTATTTTCTTTGCCAGATTGGGGAAGTTCTCTTTTATTATTTGTTCAAATAAGTTTTCCACTAGTGGCTGTTCCTCTTCCCCTTCTGGTACCCCTATGATTCAGATGTTGGAGTGTTTAAAGATGCCCTGGAGGTTCCTAAGCCTCTCCTCATTTTTTTGAATTCTTGTTTCTTCATATTTTTCTGTTTGGTAATTTTTTTCTTCCTTCTGGTCCACTCCCTTGGTTTGAGTCCCAGTTTCCTTTCCACCACTATTGGTTTCCTGTGCATTTCCCTTCATTTCAATTAGTTTAGCCTTCATTTGTTCCTCTAATTTGTGACTAAAATCAACTAGTTCTGTGAGCATCCTGATCACCAGTGTTTTGAACTGTGCATCTGATAGGTTGACTATTTCTTGGTCGCTTAAGTTATTGGCTCTTGGGCTTTGAGTTCTTCTTGAGCCATAATGTTTTAGTATGTCCGCGCCTGTTATGTATGAGGGGCAGAGCCGTAGATGTTCACCAGGGTGGGGCAACTCAGTCTCTGGGTTGTAATGCTGTATGTGGGGGCAGGTCAGAAAGGGGCAATAGTGGTCCCCTCTGCCGCTTCCTGCTTCTGGTGCCTGTGTGGTCTGTCTCACTGCTTGTTCCTTCATCTGGTTTATCTGCAAGCAAATGTGTGACCACGGTCAGCCTGCCGCCTTGCGCCCTCACTGGGTCCGCCTGTCACCACCCCAAACCTGGGATCTGCCCACCTCTGCCTGTGCGCTAGGGTTGGTCTGGCGGAAATTTCCTGCCTGACCCCGCTCTGCCACTGGCTCTGCCCCTCTTATGGGTCTGGCTGAATGGTTTGTTTTTGTCAGACTTCCATATAGTTCAATTTTCTGTGTTTTGGTTGTGTTTTTGTTACTAAAACTTTGTTTTCTTTATACTTGGTTGTGTGAGGAGGTACAGTGTTTCCATCTACACCTCCATCTTGGCCGGAAGTCCTGTATATTTCTTCTTTGGTCAGCTTGTAGCAAATGGGTGTACATTAAGGAGTCTAGAGCCTTTAAACAGTACAGTAAAAATCCTGAGGGAATGGATGGGTGGGAAAAAATATTTGTTGCTGCTCCAAGTCTATGTCTCCTCTTTATTAAAGAGTATCATCAGCTTTTGCCACCATTGCAATGATTTTCTGAATGTTTTATTGAAGAATACTATGTGGCAGAAAATTAAGCTAATGATTATCGTCCAGCTTCTTGGTGTATTCTCACAAACTGAATGCACCCATATGACCTACAGTCACCCTGTGGACTGGAACGTGGCCAGCACCCCAAAACCCCTTTATGTCCCTTCTAGTGACCATGTCCAGGGATAACCACTACATCCATTCACAGACATAGAATAATTTAATATGTACCTTTGTCCATCTTGCTCACTATCGGAGACTCATTCATGCTGTTGCTTGTAGTTACAGCCTGCCATTCCCATTATGGTAGTATTCCATTGTTTGAATAAACTCAATGTATCTATTACCTTGATTTTTGTCCATTGGACTGGTGTCCTGCTTTAGGCTGCTAATGAACATTCTTATAATTTTTTAAAGATTTTATTTCTTTATTTTTAGAGAGATGGGGATGGTGGGAGAGAAACACAGATATAAGAGAGAAACATTATTCGTTGCCTCTCATACATGCCCCACTGGGGACCGAACCTGCAACACAGGCATATGCCCTGACAGGTTTGAACAGGAGACATTTCATTTTGTGGGATGATGCCCAACCAACTGAGCCATGCTGGTCAGGGCATAAACTATGTTTAATACAAGGAAAAAGAAACACAGCTTATCTAATAATTTCATATGTTGTAAATGTAAAAGAAAAAATTGAGTTTGTTTTTTAAAGCTGATTATTTACATAGGAATCAGCACCCTCATCGTTGTCTGTTCAATAGCTTTTATCAGACTCCTGTTCTCTGCTGCCTTCTGTATAAAGGCTCAGTGGTACCAAGAAAGAAGGCAGTTCTGTTCTCAAGGAAATTTCAGAAATAAACCTGTGCTCACCATACAGTGGGGACAGTGCTGTCATGGAGATGGCACTGGGAGAGGAGATGTTCTTATCGCATCTGAAAGATGAGAGAAATCCTTCTGGAAGAGAGGATCAAAAAGGTGGCAGGCAGAGGAACTGGTGATTAGAGAGGCAGAAGGAAAGAAAGAAAATTCTTGGCTGAGGGAATAGCATTCAGTGTGGCAGGGAACATCCTAGAAACTTGGGGTAATCAGCTCTGGATGCATTTGGAGGCTCCATTGGGGGAGTGATGAGAATAGAGGCTAGAAAGAAAAACCGAACTTACTGTCTTCCTTGACTGACATAATATAAGTTATGTAAAGCACTGTGGAGGGCCAAGGGACTGTTACAACAAAAGTATTCTTGGATTTTTTTTTACTAAGATGAGAACGCAGCCCACTTCAGTAGCATTATACATATAATATAATAATAATGAGTTAATTTTGGTGCAAATGTTGCCCACAATGGATTCTTAAGGCACAAATAAACACATAAAATAAGAAGAATGATTACTCAAGCAAGAATGCATTTGTCTGTAAGTGATTAAGTTTTATAAGTTTCTGTTTTTCTTATTTACACCGCAGTTAAGAACACTTGGTTCTAACTTTGCTGAAGGAATATTACCACAACGTGAAGTGTTTAGTGTTTCTGCTAAGTATATAGTCTTTGCTGCATAAATCTGTGTAAACCATGGAGTCTCCCCATAAGTCCTATAGGACATGACCTGTGCTTAAACACGACATTCATAGTCACAGGTTTCTCAAGAAAGGCTAAACACAAGGCTGTGTATTGTAATAATGTCAATATTACATTACACTGAGAATTTCATATGGGGCCTTGTAGTGGAAGTTAGAGACAATATATTCAAGTTTTATTAAATGAGAGCTGATCAGATACAGTGAGGCTGTAAGGAGACATGATAATCTTCCTGATGTGTGAGCAGCTGAATTTTTCATGTGTTTTTCCTTTAGCCCATGAGCTTCCCAAATGGCACCGACTAAAAAATGTGCTAGGGATGTTCCTTGTCATGCAAACCACTGTCCCCACTGGAATGAAAGACGTGCTCTGGGGGAGGGGTGTCTGTGCTCACCTGCAGGAAGAGTGGGAAGGGTTAAGGCGGATGAACCAGAAATCACTGAGAATTGAGTTGAGCATTGCATGAATTTTACAATCTACTCACTTTCTTAATTGTGTTTTCCAGAACCTTTTGCTAACAGCAACCTAAATTTTCTGAGCATTTGGTAATTGAAAGACTGAGCATCACACCTGCAATTACAGTTTTGATGATCTACCATTACTTTATCATTAATAGAATGCTCAAAATGCATACTTTTCTTGTGTTCCTACTTACCTAGTCTTACCTATTTTACATATAATTTTAAAAGCACTGTGGATAAAACAGAGAATCTTAAAAGCAAGTAATTTTCATGTAGCTCATTGGACTACAGCATTAATTTATGGTAGCATGAATTAATTGAATATCCATTGGGCAGTGGGTTTCTTCCAATAGTGCTGCAAGGACTGACTCTGCTTGGGGGGCACACAACAGCTTTATTCAATATAATTCTCAATATTTAATGCAAGGAGATTGATTTGATGACAGAAATGACTCTGCTCTCACTTCTTTGGGCACGTTGTTGCGCACATTTTTGGTGGTAAGGAGAAGGTTACTTTCCATTAAAATTGGGCTTGATATATATATTTTCTGCTTTTGTGCATGTGAGCTTTTAAAAAATGAAAGGTATCTTATTTAGATCACTTCTTTCTATTTTATATGGCTTTGTCTGGTTTTCTCTTTGTGAGTTCTAATTCTTTTCAATGAAGTGCTGACATTCTTACATTACTTAATTACAGAAATGCATTTTTAAATATTATGGAGCTCAAAGAGATTCTGCAGACAGCTCAAAGCTATCATTCTTTTAAAGACAGATCTCCCTGAGAAATAAGTCCTTGAGTTCTTAGCATTAGACACTTCCTCATACAAATAGTAAAAACTGTGTATTCATTAAAAAGCTTAGAGCAGCTGCTAAATATAAATTTTTATTTCAGTACTTTATGTTATTTTTCTTGAATGTCTTTACAGAATTAAAATAATGTAATCCATTGAAGATTTTACAAAGACTTCAAAACGATTTCTCAGTTTGGCTGTTGAGTGATGTTACAGCTCATTATTTATTTTTTAATGAAAAGAAGTGAATGTGCTCAATATAAGGTATAGAAGGTGTTGTATCATTCTCAGGAAGATATGCCCTTGGCCATGTTACAAAGGGGAACTACGTCTGTGCCTATATTTATTTGACTCCATTGCCATTCTGATTGTCTTGTCTGATGAGGGGTAAAATATGTGGCATTTACTCATTTATTCATTCATTCAATAAACATTTATTGAGTGAACCCTGTGTATAAGGCTAGGGATATAGAATAAATGAGACCTAGATCCTACCCTTGAAGAACTCATCCTTAATATTAGGATAGGAAAAGGTACAGTCTAGTAAGATACAATGCAGTGCTGGTAAAATGCTGGCCCCTTAAAAGGACCAACTACTATACATGTGATGCAGTGTTTTGATAATATTATTGAGGCAACAGATGATATCAGGATTTTCAGAAACTGAGGTGTGATGTCTTCCCTGAACAGCAAGTGTAAATTCTGCCACAAAGCTATGTGTTCCGTTCTGCATCCAGTTTGATGTGAGGTTCATAGATGGACTAGAATGTGCTACATGCTGTGAAGTCATAAACTTCTTTTTTGAATAATTTTTAAAGCTATTTGATTTATTTATTTATAGAGAAGGGGGAGAGACAAAAAGAGAAAGAGAACATCAATGTGTGGTTTCCTCTCATACACCCCTTACTAGGGACCTGGCCCACAACCAGGGCATGTGTCCTGACTGGGAATTGAAGGGGTGACCCTTTGGTTTGAAGGCTGGCACTCAATCCACTGAGCCATACAAGCCAGGGCAAATAAGCTTCTGTAAAGAATACATTACTTTGGAAGTGAGTTCTGACAATCAATGGTGAATGTCTGGCTGCACTATTTGTAATGAGTAGTGGTCATTTTTCAGCCTTCTGGGGACTAATCATGTCCACACATGCAAATGACTTTCATATGTTTTTGCATCTCCATGACTGGCCAGAGGACTGAGTTTGATCTTGGTTTGTTTGCTATGCATTAAGGACAGTGTGATACCAAGGAAAGAGTATGGATTTTACAACCAAATGCTCCTTGGTTTAATATAAGCAATATAACCCACTATCTGTGTCAATGTGGGCTAGTAACTTAATATAACTTTCATTTTTTAATCTTAAAAATGAAAATGATAATATGAACTTATTAAGTAGTTGTGAGAATCAGGAATAAAATATCTAATGTGCTCTGTGTAGTGGCTGCACATAACTCCTGCTCAATGAATGGTGTGTGTGTGTGCGCATATAAATGTAGGCCAATCATTAGTAGGTGTTTCTGAACTGGAAGAGCTGTCAGGTTCATAAAAAATTATTTAAAAATCAACAGATTTTTATAGAGGTTTACTCTGCCTCAAACTCTATACTGAGTATTTTGACAATCATCAGAAAAGCATGAAATGTTATCTTGACTCCTGAAAAATTAAGTTCTGGTTGAAAAGACAGTCTCCTGGGAAACAAACAGACAATGTCATAAAACAGTAAAATAATACATAATTATAATAATAATAGTAATAATAAATGCTGGGTGATTTTCTTAAACATTTTATTTATCTTCATAGGGGAAGGAAAGGAGAGAGGGAGAGAAATATCAATGTATTGTTGCCTCTTGTGTGTCCCCTGCTGGGAACTGGCCTGCAACCAGGGCATGTGCCCTGACTGGGAATGGAACCATGATCCTCTGGTTTGCAGGCCCACACTCAACCCATTGAGCTACACCAGCCAGGGAAAATGCTGGGTGATTTTCATGCAGGCTGTGAGCACAACAGTGATTCAGATTTGGGAGAAATAGCTGGTGGACATGGAAGTCAGAACATGCCATTTACCCTTGAGGGACCTTTATTATTTAGAAAGAGAAGGGCAGCTGGAAGATACCAGTGCCATCATCACAATCTGGCAACCCTCAGGCTCAAGGCCTTAGAAGACCTGTTTTATTTGGCCTTCACATGAACATCTCCAAATGCCAAAGAATGAATTAACCATCTATATAGAAGTAGGCAAGCAAACACATTTTTAAAAAAGATAATATTTCATTAATTAAATAAAGGTAATACCTCTTTCTAGTTTGGTATCAATATAGAAGGCATGTGAATAATGGGTTAGCTGGGAGTTAAGAGACTGTGGAGACTGATTTTCAGTCTCTGCCTGTATTTTGTGAATTCATATACACAGTGGGTGATTCAGCAAAAGGATTTAAAAATAAATTCTTTATAGAATAAAGATCTCATCAACCTAATGTCCTCATAATTCATAAAGCATAGACCCATAATAACTCTCTTCTGTCTTTAGCTTTGGAAAATAAAAGATGCCATTGGTTTAAATTAGGCTTATATGTGGAATCGTCATGTGTGAGGTCTGTCCAGAAAAAGTCCAGCCAAAGGTTAATATAATGAGAGCACTTTGCATGACATCAGCATAAGCCGGCAGCCAAGGAGAGTGGACTGGACTGTATATGCATGAACAATGACGACTTCACTGTACTAGTCAGTGGGGACTAGTCAGTCAGTAGACACCATTATGTGAGCGTGTGTATTGTATGGCCGTCACATTCCAAATGACTGAGTCTGCATCAAATTTTGTGTTAAGCTTGAACATTCCTCCATGGAAACTATTCTGATGATTAGAAGGCCACAACTATGGGTAACTGTTGATTGGCAGCTTCATGATGACAATGCACCTATTCATGCATCACGTCTTCTGCAGAGTTTTTTGGTGAAACATCAAATCAACCAGGTGACTCAGCCCTGCTACAGCCAAGATTCCTGATTTCTGGCTTTTCCCAAAACTCAAATCACCTTTGAAAGGGAAGAGATTTCAGACCGTCAATGAGATTCAAGAAAATACAATGGGACAGATGATGGTGATTGGGAGAACTGTGTGAGGTCCCAAGATGCCTGCTTTGAAGGGGATTGAGGCATCATTGTCCTATGTACAATGTTTCTTATATCTTCTATTTCCTGCAATAAATGCCTCTATTTTGCATAGTACATGGCTGGATACCTTCTGGACACACCTTGTGTATCAAGATATAGTTTGATTCAGATGCTGCTTAAGAGAATAAAAGCCAGAAAAAATTGACTATTTCTTTAAAAATTGTAATATAAAACTTGTATTGACAAGCTAAAGTAAAAGTATCTTAAAGAGTTGGTAGATGACAGATGAACTTATAAAATTCAGTTATGAAAAATCAATATGTAATAAGTGGGTAGTTATTAGAGGCTGGCTCCTTTTTTACAGGGTGCTGTTAGAATGAAATAAAATATTATTTGGGACCTGGTCACCTTTGGAAACTGTACGGGCACTCAGGATAGTTGGTGACTATGTAGATAAGATGCAAAGTTGCATATTTTACTGTTGAAAGTGTCCTAGCAAGCCTGTGCTGGCTGCTTCTGACATTGGCTGCAGACAGTACTAAACACCCAGATGGAAAGACTTATGGTATAAAATGTGTTCACTTCTTTTATTTGTTCCCTCCGAGAAGTGGAACTCCCCAGGAAGTTGACTGTGGGTAATACTGTATCTCTTCTAGCTGTGGGACATAAAAGCACAGAAGCATAATTGGATCTGTCTGGGAGCTCCTGGAGTCAGCAGGCATTGGGACCCAAGCTCACGTGTCTTGTCCAGGCATCTTTCATTAATTTGATCACATATTTCTCCTATATCAGATTTGCTTTCTACTCACAGTTGGCATTAAAAAAAACTTTATGAACTCTTAAGATTTTAACCTAAACCCTATGAAAGAGAAGACTAAATAAGTGAGGTAATTATGTCTAGTAACACCTTTTACCTCAAAAATATATATTTCTTTCTGTTTGAGTGTGTGAAAATGTATGTCTATATGGAAGTTTTTACTGTAGCCTATTAGTAAACTTTGACAAAACCTCAGGAAGAGAGAGTGGCTATCATTCTTCCCAGGGATGTTACATTGGTTTTGTGTTTATTGCGTTTTGGGCCATAAAAAAGTCTAAGCTTTATTTACCTCCATCAGCTGTTAACTTCTCAGAGCATGGAAAACTCAGCACCAGTCATGCAGAAAGGACCTGTTTGTCTAGGGAGAGTTCGGATATGAATTGGAACCAGTGGCCCATTAGACACCTCCTTTTGTTGTTTAAAGTGTAGTCTAGCTTTGCAAAGTCATTGGTAGCGCAGGCTGTTGTAACGGAGCCAAGGAGTAGAATCCCTGCACCTCCAGAGACTCAGGCAAGGTCGGCAAGTTGTGTCCCACTGTGTTCTCATTCTGTCCTGTTGGAAAGTCTTGTCTAGAGTGTAATTAGGAATCAGGAAATCAAGAAATAGCATAATTTACTTTTTGGCATGCACACATGTGTGTGTGTGTATGTGTTTGTGTGATTTTTCCAATTTTTAGTAGTATTGTAATACTTTTTGGAAAATAATTGTCTTTTAAGAGAAGAAGTCGCTTGCTTAAATATTTGCAAATGCTTTCCACAAGAAAGCATTCTATTTGTTTTTTGGCTCTAAAGAAATTGTAACCATTTTTTACTTACACTCCAGTAAATGAAGAGGGAGATATCTCTGTAATCATGCCACAGTAGGACAATGTGCTCACCATACGTTTAAAGTCTCATTGTGAGATGCAATTCATTATGAGATATAGTAATTTTTAATTTCTTCTTTAGAAGGCAGGGCTAAATTTTAATTTAGAAGGTATGTCTATAAAAAAATTCTAGAATATCTTTAGTAACCAATTAAGGAAGATTTTTGTCTTAAGAGTTTGTGTGTTTGATGTGAGTTGCTTATAAATGTTTAAATTATTTTTCTTATTCTAGTTTTTAGTTACCCATACTGTATTAATGTTACTTTGTGTGGGGAAAAAATTTTCAGTAATTGTTGCCTTTGTTCCCCCTTTTGTTGTCTAGTATAATTTTGTAAATGTTTACTTGTCTGAGTAGCCACAATCTAGCAAACATTACCTTAGTTAATGTAAATGATTATAGGTACCTTGAATCATTGTTGACTAAAGAAACTGTTCAAACAGGATATTATTTTACTGGTTATTTTTCTAAAAGAGAAACTCTTGGGATAAAATTGAGATTAAAAAGAGGCTGTGTGTGTTTTGGGGGTGTGAAAAAGGTAGGGATGTGAGGAAATTTGTAGAAAGTGGGCTTGTATGATTGTAACATGAGGGAGTAGACATTTCAGTCATCCTAAACCCCAACAAAGCTTTGAACTTGTGGGTACTTCCATGATGAAGTACAGTGAAATCTCTAACATTGAAAATAACAATATAAACTGTCAATGCAAATTACTTTTTCAACACATATCTTTACCCACCAAATTTTTTAATGGAAGGTTTTGACAATCTAAGTAGTAATGTTTTAAGCACCACTTGGGACAGAAATTTTACCCTCATTCACCTCTTGTCCACCTTAGAGAACGACAAAGACTGGAGATGTTTTTATAGAGCAGAGACTCGTGGCAAGAAGAACTGATATGTGATGTGTACTGACTCTATGCCAGCCACTGTTACCAGCATTTCTAATAAAACCCATTTAATCTTTACAACTACCCTATGAGGTAGAGATTAGTATACTCATTTTTTATATTTAAAGGGATGTGTATAAATTTTAATAAATAATATTAAGTCAATACTTAAAAATAGATTTACATTATTATAGATGATGGAATAACATAAAGAACACGTAAGGTTTAGCCAACCAAATACACCAGGGCTGAGCTGAGATACGAATGACGGCAGATTGTCATCACAGTATATTCCTTCAACTACTGCATTATATTGCCCTAGAGTCTAGTACCTGGGTTCCCAAAGAAGTGAAGGCTGATTGAACTAGAAGATTTGATACAGGCACCTTCTCTATTTTATTTTTACTTATTTATTTATTTAAATATATTTTATTGATTATGCCATTACAGTTGTTCTATTTTCCCCCTTCATTCTCCTTGACCCTGCATACCCCTCCCCCACCATTTCCCTCCCTTTAGTTTATGTCCACGTGTCTCAAGTTCTTTAGATTCTATATTTTCCCTACTATTCTTGCCCTCCCCCCTATTTATTTTCTACCTGCCATCTATGCTACTTACTTTCTGTACCTTCTCCCCCCTTCTCCTTCTCCCACTCCCCTGTTGCTAACCCTCCATGTGATCTTCATTTCTATGGTTCTGCTCTTGATCTAGCTGTCCTCTTAGTTTGCTTTTGTTTTAGGTGTGGCTCTTAATAACTGAGTTTGCTGTCCTTTCACTGTTCATCTTTTTTATCTTCTTTTTCTGAGATAAGTCCCTTTAACATTTCATATAATAAGGACTTGGTGATGATGAACTCCTTGAACTTGATCTTATCTGAGAAGCACATTATCTGTCCTTTCATTCTAAATGAAAGCTTTGCTGGATAGAGCAATCTTGGATGTAGGTCTTTGGTTTTCATGAGTTGGAATACTTCTTTCCAGCTCCTTCTTGCCTGTAAGGTCTCTTTTGAGAAATCAGCTGACAGTCTGATGGGAACTCCTTTGTAGGTGACTGTCCCCTTACCTCTTGCTGCTTCTAGGATTCTGTCCTTCATTTCAATCTTGGCTAATGTAATTATGATGTGGCTTGGCGTGTTCCTTCTTGAGTCCAACTTCTTTGGGACTCTCTGAGCTTCCTGGATTTCCTCAAAGTCTATTTCCTTTGCCAGAATGGAGAAGTTCTCCTTTTATTATTTGTTCAAATAAGTTTTCCACTGGTGGCTGTTCCTCTTCCCCTTCTGGTACCCCTATAATTTGGATGTTGGAGTGTTTAAAGGTGTCCTGGAGGTTCCTAAGCCTCTCCTCATTTTTTTGAATTCTTGTTTCTTCATATTTTTCTGTTTGGTAATTTTTTTCTTCCTTCTGGTCCACTCCCTTGATTTGAGTCCCAGTTTCCTTTCCACCACTATTGGTTTCCTGTGCATTTCCCTTCATTTCAATTAGTTTAGCCTTCATATGTTCCTCTAATTTGTGGCTAAAATCGACCAGTTCTGTGAGCATCCTGATCACCAGTGTTTTTAACTGTGCCTCTGATAAGTTGGCAATTTCTTGGTCGCTTAGATTTATTGGCTCTGAGGCTCTGAGTTGTTCTTGAGCCATGTTTTGGTCTGTTCACGCCTGTTATGTATGAGGAGAGGAGCCTTAGTTTTTCACCAGGGCAGGGCCACCCAGGTAGCTGTTTTGTGATGCTGTATGTGGGGCGAGGTCAGAAAGGGAGCAATAGTGGTCCCCTCTGCTGCTTCCTGCCGCTGGGGCCTGATTGGTCTGTCTCACTGCTCACTCCTTTGCTGGTTTATCTGCAAGCAAACGTGTGACCTCAGTCAGCCTGCCACCTTGCACTGGGGCCTGCGTGGTCTGTCTCAATGCTTGCTCCTTTGCTGGTTTATCTGCATGCAAATGTGTGACAGCGGTCAGCCAGCTGCACACCCCTTCCCTGGGTCCGCCCATTGCTACCCCACACCTGGGATTTGCCCTTGGCTGCCTGGGTCAGGGGATCTTTTTTGCCCAACCCACTCCACTGCTGGCTCTGCCCCTCTTACCATTCTAGCTGAGTGGTTCGTTGTTGGACTCTGTATTGTTCATTTATCTGTGATTTGGCTGTGTTTATTGTTGCTAAAACTTTGTTGTTTTTAGATTTGGTTGGTTGAGAAGGCAAAGTGTTTCCACCTATGCCTCCATCTTGGTGGAAGTCCTCACCTTCTCTATTTTAGAGGCAGCATGATGTTATAGGTGGGCACTGTACCAAGTTTAAGAATTTCATATCAAAGTTTCTGATGTAACTTTCATAAATTGTGTGACTTTGATCAAGTTACTGATCTTTTAGACCATACTTTCTACATTTTCAAAATAGTATAGACAATTCCATTCCTGGAAATCTTTGATTTAGTTAGTTGTAGGAATAAAGTCAGAGAGGTGAAGGGAAGGTAGTGATACCAGGGATGCAAGTATGTGTATAGCTGAAACATCAGGGTGATTCTGGCAAAATACTCTCAATTCATCACGGAGAAACTCTAAGTTCCAGCTGATTTTAACAAGGGTGGAGCTTGTAGGTAACTGGCAGGAATTATCTCAGACCCTTACATCAGATTTCATAAAAATATTCCTATTTCTATTGTAACCTATCAATAGCTCAGCTCCTGTTGTAGAGGTATATCACTTTTATAATGACATGCAATCCATCCATTTCTAGAGCACAGTCAGTTGATCTTCAGTCAAAAGTTATCTAAAAATTAAAAGGCAAAGGTATTTTTAATCACTATTGCATTATCAACACTAGAATTTTAGCAAATGATCATCAAACTACTTTAAATAATTAATGAAATTGTAAAAGGCAATTTTACAAATGAAAAAAAAACATTGGCGATAGGAAACTCAGTTCATTAATATGTGGAAAGTTTAATATTTTCCATATATTTTTATATGTAGGAACACAGATTTAAAAAAATCTGCCAAATATTTTGTGACAGTGGCTGAAATCTTGAACAGATGTGAGTTATTATTAAACTTGGTACTTAAATTTGCATTATAACTTCTCCATATTTTTATGTTGATTCAGGCACACCCTTTGTGGAATTTAAAGCAGACCAGGGTGTTGGGAAATCAAGTTCTTCAGTCCCATCAGTTATGGCTCAGGAAACAGGCTCAAAGAGATTGAATTTTATTCTCCATATTAGCCATATTTTAAAAACAAAGCCCAGAGTAGGTCATCTGCAAGAGATGATACAATAATGACTATATTAATGATGTATAGAAATATTTATGGTAGGCACTTTATTTTAGATGAAGTACCATTGGATAATTTATTTGCTTATAGCAAGCATTTGTTAAATTTCTATTACCTTTGGTAGCAGGCATTGAGAATACAAAACTCAGTCCTTCTCAATTAATTCATAGCATAATATATATTTTAATAGTAAAGTAACTAACTAAATACATCTATTTATTTCTATTTACCTGAGGAGCACTGATAGAAAACCCTGACATTTCAATGTAACCCTAATCCAGAAAGGCAATCATTACAATTCTCATAATACAGATGAAAATCCTGCCTTGGAGAGGTTGTGAGAAACTGCTCATGGCTGCCACACTAGGTCAGCACCAGAGCTGGATGCCAGCGCTGTCCAGCCTGGCACCGGGGCCCTTGCTCTTTCCATGCATCCACAGAGCAGGATTTACTTTGATCACAGCCACACATGATACTCTTTCAGCCACCTGTGACAGCCCAACAGGTTTGTTTTTGAAGGTTCAACCTAGTGATTCCATAGGGAAGTACACTCTCAACTTACAGCAAAGAACTGGAGGAAAGAGATCACCCCAGTGTGAAATGGGATGCACAGAACTTGTTTGCTTGGTTTCTTCCAGCTCAACTGTGTGTGTGGCCACGCTTGTTATGGTGTTTTAAGTGCCTTCATTGGTCTATGATAACTTTTTTTTCTTTCTCTCTCTTTCAGGTATGGAAAAATTGTATCTACAAAGGCAATTCTTGACAAAAACACAAATCAGTGCAAAGGTATGTGTGAGGGCATCTGTACCTTTAGCTCTGGCCTGTGCTGTTCAGTTGCTAGCTCCTCCCAGGTGGAGGTCCAAGCACCGGACACACAGTGATTACAAAGTGCAGTACCTGGCAAACCTCTATGATAATGCCAAGGCTTTCATGACTTGTATTTCTAGTAACATTGCTCATTAATTTTTTTCATTAACAAACAAAATGAAAATCACAAGTTAGAACAAGTACCAAATTGCTTCAACATAAAACTAAATTACCTCTTAACAACTTTGGGTTGTCCAGTTTGAATGAAATTATCAGTGATGCAAATTGATTTCCTATATAAAAATGAGGAACTCTGGGAAAAAAACTTACCCATGCAAAACACATTGTAATTTATCTGTTCTTTAAGCTTTAGCCACAAAGGTTGACTTGGAATGAATTTACTGATGGGCCCACTGTGTATAAGCTTTAGCTGTAAATACCTCACGGGATCTCAAAGTTGGTATCTTGTGAAGGCTTTTTTTTTTAGAGGAGCAGAAATATTTCTGAAGTATTTCACTATGTCTGTGGCTCATGTTTCTTCATGTCTTGGAATCCAATACTCTTTTAAGGGCTGCATTATATTATTTGTGAAATCTATATGGTGTCTCTTACATGACTCAGTCCTTACTGGAAAATTGGAATGCTTCTTGTAGCACGTTATTTGTCGTCCTTGTAATCCACTCTTTTCTACAATACTGACAATAAGAAGTAGGGTGAGCCAGGATCGTTCTAAACACTGCCTCTATTTCATATAGAAATAGAATGTGCACAATTTTTAGGAATAAACACTTATACACTGCCAATCTACCCAAGCCTACTTGGGTAGTGGTAGTCAGATTTAATTCAGCCATTTAAAAAGACACTTCATGTTTCTTATAAACTTATAAATATGCCAAGTATTCAGGTACTACAAGAAAGAAATAAGACATGGTTCCTGTCATCTGAAGGTTCAATTTCTTGTTGAAAAGAATCAAGAAAACCAAGAAACTAACACTAATAAAATGATGAGGATCAGTATGTGAGCCCAATATATGTGAGAGTGTAACAGAGGCATCTATGAGAGAGGTGTCTGCAAAATACTGTGGGTAGAGACTATGGAGACCCCTTTTGGGGGAGTTACATTTATAAAGCCAAAGCACAGTGATAGGCTTGAGAAAGGTTGATGTTTAGGAGAAAGAATTTCAGAATGTGATTGATCAGACCCACACATCTGGAAAAGGAAAGTGTACAGGTAAGGATATTGGTAGAAGAAATGGAAGGGGTCAAGATTTTGGAAGCTTTAAAAAAAGTTATCCTAAATATTTGGAACTTAATTCTGTATGAACAGAATTATGGGGTTCTGTATGAACCCCTTAATAGTTTTTTAGCAGATATGCTAGGATCCTATGGTGTTTCAGAACAGGTATTTTGGGAAAAGTAAGTGAAATCAGATTAGTCTGATTAATCTGTAATCAGATTACAAAAGAGAGAAACTGGAGCAGAAAAAGAGCAATACAGATCTGAAATCTATATATCAAGAGGAAAATGAGGAAAGTCACCCAAACACTGTTAGGGAAATAGAAAGGGGGGTTACTGTGTTTGCAAAGGTACAATGGAATATTCTCTATCAAGGGGAAATACAAAGGTGACAGAAAAGGATGCATAAAATGAAGCCTGCATGTTGAGCTTTCATGATTGGGAAAGATGGCTCTGCCATTACTGAGGTTACTAGTAACTGATAAGACAAGGCATTGAAACAGCCATCCAAATATGTATTGAAGTAGCCAAGAATTGAAGCAAGAGTAATATTGGAAAAAGTGGCTGATCCAGAAGGTGTTTGTGCAAAAATCAGAGGAATGATACCAGAGTTCTACAGACAATAAAGAAAATGAAGATTCATTGGTTATAAAAGTTTATGAGATGAAATTCTAGGTTGGAGATTTTAGGTAGGAAGGAAACCACATGGAGTAAAGAGCAAGGAGGATGCCCACTCACAGCTCCAGTGGGAGAAGGGATGTTAGAGAGAAAACAAACAAAAAACTACTTGAGAGATCCACAAGGAAATTGTGTCCTCCAGGTGTTAGGCAAAAGATCAAAAACATGCAAATTAAAGCAATTTGCAGTGATAGTTCATATCCTCTCATGGAGCAAACATTATGATGTGCAGGCCATCTGATGCTAGTTTCTTTGAAACTGGTTCACCCATTCTTCTTTATAGCATGCTAAATTGGTAGAGCCTTTTAAAATGTCAGCGTGGAGAGAACAATAAAGGACATACTATTTATACTGTTGACACTAGTAATTCCATTGAGGATGTTGTCCCAAGTACTTTATTCAAACATATTGTTTTAAGTGTATATGTATGCACACTCTTAGCCCTTTTTTATTCTCTGTATTGTGGCAAATATAAGAAATGTCCCAAGTCTAGCTGATAGAATGCATGCAACTCTCATATAGCCATTGCAGTGACAGTCAAGAGGATTAAACTGTGTCTACTATGAAAGTGGTTATTGTAGGTTAAATAAATATAGAAGAATATAAAATAGCCAGTACAATAAATATGGAGTTATGTAAGTATTTGAGAGTCATATTTGTGTATCATGTCTGTGTTGGAGCCAGACTCTTTGCTTAGAGCACCACCTTGCCATCTAGTAGCTGTGTGACTTACGCTAAATCATTCAACTTCATTGGGTGCCTCAGTTTCTCCATCTATATAATGATAACAATATATGTGAGTAATACTGATGTAGATGAATTATAATATAGATGAATAACATTGATGAGTAAATGAGTTCTACATGGATGATGCTCAACAATACCTCATGTTGTCTGTAGCATAAAATACTGGCTATAGTAAGCCAAATGATTATGTTTGTGTTGAGACGACAGGAATATGGATGATAGATTATTATGAACTTTATATTTCTCCAAAACTGTTATTGTCTTTTCAAGGAAAAAAATAGCAAAAACAGTTCTCAGAAAAACTGAGCTGCTTTCAACTGTATTTATATTTTGGTTGTTCTTTCTGTGAAACCTGAGTTTGTCACATGTTATTTACTTATTTATTTGTCAGTGTAGAATTTATCACCAATGTAAAGTAGTATCAGGTGAAAAGAACAATGACTTAGGGGAGAATGTTACCTTTGCTTCTTTAATTAATAGGCAGTAGTTGAGTTTGCCTTGACCTTTGCTTTCTGCAGGAAAGAATAAAAGGGCATGTGAGGTGCCTTTTTCAAACAGAATCGCTGAGAGCGTCGAGCCTGTAATTAGAGAACACAAATTGGATTTGGTCTTTTCCTAGACACTTGCTTCTGAATCGTTTGCAACTTTGCCTCCAGACCGAAACTAAGCAATCAAAACTAAATATTATGAAGACAGGCTTTATTAATTTTGTTTCTAAAGAAGTGGCATGAATTCAGTTTTTCATAAACTGCTGAACATGTGGCATATTATATGCAAGTTAGTGTTTAGTGAAGTATGAAAAAGTACATGGGCCAGTCTCCTTGGGGATGAAAAGAGAAAGCACAAAATTAACCTCCTGTCGGACTCTCACTCTATCTCAGCATCTAAAATAAAGGCTCTTGTTGTGTCCCATATCCTACCCACACCTATTTATAGTCCAGCACATTAAATATTTTATAGGGTTCTATTACTGTTATTATTCTATGTTAGTTTTGAGAAATCTTTGTAACAAATGGAAAAGTGTATGTTTTGGGAGTTATACAGCTGCAAATTTTTCCTCAAAAGTGTTTTATAGTTATAGAGAGGGTATGGCCAAAAAAAGTTTACAGTTATGAATACATGAAACAGAATTTTTCTTATATTATTATTATATATTAATTATTGTATTACTTTCCATGTGAGAAACTATTAACCTACTATTGCCCCACCCTGTATCTACTCAGTATTGGCTTGTGATCGCTGTCGATATACAGAACAGGCAAAAGTGAAACTATCCACAAACATTAGATATAATAGCTAGCCTTGCTTTTCTAACATGTATTTATATTTGACTGCATGTAATACTATAACCTACAGCTCTAACTCTTTTGCAGAAATTATTTTATTGGGAAAACATGTAAACTAATTTTTATAAAGTTTGATATAGTTTAAATAAAATGCTAGAGGTATATTGCTTTCACCCATTATCTGAATATTACTTTTAATGAACCCATGGCTTATAACTCAACAGAAATCCCTATTGCCTTTAAGTCCTTAGTTTAAAAATCAGACTTGTATTAATATACATAATGCGTGCTCTACTTACCGCACTAGGTTCAGTCAGGCATTTCTCCCAAGATGCACCTGCTCCGGAAGTCCTCAGTAGACTTTTCCTATCCCACCTAAACTCATCACAAGACTACTGCCTTTGAGGGCCATCTGAGCGCAAAGATCTGGTGCTTACTCCCCCCTCAAGCTGCTGTGATTAGTTTGTGTCCTTTATTTAGATTATAAATGACTCAGGATTCTGGTGGGGGATATAGGCAAAGTATGGAGGAAACAGAATGGTTCAGAGTGGTTATTCAAATTCCAAAAGGTTTTTTTTCTTCCCTGGGGTCATTTGATGTCTCATCAATGAAATGAACAAACCAGACCGGTATATGTCTTACAGGCCTATAGAATCACTAAGGGTACCAAAGACAGACACATACTCATGTTTCCCAGAGTCCCTTAATGCAAACGTTTATAGCTGAGAATATTTATTTAGCAATGTAGAATTATACTTTATATTGGTTTAAAGTTAGCCATTTTCACTTATCCATGATTTTTTGAAGGATTTTATTTTTTCATTTTTAGAGAAAGGGGAAGGGAAGGAGAAAGAGAGGGAGAGAAACATTAATGTGTGGTTGCCTCTTGCCCACAACCAGGCATGCGCCCTGACTGGGAATAGAACCAGCGACTCTTTTGGTTCGCAGGCTGGCACTCAATCCACTGAGCCACACCAGCTAGGGCACTTACCCATGACTTTATAAATATATTGGAAATTATATACAGTAATATACAGGGTCTGGCACAAATAATGCCCCTTTTTATTATAAAATCTTTTATTACAAAATCATAAGCATTTAGTTCTGTGACATAACAATACACTCAAGCACTTGATATGACATTTTAGGTGAAATATTCAAATTAAAAGAATAAATTATTACACTCATATTATTATCCTTAACCATACTCAAGCAGGCATTACTTCTGCTGAACACTGTATATTTAAATGATATGTGAAATATTATAACGTGAAAAATATAATATGGGTATGTTCAGTTTTAAAAAATTTATATAGAATTGCAATAGCATAATAAATATCCTTTCAAATCCATACAGGATTTCAAAAAGAAAGATTTAAAAAAAAAACACTTCAAGGACTTTCTTCAAGTATTTTTCCAATTAAAATCTATACCAAGAAAGTGTCCAAATAATAATCTCTCTTGGACAAATTAGAAAATATCTCTAAATATATTTTTTAGCTGACAAATAAAGTTATTTATACCTATGATTCAAAAAAAATTTTCAAAATTACATGCGACCATGTTTGTACCCTATAATGTTTGGCATGTATATCAGGCACATTTTTCTGTGGCTGTGAACTTGGATTTCTTCTCATAGGAACCATATTTTCTAGAGCTGCTACACATATAATTTAATACAGTCTGAGTACATATAAATGTTTAAGGAATGTGTATTTCATAAATTGGCATGTGTTTATTGAGACTGGCTTTGATAATATCAAAAAGTATAAGTATTTAAAGAATGTTTCTTTCACACATTTTGGTGTTGACTGTGTGATAGCCCTAAGGATTTTCTGAAGGCCTATAAACCTGATGTCTTAGAGGAAAAGCTCATTCCGTCACAGTAGCAGGTGGTGGAATTCACAGTAATTGAATTGGATAGGTTCTGAAAACCAAATGCTTCTTTGTTCACCCTTTGTTATACTGTTTACTCTGTTGCTTCATAAGTTCAAAGGCAAAAAGAAAACAATAAACCTAAAAGGTTTTGCTTCCTTAGCATTTGAAACCATAGTAAAAGCATGTTTTGTTTAAGGTGTGGTGAACTGTCATTTGATTTAAAGGCTGCCATTGTTCTTACTGACTTATTGGTTATTTACTTTGCTATTAAAATAGCTAGTTTTTCTTTAATTTAGTCAATAAATTAGAACTTCAGAGTATGAAAGAGAACAACTCATGCACATAGCTAAAAAAACAACATACAAAAAAACCCCAAATCCCAAAACGATAAAGAACGACATTGAATTTGAATGATGAATATATTGTTTGTGATGGTTCTGCAAGTGGCTGTAAGTGGAGTCAAATGTCTCTTTTGCTAGAAAATATTGGTGGTATAAAATCTCTATATCATATGATATTTTTTAAAAACTGGTGTGGTTTTCTCCCTGCTATGGAATAAGAGAAAACAGCAAGGATTGCCTTTAATTTGTACAATATCAGTTAAGAAACAGGCAGTGCATTTAAATTGCTTGGCATCCAGATAGACCTAGTGGTCATTCTGCTCACATTAGCCCCGAACTGGAGAAATCTGTACTCACAAAGCATCTTTGGACTCCTCTAAAGCAACTTTAAAGCTACAATTTGTCTTTTAAATTTCTTTTTATTTTTTTTGTTTAAGTATATTTGGTATACGTATTATATTAGTTTCAGATATATCGTATAACGATTCTACATTTACATACCTTGTAATGTGATCACCTCACTATCACTTATAACTAGGAAAACATTATAATATCATTTTCATAATCTAGTCACAAAAGGGCAAGTATTGTGTGATTCTATTTATATGAGGTACCTAATAGAGTAGTCAAATTCATACAGACAAATGACAGAACGGTGTTTGCCAGGGCTGGGGGTTTGGGGGATGGGAAGCTGGTGTTTAATGGATACAAAGTTTCCATTTGGGAAGATGAAGACCTTCTGGAGATGGGTGGTGATGATGGTTGCATAACTGTGTGAATATATTAAATGCCATTGAGCTATACACTCAATTGTTAGAATGATACATTTTATGTTGTTTTATCACAAGAAAAAGCGAACCAACAAATTCATCCAAAAATAAGCGTAATAATAAAAATAAATAAAGATGCGATTGTTCTCCTGAAGAAATAAGAAAAAGCTCAAGCTGCAGATGTCCCAGCTGTTGAGGTTCCCAGGGCGTGTCCACTCTGGAAAAGCAGGAGCTGAAGCAGCAGATTTTAGGGAAGTAACTGTTAACGAACACACTAGGCTCTGGGTTTGATGGCGATGTGAAAAATAAACACAGTTGATAGCCTACTAAATGAAATCAAGTAGCAAAATCCCGAGAGAAATATACTATAAGGCACCTTGGAATTTATATCTTTAGGGCACTTTTGTTACAATAGATGATTAAAGTGAAAATTGTAGTATTTTTTATTGAAGGAATGATTGAAAGAAGCAGACTCTTTTTTTTTCTGAAAAAGAGAACTGTGTGAGGCAGAGTTTAAAGCTTCATTTAAAACAAACTATTAAACCACTGTACTTACAAAGTTTCTCAAGGGTTCTCAGGCTATTTTTTAGTTCAAGGGGTTAAAGTTCAGAAAAACTCTCATTTCATATGATATAAAGAAATTATAGCCCTGGCTGGTGTGGCTCAGTGATTGAGTGCCAGCCTCTGGATCAAAGGGTCACTGGTTTGATTCCCAGTCAGGGCACATGCCTGGGTTGCAGGCCAGGTCCCCAGTTGCAGGTGCACAAGAGGCAACCACACATTGACGTGTTTCTCCCTCTCTTCCTCCCTCCCTTCCCCTCTTGAAAAAAATAAATAAAATCTTTAAAAAAAGAAATCATGGGCTCATACTTTTCATAGAGAAACAGGTGATAAAATTGAGAATGATTTGATTAGAGGAAAATTTTAAATTTTTATTTTTAAATATCATAGTGTAATGTGTACAACATGATGATTTGGAATACATACACGTGGTAAATGCTTCCTTCAGTCAGGCTAATTAACTTGTCATCTCCTCACACAGGTACCATTTTTGTGTGTGTAATAAGAGAGCCTAAAATCTACTCTCTTAGAAAGTTCCCAGCATTCAGTGCTGTATTATGAACTGATTATTGTGCTACGTATTAGATTTCTAAACATATTCATCCTACATAGGTAACAACAACATTGTACCCTTAAATCAACAACTCATTCTACTGTTTTTTTTTTTGCCTGTGGCAATCACCTGTGTACTCTCTGCTCCTATATTTAAAAAGTTTTATAGTGCATATGTACGTGATATCATGCAATCTTTCTTTTTCTTTCTGCGTCTGACTTAGTTGACTTTGCACAATGCCCTCTAGATTCATCTGTGCTCTTACAGATGGCAGGATCTCATTTTTTCAGGCTGAATAATATTCTAGTATGTGTGTGTGTGTGTGTATCAGAGTTGCTTTATCCATGTATCCCTCAAGGGACACTTGCATACGGGCTATTGGGAATAGTGCTGCAATGAACACGGGAGTGCAGGTATACTCTTTGATTTCATTTCCCTTGGAGATACACCTGGAAGATGTATTCCTGATTTTACAGTGGTTTTATTTTCAGTTTTTGCATAATGGCTGTATCAAATTACATCCTTATCAATGGTGTAGAGGGGGGTTTTCCTTATCTCTACATTCCTGCCAGCATGCTCTCTGTCCATCCATCTCTCTCTCTCTGTCTCTCTCTCCAATAGCCATCCTAACAGGTGTGAGGTGTGAGGTGATATCTCATTATGGTCATGATTTGGATTTCTCTGATGATTAGTGACACTGAGTATCGTTTTATGTATCTGTCAGCCATTCACATGTCTTCTTTGAAAGGTGTCTACTTAGGTCCTTTGCACATTTCTTAATGGGGTTGTTTGGGGATTTTTGCTATTGAGTTGTATGAGTTTCTTATATATTTGAAATATTAATGCTTTATCAGATATACTGTTTGCTGATATTTTCTCCTGACTAAAGAAAAACTTAGCAAGCCAAAGATTTCTACAAAGCAAGTAGAATTTTTGTCAATCTCTTACAAGTTTTAAACGCTGTTTAGAATCAAATGAGTAACCCCAAATGAAACACATATGTGCATATATAATTTCATTATATATGTTAATATATTTATTTATATACTTATTATACGTACATGATTACATGAGACAGGGGCAAATTTTTTGGGTTAATTATATCACATATGTGTTTTCAAAGCCATTTGATGAAAATGTACCATAAAGGTATGTTTCTGTTTTATAAAAAGTAAGTTTTGTTTTTAAAAAAACGGTTGAAATGAAATTCCCATCGGTCTTTGCAGCTAGGCATCTGCTGTGTCACATAAACCAAGTAAGTCATTCTACCTTAGGTGGTGGTCAGGGTCTTCAGCGTTTTCTTCTTTTGTAAGCAAATTGTAAGACAGTAGTGAGTTGACACTGCATATATAGCTACCAAATAAAATCACAAGTGTGTATGTTTGAACTCTGTGGGAAAGTTAATATTGCAACTTTGCCTTGTATTTTCACCTAAGATGTCCTATTAAGATGAATTGTCCTTATAACCACATACATCTTATTATGTTGTCCAGTTTAGCTTATCTTTCCTCTCTCTTGGTCCTGCAAAATTTACTGGTGAAGAGCCATTCTGTAACTCTGCTTCTTGTTAGACTTAAAAAAATATGTATGCCGTGTTAATTTCCAGGTAAGACAGTTCCATTTTATTAGTGAATTTCTGGAGACAATAAAAAGTCAGCATGATACATGAGCTGATGAAAACATCAGACGTGATGGCAAGCCAGAGGATAGTTTATGTGTTTTGGGAGAAAGAATTATGACATCTCTAACAACCCAGGCTTTTGTAGCACCAGGGGCTGTCAGGCTTCTCCCAAAATTTTTATCTTGTGTTTTCTATCTGAATTCCCTTAAGCAAAAGTAAAGTCTTCAACTTACCAGTTGGTAGGCACTGACCTACCAACCAGTCAACCAAAGAACCAAATATTAAATTAAGAAAATAACAAAAAGGAAGTGAATCCCAACACAGGAGTCAGAAATGGGGTCTTTGGTTTGTTGGCCTAGGACAGAAGACCACCCTACCAGAATGAGCTTGGGAATGAGGAGATGATGAACTGTAGAGTCCTCAGAGATATGGTAAGCAGCAGTGATACACACACACACACACACACACACACACACACACACACACGCTATGTGGCTCAGCCTTTGCCAGATAGTTGTTCAGCACACTAAGATCTAGAAGTCCCTTAGAACATTCCTGTAGTTCATCAAAAGGGCAAATTTGTCTGGTAAAGGAATGTTGTTCGACTGCAGCGCTGCTCAGAAATATTTAAATGTGAGTGCTTTTTGGAGTAGCCTAAACCGCTCTTATTTTCTCAAAGCCAGCTCACTATTTGTGTACCTGCATAGCCCTTAAAAGAACACATATCTTCCACTTTCAATAGCCTACACCATTGTTCACTGGGCATCGAGTAACTTCAAAAGTTATTATTATCCCAATTTTACTAATGAGGAAGCAAGCCTGGAGATGCTGAGTAACTTCTTGAACGCTGATGTAGGTAGCACCCGAATGTCTGCCAAAGCCTATCCTTCCCTCTCTGCTCTTCCTCACTCAAAATAATCCCCATATGAAAAGCCAGCAGTAAATGACCCTGAATGATATTCATGACAAGGAGACACATGCACAGTGTTTTGAGTTTATGTAAAGGCAGGCAGTTTGAAAGAAGCAGGCAGTAGTTTTTACCCACCTACTTCCATGCCACTACAGACATCGTCAATCAGGCATTCTAATCCTGTTTGGTCATTTAATAGAAGCACGAAAGAGCATGCAGATTGTTCCTTGAAAGCGTACATGCCTTTTGAAACTGCGTTGTTCATTTTGTTTTATTTAATTTGTAAATGTATTTTAAGAAGGGTTTTCTGTTAATTTCAATTTCACACTTAAGTCGCATGGACGAATGTCTATCCTTCTACATGTTTTAGCTTGTAAGTGCTCATCAGTTGAGTGTATAATGTGTGGGAAAGTATCTCAGAATTATGAGCATAGCAGGCAGACCAAGGGCAGTTGACAGTTACTCTGACTCTGAGGATGCAGAATGAAGCCTGTGCTTCCTTATAGGGCCTATGTGGTAGAGTTCCACGGCAAATGCTCTCTTTTATCTTATTTAAGCTCTCTTTAGCTTGCCTCCCTCATTTGCTCATGGGAATAAGGTTAAGACCCCTGAAGAGGTCACTCTATCCCAATTACTTACCCAGGCTCCCTGCTTTTCTTTAAATAGCTTGCACTTGGTTGTGCAAAATGTTTTGGGGTCATTATCTCCTTGATGGATGAACTGGGGCATAAACAACTGTTTTCTATTTGGATTCTAAAAGTATGATAAAGTTTAATCAGAAAGGACTTTTAAGTGTTTTGAATTTATCTGTGAACCAGTTCTCGTGGAAAACACCCAAATGCCCTTTAAGGTCATGGTTTTTTTCCCCCTTTTAAGTGTTTTCTTTCCTCAAACAGTTCTTCCCTGGTCCTCATAATTTCTGACTGCCTCAAGTTGTCTTCAAATCTCTAACTCCAACCCAAAGGCTGCCTCGTCTCTCATTTTCTTGTGTTTCTCTCTCTCTCTCTTTTTTTAAATTGTTGTTCAAGTACAGTTTTCTGCTTTTTACTCCCATCCCAGCCCACCCCCTAAGCCCTCCCCACCTCCCTCCAGTTTCCACTCCTCCTTGTTTTGTGTTTTAAGGAAACCTTGAGTATTTGTGCCTAGTTTTCTCGACAGTTCTGTTTAATAGACATATGTTTTATTACCTCAATCTCCCTCTAGAGTCCCCTGCCCAAGTTTGAGTCTGAATTTTTTATAATGTTTGGACTGGATTGTAACTCCATTTTTTTCCCCTGGTTTGTGAGAGATATGGGTCTCAGACCTGATGCTTTACCTCCAGATTCCGATCTTAATACTAGATCCTACTTATTGGCACTATTGAGAAAATTAATTTACTTCTCCAGAGTCATCGCTTGCACTTAGCCTGTTTTTGTTGATGGGATTTTTATAGGAAATACCACAAAGCAAGGCATCTATTTCATTTTTGTAACTCAAATGATCTCATTCTGGAGTGGGGCATGGGTGTGTTTTGTCAGGTTTCTTGTTCATAGGCAACTGTGAAGTCCCTGTGCACTGGGAACTATTACATCCTGTCTCGTGGCATCTATATTCCTCCAGAGTTAACAGTGAACCTTGACATTGCCAGAATTCCTTGAATGTTTTGAACAAATAATGGCGGGGGGGGAGTAAAGGCTTTTCATTTGGTTTTAATTGGACAGTTAAGTACTACCTGAAGCTCAGTGCTGCAACTGGTTTCATTCAGGCTCTAAACAGTTTGTAGGTGGCTGTGCAGAATTCCCAGTCATCATTAGCCAACTGCACACATGTGGAAACACAGAGGCTATGACCTTCACATCCACTTCAGAAATACAAACTTGGTCTCTAAGTTTAGAGAGGAAATTCTTTTCTCTCTCCCTAGCCAGGAACTGGGAGTGATGTTTTGCCCAGGTCGCACAGACATCCAAGCTGTCCTGGACAGCAGGGGGAAAAATGACCTCCTGGGTAATATGTGCGTCATTAAAACTTGACCGTGTCCTTGGTCCAGGGAGTCATAGCTCACTTAAAGTGTGCAGGAGGCCCTGGAATGTTTTTTTCTCTTCCTTTTTTTTTTTAAATTTTAATTGTCGTTCCAAGTGTTCTGCCTTAAAACGTTTTTAAAGGCACAAAACATGAGCCCAAACAATTAAGAGATTATTGATAATTGATTAAATTATTGATGCTTTATCTGTGAGAAGTCAACCAAACATTGAATTTGGAGGAACAGTGCAGATGTTTCTTATCTGTCAGCTCTGTTTAAAAGCAAAGTTGGTTTTTTATGACTACATATTGAGAGTCACTGAACTTCCTAACCCTGTGAGCAAGTTAACTTAATCATATCATTTTTTCTATAGAAACAGTATTTTAGATGTATAAAATCTAGACTGATGAATGTAATTTTTTCATCAAATCACTGAAGTCCCCAATATAACACAAACGTGCACATATTAGAAGGGACCACTCTGGTTAAAGCACTGGAGTATTTTACAACCATTTAAAGGGATAATTGTTAAGACTTTGAGAGAGCATGAAAAACTAGCTACAGTACGGAAAGAAAAATAAAAAAAAATATTTATAATCTGCTAATTACCAGGTCAAAACCTAATGTATGAGAATTACTGAAGATACTTTTGTTCGATCGGTAGGTACCATTACTTGCTGACATTTATGTCTTCTTCTCTGGACTACAAATTCTTTGCATGAGAAACCATATTGTCCTCTATCTGCAAAACCAAGATCTAGCATATAATAAAAGCTAGTCAATATATTTCTCAAGTAATCTGCATAATCCATTAAAAGAAAAATATCTAGTAAAACAACAAAAATGAGTGATGTGAAAATAATTTAAGAGTATTGAAATTCAACAAGGAGAAATATAGTTCATTTATCCAATAATAAGAATGTTTAAGGATGAATATCTTCATTAAAATTCAATTACGTGTATAAATTTTTAGGTCTCTGTCATTTGGAATGAGATGTCAAATATGGTAGACTTCTAATTACTTATTATGGAATATAAGGCAAAGCTTTCATGATCTGGCCTGTGCTTTCTCTAACACCAAGCTGACTCTACTCTTGTATAAAGTGAGCCCTGCACCACTCTGAAACTGAAGGAGAATTCACACTGAAGTCCATGGGAGGAGCACCAGAGAAGTTGTGCCATGAGCAGCCTATGTGCCTGTATTGATGGCCCTGGTCAGTTCTCATCTCTTTCTATCACTATTTCCACATCATGTACACATGCAGTTTGGTGTGTGTTCCCTTTGCCTGAAACATCATCTGTCCCCCATTTAGTAATAAATTCTATTATGTAGTAAGCACTTACCATGAACAGAAATTATGCCAACAGATTTACATAGGTTATGGCAGTATCTTCCCAATTGTTATACTTATTATCTTCATTTTTACAGGTATAGGAGACAAGGAACTTGTCCATATCTCCACAACTATGCAGTAACAGATATGGGATATAAATTCAGGTTGGCTTTCTTCTAAAGCCTGGTTGTTCAATCTCATCCATCACCTGTGCTGTCTCTGTACTCTTCCTTTCAAAACTCAATGGATTATTAGCACCAGCCTTCAAAGCTTTATCTTTCCCTCTATTCCTGCTCAAGCTGACTTAGATATCCCTTTTCTATATCTCTTAATAAAACTCTGTTCTCTCCAGAGTATAGCCAGCTCTTAACAATCTGGATATAATCAGTGATTTTTCTCTTTCATGTTCCTCTTAAACCATGGCCTTATTGAGAGCAAGAATTATACACTTCTTCAGATTGAAAGAAAAACCTCGACTGTATCTTGTTCATTTCTTGTTCACTTGTACTTGCACATGCTTGACACATGAAGTATTTATCCAATGGATGTCTGGACAAATAACATAATGAATGATTTAACCACATCCTAGGCTCTCAGCACCTGGATGTAGCACCAAGAAATCATGTGTGTGATTTGGGTTGTGATTAGAAACCAGAATAAAATTGTAACCATTTATCACTCAGCTGGAGTAAGCACACAGTCTTGTTAAAAACATTTGGAGTTAGGTTTTTTTTTTTTTTTACAGATTCTTTGCTTTTTTTAAAAAACAGTGCTTTAATCGTGTCCCTTAATTGCTTAAAACCTGTTTGTGACTTGTTATTCTATTCCTTATCAAGTCTGATCCTTCAGTGTGGCGTTAAAAAGCCACTGTCAACTCACAGTATTTTTTTTTATTCTGTTTCAACATGTACCTTTAGCACTAAACAGTCAGTTACTTCACTCTCCTAATATACCACCCTTGGGTCTTTACTTAACCCATTCCCACCTCCCAGAGACTATTCTCTATAGACTTCTTCCATTATAAACCAGATTTAAACTACTGGGTAACTTCAAATTCTACTTAGCCAGTGCGAGTTTCTCTATCTACATGAGCTCTTGTAGCTATGTAGATATAAAGTCTCTTTTCTATGAATTCTTATGGCCTCTGTCAGATAATTTACCACCTAGTGATGTTGTTCGCTATTTCCAGCAATGGTTTAGTTGTACTAGCATGGTTTTCCCTGCAAAACTATTAACAGACACCATGCATTTCTCTTGTTTAAAACCACAAAGTATTGAAGTCTTACTATGTGCTAGGGGACTATGCTGCCTATATTACAAACATCTTATCAGGAATACATTTGAGTTTTCCTTAGGTTAATGACAAATGAGAAAGTCTTTCAGTAGAGAATTGATTAAAGTCAACAGTTGGTTTCTAAAAATGTTTGACTCTCAAACTTAACAGTGATTCTAATAATTCATTGTTGCATTTGAACAGATGACAGCATACAACTAGTTGTGTGCTTGGGTGTTTTGTGTGACTTACATATTTAGCACATAGCATATGTGGAGAACAGTTTTTACTCTGGTCTGATAGTCGGAGCCTCTGTGAGTCTCTCTGTTTGGCCTATGAACTGCTCCATGTTAAAAGTCCTCAACCCTATATCTAGCCCAAGGCTTTGCCAATGTCTGCTGTTAGTTATAAACAGAAATCTGGAAAAAGAGTTTCAATTGTAGGCTTAAAAAATGGAAGCCATGTCCATCATATCTAAAGAATAACACCCTTTTTGCCTTTATTTAGAGGATATTGCATAATCATTTCCATTTATAAGAATAATAACAAAGTGGGATTTTCATGTCATGACTTAAAAGTTGAAGGTTCCACTGTGTCTTAGGAAGGAACGAAAACACATGCGTCAGAAGACTAACTGAAAACAGAAATTTCATATCTTTTCATGTTCTGAGTCACTTTGGTGACATTTTGCTCCTGAATTTGAAATTGCTTGAGGAGTAAAAACTGGAGAGTAGAAAGTAAGCTTTTCCAATAACATTTGCTTTAAATTTACATACAATGAAAGGTCTACTATTGTGGTACAAATATATATATAATGTTCCTAATATATATATATTCCCTTTTCTTATAATTCTTAACTGTTAATTCAAGGAAAGAAAGAAATGGGAATGTCTACTCCAAGGAAAGGTTATCTTCCCCATCTCTCAACAGATAGTCATTAGAATAATTTAGCAAGTAGCGACTTGTTCTGTCATTTGTATGTTATGCTGGTTAGTAAATAAGTACATCACATGTTTCTGTTTTGGATATGAGCATTGGAAAAGGTTAAAAAAGTAATTTGTTCTTTAGCTGCAGCGTGTGATGAGTGTAATGAGCAAACTTTGATTCTCTTGGCATTATCTCTTAAATGAAATTATCTAGAAACTATAAATACTGCATGAATCCTTCTTAAATTTAATGATTAAAATCTATGAGAATGTCCATGAGTATCCCATCATAAGTAACTTACATAGTCTTAAAATTTTAAGATTTGATATCAAGATATTAACGTAATTCTACTTATTTATATTTTCTACTTGATATGTGGCCCAGCCTGTTTTATTGTTTCCTTTTTCAGCAAGAAACTGACCTAAAGACCTGAGAATTAGCACCGAGGGCCTTACAGGGAAATAAAAACTAGAACTAACAAAGCAAAACACAAAGCAGTGGCGCGGGGAGCTCTAGTCCTGCCTGTTCCTTGTAAATCAATCTTGGACAAAGGCTGTCTAATATTTCAAATTCTGTGGCATGTGAATAATACTTTGTGCAACGGGCTTCCACCTTTGGCATTTGCAATGCATATGTATGGGCTGAGGAGTGTTCCGACAATCCATCTTTTCTTTATAATCTTTGCAGCCATTCCAAAAGTCCTTAGCTGGAGGATATATTTGGAAAGTGCTGCTTTTCTGCTCTCCACACGTTCAGGTAACCATTCCCCAGCTGCTAAGGTTCCACTTGAGAGGGAACTCGCTATTACCGTTTGTGCTGGGTGTCATAAATGGGCCCTATTATTTTCAGCCAGATTCCTCAGCAGCATTTTCCAAAGGAGCAGCTCGAGACTTGATTATACGTGTCTCTCTCTCCTTTCTCGAACACATCCTTTCACATTTGACATTTACACTGGTTGCGGATTTTTATGTAACTCGTTAGAGAGCAGTCTGAACCTTAAAAAGGTGTTAGTCTTCCTAGAACCCCCAGGCAAAGGAAAGTCTTTTATTAGACTTACATGTTTTGAGTTGAAAGCCGTACTTGTCTGATTGGAAAGCGTTTTGGGGGAACAGATTTTGTTATTTTTCTAAGCGAGGCTGCAGGAATTGAGCCGGAGATATCACTGACCAAGAGGATTTTTTTTTTTCCTCAAAGAGCTGAGAACCAAAGGAAATGACTCCAGTGTTTAAAATCCTTTTATTTCCTCTGTGGACGATATCTGTGTGGCTGAGACGAATCATTCCAGTTGGCCCCCACCCAGACTTTATGGGAACTGAGATTAGGAAGCTGTATGGTCAAAATAGCCGTCGTACAAATTGCTTCCAGCCTAAAAACCTCAAAGTTCTTGACAAAGCCATGATTTCTTACACATGGCTTTTTTTTTTAATCATGGGTGACTGACCTATCATTCATTAATTACCCTGCAGATTTCCTCAGTTCTCTTAGTAACTCCTACATACATATTTTTTTTCCATTTCTCCCAGTGAGGGGAGGAGGCGGAGTGTTTGAGAGAAGCGTGCAGCAGGGAGCCTGTAAAACTCTTTGTGAGACACCGCGTTTCACCCACTTCCGTCACCTTCCATTTGAAATAAAATATTGCTGGGCCCCAGTGAAGCTTATAAAAATGTGCTTTCTTCCTTTCCTAATTTCGTTCTATACGATCGTGCTCAGGGGAGAGAGAGTGGTGCTCGTTGCTTTCTAAAGCTCTCTGTGCCCTGGGCTTGCCTCCCCAGACCTCTGCGTCTTACTCACTTTTTGTGTTTCTTGTGTCCAGCCTAGTGACTGGCATGTTTAGAGGCCTCACACGTACTTCAACAATGCAGTAGGCCAAAATGGGTAGCTTATAACAGTCACAGATACTTCAAATAGGTAAGAGAGGGATTTATAACATACTTTTAAGTGCCAGAATTATCCCCTGAATTAAAAACTCTGCTGAGAAGGTAGCAACAGACACAATTCCCTGTTCTGAAAAAATATTTAATTTTTTTCCCTATGTCTTATGTACTTCATGGAAGGTTATGCAGCGGAAGGCTCTCTTGCCATGGTGGACTTTTTTTTCTATACCAATAATGCTACTCAGACTCCCATGGAGGTAATTGCTCCTCTATCTCAACATTGTTTTTCCTCCGAAGTCTTCATAGTTGATGGGGATTATTAGTAGTTGTCTTATTTAACACATACAACACATTAAAATGAACATTCAGGCTGACATTTAATAGTGAGTGGGATTTACACACACTCCTTGCTCAGTCTAATTTGTTGGGTCGGACATTTGTCAAATGTGTCTTTTTGGCCGATACTGTGCTTCGCACTGAGGATAAGAACTAGGGAAGAAATATTGCCTCTACCCAAGTACTCAGAGAGTGAGAGGGGCACATACTATATGTGTACAACTAAAAATAATAGCACAATAGCTAATAGTAACATCTGATGACCAATGAGCAATTAATATATGTCAGATCATCGAATGACTCCCTATGACTTAACTCATTTAAATCTCCCAGTGGCTCTTTGAGGTAGATGTCAAGGTTATTAGCATTTCACTGATGAGGACACCCACACTCTGTTTTCAAGATCATTCAGCCTCCAGACCTCAAGCCTGAGTCCAGGCAGTTCCCAGTTATAAGCTCTTAACAGCTATGCAGTAGTGCTATAAATAAAGTGCTCTTCATCAACAGTGAAGAACTGGTTAAATTTTCTCTGCATTTGGATAAAGCACAGAGGAAATGTTTAGGGAGGAGGTGATATTTGAACTTGATTCTAAAGCACGAATGGAAGTTTATCTAGCCGAGGTGGCAGAGAAAGATGGACCCGAAGAGCAAGGAACGTGGCTGTGGCAGAAAGCTGCAGAAGCCCGTGGCATTTTTCTGATGGCTTTAAAGTCGGGTGCTTGTGTGTATGGGAACAGCAAGTGATGTAACCTGATGTGCAAGCTCCATTCTCATTGTGAAGTTTGTTGTGTAAAAGTCAGAGCAAAGAGCATATCACAAAGGCAGTGGGAACCAAGGAGAGATGGATAGGCAGAGGAAAATAACGTGGTTAGAGCTATGTTTGGGAAAGTCAGTTCTAGCAAAGGAATTGGAAATGACAGAGGAGGAGGTAAGCTAGATGCAGGAGACAGGCTGGGAGAGTGCATGCTTTCCCTTGCATTCCTCTGTTAGTGACAGGGGAAGAAAGGAGAGCAAAGGAAGGCAGGTAATGCCGAGCCAATAAGGTGACTCCACCAGTAGAAATTCAGCACTTACCTATCCTCAGTGTTTATCAAATTCAGAGCAGATGTATGTACCAGGCACAAGTTAATATAAAGGATGGTTCTTCAAAAAAAATTTTTTTGCTGTTTCTCAGCACTGAAAGTGCCTATTTCTTTTTTATTTCAAAGATTCATGCTGTATTTCTTCACAGCATTCCATTATGACTCACTTGTGTTTAATTCTATGAGTGAGGTTAACAAATCTTATATTGTAGACATCTGAATTTGGAAGGAATCATAGTGTATTCCCTATTAATGTCAAAGTTCTTGTCAAAATGAATATTAACTCTTCCATCTGCTTGTAACATGCTTTCCACAGAAAGACCCCGGGTCACTGCTGACTCTGTGCAGGCCTGTGCTCAAATGCCATCTCTTCAAGAGTCCCCTCCATGACAGTATTACCTAAGACAGCACCCTGTCACTTCCTCACTCTTCCCCCGCTTTACTACTTTTTTCATAACGCAGACATTCTATTTCATTCCATTCCGTTCCATCCTTCTTTCAAAGCTTTTACTAAAGCTTTTGAACTGTGTTAAGTAATGTATATTTTGTTCTACCTTCCCAACTAGCATAAAGTTCCTGATGGTACAAATGTTTGCTGTAGTATCCTCAGAATCTAAAATAATCTAGGTCACAGGTAGGTGTTGTGATCCTAGGATTTTCTGGTACTTCCTAGTTATGTCTTATTGTTTCTGTGACTTGATACTTTATTATTAACTAAAAAAACAGTCAAGTTTTTAGTTGGTCTTCCCTATTTTGCAAGTCAGCAAAACTTAACTCTGGATCTCTGCTTGTTTAGTCCCATGGTGGTCTTCTGCAAGGACTTAGGCAGGTGGTGAGTGCTGGGAATACAGTGATGATCCGGAAGGCCAGAGCGCCGGCCGCAGCAGGCTTGCATTTCTAAAAGCAATCTCACTCTTAATGGTTTTAAGCTTCCTTTTCGAATTAAAATGCCAGAAAATTGAGCTCATTATGTATAAATCTGTGCTTAGAAATTTGTTTGCTACTTTTTAACGGAATCAACAAAACAGAAAGTACTGCATGGCCCCTGTTCTCAGTTCTTTATGTGAATTAACTCATCTATCCTCTCTGTAATATCGGAGCTTTTATTATCTCTGTTTTTCAGAGGAGGAAACTGAGGCAAGGAGAGATGTACAATCAACAAGTGTCAGAACCAGAATTTGAATCCCGATAGGGGAGGTCTGGAACTTTTTAACAGCTCAGACGTATGAGGTTGATGCAACCAGTCTTGTGTATTTAACCAAATTTAACTATTGTCGATCTCATTAAAAGTTTATGGTCATGATTTATTTAATCTGGTTTGGGCATGCAGTCAATTTGAAATGTTCTTTATCTCCGTTTCAGCATGGCTCAGTCTAATCCATTGTACAAGACTCAGCTTGCTTTATAGCATTTTATAATGAGAGTCCAGTCAGGAAAACAAAAACGCCTCTAGGTGGCTTATAAACAGGGGTTGTTTCCATAGAGATGGAAGGGCTCAGGAGCTAAACACAGCCTAGAGGGGCAACCCAGAGGTTAGGACCGCAGGGTCTGCTAACACATCTAGGTCTGGAGGGGCAGCAGGAGGAGGTGGAATTATAGGAACTGCTGGCACTGTAGATCTAGACAAAGGTGGAAGATGGGGTTTCCATAATCCAGAAGTTGGGGCCATTCAGTGAAAGCAAGAACTACAGAAAGGGTATCCAGTAGGAGCGTGCACTAGGAGGAAACTCTGTAGGGAAAAGAAATACATTGTCTTTTCTTCTTCACTTTTTTATATTCTTCTGCCATGACCTTCCATTGGCTAAGCCTACTGACATCCATTTGGCAAAGAATCTGGGAAATGTAGTCTCCAAGGATGGTTCCACAGGCCAACAGATTATTGACCAGCACACATGAGCAGGTCCTGTGTTTTCAGAACTTCCACAGCCCTTCCTTAGTACCTCTCTTCTTCTACGACACTGTAGATGTTAGAACAGTGCTGGGTACACAGTCCCTGCTCACTGACCTCATTCTGTTCCTCAGTGTTGTATGTAGTCCATATGGTCCATCCACTGATATTCAGGAGAGCCCTGTGAAGTAAGTGAAATTATTATCCACTTTCCAGATGGGGAAATGACAGCACAGTAATTCCTCTAACACATTCAGTAAGCGGTGGAGCCTGGATTCAAATCCAGCCTGTCCAGCCCCGGGTCCATTCCCCTAACCACCACACTCCTCTGCTTCTCAAGATCTCAGCCTTTCTAATTGTTTGAGCATCTGGTGCAGGGCCCTGCATGTAGCAGCTGCCCTTAAACACTCCTTTGGAAAAAAAAAGTTTTTTTCTGATTTTAATATTATGCAATCACTTAGTATTTTTAAACTAATATAACCACTTGGATTTGTTTGTCTTTCAAACCGTTTTCTTTCTTTTTTATGTTTTGTCTTACCTCCCATCTTCTGACTTCTATTTGAATGCATGTTCAACTCCATAGCTGAATATTATGTTGTTTGGAAGGCAACATTCTTAGGGTCAAATATGTGTATATGTCTTCGTAGATGTATCCAATATTTACCAAGGGAACTGTCGTCGACTCTACATTCTCAGAGATAAAAATCAGTTTGATTTCTGGAAAGTTAACTTCAGTGAGGCAAATTTTCTTGTAGTTGCTACTTTCTATTACCAGTCTACCATGGATGGCTTATCACACTTAAGAAGTTTTGCTTCTTTGATCGCCTGGAGTGCCCACAACTAGCCTGTAAGCATTCTGATCAGATTTTCCAATGTATTTCTTTGGTTGCATTTTGTGTTACCTATTCTTTTTCAACTATTATCATGTCCAATTTCAATAAGAGGAAACTCAGGATCATGCGCCATGCCCAGTTAGTGGCAGACAGGGGATTTGAACTTGTATCTGTCTGGCTGCAAAACTTATAAAGGTTGCAGTGAAACTCCGTACCTTACAGCACAAAGGTGATGCTCCTTTAAAATACACATGCTGTACACTGACTTTATGAAACATTTTAGCCTGGAAATATGAGAGGCTCTCTTTAAATTCTTAAGAATGACCTCCCGTGACCACAAAGAGCAGAGGAAAGAGCCCGAAGAATAAGTTTATTTTAGTGAGCAAAGCATGAATAAATATTTTTAAAATGTAGTTGCAAAGTACACTTAATTAAGAAATTCATATTCCCCTCTTGCATTTTGGCTTTTCCCCCACTTTGGGTTTCTGTATAGCACTATACTGAGGGGACTGCAACTTTAAAAAGTACTTTTTTAAAAGCTTGTGAGCTCATTTTTATTCCGGCCCTGGCCTCAAGAACTGAGTTTGACTAGGATCTGTTATCAAAATAAAATCCAGAGAGGCAATTCCTAAACTTGGACCTTTTGTCCAGGCTCACTTCCTGTTGACCGAGTGACAGCCCTTTCATCTGGCCTCTGGTCAAGCAGTTTGCACAGAATAAGGAGCAGCTGATTAAAGGAGCATGATATGCAACCAAAATGCCAATTCTCTTTCCGTTTTGGGTTTGCGCGAGTCCAAAGGTCAAAAGGAAGACAGAGCAGCCCAGTGTATTGGTTAGTAATTCCACTCCCACTATGGCTCTGTGATACAACCTACTCTGATCCTTGTCTCATCATGGAGTTCTTCAATCTTCAATCTTTGTCCCCTAAACACTGGCTTGTGTGAACATGCTATTAGCCGGCAGGGTCCAATTTCAGTATCAGCGGTTACATTTGGTTTCAAGCTCCTCACAGTTGTCTGTGCTGGGTATGAATCTGCAACTGCTGCCAATTTTCTTGGAGGGCATTTTAGTATCATTATCCCAGTGCTTACGCTATTATCTCTGAAGTGTTGTTTTCCACCTATTTTCTGCCTCTAAAAAGACAGGGTGAAACGCTTAGCTATTTTATCAATGAAATTTGAGTGTGCAGTGTAGCTAACTCTTGACTTGTGATTTTCTTTCTTTCTCTCCCTGGCTGAGGAAGTGCTCACTATTGACAGCAAGGAGGCACCTTAAGGATCACCTGGTCTCTTGCTACTGAGTTGTGTTGCTCAGAGGAGCAGCAGGGGCACCACCAGGGAGTTTATTAAAAATACTCCATCTGAGGCCGTCCCAAACTTGGTCAGAATCTGCATTTCAGCAGAACCCCAGCATTTCATGTGCAAGTCCAAGTGTGAAAAGCAGTGAGCTGGCCCAGGTTTGCAGCGACAAATGCAGTTCTGAGAGGAGCTTTCCAGATTTTTTTTGAATACTTAATAATAATAGGGATGTCACTTGGCAAAACTTGAGTAGCTGAACTCTGCTTCCTTATAATTCCCACACTTAGAACTTTAATCTTCTCTTTAGCAAACAACATAGGTCTAATGTGGCTTATTTAATATTTGAAGGCAGCTATCATGTTCCCAAACCCATTCCATCCATCCCTCCCTGCCTCTCTCCCTTTCCCTGTCTTGCTCTTTCTGTCTCTCATCCCCTCTTTTGTACTCTCCCATCTCTCCTCCCTTTATCTCCTTTCATGCTCAGTATTTTTTCTGCCATCCTTTACCTTGCCTGGTTTCCAATTTTTTTTTTAACAACAGTGATTACTCTTTTACTAATGAACTCTAGTTGTCAAGTTGGTCTCAGCATGGGATGTCTAAAATGGTATAGAATGTTTCATTAGATGTTTTAATGGGCATATTTTATCATATGTGTTTGTAGAGAAGTACAGGGGATTTTTTTAGAATGATAGAATGAAAACAGAGCTGCAGCTGCTGATGGAGGGATTTAAAGGCATCTTCCTGGAAGCCACCTGGTCCCCATGCACAGGAGGATCCAGTGAGTGACATCATTATTTTACATGGTCATCAGTAGGTTGAGCAGAAAAAAAGGTGGGAAGTATCTGCTTAAATGAGAACTATTCTAGGTAATATTAAAGCAGCAGTATGAAAACGTATTATCATTCAATACTTTTCACTTCATTAGCCACACTCCTAACTTGAATGAAAACCAAATTTGGGGGTAGGCAAATACTTATGAAAATTAAAAGCACTAAAAATTCATGAAGATGCAATTGATAACATTCCTTGAAGTTCAGGGGCAGTCCAAATGATCAATATCTTACATAGCTTAGGCACCTAAATAATGTTATTGCAGTTGGTAAAAAACTGTCTAATATCATTTAAACAATTAAAGTCCTAATTAATGCAGGATTTAGAACTCTTTTCAAATCAAGTGTAGTGCACTGACATGGGTAAATAAGTAGCAGATTTGGGAAGAGTTGGCCTAAACTCAGATATTTGCAGTGAATCTGGGTCTGAAATTGGGTCCAGCTCAGTCAACACCACCCAGGTAACTGAGGAATAAGCCCATGTGAGGAGTATCATAATTTCTAGGTAGAATCTGCTCCTAATTTTCATGTTCTACATAAATCAGCTGTCCAGAAGTCCTAAGATTGTGCGGTGTTTGCTCTTGGTTCTTACTTGACATAATATCACTCAAAGAAGTAGCAATGGGTGACATTTCTGTGATTTGATATAGAGATACCACCTGATTGACAACTAGAACTTCCACATAGAAATACCAAGTGTGATCTTTCTGTTAAATTTTAGTGTCTTCCTTTTTTTCCTTAAATGCTTCAGCACCGATAATTGTCTTTGCAATCATCATTGCAAAGAAGGACAAATGGATCAGAAGTAATTTAAAAGATACTAAACATTTCTGAAACTTTCAAAAATGTAAATAACTTTAACAAATGACTTAATCTTGAGTGGCACAGATTGTACACTGTATTCTAAAAATTTATACAAACCATGGTAGCACACGGTAATTGAGTATCTATGATACATAAGAGGTTGATCACTTACTTATACTACCCCCAGACCTGAAGGATGTTATCAATTGCATTTTCATAATCTTGTTATACTTCTAATTTTTATAAGCATTTTATGCCTACTCTATCATTTGTTTCCCAATTCTAGTATCTTTTGGTTTAGAGATACAGACCACACTTACAATAGGATACTATACTGAAAATGTCTGAAAACTTTGAAAAATTCCTCTCTAAAAAGAGTTCTGGTGGTAGAATAGTCATTTGCTCTTATGTTGTCTGAAAAAATAAAAAATAGATTGTGGCATTGATTTGCTACTTATAATTTTAAGACTGACAATGAGAGCAAAAAAAAAAACAAAACCCGAGGTTACAGGACTGTATTGATTGATCTAAGGCAATTCCTTAGGCCGGCATACATGTGCTTTGAGATAGATGATTCTGAAGCCACAGCAGAACTGCAGCCTCTCTCCTACATAGAATATGATCTTTCAAATAATGGCTGTAATGGCCAGAAGTAACACAAGTGGAAGTTACGACTCTATGGGCAAGATGCCAAATTTGTAGGGAGAAAAAAGAAAACAGATGACCATCACTTTGCATACATCTGTTCTTTTATTAATTCACAACATTTTGTGGTTTTCTTGAAAATGTAAGGAGTCATGAAGAGCATCTCATAATTCTTAGCTGCCTTATTTAGTATAAATCCAATAAAGAACTTTCTGCTATAAAGAGAGAATATACAGAGAATGCATACATCCCTTAGACATTTTGAATTTAAGACACAGCATGTAATGATTCACTTTCAAATTGTTCATATAGGCCTTTCAACTAGGGAACATTAGTAAAACATCATAATTACTACATGTGTGGGTGCTTCAGTGAGGTCTAAGGATTAATTCCCTAATTGCATTTTATCAAAGAATAGAAATTAAAAGTTCTTTTTTTCTATTTTGTGGTTTAGAAGTTCAACTCACAGATAACGTCATTGTGAAATTATGAAATTTTTTGAGTACATGGTATCTATGGCTGTGTTTATAAAACTCCATTAGCCTTTTATAAATTCAGATAGGTAATCATTGGAAAAGAAGAAAACATAGGAAATAACTGATATGATACAGGATGGATAAAGAATGGATTCCACTTACTAACACTGAAGGTAGGGTGAATGATATGTTTTATTAAATAACAAGTCTTTTTTTCATCTCAACATGTTTCATTGCTTCAGACATTTCCTTATCCCTTGCTAGCTTTCCTCTGACCTCCACTCTTGTAACATGGTCTTTCATCTCAGAATCATCTTTTTATTAAAAGTCATCCAGATGACCCTGTTTTGTACTAAAATCCAGTGTCTTTACCCTCTTACTCCCAGTTTAAGTTTTTGCATCCTCAAAGAAGTTTCTCAGAACTCCCAAGTTTAAGTTTGTTCTCAGAAACAAATAAAAACTATCTTTTATAAAATGTGTAATAAATGTTCTCATAGAAATGAATCAACACAGAAATCATTCTGACAACAGCTAGCACAGCACATTGGAAACTTCCCAGAAGAATCAAATAGCATAGACCAAATTGAGAACTGAAAACTTTTCACCCCCAATATTTGGATCCTTTAAACTACTAGCCCCAAAAGAACATTTGCAATGATAAAATTGGATATAAACTAAAAAAAAGACAATTTGTAAAATTTGCGTAGAAAATAACACACATAAAATAATTTCAGTCAAGTTAAAATTAAAATATTTTGATGCTATGTATAGAAAATTAATATGGGAAATAGCTTGGCTAAATGCAGTTGCTATTGGAAAATACTTTATGACAAATTTTTAATGGTCTGATCTAAATGATTTTATCCATAAACTTGAAATAAAAACATCTTATTGCTCAAAAATTGGAGTCTAAATGGTGAGATCAGAATACTCTTTATCCTCAAGACCTTAATAGGTTATTCTTTCTAGAATGCTTATTTGTTTGTTTTTTTTCAGAACTCCAAGTTTAAATTGGAGAATTTAGCAAAATGAAAATGTAGCCATGCCATCTTCCTGAGGGATGGAGGCTGAGTATTTTGTGTCCAGTACCCAGGGAATGGTGGTCTATTCTCCTACTACTCAAAGTATGGCCTACAACACTAAACATCAGTATCACCTGGGGCTAGCCAGGAAGGTATATTCTCAGCCCAAAACCCAGTCTATGGAATCAGAATCTGCATTTGAACAAGATCCCTAGATGACGCACATGCACATTACATTCCGACAAGCACTGCTCTGTTCTCATGCTGCATAGGACAGGCTTCAACCCTGCCCTTTATCTGGGTTGTGTTCGTTTCGGTTTATTTAGACTACAGACTGCATGATGATACCCCCATCTTTCTTCCTGTACAAAGGAATACTTTTTTTGTTCCTCATTTGTTCTCTTTTCCACTTCATTTGTAAGGTGACATGAATAATGTCATTTGAAAGGGAAACCTGGCGATCTGCTTCAAAGCAGAATTTTGTAGCTAGGATATTTATAGATAAGAGATGCCAATATTCTGCATGGCGGCTTCTATGTGTAGTTGCTGAGGCAGCGAGGAAATTGAACTTCTGTGCTGGTGCCGGATGTTGGCCCAGTAGTGAATATGATGCTAACCCTCTATCCCTCCCAGCACTGATCATATTTGGACACAAACTTTAGGAACAAAAATAGATCTTGGACTAGTAAAGTCTAAACTACACTTGGCTAGCTCCTTTGGGGATCATTGTAAGCTGTCTGCAGTCACGTAGCAATTCCCTAGGATTTTCCCTCTTTTCCACTACTTGTACGTTCTTCTGGAAGCCTGGTCAACTAACTATTTCAGTCTTCAGTCTGTTTATGTTGTTCCTTGGAATAACAGAAGTACCATTCTGCATCTTAGGAGGCCTGAATTAGTGCAATACCTGCTAATGGATGTACTTTGACCTCTTTTGGTTTTCATTTTCCTCATCTGCAACAGAGGATTAGACTAAAAGACAATGTACACGAGCTACAAATATGGTTCCCTGGATCTATTATTATTCATGGTGCTTTTCAGGTTGGTATGGCTTAAAACAACGGTTCCCTGGAACACCAAGATTTGATCCAGATGCCATAAGTGCCATTCTGGGGTGGGAGAAGCTGAGTGAATGGGGGTCCAGACTCCCTGCTTCCAGCACTGGGGCCCCTATTGTATGTACTACGGTTCTTCATAAAATTTTCACTGAGAAAAATCATAAGCTCTTATGAAATAAGTAAAGACCTGATTCTCTAAGAAACTAAAATATCTAGTCAATAGCGCGAAACACGTCAGAATCACTCTAAACTGGAAACAATAAAGCACATGTGTGTGTATGGCCTTCTAGTCTTCACTCTGTGTAGCTACAAAAATCCATGAAGCATGACTCCAAAATGTAGTTGGCGTGAATTAAGCCCCTGGATAACCTAAACAAATTTACTTGCTGATTTTTGAGGTTTCCAGTGAGAGTTTATTTTAAAAATCACTACCTCAGAGGCCTCTGATGATTAATCTTCTCTCAGGTGTTTTTTTCTTACCTTGCATTTTGAAATGGTTCTGTTTCGTGGCAATTCATTATGAAGTCATTGCAGGCCAGAAACATTCAGACCCATATGGTTGGATTCAATATCCTCATGTCAGTTCCATTTTAATGCTGTTACCTTTCACTACTATTATCTATTAAATACTGTTTGTGGAGTTTATACTTCTGCTCAGTTCTTGCTATGGAGATTAACAAAATCTGTTTCTAATCTATTTGCTCTGCCAAGCATTTAATACCCTAGGATAAAAAGCCGAGCAAGTATTTACCATGTTTCTTGATCAACATTATGCATTATTCCTTAAGTTACTCCTAAATGTGTTGTATTTTCATGTTCACTTTATTTTTTTAAAATAAAAGTGCCATGTAATCTTCAAGTATTTTAATGGAATAACAAGACATACTATTTTGTTTTGTTTTGTTTTATTTTATTTTATTTGTTTCTCCCCGACCCCAACCATCCCTTTCATTTTATTGACAGAAATGGAAATGCAAGAGCCATTGAACATCACAGCTCAAATTCAGAGGCCAAACTGATGTCATTGGGAGTTCATGAGTTTAGTTCCCTATTTATTCTCCTGTGTTACATTCCATGTTCACATAATATCACCTGCCACCTGTAGAGACGACAAATGTTTTCGAAAGACGGAGTTTTCTCTCTTCTCAGCAGTCTGGGGACAAAGGTCACATTCCAGCAACACGCTGAGCAAGGCTTTACCACCAAGCACATTCTCTTTGGAAACTCAGTCAGTTATCCTTGAATGAGAAATCTGGAGTTTCTGCCATCAGAAAGGACAGGCTGACCGGGTACCTGTGCTTCTGAAACAGAGCATCTGAGAGGTGGCCCTCTTCTTACATATGTCTTGATGAATGAAGCAAGGACATAGGTTCCCTCACTCTCCTAACAAATCTTTCATTTTGTAATTAAATAGCAATGTATACTCTGTAATAAGGAAAATGATTAAAATGCTGTCTTTCTTATAGCCATGTCATAGGTGGGAGATAATCCCTATCTGTTTGATGTGAGAAAATTATCTCTAAATCCCATGCACCTTAAGTTGCCTTTAAGAGATTTAAGATGGCCAATTCCAGATGTCTGGGTTTGGTTGGAGTTCGTTTAAGCTCTTGGATCATGAAGATGTTTAGCAGTGGGCATTTAGAAGAGTTTTCTTTCGAATCTTTGAGATGGTGACAAATTAATTATACCTTAAACAAACCTTGATTATCCATCAGCCTTCAACTACAGTTCCAACAGCTTTCAGCTGCACAGCTGACATATTCTTCACTAGTACTGGGTGTCATCGCGCAAACTTGGTAAAGAACTTTACCAACACGTTAATTAGCTGAAAAGCTTTTTCGATGAGAGGGATTATTGATTAAGTGGAAGTATTTGAAGAAATGAAAGCTCAGCACAAACTGAGAAAACAAAAATCCAGTCACCATTATGGTATGTGTTGGCAGCTGCCGTTCTGCAACTGCCAAACTAAATATCAAAGGTGTATTTTGTTCCTATGAATAAAACTGACTGCAAATAATGAAGCGATTTAGCACATAATGTACAAGATCATTTACCTAGTGTTGCTCTATTAAGGATGCTCCATTGTCAGATGGAGGGGTTCATATAATTTAGCTAAATTTCCTTAGGGGTTTTCAAAGCAATTCTGAATTAAAGCAATAAAAAAGATCCTCTCTACTTAACACAGATTGGTGTGTTAGAGATGGTGATAACTACATCATGATAACATACAAGGATTTACCAATGTCACTTAGTGATTTGTTTTCATCGTGACTGTTTGCATGAGACAGTAAACACATCATCTGGTAATCTCTTTGGCTAAATGATAGAGAGCACTTCCATTAAATTTTTCATTATATCCCACCACTCAAATTCTTTGGCTATAGTTAAACAAGAGCTAAGTGCCATCTAGTAAGTTTATTTTTCCCTTTGCATGTGCAGTTCTCCAGATTAACTTTTTTCACTCTCTTGAGATCTTCAGAATATTGGAATTTTCTCACACCTGAAGTCCTCAGAGCTGGAGTTTGGCAAAACCTAGTCTACATCACAGTCTCTTCCACAAACTTTCCCTTGACGCTGGAGTCATAAAGAATTTGTGAGATGCAGGATACTAGGTGTTTATCTAACAAGGCATTTAAGTGTGAGATCAATGGTTGTTGTCATTGCTCTCCTTTTATTCAAATAGCTGTGGAATTGGAACTGATCAAGAGGTATTCAGTTTGGTGATCTGGACTGTATGACTCATCTCATTGGCTGAGTTAACATCTCAGCAATACTTCTATTACAGTTCTTTTCCTTCTTCTAGTGAAGCGATTTACTTCGGGCCAATATGGAGTCTATTGGTTGGATGTGTCGGCAGGATTTGGTCATGTATGTGTGAGAAGAAGCAACAGATAGCTGTCCAAATAGTCATTAAAGTATACTAACCTTATTCATCTTTAATTCTCTTCTCAAGCTCCCAATCTTTACAAAATTAGCTAGATGTATGCAGTGCTGCCACAGAATGGCCTCTGAACTTCTTAAAAGTTGCATTGTGGGTGATCTCAAATTTCTTTCTGATTTGTATTACTTTCCCAGATAGAGAACACTTGAGAAAGACAATGCTAAGGGTCTTGGTAAGCACACATGTGCCACACATTCATAGTGGGAGGCACTCGTCGATGGTAATCTCATTCACTGGAAGCTTAGATGTTTAAGGGAAAGATCTTTTGTGTTGTGTGTTGTGTGTCTGTTTTTTAATAACCAAGTGATGCCAGCATTCATTATGTGCTAGATCAGCATACTTTAGTTTTTTTAAACTGGCAAAAAAAAAACAAATAAAAGAATTGATTCCAGGGTTACTGAATGATTGTTAAGATTCCTCTTCTCGATCTTCCTCATGGTTTGACCATGTGTCGCCTCTGTTCTGTTGCAGTTGTGTGCTCTGTTCTGATAGTTACTGATTTGGAACATATGCTATTGTAACTGTGCCACGATTTCTGTCATATTTCACCAGCATAACCTTGCCAGGGCTTAGGAAAACTCGGAGATGTGTCAGAAGAGCTTACCGACCTCATACGTTAGCCGTGCTCCACGGCAGAGCTGCAGAAATGAGCTGCAAATTCCAAGCGGTATGTTGAGTGTGTGATTTATTTGTTTGCTGGGCAGGTCAATTAATTATTTCACTGTGATGCCACCCTAAGTTGCAAATAGAGAGAGAAAATGAATTGTCACATTCCGTGCCTGCCTCTCTTGCCACTTAGGATGACAAAAGCAGTTTCTCCCCTGAATGCAGGTGATAACCAGAAATATGAGGATTGGGCTGCTTCAGAGGTGTTGGTCAGTGTGTCTCGGAGGTGCAATTTGAAATGACTTTAAAGATACTTTCACAACCTTTAAGTTCTCAAGAGGGTATCTTTCTTTGTCATTTGAGACTTCTCTAACAACAGCAGCAACAAAACAAACTTGTTGGCTTAAATACCAAATATTTATTTCTTATACTTAAGGAGGCTGGGATGCCCAACATCGGTGTGCCTGCAGATTTTGTGTTGGTGAGAACCGTCTTCCCAGCTGATAGGTAGTAGGTAGCTGTCTTCTGGTCATAGTCTTACTTGAGGAAGGGAGCTCCGTTCTCTTCCTCTTCTTTGAAGGACACTGATCCCCATCATGGGGGCTCCAACCTCATGACCTCATCTGCACCTAATTACCAACCAAAAGCCCTCGCTTCTTTACCATGCCGTTGGGGGTTGGTGCTTTCACATATGAATTTTGGATGGGCTCAAACATTTAGTCCATGGTGCTATCATAAGGCAAAAAAAGAAAAATAGTAATTCTTATTTCATACTTGTTAGCTTGCATGCGTTTTTGGGAAACATGAAGAATGATGGTGTTACCAAATTTTCAAATTTAATTCCCCCAAAATATTTGGATTGGTGGTTGTATTAATAATTGAAACATGTGTCTCTAGATCGTTTGCTGAGGGAGAATGGAGAGGAAAGAAAGATAAAAATGACATATGGGGGAGAATGGCTACAAGAGGGTTTCTCTAGCACAGAGATGAAGCTTTTAGATTTTTCATCATTGAATTGCTACTCCTATAACCTTTGGCAATAATTTCTCTTTTTCCCAATTTGAAAATATATTTATATTGGCAAAAGGGAACACTGACATGTTTTCATTAGTGTACCTGGAATTTGAAATGGTTTGTTAGGGCCCTAACTTTGGCCCCACAGTTCCTCTACTAGGTGAAACACTAATTTATTTCACTTGGAAAGATGAAGCACTTTAATAGAAGACCATTCTGGCTTCCAAATCGGCCCCCTTGGCAACATCAATTTGCAATCAGTATATGCCAAGGAATATCCTGAAATCCTAGGAAGTTACCGAAATACCTTAAACTAAATTCCTTGGATGAAAGTCCTTGGAGGAAATTCTTGTGCTATCTTCCCAAGACCTACTCAGGAGCTCTCCTGAAAACAAACTCTGCCCTTGAGAGAATGAATCCGAATCTCTTCCATTTTAGCATGAATTATGGCAGAGTGCTAATACACGAGACTGGCAAGACTTTCAAGTCTTCGTTCGGTCTGTGTATATATGTGTTTGCATCCAAGTATTATAAAATTTGGCAATCACAGGGTAGGTAATCTATGGCACTTTGGAAAATAGACTATATGCATTAGCCTAACTCAATGTGTAGGCTTGGCCCCAAATGTAATGCATGATTCCTATTCTTGGGCAGTTTATTACATATCAGAGAAAAGCACTGGACTTACACTGCGTTTTACTTGATGAACATGAATAAAAATAAATGTGGATGCACAGAAAATCAATCAAATACTGTACCATTTATGTTGCCATCACGTACATAAACACATTTATAAATGGTTTGGCTTCTGTACAATTTATATACCCTGGATTCCCACAAAGACATGAGGTGATTTATAAAAACATATGCTTTAAAGTGGCTATAATAAACCTGAATCAGAAATAGAAAGCCAGAGCATCGACAGGAAGTGGAAGGAAATATATACTGTTATTGGACACTATGCTTCCTGGTAACCCAAACAAAAAGAGACACAAATAAGGAACATTGTTATCCTTAGTATAGCTGAGGAAGTTCTTCAGGAGAAGCCAAAGTTTTTCCTGGCAGAAAATTAAAAAAAAAATGTTCCTAATTTATTTAAGTAAGAGCGGCTTGGAAGCCAGTGAGTTTGAATTTGTCTGGTGCTTAAAACCAGTGCTAAGGGTGGATTTCTGTTTCAAAATGACAAGCTTTGGATTTTTCAGTATTACTTTTATAAATGTCATCCTATTATAAACAGAAGATAATAAGCAGCAAGTGGTTCACTTCGGTCACTTAGTCCCTGTGGTCAGTAGAGGTATGTGCATCTGGGAAAGAGCACAGGGGCCGGTCAGCTGGGGTTTGTATACAGCTGTGCATCCTGTGTTCTGTGACCTCTGTAACCTTCCATGCATTTTTCATGAGAAAATATATCTAAAGTATATAAGATCATCACAGACTGTGGCATGAAATATTGATGCTAAAGATGAAAGAAAAAATTTTTTCTCACTTCTTATGCTTACTTTCCCACTGGTCCCTAATTTTAATTTGCATAATAGAGAGATAAGATGCACCGATGAGTGAATATGATCACAGGAATTTTCATCGGAGTCTGGACTTCTGACTCAGGTGGTTCCATTTGGCAGCCAGTGCCACCCTTACTTGGGATTTGCAGGAAATGAGCTGTGCCGGACATGTGGGTTAGTTCCCCTGAGGAGCTAAGTTACGCTTTTGGAAATAAAACATCCTATTGTTTCATTTACAATGAAAATCTTTTCCAACTTGGACTGCACCATTTCTTGCTTTTGAAAGCTGAATCTACCAAATAAACACAAACTCTTTTAGCAGTTAGAGTTATTAGACTTTATTCTGCTCTAACCCGGTGCTAACTCCAGAGTGCTTTGCAGTCATTGTCATGTTTGTCCCACGCAAGGAGCCGCAGCCTCTATGCACTTGGGATTTTTTGAGTTATACTGTTTCTTCTACCAGCCCTGTGGCCACTTTAGCCCCTTCTAATCTAGTATATCTAACATGCTCCAGATTTGACAATTAGGTAAACAAGCTCACTTTAACTGTGAATAAAACAAAGAATAAGTAGAATCTGGCCTTCTAGGTATCATGGATCTGGCTTTTTATACACTAATTCTGTGTCTTGCCTTCAGTTCCTTGGAGGTCCTCTTACCTTAATAGCTGGGTTTCACTATGTTTTGAAAAGGCAAAGCCTTACTCTGTGTTCTCCAGGAGTCATGAAAGACTGAGAAGACATCAGCAGTGCCCAACACGCACAAACTTTGGAGTCATTAAAATTCTTAAATACTTGACTATTCCATTATATTCAGTAGCAGAGAATCACATCTCTTTTCTGTTTACTTTGGAATTATTCACGAGAGGTAGCTGTTAATTCCTTAACGAGTTTGAGGGAAGGAAGCGTTCATCTTCTCCATAGGTTTGGTCCATATTTAGCAATGCTCATCATTCCAGCATTTTTCTGTGTGTCCCACCTAGGTGCTTCATGGTAATAATAGTCTGTCCCCTTTTCTGTGTTTCATTGATGGTGAAGAGGAAACACGTTCTACAACAACCCCTAACGTGTTTTAAACTGATTACTAAATGTCTTTAAGTTCTCATTTTAACTAAATTAGACTTACATCTTTCTTTGTTCATAGGTGATGCTTCTCAGTACATTATAAATGGGAGATTTTTGTTTCCAATCTGTTCTTTAAGGGGAGAGGGACTTGAGACAGGAGTAAATATTGCCCACGTGACAAACTGGAAGGAGAACGTACCTCTTATACTTTCCTGGAAATATATGACTATCCAATTTCCTCTTCTCTAATTTTGTTCTGTCACATTTATTGAAGCTTCCATTAGGTAGTTAATTTACTTGATTTCATTTGACTCTACTGTGTAAGGCTCTGTACCCTGCATACTTGTTGGTTAATAATCAATAGTCCCCCCTAATCTTTCTCTTGTGTTTGTAACACACTGAGTAGTATCCAGGATGCCCCTACCAGTTCTCCTCCTAATATTTATTATGCCCGTAACCTGTGCTGTGCTCTGGGATTAAGGCCTTACACACATCATTTCAGTGTAACATCATAATAACTCTCCAACTTAGGGAAAGTTATAAACTCCACGCAATAGATGAGAAAACTCTGGCCAGAGAGATTAAGTTATCTGCCTTAGTTATCTAGCAGATCTGTGGCTGGAATTGTACCCAGGCAGGGGGGACTTACCTCTTCCTGCCAGGCCTCTGAGTGACGTCACTGAGACATGGCCATGGGTCTGGGCTGATGCCTGAGGACTTCTATCCACTCCCGTAATGTTTCATTGAGAAAGAATAGAGGGACGTCTTTGGGCTCCTCTCCATTTGACACTGGGATCAATTTCTTCACAATATGTGAGTTTCTCAGAAGTATTCTCCTCTGCCAAATTCCATTATTAATCTCATGCAAATGCCAGCAACTAATCTTCACTCAACGCCCTGTACTTGCACCTGACTTCAGGGACGTGAGCTGAGAAACAAGGCAGAAAACCAGAGCCCCATAGCCATGCGTGGCTCCCCAGGACATGAGCGTGCCTAACCAAGTTTACTCTCCACGTCACCTGCGGTAGGTGGGCGGGCCCACACTTCACAGTGCTAAACATCAGATGCATATAAAATAGGGCTTGAAGTGCTTTCTCTATATGAAAAAACTCCCAAATATGTATTCCAGGCTGAGCTGTCTCCCCAGAAGCACAGCCTCACGTACCCAACTACCTGTCACTTTTTCTGACAAGTAAGTGGTGTTCTTCGCCCAAAATCAAGAATTAACATTCCCAATTTTTCAGTGGCAAGAGAGGTGACAGTTTTCTCCCTGTTAACTGCTCTGTTCCCTCTAATAAGTGGAGAGCCGATGCTAGGCTGGCTGACAGTTGTAGAGTGGGAATAATTCTTCCTTCCCTTTATTTCACCATCCCCCAGGGGCACTTATGTCAAAGATGGGCTTCTCTCCTGCCTTTTGTAAAAAGATCAGAGAATCTCTTAAGCAATCTGTAAAATAACCGTTCACTATCCATGGCAAAGGTAAAATGTAATAGTCCGTAAGAATTTTCAGGAGCAGTAAAAATATTTTTACATGATTTCAGTTTGAGAGACATGATGAAGCCTTCGTATGTTCACTGTGGGAAGAATCCCTGGCCAGTATCCCCTCTTTGAATTTCCTGAGCATGGGCAGAGGAAAGGCCGGCCACATGTTCAGTGGGAGGGGATGGGGGCAAACAGCTTGAAAACCATGTTTGCCCTTGATCTCTGAGAGACATGCCTGTTACATTATGGATTAGAGGTTAATGTTTCTATCAAAAAATAAACCCACGACCTTCTTCACACACGCATGGGGCCAAAGGTCTATATTTTCTGAACTCAGTTTGAAGTAAAACCAGAAAAGAAAAATATAAAGCAAGAAAAAAATGACCAAAAAACCCACAGTACTTGAATAGTTCAGATTTTTTTGAAAAAATGTTTTGAGAAAAATCACAGATGATATGACAATTTATATTTACCAAATAAATAAAAGGACCCAAATCACTTAGCTAATTTTTTCTGACTTGTTATGAAAAATGTTGCAGTGCATTGCTTGTTACTTTTTAAAGATACAGTATTCATTATTTTATAGACTCTTTTTTATTTTTAGCATAGCAGCAGAACTCTTAAAATAACAAATATACATAATTATTGGGATAACTGGGATGCAATTATTGGAATGAAGGGGTTGGGAACATCAAATAACTGTTTTATTACATGATGTCAAATAGCTATTATCTTATTGATAATTAATAGTTTATTTTGATGATCATTATGAAAAGACTTGATGCTTTTAAAATCAATATTACTTTTTATTTTGCTAAGAAAATTATCAGCCAAGTGGCCATTGCTGCTCTAGCACAATGTGCCAAGAAGGAGGAGAAAGTCAATGAAATACCGTTTCGTATTATAACCTTAATATTCCCACCAGGTTCTAAAAGACAGGAGGTTAAAGGTCATCAACTTAGTATTACTTTTGCCAAACTTAATATTACATAAATATTACATAAATAATGACTGAAATAGTGGAAAGAAAGGAAAAGAGAGAAAGGTAGGAGAAAAATAAAAAGTAGGAGAAAAATAAAATCTAGATCATTTATTAATTCATTTTGGATTTTTGGAATTTTCTTTCAGTAATGATGCAATTTGGTTGGTCCATGCTGTCTTAAGAAATGTTACAAATTTGGTATTTTTAGCAGATAAGCTATCAGGCAACAGACTCCTTTGGATAGCTTTTGTTTCAGAAGGTCTTTTCTTTGGGAACAATTTGATGTAGCAGAAAGGTCACTAAAGCTGATAGTCCCAACACCTAAGTTGGCTGTGACAGTAATTACAAGCCATGACTTACCTCAGTCACACTGTCTAAATGCCAATTGTCTGTTAAAAAAAAAGAGGTTTGGCTAACTTTTTATGACTTTGTACAAATTTACAGTGCTTTTTGAGTTCTAGGCATCCCCCCGAGAAGAATATTGTTAAGATTAGGAGAAATGGGGGAGGAATACTGTGTGTGAGGTGTGTGTATGTGTATGTGAAGTGTGTGTGTGATGTGCGTGTACCCGGTGATAGCCCATAGTGACCTGACAATGGTCAATCATCAGTGGATGACATACATTTTCTATAAAGAGCCGTATAGTCTGTATTTTAGCTTTGTGGTTGGTTCCTCTGGGTGTACTGTGTTCCGATAAAATTTTATTTGTAGAAACATGCAGTGAGTGGGATTTGGCCCATGGTGGTAGTTCTCTGAGCCCTGATCACACAAGCCGGTGAAGGTGTGTTAACAGGTGCGGTGCTCTGGGTGGGCAATTCTGAGGCCATTATGAAAGTGCCTGGCCTTTGACCCTGGTATCTCACTTCCAGTAATCTATCCTAAAGGAGTATTTGGATGAATCTATAAAGATGATATCAACAAGGACATTTATTGTGACGTTTTTTACTATAGCGACAAAGGGATCACAAAGGAAAAGCCCTTCAGTAAGAAATAAATATATGTGCATTATATTCATACAGTGAGATACTACATCTTCAATAAAATGGCACTCTGTGTCTACAAGTACTGATATGGTGTAATATCCACAATACCTCGTTAATTGGATCAGAAAAGAGCTATCAAATATTAAGTATAACATGATTCTCGATTTGATAATGATATCTAGATTATTAGACTAGAAGTAACTTCATTGTTTTAATATTCTGTGATGTTTTTTGCATAGTGTCCTACTTTCATATAAAACAGCAAAGGCATTTCAATTTAACAAAAAATGCGTGATACTAAAGAGATCATTCAATTTTGATGGAGTAGATAAAATGTTAAAATGTGGTACATTTTTGTACATGTTCTAATGATGTCTTACAAAGGGGATTCAAACTCTTGTTGCCCCAAAGAGAAAAGTATTGGGGCTCTGATTTAAAGAGATCCATCATCATTCAAACTCTTCTATAAAGGGTAGACCGCTGCATTTAACATTGTAATTCAGACCCCTTTCATGTTGTCTGAGACAACAACAAAACACCTTCCTATCTCTCTATTGCCTTTTTTCATGTCTGTGCCACAGTGGCCAATGCCAGTCAAGCTGTTCTTTGGTCTTTCTCAAGGAAGGATGTATTTCACAAGTTTGTGATCCAATATTGTAAAATAGGTTATAGATGGAGTTCTGCAGGAATTTAGAGAGAGCTTGGCTGGTGATCCAAGTCCCCAGATCTGTGCCCCGCCCCTCATTTTTCTATTCAAACTGTGAAACTCTGTATATGAGTTCTATTTCAAGTTTGCCCTGTAAAATATCAGCTTTCCTAAGGAAAACTTTGTGCAATGGTTAGCAGCAAATTCTACCAGAATAAACCACACTGACATAAAACAATAGCAACATCTTGAAAAGGCTTTAAATTCAGTGCTTAGTATGTTGCTGGCACTCTTTGGTGAAGTAAATATATATGAATGTATATATACCCCTTCTGGTATATATACATAAATCAGTCTGTTCTTTGTTATCTATGTGTCTTTCCATTTTGTCTGTCCATTTATATTGTTTTTTAGACTCCATATATAAGTGAAATTATATATGTTATTTGTCTTTCTCTTACTGAGTTATTTCACCTAGCATAATAACCTCTAAGTCCATCCATGTTGTTGCAAATGATAAGATTTTATTTTTCATGTGGCCTACTAATGTTCCATTATGTGTATGTGCCACAACTTTTTTGAACCCACTCCACCATTGATGGCATCCAGGTTGGTTCCATAACACGGGTATTGCAAATAATGCTGCAGTGAACATAGGTGCATATATTCTTTCGAATTAGTGTTGTGGGTTTCCTTGGATATATACCCAGAGGTAGAATCGCTTGGTCATAAGGCAGTTCCATTTTTAATTTTTGAGGAAACACCATACTGTTTTCTGTAGCGGCTCTACCAGTCTTCATTCACATCAACAGTGCCTGAGGATTCCCTTTTCTCCACATCCTCACCAACATATGTTGTTATTTAATTTATTGGTGAAATCTCATTTTGGTTATAATTAGCATTTCTCTGATAATTAGGGATGTTGAGCATTTTTTAATGTCTATTGGCCATCTGTATGTCCTCTTTAGAGAAGTGTTTATCAAGTCCTCTGCCCATTTTTTTAATTAGATTTTTTCTTTTGGTATTGAGTTGTGTGAGTCCTTCATAAATTTTGGATATTAACCCTTTATTAGCTATATCTTTAGTGAATATCTTCTATTCAATACGTTGTCTTTTTGTTTTGTTGACTGTTTCCTTTTCTGTGCAAACCCTTTTTAGTTCGATGTACTCCCATTTGTCTAATTTTTCTTCTGTTTTTCTTGCCTGAGGATTTTTTCTGATATGTAATAGAAAAAAAATATTTTTCTAAGAGAAATGTCTAATATTTTACTGCCTATTTTCTTATAGGTATTTTTTGGTTCGAGTCTTACATTTAAGTCTTTAATTGGAGTTTATTCTTGTATATGGCATATGATATAGCTTCTTCTTTTTGCATGTATCTGTCCATTTATTGAAACTGCCTTTACCCCATTGTATGTTCTTGCCTCCTTTGTCATATATTAAATGACCATATAGGCATGAATTTACTTCTATAATCTTTATTCTGTTCCACTTATCTATGTGTGTGTTTTAGTGCCAGTACCATGCTGTTTGATTACTATAGCCTTGTAATATAGTTTGATATCAGGTAATATGATACTTCCAACTTTGTTCTTTTTTCTCAGAAAGTTAGTTTTTCCTAATGGGGTATATTTACAATATCCCCAAATAAAAATATGCAAGATTATAGATGCTTAGAAATATGAAATACTACATGACAAATTTGCTTCTGGCCTTGGATGTCAGATTTTAGTAGTCAGTACATTCCAAGGGCTAATGGATGGAATTTCGGACATCAGAATTAAACATGAAAATCTTTACACAGCATACTGTGGCCATCCAGAGTGGAAGGGGAGTGACTGGGGAGTGAAAAGAATGTTTACTTTTATTAGGGTTGGTGGACAAGTCTGGTCAGAGCACTATGAAGAAAATGTATTTCTGTACACGAGACTGTGTTATCTCGATGTTTCACATTCCTGCCCATTTTGGAAGCTGTTTATTATTCTAAAACCTCAAGAGGTTTGTTGTAGATCTAAATTGCTGCCTTCATTCTTACTGACGAGGTATCCATAGTCAGGGCATGCAGTGAATAAAAAAGAAGAAGAAAAAATGCATATCTTTCAGGAATCTTCCCTGTAGCATGACTCCGAAAATGGCTTGATCTTCCTTTTACCTGATTTTTGCCATCCCCTGGAGTGCGCAGAGGAATCACTTTATTTCTCTTGAAAGTACACTGAGAATAAAGTTAGTTGGTATTAAATGTAACAGTTATCACCTCTAAGCAAAATGTGAATAGCAGTTGTATGATTCTAACAGTTTATCTTTGAATCTTTCCTTTGTCACCATTTTTGTTGCATATTGTCTACAGAAAAGAAAAGAAAAAAATTTATTGCAATTCTCAACACCTCAAAACTGAAGAGTTTTGCTTATTCCTAGGTGGTCAGGGCCCAGAGAGTGACTTGTGTGGCAGCTGGCAGTCACCAACACCATAACAAGCTGGGGAAATGAGTCCTTCAGCCCTGCAGTGGGTATCTAGTGACCCACCACTATAATCATCAAGGTCACAAATATAGAACATTAATAATTTCCATTTGTTGCCAGTGTCTGATTTGCTTTAACATAGATCTTGCAGGTTCAGACTGAGAGCACTATGAAGCAATTTTCTTATAAGACAACAATTAACTGGCTAATTTAATGAAAAGATAACATGTCTCCCAGACATTTGCTTCCTTATAGCCTGGAAGTTCCACTGTGGGGATTTTGATGTTTCAGCTTGTTATCCTGTTATAATCTAGATACAGTGTCTGAGTTTGTGAATTAGTAATGTTAGAACATTTTATAATTATTGTAACCTTTTTTTCCAAGCCTAGCTCACTACGAGCTTTTTGTTTTCAAGTCTAAGGCATAAATAGTATTTTAAGAAAAATAAAAGGGAGTTTAAATGCATCCATCATTAGTCCATTAGCAATCAAATTTATGTTTCTAATTGCCTCATTATCCTTCCTAATATGCAAATGTATTTTACATACATATATTTACAGTTTGTGTATTTTTTATTATCTTTTTTCTTTAACATACATCATGAATATTTTCATGTAGCTACTAATTTTCTTAATAGACACATAAGGTTTCAGGGTGTCTCTGTACTATAAATCACTTAACCATTACCTCATTTTTTGGCCATTAGCTTGTTTTCAGGTTTTGCTGATCAAATCATACCATAAATTATAAAATTCTGAACTAGGGAAATCATGTCAATTCTGTAAACAGTAGCAGTCGATGCTGGTCCCATGAGAATAAAGAGCAGAAACATCATCATCATCATCATCATCACTCAGTGCCTCAACGATACTTATGAATAAAAGTGAGGCACAGTCACATAAATAAGTAGCCACATAATAAATCATGGCCGGTGACAATGTAGATCAAGACAGGCGTGATTATTTCTAACTGTGTAGGAGGGAAAGTATCACAGAGGATACAGATTTTTATGTTCAGCTTTGCAGGGTGAATAAAATTTAGACATGGAAAAAAGATAATTAGGGCACTTTAAGCCAAAAGAAAAGTAGCAGCCAAGAAAAGGGGATGTAAAAGCAATTCATACATATAAGTAACTGTGAGTCATCTGGTAGTGGTTTACGGGGGACGAAGAGGTGATGGAAAATAACTCAGAGTCGTATATCCCAGAAACTGGGCCTGGATGTTCAAGATTTTGGGTCCATCTGTGAGTAAGAAGACAGTTTTGAGCATAAGAGGGGCACGATTAGGTTAGTGCTTCAGGAGAAAGTCATTGGCATGAACACGAAGCGTAGATTCATTAGAGAGATCGACAGGAGACTCACATCCCAGCCTGAAAGATCGTGCACTCATTTGAGAAAAATTTATTAACTTATTCTTTCATTTCTTGGTTCTCTTATTCATATATAATCATCATGAATGAATAATCACCTTGCAGGTTTTTAGACCTGCAGCTATTGGAATAGAGATCAAGATTTATTTAAAACCATCCACGAATTCAACAAATATGAATTGAGAGCCTACTTTTGGCAAGAAGGGCAGATCAGAGTTGAATTAATCTCAGCCCTCAATGTTGAGTTCTCAGTCTGGTCGTGAATAGGGCATAGTCATTCCTGAGTACAGGCCATAGTATTTGCTACATGAGTAAAACACCGAAGTTCCTCACCAAGTGACATTTCACAAAGGACAGCAGATGGACTCCCTAAATGACTCTTCACCCCAACTCTTGAAGAAGCAGTGGGTCAGCTTTATTCTCTTATGTTTTCTCTCCTTTCTATAGACGAGCAAAATCTAAACCTGAAGATCCAAACCAAATGAGACAATACACAAGCCAATGTCCTCTGGCCACTTGGGGACCAAGAGGAATTAGAGTATCTCGAAATAGCTTATGTTTATTTATTGAGTTTTTTGGATATTCCTACTTCTTTGAGAAATCCAGGGCTTCGAGATACCTCCATTTCAGCACTGTTTTTTCTAGTCTAGGGAGGGCTTTGATCCTTCTCTCCACCCCTCCTTTCCATGAGTTGCCCTCCACCTTATTTGCAATCAGGCAAACCCCAGGACAGTAGGCTATGGATACCACTCTGCTTAGAGTTCATATTTACAGATGAGCTACCACTCTTAAAAAATGCTTTGTTTCAAAAGGCCATTTTCAAAACCAATGTAGTAGTAGTAATTAATTCTCAAACACTACTGAAGCTAAACTAAGTGTTTGATAAAATATAAGAAAGATAAAACCGAATCACATTTGAAATATATAATCTGTGAAAACGTGTTTTAATATGATGCCATGCTGAAAGTGATTAGCTGCATTAGAGATTTCAACATTTAGCTTTTATTATTTTGCCCCATTCTGAAGTAGTTGGTCAGCTATCATAAACTTAAATAAAGAAAAGGCTTATAACCAAGTAAACTGCATCAGCTTTTAGAGGATAAAATTGTGTCTCAGAACCATTCTTTAATCAGTGGACTGTTATTTGATGGTTTGAGGCAGGGGATAACAGCATTTTCATGGGTTTGACTAACTTCCCATAGCCCAGGGGGTGCAGGGCGGGTATAAGTAAAACAGCAGCTGCAATAGAAAAGGTATTTGGAGAGGATACTGCCCATTGCTCACCTAGATCCCCTTGGTTCCTTTCCACCTGTCCTCACATGCCCCACCCCCCATATTTGGCATGCTTCTTTCCAGGTGCTAGAATCTGTGATTCTTCTTCCCGGAGTGGCCCTTGGGCTACTAGTGCTGCTTTGCCTGTAGGTGCAAGAGGTGAAAGAGTCTGGGGTTTTAAGAGCCTCCTTCCCCACCAGTGGTTCCTACCCAATGACTCTGCAGCCTGAAAGGGAAGACCCAGCTCCCTGGCCTGAGTTGGGACATCTCTGAGGTGTGACTTACACACCTGAACTGCCCTGAGGGGTTAGGTTAGGGCTAGCCTTCATGCAACTTTCTCTGAAAAGATACCCCCTTTGCTTGGTTTCTTCTTCTCCGCCTGTCTCTGTCACTCCCAAAATGTGTATTCCTGGAAGCATTTCCTTCATAAGTGGCTTTCTTATAAATACTTGTTTTAAAACATAGTTCTAGGGAAGCTGTGGACAGAGGTACAGCATCTCTACCTGTAGCTCACCTTTTAGAGACATATTCTGGGTTAATAAATCTTCTAAGCTGTACAAATAACCTGAGAAGAATAAGTCTAATGAAAAATAACATTCCCGAGAACCAGAAATTACAGACAGATCCGATAGCTAAGATCCACAGGAATAGCAAAACCAGGCTGCCTGGGTGGAAGTTGCTTTTTAAGGTACCCAAGGCACTGTGCTCATTTGTACCAGCCTTGCTCTTTCTATTCCCAAACAGTCCCTATAAGTAAGATGCTGTAGGTAGGAAGACAGCAAGGGAGATGTAGCAGGAGGCGATGCCTGGAACAGGTGATTTCTCTGTGTTTGTTGGGTCCAGAGACTCTGATAAATAGCAGAGGCTGAAAGACGCCGCCTCTACTCTCAACACTCATGAACTGACTGTTAAGACACTGGGATTGTCCAGCTATTATCCTGTAACAGACCTGATTGGGATGTTAACTAAGTATTTAGAGAATAATCGTGAGCCAAGAGAAATCTTCTGACTCCGTAAGTACAAAATCTGGGAATTTTTCTCATTACTTTGAGTAAGCAGGAAAAAAATGTAACCCACAAAAACCATTCTGTGGCAAAAAAAAATTAAAAAGAATAATATCCTGAAGACAAGAGGAAGAGCAGACCTCTGAATGCTATTTATAACAGGAGCCAGAAAAAATTTAGAAGACTGTTTTTCATACTTAATCTGATTTAAGATGACACTGCCTTTTGGTAAACAGGAAAAGAGAGCCACGAAATAGAATAAGCCGAGATGAAGGGGCAAGAGGATGAAATGGAAAGGGGACAGGATGTGAGGCCGAGGCGGCACGCTGGGATGAGATGGGAGCTCAGTGAGATCAAGGAGGCAGGAATGACAATTTCAAAATTAAAATCACATTAGAGTCGACTAGTCCATGTCCGTATTTCCCATAACAGCACGTAGAGGAACAACAGAAAGTGATATCAGATAAAAGAAAGGAATACAGGACAGATTAAGGGGATACAAACTGAGAATTATAAGTGTCTGGAAGGAAATGAGATTACTTAGAACAGAAATAAATATTAAAGACCCAGTTGGAGAACTCCTCCCAAATCTGAGGGGCTTAGAGAAAAGAAAGGGTGACTAGAAATTCAGATTATAGAAATTTGCCATGATCAAGGCAAAACCATTTAAAGGAGAATTAGACACATATCTTGATAATATTTTTGAGTGGCTAAAGCAACTTTTTAAAATTTTATTTTTGGATTACAGTTTGAATTCAGCACTTTTGTATCAATGCACAGTAAAGTAGACAGGCATTCATATATGTTACAAAGTGTTCCCTATGATAATTCAGCACCTACCTGGCACCATAGATAGCTATTACAATGTTGTAAACTATATTCCCTAGGCTTTACCTTATACCCCATACCTATTTTGTAACTACTGATTAGTACTTCTTAAATCAATCATTCTTTTTTTACCCCATAACTCCAGCCCCTTGCCCCTATGGGCTTCATCAGTTTGTTCTCTGTATTTATAAGTCCGTTTCTATTTTGTTTGTTTGTTTGTTTTATTTATTAGGTTACACATGTAAGCGATATTGTATGGTATTTATCTTTACCAATCTGGCTCATTTCACTTAGCATAATTTCCTCTATGTCCATGTATGCTTTCACAAATGGTGAGACCTTATTTTTCATGGCCGAATACTATTCCATCGTGTATAGGCATCACAATTTTTTATCCACTCATCTCTTGATGGTCACCTGGGTTGTTTCCATAGCCTGGCTGTTGTAAACGGTGCTGCAATGAGCAAGGGGGTGCATGTATTCCTTTGAATTAGTGTTTTTACTTTCTTCAGAATATCCTGATAATATTTTTAAGCTGTAAAGTAAAAAACTGACAACTATCCAGGAAGAAAAATGCAGGATTTCTCTAATGGAATCAATGTTACACTTGCCCCCTAGAATTATTTGCATCACAAATTTTCAGAGGATAAGCAAGCAAATTTATAGTAGTTGTCATATAGTAGCTCTTACTATGTCTCTGAGTTAGATACAGAATGAAACAGTATAAATTTTATAAAATGAAATTATCTGCATATGAAATAAAAATAATCGACCATTACAATTACATGCAAAGACTTCAATTTTTTTTGTGTGCTGGGCGTTCCCTCTGGAGTTTCTGAGGCAGTAGATCTGGGATAGTTCCCAAGAATTTGCATTTTTGAGAAGTTTCTAAGTGATGCTGATGTAGCTGGCCCAGGAACCACACACCGAGAGCCACTGATTTATATTAAGTGGAATTTGGGGAGGAAAATAACAGAAATACTCCACTACATTGGAATGATGACATAGTTGTAGGCCCTAAAACATTTCTGAAGATTTTTAATGCTGTAGAAAAATACCAGCATTGTAATAATACACACATAAGTAAGCACATAGTTATTTAACAATATAAAGAGATATAATTTAAGAGGGAGAGATAGATGTCATATAAACAGAATGTCAGGAATTTCAAAATTAGTTAAGATTGATTATGTCAAGGCCATGTCCTAATAGTTAATTTTTATTATTATCCTTACAACTTTCTGTATTTTCTAAGTGAACATGCATTAATTTTATAGTGGGGAAAGTAATTTTCCCCAAGGAACTTGTCTAAATGTTGTCAGCGCGATGAGGGTGCTGCCCCTCCTCTGCACCGTAAAGTCAAATGCCATCTGCAAATTCTTTTGCCATCGCATCACATTTTATGTCACTCGTTAAACGTTGACTAGGCACATTCAGATCTTAAAGGCCCTGAAAAGTCTCCATGCTAAAAAAGTTCACTTAATATTAATGATTCCAGAATTTTCCAAACTTACTTTTCCACCAAACATTTCAGAACCTCCATTAGTCTTCTAAAGAACAGGTGATCTGCACAACTCAACATATCTTAAAAAATGCCTAGTGGGTGCCAGATACTCTGGGACATCCAAAGGTATTCTATTTTGCATGGCCAGAACTCAGCTTGGTATTAATCACAATTTCTTCATTTATTCCAGCCTCCAAAAATTATTTTAATTACTTTTCATAGATGGCTGTGTATCTGTGTGATCATTATTTATATTTCTCCAAGGGTGAGAATTTCACTCAATATGGGTGAAAAATGACGATGAGAGAATCCAAGCATCCTCTTACAGAAAGGTACAGATACTCTATAGATTTTCCTGCTTTTTGAAAGTTGATGTCACTATATTTCCACACAAAAAAAGAAAATGTTGTATGCCAAAAATAAGAGCCAACCTGGAATTTTATAATTAATTATATTCTCTGGCTAAGAATCTTTTTTATACCATTATGGCTACATTCCATTTTATTGCTACCTAACATCATGGGATTTCTCATGGCCACACATGTGAGCTACATAAAAATATGCAAAGATGTTTGGAAATACTTAGTTCACTTAGCAATGGAAATACTATAGACTGTACATGTATATAAAAAGTAAGCTTCCCAGCACATATGCACATATCAACAAAGATGGAAAGTTGAAACAAAAAAACTTGAAGGGATTAACCAGAGAACATATCAGTTACGTATAACCCCAAAACACAGACAATAGTGGTGGTAACCGGAGGGGAGGCAGGGTAGGGGCTGGGTGGCGGTGGGAAAGGGTGGGGAAAGAGGGACATCCAATAGTGTCAACACTAAAAATAAAGTACAAAAGAATCTTACCTTTAAAAACGTCTCTGAAATGAGGAAAAATCATCAGTAAAATTTAAGTTTGATATTTTCATGTGAGGATTATAAAATGCTTTCCCTCAACAGTAGATGTATATATAAAATTATATTTAGAATGTATAGTAAGTGCCCCCAAATAGTTTAGGAACACATAATAGAATTAAAAGATGTGATTTTAAAATATAGGGCTGACTGCAATTAAAGATGGCGTTGTAGTACATGAACTATGTTTTTTAAAATGCCTTAGTAAGTACAAACACTTCCCTCATAATGAAATGATAAAAACCAAATATTTCAATGTGGAATGCTATGTTTTAAAATATCAGAACACTTCAAAAGCATGACTATCTTCCTCTGATAAACATGGAAAATGAAACATAGGCCTATTAGGTTTAAAGTGCAGTTCAAGATCATTCAGTAAATTAGAAGAGAATAGAGTGCAATTAATCATGGCTGTCTCCTCTCTGTGTGCAAATCCTTGTCTTATGAACTTGAAATCAACACAAGCAGTGCTGTGACTTATTTGTGTGACATACCTTTTGTAAATGATAAAGTAATTAAAAATACAGGTTTTAATCAAAACCACTTCAGTTCTTTACTGACAAAAATAAGTAATATTGCCAGGTACTGATTCCAGTGATTTACATATGGGTTAATTCATTTAAATGTTTACAACAACTTTATGAGTTATAAATAGGTAATATGATTGTCTTAATTTTCCAGTGAAGAAAGGGAGATACAGAGATAAATAACCAATATTTGACACCAAACCTTGTGGCATGAGTTCAAGTGCTTAACTAAGCTGTTCTGTGGGTTGTTTCTCAAAACAGTGATGTCTATTTGGGCAAGAAGTTGAAAGCCACATATACATATTCCTATAAAACAGACTGAACCAGAGCATGGGAACAATGGTGTATAATTAACCGACAACAATGAAAATGTTGTGTAAAGTTCCTTTAATTCTTGGACATGATTCAGTTATCATATAAATCTGAATTTTTAGACCTGAAGGTGTTAGAATTTCAGAAATCCAACTTTTGGACTCATTTTGCTTATTTGCCTTAGCTGGGAGTCTTCCAGGCAAGAATGGAAAGTGAGTGTGGTTAGATGAGCTCTATGAATAACTAATACAATCACACCCAAACTAAGGAAGCTAACAGCCCCTAATCAGTGACAGTCAACTGTTTTCACAAAGGCATGTTGCTTCCAAATCTCCTCGTTATTAAAGAGGAGGTGATGACCTGAGTCTTACCTGAAATGTCTCAAGTTTGAAAATACATTGCAATGAATTAAATGAATTTTTAAAAATTTAAAAGCTGTGCACCATTGAGATCACACCTCTGGGCTGGCTGTCCTGTGTGGCCACAGGTCAGTAAGGAAGATGCCGCCATGTTGATGATGGAGTTATGGGTGTAAAGTGATGACTTGCTACCTCTGGGGAGGTTCCCCAATTCACCCTCTCTGCACAAGGGAGCTATTTCTTTTCCCTTTTACCACCTGTCCTACAGGATGTAAGATTGCTTTTGGTACAGAGATCCATATCTATGGTTCGGCCTCTTGAGGCTCCACACTTCTTGTTAATTGCATGCAAGGAAGTGCTACTGCTACTCTCTTTCTCCATAGATTGTTTCTATACACATATCCCAACTCAGCCCTATCCTCCCCTAACCCATGCTCATCCCCTATGAGCACTGACTGCTTTGGAGCTTAACACCAGATCAATTTCTAGGGAAAATCAGCATGTCACAAATATAGTTTCTTTAGGGGAAGTCACTTTTGAGATACTAACTGATGCAGACCCCTGCCTATGGGGTCTGTGTGCTGTAGATGTGATGACCAAATTCACATGGACTGCAGAAGTCCTGTGGAGGAAATGAGATGGCATGACCACTCTCTGAGTGAGAGAGGGCCCCGACCCCTGCCTGGACAGGCTTTTATTGCTTTTCTGGGCACATCACATTGAGGATGGTCCTCATTTACTCTGCACAGGTTCACTTTAGGTGGTTACCTTTTACAGATAACAAAGGAGAGAAAGTTGCTAATTACTACAAGGAAAAAGGATATTTACAAATGCAGAGGAGAAAGTGGTTGAACGGGTTATACTCATCCTTGGGAGGTTTAGCATAGATTTTAGAAAGTTAGTTTAAAGATATGCAGTAAACATTTGCAGCCTTAATTCAGGGGGAGGGACTTTTAGCAAAAAGTAGGCCTTGAAGCAGCCTAGGTACAATGCAGGCCTGATTCCCCACGGGAAAACCAATCTGTGGGTTTGGCTTCCTGCGTGCTGACTCATGCCTGTCAGTTTTCAGATGTGGCTGGACTATACTCTCCCCGCCATGTGAAACAGTTCCCTATAACTAACAACTTATCTAAATAGCTTAATTTCTGTTTGGGGCTTAAAGATGAGAATTAAAGAACTTAAGGGTAGAGGTATGTCTAGGAGAAAAAACTTAGAAGTGGGCGGGTAGTGGGGAGGAAATGTTGGGAACTGCCCTGCCTGGTTTCAGGAGCTGTAACCCTGCCATGACTAAGGCTGAGTGAGCGACCTTCAGACCATAAGCCCTTAAGGACACAAAGCTTATCTTCTTTGGCAGGAGTGCCACTTCTGCTCCTTTTTTCATAACTGGCCCCCAATGCTTGATCAGTTAGCCAATGATGGGTAAGATTCCCCAAGGGGGGACCAACCTAAGACAGGCATGGTCACATGGAGGCCCTGGGGAAGAACTTGGGGGGCTGCGGAGAAAGGGGGTGATGGACCCTCATCCCTCAGCTTTGATGAAGCCTGAGTCCTCATTTTGTCCTCCAGAAGTCTCCAAAAATTCCTTGGCTATCTGCCTCCTCGGCCTGACTTAAGCCTGAAACAATGACAGAGGGCGGTGCAGCCCTGTGCTAGAAAGGGTGGGCTCCCCCAGTGATCAGGCCTAAGAAAGGATAGGTAAAATCCTGTGAAACCTGCTTTGCTAAGAATGCTCTTAGTTAAATGATAAAGGCTCAAGCAGGACATGAGTTTGTTTCCCAAAGTTTGTAGCCTTTGAGCTGATAGACCCTGACTCAGAAGAAGCCCTAATAGTTCTTTGTGTGCTATCTACTGTTTGATCCTTACTGGCTGACAATGATTAATGAGCTGTACCTGTGTTCCTGTGCAAATTAAACCCAGTAAAAGCCTGTCTAGGCAAGGGTCAGCACACTCTCCCCTTAAGAGAGTGGCCAGGCCGTTCTGAGGCACTCTCCCCTTGAGGGAGTAGCCATGCCGTCCCTTTTTCTCCACAGGACTCGGTAGTCTGTGTGAATTTCTCTCATGTCTCCTCCAAAATGCTGTGGGCACAGCAGGCTGGTGCCTGAGTCAAGGAAAAACAAAGAAATCAATTCAAGAGGTTTATAAGGTTGTAAATTTCATGGTGCAGGACGAGCTCTCTTGTGATCCTGGCCTCCAAGGGCACAATCAGATACAGCTCTAAAAACATAGGTTGGTGTAGAGGACTGCCTTTTTCCATTTATAATCTGCCCTTTCATTGCTAAGAGCTTTCCTGCAAAGAAACCTAAAGGTCTGCAAGAATAAATGCTGCCAGTTAATACATCTGGGCCAGGACTATTTCTATTTCTTTGAAACACAGAGAAGAGGAAATATACATATCAATTGATAAAATATCCTCCTAAATCTCTCAAAGATTTCTTGCTTTACCCTTATTATCAATTACCCGAAATGACTGGCGACCATCCTGGATCTGTCTTTTACCCTCTCAGAGGCCATTCATTGATTAATTTATTCAATCAATATTTGGGGGGGGGTGAGGACACAGTATTGAGCTCACACCTATCTGAACCCTCAGCCAGGAAATATCAATATGGAAACTCTTATATTTTTTTATTTTTTATTACTAAAAGAAGAGCCTCTAGCACAATTATACAAGAACAGATGTTTTAATATCCTATTTTCACTCATTCATTCAACTGATATTTATTGAAGGCTTACATTGTACTAGTTTTCTAGACACTGAAGCCCAACAGATGAGTTTTTAAACCCTTTTATATGTCATGTATAAGTATGATAATTGAAGCTCATTTGCTAGAAAATGTTACTGAATTTATAATTGCTATTGTAAAAAACATATATCACACGAAGCCCCGCTGCACAATTACCATTTATGCAACTCATTTATATTGCACTGGGATCATTTGGACTCTCTGAGACTGGGTTGTCTCATGTGCAAAATGGGAGTAATGATACTTATACAGAGTTGTGAGATTTCAATGAGATAAACTGTGAGTAAAAGCTTAATAAAGTGCACAGCATAAAGTATATAGCATTTCATTTCATTGTTTTTGTGTGGTGATAGGTGTAGCTTTCAAACCCTGAGGTTTAAAGCACCCTGCAGAGACTTGTCAGGGAAGGGGTTGAGGACTCTGCATCAGCCCCGGCTTCTTTTTTAGGATAAAAGTCATCCTGCCACATGTTGGGTCAGCTTAGGCAAGTCAGCTCCTGGAAAAGATAAGGGCCATCACTTTGGGTTCAGATACAAGTCGACTCTCTTGTTTCCGAGAGAAGAATATGTTTTAAAGAGCAATCTCAAAGTACCTGATGTTACTGAAACTCTCATCCTAGAAGAGGAAGCTCTGAGCAACAGAACTTTTCTCCAGTGGTGTTTTTTTTTCACCCTCCCCTACTTCAGAGGGAGAGGAGGCAAGCTCTCTCTCACAAGCCTATTTTTTTCTTCCATGTGTTTTTGAAGCCCACAGGGAATTCCAAGAAGCTTCCTGTTCAAAGGCAGAAGGAACTGGTATAAATGAAGAAGAAAGAAATGTATTCTTCCCTCATGAGCAGTTGGTGGAGGGAAACTGAAATTATATCCCAAACACTTACGTACCCTTTATGTGGTATCTGTTAAGTGGCGAAGGGACCTTAGGGGGCACCGCAAGGAGAGCTTCCCAGAGCTTATAGAAAATGAGTTATTAATGTGGTATTTCTGTGTCAGAAAGGGGAAAGATGTGGCTTGTGCCACTGTTTTTGAGTTTTAGTGTGCTTAAAAACATTTCCAAGGTCAAGTTCGAAGAGCAGGACTTGAAAACAGTAATTTTACTACCTTTGCAATTGTCCTCTTTTACTACAGAGTTCTGGCATTTTCTAAACTGCCCTTCTTTGTAAACATTGTTGATCATCGTGTTTTGTTTTGTTTTATTGGTCATCAGCTCACGTATTTTTTTCCTTCTACTGAGCAATATTGTCCCTGGGCACTTTTGTGAAGTCACAATAAACTAAGCAAGCAACCGGCAAGCCCTTGATGCAAATTTATTTATCGATCTAACAACAGCTCTGCTAACCTCACCTTAAATCCTATGACATAAAACTCCAGTTCCTGAAAAACAGCCAAACCATTAACACCAAAAACACCTGACCTTGTTTGCAGTATATATTTGGCATATTTAGAAAAGAGAATCCTGCATTTTATGCTAATAATATCATCTTATTACTATTACTTACTAGTATTATGCTAATAACTACTGTCAAAAGTTAGGGTAACTTTTACATCAGTATCTATCAGGTCTTGCCAAAGTTAAATAGTTTGCCTTGTTTTGTCCAAAAGTATATAAATGGATCAGACCAGTGTTGTAATTTTAGGGTCAATGTTGCAAGTTTACAAGGTTCCATGTTGTGCCTTAAATTTTTCAAAGAGAGTTGGGTGACTTATAATGCCTGGGGTTATACATGTGACTGGATAAAAGCAAAGGTTTTTCATCCATTACGAATTTTCTCATTCATTCATTCATTCATTCATTCATTCACTCACATACTTATTCTCTCAGTGGCTGATATGAACCAGAAAGGGCAGCAAGACCTGGTGACTTGTCCAGTTATGAATAAAACTATCCCATTCTCTGTAATCATGGCCCTTACGGTGTGTTAGGGTAGAATATGATAATCTCACAAGTGAAGTAATCCCAAGCTGTGCCCGGTGGCATGGAGCACATTTACTGCATGTGCTGATAGAAGCTAGTAGAGGAGAGGAAGAACCCAGCTTCTGGACAGTCTGGGAGATGAACGCTCAGAGGGTGTAGCAGGCTCAACAGCCCTGAGGCAACTTGGCCAGACTATAATGAGGGAGCAGGAGATTTGTTCAGCAGTTCCCCATGACGTGTGGTCAGTTCACTTCATCTGTCCTCCAACTCTTCTTCCTTAGTCTGGATTTTGTTCAGTCTGTGTTAAGTTCCTGAACTCTCCCCTTCCTGACCCCTTTCTTACCTGTCCCTAAGTCTTTGCTCAGACTATTGATAGAATGCCATTTTCTTCTCTGCTCTACATGGTATCATTATGTTGAACAAGGAACAAAAAGAGAATACAAGGGTACATACTGTGTGATTCCATTTGTATGAGATTCTAGAGCAGGTGAAATTCCTCTGTCATGGCAGAAAGCAAACTCAGTGGCTTCCAGGGCCTAGAAATTGTGGACCAGGTGGCTCTAAAGGGACATGTAAGAGCTTTATAGGTGATGAAACCATTTCATATCTTGATTGTCATGGCGGTTTTACCGATGAGTATTCTTGTCAACATTCATCAGACAAAACACTGAAGTGGGCATTTATCTTATGTAAGTTGGACTTCAATGAAGTTCATGAAAACATCATAAGCAAAGAAGAACTCATGGACGCAGACAACAGTGTGGTGATTAAGGGAGGAAGGCAGGTAGGTGGAGGTGGAAGAGGGTACAAGGGGGATAAATGGGGATGGAAATACAATAAAAATAAACTTTTTAAAAAAAGAAAAAAGAGCATATTAAAAAGTTCAAATTTATCATCTTCATTATCGCTATCCTACTCAGGAAAAAAAGCTTTCTTTCCATCATCATGCCGTGTGTTCTAGGTGTTTGTACTTGTGAACCGCAGACCATGGACAGCCTTCAATGAACATCATCGTGTTAAACTGGTTGTTTCTCCATTAGGCTTGCATCTTTATTCCCGTATGAGAGAATCTACGTCGTATATGGCTGCCCCCCCCATAGCACGTACCTCAAAAGTTATAGAAAGACCTCACTGATCACTTGTGAAATCAATAGCACTGTTTTCTTCTTTACGTTCTACCTGATTCCCAAAGAGGATGGGCAGGAAGCAAGTTGGTTTCTAAGAATGGATGAATGAATGTTCTGTTCTTGGTCCTGGAGCCCACATTTTGGGTCCATGAGCAAAAATTGGAAGCGGGATGGGTTTTCAACCTAGCTGATTCACACCTGTACTTGCTTATCGACTTAACAAATTGCTAGTGACAGTTTCTCTGTTCTCCAAAATGTAGGTGCTGGGCAGACCCTCTACATTATCCTTTTGTATTGAACATTACTGAGGTGGCTTTGGTTAATAAAATTACAGGTTTCAGATGTACAATCCTATAATACATCATCTGTATATTGCATTTTGTGTTGAGTTATCAGAGGACCCAACAACTCCTCTTCTGGGTAGCCACGTGAAAAATTTTAAAATATTCATTCAGAAAGATATATGCCTCACTGTGATCATTGCACTATTATTTACAGAAGCCAAACATGGAAACAACCAAAGTGTCCTTTGATAGATGATTGACTAAAAAAGATATGGTACATGTATACATTGGGACACTACTTAGCCATAAGAAAAGATGAAATACAACATGAATGGATCTTGGGAATATTATGCTAAGTGAAATAAGTCAGATGGAAAAAGTCAAGAACTATATAATTCCACTTGTACATGGGATATAAAATTAAAAACAGATAATGAACAAACAAACAAACAAAAACTCATAGACACACACAACACTGTGGTGGTTACCGGAGTGGAATGGGAGGAGGGAGGTAATAAATAAATGGTGACAGAAGAGGATTGGGCTTTGGTACCTTATCTTTCTTAATGGACTATTATTTCTCTGTAGAGTCCACTGGTATGACCAGTGTTGGCAAGTCACAATGAGGCAGACACAACAGTATAATAAGAAGCTGGCTGTTTATGTCCCATTAGTACATGGAATGAAGAAGATCTGAATGGACTTAATGGTCTAGTACATAACTTCCACTCTGGATTGTTCGGCGGGGGAAGCTCTGTAAATCAGTCCTTCTGTGCTTATTCTGGAACAGCCTTCCTCCTCACCTTCCCTTCTACCCTGTCCCTATGCAGTTGTTGGTGTTTTCAACTGATTACCTAGAATATTAGCTTTTCAAAATATGTCACAGAAGTTCACCAATGCCTTCCAACTCATAACAGTTTAAAATTGCAACTCCAAATTATTCCTGTAAAAATAGCTGATCTCTATGACCCCTGGGGAATTTCTTATTTTAATCTGAAACCTTCAGAAATGGTTGAGGTTTGTGGAAATGATGGGGGAATGTCTGCTCTTAGCAGTTTTTGTGTTCAAGGGCAAATCAACCTCTGTGCTTGCTAACTCTAATTTTCCAAGGGTTATGAGACTTTAATTTGATTCTTTATTCAGTGTGCATAAAATGTCCACTGGAATTTGCATAATACATTCATTGTATAATCACTCTTCACATTGGTTACCTGCCTCCTCAAATGGACATCGCTTTTTTAAGGGAGTATGTTAATATAGGGCCAATTTGAACTGTGTAACTAAACAGAATTAAGCATATCTCTGAAGGACAAACATTAAAAAGAGAAAGGGGAGCATGTACTTGTTCTGAAATTGGCTGTTATGCAAAAAAAAAGCCCCAATTCTCTATTTTCAAATATTCATTTTGCAAATAGAGGCAGGGAGAGGATTGCTGTCTTTTCAAATATATAAATTTATTATGCAGAGAAGAGATTACACTTGTCTGCCTTGTTGTTAGAATGTACTTAAGGCACGTGGTTTAAATCAAGGTGCCAGAACTCAGCATGTTCTAAGAAGGTGAGGGAGTTTGAGAGAGAGGATGTCTTGGGCACTAGGCCAGGTGCTTTAAAGGCATTTAAATTTATTCAGTACTCAGAGCCAACATATAATTAAGGCAATAATATTATTACCTCTAATTTTGGTTGAGTGTTCTGTGTCACTGGAGTCATTGCTATAAAGTGGAGTAGCTAGGTATTGAACCCAAGCTGTATGGTGCCAACATCTTCGTCCTTCAACTACACCGGACAGTTTTCTATCAAATGCACTTCTCTAGTGTGAGCTGCCTCAGCAGATTGTGTGTTCCCTAACACTAGCACTGTCCTGACGGAACCTGCAGGAGAATTTGGCAGAGAGATGGCAGGGAAATTTGAAGATCAGGATGAGGTTGGATGAGATGGCATTTAAGGTCCCCATTTTCTCTGCAATTTTATGAGAATGGTAGGCATGGTCCTGACCGGATGAGTGGCTTATTGCAGACCAGAGTGTCTTGGTTTCTAATGTCCATTCAATCATCTGGATAGCTTATCAAAACATAGAGCTTGATTCTGTAGACCTGGGGTGGGCCAGACATTCTGCCTTTCTTACAGACTCGCAAGTAATGCCACCACTGCTGGTCCACAGACCACACGCATACAAGCAGAGCAGAAACCCTCTGGGCTCTGCTTGTGAAGCCACTTCCCCAGTGATCCAGGCCCTGAACCCAGTTGGGGCAACTGTACTTAAACATTCTGGTCATGGTTCCTTAAACTCAGCCAGCATGTCCTAGGATCATGAAATCCTATTCTCCTTGGACAATTAGGATTCTCCAAGCAAACTTACCTGTAATAGAGAAGACCTAAGCTGTAAGTCATGGGTCACCAGCTATTCATGGGGAAAAAAAGAGTTGGTACTATTAGCTAGCCTACCAATGTAATAATTATAGTAAAATTTCCTTGGGAAAAACGTCTTTGTTGAAGAACATTCACTTTTAACTTGTAAATAAATGTGTAATCATGAATGTCATGGCGTGACTCTTCAAACTCTTGTTATCCTTTCTGAATCACAGGTCTGAAATTTTGTCTCATAAAGTCCTGATGTATTTTCACAGTTCTTTCGAGATGGATCCAACTTGGAAATGGAAATGGGTTTCCATTCCCCCCTGTTTCAGGATGCTATTGCTTTGACTTAACTGGTTTCTGATATTTGGAATGCAGTATATGAAGGTCTATCTTTAAAATATCTTTGGAAGAGACAAAAAATTAGGAAAATCACTCCTTACCATGTAGAAGGCTTTAAAACTATTATTTGTTTCTTTCAAAGACTTGGAATAAAAGCAGTTTTGCCAGTCAGGAACCTCTAAGAAAGACTTGGGTACTTGAGAAGCTGAAATAATAAATTGATGAGACTATAGAGATCCGTGTTTATTGACTAGGAAAGGTAGCCATGTGTGTCAGGAAGAGAAAGAACCCATTATAAAACTGTGTGTGTGATCTGATACCATCTGGTTAGAAATAAAGAAAAATTAAATTAATAATTTGTCTTTGGGTGGTGGCATCATGGCTCATTTCTCTTCATGTTGACTAAAACTTCTTCAGTAAATTTGTATACTTTTTAAAATTAGAAGAAAAAACACTTCTATTTATTCTTAGGGGGAAATGGACAATTGTGGAACCATTCATAAAATCTTAACTACAAATATTTTTCACTTTAAGTTTTTTGATGGCAACAATTTTTATTACTCTATGTATCTCTGAGTTCTTCTAATAAACACAATCATAAGAGCTAAGGAAATAGCCCTATTTCTTTTTTTCATATCAGAACATCAGAAAGAATCACAGGACAGTTCCTAGGAAGGCAGGCCAGAGCACTAAGGTCTAGGTAGAAGGGGACTTATATTTCACAGAATACTGTTTAGTTTGGCTTGACTTACCTTTTTAACTTTGTTTTCCATGTGTGCACTTAAGTTTATTTTTTAAATTCTAATACTGCACTAAGATTGTAGTTGGTGTATCAGCTGGGATGAAAAGTAATTTGGGGTCCAAGAGCATGAAAAAGCCACCATTTCTTATAGTGATAAGGGCAGCACTTGTGGATATTTATTTAAAGTATTTGGAATAAGGCCAACAAATACATGGCCAAAGACTGTATGCAGTAAAGTATGGGTATCCACTAGGAAGTACTTGACTTTACTCGAACAGAAGCTTCCTGAGGGTTTACAAGTGAGTTTTGTCTAAGATTTGGAAAGAAGGTTATGGATAGAGCATTTTCCTAGGAAAATAATGGTGTTCAAAGGGACAAAAGGCTTCATATAGACATTTAGATAAAGTGGTAAATCTAGAGTGTTACAGAGGCTCACAGATAGTGCCTGCTTCTGAAATGTGTTGGCCTGTATGTAAGATTCACTTTCTCTTCTCTTTGGCACTGAGCTGCACTAGTAATGCATCCCTCTGAGTGGTTGCCCATTTGTGCTATAATGACCATCCTGTAAAGATGAATGAGTGGTGAGTTAGGGATGTCTCTGTGGCAGAAGGATTTGTAAGACTACAAACGTGCTTCCCAGGCCATTGGGTAGAGAGCCTTTGAATGTCAATGTGAATTACAGTGTCTGGGGAGTGGAAATGGGGGACTTGTACTTCCCGTGATCCTCACACATAGAGGCCATCCTCTCCCACTCTTCCAATGTAGGAATAGTCCATGGTTCAACCTGTCCCTAATAACAGAGCAAGGAGAGGGAGGGAAGGATGAGCCCTCAATAACATAATCACAGTTCCTTTTGTTTACCCTACTGTGCACTGGGTTTGTAGAAATGTGCAGTTACAGCTTGCTTCCATCACAATTACAAACTCAGTGGAATTGTTTCATCGGTACCCTGGCTTGCTTCTGCAACCACATCATGTTACATACTTGTACCGCCTGCTATTTTTGATGGCAAAGACACAGAGGTCCAATGATTCACACCAGACATATGTTTGAACACTGCCTGTTAGCAAAGGAAACCTTTGCAAGATGATTCACAGAGGTTAGTCTGCCCATTTGCAGCCAAGCAGACTGTCCTCCCAATCTCTGAAATATTGTAGTAAAATTATGGTTGGTCTAATCAAAAACCTTGGCAAATCAGTGAGTTTCTTTAATCTTAATAAAGCATAGTGCTCTCTCTAAGCCAATAAACAATGATCCTGATCCTAATTTTGACTTTATTCACTATAAAGAAGCAATTTTTCTCATTTAAAAATCAATTGACAGGGGTGAGCAGGGAAGTGAGTTTTGGGATTTGAATTTGTGTTTGGTTTAATAGGACTTTTTGTACAACATAAATGGAATGAGAAAGTGTCCCATTTTCAAGTGGCATACTACTAAGCACTTTGGTCCCTAAATTTGTCTGTCTTTGTAATTGTTTTCTTCTGCTGGGAAATGCCATTTAGGACCTAATTTATTTATCCTGGTCTTTACTTTTGTCATTTGCACACAAAATGTACTGAGCTTGCCCCCAACTGTAAGAAATATTGGCCATTTTAGAATAGGAGCACATTCTTTTTTCCTTTTATGTGGTACTGATTTCTCTGTATACCTTGTATTCAACTTCATTCATTTGTACTGGGCACAGAAACTGATGAACAGAAAGACAGAATAAGGCGTATGTACACAAATTTAGAATGTGAATAATATTAACATCATGTCAGTCATTGAAAGGGGATCTGGCTCAGGTATTCAGCCCTGATGAACAAAACCGTACACACAAAACCATGCATACTAAACAGGATAAAAATGTGTCATTTTGCATATACTCACCTAACTTAACCCTTACATGTGAAAGGACCCTCCACTGTATTTACATTTCCTTATCTACCCTAGTAGACCATAAACTTGCTTACAGGAAGAACCACATTAGAGTGTCTATTTTTCCTTTTAAAGGAAAGACAGAGTGTCTTTCTTTCTTTAGAAAAATATTTTATGTATTTACTTTTAGAGAGGGGGGAAGGGAGGGGGAAGAGAGGGAGAGAAACATCAATGCGTGGTTGTCTCTTGAGCGCCCCCTACTGGGGACCTGGCCCGCAACCCAAGTGTGTGCCCTGACTGGAAATCAAACCTGGGACTCTTTGGTTTATAGGCCGGCACTCAATGAGCCGCCCCAGTCGGGGTGAGCGTCTCTTTTTCTTTCAGTGTCCAGTATGCTATTTTCCTTGCACATAATACATATTTAGTAAATAAAATAATAATAATAATTGTAATGGAAAAATCTCATCATGGTTCAAAACTGTCCGTCCTAACAAGCAGATCTTGTTCCAAAAACCATATCTCATTTGAGTGTTTCTGGCTCTAGAATATCAGAATCTCTAAGTAATTAAGCTCAAACATTTGGGAAATATACTGGACAGTTACCCACCTTATTGGCCTGTATTTGTTCAGTGTCTAAGGGCTGTAGCCCTTTGCATAGGAAGTGTGTATGCTCTCCTTTCCTGTAGAAGTGTCTTATTTCATAAAGATGTTTCAAAGCACAGGTGGCTTCATATTTTAATGGTTTAGATTTTTTTCCCTCAGAATAAGCACTCTTGTCTCTCTGGCTTCTTGCATTCCAGCAGGAGTTGTCTTTTGCCTTTATTTTTCACATGTCTAAATTAGGCCATGTTGCTATTGGATAGGTTTCTCTGCTGTACTCTTGTTTCATTATGATTACTCACATAAAATGAATGCAAAAAAGATACTAAAGAAACGACTGGGTTTTCTTCTTAGTCTGGTATTAAAAACATGAAAGTAGAGAAGAATTTTTCAGTGCTGTCTTTTGGCTACCTTTTTTGACCACATAATGCAGAGAACTAGGAAATCCAGTAATAAAAGAATACATGTGGCAATAACTCACAGGTTAGGGGTGGATGCAAGAGACACCCAGCTTGCGTAGACCTGATGTGGAAGCAACCTAGACTTCATCACTTGCAGGAAGCATGCAAACCCCTCCTCCCTTCCTGCAGACCACCTTATTAATCTCATTGCATTTTGGTTTTCATGTTCTGAGCCCAGACAACGGGCACAGAATGTTGTACAGCCTAAGCAGGAGAGGGAATTTATGGAAGGGCAACTCTTAAACATCTCCAACTGTTAAACTGGAGTAGAACTTCAGTTGAACGTATAATTCCTAGACAACGTGTTCGTTCATTCTGTTTAAAAATCGCATTCGACTCACAGCTGGATGGTCTTTGCAGGAAGTTGGGTGCTACATCGAGCCATCTGTGTTTCAAGTCGGCTTTTATGACAGTCATTCTAAAGAGGAAGAGCAATGCAAATGTTGTGAAATTTAATGTGCAGTTAGTTACACTTGGAGAGCAAGTCTCCTTCAGCTGCCACTGGGCCACTAGCAATCTGAAGCTGGGGTTCTGTTTTTTCCATTGTCCCCTGCGTAGAGAACAATTCCAATATTGGTTACTAAGTAAGCAGCATAAATAGAGAAGGTAAGGAGCCAGTAGCAATGCTGAGGTATCCAATAGGCTGGTAAAGGTGGAAAAGAAATGTTTAATAAAACTCAAGTAGATTGTCATGCAGCCATCCATTCAAATGGGAAAGGTCACAGAGAAGCTGCCTACAAATGCACTAAAGAAAACATGAACAGAACCCCCAGGCAATACCACTGTTTGTAAAACTCTATTTCCATTTATAAATATATATATGTATATATTTTCTATATAGTCATCAGGCTTGTAGTGCAAAAAAAAATAGTAAAAATTTAAATTAACACCCAAAGTTTGAAGCATTTCAGGAAAGCTTTGATTCTGCCTGCCAATGGATTGAGTGCTTTTGGCGAATGAACTAATTAGCATGGAGTGGTTCTTTCTCGCTGCTCTGCTTCACACTAATTGCAGGACTGTTCACCACCCCCACCCCATGCCCCGCCCCATAGAAGAAAAACAAGGACAGGGTGTGTGGCGAAAACAATGACATTCAGTTCTAATTCATTTGAACCCTCTGCCAGACTTAATTATGTAATTGAGGAGTGAGACCGGTGGGCTTCCAGCCACTTGGGCTGGGGTTTCCGATAGTCACCAGTCTTGGGGGTTTTATCGAGGATTTGAGCAGTCACCATAAAGCATTATTAGCTGGAGCTGAACTAATCCCCCCACCCTGCCCCTCACCAGATGCAGCTACAGAGGTTCCTGTTCCCAGACTTGATTATTTGTCATTAAGGAAAGCAAATTGAAACCAAATTGAAGTTGCTTTTTCCTTAGTAAAGGCATCATTATTCTTCAGGGGCAACTTTGTATTTCATTTTGTTTTCTTCTCCTTGCGATGTGGCGGATGCTGTCGCACGAGACTCAGGAACGCTGTGTTTGTTTCTAAAATCCGTAGTGTTTCTCAGGGTTGCTTGGGACATCTTTACCTCTGAACTTTGATTTTAATTAGTGATATGTGTATGGAAAACGCAGAAATTGCTGAAATATTTCAGTTCTGGTGGTTTATTCTTTCTTATGTGGTGAAATTTATTTTTAATGGTAAATAACAGGAATAAGAAACTCTGTTTTGTTGGTGCTAAATCCTTCTAATAATGTTCATTCTTTCAGTTCCGAAAGTTGCTTTGCTGGTTTTATATATTTCTATTTTATTTTCTTATTTAGTTATTTTAATTGGCTTTACTGAGGTGACATGGGGTAGTGAAATTATATAGGTCTCAGGTATACATTCTGTACCATCTCTGTGTTGTATTGTGTGTTCCCCACCCAAGTCCAGTGTCTGTCACCGTTTATCACCCCTTCATCTTCTTCTACCATCCCCCACCCTCCTTTCCCTCCGGTAATCACCATGCTGATGTCTGTGTCTATGCGGGTTGTGTAGGAAGCGGGCATTGTCTGTCCTTGTTGGCATGGTGGCCCCTTAGAAATGCACTCTTCTCCAAGTCCTTCCATCCCCTCCCTGATTCAGAGAAAGCTGAGGCTGTCTCCTTCCTCAGAGATTCCTTTGGTTTGGATGGGAGTTCAGCCCTGGATATCAGCATCATGATTTTGTAATACCCTGTGTAACATTCGGGGTGTGGAAGAATAGGGAGCAACCCAGAGAAAAGAAGCTGCACTGGCCTGGAGGCCAAGAGTCCTGAAGGTGGGGCTTGCTTTTCTCCAGAACCCTGACTCCTCGGCACAGATAGTGTTCTTTATAGTCAAAGTGTATTAAGGGGCCTTTTTACCTGTCCATTTCCATGGTAGTCCCATGCAGCACTTCAGCATCTTTCAAACATGCTTTCAATTCATTCCACCAGGTACTTAGCAAGCACAGGCTGTGTGTTATGCACAGTCCCAATAACTCGGGATATACAAGGAAATAGCACTGATCGCCCAGAGTGATTAGTGAGCAGAGGCTATTTGTTTTTCTTGCACTCACAGTGAGCAGAGGAGGGGGTCCCTCTTTTAGCGCAGCGCTGTGTTTCATAGAAGTTCTAGATCCCCTCACTCCCCCCCTTCTCAGGAATATTGTAATATCATCATCATATTATTATATAAATTATCCCTTTGCCCTCCTGTAGCTTCAGTTTCTTGTTTTCTGCTTGATCTTTTTTATAGTTATTCAAAATTACCAAGAACAATCTCTTAATAGGTACCACAAATACATAGTTATCAAATAGCCTAAATAAATGATCAGTAGTTCTCTACCTGGACTTCACATTGAAAGCAGCTGGGAATAGATATACACGCGTATACACACACTTGTGTGTGTGTATGTGTGTGTAAACATTCAGGCCATAGTCCCAAGAATATTGATTTAATTTTCTAGGGGGGTGAGTCCTGGACACTGGTAATTTTTTAGCTCCCAATATGATTCTAGTGCACAGCTAAGATTGAAAAGCATGGTATCTTCTGTCTTTGAACAAATACGAACAACTCATGAGACCTCATATTCTCCACTAGCCAATGCTGTTTATGAATTCTCCACCCAGCCAAGGTGATGGCAAGGAGGCTGGTGAGCAGTCTCTCTGCCTCCCCATCTTTCACTCTTCAGCTCCTCCAGCAGACTTCGCTCCCCACCACTTGCCCAAAGCGAACCACAAGGGCAGCCATGTTCCTAAATACACTGGACATTGTTGGCTCTCCTTGTCCTCATACTCGATGTTACCTTCCCGATTCCATTGTTGCTGCCCACTCTCTCCACAACCATTCAATCTTTAGTTGAAGCCAATTGAAGTGACAAAAATGCTGATCATTTCATACCACTGTTCCTTAGGACTTTCAATAATAAACAGTCAATAGTTAGAGTCTACATGATACATTCTCATTTTCTTTCAAGGGAGATAGGCTATTTTCTCATTATAGATTCATTTGTATAGTTATTTGTTTTACATCCATGAACTGTAGAAAGATGGGAATTAGAGTTGCTTTATTCACTATTATACACCCTGAGCCTGGCAAAGTGCCTGACATGGAATTTCATTATTGAATGAAAGAATAATCATGGGAATGGATGAGGAAGACTGGCCAAAGCATGCAGCTGAAGGAGGTGCCTGACTTAGCCAGTTCTAGTGAGGAACTCAACCACTCCATTCACAAGTGTACTGAATGAACAAGCTGGGCTGAATTCCTTCATGGAATGGTTTTATCTCATGCCCTAACTTCAAAATCCAAGGGAGTTACAGGAGTTGTGTTTTCTCCATGGTGGGCTTCAGGGGCCACTAGAAATAGTTTGCCAAGTGACGACATAAAGCAGGTCATTGTATAATGTGTTTCAAAAGGGCATATGCAGACCCGCCTTCAAATTCTAGACCTGCCAGTTGACAGCTAATGATTTGTGTCACCTCTCCCAAGCCTCAGTTTCTTCATGGAGGGACATGGAGGGACATGAGGACAATAGTACATGAAGCCATTAGAATTTCACCAGGTGTGCACATGGCAACCACCCCACGCAGTGTGAAAACGTCTACATTTTTTAGTATCCTCTCCACGCAACTCCAATGCTTGACTTATCTTGTTCTTCCTCTCCTTTCTTTTCTGCCTTTTTTTTTTGCCTATTTTACACAGCTTAGTGGGTGGCAACACTCATATTACTCACATAGTTTGGATTTTGTGGGAAGAGAAGAATTAGCAGTGCTCACAGAGCAGGCTCTCTTCTGGATTAGAAGTACAAACTTCACAGCTCCTCTGCCCAGCTTTTCAAGAGCATTTTACGGTATACTGCTGGGTAACAAGTTCATTTCAGGATAACATGCTGGGAGGAAGAAAGAAGAAGGGATTCGAGGGGAGAAAATTAAAAAGTTAATTAAAAGAAACAACTTGGTAATTGAATTCTTGTGCACATTTCTTTGGGTTTTTTTGGAGAGGGGAGTCGCCATGCATGGTTAGTAGGTTTGCCTTTGTAGTTCACCTCAACACTTCTAAATGAGACAAGCATAGGAATACAGTGCCAATCCCTGCCTACGCCATGAGAAGAGGCATGGGTTACATATGGTGGGCTTTTTAGATGTGCCAAACCAAGCTGCCCTCATATTCACTCTTGAGCATTTTTGTGTTTAAACATTCTTGGCAGCTTACATTGCTGTTAGGCTAAGTCCTGGACCCATATCAGCTGTTTTATGGGCATGCAAAATCCCTTTTTCCTTTATTCTCTTTTACTGGCTATTTCTTTGACCTCACTCTATACACACACACACACACACACACACACACACAGGCAGGCACACAATCAGTGAACACTGTAAGCAAGTCTTGTGCCCTTTTTAGATTGCACTTTATTAACAAGAAACATGGGTGTTTAAAACGTCTTTATGTAGTTTAAAACCTGTTCCTTATTTTGAAAAGATTGAATATTTATGTCATTATTTTTTTTTATCACAGATCACTTCAGAGTCAAAATAATTTATTTAAGATGTGATTGAGAAAGATAAGCTCGAGTAATGAATGAGGCTTTGGAATCAACTGGAGCCAGGTTCAAACCCTAACTCTCATTAATGACCTTTATTAATTCATGTAGTTAACATGTATTGATTGAGTGCCTACTGTGTGCTAGGTACTGTTAAGGTTGCTGGTGATGATATCTTTAGGCAGGTTCTATCCTGGCTTTTATAAACATCACCATTTTTTGAGACTTTGAAAGTAACTTTAGAGAGAAACTTTAAAAAAAATATTTTTGAGGATTATGTGTTCCTCATTCTTGCAGCAACTCCATTGAGGAAAGTAGAACAGGTTGCTAATTGCACACCCAGTTTCCAAAGCCATGTTTAGAGCATAAGACTTACTACTTTATTCTTAATGATACTGTAATTTTTCAGACATGGTAAGGACCATATATTGAGAGCCTTTATGCTCAACCAGGGTTATGAATGCAAGTGTGATCTCAAATGCACACCCCATAGTTACAGTAAAGATGCAGCTCTTTGTGAGTGCTAACAAGGGGTTTGTGTTTTCACAGGCTATGGTTTTGTGGATTTTGACAGTCCTGCAGCTGCCCAGAAAGCAGTAGCATCTCTCAAGGCAAATGGCGTGCAGGCACAGATGGCCAAGGTAAGATGGGCGTTTTAGATTGTTTGGTGATCATGTGTTTTCCCATTGCTGTGAGCTGTATCAGAATTGCACTTGGCAACAGTTGGGATTCTATTCACTTGTTAGGGAAAATAAGAAACTCCACAAGAAGTTTGGCTTAGAAGAAGCTGGCTGGTTTATATGTTTTTCTATCTATACACGTATATATTAATGTGCTCTTTTGTTATGGTAACCACACTAGGGATTTAAGGGTGCTTTTCGAAGGGCTGTTGTGCCTGCAAAAGGGATGTGTGTGTGTATGTTTGTGTGTGTGTATGTTTGTGTGTGTGTGTGTTTGTGTGTGTGTCTAGGAGTTCTAGCAGGAAATAGTGTTGGAGTGGTCCAGTTCTCAGCAAGTTGTCTTTGATAAGCAGTGCTAAAGAACTTCCCACTCTCATACTGGGGAAAGCTGATTACTGAAAGATGAAGACTTCTTATCTGTGCAGGAAAATGAGGTTAACCAAAGTGTTTGTTGTCTGTTTGCTAGAATTTCACTTTTGCCTTTATAAATAGAGTTTATCTAGATAATACTTTTCTAGATAGTAATAATTTTCAACACACATTTATTGGTATGTATAAAAAGTAGTCTGGAACTTCCTCCTGAAATTATAAGGCATTTTTATATTCAATAAAATAAATATAGTTGTTTATAATAGTTTTGTATCCCAATTGCAGTAATAAGAATCTAAAGGTATAATAAAAATGACATAAAACTAGACACACATAGTGTACCAATATTAATTTCTTGGTTTTGATATTGTACTGTAATTATACAATATGTATGCACTCTTGGGGGAAAACTGGACAAAGGGTAGAGGGGATCTCTCTACATGTTCTTTGCAAATTTCTATGAATCTATAACTATTTCCAAATAAAGAGTTTTTTAAAATTATAACATAAGGATATTTGGTACATATTTGCTTTAAAATAATCATTTTGTATTTGTTTCACATGCAACTTAATTTTTGAAATGTTTTTCTGATGACTATTTCTCTGTGAGTTTGTTTATCTCTAATTTTCAGAAGTTAGGCAGAAGAGCCAGCTGATCTTGAGGTGCATTTGTGTCATGTTCATGTATACATACACTTATCCTTCATTATTGCTATGACAGCTGAATGATGTAATGGCAAAGTCATCAAAATGGCAGTCGTGGAATGGAATTCTTTATGATTGCTAACATTCATTGATGACGTTTTCTATTTTCAAACTTAGAGGACTAGAGGTGGGATATTTGGTTTTCTTCATCTTCACTTGTCTTCCAGCAAACTGATACCACCAGTATCTGTTAACCTTCTGTTGTGGGTCACTTCTCATATAGATTACTTTGATGGACTCATTGCCCTGTATGACTCATTAATTGCTTTTCAAGGCAGCATAAATTAGAGTTTGAATTATTTCAGCTATGTAATTTATTCCTCATCAGGATAATTCTTGGAAGCTTTGAATTTGGTCACGACCTAAGATTGATTAAGTTAATATTAGTAATTAATAAGGAAATTATGTACATGTCTTGGTTTAAAGCTTACATGGCAAAGAATTAAGTTACATGGCAACTTAAGTTGTAACTTATATCTTGGAAACAAGTGATATAGTTTTTAGGAATATGCAAAATGTAAATGTTGGATTTGGATTTAAAGGCAGCTCATATTTGCAAGAAAACAATTAGACGAATGCTTATAAAAATTTTATTGGAACATCTCTGGCCTATTTCATTGATGAGCTACCAAATTTTAGAAATTGCTAATTAGTGACAGTTTAGAAGTAATGAATATAGTGTGTATAATCTCCACTCTTACAACCGTTCTGAGAATATATACATAGTTCTTACTGGATAAGAACCACTACCATCTTGTACAACAGGAAAAGAAAGTTGCCATTAATTTTATAACTATCAAGGAGTCATATGAATATTTTCCTTCTGTTCTCAGCATTCTCCTACACAAAGACTCTCTCTATCTCTTGCCCTTTCTTACACATACATGCACACACACTCCAGTCACTGACAATTCACCTAGACTAGATGTTATCAATGGGAAAATGTTTTAAGGACCTTCTAAGAAAATTATTTATTGTAGCTAGTAATCTAATTTTTAGGTCATACTCAATGTGCACAGTAGGAGATCCCCACAGACTGTTATAGACACTTACTTTATTTAATTTTATTATTTTATTTTACTTCTAGAGTTGCTGAGAGACTTCTACTTTACCAGTTATGCTTTTTGCCGTATAAATTCTTATCCCCCCTTTTCTCACAAACTTTGTATCTAAAGCCCAGAGTTTTAGGTCCACATCTACCTACTGGAAAACTTTCAGCAGTAAATGACTTTGTAATTTAACTACCCAGAAACAAATAGCCTCTCTTTGACAATGAAATGGAACAAGCTTAACCACCCATGTTAGCAGATATCTCAGTGAGCTATTGAATTTCATGGCATTTTTTCCTTTGTCCTGGTGATAACTATTATTTGTTATCATATAGATCTGCATTCTGCAGGGTATGTGAAACCTGAATATATATATATATATATATATATATATATATATATATATATATATATAATCCTTTTGCCACTTAAGTGTCTAGTGAATTGCCTCCTGCATCCTTGTTCTTATTAATATCCCACCATGCAGGTTGTGATGCCACATTTTAACACCTCTGGGATTTTAAAGCAAAAAATGCTGCAAATACTCTAGGTTCCCAGTAACAACCTGGAGTGAACATGAAACCTTCTGACTGAATCACTCCATTTAGTTAACACTTCAGTGTGTGTATATGAAAAATTCAACCAATTTGTCAACAAAGAGTAATTAAACAACAAATCATTCAGTAAGTGGTAACTGGTTAATATTGTGTAATCGTTGCCCTGGCTGGGTTGGTTAGAGGGCCATCCCAACATGCCAAAGTTGCAGTTTCAACTCCAGTCAGGGAACATGCAAGGATCACCCAATGAATGCACAAAAAACTGGAACTGCGCTGATGTCTCTTTCCCTCTCTCCCTCACTCTCTTTCCCTCAAAATCAACAAATTAAAATAGGTTTTAAATAATGCATAACCATTAACACAGGCTAACATTTTCTGTGCACTTGCTATTATGGCAAAAAAGGGATTTTAAAGATCAAAGGATATATTTCTTTTAGGAAAGCAGGTCTAGAATATTTTAGTAACACATGGTAGTGAGAGCATAGGTTTGGAGGGAGAGAAACTTAGCCTTGAGTCCTGGCTCAGATGCCACAGGGCTGTATGCCTTGGATAAGTTATTTAAATGTCTCTGAAAGTCTCTGGTAATAATACCTTCATTAGACAATTGCTGTGAGAATTAATTTTGAAAAACTACACAAAAATTTAGCACAATCCTTAAATTATAGCCAAATTCAATAAGTATTAATCATTTAATACATGCTTTTCATAAAACACATTCATTACTGAACATATTATAACATATGCTTTAATTCTAATATTATTACCAAGCAGTTTCTTGAGAAATATAATAAGTACTTTCCATCAGTAAACATTATTATTGCCTGCTAAGTGCCAGGAACTTCGCTCATTTTGGGGGGATCAAAATTGAACAAAATCTCTTTCTTATTCCAGATTTGTAATATTTAATCTATGTTCTCATTCTGCTATAGCTCTGGGTTAAGAATAATGGCTGCTACTCTTCTTGCCAACCTCAGGGTATTTAGAAGAAAGTTATTGGCTAAAGAACATGTCTCTGTATGCTTAAAAGGAGGGCTAAGAAATCCACCTAACAATAGCCTAACCTTACAGATGTTTATTTTACTCATTAATAAGGCAGCCATAGATAAGCAGTGTATAATAAATGCTTTGGAGTCACACCAAAATGAAGGTTGCCCCTCCATTTGTTATGAGTGGCTTTCATCCATACATATTTATATACTGGTGTCTGAAGCTATAGCTATTGCATCCCCATTTAGGCAGGACTTAAGACCTATACAATTTTATTAATCAATGTCACCCCAGTAAATTCAATGAAATGTTTTTAAACAGAAGAAAGAAAAAGACAAAAGGCTGAAGGACTAGCTAGCTGATTCTGCCCTTTTAAAAGCTTTCCCAGAATTTAAACTTAAGATCTTGGGTTCATATAGCAACAGACAAAAGTGAGTCATGATTTTCCCCTCAGCTGCAAGAGTCTAGGATGACGAATCATTTAACTTCTTTGCCTCTAGTAGAGAAAATTAAGAATAGTCATCTTTTGGTCTATTTAACATCAATAACACCGGTCTTCTCAGGCACCCATTCTGGGTGGCATGCATTTGATCCTTCCGTAAAGGAATCTACCTTCAAGTTCCATCCTCTAATCACATCTAGTGATGCTGTTATTTCCAGCAGGTGTAGACACAGCTGAAACTCATGGTTTGGCAACAAATAACTTTAAAAGACAAGTTGTATGTCCGAATTCCTGTAATTTAGAATGATAGAGAAACAACAGGATACATAAAACAAAATAAAAGACTACCATTTAGGAAAAGAGAGAATGGAAAACCAGTGGAAATCACTGATTGCTTATACATACCCAATACTGTTGGGCAGGAATAGAATTCTAGCTTTGTCAGTACGCTAAATTCTTTGCTTAACAGATTATTTAATCTCTGTTGGCCATCCATAAGGATTTCTTTTGCTCATTCTTTCCCAACGCCTCATTGATGCCTTACTGAAGTGCTGTACTGCTTTCGAAGCTGAGTTTTCTTGGATGTAAATTTCTAGGTTCTAGAATAGCTCTATATATTGAACACTCATGAATTGTTACCTGCAAAGCCCTGAGCTATCTCAGGCTTAGCAATTTTCTTTATTATTTGCTTTCTGTCAATTCCGAACAGAAGTAAACAGAGCACATGTTTAATTCTAGATGAAAGGTTCACAGAGAAGGAGCCGCCCCTCCTCATGCTCTTTATAGAAGGTTTATCAGGTCTACTACTGGGACTGTCATTCTAATTACCAATGGTGATGCACCACACCGTGGGATATGGAGAATAAATCCCACTTAAGTGATTGCAAAAAAGACCATGTGTTCAAGAAAATGTCAAACACATCAGGGATGATATAAAATATAGTGTCAGTCATGAGGATAATATAAAGGGACATCGTGTCAATTATTTCCCCTGGGGCAGAGAATGAGACTAGGACCAGAGAAGAGGAATCCTCTCTCCTATAAATCAGTTACCTTAATAATAGTTGTCTTTGAGAAAACAACTTAGATGAGTGGATTTTTCCACTTGATATTATAAGAAATAAAAAGTGAAAAGTCAATAAATATAGGGAAGTAAATTAAAATAAATGCACACAATTAATTATAAAATGTAATTTTTATAATTAATTGTTTATATTAATATAAATTACTATTAGTGTTTAATACATAACTCTAATAGTTATGTTTTCATACTGGAATTTTCTAGGGAAGAGCCTATTAAACAGATTATTCTAGACAAAAAATTTAAATTCAACCACTAGCCTCATGATATGGTTTGTTGTCTACTAAAATCTATACTTCTGAATGCAGAGAGAGCCACATGCCAGGAAGTCATTTAAACTTTTATGGTCAAAGGCAATATTAACAGTCTCTGCTTTTACCATTCCCAGGTATATGCAGGTCGACAGGGTCACTACAATGGGGTAAGGCCTATAGGCAAACTGGCCAAACAAGGAAGCTTCCCAAAGGCTCTCCTGTAGGAAAGAGAGAAGCATTGTTCCAGGGTAAATTCAGTGGGTGATTGAAATGATATTGCGTCCTGAGATCAGGTGGGAAACTCAATCAATATCTTATGCAAGAATAGAATTCCAAGAATAGCTTTTCCAAAGATGGAACACTGTTGTCTGGGGATTCTAATATTCCAAGAATAATGTCCAAGTGTTTATTTTTTTCAATAAGATCAAAGGATCAGAGAAGCCCATATACTGTTATATTTCTATGTCCCAAAATATTTCTCAGGTAGATAAGGGCTACACCCTGGAATTTTGGTACAAGTTTTTTCCTTCTCCTAGTTTCTCAACACACGTTGAATGACTACTTTATACCAGGATTGCTCTATATGCTAAAGACATAGCATTGAACCAAAGTTTCACGATCACATTCTACTAATGGAAGGCAAAAAATAAACACATTTGTAAGTTAGATGGTGGTGGTAACAAGTGATTCAAAGACAATTAAAACAGGATGGGGAAGCTAAATACAGAGACTATGAGGATGGCGGTTGAAGGTTGGGCCAGCATACATTTTAGATAGAGTGGTCAGGAGTTTTTCTGGTGAGATGGCATTTAAACATAAACCCAAAAAATATTATTATGAGAGCAAACTATAATATATTTAAATATGTTATGAAAAATGTCTGTAGTAATTAAAAATAGAGCAGTCTTTTTAGTGAGCTAACCTGTTTAGATTTTGTAAACATTATACATTCTTCTTAATAATAGGAGGTATGCCGCCATCCCTTCTCCCTCTGTTTTTGTGGGAGTTTGCTGGATTCAAGTCATTTTAATGGTGCATTTCTCTGACTATATTTTTTCTATGAAACAAATTCTAATTCAGTCAGTGAATTATGCTGTAAATCACAGTGTTCTGTTGTTCTGCTGGATATAAAGACATGATAAGATATGACTGCTTTGGAATGCACATTATCATATTTTTTGGACTATGAGATGCACTGTGCTCCCCCAAATTTGGGAGGAATAGTAGTTGTTAATGCTGCTGTTGAATTCTATTTAGTTTTAAATCAATTAAATATTATGTTATTTATGTTATTAAATATTTTACCACATTTTTTGCTTCAAATTTTTTTCCTATTTGCCTCTAGAACCTAGGTGTGTCTTATGGTCCAAAATAAGTAACCGTAATCCCGTAGAATGGCAGTTCCATGTTGGCCTTGACACAGTTCATTACCCTTTGATGACTGATGGCACATAATGGAAACCTTGCTATCTCATTTACTAAAATGAACATTTGTGTCCTGTGCTCCTGTGGAACATGTTTTAAACAGAAGAACATCTCTAACAAACACCAACTATTATTTTCCTTATGACTGGGATTTTTGAAGTTGTCAGTAGAAGACATACTAGTGACTAGTCTTTTATATATTTATAAAATATTTATAAAAGTCTGCTTTGTGGGCTATGCACCTCAGCTTATTTTTTTTCATAATGCAGAATGCAAGGATTCAAAACCAAGTATTGAAATTGTCAGGGCTGATCTTACTTATTTGTTAATTATTTGAAATGTTTGAAGCAGAATCTTCTGAAGTTTACTACTTGTTATTAGCTTCTCGCAAATGAGATATGTAATTTGTTTGCAGGGACAGCTCTGTACTTCTTCAGGAACTGCCCCCCCTATCCTCTTTCATGAAACAGTGGGTATGAGTTCTAACACAGTTTGCTGCTTTCTTAGCATTTGATAAAATGCCAACAAAACGTTTACCTTCATTTGTCTCGTAAGGTGGTGTCTATCTCAGGTAACAAGACACTTTCTTAGTCTACAATATGTGTACAATACAAGTTTCCTTCAATTTAAAGAAATTCCAACTCTTTCATCTTGCCTCTATGAAGGGAATGTCTCCACAGACTGATCTCAATATCTCATTTCTTGATATACTACACAGCAATCTAGTAATGAACAGTCTTCATTCATGGCTTTAGCAATTTGTTCTTAAAGTTGAAAGAAGCAGATTCTTTCTCTGGTCACTATTGTTGTGGAGTGAGGAAGCCTAATTTGAAGCATCACTTTGTCCCACGTACATTCTAATCCCATGGAAAAACAAAAAGTATATAAAAATCAAAAAACCATAGGTTAAATTGTTATACTAGAAACATGTGACTTTTGTTTAGATGGACAATGAGTCTCTTAATGCTGAATGCCAAAAGTGGATTCATCCAGTCACAGCAGGTGCTAGAAAAGTAGGAGCCTCCCTATAAAGGAAGAGGAGGGGTTTCTTTTCACGAGACATAGAATAAAATAGTGAATAGGCCGTCTACAGGCAGATAGATCCCAACAAAAAGGCGGGGGGGAGCAGAGGAGCCATGCTTGTTGCGTTCTTGCTCTCAGACTCACAAGTCAGGTAAGTCGTTACTCCTCCCCTTTGGGAGTCTTGACTAAGTGGACAAGTAGGGTAAGGGCCAGAAGTGTTACACAGATATCCTTCCATATGAAAATACAATGAGAAGGGATGAAGGGTTCCTTGGCTCCCACTCCTAGCCTACTCTAATTGGTTTCTGCAACTTATTTTGCATTCCACCTTAAAGAAAGTTATTGGATGAATTAGGACATATACTCTTTTTTTAAAAAATATATTTATTTATTTTTAGAGAGAGGGGACAGGAAGGAGAAAGAGATGGAGAGAAACATCAATGTGTGGTTGCCTCTCATGTGTCCCCCACTGGGGACCTGGCCTGCAACCCAGGCATGTGCCCTGACTGGGAATCAAACCAGCAACCCTTTGCTTCACAGGCCCGCGCTCAATCCACTGAGCTACACCAGTCAGGGCAGGACATATACTCTTAATGGTTTAACATTCTAGCATCAAGAAACCTGCTGATTACTGAGGCACATTGTCCACCTGTTTCTGCCTTTACCACTGGTGTGCTATGCAACTCTCTCCAAGTTCCTTAAGTGTATCTATTCCAAAAGAGGCAAGGACACATAAAAGATGTGCAGGGTAACAGAAATGATATTCGAGTGCCTGGTCTGTGCTAGTGAATAAGTTACGAGTTGTTGTAGTTATTATCCCACTTAATTCTTGCTAGAAACTTGGGAAGAAGGTATGATTCCCATTTTATAGATGAAGCAGTAGAGGATGTCCCAAGTTTACAAAGATAGTCAGTGATGAAGCTTGAATTTGAACCCATACTTAGTGGTCACAAAGTTCTGTTCTTTCCAGGAAAATCATAAGGCTCCTGATATTGTTCTCCAGTCTCTTTAGCAGTGCCTGGCTATTTGTTTTTCCCCCACAGCTTTATTGAGATATAATTGACGTATAGCATTGTGTAAGTTTAGGGCATACAAGATGAAAATTTGATACACACATATTCAAACTGGTTACGACTGTAGGGTTAGCTAACAATTCCATCACCTCACATAATGACCATGTCCTTTTTCTGTGGTGAGAACACTTCTGGTCTCAACCTGTGGGCTGCATGCATCCCAGAATGGCTATGAATACTGTGCAACACAAAATTGTAAATTTACTTAAGCTTTATGAGATTTATTTTGTGATTACCTGTCACAGTGTATTTAATGTGTGGACCAAGACAACACTTTTCCAATGTGGCCCAGAGATGCCAGAAGATTGCACTGCCCTGCAAACAACTTTTCAGTATATAATATGTTATTAACTAGAGTCATGATGTTATACATTAGATTTCCAGAATATATTGATATTATATTCTGGAAGTTGGTGACCTCTGAGCAACTCCTGTTTCCCCATCTGTAGCCCCTGGCAACCACCATTTCACTCTCTGTGAGTTCATCTCTTTAAGATTCCTCATGTAAGTAATATTATAGATATTTGTCTTCCTCTTTCTGACTTATTTTACTTAGCATAATGCCCTCAAGGTCCATCCATGTTGTTAACATGGCAAGTTTTGCTTCTCTCTCATCTGTGAATAATGTTACATTGTGTATACACTCCATATCTTCTTTATCCATTTATCCATAGGGAGGCACTTACATCGTTTCCATATATTGGCTATTGTAAACAATGCTGCAATGAACGAAGGGTGCAGATATCTCTTTGTGACTGTTTTCATTTCCTTTGAATACATACTCAGAAGTGAATTTGCATCATCATATGGTAGTTCCATTTTTAAGTTTTGAGGAACCTCCATATATTTGCCATGGTGACTGTACCAAACCATATTTTACCAACAGTGTGAGAGGTTTCCCTTTTCTCCACATTCTAGCCAGCACTTACCTCTTGCTTTTTTGATGATAGTCATTCTGATAGAGGTGAGATGAAAGCTTATGGTGGTTTTGATTTTCATTCCCCTGAAAATTAATGATGTTAAATCAAACATTTTTTCATGAACCCATTGGCCATTTCTGTGTCTTCTCTGGAAAATGTCTATTCAGTTCCTCTGACCATTTTAGAATCAAATAGTTTGTTTGCTATTGAGTTGTATGAATTACTTATATACATTAGATATTAACCCCTTATTGAATAAATGATTAGCAAATATTATCTATTCCATTACTACATTGGCTTTTTATTTTGTTGATTGTTTCTTTTGTAGTGGAAAAATTTTGTTTTTATTTTTAATATATTTTATTGATTATGCTATTACAATTGTCTCATTTCCTCCTTCACTCCCCTCCACCCTGCACACCCCCTCCCACCCACATTTCCCCCTTTAGTTCATGTCCATGTGTTCTTTAGTTCTTTAGCTTCTACATTTCCCATACTATTCTTACCCTCCCCCTATCTATTTTGTACCTACCATCTATGCTACTTATTCTCTGTACCTTTTCCCCCTCTCTCCTCCTCCCGCTCCCCTGTTGCTAACCTTCCATGTGATCTCTATTTCTGTTTATTCTATTCCTGTTATAGTTGTTTGCTTAGCTTATTTTTGTTCTAGGTGTTGTTGTTAATAATTGTGAGTTTGCTGTCATTTTACTATAGATGTTTTTTTATCTTCTTAGATAAGTTCCTTTAACATTTTATATAATAAGGGCTTGGTGATGATGAACTCCTTGAAATTGACCTTATCTGAGAAGCACTTTATCTGCCCTTCCATTCTAAATGAAAGCTTTGCTGGATAGAGTAATCTTAGATGTAGGTCCATGCCTTTCATGACTTGGAATACTTCTTTCCAGCCCTTTCTTGCCTGCAAGGTCTCTTTTGAAAAATCAGCTGATAGTCTGATGGGAATTCCTTTGTAGGTAACTGTCTCCTTATCTCTTGCTGCTTCTAGGATTCTCTCCTTCATTTTTATCTTGGCTAATGTAATTATGATGTGTCTTGGTGTGTTCCTTCTTGGGTCCAACTTTTTTTGGACTCTCTGAGTTTCCTGGACTTCCCAGAAGTCTATTTTCGTTGACAGATTGGGGAAGTTCTCCTTCATTATTTGTTCAAATAACTTTTCTACTTGTTGCTCTTCATGGTCCGATACCCCTATAATTCGGACGTTGAAACATTTAAAGATGTCCTGGAGGTTCCTATGCCTCTCCTCATTTTTTTGTTTTGAATTCTTGTTTCTTCATTCTTTTGTTTGGTCATTTTTTTCTTCCTTCTGGTCCACTCCCTTGATTTGAGTCCCAGTTTCCTTCCCATTAGTATTTGTTCCATGTGCATTTTCCTTTTTTTCACTTAGCATAGCCTTCATTTTTTTCAACTAATTTGTGACAAAATTCAACCAATTCTGTGAGCATCTTGATCATCAGTGCTTTGAACTGTGCCTCTGATAGGTTGGCTATCTCTTCATCACTTAGTTATATTAGTTCTGAAGCTTTGACCTGTTCTTTGGTTTGGCTTTTTTTTTTTTTTTTATCTTGACACACCTATTAGGTATGAGGGGTGGAGCCTTAGATATTCACCAGGGTGGGGCAACCCAAGTTGCTGCATTTTGGTGCTGTTTGTGGGGGAGCAGTCCAGGAGGGAACAGTAGCACTTGATCCACTCTCTGCTGGATTCCAGTCTCCTCCCCCACTTCCCCCAAGCAAACTGGACCTTCCTGGTGCTAATTCCCATGTGAGTGGGTTTGTGTACGTCCTGGGACCCTGTGGGTCTCTCCAACAAAGTTTCCTGTGAGGCTGGGAGTCTCTCCCATTGCCTTAACCCCTACAGGTGTTTTCAATCGGTGTTTTGAGGCTTTATTTCCCTGCACTGGGGCCCTGGGTTGCACGGTCTGTCTTGCTCCCAGGTTTCGCCTGGTTTATCTCTGCATGAATATGGGACTGCTTAGTCCACCAGCCTCCTTGCATGCCGCGCCTGTCCACAATTCGCCACCTCGCTGGGTTCATCCACTGCCACCCCATGCCTGGGGTCTTGATGTACTCCCACTTACGTCTGTTTGCTTTTGTTTCTTGGGCTTTTGGTGTCATATCAAAGAAAAGAAATGTTGCCAAGGTCAATGGTAAGGAGCTGTTTCTTTATTTTTACTTCTAGGAGTTTTATTGTTTCAGGACTTATGTTTAAGTCTTCAGTTTATTTCAAGTTCATTTTTTTTGAGTAGTATATGATACAACTCCAATTTTATTCTTCTGCGTGTAATTTTCCAGTTTTCCCAACACTATTTACTGAAGAAACTATGCTTCCCCAATGAGTATTCTTGACTTTCTTTTCAAATATTATTTGACTGTAAATGCTAGAATTTATTTGTAGGCTCTAGATTTTATTCCATAGGTCTATCTTTACATTTTAATGCCAGTACTATACTGTTTAATTTCTATAACTTTGTAAAATAGTTTTAAATCAGAAAAATGTGATGCCTCCAGCTTTGTACTTTCTTTTCTTGATTTTTTTGCTCTCCAGGGTCTTTTGTGATTCCATACAGATTTTAGGATTGTTTTTTCTATTTCTGTGGAATATGTCATTAGAATTTTGATAGAATTTAATTGCATTGACTCCATTAATCACTTTGGGTACTATGGATATTTTAATAATATTAATTATTCCAAGCTGTGAAGAAGGTATACCTTTTCACTTATTTGTGTCTCCTTCAATATCTTTCATCAAAGTCTTACAGTTTTTGGTGTCCACAGAGATTTCATCTTCTTGGTTAAATTTATTACTATTTTTTTCTTTTTGAAAAATGAATGTGAGTGGTATTGTTTGTCTTACTTCTTTTTCAGATAATTTGTGAATTTGCTTTCTTATTTCTTTTTCAGATAATTTGTTATTAGTGTATATAAATGCAACTAACTTCTGTATTTTGATTTTATATCTTTCAACTTTACTGAAATTGTATATTAGTTCAAACAGTTTTATTTTTACTGGAGTCCTTAGGATTTTCTCTGTAGAAGCTTATATCAACTATACACAGAGAAAATTTTACTTTATTCAATTTGGATGGCTTTTATTTTTATTTCTTTTTGCCTAATCGCTTTAGCTGGAATTCCAGTACTATGTTGAATATGAGTGGTGATAATGCCCATACTTGTCTCATTCTTCATACTAGAGAAAAACACTTTTAACCTTTTACCATTAAGCCTGATGTTATCTGTGGGCTTATAATACATGGCTTACATGTTGAGGTATGTTTCTTCTGTATTCAATTTGTTGAGAGTTTATATCTTAACAAGATGTATTTTATCAAATGCTTTTTCTGCATCTATTCAGAACAGTATATGATTTTATATTTCATTCTACTAATATGATATATGTTTATTGACTTGTGTATATTGAACGATTCTGGCACTATAGGGATAAATCCCACTTGATTATGGTATATGATCCTTTAAATGGGCTATTGAATTTTATTGCTAGTATTTTACTGAGAATTTTTGCATCAACATTCATTAGGATTATTTGGCCTGTAGTTTTCTTTTATTGAGTGTCTTTATTGGTCTTGTTATCAGGGTAATCCTGGCTTAGTAAAATGAGTTGGGGAGTGTTTCCTGCTCTTCAAATAGTTGAAATAGTTAAGGAGGACTGGTGTTAATTTTTCTTTACATTTTTGATAGAACTCACCAGGGAATCATCTGGCCCTGAGCATCTCTGTATTGGGAAGGTTTCGATTACTGATTCAATATTCTTAATGGTAATTGGACTGTTCAGACTTTCTATTTCTTTCAGATTCAGTCTTGGAAGGTTGTATGTTTTTCAAAATTTATCCATTTCTTTCTGGTGATCCAATGTATTGGGATATAATTATTTATAGTATTAATTTTAGGATCTTTTATATTTCTGTAGTGGCAGTTATAAATACCCTCTTTCACTTATTACTTTGATAATTCAAAGCTTTTCTCTTAGTCTAAGCCATGTGTTTGTCCATTTGTTTGGCTGTACAAACCTCTGCTCTTAGTTTTGTTGATATTTTTATTGTCTTTTTGGTTCATTTCATTTTTATCTGCTCTGACCTTTGCTATTTCTTTGCTTGTACTGACTCTGGGATTATTTTGTGCTTCTTTTTCTATTTCCCTAAAGTATGTTGTTTTTTAAGATCATTTTTCTTAACATAGTTGTTTATTGCCATTAACTTTTCTCTTAGATCTGCTTTTGATATTTCCAATAAATGTCACTATGTAGGGTGTCCATTTTTGTTTGTTTCAAAATAATTTTCATTTCCCTTTTAATTCTTCTTTGACCCATTGGTTGTTCAGAAGTGTATTGTTTAATTTCCACATACTTATAAATTTCCAGTTTTCCTTCTGTTATTGATTTCTAGTTTCATAACACTGTGGTTGGGAAAGATATTTGGTGTAATTTTAATCTTCTTAAACTTACTTAAAACTTGTTTTGTGACTCTGTGATATGATCAATCCTGGAAAATGTTTTGTGTGCACTTAAGAAGTATGTGTATTCTGCTGCAGTAGGATGGAGTGTTCTTTATATGTTTGTTTGGTCTATTTGATGTAAGACATAGTTTAATTCCAGTGTTTCCATATTAATTTTATATCTGGCTGATCCATACATTTTTGCAAGTGTGACATAAAGTTCTGTATTATTATTACATTATCTCTATTTCTCCTTTTATATCTGTTAGTATTTGCTTAATACATTTAGGTGATCTGATGTTGGGTTCATATATATTTATGATTGTTACATCTTGTTTATAAATTGACCCCTTAATCATTTTATAATAACCTTCTTTGTCTCTTGTTATTGGCTTTAGCTTAAAGTTTATTTTGTCTGATATAAGTAATAGCTATATCTCTTTTAGTGTCTATTTGCATGGAATATCTTTTACCGTGTTTTCATTTTGAATATGTTTGTGTCTTTAAAGCTGAAGCGAGTCTCTTGGTTCTTGTTTATTTTATAATTCCTCCAGCCATTTTAAGTCTTTTGATTGGATAATTTAATTCATTTACCTTTAAAATAATTATTGATAGGTAAGGACTTACTAATGTCATCTTTTGTTTTCTGATTGTTTGGTAGTTCCCGTGTTCCTTTCTTCCTTTTTTATTGCCTGCTTCGTGAATTGTGCTCTTGAACCTTTATCCCAGAGTCAAATGGTTGACACATCACATTACAATAGTAGAGTATTCTGCATTTTATTGCATACTTCCCTTTACCAGTTTATCATAATATTTTTCCATGTTATTAACTGACATCATTTTATTTCACCTTAACTCCTTTTAACATTTCTTCTAAGGGTTGTCTAGTGGTGATGAACTCCCTCAGCTTCATTTTGTCTAGAAAAGTCTTTATCTTTTCTTCATTTTTGAAGAACAACTTTGCTAAATAGAATACTATTGGTTGGAAATGTCTTTCTTTTGGCACTTTGAATATATTGCCCCAATCTCTCCTAGCCTGTAAGATTTATGTGGAGAAATCCACTGAGCACTTTATGGAGCTTCCCTGATAAGTTATAAGATTTTTTTTCTCTGCCTTTTAAAAAGATTACCTTTGTGTTTAATTTTCAAAATTTATATTATAATGTATCTTAGAGAAGATGACCTTAAGTTGTTTGTTTGGTAAATTATGAGCTTCTTTTTGTAGAGTTGGAAAGTCCTCAGCCATTCTTTCTCTCTTTCTTTCTTTTTTTCCCCCCAAAACATAATATTTATTCTTTTCTTTTTTCTTCGCATTTTTTATTGTTGTTCAAGTACAATTGTCTTCTCCCCATTACTCCATCCCTCCCCAGCCATCCCTGCTTCCCACCCTTGATCCTACCCACCTTTGGCATTGTTTATGTGTCCTTTATGCATGTTCCTGATGACCCTTCTTACTTCCCCCCAGTATCTCCTCCCACCTCCCCTCCAGTTACTGTCAGTTTGTTCTTAACTTCAATGTCTCTGATTGTATTTTGCTTGCTTGTTTGTTTTGTTGATTAGGGTCTACTTATAGGTGAGATCATATGGTATCTGTCTTTTATAACCTGGCTTATTTCACTTAGCATAATACTCTCCAGATCCATCCATGGTGTCTTAAAGGGTAGGAGCTCCTTCTTTGTTTCTGCTGTATAGCACTCCATTGTATAAATGTGCCATAGGTTTTTTGATCCACTCATTTACTGATGGGCACTTAGGTTGCTTCCAGCACTTGACTATTGTAAATAATACTGCTGTGAACATTGGGGTACATAGGTTCTCTTGAACTGGTGTTTCAGGGTTCTTAGTGTATAACCCCAGCAGTGGAATTTATAGGTCAAAAGGCAGCCATTATTCTTTAAATAAGCTTTCTGCTCCATTCTCCTCCTCCCTCTCTCTTTTTTCTATTCTAGGACTCCAGTAATTTAAAGATTGTTTCTCTTGATGGTATGCCATTATTCACATATTCTTTCTTCACTCTATTATATTATTTTTTTGTTGTTCTCCTTTGGGTAATTTCAAAGGCCCTCACAGATTTCTTCTTGTGTTTGCTTGATCTCCTCTTCTATTGATGCTATCATATATTTATTCCATTCATTTAATTCTTTATCTCCAAAATTTTTTTGTTTGACTTCTTTTTTAAAATACCACTCTCCATTAAATTCTCATATTGTCTGTGTATTATTTTCCTTATTCCATTGCCTTTTCTTTCTGTATTTTTTGAAGCTGATTGAGCTTCTTTAAAATGGCAATTTTGAATTCTTTATTGAGTAAATCACAGATCTCTATATCTTTGGGGTTGATTACTGGAAGGTTGTTGTGATCCTTTGGTGATGTCATGTTTTACCCTAATAGTATAATTAATATATTATCATATACCTACCACATAAATGCATATGTATAAATATGTAGATACATGTAAATACATAGAGATTATTTTTATAAAATGCTGTGTTTTAGAAATGTATATCACAGAGGAAATGTAATTTTTTTAGATTTTATTTATTTATCTTTAGAGGGGAAGGGAAGGAGAGGAGAGAAATACCAATGTACGGTTGCCTCTTGTGGGTCCCCTGCTGGGAACTGGCCTGCAACCCAGGCATGTGCCCTGACTGGGAATCGAATGCGATCCCTTGGTTCACAGGCTCATGCTCAATCCACTGAGCTACACCAGCCAGGGCAGGAAGTATAATTTTGGTGTACATTAATAACCATGGCAAAATTTAACTAGAATATGGAAATAATTCAATATGGTGATTCTGCATAATGAAAGTATATATGACATTGAGAAATTAAGAAGTTGGAAGCTCTTTTACTGTAATATGTTTAGTAAACTATTAGGTTCTAAAGAGGTGTCTGAGATTAAATGAGTAACAGTATTTATTAAGGTTTGAAACTTAGTGAATAGTCCCCATGTAGAGACATACATCTGAGTTATAAGAGAGCATAAAGACATTCCAGTATAATCAGAGTGGTAAAGTGATATGCCAAGGTCAAATGATTAACTATCCTTACGTATGCTAAAGATTAAAGAACAAGTGTTTATATCATAATGTCAGTAATACTCACAATGCTACAAACCAGATTACTTCCCTGTTATACTACTCATATGTGTCACTGTGCAATTTCTAATTGTAAACAAATCAGCACTCTCCTACACTAATTAGAATACTGAAAAATAGTGCTCTGTAATTAGTCAGTTAATAGTCACTTAATTATTTAATTTAAATGACTAGTATTTTTTGTTTGATGGTGTACCTCTCATTTTTTCATGAAATCACCTTATAGGTGAAGTAGGCAGAAAAGTTTTGAGCATAGTTAAGAAGGTGCATTCCTTCCCTAACTTGGGAATTCTAGTTAGCCAAAGAGCAACATTTGTAGACTAAGAAGGAATGTAATGACAATGTTTATCCATTTCGACATACTCTGAGTTCTAAGAAAATCATTAAATGCTATGTGGGAACTCCCTAGTGATTTTTTCTACTTCCTACTGCTTTCGTTCTGGTCAACCACATTCCCAAGATTTTTAATGAAGAGTTTCATCAGTATAATTATACTAGTACACTATTAGCTTTTCTTCTTTATGCCTTTCTATTCTTTTGAACTTTGTGGCCCTTTCTTGTATGTATTTGACAAAAGAACTACAGATAGAGAGTGTTATTGTATCTTGGCTGCAGGAAATGGTCCATGGATTAATGTCTGACATGTGCAGTCTTGGCAATCAAGGTTCGGCTTCAGCATTTGCTGGGACACAGGAAACCAGCTCATGACTGATAATGTCCAGGAAATTAGTAACTCATACATATGGTAAATGCTCCATTCCCAGCCAAATGATTTATTTAACTCATGGCTGAAGCTCTTATAGGGACTGTTAGCCCAGTGGACTAGCAGGGCTTTATTAACCTTTATTACACTATGGGCTAATCCATGTTCTCAACTGAAGAATTTAGCCATGATACACAATACACTGGAGAACTGTATACTGAGAATGTTAAGGTGTTAAGGGCACCAAAGCTCTATATTCTTTTTTATTTTAACATTATTATAGTTTTCTCATAACACTGTTATCTTAATTAGTTTAGAATTCCTTAAAATGAATTGTGAATATATTCTAGTTGTGACAAAGATATTAAACTAGATCTCACTTTGCTTAATGTCCTACTCCTATCCGTTAATTTTGTCAGTGGTGACGTGGTTATTTATAATTCATTGCTTGCACTGATTGATTTTCCATAGAGCACCCAGGCAAGCTTAAGTCTCTAATCTTCCCCCCTTCCTCTCTGCTTCCCTTTCATAGTCAGCTCTCACATATCCTTCAGGAACAGTACAAAATGTCAGTTCCTTGGGATAATCGTAATGATATCTGGTCTAGGTCATTGCCTCTCTTTTTAATATTCTCATAGAATCTTGCTCAGTTTAATAGAATTTCCCTTCACAATGTGTGACTTAATTTTATGTGAGAGACACTTAGGTACTGTCCCTCTTCCACTCTAAAGGTATAAAAGTCCAAAGTGCAAAGACCCTGATGCTTCCTGACACTATTGTGTACCTTCTGAACTGAGTACAGTATCTGCCTAGCAGGTAGCAGGAAATAATAAAATTTGTTGAGAGAAAGAACTTTGTTGGTGGTTATTATCATTTTATTGTTACAAATGAAGAAATTAAAGCCCTAAAAGTTTAATTTAACCAAGATCATACAGCCAACTAGATGCCAAGATCCCATCTTATGTCTGACTCCAAAACCATTACTCTATTATAGTTCTTTCTATTAAGACAATGAAAATAATGCAAAGTATGTTTATAATAAAACTGAACTTTACAAATACTCACCACTTCTCTACACATTTTTTTAGAACAGTGGGTCTCAACCAGAGGCAATATTTCCCCCCTCCTGGACTATTTGCAATGTCTGAAGACATTTTTAATTGTCACAGTGAGGGGAAAGGTATCTTATGATGCACAAGAGAGCCCTCCCCTGCTATGTTGGTCAGCTCAGCTGCCTACCTTCCTTCTTTCACTGATTTACTCAACATATATGCATGGGGTGCTTAGTATGAAGAGAACTAATGGTGAATAAAACAACTGCAGATTTAAGTACTAAATGTACAGCCCATAGAAATGAACATATAAGTACATTTGTAATTATTATACATGGTAAACTGTTTTCCAGCTACATACAGGGGTATATGGTGGGGACAATGTATTTCACCTGAGATATTCAGGAGTCCTTTCCTGGAGGTTGTGGCACCTAAGCTAACATCTGAAAGATGCATTAGAGCATCTAAACTGCAATCCAAACCAGAAACATATTTAGTGGTCACAACTGGGTTAGGGGGGAGAGTACTACTGGCATCTGGTGGGTAAATAGAGGCAGAGATGCTGCTAATCAAGCTACAGTGCATAGAACAGCAGCACCCCCACCATCCACCACCTAGCAAAGCACATACCACACAAGGATTATTTGGTCTAAAACATCAGTAACATTCAGGTTGAGACACCCTATTTTAGAATGGCCTCCCATCCAAGTACTAACCAGTCCCAACCATGCTTAGCTTCCGAGATCAGACGAGATCAGGATGGTATATCCAGGTCATTGTGATATCATCAGTTAATTTTTAATATTGAACTTAATTTTGTTGTCCTCATTATTTTTATAAATTGTATATGGCAATGCAATACTATTTACCTACCAATATACTATTTATCATGTTGTATCTTATACATACATGTATAGTGACAAGAAACTATAAAATGACTTATTAGAAACAAATTAACATTTTAATAACTTTAATGACATGTCATACTTAACAATAATTTATCATGCCTTCTTCTTCTTGAATTCTGATCACAGTCTGGTCTTAAGATTCTATGCCACTTCCGTTTTCCAGCATAGTTTTACGGCCGTACTCACCTTCGGGCCAGAGTTCATGCTTGGTTCATTTTCATATCTGCTGTAGGGTTCTTCTGCTGATCATGGGCTCTCAGATTTTTATCACACAACACCAAGAGGTTAACACTCTTGCAGAGGTGAAACAGTTAAGTCTTCCAAAAAGTAGAAACCAACTGATTAAAATATTTATTATACTGCAGTCCCTGCAAAAGGGCCCTGATAATAAATTTTTGATTAGTAAAATTTCTTTCCATTAAAGTTCTGAATCCTATATGATTAAGCTTCATCTCAGTAATTTGCTGTGAATGTTAGAATTTTTTAGGAAGTGCCTCTGTTCTTTTTTTTCTTTTAAGATTCATCTTAGTAGTTAGTGATCATTAGTTTTCTTTCAGGGATAGACCAGTAGAGGAGCTGAAATTTTACTGGCATTTGTCTACCAGTATGTCTTTTGAAAACAGAATAAAAAGTGATGATAAATTGAAACTTGGGTACTTTTAGAAGTCTTTTGGTATTTTTGGCTATGCTGATATACCCCCTCCCCCAAAATAAAGCAAAGTAACCCTTATAATGACTTTCCTTCTTTTTCCTTCCACATGGATGACGTGATTCTAGTTCCTTTCCCTCTGTGCTTGCAGTACATCTGTACCATCGCTGGTTTTTGTACCTTGTATTGAAGATTATGGTACTATCCCTTCACTAAATATTTTAAGTGTAACATTTGTATTCTGCTTATGTTTTTGTAAATTGTCTATCCTCATTTACTTCTCCTTATTTAAATGTAATGCGAAAAACAAGTTCTGGGTTATGTGGAGCACCTGTGGAGAATATAAATTCATAAGGCAAAGAAAAATATTAAAATTATCACAAAATTTTAAATGTTGTTAACATTGACCTGATAGTAAAAAGGTCAATGCACCAGTGTAAGTGTGTACAATGGTTTAATATAGTCTTCTAAACTATATTATAAATCTCTAAACTATTCTATATTTCAATCTATGGAATGATATGTGTGATGTTATAGGAATTCCTTTGAGTTTTTCAGAATTCTAAATGGAGTGAATTCATAAATGCTCCATGTCAGCCTAAACAGTGGTGATTCCAGAATACTGTGTGGATGCAGGGAACATCTCTGTGCTTCATGAACTTCATAGCAGACACATGTAGAAGAGGAAATGGGGTTGAGATTAGATGCAGATAACAAAGATTATTCAAGAAGAATAGAGAGAAAATAGAAATGGAAGATGATAAGACATTGCCTCACAAGTTCATGAACCAGTAAACATAAAACATGGGTATCTATTATACTTGGTCTTGCAATTCAGATTTTATGATATTTAATATTCTCTCTAATTCCAATTTTGATGCATGATGTCCAGTGTGCAGGCTTTGATAATTTATGTCTTTTATGATAATGCAGCTAGCATGCTCACTGCACTTCCGAAGATGTTGAAATAAGTAGTTAGGAGCTGCTGTGCTGTAGCAGTTTACAATATTGTAAACCCACAATTTACAATAACTGACCTTTCTTAGTAAATAGGAATTACATTGAATCATGCATCAAGACTGTTAGGTTGTGAATTATCTGTGTCTGCTATCTTTGGGTTGCACGATGATAAATTAGATCAAGGGATGACTGTCTTCTCTCACTCCTAGTTTTCGATCAACACGAACTCAGTGGTGTTATAGCACTCCTTTTGGCTGGGCATGCAATTGATGTTTAAAGTCTACAACGTTGTTGGAACCTGCTACACATCAAAGTGTAAGCAAATGTGTATGGATCAGGACTTGGCTTACAAGCTGATAGAGATTCTGGCCATGTCATTTGCACACCAAAGGATTTTGTTCTCAAGGGTTTTTAAGTGTGTTTAACTTCTTTTGAACCTCAACATGAGTCTTACTAGGTCCCAGAGGATTTCAGTAACACATAGAATTTTGCATCAGAGCTGGAGTTGGAGATGGTTTGCTCATATTATAGGAATCTTTCCTCAGACTCTTGAAATAAAAAGCATCCATGCAAAGCTGCCGTATGTAATTTCTTATAATAACTGAAGTTGGTTTTATGAGCAGAACATATGCTGTATTTTTTTGCATGTAGTCTAAAAGCAGGCGTAAGTGGACATGAGGAAAAACAGTGGCCAGAGTAAACACCTACATCTGTTTCTGAGTTTTTCTGTACTATTCCTTTTTTTATTTGTTTATTGCTTCTTTCATCTTCTAGAGCTCACATGCAGACAAATGTTGCTGATGCCAATAGTTAAGAAAAAATACATGAAAGAAAACATTGTATCCGTCATATATTATTTTTTCTTTAAATTGGGGAAAAAACTTAACTATGTTAATCCAGGACAGAATTATTTCCATGAAATGTAACTGTTCTATAATACTTGATCCAAGAAATAGGCAGATCATACAACGTAAGTTAATAAAATAATCTGAAAGAGAAAAAATAACATTCTTTTCACAGTTTGACTCAATGTAATATTCTATTAATGTTTGTGCGCTAAGAATGGCAATCATCTTGTTTGGGATTCCAGAATTGCTGTATTGGATAAAATTCCAAGATACTGCAAATTTATCTTCTCTATTTATTACAAATTTTCAATGTTTATGTATAGAATGATGTAAATAGTGAACTACTAGAATTTTTAATTAATTTTAATTTAATTATTGAAGTCCTTTTCTGTTTGCTATACAACTGGCAAAAAGGGTTGCCTAATTTTAGCTTTCCGGATTTTGAATTTTTTCGAATACCTTAGCTAGAATGAAAAAAATGTAAGCATTGTATACTTTTACTCTACTTTCAGAAAATTTATGTTTTACTTTGGTATTTTACACATTGTCTTTGTCTGAAGTTACCAATCATATCCTATTAAAAACTGAAATGTATGAAAATTAATTAATAGTTTTGAGTATGAATGGTTGAGAGGCAGGATAGAAAAAAATGTACTTAACAGCATATTTTGTGCAGGCGTCTGCCTCTGGTCCTGGGAGGTGAGGGGAGAATGTGAGAGGGAAGCCAGGAGCCTTCTTTTATGGTAATATAATGCTGGGTTTATGTATTTTTCTATGTTTTATGCATATTCTTTATAAGCATTCACTGCATAGTGTTGGTGCCAGCAGAGTACTTGCTTCTCAATCTGTATGTTTCAGGGCTGATTGCTCTTATTTTCCATCTATAAATGAATTATCAGAAAAATGAAATAAAGGAAAGCAGGACTATATAAAATACAAGCTCCATTTTTAGTATTATTAGTTCGAATACACGTATAACCAGTCTGTCAAGTCACTGGAAGTTTCTAAATGGCTTCCTCTGCATTTTTGTTCTGAACTTCTCAGGGAACAAACATTTTGTTATGTGGCCCTTGTCTGCAGTCTGATTGGAGTGTTGGCCTGTATTACAAAAATGACAGTGATTATATTTAATTGCCAATGTGACATCATCACTGATCGTTAATCCCAGACCCCAACCAAAGAACTGGAGGGGGGTCCTAGATGCCCCTTATTCATGCCCAACTTTAAGTGGATTTCGAGATGATTCTAGGGGTCCTGGAACAGGAGTCGGGGTAACCAGAGAGTCTGGTGACACTGAGGGGACAGAGTGCGGTGACTGGGTCAGAAACTATCTTCCCAGAGGCACAGCCGTATTTCAATATGCTAACAACCAGTGCAACTATACACAAGCCATACCAGTACCCATCAGTGGGAAATCCTGGGTATTTCTTTTCTTTCTTTTTTAATATATTTTATTGATTATGCCATTATAATTGTTCTATTCCCCCTCTTCGTTCCCCTCCACCCTTCACACCCCCTCCCCCACCATTCCCCCCCTTTAGTTTATGACCACGTGTCTCAAGTTCTTTAGATTCTATATTTCCCATACTATTCTTGCCCTCCCCCCATTTATTTTCTACCTACCATCTATGCTACTTATTTTCTGTACCTTCTCCCCCCTCTCCTCCTCCCACTCCCCTGTTGCTAACCCTCCATGTGAACAAATAATAAAGGAGAATTTCCCCAATCTGGTATTTCTTATCTCACCTCTTCAGATTGTGGAAGAAAGGGGGCCTATTACTGCCCTGCTGTAGATGGTAAGTCAGCTTTTGTTGAGTCAATGGGTGACTGATTGATTGAATGAAGCTTGTAGAAGGGAAACTACTCATTGAAAGTTTTTATTAAGCATGGTAATTCAGACTCCAATATAGAATATGTATATGTCAACCTAAAGGCATTCAGAGCTTCCTTTCTGATCAGATATAAGATGACATCTAATCAGATGTATGAAGCACAAAAAAGGAAAATGAGTTGTTCTCAAACCCATGTCCATGTCAAAGAGTTGTTAGAGCACATTTGCCTTGCACTACACGTGAAGCTTTTTACTTGATGTAATCCTGTTTACACATTAGCTGCTATAAAAATGTAGCTTTCTTCTCGTAAGCAGAAATGTAAATTTTTAAAAACCAAGGCCTATTCTAAAATAAGTTGTTTTTAAAACCTTATTCTAGCATTTTCTAGATGGTGTATTTTCTTTATCTAAAGACGATCATCAAGGTAGATAAAGAATGTTGCCTGATGAAAAAGGATCCATGCTACATATGAACCCTAACATTAATGCATGTACAGTCTGGAATGACAATGACAAGTTCATGCATAAACATCACCTAGAGAACGGGGCAAACTAATATAAGGCTAAATGACCATGAAAAATACATGTTATGTAGCAGTTACCACAATTTGTCATGTTCTTTCTCAAGTTTAGGCTTACACAAACAATTTTCTCTCACCACCTATCCCTACCCCCCTTGGTGAAAGAACAGAAAAGCATTTTTCAGGTCTCTGCTGAGTTAGCACTTCTTTCAAGGTCACTTTGAGGGACAGTACCTCTGTTCATGTTCAATTGCATGTCTCTTTCTTGAGCCTCCCCAACCTTCTGTAATTATCCTGTCAAAAGACTTAAAACGTTTTGACATTGGCTCTTTTCTTCTGGTCTCTTCCTTAGTATGAACTCTATGTCTGACATATGGGGGCTCAAGAAATATAGACTGACCCATAAAATACATGATAGAGCATGGATCTATTATTAATGAACCTTCAGAAACCATGTGGTTTCTTATTTTAACTTTCTGGAAAATACTCTCTGCCCCTACTCTTCCTCAGCACAGCTGTGAATAGAGCATGACATCATATTTTGGAAGAAAAAAATGATTCTGTAAAGGATTCGTGCATTCTGGTAGAAATCCACACATAAATTTTTTTTAAGTATACAAGAACTTATCTTTCTACACACATATTTTCTACCCCACATTCCTGACCTTTCTGCTTTTATTAGGGTAAAAAAATCCATCCTTCTTTTGATATATTTAATGGGATTTGTCAAGTCTCTGGTGCAGACATGTTTTATTTCTTGAGTAATGAAATACTTCCGTTTGTGGTAGAGCATCTTGTCCTGCCCCAAATGAGATATGCCAAGCCAAACACAAATTGGAATCCAAACACTATGTCTGTGCGTTTGTCAGTTGGGTGATCTATTTCCCAAACCCAAATGCAGCGCAATGGCATATTTTACTATTTGTGAACTTTACCTTCTGTTAATATGATTGAAGCCACTGGAAATGGAAATTGTCAGGGCAATTTAACAACAGAGCCCTGTAAAACTTATTATAGTCAGGTAGTAAAAATCAGTTTAGAAGGCATATTCTTCAAACCTGAGTTTTATTTGATAAAACATGTTGGTGCCTGACCTTTTTTGAAACATACCAAAAAGGAGTCACTTAGAGGTCCCTCTCTTCAATTATAAACAGCAGCCTGATTAAATGCGGCTGTGTTTTGTTCACAGTGTATGATAGAAAGCGTAAGTACCCCAAACGGACAGCTAAATGACTAGCCATTTGGATGAGTTTGATGTGTATTTTCTGAAATAGCATACTCTACAAAGTAGTAAAAAGTTAATCTATATACCGGAAGAACCTAAGCATTGATAAATTAAAGAATCTTCATAAGTTTGTGATTGAAGTTGATTTTTCAGTGTGTTGAACTAGAGGCAAGAGCTCTACCCTCATAGACAATGTTTAAATTTCTGCAGTTCAGGTTTCAGGGTAGTAAACCAGAAGTGTTGCACATTATGTGCATTACAACACATACTTGGGGAATGTAATTTCAATGTAAAAACATTAAAGTTCTGAAGAGTATGAGGTAGAAAGTAAGCCCTCACTCCTCCCCCATCTCCAGAGGTGATCACTGCTGTCCCATTATACATTCAGACATTTTCCCTGCACACTCCCCAGTGTTCACACCTGACAGATAGTACAGCTCAGGGCTTGTGAGTGCAAGGCCTGGGGTCTAATTCCTGGGTCTCACCTCCCAGCTGTGTGAAGTGAAACATGTCCTTGGCCCTCTTTACATCTCAATTTCCTCATTGTCGTAGGACTGCTATGAGGATGAACTGATGCTTAAGCTTAGAAGGGCACCCATCTTATTGAAGAATCATTTAAAATAAACTATTGATTATCCATGTAAATTAATAGGATGAACATCTATGTAGGTATATAGTTAGGTGCATATATATTTTTCATATTTATTCCACATGAACCTATAGAAACTGGTCTGCACCTTATTATTTGACATACACATATATCTTGGATGCATTGTTATATTAATATAGTTGATAAAGGTTTGTTTATAATCACTTTGTAGCATTCTGACTTAAGCACATACTACACCTTAATTTATGTCTCCTCTATTCATGAATATTCAGTATTTTTCCAATCATGTGCTATAAAAATATTGTAATAGCTTCTTTGGTTGTATAATTTTGTGGTCTTATTGAACTATATCTAGAGGATAAGTGCCTATAATTGGTCAAAAGGCTTATGTATTTAAAATATTGGTAGTTACTGACAAGTATGCTACAAAATTTTCACTAAGTTTTGCTTCTACCAGCAAAACAAAGTTGTCTTGTAAGAGAACTATTTCAAAGGGGAAAAAAAGGCAATGAAAGAGATACCAAGACAGAAGAAACTCCATGGAATTTACAAACTTGATCTAATGGTAGCCTGTGATCGCTTTTGCTTTTTTTAACCACGTGTCACTTTTTAAACCAAAGGTGAAGTGAAGAATGACATTTCAAACATACAATTTCATTGACATCTAAGAGAGATATTGCAAACAACCACTCCTGTGTCCTTGATGTATTATGTTAAAACTATACAGTACAGTGATGAATTAGTTTTATAGTGCAATTATTGTAGTTAATTTTTTAAGGTCATAAAATAGGGAATTTGATTCAAGTAAATTCTGTGTTCTCCTCCTGGTGCCTTGTATTAAGAGCACCATGGCCAGCTTCACTGGTCTGCAGCCTTTAAACCATCCAGGGCCCAGGCTCACAGGATTTCATCCATGATCAATAGTCTTTCATCTCCATCTTGAATTTCTTAACAAATTTTGAAAAAGGGCCCCCTTATATTTATATTTTACTGGGCCCCACAAATTATGTAGCCTGTCCTGCTTAGCAATAATCACATTTTTGATAATTTTCCTGGCTCACCTGAAACCTTCAGTGTTTGACTGATTGACTGATTGATCGATTGACTTGGGAAATGCCTCATATCTGTGCTCATGACTTACTTCTGAGAAGATGGAATGATTCAGCTGTTTATACAGAATATCAGCCAATTGTTTGATGCAGACCTCTGAAAAAACAGTATGTGAGACTTTGATATAAATATGTTTCAAAGAGATCTTACTTTATGAACAATAAAAATGCCTGGCATTCATATAGAGGAATATTCTGCAAAGCTGTGTGGAATATCATGGCACACAGACAAAATTATTTCCCCACCTAAAATATTAGGCCAAATGGTACATTGCTCATTTCATGCTTATGATGCATACTGTAGAGATCTAGTTGTCCAATAATCCCAATGTAAGAACAAAACTGAAGCTCAGGAAAGTTTAATGATTATGCCCAATGACATTGCACATTCATAACTGACCTTGAACTTAAACTGAGTCAGCCTTGCCACCTTCTCCTTCTTCCCTAAGTCTGGATTTTCCTTCCACATTTTCGTGAATGGTTCTAACTGGAGGCAACGTCCATCATAATATTTCATGACTGGATTCTCCTACCTGAAATGGAAATAAAAAGCAATTAAAGGTGGAATTTTCCAAACAGTTGCAGAAGTTGAGAGCTGCTCAAATTCTGGAAGTACAGTACTTGCCTTCAAAGCCTGAAGCCTGTGACCTTGAGTTCTGTGAACTTGGCTTCTTGCTTGTAAAATCAGGAGAATAATAATATTAAATCTATATCATACAACTTAAATATTAAATATTAAATGAGAATTTAATATTAAATGTTAAACGAGATGATTTATAAGGCATCTGGACCATAGATAGCATACATACATACATACATACACACACACACACACAAAAGACTAAAACAAACAACCAAAAATATTTAACATATATGACTTTCCATACATGTGATTAATACAGAAGGACGAGATGTATTTTTAAGTCAAATTTTATGTTTTTAATTATATGTGATAAATCTATGGTAAGCAGAAATAAAAATACTAACTAAATTATAAATTTCTGGTTTTATCACTATGTGTACAGAGTATGCTTGTATTTGGATTAACAGTATTCAAACATTATTAAAATATATAATTGAAATAGCTTTAAATTAACATATTTGATATTTTTAGCATATATATAATATATAAATTCCCTCCACCAAATATTATGTTGGATGAACAGAATGTCTTTCAGCTGCTATAACTTTGAATTACTGGACAAAAAGAAAAGTATGTTTTGGAGTCACATCATTTTCTTTAGAGTGCTTTTTTTACTACAGCAAAATACATTGTAAATCATTTATTCAAGAATATTTATAAGTGAGAAAACTGAATGCCAGTCTGATTGTACATGTGTAATATTGGATCACACATGAAAGTAATGGCAATACTTTTATTTAAAGACCAAGGCATTATCATAAATGAGATATATGGGCTGCGTGTGACTCATTGTCATCATTAGCAGTAAACACAGAGTTGTGTCATTCTCAATTCTACTTCCAAAGTGACCCAGAAATAGTTAACAAGAAATGGCAAACTCATGAGAACTAAAAGCAGTTTTTATTATCTTTTACCATTTCTTCAAATAAATGACAGTCTGCCATATGTCTTTACTCTGGGCTTATTTTAATTGGAAAAGCCACACAATGATGGGAGGAAACAATTTTTTAAGTGGACAGCAGAAATCATTGCTTGGGAGATTTTTAAACTTAAGCATTTAGGGAACTGAAGCCACTTCAGCGGAAGAAAAGAGAGGTGGGGCCATTGTAGAAGCTGTGGTTCCTTGCTCGGAAGTCACGTGACATGGAGACAGTACCAGGGGAACCTGGGAGGCAGTTAAGGGAGGGAAGTGTAGAAAAACCTAGTCAGTTCACCAGTATTCTTTTCAGGTCTGTATTATTGAGGTTTAATGTTTGTACAACAAACTGCATCTGTTGGAAAGATGCAAACTTATGTGTTTTGACAGGTGTACACCACTGGGAGACGACCACCACAGCCCAGGCACAGGCCACTTTCTCAGTCTGGGGCGTGTTCTGTGCTCATCTGCAGTCAATCACCTCTCCCTGATGCGCTGCAGCTGCAGATTAGGTTGAGCCTTGCAGCCTAATGATATCTTTTCCCATATTATCCCAAAATAAGGATATCAGCTATGCTTCCCTAGAGATTTTAAAAAATTGTTATAGTTGTTTTCTAGCTTCCCAGGGAAATAAATAGAATACACTTACAGTTCATTGGCCAACTTTATTTCATAGTTAGGAATAATAATGTAGAAGAAACTGTTTAAAATGTGCGATATTTAGAATGTGCAATAGTAATACAAAAAACAAACGTAATACAAAGAACAAACATAAAACCCCCCAAAATCCATGCTGACATCAGTATATGGGGAAAATGTACAGGTGAAGAAGTCCCCAGAAGATTAATTTTTAAAAATACAACTCCTGGATGCCTTCCTATGTGTCTGGAGGAAAAGCCATTTTTACCCTCACTAAAAAACACGGCAGGGATGGGGGGATGGAGGCGGTGGTCACTGCATAAATGAAAAGATTGGCGGATGGCTGCAAGACAGAGGGTAATAAGGCAGGAGAGACCACATCAAGGTCCCTCACTGTTAATCATTCTGAAAATGGAGGCGCTAGAAGAAAAAGAATGTTCCTGTAAAACTAATGATACAGGTTTAATGATGGAGGGACCCAGGTTTTAATGCCAGCTCCAATACTAATGTTATCATATGGTCTGTCTCTCAACCTTGTTGAACTTCATTTTGGTGATTTGTAAAATGAGGATGATATTGTCAATATTGCAGAGTTGGTTTAATAACTAAATAAGATCATGCATGTTAAGAAGATAGTACAAGAAGTTAAACACACACAAAAACACATGTGCTCTGATTTCATTTATATAAAACTCAATAGCTGCTAAAACAGGTAAGGAGTACAGAGACCTCTGGGTTACTGACAATGTTCTATTGTAGCATCCAGAGGTCATTGTGTGGCTGTGAGTGTGTGTGTGTGTGTGTATACACACACATATACGTATTATTTAAATAATGCAAGCCATTTTTATATTAAAAGAAAAGACATATTCATATTTTTTAGAGATTTTATTTATTTATCTTTGGAGGGGAAGGGAAGAAGAGAGGGAGAGAAACATCAATGTATGGTTGCTTCTCCTGCGTCCCCTGCTGGGAACAAACCAGGCATGTGCCCTGACTGGGAATCGAATTGTGGTTGTCTGGTTCTCAGGCCCGCTCTCAATCCACTGAACTACACCAGCCAGGGCAATATTTTCTTGAATGACACTGTAAAACCACCTTATAAGTATTTTTCTTTTTTTGTAAGTATACTAGTTACCTGTTTTGGGTTGAGGGGTGGGAGACAGGGGTGAAAGGCTTTTCAAGGAACACCTCCTTATACTTTTTAATGTGTAAAGTATATTAATGTATTAATTATTTAGTAAGTTAAATACATTTTTGAAAATAGCACAGAGCCAAGCCCAAGCTCCCCACCCTGTCATTTCTTGGCAGGCCCAGTCCTTTGTGATTAGGGACTGGGTGAAGGCATGGTGATGAGGCATTCAAGACGTCTAGTTCGAAAAAGCCAACTTTCAGACAGAAAATAAGGACTTCTTCTTTTCCTGTGATTCATAATATTACCAGATATATTTTGGTTTCTAAGGATTTCTGTCAGGAATGTCAGATAACAAGCATTTTTAAATACCACAGTAATTTTAGCAACTACCTACCATCGCAAGCAGCTGGATGCTGCTTTAATGTGCTTTCCTTCCTTTCTATCCAGGAAGAACATGACAACAACATACACACACACACAAATAACATGGAGTAGTGTGTGCTAGAAGTGGTGATTACTTCCAAGCCCAAACAAAACTAGGGAAAGAAAGAAAATGAAGAGAACACATTTTTGAAGATCTTCTTGTAAAAAAGGTGGAGAATATGTGAGAAGGAAAATACGCATGTACATAAAATTATACTGAGAAACTAATAGGGAAGCAAGCATCTGAAAACACAGTGTTCAGGGAAAACACTTCTCCAAAAAATTGTGATTTACTTATTAGAATTAAGGATAGTTGTAAATTGTTTAAAATCAAAACCATAGACATGGTATTGTAGCTTTTTGGTGAGGACCATGTTGTAGCTTTTTGGTGGTATTGTAGCTTTTTGGTGAGGACCATGTTGTCTCTTTTATTTGTGCCTATGGTAGTAGGATAGATAGAGGCGTGTAGCTGGGAGGTCTTTACGCAGGCGTAAGGGCAATGTGGATGTGGAGGAAGCAGAGATGGAGAAGGAATCTGCCTATGTCGACCTTGGTCCAGGCTTTTATCCCCCCAGGCCTCAGTGTGTCCATATATACAATGAGAGTATTACTCTAATTAACTTCTGGTTACAAAATATAGCTCACTAGGTTCAGTTGAACACTCCAAAATTTCTGTGCTGAAGGATTTAGTAATGGGAATTTTTGTTCCTGAACTGTATTATTAATTAAGCAAAGTTTAACTTTTGATATCACCTACAACAAAGTGCTGTGGATAGCATCCAATTCATACCCAACTTACATTAAATTGTTAAATGTAGTATGCCTCGGCTCGCGAGGCAGTCAACAGGGTCCACCAATATACCTGCAACGGATGAAGGAGGATGGGACAGGAGGCGCGAAGAATGGCAGCAAGACAAAGGATTCTGATCAAGCTGCAAACTTTATTTCAAAATGGAGGGAGTTATATAGAGGAGGGCAGTGGAGGAAGTGCAGTGGATAGGTGGCTTCAAAGCGTGCTCTAGCCTGCGATTGGCCGGGGGGTGCATGGCGGGGCGCGTGATCAAGGCACTGATTGGTGTGCCACCCGCATGTCCAGGAGGGGGAGTTCTATGGCTCCTAACCGCAGCATCCTGTTATTCAGGCGCTACCTTCAGGTCGGATTGTATCAGCCTGTTTCAGGCTTATCCCAGCCCCCAACAGTAGTATGTTCTAAAACAGGGAAGTGTTCTTGAACATAAAGCTATTTATTCTTGCCTTCTTAAGTATTATCTGTTGGGTATTTTAATATCCCAAGAAACTGTGGTACATTGAATTGTATTTACTAAAAGTCCATGAATCTTTGATCTTACAAAATGAAAACTGGGGATAGAAATACAAATTTCCAAATGCTTTGAACCCTGACAAAAATTTACTGTAACTCAAAATAAGGGCAGGTAAGGATGAGGAGAGATTTAATAGTTCCCAAAAACAAATGGAAAATTTCAATTATACCACATTGGCTACAGTGAATTTAATAACTTTTATTGACCATCATGAAATTCTTTCTCTTAAACTGGGCCTTTTACTAGCTAGATTTGCATGCCACCCTTCTTATTTTTATTGACATCCTTGCATGCCCATTACTAAGAATCTACGGTGTTAAAGTGAGTTTTTAATGTGTTCCAAGTTACATAGTTCAGTTGACTGTATATTTTCCAATGACTTTTTATGATTTTAAATAAGCCTTTGTTTCCACTCCTGATGATTTCTCTTTAATATTCAAGTTTACAGCTTCCATCTCATTTCCACTGAGGCAGGAAATGGGTACCTGTCCTCTTATATCATAGCTAATTAAGTCACTATAATTCAGATAAAGCTCATGTGACAAACGTCATTGTTCTTTAACTTAGGTGGATGTAAATGCTAGACAAATCTATTAACAGAAATATATATATAGTACATTTGTATCCTTATTTTCCATATCTGCATTTATAACACAGTGTGGCTTAATTAAAATTTTATTTTTGATGAGTTTCTGAGTTAACTTTGGCATTCTTTAAAGGGCTTTTATTCAGGGAGTAGAAGAGTGCCTATTTAATTTTTTTTCTTAGAGATAGTTGTTAACAAGTTCATCTAACAGTCAGTCCCTGGTTGTTTTAAATTGCTTTTTTTTGTCATATAAAATAACTGATATACCCTTTATATGAAGGTCATCATTTTAGGGAGTTATATTGGGTAGCTTTATTCATAATTGAAATACTCTGGTGACCCAATTATATTATTTTTAATTGTGATAAAGCACATATATCAATTATTTCAACATCTGCCAGTTTAAGAAATCTAATATTGATTATTTTCATTCTACTGTATGCCCCTCAAACATACCCCAGGGACCCTGGGGTTGCTAGAAAAAGCTGGACCTTCTGTAAGAAGTAAGCCAACATAATGTCCTTGAAATTCTGATCCTAGTCTTGGTAAGTCTTCTGGGATTATTTATTTATGTCTCTTTGCTCCAAATGCCTGTCCCTTTGGGCTTCTGTTGGGTGAAAGAGAACATGCTAATTCCATTTATTAAATGCAACTGATATCATGAATAGTGGAGTAGAACTTTAAACTCTTGCCCACTTTAAAAACACTGCAAAAGCCAGAATGGAAACTTAAAACTGTAGGTACTCATGCAGTCATAGATGCTGAACTTAAAAAAATTAGAGTGGTCTTCATTTCAGAAGGATTCTCTGTGATTAGTGGGTAGCTCAACTGGGCACATGAGACTCCTTATTGTCAGGAACTCTGTAAATTAATTTTGACTGTCTTTATGTCATGAATAAAACTACAAATACAAATGTAGGGGTTGTATCAAGAGAGAGCCTGTAGTATTTTGTATTGCACACTTCAGTAAAGAACCAGAGTTTTGCCCTCATTAATTGGGAAGGACAAATTATAACCTATCAGGAAAGTCTCTTGACAACTTCACCTCAAGCTCTGGAATAAAAATAATATTTTGTTCGGTCAAGATTAAGGTTGGGCTGTTCAGGCATTCTACTTTCCTGTGGCAGTAAAGAGTAAGCACTGGGCCATGTTTTTAATAAAGCAAGAAAAATCTCTCAGGTAACAGAGCAAATCCTGACTGAAAAGACATCACATACCTATGAAAAATAGAAAACATACTGTATGGAATTAGCTCCAGTTGTGAGGTTAAGATACCCAATGTAGCCCTGGCTTAGACGTCATAAAACCTACATACATTTTTAGAGCATCCGTTCTGGGCCAGGCACTGTGCAAGGTCCTAGCTCTCTTAATTCTAGACCTCAGTATTAGCCATGCTACCCCATTAGAGATACCATTTGAGGATGAGGGATGTCATCTGGATATTGTCTCACATCCCATTACACATCTTTCAGGGCCCAGTCTGTGGCAAAGATGAAGGACTAACTAGGTTTCTAAGGAGGAAATATGCAGAAGCCACCACTTACTCCCACAGAGAGACCCCACTTCTGCATGAAACTGGGACCACTGTTGTTTCTACCAGCATTGGTCCCAGCATGTTTGGCAGATGCCTTATATGCCTGGGTTGAAACCCAAGAGCTTCCATCAGAAACAGAACACAACCTGGAGCTAGTCCTCATTTGGGAGGGATGGTGGGGGAATATTTTATGAGTGGAAACTTCAATATTGCTCACTGTACTTGGTTAATTAATGCTCACTAGCAAAATGAAATGGAGGGACTGCCTCAGCTGTTTTATGTCTGTGTTTTCGTCAAAGCAAAAATAAAAAAAATGGCTGAAGACCGCAGTTGATGCCAAAGCTATTGGAACATTTCTCCCTAGAGAAAGAGAGGGACAGGGGCTTTCTTCACACGGAACTGAGTAAGTCAGTGATTTCCTTCTCAGACAAGTTTCTTTACCCACCTCAGGGGGAGTGAACTTGACTGAGGCCAGGTGGTTTCCCCCAGAGAGCTGGGTTTTACTATATCCCAAACACTACAGTACCAAGAGCTTAAACAAGTGACTAGCATCTTCCCCTAAACAAGCTGTATTCAAAGGATATAATGGGCCTGATCAATGTATTTCATCTAGTTTAATACAAATGATTATTTCATTTCCCATAAGGAAAGAGAAAGCATCACCTTTCAAGGTGATAACACTATCTTATAACATAAAGTATTTCCATATCATTCTTTTCAACTTCTTTAAGCATGAATTTTTTTCAAAAATCATTCCTGTGCATTCACGAAAAAGAAAAATATAAGTAAATTATGCCGCTTAAGGAATTCTGAGCAAATACTCCCAATCAGAATCTGATTCTGAACAACTTCATGAGTGAGAATTGTCATGGTCCATTTTTTATCGCCACACATTGTGCTCTCGTGTACCATCAAGAACATTGCTTTGAAGGATGCTCTGCTAACTTCTCAGGTTTTCTTCTAAGTCAGCCACACTGGTTGTTTTGAGGTTCATGTGCAGGCAATGACAATTGCATCCTAATTGTGCCTGGTTGACAGCTACTTTAAGAAGCATCCTAATTTCAGAGCTTTGAAAATGCAGGGGGAAATCTTCATTTTAGAATTGATGAAATAGGTAATTCACACCTTAATGATGAGAACTATCTTCTACTTTAAAGGCCTGAAAACTTCATGGTAGAAAGTACAGAGATTTCAGAGCCTGACAGAGCTGAGTTCATATTTCTTTATCTACTAGCTATTTTAATGAAGGGAATTATTTAACTCCTCTGAGTCTCTGTCTCATCTATAAAACTTGTCTTAAAGCATTATTGGGGATAATAAATATAAATAAACCTTTCCCTAAGCAGTCATATAAAAATGTATTCTCTTCTTTTTGTGATACAAGAGCTCAGTTTAAACTAGTGTCTTCTCTGCCTTTGAACTTCTGTATGTGATGTTTCCAGATGGAGACTTCTAAAATCAGTCAAGTTGTTAAGTCTCAATAATGAATTGATTCCTTTTGAAGATGATGGGCTCATTCATATAGCTTGGTTTTCGATACATGTAATTTATCTAACATAACTCATCCATGGCTGTGTTGTCCACTTTTTTTAATTCCTTCTATCAAAGATTTGAATTTTGGCTAAGGTCAATGGTAACTAAGCAGAAGGTCAAAGAACTGATTTTATTCTTTCTCCTACATTGCTTTTCAGTCCAACTTTTAAATAAATGTTAACTCCGAGACTGTATCATGGCTTCAGATACGGTTGACTGGTTAAGACTATCTACTGCATTTTAGACTAATGTGTATCTTCTAGTGCACGCACTAATAAGACTTGTACTAGAGGTACAAGTCCTGAAAATTCAAATCAAAGTATCAACATTATCATTCCTGGAGTTAATTATGTGTTAAGTTCACAGCAGGTCACAGGAAACCATCAGTTTCTCATTTTATGAAACAGGAAAAAATGGGAAGGCGGAAAATGAAAGCCATCTATGGACTCCCCCAGAGTGTGCCTGAAACTTGGAAACCACTGGCTTCGTTTTTTTCCCCAATTTTCTTTTTCATTTCTGTTGTGTCTTCATGTTGCCAGCTCCTGGAGGATTTGGAGAAAGCATCTCATTTCCCATAGAGCAAGAAACAGTACAAGTCCCTCTTACAGAAAGTGAAGTTGGACTTTTTTTTTAAGTGCCATTTTGTTTTTGTTTTTCCTTCCTTTAGGAAAAACAAAGGCCAGCTGGTAAATGTCACTGTGAAGGTCACTAATAGCTACTGTTCAAGTTGAGGGGCTTTGGGGGAAATACACTTTATCATCATTGATTCACATGCCTTTTATTGAGTTATAAATTTTTATTATTCTAATAACAGGCAATGAGTAGTCTGAAAGCCAGACTTAGGTACAAGTTCACTGTCAGGTTCCCCCAGTGCCTAATACAGTGCCTGCCATGCACAGGGGACTCAGTAAATCCTATTGACTGTCATGAAAATTAGTGAAAAAAGAAAGAGAGAAAAAATTAGGTATTCAGAGAATATACTTGAATTCTTTCTAGGTCATTCTAATTGGGCAGTAAACTGGCTTACTCATAAATACCATCACCTGCATTTATGGTTAGAAAAATGATTTTTTGAACCCTACCCCAGACACACTGAATCCAAATTTTAAGATCAAGGATGGGAAATTTATACTTATAATTATTACTGTTGATGATTCTTATACTCAGGCAAAAAATTTTAAAATACCATATGATCTCACCTATAAGTGGAACCTAGTTAACAAAACAAACGAGCAAGCAAAATAGAAACAGAGACATTGAAATAAAGGACAAACTGACAGTAACCAGAGAGGAGAGGGGAGGGAAATAATGTGGGAAAGAAGGGAAAGGGTCATAAATGAACATGTTTGAAGGACCCATGGACAGAGCCCAAGTGGGGTGGGATTGAGGGTGGGAGGTGGGGTGGGTGGGGTGGGGGAAACTGGTGGTATAAACATAGAGACAAATGTATTCAAACGTTAACTTAAAATGATTAAAAGAAAAACAGAAGAAATGAAAGCCAAATACTCATTCTGAAGTCACTTTTGCTTCGGCTTGTAGACGGTACCCAAATTTTGCATCATTAAAAACATAAGAATGACCTTTTACTCTAAGTAATGACCCAGCATTCAACTATCTTGTATGACAAAGCAGAGAAGTATTTTTTGTTATTTTTATGCTTATTGAATTATAATGGAAAAATTCTATTAACAAAGAAAAAGTAAGGATTTATTTCAGACTACTTAGCAAATTGGAGTATTAAAATGTGATACTGGGTAGTAAAATGATGGGAGAGGAGATGTTCTTGTTTGAGGCTTGGTACCCAAACCACCATGTTACTCTTCTGCTAGAGCCTCTGTCACCTCCCACTCGGCAGCAGAAAAACCTTCAATTTTATTCTTATCAGGACCTGATACTATTCTCCAGTGCTCAGAACACTGAGTACTTTCTAAAGGCGTTCAGTTGGTATTGATTCAGAGTAGACGTGACTCAGAAAGTAAACCTTTTGTGTCAGTACTAATTGCATTATACCTATTACTCTCAAGAGAATAAATAGCAATACATCACTTCAACTAATATAAATATATACAATTCCATAAAAATGAGAACATTTCTTAAGGCTCTACTTTTAATAGCTTTCCATTGCAGTATGATAAACAGATTCATGATAACATTGCCCAGCTCTGTTTACACACATTCTCTGTCCCCAGACATATGAAATTTTGATCCCATCATTTCATTTCTACTTGGTTCTTTTTGTTATTATTAGGGTCTGCATCAGATAAAGTGTTATAAATGATAAACATCACTGAGTGACCTGATAGCTCAATCACAGAGGAAATAAGAGGTTCGATTTCTCATGTAAGATTTTGATTAACATTTGTATAAATGTAAGTAGAGATTTTTTCCAATAGTTGTAGAATATTATTACTTTCCTTCGCTAAGGCATGTTGATATACCATAGATCAAATACCAGAATCCCACTAGAACAAAGGCTGGCCATATCCAAAATAATCTCACACGTCCTATATCACTAGTGGCTTATTGATTCATTTATAATGAGATTTGTGCTCAATGAATAGCTCAGTCTAAACATGTTTTTTCCCCTAGTCCTTGTAAATCACTGTTTATCCTTCATAAAACCTATTTTGTTGTATTGAGGAACACGTTTTACTTGCTAATGATCTGTGCAAATTAAACAGTAAAGGGAAGGAAAGGCAAGGTGAACTTTTCAAAACTTCTTCACTCTGACGAATGATAGCCAAGAAGAAATTATTCTCTGACCCTCCTTCCTCCCCAACACCACATTCTTGCTGCCCACCCCGGGAGAACTTCCCAGCCACAGAGAGAACAGCAGATACACACACACGTGCACATGTGACCCAGAAAAACAAATGGGTGGGAAGGAAGGTCTGTTTACCCTGTGCAGGCTGGTCTCTGTTCTGTTTCTCTGTCAAGCCAATTGAGTTCAGAGCGTGGGCATGAGTTTTGATGAGATTTCCACCATTATAATTCCAGTACAGTAGAGTGAAATTCTACATCAACTAAATTTTGCATAGATATAGGCACTGAGGACTCAAGCAGTTAACAATGTTCCCAGGACTATAGCTCATTTAAATGCCCAGTATGACAGATAAGAAATTTGATTTTTATGAAATTATCTTTGTTCTGCATTAAATTTCTTTTTTGTTGTTGTTGTTGTTTGCCAAGTTCCTTCTTCTAGGCAGGAGAAGAGACTAAGAGAAACAGGAAAGGATTTAGTAGCTGTGATTGGATATGCTCATAGTTATTTATGATTTATCAATTGATAATGATGTTTTTTTATACAATTGCCATCCTAGAAAGTTTTCAACTTCTATCTTTCATTTCAACACTGAGTGCTGCTAAACAGTTGGTACTTGGGTATCTTGGGTTTGGAAGTTTTGTCTTTCCCTTGTTTAGTGTGGCTAGTGTTTCTGGTGATAATTATGAAAGAATGGGGTGGTTTTGAAAATTCTTGGTGTTATAAATAGCATTTGGCCATCCAAATGTCAGGGGAAATAAGTGCGTTTTGGGGCATTTTGAAGACGTTAAAGGGGAATTCCTCTGAAATGTGATTTATGAATGTAAAAAACTTAAAAAGTGAAGAATGGACCTTTCTCTGCATTCTTTCCAACATTGAACTCCTGAACAGAGTTTTTCTCTGGACAGGACAAGAGCAAGGTCATGTATATTCCCCTTCCACTTCTTTCCCTACACCTTGTACAGTTTCTAATGACACTTTTTTCCTTTCCAGTCACTGGCATATCTGTTTGCAGTTTTATTCCAATGAGATGTACTGTATGCTAAAAGCAATTCTATAAAGATTTCCAAGCAAATCTTGAACTGTATTTCTATACATCACAGCTAGAATGTTCCAGGGAAATAAGCCATAGGTTTTTATAGTACTCGTCCCACTAAACCATGATTTCTGCCTTGACTTCTTTTCTCAAATTCAAAATATCTATTTATCCAGAGCGCTTGTCTTAGTCATTTGGGCGGCTATAACAAACTGACAGACTGGGTAGCTTACAAGCACTAGAAATATATTTCTTGCAGTTATGGAGCAGCCTGCTCACATTCTGGGGAGGGTGTTCTTTGTGGTTCATAGTTTGTGGCTCCTCACAGCATCTTCACACAGAGGAAGCAGCTAAGGGGCTTTGGCAGGGGAGGTCTCTTTTGTAAGAGCACTCACCCCATTCATGAAGGCTTTACCTCCTGACCTAAACACCTCCCAAAGGCTCCACCTCCTCACACCACCACCTTGGGGTTATGATTTCAGCGTATGGATGTGGGGCTGGGAGGGGTGGTACAAACATTCAGACTGTATCAGCTACTTTAATCCCCATGTATCCGATAGATAAAGATGATAATTTCTGTATGGCTGTCTGAAAATATGGACACTCGAGATGGAAGAAATAAAAGAGTCAGCTTTCTGCTTGAAACTTACAGTCAAATATAGAAATGCACCTTGATTCTGACTCTCTCTTTAGCCTACAGATAACCTTCCCAAAGGAGTTATTTGTACTGCAGGGGAAAATGCTGTTGAACAACAGTGGAAAAGTAAATAGAGTAAGCATAAGGCATTATATCTTCATAGTTCCTCTAGAATAGAGTAGATTACATGCTAGTGTTAGAGTTTGGATGGTCTTGTTCTCGTAGTTCATTCAATTTAAACTATATACTCTGCCATATACTTTTTTTCCCTCACCCCAGGACATGCTTAGAAAGGAAGAAAGAGAGGGAGGGGAGGGAGAGAAACATTGACATGAGAAAGAACTCTTAGCGGATGCAGACACTGGCCTGCAGTGTCTGTGTCATTGTGGATGAAATGAGACATTCACATGGACTACTGAGTCCAGTGGAGGAAAAGGGACAGCATGGCTTTTCTCTCCAGGGAAGCAAAAGCCGGCCCTTGCCAGGACCGGCCTTTATTGGGTTTCTTGGCACATTACATGATGGTCCTCATTTACTTTGCACAGGTTCGCTTTAGGTGGTTACCTTTTACAGAAAACAAAGGGGCAATGCTGCTGATCACATCACAAGAGGGATGTCTGCAAATGAAAAGGGCAACTGTAGGTTGAACTGGTTACACTGGTCCTTGGAAGGTTTAGCATGGATTTTAGGAAGTTGCTTCACAGTAAATGTTGGCCATTGGGCACTGGGTCCATGCCGTGCAGAATGGTCTCCTACACTTAGCAACAGCGTCCTGAGGTGGGAGAAGAACATGGCATACCAAAATATTTTTACATAATATAGTATTACTGTGTCCTCTTCAATGTCTTATATTTTAGAATCCAGAATCAAAATTTATACTAAATCCAAGTTTCCTACTGTCTTGGACATCTAGACACCACCCTACTACTTCTGCTCAATTTTGTGAATCAGCAAGGGGCCCTTTCTTTGCTTTCCAAATTGCTTTTTCTTGGACATTTATTAGTTTGCCCAATGGCAGAAACCTGGTCTGACCTGAAAACTGCTTTGAGACACACATCCCGGCCCAGAGTGCAAATAGAGGGAGAATTCTTTATCTCCCGCAGTTCTCAGGAGCAGGGTGAGCTGAATCTACAGGTAAACACCCAAATCCCTGCCACACTGCTGTCTTCAGACCAGAAATTCCAGTCTGTGCTTTGGCTGATTTCTTGGCTGGACTGTGATTGGACATAGTGGTGTCCAATATCCATTCCATATTTTATCTGCTAAATATCAATATTTCTGCATATGGAAAGACTCATTTAAATTATCCCACTCAACCCTCACTGGTGTGGCTCAGTGGGTTGAGTGCCAACCCGTGAAGCAAATGGTCACTGGTTCAATTTTCAGTGAGGGCACTGCCTGGGTTGCAGGCCAGGTCCCCAGTAGGGGGTGCACAAAAGGCAACCATACAAGTATGTTTCTCCCCGCTCCTTTTTCTTCCTTCCTTCCCATCTGAAAATAAATAAATAAAATCTTTAAAATGAATAAATAAATGACCCCACTCCATAATCTCACTTTTCTTTCAAAGAGCATTGGGTAACATAGAGATAACTCACCTGCTAATATCTCATGAAGAAATTTCATAGCAGTGTTTTAATACCTGCATTGTTAATTGTTGCCTCTCACACCAGCTCCCCAGTTTCCCACAGTAGTGTCAGATTTGATGAGGTATTCTTCATCAACTTCCTTTCCCGCCTTGATTTACTCCTCCTGTCTTCTCTGGGCGCTTTCCAGTAACATTTCACAAACAGTCTACTTCACTTAAGTCCATGTTTCAGAGCCTGTTTCTCAAGGAACTTTCACTAAAAATAACAACCTTTTTCTAATACAACTTGTTAATTTAGGTTAGTAAAAAGGGCTATTCCAAGACATCACCATTCCTTCACCACGGTCAATATTGCCCTTGTCACTAAAATTTACACCCTGAACTCTGTCTTGTCATGGTAGGCTAAGGCTGGTCTTCTGCCACTTATGCCTGGATTACTGCAGCAGAATTCGAACCAGAATTTCTACTTCCATATGGATACCTTTCAGATCATTTTATAAACCAGGGCCTGACCAGTCTTCCTAGGTCTCTATTGGTTCCATAGTCCTAACACTTAAAAAACTTTATAGGTTTCTATACTCACCATGCTAGTGATATTATGCAGGTTCATGACTTCAAATATCTATATGCCACTGACTTCAAATAATTATATTTCCATATCAACATTTTCAGTTGTGTAGATACTACTGGCTACTTGACATCTGTACTTGGATGCCTATCAGACATTTCAAATCCAAAACTTCTGCACCCTTGCACATTTTCATTTGCTTAGACCCAAAACTTTGCTTAGACCCAAAACTTTGGAGATATCTTGAGTCAGTTTTTCCTTGCAATTCATCCTCAATCTGTTAGAAAATTCTCATGTCTCTGACTTCAAAATACATTCAGGATCTTACCACCTTTCTTCCTCTTCACAAGTAAAATTCTGGCATGAGACAACATCATCTTTGACCTGGATTCTTGTGTCTCCTGATTGTTCTCTTTGCTTCTTGCACTGCCTTCCTCTATCTATTCTCAGCACAGTGAGTGGAGAGATCTTTTCAAGCTATGGGGTCAGATCATGGCCCCTACTGCAAAAAGCCATGCAGTAAATTCCTATCCCACTCAGAGTGAAGCCAGTATCTTTACAATCATCTGTAAGACTTGAAGACTTCCTCCTATCACTGTGACTCATCTTCATCTGCTTTCTCTATCTCTCATTTCACTATAGCCACATTAATTAATTAATGTATTCATTCACCTAACAGGTATTTCTATCCATTCGGTCTGTGTCAGCCATGTTCTAGGTATTAGGGATGTAAAGCATTTAATTGACTTCTGGTTGTCTGATAGAAGCAAAGATACTTTGTGTGAGCATTTGTGTGGGAAATAGTTAAAATGTGAGCATCACCCCTGGTGTAAATATATTAGCCCAGCAGGACCTCACAAGGTAAATGAATGCATTTCCTTGCTTCAGTCTTTCTGCCATAGAAGGTGATTTTCCGACTAGGTGGAAGAATCCCCATTTTAATTAGCTTTTATTTTCTCTAATGAGTAAAGTAATTGGCTGAAACAAGCATAAAAGATTCATCAGCATAGGAATACCCGGCAACCGTTTGTCCGAGTTATACAAAGTAGCAAAGGGGTCACTTCAAGGAAGCGTCAGGCAACATATTATGTATGTGTGAAATGTAACCATTTCTAATTTCGGGCCCAGGTTATGAGCAGTGTGGAAACTCCTAATGAGGCTGGAGAAACTTTCTCACATAGGAGCGTCCTCGCCTTTCATTTACAGCAATGCCACTCAAAGTTTGTTTCAGCAGGAAGCAGCACTTCTGTTTTTTTCCCCCCTGTTGCTCATTTGTGATTTTATTTTTCCTTAATTTGCTGATCGGAAGAAATGCCGGAGTGACATTCCTGGGGACTGCAGTTGGTGCCTGTGCAAATGAAGACAGCAACTGTTGTTGCTGGATTTCCAGAGGCAGAAATTGACAAGCTCTCCTGAAGCCTCTGTTGATATCCTCTGCCCCCGACCACACCCAACAGACTCAGCAGTCAACTTCATTTGGTTAAGGTTGTTTAAGATAAATTAAAAGATGCTTTCCCTCTTTGCCCTTCTTAAATGAGACCTTTTCAGAACCGCTGTGTTTGCTACCACTCAATGTTTTAAAAAATTGCCTGATTACAAGAGATATGTGCTTAGTAAAAATGTAGATTAAAAAAATTTCCCTGGAGCTTCTGTTTATTAGGACCTAATAAACAGGGATAAACTTCTAATAAGCATCTCAGATTATCCATATCATCAGGCAACTGGAAGGAGCAACTCTCTTGTAGGAATGAGCAGCATGATGGATCCTAGGCTAAAAGCACTAGATTTAGTATAATCTTTTAAAGTCCCTCATGTCTTTGTAGTGGAGTACTGATTACGGGGACACAGTTTTAAAGCATTTAGTATTCGTAAGAAACAAGGACACTGGAAGAGACCATTTCTCTCTTTGTAACGTGGAAGTGGCAGCTTTAAGAGCATGAAGAACACTTTCTTAACAACACCAAACTGCAAATATTTAAGTCTCCTACAAAGCCACTGAAGGCGGTTAGAAGTGGTTTCCTTCGTCTTTTGTCAGTAAGAAAAAAACAACTGTTCATCTTTTTTTGAACATGCATGCCATTCAGAGGAATTGTGGAGCGTGGAAGGATACCTTTTCTAAGACAACTAGGTTTATTTTAGCAGAACTTCTAGATAAGGGTCCAAGTGGGTAGGCTAAGCAGTTTGGAGATGTTCTCAGAAAGCACAGGACGAGGAAGTAGTTGCCCTGGCTCATGCCAAACAGAAATACGTGAGAGCCTAAACACTTTTAATATAACTGCAAAAAATATGCCGATGAATTTCACAGTAGTAATTTTCTGCCTGTTGTAACTGTCTTAGAAAATTTGCCAGGACAGGGTCATAAGGCATGTGATTCTTCTGGAGTAAGACCAAGTATTAAAATACAATTCAAGTCTCTAATGCATCATGCATTAGAGAGATTTCATCAGTTTTCAACCCAAAGTCAGATCTCTTTCCACCACCATTGAAACCTGTATGGTTTAATAACCAATATCACCCTAATACATTCAATAAAAAAGAGAAAATAGCCCTGGCTGGTGTAGCTCAGTGGATTGAGCACAGGCCTGCAGACTAAACAACTGCGGTTTGGTTCCCAGTCAGGGCACATGCCTGGGTTGCCGGCCAGTTCCTAGCAGGGGACACATGAGATGCAACCATACATTGATATTTCTCTCCCTCTCTCCTTCCCTTCCCCTCTAAAGACAAATAAATAAGATCTTTTTAAAAAGAGAGAGAAAATAAAAGTACGAATGGGCATGAATAGATTTAAAATGTTAACGTCAACAAAATAAAAATGAAAAAGTTAAAAATTCAATCCAAGTCAACAATAGATCCTGAGCCTATTAGAGTAGGTGATGGATGTATTTAAAATCATGAATCCACCAAGACTGTTAACTCATAACTTTTGATACTCTGGTATTATCCTGATGATTTTATTTTATCTCCCTGGATCATGTGGATTGCAAGATTTTGCCTCACAGCTGAAAAAGTACTTGATAGTCTATCCTCATGATCTTCTGTTAGGCAACAGATCTCAGAGGTCAATGCTCGGTGTCTCATAGCCACTATTGGAGTCTAATTCACAATTCTTTCCTCATCCTGAAACTACCAGGAGACAGCATCATTCCTTAAATATTCAACTGCCTTTTGAGCCAATGATTTGTGAACCATCTGAACCCTGCAAAGACATGCGGAAAGAGAGAGGCCAACACATTCCATAGCTTCTCCTACTCTAAAATTTCTTCATAGGCATCTCTTGACTTGAAATACAGTAGTAAAGGTTGGGAAATGTGCTATTATTTAGACATTAACAAATTAGTTTGATTTTGAGTCAAACAGGGCTTAGACTGGTTGTTTGTGTCTCATGTTGCAAATTGTTCTAAAGTTTGTTGCTTACCAGATATTGCTTCAAACTTAGACATTTTCTTAATGTATTTTAGTGTACAATAAGACATTTTGTATTTGAAAAATTGGGAAAAAAGTTCAGATTCCTGTACCTGCTAAAAATTATGAAGCAGAACAACCCTTACCTCAAGTTAAAAGTTCTCTTTTTTTGTCTTTTATTTCGAAGACTTGCATATTTTTGCTCAAGTTATTAAACTAGTTATTTATAAATATGCAAAAATGCCATTGCAAGGAATAATCCACCGTGAGAGAAGAGGCCTGGTTATGGGTGTGTTTAGAAGGTCTACCTCAGCTGAATTTCCATTTAATTTAACTTAATCATTGTGGGGAAAGCTACAGAATTCAGCTACAGTATTTATCTACTTTTGCAAGGAGTTGTGAATGAACTTCATCTCTAAGAAAAAGGAAATGGTCATATACAGGAAAGACCATTTGGAGACACTTACTTGAAACTATAGATTGCTAGATCCTGTCCCACACCTACCAAATAGAATTATCCAAGGGGTAATTATTTTTAAATTGTGTTTTTTTTTAAATAAATATTTCTGGTGATTGTTATCATCCTGCAATCTTTGGGAACATCACACTGTTATATCTGTCAGGTAGAATTTTATTTGACCATTACGTTCTGCCTCCAAAGAATTTGGAATAAGAAAATATTCACAAGAAAGTACTTAATGACAAAAATACTGTGTATACAGCATTGTCAGAATGTAACACAGCGGAAATAGTGTCATTGTAAAAGCTGGCCTCAGATGTCCTCTTTTGATTTAGGAAAATGCTTGGGAGTGAATAGAGAGGCTCAATGTCTGTTTGAGAAGAGGACCAGCGTGAGACAAAACATAACTAAAAAGAACGCAGGGAAGCGGCAGGAAAGTGTTTTCCCTGGGTCTGTGGGTCAAGGACAGATACGTTTTCGAGGAAAAGGAAGGGAGACCGAACAAGGTGAAAGACCCAAGAGGCAAATGCTTGATTATTCAATGAGGTGTTCCAGGTGGTGGGGTAACCTAGATATGTAGGACCAGGGGTGCTCACGATTAAAATGTAAGTGTCTAAACAGTGTTGTCCCTGTCATATAAAGCCTTCCCATACCTAACTCTCAGTAATCGTGGAGTCAAGACAGAAGGCACAGCTACATTCCATGGGTATATTGCTGTAGGGCAGAGAGAACATTGGCACATCAGAATGATGCAGGAAGAGATGCCGGTATGTAGCCATTTCAATGATGTCCCCATATATATCAGGTGACTACACACACACACACACACACACACACACACACACACACGTGCGAGAAAGACCTAAAAAAAACAAACTGCAGAAGGATTATTTCTGCATGTTGAGATTAACAGTGATTTATATCTTCTTTCACTGTGTTCTTCCATTGAATGTTTATTACCTGTATAACAAGGGGGAAATGATTAAACCCTGGGGAAAGAAAGATAATTTTCAGATGTTTTCAATAAAGTAGTTTAAAAGTCGATAAAAAAATAAGCCAAATCTAATACTCAATTTAGAATCATACAGCACCGAGAGCTATGCTACACTAGTTTCCATTTCAAAAGGCCTTTGTTGGTTAGTCCATCATAAATAAAACCGAAGCCCTGGGTTCTGGAAGGCTGATGTGACACACAAAATAACTTACATTGAGCAGTTGGATCATGCAAGGATCCCACGGGTTCAAAGTGGGAGAACACATTTTAATGATTTTACATTCATCTGCACAATTCTTTTAGCTATCAGTCATGCAGTGACTTGTGGCTTCTTTTCCTTCTTCTAAAGGTAACTTTTCTTCTAGTTAAAGAATACTTTATGAAACAGTATTGTATTTAGCCCCAGAACATGCAGTTTCTGCTGTCAGATAAACTGCATTTGAAGGCCACCTCCCTCCCTTACTCTTGGGTGACCCTGGGTAGGTTACTTCCTGCCTTTGCAGCGGTGTCTGCCCATCTGTAAATGGGAAAATAGGCTTCTTACTTTTCAGGGCTTGTGGGAAGATGACATCAGTTGCTGCTTAGCACAGTCTGCAATCAGTTGTACAAAAGGAGTGAACTCTGATTGATATTTGTCAATAATAGGAACTTCCAGGCACAAAAAGCAGCAAGAAGCTAATAAAAGTCATCGAAAATCTTATATCCAAGGCAAGAGGCACTATTATTTTGGTACAATTTTGTCTTTTTTTCTCTGTTTAAACAAAAAAAAATGCTGAAATGGATTACCTTATACATATTGTATTACAATCTGATCATTAAACTTTATGTAGACTAAATCATTTCCTCTTCCCAAAACATCATTTTCAGGGGCCACTTTTCTATTTCTAATGGAGCATCAGACTTTATTTAAATAATGTATTTTTTGACATACTAGCTGTTTCCCAATTATTGATGCTTTAAGAAGGCTGCACAATCTTTATAACTAAATATCTAATATAACTAAATGTCCATATCCATCATTATTACCCATCAGTAATGAGAATTACTGAATTGTATCTTTAGTATGTATTAAATACATATTTATTCTGTATTGATAAAGTGCCTTCCAGAAAGTTTGTGCCAATTGCCACATCTAGGAGTTTACAAAATATTCTTAAACAATAGATATATTCTCTCTTTTTGCAAAAAAAAGGCGATGACATTTTTTTCTTATACTCTATTGAGATGGAAAAATGTGGTCATTTGGTGTTTATCTTGTATATTACACAATGTTTGCATATTTTAAAGAATAATTTTTAAATTGTCATGTTCACTCAGGTGTCATTTGTTGCAGGCACCTTGGGGTGACAGGTGCTAAAGTGGGTGGCACCTACGAGGAGCAAGGCCCAGGGAAATGTGCATGGTTTCCCTGCGGCCCCAAGTGACGCCTATTAATCTTTAGACCTGCCCGTCCCCTTGTACAAGGAAACTAAAAGACAGGGAGGTTTGACAAGGCCCACCCACAGGGAACTGACATTTCTTGAGCATTTTTTAAAGTGATAAAGAACTCCAGTCTCCCATTTAAAACAATAACTGCTTTCACTTGTTGAACATGCATATGTGACAGGCTCACTGCCGAGATTCCGCTATTGTCTGTCACTCAGAATGGGTATAACAAACCGGTCTGCCGGTGAAGCGAATGAGCTCGCCCGACTAGGGATGCGGGGCTTCATCAGCTCTGTCTCAGACTCTCCCTCCCCCCGGTTTACACTTGCAGTTCTCAGCTTTTCATCTCATTACATGTGTGATATTTGTCTTACCTGCCTGTTACTTTTCTTTACATTGATTTGCAGTGTTTATTTTCGAAGTTTCTTTTAGAAGGAAACTGTATATCTCTATCATCAATGTATAAAATCAGTAATAGGTACCACCCATGAATACAATGATTTAAATGTATACTCTCATATGTACCACAAAAAAGCATCTTATCCCTCCAGCCCCCGTCATCCGCCATTTCCTGCTTATGGCCATAGTGTCACATTGGGGGAAAACACCCCAAGACCCTGCTTGCTTCCCTAACTAAAAAAAAATTGACTCAGTGAGGACAACAGACTAAGACAATGAAAACTCTCTAAGAACCCGGGACCTTTGTGCCTTTCTTATTGGTTTCTTAGCTCTCTTTCTCTTCTGTTTGGCTCCGACAACTTTTGTACAGTGTGAATGGTGTTTGTTCTTGTCTTGGAGGAAGGGGTGGGAAAGAGCTGCAGAAGGTCCAGCTGTGCCCAGAGAAGGTTCTCCACAGGATCTCATTTAACTTCACTTCAACCGAAAAGGGCTAGACACACCCAGCATTAAAACAGAGCTGCCAGCTTCACGTTCTGGGCAAGTCAAGGCCGCTTTTCCATCAGTGGACCCCAAACTCAGCTGGTGGGCCCTGGTGATTTCCGGTGACCAACACAGATGAAACCTATTTGGCAAGGCTCTGTCTGGTAACCTTTTTTTAATTAAATATAATGGCAAGTTTAACAAATGGTTAAGTCTACTGAACATGTCTCATGTTTTATAAGGGAGAAAGAAGTAGGCACTTTGTTTTTCTGGACATTAAAAACCGAGAGCCCTGCCTGTGTCAGCCTCTGTTGGTTCTTGTGAGACATGACAGTTATCTGAAGAGAACCAGCCGGATTTAATCTGACAGTCACAGCCAGGGGAGAGTGCTACCAATCTAATTACCCAGTAATCTAGTCAGAATGGGAGTAATTCTAGGACTTTCTCAGGTAGCTAATCACATTTCCTGTGCATTAGCAGCCACACATAGGGCGCTTTTAGGAAGGAGGTTTGTGGTCTGCAAGGGCTTTGTGAGCTCATAGCAGTGTGATTTCTTCCCTGACTTCGCCCCAGGTGGGTTCTTCGGTATTTTTTTTTCTCGCTCTCTTTTCCACCCTTCCCCTTCATTGCTCACATGGTCTTAGTTCCCTTCAAGTTCTACGTTAGACAAATTTCTTGCAGTCCATTCAGAATGTGTTGGAGGAGGAAGGATAAACTCTATGACCCTTTTGCTGATTTTTCCCATCGAGGGATAAATTAAGGAATACCTTGAAATCTGGCAGTTGGAGGGGAAAAGTTATTTTTTTATAAGGAAAGAGCTCTTGCTTATGAATTAACATGTCATTTCTCTATTTATGCCGGTGATTTTTGAGACAGATTTTATAGAAAAGAGAAAAGACTGTTAACCGATATTTAGTCTTTCAGTGGCTCTGAATGTCAAGCTCCAGGCAGTATGGATCACGTATCATTTCCGTAGTCATCATTTCAGAGACTGAAAGAGAGAGAGGGGGAGGGGGAGCCACCCCTAGGGAGCAGAACTTCTGCCGCTGTGCTAATTAATACCCGCCATGTTCTTTGTCTGAAAACCTCTATTTAGGATAATTTTATAAACCAGAATGTTTTCCAAGTGCATTGGTTTCCGACACTCTAAAATTGAGGCACCTCTGAAAAATCATTATAGGACCACAAGACCTTTTCCCTTTTACCCCCACGTTGTGGACATTTCTCCAACTTTTCATAATCACTGCTTGGTCAGTGCAAATCTGAATATTTGAATCTAATAGTGGGGAATTCCAGTCACTAATTGCTTTATAATGTAGTGATCCCCCCACCAGTTATCCATGATAAATGGGCTTCCCAAATAGCCTCTAGGAAGCATAACATGGCACGTTAGGCAGAACACCATAAAAAAGAGGAAATGTGAGATGCTGTGCGAAATTGTTGTAAATTTGAACAGGTTTCAGCCACAATTTACACTCTCTCAGCTGCAGTGTTTTGTGGACTTAAACAGGTTTTCACTCCTGTAATTGTGGGAAGTGTACACCCCTAGGGGCTTCATGGTTGGGGTGTGCCTCTGTGCACACTCCGAGACTGTTAATAAGTCACAGGTATGTTTGAGCCTAAAGTCAGGCACATGAGCCTAGAGCCTGCGGGGTCTGGGATGCGGCACAAAGACTGATTTTCCTGCTTCTAATTATGTTGTCTCCTCATTTGTTCTAGGTTCAGATTTTACAAAAGCCTTTGGTACGAGTTTATTTAATAAGGAGTTCTATAAAACTGTGAATAAATCCGACTCTGAGACTGTGACCCAATATGAGATGCAAATGCTAGTCTCTTATTGCAAGCACTATAATTATTTGACTTCCAAGTATTGATGAACGTTGGGTTACATCTGAAGGGTCGTTCTCACTGGGCATTTTTAGCAATGCTGTTTTTGTAAGTCAGAATGTGTACTTCAACCCAGATGAAATGTATTCTCTAGGCCACTAATCGACATGTTTACCAACAGAAATTATATTTAAACATGTCAATATCACATCAGTTTATACAACAACTTTTATCTGAGAGTGTGAAAACATTCGTGGGAAATTGATGCCATGCTGGCAAATCCCTAGAGAAATGTCGTTTAACCAAGGCTCAATTCTTAGAGCATCAAAATGAGAAAAACATTATGTTAGAGCAATGACTTGAGTGATTCCCACATCTCTTAGTATATAATTGGCACAAATAAAAAGAACATCATTTCTTACATTTCTGAAGGCTATTTCTCAATAGAAGAGAAAATGATTTAGGGATTCAGGAGACACACAAAGAAGACTGCATATTAAGAGCTTAACTGAGCAGTGGAACCTCTAGGTACTTGCAAATGTGGCACTCATTTCTCTGCTTTAAAGCCTAGATCTTGAATTACGTGAGTGATTCTGATCTGCAAATCAGTCTACATTGATTTCTCTGTTCAAATTAATATCTGCTGAATGAGTTGGTCTTTGTGTCTTATTCTTTGCCAGGGTGTCTGATCTGTCCAAGGAATGTCCCAGGACAAAAGTGTCTTTATGTTAAGAACAATGGTAAATTCCATTATTATCATATATGAATTATCAGTCTGCTCTCAATCAAGTTAGTTTCTGTACTAAGAATGCTATTGACTTTGAACTTTAGTTTAGTCATGATGAAGCGATGATTCTAAGTTTTGATTCAATGTGTAGGGGATCTTCCATTTTTACTTCGTCGTTTTTAATGCTGTCTATTTCCTATCACCTGTGATTTGGCTTCTCTTTTTAAAAAGTCAATTCCTATAACACATTTCAGATTTGAGGCAGAGTCTACTTCAGGCTTGTGATTGCTTTTCTTTCTTACGCAATTAGAAATTTCCAAGGGAATATTTGTTTTTTGGCAATAAGGATGGCAAAACTCCCATATTGGCATTGTTCAGTGTCTTTCATAATATTTTTTAAAATAGGCAGTTTGGGTGAGTTATTCCTGGCCATTATCCAAACCCTCCCACAACCCAAATATAGTCTTTTAAGATTTCTATTTTCTGTTCCTCTGATTCTTGGTCATGGCCTGCTTTTGGGAATTTATGCAAAGCCCTACATTGCCTCTCATCTGTTTAGGCAGTCTTGCTGAACATGCATTGGCAGTTTACATGGTAACATAAAACTCTACTGCCTTTTGTGACATTCTCCTAAATCTGTGTGTTCCAACTGAGTAATGTGTGCCATATTGCGCCCGTTTAAATTGGAATTTAAATTAATTTCAATTGAATACAGTTAAGAATTCGGTTTCTTGGTTGCACTGGTCACATTTCAAGTAACCCATAGCTGCATGTGAGTCATGGCTCCCAGGCCGGACAGTGCGGGTATCGAATATTTCCGCCCCTGCAGGAAGTGCTGGTGCTCAGCACTGCTATACGTACTTGACAAGCTCACGGAGCCGAGTATGTCCATCGACGTAGAAGCAGGGAGCAATTGTGGGTGTCCAGTCCCAGGTTCAGTGCCCGAAAACAGCAAAGTCGGTACAGGTGGCTGGGACTCTCAGAAGGTACATACTTATAATGGTACCGCTTTATGAGTTCTTGTTGTAATTAAATGAAATTATTCAAATATTGGTTTTATTGCCTTTAGATCTTTTGACCTAACTAACATGGTGCCTGTCCTCACTCTGTACTTCAGAAGTAATTGTGATATTTAATGAACATAACTTTTGGGTCTAAGGCCGCAAAGTCTGTTACTCACACATTCCCTCTATCTCTTCTTATAAATGCTACCTGTACCATGTCATTTTTTTTTACTTTGCAATAAAGTTTAATTTGTATTTTATTTACTTTTTGAAGAGATAACATGTTCACATGGCAATACATGTAGAGAAGCATCTCCTTCTCACGCCTGACCGTCATTAAGACAGTCTCCCCCTGAAAGCCCAGGCAATCACATTTTGTAGCTCCGGGGACACAGTTCTCACTTGGACTTGTGCCAACGCCATATGAATTCATCGTTACATTTCAGACCAAGTCATCAAATTGTAACACATTTTTTAACTCTTAGGCACACATTCTTACGTTACTTTAGCTAACTAAGCAAGCTGAGTGCAGTAAATATATGATTTGTGGCCTGTGAAGGTGTGTATTACTTAAATTCTTACAAGTTGTAACAGAAAAAAACCACTGTCACGGGTGATGGGTGTTTATTATAAGCATATGTGGGGATTGAAGAGGTAAAATGAACTTTCTAGGCAGCTGTGAAGTCACTTCGGGCCTCCGAGTTTCACAGTCTGAAATGTTTATTAGACAGCTGAAGAGGTGGGAATGACATGTTGACACTCATGAAGCGAGGGCAAATCTACTCACCTGATTTTCTTACCTTTCACCAAGAAACATTCTGACTACCTTAGATGTGTCTTGATATGCTACTAAAACAACAATTTTGATGCATTTATCAGTCTCCAATGTGGAGATCCTCTGGGTAAACCCATGATTATGTAAATGCCTCTCATAGCCATGGATGCCAAAGACTGCATTTGAACTCCAACACAGACTGCTGTGATCGAGTTGTAGAGTCAACTGGTGAAGGAACTGGGGGCTCTTATTCAGAAAGGCTGATTTCCCATTGGCCACTCCCCTCCCAATGGGGGTGAGTGGGCAAGATGGGTAAGGTATGCACAGAAGCATTTTGAAGACAGTGAAGAGGGATGATGGTGCTTATATCACATTTAATTGGGTATCCTTACATGCATGCTATTGTTTTATTTTAAAGGCACTGTCTGAGAGACAAAAAGGAACAAATATTTTCCCACTTTACCAAAGGGAAAGCAAACACCCAGAAAAGTTAGTGTATTTGAACCCTCTATGAGAAATCTAACCAGTACTTGAAACCCAAGTAAGCTAATTAGACACTTGCTCTTTCCACTTGAAAAGACAGTTTCATTATGGCAGACACAGTGTCATTTATATGTAGTGTTTGACAAAGTACTTGCCCAGTGGACAAATGAATAGAACTAGGTAAAAAAATTTAATTAATGAGTAAAAACCACTTAAGTTATTTAAAGCACCAAAATTGTCTTTCAGGTATATTAGCTAAAAGTATCTATTTTCACAAAGCTGTACTCTTGTAAAATGTTCTAATCCTTCAATCATACAGTACTTGGAAAGTCTAGTGGCCTTAACCACATTAGGAATTTATTAACCATCTTGTTATATTTAGGAATGCTGGATTATTTGCCAGAGTGTAAATACTATTTATTTTATGGAGCCTGTCAGTCTTGGTATGGTTCTATATCCAGGATCAATCCCAGCTGCCTGAGTTGTTGGTTCCTTTCGGTATTGCCTTGAACAAAATTCAAAACCATATTTATTAACAATTGGCCATCAAGCTGTCACACGAAAGGCTATTTGACTCACTTAATTGCAACCCCTGTGTCTTAGCAACCAATGCTTGCCTGCATCAGAGCCACTGATTCCAGGGCGTGCCAATCAGAACAGGGCTCATGCTCAGGCCTCTACTGCACCTGACAAGATTAATTCATATGAAACATGATGGATGTGCTACTTTATTTAATTAGAACATCTAATGTTTTCATTAAAAAATGAAAGGACACTCAAAATAGATATTCAGAATCAATTGTTTAAAGAAAAACAGTTTGCTTTCTGTGTGGGCTGGGACAAGGGATGTTGAGTGTGATCATTGGTTTTTTGGACCAAACTAAATGGTAGATTTCGCACAACGGATGAAAACTTGGGTTAGTCTTATATCAGGATAAATTTAGATTTAAAACTTTGCCTAAGGTTTGTATGTGAAAATACAGCACAAAAAGTAATTTTGATTTGTATTGTCTTTAAGGAAATGAATGCACACAAAGGCTCACATACAAACATATGTACAAGTTTTGGTTGATTGGTTAGTTTTAAAGCACTGTCAATTAGTCCTAAAATAGTAATGTGCACAATCCTAAATAAGGTCTCTTTCGTCATGTCTTCACCCAGTACTGTAGTGATATAAATCCTCTTGACTACCTAGTTTCTCGTTCAAAGCAGAGACCTGAATGTCTATGGCAGCTGCAGGTAAGGGAGTTGGTAGTTTAGCAAAATCTCACTCCATTCGGCCCCGAATACAAGAAATCACATCTCATATTCTGAGTTTGATTGCATTCTAGAGATAAATAATGTAATTTCCTTTAGAGTACTTACATATATTTAGCCTTTTCCAAAGTAAATGCCAACTTTTGCTCATTTACTTTTGGTCAGCTTAAAACTTTACTTCGGCACACGCCCCTGCTCACACATGCAACAAATAAATAACGGTGTTTTCTTCCTTCAGTTTGGATAAATAATGGTCATAAAATACTAGAGACAGTAGAAACTACCCCGTTTTTATGATGCAGTGATCAGAAGATGTCTTTCAAAAGATGCAGAAATTTCGATGTATTGACAGATTCTCAATGTCTCCTTAAATGCGTAAAGCCATAAAAATGAATGTGGTTATAATTTCCTCAGCTACAAATTTATCCCTGTTTGGTTTTTATAAATATAAATTCTTACATTCATAAACACTTGTACCAGAACTTCCCAATTCTCCCACAATCTTTTATCCTCATTGGGAGTTGAGAGATAAAGTAAAGAAAAAGCCAAAGATTCATATCTAAGTATCAATTCTTTAAGCTATCACCAGCTGCTTTAAAAAATATATGGAAATCAGGTAAACAATGATGATAGAAAATCAACACCATGTTTAATTTTTATGCCTAACTTAAGCCATTTAGTATCTGTTACAAATCACTGGTTTCAGGCTCACTTGCTACGGATTTTATATTTGCATGCACGTGAGGAGGAAGAGGAGTTCATTAAGAATCTGTGGTGGAATTTTATTGCTTAGAGACATAGAATAAGAGACAAAACTAAAATTTTTCATAGCAAATTCTGTTTGGAAGGGCTTAGATCAACTCATGGGGAGAAAAAGGGTTAATGGTGTTTAAACAGGCAAAATATTTGGAATTCTGTTTCCCAAATATCTCTAAGGTTTGTTTAATGACCGAAGTCCTCAAATCTAAGAGGGCCCAAGGGAATCTCGGTATTTACCAAGCCACAAGCTCTCTTGTGAATTTCTGAACTCTGGCAATGCAAACTTCATAGTATTAATTTTCTGCTTTCAGAGGCTGACCTCTAAATTTCAAAGCTTGTTTATTCTCTTTGGACGGAACATTGGAGAAGCTTACAAGAGAATTTAGAGAAAGCAAGCTAGAGATAGCAGCATATTTTATGTAGGTGGGAATGTGGAATAGAAATCAACTTCTGTGGCCAAATTCCACACAAAGAGGATTAAGAAGATGACATATTTGGAGCTATTGCTCAGAAAACAGCAATTATTTGGAAAAATACAATGAAAACCCCCTGTAAAGAAGGACTTGACTTGTTAAGATTGGCTTAGAAATCTGTGATAGTGACATGGGAGCTCGGCTTTAGATCCGTAGAGACCTGGCGTTTCATTGCAGGTCCATTGCTTATCAGCCATAAGATCTCAGATAAGCTATTTAAACTGAGTGGCATTTTCTCAGCTGTAAAATTGGGACAAATACACTTACACTGAGTAATTGTTTTGAGGACTACAGATATTGAATAGCAAATATGTAATGCAAAACTTCAGCAAAGATTAAGTTACAACTGTGACTATTACTTCTCCTCATCACTGGAGATCCACAGTTCTATTTAAAATCGGAGGGATGATGCAGAGCTGAAGTTAAGGACCTCAGAAGCATGTTTAACACCATCCCAAGGCCAGAGAGGCAGTAATTTCAGGATTAATACTGTTTTCTTTCAGCGAAAGGATTCTGAACTGTGGACCAGGATGAGAATGTGTGTTTATGAACTTCCAGGGGTTGATAGTCTTTGTGCCTAAACCTTAATTATTATAATCATCACTCTCACATTTGTAACACTTTCATTGTGGTATTGGCTCATATCAGTTGGGTGAATATATTTTTTCACCAAGTAAGCCCTGCAGCTACTCCTCAAACCACCAATAGCAAACAGCACTATGTATGTCTAGCAATCATCCATGTCATTATTCTGACTTTGCCATGACCACAATACCATGCTTGGGAAGGTCTAATGTTTTTCACAGGACAGAAATTGTTCAGTTCTCTACTCCAAGGTCTGCTTTGGCAAACCACATTTTTCAGTGTCTTTATAAACCTTGTTATGCATTCATTCAGCCCATATTTACTGCTCTCTGCTCAAGAATTCAGAAGGATGTATTGTTTTGTAGCCCTTCTAAGTGGCCTTCACTTCCCACTCCATCTCTGCGAAAAGGGAGATTGTCAGTTAGTCAATTGGAAGGTACCACTTAGCTGGTACCTCTACTCCACCTCCTTTTTAAACAGCTGCCACTGTAGACACAATATTGAAATCAGAGGGCAGGGAAGACTGACAGGAATGACACTGCATATAATCCCCATTCTTATTGTTTTAGATCCACTTTGTAAATGGTAAAACTGGGACATAGGAGGGAGGGATTTGGTAATAGAAGAATCTATCTATCTATCTATATTTTACTCCTTGATGATGTATAGTAATGATACAGCCACAAACTCATATGCCTTCAGGGACACCAGTGATTTGGGGCCACACAGTTGTCGTGTGGACACTGTAGCAAATTGGAAAGTGGATTCCTGGAGGACAGGGGAACACCTGTACTTTTCTACAATTCTAAGGTGCCCTGAAATGTTGGAATATGGGCATGACCATATCTTGTGACTTTCTAGGAGAAGCCCAAATACATGGATTGGGATGTGTATGTGTATGTTTACATGGGATTTCAAACACTAACAACTATTTCTTAAGGCAGTACTAGCCAAATAAAACCTCATTGACCTCATGACCTCATAATGTTGCCCAACAAAAAGCAAACAAACAGAAGTTCGTCTGCCTGTCACCATGAAAGTAAAAACCCCATGAGGCAAATGCTGGTGCAGAAGGAAAGAGGTTTTATTCAGGTGCTGCATGATTTGGCAGAATGGTGGGCTTCTGTCTCAAAGCTCATCTTTCTGCTCTGGAAAAAGTCCAGTCATGCTCAGGAGACCAAGACAAAAGTTGGTGTCCAGAGTCTTTGCTCCCATTTGAAGAGGAGTCCCTTGGAGCCTGCAGCTAAGCCCTCCATATTCCCTACCAGGTAGCCTAGCTTGTTTCCAGCTTTTGTTCATTTCAGGCTTTCTACTAGAGCCTGTGTGTGGAGGCCACGTGGCCATGGGCTATGCAGCTGCTAGGGTCACAAGGCTGCGTGCTCCTGGGAGAGAGTGTGTGAATGCACCAGTGAATCCTTCACTAGTTTGGCGAGAGAGAGAGGGAGAAAGAAAGAGAGAGAAAGAGAGACTCCCTCTTGGAGGCCAAGGCCGTGATTGCTAAGGCCTTGTGGCCCAAGGAGAGAACAGGCCAGTACACCATGCCAGAGCAGGTTGTGAGCCAGTAAGCCGAAAGCCAGAGAGATTGGGAACCAGACACAGGCAAGAGAGGGTGTCTTTGTTCCCCTGGGATTATATTAGTTTAAGTGGGGAGCAGTCCAGGGGATTTCTCAAAATGCTCAATCAACTTCCCCAACTTTGCTTCGGGTGGGTCCGCCTCCTAACCAATCCTTTCTTTCCTTGAGCTAGATGAGTAGATGACAGACCATTTTGACCTCTATGGTGCATGCACCTGCCTTCTTCTGGTCCCACCCACAATCTGGTAGTGGAAATGGGAGGGGGCAACTTTTTTCCTCTTTGCTAGCCTTCCATTCAATTATATTGTTAGGTTTTCACCCACTCAGTGTAAGACCCTCTCCTCTGCTGCCATCTTGGCTGATGGGAGAAACTTCCTGACACTCTGGACAGACCGTCTGCCAGTAACTAAGATTAAGGTTTTGCCTCTACATCTACTTTCTTTGCTTAAAGTAGCAATTAAACTACAGCCCTTTTATTCTGTTCTATAGTCTCTCTCTCCCCCACCCACTCTTTCTTCCTCAGTGGCTTCATCTGTGAAATAGGGATAAAAGCATTTGTTTTTCTGCCTCCAAAAGATCAAGGATCACGATGCATGTGAAGATTAATGAGGTTATTTGGTTAAGTGCATCCTGCTGGGTGGAAGAACTATGGCTTATGAATACTAATAGCATTTGAGTCATATGAGCTTTCATGGGAAGAGAATTGGACCATTTAGCTTCCCCTCTGCAAGGGTTTATAAAGAAGAAACTAGGGAGAAAGAAGCTGAAAGTGTTTCTTTGTGACATCTCCTGTAGTGAATCATGAAGTGGCAATGGGAATTCTGAGAGTTTGTTTGTATGAAACTATAGATTCTGTAAGCACTGCAACCTGAAGAGAACTGGTCCCTGGCTATATAAGCATATATGCTTGTATCTGTTGGAGAAGGGTATGGACGGAGAATAGAACTATGTACCTAAGGCTCTGCTCACAACATTTTTTATCCTCTAATCAAATTGTCTTTTTATCATTGGACTCTCACCTTTTTTTGTGCATTCATTAGGGGAGACTACTGAATATAGCCAATATATTATTTTATCAACCCAACAAAAGTTAATTTTTCTTTGATTCTCCTAGATGACATTTCACATAATAAATCAGAAAACCAAGTTTCATATATTCTGTGGTTCCCTCATCCTGTGGGCCTCACCATTAGTTTGCAAACAGAGTAAGAATGTAGTGAATTACATATGGAAGATCGTGATAAGCCAAGCCTGAGAGTCACACATGCCACTTTGGCTCACATTCCCTTGGCTAACTCATTCACATTGCCATACAAGGGACTCTGGGAAATGTAGTCAAGTCTGCCCCAAGAAGAGAACATCGTTTTGATTAGCCCATAATCACTGCCAAGGATGAAATATCTTTAGAGTGTTTTATCATCTACTAGATATGTTTGATTCCTTGAATGTAAGACACCAGATTAGAATTTGCTATTCCTTTTATTTTGTTGTATCTCTGCAGCTAGTATGCTGGCTTCTTGGTTTCCTGTTAAACATTTTCATAAACTATTTTAAATGTTTTGTTTCCTTTTAATATTTCTATTTCTTCTATACACTAAATATATTTTCCATCCTGTTGCTTAGAAGAAAGATTTTTGCTCCATTGCATGTTTAAGTTTGAACCTTTGTTAATAAGCATTCACGGTGACTAACATAGGCTGTTACTATCTGTCATTTCCTTAGCTATGGCTCCTGATGTAAATCATCGATTCCTGAGTAGAAATCCAAAAATGTGTTTGTTATTTTTGGTTTTTAAATCTGAAACTGTTATAGGGAGTAGGCGGGCAGTGTTCTCTTTGGAATGATGTGTAATGTAAAAATAAAATGATTGAATATTATGGAATTACACAGTGACTTTGATTAGTGTAGGCGGTCAATACTAATCAGTGTACACAAAACAATACAAATGTTCTTGCTCTTTTAGCACAACATTGTATATGGTGTGACTATTAATGGTTGAAAAATGATATGGGAAAGAGATAAATACACAAGGTCTGTTGGGAAAAAATCCAACCATTGTTAATATACCCAGAACAGTTCACACAACATTGAGGTAACCTGGCAGACAAAGAGAGAGGACTGGAATGCTCACGTGTGAACAATGACTTCAGTGAACTAGTCAGTGGGGGCAGTAATGCCATTGAGTGAGCATGTGTGCTGTGCAGTTGTCCCATTCAAAATGACTGAGCAAGTACAGCAACACTTCAGCATCAGATTTTGTGTTAAGCTTATACATTCCTCTGTGGAAACTATCTGGATGATTCAGAAGGCCACAGCTATGGGCAACTGGTGATTTCCAGCTTCACTATAATGTGCCCACGTCTCATGCAAAGCTTTTTGGTGAAACATCAAATTACTCAGGTTACTCGAACCCCTACGGCCCAGATTTGGTGCCCAGATTTGGCACCCTGCAACTTCTGGCTTTTCCCAAAACTAAAATCACCTTTCCACGGGAAGAGATTTCAGACTAATGATGAGATTCAGGAAAATACAATGGGGCAGCTGATGGAGACCGGGAGAACTGTGTAAGGTTCCTATGTGCCGACTTTGAAGGGGACTGAGGCATAATTGTTCTATGTACAATGTTTCTTGTATCTTGGATCTTCTTCAATAAATGTCTCTATTTTTCATATTGCATGGCTGGATACTTTCTGAACAGACCTCATATACTCACCCAAAACTTGTGCTTGTCATGTGGATTAGCAATTTGAGTTCCTATACAAAATATAGGCTTATTCAACTTCTGACAAAACTGCTGTTCAAAAATCCATAAGTGGAAATTTTTAAGATATTAAAATACGAATAAGTGACAAAGATATAATTATCAACCTACTGGTGTCAGAGTGTGGTGATTAAGAACTATATGAATGAAATTACCCCAATTAAATCCTAGGCATACCAAATCCTATCTGTGATTCTCAGCAAGTTAATTCTGAAACTCCACTTTCTCTTCAGTAAAATGCAGATGATAACAGAAATAGAACTCATTATGTCATGAGGATCAATAAGGTATTTGTGAAGAGCTTATGGTAATTCATGTCAAATAGAAAGTACCCAATAAGCACATACAGAGAGAAAGGATCTTCTTACACACACAAAAAAAGTTAAAACAGTGCTTACCATGCTGTGGGCCTTCCAGCTGCCTGAATATTATTTTAGTATGGAAATTCTGGTTCTTTAGGTCTGTCGTGGAGCCTGGGATTTTCACTTCTCACATATCTATAGATTATACTTTGCTGGTGAGTGAGCCACTTTTAACCTATGGGAGCTAAGTTTTATAGTTATATCCTTATCTAAATCTTGGATTATCTGTTTATCTATGAATGTGATCATTTGATTCCTGGCAGATGATGACAGAGCTCTTCACGGGCAACGTATCTGCAAAGCTTCCAATGTTGAACCAGATGTCTGAGAAACAAAAGAACTAATCCAAAATTCTGTTCATGTCATACATATTTTGTGTCAAAAATTGTCATTGTCCAGGAATGTGGTTTGAAGGCCAGTGATCTAGGCTTGATGTGCTTCAATGCTAGTGTGACTTTTTGAAATTCTGATTTATTGGCTGTTTTTATTTTATTTTTTTTTACGGATGTTTTTGGAACTTTTGTCTCCCATTGGTTTTGCTGGCATTCTTATTTTTCAATATGCTAAAGAAAAAACTTAAAATTTAAATGGGAGAGAAAAACTGACTTTTAAGTTTGTCTAGTCTTTGTTGGCCCTGTTTCTGTAAAGCTTGTTGCATCTCTTTTTTGGTATTTGTCCTAGAGTATTTAATTTAGGTCATTACTGTTTTCTAATATCTTCTATCTTTTCCCATTAATTGTCCACTTAGCAGTGTGTAATCCTGCTAAGTCATCAGCTATTCATTATTCAGATTTTGAAACTTTACATGTCTGTTGGCCATCTTGCTAAATGTTCTTTTATTTTTCTACTTGTTTAAAATAGACTTCTTTTTATTTTAATGGAATTCTATTACTGAGTCAAGATTTTGGTTAATGTGGGCAATAGCCTATGGTGGGCTTTTGAAGACCCCAGAGAGGGTTGGATTTCCTTATTTCCCTTTGCTATCCCTGCATCTGTCTTTCTGCCAAATCTCTGTAATGAATGGTCCAATGCCTATAAATCAGAGAAATAGCTAAAGAAGCTCTCAGGAGCTAGGAATTACCTGATCAAAATCTCAGCCCTGATATCTTATCACAATGTATTGTGTGGCGATTGTACATCCTCAAATACACATTTGTTTTCACAACAAATGACCCTATTTGTTACCGTATTTTTGCTATGTATAATGCACAGTTTTTGCCCAAATTTTTGAGGGAAAAGTAAAGATATACATTATGCATGGGCGGTATTAATTCTGTATCTATATAAATGTTTTCACTATTTTATTTATGCTTATGTGTTAAAAGTATAACTCTAGAAAGCAAGAATAATATCCATGTGCAAAATAATACCTTGAAATACAATATTCAGTTTTCTTTTTAAATATAAATAAATAAATAATTGAATTAAAGAGTTAAAATGAAAGATTTATTTCCTGAAAGCTTAGGCCAAAAATATGGGTTCACATTTTACACTGGGGCACATTATACAGGGCAAAATACAGCATTTTGCATAATTATCAATTGAGTAGTCTACATATCATGTAATAGCATTTGCATTTCCTTTTTAAAGAAAATTTCTATACTTATATTACAAGAGATTGTACTATTAAATATACAACATATGGAGGGAAAGGGGCATATGATAACTGTGGTTATTTGCCACATGTGTTTAAATAAATATATGAATATTTATGATGTCACAACCCTTTTGGAATTAAACACATTGAAAAAGAGCCTAATTCTACATTTTAACATCTCCTAGTGCTTTAAACAAAAGGTATCAGTTTATGTTACCTATTTCTAAGCACTGGAAAGAAGGAGAGAACATTGAGATTAACTAACAATAAGTATGTTTTATTTTTCTCTGGAAAAACAGACAATGCTTTTTATATATTAACTCAGCCCATTTCACATGTATGAAGTAGGGGAAACCCAGATTCTTGTGGTTAAAATAAAAAAACCTGACAATGAAAAACAAACAGGCATTCTGAAAGTGACCAAAAGTCAATGTTGGAACCAAGCTGTCAACACAAACTGCAAAAACACCCACTTCCTACATTACAAAATTTGGGATTGAAAGTCAGCAATTCATACCCCATAGTTCTCTGACCATACTAATTTGTTTGGTGGCTCTGACCAACTCCAAGTAATTATTTTCTTTGAATTCTACCCATGTGATTCTTCTCACTTCTTAAACTGACCCTGTAGAGGTTTCTTCTCCGTGGGAATTTAGGGGTTTAAGACATGGAAATGAGAGCTGTTGCAAGAAAAGGGGCTGATCCCCCAGTGGGTTGATCACAGAACACTTGTGCTGCTAGGGCACCATCTTTATATTTCATTCATTGATATAAATGATAAAAATATATGATTCTTCCAAGGATATCTTCAGTTGTGAATATAAATCTGACCTGGTATTAATAAATGTCTAGGATTTTTGTTGGTTTAAATGTGTTATCTACCAAGGTAGAAGACAGTAGAGTCCTTGGAGGCAGAGGTTTTTGTCTGATGGATAGTTCTTTGTAGACAAATGTCATGTCTTATTTTCTTTAACACTCTTGGTCATACAATGGTCTCATAGAGTAGGAACTCAAAAAATATGTGTTGAATTAATGATGTCTTTCCACACTTTCCCCCTGTGATTTATAATGTAATAAATTTAAAAATGGCTTAAAGTTTTAAATCATCACTATGAATGTTTCATGAGAGAAAGAGATTTAATGCTTATCATCCCCTGTATAGGGCACACATGACTAATAACTCCTAAAATTCCTTAGTAGCCAATGTTAACATATCACAACATTTGTAATTAATTTTTTATGTATTGCTTTGGATTATCAATAATACCATTTTTGGAAGTAGATGAAGAAGAGCAATTTTCTATAGTCTTGGTTAGCAAAGTGACCATAAAGATGTTTTTATAGCCTTTAGTGAAACATTTTTTTCCTGATTCTTCTGATACTTAATGGCATCCTTCCAAAAGGAACCAAGAAAGTCTCTTTTGGGGCTGGATTAATACAATACCACTAAAGAGTCAATTGATGAGCTAAACACTGGGTAGACTCCAGAGGCAGTTTGGGGAATATAAGTACTCCAACAGCCTCAGAAGGCATTAATCTAACCATACTATGGCATCAGTGGGAAGTTCCTTAAAATCTGTTATGATGAGTGATATTCAAAGGCTATTTATTTTTAAGAAGTTGATATTTTAGATAAGGCCATGTCAAGGTTTTATTTTGTTCATGTGTTTCTTGGGAACAAATTCTTTCTTAGCTTATGGGTCTGTCCACAGTGCCTAGCACCATACCTGGGGAAGCAGGAGCTTAATAAGTATTTAGATGAATGAATCATTTACTCAATTGGATAATTTCTATGGATTCTATTTCTTACTTTCATAAATTTATAAAAATAAAATGGTTAAAGATAGTTTTCTACTAAGTACTGTCATTGGATAAATCTATAAGTATGAACTCCCTTAAAAATGGTGAAATTATCTATCAATAGTAGTACTCACTCTGGCCATGAATTTCACTAATTTGAAGACTAAGAGAAGATATTGTCTCCAATGTGCAGAAATTTGATATTTAAGGGGATTGGATGCCAAGTACATTGTTAATCAAGGTTATTCTTAAGCTATATATTTAATGTGACTTACTGTTGCTCAAGTAGAGGAAATGATTCTTTATAAATCTGTTAGGTTGGTCCAATGAAGTTAGGATGATTAAGTACTATCCAGGGACATAGAATTGAGACAGGAAAGTCTCTCTTATTAAACATTGACTTGATTATAGGCTCATATAAGAAAAAATGGCTTATATTTTTTAGATGACTAGACATTCAGAAAAAAGAATATTTAGATGATATTTAAACACTTTGAGCATGAATTCTGTTACTTGAAGCATAGTTGTGTGTATATGTGGATTGAACCATAGTTAGAACATTTTTAGGTCAATGGTGTTTATTTTGCACACTAAACACAAAAATGTTCATAGAGACCACATTTGCAATTATTCTGGATTTCTGCCCAACACAAAAATCCATTAGGGGGAGTAAGAGAAAGGAAAACAAAAAGAAATTTTTTGTTTGAGGTGGTTAGAGGAAAAAGAAAGGAATAATATTTAAAGCCCAAGTATGACTTGGAATAGTAGAGGAAATTATGAAGAATACTGTTTAGGGAAATGAATATTCTGGGTAATACCAGCTAAAAAATGCGTAAGTAAGTAATGAAGACACTAATAACCAGAATTAGGCATAGCTAGCCTTTTAGAAGAAACCAGTTCTTACCAGATTTCTGGAAGCTAAATATTTAGCTAGTTATTCTGTGGGTGATAGGCTAAGTGGGTTGAAGCTCTTCCTTTCTATATTTACTGACATTTTATAAACACGAGGCCACAGAAGAATAAATAAATTCTACATTGCCCCCAAGGAAAATAGAACCCATTAAATAACAGTGACTCATGTAATAATTGAATTCTATCATTGTTCTTTATAAAACATTACTATAATTTAAAAGTAAAATAGTTTACATATTTTAACTTTAGCTAGATTTAATGAGTCTATGATTTTGCTCCAAAGAAATAATTGAATACTTCAGGATTCTATTTCTCTGCCTCTTCCCAGCTTTGGTCCCTCCCAGTCTAAAGTAGTCCGTTTGTCAGGGATGATACTGTGAATGTAAACATTCTGATAATCTTTGCAAACAGAACTGATGGCAATATAAACAGTTGCTCTAAATAAGTAAGCATTCAGTTCCCAGTTTCACTTTTAGGGCTTATAACTTCCTCAGGACCCATTTCATTGTGAGAACCACTTATTAGTCACCAGTTAAAAACAGCCTGATCTTTTTTCATTTCAAATGTTTTATATGCTCAAAGAAGAAAATATTTAATTAATTAATTAATTAATTATCACTCACGTCTGGCACTGTGATAGGGATTTGATATGAAACTTTCCAACTGTGCAGGGTAGATAAAATATCTAATCTTAAATACCAGCAGCATTATCTGAAAGTACCAGTTCATATATAATGTTTAATAAAATGTCCTTCGATGGCTTCCCATCTCTGTCAGAGTAAAAGTCAGCCTTTAGAATAATCTACAAGGCCTTTGAACCCTCCCCTCATCTCTCCTACCAGTTTCCCTGGCATGCGCTCTGAGCTCCCTGCTGTACTAGGACTTCCACAGACACATACTCTCGTGCCAGAGCTCATGCACACAGCATTTCCTCTTCCTGGACCAGTATTCTCAGAAATAGCCATGTGTCTCTCCATCTCTTTCAGGTGTTTGTTCAAATGTCACCTTCTCAACAGGGAATTTCCTGAATACCCTACTGAAAGTTATATGACCCCTATTCCAGGACTTTCTATTTTCACCTTCATTTTCTTTTTTAATTTTTAACACATTTGATTTTTCTTTATGCTTGTAATATATTAAGTCATTTACTTTTTTAACTGTTTATTTCTACCTATAAGAACGAACCTACCCTAAGAGCAGGGATCTTTGTGATTCTCGCTACTGTATGCCTGGGACACAGACTGGTCCCTGGCCCCCAACAGGCTTTAAGTATTTGTTTAGATATTTGTTTAACAAAGGAATAGATGCATATTCACTGCATTTTATATTTTCACGTAGCTCTTGAACTTTCCTACTACATCAGTAAAAATGAATGTTTTGGGGTTCCAGAACACTGCATGAGAATAGATGAAAAGGTAGCTCATTTTTATACTAGAATGGAGAGAAATGGCATATAATCAAGTATTTGATTATGTAAAACCAAAACTACCTTTTAATCATTCTCTCTATTAGTTGAATATTAATATAATTCAACACAGTGTCATTTGCTTCACTAGAATTAATTTCACAACTTTTTATTAATAGCTCTATAAATCTGCCAAGGGAACACATTTATTTTTTCAAATAGATTACTTTGTATAGAAATAGGTTAATATTTAGCATTCTTGTAAATATAGGAATTATTCTATCATAATTATTAATTATTAGCCCTCAAAACATTCTTTGGCTTTGAAATTCAATCATTTACCTAAGCCCCACTGACCTGTCCAATTTAATGATCGACTAAAATCAGCGATTATCCTGCTAGCACAGAACAGGGCAAACGAGAATTAAAAAGGTCTTACTGCCCTATCTTATACTCAGTGAGTCAATTGGTGAACTTACCTGAATGCACAATATAATATTAAATATTTAAGCAATTCTTTCCCTTAAAAAATAGAAAAGAAAATTTGGAAATAATGTGGTTGTCCCTGCTCCCAGTGAAATTGGAAGGATAACAACTGGAAAACATCAATTATAAATGGGTAGAGTCTAGCGATCTGTATGTGATGGAACAGAAAAAAATAGAGCTCCTACCTATTATTAGCTTGACGCCGACATAGTTTGGGAAATAGTCATTTTTCTCTGGTGAGAATCCATTCCTTGATTATGTTTAACTCTCAGAGGGTTTTATGATCTATCCCAGTGTTTCTCAACATGTGACTCCCTAAAGTAAAAACATTGGTATTCCCTGTGAGCTTGTTGGAAATGTAAATTCTCAGGCCCCATCCCAGACTTCTGAATTAGAAACTCTGAGAAAGGGGCCCAATCACTTACCAGCGGTGCTTTAACAAGTCTTTGAAGTTAAAGCTAGTCTTTAACTTCACTCTGATGCAGCTAGTCTGAGATAGCTGATTGATCCTATTCAGTAAACACATTCAGAGCCTTTGTTATATACAATACACCATGTGTTGTTAGCAGGGAAGAAAGATGCCAAATATACATTCTTTGTCATAGCAGAAGTTATGCTGAAGACACCAACTGGCCACACTCTGAAAGGCAAGTCTCCTGAAGTGACCCTGCTGGCGTATATTTATATCACTGATGGAGACCCTCAGGATGGAGATGCAGGCCTTTCCCTGGCTCTTCTGTTCATTTTTATGGGCAGACATCTGTAAGCCCATATTTGTAAATTTTAATTTGTAACACAAAAGGTCAAAGAGTATAAATGAAATAAGAAGACTTCAGTAATCCTGTAAGGATAGCAAATCTTATTCATGAAAAATTGTAACACAAAGCAAAAAGAGTACCCTTTTTAACTCGTGTCTATATAAATTTTGACTTAGGAAATAGGGCAAGAAGTAACCTATGGGAATGAGGGTAGCAGATGCTTCCCAAGACACTTGTTTCATTGTTTTTGAGCTTTGCAATAACCACCTGTTCAGCCTTTCTGGTTCCATTCTCACTGTATTCATGGACCAGAAATGTTCATGTGCCATCAGTCACTAGTCATACAGAAAAAAGACAGAAACCCCTCTTGGTATTTGAGACTTAGGACTTTTTATATCAGAATTGTTTACAAAAAAAGTTAGATGAACTGGAGGAGGAAAGAGAGAAGGACAAATTAACTCATAAATTGATAATAAGGAGAAACCACTATTGCCCCTCAGGCTGTCCGAAGCTGAAGAGGTGGTGTTACCATGTAATAAGGTCATGCTCATCTCTACAGCTGCTGTGAAATTCTGCTACTGGTGAAACTCCCACTAGTCCCATTGTGAGAGCTGCCAGATGCTACGGCTGGCCTGAGCTGGCCCTGCCATTTGGGGCAATAATGCAAGAGCTCGCAGCCCAACTGGAGTGACCAGAAGGTTGGTTGGTGGAACTTGCCACTGCCTACTGATGCTGATAACACTTCTAAAGCCAAGAGAAAAAGAGCACTTTTGTTTCTCCCTATCTTCCAGTCTCCCACCGGCCCTTCCCATTGGCATACCTAACCAGAAGTCAGTTGGAAAATCTGGGGAAATGCAGTTTCAAGGCCCCAGCATCTGCGATATAGGTTAATATACACCAAGGCACAGTGCACCTTCAGAGCTTACATAGTCCATGGCATTCTACCTGTGACTTTGTTTTCATATATTCTCCATTCATACAGAGCAGAGGTTTCCTAAGTATATCAGAGGAGTAAGTCCATTATAAAATAAAGGCGAAGCCATGGCATAAAGTGATATTGGAATATTAAATCCCTTCCTGTAGTGGGTATTGTTGTGCCCATATATTTTCCTTTGCTGGGTTAGTACATCCCTCTCCTAGTCACTGGAGATTTGGTTACTACTGGCTCACAACTGCCCTGTTCTCTGGAGAATTTTTTTTTCAAACTCTGGGGGAACTTACTTTATTTTCAGTCATTTTATGTAATAGCTATGAAATTTTTTCACTCTTTTTATGCGTACCACAACTTTCTGAATTTCATAAACTAGTAATTTTTAGAGAAATAATTTTGGGTGATTTGGGCCAGTGTCTGCACATATTTTAAAATGTCTTTTATGTTTATCCATGAATAACTTCACTGGGTATAAAATTTGTAAGCTATTTCCCCCTTCAAAACTCATTGTTCTGTAGGTTTTTGTTTTGCTTACTTTTCTTCTTTTCTTTTTTGGTATTCGTCTTTCTGAAGTAATTCTGATTTTCTACTTGATAGCTAAATCTCTTTTTCTGGTTGGCTTCATCAAGAATTCTTTCTAAATCCCTGAAACTCAATTGTTAGTGCTGTCTTGTATCAATATTGTCCTAAAATGTCTTATTCCACTTTGACTTAGGTTTGTGAAATTATTATTTCTTTAAATGTTCAACGAAATTTTTGAATATTTTTGTCCAGTATGATTTTCATAAAGCACACCTGTAATTTGCTTTCAGGAACAGCTATTCTACGCCGCATTCCAAATTTCTCTGCATTCGGCAGACACATGTTAACATCAGTTATCCAGAGTGCATAGTGTTTTTCCTGTCTTATTTAGAAAGCCTCAGCCTCCCCATTTTTTTATTCTTTAAAAAAATTTTGTTGGGTTTCCTGGAAAGCATGCTCTTTTGCTTATAGGCAGTCTAGGGTAGTACTCTTAAAAATTAGGTGTAATGAGGAATAACCTAATAAGAGCTGTGAGCACTCTTGGGGTTAGTGTAGCATAACAGGAAAAGCCTCAGAGTGGGAGTTAGGTCGAATTTCAACTACATCTCTGTGGGTAGCCCTGGTCTCTCTGTCTGTGGACCAGTTAGATGACAAAAATGCTCAGTCTCAGTCTCTTTACAAGGTCACTGTGAGGATGAAATAAATAACCTACCTGAAGCTATGAGTAAGTAAATTACAAGCAAAGTATAAACAGAAGTGCTAGCTACTATTATCTTATTTATTTAAAAGCAACCATAGGGCCAAGATAAGTAAGATGAGTCTGTACCGGATCCAGGTGGCAGCCCTTCCGTTATGCTCGGCTCTGGGTTAAGGCTGTGAAAGGTCTCTTTCCAATTCTTCAACTGCTGTCAACACATGATTCATTGCAACTTTAGTTGACAGGAAATATTCTATTGGATTGGGGGGTGGTGGGAGAAAGTTAAAGACAAAGAATTTTGAGAATGTATCATGTGAGAATTTGGCTTTCAAGTAGGTGCATGCATTCAATGTTGAGGGAATGCAAAGGAAATTTATAAATATCATTGGGAGTTAGGAAACAGTCCTTATACCAAACACTGAGGGAGCTGATAGGATTTTGTTTGGAAGAGAAAAGTCAGAGGGGAGATCTAATAGTCCACTACATGTGATAAATATGAGGTTAATAACTGGCTGAGATTCTTTGTCTCCAGTGAATACAGGGCAGATGGAAATTGGCTTTAGGTGCATCAATAGTCACCTCCAGACGGAGAAAGCTGGGCTAGACATCCTTCAGGGGCGGCTGCTCACTTGGGGTCTCAGGGGACTAGGAATGGCCACTTGTTCTTTTACTCTCTAAGTGCTTCCCATTATCTCAGACTGATGCACTATCTCCACAATTAAAATGTTATTGCTTTGACCAAGCAACAGAGGTGCTTAGTCAAACACAAGGTGATATAGAAATTGAAAGTTTGATACAGTGAATTAGCTGAGTTGCCTTTAAAAACATTGATTGACGTGGGGAAAGAGTAACAGGATCCTGGAAGGGGAATGAGTTTACATTACCTCAGAGGGGACAGAATACAGCACGTGGAGTCTGGGGTCCCATCAACTGCTCCATTTTATTGAGATTCAACCCTCAGGGGGAGATATTAATGAGTGACTGGTTATTGCTTCAGCTGATGAAGTCACCTTTCTGGATATCTTTAAAAGCTGGGCAAGTGATTTACAGTTATCTTACGTTATTTCCTGAACTTTCCAACAACCACTTAGCTGTGCTCGTAGACATTAGAAAGGGCTGGGCAAGTGCTGCTCCAAGCAGCCCAAGGTCGGGGCATCAGCGTCACCTGAGAGCTTGTTAGAAATACACATTCACGAGCACAACCCACACCTGCTAATTCAGAGTTTTCTGGGGATGGGGTCCCAGGATTCTGCATTTTAACAAGCCCTCTGGGCGACTTTTTTATGCGAAAGTTTGAGAACCACTGATTTTAATTGCTCTTTGCTGGTTAAGAACATACCTGTGCTTCTGATGTTTGTCTTTTACCCCTTGGCCACACATGCCCACATGCGAACAGTGTCAAAGCAGGGTCAAAGATTTCTTTGCAGGGTCCTTTCATTTTTATATTTGTCAGCTAACCTCTTATTAGTATTTATTAGTGTACAGTTTGCTATACAATCCATTGCCAAGATCATGATTAAGAAGCTCATTCAAATGCATTTAAAATGTTTAAATGGGAACAATCTGGAGATGTAATTGCAAAATTGGATCTAGGAATTAATTTGTAGCTCAGACCAGCCAAATGGATTTTCCCATTTTTCAGTTCATTGTTTGTACAAGGAAATTAAAAAGTATGGAATTGTGGGCTGAGCAGTGAACCCTTGAAACATACTGCAGTGTGCTCACTCATTCTCATTAGGCATATAATACATCATCCTGCTCCTTGGGACTTGTAGTTCCAACAGCCAGACTAGAGCAAGTGGAGGAAAAAAATATATATTTTCAACCATTTTATATATAAAGTAAATATATATATGAATATACATATTCAACTATTTTATATATATAAGAAATATATATGTTCAGCCATTAACAATTATTGCCAGAGCATATGAGTTCATCATACATTGCTATGAGAATTAATAGAACAGGTTACATGTCCTGTTTATTTAAAACTTTTTTTTGTTAAACAATACCCTTGTTGTAGCATGCTGTGCCCAGCTATCGTTACACCACTAAACTGGGGAGAAGTATGGCTGAGAATTGAAACGTGTTTTTTTGTGAATTTGATGATGGCCACTGCTGGTGAAATACCAATGTCCTGCCTCCTGCCTTCTACCAGTGATAATAGGTTTTCACTGAGCATTTTGCACTTATTTTACAAAGCCCCATGAAGCAGTTTTGACTACTTCATGCCCCACAGTATTTGTCACTTAGACTCTGAAATCCTCAAAGTAGATTTGACAGTCTATCAACCATGGTTTGCCCGGTCAGCATTAATGTCTGTGTACTCTGGGGAAAAAAAAAAGAGCAAATAAAGTTGGTGATGTTCTAATCAAGGTGGGGAAATGTGTTTTTATATTTGCATTTGAGTGATGCTTTTGCTAACAAAAGTGCTGGGTTAAGATGCACTGGTGTAGATCACTTTTATTGCTCTGGGTGTGAAGAGAATAGTGGCATATAAGTAAAATACTGTGTCTTTTTCTCCCCCGGCTAGAGTTGCAAAAAAAAAAAAATTTGAGATGTTTCAGGAGCGTTCCATTTAATTGCACTTTGTGCAAATGGTGACAAGTACTTTTTGCTTCCAATCAGAAAGAAGCAAGAGGAAGGATGACTTGATCTCAAGGTTTTACCATAAGAAAAGGTATACATTGCAACTTTACCCATTTTATTATGAAATTTTTCAAACGTACAGAGAAGTGCAAAGAAATTTACAACGAAGTCACTTTCTAGAGTCTACAATGAATCTATTACTATACTTGTTTTATTCTATTTCTATTGTTCTATCAATTCATAAATTGATTTTAATTTTTTTAATAATACATCATTTGTGGACATTAGCGCACTTCACTTTTAAATACTCAGCATGCATATTATCAGCTAGAGTTCCATTTTTTTGGGGGGGTGTATAACTTTAATACAATACAATGAAATATATAAATCTTAAGTATGCTATTATGAATTTTGCCAGAAGTATTTACCCATGTCCCAGAGTCCCATACGAAGTCCCATCACCCTAAAAATTAATGTATACATGTCTGAAGTCATCTATACATACTGCTGGACCTCGGATACTTCTTTTAAATTTAATAATGAGGCTCCCCTGAGATTTGGCATTATAACCGTGGGGATTGCCATATTTATCTTCTCCCTGGTGTCTTTCTCTATTAAGCATACTCAGTGAATATCACATGATACTCAGTCTAATTGCCACCTAACATATCCTGGACTTAGTTCATCATTTCTTAAATTTTCTAATGCTTCATCAAAATTAATGGAAGAATGCAAAAGGTACATGAAGCAAAAGTCCATCAGCCTCCTCCCCTCAAAACCATATCCAGTAAAAGTAAATAGACTTGTGCTGACTGATCAACAACTATCTCCAGGCTCACTGATCTTAAGGCAGGATGGCCAAACACAGGGAGGCAATCAGAACAAACTCTGTGTTTCACGTCCTCACAACTGTAAGTCAAAAAAAGCTACACAGAGTTTATTCTTGAACTATTGTTCATTCATTATTGTGTATTTTCCATGCAAACAACTGTCAGCCTACTTTTACTACACTCTGTTTTAAATCAGCACTGGTTCATTGATGATGGCTGGTGGTTACTGATCATGCTGTGCTGAGCAAGATCCTAGGGCTCTGTCTGTAGCCAGAAGGACGGGACCACAATTGCTTGGTGACGTCTCCCAGGTAGAAGCTGGGCCTGGAAAGCAACACCAGTTACATCATCTCTTTTGCATCCTGGCTTTAAGTGAGCTCCTGAATATTTCCATGTGATCATACCAAAACACTTCTGGATTAAACCAGACAATTGAAAAGGGTCCATGGGTAATACCACTCTAAAAAATTTCTTCCCCAGTTCATATTTGTATCTTATTAAAATGATCAGCCCTGGCTGGTGTGGCTCAGCAGATTGAATGCTGGCCTGTGAACTAAAATGTCCCCAGCTAGATTCCCCATCAGGGCACATGCCTGGGTTGCAGGCCAGGTCCCTAGCTGAGGGCATGTGAGAGGCAACCGATTGCTGTGTCTCTCACACATCGATGTTTCTCTCTGTTTTCCTCCGTTCCCCTCTCTCTAAAAACAAATGAGATATTTAAAAAATAAAATATAAAGTAAAACAATCAGTGTTGCTTTGTAACAGTTGTACTCAAGAAGAGGGTGTCTAAATGGGATTTAAAAATACAAATTAGAAAAAAAACAGAGAGAGGGGTAGGGGATGGGGGACCTAGACAGAGCCAGATGTGCTCTATCATTTAAGAATGAAAATGCTTTAGTATTTGCCTTAAGGCTCATATACTCCAGCAATTACGCTTTATATGCCATGTCAAATTCTAAGTATAGATGCCATTCAACTTATATCCCGATCAACCCATTGCAACATGGGTTGAAAATGCATTTAATACGAGCACCTAACCTACAGAATGTGTAGGTTAGCCTAGCATACTTTAAACATGCTCAGACCATTTCAACAGCCAACAGTTGGGCAAAATCATCTTCACAAAGCCTCTTTTTTATTATAAAAATAAAGGGTCAGATATCTCATGGAATTTATTATCCGTATTGCTTTCACACCATCATAAAGTCAAACAATCCTGAGTTGAACCATCTTAAGTCAGGGACCATCTGCAGGGAAACAGTTTAATCACTGCTACCATGGGGTAGTAATGCCCAATTCAACTTCACTGCTTTTTTCTAAAAAGCAAATAGAGACTGGGTCAGTCCAGATTATTTGTGGCATGTGGGGGCAGGATGGTGGGGTGGGGAATCAGGCTCCACTTTCATCTTTTTACTAGATGGCTTTATTTATAACACTTCAGCAGATGTCAAGACGATTTGTTTTGTTCCTCACAGACTCCGTGTGATCTCTTTCTCTCCACCGCAGTGTTCCCCAAGTGTGAGTTGCTTGGCTCAGGATCATTTTCAAAGACTCAATTTTCAAAGCAAATACACACACAAGTCAGTAGTATTTTCGAAAACAAAGGTTATCACATTTTTCCAAGGGGGATATATGAGAGAAGGGAGGATGCTGAGAATAGAATGTGAGTTTATTTCACATGGCAGGTCTCATAAAGATTGCATCCATAAATGCGCTGCCAAATTGAACAGCAGAGGGGAAGAGATGGGGTTGGGGCGGGGAGGGTGGGCTCAGATGTGAGAAAGCTAAAGGAACCACTTCAGCAAAGCTGGAAGTTCAAGGAGACATGCCTGTAGGGGAAGTTTTCTTCCCAAGTCTCACTTTAACTCTTGACCAGAAATCCAACTGGGGGAGACATGCACCCACCCTACCTCTTTGAAGAGAGAATTTTTCTTTTTTTTAATTTCATCAGGATTGCTGAGGAATGTTGCTGCTGATAAGGCTATAGAAAATATTTCTGGGAGTGCATTTTCAGAACTTGGGAACAGAGACAGTCTGTCTGAACCCGGCTCAACTTTTCTTTCTTATCACTTTTTAAAAGCATGTTATCTTGAAGAGCCAAATTAACATTTCATGATATGGTTTCTCAGCAGCCGATATTGGGCATCACAAGGCTAGACAGGAATGACTGAGCAGTTCTGTAACATGACTATCCCCAGAGCTACCGGCTTGACAGTTTGAGTGTCAATCACACATGGAGGCTATTCTGTCCTCTCTAGATTTATGTGGCTTTTTAAGGAGAGAACTGCTTGTTCCGGGAAAGGTCTGAATAATATCAGAAACACAAAGAGCCATAAAGTATATTATTACCAGAAGCCAATTAATGATTCACACTGACTTGTTACAAATATAGTTTATATTCTGTTTTGAATATTGCATTACATAGAATTTTCTCAATGCATTCGGAAATATACTTAGTAATTATCCCCAGGCAGCAATTCTCATAATGTGGTAACTGTTGTTGTACAGTCTACCAGTTCAGACTCAGAAATAAAGTAAAATAAAATTAATGTAATCCTCATTTCCCACAGATGAGTCCCAGGATTTAAATTTTGATTTTTGATGACTTTAATATTCTTGACACTCTGAAAAGTTCCAAATGCTGTATTATAATGCATGTTAATGTTTTAAATACATGAGGTTTTCAAAACCACAGGTCTCTGTAAGGTGTGGTATATCAATGCATTTCTGTGGGTAGCTATATAATAATTAGTTTTACCACATGGGAATAGCATTTATGGAAGAAAATAAAACAACTTGGATCTGGTAAAAGATCACCTCTGGTGAATTTATTTAACTACGTATAGTATTTAGAAAGCTATAGACTGGCTATTTTTCACAGCATACATTTTAAAAAATATATTTTATTAATTATGCTATTACAGTTGTTCTATTTCCCCCCTTCATTCCCCTCCACCCTGCACACCCCCTCTCCCACTATTCCACCCCTTTATTTTATGACCACGTGTCTCAAGCTCTTTAGATTCTATATTTCCCCTACTATTCTTGCCCTCCCCCTATGTATTTTCTACCTACCATCTATGCTACTTATTTTCTGCATACATTTTTTTGCTTGTTACTTTTCTGTTTTTTTCCTAGACAAAGCAATTTAAGCAATAGTTTTTCTCCTGTAATCTGGGATATTATATATTTTTCACATGTGATTATTAACTTCTATTTGTTTTATCATAGGGGGCAATTTCTAACATTGCATGTTATCCAAAATTTTAATGTCATTATCCTACATAGCTTCTGATATCAAAAGAATATTAGAAAAATGTAGAGAAGTATGACTGTGGTCCAATATTCAAACAACTGAAATTTAAGGTTTATTATACACACACACAATGAGGTACATAGTCTGGTCTTTGCGTAATTCAAGAAATAACACTTCATTTATTTACTGTGTATGCTTTTTTGATGAACTCAAACAGAATTCTCTTTGGTGTGTTTTGCATGTTTTATTTTCTTAGACCTTAATTCTGTGTGTATGTGCATGTACATACAACTTTTATGTCTTCTAGTGTAAGAACAATTTCCAGTAAGCATTTTTTATAAAGAGAGTTATAATACTTTTGCTATGAGTTTTTTGTTTGTTTTTTTCTTTCATGTTTGACAAGCTACTCAGTATGTTGCTTAACTTGCATTCCAAGTTCACATTCATTTTTGTCTCATGGGGTTCATATAAGCAAAAAAACAGGTCATAATTCCATTCTTTAAGAAAGGAAAGAACTTTAGTTACAACCTTTCTTTAGTCGTTACTTGACACAAGGTAGGTGCTGGCTGGCACCCTCCCTCACCCATGGAGAAGAACAGACATGCAAATCAATATATGAAGAGGTATATACATAGATTTAGAAAGAAATCATTTGCAAAACAATAAGCATGGACTTCAGGACTTGGACTTTAACAAGCAGGCTAATGACCAGGAAAAGTTTACATTTATTTAATGAGCTTTTCTTAAGAGCTGGTGCACATTATTTTAGGACACAGTCATGTCTTGCCTGCTCTTCACTTTGATAAGAACTCCAGGGGCCTTTTCTGGGCGGTCCTCTCTGGGCAGTCCCTCTCATGGTTACTCCCACCTCACCCCATCATCTGTGTCATGACCACCACCACCATAACCCAGTTCTGCAGCTGGGTGAATAAGGAAGACCCAGTGTGGCTTTTCCATCAGACATGCTGTACCAACAACCCTTCCAAAAGTGCTCAGTGAGCCAAACTTCAAATTGTATGCAAAGCTGTTCCCACTGGGAGCTTCATTATTGAAGGCAAGCACTTTTGACCTCAGACAGGCAGGCCCGAGAGGTTAGTGCCCATTAGCACTTCGTTCACATTCAGGAGGACTCCCATCCCAAAGCTTTTTCTGGCTACTAAGGCAAACAAAGTAGATTTTTCCTTTGAGCTCTCACTTGTTCCATCTTCTCTGATCACTTTATAGAGCATATTGGAATGTAGTTGTTTGCAAGTGTCCCAATGAAAATAGAGTCTCCTGAGTCCCTCCATATAAAAAACTGTTTTATACCACCTTTGCAAGTTGAGTGTCTTTGAAGTGGACGATATACATATTCATTGTTGATTGAATATCACAAATGCCTCTACTATTTTAAGTAAAAAAGAATTATGAGTTAGGATAGAAATGAATTAATTGCAAGAACTAATGTTTGCTTATGATTGTACATACACCTTCTTCTTATGTTACAAGCTGTCTTTGTACATGCAAACTCTAAAATAAGATGATGTAACTTTAAACAACTTAATTTTTAATGTTTATTTTTTATTGTTTTCTTCAATTTCTGTATGCAAAAAAACTTGGGGGTTGGAAAAAATGAATCCATTCTCTTATTTAGGAATTAGGGATTTGTTATCCTTAGGAGACATGGCAGTTCTCTTTGTTTGAGATAAAATGGCAGGCTCTAGTTAGATGTTCCATGCTACAAAATATACATTACTGGTTTTGTTTTGCATTCAGAATACTACCAGGAAAGAAGGAGGCTGTGCATTTTGGAAATACAGCATATTTTGTGGATTTTCTCTATATATGGCTTCTTTTTGAGTCAGATTTTTTTCCTTCCTTTTCAAGTCTTACACTGTTATGCAGAATCTTGTAAATTGTGTCAAATGAGCAAATATTTACCTATAATATAAGTCATTTTAAAAGCCAAAAACATAAAGGGATTTTTCTAAGTCCCCAGAACAGCTAGCTTTCTGTTTAATCCAGTCCCTTCAGAACGTATCTTATACCCCTGATATTTGAAGCTATATGATCCTCTGCAAATAATCAAAAGGAAAGAATCTTCAAAGAATTTAGTCCTCAGACAACATGTATTATGTTATTTAGTTTTGACAAAGTTGTCTAGGCATTTGAACATTATTATCTACAGGATTTCTTTTTTCTGCAACATAAAGACATTTAGTTCAGATTTGTAGAGCAAAGCATGTCTGTTTCATATTTGACATGAAGTGTCTCTATTTAATCTCCATTTTACTTCATTATACAAGTACCAAGCTAGTTATTTTTTTAGAAATAAATAAGAAATAACCAATAATTAGATAAAAAAGGCTTTAGAGGTATGTTTTGTTGGCATGCATGGGACAACATTTCTTCTTTTTTAAATGTAAGATATTATATTATAAAAATTAACTGGAATAAAAAATTGAGGTTATCAAAGTTTGAATTCACATTTTCTGGGTTACTAGGGAGATACCAATACTTACACAATCATAACTTGCTAGAAATAAGTTATGAAAGCTAATAAAGTGATATACTACCTCTTTAATTGTGGTGACAACTAGTTTTGAAGGGATTATTAACCCCATGAACTGAGGTCAGTTATGTATGTAGAGTGTAGAATTATAAGTACACATACTAGAAAATTTACAGGTGTTTTAATAGTTTCTTGCCAGAAAAGACGGTAGTCACATTATTATTTAATGGTACTTAAGAAAACTGCATGAAGTAAAAAGAATAATTACTATCACTTTCATAAAACATTCAAATGGATTTTATTTTCACTCAGGCCCACCCTTTCTGTTTGATAGGACCATCTTTCTGTTTGATAAGATGGATTCATTAGACTTCACTTGTTTTATTTTCCTTCGTTTTTCCCACCTGTTATTATATTTAGCGGGACCATATTCTCAATCAATGAATTGTATTCCAATGGTTTCATGTGCATTGATTTCATTTCCCCATTTTCCTAAGGAGAGAGAGATTGTTTTCTTCTTTTGTGGTTCCTTAAAATTCTTGTTATTAGAAGTTGAAGAGTGCAATGCACTTGCGGTGATAGGAGTCCTTTCATCAGGTTGGAAGGAGACAAATGGAAGGGACACTTTCATGTTGTAATGCTTTTAAAGGCTGCATCTATCTCCACCCACACCTTTGTAGAAGAGTATAGTTCCCCACATTTTAAACCTAATCTTGAGTTTGGTGTCTCAAAATTGTTCATGTTGATTCATGGAGATAGTCAACTCACGCAGAGACTCACACGATATTTCCTGATGGAAATTTATAGAGAGATTTGCTTTTTGAAACGGAAATCAGAGAACAGAATTTGTGAAGAAGGTATCTTCAGGGCTTGCACTGGACAGCCTCACAGCTGCGAGCTGCGAGCTGCGTCATCTACTAGCTTTACACCAACATTTCTGCAGGTCAACACTTAATGTTTAATTGTAATGGTTTCCTGCCTCCTTTAGAATTTGTGAATTTGTAGGTAGATATATATACACACACATCTATCTCCAAATTCAAATATATATAGTCACAAATATATGTATATCCAATTTATAGATATATTCATTGATTTATATATACTTATATATATACACATATATATTAAATGATAGTTGTTTTAGGAGCTTAAAGATTTATTACAATTCCCATGGATATTCTTTTTGCCTTCAAATGTAGCAAAATGCATAATTGTAAAATAGCATCTACATGTTGTTCTTGTCATTGCTTCTGTGCTCTCCATGCCTATCGACAGGATCTAGATAGAAAATATTTAGGGTTCTTTTTCTTTAAAATGTTTTTAAATGCACAAATTAACCTAAAGCTTAACTTTATGACCCGTACATTTTGAATATTTAAAATTGGGCTAATAAAAAACAAAACAGTAGATATTCTCAGGGGGTTAATTTTACTCACATGGCAAGAGTTGATGGTTTGTGAGTTTTACAACATTTCATTAGTAAAATTTTACCAGGGAAGCCAAGTGGAATATATCCAAGGTTTATTGTAAACTGGCAAAATGGAGTTCTTGATGGAGAGTGTTTATATGTACTGATTAACTTGAATTCTTACCTCCCGAGGAAGCACTATGCAAATGATTTTATTTTCTGGGTTAGTAGACCAAGAAAGAGACAGAAAATAACTTTTATTACAGAGCACTCTTGGTGTTTGCAGCCTCATTTTACATCTTTGTAAGAATCTCCTGTAGGGGAGGTGCGAGAGGGTAACTGCTTCTTTGCTAATCCAGCCACTGGCTACCCCAGCGGGTGGGAATGAAACACATTGCTGAAGATATTGATTATCCGGTACATTGTTGGAGTGTCAGTTTTGTTCTTCATGTCTTCCACAATACGTGGAATAATATAAACAACTTTTGAGAGCAAGTAGAATGATCTATATTTTTAATTTTGTAGGTAAAATTTATGACTCAAATTGTCCTTCACTCCTATAAATTTTAATCACTTGATTTTTTTGCTGTATCTTTGAAACTGGTTATGTATTCTCATGGTTTAGTTTTAACAATTTTCAAGTGCCAAATAATCTCTATATTCAAATCACCAAAAAGAATTCGGAAAGTAATTGCCATTAGTTAGTGCTATAGTGATCAGAAATTTTAGAAGCTCAGAATTTTCTTTCAAGTTCTATAGTTTCCTTACCAGCGTTCCGGTTTTGCTTTGTCTAAACACTTTTACCATTGAGCCCTGTCATTAAATTCCTACATTGACTTTTCTGCCTTTTTCCTGATTGGTATATTTGAACTAATTTTAATATATCGACATTGATAAAAAGAAATATTTTATTTACTTCGATTTCACTGTAACTCATTAAGCTAAAATTTCATGCCTCAATAAAAAAGAATGGAAATATTTGTTTTATTTTATAATCAGCATCTATTTTAAATGTTTTTGTTTTTTTCTAATTATAATATTTAGCAAGGTTTATACATAGTGGGGCACAAGTAAGTTTACATTTGTACACAAAACAGTTTATTCTTGTATGATTATTCACTAATTATTGTATTATTTTTTATATGAATGACCAAAAACCTACTTTGCTCTACCCTGTATTTGTGTAGTGGTTTAGATATCAGAAAATAGAATTTGCCAGAGAGAGTTCTATTATCTTGTGGTTTGAAAAACAAGTTTAACCCTACCAAATTGCAGGCGGGAAGAGATATTACACAAATATGCCAATCATATTAGACATCACAGTCTTGTATTGACACTTCCATCAAAACTAGGGAGAATAAAATATTAATCTGGAGGTATAAATTCAGGTAAGCATAATGCAGAGCAAAAGTTTTTTCTTGTCTTTGTATGGAGTATTTCAAAACACAAAAACACCAAGAATAATAATGACTAAATCATTCCCAACTCTGGAGCTCCTACCGAAATACCTGCCCTTGAGCTGAGAAGTAACTTTCTCCTTCGATAAGACTGACCCAAAATATGGCTTGAAAGTGAGTGCTCTGTTTGTTCCCACATTAAGAAATAATAGCATGTGCTGTTGTTACTTCTTATGGCTCATTGGTGGGTTTCTGGCAATAACAATCAGGTAGTTCTTCTAATAGCCAATCATTCATTTAGTGGGTTCATCATTTCCACTAATCTAAGGAAGGAACATCAAGAAGTCCCCAGATATATTGCAAAGGAAAAACCAAACAAGATGTCTTAATTCTTGATACTCGTAATTTATTGAGTCTTCTTTCGGTTGTCATGGAAGAAATATGAGCAACAGGTTAAAATTTTGTTTTTCATCTGGTTTCTCTAATGGAGAACCATACTTAGAGTTAACTGTAATAGACAAGACACTTATTGGAAGTAAATAGCATGTTTTTATCTGTAGAAACTCTCTTTCTCTTCAATACAAAACAATATGGATTTGCTCCTAGGAGTTTCTTTGAGTGGCTTTCAAACTCTGGTAGTGATCACATTAAAAAAAATCTTACATATGAGTGGCCCTTTATTATATGATTTAAAATAGAATCACCTCAAATTGTTCATGGAAACTCCACAGTAAGAGAATGGATTTGGTAGACCAATCAAGGAACCGACTATTTGTATTCCCCTCCTATTCTTTCCTGTAGATACTATTCAGTGTGATCCAAAGCCTCATTTTCAGGTCTCATGTCAATGTGGGAACAGTAGAGAGAAGTCAGTGTGTCCTAGCATCGTTTCTCTGATCCTCCATACAGACCACCTAATAATATTACTACATGCAAACAGCTATATTGCTTCTGCATAATAGTAGCTAATACACTGGTAACTTTGAAGGGGTTGTATGTTAAGATAGGTCCTTTACAAAGTCAACAGTGTACTATAATATTGAGAATAATTACGCCCTCTTCTCTTTAGGATAGTGATGACTATTCAGGTTCAGTTTTATATTTGCTTTATAAGGAGTGCATTGTGCTCATTTATTATTTTGGCATGGAATGATGCTGTATATGATTATTGCATTGGAAGAAATGGATACAGACAACAGTGTAGTGATTGCAGGGGGAGGGTGGCAGATTGAGGTGCAAGAGGGTATGGGGCAGAAAAATGGTAATAAAAATACAATAGAAGAAGAAGAAGAAGAAGATGAAGAAGAGGAAGAGGAGGAGGAAGAGGAGGAGGAGGAGGAGGAAAAAGAAGTTAAAAATCACTTATTAGACATCAAGATTTACATGTACATTTTCAGAAGCATGTACCATAACATATACCATAATGGCTAAAACTAATATTAGCTGCCTGACTTGAGATGTTGAAACTACTGGAGGGGGTCTACACAGAAAGTCTAATCACATTTTTGTTCCAAAAGTGTATCCTAGACTATTAGGTCAAAAGAGAATTTTTAGTCCATGTATTCACATGTTCCAAATAGTTGAGGCCTTTAGATGTGCATAAGGATTGAGTTCAGTTAGGTTTAGTCTCATTGCCTCTGCAAGTCTCTGCCCTAGTTGTTGGGTCTACACAGGAAGAAGCATTAAAATATGTAAATAAAAAAGAGACTGTCCTGACCCCACACCATCCCCACCCCCCAATTTAAAAATCTAACAAAATGGAAAAAGTCCATACAGACCCAGAAAAGGAAAACAACCCAGATGACTTTATGTTCATGTTGCCAGTGTTGGGCACAGAGAGTAGATGGTGAAACCTTCCCGAAGTGGTCATTCATGATCTCAGTATGCCAGCTGTTTGTCACTGCTGTTTCAGTCCAGAGGGAGCCTCTCAGTGCCCACTGTGACTCCCATGCCCTGGTCGTCACCCCTTCATCCTGAGAGCACGTTTAGCAATCATTTTCTTTGAAAAAATACCCATGTCCAAAGAACACCTAAACCCCCTACTTCCTATTTGAGTTTTGCTGTTACTACTACCAAAGTACGGTTTGTTCCCATTAGCATCTCAGGGATTGTAGAAGAGGAAGAAGTTCTTAATTTAGTTATGTACAAGTTCAGTATTAGAAAGAATAAATAAAACAAGCTAGTCAAAATAATACAACTTCATGTCTTAGCTATGTAAACTTTTTCTTACAAAAAATGGTTAGTCACACAGACCATATTTCATTCCTATGCTGATTAAATGAAATAATATGGGCAATTGGCTGGACACATAGTCATTCCATAGATGTTACATTCTCTTCTAACTTCTTAGAACCCTGTGCCACATCTACTATTGTTAATGTTTATTAGGAGAGGGCACTTTACTCCTAATATAGAGCTTACTTTTATTATTATTTTAACTCTTCAATTGTTAGTTCTTCTTTTCCAGAGCTTTTATTCTGCCAGGTTTGGTTTCTGGATTTCTTCTTTTTATCCCCAAATACAAAATTCTAAATGGACTCTTAGGCAATCCTCAGGTAACAGTTTCATGTGAACAATGAACTATTGAAATAATTCCAGAGAGTTTTGAAATTCTACCAAATATCACTGACAGAAAATGAATTTTCTTTTTATTCCTAGGATATTGCATGTGGGCAGCACCGGGGAACAAGCTCTGTACATATTTCCAACTCGGCTTCACTTAGTTCCACAAGCAATCCCAAACCTAATTTACCCCCAAACATAAACCAGTTCCTACCACCAAAGTGTTACTAATTTCCAATTTGACTTTTATTTGTTTTCCATTTCCCTGTCGATGGGCCGGTCCTATTGAGCAGGAGATGTTCAGGTCCCGGGGTCACTGGCTGTGGTGTTTCCCTTAAACCAACATTAGTCTCTAGGATTTGAATTTTTTCCCTCTTAGCTGCCTTAAATAAAGATTCCCACAGCACTGATTGTCCTCTGGTCACCAAGTCCCTTAGGATCTTGATTTGCAGCAGTGGCAAACAGCGACACTCGACTGTGGAATCTTCTGGGCATCCCACTCAAGCAGGCCTGGCTTCCAAGCCTAGCTTGCCCCTCACTAGCCGTGTGGCTTCATGTGAGTCAGGCTCTCAGTATTTTCATCTTTAAAATGGGGACTATAATGGTACTTGCCCAACAAGTAAAATAAATGCTCCTAGTACACAGAATGAACCCTAAAAAGGACTGGGTAAATTATATCTGTGATGACTGTTGTGAGCGAGTTAATGGTGGCCATTCAAAGTAGTCAGCAATTACCTTTTTATTGCTGAAAGTCCTTTATAAAGTACTGTCACACACTGTACAAGAACTGGGAAGATGGGATCTTTTATTATATTAGCCACACTGCATCAGGGTGACTGCTGGTTTCTCCTTTCTGAACAGAGGCCAGAAGATGAAGGAAAGTTAGGTATTTATAAAATCGCTTTGTTCCTAAGACTTGAGAGTTGATATTTAGTGCATTAGCATAGGCTCCCCAAGAAGCAGATGCTGAAATGAGATTTGAGAACAAGTAGATGATTTGTAACATCAATTGGGGGAGGGTGATGAGGAAGGACACCTTATCAAGCCACAACCACTGTAACTGATTGCAGCTCAGTCTGACTGTGACAATTCTATGAACCAAAGCAGGACACACACCTCCAAAGTAGTACATCCAAGGGGTGTACCAACCCCGATAGTTACTAGTTAAGGTTTATTAGTTCTCAGCACCTCTAGGTTGCTTCAGAGGAGGACAAAACAGCTCTGGACAGCCAGGGAAGTCCTTATGTAGAGAAATGCAGGGCCTGTGGCCCAGTGGTGGGAAGGAGAGGGAATATATATGGGCATCAAAAGCATATGTTTCAGTTACTTGTATAGTAATATTGGTTTGAGTTTGGAGGGTTCAAACATATAATCTTGAAGCTTTAACAGGTTCATATTAAAATTTTATCTTGAAACATACATAGTTTTAGTAAAGAAAAGCTCTAACTCGCATATGGAATTTGAGACAGCTTCCTCCAAACCATCAGTCCTTGCACACTTGCTGTTGAATGAGCCCACGGAATAATCATCTTGATCAGTTTCACCCCACAGGCTAGTTGATCTCTCTGCAGCTTTGAGGGAACATGACCAGAGCTTCACCCAGGTTCCCTTTTTGTCTATCCTTTTATCTACCCACCTGAACTACTTTGCATATCAACGGTAGCCATGAACTGCCGGGGAAGAGTTTATTTTAACCAATTGTTCAGACTCACAAAGGAGGAAACTTATTAAACAAAAAACTTAAGATAAATACCCTGCCCCCCTGATCTGCCTAGTGTTGCATTCACTAGTAGATTCCACCTGCTTCTGTCCTTTTGTTATGTTGCTGATAATTGTTATTCCTTTGACATGTTCCGTGGGCACCTCAATCTTAATAACTAAGGGGGAAGAGCAACACAGAAATGTTCCTACCTGCTGCTTCATTTTATGTGGGCTTCCTAAAGGGACGGGCTTGTGGCTGTGCCTACGTCCTGTGAAATTAATGTTCCTTCTGCAGACTCCTGTTATTCTATTTATAGCCACAGGGCTTCAGTTTTATAAGTGTCCAGAAAGTTCTGAGTAATGCATAGATTTCTACATACACAGCAAATGCAATCTTGGCAAAATGTAATCCCTGGTGAGAAAAGAAAACAGAGTATCAACAATCCATTGCTTTTATTGGAATAATAAAACTGGATCAGTTTGTGTCCTAAAGTGCTGTAAACCAGATTTTTTTTTCATGTAAATTTTATAGCCTGGATATAATGGGCCTGTCATGAATTTGGTAAATGGAGAAGTATATTTGGAGAAAACTTGACTTTTTCTCAACACTTTTTCTTTCTTTATATACTCATTTAAATATGCCTATTGTTATGGATGGTTCACCAAGATGTGGGACTAATTGTAATAGTATTTCATGTCAGCATGAAGAGAGTTTTTGTACATCTAAGAACACATTGAGGAAAAATGAGTGCAGTCACTTACTGTGACCATCTCTTGTCTTCCCATTCACTTTTTTCAAAATATTAAAAATTATAGAAGAACTCAGTGTCGACTTTGCTAGTCCCAATATGTAGTAATAAGGAAGCATTTTATTGAAACATAAAGCATACTCTTAATTATTATTTCATTGAATTGTAATTACACATTTTGGCAATCCAGTTTATAGAATTAACATCATAGTGAAGAAGAATATAAAATGTCTATCTTAAAATGCTGTTGTATTTGGTTCAGGGATAATCAGGGTGATGGTGTTAGACTCTCCAGATGCACAACATGATAGGTGGAGCCTAATAGAATGTAACAAAATGACCTTGACATAGCCATCCAACCGATGGGACCATTCCATTGTTCACACAACTGAAGGTGATTTTTTAAATCTTCAGTCCCTAGCCCTGTACCTGGGCTATCTGTGCTCTGGTAGCTCTTCAAGAAAAGAGTGAGGATTCAAAATTGTGTGAACATCTCTCTCTGTCTCCTCCATCACCACAGTGTGAATAGTTCACATTTCTCCTCATTATGTCATCCTAAAAGTCTTCAAAATTGTCATTTCTCATGAAGCCACTTTCATCAAGTTTGATTTAAAACTGGCAAATGTATAAGGTAACGCAAAGTAGACCCTGTAGAGGAACCTAGGTGGTTGCTTAAGGACTAACATTGGTGGTAGCATGCATGGGTATTTATTTGCTCTGCACTATTTCCAAGATACTTCTTACTCCCATCCTTATGAGGCCTTTATGTCTTTATTCAGAAGCATTTTGCTTAGGCAAATGTGTCATAAAAGAAACTGAAAATTGTTTTTGTTTTTGTATCTTAGGCTGGTAGATTAAGTGATGCAGAGCCTAGCTTTTGAACCTTTCTGTATTTTATTTATATTAATCTTATGGGTGAAAAATGAATTTTGGTTTTAATTTATACTTCGTTGTATACTGATATTAATTTTTTAAAATATGGGTACTATTTCAATTCTGGGGTTTTTCTATTTATGTACCTTCTTCATTTCTTTGTTGTTTTTAAGTGTCTTTCCTTTTTATTATGAAAAGATCAGACATATACAAAGGCAAAGAGTGTAGTTTAATGAAGATCCTTCTTCCCATCAAACAAGTATTTACTCATGGCCAAGCTTGTTTCATCTATAATTTCACTCACTCCTTTTGCTTCCAGATTATTTTGAAGCAAATTGTAAATAGATTATAACATCTGTAAAGATTTCTGCATGTATTTCTAAACTACAAGGATTTGTAGGAAAAAAATAACCTCCATACCCAAATTGACACCTAAATTTGTCATCCATTAATATCATTAAATGTTCAGTCAGGGTTCCGATTTTCTCTTAAACATTTCAAACATCTAAAGAATTAACATCTAAATAATGTGTACACTTGTGATTAAACAAAATATTTTTCAAGTCTTATTTCACTTAGAGATCATTTTATAAATATAAACAACCACGTTACCTGTCCTGCAGAGTTTGCTACAGGCTGGATTTTGCCATAGTGACCCCATGGTGTTGGGTTGCTCCTCCCACCCTGCGTTTGTCCTGAAATGATAAGGAGCCTCTCGGGTTTGCAAAGATTCCTTCATAAGAGGCAGCCTGTGCTTCTAGGGACATAAAGTCTGGTTATCTCATTTTGTGTGTGTGATGCAACAGACTTTGGTGACTATTGTCAAAATCCCATTCATCCATCAGGAATGATACAAGAGTGATGTTCTAATTCTGTTATTTCTGTCTCATTTGTTAGCTGGGATTCTTGTATAAAGGGAAACTACTTTTCAACTCTTCAAGGAAAAACAGGATAAATGCTTAATTCTTCCACTTTGTAAACAAACTTATTTTGCTTCTATCCTTTTCTGTGGGTAATGGCAATTAAAAGCCAATAAAGGAATGTACCTGGGCACATTCCTGCTTTCGCTTTTGCTTTGGTTATTGTTTTTAGGCATTTTTAATAAACAGAAATAGGATTTTTCCAAGATAAAATACATCATGATGTTACAAAAATATTTCCAATTTGGATTCAGGGTCATTGGCTTTTTCTTTCACTTCGTTGTTCTTGTATCTGTATTCTTTTCCTTAATATCAGAAATCTTGGTTTTTAAAGAAACCATGAGCTTATTGGTCATTTGTAAGATGAATCTTAGAATAACAATTAAGGCTTACCACCAAAAATATGATACTGAAAATTTTACTTTTGCAGCTCTGTTATTTTCCTTAAGGTATATCTCAGTTGAGATATACATAAAAATTACTGCGTAATAAACTCACTTCATATAGTTCTTCTTGTGCATTTCTAACACCAACTGTTTCCTCCTTTGGTTTGTTTATTTTACTTTCAGTTGTTTGAGATTGCTTATTTAATTTAATTTTAATTATGTAAAATATAAACATGTTTCCAAAGTAAAATTTATGAAACAAAGTATACTCAAGTAAGTCTTATTTTTATCCTTTTCTGTCCACTCTATTTCTTCCTCCACACATCAATAAATTTTAAGTTATGCTTTATCCTTTTTTAAATATAAGCAACAACATGTGTGTGTGTATACTCCCCCTCCATTTTTCAGATAAATGATAACAAAGTAATCACGATGTTCTCCGTCCTGCTTCCTTCCTGTAAGAGCATAGCTTGTCATGTCCTTTATAGTAGCACATGTGAGCTCTGCTTTTCCATTTCTTTCAGGAACATAAAATTTTATTTTGTGAATATGTTGCCCTTTCATAAATCAGTTTACAGTACACAGATAATTGGCTTATTTCTAATTGTGTGCTATGAAAATCCTGCCTCAATGAAGAGTCTTTAGTATACGCAAAGAATTTTTCTCTAAGTACCTTTTGATTCCAGATATAGATCCCCCTTTCTAATGGCTAAAATTCAGAATGTGCAAAGGTGAAAATGAAAATCACCTATAATCCAACCACCAGCATTTGTTCTGTTTGCACATACCCACAACCCTAAAAGCTTAGAAGATAAAAATATGTAAAGATTCCTATTACCTTTTTTTTCCATTTAACATTTTTGTCTTAGGTATTACCTAAGTTAAAAGCAATTGTCCATAAACATCAGAATGTCTGCATAATATTGACATACTATCATTAACTTCTCCATAATGTATCGAGGTGTTGCATCTTCTGATATATATATATATATATATATATATATATATATATATATAGCTATGTTACAAATAAAGAAAAGTATGCTGATGCACTGTAACCTACACTACCTGTCCATGAGACCTCCTTCTGATGGATTCAGTAGGTGGGGAGCAGGACCACAGATTCAGCATTCCTAGGAAATGCCCAGGTGAACCGTTGCTGCTGGTTCTTGGACAGTACTTTGGATAGCAAGTCTAAAAAGGGTCAGGATAGATAAGTGTTTCATCTCATTCCCTCTAAGACTAAACAAGGTAGCTGGACTTGATGTGAGTATTTACACTAGATAAATAGACTTATACCTTAGTAAGTATATACATTGAGCTTTCTAAGACACTTTTTAATATTAAAAATCCAGTCCAGGTGATTTTAGACAAATGCTAAAGAAAGTCACACAACTGGGCTTTGTGACCTCTGGATCTCCTTCCTTCCTTCCCTCTAATTCTTTTGATCCCAGGGACACTTTTCTCTGACTTTTCAGTGTCTGCCCTTAGGCCCTATTATAGATCAGTTACAGTTAAACATCAGAATATGGAGGCTCTTTGCTGTGATAAGCTGGGGAGCAATTTCTTAGTCTAGATAGGAATAGTAAGGACTTCTTTCCCCTTCTGTGTTGCTGAATCTGTGTTGCCTGACTGTGTTGTTTAAAGCTCTCCCAGCGAGGGCAGGTATGAAAAGAGACATGACGAGGCTCTAGAATTTTCCTGGAATACATACTTCCTACATTCTTGCAGGGTGCGTATTCCCAACATTTTCATGACACAAATTTTTGGTTGGGCAGCCCTGGCAATACAGCTAAAAATAGCCCAGTCTACCTGTTTTCTAGGATCTTAGAGTTTAGGAGGTTGGGCAGGCATGGTAATTGGTAATTATAGAATTTGTGTACGGTAAATGCTATAGTAAGTTACAAGTAGTCACAGAGGAGGGAATTATAACTCAATATTTTAGAACTATTTTCCAGGAAGAGTAAAGACAAACTATAATTAGCCAGGGAAATAGAAGGAGTCCTGTAAGGAGGAAATATCTTGCCGGAAGGTTTAGAGATCCAAAAGAGAAAGAAGACAAAAGGCCACTTGGGGGACTGCACATAATCTGTCTTAAGGATCCCAGGGAGATTGTGACCATGTGTGTGCATGCGCGCATGCGTGCTGGGGATAGGAAGCGGTGTTCTTGAGAAGCGTAAAGCAGGTGTAGAAGAAAGTCTGGGCCAGACCTTGACGGCCTTATTAACCTAGCTAAGCTTTTTGAAATTATTTTCTAAGACAATAAATAACTGGTAAAATGCTTTAAGTAGGGAATGTCAACCCCCCCCCCCGAAAAAAGTCCATTCAGTGCACCTTAGAGAATAAATTGCTGAGTAGCCAACCCGAAGGCTAAAGGGACTGGATGAGGGCCCTGGAGAGGTAAAGGATGACTAATGTGCATATTTATGTCAATGCTGGATGCCACTGCTAGAACCTAGTGCTACTCTGAAGCATTTTAAATATATTATTTAACCCTGGAAACAGCCCCTTTAGGTGTGTAGGTGTTTATTATAGACATTCCCATTGACATTGAAGAGCACTAACAAGTCGAAAGTATGTTTGAGTTACAGTTTCTGCAGCCATGCAAGGCATTTGTAGAGAGCACATCCTGGGCTCAGGTAGTTTGTGCACTCTGCTCACTCCAGTTCTGTACTGCCTTCCCCTTGGAGACTGTGGTGAAGCAAGCAGGTGTAGCTGTTTTGCTTGAATGGGTTAATACATGTGTATATTAGTTTAAATCAGTGGGGGATGGCGGGTGACCCACAGGCCTGTGACATTGTGAAAAACTTTGTCTATGAGCAAACCTTTTGAAGAGATCAGTTGCCAGATACTTCTGAATCAATGCTATTTAAGACGGACATCTGACTATCCCCTGGAAATATTATGGGTAAGAACTTTCTTTCTTAGTGCATTTAAGCGCCTGTGTGCTAACATTTCCACAATGACCAGGACATCAGTCCAAGAGGTTGACTAGAAGTTCTGTCCTAATAGTGAGCGCCATGTTCCAGCAAAGCAGTCTTCTTCATTACTCCATTTCTGGCAAATGAAGATTTAACTTTCTCAGTCATGTCCAGAGTGAATGGCTATCCACCTGTCATTACAGTCACACTGAAGGACATGAGGTTGAAAGGTGTCCTAGCAGCTGTGATCCACAAGAGTGTGTCATTTAAATCTGGTATTGTGGATAAAACTTAAAATTTCCATGCGGAAAAAGAAGTACATGGGGTAAATCACCCCCCAACCTCTGCTTTTTATTTGGATCAGGTTTTTAAAGTGGCATGTTATGCAAATGAAGCTCACTTTCTTCTCCCTTTTTGCTCCCGTAACATAAAGAGCCACGTGTTGTAGGGACTCTTACTTTTTTTTGAAGCCAAAGTCAGGGAAGTTTGTCTACAGCATAAGAGAGTTTAAGTGTAGCACTTAAGCACAAAGAGTGAAACCATGAAACTGGGCACGATGAGTGTTAAAATGGACTGTCACTAATATAAATTTTACCAGACTTTTTCTGATTTTCAATAGTTATAGTTTGCTTGTTTTACCTGTATGTTTTCTTTAATCATTCCCTACATTGAATCAACTCTACCTCCTTCAACTCCTTTCTTTATTTACCACCCCATGCAAACCTTGATTCACAGAGAAGCATTATCACAGCTGATCACATGAACAAGCTTGTGGTGAGGATGGACCAAAATCGAGAATCGTGTTGCTCTTCAGATTTGAAAACCAGGGTGATGCTAACTCCACTCCATGATGGTGCTTACTATCATTCCCACAGTGGACTGTGGTGCTCTCAGGTTTGTTTACTGCCTACAAACAGAAGAGTAAGAAGTACTGCCTGCGTTTTCCCTTATTTTTCTGCAAAGGAGCAGGTGTAGCAGCCAAGGCTCTGCTTGAATTCATTCTCATGGCTGTCATTCAAATCAAGCTGGCTCCAGTGATTGCGAGCCACTGAAGCTCCAAGGACATGATGTCACCGACTGAAGGCTTCCAGTCTGTTGTGACAGAATAATTGGTCCCTGGTACAAAAGAAGCATATGCCTGGATTGTGAGAACTCTGTCACTTGATGCCAGGAAGAGAAATCATAAACAGTTTTAAATTCACCATATGCCTAAAATTGTCATCAAAATCCCTCTCACCGACGCATTATCGTCCAGAATTGCATTTTCCTGCATTGATACTTCTGATTCCCCCACCTCCAATAAAAACCTCGGGAAGTATCAAAGGATCTATAACTCTGATTTGCTCTGTTCTGCAATGGGGACTATGAGGTTGTCATGACATCAGTCAAGAGTGACATGTCATGAAGACATCCAGGTCTGAGCAGGCAGAATTGCTCGGCTTCCCCGTTTGTATGACAGGCAGCACTGGGACGGGAAGAGGGGAGTGAAGGAGCAGCTGTCTATAAAAGACCTCTCCAAGGACGCCTTCCAGTGAAGCCTAGACTCAGGACTGGGCAGAACTCACACCATATGAAACACGCTTCCCACCACAATATTCCCCACAAGACACTCTTCAGGCAGAGCAACCGGTGACATCTTGAAACATTTACAGATCTTGAGGGACAGTGCCATGCACATTCACAAACTCCATCTGACAGAGGGATGATTTAGCAAAACCACAATGGCTCATGTACTTGTCCCAGATACTTTTGGGTATGACATTTTCATTATTGCTTTTCCAAACTACCCTAAGCGTAGAAGATGGTATTAGGACTGCTGAAATCCCATTATCTTGTATCCATCTTCTTGGATTGGAAGGGAAGGAGATGTAGACTTTTCCAATGACGGTTTGCTCTTTATTTTTGGACATAATCCTTAGGCCTCAGAGAGGTCATTGTTGAATGCCTTTAAGATGCCAGGAAAATGCTGAGGGGTACATTGCTTACTTTTAAAACTCAAGTGAGGTATGTTGTATGAATTGTCTGTCTCTCCTTTTGTATGGGTTGGAAAAATCTAAGAGACATAAAAGAACTGCTTAAAATTAATATCTTCCATGAAGGTAACTTTTTCACATCTGGAAAATATTTCTCTGTGTTAATGTTCCTATCCCCAAATAACCATAAAGTATAAAGTTCTATCATGTATATTTTAAACAAGTTATGGCAGCACCTATTTAGTCTCTTTTTTAGAATTATAAGAGCAAGAAATGAAGTAAGTTGTATGAAATAAACCAGAGTCCACTTTTATGCCTAGGTAGATTTTACTGATTGGGGTAATAAATATATTCATCTCATTGCTAAAACATTTAGATATAATATCAGGATTAACTTTTTTAAATCAAAAAAGCATTTCTTCTGGACCCATTTAGTTTGGAAATACAGATTAGTGTTAAAATGAGTCTTCGTGGGTATTACAATGGGTTCATTATCACTGCGTTCACTGTAAAAACAAAAGAAAAACATTTAATGTAAAAAAACCCCCACTAAATCGGCCTATTGAAAAGAAAAAGCTGACTGTTTTCTCTATTTTTTTCCGTAAGAAAAAAAGTATGCCTTGATTTTTCTTGGTTTATTCCTTCAATCCCACATAAGGCCAAAGTAGACACAATTCATGTTTATAGAAATCAAAGACACTTTTATTTTTTGGTCCCCTGCCATTTCTCTCTGCCGTGAGACAATTTCTTGCTGTGTTTCTTGCCAAACGTGGGTAGCAATGGAAAGACTGTCAAGTGCCAGTAAGCCCATTTGAGAAAAGACAGGTCAAGGTTTTCCATTTTCGAGAGCCTACAAAATACAGAGCAGCTTATAGTTACATGCTGCAGTGCTTTCAGTCGACACTTTTATTGTGGTGTGTTTTATTGTTAACTTCTACTGGACATCAAGTGATTGGCCCAGCCTGTATAGGATGGCCCTCATGTGTGACAGTGTCAAATGTTCCTGGTGACAGGCCTGCCATAGGCTGATTGCTCCTTCCATTTAGAGAGCATCATGCCTTTGCAATAAAGGGCAGAACAAAGTCCCTACTGATTGACAGTGATGTAGGCTGCTTTTGTTTTTAATTCTTTAACACTTGACACTCTTGGATGGTACTTTATACAAGAAGGAGGTCCATTTCCTTTGGAAGTCAGGAGGCAAGAGAATAGATTGAAGATGACCTTCAGTGCTGATTATCTCTCCTTTTCATTTGAATATCGGATGGAAAGCTTTGAAGCCTGCTGATTATGTTATTAAACAGTCATTGACCTAAGTCCCGAGTAATAATGTGGCCACCACTTCAGAGGCATAGCTATTCTGGGCTGTAAGTGTAGGCAAGACTATTTTTAAAATTCCTTCGAATTGTTGAATACAGTGGGTATCCTATTAGAGAAATATAAAATAACAAATAACATAATCCTACAAAGTTGGAATTAAATTTTATGGGAAATGAACAATTTTTCCTGTTAACATATGAAAAGCTGTGCAAATTTCTTCTTTATTGTTCTCATCTTGATTTGATGCTCCCACCAAGATGTCAAGAGGCCTCTCAGGGCATCGGGGATCATTCTAGCAGTGGTCACTGTTCCTCAGTGGTGGGGCAGATGGATCCAGGCCAGTCACCTCTGATGGGAAACAAAGACTATGGGCTGGGTCCCTATACCTGTATCTCCTGAGCTATAAGGAATCATAATGAGAGAGCTTAGAAACCTTGGAAGCATTGAAGGGTGTGGTGACATTGTGACATGCCACCCACATCCCCCTTCAGTGAAGAACTTGCCCCAACTATGGGAGGGCTGTTGACAGAGAGCCTTCAGATGTCGGCTTCTAAAAGGGGATTATCTCAGCTGCACAGAGCCTTTATTAGGGTGTACCACATTCAAGAACTGATGGGTGTGGTAGTGTGAATGCCTGGCCATCTTGGTCCAACTCAGAACAACTAAGGACCAGTCAGCTCTGGAGTTCCCGCTGGAGACAGTCAAGGTCAGGCCTGCATCCCAACCCAACTTCTCCCTCTGTCTAGTCCTGCTTTTTTACATTCCATGCCACAGGTGACAGTCCCAAAGCTTCTCCTTAGCATACACAACACACTCTAAAGTCCATCTCAAGGTCAGTTTCCCATGGAACCCAACCTATAGTCAATGAGTAACCAGACACATTTAGAATCCTGGACTGGGTTGTTTGTAATTACCATTGCAAGTGACATGGTGGGGGTGTAACCCTGATTTATGTTTGATGGATCTTGTTAGCCATGCGAACAACTTTCCAGCTAACATTAAAAGAATAGACATGTTATGTGAATAAATTGAAAGAAGGTCCCAGGCCTTTATCTTTACATCTAGGATTAAGTATCAGCTCCTGATGAGACTGGGGAAATAAAATCAAAAGACTATTCTTTTTGTGAGAAATATATTGGCTTTAGTGTAGGCGGGAGGTTTTGCAGTTCTTGAGTTACGTTCATGGCCCTATGAATTTTTGTCTTTCTGAAAAAACTTCTGCCCTTTTGATTTAAGATTTTAAAGACTTATGGCCTTCATTATCAGTACTCAGTGATGCCGCCAATTCAATTACCTACAACGAGGGCAGCATTGGCTGAGATAAACTAAAACAATGAATTCTCCAGAATCATTTATGTTTTTGCCTAAGTACTTTTTTTACATTGAATACAAATGCCTTATCTAATACATATTTTTAAATATAACTTTTATTGAAAATGCCTGAGGATAATTGAAGAAAAGACTGTCTTTACATTGGACTTCTTCTCTAAAAAATCTGTAATCATGTATAATAATGATAAAGAATTGTCTTGCATAAAAGTCACATTTTTTATATTTTCTCCATCACAAAGATAGTAGGAGGAAATGTGGGGTCAGTTAAGTGAAGGGATGATTGAAAGACACTTGGAGGCAAAACAAGTTGCCATTTTTCAGATCACATTCATAATTTTCTTAGCAATTTCAAATAAAATGGAAGGAGGTGATTCATGTGAGGAATCAGCATTACCCATTCAAACTTGATTGTTACATGAATGGACATTTTCAGTGAAGCAACCCCTTAAGCCATTTTGATTTTTAACAGTTCACCTACCTGCTGTGGGAAGTTTTTATTTATTTTGCCTTTTTAAACTTATGAATTAAAAGGGCTCAGGCTTATAAATTTATATGGACTATTTTTAGTCATTGAAGTAAGATATTAATTAGGAAAGCTAAGGCCCTTTCTTCCTCATGTCAGTAGTAAATAATATCATCTCTATGATAATAAAAGCTAAAGGTCATCACACATATTCTTTGCTCAGACACTATATACTCTTGCCTCTCTCTATGTGTTCTCTTTATTTCTCCATAAGTCTTGGGAGGAGGCTCACATTAAACCTATGAGAAGCTAAAGCTCAGAAAGTATAAATAAGACCCTGATGGTTACACAACTGGAAAGGAGAAGGCACAGAATTCAGGGCCAGGCAGCCTGACTCAGGCATCCATACTCTTCCCAAAATTCTGAACAGTAGTGGCTGACAGCTGTGTCATCAGAAGAGTGGAATCAACTTCAATTGACAACATGCTATGTTAGCTCAGAGATGGAAACCATAATCTGTCTCATTTCAGGGCATTCTTTTCATCCAGTTGAAGTTCCAGTCTATGCCTGTCACCACCCTTTTTTTTTTGAACCTCTGATACTGAATTTAAGAAGTGACTGTCCTCTTGGAGAGTTTCTAAGGAGTATGAGCTACTCCTTGCATTGTTTTTATTACTTGGCGCTGACTTAATGCTATACCTTCAGAGAATGCTTTAATTTTTCTACTTTTTTTCATTATGAGCAGTTGTTTATGCAGCCATTATAATTATGTCAAGGAACATTAGTTTGCTCATCAAAAAATATTTGAGCACCTATTATGTGTTAGGCACTGCACCTGGCATTGAATGTAAAATAGTAAAGAACATAGACATTGTGTTTGCTTTCATGATGTTTATTTTCTTCTGAGAAAGAAGTCAAATGATATGAATTTTAGGGACTGGCTTATTTTAGTTTGCTCCAATGAATTCACTCATGAGTTCTTAACATTCTTAACCTTATGACATTTTGAAATAAAAGAGATTTACCTCTTTGAAAGAAAATATTTTATTCATCTCTTCCTTGAAAACAATGGAATGTTATTTCAAAAATTCAAGGGTCAATATAAATGACATCTAAAAAGCATGATCATTGTATGTATTTTATATAGTTTTTAAAGTGCTCTAAAACATATAAATGATCATTTCCTCTTATTGTTGAAGTTATTTTATCCCCAAAAGTTGTATTTCAGTGTGTTTAACCCAATGATACAGCTAAAATACACAAGAACTGGAACCCTTAAGCCCTAAGGTTTTCCATAACTCCTCTCAAACATTGAGTCATCCTTCTGAGCACATTAACTCAGGTTGCAGCCAGTTCTGCACATTAAAAGCCCATCCAAGGCTTGGTGTCATCCTCCTTCCTATTATTCGAGCTGGATTAGATTCATGACCCCACCTCTACCAATTGGATATGTCATGTTGGCTCGTTGAATGCATCCCTTAGACTATTCCTGGAAGTGATTCCATCCACATTTGTTGGCTCTCTGAGCTGTCCTGAACATGTTTGGAAAGAGAGCTTCACTGTGTGGGGTCTGTAAGTTTTGCCTGGGTGTGAATAATTGGGTTGTGGTCCTGGCCTTAAAGGAACTTGGAGAGTGGCCTGAGAGGGTGCCTGATGAATATGGTCATGGAGTCTGGAACAGAAAGAGACTTTAGAGAGCACCTAATCCAACCATTTCAAGTATAGGCAGAAACGTTAGAGTGAATAAGCGGGCAAATAACTAAACCAGAGTCTCAGAATGACCTTGCAGCAAAAGCCAGGCTAAAATCCAGTTCTCTCCTCCCAGGGTCACCCTCTTCCCATGGCTCTGTAAAAGGCCCTAATCTTTGCCCTGCCCTGCCTTTAATTAATAAATAGGATAGGTGGTTGTGACCTTTGAACAGATTTATAATGAGGACTAGCTGATTTTTGCGAGCTGGAACCAATATCTGGCTAGACTCTAGTTAATAAAGAAAAGGAAAATCATAAAGCTGATACATTGTTTACCAATGTAAATGTGAGTACTACCATAATTATTCAAGATATAGATGTATCTTTGAGTTACTAGTAAATAACAGAGTCATTGTATCTTGGGGTAATCACTTCACTGCTTCTTCCTTTTTGTGTGCTTAAATATGATAGAAGAACATTTTTTCCTGTAGTAAAGCCTATAGCTTAGAGAATTAGGAAACTCCCTCTTTATTTTTATGGTTCATTATCTAGGAGAAAGGGCTGTTATCTGTTTTTTGCAAAAGGAGAATTAAAGTCACTAGTAATTTTCTTGGTGAGGATGTGATTTTGGCAATTGGTGTATTTATGGCCTTTCTAATGACAGACATCTATCAGATTATACTGAGTATTGAATTTTCCTCAACTACCGTGATTCAAGCAAAGCCTTTTCTATCACAAATTACAAATTCCTTGTAAAATCAAGCTTCAGAAATATTATCAATTATTTGGTATTTTTTCCTCTTTTGTTCTCTTTTGTTAATATTTATTTCCATGCCCTGGTAGAACTTTTCACCTGCTCCTCATTTTGAGTGTTTGCCTTCTGACCTCTATAAGAATAATTCAGACCCTTCAGAGATGTTAAAATAAGTTGCTTCACACTAAAGAGGAATTTAAGGCACCATGCGCTATTCTCTTGAGCTACCTGACATAACACTGCTAGAGTCAAAGAGAAGATTCTGTGATGAAAGCCTACAGGCTGCCTAGTCTCTAGAGGAAAAACATGTTTTTTTGATTTTATGAATATGTCACATACATGGGCAGCCACATCTTATGCCAACTTCTCTTTGCAACAGAGACTGCTCATTTCCATACCATAAGAAAACCTAGAATAGTTTCATACTTGTACTTTTTTAGTTTCTGACCTAGGAGAATTTTCTAGTCTCTGCCTCTCCATTTCATGTTCTCTTTAAGCATGCTAACAACAGACATGAATAAGAAAATATTTCTTACCTTAATGCAGGTTCATGGGCAGTACTTCTGCTTCTCCCAATTTGTACCCTGTCTGGAGAGTGGTGGAACCAGCCTATTCCCCAAAACTTTACTAAAAATCCATCAGTTATTTCAACAAATATGTATGGAGTACCTACTGTGTGCCATCATCTCTTCTAGGAGTTGAGGCCACATGAATAATCAAAACAAACTAATATCTCCTTCAAGAAGTCTGTGCTGTCATGGGGGCAGAGATTACAAAATAAGAAAAAAATATTTTAAGTCATTTTGTGCCATATCGTTCTGGAGAAAGATGAGGCATGTAGCAGAAATGATGTAAATGTAGGTGTGTGCAATTTAAGTAAAATAAGGGGTGGTCTCTATGAGAAGGAGATATTTTTACAAAGATATAAAGGAGTAGAGAGAGAGAAGCTTGTTATTCTTTGAGACCAGATGACTCTAATCAGGGAGAACATCAAGTTCAGAAGCTTTGGGGTGTCTGAAGAATAGCAAGAAAGATTGAGTGTATTGACCAGGGTGAGCAAGAGGCAGAGGAAACAGAGTAGGGCAGGACATATAGGTCATTTTAGAGACATTTGCTTTTATTCCGAGTGATATGGAAAGGCAGTTAGAGTCTGAGCAGGAGAATATGACCAGATGTACAGTTCTGCAGGGATTACTCAATCTGCTGATCTGCTGAGTTGAGACAGGACTATCATGTGCAAGAGTGGAAGCAGGAAGACCTGTTGGGAGGCTATTGTAATAACCCAGGATAGAGATGACGCTGATAGGGAACTGGACCAGCAGGCAAAAGGAGAGATGTAAAGAAGCCATTTTGCAGGTAGAATAAATAGGACATGGTGAATGAGTACAAAAGATAACAGAGAAGAGTCAAGAATGACTTCAAGTTTTGTGGCCTGAGCCAATAAAAAGTTACCATTTACAAAATGAAGAGAGATGGAAAGAAGGAAGTTGGATCTGGGAATAGAGTCCACAAGACATTCAAGTGCAAATGTTGAGTAGACAGTTGGGTTCTTGAGTCTGGAGATAGAAGGAAAGAACAGGACTGGAGATACAACTTAGAGATGGAATTTAAACTCACGAGATTTGCTAAAGTTACCAGAATAGGGACTGCATGTGGGGCAGGAAACAAAAGATTTAGACGAGAGTGGACATTAAGCTCTCTTCTTCCTAGAAGCACAAAGATCAGGTGTATGTAGCAAGTCACTTTACGTTTTCCTTTTTTCTATTTCAAATGTAAGTGGGATTAGGTTGTAGAAAGTAGGTTTAGACATTCAGGCATACACATGCCTGCATACATACACACAAGCACTCAACTAATAGCTTTGAAGGAATGGGGACAACATCAAATGGGCTGTTCTTGAAACTTGACCTGTGGTGAATGTAACAGCAGACACAGACCTCGAGGCAACTCTTTCTTCCTGGACCAAAGTCTTTCTATTTGGGAGCATGTTTTATATTTTCCATGTTAAGCACAAAGGGATCTTGTGCTGTTTCTTCACATAGATAGTAGAGAATTGTTTTAAATTTGGGTAAAAAGAAATAAGAGTAACAACTTTTTAAAGATAAATCTATCCCTCTGTGTACAACACTCCTACCTTCACCCAATTAGTGGTTTTATTTGAAACCTTGTTTTTAAGACTGTTTTTCAGAAGATGATTTCCCTGCCTTTGTGAAGTAATGTCTTCCACTCAAGCAAGATTTATTTCTTGAATGAACCTATGTAAAAATCTAGGGGCTGGATGAGGGGTGCCCACATGGGCCTGACATTGTGCTGGATGTTTCATCACTGTCCTCACCTGATTTGTCCAATAGCCCTGTGACATTGGGGTGTGAGCTTTGTTTATGGCCGAGAAAAGCAGGATTCAGAGAGAATAAGCAACTGCTCAGGTTAAATTTTTATAACTCAAATCCTACTCTCTTTACTCCATATGCCACACTGTGTCTTTTTACAACTCTACCTTCCCACACTCCTCCAAAATTTCTACCTACAATTTAAACCGAGAAGATCTTCCTAAAGGTGCAAGACTACCTGCTGTGACTTCCTAGGAATTAGTGCTTACACACTTCCAAGCATGTCGCTAAGCACACATTTCAATTCTGACTTGGGTTGACAGCATCTCCCCCTGGAGAATTCTCCTGCATGTTGAATGTGCAACTGTCTAAATCCTCATTGCCCATTGGATGGCTGTTGGCTGTTTCCATCATTACTGTCATTTCACAGACTTAGTGAAACAGTCTCAAGATCAGAGTTGAAACCATGGGCCAATTCTATAGTAACAAGTCATTTCTTTGGGGGGTTTAGCACCTGCTGGGACACTGCAGTTGTTTGATGAGAGGATTGTTCAATTCAGTGCATCAAATGCCTTATCATATTTGTGCACATTTTTTCCATGTGTGCTCACTTGGCCTGCCGAAATCCCCAACCAGTCTGATTACCCTTTGATGCTTTTTCAACTTTGTTCTGCCTTATTATTTCTAGGAAGTAAAAAAGAAAAAAATCTTGAAATAAAACACCATTTGAATTTCAATGACTCTCAGAACAGTAGGTGTAAGTGGCCCCTAAATTCAGCCAATAGGTTAGCAAAGATTGCAAAGATGGTTCACACTGGTATAGTAGGTGTGTAAAGGAAATGGAATTTTTATTTATTGTTGGTAGAGATATATTGGTACAACTTGGGGAGAATTAAATTTCTATTCCCTTTGACATAGTAATTCCTCTGCAGATGCATCCTCTAGATAAACTCACACAGCTACTGGAGTTGTGCTATCTGAGCAGAGATAAGTGGGCTAAAACATTTGTTTGCTGCATTATTAAAAAGCAAAGGATTATTCTATAGCTTTCTCAAAACAAATAAACAAAATGTAAATGAAGCTTTACATTTATGTTAAGTTTATCATTTTGGTAATGCTACACATTCTATCCTTTCTGTATTAAAAAATCTGAGACCACAGATAAAAGAGAAGGAAAAGGAAGGGGTATTCTTGATGCCACAATCTGTAGATAACCATTATTAAAATATTGATCTGTTTCTTTCTAGTTCTTTACTGTGCAAATGTTTATGTGCCTACATGATTTTCCCCCTACTTTTCCCATGTAACATCTTAACATTGATATTTTCTGTTATCAAATTTTTGTAAGAACTCTTTTTAATAACCATAAGATCCCCCATTTGATGGAAGACTAGTAATGAGAATTTCCTATTGTGTAGGATATTTATTTGTTTTGAGTTTTGCTATGAAGTGCTCTCTCTGATGGTGCCTACACATTGCTTTTTCATTAGTTAATTTTTTGTCACGCATATCCTGGTAGATTTTGGTTTGCTGAGTCTTCTTTGATAGGGTCTGGGTCAGTATATCTAATTTGTTTCTCTCTTGGTAAATCACCTTTATGGCAATTACAGATCAAAAAGTTAAAATCTAAAGAAGATATCACATATAATCACAAGATTATACATGTACATGTATAATCTTGTGATTATATGTGATATCTTGTATATATCACATATATATCAAGCAGTTATAATCAAGAGTATATATACTACATATTTTTTCTCTTAATTTCAGCCATAGCATTTAATTTTAGTGTACATGTTTTTTAATTTGGGGGAGGCAAAAGTTATGCTATTGGTGGCCCTGTGATGCCACTTTAAAGCTTAGACTCTGGAATCCCTGGCTTGGGTTTGGCTCTGGACTGGCAGCTGTGTGATTCTAGGTCAGTGTTTACCCACTTGGAGCTCCTATTTTCTTATCTGTAAGATCTCGATGACAATAATCCCCACCTTGAAACCTAAATATTATACGTTTTGGGGAAAATGCAAGGCACAGTGCTCAACACACAGTGGATGCTTAATAAGATGCAGTCATCGTTACTCCTGTTATTTGTTACTTGTTATTCACATTGTTCTTTTGCTACTCCTATAGTTTTTGTTTTGTTTTGTTTTATTTTGGCCACGTACTTTCACCTCACTTCAAGGATCTTTTCCTCAGCTGTAAATTATGTTAAGTTCATTTAGTCATTCCTGTAATAATCACACTTTCCCCTCTCCTTTTTTTTCTCATCTGTCCCTTTTCCTACCCCAAGTATCACTAAAATATGAATTGCAAATTAGCAACATAAATGAAAATTAGGTTAGAATCCTGCATTTCATTTTTTCATATCTATATGAGATGGCATCTTTTATTTATTTTTTTAAAGATTGTGTTTATTTATTTAGAGAGACAGGAAGGGAGTGAGAAAGAGAGGGAAAGAAACATCAATTTGTGGTTGCCTCTCCAGTGCCCCCTACTGGGGACCTGGCCTGCAACTCAGGTGTGTGTGCTGACTGGGAATCGAACCAGCCATCAAGTTTTTCAGGCTGGCAGTCAATCCACAGAGCCATACCAACCAGGGCAGAGTTGGCATCTTTTAAATCAGAACTACAAAACTGCTGATTTTTAAAACTCTTTTAATATTTCTGTAAAAGCACAATTTTTTCAGTGTGTGAACAATGAGGCCACTGACCCATTCAGTTTACACAGAAGTGTGGGGCTTGCACTCTTACAGACTCTCACACATGCCTCATGAACCATCAACTTCAGACCTGGATTCGAGTGCAGACTTCCAAATGAAGAAGGAGAAGCCAAAATGAGTTAGCCGCCTGGCAAACCACCGGCTTGGATCTCTTCGTTATGCCTGTGGCTTTTCGGGACCCTTGAGTTCTACTTTTGTCTTTGGCATTTTTCATTTCTTGGGGGGAAAATCATGAAGCGCCACCCTTTTTGAAGGGTCCCATTGTCACTACCAGCCAGATTCTCATGGGAAATGGAGACCACAGAGGAACAATCATGAATGACTGTTCTTATTATGTGATTTTGTGTGAGCTGACATTTGCTGCCCTGTCTTTAGTACAGAGACAAAAAGAGCTCCATTCCTGATGCTTTTCATTTTTTCCTTTTTTGGTTTATGGAAATAACACTAAATGTAAAGCAATCATAACAACATCGACAATAATACAGAAGTGCTTGGAGCAAAGGTCACTTGTAAATGTGCCCCAGAGACAAAGATTGTCATTTTTGTATATGAACTTTTTCATCTTTCTTCATGTATATACATGCATTTGTATATCACATATCTATATTACATACATTTAAAAATAGCAGTAGTGTTTTTTTTTCCTCCCAAAGTAGACTCTGAAGCAAAGATTTGAGTATATTCATTTTATTGGGAAAGTGATCCTGGAAAATAAAAGTGGGGAAACTGAAATAGAGTTGGGAGAAAAGTCCAAAAAGAGATGTTCTAACAAACAGATTTTGGCTGTGAGCAACTGGAGCTCAACTCTGCTGGGGAACCTCTGAGGAACCATGTGGAATGCACCTCAGATAAGGGTGCTGGGGTGTTTATTCTCCTATTCCTGTTCCCTATGGGTTGAAGTTTGCCCCTGGGGTGTTAATTCTTCTGCTCCTTGCTCTGTGCCTGTGACCAGAGGGGCAACCTTCAGAAAAGGCAGAGCTGAAAGAGCCTCTGCACATGCTCGTATGGGACTAGCCATTGTAACCGAGACCACGATTGTGTTGTGATCACATGAGCCAAGGAGACGGGCTGTGTGCACTACACCGTCAACCAGCATCTATAACCTCATCTGCTTGCTATTCTTCAACCAGCTTTTACAAAACTTCAGTTGTGGATCGTGGATACACTATCTAGTTAGTACCTGCACACATGCTTTTTGTTTTGAATGGCCCATTCCTCCCTGCATGTTAGAATGGGCTAGTGAACCATTTCAGTGAGAACAGTGCCAGTTGTTTTTTCACTTTACTGTATAAACCTAGAGGCATGGTAAATAATTCTCCCTACTACCAAGAATGATTTATTGGGTTGGCCAAAAAGTTTATTTGATATTTTCTGTAAGATGGCTCTAGTAGGACTTATTTGTCTTTAACTTCATTTGAAACAATCTGGTTAAATTTGTCATATGGATGTGCATTTTAAAAAAATCAAAGGTGAGTTCTTGTGTGTAACCATTTTAATTTGAAGATGGAAGAAAATATTCAACATTTTTGGCATATTATGCTTCATTATTTCATAAAAGGTAAAAATACAACTGAAATGCAAAAAAAAAATTGTGCAGTGTATGGAGAAGGTGCTGTGACTGATTGAGCATGTCAAAAGTGGTTTGCAAAGTTCTGTGCTGGAGATTTCTCACTGGACGATGCTCCACAATCGGGTAAGCCAGTTGAAGTTGATAGTGATCAAATGAAGACATTAATGAGCACTATCAATGTTCTACCATACAGGAGGTAGCTGACATACTCAAAATATCCAAATAAATAAAGTTATTGCTGAAGATGAAAAATGAGTCTTTTATTTTAGAGAAAGGTCTAAAAGAACTCTTTGGCCAATCCATTAGCTTGTAAAACAATGTGTCTCAAAATCTGATGCACAGAGGAGTCACCAGAGAGCCCTGATTTAGCAGTGCTGGTGTAGAACCAAGCCTTGCTTTGAGTTCAAGGTTCTACAACCAAATAACCTGAAGGGAATATGCACATTGTGAAAATACTCTTTATAAGAGTCTGAAAATTTTTCATAAAGATAGACATACTGAACCCTAGTTCAGTATTCTGGGAGAATAATTTTCAACTAGAAAATTGCTGTGGGATCTTGGGCAAGTCTTCTGTGTCCTCTGAGAAAACCTTGAACATCATTATCATTCAGATGCCTTAGTTCTCCAATATTTGATGACCCAATGTGTGCATTCCTTTGCAGGCCAAGAGCATTTTCCTCTTGTAGGCTTAGCTCCACAGTGTGTTCGGCTAAATTAGCCTACAAACTGGACATAGGATATTCCAGGGTTCCTGAGTGTTTACATTTATACATCATCACTACTCTTATTAGTTGAAACAAGATGAGTCAGGTCACAAACTTAGATGTCTAATGGCTATATCAGTGTTAAGTATCCAAAGGAGAATTCTAGATTTCTGAGTCCTCCATGTGTTTTTTGTCACAATGGAGAGTGAACATGTGAGTAAACGGGCACCTATCAAAACCCAGATGTCATCCTTGAGCCCTCCTTTCTCAAATTCCTGTCATCCCGACCATCAGAAAGATGCCATCTACCTGAAAAATAGAATTTTTAATCCTCTTTTTAACAACAGCCACTGTTGTTTCCATAATCACTCTCCTGATCTACTGCAACATCTTCCCAGGGAATAGGAACTCTGCCCCTTTTCTTAACTCTTCATTCTCTTACAAATATTTCTTCTCTCCATAAATCAGATCATGTCTCTCCCATTTAAAGTCTTCAGTGTGTTCCCACTGCACATAGGAACATCATCCCAGGTCCCAGCATGCACCACGCCCTGTACTGTCTGGCCCCTGTGAACCTCTCCAATGTCATTTCATACCAGCACCTCCCAGCACACTGCGCCCCGGCCCCACTGGCCTTTGCCTTGTGCCCAGGAGCCCCCTTCCTTCCAGAAGAACTCTCCACCTGCCCGGAAAATGCACTGAGTTCTGTACATCTCATAGTGTGTTTCTTTTCAGTGAAACTGAATTCATTCACCTTTTCTCTCACTAAATGTGATCATATTTAGCCATTTATGGTTAATGGGTCTTAATTTTGCAGTTTCTGTAGGTTCACAAGGAAATGGAGATAGGAAAAAGAAAAGAAAGCTATGATTTCTATTCATGCTGCCCTTTCTACCTGTCTTCTTTGATTTCTGATTCCCTATATGCTACACAGATAGTTTTAACAGAATAGATTATAAATTAAATACCATTAGCTATAAATAGGTACATTTTGATTTAGAATTTTCTTTAATGTAAGCTTCTGAAATTGAGGCAGTTACCTATTCTCTCAAGTTAATTCTGTTTTCTATCTACTTGAGAAGAAAATACAGGCAGGGAGAGCAGTTTAAGATTTAAACAGAGAAGACATTGATATTAGCATCTATAAAGTATCTCATTCTGATGCCCACAGTAACCCTACAGTAACAGTACCCTTCTTTTGCACGATGAGGAAATAAAGAATCAAGGAGTTGAACTCACTAGTCCAGAACTATAGACTTTGCATGTGTGTATTTATGTACTTGTATGCATACATGCATACATACATACATACAATCTCCATATATGGAGACGTACACAGAGCCAATGTGTATGTGCTTCTGGATTAATACCAGATCAGCCATGAAAGTCCCTGGCCATTTTTCATTGTATTGGCATGTTTTTCACTGGAATGTGTGAAAATAATTTTTAAGGACTCATGAGTTCTCTATGACAATTATAAATTTGGGGCTTTCCATTCTATGGCACTCTTAAAAAATTTATGAGTGGATAGTTGAGGTCATCTGGTTGACTAGTTGATTTAAATACAGATGGCACTGCCTGCATCTGTATTGATGTCTACAATCACACAGTGCCAAGGACACCTGTTGTCACTGTCTGGGCTAAAGAAGGAAGAACAAGGTAGACCTAATCAGTAAATGACACTTTTAAACCAAATGAAAGCTGTTTGCCTGGCAAGTTCTGCTCAGACAAAGGTTTCCCAGTAATCCAAACAGATGAAAGTGTTGAAAGGATCAGAACGTCACATGGCAAAAAGACTATGGCCCGTGAACTTCAAAACTATTTGGTGCTGCAGCAGTCAGTGACATAGTGATATTGCAAGTGGCAGTTTGGATTTGCCAAAACATTGTCCGTGATATTAAATTAATGTTTTAATTTAAATTGTATTGGTTATGCAACTTTGCTTTAATGCAATTTAAAGTATATTTGGTTTAATTGTTGCAATTCAAGCTATTAACAGAGGTATTTATATCTCATAATTAAATGTTTGCAGATACTTAAGTTCTCTTTAATGAAAACAACCAATTCAACACTTGGAGTCATATATACACACACACGCATGTGTGTGTATATATAATGCATATAACAACATAACATAACATAAAATAACAATAGATATACGATGCGCATTTTTCCTTTATCTTTAAAGGGTGGATACCAGAGTATCTCAAGGATCTTGACCTTGGCATGACAGATGCCCTTTCCCAGATAACTCTGTCTTGTAGGCAGCTTCTTGTATGTTTTGGATTGCCACTAGCAGCCCCCTCACTGCTATCGTGACAAACAAAAATGTTTCCATACATTGCCAACATGTCTCTCGGGGGACAAAATTACCCTGTTTTAGAATCACTGATCTATGCATTCTCAACTACAGTAACCAATGGTGACCACTGCTTATCTCATCATTATTGTATGGGAGCCAAGCATTTCGTGACTTGTATTTCCAGTCTCCCTGTGACATTTACTAGTTTGTGTTTTACCTGAAGGAGTTCCTCATTTTTTAAGCTATTCCCTTACATATAGGAAGAGACTCGTTGATTCTTATTTTATTTTATGGGTTAAAATCATTACTAATGTTTTGTATATTTATGCTCCAATGTTTTGAATAGAGCTATAGTGAGGTAAAGATAAATGATGGCTATAAACCAGCTGCTCTTTTCTCTCCTCCTTAGTGGAGCATCTTAGTGAATTTCACAGTTCTTTCCAGGTATTAGAGTAATCCGGCAGAAGCGCCTTTGTCTCAAGGGGTGGGTGCCAGTTCTGCCTCAGTGATTCATTGAAGTAGAGCTGAAGGATCACAAGTCACTTTCTCCTTGGAAGCCAAGTGTTTTATTGTTCTTAACAGTGGCGAGAATGCCAATGACTCTAAAGCTGAAGGAAAAAAAGACTCTTAATGAGTTTCAGCATTTTAATGTGCTTCAGGTTCCCAATTGTATGAATTTAAGAAGCTTAGCAATTCGGTATCTTCTGAATAATAGCATTTATTTTATACTCTAAATACTCCCAGGGAAGTCTGAATAACTTTGTAGCTGCTTTGGTGTAATAGCTTTCTTTGCTGAGCTAATTGACTTGAACAGTGGAATTGCTCCTTTAAAAAAAAAAAGCCACACTGTTTTGATTAATGAGCCCAGTAATAAATCATTAATCTTTTTATCTCATGAATGGTAAGAACAGCATTCTCTTCTGCCTACCTTCATGATATATGCCTACTCTCTGCTGATACAGTGGCTACCTTCTAAGGATCTTACCAGTTTAATATGCCCACTTCCACATCACTTAACATAATGTCCACTAAGTTTACACCTACGAGGAATTCAATGGGACAGATTCTAAACAGCAATAATTACATTTTTATAAATATGACTTACGTTTAGTTAGAGATTATCCTCTCTAAGTACCTTAGATTTATTTCTATGAATTTTAACAACAAATAATTTATGTGACTTGATAAGAATGTTAATCCTGGATAGCAATAGCTATTTTAGTATAAATACACTCTATGCAATATTTGAGACATAATTATACTAAAAAACTTATTTGTGGTTTGCAGGAAACTCAAGTTTAACAGGCTGTCCTGTGTTTTGTCAGGCTGCCCAAATTTCAAGGGGTCTGGCATTTGCCACGTGGGCTTTGGTACATTATCCGTGGCTCACCCTTTGTGCTGTGCTTTGGGGTGCCATTTACTTAGAATGCAATGAAAATGGCTGCCCTTGAGTGAGACTCTATGTCCCTAATATCTTTAACACCTTGGTGACCCGTCTGAGTGCATACCAAAGGTGGAAGTGAGCCTCAGCAAGGCTAAGCTGTCATATTCTAGGCAGCAAGTTCCACAATGGTGTGTTCTGTGTTCTGTTGGGTGAGCCAAAATTGGCCATGTGGTTTTTCCATAATATAAAAGGCACGCTTATCATTTTCACCAATAACTTTGCTGATTTGGATATTTTGAGTGTGCCAGCTATCTCCTGAGTGATAGAACATTGATTGTTCCCGTTAATGTCTTCATTTGGTCTCTAACAACTTCCACTGGTCCACCTGACCATGGAACACCGTCCAGTGAGATGTCTCCAGCACAGAACTTCCCAAACCACTTATAACATGTTCAATCAGTCACAACCCCTTCTCCAGACACTACACAAATCTTAATTTGTGTTTCAGTTGTGTTTTTACCTTGCTTCAAATAGTAAAGCGTAATGTGCTGAAAATGTTATGTATTTTCTTCCATCTTTAATATTAAAATGGCTACACAAAAATTTACCAGTTCTGATAAGCATTTTTTTTAAATGCACACCAATATGACCGCTGTTACAATACAATCTTGACAAAACTGTGTCAAATAACGAACATTAAAGACAACTAAGCACTGCTGGAGCCATCTGATGGAAGGACACAAACACACGTTTGGGCCAACCCAGTGTATTCATGTGTGTAATTAACTCCAGGTAATACACATGAAGATGTATGAAGACATATGAAGTTGATTTTTCCATAAGATTTTAATAGGGCAGCATAATAAAGTTATGGTTTTATTCACGTCATTTTCATAATTTCAGTCATTTGAAGGAGGATCATGGACAGTATCAAGAAATCGTGTTGCCTGGCTGGTGTTGCTCAGTGGCTTGAGGGCCAGCCTGTGGACCAAAGGGTCACTGGTTCACTTCCCAGTCTAGGGCGCACACCTGGGTTGTGGGGCCAGGACCCCCATGGGCAGGGGCATGTGAAAGGCAACCACACTTTGATGTTTCTCTTCCTCTCTTTCTCCTTCCCTTCCCCTCTCTACAAATAAATAAATAATATCTTTGAAGAAAGTCATGTGAAACTTTCCATTCCCGAGTTCACAGCAGGCAGTAAGTGAAATAGCCCTGGCCAGTCCCTTCAGAGAACGGAATGACATTCTGAGAAAATGCGGTGCCATCTGTTTACAATATTGAATAGTTCTCTATAGTTTTGTATCTTGTTCTCGTTTTTGACTGTCAGGACCCTGAGTTCAAGACTGGACATTTCTGTGATACAGCACTACATTACAATAAAACTATAGAGAGACCTCAATATTGTAAAATGTTAATTTAGCATTTTCTCACAGGGGACACCATCATGTCAGGGCTGATAACTGGTGATACTGAGCTCGAGTTCATGAGGTGCATGTGGAGGGAGGAGTCAAAGAAAGCCAGGAATCCAATCTGGCCACATGTTCCAGGACCACAGGTAATGCAACTTTGGTCATCAAGACTCCAGAGGATCGTTGAATCATTCCCTGCTCACCTCAGCTTGAGGCTGCTCAACTGGTCTAGAAGTCAAGCCGATACCAGCCTCAGAGAGCAGCACAAATGACCGGCGGGTTCAGCTTTTCCTGAGCACAGGGCATGGTTTCATATTCAGGCCTCTGCTGAGTTATTATCCAGAGTGAAGCCCTCCAATTGAACTTGAGGACAGGCGCTCCAATTTCCAGTGCTGTGCTTACATTAAATTTGAAATAATTAAATGCTGCTTTTAAAATATGTGTTCCTCAGGGAAATTGTTCTTACTGGTGTTTATTTTCAGAAAATTGTTCTTATTAGTGCCCTGGGAGGAGAAACTGGGAGTTAGCCTTCTCACTTTATCACGGTGCAAAACTAGGGGGAGAGAAATCTCCCTCCCTTTGAGTGTAGGGAGAAGGCCATTGGCAACACAGGGCAGCCCCCTTCATCACCTAGCAAACGGGACAGAGGACACATTGCTTAGGCACCATCCTGGGGTGAAAGTCTACTTCTTGGCATTCCTTTACTTTCTCCTTTGCTCTTTAATGTATGACCTTCAATGCGTGCTTCTGGAGCACCTGTTTTAGGAGCAGGCTCTGTACCTCTCTTTTCCCTGGTCAAAGGCTGTGGCAGTGTGGCAAGGCAATGCAGAAATCCCAGTGTGAAGGGCAGAGCTGAGCCTGTGTCTTATTTGCTCATAGTAAGACAGATTTGACAAAATTAACTCATCATATCATTTAGGGTTCTCCAGAGAAATGGAACCACTGCAGGATTTATTTATATTGATATTTATGTCTATATTTATATTATGTGTATTTATTATATGGAATCTGCTCACACAATTAAGGAGGCTGACAAGGCTCAAGATCTGTGGTGAGCAAGCTGGAGACCTAGGAGAAACGATGAAATTGTTCCAGTGTGAAGGCCCATATGCCGGAGACTTGGGGAGAACCCACGTTTCTGCTGCATCTGAAGGCAGTAACATACCAGTGTCCCAGCCTGAAGGCCACTGGGCAGGATAAATGCTCTTTTAACTCAGGGGATGATCAGCTTTTTTTGTTCTATTCAGGCCTTCAACTGATTGTGTAAGGCCCACCCACATTTGGGAGGGCAGTTTGCTTTACTCAGCCTACTGATTTAGATGTTAAACTATCCAGGAATGCCCTCCCAGACACATCTAGAAGTTGGAACATACAGTTAGCCATGATACACATAGATGATACTGAAGCAAATATGGCCAGAATGGCAGGCTTCTTCCAAGTCTCATTAAAGGTGCTGTAACTCCTAGAGCTGTGCATCAAACATGCTGAAAATATTGCTAGAGGGTGAGAACATTGTTCATGCAAGAGGCTCTGACTCATTGCTTTTGTTCTCAGGGTGAGAGAAAACATTTAGTTTTATTATTATTATTAATTTTTATACTGCTACAACATTTAAAATAGACTGTTCCATTAAAAAAAAAACAACAATTGTCCCTTCATCTGCCCATTGATTTTTCTTCCTACAGGTGAAATCTAATGAATGACAGTATTTATAGACAATCTTGAGTTATTGTAGGTTGGTAGAAATAGTACTAGATCAAGTAAAAAAAGCATTATAATGTCATTAATTTACTTACTAGGCACATGACCTTGATCAACTTCTTAAGATATAAGAATTGTCTTTCTCATTTGTAGAATGGAAATAATAACTTTTGTCCTATATACTGAATAGGGTTATTAAAAGAAGCCACGTAAAATAAAATAATTCTGAAACGTGTTGGATACTGTATAATTCTCTCTACGTAGGATGGTAGTGTTACTGTCTTCAGTCTATATGAACATGATCTTGATGTGTTTTAAAGGATTGTAGTCACGTGTTTGCTGTAGAGTTCCTTCAAGCATCTCAGGTTATTTCCTGGATGCTTTGGCACCACTGCTGAGGATAATTCATCTAAAAATAACTTGGTCCACCCAGTAGTTCAAAAAGGACTCTAAATTGGTTACACACAATCATGTGAGTTAAAAAGGACCTGGGAGTAAATAAAATAAACAAAGACTAAAACTTAGAATTATAGTATGAGTATTATATTGTGATGAAAAATAGGAATATAGTTCCCTAAAAGAGTGTTACTTAAAGTTTGGTCCATCAAAGGGTACCTGCCCACAATGAAATAAGCACAAAAAATGAGAGTAAGCCTTTAAAACCTTTTGTAACGATTTCACATTTATGTGACATTTAATCCAAATACAGTTTTGGTCTGTTGATTATAATAATAAAAAAACGCAACTTGCATTTTACATGTCTTTGTATTTTACTTTACTTTTCATTGACTTATTTTTGTTGCCTTTTACAAATATTGGTCAGTGACAGATTGAAAATCAAATGAGACATCACCCCAGTTGGCTTGAGAAACATTGCTCAAAAGTCTCTAATGCCAAGAACCACTTCCAGAATCTTTAATGTAGCTTTGCCAAGCAGGTGTGTTACTAGATTGTTCTGAAATCTTATTCTATTAACTACCCTTCTCAGAGCCATGTAATATAATAACCATAACACAGATCCCTAAAATGCAGATATAAACTTCGATCTGGATATGGACAACTTTTGCCCTCTATTTGTATCCATTTGCTTAGTTACCTTGAAATGTCTGAAGTTCTGAAGTTATTTCTAAGCGTTAGAAAGCAAATGAGTGCTAATAAATCTTATTTTGACAGTTTCCATACACAGATAAGTCCAAGAAAAGTGAAGTCATTTCAGGAGAAGAAAAGTTACATATTCCTGAGTAAAATGACTTGTCTTTATTCCCATGAACAATGGAGAGGGCGCTTTTCTGACATTTCCACCATCTTTTGACAAAACTAAGTAATAAATCAAGAAAATGCAATACAGATGAAAATAGGTTGAAACAGACCCAAATGGGGGAATTACGTATGGTATCAATTAAATGTAATAGATGTGTGAATTATAATCATATATTTCTATAAACTAATATATGCTGTAGGGTATTTGTTCAGTGACTATGTATGAAATTCTGGCTCAGACTAGGAACTCTTTATTTTACTTTTCCATAGCTCCAAGTCTGTAACTAAAACTAATTGGTGAATAAGCAAAACTGACTAAAACAAGGGCTTCAGAGATATTCATTTCTATCTGTCTTACTATTTCTTTGAACTACAAACAGCTGTCTACTATTCACTGGATTTTAAGAGCAAAGGCAGTTCCGTGAATTGGTAAGGACATTGGACCAGGTGTAAAAGGACACAGACTCTCTTTCTAGCTTGTCACTAATTAGCCAGGCAACCTTGAACAAGTCCTGCCCACTCCTCTACCTTCTGTTTTGTTCTAGCTGTTAAATAATGAGATTGGATAAGATGTCCTGTTAGGTTTATTCTGGAGCCAAACGATCATAAAAAATATAAGTTAAAAAAAAGTTTTTTTAAAGTTCTTTAAGGTAGCAATGGTCACTTAAGAATTTTTTCTGAAAAGTTAAGAGGAAAGTGTTCTTTGGTTCATGGCGCCAAAGAATTTTTACAGTCACCATCCATTTCCATAAACCTGATACATACATAAATTATGTATTATCGTAAACCTGATAATACATAAATGCATGTATTATTTTCGAGTTCATTCTATGCAGAAATTAAAATCTATTGTCAAGTCAACAAATATATTCAAGACTAATATTGCATTTCAAAGGACAGATGTCTTAATAAAGAACACTGCCCAACACCATATTCTTTCTGTGAATATAAATTAAGGGATGGCATTGTACAATGCTTTGTTGTCTCTCTAAACACAAATTAGTGAGTTGGCCTTACTGTTGGAGTTTGGATTCAGACCGCAGCTTCCTGGGCAACCCCTATGTACAGCTCTGCATGTTCACTGCACACCATTTTGAGAGGCTGCAATGCCTTCGACACCTGGGGAATTTAGAAATTTAATCAGGACAAACTGGTGCACTGCTACCCACAGAAAATGACAAGATCTGTACAGTACTGTGTGTAGTGTAGTTGATTGCTTATGATTATTTAGCCTGGTCAAGGACAAAGGAGTGAACAACGTTGGGGAAATTCCAGTCTATTCATGAGACCGCTGCATTTTGCAGCCCACTCTGGGTTAACCCAGGAACTCCCAGGCTGTGGGATATGTATGTGTCTCTCATAGAACTTGAATTGATGTAGGTGGATAGTATCCAGAAATTGCATCATAGGAAAGTCGTTTCTTGGTTGTTGTTTTTTTTTTACTTCTTTCTCAATTCTTATTCTTCCCAGGAAGAGACTCTGTCTGGTGTTACAGTCTGTCTCACACCTTTTTGAATTACAAACCTCATTTGTAATTAAGAGAATGTCATCCACCAGGACCAAAGTCTTCTGCAAACAAATGTCATTTACTATGATGTAATAATAGTGGTTTATTCCTTGTTTTTATACTAACCTATTAATTATGGTACCAACAGAAAGTTATCTTTTGAAATTAATTTATTTATGCCCAAAGACACATTGACTTCAAAAAAAGCTTTTATGTAAAAAAAAAAAAGAGTACATGGCTGGCAAAATGTTCTAAAATGATATGCAAATGATTGAAACTTGGGGAACACTGGGCTAGTGGAAAGTACACAAGTGGCAGACAGAGAACTTGGCCACTAAATCTGATTCTAACTCTGCCACTGATTATTGGGTTGCCCTTGGACAAGATGATGAATCTTTCATGCTTCCATTTCCTTATCACCCAATAAATACAATGCTATTTGTCCAGCTACCTTCGAAGTGACGATGCAAAGGTTGAAATGAAATGATGGGGAGTGAGATTTGACAGTTGTGTGTGCACATGGTTCATGATTATATATCTGAAACACTTTTTCTTTCTCTTATTTTTCTCACCCTCCGAGCTAACAAAAGAAAGAAAAAAAATATGCTCATTTAAGAAGGGATAATGTTTTCTTTCTCCGGTTATACCATTTATTAGTGGGGGGCGTGTTTGTATAGAGAGAGCGACTCCAGCCGTACATTGTCTGCATTTACACTATTACTAAAAATTAAAGCTGTGTTGTCTTTTTTCTGATTGTTTATATGTTTGTTTCTACTGTTTTCTATAGTGATCCAAAAAAGTTTGAAAACTAAACTATGCTTAAAATGAACCTAATGATAGATCTCATTCATCTGAAAGCTTAATAAAAATGTTATGACCTATCTGAATATTTAAAGTTGTTTTAAAAATAATGGAGTTGAGTTTTATAGCAAAAGTGTTTCTTGACCTGCAATAACATTTGGAATCTTGCTTATTATGTTTTTTCACTGTGCTTAAAACATCAAATTTTCTACAAAATATGATACCACATCTTTACAAAGGATATTTGGCTGTGACATAATGTCATTCCCTATAGACTTCATTCAGGATTTCTTTTTTCCAATTTAATATCATATATTTTTGAAACTAATGTTGTTGGTTAAAATTATGATTAATTAATTTTGGTTAAAATATATTGGTATACTGAAACATCTGATATATTTTTATATTAATAATTAATTATGTCAGATTGATGGCTGCTATTTTGATACATATGTACAACTAAGTTCCAATTGATTATGTGAAATAAGAACATTTGTGCACACGGAAATAATGCTAGCAATTGTGTGTGTGGTTTCCTGTTCTATTAAGCAAAGCTTACTTAAGCACTAAACTTGATGCATTAGGAAGTGATAGGCCTTGTAATTCATTTGCATATAAATATTCATGGATGGCCTAGGACAGCAGTTCTCACACTTGAGCACTCATCAGAATCACCTGGAAGGATTTTCCAACCATGGATTGCTTGGCCCACCCTCAAGGATCTGATTCAGTAGTTCTGGGTGGGGCCTGAAAATTTGCACTTCTGGCGAATTCTGCAGTGATCCTGAGGCTGAGGATGCTGTTCTAGGTCCATACATTTTTTCCCCGCTGGTCTGGCCCAAGGCAGTTGTATAGTAGGGCAGTGAAGCTCACTAAGTTTAGCAGTACCCCTCAGATTTCAGCCTTGGCTTTGACAGAGGAGCTGTGTAACTTGGACAAAGTAGGGACCAATTTTGTCATGTGTAAAATAGTAATAATTATATCTATTGAGAATATAGAATGAAATAGTACATATTAAATGTTTAAAACAATGCCTAGCCTGTTATTAGCACTCAGTTACTACAACATTAGTAACTAGAGGTGATGGCAGTTAGAGTAGATGTTAGTAGTAATAGAGAAGTAGTAGTTAGTAGTAATAGAGAAGAAAGTTTGTTAGTCTTTTCTAAGGAAGGCTGGATGGAAAGGTTGGTTTTCATTGAAACATTCTGGCGAGAAAGACATTCAGTGAAAAGAAGCAGTGACCTTGGTGAAAGCCTGTTCAAGACCATGCTGGAATGGAGTCTAGACTGCAGTTTATTCAAAGTGTATCCATTTGTGCAGTAAGTTTCTCAATATTTAGAACTTACTGCGTTTGTTTGTTTCCTTCCCTTAGCAACAAGAACAAGACCCAACAAACCTTTACATCTCAAATCTCCCCATTTCTATGGATGAACAGGAACTTGAGAATATGCTGAAACCCTTCGGACATGTCATTTCCACAAGAATACTGAGAGATGCTAATGGAGTCAGCAGAGGCGTTGGTTTTGCCAGGTAAAACACTTGCTCTGTATATTATTTATCTTTCCTCATTGTTTCCTTTTAATTCCATTCCTTTCTAGCACTACGGCCCAAAGTGTGTAAGCCCTGACCAGTGTGGCTCAGTTGTTTAAGCCATTGTCCTGTGAAGCACAATGTCACTGATTTGGTTCCCAGTGAGGGCACATGCCTGAGTTGCAGGTTCAGTCCCCAGTCTGGCAGTATGTACAGAATAAAGCCAATTGATGTTTCTCTCTCTCACATCAGTGTTGCTCTCCCACCCTTCTTCCCCTTTCTCTAAATCAAAAATAAAAACAACATTTAAAATAAACTTTGTTTATCAAGCTGATTCTATGTATCTTTGCTTCAAGCCAAACAATCCCAATGTAATTATAAAATGTGCTTTCTAAAATATGTATATAGTACACATATTTCATTTGTCTGGAGTCATAATGATTTGCATACAGAGTCCCCAGACTTCTCTATGCCTATAGGTCAACAAAATCAGATACTGCCAGTTTCTGTCAGAGATAATAAATGCCCAGCACCCGAAAACCAAAGAGCCTATGTGGGGGAGCAAGGCATCCCAGTGCTTTTACATTGATTTCCAAAGAAGAAGATGATAGAATTTCTTGGTCAGCTTGGAAGAGAGAAGAGATGAAAGATACAGAGAAACAGGAGTGGTTGGAAAGTCCCAAGGAACCCAAAAATATAAGAGGAGGTCAAGGGTCATTTGCATTTAAGAGGTCCTGGCTGTGTGCTTTTGATGTTTTATGCAATAGGGGTGGGGGGGAAGCAGATTGAATTTTTTTCATTGTCGGAAAAGGAAGACTAGTTTTCACTTTAACTTCAAGGGAATATTTATAAAAGAGGGTCTCAGCCAGGAATGGAGTTAAAACGCTTGTACCTGCTGTGCTTTCATAAAAAACAAAGCTAAAGGAACCACAGAAAAAAAAGAGAAACTGCTCAACCACAAACAAGAAATGTAATAGCTGTCGTCTGCATGACATGCTAAGTCTGTGTGTCTCCAGCTGACTTCCCACAGATGAATGGATGGAGGTGGGTGTCATTGAGAAGCCAGCGCATTGCTGACAGGTGTGTGCACCCGTGATGAACCTTGACATCACTTGGCAAAACATTCCAAACCAACTTCCGTTAACCCACTTTGAAAGATAACATGTTATAATGTGAATGTTAACTGATTTCTAACTTGACTTCCTAGAGGTCGTGAACCACTGTCTCCAGATTCTTTGTATTCTCCATAATGTTCAACACATAGACCAGTAGACGTAGGCAAGATGTGTTTGATGATATTGAAGAGAAATGGGCAAAATGAAGAGAGTCCCCCTGATTTGAATCAGTGCATGAGGCATTTAAGTTTGCAGAACACTATTAACCGTTCATTTTCATGGTCAAGGCAGAGCTAATCATACTGCCTGGGTGTCTAAAATTTGCCAGTGTGGTCATTCATGGAGAGCATGCAACCTGCGATTGGAAGTCTGGGCAGCGCAGACGTGCTGTGCAGTCATATCCATGCTTCACACAGCATGTGCAATCCCATAGTACTCCCCCTGCCTCTCACACCCCAAAACACTCTCCTCAATCAATTAGCTTCTCCTTCATTTGTACTCCTCTGAAAAATGAATATCTTTCAAATCAACTGAGCACATTTTCTAATAAAATCAATGGTGATTTTTTAAATCAATATAGTACTTTGTTAGGGCTGCCTTAAGTGACTACAACAGACTGGCTGACTTGAACAACAGAAATGTATGTTCTCAGAATTCTAGAGGCTAGAAGCCCAAGATCATGATATCAGTAGTTTTGGTTGCCTCTCCTTGTCCTCTAGGTGACCCAGGAGGCCTTCTGCACCCTGGGTCTTCACTTGGTCTTCCCTTTTGTTTGAGTCTTCTTCCTCTCTTCTCCAGTGGAGATTCGATCAGGACCCACCCATCTGAACACCTGTTAATTTAATGACCACTTTAAAGGGCCTATCTTTAAACACAATCACCTCCTGAGATGCTAAGGGTTAGGACTTCATCATGTGAATCTGAGCAGGGTCCACAACTTAGCTTATAATGTGAAGATGGGACTTTCATTTCTCTCATTTATATCTTCTCTGTACATGTTGTATTTACTTAAAAAGATTTTTCTTAAGTGCAGAGCCAAGTGCTGTACACTGTAAGGGATAAAGCTATATAATCGTGGCATGTGGTGCTATGAAACAGGGAAACCTATAAAGTGGGGTGGTTTTTTTGAACCAGATCAGGATGGGAACTTTAAATTATTATTTTATATCTGTTCAGAATGCAGCCTCTCACTCCTTCAGTGCATTTTGTGTATTGAAGCCACAAGCGATTCTATAAATATGCAAGTCTGGTCATGGCAGGAGCCTGCTGACTTCCTTTCCATATGGCGGCAGTCACTGGATTACAGACCTCTGCCATCATTATCTCTGACACAGCTCAGCTTCTTAGCCCGTCTTCCTGCTCCCATCCTAGACATGGGCTGCCCTTCTCCACTGTGACACGTGGCTCTTCCTCTGGTTTCTGCCTACACATCCCTCAGATATAAACTTAAATAGCTTTTCTTCAAAGACACCTTCACTGACTTCAAACTCTATCCTACAAAGTTATTTTATTATAGCTCCTGCCAAAGTTGTGTATTTTTTGAATAACATTTACCACAATCATGATGAATTCACTATTTAATTTCTGTCTTAACCTGCTGAATTGTACATTTACTTAAGTCATTTTTTTATTATTGTTGGATGGGCGGATAGGTGAATGGTATTGTAGATTGCATAATTACCTTTCTATGAAGTTTCTGAATGACTGAACTCCAAGCAATGATTTTTAAAGTGTCGAGCTTTAAAGGTGAATTATTAGTAGCATTCCAATACTGACACTTAGGTCTCTGTACTCTAAATCATGCATTTCCCAGGTTCAGAAAGTTGCATGTGGATTGTAAACAAAATCCTAAGTTCAAATCAAGCCAATGATTTTTTATGCTTAGGAAATCAAAGGAAAATCTGAAGTTGCCTGTCTCGTAAGAAGCCAGGAAACTTGACACAGGATAAGTATTTCATTCTCCATTGTCTTAGACTTGAAATTCTAAGGAGCAGGGTCCCACTCTACCCAATTTGATGGGTAGAAAATAATTGTGGCCATTGCACATGTAAATAGATCTACCCAAATTCCTACTTCCTCACACAGATTTGCTTTGTATTTTCTCAAACAGTTGTGGCTGCTACTTCGACTAACTTGATCATTCACAAACTAACCCATTCACAACTTTCCTGCTTTTGAAAACTCATCTTTTTTCCACTCGGCCTTTCTTAACAGGAGCTTACCTTCTGAACCACCAGACAGAAATGTTTTGAGTCACTACTTTCTGAATTCTTCCAAGGACAGTGCATAAGCCTTGAGATAGTGGTTCTCAATGTATAATTTCCAGGAGAGCAGCATCCCCAGGGAAATGGCAGAAATGCACATTTTGGGGGCCCCACCTCAGACCTACTGAATCAGCAATGATGGGGTTCAGGCTGGGGGGCATCGATGTGTTCTAACAAGCACTTTCAGTGTCTCTGATGCTCCCTAAAATTTGAGAAGCATTGTCTTAGAGTGCTAGGTCCTCAGAATCATCTGGAGGGTCTGTAACAACTCATTGCTGGGCCTCTTTCTTAGAGATTTTTCCAGATGCAGTTGATTCTTATTCGATGCCCCTTTCACACTATCCCACTTTCTCAAAGCGTGCTCCTCATACAGTGATCTCTGTCTCTATCCTCAGGAATAGGGACCAGGCTTCATGCTTTTCCTAGAACCTACAATGGAATCTGACACATAATTGATCTCCACTAAATTTTGGATAATGAACAAATGGAATCACTTTAAGTTTTTTGGTTTTTGTTTGGTTTTGGCTATAGTAATATGCAGGGAGATAGGATTTCACACACACACACACACACACACACACACACACAAAACAATTTTGAGACAGTACAGAAAACTACAGTAGCATCAGGCCAACTATTACTGCTTCACAAACTATGTCTTCCTCTAAAAGTTTACAGTGTCAAAGGCATTATGAAAAGAATATGCTTATTCAACGGGAAGAACTGCTAGCCTATAATTGTGCTAGTAAATTGTACATCTCTATAGAATTTATGATTACCTCAATTCCTGAAACCTGAATAATTTTGTTCGTCAGCCTTCATCTTTAATATTACCATTGGTCACTTCCGACCACCAGATGTGGTCCTCGATTCATGTGTAAAAGATCCTCAAATTGTTTTGACTAGAGAGAAAACCCACATTATTATCTTATCCAAAAGCTATACATTAATCTTCTTTGATAAGCATCTCTTCAAAGTAAAGGTACTGTCTTCATTCTATATTTAAAACACTGAACGTCAAAGCATTGATTTGAATGCCAGTAGGGCTCACGGACAGCACAATTACAGGCTTTCCAAAGTTTCAGGAGCACTAGATAGTGTCTGAAATTACAGACATTTTATTTTATTTTTTATGTTTTTAACTCTCTTGTAACTTAAACCGATTCTGTAAGACCCACCCCCCTCCAGGCAGCATTTTATAGCCAAGTCATAAACCTCTGAAAACAGAAGTTTACGGTGGGAATGCTGACAGTCAGACGGCAGACCCGCGACTGCCGAGCCAGCGGGTGCCAGCACGCTGCCTCGCCTTCCAGGGTGAGGATCAGAGCATAAATCAGCTTGAGTCTGGAGGGACAGGACTGCGTGTTCATGTTATCCATTTCCCATTCCCAGAAACATGAGACCGTTTGTCTAACAAGAATCACATTGAAAGAGTGTTATGAGAGGCTGGTAAAGAATGACCCAAAGTGGAGAAGGAATGGGGGGTAAGCATTCACAACTAATCCAGCTTCAACATCTGGGAACATAGGACCTCTTTAAGAAACGCATTTACTGTCCCCTGGTGAGCTAAAGAGCGTGAGAGACTGCTGAGCACAGAGACCTTTGTTTTCTGTAGTATTTCCCGCCCCTCTCCAGCACTTTTAATTTGATTCTCATGGAGATTTTTGTTTGAATGACTTAACACAGAGGAAGCCCTGTGTCCCGCTTCTCTTGACCTAATAAGCAAGTTTTTCAAATAATTTCAGTGCTTTTTGTAAAGTGAAAAATATTAATCATGGTTACAGGCAGACAAATATCAGCCTGATTAGTAACAATCAATATAAATAGAAGACTGAGAATGTTTTTGTATTATATTTAATAGCTTTGAATATTATTAAAATTTGATTGATCTGCCTTTTACTGCCCAAGCTTTTGCTCCCTATAATGAGAACTCTGATTTAGAATACATATAATGAAAATATAAAAATTCACGAAATTATAGAGCAAATGCCCAAACTTCTTTTTTAGGCAAATACGTGCTCCTTTAAAATGACCATCTAATCTATCAAACTTTGTTTTTGCTTTTGGAACGTGTTTTGATCATATCTACGTCGAGTTCATATTTGTGTTAACAATCTCTCGCTATCTTGGGAATTCTTTTGGCATTACTATCTCAAATACGTGGAACCAGACGGGCAAATGTGAGCAAAGTCTAAAATGTAAATTTAGTGATTAGTTATATATGCAAATGACAGGTGCATTTGCCCAGAAACAGGTTACAATTGTGTTTGCTGAGGCTGAAGAGTGAGGGCTGCTGTTCTGTTCGGTGACCTCAAGTCCTCTCCCAATTGCCCACAGATGTGAGCTGCTGTAGAGCCCAGTCCTGGTCCACCCTCCAGCTTCTGCATCTTTCTTTCATGTGTCGCTTTGTTAACCTTCATCTACTTCTTCTCATTGCCTCTTTGTGTACCTCTCCTTTACCATCACAAGGTCACGATCATGGGTACCGAGAACAGAACCTTCTGCTTTCATTGTTATGTTTCCAGAGCCTTGGTTTTAAAACCAAACCCAGCATCCAAGCAAATGAACGAAATTGCATCCAATAAGGCACTATTCTGAAATCTCCTAGGCTCAGTTAATTCTTCCTCTAGACATAACTTTATACAAATTTAAAGAAGGGAAAACATATGCTTTATTGTTTTATAATTATGAAGTTTAAATGACCAGATTCCTAAAACTGCCTCTGTGGAATGGGAGGAAAGTTTTGAATATGATTTACCCATGGAAAACTGAAATGGGGAAACCCTGTTACCTCTGGATTGGAAACGGTGGCCATTCAGTGTGCTCAGGTCCTGGAAAATCTCTTTACCTGCTGTAAGCATAAACCAGGACAGGGACTCTTGGGCCATTCAAAGGCTATGTGCATCTCAGAAGGGCTGTCTGCTTCCAGCCAATAAAGAGGACAGACTTGGACATATCATTTGGGCTACAAGTGTGAGTCTATTTTATTTAGTGTCTTTTCTACATCCTCAGTTTCCTGTGAGTTGAATCGACCCATCTATTTTCTATATCTGTGTGGTTATGAATAAGGGTTTGTGAGTCAGAAATAAACTTGTGTGCCTCTGATCTGCATGCTTGTACTAGTTACTTAATCTCTCTGAGCCTCCTTTCCTGATATATAAAAATATATTCATTCATTTATGTATTCAGTACATCTATTAAATATGTCTTTATCACTACTAGCATACCAGTAATTCTTCTAGATGCAGTAAATTTAGAGGTATGCACAAAAGATAAGTATCTACTTTCAGGGATGGATATGGTAGTGCATTGAGGAGACAAAGAAAGCATGCAATCAAATGAATAATAAAATAGCAGATAATTAAAGTGTCATACAAACAGAATAAAACATAGAGGTGCAATAGAAAATATGGCAGAGTGAGAGGCTGGAGGTCAGGGACAGGTAAGCCTCCTGAGAAGGGAGAATTTAAACTGAGATGAAAATAATAAAAAGAAACCATGTAGGAGTGTCTCTTGGTGTGGTTGAGGACTGAAGAGAGTGTGATTGGCAAAGGAAAAAGTGAAGAGTAGATCTATGGAAAGGCCAAGTTCACATATTTGGGAAATGGAAGAAAGGCAAAGTTGTCATATCATACAGGAAAGAAGAGAGGTGAAATCAAAGATAATATCTAGGAATGGACTGTCATCGCAGCTCAGAGGGACAGACTAAAAGTGATAATGTATTCCAGTGCCTTGAATGGCAGGGTTTCTCTAGCCCTAAGCATATTTTGATCACTAATTGTTTTCCTTATCTAAGCTTAAATTTTCTTAATTTATTTTTTCCATTTCTGTACCCAAATTCCTTTTGAAAGCATGACTCTATGGTTAAAAGGTAAATTTAGTTTATGCTATATCTAGACAAGGGTATCATTCAGAGGTTGGCAGTAATCTAAGTGGAAGAAGCAGTCCCTTGACTGAGTTATAAGGAAACTTTTTTACCCCCCTTACATTCTTCTTGAAACACACGGTGTCTAGGATAATGCTGTTGCTTGGTTAATGATGGTTTTAATGTGTAGCCATCAGAGTGTGGGCTGGAAACAGAATTGTACCACAAATGATTCAACAGGAGAGACTAGACTAACAGAGTATTTAGAGAAGCATGGGCAGAGTTAAGGGAACTGACAAAGGAATATTAAGATACCCAGAGCTGAGCAACAGGAGGAAGCCTTTATCACCGTGAGAGCTAAAGGCAAAAGGAGGAGTGTCCCAGAGCCCAGTGAGACCCAGAGCCTTGGAGGAAGGGGTGCCCGAATGAGCTGCAGACAGAGAGGGATACACCCCCTGCCAGAGTGACAAGTAACAAAGCAGAGGGGGAATGAGGAAGAAATGGTCATACTTTTCTCTACACCCACTATATCCCCAGTAGCTGAACCCAATGAAATGCCATCAGATAAGGGAGCCAAGATGGCGTCTATGGTCACTTCTTTAGGGCCTAGGACAAAGCAGAGAAGACATAGAGGATGAGAAACAGAAAACACAAGTACACATGAATAATAACTATTTTTCTCTTGACTCCATCATAAAAAAACCCACAAAAATAAAAAATAGGGCAGGTTTAGCAATAACTAACATCTACTTCTTTGCCTTAAGATTGACAATTGATACAGATTGGTCGGAATGATGTCGGACTGACTCTGTTTAAAGAAAACAACTGGTCAACTCCAGGCCATGATTGCTGTAATGTCTTCATTCTGGTACCAAATGTGTGTCATTTTTTACCGTAGTTCTCCAATTCTCCAACAATAACTGGGAGTCCAGTGTTTCAATTCAATTCTGACACTACCCAGAGTTACCATCCAACTCCAGATTTAAGGGCTCAGTCTCACAAGACTGTCCCTAGGCTACCCACATTTCTACTGGGCCAACTCCAAATTCAGGGATTCCCATGACCCCCCTCAGGTCTGATAATTCACTGGATCAACCAAGAGAACTCACAAAAACACTTTACTTACATATACCAGTATGTTATAAAGGATACAACTCAGCCAAAAGAGGTGCATAGCACAAGGAAGGTATAGGGATGGCTAAGAGCATCCCTGCCTTCTTTAGGTGCACCGTCCTCCCAGTCCTTCAATGTGCGAAACAACCCAGAAGCTCCTGAAGCCTGTCACTGGGTGGCTTTTATGGCGATTTCGTTGTGTAGGCTTTATTGATTAAATTAGTGGCCATTAGTGATAGAGATTCATCTCTAGCCCCTCTGCAAACCCTCCAGAGATTGGAGGGTGGGGTTGAAAGCTCCCACCCTCTGATCACTTGGTCTTCCTGGTGACTAGCCTCATTCCGAAGCCTTCTAGGGGTCCCAGCTTAAGTCATCTAGTTAACATCAACTCAAATATGGTCAAAAGGGGCTCATTACAAATAACAAAAAAACATCCCTATTACTCAGGAAATTCCAAAGGTTTTAGGCGTTCTGTGCCAGGGACCAAGACAAAAACCAAATTTATTTTTATTATACCATACTTGCCATACCAAAAACATGGCTCAAATCATCTAATTTTTAGTAGGAATCAGAAATTCAAATTTTTATGTGAAGTCCCCCAACTTTAAATTTTGACAAGTATTTCAAATTTTCCAGAAACTCTTTGCAGTCCAAACAAAACACACCTAAAAGCTGGATGTAGCCCACAGTTTCCAGTTTGGGACACCTGACACAGAACTCTAGTCTAGTGGTTTTCAGCCCTGGCTGCTCACTGGAATCACCTGGGTAGCTTTGAAAACCATGTGCCTAGACTTCATGCCAAAGCAATTAAGTCAGAATCTCCTGGGTGAAGGCCCAGACGTTGGTATTTTTAAAAATAGTTTCCTGATAATTTCAATGTACAGACATTTTTAAATAAGCCTTATATTTTGGAAGAACTTTGGTTTTACAGAAAAAGTACAAAGATAATACAGAGTTCTCATATACCTCACACCGAGTTCCACTTTTTGTTAACACTTTGCATTACTGTGGAATATTTATCAGAAAAAGACACTGACATTGGTAAATTACTATTAACTGAATACCAGACTTTATTTGGATTTCTCCAATTCTTTCATTGATATTCTCTTCCTGTTGCCGGATCCAATCCAAGGTACCATTTTGCATTTTGTCATTTCGTTTCATTCGTCTGCTCTGGTCTGTGACAATTTCTCAGACTTTTAAATTTTTTCCTGAGTAGTACTAGCCAGGTATTCTGGAGAAGGACTCCACATCTGGGTTTGTCTGTTTTTTCTCAGGATAGGATGCACATTACGTACATGTTTTTGCCGTGAACACCAGACAGGTGAAGTGCCCTCTGGGTACGTCATATCAGGATGTACCTTCATTTTGGGGGACAGCTGCTCTACTCAGTAGTGGCCGGGTAGAAGGGAACCACCAGGATCCATTCACCTTCAGGACAGATTAAAGAAGATCAGCATTGGAAACCAGGAGGAATGGCATGAGACCACAATGGAGCTCCATCTCTTCCAAAGAAGCCACCTGTATTCAAAGTCGGGAGGCAAATATTCTATCACGAGCTCACCCACTAACTGATCTTTGAGGAGGCCAAGCACAGTCTCCTGGCATTAGTTTCTTCATCTGTAGAAGCTGATATCGGAGGCTTTTTCTAATCCTGAATTTTTGTGATTCCAAAACCTGGCAGTGGATTTGCATTAGTCAAGTATCGTCCGAAGTTCTGTTTCCTAAGAGGAATGTGTTGTAATGCTGAGCGAGACACTCCCCACATGTCTGGCTTTCTTCAAAGGGAGATGGCAGGGAGACCTCTCTGCAGCGTTTGTGACACTTGGATCCCAAAACATATTGCAAAAACTCAGAAGGAAATTCAACTCATCCTCTCATCTTTGTTTGGGGGACTCACTGTTACTCCCTCTGTGGCAGTGGGTTCAGAAGTAAATGACATAATTTATGTTTGAAATGTCAGGGATGCACATTTTGGTATTGTAAAAAATCTTTTAATGTTGACCCTTTGCGTAAATCTTACTGGAAATGAGGGATGGCTGCCTTGCAGCGTGGGATGTTTCCAAGTTGCCAGTCATTTGTGCAGAGCTTGTGATGGCAAAACCACAAAAATTTCACAATAGTGGAAACCTCTCATTAACCATAATAAATGACAGGGCGGATTTTTTAAAAAAAAAATACATGGTTAATAATGCTTATTTGCTTTAAAACCATACACTGAGAGATTCTCTTTTGGAGTGAGATAGGTGGTGGACCGCAAATGGTTTTGCAAAATACTTTTCACCTGTGCACGTAAAGTCTGACCTAGAACATTCTACTAATATTGGATCAGGCTCTCATCTGATGTCATTCGCCTGTGGGAATTGTATTGGCTGTGAAACCAGCTCCTCTTCCTAGTTTTTGGAAAAAAAGTTTAAAAAAATCACAGTTCTGTGGTGCATGTTGAATAATGGAAGCCAGGTTCCTAGGCACCGAGACAAGAAAGAATGTCAAAAGGGACCTTTAATGTGTGTTTATATTTAAACATCAGACCTAACAGAAAACCCTTAAGCTTTACACAATGATTAGAGCCTTGTAAGAACCTAATTAATGTATCATCGGGTGAATGGTTGGCCTGGCGTGCAAGCTGTTCTGAAGGACGTGAGGGGGTTCAGGTCCCAGCGAGGAAGAATAGACTCGGTTGTAGTGATTCAGTGGCCCATCTGAAAGGGACATGTAAAGGCAGCTTTGTCTGGCATGCTGCCTTTTCAGACCCACTTGATAATGCTAGTGTCAGTTTCAACTGAAGCGTGTGCCAGATTGCAGATAGCTTGAGCTAGCATTTCAAAGCAGTTAATTGTGAAACTTGAGAAGAAAATGGGCACATTCTTCCGAGGTAGCTATTCAAATACGGTCTCTTTCACTCCCCCCCACCACCCCCCAACCAGAGCTCCATGGGTCTCACTTTTGTTCTGTTCCCACATAAAATGCATGAGGAACACCGAGACTTTTCCTTTGGCAGCTCCTATATTGCTGTCTTTGCCGGGACAGTTTTGCCTTGTTAAAATGTGCCCTGTGTATTAAAATGAAATTGTCACTGCCGGGTGGTGCAGCATAACACGGTTTGACACTAAGCGCCAGCAGCTATAGAAAACAGACTTTTATTGCATTTATTCCTTCAAAGACGAGAGTCTCTAAAGGCTCACTGTAGACATTCACTTAGTTAAATCTGAATGAAGCTAAAGTGAACAATCTACGCGGCTGCTATCATTTGTATTTGTAGAAACAGCTCCATTCCGCTTGATGTGGTGGGGAAACAGTTTTAAGAAAAGATGATCATATATAGAATCCAAAAGGGAAGACTCGAGCCTTTCCAACCAGAACAAAATTATTTTAGGTGGGTCCAGCGTGTTGGCCACTTGATGTTCTTCTTTAGCTTTCTCTGGATTCCCTGAAACATATTGTCTAGAATCAACCAGCACATACACAGAGAGAGAGACACACACTACCCCATCTAGTGTAGTCTTCATCTAGAATTCCATGTCATTTTCAAGGCAATGAGAAAGGATTTGATTTGTAGGGCTCTTGCAAGCAAGTTGTAGATTCTGAACTGCCTTCTAACTGGAGGAGTACCCAGAGAGAGCTTGAACAGGGGGACTCTGGGGCATAAGCTATTCATTCTGTAGCTCTCCTGGAATAAAAATTCCATAAAGTAACATCTGTAGTAATTAAAGGCTTGCATTTCCTCTCCCATTCATGTCTCTGCTAGGAGGGAAGGTTATTTTCCCTAAGAGACAAGGGATAGTAGGTCATGTGGAAAGAGAGAAAGAACAGAATTAGAATTCTTTTTTTCCCTAGAAATAAAAGAGTCCTAGTTAAAAAATAAAATAAAATTTGGGAGACTTACTGTAAAAGATTCCACCAGAAAGAAAACTTACAGAAGTTAAGAAGATTGTACCTAACTACTCCTAAATATTCCTCCTGTGTTTCTAATCCAAATATCTTCAGATCTGGGAGAAATTGTGAATAAACTGTGAACGAAATGCTATCTTTGTTTTATATTTTTGTATTTTAAAATTGCACATTATTAACCTTAAAGAATTTCTTTTTTTCTATTTGGACAAAAAATTAATTTTTTCTTCAGATATTTTTCAAGATAATGCTAATATGGTTCCATCAAGCCATCAGATGAATGAATTTATGTTAAATCAGTTTCCTGCACTTTCTTGTAGCAGGTAAAGCTACGTAATTTTGGAGACCCAGTCAAATACAAAAATGAGTGACCCCTAGTTGGGAAATTATTAAGAATTTTAAGAGGTTGTCAATGGAGTTGTAAACCAAGTGCAGGCTTGTTCTAAGGGTGCCGCTCTGCGGTTCTGCCTGGGTCTTGTGCCCATGAAGCCCATCCTGACCGATACAGGAAGAGATTTGTCATGTGCATAAATACAGAAAATCTCTGTCCATCCCACGCCTCACAGGAATAAATGTACACCAGAAAAGACACTTTAAAAAGTTTTAGTGAAAATAATTATAGCGCCATAAATGGAACGTGCTCCCAGTACCAACTTCAGCTGTTTTAACCTGATCACTCAGATGGCCATGTCTGCATTCTCGAGTCTTCTTCAAGAGTTTCCCCAAGTGAATCTTCCCCTGCAGCTGCAGTGATCTGCTCATTCTGCCCCCTCTGGAGGGACATGGGCCTGCTCTGCTGCTAGACTCAGGCCCCGCCCTGATCAGTTCCTGGAGGGCCCTTCCGGCCTGCAGTTTCCCTCTTCTCCTCATTCCCCTGGCTCCTGGGATTCCTCTGGCAATTCAATTCCTAGAGCTGTAATGAAATAAAACTTATTTGGCATTTGTTTGCACATCTTTTCTTACCTTGTAACCCCTCTCTGTAACATGGTTGTATAATATGATCTTGAAAATGTCCCTTAGATTTAGATGTAGGAAAGTTTCACAAATTGTGTCAAAGGGTTCCATTCCAAGCAAACTCACAGTAATGATAGCAGAAAATGTTAATTATACTCTGCCTTTTAGACAGATTTCACACTTTTCATATATATATATGTTCTATTTCCTTAATTTTGTCTCTAGTGTGCTATTAATTAAGCATGGGGCTAAATTTCCTTTAACCAGAACAAACCCTTTAATTTTTATCTTTCCCATCCAATTTTATAAAATAATAAAGCTCAGATAAAGTTAATTATTTTTAAAATGCTGCTGCCACTAGTCTACTTAGGATATGGTGATACTGCCAATATTGAAACTATGATCGTATAGCTCAAAATGTTCATTCATTAGCTTCTATGTGAGATGACAAAATCTGGCATGAGAAACCCAGTTTAGGAACACTGATATCTAGTATAAAATAAGGGAGGATTGTCCAAAATCCAAAATTAAGAAAGTTCAGGACCTGAGGTTGGTGTACGTTCATTTTCCTCTCACATTTTGAGACTCCAAGTAATTCTCTCTTGTATCTTTCACCCAGTGGGTTTTTAATAAAAGTGTCATGGTACTGACGGCAGCACTGTGTTAATCATCATTTGAGCTGAAATCGGTTAAAACAAAGCACATCTCATCCACTTGTTCTGTGAGGTCCCTCAGGAGTCTAGTTTAGTAGTTAAGATAAGCTTTGGTGTTAGATGGCCTTCTGTTGAAGCCCAGACACTGCTCCTCATTGGCAACGTGGTTCATCTCTCTCGGCCTCAGCACCCTCACCAGATATGAAAAGCAGTAACAAAGACCCATACCGTTCTTAACAGGTATTTATGGAGCACTTTCAATTGCCACACATTGTTGTGTAGATAACACAAGGTTATGCTTCAGTATTGCCTCTGCTTGAGAACTCAGCACAGGGCCCTCTGCATAAGCAACTTTCAGTACAGTAATACTCTGGGCAGTGATGTGCTTGTGATGTGCTTGTGATGTTCTACGGGCTGGGCCTGGTGGTCCTGGTTGACGATTCCGGTAAAATTCTCCAATCAAGCTTTTCCATGGCTTTAGTATTCCCCCCTCCCCTTTTAAAAAATTTTCTTGACTGTGCACAAGTTTGCGAGAAGTATATGATCCCCTCTTTATTTCTCTTTCCAGAATGGAGTCTACTGAAAAATGTGAAGTGGTAATTCAACATTTTAATGGAAAATATCTGAAAACACCACCTGGCATCCCAGGTAAGACCGACCATTAAGTGGTCACCCCAGAGAGTCCAGGCTCATTGCAATGACTACAATGAGTGCCTGGTGAGGCCCTGGGAGGGGAACATTTGCATTTATAAATGTACAACTTTTAGCACTACACAGCTACTCACCTTTGTCAAAACTACCAAAAGCTTTATGGTGATTCCATTTTGGCCTTTTCTTTGAATCTCTGCAGCTCATTCCCTCAAGTGAACTAGGGGAAATCACAGCAAAGAAGAGCTAGAGGTGCCCTTGAAGTGAGGGAGTTTCTGACTCCCATCCTTGATATTGGTTTCTTGATTTCTAATGTATAAAGTATCTGAACAGTGGTATGCACCCGAGGGTTCATGGGTGGATTCCAGTGTCCAAACATCTCTTACTGGTTCATGACGAGAAGAGTACAGAAAGGGGGAGGAAGCATTTAGAAACTTGAATAGCAATTTGACATTGTCATAACATCTGAGTGCCTAAGTTCATATTTTACAAAACTATCAGTGACTGACATATTGAAATTGCCCATTCATCAGAGAGAATTTGAGGAGCACCCATCTAGACTTTTCCAGGGCATTTCACATTTCCCAAAGCAAAATTATTTCCTTGTTAAATTTTAGTTCCCTCACAATTGTCCCCACCCCGCCTTGCTGTCCCCTGCCCTGCCACCCTGGCCCCCACTCCCACACTTAATCCTGACCTCATTGTCTGTCCATGCATCCTCTATTCATGTTCCTTGACTTGCTCCTTCCCCTCCTTTCCCCTTTATCCCCCTCCCACTTCCCTCTGGTCACTGTCAGTTTGTTCTTTATTTCCAGGTCTCTGGTTCTATCCAACGCAGAATGCTTAATTATATACATCATAAGATGATGTACTTTATGCTATTAAGAACTACACTTAAAAAAAGAATTGCACTCAAAATAAAAAATTAAATATACCACTTGTGTTGAAGCTTAAGCTAGAAATGCCTGACTTAACTTGATATTAATCTGGTAGTAGCATGTATGGAAAGTATTTAATATTAGGTGAGTAAATTTATGAATATATCTTACTCATAACATAATAACATTAGAGATTGACACAGGTGCTAAAAAAGAATTACAGTAAGTAGATAAAGAACTATTTGACTAACGTATGTTGGTTTGTTTCTTTTTTGTTTTTGATGATTGTCAGGGGAATAATGTAACTTTTTCAGCTGAATAATATTTTTCTTTTGGTCCTTTTCAACCGGATTTCTATAGTCTTTGCTATGTAATGTGTGTACTCTTTAAAATTCATTGTTAAAATATTCGGGGATTGAACATTTCAACTCCTTAAAACATACTGAGGTTTACATAAGAGGGATTTTGAACAGAAAGAAATATTTTTGTGAAGGGGTCAGGGTTCTTTTATGAATTGATTGGTTGGGGGAATATGTCAGGACAGAAGAGTCCTTCAGACCGAGAGGTGGGTGAGCTGGAAAATCCACAGTAGCATCTCTGGTTGGTCAGAGGATCACCGCACGGTAAAGCCTGTGCCTCGATTTGGTTGATTTGGTTAGTGCCTCCATTTGGTTTGCTTCCATGCATAACGTTCCTTTGAGAATTGACTGCATTTCGATCCTGTTGGAGACATATGGTGTTGTTAACAAAAGAGTTAGCAATTTACATCTCAGCATGAAAGCTGTCCTTGCATTTTAGGAGACATACTTTTCATTTTTATTTTATTTTAGCAGAAAAAGCACTTTAAGACACTGTGCTCAGATCCATCATTGAAGAAAGGAGTTAGTTGCATTGTTAGAGGATTTTCCCCATATTTATCTCATTTTACCCAGCAGATGCTTATCTGTAGAGAAGGCATTCAGATTAAGTGTGCATTAGATGGCTATATAAAAAATTAAGAATGAGCACATTATATAGAAACTATTGTTTATTCAAGTTTTAATACGGGTCTCGGTTTTTTAGGTTTCTTCCTTTTCAGAAAAAGACATTGAAATACTTCTCAACTTGACTGATTTGAAACTGTTTTCTTTGCTTTCCTCATTAAAGGTATAGCTGACAAATGCAACTTAATGCTCAAGACAAAGAGAGTCACTAAAACCCCCAAATACCTGGGCATTCTTCCTGAATGTGCAGGCTCTGATATCAGCCTGTCTAATAGCATAGCTACACCCAATGGAAACATTGTGAATAGCAAGAACTTAGTTATGAGTTTCTTACTCCCTTTTATCTCATGGGAACGTGAAAGGCAAAATAATTGCTTTCAGTGATAAAACTCCTTTAAGAGATTTAACTTTATGCTTCTGATTTTTATACTCAACAATAATAGAATTAAATATACAATCATAATCACAATTGGTCCTTGACTGTGCTTATTTATGCACTGAAAGTCAAATAGAGTTTAGTAAAGGTTTATGGAAGATATTTAATTTTTGATATTTAAATTTGATGTGCAATAAAACAGGACATAATACAAGATGTTGGTATTTTGGAAGCTACAATATTAAAGTGCCTTCATTGGATATATTCAGTAAGTTAAGGCGACTGGTATAATAAAATTTAGGTGTATGCTGTTTGCCTTTATTTGTTCCCATGTGTTATTTGTTGTAGATGGTTGAAATCTTATATGAACAGAATTATCTAGTCCATCTTGAAGACTGAGTGGATGTCACTATGTGTCCTGAAATCAGAGTAGAAACTATCGCTTTGATATTTTTTTAAAAAGTGGCCAATTTCCTAACATTTTCAATACTCATACAGCTTTAGAGACATTGTCCTTGCTTCTGAGTACACTCATTAAAGCCAATTATAATTGATCTGATCTACCTGCAACTACAATAGAATTCAAAAAACTATTTTAGAAATTTCAGTCTTCCACATTCTCAAGATGTGGCATCTTTGAATTCAGAACTTTGTGATTTTATGAAACTCATATTTATACTTTCAATATAATGATTTAAAGTTGCGTGACTGTGGGACCCACAAGGGCCCAGTAATGGCCTGAGCTTCTCAGGCTCCAAAAAAGCTGTTGAAAAGCGTGTTAAATGTATTTTCTTCTTATACTAGAGCCCTGCTTTTACCTGTACTTTAAAACAGTAGAGAACAATTGGTATGGAATTTTGGTTCTTTACTGCTCTCTTCAGGGACACCTTGGGGAAGTGTGCATGAGAAATTGGAAAAACATACTGCCATTTGGGCTCCTGTCACTTTTGACAATGATTCCTCTTAAAGGAGATGCAAAGTTATTTTTTTTCCCCTGAGAAGACCATCTAGTTTCCCAGTCCCTTACTGCATCATTTCTATGAAAGAATAAGAAAGAGAAATTCACTTCAACCCCAAATTTTGACATTGGCCTGAATTTCAAATTCTAAAAACATCACAGTTAAGGATATTTGCAAGGACAGGTAACATAAACCATATTTTTGTTGCTTCCTCCATTATAATTTGCATTGTTCTAGGAATAATTAACTCACTTGTTAAATGGATTTCATGATGGCGTTTAGCTTTCATTCCTGACAGAATATGTGAGTTGGAAGAAAACTCTGTAGGTCCTTCTTTTAACTCATACTTTCGTTCTCTGGGCTCCTCCTATTTGCTCATAAAAGATCTAATTGTAATGAATACATCATGAATCATTAATGCCTATTAGAACTTCTCAGAACTAGCTCTGTTCACTTTGACTTACAATGGTATCTCAGATTTTGGTTACCTCCATCAATGAAGCTAAATATACCTGTCAAAAATCAAACTATTTGAATTCTGTTATATATAGTACAGGAAATTAACAAAGATCAGGTGGCTGTGTGGCTGTGGGGGCGACTTTCCTTGCAAGTCCCCCCATGTGCCACAGATGAAAGTAAACATGACTGAGACATGATGTGATCTACTTGGGGAGGAGAGGTGGCGAGTTTCTCAGGGGAAAAAGGCCTTGAGCCCCCTCCTCCAAGGAGTTTTATTGGGTTGTAATGCACAGGAATACAGGGCGGCAAGGATCAAACAGTAGATAACATTTTAAAGAAATCTGAGGGCTTAGTCCAAGTCAGAGTCTGTCAGGAAGAGTTTTAGGGTTTCCTGCTTGAACCCTTAACATATGAATGAAAGCACTCTTAGCAGAGCAGATTTCACAGGCTTATTAGGAAGTCTTTGTGATGTCAGATTTTTCCCTGGACACACACTAGCAAGGCAAGGAGCTGCACCTCTCCCCATCGGATATTCAGGTTTAAGGGGATTAGAGCCAGGAAGCAGTTCTCCTAGAGAACATAGGGACTTGGGCTTTGTCAAAACCAGGGGGCGAGAGTCCATTGCTCTTTGTTGCAGCCCCCCAAGTCCTTCCATGATGGCCTCCCAAGTAATCATGTCTGGCCTAGGTTGCCCCCCGCTGTGAGGGGTCTTACCTGTCAGACCAAGCTTTGGGGGCAAGGAGAGGAAACGGAGGCAGCATTTGCTACCAAAGAAAAGCTTTGTCTCCTGCGTTTCTCATTCCAAAGGTCTTCGCTGGCCCTTAGCCACAGGGGGTCGGATTACAATTCCTGAAACCAGGCAGAGTGGTCCACAACATGTGGCTACTAGCAGGCAGCAGGTAGATGGCACTATGTGTATTAAACAGCGTCAATCATTCCAGCCATCCTCAAAAAAGAGATCATCCAGCACTTTCTTCCCTAGAGGGAAACAAAAACACAGGGTTCCATAAATGTTGCATGTCTGACATATTGATCTTGATGTTTTCTGGACAACATGAAGGATCATAAGTTGCTTGCCTGTCTAACCCCAGACATTCCCTTGTCCCGTAATGAATTGCTCAGCAATGTTGTGCAGCCTTAAAGTCTTCCATTTTCAAACCAAAAGCAAAGGGTAAGTTCTCAGACACTTCAGGGATCTGTAGGGCATGAACTTGAGAGGCTTACTTTCAAAGAGCCCCCAGAGCAGAGTGATGCACCATGAGGAAAGGCTTCCACATGTAAGGACATGTATTGATGAATAGAACGTGCAGGCTAGTTTGTAGAAAAATAAATCACATTTTGCTCTCAAACTAGAATTTTGCCTATAAGCACATATTCCTATTTGTGGAGCACTCTTTCCAGAAGAAAATGGAATAACTCCCTTTTAGTATGATTTCATTATTCTTCAGGTAATTATTTCTAATCCCAAATGAACTCCAAAAAATAGGGAAAAGTGAGAGAAAGCTCAGCACATTTGGGGATCTTTTACATTTTATCAAATCCTGCGATAAACAGACATTTAGTAAGTGCCAGATGAATCATATTTTTCTAATAAATATAAAACTGCGTACCTTTTTGGTGCTTTGACATAATTTTACTATTGTGTGTTTATATAAATAAAAATGTATATGATTGTGGATATGTATGTACATATCATGGGAGTACATGAGAAAAATATTTAAAATCTGATAATTTTTAAAGAAAATGAAGAAATAAAATGTCACCTAGAGTAAAATGTCAACAATGTACTTAAGAGACATGGTTTAAAATTGTGAATATTTGAGCAATAGATACATAAACTGACCCTTTGTCAATGGGAGGTGGGAGTCGGTACATAAGATTGGGCCCCTTGCCCTTCGGAGGAATAATTCTTTTTTTTTTAATTTAATTATTTTTCAACTACAGTATTCTGTTTTTTACTCCCATCCCAGCCCACTCCCCCCACCCAGTGCTACCCACCTCCCTCCCATTTCCACCCCCCTTAGTTGTTGTCCATGTGTCCTCTGAGTTACTTTCTACAGGGCTCCTTAGGGGTTTGCCAGTAGTGGTAACAAGTTCAATGAGACACTTTTTTTAAATTGGTTTCCCTTTCTTCCCCACCTTTCTTTTCTTTTTCCATCATGTCTCTTCCTGACATCAGCTCCCAATGAAACTGCTCCGGCCGGCGGAGCAATCAACTGGAGCTCGACCACCTACCTAGAACAAATGGGTTGGGGGGACAAGAGGCGCGAAGAATGGCAGCAAGACAAAAGATTCTGATCAAGCTGCAAACTTTATTTTTCCGAACTGGGTATATATATATATAGGGGAGGAGGGAGAGGTTAGGTTGCTTGCTATTGGCTAGCTTGAGACAAAGAAGGGCCCGCTTATTGGTTACTTGGGTGCAACTGGTACTCGTAGACACCTCATGTGCCTGTAGCTGATTGGCTTGTGGAGCGCACAGGTTCCTATAATCAATGCAATGTTTTTAGCTAGAAGCCAGGTGTAAGGTTCCCAACATGAAACTACCTTATACCAAGCTCTGATTTTGGGGAACGCAAATTAAGGCAGGTGCTCCAGGAATGGTGGTGGGAAACTACCCTTTGATTTATAACTTCTGTCTTAAAAAGGGAGGTAGAAGAGCTGAAAATGGTGAAATGAATGTCATGGACCAAATCTATTGTTTTCATGATTTTTTTATAGTGGCATTGATGAACCACATATTAGAGGTGATAAAGGCAAATATTAGTGGTTGTAGGTAGATGGTAGACAGGGTTTAGATTTAGCAAGAGAAGTACAGAAGAAGATGAGGGACAGTGACATGGCTGACAGCGGAGGATAGGAGAAGAAGATGGACATGGAATTAGGAGCTAGGAAATAGTCATCATGCCAGCAAAGTCAAGGTGAGGTGTGGGCATAGAAAATGAAGTCACAGAGGAAGGGAAGGGTGAGGTTTGGGGTTTAGATAAAGGGAGAGTGGTCAACATTGATCATGAGCTCAGGGATGATGATGCCTGTAGTTGGCTAAAGTGAAGTGGAGATGATCTGTTGAAAAACCAAAGACATCTGATTAGAAGGTTTTTCAACAATACTCTTGCCTTCCTTGCTTAATCTCACACTTCCCTTGTTTTCATCTAAAGCGCTAATCTTCATAGGAGCAGGTTAGGAAGTGTGAACAGGCTGAAGTAAATTTTTGTTTATTTATTTGAGTCTGAGTCAGTGAAGCCAGGTTTTTTTTTTTCTTCTTCTTTTTTGTCACTTCAAGGGCTATTGCTTAGTTCAGTGTAAATTCTCAATAAATATTCTTTGGACTTGATGCACAATTCCATGAATTGAACAAGCTTCATATTTCTATTTGCTTTTAATGAAATTCCTGAGGGTGTGTGAGAGATACACAGCTACTGCTAAATAAGCATTGACACCCTTGGAGACAAACATCGAGAGAAGTCTTGAAATCTTCTCTTAATTTCTGAACAAAAAATTCATTTGCATATCTAAGTATATGGAAAGAGAAGGAGCTGAATACTCACAAGAAAAAGAAATAATTTGATTGAGAAAGATTCTAGTTACTTGTTAAATGCCTCATATTTTTCAGGTGTGTTTTCACCAGGTGATCCTGGCAGTGTGATTTTTATTTATTTCAATAACTCTTTCTTGGCACAATGATAAATTCTGCTTTCTGACATGTCGAATGATCTTGTCCAATTTATACGGAAGTAATGTCTAGACACTAAATTTTTGCCACTAAATCTAGTTTACTTTTTCCTCCTCACCCCCAATGTGTGAGTATCTTGAGAATAAACAGAAAAGTGATTTTCTTGGTGTGTGCCTTTGTCCTTTGGGGCATAATGTTGCTTCTCCCTACCTAGAGGAAGGACTACAATGGCTTATTGTTCCCAGCTAATGATATAATAAAATGTATAGTGTTTAATTAATATAATATGGCCAATGTGATTTGTGGAGCATATACTTTCTATAATTATGTATAAGCATCAATGAGTAGTAGCACAATTTGCCTTGAGTCTCCACTGTGCTCCAAAGCTTGATTTTTTTTAATGCAGTCATAATTTTATGAACCAGAGAAGAGGGCAGGGAGGTCTTCTGCACATCTCTAGAATCAAGAGCCATCTTCATCTATCATTTCTAAAGAGTAACTACCTTTGGGTTTTCAAAAATTTGCCCTGGCTGGGGTAGCTCAGGGGATTGAGCACAAGTTGTGAACCAAAGGGCTGCATGTTTGATTCCCAGTCAGGGCACATGCCTGGGTTGTAGACCAGGTCCCCCATGGGGGCCATGGGAGAGGCAACCACACATTGATGTTTCTCTCTCTCTCTTTCTCCCTCCCTGCCCCTCTCTAAAAGTAAATAAATAAAATCTTTAAAAATTTTATGCATGAAAGATTTCACAGTAAAACCTTATAAAATAAACTATAAAACCTCTATGTTATTTCTAAGAAATGTTGAGCTTTGCCTTCTGTCAGCAGCACTAATGAGTAAACCATTATTGTCTGTCCTGAATGAGTCCTATTAGCAAGCAAAGAGGGTTGAGTGGCTTAAGACCAATTAAGACACAAGCCATGGAAACCAAGCCCTGAATAATTAAGGGCTTAGTGAATTTCCAAATCCAGAATCTCATTTGTTAGGATTGATTGAAAACACATTCTAGCCAATTTTGGGATCAATGTGTAGTATCCCGAATAAAACACTTGCCATTCTCTACAAGTAATTATCAATCAGCCTGCCATGCACACAGCTCATTATTTGTGATCTGATTTTTTTCAGGATGAAAATCTGCAAATTCTAAGAAAATATTTTAAGAGGAATATTAAAATGCTCATTAGGCAAGCTCTGAACCAGCCATCAGTTGATTATCTTCTAACTGTTTCCTCTGATTTCTTCTTTAAGCCTATGAATAATTAATCAGTTCATTTGCTATTATTTTAGTCATTGTTCAGTACAGAAAAAAATAACTTACAGGAAATTGACATGCTCGTGAGCATTTTTTTAAACTTCAAATACTCCCAAGACTCTTGTCCCATTAGACTGACATTTTTCTAAAAAGAACTTTGATGTTTATCGTTACCTTGAAACAGCCCACAAATGCTTTGAACATAGGGATTGCATCTTCCTGTTTGTTTTATGTTTAAAACATCTAACCCAATACACGTCACAAAAGAGTACCGACCATTATTTATAAAATACATAAATATCTATTTGAGGTAGCCAGAATAATGCACCCCCACCTCAAAGATTTTTCAGTCTAATTCCCACTGCCTTTAAAGGCTATAAATTAGTTTACATGGTAAAGAGGAGTTAATGTTTCAGTTGAAATTAAGGTTGCCAATAAACTGACCTAAAATAGGGAAATTATTCTGAATAATCCAGATGGCCCCAATGTAATCACGAGGGTCCTTAAAAGTGGAGAAGAGGAGCAGAAGCAGAGGCTAGTGATGCTTTTGGGAAGGACTTGCCTCACCATCGCTGGCCCTGGAGAGAGGAAAAAGGCAAGAAATGGGATTCTCCCGAAAGCCCCCAGGAAGGACCTCAGCCCTGTGTATATCACAGTGGCAGTCCCTTGTGACCTCTGTTGGACCTCTGATCTACAGAACATGTGATAGTAAATCTCTGCAATTTTATGTCCCTAATTTTTTTTCAATTTCTTCTTATAGCAGCAACAGAAAATTAATGCACTGGTATAGAACTTTTTTCAACTGAATATCATCTGAACCATTTCTAAATTACATTACTAAGCAGGATATGGAGAACTTTCTGAGCTTCTCCAGTTTTTAATCTTTGAATCACTGGGTTGCTTGTTTGTTAAATAGGAAGAATAAAAGCCTCTTGTTAATTATTTTGACTATGGTTTCTTTATACCTTCTCTTAAGGATATGTTAGAATGAAAAACTATTGAACATCTAAAAAGAAAGTCTTTGAGGGTGGCATCTTAGATCTCAGAGAACATCATTATTGACCCCAATACATCAAATATTAATTCAAACTTGTAGCAGTATTAGGATGCTGTAAATATGTAAACAACCATTTTCCTTTGATCTGAGAATGGGACCTCTTTTGGTTCAGAAATTCGTTTCAGATAGTTGTACTAGTTGAGTCAATGAAGAGCCCTAAGGTAAACTGACTCATTGTTTTAAGTTGATTCCTAGCTGTTTGGTATTAGAGAAGATGATAGAGCTCCCAGGGTGCTTGCCTGACTTCCATCAGCAGCACCTACGTCTCTCTTTGCAGATGGACTGGCCCCAGCCTGCAGGAACCTGGTCTACCTGTGGGCAGGGAGAGGCAGAAGTGCCTAGGAAGTTACATTGCCTGGTTGGGGCAGTTCTTAAGCACTGATTGATAGATATTGGAGTTTCTAGATCCCCACTCTTGCTGCTGCTGAGAAACAGACATTCTCTCCTTGGCTTCCCAAACTGCTTAGAGATCAACACACTAGATGCACTCTAAGTAGGGTAGCAATTGTCAATAGGTAACTGGCTTCTCTGTAAAGAGTTTAGACAGTTTGAATATTTGTAAGACATTGGTAGGAGTAGATAAAATTGCCACCATATGTCCTACAAGTGAGTAGATCACTGGTTGGCAGCATGATTTAGTTAATCATATGTCTTGATAAATGTCCATTTAGAGGACTCAAAATTGTACCAATATATCAGATACTGGGGTTTCAATACAAAAATTCTTTTAGAAGTACAAAAACACTGAAATCAAAGGTTGAAGCTAATGTACTTTTATGGGCAACTACTGTCAAATGCCATGGTGTATGAAAGCCAAATGGTGATTCAGAGACCAGTGAGGTCTCTAAGATCCTTTTTGGTGGTCTGCAAGGTCAAAATTTTCATGATACTGAAAAAGTATTTTCCTTTTTCACTCTGATTCTCTCAGGAGTATAGAGTGGAGTTAGCCAGAGGCTAAATGATATGTGATGTTATAAAAGATTAAATGCAAAAGCAGATATGAGAACCCAGCTATTTTCTAGGAGGCCAGAAATTAGAGATTTGTGTAAATATAAAACAAAGCCACTCTTGCCTTTAAAAATATTTTTAGAACAATGCCTCACTTATGTTATCATGCAATAAATAGGTTGATTACTGACGTTTTAAAAAATAAATTAATAAGGAGACATCTTGAAATTTTTCAGTTTAATTCTTTGAAATGACAAATATTAAAAGATATAACCTGTATAAACAAAAGCCCTTTGGCATCTTCAATAAAACAAAAACACAACAAAACAAAAATCATTTTGAATGCCACTGAGTTAGGGTAAAATTTAAGATTCAAACCATTTCATCTTTTCAGAACTGGAAAAGACCTAGATAACCAGGATAAAGATGAAATTTAAACTATTCTCTCATTTTTATGATTTTATTTTGAAAACTTAGATGTGTTCTACAAAGCTGTTTTAAGTGGAAGAATTAAGAAATACATTTCTATTAAATGAGTTACACTAGTATTCTTTTTTTAAAAATAAGCACACCTTAATCTACAGTGAACGTTTTGTTTTTCAGAAGCAGAGGTAATGGTAATTTTTTTTAGGATTTGCATTGTGTTAGTAGATAATATATTGTCTGACAGGATACATGAATGTTCACGGAAGCAATGCATACATGCAGCCTATGTGGTACGCTGGCATTTGGGAATGGCACTGTATGTAATTTGTGAATGGCATGTAAGTGTGAATCTGCCAGAGTTTGGGGATAATTTAATATTAATATCTGAGAACCAAAAGGCTAACCACACATAGGACATGAGAGTTCTCTCATCATGATAACTGTTGTGTGTCATTTCTGTGGGTCGTGCTAATTTCATATCTATCGGGTTCCTATTACAACTGGTTTCATATCTATTGGGATCCTATTACAGCTGGGCTGTACCATGTAGTGCTATTCACCAGGTGGACACATCTTCAATGTAGGCTTCCAGGCTTGTTAGTTATAGTAAATAATAATGCTATTATAATACTAATAATATAAACACTAATGGGTAACTCATCAAATACTGTATACTGTTAATATTCGCCTAAATCATTTATCTTTAATTTTCCAAAATGGTTAAGTCTCCAGTTGTGGTATCCCCAAGTCATGGTTTATCTAAGGTTACTACTGCCTCTTAATTTAATATGAAAGATCTCTAGGGAAAGTAACTTTCTCATCATTGTTAGCAACTTGTTTTAGTTTTAACATAATGAATCCATGTATCAGGTAAAATAGTTTAAGGTTAAATTTCTCCTGGCATTTATTTTGAAGGGGCACAACTTAATATTTGTTTATACTCTGACAGTCACTTTGTTTCTCTCATCCCGAGAACCAGGGTTCCACGTCTTTGCTGCATCTATAGGATGTTAAAGAGCAGCACCCATGCAGTGCATGATGAGCTTTCCAAGACAGTCTCAGGGCCGGGACCTTTTTCCCTCCGTGGATTTAACTGGGGGGAAAACAAACTACATACCTCCACTGGGGGCAGATGGATCTCAGTTTGAGTTTGGGCTCTTTCTCTTCTTTACTTTTGAACTAGGGCAAATCATTTAGGCTCTTAACCGGTTACTTGTGGAATTGAATGTTTCTATTACATGTTTATAATAGCTCCATTACAGAAGTATTACTAGAACTAACTGAGAGATTCTGTTGAGCTCTACCAAATTTCTGGCAGGAAATGATAGCTCTTACCATTATTAGTAGTATTTATTAGCATCATGAGAATCATTTCATTAATATCTACTCTCTAGGCTAGAAATGTAAATTACCAGTTGAAGTCTATGAGGTATAATCACTGATGGGTATCACCTAGGACATAGGCTATATTTGATGTACTTCCATTATAACTCAGTAAGGACTGCCCTTATGCATACAGTTGCCTTATCTCATTCTAGGATGGTGTCTAATTCATTCAGACTGTCCGGTTGGATCTTGACAGTTTTCTGGGGTGATTAGAAGGATTGTAGGATCAGAAAAATATTTACCTGAAATGGGCTCCAGTGACTCCTAGGTTCATAAATTTAGGTCTTTTTCTAGAACCAAGATGTCCATGTTAATGCAGAAGGTTATCACTACAAAATATATCTGGTCTCAAATTTCTGGTAGATTTCTTGGCAGATCTTTGCACCTCCAGTTCACAGGACCTAACATTCCTTTCTAATACCCCATCTCAAAGAAATTCCCCTCAAACATCAGTACACCATTTTTATGCAGATTTTCATGACTTGTAACTCTTCTGCTCTTAACTCTCATTGCATCACGCTGACTTGTTTTCTCCCATACAGGGTGTCCATTTGTGACATGTAGTTTTGTGTGGTAGTTGCTATATACTTACCTTATCCAAATGGATGGCAGAATTATGCCTTTTTGTTATCCCATATCCACTCCAGTGCTCAACATCTGAACATAGAAGATGCATAATACAGACAGGCTGAAATGAATTAAAAATAGTTAAGCACATTATTCCAGTGTGATTTCTTAATGCTGTCTTAATCTGTCCTAATAATGTATCCGATTAGTAAATGCTTATAAAACAAATGCAGCTACCATCAACTATGATGATTCCATACATAAATATTCTGTATAATCTGTTTCCCTTTGTGAATTTTAAAATATTTAAATTTCATAAGCTTTCTTTGGGATAGAAGACAGTGATCCAAAGCACAAAAATCCTTTTCTTTCACATAAAGTTAAATTATCTTTTCATTTTACATTCAGATCTATTGCTCTTCTTTCTAGATTAAAAAAAAAGTAATGGCCTATGGAAATTAAAAGAAGAAATATAAAATGTGTTAGAACAGCAAACATCCTGTTGGTTGTTACAATTAATGCTACACTAGCAATTAGACATGTTGTTTTTTCCTAATTAAAATACTTTGAGAACTCAGTTCTGGTCTTCACAAAGGTTTCTCTTTTCGTAAAGCTTCCTGCATGTGCTGTCCTTGTAGTTCCTGGGGCTGTAATGTCCCATGGCATCAGCAGAGTGGCTTCATCAGTCTTTACAATGATTTGAACTGTTGTTCAAATAAATATTTATACCCTCTTTCCTTAGGGCTTAATGAAGTCTTTTATCAATAGCACCAAGAGCTTCTCGTCTTGACCCTTATCACGTGTTTGCTCGGAAAATTTCATTAAGCTGTTCAATTTACATTGTTAATGTTTTGCTGCCTTAGTCCAGTTTTGCACAGAAACCTTTTTGTCCTGGATTCAGGAGAATTATTTTACATTCTTTTGGCTTCCACAGAGAAGAAAATTTCTTTTCATTTCCCATTTTAATTTCAGAATTTAGGTGTTTCCAGTTTATGCACATTTTTCTTTTCTTTCCTTTAATGTCTGACTATAGAGCATTTCTCTTGTTACTCTTTGTGTGTTATTACTTCAGTCTTAGTTTTGACACCAATATCTCCTAAAAGGTATAGTTACAGGGAGTGTTAGCTAATGCCATAGTGGTATTCATTTTGCAGTATGCACATGTATAAATCAGTACATTGTACACCTTCAACTTACCCAACATAACATGCCAATTATATCTCAGTCAAGCTGGCGGAAGGGATACCATTAGAGCCAGGAAATATCTCTGTTCTGTCTCCATGTCCTGTCAATAAACACTTTTTTTGTGTGGGGAGAAAATGAGGGGTTTACTCTATGACTAACTTTGTGCTTAATGTTTATGGATTATTGTATCATTCTCAAAGTAGGAAAAGGGCACTGTACCATTTTGCAGATGAGGAGGGCTGAGACTTACAGAAGTTATATAGATTACTCATACTCAGCCATAGTTTGTGGGCTCATTGATACCAAACTCTAGTTCTTCCCCTTAGTAGATGTGTGACCTTTGGCCGATGACTTACCACTCTGTGCCTCAATTTCCTCAGTGACAAAATAGAGCTAATCAGCCTTTTTTGTGACAGTATTTCGCAGGTGGCTATGGATTTAAATGAGTTATAAAGTAATGTAAATATAATATGTTTATCTTACAATGTTCTTGCTAAATACTAAGTACTAGCAGCACTTAGTTATATTGTCATATATATTTTTTCTTGGATGGAAAAGAGAAATACTATAGGAGAAGAAACAAGCAAGAAATCTAGTAACTCTTCGCCTGTGCACATTTTTCATCCATCCCCAAACTTGGAGGGCTAACTTTCTTTCTTAGTTGCTAATAGAACAAATATTAATATTCCACATGGCATTAAAATGTTTTATTCCTTTAGTCCACCAAAGCCTTCCTTCTTGGGATTCAGTTGCTTCCTTCAATACCCATTCTAATTTTCAGAAGAGTGGAAATATTTGGCCATTACATGTAGCAAACCATGCCCTTGGTTTTTCTACTAGTGTTTAATAAATGATTCTTTTGTTACAGAGGGTAGGTAGTCTATTTATAGAAACTTCCTTTAAAGAAACAATTTTTTTTTCAAAAATTAAGCTGTAGAATGATTTTCTTTTCTATTCTGAATTGTATGTTACAATTGAGAGCTGGCTATGGAAGAAAAGGCACATTTAAAAAGCCTCAATTAAAAGAAAGAAGGAGCTACTACCCTTTGCAACAACATGGATGGAACTGGAAAGCATTATGCTGAGTGAAATGTGCCAGGTGTTAAAAGACAAATACCATATGATCTCACCTTTAACAGGAAGCTAAACAACAAAACAAACAAGCAAGCAGAATAAAAACAAAGACACTGAAATAGAGAACAAGGGGACAGTGACCAGAGGGGAGAGGGAAGGGAATTTAAGGGGAAAACAGGGGAGGGATTTGGAGGAACAAATAGGAAGGACACAGGGATGAGAACTAAGGGGGGTGGAAATGGGAGGGAGGTGGGGAGCACGGGGTAGTGGGTGGCTGGGATGGGAGAAATAGACAAAAAACTGTACTTGAAAAATAACTAAATAAAATTTAAAAAAAAAGAAAATTAAAAAAAGAGTTAAAGACTCGGTTTTGGGGTTTTTTCCCCTCTATCTGTATGGTATCACTCCAGTGGATAAACCAAAAGGTCATAGAAACTAAGTGGCAGGTGATAATGCTTTTTATTCCTTGCATTCCTGAGACACTGGAGAGAAAATGTCTTGGAATCAGTGAGGTTTTAGGCTGAAATATACCACTTAGAAATATAATTACCACAGGTACCCAATTCAAAGAACAGAACCGAGTTTTCTATGTGGTTACAAAGGGACTGTAAATCTCAAAGCCATATAGGAAAGTAATGTCTAAATGGGTGAATACCATTCCAGCAATCCTAGAATAAGAACCCTTAAAAAATCATCTCTTAATAACAAGGTAGAAAATCCATATAGTTGAGTGATTGAAGGCACAGAAATATTGTATACAAGAGCCGAGTTTATCTTATGATAAATCAATGGTCTTTACATTAGTAGACACTTGAATGTGTTTTAAATTCATTCATAAATGCTTTAAATTTGAGTGTAAAGTAGATCTAGAAATTTATTTGCAAGGTGAGGGTTAAACATATAGTGGAGGAAATTTAATGTAGAGGCTCGATAATGGGGGTAGAGGGGGAATGATCAACTTCATCTGCAGGAGAGGATTCAACTATTATTATAGAGGAAGACCCATTTTTACTGCCATTCCAGGATTTCATGAGATATATGATCACGATAAATAGTTATTATGTAATTACCATTTTCAACTATGCAATGAACTCATGTTAGCTTCGCAAGTATATAAAGAACATAAAATGAAGCTTTTGAAAATAATATATTCTCAGAAGGAACTTTCAGAGTTGTAGCTCTTAGGTTTAAGGAATCTCTAAAACAGTTTGATAACAAATCTATTTTCCAGTACAATGTTGTTCCATGATGTCTTCATTTCTTTTTGTTCTTTATCACTGATTGTGAAGTTGTAAAAGTCAAATGTGAAGTGATAGTAACTGAGCCTCTTGATAATGAATATTATAGAATGTCCTGAAATAATTATTTAAAAAAATTTAAGGATGAAAGGTCCTTGCCACGTGGAACCAGATTGATACTAAAAAAAATTCTAACTAACATGTTTGCATTTTAATGGTGACAGTCAATTAGAACCAGGTTGAGGTGGTCAGGTCAGATGCTAATGAGCCCCTGGAATCAAACAGAACAAGATGGACCTGGGTTGGCCTGATTGGGTTTGATTGAAACTACTTGTGTTAGGTTCTACCCTGTTCAATTTTTCAAAAATGATTTTGACCTAATCTTTCTGTTCTAATAAAATGCTTTCTAGATTAAGGATATTGAGCATTTTTCTATTACATCTGTCATCTATTTTTTCTAGCTTTCTGCTGAAATTTACTTCCATATTTAAATAATAATTTAATCGTTGTATCAAATAATCTTTTCCATTGTACATTTTACAAAATCACTTTAAAAGTAAGGGGTTTCATTAGCATTCATTACTGCATCATATTTTTTGCACTTTAGCGTCTTAATAATTTGGTATCATCAAATACATATCTAAACTGATTATTTAACAAGGCATCTCAGCAGCACATAGAATGTAATCCATTCCTTTCACACTGTTTGGTATCACCTTCCCTCTGCTAATTTAATTACCTTTGAAACCTGTGCTTGCTTTTCACAAGAGTCACGCTGGCACATTTGCCTAATCATAATATACTTTATCTCACAGAGGTAGTTCCTGCTATAGATTTTATTTTCAAAGTTTCGTCTTTTGAATTTTTAGCTGTTCTTGCTTTTTCTATTTTCTAGATCTGTTAGCTTTTCTTCAAAATGTCAATGATATATTATTAGTGTACTACATCAAGGTACAGAGTACTTTCTATAAACTCCTTCATGCTACTCCTTTGTGGTCAGGCCTTCCCTTCTGCTCTTAAACATCAAAACCCACAACTTTGTTGTCCATCCCTGAAGTTTTGCCTGTGGTAGAATATTACACAAATGGAATCATTCAGTGTGTAGTCTTCTGAATCTTCTTTCCTTCACTTAACATAAGGCATTTAAAATGAGTGCATGTAGTTGAATGTATCATTAGTCTGTTCCTTTTTACTGCTGAGCAGTATTTCATTGAATTTCTCTGCCTCATTTTGCCTCAAATTCTGGCAAATTTCTCTGCTCCTTATTCTTCAACTGAAAGGCATTTGGATTCTTCCCAGTTTGTGGAAAGTGGATATGATAAAATACTTACTTTTTATGACAAACCAGTGTCGTCTTTGTTTTGTTTTGTTTTGGTGCTATTAATTGGGAGTAAATTCTGAATTTTATCTAATAACTGACATTATACAATCATTATACAATCCTTGAGTTGCTCTCTCTTATGAAAGTAAATTTTAAAATATGAAAGTCATTTATTTTCCTGGGAAATTTAAAACTCAATTGTGATGGATTCTTCTAATGCATATTTCATTTACTTTATGTTTTGAGTTGATAATGTGTACAGAGTTGTGAAATGCAAAAGCTTCACTGTAAAAAGTATTTTTTTCTCTCTTTCCTGTGGTACAGCCACCCTAGATTTCTCCCCAGAAGAATTGGTATGAAGTTTCCTTGCATTTCCAGGGGCTATTCCTGACTCATAAGCTTATGTTTATGTTTTTGTTTCAATGGTGGCACATATAGACTTTCCTTTCAACCTTGATTTTGTTTTCTTTAATCCTGTATCCTAAAGTTTATTCTAAACAGTACAATGAAAGTTGCCTCATTACTTTTGATAGTTGTATAGTATTCCATCATATACATAACAATATTTTTATAAAAATTTAAAAATTCATTTACTGTGGATCTTCAGGTTCTTTTGAATCCTCTTCTATTACAAACAGCACAAAAATTATTAACAAGAGAAAATAACGAAATTTAATACATATATATGTGGGAACTCTGCATACATGAGAGAGTCAGGGACCCCACATGCAGGAAAACTTTAGAGGTAGCAGGGGAGCATGGGCGTATACAACATCCTGAACTGTGGATGAGGTAAGGTGCCGTGGGGATTCCAAAAGGTCATTGCAAGATGATAAGAAAGGCCCTGCCCTATAGACAGGTCAGAGGAAGTAATCTCTGATAATGTCTTATGGACAAAGCCTCTAATTCAAATTCTTCTAGGTAGTTAAGGTGGGGGGCAGACATTTCCCTTGCGCCTGTGGCTGAAGTTGCCTTTAGCTCAAAATAATCTACCTACCACAGAGTTACATCTTGGGGTGAGTCACTCTGGACCCCCATATGTTATGCCACTTAATTTTATAAAATGTCTTTTGTAAAGTATGATGGGTCATTATGAGGACACTGTAACACAGTTTAACCTTAGTGTGGATGGGAAGTATTAATGTATTGTGGGGATTTTGGCTCTATGACTTTACAAAGAGCATGATTCATTCATGAGTAATCTGTAACCTACACTTCTGTACAGTCATTAGAAAATCCTGCCTTGATGATTTTCCATTGAATGTCAAAGCTCTCAGAAGCATGCCATTGCAAAGGAGCCTCCCTGGATCCTCCAAAACAACCCAAGAGATACTCCCTCCTGCTTTCCTCTCTCTGGTATTGTGATGTATCAAGTGTCTTGCAGGAAGTGATTAAGCATTCAGGAGAATTACTTAATTTTCAAAAGGACTGCTTTTTGTGTGTGTGTTGCTTTTTGAGTCAGAGGGATTTTCAAGTTTAAAATCCTGAGGTATTTTGTAACCTCAATGGTAAGATATTTACACTTTGATATTGAGTGAAATTTCCCAAATTGCTTGATCTTTGAATACAAATTTAATTTACATTTCCTTTTCAAAGCTTTTAATTCTCTGTGGTTCCAGTCCCTTGACTCAGCACTCCACAGAACCTTTCTGTTTGTTTAGCTTGGGCTCCTCCCCTTCCCTGAGTCTCACCCTTGGGTGGAGACCAGCCAGGAGTTCAGATGAGCCCGCACACTCCAGTCCCTGGTAGAATGCCCACCTCATTCCTCTGTACTAATTCCAACGTGTTTTGTGAAATCCTGTACGGAATCCTGCTTTTAGAAGTCCTTTTAACTTTTTTTTGTTTGTTTTTAAAAGCCTGCCATACGTAAGTGAGGTGAATAGGTGCGCAACAGATTTCTCTCAAAGAAGGGTGTAATGTAAATGATGACACCTAGTAGAATTGCATTTCTATTTCCTGCACTGATCTCATTTTAAAGCCTTGAAGTCAATTGGATTTTTTATGTATTGCTGTTTTAACAGAAATTCCATGTTACAAAATGAAAGTGACTGACCAAAGATGTTGAAATGATGCTTCAAAGCCTCTCATGTCTCATGTTTGGAGTTCCAGGATGCCATTTAACCAACATCAACAACAACAAAAGGCAAAAGAACAAACACTTGTGTACTTTGACATCATTATTCAAATACAATCTCAGTCAGGTTATTTTTCTTTTTCTCCTAGAAAAATCCATTTTTGGAAGATGGCTTTCAGCAAGGCCAGGGTATAAGAAATAAATTTTACTGTTTATCATTGAAAGTGGAGGATTTACTTACCTTACAGATGGTTGCAGTTGAACACATCATTAAGTGGCTAGAATAAATTTAGTCCAAATTTCAGCGGCTCAGCTAAGAGAACCAAGATAGAACTTCCTCCTTTCCTAAGATACCCTGGTGGGGCCCACTGAAAGCTTGTTTGTGTATCTCCCAGCAGAGACGTCCATTAACAGCACAGTGACAGGGCTGTCGGTACATTTTGCATTCATATCACCATATCTTGGGCACATAGCACATTAATGATTATCCCTGCACTCAGTCACTACCAATTTATTCTTCCCTAAAAGGCCCAGATTTTATGTTTTAAATTAAAGATAATGACACATCTTCATATCTAAATTTATTTTAAATCTTATTGTAGGTTTGTTAAATGTATTCAGTTGACAGAAACCTTGGCAATTTCTATCTTTACATCAGATTTAGAAAAATAGAAAATAATAATTAGGTGCATGGACTGGAATTTATTGTTATATTGCCATTTCTCTTTTGTACTTCTGGAATTCTTAGTCTAAAAGTGGGAGAGAAAATGGATTCAGATCCATATACAAACCTTGGTTTTCTGCTTCCATTCATAGCTATTATTTCTTCACAGTCTCCATCCCAGTTATCAGAAAATAGGCACACAAGCCAAATTACACTTCAGCTGCTAGCAAAGGAGTTCATATGTCTTATTTTTCTCTCATATTCCATATGAAGTGCTTCCTTTGAAATGTAGGGTCCTCCATGCTTTGGCTCCATTCTCTGACCCAGAGTTTTCTGGCACTGTCTTCTACCACCATGCACACACATCTCTGGGGTTGGGGGGAAGACAGCATGGACTGGACTCTGGAACAGGACTGCCTTGATCAGAATCCCAGTCCCACCGCCTGCCAGTTGCAGGGTGTTGGACAAGTGATTTAGCACCTCCATGACTCAGTTTTCTGATTTGTATAATTAGAACAATAATAGCAACTCCCTCGTAGAATTATTACATTAAGTGAGGTTATAATGTAAAGCCCCTAACTTAGAGTGCCTCCTAGTAAGCACTCTGTATTTGGTGTAGCAATAATATTTACCACCATCATCATATTTATTTACCTTCCACCTCGTTTTAACACATCTTCAATTCTGCCTTTAAAACTTTTTGAGTGGGACTTGGCTATATCTGTTAGCAGCCCTAATTACTTTCTCAAGTAGACAAGGCAATTTAACAACAACAAAAACAGGAAGATAGCATTTAGGAAAATTGCTTTAGTAAAACTGACCCTCTATACTGAAATTATTCCTTTTACTTAGCAAATATTTATTAAGTTTCTACATTAATCAGGCATGGTGCAAGGCTCTGGAAATATAGTGGCAAGCAAAACAGTTATGGTCCCTGAACTCATGAAGCTTAATATCTAAGTAGGAGGGAGTAGATAATCAAACAACCTTCAAATGGATAATTATATGTTTTGATAATTCTATGATGTAAAGAACAGAATGCAGTGAGAGAGAGTAAATGACCTATTTAAGTTATCAAAAAAGGCTTTCTGGAGTTGACTATTAAATTTGAGACCAGAATGGACATGGACAGGTGAGGAGTGTCAGGGAAAAGGCATTACAGGCAGAAGGAACCCATGTGCAAATACCCTGAGACATGGAGGAGTGCCAGTGTTAGAGCAGCTGAAGGACAGTGGATGCAGCTGGAACACAGGGAGCGGGAGGGCAGAGCTACATCACGGGGCTGAATCTGACCACTCAGGGCCTCAGAGACCTTAAATGGCAGGGCTAGATTCCAAGCCCACTGGGAAGTTTTTAAACAGGGGAGTGACAAAGTCTAATATATATCTTTAAATGATTGTACTAGTTCATGTGTAGAAACTGGATTATGAAAAAATCTGAGTAGAAATAGGGCACCCATTAGAGACTGTTGCTGTGCACAGAAGAAAGCTAATGATGGCCTAAGGGGCAGCAGATATGGACATATTCCAACATATATTTGCATATTGTTAATTAAATTTACATTTTCAAGGTATCAGAGGCAGGACCTGGTGAGAGATTGCATGTTAGATTGGGGGGAGATTAAGGTATTCTGAATGAAACTCAGGTGACTCTCTGATTAAAATGACGCAAGTAACATTGCAGATGTTACTTAACATTATAGATGTAAATATGTGGCATCATCGTCTATTAAAGTAGAAAAGATGGAGAAGGCTTTCAAAGTAGCTGAAGAGTCTCACATTTCTGAATGTGAGTCAGTATAGACATCTGCTACGGATTAAACAAAATAGTCCACATAAAGAAGCAGTAAAATACCAGCACATGGCATGTGCTCAGTAAAAACCATTCTCTAATAAGACTTAGGTTTGCAGTTTACATCTTTGCTATGACACAAAGGGAAGGGCCTGTGAGCGTCAGGGCGCCTCATTCACTGTTTTTGTCTGTTTTGTGTTTTGATAGGGCACTGTGAATCCCTGACAGAGATGAAAGGGCCTTGTTTTGGGAAATACAGTTAATAAAAAGTGACTTCCCTTCAGTGCTGGCCAAATTGTCCTGCTGATTTACACTACAGGTAGATCAGAAACACGTTGAGGGCAACATTAGCCTGCAGGTTGATGTTTGAGGACTGACTCTTTTCCTCTCTTTTCTCTAGACACATACAAGCAAATATTTGTCTCATTGGTCCAACAGCTCCTCTTTGGAGCCCCTTGTCCAGTGTGCTAAGTCCTGGATGCTGATGGCAGGTGCTCACATGAACTGTTTCTCTTCATGATGGTCTCTAAGGGCAGTTCATGCTATCTGCAAAGTGTTCTCGAGAAAAGCTTCTACTGCCACGTGGGAGGCAGATTGTTTCTTAAATCCCTTAAGGAATGCTTTAAGAAAACTGAAAAAAGAATTACCTGGGAAAATATATGTTCTCCTTTTAAATGATGATGGAATATAACTGAGATGTTTAAAAATTAATTATTTTGGTTGAGCAAAAGGTGATGTAAGGGAAAAACACAAGGCCTCTCAATATGTTATTGTCATCTCCAGGGATGGTAATTAAGTGCTATTAGAAGAAATCTCTAGAAATCAGATAGATAGATAGATAGATAGATAGATAGATAGATGCTTTCCTCAAGCACTCCTTAGGGTGACAGGACTGAAGTTGAGTGTTCTATCAATGGGTGTGTATTAAATGTTTATCTCAACCAGGATTCATTTTACCAAAGTGTTTCTGGGGACCCTGATGGGCCTCATCTCTGGGCTGTATGTTTACAATTCTGGTACTGACTCCCAAGCCAGGACCCTCTGACAGTGGTAAAATGGAACTTTGAGAGCAGTTAGACTCACTTCTAAATACAGTGCTTGTTCTAGCCTTGAGGAAGGCCTGTATGGCTGCAAGGTCCTGCTGCAGCTGTGCTTGCAGTGTTTCTCTTGTTTTAGAAATGTATTTTACTTTGAAGTGCATAATAAACATAATTTTGGCTCATTACAAATGCAGTTAACATCAATGCTTTTTAGCTAGTTATGTCTTCAACCCAGCTGATAATCAGATGAGAGCATAAGCACATCGCATTCTTTGAAGCTTGGTTTCGCTAATGGGACTTTTATGCTGGATCAAAGATGTATGGTCACTTTTTGGTTCTTCCTAGCGGTGAGCAATCCACCAAGCCCTTAGATGTTGTTGATAGACTATTCTTTCTTAGGTAATTCCTTTTAACTGTCCCTTAGCCCTTTCCAAGAAGAAGCATCTTAAAACCAAATAATCTGGGCCTTGACTGATAGAGGAAAATGAATTTTCAGGCCCAGGACTTTGCAGCAGTCTGAGTCCACAAGTGAATCATGAGCCTGGAGAGCACCGCTTGTCCCTGAAGAGATTCTTCGACTACCCCGCCACCCTCTAGTTGAGACAATTCATCATGTGCATGTCCACACGGCTGCGTGTCTGGTACGCAGCCACCCATGTGTGATAATGAGCGGGGCACTGAGAGAAAAAACATGCTAAAGGACATGGGAAAAAAAGACTTGATTAAATTCATTTTCTTTCTCAGAGGGCTCCCTTTAAAGAACACACATGGTATGTGTGAGAGGTATAGCCTCATAACTCTGTGCTTCCCATTCTCCACTTATGAATGCTATTCATTCCAGGCTGCAGGTGTTTGCTGACATGAGCATTTTTAATGTTGTTATTACCGAACCTCATCGGATTCCCCAGGCTGCATGTGAGTTATCATGGGGAATATTGTTCTACTTGCCTCTTTCATCATTGTACCTGTTGTTTGATGGGGATTAGGAAAGGATAGAAGAAGGGCAAGGAGCAAAATGGCATTTGCTGGTACTTTCTCTGTCTTTGGCTATGATTGTAAATGCTTGTCAACTATCCAGGATTTCCTGGGAGAGGAAGAAAGATGATAGATGAATATATGAGCTCTCGCAGTGGGTAAGAGCCCACCATGTCCCCGTGAAATTTATGCTCTATCTTGGAAGTACATCAGAGGCAAGCTCCATTATTTCTGTAAACCTAGGGCTGAGGACTTATTGAACATGTATCTTTGTCTTTTTCTGGTCAGTAGCATATGTGACAGGCATGATAAAATAGTGCATTTTTTCTTATCATGTAATTGTCATCTACTACTTGCATATGTACTTGATTTATTTATTAATCAATATCTATCTCTCTGTACTAAAGCATCAAATCTATGAGATCAAGAATTTTTTCAGTTTTATTCTCTGTTATATGTCCAACCTATGACTACATAACTTGTAAAAGCTTCAAATTTGTGCACTAAATTAATTAATAGATAAATAGTAGTAGAATTAGATTATAATCTATGGTACTTCATTAGAATTAGGGTTTTATATAATCTTGAGTGCCTTCCTTAAAGTCTCTTGCACTCATTCTTCTTCTCTATGAACTAGGTGGGAACGGGGTAAGGGGGGCCACTCAGCAGCCTGTTAGCATTCTGTGTGTTATTAGCAGGAAAGGATGCTGGGCTGATTCGTGGCTTCATTGATTAATTTGTACAAGCCACACAGTTGGGGATTGTTATTATCTTATTCTATAACTTTTTCAAGTGTTTACCAAATATTTTACAGGTAATTTTTATTAACAAATACCATTGATATACCGACGGAATCAGCCAGTTCTCCTTAAAGAAATAATAGTGACTATCTCTTAACTATCTGTAACATAAATAATTTAATGTGAAGTTATGCTCCAAGATAAGAAGACCACCAAAGAAGTTGCTAACACGGAAGGTTAAAGCCATCTGAAAACTGTATCATCCTGTCTATCTTCCTCCACCAAATCACGAGATTCCCAAACTGTCAAGCCTTTTACTTTTATCTGAGTGGCAGGACATGCTTGAGTTTCCCACATTTCAAATTTTGTCTTCAAATGCAATTCCTCTATGCATGCAATGTACTCACACATTAATAAATATCCGTGCAACTTTCTTAGCACATTGAGATGAACTATGTTAATACTATCCTACTTAATGCCAATGGAATATAAAAAAAAGATTCTTGGAAGGAAAGACTCTTTCTCGAAGTCATTTTCAAACCTTCTTATCCATTTTAAATATTTCATTGCATTAATTTTTCAAAGCAACAAAACAAACATTCATCAAGTGAAACTAAGCATGACCCCTGTCAGATGGGTACATCTGTTGCTTCCCTGCTGTGTCCTTGCATAATTCATTTTAATACATTTAAACTATACACTTCATTAAAATGAGCTACACTCGTTTACATATAAAATTTACATTGATGGAGACAAACATAAAAGCTGTTAGAAAGCTGACCCTGGAATTTTGTTAGTCTTTGTGATTTATAACTAGCTTGCCTCAGTCTGTTGGCCTCTACAAGAAGTCCTGTGCAGAAGCATCCTCATGCCCGTGGACCTAGTGAGAGCTTTGTTACATCAGCAAATATGTGGAAGACATTAGAAGACTTGAATACATTTTTCCAATGGACTGTGTCCCTCAGGAACACGTTTAACAAAATCTGTAGTCACTGCTTGTCTTTTTCAGCTCTCTCTGCACACACCCCATAATGGTTCCAGCAGGTATTCAGAATGACATCTAGGAATCAAAGCCAACTCAGAGAATACAAATCAGTTTTAACTTCTCAAAAATTAATCACTGCCAGTTCATCCCATGCAGTGCAAGGGGAAAACTCTTTCATTTCATTTGCTTCTTACCCTTTTGAACTCTGTTAACTGATGAGCTGAATGGTTTTGGAGGAAGGGGTAATATTTCTCACCATTACAGCATTTTCTTCCTCCCCCATTCCTGTGGTTATGTCTTAAGTTTAGAAACGTTAAGATAAGAAAGGAAGAAAAGGACAGAAACAGAGCTTAGCAGGTAAAGACGTAGTGTTCACTCGTCCTTTTCAGGAACTTGCTTTTTCTCTTTTTTTTATTAAAATGAAAACCTATTTTTCTATAATTATGTCAGATAAAGTTCCAGTGACATAGAATCCAAAGAATAATTGACAAGATATTTTCTGCCCAAATTTTATCTCAATATTTGGCAATCTTCCCTATTCCTATTTGTTTAAAAAAAAGTTTGTACATCATGAAATTATCTTGAAAAACATAAATATCCTGGACCTTAAACCCAATCTAGTCTGGGTTCACATTCCACCTCTTCTCTTTAACAGCTTTATTACTTGTAAAATGAGGTCATTCATATCTACAATTTTAGGATTGTTGTGAGGATTAAAATACATACTTGTGTTTAAAAGATGAGACTTCCTTTGACCTTCATTGAATATAAATTTAAGTGTCTGAAACTTCTAGAGTCTCCTCTTCTATCTCCAAAAACTGCAAACTCTCATATGATTTCAAACAAGATGATGCACAGTTTGAGGAATGTAAAACACCATATGCAAGTCAAATAATTGGGATCATAGATATTCAGACCTGGGGGATTTTGATTTTTTTTTCTGTGCCTTTTTCCATTTACCACATTCCTGCTTATACTACTATAGCCTTAGAAGAAGCCTTGTGTAAGCCAGGAGACATTTGGAAATGTCTAATTAGGTATTAGCACAGGCTTGTACTTTATGGGCTACTGTTCACTTATTACTATTTATCTGTCTGATTGGGCAGTGGAAAAGTCTGTGTCACTAACCACAGATTTTCCTCAACAGACCCTTAGAATTTTTTTTTGGTTGTTTATTCTTTTTGTTTGTATTTATTTATTTATTTATTTATTTATTTATTTTTTTAAACATATTTTATTGATTATGTCATTACAGTTGTTCTATTTCCCCCCTTCATTCCCCTCCACCCTGCACACCCCCTTCCCACCATTCCCCTCCTCTTTAAGTTTATGACCACGTGTCTCAAGTTTTTTAGATTCTATATTTCCCCTACTATTCTTGCCCTTCCCCTGTCTATTTTCTACCCACCATCTATGCTACTTATTTTCTGTACTTTCTCCCCCCTTCTCCTTCTCCCACTCCCCTGTTGCTAACCCTCCATGTGATCTTCATTTCTATGGTTCGCTCCTGATCTACCTGTCCTCTTAGTTTGCTTTTGTTTTAAGTGTGGTTGTTAATAACTGTGAGTTTGCTGTCTTTTTACTGTTCATGTTTTTATCTTCTTTTTCTTAGGTAAGTCCCTTTAACATTTCATATAGTAAGGGCTTGGTGATGATGATCTCCTTGAATTTGAACTTATCTGAGAAGCACTTTATCTGCCCTTCCATTCTAATTGAAAGCTTTGCTGGATAGAGCAATCTTGGATATAGGTGTTTGGATTTCATGAGTTGGAATACTTCTTTCCAGCCCCTTCTTGCCTGTAAGGTCTCTTTTGAGAAATCAGCTGACAGTCTGATGGGCACTTCTTTGTAGGTGACTGTGCCCTTATCTCTTGCTGCTTCTAGGATTCTCTCCTTCATTTTAATCTTGGCTAATATAATGATGATGTGCCTTGGTGTGTTCCTTCTAGGGTCCAACGTCTCTGGGACTCTCTGAGCTTCCTGGATTTTCTGAAAGCCTATTGTTTATTCTTTTACTACTTTTCTCATATTATGTTACCAGTGAAACTGTCCTTCTGTTAAAGGGCATTGGAGAAATAGTTGTATACAGTTTCATAGTAAGAAGAAATTGTGTCTAATTCTTTTATCATTTTGATGATGGAATTTCAAAAGTACTAGAGTAATACTTACCAAAATAAAACCTATTTCCATTGTAACACCCGTTGCCCAAGATCATTGTCTGATGAATATTAATTCCCACATATCTATAAAATGAAGCAATAACGAAATATTTGTGCATATATATCCCCAGTCTATTTGTTCATGCTCTATGTATAGCATCCTGCTTCTTTTACTTTTATCCATCAACTTCTGGGTTAGAAGTATGATTGGCTGTGGATTCTAAACTAACAGAGAAGCGAGCAGTTGACCTGCAGCCTAGTAGAGTTAGGGCAATTTGATGTCACTGAAAATGATAACTAGCATCCAGTGAGGTTTCACCATTTACAGAGTGAGGCTGTGAATGTTCATACATTTTATTTTTATCATTAGCCACTTTGTATGTTAAGACCCAGCACTGTGAATAGTTCATAATTAACACAGACACTTGGAATATGGGAGGGAGTTCTGTATTAGGACAACAAGGTAGACAGACTTTCTAGGAATATGATCAAGGGTTTTATCTGAATGCTCTAGTATTATGTCTGTATTGTGTGATCCCATCAGATCCTCACAGCACCTTGAGGCAGAAGAGATCAATATTCCTGTTGTTCTGATGAGGCAGAAAAGATCGATATTCCTGTTGTACAGATGAAGAAAGCAAGGCTCATAGGAAGGAAGTGACATATGCAAGATCCTACTGAATCTCTTTCCTTTTCTCTAGTTGTATAGAATCAGAGAATCCAGTTTGATTCAGCTATTTCCTGACTTTTGACTTACGCAAACAATATTTTCATCTGTACAATACATGACAATATCCCACCGCTATACCTATATTTCCTGGGTTTTTTTTATTGTTTTAGATTACAATTAGATGATGTGAAGATGCTTCACAAAAAATTAAAAAAACTCAAAAGTGCTGTATGATATAATACATTACTTTTGGCAACAGAAGTCCCCTGCCCCCAATCACCTCTCACTATGGTTTTATGTAAATGGTTTCCATTGAGAGGAAGTGTGTGGGCAAAAGAACGCTGAAGATGAAAGTGACAACGATTGGAACATGCATCACTTCAGTGTCGTATTTATGGTTTGCACACTGATCAGCTGCGGTGTTTCTTAGACAGAGCCAGAAAATGTATTTCATCAACATGTTGACACAGTTCCTTGTATCTATATAAAGCAATCCCAAGCTACAGAAAAACTGCAGGAAGAAAGAACGTATTTTTAAAACATTTGATAGTAAGTTGCCGATCTGGCATAGTCTCAAGTACCATAGTCCCAATGGTACTTATTATAATTACTATCGAATGAGTAAATATTATTAAGATTAAAATAGCACTAATTTGTCAATATTTGCATGCATAAAAAGTAGACAGTAAGTTATTTTATTCTTGTACGTGTATTTTTCTTTTAAACTAAATCTGATTCTTAATACCAATGTATAAGAATCAGTAGAGAACACCTAATTCAAAACTTCCATCACATATAAGGAGATTTATGCCCAGTTAATTCATTTGCCTTGGACCATGAGGTTGTATGGAAATTACTTCACGTGAGATTTTGAATAAAATTGGTCTTTTCACTACTGCTCTAAAGAAAAGAGACACATTCTATGTGTCCTTTCTATTTCAAGACGATTAGTTATATTCAACTTTGTTATAAAACTAATTGAGAAGAATATTCTTACAGAAAAGATACATACATACAATGGCTCCAGCCTGGAAACCATTGGTTCAGAATCTGTTTTGGACTTGATTAGGGAAATTAACAGAGGAAAACAGGATCACAAAACAAGCCTGAATAATTTATAATTAGCTACATGATAAATAGCCATATTCTATTTGGGTTGATGCTTTTTGAATACATGCCAAGTAATTCAAAGGCAACCCAGAGCTTGGTAAATGGAAAGAGAGAAGCCTGAATGTGTTGTCAAATTAATCACAGAAACTCTACAAATTAGATGAATCATATGCTAATAATTGAGATTCAACTCTATTGTTTTATTATTCTTACAAAATACTAAACCTTATAACATAAACTCTGTACTACCAATACTCAGAGTTTTATATGTTTTTTAAGTGTGTTTTTTTTTCTCACTTTTTTTTCTAGAAACCAGTGATGGCTTACTTCTTCATGGAAAGTCTCTATTTCTGATTTCTTTTCTATGAAAAATCTAGTTTGTTCGTTTTCAGAGTATGGAGTGAAACCTCAATTTGCATTATGCCTTAAAGAAATGACAAATGAATCTGTGATTTTTTAATTCAAATATATGAATGAAGATGCCAGTTACTTTAACTAGTCTAATAATACACCTTACTACTGGGTATTATGCTTTCTCAGCAAAGGCCTGAATGCGTGTGTAAATTTGGTGTGTTCGTGGCAAAATGCTATTGAAATTTCTGGGCTACCCACTGAATCCGTTCAATTCTCTATTCTGAAACTCCTGGCTGTGTTAAGTCTTTTTTGTTTATTACCTCTTCTGGGATTGGACTGTTGGATTTTTAAGTATGTAAAAAATGGACAAATACAAAGATTACTGTTCCCTCATGTGTATTCAAAGTTGGCTGAAAATTCTCTTCCTCTTGCTTTAGCTGCCTTCTAAAATCTGTTTTCAGCATTAATTTGTCTTCTGAATGTATAAGGAGTAAGAATAACTTTGAGAAGGAGCCTGTTCTTTTTCATTGCAGAGCATGATAGATTTTTAAAAACCAAAGCTTTGATCCATGGGCCACATTTCTCTTCTCAGGCAGGGAACTGGCTACCCACAGACAGACTCAGAACTCTCCGCCCCCAGAGAAAAAGAACCAAGGGAAAGAAATATCACCATATTTAACCAGAGCAGAGTTCATTTTTTTTAAGCACTACTTTATTTCCTGTCATTCGGATGGCACCTTGTCACTGTGCTAGCGTGTTAAGCCAGGCAAATAAAATGTTTCATCCACGTTTCCTTGTTAGTGTAAGCCAATGAAAAGAACATAGACACTAGTCTTTTGTGACAGATAAAACGAAAGTCACACACAAAAGTGTGTTTTAGGATGTATGATAATTTGTGAAAAAGTTATCCTGCAAATTTAGAATTATTTTACACTTCCTATTAATCATATTGGCTCCTAAATCTTCAAGGGAAAATGAAGGAAGCTGGCCCAGCTTTTAAAAATGCTTGGGCAATTTACACACCCGAAGACGTAACATAGGGTTCACAATTAAATGTGAAATTTTGTAGAGCACAGAAGACTACAGAAATCATGACTGCTTCAATTCCTTCTCGGTGTCTGTTTGTAGAAGTGAGCCTTACCTTGCATCATTGATGGTTATTATAAGATAATGTCAGATTTCTGAACCACGATGTATTCTCTCTTACTTTATTCAGGTATAAAATGAATTCTGTTTCTTTTAGCATTTACTGATTATACTGAGTCTTGAATATTGATCAAGAGCTATGCTTTCCAATCCTATAGCTTTTTGCAAATTAAATATTTACACCCGCTTTCCCAAAAAGGATTTGGATTCTTATGCAAAGCGATGGAAGTGGATTCGTTGTTCCAATTTTATAATTATGTGAGACCTGAACATCTGTATTCACTTTCAAATGTCAAAATTCATCAGGTTTTACTATATGCATTATTAAGCTCTAAATTGGGTGTCTGTGAAAATATGTGCTTTAATTTGCAAATGGACAATTGAGCAGGAAAACCTTTAGAAGCGAGATGGAAATGATGTCTTCCTTAAGAGGACAGGATGCTCGAGTGTCCGAAGGGATGTGGAACTAAAAGCATCTGTAATAAAACAGTTAGAACATAAACCTGTCAGACTGACACTGCTTTTTTCGTATCACAACATGGCAAAACTGACACTCACTAAGATACTTTCTCTTTTTACTCTGCATAAAATTCAGTTTCAAGCTTTCTCAAAACCCTTTCTGAATAAAGCAGGGATTCTAATATATCAACAAACACAAGAAAATAAAATATTTTGTACGATCTCCACAAGATATAAAATTTTACTGGTCAATTATTGTGCACAGTCTATTAAATTTTACAACCTGCATTACCTATGGGCCCTACAATTCTATATGTAGGTCTCTGCCCACATAAGTGATGGCATCGATGCGTACAGATGTTTGTACCAAAGTATTCATTGCAGCATTATTTGTAATATAAAAACTTAAATGTCTCTCAATAAGAAAATTATTTTTAAAGTTTTTTAAAAAACTTTAAATGTACAATGGAGTACTATGCAGACATTAAAAAAAGTAAAAAATAGAAAGGCAGTGTGAGAGCTTGGAAACTATTCCACAGCATACTGGTATGTGAAACAAGCAGCTTGTGGTTTACAGGATGTCACTCAATGCTGCTGTAGAAATAAACCACTGTGGAAAGGTGTGTATGTATGTGTGTGTGTGTGTTATCTAAATATATTAGTCTTGGCAATGGGAAACATAATATTTTCCCATATTCAAATTCGAATCATTTTCTTTCTCTTCTCTACAAACTTAATTCCAAATTTCAACTTTGAATTATGCAAAACTGAATGCAACTTTTCCAAAACTTTTTCACCAAAATTTGTCTGAGCTGTTGTAACCCACATGAATTTTATTTTTAAATATGGGTAGACTTGCTATTTTAACACCAGGTTACTACTCCAAAGAGTAAGTAATCCAAGGTCAGTGTCACTTAACTCTCATTTTTCTTTAAACACAGTTAACAGCTCATTGCTTGATTATCACCACAGTATAAAATCTCACTAGATAGGTCTATTTTTGTTGCTCATTCCTTTTGTTAGCTATGCCAGCAGATAATATTCATATTTTAATACCCCTGTGGCTGAGCATCAAAGCCCTGTAACTTTGTCATTTTTCCTCCTTCCTCCTACTTGCTCACTGACCTTTTGCAAATTTAATTATTTATATCCAATTTGGCTTCTTCTCTCTTTCTCCTTGCCTGCTAATGTGTCAGATGTAGAATTGATATTGTCAACCTTGCAATGGAATGTGCTCCAGGAAATCTCTGGCCTTCTAAAGCCAAGTGACAAATGAAAAGGAAAATGCCAAAGGATTTTGCAATTTGAAACACAGAGTGGTGAAATAAGAATGCATTGCTGAAGTTATGGTGAAACACATCCATTTTCCCCCTGCAAGGAAAAATTTTATACCATACCAGAACCAGATCTTCCTATTAGCTATTCAATAAAGCATATTGTACCCAAGAATAATACTGATTCCCTAATTCCACATTATAGAAGTATGGGTTATTAGGTTAACATCTGATTGACCCAGCTTCTTATAAGAAGACATCACAGTGTGTCTCAACCTGTTACCTGTTTGACTATCCCTTAGACCTATTCTACTGCTGGAGAAAAAAATTATGAAGGGAGAAAAGAATAAAAAATCCTGAAAAATGGAAAGGATCAGTAAATTGAATAAATAACATGGTTTGAAAAGTATTATAATAACAATAGCAACACTGATATTTAATGAAGTTCAAATTCTATTTTTAAAAGGTATTTTAAGAATTTCTGCTGAAATCTGTTCAATTAAGGACATCAATCAAAGGGTCAGTGAGGAAGCATTGATCTCAAGTGTGATTTGTTAAAGTGATGGAAAAGAACCTCAATGTGGATTCTTCTTATTTTTTCTTAAATGTGGAATGACCCAAAGATCCAGCTAGCACTGATAAATGTTTATTTCCTAACAGTTAATAGAGAAGACAAAAGAAAACTTAAAGGCCAGAAAATAGAAACTTCTCATTGTCTCAAACTTCAAAAGTTGAATAGAAGAAAGAAAAAGAAAAGGAAGGAAGGAAGGAAGGAAGGAAGGAAGGAAGGAAGGAAGGAAGGAAGGAAGGAAGGAAGGAAGGAAAAAAGAAAGAAAGAAAGAAAGAAAAAGGAAAAAGACCAAAACTATGTTGGTGAACCATTGAAATAAGTGAGAAATTTACCTAAAAAAATTTTTTTAGAAACTCAGTTAATGTTCAGAAATTTACTAGCTTTATATTTTCATAATAATTTTGGGTAACAGGAGGTATATGGTAAACTATCTTTTTTTCACATGATATTTTCTTCTGGTAGTCTCCACAAAAAAAGGTGAATATGATAAAGGCATGTCTTTAAAATTTCATTTCTACACCCTAAGTCTGAAAAGGCAGCGGGGATGCTGCTCATTTCACAGCCCCCACTTCTGTTTTTCCCATACTGTGCCTATGTTCTCACACATTCCCAGGAATTAGGAGAGAGTACATACTTTCCAGACAGACCTTCTTAAAGTTTGATGACTGTGATGATTAATACAATGGACTGGTGTTTCCTGTGAAGACAGCCATGTGAAGCTGAAATGCTTTCTAGTAAATGAAAGAAAGAACTTTCATCTCAGGAATTTTAGAGGGAGAAAAAGGTACATTAGCAACATCTGTTTAAAATAAAGATTCCATTACTGCTACCACTCCCTTCTTGGTGCTTAAGATTTTTTCCTATTGATTAGACATTTTCAACTGTTGTTTTATTTTAATTTACCATAGTATTAACATCATGTACTAAGGGGTTTGCTTATTTTTTTTATCCAGAAAACATGAGTTTTAATTTTTAAAGATCAGAGTTAGATGGGCCATTATGGTTTAGAGTTGTAAAAAATGGAATAATTCTTGGATTATAGCATACACTTAGTTAATGGAAGTAATTCTTTACATCTTGGTAATGCCATGCTTTTTGTTGTTGTTGTTTGCTTATCTGTTATAAAGACAATGTCTTGATTTGGGGGATAAGTACTAGAGATATGGTGAGTTATGTCTAATTGCAGGTAGGTAATATCTGTAGTTTTGCCACTCTTTGTATCTCCAGTTATGATTCTTTTGTTCCTAACGGAAAATTAAATGTATTCTGGCTTCCCTTTGTGTTGTCCAGGGAACATTCAATACTTACGTATCATAGCAGGTTATCTCTATATAAGTGAAGGGTGGAAATGTTCAAACTTTCTTGGAGCTGCTTTGCATTTCACCAGTCTTCTTTCATGATATTTCAAATATACACCGAACACACATGTATATGTTCATATATGCATATGTGTATATATGAGTTTATAACATGTTATTCTCAGATAAAACAATAATGAGTATTAAAGTAAGAAAATAAGCATTTCTATTATCATTCTGGAAAGCTTTTATCCTCCCAGATAAGAGATTCACAATATTCCGAGCCTTATATATGATAGATTGTTATAGTACCTAGTATTTTCCTGGAGTTAGTATTTCACAAAGTCCTTTACACATATATAATCTCTTAGTGGTCTCATTTGCCACAATATTTAATGCATCCTCTATCACTGGATATGAAAGGTGTTTCCAGTTTTCAATATTATGAACAGTGCTGTGATGAACATACGTGTGACTCCACCTTTACACAGGTCCTCAATTACTTGCTTAGGATGCATTTAAGCAAAGTCATTCTTTGATTTGATGGGTTATCTTTTACAGGCAATTATAGATGTCTAGTTCAATATATGGTAAATATTTCACAAACAACTCTGGAAAACTCTGTTCATGTTATTAAAAATAACATTTCCGTAAGGTTCTTGGCATAACAGCCAGAAAAGGAGTCAGTTAGGTTGTCTTTCTAAAAAAAGTATCAGTCACTCAGGAAACCATGTTGTGCTATATGGAGATCCAAAATTGATGTCTAGTTTTCTATTTTTCTATTTTTTGAAGAGAAGTTTCTAGTGAACCGTAACATCTTAGAAACAACTAACGTTAATTTAGGAAGTCAGATATTTAACACATACTTGCCTGTTATGTCTCCTCCTTGCAGAAGGTAAAGATTCCAAATGTATGTTTGCTTAAAAAATCCACATGGCTCTTGGGAAGTAGGCTTGCCTGGTTGCTGGTTTAAAATGGAAGCAGGATGACCACAGGGCATTGGAAATAAGGCCCTAATATTACAGTTTTAAGAGTTTTTAACATAATTTTAAAAATTCTCTTTCATTTACATAATTTTCACTGTAAAAGATGAAAATACTCTTAAATATATGGAGTAAAAAGGACATATAAAAATATTTTTATGCCTAACTAAGCACACATTGATCTGTACTTTAAGTAGAAATATGTTATAAATACTTTGGCCACTTGATTTTTGATTGACAATATGTAATATAGATCCTACTCATTCTTTTAAATGGTTTCATAACATTCAGTTGCATGGGTATGCCATTTCACTCAATCATCTCCCTACTGTTACTTAACAAAAAAGTTAAAAAAACTTTTAAACAATTTTATTTATTGATTTATTTTTAGAGAGAGGGGAAGGGAGGTAGAAAGAGAAGGAGAGAAACATTGGTATGAAAGAGAAACGTGGATCAGTAGCCTCTGGCTTGCACCCCAGTTGGGGACCAACTTGCAACCCAGGTGTGTGCCCTGATTGGGAATTAAACCGGCAACCCTTTGCTTTGCTGAACGATGCCCAACCAACTGAGCCACACCAGTCAGGGCGAAAAAGTTAAACTTTATATTTTAAAAGCCTTTGTTTCTCGATGGCTTATGTTCTTAATATGTGTGATCTTATTACATATATTTTAAAGAACATCTTTATATACATGTGGGAAAAAGTAGGTTTACAGTTGTATGTGAAACAGTTTATTCTTGTACTATTATTTATTAATTATTGTGTCATTTTCATATGAACAACTGTAAATCTACTTTTGCCCAACCCAGTATGTACAATGATATGTTTTTGTTTTCCATTTTGGTCAGTAGGATTGCAAAGTTATAGAGTAAGTGCATTTAACACACAGATAAATCATGCCGATTTGTCCCTCCAGCTTAGAGAAAATCTAAAACTGGAATATCCTGGTTTTCAGAGAAGTTCATTATTTTACAGATAAATATATAAAGAAAAAATTCAGCATTTTCAGCATTAGAAATTCCTTCCAAAAGAACCTTTTAGCTTTGATGCTTCCCAAATGAACAAAAATAAAATGGCTTCCTGGGGTGGTCGCACTTGAGAGTTTTAGTCAGGTATTATTCATAACCCTAAAAGCTCTTTATCTTTTATTCATTGCTCTTACAATCCATGTGCTCACAGAGAATATTTTTTAAAAGATTTTTAAAGCACTGGTTGAATCTCTCTGTGAGAACTGATGTTTGGAAAAAGACATTGTGAGCAGTGGCATAAAAACAACTTTTGTAATGGCACATGAGAATTCATCCAGGCACAATTGAACAAACATCCACCCATCTTCATTTTCCATCTTCCATCCTCTGCTCTTCTGGAGGCCTGGAGTTTTGTCTCCAACTGCAGCACAAGTTTAGAACAGATCTAACTGTCCTATGACTTTACTGTAGATGCAGGAACAAGCCCCAGCCCTGGTCATATAAGTTCATTCCTAGGTTCATAAGCCTCCTATGTGCCCTCCAATTCCCATACACACCCAAACCCTGAGGTCACCCACATCAACCACCCTGCAAATTATTATTTATAGTCTTCTCTTTTACAACTTTAAACCCTTAAACCATAGTTGTGCCTCCCTTTCTTCCTCCTAGCCTCCACATTTCTCCTAAGGAAACAATACAGTGTAATGTTTACCACTATGGGCTTTAGAGTGACATCTGGTTAGAAGTGGAAGGCAATTTATTTAATCCCCCTAAGCCTCAGTTTGTTCCTTGTTACAATAGGATTAAAATTAAAATTAAAACAGGGTGTTGTGAGGATTAAATTAGATAGTGCATTAGCTCTTGCTGTAGCTATTATTGGTTCCTGACCTTAAGTTAGTAAAAGTTGAATTTTAGTCATCATAGTCTAGTGTAGTCAGGCACAGGGTATGCAGATTCTAACCCATGCCCATATCCAGGAATCCAGGCCTCTTCCACTGTATGGCTTGACAGTAATATTTAGAGCCTCTGAGTCCTCCCCTGGATGTTCTTCTTTCCAGTTAGCAGCAAACGAAAAGGAAAAGCATGAAACTTAGCCTGAGACAAAGCCATGTACATTCCTCCCACATTGGCCAGAACGCATCATACATGCAACCCCTAAATGCAGAAGAGCAGGGAAATGTAATCTGTTTGTATGCCCAGGAGAATGAGAACACAGATGTATGGTGAGCATTTCAGCAAACCTCTGCTGTGATTATCACTGGAATATAAAATCAACACATTTTTGTTAATTGGCACAACTTCTAAGCATTCCTGAGACAGTTATTTGCTTTGCTGAAATTTAGCACAGCCAAGCCCAGAAATCAAAGGTTTTTGTGGTGATTGGAAATAATTTAATACAAAGAAGGATATCATTACAAATGCTCATAATTTACAGTTCTTTTTATTTGTCCAAAAAATGAAAATTAAAAAATAGTCATTTTCATACCCCCCAAAAACCTTTTATGAGTTATAATAATTGGCACAAAGTATATGTTATGTTTGGTCCCAATTGATAGCTAAATAGATACATTTATAGTGAGAATAGATAGAAAATAAAACAAATATCAAAAACTCCTTATTAATTATTTTTATTACTTTTTAAATTTATTTATTTTAATTGTTATTCAAGTATAGTTTTCTGTCTTTTACACCCATCCCAGTCCACCCCCCCCAGAGCTCCCCACCTGCCTCCCATTTCTACCCCCCTTAGTTGTTGTCCATGTGTCCTTTATACTAGTTCCTGTAAACCCTTCCCCTTTTCTCCTGAAATTCCCTCCCCTCTCCCCTCTGGGCACTGTCAGCCTGTTCTCTATTTTGGTGTCTTTGGTTATATTTTGCTTTTGCTTGTTTGTTTTGTTGTTTAGGTTCCTGTTAAAGGTGAGATCACATGGTATTTGTCTTTCACTGCCTGGCTTATTTCACTCAGCATAATGCTTTCCAGTTCCATCCATGCTGTTGCAAAGGGTAGGAGCTCCTTCTTTCTTTCTGCTGCATAGAATTTTTAAAAAATTAAATGTATTACATTTCTAAATTTTTAAATGCGCACTTTGAAAGACACAAATTGAATTTAACAATTGTGTGCTCTCTTAAGTTTTCATTACTTCTGATTGAATCTGAAAGTAGAAATCAGCATGCATTTGAGAAAGAAAACACCAGGAACAAGAAATGCTTTTGGCCAGCATACTTAATATTAAAAAGTAACCTTATTAATATAAATGTCATCTCCCATTTTGGAAGATGTTATTTCTTATGAAAACTATGTCTATTGAGCTGATGGGGAAAACAATAAACCATTTGAAAACAAATAGAATATTTTTTAAAATGGAGTTATTTTAGATTCAATAGTCTACTTCATACTGCTCCTATAGTCAGTATATACAGTTGAACCACACATACAACCAAGTATCTGTTCATCTGTTCACCCACACAGCAAAGATTTATTGTACACCTGCTACATGTCATGCTCTGTGTTAGGTTAGATCTTTTTCCAGCAAGTTTTCCTTAACGCTGAGTTCAATGTTTCAGCAAACTTCTAACTGAGGTTTATATAGAGAGAGATATATAAATGAATGTAGATATAAGGAGTGAGAAAGATACAGAATTAGTTAGTGATGCATTAAGCATTATGTGTCTTAATATGAAAGTTCATGTAAGACTTAAGGTCTGTATTTTTCATGGAAAATATTAGGTTCAATCACAACACTTAACTACCCACCAGAGAAGGTGTGTCAGTCTTCTCTCCCACCCTATACAATAGTATTTTTTTATTTTTTATTAAGTTACCAGTTTAAAGTTCGCACTCATGTAACAGGTAAAGTATAATCCTAATTTTAATTTTCCATAATGGTGAGTTTGTATATTTTTTCATATCCTTTGTTCACATGTAGTTTTTCCTTAGTTTTCCCTTACTAATTTATTGATTTTCCTAGCTGACCTTTGATACAACGTAAATCCTGCTGGTACAATTTCTCGGTGATTTTGGCTTGCATTTGAGAGCAGCCATGTGCTTGTAAAAGTTTTGTTGTTGATGATGACAATCTGTAAATATAGATGCTTTGAAAAGTGTGAATAATATTTTATTTACTTGATATTCCTCAGAGATTGGATTAAGATAAACAAAACACTATTTCTTGTTCCTCAACCAACCATACTATAAATATTGATTAATTCCTTCAGCTATTCAAATCTGATTAGTAAAATATTCTGTATCTTTTTTTTGCATTCCCTGAAGACATATTATATGTTCCCTTATTGGCCTCGTACTGAAGAAGCTTAAGTTGATTGTTTTTAATTTAGTAGTTCAAACAAAAGTGTTTTCTGCATCGTAGCTCCCTTTGCTTTTTTCAAAAGTGTGAGTGTTGTATTTTACTAACAAAAACCTACATAACTGGAATGCAAAGTAGTGGATTTTAAATTACAATTGCATTAAAATTTTCTGAAAGCAGTTATTTTCGTTAAAAAAATGCATTCTCCTTTCACCCAACAAAATTAAAAAAATGTCAGGGATCAGTACTGTGTGCTTAGACTGAAGATGTTGAGGGAAAGAAACATCAAGTGTTTTAGTCTTGTCTCCTTCTCTGGGGTGAACCACCCACACACCTGAAGCAGTGGGTGTACTGCCCTCCCAGGCCTGGGCCTCCATGTTATTTCAATCTGTATTTCACATTTGTTTCTATTCCTAGAAATGGTTTCCAAAGCTATTTACCGTATCTCCATTATCATGCATGGCAGGAGTCATCAAAAGTTTACTTAAAGGGCCTGGTATTAAATATTTTAGCCCCATGGACCATAAATTCTCTACTGTAACTACTCAGTGCTTTCCATAAGCAAAATGTAAATAAATGGAGACAGCTGTGTTCCAATAAAAATGTATTTCTATAAACAGTGGCAGCCCAGATTTGGCCCATAGGACAGAGTCCATCAACTCCTGATACGTACTTTTAGCCAGTATATTTTGAAAGTTTTTGAAAAACATCAACATATATATTTGACCATTTTTGTTTACATTGAACAGTATCATTTTAAAATTTATATTTGTTGGTACATATGGATCTAGTTCATTTATTTCACATGCTATGTAAAATTGTTTCTCTAGTCTTTTAATGATGAGCATTTATCTTGTTTCCAGTTTTTCACTGTTGTCAGCAATGCTTCAGGGATCATCCTTCAACTTCTCTCTCTCCCTGTGCATATGTGCAAGTGATTCTCAGTGGTAAACTGCTTGATATTCAGAAGACTTATGAGACTCTATGTCCAAGTGAACAAGCAGCTCAGGAGATATTCTGATAGATGAAAATCATGGACAGCAGAGCTCAGCAAAGTTTTCTTGTGCATCTGAACAGAATCGAAGGCTTGAAGCCATTCTCTTTATTTCCACCTCTTATAGGTAAAGAAAACAGTGACTATAAACACTCTAGTTTATATATTTAATTGTCATATTATCAAACACTGGGGTTTTATCTTTAAAGGTAGAAATCTGAATCCTTTCTGGTGGAAAAAACTTTTCCTATTTTCAGTTGTCCTAGAATGTTGCACTTACCTCTTTAATTCATAACTATGAACTCTATCTTGCATAAGCTCCTGGGCCTCCCGGTATTTCATTCTGTATTTCAGATTTCTTTCTATTTGTTTCTACCTAGCTATGGTCTACAAAGCTACTGGAGAGTAATCAGGGTTGCTCACATAACCCCTGCACATTATAGGGTAACAGTTACTCAATGCCTAAATAGGCAAGGCCAGCAAGCATAGACTTTTAAAGAAGGCACATTAATTTAGGCACCATTTTTTCTTTCAAGTAGCTTATATTTTCACAATTACATGAAAAGCAACCTACCTGTGAGAGACTACAACAGGTTTTGTATTCTGGAGCCAGGATACTAGGATAGTTTCCTGTAGCAGTATTCTCTGGAAAGTACAGCAGAACAATTTCAAGATAAAGTCTAACAAAAAGAATATTTTACCATTTAAAGAAGCTGCAAAGTAGGCTGGCAGCTAAGGCACATTCTGAGATTTTGTTGTAGCGATCATTAAATTCTTGCCTTATTTTTCTTTGTCGCTGCCTCTGGGCACATCACATTTTGGTGGAAATTATATCCCTTTTTATTGTTATCAGATTATAGAAATATGAAAACATGTGATCAGCTGTTTTTCTCAAAACTCCACTATTACTTGACTCATAGGCAACATCATCATCCCCGTTATTTATTATTGTCATTTTATAAACCACACAGAATGATAATGCTTACGCCACTGGGTTTAAGGCTTCCTTGTGTGACTTTTGTCAGGCCTGTAGGTACACTTCCCTTTTTCACATTTGCTCAGACAAACCATTCATCAGGGCATTCTGTAGCATCTGTCACTTCCTCAGTCTTAGTGTGTGACTGCAAGTATTTGAGAGTTTTATTCTTCCCTTTCTTTAGACTAGTGAATGCCTAATTTTAAATGGACTATTTCTGTCAGTTTCCCAGCTTAATCCCTGTTGCCATGATTAAGTAGCCCAAAACATTCTTCAATGACATCTAAGGCTTTGGAATTTAAAAGTAAATTGCTTCTGGGAAAAACAAATCAAACTTGCATTGCCGACCTACAGAAAGTGCATTAAAACATATTACATTGCACTTTCTTGGTGGAATAAATTGAGAGTCACAGTAATGATTCTTCTAGCTATGTCAGATTCTGAGACACTTCGATTAATTTTGGCTTTAGATTGAGTTTCTTTCCAACACTCCACTCTCTATTTGATGTGTCTACATTTTTCAATGTAGCCAATGACAATTTATGCCATAAATTGTTGGCTTTGAAGCCCAAGACTCAGAGTATAAAGGTAAAACAATATACTGGAAAGAGTGTATGAAGAAGATATGTATTTGATCTGATTTTCCATTACTGATTTGCTGCATGTCATTAGGCATACTCTGCAAGCCTCATGGGCTTTTATTTATATCATATTCCCATCTACCTGTGTGATGGTGCCGTGGCTGCCATATTGCATTTGAGACATCTTCTGGTAGAAGGCAGTAGGCTGATGGGAAGAAGCATTCTGAAATCCTCCCACATCTCAGAGGCACCTTGCCTGCCTGTTAAACCTATAAATTAAGAAGGAAAGCTTAGGAAAATATGCTGCCTGGAGGAATCCATTGTGTTGCTGTGATTAAGTCAAGAAATAAAGTACCTCACTTTTTTTTTAACAATGAAGAGAGAATGACTCTTTACATTTTTAATTCACATTGAAAGCTTTGTTGTAGCTTATCTTTTTAAAATTTCTTTTTAAAGTATAACATATCTATAGAAAAATGTGCATATTATAAATTGGTAGCTTGGTAAATTTTCCAACACTGAACATAGCTGTTGCAGCCAACATCCACATCAGGAAGTAAGATGTGACCAGTTCTAGGCATGTCCTCTCTCGGTCGCCACCCCTCCACTGTCACCACTGTCATACTAACACAACAGATGAATTTTATCTGTTTTTGTAAAATATAACTTTTTATAAAACATAAAAAATAAAATATATTTACAAAAGTACAAAATATTTTTGTAAAATATATTTTTACAAAATATATTTATTTTGTAAAATAAATATATTTATAAAATAATAGTTGAGATCTCATAGCTGAAGCTTTCCTGACATTTCAATTAAAAACGTATGTAAGATTTACCCATATTGTTCCCTGTTGATGTAGAGTATTCATTTGCATTGTCACATGGTATCATTTTGTGCAAACATTTCACAATTTACTTATTCATTCTAATCTTGACAGATATATAGGTAGTCTCCATCTTTTTACTGTTAACTAACAGTGCCACTATGAACAGCCTAGGGGATGAGGTACAAGAGAACGTACAATGATAGAAACGTTCCATGTCTGCGCCATCCAATATGGCAGCCACCAGCCGCATGTGGCTTCTGAACTCTTCAAATGTGGCTAGTGTGGCTAAGGAAACAAACCTTTAATTTTAGCTAATTTAATTCACTTAAATTTAAGTAGTCTGTCACATTTTGGCTAGTGGCTACAATATTGGAAACATCAGAGTGGTATTTGAAATGAGGGAGAGTTCCTATGATGCGATGAATAGAGCACTTTTCATGAAGAGTCATATTTAACGCTTAAAAAGGAGCTGGATAGCTCTGACTTGTGTGGCAGTGGGTTGGGTATCATCTCACAAACCAAAAGGTCACCCATGTGATTCCTGGTCTGGGCACAGCCATGGGTTGCGGGCAAGGTCGGTGATCGGGGAGAGGCAACAGATCAACGTTTCTCTTGCATGTCAGTGTTTTCCCCACCTTTGTCCCTCAAGAGAATTTAGAGAGAGAGGAGAACTCTCTCTAAAAATAAATAAATAAAATATTTTAAAAAATAAAAAGGATCTAGATTTAGTATTGGGGTGATACGTAGCAGGAACTCTTCAAACCAAAGATACAGTGTGTGCAATGATTGGATGGGAGGATCCATGTGATGTTTAACAGTAGCTACAGGAGACTCATGGCTGTGGTGGTTGAAGTTGCAACCAGCATTTTAACTAGAGTTATTATTGCATATTCAAAGATCTGTAATCATAACTAAAACTAAAACTCATCATTTTTTGCCATTTAATCTCTGAGATTAACACCATCATATGCAGCACTGACGAACTAGGTGGGGCCTTAATTAACAAGTTAACTGATACCAAATGGGAAGAGAGCATTTGTCTTTCAAAATTTTTCAAGAGCATCATAATAACAAGTATAAGAGTAGGAACAGGCAGAAGAAACCAAAAAGAAACATTTGAGCTTTACCATGTGTGAAGAGATAAAGTGCTTTCTGAGCATTATGTGATTTAATTTTTGGAACTCACTGAAATCAATATTATTCTTAATCCCATCTGCAGACTAATCATAATTCTTAATTTTGGAGCTGTAACGTGAGTGGCCTAAAGTCTTACAGATGCTAGGCAGCAAAGCTGGGATTTGAACTCTATGATGCTAAAGAGCAAGTCCTTGGGCAGTTAATATCTCTCATGTTTAACAGATTAAAAATGAATGATGATACAACTTGTCTGAAGTCAAATAAAAAAAAAACAGCTTGATGACTCTGGAGCAATGAAAAATGTCTTAGTTTACTATCTGCCAATTGACTGAAATTTAATAAAGTGCGTTTAGTTCATATTTCTTTGGATTGTGTTTCAACAAAACCTAGTAATATAAAGGGACAGCTCATTTCACTCAGAATAAAAGATAAAACAGAGAAAATGGATTGTGCTTCCAATATTTTCACACCATCTTGCCAAAGGGGCCTTTCCCAGATCTGTTGCTCATACTTTTAAATTTTATATTAGATCTAGAATCTTGTAAATTGATTTCATGTTGTCAAACTTGATCATAATTTTCATCTTCAGAGGCCGATTTAAGATCTCAAGGCAACTTGCTTTAATGGATAAATGAGAGAGAGCCTCATAAGAATTTTACATTTTACACACAAATAAAAAGTTTTGAGAGCAGTGAAATGATTTCCCAGGTTGCCTACTTATATCACACTGTGCTGCAGGCTGGAGATACCAGAGCAAATTAGGCACAGGATTGTCCTCGAGATCCCTGCATTGCTTTTGATACCGAAAGGTCATCCTTTCCAGAATGAGCTGGGGAATTTTAGCCTCTGGTATTAGTTGCAAACAATTTCCTTCTATAGGATGTGTTACCCCTGTAACGGACAGTGAGAGGACCTAAGGTCATCCTTAACAGAGCCTGATGGTGCCCCTACCCAGATCCCCATTACCAGGCTGAAGATCCCCACTCCTCTGCAAGCTTTGTAGGGTTCTGACAGTTCACATTCATGCTTGTCTCCTAAAACTTACCTTTAGCAATAGGGAACTACCTTGCCAAGAAATTCCTTGGAAATTATTCTCTTATCTTAGAGGCAGTCAACAACCAGTGACTGACAGACATCAAGTCAAAGCCCTCTTGCTACACGGAGGGATGACTTAATGGTGCCATTTGTGTTTCCTTGTCCTCTATAGGGTCAGGCTGAGACCAGACTCCAACCTGAAGCAACATCCTTGCTTAGCTTCTTCTCCATGCTCTAGATTACTTTCTTTGTTTTCTTACTGGTTTCACTTGACAGCAGTCACTCGCCCTGGGTTTCTTAGGAAACCCATCAAAGGCAGTGTTAGATTTCTATAATTTTGCATGACCTCCTGATAAAACTTTGAGAAGGACCTAGTTTCTTCTACTTGTTCTAGAGAAATCTCCAAATATCATTCTTCTGTAGATGTATCATTCTTCTCTAGATGTAACATTATCTAGAAGGAGACAGTTCTTTAAAGAAGATAGAAAACCAAGTGAGGTCTAGCAGAATCCATGATGGAAGCCACTTTGGCACCTAAATATCTGAAGACTTTCAAGATTTATGAAGAGAGAGATCAGTGGTCTTCTGACTCCTGGGTGCAGGACCCCCTTTTTCCTCAGCTCACTCACCACCTCTCTGTCCATTGTTGTTAGGATTTTGGATTGAGTGTGATTCTTTGCATGGCTCTGAGTAAAATTGTTTACATGGTAAGAAAGATTATTGCTGAACTGTTTCCAAGCTTTTGGAACAAGGATATAGGAATAAAAAAAATGTGCCCAGTAAGCACTGGCCTTAATCAGGGACTGAATTTGTTCACAATTGAAATTATGCTGCAGCAACATGAATTTTTACTTCAAGAAGATGCATTAACCAGGGTAAAAATGAAAAGATACAGCCTCTTCTTTCGAAGGCATGGATAAATGAGTGACCAAATAGGTGGATGGATGGCTGAATGGAGGAATGAATAAATCAGTGGAAGAATGAGTGTTTGAGTAGACTTGCTACTGTTTATTTGAAGACTAATTCTTGGCTTCAGTTAAAAAAGGTATTACTAAAGATAACTAAAAACCAAAAGGAGAAAGGCAAGCTAGTATTTTTCTCTCTAGTCTCTTCTTTCTTTGTCATAAACATGATTAAAACAAAATGTTGATTATTTGGAATATTCATTAAGGAAAATATTATTGTGGACTCATTCTCTTTTCAAGACATCTAGTGATTTCTAATAATGTAATTCAGATTAGTTTCTTCAGACAGAGTAATTTTACTCCTTAGGAGACATGACGTTTTGAAAATTTAACAATTTTGAGAATGAAACTTTTTCCCCTTCCCAGAACTGTATGTAATAGGTATATTTTATTTAAAAAGTAGTATGAATAAAATGTGCTTAGTTCTTTATATGCTGAAAGCCCGGGCAGTGAGAAAATATAATAGTATGTAAGGTTTTAAAATATATATCTGCAGTTACTGATTAGCATACCTAAGAAATCAGCAGTTGAATCAGCTACTCTACTTCTGGAAATTGAATACATTTCTGAAGAAACCCAAAATACTAATTCAAAAAATATATATGCATACCTGTATTCATTGCAGCATTATTTACAATAGCCAAGCTATGGAAGCAACTCAAGTTGCTATCATAGCAATAAATGAGTGGATAAAAAAAGCTGTGATACATCTACACAATGGAATATTATTCATTATTAAAAAGAATGAAATCTTACTATTTCAACAGCATGGATGAACCTAGAGAGTACTGTGCTAAGTGAAATAAGTCAATCAGGGAAAAATAAATGTCATATAATTTGAGTTATGTGTGAAAAATAAAGAATGATATAAATGAACAAAATAGGAAGAGGTTGATACAGAAAATAGACAGATAGCTGTGAAAGGGGAGAGGGTCTGGGGGAAGTTCAGATTGGTAATTACAAAATAGTCATGGGGATGTAAAGTACAGCATAGGAAATATTATCAATAATATTGAGATAATTATGTATGATATCAGTTGGGTACTAGAAATATTAGGGGAGACACTATGTAAAGTATATAATTGTCTAATCACTATGCTACCCACCTGAAACTAATACAAAGTAATATTAAATGTAAACTATAACTGCAAAACAATTAAAATATGCATTAAAAATCAGCAGTTACAAATATGTTAGTTTGAATGAAATATTACAAAATGAATCAAAGAGTAAGCTAAATAAAAGTATATGGATAGAGGGAATTCATGTTGAAGCCAGTGTAGCCTTGCATTTTACATAATATTTAAAGCCTTATTCTTTGTCTAAAGCTCAGTGAAGTGAAGGCTCATGAAGATTGTCCTTTGAAAGCTTCAAGTGAAAAGAAATATTAACCATGGACTTTTTTTAACCCTCACAACTTGTCTCTATCATTACACTTAGAAGACAGGGGACTCTCCTGTTGTTTTGTTTGTTAAATGACCTGGTGCTTTATTGTGTCTTCTGGAATTCCACAGGCTTTTAAACTACAATTTTCAAATGACTGCCTTCAAAAGCTAGGGGAATAAGTGTTAAAACCAACCGACTCTGAAATATCACTGAGATAAAATGACTTAAAAAGAAAGTAATTAAAATATTTAGATAAAACTATAGAACATAAAAGAAGATTATTTCAATGAAAAGACACAGTGTATTATGATGCTTCTTTATAAACACATTTTCTCTGATTCCTTTTGGCAAGATAACTAAATGTGATTGAAATGTACATACATATGTATATATTAAGCCCCTAAGTTTAAATTAACATAGAGTGTTTTACAGAAAAAAAGATATACACATGGAGTTCTTTGGAAGTGGTAATGACAGGGTAAGTCAGAATAAAAATGGCACAGCTAACAGCATAGCTTAGTTACACACCGTGGCAAAACTTCTGAGAGGTTTAAAGGTGTCAGGGTCTGAGGAAGCACAGTCAGATCTTCTAATGTGAGTCCTCATGTGGGCCCTCAATTTATTTATGCTGTCATTTTGTACCTTCTCATTGGCCTGAAACACTCAGATTGTCATGGCCTACTTCCTTGGCAAATAATACTCTAAGTAAACTATCTCGATGTGACTTTTCCACTGATCTCTAATTGGAATCACTTCTTTAGGACATTCTACCAATTACATCCCTGACGAACAATGAGAAGGGATTAGAACAGCCAGCCATTCAAAGGAAAAAAAAAGCATTTAAAGATAATGTACTGATACCTCGTTCTCATAATTTGTATTATAAGATTAGCAGAAGCTGTGGAATGGATTGATATGAGAATGATGAACAGGGTAGAGAAATGGGAAATACTGCTAGTGTGTTTGATGTACTACCACAATTGAATTTCAGAAAAGCCTAAGTGATATTAAAAAAATGTTTGGTGCAAAATTAATCACACCTTCTTTGATGTGAATTTTTAGTTTCTTGGTTCATGAGGAATATATCTATAAAAATAAATATAACATTCTTTTCTATACACTAGGAAGTTTTCATCCCATTTGGTTTCTGAGCTAGATTTCTTTGGAACTTGCTATATGTGGTTACATTTGCAAACTAATTCTCAAGTTTGCCCACACATAGACTTCAGCATCAGCAGGTATATTAACTTCAACCAGGGATAGATTTTCTGGTGTGAAATTGTTGTGAGGTTATTATGATAAAGGAAGGAAGGAATTGGCATATTGCTTCTTGGACCGCTTCCACATTGCTCATTTGGGTAGCCTACTTATACTTACTTTAATACTCTTCTCAGTCTGCAATTATTTCACGTCTCTGAAATTCCTTTTTCCCTACAGTGCAACAGAGACAGTCACAAGAATTAGAAGTTTGTGGGGGGAAAATTGGTGAGTGATAAAGTCTGTCCGAACGTGTTGTTTTTACAGTACCAAGTGGGCTTACTCATCTTTATCATGTTGTTTGGTTGTAACAGAGCTTGAAAGAGAAGTGGGGGAGGAATCCAGTGATCTGACAGTCACAGAGTTTGGAATCAGAATGGACCTCCAGTATAGCTGCCTGTGTTCTACTAAGTAAAGAATTGTGTTTATTCACAACTGTTTGAGGGCCTGAGCTAAGCTGATACCTCTGCTGTGTGGCTAGGGGGGCTAAAATCTTCTCCTTTCTCGATTGCTAGAGTAACTTCCATAAGTTACAGGTCTAAGCAGTCTCTCATACTTCTTGAAGATACACTCTCATTTGAGCTGCTATTAGTAAAGTTCAATTTGCAGTAAAAACAAAATAAAAGCTAATGGAACCTGTGGATTAGGTGGTTCTTTCAAGGCCATAGGACTGTCAGGAAGGTGCTGTCAGTGCCCATGGCTAGTGGCTTTCATATGATAAATACTGTCTTGTTTTTCTTGCAAATACCTTACTTTGAATAAATATCCTAGAATCACAGAAGTTTCAAATTTGCAGAGTTCTTACATTGTACCTCATCTTTCCCTTTCATTTTATAAACATGTGCTTATACCCAAGAGGGTAAAAGGTTCTCTAGATCACATGGATTCCTTGTGACTGAGTCCGGACTGAAACTCTCAGTTCCGACTCACGTTCTGAGACAGGCTTTCTCTCAATGCTATACTGTATTGCCTCTGTTAGAGTCACCCGGTAAGTCTCTTAGAACCAGAAGCACAGGTGATGCATTACATGACTAGCGCACTACATATGGGACAAGTTGAAAGAAAAGTACCTGTCTAAGAAAAATAATGAATTAATTTTAACTTAGCCTCTTCACTAGGTAAGCTAAGAGTTTAGTGAGATGGCAGGCTGGAAGAAAAAGACCAAAAAAGATGATGGGAAAAGGTACGTGGGAATGAAATGATCAGACTGTGTCTTTCTTAAGTTTTTTGGATCATAGTAAATGCTTTGCCTGATGGTAACCTTGCAGCATCCAGAAACCCTGAGTCATTTTTCTCCTTTCCCTTTGATTTGAACCTTGACTTTTGCAAAGCGGCTCAGTTCTGAATTGTTCTGAATAGAACTCTTTAGCCGCCAGCCTAAATCTGTTAGCCATACTCTTTTAGAAACACTTTCCAGCCACATGGAATTTCACTGTTTGCATTCTCCAAGAAGCTTTGATTTGTTGCTATCCTGTAGGCCCTTCTGTCCCTCTCAAGGTTCTTACCCTGCCCATTCCCAGTGGCATGCCTTTAACTCAAGCTGCTTATTGTTGCTGTTTATATGTTTCAATATAACTAGACTATTCAACAATGTCAAGGAGAATTATATATGCTGCTAGGTTGATATGTACACTCAGTCTTCAGAAAGGTGTTTAGCACTAAGTAACTTAGAACACAGAAAACAATTCATTAAGCACATTGTCTTTTATTATTGTTTTTTCCTAAACTGTAAGTGATGTGAGAGGACAAGACATACTTCTTTCCTTCAAGTAGAATACCAACATTGTCCCCAATGTGACCTAGTTCCTTAAATAAATACGGAACATTCAAAGAGTTAAAGTATGAATTTCACATTTCTCTAGACAGGACCGAAAAGAACAGTCTGTGGCCGATCCCACTAACAAAGGTAACAGAGGCTGGATTGGAAACTGCCCTGTCTGGAGGAGGACAATTATTTGTGAAAAGTAGCTTTTGTCCCCACCCACCTCAGCATGTATTTTTAATGGTCTTAGCAAAGCGTAGTAGAAATATATGCATTCTCTGCAATCGATTTACATGTTGAAGCATCTCTTGTTCTTCCTATCCTAAACATAATGGCCTATTCAGTAATAACCCTCATAGTGGAAAGAAGGGTCAAGAGATGCTGTGTGTCTGAAATCCGCCTACTGTTAGCAAGCAAGTATCTTACAGTACAATGCTCATTTACAGTGTCTTTTCCCATTTTTGGATGCACAACTTGCTGAACATACTGCTAGGAGAAAATAGCTATTTCCCCCACCTCTCTGGTGGAATTTCTTCTCCCTTTGCCTTCTGACTCAATTTTGCCATCTCATTTCTCCAAAGCTGCCAAACACAACAGTCTTCTTTTAATCTTCAGTATATTTCAGAGTCCTGTGAACTGAAGCCAAAGCAGCATGATGTGGAGATAGCATGGATTAACCAGAAATGGTCTTAAGCATGCATTGAACATGTTTTTTTGTAAATTATTATTTAGTATCTGCTGATGCTGATGAAATCTTGTAGTTTAGCAAGGCAGTTGTGTTTGAAGCCATTTACCACAGATTTTGTAAAATTGCCCATTGAATTCTCTATTTGGATATCAGCCATTAAAATGGAATGTGATACGAGAACAGTTTCTAAAGAGCTGACAGCGGAGGACAAACTAGAAAGGAGCATGAAAAGGAGATGGCCTATACAGACCGCATGTTGGCCCCGTTTCTCGAGCTGAGATCTCTCATGGTTCTGTGTAGAACGTGCAGATTTATTTATATTTGAAAAGATTTTTATGAACTAATTTTTTAGACAAAGGGCCAGGGAGGGAGAAAGAGGAGGAGAGAAACATCAACATGCAGGACAAGCATTGATTGGTTGCCTCTGGCACGCCCCCTACTGGGGACCTGGCCTGCAACCCAGGCATGAGCCCTGACCAGGAATCAAACTAGTGACCTTTCATTTTGGGGGAAGATGCCCAACCCACTGAGCCACACTAGTCTGGGCAGAACTTGCAGATTTAATGTGACGCCTTCTGTCCCTTTGACTGACTTCTTTACTTTAGTCAAGAAAATTGATTTTTTTAATTACTGCATTTTTGAGCTGCTTGTGAAAGTATCCCTATTTCAGTTAAACAGAAGTCTATTTTCTTAGCAAGGTGTGCTATTCCTTTGGGCTACCTCTACGCGTGTGTGACAACTAATTATAGAGTGCAGATATTTTTAGTAGGTGACAATCTTTTTTCCCCATTTGTTTTCTCCTGGAACATTTTACTTTTTTCTAAAATATTTTATTTATTTATTTATCTTAAAAAGAAGGGTAGGAAGGGGGAAAAAGAGAGAGAGAAACATCGATGAGAGATGTGAGTTGCCTCTGGTACATGCACCAACTGGGGACCGATTGAACCCTCAACACAGGCATGTGCCCCGGCCAGGAATGAAACCAGAGACCTTTTGCTCTACAAGACAATGCCCAACCGACTGAGCCACACAGGTCAGGGCTCCTAGAGCATTTTTCAAAATAATATTTCTGGGGGCAACTTACAAATAATTGTTTTCTATATTAAAAATTCCTAAACAATTTGATTAAATGTAGCAGGGCTCGCTTCAGTTAAAGTGTCATTTAAGAGTGGAGCGCTTCTGCATCGAAAAATTTTGTTACAGTGCAAGTAGCAAGCTGAAAACCCACTTACTGCTATACTGTCTTTGCTTCTTTGGTCACATACTATGCTTTTAACACTTATCCAACAAATAAACTCAATAGAGTGCAAGTGATGGTAGTTAAGATGCAGGGCAGGCTGTTACTAGCACTGGAAAACAAAGGCAAGGCATTTCAAATCACAGTTCTGATTGTGGTCAACAGACCACTTTGTTCATAAAAGCTTTGATGGCATATAATACAGAGAGTGCTCGCGATGTAATACACACAGGTCCCACTGGAGAATTTTCCTTGATGAGAATATTAGTACTTAACTGAAAATTGTGGCTCTTGGACCCTTTCATTTTTATTCCTGGGAACACATTAAATACAAAGGCAACCTGTTTAGCTAACATTACAGTTCAGACTCCTTGCCACTTGCGTACTCATTTCCAGCAGTGTACCATAACAGCTGATCTTAACCACTCAACAGAATGTAGAGGCTCAGGGAGCTAACTATTACCTCAATAAGTGTAGACAAGCAAGAATTAAATTGACCTTCAACTTAAGATTTTCTCCGTCCTTCCTTGAAGTAGGGATATTTAGAGGTGCTAAGTTGATTTATGTTAAGTTTAAAGCCATTTTGGTAAAGCAATGACCTTGTACCAATAAATGTTTAAATATCTAGTTCTTCGGGCATCAGTGAAAAAATGCCATTTTTAAAATAACACTGTGAAAGCTTTAGACTGTCAGAGAATTTACTCCAAGTGCTTTTACTTTTTAAAAGATTTTATTTGTTCATTTTTAGAGAGAGGGTAAGGGAGGCAGAAAAGAGGGAGAGAAACATCAGCATGACTGGTTGCCTCCTGAACACCCCCCAGCTGGGGACCAACCCACAGCCTAGGCAAATTCCCTGACTGTGAATCAAACTGGCAACCTTTCACTTTGTGAAATGCATGCATTTATCCTCTCAATAGGAACAAATTAAAACATGGCCATGACCTGGTTTTTATTTTAACTTTTATTTACAGGTTGAATCGTGCCCAAAAGGAATGAAAAAGAGAAAACACTGTTAGTTCATTATATACTGATTAAATTCTCATTATGAGGATTTCTCGTGATGAGGATTAAGTAGAAGTTATGGGTATGGGTTCCAATCCCACTTCTCTTCTTAAATTACCTTGGATGGCACCCCTCATAGTAGAGCTTCTTGGACACATAAAAAAAGTGGAGGGAAAAATGTCTAAGATCTTTTCAAGCTTTGAATGTTCTGGGTTTATAGCTCAAATGAATTTTAAAATGATTCATAATTCAAGATGCACATACAATTGGATATCTATTACAGGCAATTTAAAAACATAGAAAAGGAATGTAAATTAAATCATATGAGTAATCTTTGGTTCATATAGTTAATGTAATTAATTGTTGTAATTTACTCAAAAGTTGCCAACATAGAAAGCAAAATAAACATCTCAACATCCCTTAACTACTTTTACTAAGAAAGAGCGGAAATGTTTAATAAATCTGTTAGAGGAGTTATTTCTTTGTAAAATTCCAAATAAGATTATGATTTACCAAACAAAGGCTGTTGGATTGATTTTTTATTTTTGCCTCTTGTTTTTCTAGGCTATAAACTAATACAGTTTTTAAAAAGCATTAACACTTTTATTCATTCACCCAGAGAGCAAAGACTCACCTTAACTAACAAGGTGAAAAAATGGGTACAAAAGGGTGTCGTATATATGATAAAGGTTATCCCGAATCAGTTCCGGTGGGAACAGCGAACCACTAGTTCAATAGTTAACACCCTCTTGTTCCAAAATGCTGGGATTGAACTTCCTGGTACCATTGAAATCCCAGATTAGAAATTTCATATTTTCATCTAAGTGTTACCTTTTTCCTACAAAATTTCCCTGAGGCCTCATTCTTGAAGTGGTCAACACACGGAATACAACATTTTTTCCCCTCCTCCTCCCTATATTGTCTGCCCCTTATTACCTGTCTTTTCATAGGATTCTGTTCTTCCTTTTAGATCTATTCCTGGAGTCACTGCTTCACAATCATCTTAGATTTGATGTCTTTAGCAGTTTCTGCTCGCACCCTGCCAATATTAACTTCAGGCTCTCCTCCGAAGATTCTACTCCATGGCCAACCTTGCTGAGTTCCTTTTATTCTCACTGAGGTAGTGGCCTTCATGATCTTTTGTGCCGCCTGGATTACTGCTTTTTTTTTTGTAAACACTGCTTTTTTTTTTTGAAGCTCACACAAACTGTCAATAGCGCCCTTTATACTTCTCCTCTACTGACCTCCAATTATTTGCTCTCTGAAAGGTTTTTGGTATCTGGATAAAGTTTTCAGTTCTAAGCCCATTTCTGCCATCACCTTCAGTGTTTTCACCAACCAGCTATTACATTGAACTATTGTGTATTGAATTGGTGTGTTGACTGCCTCATAACATAACCTCTTAATATATCATGTTATCTGCAATAGCTTCCTCTTCAATTTCTCTTAACCGTTCACTCTGAGTTAAACTCAACACCGTATAACCTCATGACACTGTTCTTTTTCCAAAATCATGAAATCAGCATTCTACTGTCATCCCCAAGCCTACTTTCCAGTTGACTTGTTCAATTAATTAATGATCATTCTCCAGCCTCTTGGGAATGTCCAATTCATTAGCCCCTCTTTCTTCACTTGTCATCCTTTGTGCCCCAGATCTGATGAAATCCCAACCTTGGGTGTGCTCGGCTTTCTTTGTGTCTTTACATAAACCACAGGTAAAGAAAGTCAAAAGAGAAAAAGAGATTCGTACACAATGGCCACCAACATCAGCTGCATCTCTGGAATTCCTCTAAAATTCTACTACTTTTCCTGGTTACCTCATTCTCTGATTCTCAATGGCTATTGCAAGCCACCTTCACTGTTCTAAAATTGCTGCCTCCCTACCTCTCCAGACACTCAGCAAATGACAGCCCTTTTCACTTAATTGAGAAGATAGCAGTCATGAGATAGGATCACTCTCTACCTGCTACCATTAAACTTAAAAATCTATCATCAGAACACAGCTTGTCTCCTTGTCCCATGTTACAATAAAGCAGAGTAAAAGTGAAGATATAGAAAGTATTTCTTTCTACCAAGTAATATTTACCAAGAAAGATTTGTTAAAGGAAATATGTTCTCTTTCTACCTAGTACCATGCTAATACTGAAAATGGAAATATCATTTTTTTCTCTTGGACTCACACATGTACTGTTTAATTTTGGTTTTATAGAGTAGAGCAAACACTATTAGAATTGAAATAAGCTTACAATTCTGACTTCTGTATTTACCAGTAACTTTAGACATGTTACTTAATCTCTTCCACCCTCAGTTTTCCCATTTGTAAAAGAAGAAGAGTGTAGTTAAAATAATTAAGGAACTGGCTGCCCCCAGTTGTCTTCCACCCTTACCACCCATCTACAATATTCGTTTCCTTTGTAAGTAATAATTTTGTGAAACCTCACATTAAAATAAGACACAAATATATTTCTTCAAAATGATGAGGCAAGGACAACTTAACAATAGAAGAATATAATGAAAAATATGTGTCTTATCTTGAAATAATGTCAAAACTGAAACTGATGACTACAACCAAAGTAGTGTTTGTTAGGCTTAGATGTGAAATTTATTGATATACTTCACTGCAAAGAAATCTAGCAGATTAATGAAAAGCTAATGCCCTGGAAATAAATTATTATAATGACTCTGCTCCTAGTAGCCACAAGACCTTCTATAAATAACCTCAGTCTCTAAAAATCTCAGTCTCCTTGGCTGTACCAGGGAGGCTAAAATATTCCTCATAAGGTGTTGGTACGGATTAAATTAGATAAAGCATCTATTGCATTTAACACTATGCTTGGCATATAGAAGTGCTCAATAAATGCTATTAGTATGGGGAAAGAAAGAGAGGGAGAGAGAGAGAGAGATGGAAATTGTAATATAGTTTTATTTGTTGCTAGTTCTTTCTTTTACACCAGTCTCATGGCCAGGCGGTAAATTTATTAAACTCTAATTGATTAACTCATTTAGGATAAAGAACTAGCCTATACTTTCAGACCTGAATAAGTTGCCCAGTCTTTGTCCTCTCACTACCTCCAGATGATGGTGACCTTGCCACCGAGTGGGTGCAGAAGCAAGAGAAGGGGCATTTCAATTTGAATCTTTGCCTTAATGCCTGACCTCTGAACAGTGCTGTCCTCGAATGATGGCTATCATTACATTGGAAGATTGGGCCAATGGTCATTAATGCAAAAAACTTTAAGAAATTGTTTGTGTCCACACTATAATGATAATTCAAATACAGGTGATTTTCCTCCAAACTTAGTGATTTTTCTAGTGAGCATAGAGTAATATTTTTGTTAACTCTTTTTCTACATCACTATTAATATTTCTTAAACCCTGTAGTTACTGTGGTTATATTGTGGATATTTTGCATTATATCTTCAGTGTTTGGATTTAATTTCCTTATTTTTCTTCTTTATGCTTCCCTTATAATTGGTATATATTTGTAACACTAAACTCTGGTTGCCATTTTATTCAATAGTGCTTGTCAGACTTCCCAAGCTTTTTAGCTGTGGGTCCCTTCTGCATATAAATATGAATCAATATCTAAATCAAAGTTGGATGAACTGTTGTATTCCCTCCCTGACCTGGTATGAGTTGCTTATGCATTTAATTAATGCCACTAATAAATGACATTTTTGTTCCAAGAAACAAAATAAAATCACCATAAAGGAGATTTCTGCTTCTATATTTTATGAGGTCAACATAAAATGTTATTTCATGTCTTCAGCGTCAAAATTGTCCCTGCAACTTTTGTCAACAAAACATGTGCATTAGTTTCAAGAAAATGTAAAATGTGAAATCTAAAGCCATAATAATAGACTTTTGACACCAAGATAAAATTAGCATTTTTGCGAACCTTACTGAGAAATGTTGGTTTTGTGTCTTATTGGTCATAGGTGCCCGCTGGCTGTATCTGGTGAGCCATTTTCCTCTAAATAAAATCCTCCCATATTCCTTCATATTGCCAGAGGTCATTCAAGTTATAAACACAGGAAAATGCCATAGAGCTCTAGAGAAGGCACTGCTTCCCACAGGCTTCCCTGTGGTGTGTGAGAGGTGCCAAATTATCATTTTCTAAGCTTATGTCACAGAGTTGGCTGTTTTCAGCCTTCAGTCTAATCCTTCCTTCTGAATACTTGAATATAGAAACAGGTCACTTTGTAAAAATAGAACTTGTATTTTCTACTACAAATTTATCTATTATTCATTAACACCTTGATCTATGGTGAGACCTGATTCTTAAGTATTAATATGTTCTTCAGTGTTTTATTGATTTCAGCCCACCTGAATAGGGTATCTCACACATAAGTATTAAATTGAAAAACTACAAAAGAAGTAAGAAATATATTACACTGTGGATTTCCCATTTTTTCAAAGCATGTTTTGATTTATTTTCTTCCATAAACTCATATTTGTTTCTAGCTAAACCATTTTGCTATACCTCAACATTGGATGGTTTAAAGTACTGGCTACTGGCTGAATTTGGAATAGTCAATTATTTTGTTAGTTCAATTGACAATTTACTAATCTTGGATTTATGCAATAATGAAATCAATTAAGCAGAAGTGAATACAAATACAGATATTCATTAGGGTCCAATTTATATTTTCTTTTCTTAAACAACATTTTAAAATATATAAATATAGTTATCAATTTAGCACAGACAACTTTTTAATAAAAACATGAACTATTTAACATATAATAATGCATCATCAGATTGATTCAGATATTTTGCCATTTTATTCCATTCTTCTATAAAATATTTTGGATTATGTGGTATTTTTTTCAGTTTTACTGAACTGTGATTGACATATATCACTACATAAGTTCAAGGTGCACAGCATAATGGTTTGACTTACATATGTTCTGTGAAACAATTACCACAGTGAGTTTAGTTAGCATCCAGTATCTCCTACACAAGCAATGAAAAGAGAAAGCAAAAAAAGAAGAAAATATGTTTTCCCTTGTAAGGAGAACTCTTAAGATTTACTCTCAAGTCTCTATTTTTATTGTTAACTAGAATGTTTTTGTTTGGTACAACAGTGTAAAAAGTAGGTTCATAAATTTTGTGAGACTGAGTTCCCATTAGACAACTCTCAGAATATAGGTGTAATTAAAGTCAACAGGAGTATTTAAAATTCACTGATTTATGTTCATGAACATTCTTACAATGACTGCCAGGGGGACAACTTTTACTGGAATTATCTTTTGTGAGTTCTCCTCGTTAAAGGGTAAGGTCTTACTAAAGTGACTAATTATCCTTTTTTCCAGAACTGCAATGTCAACTGTAAAGAAGATCTGTTCATGCTTCCTTTTAGGTATCCCAAGTCCTTCATCTGTAGACTTTGATTCGATTGACAGTCAATAATTATTTTAACTGGCCCCTGATGCTATAATGCACAGGTGGCTTTCTTCCTGTGTCGTGCAGGGGCCACTTGTAAATTTCTGAGAGGTTTCTGTCACTCCCCAAAGAGTTTCCTAATAGCAATGACATTTGGCCTAATCGTTTCTTCTCTGTTACAAGGCTCCTCTGCAGTGGTTCTCGTAGTCAGAAAACCTTCTATTGTCTGAGGTCCACAGCTACCCACACATGCCACCAATAACTTGCTTGAAGTGTTTGAACTTCTCTTAAAAAATAAGACCTCTTCGTTTTATGCTTTTAGGTCATTTTTCTGGAAGTAACGTCAAACTCTTATGAGGTTTCATGGTAGTACACTTTTTAAAATTACTAATGAAGAAACATTTTAAACATCTTAAACATTTTATTCTAAAGAAACACACCAAAATGTAGCTCCATGGATTGAGTGCGGGCCTGTGAACAAGAGGGTTGTGGTTGGATTCCCAGTCAGGGCACATGCCCGGGTTGCAGGCCAGGTCCCAGGAGGGGGCACATGAGAGGCAACCACACATTGATGTTTCTCCCCCTCTCTCATTCCCTTCCCCTTTAGAGATAAAATAATAAAATCTTTCAAAAGAAGAAATACACCAAAATAATAATTATTGGTCTCAGGCAAAAGGGAGAGGGGAGGAGGTTGCAGATTTCTTCTTTGTGTACTCTCTTGCAAATATTATAAATATTATTAATTCAAAAAATTGTTTAAAGTAATTGTGAGATACAATAAGCATAAAGAAAAATACTACAAAAAGAATATCTTTCAAAGGTGTTTATCATATATTACTGTAATAATTTTTCTGATATTCATACCTGTTATTTTATATATTAAAATTATGATGATCAGGAATTTCTCAAACTTTATAGTACTTCCCAAATTGTATAGATAACAGCCCTCCCTCATGGTTTTTAATATTTTGGAGCTTCTAGTAGTTATGTTAATTTAATACTCCTTTTCTCCACTTTACTGGAAATCTCCAATATAATGAAGTTAGATATAGAAAATTTTTTTAGGTCGAAGATGATATTAATCACTTTTACTTTATTTATTTATTAAAGTATAGTTGGCATACAATATTATATGGGTTTTGAATGTAGATTTGGAAGTATTTTAAGACTAATCTGTAGTTTTGAAAAGTTCATCAGGAAATGATGGTTTCTATAATTGGACTAATACGTCAAAATAGATGAATATCAAAATTATAATAATTCCTGAAATTGTCATGAGGCAAAATTTATTCTACTTTCACAAATGTTTCTATTTTCTGGTTAGGAAAAAGAGACAGAATCTGAAATCCAACTCTAATTTTCCCATAGGCATATAATAGAAGACCTTAGTAATTACTTGTCTTTTTCATCTAACCACTTAGTGTCATATTTTCTTATTTTTGCCAATAAATGCAAATAATGAAGATCCCCATGAGGAGAAAATGTTCTCTTACAATGGCTGTTCTTAGCTCTTCAGTTGCACTTACACCTTTGACTCATTCTTCGTAACATTTCACATCTTACCACAGTAAGAGAATGTTCCTTTTTTGGACACATTAGTTTGAATTGGCCTTTTTCTGCACACTGTCCATTTTTTTTGTGATTACTAAATGCATCCTGGGACCAAATTTAATTTTAAAAGGTTTTTCTTGCATTTTGAATGAACCGGATTAACAAAACACTTCTTAAGACTTTTCATTAAAGCTTTGTTCAGAAGATGATTTGGTTCTCAATATTAACTCTGCATATCCAGGTATAAGCAAGCCCTCAGCATTTGCCTACATGACCCATGTAGCTAATTTAGGCTCACTAGTTTAAAGGGTTTCTACTGTGTACCAGACATTATATGATATGATTTCATGGCTTCAATATATAGTATTTACTGAATTAATGAATAATAATTTTTATTACTATTACTGTTATTATCATTAGACCCATACTGGCAGGTCCTCCATCTTTTTTTATTTTCTTTCATTTCTTTCCCTCTGTGATAACCTGAGTGATAACACCCAGAGATATCCATGTCCCAATCCCCGGAACCTGCAAATATGTTACCCTTCATGGGAAAAGAGATTTTGGAGATGTGATGGAGTAAAATATCTTGCAATGGGGAAGATTATCCTGGATTATTATGCAAGACTCCTCATAAGAGGAAGGCAGAAGGGTCAGAGTTAGTACTACCAAATGTAACAACAGAAGCAAGATACTGGAGTCATGTAAGGGAGGGACCAAAAGCCAATAATGCAGACAACTTTCTAGAAGTTGAAATTTCAAGGAAACAGAAGCTGTCCTGAAACCTCCAGAAAGGACAGAGCCCTGCTAATGCCTTGATTTTAGAGTTGCTGACCTTCAGATGTGTGAGAAAATAAATTTGTACTGTTTTAAGCCACTGAGTTTGTGGAAATTTGCTAAAGCTGCAGTTAGAATCTAACACACCTCATTTACCTCCATTTCTTTCTTTCCTTCATACTGTTTGGTGTTGTCTGTGGAACTAAGCATCCATGGTAGTGTTTAGCACTTAGTCTGGGGGATATGCAGAAGTCACACTTAAGTTCAGCTTCTTTGCCACATCAGATAGACTCCTACAGTTTACACCATGAGTGCACTGTGACTCCTACCTGCTTGAAGGCCTTTGCTGTCATTGTCACATGAATGTAAATACATTCAAATGAAACCATGCTATCTTTCTTCAGAAGTTCAGTTGTCCTTGAACTTTTTTCTTGCAGAATGTAACTCTATGTCTTTATTGGAAAGTAATGTTAAATTTAGTTTAAAATTTAAAGATACAGGGTCATGTAGATAAGCGACGCAGTATTCCAGTGATTTTTATGTTCTCAGTAAAAGCATTATCTTAAAAAATGGAAATTTTGAAATGATATTCATAGGTATATAATTAGCTTATATTTGCTCATTCCAAGAGCCACTGAGGTATATTTCATTGGTCACAATCTATAACCAAAATATTTTTGCTATAACATATAACAAATTTACCAAATCCATGGACATTAACCAGGGTTTTGTTTTGTTCCACCATTAATGGAAGAGGAATTCCATCTGCTATGGTTTATCTTATGAAGAACCAAATGTTAAAGATTAGTCTCAACTGTTTTGTTCACAGAATGTATAAATTATACTTCTGAGGTGTGCGACAAACAATGGATTATAACACTCTGCTGTATTCTTTTTTTGGTTCATATTAAAAATAGGTAGTTTTATATTTTCTGCTCTTGGTTGTAATTCTGTTTATATCAGGGAGTATGCAAATAGATGTGGTGCAGATTCCATGGATATGTAAATATTGTTTTAACTGTAAAAGGACTGACTACTTTTACTGAGATGGGCCGAGCAGGCTCTTTGCGTGGATTTGCCTGTAATTAGTTCCCATGGGACCAGCACGGTCCATGGTTCCTGATAAAGTGGGCAGCAACGGGGAAGTTATGAATTAGAGAGCAATTATGACTGGGCTAGTCAATAAAATTTCACAGTCATTTATTAGAGTGTTGGGTTTGAGGTTTGTTAGGGAGCACAGGATACAAAAATGTTGCCATAAACTAGTACATAGTTTCATCGTATTTCTTGGTAAAACAAACTCTTAGTTGTCTTTTAATTTAGACTTTCTCTGGGAGATTATGCAATATTAGACAATATGATTAATATCATTATTGAATAATTTAAAATTACTTTCTGTGAAGGAATGACTCCCACTAATAGGACTGAGTATAGACTTCAGTGAAAGGTTCAGGCTTGGGATTCAATTAGGCTGGTGTATCATCCAACCTCTCACCAATTATGTCTGTTTTGATTGATTGATTTTTCACTAAGATTTATTTATGCAATTCATAAAATGGAGATAATAATGGACCCAGGAAAAAGTGAAAGATGCAGGAGGCCATGTTGCATGACACACAGGACAATGAATAGCATAGAGTAAATACGGAGGGGGATCCAAAAAAGATGGAGTTATCTTCTGAAGGGCAGGCCCCTGCTAGTACAGGGGCCGGTATGTGAGTATGCTAGGAACCCATTCATATCAGTGTACCAGCTGGCATTGTTGTGAGAGGCTGTGTTTGGCTTTAGTGATTTGTTTTTTGAACAATTCATGCATTTTCCCATTTCATGATAGGTGCCCACACCATGCTGAGTGTTCAGCAGTTTTTGACCAAAAACAGCATGACCCCATGCCTCACACTCCCTATTCACCCAATCACAGCCTAAGTGACCAATAATGGTTTGCTTCCCTGAATGAAAAAAGTCCTCCAAGAAAAATGTTTTGCCAGTGTGGAAGAGGTGAAACAAAAAATGGCAGAAATGATATAAGGCATCAAAATCAACAACTTCAAAAACTGTTTTGAGCAGTGGGGAAAAAGTCTCAATGGGTGTATTGCATCAAATAGCTGAAATTTAAACATGTAAAAGTAAATACACAATTTTTAATAAATAAATTCTGAGATTTTTTTCGGTCCCGCCTCAGACATTCATCATTTCAAGGTGCACCTCCCTGACACAATCTTGGAAAAGCCTGTTTTAGAGAAATAAATGGATGAAGCCATTTGGAATTATGAATTAAACATGCTTTTCAAAATCTTTTCAATCATGTCCAATTAAATAGTTTATGTTGAGCAAGAGTTCCTACCTTCCCTGATCTAAGAGACAATGTCATACAAGATCCACATTGTGTGGATAGAGATTCTGATCCTCATTCATTTATTTGTAATTCCTGAAAGTTCTGGAATTTGTCTTTACACTCACTAGTTATGACTTTGTATCTAGGGTCAGAGTTCCAATTTCAGCACACAAGGCGGCTGAAGGCCTGTTATTATGGGCAGAGATTACAATTATTCTGGGCTAAGATCTATAATTTTCTATATTAAGTCTTGGACTACTAGCATAATTCTAGTAAAGTAAGGTATTAGTACAGTGGTCCATTTCAGTGTCTTTTTCTCATGAAGCAGTCAGACTAGTAATTTTAAATCCAGTAAAGGGGATAAATCTGAACCACTCTAGCTTTGTGCTTTAAATAAAACACTATGAATCTACATAGCGAGATGTGGCTTTCCCATTTATACTTTGTAGAGTCAGAATGCCTGTTCTCAATACAGAACAGAGATGACTCTTCCTTCACCTTTTTATCTGATGTTTCCCTATGTCTGTGATAATGAAGTTCTTCAGTGCATCATGTCTCAGTTGCTAATGGCCAGTTAAGAAAGCAGAGAGGGACAGTTCAGAGAAGTCCTTCCCTCCAAGGCAGCTAGGTGAGGGCTTACACCTCAGATAGCCAGAGCACATGGACAAGCTGTCAGGAATGCATTCAAGGGATCTTTCTCCACTGTGCCATTGTCACTTACCTTCGTATGCCTGCATTTTGTGAACTATACCATTATTATAATGAAGTTAGATTCTGTTATAAGTCATATTTAATAGCAGAGCACAAGTTTCTATTTTGTGTTTTCTTCGACTTAAAGCTAATGCATATATAGTAATTACAATATGCTTTAGATTTTGTTCAGTTTTGGCACAACTGTTGAAGTTGGCAAGTTCAATAAGAAAGTCCAAGGAGTCCCAAAGAAGTTGAACCCAAAGAGGAACACACCAAGGCACATCATCATTAAGTTACCCAAGATTAAAGGTAAAGAGAGAATCCTAAAAGAAACAAGAGGAAAGAAGAAGTTACCTACAAAGGAGTTTCCGTAAGACTGTCAGCTGATTTCTCAAAAGAAACCTTGTAGGCAAGAAGGGGCTGAAAAGAAGTATTCAAAGTCATGAAAGGCAAGGAACTATATCCAAGATTACTCTATCCAGCAAAGCTTTCATTTAGAATGGAAGGGCAGATAAAGTGCTTCTCAGATAAGGTCAAGTTCAAGGAGTTCATCATCACCACGGCATTGTTATATGAAATGTTAAAGGGACTTACCTAAGAAAAAGAAGATCAAACCTATGAGCAATAAAATGACAATAAACTCACAACTATCAACAAGTAAACCTAAAAAAATGAAAACAAAAACTGAGCAAACAACTAGAACTGGAACAGAATCAGAGAAATGGACATCACATGGAGGGATTTCAATGGGAAGGGAAAAGGGAGGAATGGGGGAAAAGGTACAGGGAAGAAGAAGCATAATTAGTAGGCATAAAATAGATGGGAAGAGATAAAATGGTATAGGAAACAAGACTCAAAGAACTTATATGTACAACCCATGGACAGGAACTAAGGGGGGGATGCAGGAAGATTGGGGGGAGCAGGGTGAAGGGGAGATAAAGGGGAAATTGGGAAAACTGTAATAGCATAATCAATAAAAAATACTTTAAAAAGAGTTCACCTGAAAAAAATAAAATAATTAAAAAAGAAAAAAGAAACTCCAAGGAAAATCCAAGGACCTAATGAATAATCTAGAGATTTTATGCAAAAACATTTGTATATTCTGTGAATTGTCTAAAAATCCTTCAGCCTACAAAGGGACAGGAATGAATATCAGGATACAATGAATAATTATTAAAACAGGGTGAATGACTATGGAGATTCATTATCCTATCCTCTTACTTCTGTGTATATTTGAAATTTTCCTTAAAGAGAAGTTATTAGAAAAACAAATTAAAGCAGATATATAGAGATGAAAGGGAAGCTCTGGGTTTGTTGATCTTAACAGATATTTGAGAGGTCAAAAATATGAGGACAATCTAAAAACTGATTGGAAAGTAAAAGAAAACAACTCTTGGGACATTGTTTAATTGTACATTGTGAGTGATGAGATTTACTCCTTGGAGTGGAATTAAAATCATTTTTATGATCACAATATCACAAAAGATACTTTTGCATTTGTTAATATATGTGTAGCCTCATAGGAACCATTTACTATTCTATTCTCTAATACAGATCTAAAACCTACTTCAAGCTACTCCTTCTGGTTGCATATTCTCTTCCATACAGGCATTTACACAAACACCTACACACACACACACACACACACACACACACATCACCTACAATATCTTCCACCCCTATCATCAAAGGAATATGTGTGTAGATTTCACAGAAAATAGGCCAATTAAAGAATTGTTTTTTCACAGCATTTGGGTTAATCAGATGATGCCGCAAATTGTCTTTCAGATTCAGATGTTTCTGTACAGTTGCTCCACTGTCAAAATGGGAGGAAAGTCCAATAATGTTAACAGAACAAAAGCCAGCAAATAATCCGTATTTATATCTTTTAAAAAGCTTAAAGCAGTAAGCAACATATAATTCATTTCCATTTTGATGACCATCATAATTACAATACCGGGTTAGAGTGAACTTCACCTATTTCACAAAAAACTCCTGACTCCATTACAGGAATAACCAGCTAACAGATTGATTCTGCTAGGGAAAAAAAAAACTATATAAGTGGCTGAGTATTTTCAGCCTTTATTCCTCCTCTGCTTCCCAAAGAATATTGTACATATGTGTTTTCTTTTTTTCCTGAAGAAGATAATGGGAAGGCAGAACTGCAAATTTGGCAGGAGGTAGGCCAGAGTGGCAATATTATCTTCCAGCCAAAAATAGAATTAGATTGTAGATAACAAGGGAAGGAAGAACAAAGACTAAGGAAGCCCTGGGGCAGATGGGGTATTCAGAGACAGCAGAAAGAAAGGAAGAGAGATACTTGTTATTGGGATCTTCTTTATATATATAGTTAGAAGAGTAGATTTGAATTGCTTTTAAATCTTACTGTATTTCCTCACATTTGATTCCATGCTGAGATTGGACTATGAAGCAGACTAGCATCATTAGAGTAACAATCATTAGCAAACATTTGATTTAGTTTTTTGATTCATAATCACTGAAGGTACAGGAATAAATGCCCACCAAGGATTTGTCTTCTTATTTATTCACTTCTAACATCTCTTCCATTGAAACTCTGGTTCCTTTGAGATTATATTATTGCCACTTTCCTCAACTCCTTTGAGCCTCACTGAAGGAAATTTCTATCCTGCTCCCCCCACTGTAAATGGAGAATCAGGAGCCAGATGGGATAAGATGAGGGACCTTAACTGGACTGTCCTCTAACACTCTTATTTAAATATGAAAACACTTATTTCATCGTGGGATTTGCTATCTTTACAAAGAAATAAAGCGCAAATCTTTAGGTTTGTTGATGGATATATCTCCACATAATGAAGGCCACTGTCCCTCGAAACTTGGTTCTCATCTCATAAGATGGGTCTTCCTCCTGAGGGTCCATCCCTGGTATCACCCTGCTAACCTCTGGTGACACCAGATTCCCTTTTACTCTGGTACAAAAGAGGGTCAAGATCAGAACCCTACTACCTTTCCGATCTCCTCCTCCATCACCCTCCTTTTTCAATTCAGACCCCACACTTCTTTGTCTTTCTTCCTAAGAGCCAAGCATACACTCACCTCCGGACATTTACTCTTCTGTTTTTTTTTCTGGAATACTTTGCTTCCGCACAGCTCCATAACTTTCTCCTTTCCTTCATTTAGGTGCTTGTCTAGATCTTTCCAGACTTCTGAATCTAAAATATCACTGACTCCCCTACTACCCTCTGCCCCTTACGTTGCCTTGGCTATTTTCCCTCAGCACTTATCAAAAAGGAAGTATTTTTTATGTATTTCCTTACTTATAGTCAGTCTCTCCTTACTATGATATAAGTTTGTAAATTTATATCCCTGTTTGTGACAGCAGGGACTTGGTTTTTCTTGTTTTTTTTTTTGTTTTTTTGTTTGTTTTTTTTACTGGTTTAGATCTGCAGGACCTAGAATCATGCCTAGAAGATAGTCAGTGCCCAATAAATAATTTTTGAATGAATAAATATCCTTAGTGTTCTCGTACTATTGAGAAAGGGCTATAATTATTCAAGGTAGTGATGATCGTGATAAGAAGGAAGGGGCGATTATGCACAGGAAGATGTCTGGAATGAACTGTAGAGTATTATAGACCTGAAATTAAATCCTGGTTCTGACATTTATTATCTGTATATACTTGCTCAATTCATCTAAACTCTGTGAGCTACAGTTTTCCACCTCAAAATGGATTTTTAAGTTAAAAACAGGTTGTTTGAAGAGTAAACGTGATAATGCTCTAAAAGCATCTAGCACGATGTCAGTCACGTAAGAGGCTTTATTTCAAAATTGGTAACTATGTAATTCACCTTAGAAAATGTTCATTTGTTGTTTAGAGCTTACCATTTATATCCAATGTTAAATTGAAATTTACTCACTTTCCATTTTTATATTTACCATCTGGGAGAATATTCTGAGATATTTTTTCTAATGATTTTCTATAAAAGGGCAGAGAGTTCCTCCTCCTGACCATCTGAAACCAGTCTTCTCAGAACCGATGTCCCACTTGAGAAAGCAAGTGACCCATTTCAGTTGTGGACATTCTGCTTAGAGCCAGCTTCCCATGAGAAGCACCACGTGATTGATTCTGGGTACAATCTCCCTTCAGAAGTTGTCCTTTCTGTTCCCCTAAAGGCCTCGGGTGTAGCCATCACTTACACTGTGATGTACATGCCTACTACTAAGACAGGGGTTCACCAAAGCTAGTGAGAGGACTGCTTTATTTCATTTTCAGAGAGAGGGGAAGGCAAAAGTTGGTCTGAGGTTAGCTAACTTTCTTTTTTAAAATTATTTTCTTGTTGTTCAATTACAGTTGTCTGCATTTTACCCCTACCACCCCCCCAAACTCCTGCCAAACCCACCTCCCTCCCTTGCTTCCATCCTCCCCTTTGGTTTCATCCATGTCCTTTATAGTAGTTCCTGAAAACCTTTCTCCCCATTGTCCCCTCCCCACTCCCCTCTGGCTATTGTTAGAGTGTTCTTAATTTCTTTTAAGTGCCTTCAAAATGGAAAAGTAGAGACTGGTACTACTTTGTCTCTTCTATTATCTGGCAACTTCAACAGGGCCTCCCATAGACTACATCTGCGAGAGTGAAACAAAGCAGAGTGTTCTATTGTGATGTAGTGTATGTCCATCTTTTACAAAGTCGGCCTGGTCAAACAGAGCATAATCAATGTAAAAGGGACACTCTCCTTTTACCACTTTAAGTTTCATGCTTTCAAATAGAACCTTTGAACTCCCTTCACTTCTAAAATGCAGCACTGTGATGAATGCAGAGTTGTAGGTCTACTTTCAATTGACTGTCCAGTTCCTACGATGAGACCAGAAGAGAGGCCCAGCTTCAAGGCTACTTTTTATATGTGCCCCACCAATATTAATAACACCAAGCATTTGTTTTGTGTGTTTCATGGTTCATAAAAACCATTCACAGGCCTATACTACATAACAGTCGTATCATTACTCCCAATCATTTATTCAACAAGCATTTATTATATGTTACTATATACCAGATTTGGGGTTACTGCTGAATGTAAAGTCACAAGATCCTGGAAGTTAGGAGTCAGCCACAGTTTATAAGTAAGTTCCAGATATTTTCTTGGCTGGTCCAGTGTTTTACAATGAGTAAATAATAAAATTGAAATATGAAAATAAAATTCATCGTTAGTGAAAGAATCCTATACATCATTCCCTTTCTCTCCACAGTTTGTGAGAACTGTGTCAAATATGAGGAGAAGGGAGAGAGAGAAAGAGGGAGAGAAACATCAATATGTGGTTGCCTCTTGTGCACCCCCAACTGGGGACCTGGCCCACAACCCAGGCATGTGCCCTGACTGGGAATCAAATCGATGACCCTTTGGTTCAGAGTCCAGCACTCAGTCCACTGAGCCACACCAGCTAGGGCTTTATGCAGTAATATTTCAAAACTGGACAGATATGTATACTTCCCAACAGTGTCCAAGTACAGGCGTGGCCCATTTAGCTGAGTGGATGCAGAATGAACAATCACAGTGTGTTTTCTCTACTGTCTTCAAGTCATAGGATAGTTTTCAGAGCATCGTCTGCTCTGAAAAATTAAGAGTTTGCTAAAGTTCTGTGTGTGTGTGTGTAAACTGTTAGGTTCCAGAAACTACACAATGCTTTGTGAATACCAAGCTGAATTATGCAGCTATCCTACCCTCAGGGGACTTCTGAGTTAGTAGAGAAAGTCATATAAACATGAGTGAGCTGAGGTGTTTTATACATACCAAGTTATATGTCTCTATGGTAGATGCATACAAAAAGAGATTGGAGTTGATTTGTGATTTTTTAATTACCTGTTTAATCTCTGCTTTGCTATCAGGAAGAAAATTCTTTAAGGGCTAGGTCTGTATCCATTCTAATTCAGTGCTTGAAGCTTGCACGGGCAGCACAATGCTGCATACACAGCACCGTGGCTCAGATTAATTTTGAATGGATATTAGGCAAAGGTGAATAAATAAATTAAACGAATGTATTAAAAATTAATTAATGGAGGTTCACTCATTGAGATTTGGGGGTGGGGGTAGGCTAAGGGTGGTGGCTGGAAAAAGAGACAGGCAAGATGCTATGAAAGTGCATAACTGGGAACGAGGAGCAGCCAACCCAGACAGACAGAACAGTGTAAGCAGATCAGAAGGTGTATGAAAGGTCTCTACCGTTTTTTAGTATTTCCTGTGAGTGGAAGTGTATATTTAGGTTGAAGTTAGGTGGTGTTTTGTGCTAAGGAGCTTGGATTGTATCCTGCAGGTGAACATGCAGGGGATTAACATGATAAAGTTTGCATTTCAGGAAGATCTAGAGGCAATTGAAATCCATATAGCAGGTTTTTGCTGTTCAGTCCCAATGGAAGAATTGGTACCTACGTAAGAAAAATGGATTTAGGATAGTTACTCATACCTTCCCTGAGGTAGTCTAGCCCTAAGCTCTTTTATCCCTGTGTTTCTATAACAAGAACAAATGGATATTTTATTTGAGATCCATTTGTAGCCATTGTTTTTACAGTAAACTCCTCCATAGGTGGGGACTGCCAAGCTATTTTTTTTCAATTTTTCTATGACTAAGATTAATGTATTCATAGATGGTACAGCACACATGGTCTTTAACACCTTTTTGAAAAACTCAATTTTTACTATCTGGGTAAAATGTACTTAGTATTGATGAGTAAGTGATTTAGGTTACATGAAGCACTCTTCAAACTGTCACAATTCCAGCACTTTGGCTCTTGAATTAGAAAAAGATCAGTCCCACGCCACTGCCCAGTAAATCCTTCACCCACTGAAGGGGGGTTCTCATCCCCACAGAAACCTCTAGCCTTGTTAACTGACACCTACAGTGTAATATACAGCTTTACTTTGAAACTGGAATTATATTTATTTCTACTAACTCAGTTCACTGCATTTTGGGAATTCTTTCAGCCTCTGGCACAGGAAATATATGCTTAGGAACAGCATGTGGGAAATGGAGATATATTTTCTTGACCCGAGTTGAGTTCAATTTGGGGCGCATATGTGTTTTCTGCATTGGTGTTGAACTGTAAGTAGATACTGGGAAGAATCCTGATGTTCTTCATTAAAAGATTCATCCCTATCTTTGCCTCACCATTTGTTTTTACAGAGGGCAGTTACTGTGAGTCCCACCTGAAATTAGAGCTACACCTGGGATAAGACTTGAAATTCTTGTTTTGTTTATTTCTTTGTCAAGTACACTGGCTAGTTATATTGAAACATGGAAATTAGGGGACTCTATGCTGTCTTAAAAGAAGAAATGGTTGTGCCCTCACTCTTCAATCCTTTAAAATTTAATTAATGTAATGAATCACAAGCAGTTTTTTGTCTGTCTGCCTGAATTTATTTAGTAATTTGATCAACAGATAATGAAATGTGCATTAACCCTCAGCCACTCTGCCAGGCCAGTGGGGCAGATGCTGGGCAAAGGTGAACAAGATCCAGCTCCTGACTTCAATCAAATCAAATTCTCATAATTGTAGAGAGGAACATGGAAATGCATTATGGAAATTTAATAATATTTAGCTGGTTCCCTACTAATGACTAATGGACATTTACAAATAATGGTGTATGACAATTAGGCTACAAAACTGAACAGCATTTCAAAAGGGTGATATATGGCAATATAAAAAACTTGTCATATAGAATTAATGTAAACAAAGAGCAAAACCCACCTATGAACCAATAGTACCTACTGGGAATTAATTTAAAAAAGAGAACTAGACAGATAGATTAGTAGATATATATTTATGCATTTTATAAGAAAAGGGAGGAGAGGAGTTGAAAAGAGGTCTTATACTTTTTATTTTACTTTGTATAGTTGGAATTTACTAACCTTATACATGTCCTTCCATTTATTTATTTATTTGTTTGCTCATTTATTTATTTTAATATCAAAGAGGTGTTATACTGTGAGATTATAGCCTCTGGTTTTCTTCTTTGCACTTCACATTAGTAAAACGTGTCACATTCCACAAAGTGTGTAACCACCTGTGAACATGGCATCCAAGTGTGCAAAAAGCTTTGTCAGAGACAGGCCTGGTGCTGAAATACAGGGACCAGGGGAATGAGGGGAGACCAGGCAATGGTCCATCTTGGTCAATAAGTAAGATTCTTTTATTTTTAAGACTCTATCTTAGGCTTTTCCTTGATGTTCTGCCTTCCAATTGTACAAGGTTCCTCAATTTGTAGTTGGGTACGTAAATCACTCAGTTGTAAGCCAGTTGATGCTTCTTGAAATTGCTGGTAATTTCTACTTTCTTGGTGTCAAAATATTCCTTCATTAAACACAGATAATGTTTTGATCATATTCCCCAGAAAAGGAACCAAGTTTAACCTTCAATGAATCCTCTGCTTCCCATATACTTGAAATGTTAATGTAATTTTCCTGATTCACGTTGTTTTTCTTTAAAAATAATTGTTTCACAAATGAAAAGAATGATCGGAGAACTGTTGACAAATTAAAAATAATAATGGTGTTTTAATACTTTAAAACAGAGAGGTGAGTTGTAGGTAATGTAATTACCTCAATAATGTGATTTATCAAAAACTGGTTTTCTTTGTCATGTGTCTAGGAAAACAGATGTTCTCTGCTTTTATTATCACTGTGGGGCATTTTCCTCTTCTGCGTGCTGCTTCCCATAGTAGAGAATTGTATTTGAAACTAAATAAAAGCATCAATCCATTACTGAGGGGTAAAATTGGGTATGCACATGCAAATTACATTTTCTTTGAAGTGTGTCAACTTTTTATTTATTTCCGCTTTTGGGGTTTGTGTTGTGCTTGTTTTGGCCTAAATGACAGGGGTAACCACGTGTCTGACACTTGTAAATATAACCCATGGAATTTTTCTATTCTGTTAAGACATACTATTATTAGAATGGCAATGGAAATCATGTTAGGAGATCACATTGGCTGTTTAGTTTTAATTCTAATTCTAACCTGTGGGCAGAGAACCATTGTAATCATATCTTAATGAATATTCAATATTTTTCTTCCATCCCAAAGTTATGAAGTCAATCACAAGAACTGCTGAAAAGTCATTTTCTTTTACCTCTGATGGTAAGGAAGGGAAAAAGTGAGCAGTTGGAGGGAGAAGACAAGAGAACACAGCTGTGGCTGTTTTACCACCAGCTACCACAATGTAGATGGGGATTCATTTAACTTTGATGTTCTTTGTTGATAAAATGAAGGGTTTGAATTAAACAAATTTTAGGATCATATGAGGGAGGTTATATATACCTTCCAGGCTGGAAGTTTATTATAACTCAGAACTACCCAAATAACTACATTTTGCTTATAATAGTATATAAGACATAATTAAATGGTAAAGAGGGTGCTGGAAGCTGGAAGAGAATGTAGCCAAATAGGTCACTTTACCAAAATATAATAACTTTCATGTAGTGTTTCTCATTTAAATTTTGGCTTAAATTAGAAACTTGCTAGCTATACATCTAGGAAGATATACAAGATAGAGAATAGATATCACACTCATACATGTTCATACATGCATAAGAAGTCTATCACGTATAGAACATGTGGGAAAGAATATAACAAATAATTTGCACACAAATTAGGACTTTAAAAAACTGGATATAAAAGAAATAAGTATTTTGGAATACGTCTGGAAAAATAAGGGCCTGGTTCAAACATAGAATTAGCAAGAAATACACTTATATCTATTATTTTTACCTCAGGTCAGTGCAGACTACTTCTGCCTGCATATGGAAGGAAGTTGAGTACATACAACACTCAGACTGTGGAGAATTATAGCAAGACATGAAATTTATTGTTGTTAGGCTGCCAATTTACAACTTCAAGTCTAGATGGTCCAGGTGTTCTAAAGGTATTTCAACTAAATCCTGTCATTGTGTCCATGTTGTTCAGCCACATTTTCACTCAGCAAATACATGATGCAAGCCTGTTCTTCAGCCACACTAGGTAATACCCAGTATCAGTCCTTCACATGCTCAGTCCTGACCTGGTGGTTGGTGTAGGGGGAGCTGTGCATGTAAACTATGATGTTTCAAAAACATTTGTGGTACCGGACATGACATCTAAACTAGAGGATGTTGTATGACAACAGTGCCAGAAGCTGTCATCCATTCTGTGCTTCCAAAATACCTATTCGTACCTCCATGACAGCATCCATTGTTATCTATTAAAGTGCCTTGTACTTGGCTTTCTTCCCCTTGAGACTGTGACCACTAGCCAGGTGCAAAGTTCAGGATGGTACAGCATGTATCATATACAAAAGACATTTTGGGGTGTTTGTTTGTTTGTTTGTTTGTTTTAGTGAATGAATGTGTTAAAATATTTCTAAGTGAGTAACATTCTTCAATCTGTATCATTTTTAATTATTCATAGAAATAGCTTTTTATTGTGCAGGTCACCCTGAATGTCATGGAAGTGATTAGGGGGGGAGATTAAACTTGCTTTATTTTTTTGCTTGAACACTGATGCACATGCACCTAAAAGGCAGTTGTAGATGGAAATACCACTGCATTCTAAATTATAGTTCCTAGTATTCTTTTTTAAATGTTTTTATCTCATCCCTCTATTTTCACTCTGAGATTGGTCATTAGTTACCTAGCTCCTCCCACTCCACTCTGCCTTTATTCTTTTTTTCTGAAACAACATTTAAAATCCATCTGAGCTGAAAAAAATTTAAATTTAGTGTTTAAACCCATAGACCTGTAAGTTATGGTAATAAAGAGGTATAATTTTTAAACCTTCATCACAATCTATTATAAATTGTAGAAGAATATTTAAAAATTGAATGATAAAATTGAAAAAAGTTCAATGTCTCTAAAGGACAGTAGAAATTCTGCTATTGCCATATGTTAGTTAAAAATCTATGTCAGTATCTACTTGTAGAATATGGTGTTAGGGAACAGTCTTAGTAGTTCATAAAACTGAAGATGTGTTAAGTTTTAATAGAAAGTCAAAATGAAAAATTTTACAGTAATTTTGCTGAGCAAAATATTTGCTATTGTTTTGTTTGTTCATTTGCTTAAAACAGCAAGTCCTGTTAATCTTTAAACTATCTTATCAGTTTATGCATTGGCTGTTTCACATTTAACACAAAGTTTGGAAGACTAGAAATACCCCACTAAGTAAGCAAACAGTAATTACTTCTTCGTAATTACCATGCAACTTTATTGCTTTGCATTGCTATAATTATATTTTAAATACTCCCCATTTCCATGATAGACCATAATGCCTTCTAGCACATTACAATCTGTGGCTTTTAACTGCATCTCACTTCCACAAAGGCATTGTTTCCACTCAGTCTCTATTTTAACTACTGTTGAAAGAGACTTCACAAAATTAATTGGCACCATAATTCTGCAATAAAGAAACTGTAGACAATATGATATTTCTGTGCTACTGGAATCATCTCATTACTCAGAGGAGTCGTGTTTGATATCTAAGAAGTATTCCTTCTTCTCTTAGGGAGTCAGTTATAATCAAATCCATGTTTCTCAAACTTCAGTGTGCACACTAATCACTGGGGGATCTGGTTCAAATGGGGATTTTGATCCAGTAGATCTGAGGAAGGGCCCAAGATTCTGCATTTCCAGCAGGCTCCCAAGTGATGATACTAGTGCTGCTGGTTCTTGGACCATCTTCAAGTAGCATCACTTTAGAGTATTTAGAGTCTGATGTTTGAGCTACATGATATGGAGCTACATGGTGTGTTGGGGGTGGGAGATAAAGCTGGGAAAGAAAACTCCGGGTGGGAAGAAAGGTAAGGCACTGTACACCCCACTCAGGAGTGGGAGAGGAGTGATGAAAGATAAGATAAAGAGGACAAATTCTTATCTGTTTATAAAAGAGTTTGAATTTTATCCCTGTAGTATTTAGAACTCACCGAATCACTAGAAAATTATATACATTTTAATTCACCTAATTTACTAATGTTATCTCTTTTACACTCAATGAAATATACCCACCTGGAGAAATTAAAAATCGAAATTAAATTACATTCCTGAAATTCAAGGATAATCTTACAGATATATCCATCTTTTTTTCGAGTGACACATTGAAAATCTGTTTCTAGGGTTTTATTTCTTATTCATGTAGTAACACTTGCAGGCCTATATTTTTCCCGTCATGAGTATCTTCAAGTTAGTGAAGTAACAGCAGTTGCCTCAATTTAGCAACTTCAGTAAATAGAAGTAAGGCATTATCAACATCTACAGTTTATTGAAAATTCTCAAATATCAGGGTTGCTAAGATTTGTGTTTTCTGAGAAACTATAAAACACAAAGACATCTCAGTTGGAAGTAAAGAAAAGTCTTACTCCATGACTTTTTGAATTTCTCTTAGGGTAAAAATAAGTTTTTGCAAAGGGGATTGGGAGCAGGGTGAAAAAGGTGAAGGGATTTAGGAGTACCAACTGGTGGTTCAAACACTCACAGAGATGTAAAATACAGCATAGGGAATATAGTCAATCACACTGTAATAACTTTGTATGGTGCCAAGTGGGTACTAGACTTATGGGTGGCTTTGCGAGTTATATAAATATCTAATCACTATACCAAAACTAATATGAGTATCAACTGCAATTAAAACTTTTTCATTTAAAAAATAATGGAAAAATTTAAGATGGGTTTAAATTCCAGAATCTCAGTTTATCTGTATTTGATCATTAGCAAACTAGAGTATTGATTTGGTAATGTCATTGCAAGGATGCCTCTGCAAAGTTTTTTGATGCCAGTGTGTAAAAGAAATAAATCCTAAGGTTAACAATTTGTTCAGTGCCTCTTGTTTTCCTGCCATGCTGCCCCCCTGACTGTATAGCATCCAAGGCTGCACAAAAAGGCATTTGAACATGCATGTGCAGACATGTGTATGCATGTACACATATGTGTACACACATGTGTGCATATATGTGTGTAGACATATATTAATTATCATGATTGTGTAAATGTGTGCTGCATATTTTGCATATTTAATTATATATTTAATACATATATTTTAACTAGGTATTTGGAAATCCTGCCTTTTTAGATATGGAATTATAGGTATATTGTTGTTTTATGGAGAACAAACTAAAAGTAGGGATTACCTCTTTCAACAAAGAAAAATTTCCTAGAACTTCATTCTAGAACTGTTATGATCAAATAATTTAATGTGGGATTTGGGGAAAAGAGCACTCAGTAAAACCTATTATTGTGTGGATGGTACCATAGTTTTTCTAGTAAGTGAAATGCAACTTTGATGGATTTAAACTTCCAATAGATCTTTTGCAATGGAGTCACAAAAAATAGTAGTAAAAATAATTTTAAAAAACAGAAAAATGGATATTCATCATGGGCAAGTGCATTTCGACACACATGAGTAACATGACCTACACCTAGCTGGTGTGGCTTGGTAGATTGAGCACCAGCCTGCAAACCAAAGTAGTGCCAGTTCATTCCCAGTTATGGCATATGCCTGGAATGTGGGCCAAGGTCATGTTTCCAGTAGGGGGTGTGCCAGAGGCAACCACACACTGATGCTTCTCTCTCTCTCCCTCCCTTCCCCTCTGTCTAAAATAAATAAATAAAAATTTTAAAAAAGAGTAACATGACCTGCATCATACAGCTGGTAATGGAGGCCCAGCTTTGCTGATGACTCAGGAGAGGGGCCTGGGCTACAGGGGCCAGAGGGTCCAATGACAAGCTGTTGTCAGCAAGAACCATTCTGGAAACACAGATCCTCTCCATGAGCAAATCTTTTTGTTGTTCTTGGAGAAGAGTCACACATTCTGTGGCCAAACCACGATGGAGTTCAAATGGAAGAGAAATGATGTAAAATTAAGCCCAGTTGATTAAACACCCTGAACTCTGACTCTGACAAATGATCGATCACCTTTCCCAGCTGATAACTGCCAGTGTGGCTCACAGAGATGCTAAGAGATACTGGTAGTTACAGCTAACATGGAGTTCGTAATTATTTAAGTACCATACAGTGTTTTAAGCCCTTTCTATGCATTAATTCATGTTATTCTCACAATAGCTCTTTGAAGTAGATTACATTATCATCCCTATTTCATACAGGAGGAAAATGAGTCACAGAAATGTATTTTTTAAAGTATATATTTCCTGCCTTAGTAAGGCAAGAAGCCAGACCTCAAACCCAGGAAGCCGACTGCTACCCCTAATAATTGACTGCACCCAGAGTATGATTAAAGCCTCTAGAAAGAGGAATGACCTGAAGAGAAGCCACTGTGATAGTCTGTACTGTACTATGTACTCTAAAAGAATGTGCTGTAGGAGGCAAAATTGTAATGAGTCTTGCTTCTGACAGTAGCGAGTATGACTCATGAAAGTCATTATCCAACGAAGCATAAAAGGTAGAATCTATAATTCTTTACAGCAGGATATTTAAGGTATGTCTAGATTTGGTTGTCTTTGTGGGAAATCTGTGTTATTGCCAGTGATAAACTCATATGTTAGCATGACCATACTCTTTAAATGGATGGCTGTACCTCAAACATTTATAATGTCAAGAGAGAAAATATCCTATAGTGAGGCATTATATATATATATATATATATATATATATATATATATATATATATACACACTTTTAAAATCTCACAGGAAATTTTCTTACACAAAGAGTTTTGAGATCCAGTGCTTGCATTTACCCATTTGGTGTTCATCTGAAGAAATAATTTAGACTATTTCTAATGTGAAGAATTCACTAATCATTTGTTGCTTCAGCCAGATTAGTAAATGGTCTTGGCTGGAATGGTAAAGATGACTCATCTACATTTGTGTTCCACCTTCCAGTAGGCCAGGCCGGGGACATTAGCCATGCAGAGAGGCACGAGAAGCAAGGCCTAATGCCTGAACATTTTAAAATCTGCTTTGTCTCATTTGCCAATATCTCATTGGCCAAAGCAATTTACCTGGGGTCAGACCAAGATTCAGATTGTGAGGACTCAACAATACTACATGAAAAAAAATAGGATACAGGAAGGGGTAAAGAATTAGGGCTATTAATACAATTCATTTTTAGCTAAACACATTTTTTTTTGCCAGAGTACAGAGGGGTGGGGAAGGAAAGGGTTCATTGTGGTTTTCAGACTGTAAATTCACAAATTAATATTTGGTCTGTTCAAGCAAATACACTAACAACAACAACTCAAAAAACCCTCTCAAGCCATGTTAGTGTATTGATCAAGTTTATTGGGCCAGTTTTGCTCCCCCCTCCAATTCATTCATTTTTAAATAATTTGTAGCAATAACAAGCAGCAATTTTTTCAGTCAAGTAGAAATGGTATCAATATTTTCAGTCAAGTGGATGTGGCATCAATTCTTAAAGAATAATTTTTGTCCTGTTATATTTTTAAAAGATTGTCATTTTTGCAATGTTATTGTTGGAAGAGGAATTCTGTCATACTTTAGTTTGGGTCAGTTTTTCTGAGGAATTAAGTTTACATAAGTCACTGAGGACCATGTATTCCCCATTCATAATTCATTTGTTAGGGCCATTTCCATTGGCTGTATTTTATTATGTGGGTTCACTTAATATTCAAATAATTATTCTCCCTGAGATTCTGACTAGATTTACTGGGAAACTGGACTGAAAGAGGTTGGGTGAACAATCCATTTCTAGGTTTTATGAAATTGTAGAGAATAATAAGAAATAAAAATAGCTAATTTGCTTGCAATTTCAGAATAGCTCCCTTAGTAGAAAGAAGCTCCTGTCTCTTTTCCAAGATAGAATTTGATGGTCTCTATAGTGAAAACGTAGTTGATTTGAAGGAGAAATGTTTATCCAAACCCGAAGACTGGTTATGAATGCATTTCTAACGTAACTGGAAGGGGCCGACACTTGCCTTTTCACTTCTAAGCCAAGTTCACATTTTGCTTCAGCTGATTATTTTTTCAACCGTATTTGTTATCTTCTTTTATGATCTGCCAGTAATTTTTTGAAGCCCAGTTAGAACAGAGGCCAACAGAGCAGAGACTCAAAAAGGGCCAAATATCTCTCCAGAAACAAGACTACTTCAAAAGCTATGCATTACAAAGCCCTACTGTGACTCAAATAATCACTTATTTTTTAAGGGGGATTTGCTAATAGAGGCTTGGTTTCTTATCTCCCCAGCCCCTAGTGAGCCTTTACTGTGCAAATTCGCTGATGGAGGACAAAAGAAGAGACAGAATCAAAGCAAATACACCCAGAATGGAAGGCCGTGGCCCAGGGAAGGAGAGGTGAGTCCTGGCTGGCTTGCGCTCAGAAAGTGGGCAGCAGTCACCCCTCAGAAGAGCAGCAAGACCTACACGTGGGGCCCTGAGGAAATCGGGTCCCATGGAAAACCAAATGGCTTCACAGGGGGCAAAGGAGCAGGACTGTGTTAATGTACTCAGGATAGAATGACTTGAGAACGAGTATAGGACTTCAGAATTGACCTCCGTTCTGCACTACACTAAGTCTTCTGTCATTAACCCAACTTGAACTTCATAGCCACTCACAGAAAGACTTGTTTGCAAAGAACTGATTTGTAATTGTATGGTATATAGTGATACATAATTTAGGGTATGATTACTTAAGAAAATATTTTCAGTGAAATCAACAGTAAGAGTTGAATGTTGGTGTTTTGAGAAAAGCAAACAAAAAATAAGATTTATTTCATTCTACCATTGGGGTGTTCTACCTGCACAAGTATGTGTATTTGTGTATATGCCCATAAGTTCATAAATGTGTCGATATGTGTTATATATGTGTATATATCAATATAAAATATAATGTTTATATTGGTCAAGGAGAGAGAAAAGGTAATATGCAAAAGGTTCTGTTTTTCACAACAATGAGAAAAGCATGTAACTATTAATTTTCCATTTACTCTACTAACACCGAACAGTGGAAAAGCAAGCCTATGGATCCAATTGCACTTGGAATGATTTTTGGTTATTTTTTATTGTAAGAAGACAAAGAAAAGGTGTCTGGGCTTCTAAGAGGTCTTTTTATTCTTTGTGAAATGGAATGAAGTTGTTTGAATGACTTGAATAAATGCCATTTTGTACCAAGGCCATAATTTCAACAGAAGAGCTTTATTTAGCATTTCTATTCAAAGCACCCACTTCATCCATTTATTATTTAAGAGGCATCCGATTTGATGTAGCATTTTACACTCAGCACAGAGAGGAGAGCTGTAAGGAAAGAAAGGGAGCACAATTTTTCTGAGCAAAGCCTTTAGCCATTTCTCGGTTTCTAGGACCTCCATCTGTTTTGAGTATTTTCGTGCAGGTCCAAAAACCCCTCTTAAAGAGTATAGTTATGTCTAAGTATTGTATAACCTATAACTCATTACTTTAACACATGAAAAAGAGAATCACCATGAAGTGCCTAAAGCTAATTTTAAAAAGGCAAGAGTTTCAATATTCTCAGTGTTAACAAGGCAGAATGACCCAGGTGTTTTTAGCATGCAGCAGTGAATAGGGTCGCTGATTTCTGCTAACACTCATTATCATGTGGGTCTCATACCAAATATTTATCTCTGGAAAGACTCATTCAATCTTTTAAAACTTGGTTGGGTCAAATGCCCACTGATTAGAAAGATTTCTGGATTACAAACCATAACCTAAAACCCTGAAGACTGAATTAGGTAATTTAGCATGAATGACTGAAAGTTTAGTTCTTGTCTCCTCAAGAACTTATAATATGACATTTGCAGTGTAGTACTGCAATGCCAGTTGCAGTAACACACCTCGCCTGAGTCTACATTTCTTAGAAAACAATCCAATAGACATCAAAGAAATGCAGCATAAGAGCTGCCACCTGGTACTGTGTACGGAATGCTGGTTTGGAATATGATACGAAAGAGCATGTGTGGTGTTGGCCGGGAAACACTGTGGTGTCAAGTTTAGGACCCAGAGCACCTTAGAATTTAAACGCAGGTTTGAAAAGTACATTCTTAATCCTTGCTTTCAAAAGTCATTCTTTAAGAGCTATAAGTTTTTCTGTTAAACTATGAAAATCAAGGGACCTTCATAAATTTATCTGTAACCAATACAAATATATTCCAAGTGTGTAGACACATTCAGAGGCAAGAAATCAGAAAGGGAAATGACACACACTAAAGATATGCTTCTCAAATATCTTGTTTTGCAGATGAGCATGTTAATTTTTACAATTTTATTGTGGTCTTAGAAATTGACACACCAAGAATTTTGGGTAACTTTCTGTGTCCATCATTATATGTTGTTTGTGTCTATTTCCCCATGGATTTGGCTGGCTAGAGTAAATTAAAGTATATTGTCATGGCTGATAAAGTATGACAATATGCATCAATCATATGTAAGCAATAGTTAATTCATCTTATATACAGTAAATTCTAATTACTGCTTTTCTTTTTTTCTAAGATACACATTTTTGTTACTGTTTTTCCACATTTTAAAACTTTTGAAATTGACCTTGGCTGGCATAGCTCAGTGGATTGAGCACGGGCCTGTGAACCAAAAGGCTACTGGTTCGATTCCCAGTCAGGGCACATGCCTGGGTTGCAGGCCAGGTCCCCAGTAAAGGGGCATGTGAGAGGCAACCACGCAGTGATGTTTCTCTCTCCCTCCCCCTCTCTAAAATTAAATAAATAAAATCTTTTAAAAAATAAATAAAAATAAAACTTTTGAAATGGGTTTTCCTCATATTCTCAATACCATTACAAGATAATTTGTGTTTGCTCCTGTTTGTTACCTGGGGTAGTACCTCCATTTTCTGCTTAAGGACTATGATCACACTGATTGCATGAACTGAAACTTTAATCAAAGTAAGAATGGTGGGTCAGATTCCTAAAGGAAATTTTTTTGTCCCTTTCTTTCATCCAGTGTTATGATTGAGACATGCAGCTTCCCTTGAAGTTTGTTTCTAATGGGTGGTATTGTTTTTCTATCATCTTATAGACCTTTGACATCCCAGCTTTATAAGGAGATCATTTTGGGTGTTAGTTTTTGCTTGTTTGCTTTGTTATACACTTGACCTTGAAAAACACAAGTTTGAACTACACAAGCCCACTTACATGTGCTTTTTCAATAAATGTACAGTTGGTTCTTTGTATACACTGGTTTCCCGTCCACAGTTTCAAGCAACTTCAGATGGAAAGCAGTATTGGCAATGTGCAGTTGGGAATCTGCAGATGGTGAAGGCCAACTCTATGCTATTTTATATCAGGGACTTGAGCATCTGTAGATTTTGATGTGTGTGTGTGTGGGCATGAGGGGTGAGGGCTTGGTCTTGGAACTAATCCCCCATAGATACTTAGTTAAGTTTAAGGAAGTCAACAGTTATATGTGAATGTTTTTTAAATATATGTTATTGATTATGCTATTACAGTTATCTCATTTTTCTCCCCTTTATTCCCCTCCACTCTGTACCCCCTTCCCATATCATGATTTCCCCACTTTAGTTCATGTCCATAGGTCATACATATAAGTTCTTTGGCTTCTCCATTTCCCATACTACTCTTAACCTCCCCCTGTCTATTTTGTATCTACCATTTATGCTCCTTATTCCCTGTACCTTTACCCCCATTCTCCTCCCTCTCTCTCTCACAGCTGATAACCCTCCCTATGATCTCCATTTCTGTGATTCTGTTCCTGTTCTAGTTGTTTTCTTTGTTTTTGTTTTTGTTGTTTTTTTTTAAGGTTCATTTGTTGATAGCTGTGAGTTTGTTGTCATTTTACTGCCTATAGTTTTGATCTTCTTTTTCTTAGATAAGTACCTTTAACATTCCATATAATAAGGGCTTGTTGTTGATGAACTCTTTTAATTTGATCTTGTTCGGGAAGCAGTTTATCTGCCCTTCCATTCTAAGTGATAGAATACCATTTGTGGGATAGAGTAATATTAGGTGTAGTTCCTTGTCTGTCATGACTTGGAATACTTCTTTTCAGCCCCTTGTTGCCTGCAGGGTTTCTTTTGAGAAATTAGCAGATGGTCTTATGGGAACTCCTTTGTAGGTAACTGTCTCCTTTTTCTCTTGCTGATTTTAAGATTCTCTCCTTATCTTTAATCTTGGATAATGTAATTATGATGTGCCTCAGTGTGTAATTCCTTGGGTCCAACTTCTTTGGAACTCTCTGATCTTCCTGGACTTCCTGGAAGTCTATTTCCTTTGCCAGATTAGGGAAGTTCTCCTTCATTATGTTTTCAAATAAGTTTTCCATTTCTCACTCTTCCTTTTCTCCTTCTGGCACCCCTATGATTTGGATGTTGGAATGTTTAAAGTTGTCCCAGAGGTTCCTAAGCCTCTCCTCATTTTTCTGAATTCTTGTTTCTGCATTCTGTTCTGGTTGAATGTTCATTTCTTCCTGTTGGTCCAAATTGTCTATTTGAGTCCTAGTTTCCTTCCTTTCACTGTTGATTCCCGGTACATTTTCCTTTATTGCACTTTGCATATCCTTTACTTTTTCCTCTATTTTGCTACCATACTCATTCATTTCTGTGAGCATACTGATTACCAGTGTTTTGAACTGTGCATCTGATAGGTTGCCTATCTCCTCATCACTTAGTTGTACTTTTTCTGGAGCTTTGATCTGTTCTTTCATTTGAGCTGTATTTTTTTGTCTTGGCACTCCTGTTACATCGTAAGGGCCGGAGCCTTAGGTATTTGCCAGGGTGGGGCAACGCACTTGGCTGTGTTGTGGAGCTGTGTTTGGGGGAAGGGTCACAGGGGGAACAGCGCGGCTTACTCAGCTCTCACCCAGCTTTCAGTCACTTCCTCTTCTACCTACAAGTGAATTGGGCCCTTCTGGTGCTGTTTCCCAGGTGGGTGGGTTTGTGTACATTTTAGGAGCCTGTATGTCTCTCTAATGAACTCTCCTGTAAGGCTGAGAGTTTCTCCCACCGCCTCAACCCTCACAGGTTTTTTCAGTCAGAGTTTTTTTGGCTTTATTTCCCAGTGCTGGACCCCTGAGTTGGGCAGTCTGTTTTGCTCCGTAGTTGTTCCTCCTGGTTTATCCCCATGCAAATGTGAGACCCCCCCTCTCCACCAGCTGCAGCCTTGCACTAGTCCTCTCCACTTGTCCTCCTGGTCTGGATGAATGTTTCTTCTTTAACTCCTTCGTTGTTGGACTTTTATACAGTTCAGTTTTCTGGCAGTTCTAATTGTTTTTTGTTTTTAAATTTATTATTGTCCTTTTGGTTGTGCAAGGAAGCCAAGTGTATCTACCTATGCCTCCATCTTGGCCAGAAGTATATGTGAATATTCAACTGCGTGGGAGTTGGCATTCAATCACATTGTTGAAGGGTCAACTGTGTACAATAATGTCAAACCTTTCAATCATCATTTCATTAAAATGAAGGATAATTTTGGTTCTGCTGATTCAGAAATTTGAGATAATAGCACAAATTGAAGCTGCCTATTTTCCTATTTTCAAAAATCAGGTAAAAGTGATAGCGTGAAAAGTATTTCTGATGAAATGCTTAAAATACAGAACCAGTGGTTTGTAAGCACTTAGACATACCTTAAACATGACAGTCGATAGGCTAATTAAAATTCTAATTTATTATGTAAAGTTGTTTTCTTTTGGGTGGCATTTTGATAATAGTTCTTTTAGCATAGTTTGGTGAAGTGCATTTTTTCACAAATAAATATAATACTAAAAACTTTATACACATAAATTAGCATAAATTAGTGAAGTTTTGAAATATGAATGTATGCTGCTACACATGTTTTTGCATAAGGGAAACATAAAGGGGTATTCTAAAGTTATTAACTAAGCTTTCAAATGACAACTGAAACTCTGAGCAGAATAATCAGGTTTTGGGCCTGTTATGCCTTTTTTCTTCGGTGCTCTACAGTCCTTATTGTTTTATTTCTTAATGCAGCAGTTCTCAAACTCTTTAGTCTCATTATCCCTGTATAGTCTTAAAAATATTATTTATTACTTCACTAAAAAGAAATAGTAAATCCATCACTTATCAACAATAGTGTTAAAAGTACTATATTTTTCAAATCAAAGACAATTATTTTTGAGAATAATGACACTGTTTTACATTTCTTCAAATCATTTATTGTCTGGCTGAGTAAAAGATGACCAGTTTTGCATATTTACTTCAATATTCCACCTCTTGTGATACACTGTTTGGTTTAAGCATACAAAGAAAGTCTAGCTTACCAGAGACATGCCATTGAAAAAGTCAGAAACTATGGATCTCCCAAAAGGATCTCAAGAATGCTTACATGTCATTAGATTGCATTTTGAGAACCACTGTCTTAGAGTAGCTTGAGCCAAGGACAGGGCTGATATTCAACTTCCTATGGCAGAAGAGCCATGCAGCCTGTAAAAATATTAAAATGTATCAGTGGCATTGGTGCATAACTACTGGCACTGGTCCATCTGTTCAATCCCATGCCCCCCCAATGTGGAGCCTCAAGACCGCTCATGATCCAGCAAAAATGGGGTGCTGGTTAGCACAGCAGGAGTTCCCCAGCATCATACTTCAGCACTTAGATGCTGATTGGCCAGTACTTATGCTGTACTAATAGTAAGATGTTTTAAGGTCAAGCCTAACTCACAGAAGGTCTCACTTTATCATAACTATGACTTTTAAAATGTTACATTGGCCATGTATTTGATTTCATCTAACACCATATTCCAGTTCTTACTTCAGGCAATATGTTGCCCAAATTGATCTTGTTCATGTTCTGCCAAATGACTGGTCTGGAATCAGGAATGCATAAAATTAGTTCAAAAATATACCAGAACATGAGGAACTCCTATTTCTTCTTCCTATATTTCTCAAGAATACAATCTCAAAGACTACCAAAAAATTACCAAATATGTTTGGATTCTGCCCTATGTAATAACAGATGATCAAAAAGCATTCAACTGTGCTATAAAAATGATTGGATCAAATCAGAGGATGGATATATCTACTATGATCATGAAAGTCACTCAGATTTTGAAGTCATTTTATGTTGACTTTTGTTTTAAATAGTCTTTGGATTTATTTTAGAATTCTGAAATAACAGTAAATGCTAAGTTCCAACTCACAGAAGATTGTGGTATTTCTCCAAATTTCCAGACTGGGATATTATCCTTAAGTAGTGCAAATATTAAAAACAAAATATTTTCCACTGGCTTCAAAACTCTAATCTAAACTTTTATAAAGTTTTCCCAAGCCCTATACAAATTAAGTCATTAAATGTCATTGATAATAATTTCTTTGAGAATTATATTTCCAAGAAATAATGTTTTGGATAGAAACAAGAGATGTGACAATTGAACAATAAAAAAACTTAACAAAGTACTCATATGTCTAGTGAAAAAAATGCTAGACTTTAATTATAAAAACTAAAATCAATAAAATGACATTTATTGCCCTTATTTACGATTCTCTGCTAGAAACAAATTAGAAGCAATGAATAATAAATATTTTCTATTTGATGCTCTGAAGATATTTTTTTACTATGGAAATATTTAACAAGATTATCTTCATAATCCGTGGTCAATTAAACTAATAGAACTAATCATCAATACTCATGTTCCCAAGAATAGTGTTTAGTTTAGGTTGAAGAGAAAAACATGTAAGTTTTCTTTTTGTTTGTTTGTTTGTTTTGTCTTGTTTGATGCATTCTGGGAGCACTGTGGTTTGGAATTTCTCACCTATTCCCAATTAAAGAGCAAGTTTTAGATGTGATGATATATTATTTCTTGAAGACATTTTATTTAAGTGCTTTTGTAGTTGCCCAAGAGAACAGTATAGGCACTGCATAGTACCAGGTGGTGCCATTCACTAAACCAGAAATGACATCCCTCAGCACAGTAAAATGCTGTGGCTTTGCCTGGATATGTTAGTTTATAAACGTTTAAGGAATGGAATGAACTGCATACTGTTCTTTAATTTGCTTAAATTAATACATTCCATTAGTGCACTCACAAAATCCACTCTTAATGAGCTGAAAGCTAAGGCGATCATTTTTGTCACAGCCAACCTAAGCTAAGTGATCTGTTATAACCTAGTGATCTGTTATAATAGTTACCTATTGTCAGACCTGAAATTAACCATTTTCAGTGATGGAGGATAACTTCCCCTTGTGCTGTAAAACTTTACAACCCTTGTTCATTTAGAACAACTATGAATAAAAAGTCTCTTCAGTACCAGTAAGTGAATGAAGACCTGCAATATTCATATGGAAAAAAGATTTCTCATGCTATTATGATGTCCATAGCCAAGGCAAAGTTGATAAACCTGGTTTCAAACACCCGCCTCTCCCCCTGTTGTACCTCAAAGCATTAGGAATAATTATTCATTCAGACTACATCCACTCAGGATTAAGACAAAGATGTCTTTTCAGATTTCCGAGTTGACACATAGTCATACTCAACACAGTAGTTACATGTTATGTTTCAATTCTAAATAAGCGAACATTTTCTTTGAGGAATATGTTCTAATTTTTTGTTTGTTTTGGTATTTTATTTTTTGAACAAGGTTGATACACACAAATTTGACATTATAATTGTAAGTTTTAACTGTGTCTTCATCATCATCATCATCGGTACCCTTGTGAATCATAAAGCCTCTACTCCTTCCACGACTAATACTTTATACTGTGTCCTAAAGACAGTAGGTCATAAGATACGATGCCTGCCCTGAACGCCTCTCACCTCCCCATGTGTCCAATCTGCTTTCTTACTTTTTACAGAAGTGTTCTTTTTGAGACAATGGTTGTGTTTGGAAGAGATTTTTTAACAGGCAATATTGAAGAAGAAGCAGCTTGAGCAAGAAACATTTAGCTGGTCAGAAAGCACTTGCCGTGTCCATGGTGTGCGAGGCATGAGATCACATGCCATGGACATGATGTCAACATAGACAGAGCCCCCACATCCCTATAGCTTAAAATGGCAAAATCCTCTCTGTCTGTAACATGGGAGACTGAAAGTGGAGTAGAATAATATTCGCTGTTGCGGAAATAAAACCAATGACTTTAACTGGCTTCATGCCTGTGTAAGAATGAGAGAAAACCAAGCAAAATAATAATAAAAATAACAAAAACAAAAAAGCAGCAGCCACAAAAACATCAGTTCACATTAGTCTTCTTGCTGAGCATTGATTGGCCATTTGTGTGTTTGTTTTTCAGGGTAAGTCACTGGGAAATTGATTTATATGTATTTACAAGCCAGAAATTGTCCTCAGAATTGGAAAGCTTCCCCTGGTCCCTGGCTGATAGAGGCGTGTGAGTCCTGGGGTGCTGGCTGAGTGGCAGACAGAATAATGTTGACAGAAGCAACTTGAGTTTGGGGTATTATTTAATAAATCTTGAGTTTTTCTTTAATACACCCGTTGAGAATAATAATTCTTTCTGAATTTTAAGGACTTGTGTATGTCAATATTTATTTGCTTTGCCCCATAATTTACAAGGCACTTTAGTGGCTAGGGGGGGAAACTCTACAATTTAAATTACAAATCAACAGCTTCTGTGCTGAGCGACAACACTGGCAAATTTTTCAGTCCTTAAGTTTCCTTTACCTCATCAGCAGAATGACAATGGTCAGAAGCATATATTTTGTAACTGCAGGGATTAGAGGAGAGGAAGGTAAAGCACTGAGCACAGTGCTTTGCCTGGCAAACTATAATTGCTCACATATCAGCCATTCTTATAACTGTCATAATATCATCAACACAACTCAGGGCTTTTAAATCTGAAAACCAACTTTGCTATGTGTTCCTTACAACTTAAATGTTTAATATCTTCTTTTCCAATATTATGCCATGTCTATTTATTTTTCAACCAGGAATTATTTTTAATGATTTATTTAAAAGAACATTTGCTGTCGCTGTATTTTCCAGCTGAATTTTTACTTATTTTTGTAAAACATCTCACAAAACAAGTAGAAATGATTAACATTGACACACATTGCATTAATCTTTTTATAAGATCATATTCCAAATCATAAAGCATTATTTAGCACTGAAACATTAGGTGTTTTTCAAATTTCTAGCCAATTTTCTCTTGAAGGTCACATAATCATAAAAAACAAGGGCTGGCAAGAATAGTGGGACTTGGATAGAGAAGATGAAGGAAAAAAAAAGACAAGTAAAGAAAACATGAACTATTGCTAGGTATGATGGAAAACGTTGAGTTAAGCCAATACTGAGAATTGATTAATTATATGGTTGGTGTTTTTAAAGTAAAAGAAGATGTATTATTACCCTACCTATTCTGGCATATAATATAAATTATTTTGGATACCAAAGGTTCTTATGCAACCTTGTGGCTATGAAAAGGACTCCACATGCTCAAGTACTTTTCAGTATCCTTTAAAGCAAATGTCTTTGATAAAAGAACCATTCTAATGCCACAATTGATGACTTACTAGATAAAACAAAAGATTTGGGGAACAGGAATTTTCTTCCTTGTACTAAGGCTCCATAGTGCTGAATGTAAATAATTTTTGAGGTTCCACATTCTAATCTATTTCAAGGGTCAGGTTACCAAATAATGTGTAAGGAAATTTTAGAGTCCTTACAAAAAATGGTATTAATGCCATTTATAAATTTTGTTTGTGGAAAGACTCAGACTCATGAAATGATCATTTTGGGAAAAGACACAGTTGATCCTATTTGTTGGATCTATATTTGAAAACATCCCTGATGGCTAAAATTTATTTGTAACCCCAGAACCAATATCCATAGTGCCTTCCCAGTCACTCACAGATGTGCAGAGCAGTGAGAAATCTGAATCATCCAATGCACACACTTCCAGCTAAGGTTGGAATATATGATGCTCTCTCCACCTTCTGTTTCAGCTCTCATATGTGAACAGTGTCCTGTACTTGGTTTATCTAGGGCCACATTTTTTACATTTTTATACTTTATAAAAATGTGAATTCACAGTTTAAAATGGCCCCCAAGTGTATTGTTGAAGTAGTGTTTGAGGTTCCTAAGTGCAAGAAATCTATGGTTGCCTTCTGGAGAAAATATGGGGGGGAAGTGGAGATAAGTTTTGTTGAGGCATGACTTTGAGGCTGTGAGTTTAATGATAATGAATCAGTATTACACTCATCTTTCTTATCCAAAGAAGATTGATTCTAGGAACCCCTGCAGATACCAGTACACATAGATGTTCAAGTCCCTTATATAAAAGTGTCATATTTGCATATAAACTACACTTGCATATAGGCTACAGTAGGGTAAGCTTACATATAACTTCATTTGAATGAATTCAGCTTAGTGCTTGGAGCAGAGAAATTCAAATTTTGCTTTTTGAAAACTTGTGTGGGATTTTGGGGGTCATAATTTTCATGCATGGTTGGTTGAATCTGTGGATTCCAAGCCAACAGCTACAAAGGGTTGACTTTATATTAAAAAGGTGTCTTTAAACAGAAACATACTAAAACAAGGTTATCTTTTGATGAGTTGGTCTAAAGTGACAGCAATGAGTCAGTATTCACTAATTCAGCTTTTGTGGTGACTTTACAGAATATAATTACAATGAATAACAAGAATCAGCTGTATCTTGTTTTATGACTATTGCTATCAAATGTGATCTAGTCTATTGGTTAAGTTTATGCCCCTCCTCTTGATGGAAAAAAACAATTTGCATGGGTACCTAAAGGAACTTTTCCAAGCATGAGCCAATCACCCTTTGTAGGAGTTGTGTCAGAGCCAATTATTAACTGCAGTGGGTTTACAGACAATAGTTCTTAATCTACTCAATGAACAATTATACAACTGTCTAAGGAATTTTGGAAAAGCCCTGATCCTATTTTTATTAATTTAATGTACCTATGAGTAACCAGCTTGCTTGTAGTCATTTCATAAAGACCTTAAAACATTTGACCCAAAGTAAAGATTCACATACTTCCTTAACAAAAAAAAGTTCTTCATCTAACACAATCAATTATTTCTACAGACATTGATAGCATTTTTATTTACATACCTATCTACATAAAAGAAGAAGGTTCTTGCCCCTTTATTAACCAAAATTGGTCACATCTACGTGGAAACTATTAATGTTAAAGGACACACAGTTGGCTATGAAAATAATGGCAAACATGCTACATAAAATCTGGAGAGAAAGAGTCTCTCTGTTCATATGGTCACCATTTATTAGAAAGCCCCTCAACAGAAAAGTTTATATTTCTTGCAAGCACTTGGCTCTCACTGTGACCAGTGCTACTGTAAATAAAGCACATTCTTTGAGACATTCTTAGCAGTGAGGAAGACTAGTTGCAACTCAACCAAATGGCGCCCTTCTCTTCAGTTGGATCTCCTCTGAGTAATAGTATCTCTTTCACAAACTATTTGAGCAGTCACCAGCCAACATCCTTCTTATGAAGTATTAAGTATTAGGAACAACCTGACAATAAGGCTCAGAAATACATCATTTCTATTAACCTTGAAGCCATTCTAGCTGCAATTTAATTTTATAATACGGAACATTAAAAATTTTATGTCTCCTAGATATGGGATTTAAATACTGCCCCAATGAGCCACTAGAAATAAAAGAAGTTTGAGGAGAAACTACTGTATCTAAAGAATCAGTATGTCTAAAGAATTATTGTAAAAACTTAGTAAGAATGTATAGGTTCAGGATATAATTTTGTATTGAATTTATTGGGGTGACATTGGTTGATATGAGCACACAAGTTCCAAGTGAACAATCTGATAAAACATTATCTGTGTACTGCATTGTGTGCCCCCCCAAAGTCAAAGTCAAGTCTTCTTTCATCTTCATTTATTCCCCCTTTGCCCACTTCCACCTCCCTACCCCCCTTTCCCTCTGGCTCTTGCCATACTGTCATCTATGTCTCTGTGTCATGTATATGACACATATATATTTGCTTAATCTTTTCACCATTTTTCAGCCAGTCCCCAACCCTCTTCCCCTCTGACAGCTGTCAGTCTGTTCTATGTATCTATGCTTGTGTTTCTATTTTCTTTACAAAATTGTTTTGTTGATTAGATCCCACATGTGTATGAGATCATATGGTATTTGTCTTTCTCTGACTGGCTTATTTTACTTAGCCTAGTAGTAACATGTAGATTTAGGATATCTTTGACCATATTCCAGGAAGGCGGAAACATCATCTATATAGTACACTACTATTTTCCTTATGAATATCACAGTGATTGATATATTAGTTGTCCAAAGCTTTTCCTTAATAAGACCTTAGGGAAAAAAATTAAGATTTATCTATTAACACTGCCAACAAGTTTTGCAAATAGTCCTTTCAACCTTAGCCTGAAAAAGAGTCTTTACATATGTGATCTTAACACAGGACAGTTGATTGTCATGGTGAATGCAAGCACTTGCAAGTTGGGTTTGTCAGCCAGCCCACCAGATATATTTTTATTTATTTCATGTGATTTAGCTGTAATTTAGAGAGCAGGCTCAAAGTGAATGACCCTTTTGATCTGAAAAGAAATTTTCCCACTGGCACAAGAGCTTGGATTCCCAGTAATTCAGCAAGAACACTTTCTAACTCAGTTAAGTGTTCTTTTTTAAAAAGCTGCTGGACTCACTATTTATGAACCTATGATCAGTAAAGATGAAAAATAAATCTTATACATTTCTATAATAGTGTAATTTTGCATATAAAGTGATTAATGATGTGCTCCAGTCCCCTGCCTAGTCTCCGTTCTCAAGGAAGAGGATAAGGTAATGTACTGATGTTCTTGGAGCAGAGGTGGGAATAGGGGCCTTAGGAGGGGTATAAACACTGGGAGGATGATAGCAAACAATTACAAGGAGAAGAGCTGATGGTTGGTCCCCAGTGTCCCCTATATTCCCTAGACCCCATCTCCAGGGACCAAGACAACTAAATGGGGCATCAACCAACTGGGAGATTTCTGAAGTTGTTGGCATTGCCTGGCAGTCCTTGCCTTCCACAAGACTCAGAATTGTCCCCTTCAATATTTAAGACATAGCTTTCAACCTCTAGGTGGCATCAAACTGCAGCTGGGACCTGGATAAATATGGATCAATTACCCAGATACCTGGGACTTTCATCTGTCTAGGTGCACAGGCTCGCCCTGGTAGCAGTGTCAGCATTTTTATATATATTTTGGCACATCATTGGTTCTAAGATGCCATAAATTAAAGATGAAATATGATTTTAAATATCACTAAAAAAGGGGGAAACACTTGCCAAAGTATCAAATGCCATCAATTATGTGAGTCCTGATTTTACAGATACTAAAATGTGAACGAAAACTGTCTTGGACTCTATGAGTCTCAGTCATTTGGATTGAGATAAAAACAAGTACATACATCAAATGTGGTAATACTCTCTTATTTCTTTTATGGTTATCAGTCAAGGCTTAATTTAACTTTGGTTTTAATGGTAAACTAGAACTTTTTTCCCCTGAAGACTTTGAAAACCTTAGCCAGTTACATCATACCATGCTGGTATAGTTTTTCTTCTCCTTCCCTTTTACTGTTGCTTTTTCTTTCTAGCCATAAGCTTTCTCAGGTTTCCAGTCTTCATTCTGTCTGCATATTTCTGTCTTGTTCTTGTCTGTTGCTGTATACAAGAGAAATTCTCTGTCTGGCAAGAATGCTTTAGTATAAGCCAAAAAGGAGAAATACCACAATGACGCAGCATATAAACAACAGCATAGCTCCCCTTGATGTTCTTTTCCCAAACATAAAGAGGTGAAATTTTCTGTTTACTGTCTATTTTTTCTGTTTTTTAATTGATAAGTCCCTTCCATCTCATTTGCTTGACATACTTCTGAAGTTGCCAACATGACTTATAATGAACGATTGTCCTCTCACCACTCTTAGTCAGTAACTTGGAGAAGAGGGACCTCCGCATTTTTCAGCTGCATTTAATTCTTCCTAGGCTCTTGCTCATAATTTGCCTCAGGTACACTGGCTTCCTGGCTGCACAGAAAAGCTCTCTGAAAAATGCCAATAATTATCTTGCTTCCCTCTCTCTCTACTGACCAATCCAGCCCTGAAACATTTTGTCTTTAGAAGTTCAATTGAGTTCAGTGGAAGTTTTTAAGAGACAAGTTTACTAATAAGTAAACACTAATAATTTGTGTAAACACACATTAAAAACACTAAAATTCCATGTTCAAATACAAATTTAACTGAAGTCCAAATTCAAAACTGTCTTTAAGTCAACTATTTACTTATTAACTCATTTAACAAACATGCACTGTGTCCCTGTCATGTTCCAAACACTGGGCTAGGAACAGGAGATGACAAGACAGACATAGCCAAGAATCGAGTTGAGAGAAACACATGTCAAAATGTGGTCATCGTAGTTTTCATCCTGTGTCCTGAGGACAGAACAAAGGCAGCAGTTAATGCTACAAGGAGAGAGCGATGGCTTTAAGAGGCTGTGATGTCTAGTTTGAGTCTGGAAGAAAAAAATTTTCAATTTTCTCACAGACAGTGATACATGGTTTTTAGCCAAAAACTATAGCAGCAAAGGCCCAGAGACCCAGGGCAGGGTGAGTGTATGTCTGAGTTTGGTGATGGACAGAGTTCAAAATAGCACAGGAAGATTGTAAATGTCAGTAAATGCGTAAGGACTGGGTCACGAAGGGGCTGTGTGAGCTGTGGTTTATTTCAAATGTAACAGGTAGTCACTTAAAAGAAAGGATCTTGAGGTGGTCAGATTTGCCTCTTGCAAGAGCACTCACTCCTCACGGTGCAGTGGTGTGGCTGATGGATGAGAAAAATTATCAGCAAAGATAGAAGATATTATAACCAAAGGATATTTAGTAAATATACAAACAAGAAATAATAACTTCAAAAAAGATACTGACTATACACTAAACTTACTAATCTAACTTGGCAATAAATGTCTGGCATTCAGGATAGATACCTGAATTTAAGAGCAAGAATAGAGAATCATCAAGACATAAATAACCATTGGGACCAGAAAATGAGTGGCATCACTATACAGAAGGAGAGAGAAGGGCAAACCCTGGCCCTGGGTGCCAGTACCTCCCAGGCAGATGGCACAGGACACCGAAGCAGAAATTGCTCTCTGAATGATCAGAAGGAAACTGGAGGGGAGGTTCACACAGGCAAAGGGGAGGAGTTTTGAAAGAAGAAAACCGTCACTGGTTAAATGATGCCAACTAATCAAGGATAGTTTTGAGTAAAAGTATTCATTGGATTCAGAAATTATGAAAATTGGGGAGAGTAGTGCAAGCCATTTCACAGGCTGGTGGGCACCTTTTATAGGACAATTAGCTAGGACGTTTCTGTCTTATCTCAGGACCCTGCAGTGTAGTCGTTGTTCTGTAGACTTTGGCGATTTCTCTGTCTACTGTCTCATTTGTCCCTCATCTTGTCTTCAGAGAGGGACTGACTCTGCGTAGCCCAGGGATCGTTCCTTCAGCAGGTGAGAGGAGACACCAGCCTTATATGGTTTGGCTGCCTCGGCCTGGGGAAACCAAGGATTCAATAGTCACGTGACCATAACAGAGCCATTCCTGGGTAAAAACCCACCATTTACCTTTTATGAAGGCCAGGAATTCATTCCCTCACATCTCCTTTCAGGAAGCACTCCAATAGCCTGTCATCACTTTTGCCCCAAGAGTATTGTTTCCTAGAATTAGTTTCCCTTAACAGGAACTAGGTTCAAAGTCCTTTTTCTCTGGCCAAAAGGTTTACTTGGTATCAATCACCTTTCTGGTGATTTTTATTAGTTTGGCTATCTTGGACATCTACACTTCTGGAACCACATAGGAGACCCACAATTTCTCAGTCACCATGGCTATTTGGATTAATGAATTCTTACTAGCTTCCACAACTAGGAACACGACACCATGAACCCTGCAGTTCCCATCTTTATTCTTGACCTGCCTATTCTTCCCTTGATCTTTCCGGATGTAGCGATCTACCCCCACCCCCCAGTTTCACCCTAGCTCTTCTGTATTTCATTGGCCCAGCAAAGCTAAATATCTCCTGACATTTCCAAGCATTTTCCAAATCAGGCCTCTGGGCAATACTACTTTTACAAATTGAATGTCTTCTTTTCCCTTTCCGGAACTTAAAAATTTAAATAAGTCGTAAAAGTATATAATGTGCTTCAACTTAAAGGAAAGGTTTTTTTTCCCCCACTATAAAAGTAATTCTCATTATGGACAACTTAAATGAGGCAAAAATATATATTAAAGGAAAAACTGCCATTTATCATTACATGACCCAACCTTTTGACATTCAGCACTGTTGAAATTAATTTTTTGTTTTATTTCTTGGCAGAGATTTAAATTTTTTAAAAATTTACATGTTGACTCAGCTGTACACATAATATTGTATCATAATTTCTTTGCTAAAGGACATGTTTTCTGAAAAGAAATACCGATAAATAAATGTAAACAAAGTTAAGTGAGGTTTTGCTTCAATAGCAGTCCCTAAACACATATAACACGTGTTCAAGACACTTTCACACACATCATCTGTCAAGTCATTTTATTTACTCATTTAACCATCACCAACTAATAGTTGTAAATATTATTAAATTGGCTGCATGAAATCAAATCCTTAAAGATGACATCGAGAACACTGTATTATCCTTTTCTTCTTTGCCTTCCTGAACTGATCTTGTGCCAATTCAGTACACAGTGTTTACTAAAATATACAATATTTATGACATACCTACTAAAGTGTTGCTTTAAAGCTGATCATAGGAGATTGGAAATCCTTGTGATTGCTCATTTGTAACTCATCCAATCATGATGACTCATGTCACGGGGGATTTAGAAAAATGGAGAAATGCTAGCTTGAAACATTCATATCTCTCTTTTCCAGGAATTTCAGTGGGTATTTATCTGTATGGAGTTTACTGCCTCACATTTTTTTTTATCTCCATTCACATTACAGAGTAAAAATAGTTTGAAAGTGATCAAAGATGCTCTACCAGCCTACCTTTCCACCATTTTTTTTAATAGCCAACGATCCTCTGCTCCTTAGATAAGGCCAAGCCTGACAGTCCAGAAGAGCTTGCTGAAGTGATAATGCCTACTCCCTACTATGTACATTTAAGCAGTATTTACATAATTATTACCTCTTGACGTAACCTGCTAATCATCTAAAGTGATGAATATCAAATATTAGTTCCAAAGTAATGCTGATGTGTCTCAGCAGATCCCCTGTAATATTAAAAATATTTATGATACCCTAATTGCCCCAATAAACTGTATTTTAAAATTTCTTCTAAAATACTTATCTCTTATAGTTTAGACTCTGTCTGGAAAGACCAGCCATATTCTGTTATGGCTGAAATAGTAAGCCAAAATTCAGCTGCTTCTGGAAAGTGACAAAAAGGTTCCTTTTTGTTTTAAATAAATTATAATTGCCTCCAGCACACAAATAATGTGTACTTGAAAAAATTGAAAATATTTGTGAATCTAAAAGCCTTTTTTGAAAGAGTGACAGGATTAAACATCACTTTTCTGCATAGGGGGTGAGACATTTTCATTTTGTTCCAAGTTATTTTACTTTTTGTGTGACTCTGGAGTTTATAAACATGCCATAAAATTTGGCAATTACATGATGATGATTTCATGGTTCTATCTTCAAATAAAGGTAGCTAGACATAGCAGCAAAATTGATTTCCTTTTTTACCTTCATGGAAGGGAACAAAAGGAAATTGAATGCAAAATCTGCATTAAGACCATACTAGAATTATAACTCAGTGATCTGTTACACATGAAATGAAGACCAGGTGCAGCCAAGTGTTTCTTATTATGTTAAGGTATTCAGCCAACAGGTGAAGTTCACACAACCTTCTGTTGAACCATGCCTTGTTTTGATACCCACAAGGTTCCAAGTGCGCATGACTTGACACTGTCTCCTGTTGTTTCTTCTTGCCAAAGGCACTGCTCAGAGGCACGACTGTCCCTAGACAAAATCATGAAGTGGGTGAAACTTGTGTTCCTTCCTTACTCCTTTGCAATGACAGTCTCATCTTAGATCCTTTCAGCCTCCCTGTCCCCCAGTGCCAAAGAGGCTCATTGATCTGGATTTACACTCTGTTTTCCAGGAGGCTCACAGTGTTTCTTGGTGTCCAATTCCTCTTTGATCTATAGTTTTCTTGCTCAAAAGATGTTCAGTGGCTTCACAAAGGAAGCCAGATAATCAAGATCCCCCCTCCTTTCCTTCGGACGCCTACTGCCCATTGCTCCCCTCCAGTGTTCTAGTGCAGGTGGCTTACCACCTTGCCCTTTTTATTTACACACTTTTTTTACACCCGTGCTATGCCTTCTGTCTGAGTAGGCCTTCATCGCTCGTGTCCATCTATGAAAATCCTAATTGTTTTTCAAGGCTTCATTCGGCTCTACCTCCTTCAAGTACCTTCCCTAACCACCCCCAGACTCCTTCCTCCACACCTCATCCGTACCACTCAATGGGTCTTAACACATACACTGCTTTGTATCATAATATTTATGTCTGTGTTGTCTCCAGGCACTGTGCCGGGCATTTTACAAACATAATCTGGTTTAAATTTCACAACAATCTGTTTAGCTAGGGATTACCCTACCATTTAACAGTTAAGGAAACTGAGGCTCAAATAGGTTAAATAATTTGCCCAAAGCCACACTGCTAAAAAGTCACAGGGCTAAGACCTAAACCCAGGTCCAAAACATATTTTTTCCACTAAACCATGTTGCCATTTTTCAGTTTTTTTCTATCTTCTGAAAGATGGATGGAGCTTTAAGGTGGAAAAAGAGCCTAACTTAGCCTTTCTAATGATCAAATATGTATTCAACAAGTGAAAACGGTTTATTGGTAATCACTGTATTCCTAGACAGAACTGACCGACTGGTTAACTATAATCCATGAGGAATTCAAGTAAAGCATGAGAGAAAAATATCCTTTACCTAAAGTTGCCAGAATAAGCACAGCATAGGAAGAGAATGTTCAAGAAAACTTGTAATTCAGGAAAGGCTAGATAGCATTGGATTTGAGCACAAATGGAAAAGAAATAAATGTAGGGTTGAGTAGAAAATTCTTCCTGTAAGTCCCCCATGGTTTTAACAATTCGGAGTGGTAGGGAGACTGAAAGTGTGATTATCATCCTAGATCTCACATAATCCAAGAGTGTATCAAGTATAAAGCCCATGTTGCCATTTTCCCCCAGTGTGGCACCTTGGGTAAGTTAGGGGAGAGAAGCTTAGTGTTTTTAAGAGGGAGGTCTCATCCCAAATGGGCTGCCTTTACGACTGTCCTCAGTACCACCCAGGACCATGGAGTTGGAGCTCACCTTAGACGTCTCCATTCTGGGAGATCTTCAGCCCAGGGCCTGCTTCCTGCCAGTCACATGGCCGAGGCTCCATCCCTGGAAAATATTTAGACTTTGGATCTTTATGTGCATTGCACCATTGGCAAAAATAAAAAATCTGCCTTCATTGCTGCTCTTTTATTCTGATCTCACTTCCCATTCCCCCAGCTTGTCATATTATCCATTGCATATTCCTTCAACATGAGGAAGATGCAGTTTTCACTAAATGTGTGGTGTCAGGGCATCTCTGTTAACTTCTGACAGTCACTCAGCTTTGTCTGCTACTCCGTTCCAACTTGTGTGTGCTCTCTGTCTGCCAATACCCATGGGTAGTTGGCTCTACCCTTTGTTCCTCACACCGATCTTAATAATAACTTAAAAATTATCATTTAGGGAAAATAAGGCATATAGTCTAAACTTGAATATAGCAGGCCATACTGGACTTCAGGCCCTGTGCTAGGAAGTCTGAAGGTTTTTGTTTCAGTTTACATGCTAAATCTGAGGAATTCCATAAGCCTAGTAAGAAAACCACCTTCAACCACACTTGGACAAATGCAAACGCAAAAGCTCTATATTTTCTTTTCTTTAAAGTTTTAGTGATTTTTCTTATTCTCCACAAAAGTCCTCAAAACTAATGTACTACTCTATCTTACTTTTAATGTCGAAATAGTTATAGATTCACAGAAATTACAAAAGAAATGAAAAGGGAGGTCTTGTATACACCTCAGCTCATTCCGCCCAGGGGTCACATCTTATGTAATCATAGGGCACTAGCTAAGCCAGAAAAGAAGAAAAAAAGTAAATTTACCCTAAAGACAACCTAGTCAGCTTTAAGTTCCATTCTACATTCTCCTTCTGCCCACAAGTGGTAAACAGGTTGACAATTCCGGGAGGCGGAGGGGGAAGTGGTCTGTCCATAGCACCACAGAGAAAATTCTAGCACATTGTTAGTGATGATCCCCAGATCTCATCAAATGTCTAGGTCAAGGTTAAAACAAAGCTGTGCAAAGGAGCCGACATCTGAAGACTCAGATTGGAATCAGGTTCTGCCTCCAAACATGTGACCTTGAGCAAACCACTTGACCTCTTCAAGTTTCAGTGTCTTCATCTATGAAATGGCAAAACTCTCTCGCCTGCCTACTTCCAAGGGCTGTCATGGGGATCCAGTGTGATGTGTGTGAAGGGATGCAGTAGCCTGTGAGTCAGCAATCATGAAAGTGCGTATTCTTTTCTCAAATTACTGCCAGTTATGGAAGTGTAGCTTTTCAGAGGCAGTTTTCTTCTTAGAAACAGAATAAATCTACCTCCTTCATAACAACAAGGCCCAGAATTTTCATCATATGTAAACGACCTTCCCTTTCTACCACTCTTAGGACAGATACCAGCAGATACATTGGACAAGCACTCTGCGACTCATTACCTACATACCCCTAAGGCATAGGATCTATTTTAAAATAAATATTTCTTCACATTTGCTTCTAAAAGGTCGACTGCATTTTAAGTAGCTTTTATTTTTATCTTGTCTGCTGGGTTCAGTCTTACTTTTTTAATGCCACGAGATGTACAATTGGTAGTCTCAACAATAGTGAGGAAGTATAAGAATACCGCATTAACCCACTGATGGTTTATGAAGTGCAAACAGAAATCCTCTGCACTGCATTGTTTCTTGGTTTGTCTGGTATGTACCATATTCTTCTAACTATAAGATGCACTACCTCCGCCCTTTCTCCTCCCCCAGCAAAATTGGGAGGAATAATGGTCATTAATGCTGCTGTTGAGTTCTGCTTACATTTACATTGGTAAAATATTATGTTATTTATGTTATTAGATATTTTACCACATTTTTGCTTAAAAATTTTTTTCTATTTTCCTCTAAAACCTAGGTGCATCTTATGGTCTGAAAAATACGGGTAAAATAAACTCTCCGACTCACCAGTGGACCCTGGTGTATAAGGAGTAAAATTGCTTGTCTCGGCAGTAACGGTGGAGAAATAATACGGGCGAAAATAAACTTCAGCCACATAAAGTAAAGACAAACATCTTTGTGTATAGTGAACATTTGGGGCAGCACAATAAAAATGTTAAGATCTGTTTTCTCCCCTCTCCTTCTTATATACAGGCTGGCATGGCTCTGACCTATGACCCCACAGCTGCCATACAGAATGGGTAAGTAGCCCACGTTTTCTCTAATTTAATTGCTAAGATGTCTTTGAACTCCAAAGTCAGTACTGAAGAAAAATGTTCAAACCTGTCTTTGGTGGGAAACCTGTGAACAAAACCTGTAAGTCAAGCATTGCTCACCGCTGTACTTCTCTGTCTTTCCCTGCGGGACTCGGACTTCAGGGTCACTCCCACCTGACCGATTCTCACAGCATCTCTGCCTGTATTAAACTCAGCATGCTCTCTCTCTGGGAATGCCCTTATTTATTACAAACCTAGTGGGGAAAAAGTAAAGTTTCAGCTCCCAATATGAGCAGCCAAAGGTGAACTTTGGGCAGTGCCATGTCTGAGGCAGGGAGGACTACCAGGCAAATGGTGAACATCTCTCCCTTCCCCTGCAGGTCAACCACATCTGCATCAATTGACACTGACTGGCTTATATCTCTTCACCTGAAATCACCTGCTCTGTGATGTATCTTCATCTGTGTCTTCTCGTAACAGTATAGCATTGTATTCTATTCTTTGAACTATTTTAACAGTTACAAAAAGGTTCACTCTCTTCTTCTCTTTATTATATTTATAACAATGAATATATTCCTCATGAAACAAATTTTATTGAAGATGCTGGGAGTACCTATTGATTTTATCTACTGTCTTCTGCTCTAGACCTTTCTTCCATCAGTCATCCCCTCTCTTCAGTGCCTTCCTGTGCACTGAACATTCCTTTCAACCTGTAGGATACACAGGTCTCTCCCTTCTTTTTCACAGGTAAACACCTTCGGTCTTTATACATGCTATCTTCTTGTATTCTCCTCTAATTAATCCTATTAAGTCATCAATTCTGGTCTCAGACTTTACTGAATTTCTCTTGTTGATGCCCCAATAATCTCCAAATTTGGCCATTTATAACTGTAACATTTTTAGTCCTTCAATTTGAAATCCTACCTCTTTTGACATTTTTTGAACCATTTATATCTTCTTGAAAATGTCTTATTATTTGGTTCATTTTTTGCTGATTTCCCTTGCTCCCTATTCTTACTGCTCATTTGATATCTTCTTATTCTACCTCTTCTGCCCCCTTTTGATCATCTTTCTCAGGGTTTAGTCTTCTTCAGTCTTTTTTTTTCTGGTTAATCTCGTCCATCCCTTTGCTTTTAGGACCTGAAGAATCCCAAATCTGTTCTTCAAGCTTATAACCTGATGCAGAACACTATAACTTGTGTTTCTAATGGCTTATTAGATATTGCTGTCAGATATTTTCATATTTCCTCAACAGGTCATTTACCCTCCTCAATTCTTCCTAGTATAAAACAAACTAATGCAAATGGAAAGCAAACATCAAATTATTTGTCCCCTTTTACAAAAATTTACTCTAAAACCATTTAAAATGTAAACTCCAGTTCTCTGGATTTCTGCTTCTGCAACACTTTTAATGATCAAATCAATCATTAGGACATTTTCCATATATCTTTGAACTATATCTTCACCAGCCCACGCTTTCCCCTGCTACTTACTGAGTTCATTCACTCACCCTTCTCTACCTGTCTAAACTTCTACCTGCCTCTAATATAACTCTCCTCCAAACTATTTTCACATTGCTTTTTGAATAATTTTTTTTAAAGCAAAGTGTGATCTTAAGAATCATCTACCTGCCAGATTTTAAGTATTAGGTGAACTTCACTAACTAAAGAACAAAATCAGAACTTCCAAGAATGGCACAAAAAGAACTACATGGTGCATTTCCTGCAACTGAACTGGACCTTTGGTGATTCTCAGAACATCTCGTGCAGCTTTACATTTCTGTGTCTTATTGATCATGGAATTTTCTCTGCTTGGAGTTCAGGCATGATAATATCTCTTTCTCCTCCCTCTCTCTCTCACCCTCTCTGTCCCTCCAACCTCCCCTTTTTTCTTTCTTCCTCTCTCTCTTTTTACACAATTCTCATTTGAAGAACAACAACATATCATACCAGGCAGAGTGAGTCACATAATTGGGCATAAAAGCAATAGTATAAGCAGTGGTAGAAAGTGCAGACTTCAGAACCAGCCTGCCAAAATATGCATCCAAATTTTGTCCTTCACTAAAAGTGGGCTAGAAGTTTGTCTTCTTCCTCTGTGAAGTGCAGATAATAGTCACAGCAGCTTTCCCTAAGACTTGGTAAGGATCAAAGGCACCTTATATCGAATGATGTGATTTCCATTGTAAATATTGATGTTACTGTTGCACTGTATTTAATGTTCACTTGAAACATTTGAGTCTTTATATCATACAGTCATTGACTCTCAAATTTATTTCCCTGCTGGACTACTAACTCAGAGAGGGCAGGTCCCATGTCTTGTTCATCTTTACAGATTGCTTAACTCAGGGTTGTGCATGCCAAATCAGAAATAGAAATGTAACTGATGACATCTGTTTGGCTCCAGCAAATTGGCATTAGGGAAAGCTCTTTCCTCCCTGACATTAACCTATTCTGTCCCCATGTGTACAGCCTCCTTAAATATCACCTCCAGTTTCACCCAAAGCATCCAACCACCTATGACTTTCTCACATACTGGGTTAAAAATGAAGTTTTGGAAGTTTAAGACTGTCTATTCTGTTGTTGATAAGAAGAAGATAAAAATGTTATATAATGAAATTGAAAAAAGGAAAGTTGTAGTCAATTAGTCTTATTTATTTGATACTTTATATAGATAATTTTTAAATGTTTTGCTCATCTTTGGTTTTATTACCTTGTATGGCAGCATTTGAAGAAAAAAGAACTAGTAGAACAATCATTTCTATGCATGTGAGATGTCACAATAACCAGCAATATATTCTCAACACACTGTCCCTTGAGTTCACATTAGTGCATGCCTTTCAGAGGTATAGAATCTGATTTAGATAACTTAGCCTATTAAGGGATCTAGCATAAATGTTCAGAATAAAGTATTTTATTCTCTGTTCATATTGCGTTATTCAATCTAGCAGTCAAACATTCCACAGAGAGCAGTAACCTAACAGAGGCAGAAATATTTATTACCGTAGGGAAGAAACTGGTCCCATTTTACATAGAACAAATGGTGTCCAAAAATATAGTTGTAATTCTTACCTAGTTATATTATTAAACACTGCTCACCCTGCCTGGTGTGGATCAGTGGATTGAGCGCCACCTGAGAACCAAAGGGCCATTAGTTTGATTCCCAGTCAGGGCACACGCCTGGGTTGCTGACCAGGTCAGGTACCCAGTATGGGGTAGGGTGCAAGAGGTAACCACACATTGATGTTTCTCTCCCTTCTTTCTCCCTCCCTTCCCCTCTGTCTAAAAATAAATAAATAAAATCAATTAAAAAAATTAAACACTGCTTCATTCTGACTCCGTTCATTTCAACAACTTTTTTTGAGTACCTATTGCTCTATTGAAAATCATCTTGGTGACACAGATTTGAAAAAAGAAAATTTTCACCTCCTGTTGGGGCAAATGGACAGGCAGGCAATGCTGGTACAGGGCACAGTGGAATTGGTACTGTGATGGAGGCAGGAACAGTATGAGACTTATGTATAGATTCACTCATATGCATAAACACTTCTAAATGAGGACAGGAGAAGTGGGAGAGAAGTCCTGTGGAGAAAGCCCGTGGAAATAGGAGTGACAGGGACTCCATTTTTACTGGTTATGTTTTTATATTCTTTTCAAAAAAGAAGGCCATAGGACCACAAAGGAGAGGCACTATGAAGAGGGATTAGAAAGTGTCTTGACGGGATGTGTAGATGCCCCAAGTCATAGCTAAAGTGTATTTGATGATCCTGTGGTATCCCATGGCCGCATATCAAGCCGTAGGCTTGTAAGGAAATAGGTAGCTGGGTGATAGCTACTAACTACTACAAACTGTGTGAACTGTTCCATATTCTGAATTCCATACCCTCCCCACTAATATGTAATGTGAAAGTGAAATAAATGATACCAAATTTAGCTTGATTTTTAGCTAATGAAGAACAAACGTTTGTGAACATGGACCATGGCAAATCTGTGCTGTTTGCATTTAGGCATAGAAAATGTCACTTTTGTCCTCTGCTTGCACCTATTCAAAATATCACTTTTAAGAAGTTAGTTCAATGTCACTTCTGTTTAAGGGTTTGAAGGTTTAGTGAGGAAGTATCTGGGTCACAATGGAAAAGTAAAAACCATAGTGCATTTTACTATAGGTGAACTTATGAGAATAAAAAAATGTTTCTTCTTTCAGACCTACCTCACATAATTCTGTAATTTGTTATTACTATGGCCCTATTACTTTCTTAGCACTCCAATATCAAATTCTATAATTTTCAAATATGAGTGTGGAAAGTGGGAAGTGATACATTCCTATGTTTAAAATCTCATCTTTCCTGTGCCTTTTTACTAAGGTGGTTGTGTAGAAGTCTCTTGGATTGTTTTATTTGAATAAAAGGCATTATTGGCAGACATATGAAAAAGAATGTGTTCTACAGCATTGGTTTGCCAGCTGTTTTATAAGGGCATCTGATATTAAGTGATACTGAAATCTTATCATATTACACTAGCAAAGGAATCTAATATGAAGGATACATTGGAATTACAATAAAACGACCAATAACTTTTTAATCTTATGCTATAGCGTTACCCCAAGGATAGTATCCATGATTTTGACTAACAATATTGCTTGTGGACAGAAAAGAAAAGCCAGCACTGTTTGTTGCCGTGTGCAAATATGATTTTGTGTGGTATTCTACTGTTAAAAAAGATTCTACCCTGTGGTTATTGATATATTCATGTTATTTGTATTGTCAGTGAGAGAAGATTTTATCATATTACTACTGACAGCCAAATCCCCTGAAGGTGACTTTTCTCCAGGTAGAATAATGTCCTATTAGTGGCCTAGACTTGCATTTGCTGGACTTGCAGAGGTCACCTGCTTTAAATGCCAGACAACCAAGTAACTCTTCGCACTCCTTAAAAATACTGAGTTTTTGAAAAGCCAGCTTAGAGTTCTATAGATAGACCATTCTTAATTAACTTCTTTTAGCCACTTTGACATTTGGTATTTTGTTCATGTGAAACCTCTCCAGAAGAAGCCAGTTTATATCCCTAAACCAAGGTTTCTCAACCTCGATACTACTGACATTTAAGTTTCAGAGTGGGATATTTAGCAGCATTGCAGACCTCTATACACTAGGCGCCAGGAGCAGCACCCCCGCCAACCTCCTTGTGACAACCAAACATGACTCTATATCCTGCCTAGTGTCCCCTGGGGAATACAGCAGCTTCTAATTTAGAACCACTGGGCAAAGTATAAAGGGAACACTTGCCATACACATAATGTTATGTGAATTTTGGCAAAGAAATATCTCTTAAGAGAGTCGACTATTCCCAGGAACATAGTTTGTTCAAGAATTCATTCCTGGTTTTCTGTACTAGCATTTGCAAAGCATAATGGATAGATAACAAATACAAATGGCATATAAAGTCACATGTTTAGAATTCCCTTAGTTTTGTTATTGTGGCTAACAAGTTCTGTGATTTTCCTCTTTCCTATTCCTCAATAACACAATGGCTGTTCTTAAAGTACTTTTTGGAATTTCTTTAAAGCTCTGGTTATATGAAATTTGTTTTAAATCATGACAGATACATGGCACAAACTGAGAAAAAGTAAAGAGATTGAGAAACTCATTCTGCAGCCTGGTCCTATATATTTTCTTTAGACACTGTACCTCTAAGGCTCAGATGCAATAGCAGCCTCTCTTGCCGTGGTTAAACCAAGGGTTTCTTGTAAATTCATCTGGTTTATGTTTGGACTTGTGAAAAGCTTGTATCAAAATACCAGAATTAGGAGATCAAGACAGTGGGCTGAGTCTGTTCTTCCTGGTATATTTTTCATTCTCTGACTTTAGCATTAGCATTGGAAATTGTTGGGAAGTATGACATATTCTCATTTGATGGATAGGATTAAAACAGATAAAACAAAAATGCATTCAATTTACCCCCAAGGTTCTGTTGTTAGTATCAGTTTCCTTGGCTGGTGTCTGTACATTTCTGATCTTTGTTTTCCCTATAGAATTTTCTGTAAACTCTGACTGTCAATCCAGTCGTTATGGCTTTCATGTTTGATACTCCATTTGGTACATTTTACAAAATAAATCAGCCATACTAAAATGTGATGTACAGGGTGCTCCATCAGTGGGAGAGGCTGAAACTGGGTCTTTAACTGAAGTTAATCACAGCACAGTGAATGAGAAGGACTGTTTGTAGAGTTGCCAGGGTGCCTCTCCTGTCATTGTGAGCCTCAACTACGTCTTTCTGTTCACTCCCCCACAAGGAAGATTGGTCAAAGATAAGACCTAAAGGAGCTTCTTAAGTGCAAACCCTGATTTTTGTAGAAAAGTACTGGTTTTCCTAGTTACTAATATGTCTGCCTGCGAGAAAGTGTGTAGGAATGCTTCCACTGAGCATTTATAAATATGTGAATCTGGCCTAGCTTCTCTGGGTTTGGTCCCTTGTTTGCTACTAGTTCAGAGACCACCTTCTGTTCTCCCACTGTCTTGGCATTGGCTATCGTGTACTGTAATTGTTACTTATTTTCCCAAGCTGCTCTGCATTGACTCATTCAAAATACAGTTATTCTGTATCTACTGAGTCTCAGATTTTGTTCTAGACAACAAAGCAGAGGTTCTCAACATTCTCGAAGCTGTTGATCTGGAGGAGGAAACAGTCAATACATACATTGTGTTGGATTCATCATCTTGGCTTCCATAACAAAATACTATCCATTGAATGGCCCTAAACAACAGAAATTTATTTCCTCAAAGTTCTGGAGGTGAGAAGTCCAAGATCAAGATCTGGCAGATTCAGCTTCTGAAGAGGACCCTATTCCTACCTCAGAGACAGCTGCCTTCCCACTGTGCCCTCCCGTGACATTTCCTGCATGTACATGTGTGCAGAGAGTGAGCAAGCTCCCTATGTCTCTTCTGATAAGGACACTGATCCCATCAGAACAGGGCTCCACTCTTTCGAGCTCAGTTAAACTCAGTTGCTTCCTTAGAGGCTCCACCTCCAAATATAACCACCCTGGGAGTTAGGATGTCAGTATGAATTTTGGAGGGACACTAACATTAGTCTATAAAATACTATCTCAGATAATGATAAGAGTAATGAAAAAAACAGAGGAAAGTCACAGAGAAAAATTGGGACAGAGATGGTGGTTACTACTTTAGCTACAGGCCTCCCTGAAAAAGTGGAAGTTGAATCAGACCAATCATAAACAAGAGGTAGTTTGGAGAGATTTAGTTAAATGAGCATTCTAGGCAGAGAGAATTATAAGTTCATTGTCCAAGACAGAAGTGAAAATGATATGATCATGTGACAAAAGAAGGCCTGTGCGGTTGGATCCTAATTGGCTAGGGGAGGAGGTAGGAGAAGATATCAGAGAGGCAGGGCGTAGCCTGACTGTGCCAGCCAATCCTAGGGATTCAAACTCTGTTCTCATTGCAATGGAAAACCAGTGGTGGCTTTTAGACTGATTCATGGACAGATGAGATTTGATTTAAGTGACTAAACAGAGAAACTCGAAGGAGAGTTTTAGAGTCTCCCCCGTCTTTGGTACACATAGTAAATGCTCAGTACATTTCTTTAAGTGTAAGGATGGATGTTTTCTTACACAGTAATTGGCTTTTTTAAAAAGTCAGTTTTATTAGGTACAATTTACATAGAATATTATTCACTCTTCGTAGTGTACAGTTACATGCATTCTGGCAAACATAGTCATGTAGGCACCAAACAATCAAGATAAAGAACAGTTACATCACTTCCCTGATTTCCTCCTGCATCACAGTAGTCAACCGCTCCTTCCAGCCCCTGCCTTTGTCATCCACTCATCTATTTTCTGTCTTTCCAGTTCTGCATTTTCTGTATTGCAATATAAATTAAAATGCGAGGTCTTTAAGTCTGATTTCTTTCATTTAGCATAATCAGTCACAATTCATCCTGTTAACTGTGTCAGTAGTTCTTTCCTTTTTACTGCTGAGTAGTGGTCCAGATTGTCCAGATGCACCAGTTTGTTTATTGACTCAGTTAAAGGTTGTTTGGCTTCTTCCAGTCTTTGGCAAGTTTCAATAAACATGCTATAAACATTTGCATTCAGGTTTTTGTGCAAACATGTGTTTTCATTTATCTTTAGTTAATATCTACCAGTAGGATTATTGGGTTATGTGATGTGCATGTTTAACATTATAAGAAACTTCCAACCTGTTCCTCACAATGGCTGTCCCATTGTACACTTCCACCAGCAATGAATGAGAGTTCTACCTGCTCTGAATTCTTGCCAGCACTAGTATTGATGTTTTAACAAATGGCCATTCTAATAGGTGTGTAGTCGATATCTTTTTTCAAATTGCACAACTATAAATTTAGAGGTCTGTTGGGTATGAATAGTAAGGATGTAATAAGTGAGTGAGTAATTTTTAGCTATATTTTTTTAGCCAAAATAGTATGATGTTATAATCCTTATTGAGAACTAGATAAAGTCAAATTTGAGAATATAGTTCCTTAATACTAGCTTGGAGACTCTTATAAAATATAAGCTTAAAGAATTTATTCCTTAAATGGCAACCTTGAAATCTTGCCCTCCTATATTCAATGCAAGTCTTGTGGAATGTCTCTTTAGAAAGGCAACCCATGAGACCATCCAAAATATTGGTGAGGTGTGATGAAACTTTTGTCCCCAAAACTCCAACCTCAGTCATATAATTAAAAAATAAATAAAAGTAGTAGTTGACTTTTGATAACACTATGACTGAGTAACATAATGATTCTGTTATCTTTGATATACATTTTCTCAATTTATCCTCACATCAGTGAAATACTCCATCGTAGGCAACCTCGCCTTGTCTGCTCTTTGGCTGGCCACTCCAGCCTTCCACCTACCAGTGAGACCTTAAGGAAGAAACATGATCTTAAATTCTGCTGAGGAGTTTGAGCAATGTGTAACTTGTGGACTCTAGACTATCATCTGAGCAAAGATGGATAGGTATGTCACTGCATTCAGTGTCTAGAAGATACCCTTTAACAGATCTCTAGAAGGGGTAATCCTCCTCTGATTTATGAAGCCCAGATCTTGTTCAGTATCATTCTATAATTGTCCAATGAAGGCCCCTAAAGGACTGGAAAACTCAGTGTTTTTTACAGAGTCTACAGAAATATATCGCATATGTCCAGAATCTCCACCAATGCCATTACTGAATCCAGAAAATACTTCTACCTGTACCTAGACACAAACTCTCTGCTTCTCTTTTATGGAGAAAGTATTTACCTTAGTTTTCATATGAGGGTATGGACTCATGCCTAGCACATGTTATCTAAAACTCTCTTGTAGCTGATTCTGTTTCCTGAAGGAAAAGATAGATGCAGTTTATGTAGGAGCAACATCAGCCGGCTCTATAAAGCCTGGTGCTACCATTTTGCCTCCCCCCGCCAAAGAGCTTTAAAATGGCATTGCCTTTTAAAAACAGAACAAAACAGTGCCTGTGGCTTCTCTCCCTTCTTGGTTAAACATACTCTTACATTCACCTGGCATAAGAGATTTTGTATAAGATGACTTAAAGTTGCCATTTTCTTCAGAATAATGTATTTCTCCTAGTGGAATCAAAGACTGTAAATCACCTGGATGCTCCTGTTAATGAAAAGTCGGTGGGAGAACTTGAGGGTGGACTCTGTCTTTCCCAGAAGTGCTTGGAAGCATTGCCAAGCGGCCAGGCATGCAGCAGCTTTATGAATCTTCTTTTTTTGTTGTTGTTTTCTGTTTGCAGATTTTATTCTTCACCGTACAGTATTGCAACCAACCGCATGATTCCACAGACATCTATCACGCCATTCATTGCTGCTTCCCCTGTCTCCACATACCAGGTATGTCTGATTTCCCTGCACCTCAGGAGAGATCTTTCTTGCCAGTGATAGACTACATCAAGGCCAAGACATAGTCGAGTTTTCAAAGCTGGTCCTCAAACACTTTAGTGCACATCCTGATGTAATAATACTCAAGTTACCAATTAATAGCCTATACTTTCAAGGGCTTGTTTGCCTCTATTTCACTGATTAAGAAAATCCACGGTGCTTTCCATTCTTCCCGCTGAGTTTTCATGATTGCACTACCTTCCAGCCAACTTTAATACAGCTCTCCGACCACTGAGAAGTTTTGTTTGTTGTCTGTTATTTTGGTTGTCACGCTTCCTATTGTGTCTTTTCTAAAAGCACATTTGTAGCACTCCCTGCCCTTACTCCAGCGTATTCTGTCATTGTCATCTCATTTTGCCACAGATGTCCTGCGTATCCATGTAAAACTACATGGATACATGTGAAATCATTCTCCCCAAGAAATAGGAAAGATTATCAAAGTGGTGAAAAATTATTCCTCCTTTCGGCTCTTACTTCATTCTCAGTTTCAAAGAAGCCAAAAGAGACCTCAGGGGTTCCACATGTTGAAGCACAAGAAAATCTGAGGCTCAGTGTGTGTCCTAAACCAGATGTTGTAGCCAGTTAACTCTATGTACACAGGTGGTTTGAAATAGTCATACTTCTCCCTTAGAAACTGCTTCTTATCTTATTTCTTTGAGTTATCAAATATGTGATATCACTCACTGCTTCTCTTTGCCTCATATTTTTCTTCAGACAATTCTTCTTATTCTAATTAGAAATAGATCTCAATGTTACATACAGAGAGTATCTAGTGTCATTTTTAAAACGTTAAAGAAGGAGACAAAGCGAGAGACTGCAAGAGCGTGCATGCCATGTGTTTCTCTATATTTGCAGATGGTGGGGGTGGGTGTTTTACAAGGGGTAAAACTCTAATGTTTCTGACTGCTACTAATTCAGTTAAGTGTCGCCTTATTCAGCCACTATGTACTTCATTTCAGGATGTCCCAGTTGTCAGAGCATCAAGCCTCAGACTATGTACATTTTTCTTTAACTTATGGCCCCTGAAGCAGTTCATTTTCATTCATTTCCTGCACTTAGACGCTTGATACATGTCAGTGGGCGAACAGAGTAGACGCTTGTGGAATTGCATTCGAGGGTCTCAGAATGACCGACTGCCTAATTGCCTTTCCCTGGGACCCATGAGGCTGTGTGCAGGTGCTGTTCACTTTCTGTTCTGCATGCAGGCCCGCCTGGTTGGAATGTGTTTTGTTTTGTTTTACCCATTTTTTCCCCTACTCTTGGCCTCCGTTTCAGCCAAGACCACCCATGGAGCCCCAGTGTGGAGCACTTTGGTGACATGCATAGAATATCCACAGAAAAGTGATTTTACTTGAGAGGGCTCAGAAGTGGAATGTAACCCCAGCTCTCTTTTCTCATAAAAGGAATTAGAGCAATTTCCTGTGTTGTTGATTCTCGCCTTTCAACACCTCCTTCTTCTTTTTATTTTAAATCTAAATTGCATTGGCGATTTTGCTTGTGTGAATATATTGAAAACAAAAAGTCTTCAAGGTTCTCTATGTGACAATCAGCTCTCCCGGCTGACTTTCTCCTTTGGCCAACAAGGTACATTTCAGAGCGGTTGGCTGGCTCAAACACACATTTTTATTTACTATACCAATGACCATGAGAGAAAAAAATTACAAACTTGCTTAAGTTGTGTTTTCCAAAGCATTTTCTCAAATTTTTGGTTGCTCGATTTAATTCATACCTCAACTTTTTCCACTTGGACTTATTTCCAAGATGGGAATCACTTGAGAAGTTGAAGTGAAAACAAATGTCAGGAAAAAAAGGAAGTCTTAGCAGTAAACTCGTGCCTCCTTATTAATTGCCCGGGTATCCCTAGGAGTTGACCTCTAAATAGGAAGGTTCCCGTGGCTACCTAATACTTTAGTCTCCAACACCATCCTCAAAAAATGCTCCACGTCCCAGTTGGGCCCATGTGGATACTGTAGCCAGCTCCAGCAAGATAGGAATTTGCTTTACATGTGCTGATCCTGTTTCAGGGACCAGATTAATCAGGTCCAAGAATGTGCTTTCTATCCTTAGTTTTGAGCACTTGTTAGCTGTAAAGTCAGATGGACTCCACTTTCTTATGACCTAGTGTGACTCCACTGAACACAAGAACCAAGTTCTTTCTGTGATTGCTTTGTGCTAATAAATGCTGTTTGATGCATAGGTCCAGAGTACTTCATGGATGCCTCATCCGCCATACGTTATGCAACCAACAGTAAGTGTTCTCAGTCACCTGAGGCTAAATATTTCTATTATCCAAGTGCAAGCTTTTGTAATGCATAGAAGCTTTGGGGGAAAGCTTTTGTTATAGTGCACACCTCTTTCAGGCAGCCATATTTTTCAGAAAAAAAGCTGTTCCTGAAATTGTACAAAAGCATGTACAATAGATAGAGATAGAGACGTAGATAAACACAAAGATAGAAAGAAATAAAGGTAGAGATAGACAGGTGCATAGATAGATAGATAGATAGATAGATAGATAGATAGATAGATAGATAGAAGGATAGATAGATAGATAGATAGATAGATAGATAGATAGATAGATATAGGTAAACTCTCTTGGAGGAAATATCAGTCATAACAGTCAGTCTCTCAAGCTGATGTGTACTATTTGTTATAAGTAGGGAATTTCTACTTCATTCAGGAACTCTGAACTCTGTACAATTAAATCCATCATAGGGGAATAGCCTTTCTGTTTTCCTTCTTCTATTGTGCTTTGTTTTCTTCAAATGCAATTTGGTGAGGTTTGGGAATGAATTTCAGTATCAAGGCCAAGTGTTGACTCAATATACTTGAAATAGAAAAGGAGTTGTTCATTAATAGATGGAGATGTATAGATGGATAGCAAGGTGGCTAGATGTTTTTTACGTTAATAACTAGAGGCCTTCTCTTCCTCTTTTGTGGAGAATATGTCCCCAAAATATTTAAACTCTATTTTCTACTTGCTAGATTTCCCATTTTGTGGAACTATATTACATCAGTCCCAAGTGAAAAATATTACATATTCCATTAGAATGTAGACTGAAGGCTAATGATTCCATTTGTCTTTGTCTAGTTCTCTTAGGTTTTCTTGCTCTATAGAAGTGTTACGAGGTAGATTTCAGTAACAACACACTCATGATAGTGTGAGGTAGTGGAAGAGCCCTAGACTGAGAGCTGCGTAACACAGTCTCTGGTGGACTCTTCTGGGTATACTCACATCTGCGCCTTTGTCTCCTTACCTGTCACTATACTTAGTGTTTGGAGTAGAATCAAATAAGAACATGTGTGAAAATAATTCTTTACATATGATATGCTACAGTTAATTATTAGCATTATTCTTAGTATCATTGGACCTGTGTGTTATGCAAAGAAGAAGCAATCCTACTTTTTGACTCTCCTCAAAGCCAAGTATAAATAAGCTAGCACATATTAAGGACCAGGGAGCTAAATGCACAAGCATCCACTTCCTGGGCTCAAAGGATCACAGCACCTGGTTTTCATAGTTGGGCTTTCTCTATTTTATTTAAAATAAGGAAATTCTACATTGCTCCTAACGTTTTGATAGTTTGTTTTCTATTTAAAGAATAAAATAGATGTAGCTTACTGCAATAGAACTTTAGACCATATTTTGCAAATCCTGCTCTTTACTCTTATTTCCACACTTTGGGGGCTTCCTGAGTTCATCTGGACTGTGTTCTGTAAATCATACCAACATACAATGGATCCAAGATATACTTTTCTGTCCAAGTCATGAGGTAGAACTCAACGTATGCTGCCAAAACAATGTATAGCACAGGCTGAGCCAACACAGGAAAAGAGATGTCCTGCCAAGTTGTAAAGAGTAGACTTTCTAGAAGGAAACAACTACCTTCTAAAAAAAATGTGTTCATCTCTAAAGCACTGGTGCTAGCTTAGTCCTCACAGTGAGGTTAAGCATCATCTCACTGTGGTCAAAATGAATGCACATGTGGCACAATACTCAGATTTGCCAGATGTTCAAGTGTGTTAGACTCTACAGTATTTCTAGAGCTGTGAAGAGAATGGAAGACGTTTGTATGTGTAGTTGTTTCATCAGAACCTTAGCAAATTTTTCACTCTCACCTCCTCACCCGAGCACAGCTTCAGCCCCACTTTTGAAGACATTATTTCTCATACATCTTACTCTAGCAATAGCTGTGTGTGTGTGTGTGTGTGTTCCTTTGTTCTATTGGATCTTCCTTGCTGTGGCTCAATGGTATCTCATCACCCCCATGACTACACTGCGCATCATGTTTGAGGTCAGGGCACTCAGTTTACAATATAATGTCTGTGGCTGGAGCAGATTCCTGGGAAAGGAGGTGTCTGGGCCACCACCACTTTGTTATCTTTAACATGAAAAAATTTGCTGAATGGTCTCATGGAAATGCAGAGTTTATTCCATAGTCACTACCCTGCAACGGTCTTGCTGGTTGTCCAGTTGTCCCAACTGGTCTTGGTATCATCGGCAAAGTAAGGGTTACATAATCACTTTATGATACTAAAATACAAAAATACTTCAGCACTCTAGGGCAAAGAAACAAAATATCCAAATCTGAAAAGAATGAATGATTTGATAATTAACAGCCTGGAGACTTAGTTAGGCTTTTTAAGAAAAAAAAAACACTTTTCCTCACTCTGGGACTTTGGGCAATTAGGCTTCTTGACCCACATTTTTATCTGCTATATATTGACATAATAATGCCTAAATAATTATGCATTTTGTTTATTAAAGAAAATATGATATTTAAAGCTTTTAATACAGTGCCTGGCAAATGGCAAACACTCAGTAAATTATTATTAGTATTTATTTATTTATTTATTTATTTATTTATTTATCTGAGTAGACTATACCTTATGTCATAGATAACCCAATTGTATGAATTGAGTGTTAGTATAGAAAGAAAATTGGGATAAACAATAATCACGTATTTCTACCTAATTTATACTGCTTATCTTAGTTTACTAATGAGTTTGGTGGAGATAGCCTCTGTGGGTATAAATAAGACACATTACTTAGGTTGGTAATTCATTGACTTACTAAACCATTCTCCTAAAATACTTAAAAAACAATAGACCCATTGGATACCTTCTGGAATCTACTTTACAAATAAATTCAAGGTGTCAATATCAACGTATCTCAGATAAGTTGCCCTAATTCTGATTTGCTTACAGCTTTCCTTCTCTCCATCATTCTGGGGGCAAGTTCCTTTCTAAGCTGTAAGTGTTATAGGTGTGTTATCGCTAGGAATGCACATGATTTCTGCACTGGAGCCAGAAGCCTTGCATGTTCTCTTTCAGTCCAGACTTGAAGGACTGTAGGATCTTAACCAGGTTTCTGATGAGGAAACAGTGTTTTCAAAAAGTCTGAAGGCAGGAGCACAGTGCCTCTGGTCTTCACCAGGGTGAGAAATATTTAACCTGGAGCAGCAACATCTGTAAGAAACAAAACGGTGGAAAGCAGGGAAGGGGGTAACATAGGGACAAGAGAAGAACAGAAAGCATAGCACAGCATTGAAGCTTGCCATGTAAGTTTGCTTCTTTGGAGATTGAATTTTCTAAATTGTATGTAATGTGCTTTTTTGTACATTTAGAAACCATATTCTGAGAGACTTTTTACTTTTATGAAAGAGGGGATAAAAGTCTCCTTGCCTGCTTTGAACTATCACAATGGCATTTTTACCAAAACAAAACAAAACAAAACAAAAAAACAGGTCTCTGTCAGTTGCCTTGACTCTGGGACTTTATCGGGTCCCCTGGAAAGTTGTCAGACCCCACTTAGAACAATGAGAGTCTCTGTTTGCACTGTGTTGTTCTTCACCTGGACAGACACGGAGGAGAGAGCACTGCTAGACTAAATTAGGAGCTAACTCACTTTTGGCTGCAAGGAGGTAAAAATGCTGACTTTGTCAATGCAATCAGTCATTTGTCCCTGCTTCTCTCAGTGCAGGGCTCTGTACTGTATACTCTGAAATCTCACCCTGACTCTGATGGAATTTTAATAGATGATGGATTGCACCAAATATCTGCTCTGCATAGCAGTGTGTCACATTGGAATCTCATATGAATTCACAGTCGAAATCCTGTGTTGCAATACGTCAAATATTTTGTTAAATCTGTACTGACAAGGAGAAAAGATGATCGTTCCCAAGAAGAAGCATAGTTCCCTTCTCTTCAATTTTATTTAGGCTCATCTGAGACATAAATCTTCTGTTCTTCATATGGTTAACATTATTTCATTTCAAGGAGAAAGGTCAGCTTTCATTTTCACTTAATTACAAATTGGTTATCTAATTACAGTATTCGAAGTACAAGATGCCCCTACTGAATGGTTGAATGATTTGTTGCTATGCATGGCTAAATAATAACTCTTAATAAACTATAGGTTTGCAGGTAAAGAGTAAATATAAACTTCTCCTTGACAACAAGGCTGTTCAAGAAAGCTCCAGAATATTCGATTTGGTCACTGTTTACCTGCAAACTGGTAAGGGCTGAGGCTTAATTTTAGAGGCAGTGTCTCTCAGAGTTTCAGGTGTGTTTTCTGTAAAAGCACATCACCAAATTTGAAAGAGGTGGAAGGGGGTATAGGGAAGATAAGTAGTAATGAAAAACAAATACAATAAAAATGAACTATTTAAAAATACATAAATCATTACAGTTCTGTTCAGAAAACAAGGTTTTCAGATACTATCTTTTTACATCAACACTTGAGCTGAGCAAAAAACCCTACCCTCACAGTTTTATTATCAAAGGCAAAGTGCTTTTGCTGGCTAAGGAGTTAACCAGGTAAACATATATTTCCAGGGAAAATATTTTTTTAGATACATAGCAAAAACGAAACAACAGCAACTTTAACTCATATTCTACCATTTCTACCAGAAAAGAACTCAAATGAGTGAGAATGAGCGTAGGAGGAGCCGCTTCTTTTGAGTATCACCTCCTGTGCAAGGTGGGTAAAGTGAGCAAGGTGGTCTCCACTGAAAGTCTCTTACACAACCTACCTGCTGTCAAGTTAAAAACAAAAGGTGTTGGCTCTGCCTTTGTTCAATGTAGCTTCCAAATTCGACAGTAATTTTTCAAAAACAATGTAAAATGACTTGAGAAAAACGACTTTGAACAATAAAATCCAAGGTTCACCATTCAAAAGTACATAGCACATGAAGGACTTTCCACTCACTGATTCTTCCTTCCAGAAGTAAACTTTGTAAACAAATGCGTATGCCACCAATTTTTGTATGCATATCAAAGTACATATGTGCATGCAGAAATATGTATGTGTTTTAAAGATACATACAAGATCAATATACAAATGCTGTATGTTAACATAATAAAATGTCCTGGGTGTCATTACATGACTCACATATAGATCTATGTCATTTTATTAACATTTCATAACATAGAATTACATAAATGCAACAAAAAGTATTCAACCAATTTCCTATTTATAGTCACTTAAGACTAATATTGAGACTTGTGAGAAAGTATCTATGGAGTAAATTGATTGTACAAAAGGTGTGTGTGCTGTTAAAATTCGATACACATTATCGTCAATTTTCACTCTAAGTGAGAGTGTTTCCCTGTGGCCTCCATTAAAACTAGGTGATCTCAACTTTCAAATATCTGACTAATGTGATAAATAGTGAGTGGCATCTTATTGATGTATTACTTTTATTTCTCTGAGTCCTAGAGGAGCTGGGTTGCCTTTCATGAGTTTATTGACTGATTTTATTTTTTTCCCCTGAGATCCATTTGTCTTCTGAGATATTGATCTTGTCTTATTTTTAAAAGATCTTATTACAATTAGCAAGTTAACATTTTCATGGACAATCTAGATATTTTCTTGGTTTACTTTGAATTTAATCTTATGATGTTCCTCAAATGAAATTTTAATATTTAGTATTATATAGTTAGTATTTAGTATTTACGAGTTTTTCCCTTTAGAGCAGGGTCAATAACCTTCTCCTGTAAGAAGCCAAAGAATAAATATTTTCAGTTTTGTGAGCCATAGAGTCTTTGCCACACCTAGGCATTTTTACGGCTGCAGCGTGAGAGCAGCCAGACAATACAGAAATGAATGGGAATGTCTGAGTCCCATAAAACTTTATTTACAGAAACAGATGAGGGCCACATTTGGCTCATAGGGTGTGCTTAGCCAGTCCCTGCTTTAGAGCATCTGGAATCCATGCAAATACATGAGTAACTATAAGATTTAAAACACCGTGTGCTTTTGCTTGTTTGGTGTTGTTTCGATTTTGTTGTTGTTTGGTGTTGTTTTGTTTTTGTTTGTGTCTTGAGTTTTGTAATTGTTTAAAAATTGAGATGTAATTAACATAAAATGATGTGTCAGCGTGTGTTTTATTATTGTGCTGATAATATATAGGGTCTGGCACAAATAATACCCCTGTTTATTACAAAGTTTTTTATTACAAAATCATAAGCATATCATTCTGTAATATAAAAATATCCTACTCAAGCACACCATATGCCATTTAGGTAAAATGTTCAAATTAAAACTATAAATTATTACACCCATATTATTACCCTACCAACCACACCCCCACCAGGCATTATTTCTCCCGGACTCTATTTTACTATAAATTTTTGTTACTTTCACAGTATTTGTAATGTGGGATGAGATTATGACTCAACTTTTTATCCCCAATGGGTAAAAAATTGTCATAAAAACTTCCACTATATAAATCATATATATTTTTCCCACTGATATAAGTTTTATGCCAAATTCTTAGAATAAATCTCTTTATATCTTTGTTTGTATTTCTTCACTCTGTTCTATTCTTTTGATCTATTTTTTGACCATGACTCTGCTACTGTAACAACTAACACTTTATAACACCATGTATATTGAATAGGACTTGTTCACAATATTGTCTTTTTCTTATATTTCAGTAATTATTCTATGTTTTGTTTCTCAATAATTCATCTAGCTATTTTACATTTCCAGAATAACATTAGTAGTAAATTGAGATGTTTTAAAAATCCACTATAATTTTTATTGGTATCACTTTAAATATATATAATAATATGGGAAATTTAAGAATATGACATAATTATAGCATTTAATTTTTCTAAGAAAAAAATGTATCTTTCCATTTACTCAAGATTTTTTCTAGTTTATTGATGTGTAACTGACAAATAAAAGTGTCAGACACTTAAAGTGTACATTATGGTGATTTGATAGAGATATACATTATGAAATGATTCCTACCATGTAGGAAACTAATACATCCATCATCTCACATACATTGTGTGTGTGTATCTGAGTAATGCTGCAATGAACATGGGAGTGCAAATATCACTTTGGAATCCCGTGTTCATTGCCTTGGATATATACCCAGAAGTGGAACCCTAGGATATGATCATTGTATTTTTAATTTATTGATGACCCTTCATACTGTTTCCATAGTGGCCGCATCAGTTTACGTTCCCACCAACACTGCACAGGGGTTTTCTTTCCCTATCAGTACTTGCTATCTTTTGACTTTTTGAGAATAGTCAATCTAACAGGTATGAAGGGAGATTTCACACATGGCAGTTTTGATTTGCATCTCCCCAGGGATTAATGATGTTGAGCACCTTTTCACCTACCTGTTGGCCATTTGCATGCATTTGGAAAAATGTCTATTTCATATCTCTTACCATTTAAAAAATCCAATTGGGTTGGTGTTGTGTTGTTTTTTTTTCTTCTGTTGAGTGGTAGAAGTTCTTCATATACTTTGGATGTTAACCCCTCATCAGATAAATGATTTTAATATATTTTCTGTCATTTAATAAGTTGTCTTTTCACTTTGTTGATGTCTTCCTCTGGTTTGCAGAAGGTTATTAGTTTGGTATAGCTTATTCATCTGTTATAATTTTGTTGCCTTTGTTTTCTTGGTGTCAAATCCAAAAACTCATTGCCAAGACCAATGTCAAAGGAACTTACTTCTTATATTTTCTTTTAAGAATTTTACAGTTGCAGATCTAATGTTTAAGTCCTTAATCCATTTTTAGTTGATTTTTATATACAGGAAAAGATAAGAATTCAGCTTTATTCTTTTGCATGAAGTTACTCAGTTTTCCCAATACTATTTAATTAAGACCTTTACACATTGTATATTCTTGGATCCTTCATTTTAAATTAATAGACTACATATTATATAACTATATTATAATACATAATATATAATTTATATCATAATTTATATATCCCAAGTTCTTTATTCTGGTTCATTGATCTGTGTGTCTGTTTTTATGCCAATACTATATTATTGTGATTAATATAGTTTTGTAGTATAGTTTGAAATCAGGAAGTGTATACCTCCAACTTTGTTTTTTTTTTCAAGATTGCTTTGGCCATTTAGGCTCCTTTGTGGTTCCATAAAAGTTTTATGATCATTTGTTCTATTTCTGTGAAAAATGCCATTGAAATGTTGATAGGGATTACATTGAATATGTGGATTCCTTTGAATAGTGTGGACATTTTAACAATATTAATTCTTTCCATTCATGAGCACAAAACATTTTTCTCTTTATTTATATCTTCAATTTTTCCATCCTTGGTTATCTATCTATCTATTATCTATCTATCTATCTATCTATCTATCTATCTATATCTTCCTATGTATGTTATTCTTTTAAATAAAACTATAAATGGTATTGCTTTCTTAATTTCTATTTCTGATAGTGAATTATTAGTGTATATAAACATAATTAATTTTTGTATATTGAGTTTAGATCCTGCAACTTTATCGACTTTGTTTATTAGTTCCACCAGTTTTTTTTGTAGATTCTAGAGTTTTCTATATATACTATCATGTCTACTGCAAATAGTGACTATTTCACATCTTTCTTTTCATTTTGGATATCTTTTATTTCTTTTTCTTGATGAACTTCTCTGGCTAGGATTTCCAGTACTGTGTTGAATAAAGGTGGCAAGAGTGAGCATTCTTGACTACTCATTTTAGGAAACTGAGAAGCTTCAGTTCAACAAAAATATATTAAATAATAAAAACATATTCTTAAGCATCAAATATGTATAGAAGATTCTTTTAGGCATGGAAAATGGGGGAAGGAGAAAAAGAAATAATGTCCTAAAACCATACATCTAATTGTGAAAATAATTTTTATATGCTTAGAATGATATATTTAAACATTTACAGTAGGCAAGGTGTTAGATTTTTTGCAATTATATAACATTGGAAATGACAAGGTACTGATGAATAGTTAGGGGCAAGGGAAAACAAATACACATACAGGACTTTAAAGAATAGGTGGTGTTTATGGGGTTAAAGAAAAAGAAAGAGCACTTTAGGTGAAAATAGCCCACATAAAATATAGAGTTGGGTATTGAGTTATTTCAGAGCCCAGAGAGGAAAATAACCTGCTTGAGGAAAATGTGTTAGGGAATAAGAGAAAGATTTGGTTGGAAAGGTCAGTCGTGGTCTATTAGAGTACAACTTTGATTCATCAATTTGACACACTTTACTACATATTTTTTTATTAGCTTGAGAGTCCTAATGCTGTTATCCATAACTTAGGTTGACTTTGGAATATGTAAGACAGAAAAGCTAAATTGTATCACTGATCCATTTTAAAAAGTCATACTTTCCAAGAGAGTCATGGATGAATCAGTCATAAATGGAAAATTTCAAATTTTGCTGCATTATAAAAATGTCATTACTCAAAGCTTCTATACATAGAGTAATTTTATATCCACAGAAATATTTTTGGAGGTAATATTCATCTTTTAAGTAGAACTTCTGAAGGCTCATTGGAGAGAACATTGCCTATTGTGTAATATCCCTGCCTTCTACACACAGAAGTGTCTTGGAAGTGGTGAATTGGGAATCTTGAAACCCAACAGCATGCCTATAACCTGACTTTAGGCATACAGTTTATGTTATTTTACTATGGACCTTTAAAAAGAAAGAATAGCTCAAGGAATAACATATTACTTATTTACAACTTCAGGCATGACATTCTGAGCACAGGATTGGAACAGCTCCTAAGAGAAAAGGCTCCAGTTGTTCATGACCCCCAATGTAGCCTTAGGTAGTACCTAGAATTTCTTCATCATCACACCATCAGAAAGCAGAATTTGCCAGTTCCTTTGTAAAGACATGAACATTACATCATTACTAGCTATTTAACATATTAAATATAATTAGATAGAAACACAATTTAAGTATCCAAACTATTAAAGCCTTATTTTCTGTGGATTATCTCTAGAGAAAGCAAATATTCAGCTAAGATCAAATCCATGTCAAGCTATCTAGAAAATAGCAAGTTACCAGGACAACACAATCATACAATAATAGGGTAAATCATTTATTTTATGAGTGTTGCTAGGGCAACAGAAACTGCAAAGAAATCACTGAAGGCTTGAGTGTCATGTTACAGAGAGTCTATGAAACTATTTCTTCTTTCATAGCCCATTGGGAGGAAATATCTATTCATATCTAGAACTTTGACAATTATGTGAAGTATGTGGGTATTTATTAAACAAATAGTCACGAATGTGTTCAAATATTGAGAGTATTTCTAAATACCAAGAAAATATTACTCTGTATTTCTTGACTCTCAGAATATCATTAGAACATTTGATTAGGCTTTAAAGATTAATCTCTGGTAGGCTAGCCCTGGAGAATGTAGTTATTTCTACGTAGGTTCTATGTCTACAATTCAGGATCGTGGTTAATGGAGTTGATTTCCTTGTTTGTTTTTTTAAGATTGTATTTACTTATTTTTAGAGAGAGGGGAAAGGAAGAAGAGAGGGAGAGAAACATGAATATGTAGTTGCCTCTTGCATGCCCCCAATTGGGGACCTGGTGGGCAACCCAGACATGTGCCCTGACTGGGAATTGAACTGGTGGTGCTTTGTTTTACAGGCCAGCACTCAATCCACTGAGCTGCACTAGTCAGGGTCCTTGGGTTTTATCAGAAAACCAATTCTGTACCAGAATGGGAGAGGATTATGTATAATGATATCTGCATCTATATCTATATTCATATCTATCTATATAAAATCAGGTATGCTTAAGAAAATATTTATATTATTTTAATTTTCATAACAAGCATAAGAAATTATATAATTTATGTTTTAAGATTTTATATATTTATTTATTTTTAAAGAAAGGATAAGGGAGGGAGAAAGAAAGGGAGAGAAACATCTATGTGTGGTTGTCTTTTGCATGCCCCCTACCCAGGACCTGGCTTGCAGCCCAGGCATGTGCCCTGACTGGGAATCAAACCAGCAACTGTTTGATTCACAGGCCTGCACTCAGTCCACTGAGTTACACCCACTGGGAGAAATTATATAATTTATATTAATATTTTCAAAATACTAACACAAATACCAGTAAAGTGCCTTCAAACTTTTCTACTTATTGAGAGGAATATTTAGCAAAGGTTGGACTTAAATTTCATTTTTTCTCTGTTGTAATGCAATTTGTTTCCCTCTTGATCAGACCCTCCATCATAAAATGAATACTTATAACAATTTAGCTGTGGGCAACACTTGAAGTGTATGCAAAATATGGGAGTAGTGTAGAGGCTGGAGTTGTTCGTTGTATCATTGGGTAGTGGAACAAAGACAGACTTCACAGAGGGGATGACTCCTGAACTTGATTTTAAACAATAAAGGAGTTTTCCAGCCAGACAAGTGTTGGATGTCAGGCAGGCAGGGTATTTTTAGCAAATCAAACATTAGAATACAGCCAAGGCTTAGGTCTACACACTATATGGGGCATCTGATGAGTGTCTGAGAGAGGGCAAGGTACTGCCACAGGCTATCAGGTGTCCCTAAAGCTGAGGCATAAGCATGACATTTCTGTGCCCTCACATAGTTATACCACAGAATAAGAGGATGTCGCTTAATTATGAGTTAGGGCTGGTGCCTTCACTACCCCACCAAACCCCATTCAACCTGGCATCTTCTCTTAGAGATCTGCCTACGTCTCCGGGCACAGCTTTCTCACTAATACCCAACATGACGCTTCACAAGCTCTTCACTCAGACGTGTGTAATATGCCCACCTGTGTTGGATATACTTCGATTGTCTCTCCATAATCATTACAGCCTCTGAATTGGGCCAACTTTGGCGCAGTTCTCTGAGTGCCCCAGCTAGAAGTGGGGTCCCCAGCATCCCCAGACCCCCAAGAATGCTTAGTGTCTCACCACATGACTAATGTCATATTCTTCTTTGTCAAACGATTCCAACAATTAAGCAAGTGGATGATATCCTGGGTATATGGCTAATTATTCTTTCCCAACCAGAGTATAATTTTATTATTTAGGGACTTATCACACATAAATCACCATATATCTCCCTTCCATTTTGATCCTTGCCCAGAGTAAGGACTGAACAAATATTTGTTGATAGACTACACTTTACAGGCTATTTCCACCTTGGCCAATTTTGAGACCCTATACGATTCCAGGTGCTGACACACTTTTTTTGCCTTTCTGCAAAAGTGTGCATCTTCTTTGAACCTCATTGCCAATCAGTAGGTTTGTTAAGGATAACTTTAAACAATTCTCTTGTGCTCATGATGTAGAATTCTAATTGCTTTTCGGTTGCAGTGTTGCTATTATGAATTTAAGAAACTCTTTTCACCAAGGATATTTGTTCCCTCATGTGTGCTGTCCTCCACTTTTTGAGAAGTCTGGGAAGGATTTGGAAGATCTCACATGCCCATTATTAAATTGCAGAATGCAGTGTTTGTAATACACTTATGCATTTGTTGGTCATGGCTGATTATTACAGGTAAATGCTCTAGAGAGTAAAGATTATTCTTGCCAACCTCTTTTCCATTCTCTTTTCCCTCTAAAAATCAGATAACTTAGTAGATCTACTTATTAGGACAAGCAGCAACCCTCATTTTCATTACAATGAAGGGAAACTCTCCTCGCAGACTGAATAAAAAATGAGTTTGGAAAATTGTACAGTGTAATATCTGAACAGGTCTAGTTTTTTATTTCTCATGTGACCTAAGTTTCTTCCAGTAAACCTGTTTCTAAATATAGATAAATAGTTATCTACTTAGATAGGTAAATATTTATTTGAATAAAAATAAATATCTACCCCTTTTGGATACAAAGAGAATGAATAATAAGGGTTTCTATGTCACCTGCTCTTAGAAAGAAGCTGAGAGTACTTATAATTTTAAAAAAACACTTCAAAGGACACTTATTTAAGCAAAACAAACAAAAATCTTATAGCAGAGGAAATAAGATTGTTAAAAATTTACATTCTAGGTAGTTGACTACAATACAGTATTAAAATTTTGTCTTGAGTTTTAGAAAGCCAATGCCAAATGGTTGAAAAGAACTGGTTCTGTTGTTTCAATCTTTGACAAAAGGAAGCATAACAGATGAGAAGTTTTTTTTTGCTGCTGTTGTGTTCTAAAAAAAAATTCTGATGCTATAATATTATGTCTCACCCTAATGCCTTAGATAGCAGTTATGTATGTAGAGAGAAACATTTTTCTTGCGGTCATTGCTTTTATTAGCTCTCAATAAAAACCAAGCAAATGTTAACTTTCAATTTTGTAATGAAATGGCTGTAGCAGCTACATTAATATTCTTCAGATACAAGCTTTCCATGACCTAGCTTGATTTAACAATGACACTCCGTAAATCCAATTGGAAAGCATGTAGCTCGTTCCATCTTTTAGATTTTCTTAGTCTCAGCTGGAATTTTATGAAAGTTATGCATCTGACTTAGAGTTATCAATCAGATAAAGGCTGTTTTACCTCCCCACGGAAGGGCACCACAAGATAATCTGCAATTTGTGCCAGAATTCTCCTCAAGAAACGTCTTTCAGAAGAGCCTGAACATGTACTCAGTCAGGGTCCTGCAGTTCTGTGTCTTTGATTATTGAGAGACAAATTGCACCTAAAACTTTGATGGTAGGTGTGGGGCCAATTAATGACCATCACTCAGTGGCTTGTGAAGTGCTCATGATCTTCAGCAGTACCAGCACCTGCTACAATGCCAAGCCGAGTCAGGTGCAAAATGTGCTCATTGGTTATAAACTGAACAAAGTGAATGAAATTATTTGCTACGGACTTTGAGAATTTTAGAGTATCTGCATAAATTGATGATTTGGCTTCAGACACAGTAAGTATCTATCATCTCTTATAGTAGTTATTCAACAAGGTCAGCTGACTCTGAAGGTTGCACTTGAGAAGTGACAGCAAACCCGTAACATCCGCAGAGAAAACTGATTGTCCCTCAGCCTTTGGCAGAAAGACGTGCAAATAGTTTAGTTGGCGTCACACCGTTTACGTTTTTTTTAATTAGTATGGTGCTTGTCCCTTTGTACATCTCTTAACATAACTGTGACTTTGAGGCACACAGTGGAAGGTAGAAACAAGCTGGGGAAACAAAGCAGATTTCAAGAAAGAGGATTAATCTTTATCGATGTTAAAACAAGTATTGTGGTCCTGGCTTTAAAAGGCCAGGAGCCAGAGAACAACTTAGAACAGAGAAAATCAGCCTAATTATCAACTTGAGCTCTGAGCAAATTTCTTAAAACTTCTATTCAGAAGAGAGACCTTTTATCAAAGAGTTATCTTTAAAGGGTTTGTAATCAATATACATTAGAACAATTTCTGCATAACAATTGTGTATGTTAAAATTGATTTTACCTTCCTATAAAACCTTTTATCTCTTCAACCTTATATCTTAAGTATTTTCAATCAATAATGAAAAATCATTATGATGCTTATTTTGTGTTACATGCTATATGTATAAATCCTTAGATTCTAATGGTTTGCTCCAAAGTTACTAGTTTCTAACTTTCTAAGATGTATATGGAATTTCTATCAAGGAATAATTTATGTCATATGTGGCATGGACAGATGGATAAATAGATGAATGGATATAATATGTATATTTCTCTCTACGTATGCTGGTCTCCACTGTAGATATCATTTAGCCAAAACACTGACCTATACAATTTATACAAATATACGTTTTTATGAGGTGTTTCTGTAGCATAGCGGTTATCACAAATGTGTATTTACATGAGGATGTTCAAATAACTCATAGACACAGACAGTGTGGTGATGGCCAGAGGGAGGGAAGGCAGAGACTGGGTAGAGGTGAGCAAAGGGGGGAAACTGGGGACATCTGTGTTAGTGTCAACAATAAAACTAAAGGGAGAAAGTCTTATTTATGTCATTAAAATGACTGAGCATGTTGAGATTCATGCTATAAATGAGAATGAAAGGAGAAAGAATTGAGACAGATGAAGAGAAGGGGTATGGATGAATGGGTCAAATTTGACGTGAGCAGATGTTAGCCTAGATAGCTAGGTGGAAGGGAACGTCCTTAAGCTGAATTAACATGTGGAAGAGAAGGCATAAATTCAAGGTCAGAGACATAGAGTTCCTCTGGGGCACATCAAATTTGTGGAGTCAGGTAAAGATTTGTAATACACAGTTTGAAATAGAGTTTTGGCACACGAAATTGGCAGTGATATACCTAGGAGTCATTTATTCCCGTTGGAGAGAATGGATATGATTCCTAGCAATCCATTTACTTTTCACTAATAATTACCATGCTTGATATATGCAATAGCCCTTAAACCTAGGAATATGAAATAATACACATATGATGACATTATATTAAGCGTACTAGTTTTTTACTCTTTTTTAAAATTGTTGTTCAAGTACAGTTGTCTCCATATTCCTGCCACCACTTTCCTGCTCCACCCACCTCCACCCCCACTCTCAATCCTACCCCACTTTGGCTTTGTCCGTGGGTCCTTTACATGAGTGCCCTAAATCAAGTGTTTGCTTATGCCCCTTGCAAATAAGATTATTTAGCAACCTAATTATACTTTTGCTTACACTTGTATAAATTTAAGGCTATTATGTAACATGCGCCTTTTTGAATCAACCAAAGCATATTCACCTGATGTTTCCACTTAGGGAACTGACTATAGTGATAAGTTGAAAAACAGAGATAGATGCTTTAAATTATAAGCAATCTTAGAGGCCATCTAATGCAACCCATTTTCAAGTTTAGGAGTTGATATAAATTTTGAGAAATTGCCATATGTTTATGCAAAAGCGCTTCATTCCAATCCTGCATAATATTTCAGAAAGATATTTTATTCATTAACTCTTCTTTTCTCTATAGCCAGTAATCTAGGGAGAGGAAGAGCAACAAAGTATGAAAACACATCAGCAACCCCTGGCCTGGTACAAACTAAGGAAGCAATCAGCTCTTTCATCAAGCCCTTAGGGGCATCCAAAGAGGCACTGTTGTTTTTAGATTTAGTGATCTTATTGTTAGTCCCTGTAGATGTAGGGAATCTAAACCATGATCACTCTGGAATAGAATGATCTCTTCATTTTTCTGAAATATTTTAAAAAATTCTTTTATTTTATTGACAAGAGTAGATTATGTCATACTTTTCTGGATTATCCCAGTCTTGGTACTGAGGGCCTTTGACTGTATTTTTCTCTAATGGCATAGCTGATGCTAGTAAATAAGAGCCAATTTTACTGATCGTTAAACTATGAGCTCAGAATGACTCAATAATTCCAGCGTTTCCAGTGGCCAACTTGAAAAGGCTCCATAGGAGGAATGTGAGAGCTAAATTATTGAAAAGCATCACATTTTCCTACGGGATTTTCCCATTCCCTGAGGATTTTATGCACAGCATTTCTTAGGGTTTTCTCCCTTCTTATTTGACATTTTAAAGATCAGAAAGTTTAAAGTAAGTTTCCCAAGAGTCTTTAAATGGACGTCCATATCTCTAGACAAGTGTTTACAAATTAGTGGCTCAAAGATTTACTTTTCCTTTATGTCTTTATTCTAAAAATAAGGATCAGTCTGAAATTGGTGAGAGCGACGATTCATTGGCTGACAATCAGCAGGAGGGTCCTTTAATGGGATATTATCTTTAATACAAGATTAACTGTTTCACATGTAAACCTTAAATCTGTATGGTATATTTACTAACATTTTTTGTCAATTTTCTGTCTTTTGCAGCTCTAACAACAAAACCTAGTTGTTGAGAACTAAGAGGCCCTCTCAGTTCTGTACCTGGAGCATGCAAGAGCATGTAGTTTTAGTCCTTGCTCTTGAGATTGACTAGGATATGTTTCCAGTATTTACGATTCCGATTTTCATGGTTCAGCGAGGCTGCCCTGTTAGTAGCAATTGCCCTTGTTTATGAAGTTATGTAGACAGTCCTACGTAAATCAGAAGGGTCCAATCATTTGCTCGTGCTCACTTTTATTACACATGGCCAGACATATGGTGAAAAATGTTCTGGCTCACACAATTTTTTCTCCCAACTGTCCTAGAAAGGGAAATAAATTGTTATAGTGTGGATTTCCTAACAAAGTCAAAAGTATGCAAGAGTGAAAGTCTGCTTTTACCTATATTTTCGTAATCGCTGATAGATCTTTCTCTTTTTCCATTTACTTTTGGTCTCATACAGATTAAATTCATTAGATAATTATTAAATCTCGCAACACGTGTGGAAGGTGTATTTCCTCTTCTTGATTATGTTAAGCTTAGTAAACTTCAGTGAATGTTTATTATGGAGTACATACTTTTAAAATTTTTAATTGTTCGACTTGCTCAAAAAGCATGATTTTGAACCTATCTGAAAGTAGTTGAATGTTTCTTATATTGCTTTCATTAGAAACTTACCTATTAGTCGTTCAGGAGAAACATGTTTCTCCTGAAGGCTTTTAATTATCATATAAGTCTGACTACAATTGTGATAGAACACTAAAAATGTAAATGGATCAGACTCATGTGGGTTATATTTCCATAAAAATGTGCATTTGAAAATTAATGATACACCTTAGGAAAATAAAATGTGTCTTAAATTTCACTGAGCTCAAAGTATTTAAGAATCATCCAAAGGGAGATTGAAGAACTTCAAATTATGATTATTGTGCAATTAATTAACTTCTGGAATATTTCCTGTAGAATCAGAAGATTTCTGTTGTTGGTATCTGAGAAGAATGATAGCAGTAAAATAAAACTAGACACTTTCATATAGTCTTTTTTCCATAACAATACAATATTAGATTGTTTTTAAGGCATATTTGGACAAATAAACCTTTGAAGTCATTTATTCATTCATTCAGTTAACATTTGTCAAGTGTCTGTTAAGAGCTAGGCACCATTCTAGGTGCTTAGATTACAAAACTGATCCCAGCAGAGATCCCTTCCCTTATGGAACTTACATTCCAACAGGGGAAATACTAATAAAGTAATAAGGAATATGCTGATACACCATGTTTGAGGTTAGATTTTAATAAAATTGTTAAGAAGGTCAAATTTGTCTTTGGGAAACTCAGCTATTATTTTCAATATCCTTCACCTCTCCCCCACAGTGCTCTTACTTCAAGATATCAACCCAAAAGCTCATTCTCCTCCTTTTGCTTTTTTATTTAAACAGTGTTTCTAGAGAAGCCACTGAGTGGCAGACACTGTGGGCTGTTCCTTGCTCAGGCGTATGATGCAGACCAAACAAGGCCAGTCCCCATCCTCATGAAATTGATGGTGTATTAGAGAAATCAAATGAGTCTACTAAGGAATATGAATTTTATTTAAGAAAGATTCATGGTTTTTGAATGGTTGCACATATCAGTGGGCCCTGGATGAGGATATGTGTGTCTGTGCGTGAGTGTGTGTCTATGTGTTTAGTGGGAGCCTGGAGGGGGACATAAGAAGTACAGTAAACAGACTTTCTGTCAAACTAATGCATGTGTGCTTCTCTCAAAACCTCTTCTGAAGAATTTGATCTGGTCGTTAATACATTAATGTGGATGAGCTTACCAATAAATATACTTGAGCATGTGTATTTTTTTCATTACTATGAAAAGAAAAGTTTGTGAAACTTCTAGAGAATTCTAGAAGGCATTGATTGGCAAAGTTCATTGATCTTTTGAATTCACCATTTTCTATCTCTGAAATAATGTTCTGCTTATTCAGGTTACACAGAAGTCCTTTGTGCTCTGTCTTCTTATGATAATGTTATATATGTTAACACAAAATATAAACCTGAATATGATAGGAGAATGTTTTTATGGATGAGGGAAGTGAAACTTGGAGAGGTTAATTGCCTTTTCTGATATCACACAAGTTGGTGTCAGAACTGAGACAGGTGTGTTTCAACCCAGTTAACGCCAGTTCTGTTTCATTATGTCCAGCTTGATTCTTCATTAAATTTTCATATATCAGGTTATATAGTTTAACCCAGAGTAAATCAAGTTGACAGATTAATAAAATATTATAATTGGGTCCTTTTGTACATGAACACAAAATATTAGTAAATTATCTTTTGTCCATTGATGCTTATTAGATTAATAGAAGGTTTTTATTAAAGCTTTTATCACTCCCATCATTATATTTTTAACTGGAAAGGAATTCACATGATTTAGTTACAAGCTTTGATTTTCACAGACACATTCCACCAAATAGTATCAGAATTTAATTCTCCTTCTTTTAAATTATATAATGCTAGATGATGTCTGAGGTAAACATCCCTCAATTTTAATCTGCGTAAGTACTGGAAATGGCTTGTAAATATTGTAGAGCTTTTTAAGTTACCTACTTAATGACAGTTTTGCATTTTAAGACAGAGAAAGCACATAGTAAATAACTATGAGAAAATTCTATGAAAGCTCAATACAAAAAAGGTGGTATTTTCCTTAGGCCCACTCGTATGTCAGCTAGATCACTGTCTGAAAGTATATGCTAAAACTCTTTACCATTTTTCCACATGTAGAGTAGTTTGTTATTGACAGACGTAATTTGAGCAATGTATAATGATTTTGATTTAATCGTGTATTGAAAACCAGAATCTTACTTTTGTCAGCCCCACATATTAATTCAAAAAGATTGAGGTGTTTCAAATTAGACCCAAATCAAATAGTTTTTTCTAAAGGAATATTTTTTAAATTTTCCTTATATTAGATAGCATCTATTACATAAAGCAAGAATAAAAATAATCATTAAAATAAAACCAAAAAAGCAAATTTTTTGTTTCTTCTTTTCATATTTTAAATGAAAAAATAATAAAAATAAAATATTTCCTACTTGATTTTTAAGTTTCTTAAAATTAACTTTTAACTACTTAGGAGGTTCTCCATAGTATCCTATATTACTGTAATGATACTGAGGATTATTGGCCAAACATGGAAATTTTAACGCAACAGAAACAAAAATTCGGTGGATTTCACTGACCTTCTTCTGACTCACTAAAGGTGAAAGATGAAGATGGGTACCAGCCCACTCTTTCTGGAACATAAAATCAGTATTGAATTTTCATGGGGTATTGCATCCTGTCTTCCAAGAAATCAGAGGTAGGTAAAGTAAATGATCAGAAAGAATTTCTCAGAGAAGTAAAGAGAAGGAATAAAGCTTTCAAGGGAGAAAAATGCAGCTGTCAGAACTCTAGAAACTCTTAATTCAAATTGTGCAAACTATGCATGAAGCAGGTGTTACACTTGTAGATAGATGAGTGTAACACCTGGTTAATGCACAGTTTGTAGACTCATTAATTGCTACAGTTGCTAATTTTGGTTGTAATTCCCTGTCTCTTTGTAGTAATAATCAAAATATGCAGGTTTGGATGCAATTTTATTTTTGATACTTTAGATGCTTCAAAGGAGCAGGTTTGGGTGGGTTCAGGCTATGTCTCCCTCTCACATAGGGCCCTGGCTGCGCAATGCTAAGTTCATTGCCTGAGACAGCTCTACCTGCTTCTTTAAGCTCTATAGCTCATGGGCTTTACTACCAACATATTCACAAAGTTTGTCTCCACATTTTTTTTTTTACTGGATGATCCCTCTGCTTCTCCCCACTCCCAAATGTCAGGAAAACAATTATGGAGTAATTTGGTTGATTTGATATGATTTTAGCGTTAGCCCTAGAACTCCTTAGAAAGTCTGGTTGTTCCATTATTCAGCTCTTTAGTTTTGTTTTTTTTAAACATACCTCTGTGACAAATGTTGTACCACCTCTGGAGATCGGATTTATAAATTAGGTCACATATAGCAGTAGTAAGAAGTAAGATCCTCACTGGCCTCTTAAAAGTTAGCCACATTGGTTAATATCAAAATAGATTTTAAAAAAAATGGACTTTCACTGATGGTTGCTGATAAGTTTCAGTATTTGAAATGAACCAGCATGCCTCTCACTACCCTAATTCTGAGGAAACTCATTTATATTTTGGCTTTTGAGAATTTTGTGGTGTGAGCAAATTGATAAATTTGATTACTGGTCTTAGCAAGGTAGGTGTTGAAAGAATGCTAAAATAAGCATTGCATTTAGTTCTCAAAAAGCATGGTAAACCAAACATAGTTTTCGCTGCATCATTTTTTCTGAAATCATTGCATATTACCTTTTTGCATACTACCTTTACTCCAAAATATCTTAAAAAGGTCATTTTACTCATCTGAGTCCACGATACAGCGACCAAGTGGGATGAGCAACATTATGTCTTTTATGGATACATTATTAGATCACAGTTTTTATTTTTAACTTTGATCATGCATTGCCTGATTCATTATGTCCCCCAATGAATGCTATGTAAAAGAAACGATAGTTTTAAAGCCCTCAGAGACTGTTATGAACCAATGAAGTTTCACTATTTGTAATTAAGTCTGAATTTCATGCAATGGGTGAAAATAATTTTTTAAAAGTTAACTTTAAGCCCTGGCTGGTGTAGCTCAGTGGATTGAGCACAGGCCTGCGAACCAGAGGATCGCAGTTCAATCCCCAGTCAGGGCATATTCCTGGGTTGCAGACCGGTTCCCTGCAGGCCAGTTCCCAGCAGGGGATGCACAAAAGGCAACCATACACTGATGTTTCTCTCCCTTTCTCCTTCCCCTCTAAAGATAAATAAAAAAAAGTTAACTTTGTTCCAAGACCACTGCATATTAATGTTTATTAGGTCTATTCTACAAAGAAACCATGGAACTATAATTAGATTTTTTAGTTTTTTTCGTTTGACACAATAACCCCATAGTCAGAATAGGTTGCTACATGGAATGTATGGGTTAGTGGTGTTTGCTACCCCATGGCCACGCAAGTACTAAAAGCTGTTAGTTGAACAGTTGTTTCTGGGGTGCATAGAGAATTCTTAGGAGAAATGATGTCATAAAATGTTAACATTTAATTAACAAGTGGGTTGAATATTGGCATTATTGAAAGACCTTCGGAGAGCTGAGGCTCTCTCCATAAGTGAGCTGTGATCGACAACAGAAGCAAACACACCTGTAATTACTGATAACTCTTCTCCAGAGATGAGCCGGCCATCCCAGGAGACTTCAAACCTCAGCCTATAAAGGGATTTTTGATTCTGGTAACAAAGATGACGTTCCAGGAATTGTTAGGCACAATCTAATGTGAGTGCAATCTACAATTCCCTCTCACTTTTAGAGCTATTTCCTCCTCACCTACTTGGTGGGCTCAGGCTGTTTCCAGGGCCCACAGTTCCTGTTGCAGCAAGATGTCCAGGCTTGTAAGAGAATGCCTTCACCCACAAGACAGAGACAAGCCATGGCCCTCACCCGGGACTCCAGGAGCAGAGGGTTAGCAATCATCCAGCTAAAATTTTAGAATAACTGAAGACAGAAATTGGTATGGTATGGCCAATGGTGTTTACTTTCATGGAAAATTTTAATGTTCTTGATCCCTTTGTCCACATTACACTTTTGAAGCCTGTGTTTTAAACGTATCTCATTAAAGTCATGTAGCTATTAAACTCTAAGTTATTCGAGGGCAAACTATAACAGGCCCTCAGAAAGTATGATACTAGTGAATCAATAAGTGGGCTAATGTTCTTGCTCCTACACTCTGAATACCAACAAAATATCTTTTAGAAGTTATTAAGGCTTTAACATTTCAGACATTTGGCATATATAATTTTAGCAGCCCCGTCAGTATTGGAAAGTGATATGATTCTTACAACTAGAAGCTTTGCTATGTCAGTTTCAAGCAAGCCAGGAGAAGACTGCTTAAAAAGCAGCTTAATATTTGTTCCTAAAATATAGTCTAACATCAGGGTATAATTCCCCCCCAGAACAATTTAAGTTCATTGTCTATTCATCTAAGAAAGATGTTATAGTCTCTTCACAGTATTTCAAAGAGTTGGATGAGTTGGTGGTGTAAACATTTTTCGTGGGAACTTTATACAATGAAAAGGGGGAAAAAAAGGTTGATGGATGCATACTCCAGCTAATTGAAGTGGTTCTGAGTCAACCAGATGTTTTCAGCTGAATCATGCCCACAGATGCTATTGCTTCATTACTCCTTAATCTGGGGATTACCTCGATTGGCTAGCTCAGTGACATTTGAGTGTTTCAAATAAGCTTGCCTCTCTTTTGTTACATACTTTGTAAAGAGCTCTTGTCTAAAGCCAGCCTATCTTCTGCCCTGGAAATGTTTTCAAGGAAGTTATCAGGGCTGTTTGTTTTTCCTGCTCTTGGATGTGGTCTTTGGTGAGGTCAGACAAATGGAACGAGAGCTGCCACAGATGACATTGGAGCTATTTCCACAGCTGGCTGCAGAGAGTGGGTCGTCCCTTACAGACGAGTTCGCATGTGGAGGTAGATGATATAAAACATCTGCCACAACAGGAATAAGCAAAAACAATGTCCCTTTGAAGATTGCCTTTTAATGAGGAGGTGGGGGTTCTGTCTCCCTAACAGGAATGAAGGATGTAGTTGTTGGCAGGCAGATGGCTTCAGACTTACTCTTGCATGAAATAAAGCAAAAGTGTATGTTGAAAATCTCCGACGCTAGTCAAATTGTCTGATTTTGCTGAACATCCATTTCCCTGCCTATAGCGCATACAATCTATAAGAAATGGAAGGAGTGCTAAAAGAAAAAGGTGGGGGGGGCTGACTAAGAAAAAACTCATTCTGAATATTTTTCTCTTGAATGACTTTAATACAATAGCTTCATTTCAGCTGGTGGGCAAAAAGTCAGAAAGAGCGTGGGGTTTTTTTGCAATAAGTTTAATGTATTTGTAGCACTATGTTATTTCTCATAGAAGTTTAAAATATTAATATACAAAGGGTATATCATCATGGCCACATGATGATAAACACTTCAAATTTTGAATACCAGCTAGCAGAACACAAAGTCATCTTTTTCCTTTTAGGAATAGTAGGAAATAAAAATATCTTAGCGAACTATTCTAAGAGAATGGTAATAGTTTAGTTTCTCATTCCATCTACCTTAAAAAATTAAAAGCAATGAAATTTGCATATATTTTAATTTCATAATGTTGCTATAGAAAGAAAAGTCTTGACTATAGATCAACTGATAGCAAATACCTGCTGAATATTAGCCAACAGTAAACTTCTAGATCTCCTGTTGCTAGACCAAAAGGGGTGCTACTGTCCCTGCTACCCCCAGCCGCCTTGCTGCAAACCTTGGAATCATGCTACTTCTGCCACCACATGGCCAGCAAAAAGGATGCCGCATGCCCCATCCACCTGTTATTCTAAACCAGGCCACAGGTCAAACTCATTTTCACCACGGGCCACATTAGCCTCTTGGTTGCCTTCAAAGGGCCAAAATAATTTTAGGACTGTATGAATGCAACTACTCCTTAACTGCTAAGGAGTTGAAATTACATTTGGCCCTTTGAAGGCAACCGAGAGGCAGATGTGTACCCCCAGTGAAAATGAGTTTGACACCCCTTGAACTCTCTTCCAAATATAAGTCCTTTGCAGGTGCTTCTGGTTAGCAGAAGTCACATATCTCTACCAGCAAGGGAGTCTAGGAAAAGTAGCGTTTTTTCTTTTAATTGTATGTTGAAGAGGCAGGATTCACTTTGTAGGGAACTGATAGATAACATGTGGAGAGAATATGAGATATCTCACAGGAAGTAATTGGATTAATCTTAATGAGAGATAGTAAGTATTCCACCCTAGTCAGTAGCACTTGAAAGGAAGACAGACAGATTATGGGGACATTTATGATGCAGCCTCGATGCGACCTGACTATGGGTTTGTTAAAAAGAATGAGAGGGAAGGAGGAGGTGAGGATGACTTGGAATTTTCCATATTATTCCAAGAATCAAAAAGAGGAGAAAGAATATGCTCTGAGGAAAGAAAGGGAAAGAAGTATTCAGAATGGGGCATGGTTGCTTTGAGTTGTCTGAGATGCTACATTCAGTGAACAATTGGGAATTTGGGTCAGGAGTTCAGACAAAAGGTCAAGTCAACAAAGAACATTTAAAAACTTTAACTTTGAAACTAACTTCAGTACTTTTGATTAATTCCATGGGGGCCTAACAAGCAGCAATATTTTGGAATTTTACTTCTAACATCATATTAATACCTTATATTTATGGTATGTATAAAGATGTTGACTCATACTCTATACCTCTTAAAACTTATAGCACCTCTTCTAGCAATGGGTCATAAAAGACATTTCAAAGTTATTGGTGATGCAAAATATTTAGAAGAATGGGAGTTTTAGTTTGAGGGTTGCCATGAAAACGTCTCATATGAAATAAAAGGAGATTTTTTTTTGTAAAGATGTTTTCAGATACAGGCAGAAATCCTACAGAGACTGTTGAGGAACTGAACTAAATATCTAGCTATGTGTCATTATAACACATTTGTGGGAAGAATACTAAATGTTATCAAGATTATTTGAAGTTTCTTGGCCCTAAAATAGGAACTGCAAAAGCAAATGAACAAAATGATTAAGAAACAAATCAAGAATCTCTTTAGAAGCAATGCAATAAAAAAATGTACTCAGAGCCAGGGAAGACATAAAAAAATCAGATTTGACCTTGATTGGGACTCACCTGGAGACCCTATTGAACTGCAGATTCTAACTCAGCGGGGCGGGGCTGGCCCCGAGACTCTGTATTAGGATCCCAGATGATGCCATCTGGTCCTGGACCACATTTTGAGGAACAAGGTGCTACACAGTTTAAGACCAACCTACTAAACTTAGAAAAAGTCACAATTACTGTTACAGCATTACTGTTTAGGAGAAAGGGCAATAACGTCTAAGTGAAATAAAAGATGTTTTTTTATTTATAAGTTTCTACAACAAACAGGATACTGAAGAAAAGAAACATAAAATAGGCTTTCGTCTCATCTACTGGACAACTGTATGTATATTAATGGACGTCTTTCAGGCCTCAGAATATATCTTGGTTGGATGCTAATGTGTACATTTTTAGCTTAGGAGAAGGCCATTCCATCAGGACATATTTTATTTCAGCGTTAGACATCAAAATATTCCATCAATAGTATATCTACTGAGTCTGAGACATGTTAGTGACAATAGTACTAACAGAAAATGTAGTTTAAAGGGAGTGAATTAGTTTTTTTTAATTGAATCTTGACTTCACACTTGTACCCTTAGGTCTAGTTGAGTTGCCAGCTCTAAACAGGCAAATTTCTAAAAATGTCTTAAAAGAGAAAACAAATAGCCCAGAAATGTCCTCCGAGGGACCACAAAATAAAGTACATTTTGCAGTGAATTGCAGGACAAGGAATAGCTACTTTCCTAGTAATAGCCAGAATCAAGGTGCCTTGTGACATATTTAGGCAATCTGCACTGTAAACAATGGCCATAAGTAGGCTAATGGGCAGCTTTTTCTCTTGATCACTCTTGGGGTTTGAGAAGTAATTTCCCAGGCCCATTCACCTATAAGATCCTGTAAGACCTTGAAAATGCCTTGCAGCCAGGTGTCTGGGCCTCTCTGTCAGTAAGGAGAAGTTTTTAATGAAAAGGTCTATGACAGCTCACTGTCCTGAGTGCTGGTTAAATGAGAGAAACCTTTTATCAGACAAAAGATGCTGCCCGTAACTATTCAGACATCTGCTGGGAACCCTGTTTGCCTGATCATTCGGAAAACGGCTGGCCTGGAAAACAGCTTCTGACGTGCGTTTTGAACTTTCTATATGTTGAAAATGTACTTAGATTGATTATTATGTAAGCGAGCAAAGCATTTTTTAATCTTATATGGCTAGGTGTGACAACAGTCTTAGGCAGACATGTGGCTATTAAACGGTCGGTAGCATGAGAAAGCCCTAATAAAAAAAGTTTACATAGCATCTGTGTCTGTGCCCTGACCGTGATGTACACATATATAAAAAATTGTACCCTGTGATGAGGTATATGTAAGTCCTCTGTAGAATGGAAACTCTGTAGTGATCTCCAGTATTAAAATTCCCTGAGGAGTATGTGCTTCTTAGAAGCCCAGAAGTTCTCATACTAAATGACAAGAACATCAAGTTAGCAGCGGTCAGACGTGCATCCTTGTAAAGGAAAACAAAGCCATTGAATGAATGGGTTTTTAAGACCATCCTGTTATCCAGTCAAGGGACCACTTATTTCAATTGAATCCTTTAGTCCACTCTCAGCCTGGAGTTTCTGTTGATTTTATGTCCCTCTAATGTCATGGGTGCCCCAGCTGACAAGCAAATGTCATTCACTAATTTTGTCATTCAGCACCATTACAGACTCTTTTATGGTAGACACTGTGCTAGGTTTTAGAACCCACTAGAAAATGAATAAACATCATGGACAGCATGGTGACCTTAAAATCCAAAGGGGAAATAAAGTACAATCATCATCCAGGTGTGTGCCAAATGTCATGAGAGATGAGAGAAGCAAATGCCCAACAACCCAATCAGACACAGTAAATGTTCCCTAGAATGTACCATGTGATCTTAAAGCACACCTGCAAACCTACTGTTTGCAGATGCCCAGGACTCCTGGCAAAGACACTGAAGATGTGAAAGAAAGATGGATCAGAGGAGGATGAGGCGTTCACTGTGGTGGGAGGAGAGGCTTGATGTGGATAGTCTTGGGGAACTAGACTGGGGGGTAAAACTGGAAGTCATGGGGTCTTTCTACAGCCTGTGTGCTATGCTAAGGAGGCCATCCTAGAGTCGGCTGTAAGAGCCTTCCTTTGGAGATGCCATGTGGGACTAGAACAGGAAAGCTCATTCTCGTGGGTGCCCCTGCTGCCCATTTAATCTAAGTAACTTCTTCTGGACAGGACAAGCAGGAATGGGAACTATTTCGATCCCATCACTGTATTGTCTTATACACTCTAAACTCCTCCAACATATTACCTTACAACAGTCATTGGCTCAAAAGTGCCAATGTCCTAAATATGTGACATTTCTAATATGAAATAATATCTTTCAGGTACTACTTAGCTATAAAAATTTGATCTAGGCTGTGCTTTGGTAGAGAAGGTAGTTTATAACATGCTCTCCTTTATATTCCCTCTTGGATTGAAAAATGACAGTCAGTTTTGTTCATCTTTTTAAAAAGTTTATTTATTTATTTATTTTTAGAGAGGGGAAGAGAAGGAGAAATAAAGGGAGAGAGATATTAATGTGTGGTTGCCCCTTGCATGCTTCCCGGAGGGAAAGAAATAGCAATGTTTTGTTGTCTCTTGTGTACTTCCCACTGGGGACTTGGCCTGCAACCCCAGGCGTGTGCCCTGACTGGGAATTGAACTGGCAACCCTTTGGTCCACAGCCTGCACTCCATCCACTGAGCTACACCAGCCAGGGCCCAATTTTGCTCATGTTTAAAGGTATATACATATTTTAGGGATTATCTTTAAGGTAGGAGAATGGTAAGGATCTGTCCTCTATATCTCTGATATAATTTTTGTATTATATATTCTATGAGTAGATAACAGTAGTTTTCTTTGTATCTTAAAAAGTAGAGAAGATAGTGAAAGATATTATGACTAATCCATTCATTTGGTAAGTGTCATAGCTTAATGGTCTTTCATCTTTATTTTCTCAAATCTCTTTAAAATAATTTCAGAACTGTGTAGGTGTATGAGGAAGGCATATGCCATAAGAATCCTGCAAAGTAAAGACAAAGGACTTAGGTTGCACCATTAGTTTTTCTGCATAAATAGTGTGATTCCTTCGTATCTTCAGAACATACTATGTGGATTTTTGTAGCACACATGTTGATGCTGAGAGCCACCCTTGATTAGGGGATCAGAATGGGAAGGTGATGGACATAAATTGACCCTTTGATGCTGAAGCTATTAGAGACTCAGTGAAGACTTGGGACCCTTCTATGCATGCTTAATATGTCTATTGGCTTGGCAACTATAATCCCATAGAGCAGAAATATGAAAGGAAAAGAGTATAGTAACCCACCTGCATAATGAAATTCCTTTTATAATTTTAACAAATTTAATGATGTAAGAACTAATTGTTCTGTTGCATTTCAGTCAACAAAGCCATCTGACCATCAGGGCCCATGTCTTCAAATTTTCAACTCTCCATCAATAATGTAACATATTTACATTTGGATATATTAGAATTCTAAAGAAGCTTGTTGAAAACATCAAAAGTCACTGTCAAACAGGTTTCTTTACTTTTAAACATAAAACTCTCTAAAGGATTCAGTGAAGCATTGTTGAGAATTCTAATAATCTATGTACTTGCTTTGGTAAGGAATACTTCACTGTGACATATTTACTTTATATTCTTATTCAAAATGACATGATTGTACAAATAGGTACTTAAGCAATAATTGAAACCATTATTCACAGTTGAATAGGCATGGTATTTAATTAGCATTCCTTTAAAGGGAACTCTATGGTTAAAACTAATTTGGTTTTAATGTTTTTTAATATTACGTATTTTTAAAACAATTTCAATCAATGATAACTGAGTGAAAAAGCAACCACATGAAATTAAGAATGTTTAAGTAGAAAAAGAAAAAAAAAACCTCATTATGGCTGACATTCTCTCTTTAGATAAACTATTATGTGACTGTTCTAAAATGCCCTACTTCTAAAAATCATACCCTTATCCCCCAGCTACACGTCTCTGGGTAGCCATCCAACTATTATACCAATGGAATCTAATTTGTCTAAACTGAGAGAAGAGGAAACAGCTCTAGATAGACATATCTCTAAAATAAATAGCAATATACATTTGAACTAAAAAGTTATCATATAGCCATTGAAAGTCACATAACAGTCTCTTGCTTCCTCTCACTCATAAATTATAGGATTTAGGCGGTTGATTTTGATGTCAAGTGTTTAGGAAACTGGTTTATGTCATAAATGTAATTTCAGTGTAGAAGCTAAGATTTGCTGTTAGTTGCAGGGAGCAGAGAGTAGGTAGATATTTTGTGCCATGTTCTAATTACTGCAACTTCAAATATCTCATTTGGTGTAAATTGAGCTTATAAATTTTTGTCTGCCTATGCCAGGGTTTCTGACATTCAGCACTAATAATGTTTGTGGCTGTATAATTCTCTGTTGTGGGGACGTGTCCTGTGTGTTGAAGGGTGGCTTCTACCAACAATGACCCCACCCACTGAGTGTCAGCCACGCCCCTTCCACGGTTTGACAACCAAAAATGTTTCCTGACATTGTCAAATGTCCCTTCTAGATAAGGCAAAATCACCCCTGGTTGAGAATATGCACATGAGCAGATATCTTTTATTTTAATAATTTCCACAGATATGCTATGGTGATATTAATAAAGCTTATTACATCAAGGAAATTTCTGATCTCCCTTTTAAGACTATGGTGGTTGAAGATATTAATAAACACACAAATATGTGTGCTGAGCCATGGTTTTCAAACTGGCCTTTGTGAAAACAAGTTTTCTCAAGAGTTTTGAAATGCTCCACTTTGATGAATATTCTCAAGCTTGTACTTTTCAGTATCTTTTGATTGGAATTTTGTTATGTCATCATTCTTCCAACCAATACTTATGAATTATATATGTGTTATATGCCTAATACTGTACACAGTCTGAAGACACTATAATTTGACAGTGGTGAGCTAGCAGGCATGATTTAAGACCTCTTAGTATGAACATTCTAAATAAAAAATGTTGCTCAGTATTAGCCATTGTTTTGAATTTAACTGAACAATTAGAGCCTGTGACATAGAAAAGCAATTCACAAAACCTGTTTTGAATATTTATTGCATGTCATTCCTATTCATAGGGCTTACAAAAGATGTGTGAACATAACCTTTGCCCTCTTGGAAGGTATAACACTGAAAGAAGCAATTAGAGAACAATAAGTGGAGGGAAGGAATTAAGTACTAAATTGGAGTCCTCGGGGCATCTTGATTCCCGCTCACTAGGATGATTCATGGATTCATCATTTCCCCACACTGCCAGTGATTGTTTGAGATCATTCCAAAGGGCTTCAAAAATTGAAGTCATATCTGCCAGCTCTGTCACAGCTTTTGGGATTTTAACTATAATTTGTGATAAAGTCAGACTGCCCCCTCCAAGTTGGTTGGGAACTCAGTAAGGTAGTCCAGGATTCATGAGCGTTTCTAAGCATGGGGCAAGGGCTGAGGAAGGGCTTTCCTGCTCCTTTTTTTTCTCTCTTCCCAAAGCAGCAGCCCTTCATAAACCTCACCCAACACCCTCCTGTACTAAAAATAAGAAATAAAATGTTCAAAACCACCCACTCCAAGATCAGTGAAAAAGATTAAACATATCTGCATATCCATCAAAGAATGTTGCACAGGAATATTTAGGGACACTGCACTTGGATAGCTATTTCCCAGATTAAATGAACTACCTTTATGCCATTTATATTATTAGACCATCCTTGCTATTGGACAATCACTTACACTTACTAATGCACTTGTCAACTCTGATCATTCTCTGCACCCCACTCTCTATGTGCTGAAGATAGTCTGGTGTAGACAAACTCAACTAGATTATCTTCTGACCAGTTTAGAAAGATTAAAACATTGACAGAGAAGCAGAAAAACATAAAGATGAGAAAGAAGACAAATAACCTTAAACCATATTTTTGAAGTCGTGTTAAATGATTACTATAAAAAACTCCCATAGCTTTTCATAAGTCATTGTAGGAAAAGAGTGTATGTATTGACATGGGGCATCTACATACAACAAGAGGAAGAAAGGAGGTAATATTTCTTTTCTTTTTTTCACTCATATTACCCAAATAATTTTCTTCCCTCTTACTTTTACATTCCAATAATTTCAAATTCAGGCGTTGCTGAGGTTTCAAATAGGAAGAATTCTCACACATCCAACACAACCCATGAGAGACTGAGCAAATGGAAACATGTTGGGTCATCAAGCAGAGGCCTGAATTATTCAAATAATTGCCTATTTCAGCTCATCAAAAATGTAGGCTTGTCCTCTTTGCATATTTAAATAAAACATGGTAGGATTATTGCTATAAAGGCTCATGCCTTATCACAAGGCTGCTTTAAAACACATAATTGAGAGACAGTATAAATAAAATACAGCCAACTGTTTGTATTTAAGAACTGTAACATGGGCTTATACAATAGCAGTTTATAAACAAAGCAGACTTCTCAAACTTTAGGGCACATCAAAGTCATCTGGAGCTATTAAAACACAGATGACAAAACACAAAGCCCAGGGATCCTGGTTTTCATTCTAATCCTTAGTTTGCTGCCGCAGGTCCACAGATCATAGCTGGTGTGTCAACTGGACAAGAATATTGATGTTCAGAGGAAGATTCCTATAAGTGCTTCTTTGCACTATAAACTGTAGCCCATGTCCTGGCTTTAATATAGGTTTTTTGTATTACTCTTTTTTTATTTATATAAATTACAATTTTTCTTCCTGCCAATACTCATCACTATGTAATTCTATCACATTAAAATATGAACAATAAATTGTGATTTAAATATGCTAATGATAATGATGTTTTTCATGGATAATGCCTTCTATGTTGTTTGCCAGATATTATAATAAACTGATGATTGCCTCATATACAAGTCCAAGGATAGGGCTCATATTAGGCAAGACTTAATCTAGATGCTCAAAGATGTCATCAAGAACCTAGTTTTGAAGTTTTGACTTAATCTATAGGTGAGGTCATCACCTAGTGGCCCTTGTGATGCAGAAGAAAGAGGAAAATTGAGCGAGATACTGAAGAAGCCAAGAGGGGGTGATCAGAAACATTTGAGCAGATTATGTGAGGGAAAGACATTCCAGCCAGAGAGGAATCCCATTCAAAAGTAATGAAGGAAGGAGGCTATTTGGAATACTTGAGAAACAGCAAAGAGCTTAGTGTGCTAGAGCAGTGTGGACCACATGGAGAATGGTGAGAGATGAAATCAGAAAAGGAGCAAAAGGCCAAATAATGTAGGACCTGGTTAGGCTATTGCCCTGAGTAAGAGGGATAACCATTGGATGATTTAGAACAAAGGAGTGGCATGACCTGGCTTACATTTTGAAAGGATCACACATTGCTGTGTTAAAGGAGACCAAAAGGAAATAGGAGAAAGCAAGGACACTGATTGGCACATTTGCAATGGTTTAAAATAGGTCTTAAGCCAGCTATGTGTGCTTCTGGTGGAAGAGAGCCTACACATGTTTTCCCCTATTTGCCAATGATCTTATATTTCATTTGGGAAATTAAAATATTGATGAGCTCTCCAAGACTTAAAATGTCTCTCAACTATTGGCAGAAGGTTAACAACACAGATGCTTTTCTGGCTTTAGGTCAGCTATGTTTACTCCACATCAATGATCTTTGGAAACTTTATCCAAATTGCTGTTGAAATTGTTTATTTCAGAACTAGGGCAAGCAGATCCGCCCTACATCTCTTGAGTGTGAGCAGCTTTGTTTTTGCAGAGGCAGTGGCTAAAATAGACCAGACATTTCCATCAGCTGTTTGGTCATTGTGTTTTTTAGTGGAATTACAGTGTGTTATAGTGTTTTTTCTTTGCTGCTTAAACATTGAGCAAACCCAGACATCCAGAGATGCTAAAATGAAAAATCTGTTTCCTTTTGCCTTGCCATTTGCCAAGCAAACTCTGTCAGACTGCACATTCTATACATGTTGAATCAATGAAATTACCCTTAATGTGTTGGCAACATCTGTCACAAACACTCTTCAGTCTATAGCTTAAAAGCATGGGGTAGAAATGGATTTGACAGTATATTTAATGAGGCACAATTATAGCTGAGGCCACTAGTTTGGCCTCAACAGTCATAGGTTTTCCTTTTCCCTTTTTGTTTTTTTCTCTTCCATTTTTTAATGTCCTATAGAATACAAAGGGCATTCTGTGATGAGGAAATCGTCTATCAAACACCATTCTCTGTTGCAGATAACCAACACTTCAAAGTCTTTAAGTTGTCTTTCCCTGATAAGTATCATCAAAAAACCCTGTTTCTCCAAGTGATTTCTGCCTGTACTTCCAATGTACTCACTGATTATAAAGTTGTTTCATCCTTTGAGATTGTTAAGGAATTTATATTCTTAATAATCTAGGAGGGAGTCCTTGTTTCACTGGCCATCTTTACTGAATGTGAACAAGAATGTATGTTCTTACCAATCATCCCCCAAGAATTATTATTATTTCATTCATTTATTTTTAATAACTGGTTTGGTTAGGAAAAGAATGTTTCCCTTACACTCTTTTACACTCCTTGCCTGGTGCTGCCATTTACAATTCCAAATTATGACAAATCCCTCCCCACTCTTTCCTTTGATTGCCAGGTGTTTGGTTTGTACACAGAAGCAGCACTTATTCTGTGGCATCTGTAATCAAATGAGTCCCCAAACACTTTCCGAGAAAGGATTCTTTAAGGAAACCAGACAGTCCTTCCTAAATTAATTCCAAATGCAGGCATTCAATCCTTCTATTCTTATCATGCATGGATTTGATTCATCTGTCACATACTCACATATCTCATTTGCATATTGCCTTGCAAACAAAGACTCAAGTCTCCCTCTCGGAAACACTGGGGAATGAGGTCACCCCCTAGCGCTTTGTGAAGAAAGTATTCTTACCAAACACAATTTGGTCTTTATCTCTGATTTATGACAAACAATCTTTATGTGGCTAGAGCAGACTGATTAAATTGAGAGGTTTCCAGGACTGTGACAGTTTAGCTCTATGTTAGAATCTCTGGGGGCAAATATTCTAAAAAGATAGGCTAAGTCTCAAGTTTAAGAAAAGTATTGAAGTTTTGCACCTGCTAAGGATTAAAATGTTGTGAAAGTGCCATTTTGGGGTTGAAAAAATGCTTTAGGACTTTTCTTAACTTGGAGGTTATTCTATATAGTTTTTCTCTAAGCGATTTAAGAAAAAACTACAGCTCTTCTTAAAGTGTTTAGTTCTGGTCTGGCACAGCAAATACGTGAAATGAAGTGCCTTTTTAAAAATATAAAATAAAGATGCTTTTGCTAAAGAATTCAGACAGCAGGAAGAAAAAGTGATATGTCTCTGAGTTATATGTAAAAGTTTTTATCATGTTTCTCATTCAAGAAGCATCCTGATGAGCAATTCACCGCACTATAAATTTCAAAAAACACAAATCCACAACTGTGTGTATTTACAAGCTAAAGACATAAAATAACACATATATTTTCCAAATGATTCTAGCTCAAAAGTCCTAATGCCTTTTGGAACAAAGCTGAATCTGTATATTAAGCATTTCTAAATATTTGGCTCAATGGCTGTTCTCCCCCACATGAATGGAAGGAACTCATAAAAAAGGCTGAGTGATTGCCTAATCTTTTAACAGATACAGTTGGGAAGTTGAATTTGGAAAGTAACATGAGGAATTAATCACCTGAGCAAAAGCATTTTAGGAAACATTTTGCTTGTGGATAATTAGTTTGGGGTCTGAGAGCCTGTCATCTACTTGAATCTCTCCTAGTTTTATTTCTTCAGAATGTTTACTTACATGTATGGGGGGAGTCATATATGAAAAAACAATGTTTACAGAAAAAATAATATACTGACACATGGTGTTATTACCACACAGCATTTAAATGAGTTGTTAGAGTATGAACTTCTTGAAAACATTGGAATTATAAAATTATACAATTGGAATTATAAAACATTCCATCCAATCCTGGACTTTTAATTTTTTAAAAATATTTTTCCATTGTCTAGATTAGTCAATTAAGGCAGACTAGGAGGCAGAGGAAAGGGGAGGGAGGGTAAGGTATATAGCCTGACTCTATGCTTCAGTAGCTGTGTGACACTTTATATATGGATAGACATTGTTTTAAATGTCCTTTTTATTTTGCATTACAACAGTTAAAATAAGTCAAAGAGCATGTTCTAGAAGTAGGCTTTTCATAACACCTGATTAAATACTGGACATTTTTACATGAAAACTTTTTTTTTAGCAATGTTGCGTTTGACCAGCGTTGAGCAGATTAGTATTCTTCAGTCTTGTGTCAGAAGCATAGAGAGAATGAAAGTAGATCAAAGTATTTAAATTTAAAATAATAGGAAATAGTCGCTCTAACTTTATAGCATTTATACTAGATTTTAATATGTCCTTTGAAGAGACCCAGTCAAGGAACCCATCCGGTCCAGCATTATCACCCCAGTGGTAGATTGGGTTGAGGCAATGAAAATTATTCATGTAAGCCTCGGCTGGTATAGCTTGGTGGATTGAGCTCAGGCCTTCAAATAAAAGGATCATGGTTCGATTCCCAGTCAGGGCACATGCCTGGGTTGCAGACCAGTTCCCAGCAGAAGATGTACAAGAGGCAACCATACATTGATATTTCTCTCCCTCTCTTCTTCCCTTCCCCTCTTTAAAAATTATCCATGTAAATCCTGGATAAATAGCATAAACCAAAAGTCTTATTCGATATACATAAAAACTAGAGAATTTCCATAATATTTCTATTTTTATGCAGAGAACTTTGTATTCAGAACAATGAGAGAGGGGATGCATATGGTGTCTTGGAACACATTCTACCTTAAGTATTGGAATTATAAATAACAGGCATGTTTGACTCATCACCGATCAGTCGCCTCAGAGGAAAGGAAGTCGCTAATGCTATATATTTAGATGAACAGCAGATGATGTGGATGGGTGTAAAACTTATCCATGCTTGAATTTAGCCTTTTCATTAAAAAATAAACAGATTGGATGTTAACACAGTGTACTGTGTTTAATTGTTTTAAAATTTGTCTTCCTTGTGGAGCGTATTTTCAGATGGGCATTGTATATGTTTCCAGGGTGCTGTGATCACGCCGACGATGGACCATCCCATGTCCATGCAGCCAGCAAACATGATGGGTCCCCTGACACAACAGATGAACCACCTTTCGTTGGGCACAACAGGAACGGTGAGCTGAGCAGCTTGTTTGGTCTCGTTTTCTTAGACTTCGTCAGGAGGATGAAACACTCTCTCTTCACTGGCATTATCATCAGCAGAACTGGTTCTATACCTTCGACTAACACACCTTTCAGGTTCCAGTAGGAACAAGCTGCTTTCTGCATGCACATTTGATCCCGGGACATGGTTTCTCCCATTGACAACCCTGAAGGTTGTGCTATGTGGCGTTTAAATGGGAGTTGCTTCTTGTTCTTAAGCCACAATGCACCAGGTATAATGTCTGTTTCGAAGAAAGTGTTTTTATGCATGCACCTGCAAATCTAGACCTTGTAACTTAATACACTTGAGCCTAATATTCTTTCCCCAGATGCTTACCACTTCAGCTAATATATCATGCCCAGGTTAGTCACAGGTGAGCTGCCAACCTGGGCTATGACTAATCTGCAGGGCTTTTTATTTATTTTCAATGTTTAAGTCAGTAAAAAGTAATTGAGAGCCTGACATAATCGAGTTCTTTTCATATTGCCTTTGAATGTATTGGTGTCAATGATGTTGAAGAATAGGAAAGGAATCTAATGCACTTGATCCTCTTTTTAAAATAAGTTGGCATATTTTTGGCCAGCCATTATTTTTCCTTCGAGAACAAAAGTATACGGAAAAATGCCTATTCCAGTGTTGATTTTCTATCAGTGAGGCATTTGAAATCATTAGTAAAACTTTTTGTTTGTTTGTTTTTTAATCTATTCAAAGACAATTCCCCAAACGATCAAGAAGGCAACTATTCACTACAACCTGGAACACTGCAATTTTGTTAGTTACCGTTATAGAGAACAATGAAAAACATTTGAGTCCACCTCCCAGGTGAAACCATTGTTAACAGTTTTTATTTTTGTAACTGTTAATGCAGGTGTTTGTCATTTTTAAAGAGGTAGAAAGAAAAAGATATTTTCTTTTTTTCAAGGCAAGCTTAAGTATTATACAAAGAACACAGGACTTGAAGTCAGGAATCTAGACTCAAATCTTGACTGAGCCCTGTTGTGTCCATCTGTCCTAGGGAAAATAATATCTTCCAGCCTCGATTTCCCTCTCTGTCTAGTTGAAGCATTGAGCATGATGGATGGGGCCCCTTTGACTACACACCTCTGTGTCTTTAAGCCTGTACGTCTCATAGTGTCACCCCTTCTGTGCTGGCATCATCTCCAAATATCTTCATATACTATGTACACCTGCCACATACTGTAAATTTTACCTTAAAGCAATGGCTTGCTTGCCATGTAGGCTTTTTTTAGAATCTAAGAAGTTTCTAACATGCCCACTGAGGCCTCAATAATCTGCTCTAAATAAGAAGAAAGTCCTTATACATCATGGAAAGGGTCACTTCGTTTCAATAGAGAAATTTAGTTTTATTGGCGTAAACAAAGCACCAGTCTCTAAGGCCTGCATTGCTAAATCTATGGAAAGCAGTTGATGATCCTGTACCTGTCTGAAGGCTCCCACTTGGTCGAAGGAGTCCTTAGGATGTAGACATTTAAAAGTCATGTCTAAGAAGACATTTAACTCTCCACTGTGGCAGAGATAATTGTCATCAGGGAGATGGAATTGAAGATAATATTTCCAGAGCTTTTAGCAATGTGTAAGGATTGTTTGTAGTCGCTTTGCTCATTTACGAGCAAAACAGACCCTGTGAACAGTGTGGGGAGACCTGAAGTTTCTCATGTGCCCGCTATTGATTTCCCTTCATATTGGCCTTAATCTCCTTAAAGGATCATAAATTCTCAATAAGTGAAGTATTGCAAGCTTATTATATTGAATAACAATCTGGAATCTGATAAAAGAGGGAGTTATAATGCAAAGCATAGCAAGAAACACTTTATAAATCCTACTCATTTGAAGCAAAAGCAAAGCCAGCTGACTTGCTGAAGTTTAAATTTGCAAACTAGAAAAAATGTAAGAGCTAAGTTTAACTTAGATTATGGCTGCATCCTTTAGGGAATTGAAAAATAAACTAAAATATACAGAACAGATTTAGAATTATAATAGTTATTGGTTCAACAACATATATTGCAATTAGCATTTGAACATTTTCAACAAGGACATATTTATACAAGGCCACAATTTTTACCCAGCTGGCAACAGTCAAAGAATTCAAAAATGATGTGCACTCTATCCTGTTCTTAGCAAAAGTTTTAAGTATATGGCTTATTTTTAATACTGAAATTTCCTGTAGCATATTTTTCCATCTTTTTTGCCTTCACATTTGTACTAAGAAATGCTTAGGTATATTATAAGCTTTGTATAAATCAATGTTTTGCAAAGAAATAAAATTTCATGAGGCTCTGGAAAGGAAGAGAGAAAACAATATTACCTTGTTGATTTATTCAACAAAATAGCACTATGTCCAGAATACTGTTATACATATTTCTTGATCTGTCACTCTTATACTTTAATGCGCCATCATAGATCCATTTTATGTAAATTTTAATTCATATTTGGAGTGGCTATCAAATGTTCCCTCCTATTGCATCATTTCAACACACTTTGTCACTGCTGGGAAGGTGGTCTGTTGTCATGGAAAGATCAGTGGAAGTTGGAATCAAACTTGAGTGAGTTCAAGTCTGGCTCGGCTCCTTAATTAGTTATGCATGTTTAGGCAGGTTATTTAACCTCTCTGAACTTTTATTTCCCTTCTACAAGGTAGGAAAAATAATATTTACATTCCAGGAAAGTTGCCAGGGTTAAATGGAATGATATATGTGACATACTTAATACAATGTGAAACCTAATAGATGCTTATCACACAAGCCGTCCTTATCCCCCTATCTTCAGTGGCTATGAACTGGTGGGAATCTAATCCAAGTCACCAGAAGGAATGTAGGAAATTATCAAGTCCACAGCACAACTCACTGTCCTGCTCTATTTCATTTGGCATAACTTATTTCTTTCACATTTCCACTTCTTTAGTGTCTAACACACTCTTCCAGGGTTGTAAATCCAAAAAGTTCCTGGAGGCCAGCCAAGTCACATTAATGAATAAAAGTTGGCTGAGTTTATGCAACAAACCTTAGAAATATATAATCAAATCTGGTCTGTCATGTACTATAAATATAAGTAATATTGAAGATTATATTTAAATTACATATATTTTTAATGCAATGCTAACAACATCTCTGAGTGTTGGATGAACTAGGAGGTGGTACACTTGGCAGCCTAGAACATGATGCCAACATCTAAAGAAGGCAGCCACTACTATATTCCAGCCCATTATTGCTACATAGGCATACAGACCTGGGGTGGCCTCATCTTCCAATTAGTTAAGATAAACTAAACATTTGGATCTTAATAAAAAATTTTCTATATTTGAATATTGAACCCAGTTTGTCCCCAAAGCTCTTGGATTGTGAGTCCCGCCTGACCAAGGATTTCCTAGGTCTCCTGGGACCCCTCTGGCCATTGCTGCTTCTTGTCCTTGACAGGCTGCAAAGACAGGATTTCATTTCTTCTCATTAATACATGATTTCCTTAGCAATGTCATCTACTTTCATGATTTTGAACTCTGCTGGCTATGCCAAACACTCCTAAATCTGAGTCCTCAACACTAACTTCATCTTAAAATTTTAGACCCATTTTTCTAATTACTTGCTAACTATCTCATGTAAATCTCCTTCATGATATATCCAAGTCAGCATGGACCAAACTACTCACATTAGCTTCCCCAAGCTTCCTCCCCACTGTTTTCTCCCCTTCCTCTTATATGTTCCTGCTTTTTATTTTCTCTCAAGCCATATCCATCACCATTTGCCTTGGTAGTCAAATGCTCCACCTAGCACTCAGTCTAGGTTATTTCCTTCTTCCTCACCACCATATGCAATTACCTTTCAAGTCCCACCAATTTTGTCTCATACATTTGTCAAATACATCCCTTCCTCCATATTTCTAGACTCTGTGCCCTGGGCCTCATTTGATTAATTTTAATAGTCTCCTCACTATTCTTCCTGTTTCCTGTCTCAGTCAGTTCCAATCCATTCCCCACCATGTTGTCACAGCCAGTCAATCTAAAGTTAGCTGAGCATGTCTCTCTCTTACCAGTAACTTTTCAGAAGCTTTCAGACATCTAAGCTCACTGAAATTCTATGAAACAAGGTGTGAGCAGGGACAACTCAAGCATAAGACAGTGGTCTCAACTCCAGAAATAAGTTCTAGGGGCAGAGTAGAGAGAAATCCAGTGAACATTCTAAAGGCAGTCATTGTTGGTGCTACATTGGACTTTTTCAGTGTCAGAAAGAGGGCCTTGGGCCATGGGCCAGGTCCTACTTTCCTTTCTAAGATCCCTGGGGAAAGGAGTATATGAAAACAAATCTTTTTTGTCTTCACCAAATTAGATATATATGATCCCTTTCAACCCCCAGTTTTGAAATGGATACCATGTGATTTAATTAACCTTACTCTACCACTTGCCACCTCAAACATTTATTGTTTAACTCTCTACCTATTTTTAAGCTAGACAAAATCTTCAGGCCTTAAGAGAAATGAATTTTATGCAAGCAGTGTAACTGTTTTACTCCAAGGCTCTGCTGACCTTGAAGAATTTTCTAGCTTTTCCACTTTTTTGTTTATTTTTTGTCACAGGAGTCCCTGGATAGAACCAAAGCCCTGTTAACCATAATTTATTATTCTCTTGTAAGCTTTAGCAGAAGCCCCTGGGGATTGTGCCGGGTTACAAGAACCTCCAAATTGCATGACGATCTTGTTTTACAAGTTCCTTATCTCCTTTTCTTTTGTTCAGTTGGTGGTCACCAGTGGCTTACAATGTCGCAGCAATCTGTGGAAAGAAATAAAAAGTTTTTGTTCTGCAGGCTTCTTATCTGCAGTTCTGTTTGTATTCTCCAAACCACTGGTGATTTGTGGTGTCACTGGATTCCCATGGGGTAACCATAGCCACTCACCAAGATAATCTTGTAATTGTACTCCCTTTGTTCACCAGAGTTCTCTGATTTTTTTTCAGCCACACACCATTCCTTCCTTATTACTCAAAAACTCGGACAGTACCTGGTGAAAATCCTGAATTACTCATTTTCCTTAGAGATTGTCTTTTCACAATTATTAGGTATGAATATAAGTATTAGAAATAAGAGTACAAAGTGCATTGCATGATCTTAAATGGACTCATGACTAGGAAATAATGTCAATTCATAAATGGTAATAAGCGTATCTTCTTAAATGGTTTTCAAGAAAAAAGGTGTCCGTTAATTAAAAAATAGTCAAGTACAAGACCAAAAATATAGATAAAAGGGACACTTTTCACATTTTATTAACTCTTATTGTAAGATAAATAAACTTTGAAGGCAGCCTTTAAACAATAAACAAATAGGCATTAAGTGAAAGTCTAGTAGTATGAAAGTTTAATTGCAAATATTAAGGTTTTGCTGTTAAAAAATAGATTCTTAGTTCAAATAAACTAGAACAAAATACAAAGGCCTGACAGATAAAAGAACATAAATAGATAGTTGAGAAAGGAGGAGATAGAATGCCAAAAAATGAAAAAATATAATAACAGATATTCATTTAATCAAATACACACAGAGACATACACACATAACCCATTACAGTTATAAAAATAACACACATTACTGATGAAAGTGTAAAAATAAACATTCTCAATACGTGATGATAAGAATCTAAACTTGTGAAAGTCTCCATTGGACAACATGGTAGAGACTCAACATGCTTCAAAGCAGCTCTACTGAGTGACCACTAAGTTTGGTGTTAGAAGCTACTCAATGAAAATGTTCTAAAATAGCAGAAAAGGCTTTATGCCTTGAAACTGTTCAAAGTAGTGTTTTTATAATGCCTAATAAAGAAGAATAATTAAGTAAGTCATAAGCCATCCATACATTAAAATGTAACACTGCATGAAGCTGTAAGAATGTTAAATAAATAAGAAAGGATAATGTTCAATCTTTAATCAAAAGAACAGGATGTAAATCTGCACATGTGGAATATGGTAACAAATAAGAAAAAATACATATGAAGTAAGGCTGTGAGAAATACAACAACTGTGGTTATTCCTGGGTTATGGAATTAGGAATGATTTATATTTTAATTGTTATATTTTCTACATTCTCCAAGTATACAACAGTAAGCGTGATTTACTTTATTATTTATTTTTAAATGTTATGAAATATATTTGGAAAAATGACTAGTGGCATGGTCTTAAAATTAACTTTTTGTTTGTAGTAATAATGTATGATTGCAGTTATTTAAGAAGTACTAGGAATTGCTATCACTATTAATAAATGTTTGTAGACCCTTTAAAAATGATTCTACTTATTCTAGCTTTGGGTATTATAATCAACTCACTAGTTCACATACCTGTTATGAAAAACAAAATAACTCATGTCTAAAGTTTATTTGCTTTTAAATCTTTGATCAATGTTTGCTTTTGCTGGTCAAAGTACCTTGTAATGCTGATGTTTTTATCTGTCTTCTGGAAAGAAAGTGATTAACATTGTCCTCTTGTGGCAAGGAGATTAAATGGAGGAATTTCTGGTAGTCCAAATGAAGTGTTCAAGTCAATAGAAAAATAAAGTTTGAGGTCTTTGGTTTTTTTTTTTAAGAAATAATGATTATATAAATGAAATAAGTGTCACACAGAACATACATTTAATCATGTTTTGGCAGTTTATTTGAATGTAAGCAATATTTGGTCCTTTTATACAATTTACCCCTCCAAGGGGCATTGGGGCTGGATTAGAAGTTTACATTTCTAAAAGCGAGAGCCTTGGGCCGTAGGCCAGACCCAAGTTCCTTTTTTTAGACCTCTGGCTAAAGAAATTGTATTAAGCCAAAATTCTTTCTCATTTTCAAAAAAAGGGCAGATGTAGTTGGTCCCATATAACTCCAAATTTTTCAATGAGTGACATGCACTTTAATTAGTTGTTCCCTACCATTTGCCACCTCCAATATTATGCCACTTTGGAAGAAGACAGCAATCATCTGTTGAATAGATTCTGTTCTGTCTCCACTCTCACTGTTCTAGCACACAAAGCTCTGTGGCCTTGACCACTGGTATCAGAGTGGAGCTGAGTGATCAAAATTCATTAGCCCCCATACAGTATGAAAATGTGCAATTTTTTTATTTATCTCTTTTAAATTTTCCATTCTTTATTTTTATCTCCAGGACTTTGTTTCATATTCTGGGCTCTTTCCAGATGTGGCCTGCCCTGTAGAACTTTTATGCCAGCCAGAGAGTGTACAAGTGTCATGTTGCTACCCTGTGGAAGTGACCAAAATAATGACAGACTACAGAAGATGACAGTTCTCTGGGACAGACTCTACTGTCCTAGCAAGTCACATGGGGCCTAGCACCATATTCAGTGTGGTGATTATGGGGACCATTGTATCAACTATAAACTAGGTAGGGGTCGTAGTGCCTCACAAGCTTGAAGGTAGGGGGCTTAGGCCACCACATGACTTACAGTGGGCACTTCCAAGTTGTAGAGCTAAGATTCTATTTTATTTTCTTTTGTACTTCATTGCATTCTTTCTCATGCTCTTCTCATTCAAAGATTCAGTCCCAAGACAGGATTATGATACTCCACCAGCTGTTGTGTCAGGTAGGAAAATTCTAATTCCTTTCAGATTTGATTGGTGGGGAGAGATGGAGGTTGCCTGTTGGTTTTTTTTTCCAAAACTCTTTAAAGCAGTGATTCTCAACAGGGCTGGGTGCAAAGAATTTAAATTTCAGTGTAGGGGCAGGGAGTGGGGGAGGGGAAAGGGATAGGGTGAGGAGGAGGGCAGAGCATTGTTCAAAAAAGTACATTTAATATTCCAGTCCAACTTTGTGCATGGAAAATAAATGTGTTGTCTTTGTAATAAAAAGTAAAAGCTCAAAGACGTTTGGTCTGTGAAGGATACGCAGAACGTAGAGTCTATGTTGTGTGTATCGGTGGTTCTCAGGGTTAGGAGGGTTCATTGCAATTTCTGACAAGTGGAAGATTTATGGTTAAAAGATTCATGGAAGAAGTGGATATTTATGATTATCAAAGGAAGGCACAGATTAATTCAAAAAATAGTTTGAGAAGCACTGCTTTAGAGACTAGAATTCTTCTGAAATCCGAAATCATCCCATTTTGCTTGCTCCGCACACAGCACAGTGTCTCTCACCCATAGTAGGTGCTCAATGTAATTGTTTGTTGAATGAATCAAAACCTCAGATTTGCTCCAAAAATGGTATTTTGGATATTGAAAGAGAAGCTGCCAACGTTCCACTTGTACAGCAAAGTGGCAGGGATTGATTTGAGAATATGTTAGTATCCTGAGGATTTTACTTAGCAATATTTAAGTTGTTTCATAAAATTTGGTGGTGCAGGTTATAATAGAGTATATGTATGTGGAAAGGTGGGTTTTTATTTTGGACTTCACAGATCTTGTGCTTCCTTAACTTTGAGTTTTGGTTTCTTGCGAAGAGAAAAATGGGCATAGGTTTTCACTTTTGTTGATTTTTTTTAAACTAAATAAAATACTGGCAGCCTGAAGAGCTTTGAACTCTTTGATCCTTTCATGTGTTAGATGATGAGGACATAACATCCAAACCAAGAAAGGCAGTAGAGAGACAGAGCAAGAGATGAAAGCCAGAAAGAGAATGAAAGAACCCATCAGTCAATAGAGTCAGGCCACTGTTTTGAAGCAGGGAACACCATGTTCTTGGCCACATGGCTTGCTTGACCCAGCATCCAAAGGGTAATCCTTTCCTCATGTCCTGTGAACTTGTTTAATTATGCTCACAGCTGAATATGCATCTTACAAGTTCAACTGTGAAACATTGAGTTAGCTTTCCGTTGTGAAGTCATTTTGCTTCTCTTGGAGTGCTCTATAATTTGCTGAGTAAAACATCTCTTATCTTTCCCCAAAATGTATTTCCTATTATCTTTTAATGTGCCTGCTTCATTTAGCACACTTTGCTTAATTTAATAACAACCTTTACTTGGGTTTCTTTGTTTAACAAGAAGCATCTACTCTTGAAAGTTCATCAATATTAATAATAAGAAAATACATACACTGAAACTTTACTGGGTTTCCTGATTTCACTTTTAAGAACACAATTTAAAAAAAGCAATGAAAACATCAAAAGTACTTACTAGTATCATATCATTGAGGCAGAACATCTGGCTTGGAGTTCCCACCTAATGCCGCAGACAGCTGCCACTGGAAGTTCCTGAGCAGAGAAATGACTCAATTCAAAGTCGTGCTGTAAGAAACATAATCTGGAAGTTTCATGTGTGCTTAAGGAGCAAGATATAGCAATCATATAGAGTTAGAAAACCCAGATATGATGCCATTGAGAATTTTTTAAAAGTGCTAACATACCATCAGCAGAATACAAATGAAGGAGCCAATATAGAAGTGACAGGAAAAAGAACAATTTGGGGGACTTTAAAGTTGTTTTTCCCTGACAAGACTGAATTGGTGGTTTGACATCTTATAAATTTGCACAGAGTTCTTTGGCCTCTATAGCTACCTCTAAATGAAAGTAGACTTGCCTTTTTAAAATGTTTGTAGATTGTCTGGGGTGAACAACATGAGTGGTTTTTGAAAATGGAAATATTCCTTGCCCAACCCTTGGGCAAATCAGGAAAGTAAAGCAGGCAAAGGTGTTGTGATATTCTCTTCCTAGGTGTCCGAATATGCCAATATTGGACAACTCTAATAGTAGTTAATTCTTTGTCAGTGTAGGAACAAACTGAAGTATCATACTGTATTGGAGTTGAACTATCTGCTTCATAATCTACAGAGACATGACCCTAATTTCATTCAATCAATTAATTAAACATTTATTGAACACCTTCTGAGTGTTAGGCAGTACACTCAAGTACCAGTTATACATAGATGAATACAAAATAGACCACTGATTTAAAAACATGGTCTAATTCAGTGTTATGATTGTTGTTTGTTCATTTTTTATAATGTTTAAATGTATGAAGTAGGTTAGAACTAAAACCTAGAATCTAAAAAGGAGATCAGAAACCCTTAAAAACAAAGTGAATGCTGAGGTAGATTTGGAAGAACACATAGGAGTCGACCAGCTGGACCAGAGTGGGAAAAGTACAGGAAGCAAATGGAGCAGGGTACATAAACTCTTACAGACAGGAAACAGTGCAGGTAATTAGATGATAGCAAGTCATTTGTTATTCTTGGGCCAAATGTTACAACAACTGACACTGAGGCTGGGTCAGGGTAGATCTGATTATAGAACTCTTTTCTTCTCTGAATCACATGTCACCTTTTTAAAATTTACTCAAATAATATTTATTGGGAGTAGCCATTACTGTGTTGTCTGCTAGGGATGCAATTTTCCTCTAAGAACCTAGGATTCAGTTAGGAGGTTAGATACAAAAGGTGATTACAACAGAGTGTTTTAAGAGCTTCCACTTATGATGTTTAACTTTGTAAACTCTCCAATATCATGCCTGAGTTCAGAATCTACTTGTGTAACTTACTAGTTGTAGAAACTTGGGAAAATTACTTAACATCTCTGTAGCTTAAATTACTTATTTGAGTAAATAATAATAATTACCTAAAAATATTGTTGTGAGAATTAGGCAAGATATATAGCTTGTTTAAAACAGATCCTAACATAAAATAAGTGCTCCAATGTTATTAGTACCAACTATACTAATCATTCTTGTTACAAAATGCTATGGTGCTATGTTACAAGATGCTTGTTACAAGGTGCTATGTTTTTTCTCACAAAGAAAAAACAACTAGTACACAGTGGAGGTCAGAAAAAGTAGAAGAAACATCTCAGTGGAGAAATAAGGACACATGGGAATTAATAAGTAAAGACTAAATGGAAGGAGAAAAGTTTCAGACCAAGGAGACAACACATACAGACTCTTGGGTAGCAGCAGGGTATGACAAATTCAAGGAACTATAGATGGTTAAAAGGACAGGGATGCATAGAGAGATGGGGAGAAGAGAAAGTGAGGATGGAGAAATTAGTTGAAGCAATATCAACAGAAATGGCAACTTGAACTCTGTCCAAGTGGCCATAGATGCACACTAAAAGTTTTTAAGTTGGAAGGTCATGTGATCACTCTATAGCATGGAAAATGCAATGGAGAGAGACAGAACTAGAAAAGGCAAGCCAGAACTCAAGAATCCAAGCATGAAATCAAGTTGGCTTGTGCTCAAGTTGTGGAAATGAGAGTGGAAAGTTGACAAATTTATGTCATATTAAAGAAGTAGAATGTATGACTTAGTAAATAAATGGATGCCAGGATAAAAGAGAGGGAAGAGTTAAAAACAGCTTTGAAGTTCCTGTTAATTCAATGGCCTGAGATGCCATTTCCAAGGATCTAAACAAGAGGAAAGAGAATCAAGTCTGGCATGAAAAAGGCCAAGTTCAGTGTTGTACATGTTGACTTTGAAGTGTTTATGAGACACCCAAATAGAGAAAATTAATAAATATTTTGATAGATATATTATAACTCAGAAGATAGCTCTTAGCTATGGGTGGATTTTGGAGTTATTGTCTTGGAATTGCTGTGTCATCCAGAGAATGTCAGTAGAATAAAGACAAGCAGGAAGATCTTTGAAAATAAAACTAGCCAAAGGAAAAAACACACACAAGGAACCTGAAACAAAGATTGTAAGAGACAACTATAGACATAAAAGGAAAAGAGTTTTAAAGTTTCAAGATATAATCCATAAAGAGGGTGATTCATAGAACAAGGTCACTGAAGAAGCTAGATATTTCCAGGACTATGGGAGGACAAGAGGAAGGAATGAAATATGGATATATACATTTGTAAACGTAGGAATAGGAACTCAAACAGTTTCCTACATGATGAATACTATTTGTTTTTATGTGATGTATTAAATAAAATCTTCTGAGAGTGAATAGGAGATGACTGGTAGAAAACTAGCTTTGAAAAACTAGGGAGTAAGAAAGCGAATCAGCAATTCATAGGAAGTTTAAAGGGAGGAACTAGGGGTCCATTTGAAGCTACAGACTATGGATTTTTGTGATGCCAATATGTGAAGATGTTTGATTTCCCACAGTAGTGATCAGTAGCCTGAAAGTAACACAGGTGGATTAATCCAAGGCTAAGTAAGGTGTTACTGCATGAAGTGAGGAAAGGGCAATGTTTGGTGATAATATTGGCAAGCAGGTGACTGAGTGACAAACTATAGTTTCCAGGATCAACAGAGTGAGAAAAGAAGGGGCAGTAAGAGGTGAGAAATAGGAAGAAAGAGGGAAGATGGGGACTAGAGATGTCAATGAAATGTATGAAGTGGTCTGAAGTAGAATACTGGGGTGGAAGATTTTTGGATAATAAACCATTTCTTGGCAAAGTCAGGATCATGGGAGCAGATGGCCAAAGTGGACTTGAGATGAAGGTAACAAAAGTTAAGGAAATCAAGCAATGTGAATATAAGCTGCTATTTAACTGAGGTATTTTTTTTGTCTGGAGTTTATTTCATTTAGTTTTTAACTTAATAAGATGAGGGCTGATCATCAGGAACAATTTCCCTGATATACGGGATCACTAATAGAATATAATTCTAAAATGTGTTACAAAAACAATAAAGAATTTTTAAGAATAAACTTATTTCCAGGACACTTGGAATATAGATTTAATTAAAGGCAGAAAAGTGTATCATATCAGTGTTTTTTAGGGTATGATTTGTGCACCAACTTAACACTTAAAATAAATTCATGAGTATAGAGACCCAAACATTTTATTTTTATTTCAGCAGCTGCATAGTTACTTTCATGTAAACATAAATAACAGAATAAGTTCACCAAATACATGACTAAAGGAATACTTTGCTTAGAAAAAATCTAAGGTAATAATTAAACAGCAAATACATTTTTTAAATAGTAATTCTGGAAGAGTAGAGCTAAGGCAAGAGTGGTGATGTCCAAAAGGAAGTGGCTGAAATTTGGGAAATGGGAGCCTTTGATTGGTTTCACTGAAGTCACCTCTCCTTGTCAAAGTCTCAGCTATACCTTACCTGGCTCATTTCAAGAACAGAAGAAAGAGGTTGAAACTCCCAATATTTTCATGCAAAATCAATAGCCTGTTCTCTTTTCAGTGTTTCTTTCCCAGAAAAATTACAACTCTGTAAAAGATCTTCCTATTTTAGGCAAATTTGAGGGAAAAAATTGCTCAAAGACATCAGGTTTTTTTTCCTCATAGTTGATTTTATGAAAACTACAAATAATCTATAGTTGAAATTTATCTCAGTTGCTTTAAGCATGATTTCCTTGAAGGGTGTCATCATGAAATCAAGCAAAAGCTATTGATAGAGAGCAAATTAAAAGCAAAATTTGTTCTCCTTTTCTAAAAAACCTTAGAGTTCAAAATTAGAATCTGTGTTTGGAAAAGGATCCAAACATACAAGAGAGGAACCTGCAGAACTTCAGGAGTTCATGTACTCATTCTCTGCCCTATTCTTTCTACACCAGCTAAAGTAGGTTGAAAATGGTTAGTGTTGTCAGTACAACTTCAGAACAAGATTTCACAGAAAACATAAACTCAAGCCACAATAGAGTTTCACTCAGTGTGGTTGAATATGACGTCCTTAAGCATCTGGTCTAGCCAGAAAATTATACTCTAAAAACGAAGTCCTTCACAGTGGTATTTTTGCCCAAATTAAGGCCAAATTCACTGTTAAAATAGTATGTGGTTTTTCCACATTGTGCTTGTCAGTCCATATTATTGCTTTGCATTGGAAAGCCTCATTAATTTGGCATGTGTAATGTTCTACCAAAGACGTGGTTGAAGCTCATCATTACACTTCCTCTTCTTGGGTAAGAATTACTCTAGAATTATCCCAAGATTTGGGTGGGGGAAGGTGTGGCATGTAAATTACTTCAAAGAACAAAACTTTTTTTCCCCAGCTCTAAATGGCTTCTGTTTTCATGAAGACCGTGAGCTAATTACAAATGATTTCCATCTCTTAATTAAAAATTGGGACCATTAGTACCTCCAATTAACAACAATTAGCCATTAAATTGTATTTACTGTAAAAGACCTGACACAGAGTTATGTGTTCCCACAAGTGATGCATGGAAATCGGCTTCATTTCTTTGTTCAAATACTATGCATCTACTTTGATTACAAAATTGCATTTGTTTAAGTGCACTAATTAGTTGATTTTCTCTTTTTAATAAGTTCTAATGAGGGAGACTTTGTTCTATTTATTATTCCTTCATTCAACTAACATTTTCTGAACTCCTGTAATGGTGCAAGGAACCAAGGCTAGATGGTATAAAACAGATGCATTCCTGGCCTTCAAAGAGCATGGACTCTAACAGAAGACAGAGTTATAAAGAACTGTCATTAAACACAGAATGAGACTTTGTACATGATATTTATACACCTAGTTGACAAATAGGCATGTGTGTGCTGGTATTGTTTTCCTGCTGATACATTTATATTCTTCCCTACCTTACACAAATGAAATCTTAAAGACTTTTCCTGAGGGACTGCTATTTTCTCTATTCAAGTAAGTGATAACCAAAGGAGGTGTAAGCAAACAGACGGCTCTGACGGATAAACACCACTGTTATTTAGCCCATTTTTATTGGGGCGGGGCGGAGAGGCAGGCTAGGAGGATGCAAAATCCTATGCCTAACTTCTAATCTAGCATTTTTTTTCCTGTGAAGGTCCAGATAGAAAATATTTTAGGCTCTGACCCTATAAGATCTGTATCATGACCACTCAACTCAATCTTCTAGGGGGAAAGCCTCCACAGACCAGATATAAATGAATGAGCAAGGCTATGCTCCAATAAAGCTTTATTTATATAAACAGGCAGCAAGTGGAATTTGGCCTTCGGGTTGTACTTTGCCCACCCCTGTTCTAATCAATTTATTTTTATAAATACTCCAAATCAATGATATTACTGACATTCTTTATAATCAACATAAAGTGCTTTCCCGTTCAAGTAAGAATTTTTGTGTTTAATTTCTCAAAAGGCAGATGAAATATTAGAAAAATAGAGTTGAGAGAGATTAAGACATTTCTTAGTATTTCAGTTTGTACAGTGTGTATGATTGTAGTACTGAACTATTAAAACACTAAGTATATATTTATAGTTTTTTATGTTTGTCATATATTGGTTTTCTGGGGTTTATTTGTATGTATCAGCAACAGAGGATTATCAACCAGGAAAATCAAATATATACCTCATTTAATATTCTCTTGCCAGCCTTTAGAATTCTGTACTTTTAGAAATTTAGAGAAAATGTAAACGATTCATCATTTCAACAGATGTGTGCTAAAAATCTATTTTACACCTTTGTCACACTACCAGGCTGGTATTTTTGTTCTGGTGATGGCTGATCAGTGTCCACTGAAGTTATTCTTTACGCATCAGTTACTCCCTGGGCCACTGCTTCTGAATACCACTTTCTGGCTTTGCACTTAGAAGATGAAGGGAAACTTGCCTGGTTTTGTCTGGAGACCAAACACTGCTCAGGGCATGTGTGAGATGATTGGAGATATGACTGCCCTTCGGTGGCGTAGTCAGAGCAAAATGCCACTTGGTGAGGCAGCACACACCGTAGAGGGAAAGGCAGCATCCCGGATGTGGTCTCTGCCATAGAATCCTTCAGTGAGTGGCAGCCATAGGCTTAGAGCGTACCACCACCTACAGCCACAGGCACCACTCTATACCTCAGTCATTTCAAGGGCAACGTCCACCTGACAGCAGCAGGAGAAAAGTGTTCAAGACAAAGGCTGATTTTAAAGGAAGCTAATTGTAAGTGCAGGAATCAGCATGTCTGGTACTGATGGAACATGGTTCCCTTTTTAGTCAACAGCACAGAGTGGACACTTGAGGTTCCCGTCGGAGGATACAATCATGAATTGCACTTTGGCTCAGCACTTGCCAAAGGTGCACTAGCGATGTCTGACACTAGAGAGATACTGCCTGCCAGACATGCTAACATTTCCCCAGACTGGGTGTCAAATTAGTTTATCAGAAAGCAAAATACCTGAACCATAGGATTGCACTGCCCTCTAAATGCTTTCTCGGAGCTATAATTTAATGTTTTAACCTCTGTTTCTTAGACGGATAGTATATGACACAAACCCTTAACATTATTAGCTTTTTTGAGATGCTAGAGTGGAAGTAATTGTGCATTATTTTACTCAATGTTTCTTATATAAAGAAGCAAATGATGAATTTCTCCTTGAGTTGAGTGCCAAGGCCAGTATCTCTCCAAATGAAGGGATATACTTCTTTTCAACTGACAATGTAAAATACATAACTTAATTCATTTCCCTTTTTGGCCTTGGTTATCAGGGCAGTTTCAGATACACTATATTACAAATGTTCCTGGTAGCATGTTCTCTCCATTGCTCTCAACTCGTCACTGCTTTGCTAATGTTTTTAACTGAGCTTCTTAATGTAGCAATCAATTGTGTTTTTTAATATAGTGATCCAACCATGCATAAATTCAATTTGGAGAAAAAGAAGCACCAATTTCTATAATAAATTAATAAATTAATAAATAATACATAAATATGGATGGGTTCAGGAAAGTTTGTGTGCCCTAAGCTCTCAGTGAAAAGATAAAATAAAAGATGATTGTGATTATGAGTTGATCTAATCTAAAAATTTTCAGGCAGGGTCTATTTTTATTCACTCATACACATGCAACTTTGAATAGGAATAAGTATAGGATAATAATTGGAAATGGCTTTTATAGTCAAGAGGGTACCTGTGATTCCTAGTCCCACTCTTGCATAATTATTTACCAACGACAGCTACTTAGATTCTTTGAAGCAAGCCTTTCCTTAGGCATAGATAATATTAACACCTCTATACGCGTACTAATGTGAGGTTGAGATGACATAGCAAAAGTACCTAGTGTCTAACTCATAACAGGTCATAAATAATTAGGGCTTCCTTTTCTCTGTCTTCCCCCACATTCAGGGAAGTATGTTAGGACTTTTGAAGCATGACTCATTTTATGTTCGCCACAATGGATTGACTGAACCAAAGCAGTGTTTTAAAATAGAGTTTGCAGACCCGGTATCTAAAAATGGAAGAACTTTTAAGGGAGTTCATTGCATGTCTTCTCTATTGACTAAACAATTATACTATTATTAGGTGAATTAGTATAATAAATAAATAATCAAGCTTTTTTAACAGCATGAAAAATAACGTTTATAATGTAAGGTGACAAAAGTGACAAAAATGAACAATCATTGTGACTCCAAGTTTCAAAACATGCATGTACAAAGAATCTAAGAGAGAACACATTAAGTGATTATCATGTGTCTTTCTTCTAAATTTTTTGACATGTTGCCTTGAAACTTGTATAGTTCACTAACGTTTTCGTGGCACAGTCTCAGTATACATTATTGTAGGGAACATTTATATAGGAGTGTATTCGTATCAAGAAGATAATGATGACTGTGATCATCGTATTGGTAGTAGCAGTAGCAGTGACGAACTCTAAAACGTTTCCCACTTCGCTATCTCAATACTAAAGCATTGGAGGCAGAATTAATAGAAGTTTGTCTCTCTATAGAAGTAGTATAGAATCTTTGAGTGCTTCTGTAGTCTAAAGTCACCCTTAATTTTGTGCAAGTTCATTGTCTACCTACCAGAATATGTATCTCCACAACCACTTGCTTGTTTCTTTTCACATTTTTCATGGTAAAATCACATTTCAAATAACATATTCTGTTTCCTGCATGCAGCACTTGGAACAATCTAAAAATCTTCCTACTCTATTGAATCTAAGACTTCTAGTCTCTTGTGGTTTTAGAATTGATCTAACACATTTGAAACTGTGTTAGATCATAACACACGGGGATCATGGATAATATGCTTTAATTATGTGTTGATATTGCCTAACTTTTACAAATTTTATATATATTGTATAATTATATGTTAGTTTTCCTAAGCAATAAGTCACAAAATATTTGTTCCTACCAAAATCATGATAGTGTTCTAAAGTTTATTGCCACCCAAGATATTATCTGTTCTTCGTTTGTAACACTTTTACTCATTTTGATAATGTGAAATATATCACAAGAAGTATATTATTTCTTATAGATCATTTAAGCTTCTTTTTCACTTGTCTGAACTGTTCACTTTGGTATACTCACTGTGATTTAACATTGATAAAATATTGATTGAAAAGTCCTTAGCTACCTAACCAATACATTGCATATTAAAACACATCACATGGGATTTCCTTAAAAATGGAAACAAAATTTGGAAAAATGTTAAACCAGTGGTGCCCTTTAATTTACATGCAATGGACATGTATTTCATGTGGCAGCAAAAAAACCTTGGGTTCAGAGTGATGGATCTCAGGCCACTGTAAGACACAAATTTAATCATTTTATGTGCTTGTTCTGAGTCTGGCAGTCTGCCCCAGAGACTCAAATCTGGGAAAGCATAGGACTCCAGATTCAGGAAATGGGAATTCCATTCCTAATTGAGCAGTTATATGAGCAAAACAAACATACAGAGTTAGTTTTACAAAACTGTTGTGATTTTTGAGGTACTTGTTCTAGAAGGCTATAGCCTACTAGCCAAAGGTGACCAGGAACCACCTTTGGTCAAATAAAGTTGGGTTTAATAGCTTTCAGAAACAAGGAAGTGACATCAGGTGAACCACAGGCATCTAAGAAGTCTGGAGAGGGTTTACTATAGGGTTTGAGCTCATGCAGTGTGACTTTGGGAAAGGCTTCAAAGTGAGGGTTTGTTTTGCATTGGGTGCTATGAGGAAGTGAAGGGAGATTGAATGATTGGGAGTCAGTAAGTCTAAGAGGTGAGAGCAACAAGAAGAACTAGAGTTATCTAAAAATGAAGTAGTCAGTCACCTTAGGAAAGGAAGATGTTTGCTCAATGGCCTTGCTTCTCTCTGTCTTTTATCCATCACAGTCTAATAATTGCTGATAATATCTTAAACCTGAGATAATATCTTAATATCCCTATTTAATTGGGAATACTATACTATGACCTCCCTAATAGCTACCAGCTAATTAAAGATAATCTGGAAAGGTTTTTATGAATCTTTTCCTTACCTAAAGGGTAGTTTTTAAAGTTGCTTGACAAAAATATAACTGCACATTGAGCTGCCTCGATAAAATGTAAATGCAAACATAAGACAGGCCAAAATGTACATTATTCATCACATGCATTGAGTGTATATGGAAGGGACTGTGAAAGTGAAGATGATTTTATGTACAAAAAACCCTCTGTATTCAAGGCACTGTGCCAAGTGTTTTATGTAGATTAATTTGTTATATGTAATTGTCACAACTGACTAGCAAAGAAATTTCTGTGTCCTCTACAGATTGATTCTTTATAAGCCTGGCTGACCCCCTCACTCATATTTATGCTCCTTTGATCTTCTCAAGTTCCAAACATGAGTCCTGCCATTTATGCTCAGAAAAAAGGCTACGTTGTCCTTTATAAGAAATGGATACCATAATTGATCTGCTCTCCCACGTATGTTCCTGTTTACTTCAAACGTCTTTCTTCATGTCTCTCTCTTTCTAGTCTCCTGTATTTGCCAAGCATGTCCCTCTTCTTGACAGTGTTCTTCTATGGACATTGTCTCTTCCTTCTAGGTCCTTGACTTCATCTGTCTTGACCTTTTGGATGATCTTACAGCACTGACTGCTCTCTATTCCACCTGCACCTTCTTTGGTATATATTTATTCACTGATCACTTTTCCTTGTCTTTAGAAACAAGGACAGAGGTCCTTTCTATCTTGTTTTGCAGAATACTGGTCTTAGATCTTGACTTTATTTTCATTCTCTTTCCAGTGAAGTTATCCGCTTGCTGGGTTTGAACTGTCATATAGGTGACCTTCAAATTTGTATTGTTCATTCTATCCCCTGTTTTAATTCCATGCCTGTGTTTCTAGCATCCTCTTAGATGTCTGCATCTACTCCCACTTTCCTTGGCTGGCCCCATGGAAGTTCAAATTTCATATTCATAATTTAAGTCACTCTTTCCTCCCCATTCAGTTTCTTCTGCAGACTTCCTAAGATTCAAATGAAACTCTATAAATATTATTTCTCCAAGGCAAGATTTTACAAGTGATGTGTAGCTATGAGTATAGGATTGTTACAGCCTTTGAGAGTGGTTTGGAATGTAGCTGTTCTTTCTTGGGTGAGAAGCATATGATTTAATAGTCAATCAAACTTGGAGTAGGATAGAAAATCTCTCATAAATTGATGAAGCATTTTTCTCCTGGGCAATTGTGCTCAAAACCCCAGAAACACTTTGGCCTTTTCTGTGCCATATAAAACTTCCTTTCTGTTGTAAATTCTACTTCTACAGTATACTTTGAATCTGTTCTCCCCATTCCATGCTTTTGTCCCAGTTCAAGTTGGGTCCTTTTTTACCTTTCTTCTTATTAATAAAATGTTTCCATAGTGTCAACACCTGATCAGTCCTTCCTGTTCTTATTCAACCTTCACATTAATGCCTGGACAAATTTTGAGATGAACACTTTTTTACTTTATCTGCAAGAATATAGTCTTAATATAAAAATTGGGAGTTAGTTACCTTAGTAGGTAACTTTCCCACTCCATGAATATTGCCAGAAAGACGGTCAGATTAGATCTCTAAATCTAAAGCCATCTTTCCTAACAGCAACCCTCAAGCGTGCATGCCTGTACATACCAAGAAAGCTACCCTACTCAAAATTGTGGGTGACTCACAGATGTTATTCTGTCACTCTATAGAACCACAGCATGGTGACTGCTTGCTGGCCTCTGTGTGAGAGCTGACCTAAATTTTTTTCTGAGAAAAATCTTACATTTCCTGCAGCAAACCTCCAAATGCAAGGGGGGTTCTTTTGGGTGGAGTGGATGTGTTCTCTTGAATTCTTTTTAGCTTGTTCAATTTAACACGATCTGTCCAATGCCAAGTTCAGTTGATGGTTAAAACAGGGGCCTATGTGGAACCAGCAGCAAAGAAAGCTACATTTCAAGTCCTTGTCAAGAAATATAATCATTCCAAAGTCACAGTGACTCATACTTTTCAGAAACTTGGCTACAGCAAAATAAAAAGGCCTGAGAAGTATTTGGATAATCTTCAGTATATCTATTCTCTGGTTATTCTAAGTTATATCCCTAGATTAATCTGAGAAAGCTGTCTTACCTGGCTGACTGTGTCTCACTGGCTCCCTGAAAAATAGCTTTTCCTGAAGTATGCATTGGCACAATGCCATTCACTTATGTTTGAAGGACACTATATGATAAATAGCCCTTGGAAACTTGCTTTGCTTACTTTAAAGCAATTGTTTGTTTGAGTATCTTTGCTCCTTTCAGATGTATAGGAGAAATGTCTCTCTTGCCTCCATATAGGGAAATAATCTTCTATGCATCTGGCTTATTTTCTCACCTAATGGACACAGTGAATCATGTAACTCATTGCTAACTAACTCTGATAAATTTTATTATTTATTTTAGTAGCCTTGCTGACTTTATCTTACTTTCTTCCCCTTCAACTCATTTTTCCTGATTTGATACTACATTTTATATACTTCGGAAGCTGCCTTAAATCCTTTTGAGAGCTTGGTGAGCTATAATTAAATAAATTCTAGAAATGGAGACTCCTAACGTATTATTTTCCCAGTCAAGGGTCACAACTCAAAGGCTACAAGAATTAAGAAGGACTCATCTGCCTTGGGTTTGAGGCCTGCCACAGTATAATTCTCAAGCTACTGTTCCAACCATTTTTCTCACTATCTCCCTCCACCACTCTATTTCTTCTCACTGGTTGCAATTATTTGTTGAATCATTTGACTATGATCACTTTCTTTCTTGCCTTTGCTCACCCCTGGAATTTCTTCTCTGCCATACTCTGTTTCTGCAGGTCAAATCTTACCTCGTTCTCACATCTATCTCTTCCATAAGCCTTTTTCTGATTTGCACTGCCAGATGTGAAGTCACTTGATTTTGAAAACTCTCAAAGTCCTTTGTTAACACCTGTTGTAGTCTACCTGGTAGTACAGATGCTTGTACAATCCTCACCACCCCATTTATAGGTTCTAGGTCCATGAATGTTTGGAGGTCAAGGGCTGTGCAACTCCTATCATCCATGGTGGTACTACTGAAGCCTGAATTTTTTATGAAAATATATCAGTCTTTAAATGAGGACTCACCCTCGATTAAAAACTTTACATTGACTTTTACTCCAAATGACTATAGAAGACAAAATGTGAAGGCAAGACTAAACTAGTCAGACACTTGAGTTTTCTCGAACAGGCCTCAGATTCAGGACTCTTTTTTTTTTCCCCAGGAAGTTATTCTATATAACTGTCATCTCTTAGTGATATTAGCTCAGCATCCATCTGACTGATCTTGCTGATTCAAGCCTTAACCCACCCCAATTAATTCTCTCTACAGCCACCAAAACTATCTTTCTACAACAAACATGGCCTGCATCAAATTTTTCTACAGCCTTCGAAACATCATCCTCAGACCTTAGCCAATGCAGTGTGATTTTTCATGATCCTGAGATCTACTTCTCCAGACTCATCTCTTACTACTCCTGTGCTCTAGGCTTAATGAACTGCTTTCAGTTCCCAGGATGGGCCAGTCCTCCAGAGTCTTCACATAAAAGGGAACATGATAACTGTGGGTGGTCCCTCTGTCTAGAGTGCTTTTTCCTCTACTCTTCAACTTGCTAACATTGGCTTGTTTTTTCAGGGACTGTCTCAATACTTTCTTCTCCTTGGAAGTCTTGTCTTACAGTTGTCATTCTGTCTTATTCTCTTAGGTCGCTGGGAGTATCTTTTTAGCACCTTTAGCACATGGAATCATCATTCTAGGCTTAATTGCCTTTCTCCCCCTCTAGAGTCAAGACTAAGCCCTCCTTTAAAGCAGGGACTATTCTGATTCCCTTGTTACCAGCAGCATCTGAGTAGGTTGTTTAGTAATATTTGTTGATTGAATGAATGATATCTAGACTTAAAAATACTGATGTGGTAGACATCCCTTCTAGTGAACCCTAACCTTAAATTCAAAATATTAAGATAGCAAGAAGAAAACAGTCTCAGAATTTCCAAGATGTTAGAAATTTTGAATAATGAGTACAGAGAGCTTTCTAAATGAAAGAGCAAAACCTCATGAACAAGAAAGGGGAAGAAAACGTGGAAGGATTTGGGAAAAGCAGAATTATTAGGAAAGGATTCTTACATGAAATAATTTTAAAAATTGGTGGAAATCCACAAGATGTCTAACTGCTATAAATATGACTGCTCTTTAGCAATGCCACATATCGGGAAGGTTTCATTTTGTTCACTGTTCTCCCTAGATAACCATCCTGGTCATTTACCTTACTAGCATTATTAGAATTGATTCCCCAGAGTCACCTTCTGAAAGTCCTTTTATGCCCGTTTTATTGACCAGGTCCTCATGTGCACACCACCGCAAACATACTGGTCCCAATGACACTGCATTTTTGCCTCATTTTTTTCTAATCAATTTTTCAATGGCCTGTGTCATGCCTTTTGCAGATCCTCTGGAAGACAGGCATCCAGGTGCCCCGCTCTCATTGTGAATAGTAATGAGGACAAGTAATGGCCTTTAGCTCTTTTTCATTAATGAAATAGAAAAGCACCATACCCAATCCATTAGGGATGCACTATTATATTGAGAGCTTGTGGAAGAAAGGCAGCCAGCCAGTAGACAAAGGGCTGGTTTCCCTTAAACAGTATTTTCAACCATGATCAAGCAAGGCCCCCTGTCATCTAGCAGGAAATTCTGCACTCTTTCCCTCCCTCTCATTTTGTTTGGTCCTAATTTATCCTGACAGTCCATGAGGAGTTTAACTAATGTTTTCTAAATGACAATTTTTTGCAGATTAACAGTATTCATAGGGATAAAATATCAGTTAGCTTTTGAAAACTTTCTCTTTGATTTTTCTTGTCTGTGGATTTTAGTTTCTTAAATTCCTTACCCTCAAAGAGACATTTTTCCCTTGATTTTTCATTACAAACTGAATATAAGTGTAAAATAAGCAGCCATTTTGGTTTATTGTCATTATTATTATTTTGTCATTCATGCAAATACAAATCTTCTGTCATTTTTATTCCTTTAAGAAATTATGTTTAACCTTTGGTCTTCAATTTGGCCAGTTCAGGCAAGACTTGAGGGTTTTTTAATCTCCTAAACTTGATTGAATTATTTTGCCCTTAACTAGTATTTTATAAGGTGTCTTTTGCTTTAAAACTCACCTCACTGGCATTTGTACTTATCAACCAAGCCACTCAAACTTCAAGTTCATTTGTGGAGCTAATTCCATGTGATCTTAAAGTGCATATTTGTGTATAGGGCCCAGTTCCTAAAATACCTTTCCTTAAGAATACAACCACTCAGCCAAAGCAAAATACATCGGCTTCACAGTCGTTTTTTCTATAATTTCTAACTCATATGTGAAGAGAGTGAATATTAAAGCAAGTAACACAACCATTCTTGTTAGAGGATGGGGAAGGGCAGTTTTTGTGTGCATTTCTGCCTTTATCACCTCTTCCTCATCACAACCACTCTCAGTGACCAAAGATGAAAAGACATGAATAGTTGACAGCCCAACAGATGTAATTCACCCTCTCCCAGTGCTGGGTGGACAACACATGGTAGAGAAATGAACCCAGACTTTGAGAAAAATGAGCACTTAAATCCCAACACTCCCATGTAGTCTCTCTGGAGCTGCCTTTTCATCCTGAATGAAGATAATGATGATACTAACAGTGATCTACCATGAGTGCTAGATGAGATATTAAGATGGCCATAGTAGATACTCGGTTCTACTTACTTTGTAGAATTCCAAATTTCTGACTTAACATTTTCAATTCTCTAAGTCAGTAGTTCTCAAAATATGCTTTGAGGGGAGCAGCATAAGCACCTCCTGAGGATGTGTCAGGAGAAATACAGTTCTCAGGCCCCCCACCAGACATACTGAGTCCAGAACTGGAGGTGGCCCAGCAATACCCTCTTCAACAAGCCCTCCAGACGATCTTGATGTGCAGTGAGGTAGGTTTGAGGACCACAGCTCTAAGCATATCAGCAAGTCATGGGCATGTGTTTGAAGGGGAGGAAGATAAACTAATTAAAACAATGGAAAAAATAAAACTGTTGGTGGAATAATAGTAAAATGTTAATTATCCTTTATTATTTAAACTCTTTTCTTCCACAATTCTATTATATGTTGTTGTCTTGCAATTCCCCTCCTCCTGCCTGATGTGTTTTTAAGGGCCAACAGGATTTTTCTTATATTGGAATATAAATATAGTGGGTCCCTTGGGGAAAAATAAATACATTCTTATTTGAATTTATGCAGTACACCTCAAAACCATTAGGATCATGGCTTATAATGATATATTTAGGAACTCCCAGGAAAATGAAATCAAAAGAATCAACACATTGGTCCAGTGTGTATATGCACTGTGGCGTAGTTAGTTACCAACGGGTATGTTTAGAATGAGCTTAGTTCTCTCTCTGGGTCTGGAGAGAAGGGAACCACAGCTGTTTACAAATATAACTGCAGTAATTCATAGGTGTGATATGTTTCTGGTGTTTTTACATGGTTACTCCAAGGAGGTCTTACTATTGTCACAAGGTAAAGTTCTATTTATTAAAGAGTCAAAACTCTATATATATACAAGGTCTGTCCAGAAGGTATCCAGCCATGTAATGTGAAAAAGAGACATTTATTGAAAGAGATACAAGATTCAAGAAATATTGTACATAGGACAATGACGCCTCTATCCCCTTCAAAGTAGTCACCTCCGGACCTCACACAGTTCTCTCAGTTCCTGTCAACTGCCCTGTTGTATTTTCCTGAATCTCACTGATAGTCTGAAATCTCCACCCTTTCAAAGGTAATTTTAGTTTGGGGGAAAGCCAGATGTCACAAGGCATCAAATCTGGGCTGTAGGGAGACTGAGTCACCTAGGTGACTTGATGTTTCACCAAAAAACTCTGCATGAGACATGATGCATGAGCAGGCACTTTGTCATCATGAAGCTGCCAATCACCAGTTACCCATAGCTGTGGCCTTCTGAATCATCAGAATAATTTCCATGGGAGGAATGTTCAAGCTTAATGCAAAATTTGATGCAGATTTGTTGCTCTATTAACTCAGTCATTTTGCATATGATGGCCACACAGTACACATGCTCATTCACTGGCATCTATCTCCCCCACTGACTAGTAAAGTTATTACTATTCACTTAAGTGCATTCCACTCCACTCTCCTTGGATGCCAGATTATATAATATATCACAAAAAGTTCTCATTATATTAACAATGGCTGGACTTTTTCCAGATGACCTTGTGTAGATATATATAAAGAAATGATCACTCCATATCAACAAGCGTCTGCCTCCCTAGCATATTTCTTTGAGCCTCTACTATTCAGGACACTAATGACAGTGACCCTTTTTATCTTCCACTGGTGTGACACAGAGCTAAGAGGATTATACTGTACTTGGATGTTAAAGCTCTTTTTGGAACTGGCAGCATCTAATCCTGATTATTCACTGTTTGTATTTCTAAAACATATAAAACTAGAAACAAAGCTTTCAACTGAGTCCCCAGTTTCACAGACAGGTTGACCTTCACGTCTGCAGACTGACTGTGACTCACTGCTAATGAGAACAGCTGTACTTTGTGCTCTCCTTCCCCCCCCCCACCCCCACTTCTCTTTTTTCCAGTGTCTGTAGAAAGACTTCTGTGTAATAGAATTGGGAAGAAATTCTATTGTGCATATATTTACTTATCACCAGTGCCCTTCACAATTGTTTTCAGTTGGGAGGGGGGGTAATATATTTCTATTTCTGTTAAATCATCACTCAAATTTGATTAGTCTTTGGGTCACTCATATAATATATAAATTCTCTTGGGGAATGTATTTAAGCATTATTTCCCAAACAACCCCTAGAGTAGCGGTTTTGCAATTTTTGTAGTATATTAGAGTCACAGGGAAAGGTTAAATATCCCAATGCCCAGGCCACACACCACACCAGCTAAGTCAGGTTGTCTGTAGGCAGAACTTAGGTGTCAGTATCTTGTCGAAACGTCCTGGGAAATTCCAGTGTAAAGCCAAGAGACTGAATGCTCCTCAGTCTCTTGAAATGTTAAATGTTTTACCTTAAAAATGTTCTAAGGTCCAACACAGTTGGGAAATAGAGCAAATTGCATTGGTGTTCTTATAGATTCTCACACATTCACAATAAATACTTGCACATTAAAGACAATCCCTGCAAAGGAAAAATTGCAGATATAAAGAAGGAAAAGAGAAAAAGTAACCCTTACCCTCGAGAAAAACAAGCATTAACCTCTTAGCTCAGTTTATTCATTTAAAAAATTTTGTTTATTCAGAGGTGACTTTGTATGTGGGATACCTGTCAAAAATTTTTTTGTAATGCTCCTTCTGTGGAATATCATTTGGAAGATGCTGAATAAATGGATTCCACGACAAAGGTTTTTTTTAATGCTTATTAAAGACCTGGTAAAATGTAGATTTTCCTTCACTGTCATGTAGCATTTGATATCTACAAGAATTTGTTGAGTTTACCATGACAATTGAAAAATTATGCAAAGTGTCCCATACAAATAAGAAACTTGGGTCACAAACACAATATGAGATTTAGGTTAGAAAATTAAGTCTCCAAAATCAACAGAACAAAAGAGATCAGTGGCTCCACTTTTGGTAACCCAGAAACCTATAGGAAATTCAATCAGGGAAGAGAGTGGCGTGAGCTGATGGCAGAAATAGTGCCAGGACAGAGTAGATCAAGTGGCCTGTGCAGGGTTCGTATAAATAAAGTAATTGTATGGGATCATTTGGGATCATTCAATATTCCCTTTCTATGACACTCACGCTTTGTTTTATATTCTCTTCTCCTAGGCTTTTCTAAACACTTTATCTCAGAACTTTATACCTCTGGAATCTTTCTAACCCACTCTTAACCTTATAGTTCCTCTTTCCTTCATCAAAACTAACTTGTACCCTTACCTCAGGAGTCTCCAACTCCTTCCTGGGAGTCAATTATATGGTAGAATATTAATTTCTGAATGCATTAGCATCTCACCACAGTGGTGAATCTCAAGCACTGCGGCAGATTGTTTCCACGCTAGTTGCAAGGCAGATGCAGAATCACGGCAGTTATGCTCCGTATGAGTTTCCTAAGAGAGTGCAAACAAAATTCTGCTAATTAGAGTCTCCTAATTAGGAAAAGTTCTGGAGATGCCATAAAGAGTAATGAAAAATATTTAAAGTAATTAGACAAATTGAATTTGGATACATATTTAAAAAGGACAGCCAACTGTTGATGTCAGAGAAGGTTCCATTAGCGACTGAGGTTTATTGGCGGGATAAGACAGGATCAAATGCCCAACAGGCAAGGTAACACAGGGCCCTGTGTGACTCCCAGCCTGCTGTGTTTGTGGCCAGTTCTATGAAAGCTGATGATGTTGTATACATATTTTAAACTCATTTTTTAGCCCAATTTCCCTTTCAAATTCATATGACCTCCCCAACCACAAGGAATAATTAAACACTCAGCTCAAAATGGTTTAATTTAAAAATAGATGTATTAATTCATGGACCGGAAAAGCCCTACGTGGAGTATCTACACTGATTTTGCTTTCTGGCTGACTTTGGCTACCTTACTTCCTTTCTACCACTAACCACACAAGTGCACTTCTAGTCCTTTTGTTTACACTTTATATCTATGTTTTATTTCCTTTTGGAACTACTTCTTATGTGCTTCTCCCAATGATCAAACCCTGTATTTCTCATTTTTTCAGTGAATGGGGAATATTAAGATTTGGTATAAATTTTTAGCCCTTTAGAATTTATTTTATCCAGTTTTATTTTACTTGTTTAAAAATGTAGCCCAAATCACTGGGTTCTTCAGTATTTTGAAATCAGATAAAATTGGCTGGATAAAATCAGATAAAATTCCATACCCTTTGGAAGTGCAAAACTTTCTGCGGTGTGTGTTTAAGTTTCTGAGGGCATTATAATCACCTCTGCCTGCTTTCTCTAGTCCATAGTGCATTCAATCAGACATGAAATTTACCCCCTTGCCAGTTTCTCCACACAAATTCTGTTCAGAGTAAAATCAATAAAAACTTGGGGTGGTGTGTTCAATAATGCAAACATAATGAACATTTAAACAAAGTCAGTTGAATACAAAGATGCATCTCTGGAAGCCATTGATGGCTTCCCCACAGTGGGATCTCACCAGCTCATCGCTTCCATATGTTCAGGTTCTTCTCCCTCATAACACCTCTCTCCTCCCCCCTTTTCTCTTGCTCCTTCAGGTTCCTTGTCTCTCATCCTTTCTCAGAAACACACGCTCCCACTTCTCCCATTTTTATAACCACCACTTCATGTAGGTTAAGTGTCTGTCCACCACACCTGCAGTGTCCTACAGTGCCCTCCAAGAGTTTATCAACCCGCTTTCCAAGAGAGAGCAAATAAGCATTTCCTGCCTAAGCTGATTTCTTATCCTCCAAAACTATTGAGATGAAATTTTTGTCTTTCATAGTAATAATACTAATAAAAATGAAAACCAATGATATTTTCCATCTTTTAGATTCCTAATATGAACCTAGCCCTGTGTTAAGAGCTTAGTATGCATTATTTCACTAATATTTCTCAAAAAAAACCCTTTAAAGTGTGAATGTGTGGTTCTATTTTGCTACAGGAAAAATGAGGTTCATAAATAACAACTCAAATGTTTCTTAACCATCATGATAAACTAATAAATCAGACATATTTTTCTGGGGTTTTTTTGGCTGATGTTATTATTCTACAGACTTTAAATTTAAAAATTACTTGTAAAACACCATTATTAAGAAACAATTGTTGGGGGTAGGAATTCACTGATACTTGTATAATCTTATACCAGTGCAAATTGAGAAATCCTTTTGCAATATGTATCAACAGTCTTTTCAACAAAATGAGATTTACACTTATCTTCTTCTTTCCCTCCAGAATACATGAATATTTATGAACATCATTATCTTCATCATTAATTTACTAAATTTGAAGCATAGCGTTAGACTAATTTATTTTTCAAATGTTCTTCAAATTAATGTGGCATTCCATGAATCATCCCCAAATCAGTTTATTGTCAAGCATCTAGATGCCAGAGAATAAAACAAACAACGCTGTTATAAAATAAGGGTATTTATCCATTAAATTAAAAATCACCAAAAATACTGAGTTAAAATATTAATGCCCAAGCAGGTTAATGTCTTAAAAATAATCAACACACTCAAAAACAGAAACAGCAATAAAAACAAAGAACAAAAAGCCAGAAGAAAACAAGTCCAATTAGGGACTAGATTATTTGATCAATGGACAGTTTGAATACTTTTTGGAGGAGCTTTTCTGATCAATACCAAAAATAAGGAAAGTTATTATTAGGTGTATCTTCTTCCTGTCCGTTAAGAAATTATAAAAGCACTAGAGAGTCAAGAACAAGAATACCAAAGCTGGTTTCTAGTGACTATTTTTCAAGGTTTATTCATTTGGTACATTTCCATAGAGGGAAATGCTTCTTAGGTTTAGATAGAACTTGAATGTAAATGTAAAGTCTTTCTTTTAACTCTCCAGAATGAATGGCCTCTAAAAATAAGCAGATGGGAGAAAAAGAAGAAAGAATATTTACAGACCCGACAAGTAATAGCTGTAGTATTACATACAGGCATTTATACGTCAGCTCATGAATCATCTGAGGTCTCAGCTGGCCTGGAACTTGGAGGTGATGCTATCAGGCCTATTACCCTCATCTGCTGAATCACTATTCTAATTCAGTCTGTTGGGGCTTCTATCCTCATTGCTTTATTCCCAAGATATGCCACACTGCTTGTCCAATGGATCATCAATTCACTACTAACCTCACATAGGATCTTTTCTTTTGTGTCCCCCAAAATAAACTTCTTAAATTCTTACACTTTGCACAAAACATTTTCTCTTCCTCGTGTTGTACCTAAGATCTGGTTTGTCTTAAGAATTCAGTAATACCTCAGTACTCATTGGCTTCAGAGCTCATCATACCCTTTACCCATCACATTTTGATGAGAAAAAAAATGTTTTGGACTCAGCACTTGCTCAGGACTCATTGCACTTGCTAGAACTCATATGAGTCACAATGCAGCCCCATAAGAGAAAATGCTTCATTGTTTGGTATACTTTGGTTTCAGCACTTGTCACAAGTTTCCAATGAATTAACAATGTACCACCCTATGTCATTCTTTAACCACCTTCTTGAGTGGAGGCTTCACTTATTCCTGTGACCGGTGGAGCTGGAAAAAGATGTTATCAGTCTCCTATATCACCATTGGCTCTTCTAGAACTGTGCAAACCTTCCTCTCTTAAAGATGACTGAGTTCCAGGGTGCTGTCTTCTCCCCTTCTTTTTGCTATTCCCTGCTGACCTCCTTGCCAACCTGCACATTTAATATGGCATTTTGTCATTGGCCTCCTCTTGCCTCTAACTCCTGCCTTATTAATACGATTGTGTCACACTAATGTGGAAATACTCTCGGGCAGTGAACTCGCCACCTTTTCCTCAGAGAAAATGAAGGATATCAGGTGTGAACTCCTTCAGTTTCCTGATCTCCAATCCACAGATGAATTGATTCTGGCATTCAGCCTCACCTTCAGGACACTTCTTGACACGCACCCCACAGCCGCTGACAATGACCGTACTATTTCCTGTGATGGGAGATTGTACTTCTACACTTACTGTCCTGCCTGCCTTTATTCCTGTCAGTTATTATTTTTTTATTTAAATTGTTTTTCAATTGGATTCAATTTCTTCTCAAATATATATAGGATGTAGAAATTTTTTTTTTGTTCAGAGTTCATGTTCTCTTTTTTCTTTTTTTAAGATTTTATTTATTTATCTTTAGAGGGGAAGGGAAGGAGAGAGGGAGAGAAACATCAATGTATGATTGCCTTTCGTGCATCCCCTGCTGGGAATTGGCCTGCAGGGAACTGGCCTCCAACCCAGGAATGTGCCCTGACCAGGAATCGAACCATGATTATCTGGTTCGCAGGCCTGTGCTCAATTCACTGAGCTACACCAGCCAGGGCTTAGAGTTCATGTTCTCTTAATGTTAACCTTATTGCCTTCATCCCAGCCCTAATTATGCAATTAAATAAAAAAGAAAACTGCTTTCTTAACTAACCTATTCTTCCCGAGTTTCTGATGTCCTCCTTGCAAAAATGTTTTCCATTCATTTACCAAATTCTTCCTTAATACAGGTAAGATGCTGTCACCTAGGCCTGAAGTGGTCCTTGCAGTTAGAATTCCTGAATGAACCTGTGACCTTTCTAAACAACTTAAGGGTTCCAATATATGAAGGAACCTACCAGTAGGTTTCACTAATGCCAGGCACTTCCTACCAAAGAATTTTGACAGGACTAGGAAAGTCTCATCTCTTTCCTCAATAGTAATTGTTATTTGCTTTATTTTACATCATATGTGCTTTGAAATAAACATCAAATCATTGAAGACATACTGTAATCCTATTTTGTTCAATAATTTATTTATGGCATAGACATTACATTAGTCAAGGTTCTACACAGCAACAGAACCAGTTTATATATATGCATACATACTTTATATATATACATGCATACTTATAAGAGCAGATTTATTGTAGACATTAGCTCATGCATTTATGGAAGCTGAGAGGTTCCACAATCTGCTGTCTGCAAAGTGAAGAAGCAGAAGATGTTGGTGCTATAATTCAGCTCAAGTCTGAATGTCTGACTACCAGGGCAGCCCATGGTGTAGCACCCAGTTCAAGGCCTGAGAATACAGGGACGACTGGTCTGGGCACCGGAGAACTAGGAGTTTTGATGTCTGGGGAAAGGAGAAAATGGGCATCTCAGTTCAAGAGGAGAGAGAATTCACATTTTCTTTAGTTTTTCAATTCAAGCCCTCAGTGGATTGGGTGATGCCCACTCACATTTCAGAGGGGGCTCTCTTTACTCAGTGTATGAATTCAAATGCTAATTTCTTCAGAAGAAGACCCTCAAAGACACACTCAGAAATAATATTTTACCAATTTTCTGAGCATCTGTAGCCCAGTCACAAAATTAATCTTCACAGGCAAAACAGAAGATCAGGATTGTTTGTGCTTTCCCCTGAATAATTGTATAGCTCCTATGAATTATGTATAGCTTGAGTTTTTCATCCAGGGTGCTTCACTATTCATTCATTCACTCATTCACCAAATGCACCGTAAGTGCCAGCCATGATGAATCAGACATGGTTCCTGTGGGAATTTTCGTGGTTTCCCTGTAACAAAGGTAGATATTAACAACTGTTGAAATGTCATAGGAGAAAGTCATCCCTTCCAAATCAAGGACGAAAGCAAGGCCTTGTGAAGGAATTTAGCATTTGGACTTAACATGAGAGTCAGCTTTTGGATGCGTGATTAGGAAGAAAGAGGTTAGAACACAGTAGAAACAAAAAAGTCACTAGAAAAGGAATTAATGAAGGGGATGCTCTTTACTGGATGCAGGCAGAGACAGGTCACAGTTACTCTAAGAACTCAGTGGAAGTTGGTTGAAATGTAGCCCAGGATGACATCCGTTGTCTCTTCATTGTTTGACAAGGGTACTATCAAACAAACTGCTTTACAATTCTTGTGGCAAGGAATGGAATCCGGATTCTGGCACTAGAAAGACTATTCCTTCCAGTCTTTTTTAGTCTAGCTTTTGGCCCTTACCTCTTTTTTTTTTTTTTTTTTTACTTTGAACTCTTTATGCATATCCTTGGAGGCAAGAATAACATCTGTATCCTGAAAAAAATTGCTGTATTATGTTTTAGAGTTGCCAAACTTACCTGTGCACTTATCGAGCACACATAATGTAGTACCATCTACATTTTTCCCCTAAATGTGTACAGTTCTTAGAAGGATTTTTTCAAATAGCTTTCTGTCCAGTTTTTGCAGTTTCTAATTTGTTCTTGCTTTCTCTGTTTTCCTCCTCAGTTAGCATATTACTTCATCTTTCTTCTCATTTCTTCCTCCCTATTCACCTTCACATGTTCCCTACCCACCTTGGATCGATCCCTAACACAATCATTCTAACCTGCTGTGTAGGTCACATTTTATCCCTGAAAATCTCTTGTCTAAAAAACAAACACATTAAGTAAGAATATGTTTGATGATTCCTGTAGAGACTGAACTCTTTCGAACTACATTTTAAGGACAGCCTCAACACTTTCTCTTCTATTGTTTATTCTAGTCCTACTGGGATAATTAGCGTTCACAGTGTGTGGGCCTGAGACGGTTGAGAGGAAATGTTTTGTGTGGAAATGGAATTTACTTTGGGTGGCAGCCTGCATGATTTCCCTTTCACTTTGGCTGAAGCATCTTTACCTAGCCTTATTTAATGCTTCAGTCACAGACTTAAATAGAAAACAACAAAGCTTCCAGGCATATTGCGGACTTCTGAGCACACTCTTCTTTTTGACAAAATCCCACAGTTATTTTTATTTCCAAAATAAAGAAGCAAACCAGGTCTCCTAGAGAAAAGGTGAAATGAGCCTGAAGAGGTGAGGACATTAGTTGTTTGGCTGTGATTTCATATAAATTTCTGAAAGAACTTTCCAGATAATAAGTCAGTCGTTTATTTGTTGAAGGGATGTCTTCTTGATGCTTTCAAATTTAGAGACTGATTAAAATAAATGTTTATTTGACCCCCAACACCCTCTCTCATTTAAAGAAGTCACTACTCAACAGAAACTTTTAATTTTTTTTACCACTAATATCCATACTAATTTGCAAAACCACTAGAAAAATGTTAAGAAACAGCAAGAAAGGTATAAACAGGCAGGACATTTAAACCCCAAAATGGGAAGACTACCAGAAAGTAGTAATAATACAAAAAGATCAACTTATAAGGATTTAATTATCTACTTGTTTTTGAGGTACTATGGTGAATGTAAGATTAGCAATAGTGAATAATACCTAAAAATTAAATAGCTTTATATATGTAACATCAAAAAGGAGAAATGAACCCTCCAGGACACTCAATGGGTTAGCAACAAAATTTGTTTCTTTTGGGCTGTATCAGTTCGCATGGCCCAATCCCTGCTTTAACACTATAGTATGCACTTACTGAATACTTGACACATAATAAGAGCTCAATAAAATTTTGTTGACCTTGTTAATAAGTGCATTAAGAACATATATTCGTTATTAGAATTTTACAACGAAAGTACCTTGGCCTCTTAGTTCCTGGTAATCTTTTCTCTATCCTAGAATGTGTCATTAGCAACCACTGTTCCAACTCCAAATCTGAATTTCAAACACTAGTTCAATTTCAGACAGGCTACTTTCTGACTATGACCCCCTTTCTTATACACACTTCTTTAATGACCCTTATGGCAATAATTCTTTGACACCATTAAGCCTGCCCACGTGTGTATGACCTACTGCTTTGCCAGTATATTTCCCTTCATTTGCTCATATCCAGATCTAGCTTAGCTCTCATAGTAGAGGGTTATAATCACCTTTTTTTTTTTAGCCCACCTCCCTTGGCTCATTCTACCTCCATCATTCCCTTCTGGTAAAATTTTGATCCTTTTGCATCCAGTTCTCAAAACACTCGTTCCTTTGAAGAGCTACACATGGCTAAAGTAAAACATTTCATCAATGCTGACGACTCTCACATTACTTTTGTGACCACACAACTTAAATGGGCTCTCAGCACTGCCTAGAAATCATACTGCATGACGCTGCTCCATTCACTCTCTCACTCTCCAAGACAACCGTTTCATACCTTCTCCCAAACCTACCATGTCTCACTGGCACCTCATATTTTGCCCCCAAAATAGAAACAATGAAAAGAGAACTTAGATGCTTACAAATTTCCCAACCTTCTTGCTATGGAATCCATCCAATCTATCCTGTTTAAATAGATAAACTGTTCCTGTTCTCATCTAGGGTCAACGTTTTCTTTCCTCACTTGGTCTTTTTCTCATTTTCGTAAACTTTTATAGAAGTATAACATATTTACAGAAGAGTGCACAGTTCATGAGTTTATAGCTCAATAGGTTTTATAAAGTGGAAACATGCATGTATCCACCACCCAGATCAAGATGGAGACAGACACAAGTCCTAGCGTTACAGAGACCTCTCTTCTGTCCCATTCTGTTATTACCCCACATGAGTACCCACAGTCCTGAGTTCTAAACCATGAATTGGTTTTGATTGTTTGTAGGCTTTAAATAAATGGAATTATACATTGCATACATTTTTATTTCAGCTATTTTTAAAAATCTAACATTATATCTATATGATTCATCTATATTGGTAGAGCAAGTTTTTATTGTTTATATTATTATATAATATAAATATTAGAATTTATTAAATCTACTGTTGATGGATATTTAGGTTATTTTCAATTTGGAAAAATTATACATAATGCTGCTTTAAATATTTTTTGGCATACCTCGTGGTGTACATATTTTTTAAAAATTTTATTTATTACTTTTAGAGAGAGGGGAGGGAAAGAAGAAAGAGAGGAAGAGAAACATTATGTGCAAAAGATACATTGATCGGTTGCCTCTCTCATGCCCCCAACTGGGGACCTGGCCCTTGACCCACACATGTGTCCTGACTGGGAATCGAACCAGAAACCTTTCAGTTTGTAGGCTGGCACTCAACCCACTGAGCCACACTAGCCAGGGCCATCATGGTGTATATTTGAAAGAATGCCTGTCGTTTACGTACCTAGGAGTGGGATTGCTTGGTGATAGGTTCTGTAAATGTGTGGCTTCTTTGGTACTGCCGCACAGTTTTACTGAGTGTATGTACAAATTCACACTCCTTCTAGCAGTGTATGAGAGTGCTTGCTGTCTGCATCTGCTCCAACACATGGTATTGTCAGGCTTTTTGCCATCCTGGCAGGAGTGCAGTGTTATATCATGCTATTCAGAATTTGTATTACCCTGATGACCAATAAGGGAAGGTTGAGTTCATGTGTATATACTGGCCAATCGAATTGTAGATACTCTCTTTTGAAAAGTGTCTGAGTGACTATATATACTTATAGTTTGTTGTTTTTTTAATTAATTTTTTATTGAAATGATTGTAGATTCTCATGTAGTTGTAAGAAATAACATAGAGAGATCCCTTGTACAATTGCCTCAATTTCCCTCAGTATTTTACAAAATTGCAGTGCAATAATCTTGAATGTTTACATTGATACAATTCAGAAATCTCTTTCAGATATCCCATTTCTCACCCTTATGTGCATGCGTACTAAGTTCTGTACAATGTTTTCACCTGTGTTGATTGTTTTTCATCCACCACCACAGTCAAGACACTGAAGAGGCGCGGCATGACAAGGGCCCCTTCTGTCACCGTTCATAGCCATACCCATCTTCATGTCACTTTCTGCCCTCATTCCCAACCCCGGACATCCACTACTCTGGTTTCTATGCTTTAAATTTTTGTCATTTAAAAACAAATCCCTGGAATCACATAGGATGTAAATTTTTGGAATTTTTTTCTTAGTTTGCCGTCCTAGAGATTCTTTGACATTATTGTGTCCATTATTAGATTATTCAAACTTACTTTTAAAAATTGGGGTTTTGCCCTGATTTTTGGATTTAAAATATATTTCATATATAACCTTTGTTTGTCAGATATATGTATTATCAATATTTTCCCTCAGTCTTTTGATAATTCAAGATTTTTTATTTTATTGTTTAATAAATCTTTTCTATTCCCAATATTTTGAAGCTTTCCTTCTATTTTCTTCAAAAAGCCATATTATACCTTTATACTTACATGTATGATCTATCACAATAAAGTATAATGTTAGAATCAGGTATTATTTCTTTTCTATAAAGACATTCATCATTTATTGAAAAAGATCAATAAACACTCTTTCCCATGTTGAATTACAGTGATGCTCACAAATCATTTGGCTGTATATGTATTTGTTTCTAGTTTCTATATTTTATTCCATTAGTCTATTTCTCTCTCCTTGCAACAATATCTCTATCTTAATTACCATGACTTTTTAGTACATCTTAATATCTAGTAGTGTATGCATCCTCCAAGTTTGTTTTATTTTTCTCAAAATTGTCTTGGATGTTCTAAGTCCTTTGCATTTCCATATACATTATAGAGTGAGTTCATTGATTTCTACCAAGAAGTCTTCTTGGATTTCAGTTTGAGTTGAATTGAATGTACACATTCTTTTTAAAAGAATTAACATTATTATAATATGAAGTCTAATAATCTATGAATGTAATATATCTTTCAATTTATTTAGGTTTTATTTAATTTCTCTCATTAGTGCCTTTTAATCTTCAGTATAAAAAATTTATGGTTTTCTCAAAGTTATTTCTGGGTATTTGATATTTTGATGCTATGCATACAGTATTTTAAATTTTATTTATAATTGTTGCTGATATATACAAATACACTTTATTAACTTGTATTCAGCAACCATGCTAATTTTTAACAATTATATTTTAATATATTATTTAGAATGTCTATATATTAGTTGAGTCATCTGTAAATAATGACAGCTTCTTCATCTCTTTGCCTTTTTTTTCTTATCTTATTGTATTGTCTAGAACCTCCAAAACAAAACTAGAACAGGTAAAACTGGACATCTTTATCTCATTCCAAGATTCAAGCAGAAAGGGTTCAGTATGTCACCATTAACTGGAATGCTAGCTGTATGTTTTGGGGATCTAGCCTTCTATTTCTGGTTTCCATCTATTCCTAGTGTACCAAGACATTTTCTCATGTCCAAGTATTAGATGTGATCGAAGATATTTCTGAATCTTTTGAAATGACCATATAATTCTCTTTTTTGTCCTGTCAATGTAATAAATTATGTGATTGGTTTTCAAATATTAAGACCTACTTTTCAATCCTGAAGTAAAGTTGGGAAGTTTGTATAAATGCTTATGAGAGATATGGAGCTACAGTTTTCTCTTCTTGTAATGCCCTGTCAATTTTTGGTGTGAGGAGTATGCTAGCTTCCTAAAATCAGTTGCAAAGTGTCCCTTTTGTATTATCTCCTGGAAGAATTTATGTAAGACTGATATTATTGACTTCTTAAATGTTTGGGAAACTCACCAGAAAAAAACAACTGAAGCTAAACATGTTGTTGTGGGAAGGTTTCAGATTATGAATGCAATTTCCTTAGTAGAAAGAAGTATTCGATTTTATTCATTTTTATGTCAGTTTTGCTAAATTGTGCTATTCAACAAATTTGTCTATTTAATATAAGTTGCCAAGTTGATAGTCAGAAAGCTGTTCATACTATCCTATTATTATCTTTTCTACTTTCTTACTTCCCATTCTATAATAAACTCAGTGAGGCTTTCATTTCCACTAATCCATTGCTATCATAGTCGCCTTCATTCTGAAATCTGATGTACAATTAGTGTTTAGTTTTTATGTGATTTATCTTTATTTTTCAAGTTGTCTTTGGGGTTCACTGGCCCCGCTCCTCTGTTCCACCTTTCTCTAGATTTAATTTTACGTATTACTAAAAAAAATTGAGAGGGAAGGAGAGAATTCATAGTGTATATACAGAGTTGTTTCTAGTTCAAACTTTAAAACATAGTTGGTTAATCAGCTATATTTCCATCGTATTATCTTTTATTTTTATTGCTGCCACAGTGACCTGTGAACATGCAAACCTAATGGATTTTGTTTTTTTCTTTTATTCTTCAATACATTCATAAAAATTGCTTTCCCTACACAATTGAGGGCCTCCACAGCCTGTGGCTACTGCTAACAGGGGATGAGATTTCATGAATGTCCCAGTTTAGAACAACCTCCAAGAGTCATTCTTGCTACTCTCTTGCTATATGCCACCAACAGTGGCCCAAGTCCCAAACACAGTAACAATCTATTTTTTTGTTTAATAATTTAACACATACCTCTCTGTGAGTTTAGTACAGTACTATTCTGAGGAACTGGATGGGATACTATAGGTATATACTCCTAAGAATTCTGGGTTCCCATTTGTATCTAGGCCACTAACTGGCCATCTTTTCTCTTCAAATATTTTTACTCCTAGTTCATGAAGTTTATGCTGCCATCTATATTCACTAGCACCTACTCTTCAGGGATAGTTATTTCCATTACTCACAACTTCCCACTATGTTATTCCTATATTAGCATCTTGAAGAATGAATAGTCTTAGGTTACAAAAGTACACACTGTTACTGTTCTGGGTGGAGATCCCGACTTCACTTTCCATCACTTCACTAACAGACATAGAAAGGATACAGGAGGAACTGAGGTGTGGGTCTGGTTAGGGATCCCGCCTCATATGCCCTAATGGGCATTCTCTCCTTCCCAGGAGGGTCTCTCCAGCTCTCTTCCTCTGTGGAGAGTCTGTCATTCATTGAGTGACATAAAGGCTTAGAAAGCATTCTAAGAATTATACACCAGTCACCTATTACTACTCACAAAATGGTACAATTCGTAAGCATACAAAATGGTACAATTTGCCATCCCAAATTCAGGTATTGCTCCCCAACTGAGATTATACAATGTTACAATTTTTTTAAAAAATGCCCTGCAGACTGCAGAAGACCTCTACCTTCCATAATGCCTCTCTCCTTCACCCCCTCACCCAACTCTGACGAATAATTCAGGTTGTTCCCTAGGTTCTCAAGCTTCCTATATTGGAAGAAACTTTGTACTCAGTGATCTTAAAAGTAATTCACGCTGCACACTGCCAGTATCATCTACCACAATTGCTGCTTTCTCTGCTCAACTTTCTTTCTGAGGTGCATTTCATAACTTTCCTGTATACTTCCCTTTGACTTTCTGGGTTTCACAGAGCCTGGACAACTTCCCTTGCTGAAATTTGCTAAGCAGATTTATGAACTTTATATACTGCAAGGACTATAAGTACCAATTTACCATGTAAATAGTGTCATGGTAACACCAAACGAGTAAGCTTAATAAATTACTTTAGGAAATTCCAAAAATTGAAATGTGGGAATTTTCTTGCCCCTCCTTTGCTGTACAAATAATAAAAATATGTTTCCTCACAAGAAATATGGCATTTTTTTTAGTTTGGTTTGTTTTGGTGGAGGAAAAAAATGTAAATCCAAAACTAAAAATTTAAGTTTTCTTTCTTTGTTTCCTTGGAAATTGTTAATGATTGCCCAGTAACAGAAAGAGTTTGTCCTAACTTAGGCAAAAATACAATTTCTCTCCTGTCTCACCATTTTCCCCTCTTCGTGTAACTATCTTGGTGATGCGGTGTCTAGACTTCTTGGAGCAAGTGATGAAGTCTGGAATTTATTCTGTGGGTTTGACAATAGCTAGCCAGGTCTCCTGCACACATGGGAAAATCTGGTGCTTTCAGAATACATAAAAATCATCAAACTGTTTACCAAAAAATAAAATGTATTCATTCAGGTCAAAGTTTGTGCTGCATACTACAGGGAAATATTAAATGGACTTGCTCATTTTATCTTTATCATCTCATTGTAATGTTGTTCCCAACAGTTGTGTCAGAAAAAAAAGAAGCAAACTAATTTCTACTCATAAAAGAATTATGGCAGATTCTAGCTCTTCAGAAATACCTGTAAAATAAATTAGTTTCAAGAATGCACATTCTTTCTTGTTACAGTCTTCATAAGTAATCCAAGGGAATTTATCAAGTCAAAAGAGCACCTTTTTAAAAAAATATTATCAGTCCTTCTCTTAGTCCTATGTCATTTGCTGGCTGGAAAAAATGAAAGCAGTCTCTGGAGCATCCACATCTAAGCAATTTTTTGTGCAGCCTGGATTATTAAATCTGACTGTAGTGTGTCTCTTAAGGAAATCAAGCTGTGTGCTTGCAAAGAAAATGTGGGGTTATTTGTCACCAATTACCTAAAGCTGAGAGTTGATCTTACACATAGCTGGAACCATTTCCTGTAAGCACTTGCTCCTAATTTTACAAGGCTGTCACTTCCTGAGGCTTTACCCTAGAAAATATATGTCTACTAAGGAAGAGTTTTATTGCAAAAGTTTATCCAGAGATAATAGTCTTACAGGGTGTGAAACTCCATAGCATCGACCTGCTTGAAATAAGTGTCTATTACTAATGTTCAAACATCCTTCTCGGTCACTGACTATTAGTATTTTTCATGACAAAAGAAAGATAAGCAATCTGAAAGTAGTTTCTTTTTCATTGAAAGACACACACATACCACACTGAACTGAGCTACCTCATTTACACTGTAAAATCTCTACTGCTTTTCTTTGGAATAGCAGCATAAAAGCAAGTTAAGTAATAAAATAAGCTAAGCATATTGGGGTAGCCCTCTGAGAAGAAAATCAGGTATTCTGAGTATAAAGTAAAAATTTAAAAATTATGGAAATTAAATTACAATAAAAATGTTAATCATGGGCATAGTATCCTATATTTCTTCATTGAAACTTCAGTTATGAAAACCCATTAATTTTTTAAAAAGAGTATCTATATGACATGGGAATGATCAAAAGGAAACTCTTAAGACTTTATTTACTTAATTTCAAAGGTAATGAAGTGGACTGAAACGTGTGCTGAATTATAGGTCAGAAGAGCTGGAGTTTATTCCCCTTATATGTAGGTCTCAGTTTTTCAATGTGTAAAATGGGTGAACCATCCTGCCTGCCACACACCATTGTTCAAAACAGAAGATAAGTGTGCGTTTACGCCATAGCAGTTCCGTTTGGGTCGCGTGCACACTTCACTGAATGTCACGGGAGGCATGAAGATTTGCTGATTCGGTTTTACAGAACAAAACGTCGATGAGGTCTTGAATAACTCAGAGTCATCTGAAGAAACTTACCTAAGAATTATGGGACATGCTTTCTCCACTAACTACACTGCCTAGGAACTCCAGTTCAGCATGAAAAGTCTAAAACCTGAGATAGCTTTTCCTGTGAGCTGTGTTCCTAAATCTAGTTCACATACCACCTCCTTAGAGATGCCAAGAGCAGATCAAAGTCCTGTCCCTGCAGATGGGTGCCAGTGACGTCATCGTCTTATGCAAAAGGCGCTCATACTCACTTATTATGCCAGTTGCAAAGTGTGGAATTACTAACTCTGGAATAGAAAGTAACCAAACCCATGATGGTTTATTCTTTTACTAGTAAATTACAACTCTTGGAAAATATGACTAAAGAGTATGAGCCACAACAGTATCAAAGTCTGTGTTGAGATAATTTCATAGTTGGTAAAAATATATTCCCACTTACTGCGAATCTACTAGGATTTTTGGGATTCGATTAAAGAAACATTTTTCCGATGTATGTTCTTTAAAGCATGGGTCCCCACCCTCCAGGCCATGGACTGGTACTGATCTGGGCCTGTTGGGAAATCACAGCAGGAGGTGAGCCTGAACAAAATGCGCTTGAATCATCCCAAACCATCCACCCCCTTCCCAACCTCCACCTCATCCAGGAAACCGGTCCCTGACCGCAAATGTTGGGGACCGCTGCATAGAGCGCTAGTTCTAAGCAGAATTATTAGGTGCTACAAAAATGTTTCAGAAATGCTGACCTTTAACTAGGCTTCAGTTAAAATATGATTTCTCAAGAGCTTTTTATTATGTGTCAATATCAAAGGAGAGAATATATTAGGCAGCATTGCTCAAATGCGTTGGAACACATAAAGCTTTTATCTCACATGAACCTCCATTCTATAAAAAATGCATGGTAAGAAAACCTAAAGCAAAGGTTATTTAAGACCTGTATAGCACAGTCAAACCACCTGGCCGAAGTAGTTAGGGGGACTCTAATTACCCCTCAGCATACTCTCTAAAGCAGTTTTGTTGGTAATGCAAACACCTGCCACAGGGACCTAGATGTGAAATAGTAATTGCTGAAATGTGACTCCAGAGTTCTGTACTGTTTCAAAAAATGGATAACAATCAGATACCTGAATAATTATTACCTGCTTATGGACAATGGGTAGGATAAAGTATTAATTTAAATACTATATAAACACATGATGGGGTTGGTGAAATTAATATCTATAATGAGCTCAGAATTATCAGTGACTAAGAGGCATGCAAGACATCATTGGAAGTGGAAGGCTTTCTACTCATATCCTTTTATTCAGCCATTGAACAATAACTTACTGTGAATCAGGCGTTTGGTGCATTAGAGGAAAGAGAGACAAGTAAAACTTAGCCCATGTCTCCAGGGGATAATAGTCAGGACATTTGTAATAGAGGAGAAATGAATGTTATGAGATCGCAGAGGACAGGGCGCAGAAAGCTCTGGTAATTTTCAGTCATAAAGCTAAATTGCTAATATCACCAGGCCTTTCAAACAGACACTCTTGGTCCACGTTACAAGGCTGTTTAATATAGATATGAATTGCGCTCAGGGGTGATTAGTAGCAAATAGAATGCAGAAAACTGTTCATTTGATTTGATCTGGAGTTGCCTCATTAAGGTTGTCTCTATTTTTAGGAAATAGATAGAGAAGGATAGTGCATAGTTTGCAAAGAAGATGCATTTATTCCAGAATTGCTTTACTGCTATAATTCTCCATAAATATTGAACAACAATTGATAAGCTAGTCTCCATTCAGAAATTTCCCTTGATTCAGGATCATCATGTCTCTTGGGTACTGAAAGTACCAAGATATGTAAAACAGTAATTTAGGTTTTGCATATGTATGTATGGCCTTAGTTTTTGAACTCAGCAAATTTAGAAGAATAGATACTCACAGGCGTGTGATTTTACACAAACATAATTTTTCCAACCTTCATGAATTCAGAAACTTTGTCTTCATTAGAGGATTCTGATTCTAAAGTTTTGTTATCTTCATCAAGTTTAGAAACTCAGAAATATAGTTGATTTTATAGAAAATTCCATTCTCAAAGAGTAGAACTTTGAATTTATGGGTGGGGGTTATAGTAGAAATAGGAACATGGGCCATACATTCTATAAGGCGAACACGTCATTTTTCTGCAAAAAATACATTTTATCCCTGGTACATATGTTACCAAATGCTAAAACTTAGTGAAAAAAATGATCTGAATGTTTCAGTGTTTATTTGGCTGAAGAAAACGTGGAGAGTTTAAGGAGTTGAAAAGGAAATCCTGGCAGTGACAGGAGGATGGGGTAGAGAGGGGAAAGAAGGAAGTTCCAACCGTCTCCGCAACACCAGTGGTTTAATATATAAAATAGTGATGTGAAAATGACAAAGTGATGACGTTCGCCAATTCTGAACATCGCTACAGAAATATTTCTTGCATTACTCCTCTATTATTTTTATTTAGACAAGAAATCATTACTAACAATATGATTCATTCATTCAACAAATAATTTGTTGAGAGTCTACTACATGATGGATGCCAGCACTAAAATCGAGAAAGAACAGGACATGATCCCTGCCCTCATCGAGTTTATGTTTTAGATGTGAAAGTGAAATATTTGAGACCTGATACAGACTGTTTACAAAAATAAAGTGAGCAAAAAGGGGTGAATTAATTCGTACTCTTGCTGGAAGTGGGCTGCTATTTGTACTCTTGCTGGAAGTGGTACTGAATCAGTAAAAAGAGGTAATTCTATGCCGAGAGGAACTGCATCATTTTGGGTCAAAATAAAGTTTAACCTGAATCATGCACTGGCCATGGACCAGATATCTGATGTGACATCTACTTTTCTCATTGATTGCAATCCCAAGTTCACCTGCATTTTTCTTTGATTCCCTCTAGTATATGACTGCTGCTGCTCCTATGCAAGGGACCTACATTCCCCAGTACACGCCTGTGCCTCCGACAGCTGTTTCTATTGAAGTAAGTCCGTCTCTGTGTTATAGAAAGAGGGTCGGAGAGATACATCTCAGCCACGTACACTGTGGCCCCCATAACCCAAGGAATCCTTACGTGTGGCTTTTGTGCTGCTCTGAAACTTGAAATTGCTAGCTCAGTATATAAAAATGCAAGCCTTTATTTGGACAGGCCTAGGTTTTCCTTTGCACATAAAATAAGTTAATTTGTTAGAAAGGTATGTGAGAAGTGTCACTGTCATATTTAGAGAAGAGATCAGAGACTGAACCTCTACCCCACCAAATGTTAACCACAAATACCCATAAATAGAGAGGGGGAAAAGTTTGCAAATATTTAAAGGAGCTAGTTCTCTAGTTCCCTGTTACTCAAAGAGTGGCCTTGTTATTCAAAGAGTGGCCCCTGGACCAGCATCCTAAGCATCACTGGGGAGCTTGTTTAAAACTGCCAACTCTCAAATATAACCCAAACCTACTGAATCAAAATTTGAGTTAAAAGAAAATTCAGGCAACATGGTTTATAATGTTGTATAAGTTTCAGGTGTGTAACATTGTAAGTCGCCATCTGTATATACTACATCGTGTTCACCACCAAAGGTCTAGTTTGCATTTGTCACCTAATATTTGACCCATTTTTCCCTCCTCCACACCCCTTCTCCTCAGGTAACCACCAGTCAGTTGTCTGTCCCTATGAATTGGCTTTTGTTTGGTTTGTTTATTTATTTTTTGTTTTATATTCTACATATGAGTGAAATCATACGGGGCTCTTTTTTTTTGTCTTTTTTCACCTGGCTTATTTCACGTAGCGTAGTACCCTTCTGATCCCTCCATGTTGTCACAAATGGCAGTATTTCATTTTTTATGAGTAGTGTCCCATTTTAGACGGGGTAGGGCAAAGTAGGTTTACAGTTGTGAGTATGCAAAACAGAGTTTATTCTTATGTTATTATTTCTTAATCATTGCTTTATTTTCCATACAAAGGACTATTAGCGTACTGTTGTCCCACACTGATATATATATATATATATATATATATGTATATATATATATATATATATGCCACATTTTTAATCCACTCATCCATTTGGTACGCAACACATGTTTGCTGCTACTGAGGCTTGGGAGATGCAGACATTTAAAAGGACACTGCAGTGTAATACAGGAATCCAGAGAGGTCCAGTTTTTAAATCTTTCATGTGTTCCAGGCCCAGATCTGCAGGCCCCAAAGTATGTGTCAGTATTAAACAGATTTTAATAGGATTTTCAGAATTTTAAGCCTATGCAATTAAAATGCATTTTGTTTGCCATATTTAGCTATCAAAAGCATGTAGGACAAGAGGAAATCATGAACCTGAACATTTAAATATAAATCTCTACCACATAGTTGCATTTCTCTATCTCTGTGCCAAAGGAATATACTTAGCTACAGAATTTGAGCATTTTGATGACTCTAAAATAAAGAGACACATTTGTTAGTGTGGCTTATTGGAAATAGTCTAATTATAGTTAAATCCAGGATTTAAAAAGAAGTCATTTATGAATAAAAATAGAAGTACACTGACATATCACATTGAATTTATGCTCACAAGGATAAATACTGACTCATTTCCTACATAAAAACACTCACTGAAAATTCACCAGTATCCATACAAGTAAACATAGATGGAAAGTCCAGGAAAAAATGCACAATACCAAATAGTATTAGGGGAAAATATTGGATTAATATGCTGAGACTTTTTGGTTTCTAAGGAACTCAGGGATGTTTAGTGATGGAGAGCTGACCAAGAACATTTGAAATCCAATATCGCTGCAGGTGTCCAAGGCTATAAGTGAAACCAGGAGAATATATTCAGACAGATGCCTTTTTAAGCCTAGTAATTACCAAATAAAACCACCTATGGCTCTCTGGGAAACAAACATATGTTCCTAATGATGACCAACTTCAGAAATTCATTCTTGTTGACATATGTGAGGAACAAGGAAAGAAAGGGTGAGGGAAAGAGAAAATCAAAATGAAGGATGTTTGTTTGGTTCTTTTTCTGAAACCTCTAACTGAATTCCAGGTCATATTGTGAAAAACAAAACAAAATAAAACAAATCAAATGTCTGAAGGGAGACCTCCTTAACAGTATTCTTTTTAAAAAAATTCAAACTTTAATGTAGATTTTTATTAAGGTCAGAGTTTATTGTTTTGCCAGATCTTAGACTTGGTGCAGTACACTATCCAAAGAAAATTATTAATACAATTTTTCCTGTATGAATTTGTTATTAATAAATTACCATTTAGTGTGGCTATATACACCTGTGATTTAAAAGTTCTAAGTATGGACAAAATGACTTTCTGACCATTTCACTGCTCCAAGGACTTCTGATAGCAAGGCTTCTTGGTTACACATTGAGTTGGATTTCTCAAGCCTTCTACAAATACGCTCTGTGGTTTTCCTTTGCATACTTATTGTGGTTTCATGTAGCTGAGTGCAATGCCACTCAAGCCAAGTAGAAGAGGGATACTGTTCATCAGAAAGAGGGATCTTTGCTGAAGCCAACAAGGCTCTCTGTTCTTATTTGCCTCCTTAGGGTGTTGTTGCTGATACCTCTCCCCAGACAGTGGCACCTTCATCGCAGGACACCAGTGGTCAGCAGCAACAGATAGCAGTGGACACATCCAATGAACATGCATCTGCATATTCTTACCAACAGTCTAAGTAAGTTTGGGCTTTACTAAGCATTTTCCCTCAAGAGCAACCATCTTGACCTCACTCTCTCATGTTGTACCTGTTACCTTTTGCTGCAATGAAGACCCCTCATACTTAATGAAAACATTTATTCAGTTCATGCTTAGGTGGATTGGTAATTGGAGCTGACCTTAGGTGGAGAGTGGACTGGACTTGCTCAAGCATCCAGAGAGCTGCTGGTCATTTTTGCAGGTCAGCTTCTGGGTGTTGTTTGGCTGTTGGTGGAGTGATGGAGGCGATTGAGCCACATGTTCTTGACCCTCCAGCAGCCTTATTCACGTGGAAGGGCAGAAGTTCAACGAGGGAAGAAGCCAAAATGACCGGCACTTTTCAATTCTATTTGTGACTCATTTGCTGCTGCCCCTTCGGCCAAAACACTACACATGGCCAAGCCCAAGTTCACTACCAAAAGGCTTGGATGCAGAAAAGACCATTGTAGCAATTTTTATGAAAAAAAATTATGACATATATTTTGGAAAAACTCTAATCTTCCCACATATAACTAAATAGTGAGGCTATATTTTGGTCTCCCTTTTCTCATTCTTAAATGAAAACAGTAACAAATTTTTTCACGGGGTTATTTTGTACACCCAGTGATATCATTCATGAAAAACCATATTGTAAAATATAAAATAACAGAGAGTAGGGTGTTATTCAGGAATATATGGCAAAGAAAAAATCATGTAGTCACAACTACCCTTGAAAATTCTTAAATCACTTAAGAAAAGTAGAGTTGGCTTTGAATGAAGTAATTATGTAGATTTCTGCTAGGCAGAGGAGGGTATAAAGGGACTAAATAGTAATGGAAAATATAATAAAGATTACATATTCAAAAAAATAAAAAATAAAAATATGAGCAGTTTTGATAGAAACCAAAGAAATTAACAAAAGTTCAGTCCATATACAGATGTCATGCAAACTATTCTACTTCATGGATAACAACCAAAGGCCTGGTAAACAGAAAATTCCCAGTGATCCTTTCCATCTGCATAGTGTTGTCCCATTTCTTAATCATCATTCTTCTTTAATATCAATTTATATTTAGAGATTTTTTGGGTTGTTGAAACATTCATCATGATAATGTAGTCTTCTAGATGTGGTTTAGCTTCTAAAGTCACTTCTATGAATTAAATATATTCAGAACATGATTCAACCTTACAAATATAAGGTATCATCCTCATCATAACTGCTAACACATAGCTTTTAGAAAAGATTTATAGTAAATAAGGCATTTTTTAAAAACTCACCTATGGCCTGTGTGAGTCACTTTTACATGTACCGAACAATATGGTAGACTCTGGTGCTTGGTACCAAGCATATTAGATTTTTTTTCAGTCTTCTCCATATAATCTGATGATACAGAGTGGAGATTGGCAACGTGGAAACACAGTGGAAGATGCTAATGGGAGATGAGAGATACCATATTTGCCAAAATCATTTTTTGAGTCTTTGTAGGTAGGTAAAATTGGCCTGTTTTAAAGTGTAATGAGGAAAGTGATCCTAGACCCTTCTTGCCAACAATTTAATGATGTCTGGATAAATGATAACTATGCTTTCCTTTATCCAATCAACAATTATTGATTGACTGCCTACTATGTGACAGGTAGTATTCTACATGCCAACAAAAGACCAGTGAAAGAGGCAGCTGCCTCCTCCACTCTTGGAGTTTATTTTCTACTAGGAATGGACTCAGAATCAATGGATCAATCAGGAAATAATCAAAAAGGAAATAGAATTTCAAAGTAGACTGCCTAAAAAGATTCTTATAAAAGAAAGTGACTATGTAGTTACCTAAGACTTGTATCTGAGAAGGTCTTTCCTATAGGCCTAGTCTGAAAGATAATTAGGTGTTCTCGGAGAGTTTTAGAGCAGAAGCATTCTAGACCAATTCAGAGATCTGGAGTGGGCACCTGAGGCTCAAATGTGGTGGGCAGGCCCACAGGGGGAAGAGTTATTAGAGATGAAGTCAAACAGGTTAGCTTTTATAGAGCCTTTGGTCCTTCAGTACTTGACTTTGCGTTCAGTAATTATTCTTGGTTTTATGCTAAGTTAGCTAGAAAACCTTTGAAGGTATTTAAGAGAAGAAACGACTAACTTTTATGTATATTTCAATGACTCTATTACCAATGGAGGATGGGTATAGAGAGATGTATTTCGAGGATGGCCTCCAGGTTGCAGATTTCCCCCTCTTGTAATTTTCCAGAACCTCCTCATCTCCCTGCTTGATTAAATGAGCTTTAGTTGCCCCTGTTTGTCAGCCCACAATGAGATGGTCTTCCTGAGGGTCATCCACACTTTTCCCTGATGAGATGGATAGGCAAGTGCTCTGCCCGACCCATCCACCTCCACATGTAGGCCCTGTTTTACTTGTAATACCTTCTGCTGGGTACTAGGCTAAGAGACAGGATCTCTGCCCTCAAGGATTTACAGTCTAGTATGGGATTTAGATCTATACATAGACAAGATAAGCAGACTTCAAGGAAGAAACAAGGAAGAAAATGAATAAGGCTCTTTTTAAAAATACTGTAGTGAGTCATAGAAGAATGCATTTAATTTTTCTTGGTTGTATAAGCTTTGGTGGAGGTTGTAGCAATCAGAACTGTGTCTTACAGGAAGGAGTAATGTTCCAGGTGTAATTACATCTCGACCATATCCAAGCATGGGAAACCTTAAAAGAGTATTTCATTGAGAAGTAGATGCAGAGTAATAGCCTAGTGTAAAAAGGCAGATTGGACCCAGCTTCTCCTATCAGGTGCCATACTGAGGTGCTTGAACGGCCTTTTCTTTGTTCTTCACATGTTTTTCCAGTTGAAGTAGACAATGGATTTGGAAGCAGTGGGAACAGTCCTGTTGTTACAATGGCTCAGACAAAAGTGAACAGATTTCTGAAGTAGGATGGTGGCCAGTGTAATGGTGAGACTGGGTGATAGGGAGTTACAGTGAAGTAAGAAAAAAAGGAGAACAGGATTTTTAAAGTTGAAGTAATACTATTGAATTTATGATGCCACTGACAAAGGTGGATGAGACAAAATCAGGAGGGTGTGATTAGTGAAGGAAGACAAGGAACTAATTGTTCTTACAATGAGTCTCTTCCAAGAAGCTTCATTCCTTGAAATATTTGAGGAAGTCTGAATGTGACCTCATAAAATTTTAAGTGTTCAAGGTTAAAACTGGTAGCACCATGGTTATGGTCTTTGAGCCACGAGTTCCTATGGTCGATAATGAAGAGCTCTCCACGGATAATAAATACCAAGAACAAAAGTCGTTCATCCCATGTCCTCATAGGGGTAAAAATTATGGTAAGACACTTCCTCCTTTGGAGGAATTTTCTTTTGCACTCACACAGGACTGTGTGGTACAGGATGTTCCACAGGGTGTGCTCTGTGGCTGCTGCCACATGAGAGCTGCAAAAGCAACCCTGGAACATAGGACATTTCAAAATGTGTAACATGTGACAATCACTTTGCATTGCCTTGCAGACATGTGTTTAAACCTGGAGAAAAAGTTTAACAGGTTCTGTTTATATTCTTAACTTCTTCTCTTTAACAACACTACAAAGTGCAAGGAGCTTTTGACTTGAAATAACAAAACAACAAAATATTGAATGAAAGAAAAGACAATACCCTAAGTCTGATAAATAGGTGGATGGCAATCGCTTTTGAGGTGTTATAAAAGGAAGACATTAATGTGACTCTATCCAAGTTTTTATCAATTTCAGCTAAGGGAAGCTGACCTGTGACATGGTAAGACATGAGATTCTTCAGAACCATTCAAAGAAGACTCTGGGAATAGAGCTCAGTGTTTGAGTTATGTAAACACCTGAGTTCATTGGATTATATCACCATCCCTGTGAAATGTTTGGGGATGCAAGAGCACCCGCCATGGCATCTACTAAAGAAATATCCATTAGAAAGGAGACACATGACAATTTATGCCGCATGCCCTGTACACACTCGATACAGTCCCAGTTCTAGTCTTTTAAATAATCCAAAATCATGGAAAATTCACTTGGATACATTCCACCATTTTCTAGACATAGTACTATGTTATCCTTCGAAAGGCCACCAGAAATCTCCTCAAAATCTTGTTTTGAGGTCAAGTCACAAGGCAATAAATATCCCTACAGTTATAAGCTACACAGTTCTCTACACAGCTCCACCTCTCCATTTTATGTAGAGTGGTGAGTGGTTCTAAAATATTTTTGGCAACCCGTGTTATCTTGAGTGCTCCGAAGTTCACCAACGGTAGCTTATTTCCAGCATCATTGTCCTGTCATTCCCTTACTTTCTTTCATCAGGCAGCCCATTTCTAACAATCGTTATGTTAACTGAGATATGGATAGTTTAAAGTGCTTGTACAGACCTCTGGCCTGTCTCATTAAATGATGGCTGCCCTCCTGTGGGCTGTGACGTTCTGATTAGGGTGCCCATGAACAGTAGTTTAACCCATCATCACACATACATGTAACATCATCACATCTACACTAAAGGTATTTTTAAGTAAATTAGCAACATCACAGCAGAAGGTCACAGGATAAAAGTTTAAGAAATATAAATGATATGCATAGGAATACAAAGTTTATATTTGGGGAATATGTCAGCAAATATTTGAACATTCCAAAGTCTACTTTATCAGTTAAAAAACAGGTCTTCACGTTTTGTAGTCATGCTGCTTTTTTTTTTTTCTCCTATTGTTAAAAGAGACACTACTGCAAAAGAGACTCTGGACTCTTAACCCAAAAGGGAAAACAGTGATACCTGTGGTTTATTTTGGAATTTCCATGGAAATTCCAGTTCCTGCCCAACTTAATCAGTTTTTTCTTTGTCACTGATGGGTCCTCACTCAACCCTTCCGAGCTTCCTTTTCAAACTCTGCTTGAAAGTGAGAGATTGGATTGTTCTCCAAAGACTGTAAATCAGACCTCTAGTATTGAGGAAGGATTAGCCACGCTTCCTGCAGTCGGGTGGGGAGGGTGGTCAGCATTGAGTTGGGAAACAGTGCTGTAACCTAAGCGAATGCTTTCTTAATTGCAGTTCTCTTCAAAGCTATTTAAATGCTAATGACTGTGACCCCCTAGAGGGCCAGAGAAAATATTTGAAATGTTTTACTTCCTGAAAGATTAGTGTGTCCTGCCCTCCTCCTCTAGCATTCTAGGTTTTATTTTTTTAACATGTAAAATTATTAAAGAAATCTGACAAAAATTTTTTATTGTTCACATGATGGTGCTTTTGATATTAATTTAAAAGATTACATTCTTTCAAATACTTGTTTTTTTATTAGGTATCCTTTTCCATGGAGGCCCTAACCGCATACTTGGTTTGTTGTGCAGTTTTTCCTGAACTCCGGACCACAGAATCCTTCTTTTCACAGGGCTTTATTACATGAGACTGAGCCATCAGGAAAGACGCAGGGGGATGCTGCATTCTTAGATAAACTCTAAGACTTCTTCCATCCCTGAAAGTCTAGAATTCCAAGATGGCCCTTTGCTACTTCCTAGTCTACTCACAGTGCTTTTCTTTATTTGGGTGGGGAGAGGTGGGGGGCGGAGGGGGGAAGTGAATGGAGGAAGAGAGAGTTCAAAATGATCTGTGATCTTAAGTTCAAACTCCTAGTCTTCCAACTTCCACACTGACCTTAGAAGGCCCTTATTGCAGCCCCAGTATGGCAAGGTCTTTTTATTTTTCTCGTCTTCTCTGGCTAACTGAATGGTCATGACCACCAGCCCCCTGTGCATTGTAAGTTCGTCAGTGATGTGTATGTTGCTCCCTTGGCTGCCATGTTCACATGACCTTTAAGCTTGTAATAATACATTTTGTTTGCACAGAACGTTACAGTTGACAAATACTTTTTATGCTCCTTCACACGGATACATACGTCCTTTTAATTTGCAGCCAATTTTATTTCTAAAATAACCTCACTGTCCAATTTAAAGCATTCTTGTCTGTTATAATCACAGCCTTGAAAATTGAGAAAACTGCTGTTTGTATGGATATACATAAAAATCTCTCTTTTTATGGATAATCAATAGTCATTATTTAAATGCGCACTTTCACACTTTACCTGGAACAGAGAAGGCAGAGGGGAGTGAATTCGGTTCTAATAAATAGCAGTACTTTTTTCCTTCAAACTTCTGCTAGCTACCATGAAAATGTAAAGTACAGCCATTTATTTCTCCTCCTTTATTTACATGCAGCAATGAGACTACTTGAAGGACTGAGCAAGTGATGGGAGAGGGCTATTAGGAACATTCGTGTAGGGTTATAAAACTTGACAATAGCTCCTGCCCAGCTCATCAATGTGGATGCCTGGAGACCAGTGCACGAGCCACACCTGAGCACTGCAGGTGTTCTCTGATGGTGAGGTCCACAGAGGAAGACACTGTTCATTGAGCAGCTCCTACAGAGGTTTATGGCATTTCATGCATTTCCTACTTGATACCTTATAGAGCCAGGGTCGAAGATGGTACTAGGAGCAAAGAATAAATTTAAAAACATTATATTTTTAAATTTAATATTTTGCTTGTTACAAGCAAAAACACAAAACCATAAAAGTTGGATTTTTAGATATAAATGGAGTAAGTCTACATTTTGCTAGGCATAGAGAGGGATCAAATATATACCATGGTTTCCATGGCTACTACTTCTAACAAAATGTCCCTTATTGTTACTGCTACAATGGAGATTTTAATTGCATTTCTTCTTAGAAGAAATCCCATTTTTCCTGCATAACTCAGAAAAGTGTATTTCTAGAGACTTAAACTATTAGTTAAAAATGGATATATTCAATTTACCAACTAGACATTTCCCTTACATGATTCTAGATACAAAATAATCTGGGTGCAAGAGCCATAGCAGACTCATAAGAGGGCTTTTTGCAAAGTAGAAAGAGCATTCCTGACCTGGCTGGGGTGGCTTAGTGGATTGAGCACAGGCCTGTGAACTAAAGGCCTACTCACAATAGTTTGATTCCCTGTCAGGGCACAAGCCTGGGCAGTGGGCCAGGTTTCCAGTTGGGGACATACAAGACGCAACCAATTCATGTTTCTCACCCTCTCTCTCCCTCAAAAGAAAACACATCCCCTCTGAGTCATTGCAGGCTATCATATGGATTAAAACATTGTTGAGGGCTTTTTGTCAATTTGAATAAGACCCACCTATTCAAGTTAAATGCAGGCCTGCACCAGAGTAAATAGGTTGAGCAAAAAATCAATGGCTAGAGCTTAGCCCCACTGGGCTTCCTCACCCATGCATCTCATACCATGAACAACCTGCACACCCATACCCAGCAGCCTGGAGGTTCCTCTACTAAATTAAGCAACTGGGCATCAGAAGCGCTGAGGGAAGGTGCTTCACCTGCATACATATGACCTCCAGATACTTTAAAGATTCTTCTTTTTATAGCACACCCCTGATGTTATTTAGCAAAATTCTGATCTGTGAGTGGAAAATCTAAGAGTAAAGGTCAACCCACTAAATGCTCAGTCCTACAATACAGATGGAGCAGGAGTGGTAGACATTACTTGGGCTGGCCTAGGCAAAGTAGCATATAGTAAAAAAGATATTTGTCAAGTTAAACACCTATTATGTGCATGCCTCTCTGCCAGACTTCTAGACAACATAAAGTTTATAAGATAGAGTCTTTGCTCTCAATAATTTGAAATCTCGATTAAGATGAATAAGAAAGAAAGAGGGAAGGTGAACAAAACCACATTGCCCTCTTAGCTGCCTTACTCAATTACTTGGGTGATTACTTAGCACATAGGTAACACACAGTCCGTTGCTATATCTTGGGGATGTAGTAGGGACTCACATATTTGCTGACTAAGTGAATGACGAATCTCTTGGGAGTTATGAATGGATTACTCAAAGAATTTCTGGGGGGAGCTACAACATAAGGCAGGCAACAAAAAAATAAGTTCTATTCACAAAGGGAATATTTCCTATCTGGGTATATTGGTAATATTTATCACTTTAGAATTGGAAGAGATTCTTGATCTATAAGCCCTGATATTTGATGTGAACACAACTGCTGACTTGAGTTTGTATTTGTGTGAAAGTGGCAGCATCTGGCCCTTTAAGCAGCCCAGTATGTTTCTACAACTTCATTGATGACTGTTATTTTTAAAGAGCATGGTATCTTTTAAAGAGACCTCTCTGGAAAAGAGCACAGAAGGGGATTGCAAAGTTGCTTAGATTTTATAACCACTCTTATTCAATTGCTTTCACAGACCATAAACAAGACTGAAGAATGTCCGTCCGAAACTTTGCCTTGAATGAAGAAACTTCATTGAACAAGAAGTTGGCTTCCAGTTTGCACAGGCGTCAATGGAATGCTTTCTTTTTTTTTTTAATTTTGTACTTTACCCAATGGAAACAACGCGTTTTGTGTGCTGTGCAAATGGGTCCTTCATGTGGTCTGACAGTTTATTTTTTGCCATCATTTTTTTATTACAGCAAAAAGAAATCCCAGAAGAGGAAAAATGAAAACAAAACAAAACATGGAAGGTTGACATTTTATCTGGAAGAACATTTGAATTCAGAATTGACCTGAAGGTGTAGATAGATTTTTTTTAACAAAAAATCTGATGTCAAGAGGTGGACAAGCAGAAATGGAAACAAATTGTCTTCCTCGTAATTAAGCTACTCTTTCTTTTTTTTCTTTCTTGTTTAAATGTGGATTGTTTTTTTAATTTTTTTTCTTAGAAATATTTAGGTAAGATTTATCTTGAATCTTAATTGCCTTAATTTTAAGGACGTCAAAGGCTCTCGAGGCAAGCTGTCAACGTCTTGTTAAAAAAATCAAGAAAGAATTGAAATATTGTGCCAGCTTTAACTGGTACAGAAGCTTAAGACTATGAGTTTTTAGGGTGACAAAAAAACTGTACAGTTTAAAAGAAAATGTTTTTCTTCATTTGAAGAAAATTTGTTGATAAAAGAAACCATGGCAACTGCAAGAATTGGCAAAATGCTGGGACTTTTCTTGAACTTTGTCTTAAGTGTTGAACCATTTGGAAGGCTAAAACATTTTATGGTAAAGTTATTAAGGTTGGTTTAAAAACAACTGCATTAGAAATAATGCGTGTTTGGGGGCAGAATGCAGAATTTTTTTAATTTACAAAGCGTGATTGCTAGCAAAAGCATTAGTGCTTTTTATCTGCAGTCTTTTTTATGAGCTTTACAAAGTTTTTAGTCAGCTTTGCTTGTCACATTGCAAAACCTAGCTTAAAAGCATTAAAAAAAAAACTTAAGTAGATAGGAGCTTATGGTCAAAAGTGCAAAACAAAACAAAACAAACAAAAAAACAAAAAAAGCAATAGATAGAGAAATTGTTGACAATTTCTGTAGTCTTTCCTAGTTGTGATCAAATTCAGCCTATGGATGGCCTATTTTATACCAAAGATGAAGCGGCACCCTGTTGCAGTCCGGAAGATAGAGGTTGTTTTTCTTTACTTTTCTTTAAAAAATTTTATTTGACCTTACATGGCCGGACCAGTTCTTATTTTGTTGTTTGTTTAAACTACCTTCCACTGGTATTTTACATACTGCAAAAAAATTTTTTTTGTATATTTGTGGACAGGAGAAGCTCGCACCTGCTGTGCCCAGCAGTTTCAGCGTGAAGAGTTCTGGAAACCAACTGCTAGAGCCGACTGGCTTTCCATTCCATGAGCTTTTCCAGTTCTTTGCTAGCTGTCTGGAATAGTGAAACCTGTATTGATGGCCACCAATAAGCTGAGACACTTTTTTAACAGGTTGAAATTTCTTTTTTTGTGAATTTTGAACTAAAGGCACTTCCTGAACCTGGTCTGAAGGGTCACTTGTTAAAAAAAAAAAAAGCGTAGTGATATTGTGTTAAATGGTGAGTGGTTTCCTGAAAAGACCTCATTGTATTTGTAACAATAGTCTTCCTTCTAAATTCCAACACCTCTTGATTTTGTCTTTGCACCTTAGTCTTGGTTGTGACCCACCATGAATAGTCACCTTGATTCCACAGTGGGGAAGGGAGGTCTTTTTGCCTTTTTTCACTGTACTTTCATATCCTGGTGTTGTCAGAAGAAAGACAAAATAGACCTTATTATTTCAATTTAACTCTCTGAGGGAAGTAGAACCAATAAGATTGAGGATTCTGTTAGTGGAATTTAGGTAAGCTTTTGAAATGCTAGTTGACAATCAAGAAATTATATGATTGATATTAATAAGAACCAAAACAATTAGGTTTGATCAATCATTAAAGCCAAAGGGATATATTTGCATTGAGGAAGATGCAAAATTGTGTCTAAAATGAATTATATTGATGTAACAAACATCTCCGCATATTTGGTTCATGAAATCCGTATCCAACCTGTACAGTTTCACTTGAAACAAAAGGCAATGAAACGTTATTCACTGAACTAGACCCTAAAATTGCTTTCTTAATGAATCATTAGAATCAAAGAAGGGAAATTCTTTTCACAAACTGTCAGAGGAACCTGTTTTACTTAGTCCAGAAAAGGGAGTGAAATGCACCAAGTTCACTGTAAAAGAAAGCAGAGTAGACTTTTAAAAACTTTTTTAAAATTTAAAAGATAAATCATAGTTCCATTAGATCAACAGGAGTCATGAGTTTGACTTGTATAGAAGTTTCAATATTTCACCATTTATGACATACCAACAAAAGCTGAGTGCTGAAATAGACCTGGTTCTCTTATTTGCAACATCATGTACTGAGAACTCAAATCTTGAGAAAGACTCCATATCTTTATGGTCAAATTAGAGGTGAAAAACATATCCAAGAAATTGCAGCATGCTACAGAGAAATGTGAACCGGTCACACCCATCCTTATGGTTTTCCATGCTTTCGTGAGAATCCAAGGTTTCTACTTTTTTCTGTTCCATCCTTCAGCCTCTCTGGTATCTTAAGGGTGGTGCTTCAGTTTTATCTTTGAGAAGTGGGCCCCCAAATTTCAGGGGGTGAGGCAAACATGTATGGAAACTGTATTTTCTGTCTCTTTTTTTCACTCTCTGCACTCTGTGTATAAATAAGGATTATCCTGGGCATAATTCATTTGAATATGAAACCAACACGTTTTCTTTTGTTTCTATAAAAAAAAACTTAAATGTGATACAAAGAAAGTCTCATTTATACAATCAGTGATGAGGCTAAGAGGTAGCTACCATGTGGCTGATGAATGTGCCTAGGTAACTTCCTGTTTTTATTCAAAACTACTGCTTTATTTATACATTCAGAAACATTTTTTTCAACTATGAAATTTCAATGATCTCAATTTTTTTAAGCCACGTCAGGCAAAAGGAAATTACCTGTCAGTTTATGTATCCATGTGTGTTTTGTGTTTGGACTTTTTGCATCCTGCCATTCTATACAATGTCTTATTTCAAATCGAAAAGAAAAAAAAGAAGGAAAAAAATGGCACATGTTCAAGTTCGCATCTGTCATCTTCCCTGATTAATCATTGTTTCTAAAAGTCATGTCTTGGGGGGAAAAGCATCAGCAGGTAAGCAGCATTACACTGTATGAAAAATAAAAACAAACCAAAATATGTGTTCAATATATGCAGACATCAGAATCCTATTTTGGTTATTTTAATCCTCTTTAGGATGATATACATTTGGTTTAAGTATTCTGGTCCACCAGGTTTTCAAGCCTGTGCTCAAGTGTTCAATTTTTCCTTTCAACTTCAATTGCCAAGATTTCACCTAAAGCACAGGAAACAAACTAAAGCCAGAATCCAAGTGGGATAAACACTATCTCACCCAGACTCTAGTGACTCTAGTGGTCAGTGGAGGAGTGCGGTGATTTTAAGTAATGATAAGAGACGGTCAGGGGTGGAAAAGTGTGCCCGGCGACTGGGGGCTCCTCATGCAAGGCCCTGACTCCAGGAGACGTTATGGCCGCAAGTGAACTAATTATAATACGAGCAGGGGCTGGTGACTCTTTGCCTTTGTACACTGGCATGTCTTGAATATTGCAAGTGGCATAATATTCTTTTAAAAACCCCCACAAAAACTCCAGTTTGGTCAGGGCTAGTTTGTTTCCTTGGTAGATTTCGATTGTTCGGGTGTGGTATCCATGCTTCCCTTGAATCAATTCTTCCTGTGACCCTGATGGCTCTGCTACATTTGACAGAGTGTAAGACTCACCTTCATCCTTTCTAACGAAAAACTTCATGGTGTTAAAAGCACTCCTCTGAGATCTGGAAGGCTGAGAGCAGCAGGTGGGTGGATGGGACAGGAAGTTCACAGTCCGACAGAATACAGCGACCCTTCGCAAAACTGCTTTACAAGTATTTCCAATTCATGTATGACCCAAAAAAGTACTTAGTTTCCCTCCTTCCCCAAAAAGCAACTGTTTGAATAATTGGTATGCCAATTACATACCTATGTATCTTTAACAGCAGCCTAAAGTCTCCATTAAGGAAAAGTGAGATTTCATTTCACTAGCACCTGTGCTGTCTTCTTCATGATTGAGAAGCTTCAATGTACTGTCTAGACAGATTATATTATTAGTAGGAGACTAAAAGTACATTTGACAATTCAGCCTCATGCTTAATTTGAGCACACAAACCATTACAGATAAGCTGATAAGGGGAGAGAAATTCTTAAGCAGGTTGCAGTGATAATTGTTTTCATCTGATATAAAATCAAACGAAAGGATAATATTTGTGTATGCGAATAGCAACATTCAGCACATTTGAGGATCATGTCAAAATAACATTAACACCCGTCGTGGAGCCCTTGGTCCACAGTATTTCATGCACAGTAGGGAGTAAAGGATGAGATTTGGTTTCCATGTTGTGCCTTAGCATGCTCCAACCTTCTGAGCTTGCGAGGACTGACAGCTGCTCCTTCCAGTCTACAGGACCCATGGAATTGGAACAGGCTCATTGATTTTGTACACTATCCCCTTCCTGTGGCAAAATGATAATGGGATTTCATTAATGAATCAGTTCCTTCTACAAATGACATCCACTGTAGCACTGGAAGACAGCTGAATCTAACCTGAATTTAACAATTTTTACCAGATACTTTAAAATATGTAGTTAGTCTTTTTATCCAAGTGCTCTTGGGCATGGCCGCCCTCTCTGGATTACATGGTTCAGATACAAAAGCTAAATAAATATGAGATCCCTGAGTGGCTCCCCAAATCTTTAATGATGTAGGGCAGGGAGCTCTCCCCAGGTTGTTGGTATCTTTTATCTTTGTTTTTATACCCCAGTACATGTGCTCCCACACACACACACACACACACACACACACCCACACACACACCCGAGAATGAATGGCTTCTCTATGTTCATTTCTTTGTATTTACGGGAAGGAAAATCACGTTTCAGGAAGTGCTTCTTCCACCAGGAAGCGGTAAGACTGAAGCAGAGGTAAGACCTCGCTAGGAGTCTGCAGGAAGGACCCTGGGTCCCTCAGTCACCTCTTCTTCCATTTCCTTCACTCCAGTTCGGAACCGCCCATGACTGAACCTTGCAGAAATCCCATCACTCCCAATTTTTGAAGGGCTAATTATCTACTCCGTGGTTTTCTTTTGTCTTTTCTTTTCAACTCTTCAGACTTGGGTCTCTATTTCTGTTTATTAACGTCACCCTAAGGGTGGAAAAAGAAACAATTGGAAGTAAAATTCAAATCAGTCTATTTTGCTTCTTGTTAAGTATTGGCTGTTTGAAGGAGTTGAACATCATTTGTAAAAATTAATGTCAGAGTGTTATATACCATTGATTTTTTATTACCCATGAGGGCCCTGGTCCCTTTCCCCATCCACCACAAATAATTGAGAGTTGGCTGTATTCTTGCAGAATATAAAGGAAAAAATGAGCAAGGAATTGGCTCCCCTCTCTTCAAAGGCTGTTTTGGTTTTGTTCACTTTTGAAATTTGAACCAGTAGCAAAGGTCAACTCAAAATTCAGTGATGAGAATATAATAGCAGCTCTTGGTTAAATACACACTCATATCCTTATCTGAAATCTTTCACACACCAAAAAAAAAATGCATTGTTTGGGTTTTTTTGACTTTGCATCACTGTATTAAAGCTGAATGACCTTAACACTCCAGTGGATTTATGTTAAAAATCATTTCAAATTTAAATAGTCTGCAAGGTGTAACATCAGTGTTATGCTTTGTATTTTAAACCCTCTAGTCTTAGATTATTAAGAAAGATGCTTTCTCCTCCTCCCTAAATATGTTATTTCTTCACATGTAAAAAAAGGAGTTATTTCATACTTTTCAGGAACTGTAAATACTATTTCGAAGAGACACTTGAAAAAGTTTTCTGCACTCTGGAAATTGATGCTTTCATTTCTTTAAAAGGAGAAGAATTCATTGGAATCTTAATTTAAAAAATATATAGGTAAAAGTGTGCTGGCTATGAAATTCTCAGTCTCTAAAAGAAAATGGGACACAGCTTTTTTTTTTAAAAAAAAAAACCCTGTTTCAGGCCATATTTGACTTCATGGAACTTCTGAAGCATCATTTAATTTTGAACTTAATTTAAGAGCTTTTTGTACTGCTGTCTCCGACTGTCATGGAAAGTTCTGTGATTCTCTGGTGTTTCTGGTTTTATTTTTAATATTTCCATCTGTACCACAGTCAAACTAGCTACCATTTCCCCCATTCCTTGGGCTTTCTGTAGATCAGTGGATGTTAGGTTTAAACTTCTGTTTTCTTTGATGAAGCTTTCAATAAAAAATGAAAATAAAATCAACCAAGAAGGGCCATTGTGTTCTTCTTTACCCCTGCAGAGATAGGTTGGGGAAGGGGCTGGTGGCGGGGGGATGAAATGTCTGTACATGTTAAATTACAAATACTGCTGGCTTTCTACACAATTCCTCAAAGAAAGAACCATCCATGGAGACAAAAAGTGAGAGAGGAGAAAGCATTCTGTTCATTCAAAGAGGCAGAAAATCACTATTTGGAGGCTCTAGAGGAAATAGACTTTAGATCTTACTAGGACCTCATACATTCTTCCCACTTTTTAAGCTTAGGGATTTGGTGATAGTTATGCCTAAGGTATACCAGCTACTCGATGTATCTTGTGTGAAGACCTGGAGATACGGAGTTACATGTAACACTAAGAACACTTTCCTTGACACCTGTGGCTTTTATCCCTGCAAAGATTAAATTCCAGGTCAACCCAAATCAGAAGTGTCCATTTCTCAAGCTATGAATGGTTACTGATGGCTAACAAATAATCAGAAACTATATTTCTCTGGTCCAGAATAATCTAAACTAAGTTGAAGTTCCTATTCAAGGAACAAAATATTCTGTGCTATAATATGCATTTGCTGTATTGTTGAAGAATATTTAATTCTGCTCTAGAAGACAAGAAAACAAATGTGATGAATAAAATTAATATGATGTGTTAAGCACAACAAAGTGAGTAACCTTTAAGAAAGATGAAATAATTAGAGCATGTGAGTGTGAAGAAATAGAAAGAACCAAAAAAAACACTATGTATTTATGATACACTAAATACACAAAAGCACCATGTAGTCATGATACCCTACATACACATAAGAAATGCAAAACACTGAATATTTCTGAGGTCTTAATTAGGTCACTTTTATAGGTAGCCACTCATCCAGGGAACTGGTGAATTTCAGCTACTTGGCGTTCTGTCTCTGTCTGTCAATGAATGAAACTCTGCAAGCACGTTTCATTCATTGACCCCTTCCCTACATCACCTGCCTTGCTCAAACCAGATCTCTGGTCCTTGCAACACACCATCCATGGGAGTGGATGATGTGGCAGAGGGAGAAGCAGGAGATAGGAACACTGCAGAACATTGGACTAGTGTGGCCCTCCCCATCCTTCTGCACCCTACCTTAAATGACCTAACCCACTGCATGGATCTGCCCTTGCTTCATGTTGTGGCCTTGTAACTGATTCAATAAGCCCTGTGTTTTCAGCACACAATATGAGGCAAAGGTAGGTTCCCTGTGCATATGGAAAATAATACAATAATTAATGAATAATAATGCAGAATGCTCTGTGTTTCATGCAATCACAGCTGGAAACCTACTGTTGCCCTCCTTGTGCTTTATTTGGCCTGTGAATCCTTCTGTTTCATGACCTTGAGTGCAACTTGACCAATAATGAACTTGGAGACTACTGCCCCATCAACGTATTTTCCATGTGACATTTTTATGCTTTAGAATATAAGTGCCCAAGACAGTGTAGAGCTAACCAGCCAGTGTCCAGGTTGTAAGCGTATTATTTTTTTCCCTTTCCCCTATGTGAACATCTGTTCACATTGTACTTCTGGGCAGAAGAGAAAGCTGGAAGTGAAAGTTGGAAGAATGAAATTACTAGAGACTATAAGAAAGTAAGACTGGAATAAAGATATTGAATTTAATCTCACCCACATTCCATCTGGGTTTTTTAATGGTTCTTTTATGGTTGGGTGGTTTTTTTTTTGGCAGGAATTATAGACTTTTAAGAAGATGATAATACCACCACCAATACCCATATGCACAAAATTTTTGCAGGACATTTGGGAACTTTCAGAAATGCATCCCTGGGATTTTGGTAAAAAAAATAAATCCTTTCCTTTAAGATATAAAGAGGAAGAAGACTAGAGAGTGAAGAAATGCAGCCTCTGTTGTATTAAAAAAAAAAAGAAAACATGATTTCTTGACTTCCTATCTATGTATTTTTTAATGTTTTAAACTTTTCTCCCAAAATAACTCAGTGTTGGGTCAACTCTCAATAGTTTCTTTTCAATAAGGTTCACATCCAATGATGCTTTTTTAAAGGGATGCTGACAAAGAAAACTCTTTTAGCTTCTCCCCAAAGCTAGCAAAGTGAAAAGTAGCATAGCAGAAACTTAATCTCAGAGGATTTAATTATTTTTAAATTATCTGCACAGGAGTGTCATTTACAATATGGATGAGACAGTCTCTCCTTACATCAAAAGGCTGTCTTTTCATTTAAATCCTCGGAGACACAGGATCTTCTCTCCCAAGATCTTTGTCCCGCCCTGAGGAAGTTGAAGGTTACTGCGGTGACAAAGTGGTCACCAGGTGGCGCTGCTGCACTAGCGTCCTGGGGATTCCAAACCCAAATCCTGATTCTGTATTCCCAGATAAAACGGGTATGGTGAGGTATTGCTGAGAGAGCAAGAGCCGCCATTCACTGAGCCCTTACTCTGTGCCAGGCACTGTGCCACGTGCCCCGTGTACCTGAGTTCAGACAACCCTTCCAAGAGCGCTCTGAAAAGGTACTGCCATTGTGCCCATTTTCCAGATGAGTTTTAGAAAGGTGGGCAACCTTGCCAGGAACCTACATCTAGGAAGGGCCAGGCTGTACTTTTAAAAATACAACCGGAACTCAACCCCCGGGTTGTAGGGTTCCATCTTCCGCAGTGACTTTGGGAAATGCCAATGTAGAAGACATTTTCATTTTCAGTATCTTTTTCAAAAGTTCGCCTCCCTTGGCCCGAGAATGTGTGACCTCTGTAGAACAGGGGCATTGGACGTCATTCTAATCGTCTTGGACACAGAAGCCCAACACAATTCACGTCTTCCATCCCAGAAATCACTTGCTGTGTCAATCATCTCTGTGATTGGTTCTGGAAGGAAAGAACCTATGTACCAAACAAATAGGCATGACTTCTCATCGACTCCTTCATTTACCAGTGCCCAGCACACGGACACTCCATAATGATACAGAGATAAGGCTGACCTGGTTCTTGTTTACCGGAATGTCTATTCCAGTAGGCAGGGGCTATGACAACGCTGTCCCGTGAAATAACACCAGGGACCTGTGTGGGTAAGATGTTTAACCCTTCCGTGGCTGGATGCAAAGTGGGTGGGACGGCTGCCTGGTCTGAATGCAGTCATCTGCTCTCACCTGCACATATGGAAGATCTTCCAAGCTCCTTGCCATTGCCTTTTTCTTTTTTTTAAATATATTTTATTGATTTTGCTATTGTTGTGCCATTTGTTTCTCCCTTTTATTCCCCTCTACTGTGTACCCTCCCTCCCACCAGCATTCCCCCATCTTAGTTCATGTCCATTGATCACACATATAAGTTCTTTGGCTTTTCCATTTCATCTACTATTCTTAACCTCTCCCTGTTTTGTACCTACTGTTTATGCTCCTGTACCCTGTACTTTTCCCCCCATTATTCCCTTCCCCCTCCTTGCTGATAACCTTCCATATGATCTCTATTTCTGTGATTCTATTCCTGTTCTAGTTGTTTGCTTATTTTTTATTTTATTTTTTTAGGTTAAGTTGTTAATAGTTGTGAGTTTGTTGTCATTTTACGGTTCATATTTTCAATCATCTTCTTTTTCTTAGATAAGTCCCTTTAATATTTCATAAAATAATGGTGATGATGAACTCCTTTAACTTGACCTTATCTGCGAAGCACTTTATTTGCCCTTCCATTCTAAATGAAAGCTTTGCTAGATAGAGCAATCTTGGATGTAGGTCCCTACCTTTCATGACTTCAAACACTTCTTTCTTTCCAGGCCTTTCTTGCCTGCAAGGTCTCTTTTGAGAAATCCGCTGACAGTCTGATGGGAACTCCTTTGTAGGTGACTGTCCCCTTATCTCTTGCTGCTTTTAAGATTCTCTCCTTCTTTTTAATTTTGGGTAGTGTAATTGTGATGTGCCTTGGAGTGTACCTCCTTGGTTCTAACTTGTTTGGGACTTTCTGAGCTTCCTGGATTTCCTGGAAGTCTATTTCTTTTGCCAGATTGGGGAAGTTCTCCTTCATTTTTTTCAAATAAGTTTTCAATTTCTTGCTTTTCTTCTTCTCCTTCTGGCACCCCTATGGTTTGGATACTGGAATGTTGGAAGTTGTCCCAGAGGTTCCTAAGCCTCTCCTCATTTATTTGAATTCTTGTTTCTTCATTCTATTCTGGTTGAATGTTTATTTCTTCTTTCTGGTCCAAATTGTTGAGTTGAGTCCCAGTTTCCTTCCTGTCACTGTTGGCTCCCTGTATATTTTCCTTTATTTCATTTTTCATAACCTTCACTTCTTCCTCTATTTTTCTGCCATACTTAGCCATTTCTGTGAGCATCCTGATTACCAGTGTTTTGAATTCTGCATCTGATAGGTTGGCTCTCTCTTCATCACTTAGTTGTATTTTCTCTGGAGCTTTGATCTGTTCTTTCATTTGGGCCATATTTTTTTTGTCTCAGTGCACCTGTTACATACTAAGGAGTGGAGCCTTAGGTATTCACTGGGGCAAGGCAACCCACATTGCTGTATGTGGCGGAGGGGTCCTAGAGGAACAGTGCCACTTACTCAGCTCTTGGCAAGTTTTCAGTCACTTCTCCTGACCCACAAGCAAATTGGGCCCTTCTGGTGCTGGGTCCCAGTGGATGAGTTTGTGTATCTTCTAGGACTCTGTGGGTCTCTCCAGTGAATTCTCCTATGACGCTGGGAGTTTCTCCCACTGCCACAACCCCCACAGATTTTTACAGCCATAGGTTTTGAGGTTATTTCCTCACACTGGAACCCTGGGTTGCAAAGTCTGTTTCGCTCCCCAGTTGTTCCACCCAGTTTATCTGCACACAGGGACAGCCCCGTCCTCCAGCTGCCCCCTTGCCACACATCCTCTCCATCCCAGCTGCCTGTCCACCCCTCTTACCAGTCTGGATGAATGTTTCTCCTTTAACTCCTTGGTTGTCAGACTTTTATATAGTTCTATTTTCTGGAAGTTCTTGTTATTTTTTCATTTTTTAATTTATTGTTGTCCTTCTTTTGGTTGTGCAGGGAGGCAAAGTGCATCTTCCTGCACCTCCATTTTCCCCCATTGCCTTGTTCTTAGCAAATATTTCGCGGTTACCCTTTCCTCAAATCATCTGGAACATTCAACTCTCTGACAGTAAGGAGAAATCAGCTATTCTTGTCATAACTATATGATGACCATTATTTATTACCTCTGATCTTTTCCCAACCATGCAAGGGAAGTGCTGGCCACATTTTAAATATGAGGGAACTGGAGCTTCAGAAAGTTACATGAGTTAGCTGTGTCTCCATGGTGCAAGCTTAGGACCAGCTACATACAAAGCCAAAGATTTCCCTTTTATGTAGTGCTGGTCCCACTGATGTGACTTAAAGAGATACATTTCTTGTCCAAAATAACTTTTTTCTTACCTGACATTCTACCATTATCATTTTATTCTTGATCACAAAATATTGGGAAAAGTACTGACCAGGTATTGAAAAGATCTAGAAGTCTCACTTTAGGTACACTATTCATGAAACATTTTTTCTTTCTCTCTTTAAGCTCCAGCTTCTTTATCTGTCAAAATGCAAACATTCTGTTTCTGAGAGTAGTTATCAAGATAAAATGGGCAATGAGTATATTATGTGTAAATCCTCTAATAATTATAAAGATAACAAAAAGCAGTACATATTTCTGATTTTTCAGTTCTGAATTTCCCCTTTAGAGCACAAGATATTCTTATGAAAGTAACTCCAGATAATTAAGGGCAAGGTGAACAGCTGAGAATATGGAAGGAGGCGCCAAGACAATGGCACAGCTGAGGTTAATAGTCAGCTAGTTTGCAACATTGCCCAGATTCTGGCGAACACAAATGCCAGGCTTACAAGCAGTTGCTCCCAGGCCACAAGAGTAGAAGTACACAGAAACTGAGCTAAATCCTTCCATGGTTTCAGATAATAATCCTTGAAATCACCCAGTTAACAAACATACTCTGCCTTCTCGGGCCCTCCAACAAGGTGTTGTATAATCTATAGGCAGCTACTGAGTGAGGGGGCCAGGTCTTAAGAAACAGGTATGACTATCACACAAGGGAGCTGCAAACGGAATAGAAGAACTGAGGGTAGGATCCTCTGTAGATTCAAGTACTTAAAGCATGTTTATCCCCAAAAGTAGTGGGGATCAAAATAGTCCTGCTGGTACCAGAAAAGAAATTGGCGTTCATGCTGCCTGTCACACACCGAACCCAATAAGCAGACACAGGGACTGACTCTTTATGGATGCTTTATTCAAATGGCCAGCAATCTGAGAAGATGGCGGGTTTATATTCTAATGGACTATCTTAAATTCCATTTTAAAATGGCCCTTTTTATACAGAGAACAAAGTGTAGGTAAGGGGTTTGGCATTCAGGGAAAAGTTAATTGGATTTAAAAAAACTGCAGCATTCTCGCCCTGGGCAGGGGTCTTTAGCTGTGTCCTGGTTGGTGGGCATCTCACTGTGGAGCACAATGGCTCAGACGCCATCTTGACTGCTGGAGACCCCCTGAGGCACAAAGGTGGATCTGCTTGTGGTCTCCTGGGGTCAGGGTGGGCCATACCCTCAGTTCCTGGAACAAATAGCTTTCACAGGCATTCATTACTAAGCTCATTAGCTGTTATTTACACTAAAATTTGCCAACTCCAGTCCCGTATCAATGCCAACACAAAACTTGCATCAGACACAAATATTTCCAAGACAAGTGATTGCTATTAGAAAACATGAATGAGATCTGGCCTTTAAAGTATCTGAAAGTCTACGGAGCATAAGACAGTGGTTGTAGAAAACAAACCTAGCTCCACCTTTTTGCCTGCAGCATGGTCCTCACCTCCCTCCCAGTCTATTGTTTCAGGTTGACTTGTTTCATGTTTGTTTTTTTCTTTTTGCTGGAATATAATATCATTTAAAAATGCATATCTTATAAATGATCAACACAGTGATTTTCACAAGCTGAATACACAGGGGTAAGCAAGAAACAGAATATCAACCCCCAGAGACACTGCCCTCCTGTGCTCCTTCTGGTCATTTTGCAACCGTTACCCCTGCCCCACCCCCCATCAATGACTTTGAATTCTAACAACCTGGAATGATTTTGCCTGATTCTTGCTTTATATAAATGCAGGTCAGTTTGGCTTTTATGAGAATGTCATTGTTATACATGAAGAGAAGGCCAAGAATTTTGCTTGTGTTTGAAACCTCAAGACATGTAGTGTCCTAAATACAAGGCTACATTACCCAAATTTTAAGAAGCTTCAGTTTCAGAGAGTACGTGTATACATGTTCTTGTTACAAACTCCATTTGATGTTTAACATCCTTTATAGCTAAAAACAAACCAAAAAACAGTCAAAGTCCTCAATGAGATGTCTTGAGAGAGTCAAGGCATGTTCTTAAAGTAGCTAAGTCTGCAGGGAGAGGCTGGTTCCAAGGCTTCCTTGAAAGTTTGGTAACACATTACTCACTGCCTGCTTATTAAGATGCTGGGTGACATGGGGTGGCTGATGTCCCAATGAGAGCCAGAAGTTACCAGTACACCACTGCTCACATAGAAGCGTAGCACCCAAGTATATTAAACCCATGCCCACCGACGGAAGCAGCAACTTCTTTGGCTTCTGTCTGTAACGTTAAATTGCTTGGGGCTTTCTTTCCAGTGGAGATTTTGCTCTTGCCTCTTTTCCTCCTTCCTGCCTCTGAATCTTTCATGCCAGGTAGAGATCAACCAGGCTTCCTTGTGTTTTTTTTCAGTGTGTGCTTTGGGGCTTATACGGCATGTTGGGCGGAGAGATTGCTGTGCACAGCATTCTTTTACCACCCTGGTCCTAGAAGAAGCAGTCACAGCCTTTGAGGGATCTAACATAAAACCACTGCTTTGGAGAACCCTTGGCTGCTTCTGTTAAAATGCACAATGTGCTTTAAATGTTTTACAAGAGTTGTTTCCAGAGAATTCGATCAAGCCTGAGTCTGGTTCTCAGGCTTGTAGCTTTTTCAGGGCTCCTGCCCCTTTTCTGTGCTATACTGATGGTCTCAGGCAGCTCTGGCCTGTCCATCCCCTTTCCCTGATTGAAAAGCACCTCCATCATTGCTCAAAGGCACCAGGTGGTGCTTTGCTCTTCCCCCACAGATTAAGGACTAGAAATTTTTTTTTCTTTTTACAACAACAATAAATATATTTGTGATGACAACCCAATTCTCATTACTGTAAAACAGCGTAGGAGTAGAAAAGAGCCAGGCTGAGAGCATCGTTTCACCAGGGCTGAGTTCCCTGCTTGGCAAGACAGCCAGCCCATCTCCCCCAGAGGCCTCTGTCTTGGGCTGGATTGAAGCCACCAGCAGGTGAGACAGAATGAAGCCAGCCCCAGGCCTCAGCACAGTTCACCTTCCCATAGCCCCTCAAGCATCCTGTCTGCAGCTTTCTACCCTTCCTTCATCAGCAGGCTGACTCCTACCTTCTAAGTCACCAGGGAACTGTCTTTGTAGGGTAATGAGCAGAGGGCTAAGTTTTATGTGAAACAAGAAAATACTCTGTGAAATCTATTGTTTTAAAGATAGTTTTAAAATCACACCCCCCATACATAGCCCTTATCATGTTACAGAATAGACCTGGAGGTTATGGGGTCCCTCTATCACTATGGATTTTTTTGCTCACCACCAGGGTATTGGAATTATGGCTCTTGATGTCAGAGTTTGCTGAAAAGTAAAAAAAACTATTTATTCAAAAGTTACACAGGTTTAAAGTAATGGCAGAATGGCACCATTTAATACTCAAAGTCCCTTAAAACACCCACAAACACACACAGTTCTTCTTTTCTCCCTTTGCCCCTTCAGGCCAGTCAAGGGTACCATATCTCAGGAAAAAAAATAGAAGTCCATAGCTCAGCTAGACCCCTGGTTCCTCCCAGTAATCTGTGCTCAGCTGGGCAGGTCTCCCACAGCCCCCAGCACCATCAGCTGTGTTGCCAGGATCTCCAGTGCTTAATCCAAAACCACGTGACACCTTCTCATGGTCCACTAGTGAGAGTCCTTTCACCCCTTTCTTTCCTGTAAGGTCTCATATCGTCCCCATCATTAGTCCTTCATTTTCTCTTCTTCATTCTTCTGAATCGCAAAGAGAGAGCTCTGCATGGCTGCTACATCTTGCTCTCCTGCTTCCTAAGCTTTGTGGTTAAGGGAGCACCAAAGCAGCATGGTTAACCCCCACATGGCTGCCATGCTTGGGTTTAAATCCTGGTGCCAATCTTCCTCTGCAGCCCCATTTCTGACTTCTCTCATAATCGGCTACACCTTCCAGCACTCCTGTATTTCCAGCCTTTCTTGGCTACCATAGTAGGTCTGGGCAGGCATGGCCACAAGCCATGAAGCGAACTATCTCCAAGTTCTCACCAGGTGCTGTAACCAGGCAGAGCTGTCTCCCAAAGCTTGTCCACAGCTACTTAATATATCTATGAAGCTAGCCAGTTATTAAAGATATGCAAACTAACCATTTCTGCATATCAGATATGAAGCTGGCCAACTTCTAACATGCAAAATAACTCTTGGTGGCTCCATGTGTGCCAACCCCTAGTCCAGACTTCTGGGGGTCAGGATATCCTATATTTTTATATTTCTTGGACACCCTGAGTTCTGGACCCCATTACAAACCCTTCTTTGGGGGGCCCTGGCTGCCCCCCGTTACAATCAGCCATGGCAGCTCTTCTTCTCTTCACCACAGATGCAGGCCCTTCAGAAGTGGTCACCATCTCAGACAATTCCAGACTCATTCTCCTATTGTCCTTAATGGCTGCTGTCCTCACCCAACTAGGAAGGAATCCCAGGCACTGTTCCCAGGCTCAGAGGCTGAGGAAAAAAGCTCTGACAGCTTAGAAAAAGACCATTCCTTCTGTTCCTCTCAAAATGTTTTGATGAAGATTGTTATTTAACTGTTTTCTAGTCCCTAAGAAACGTTATTTTTAGGCTAGGAGAGCAATCCAGAGAATCAGGTGGTCCATTTGATCAGATACTAGTTTCGAGATATAGGAGGCAAAGAGGAGGAATACAAAATCTCCAGTTGCCTTCTTCACACCAAATCTTCCAGAGAGCCTCAGAAATAGAACACTGAAAAGTTCCCACCTTTCCCAGGCCTTGGTGGGACCATTGCTAAAGTTCTACCACCATGGACTGATGACTTTTGACAAAGTCGCAATAAAAGAGACAACACAGAGGACATCTCCAAAGGAACATCTTATCCCAGTATTGAGGGCTATAATTGTTAGCACAGACTGATGTTTTGTACCAGAACTGGTTTAATTGAGTGAGGCACTCATAAACAAGGCAGGAGGCTTAAGTAATAATATCTAATGCAAGGAACAGAACCCATTAATTACTTGAAGCTTTAACACTGATATCTGTTGCTTTATTTTAAACTCTTCTTCAATGTCTTTGGTCCACTGAGCTAGCTATCCCCTGCATGTGTAGGACTGGACAAGCATATCCTCACACTCTTTGTTCAAAATACTCACATATACCTCCCTCAGAAGGATGCTAATGGCAGCAAACTGATAAGGGGCACAGGATGGCTGAGGGATGCTCACACCTGCTGCCTTATTGACAAGGCTCTGATTTGGGTGAAATGAGGACAGTTGAGACCACAGTGTCATACCTGAGGGCAATCTTTCTTACAGCAGTTTGGGGTATAGAGATGGAAAGCAGTGGTCTTGTGACCCCAGCCCTGCTGGTAGAAGCTGACTAGGAAAGGATGGAAGGAACGCTGGTTACTTTCAGGCCCACTGTGTTATCAGTGGGGGGAAGGGACAGGAACCTCAGACTGCTGACATTTTTAGCCATTTCCTTTTCTGACATTTAATCATATTATTACAAAAGTGATTTTATCTGCCCTGGCTGGTGTGGCTTGGTTGGTTGGAGCATTGTCCCATAAACCACAATGTCACATGTTCAATTCCAGTTCTCGGCACATGCCTAGGTTGTATGTTCTGTTCCTGGTAGTGGAGTGTATGGGAGGCAACCAATCCATGTTTCCAACATTGATATTTCTCTCCCACTCTCTCTCTCTCCCTCGCCTTCACTCTAAAAACAAAAAAAATAAAAAAACTAATAAGCATGTCCTTGGATAAGGATAAAATTTTTAAAAGTACATTTACCTTAAATCTAACAAGTTAAAATAAACTTCAACTTGATAATCTTCACACACAGCGAACCATATCATGAACAATGTCTACTCCACTTTGAAATAAGAAGTGCACCTATAAGCTTTAAGAGTAATAAAAATATGGTGTCCAGTCCGTCAAGATGGCAGAGTAGGTAAATGCTGTGCTCCCCTCCTCCCCAACCACATTCAAATTACAAGTAGATTATGGAACAACTGCCCTTGAGAACCACCCAAAAACCTAGCTGAACAGAACTCCTATAACTAAGGATTAAAAGGAGCCATGTGGAGACTAGTAGGAGGCATGGAGACGTAAAATGGCTGGTCCCACACTTACATGTGGCAGTTAAGAATTGAGAGGTTAAGAATTAGAAAGAATTTATTGGCTACAGAGGTCCCCACTGAGGACAGGCAGGCCCCAGTCCCACAAGAGGATCCCCAGCCCGAATTTAACAGCTGGCTGTAAAAATTAGCAGGGACTCAGTCCAGCTGAGATGGAGGGGGTGCCACAGACCCAGGTGTCCTCTTAAAGGGCCCAAGCACAGATTCTTTTGCTTACAAATACTCACCTTAAGCTCCAGAGAAGGGGTAGCAGCTCAAAAAGCACCAGAGGCTGATGGAGAAGAACTGAATTGTTTGGCTTCAGGGCCAGGGCTGGAGGGGCAGGGTTGGCAGGTGCCATTTTTCCTTTGTTGAACCCCTACCCACCCCCAACCTTCAGGCATAATCTATCTCCAGCAACCTGGCTAACACTGCTGTAGTCCCACTCTGGTGATTCTCAGAAACTCTGCCCTGCCCAATTCTCCTGCCTGCCCCAAACCACTTTTAGAGGCTAATCCACAAGTAGACAGGCTGAGCCTGCAATCCAGAAGTTCCCAAAATTTCTCAAAAGTCTACTGAAACCCCAAAAGCAGCAACTGCCCTCAGCATGTCCTGTACCTTTTGCTAAGGAACCCCAAGCTTGGCACTGATGGTAGCCAATCTTGGTTCACAGCATAACTACTACCAGGTACCTCCAAGCCCAGAACTAGCAACTCTCAGTGCAAATCACCTTGTAGCTCTTGTCAGGCAGCTTTGGGCTTGACCTTGGCTTGCACTGGACCCCCTCCCAAGAGGCCCCAGACCAGCACACATGGTAGACAACTTCTGACCACACCAGAGCACCACCCAATCAGCACCACAAATGACACACCCAAAGGGTAGAGTTGGCAGGCACGAGAGCCCCGTTAAAGCAAATACTACTCTGTGAGGTCACCCCCCCACCAACCACAGTAGCTTGTCCTCAGTAGTCTCGGCCAGTTCTCACAGCCAGTCAGCCCGATGGGCCATCCCACCCATCGATATGCCAACAGCAACCAAGGCTCAACTGCAACAAAAGAGCACACCCAACCCATGCAAGGATGATGTTCATTAGATTATGACAGAGAACTTGAAAAATTCAAACTGACTTAAAAAAGAAACTAAATACCTACCCTAATTTCCTGGCAGAGAAATGTATTTTCTCTGACTTCGACTTACTATATACAATTAAAAAATAGAAAATTAGACTTATACTAGGCAATTTTGTATCACTTTTTATTTGCATCATGAACTCTCTCACTGTATTATTTTCAACTGCACTATTTAAAACATTGAATTAAATCCTTTTAAACAGACACTCTATAATTCACTTTTGGTTTTAATTAATAAAAAACAGAAAAATACTATAAACCATACTACTGAACAGTCATAGGCCATTTACTTTTGAGAAGCTGAACTTTAAACTTCTTGAAGTTGAAGAGTCTGTTTCTATTAGCAACACCCAGAAAATTGCTTCGTGTCCTTTACTTTAAGCTGATTACAGTGGTTGGCCATTGCCCTCAGATTCATGTTGAAGATGTCAGGCTCAACTAGAAAAAATAACGCCTGAGATGGTATATGGCGAGGTACACTTAGTCTTTAAAATTTTATTTTGATTACAAATTTGATGTTCTTTAAATGTGGGACAAAGAGGTGAAGTGGAATGTCAAAGATTTATTATTATCACTAACAGTAATTTTGAACTAATAAGAGATGGTCACTTACTAAAATAAAGGAAGGTGCAGAAGAATGTGCAGTGTGCCACAAACTGAGTTACAGAAAGGAAAATCTGTTTGTGTGTGTGTTCTTGGTATATGTTTATCATTTTTTCTCTTTCATTTACACACCCCACCCTTACCTTCCCCCCACCCCACACACACAATCTACTGGTACAGGAAAAAAAAATGTGTCTGAAAATAGTCACGAGAAACTTATTACTGGTTATTTCATAGGAAAACCTAGTTTTTAAAAGAGATTTTTTAAACCATATACTTTTCATATATTTTGCACTTTTATTCTGTGAATATGCTACTTCTAAAAAAACCAAAGAAGAATAAACACCAATGAAAACTTATAAAGAGTAAGAAATAGGTGAATATATTTGAAAAGGATATATGTCTAGGCTTTGAACTCTCAAGTACTCTCTGAAACGAAATGGCCAAACCAGCAGGAGGGAAGCCTTGCTCAGGGTTCATAATGAGTGAGTATTGGGGCCTCTTTAGCATTTGGCAATTCCCTCTCAGAAAATGTTTGTAAAGGCAAATAAAATACATAGGAAAAAGATATCAGTTATATAGCAAAAAAGGTATCAGCTATGTAAATTTGATACAAGAAGGTATGTGCTTCTTTATTAATGCCATAAATAAAATTTAATGACATATTGAATGATGTCTGGAATTTCCAATTGTCTGAAACAATTGTAGTGTGGGGGTATGAAATTATTTATAATTTATATTAATGGCACTGTACTCCGAATAGTATGTATTGTACTATGGCTTGGTGCCATATAATTGTAAGTGAAGAACATGTTAAATTTCCGTTGGCTGTTGGCATTGTAAACGTACAGGTATATGTATTTTTATCACTCATATTCAGAAACTCTAAAAACTGCATTCCAAGGCTTTCTTGGGGGGCATGATGGGAATCCTTGTTGGTGGGGAAAAATAAAATAAAAACCAGTTAGGATGAACCCACTGACGATGTCACTGAAAGGGCTATGCCAGAGCACTAAGCCACTATGAGGGCATCCAAATATTCACCACAGAGGTGATGTCTGAGCTAGATCTTAAAGTACAAGCAAAAATTTTCCAGAGCACAAGGGGAACTCGTACTCAAATGCAAATTCACAGGAGGGTGGGAGGAGATGATGTTGGGGAGGAGAGTAGGGTTATGTTTAAGGGAACCTTCTGAGCATTGCTAAAGAGTTCAGATTCTATTCAGTAGCAATGTGGAGCCACTGGAGAACTCTAATGAGGGGAGTGTTATGGTCTGATTTGTGTTTTCTATTTTCTGTTGCATTGTAGAGGACAGGGTTGAGTTGGCAGGAGAGCAGAGAGGTGGGTACTTCAAAGTCAGAGCAGTCATGACTGTAAATAAAATAAGGATGCTCCTTTGGAATGAGGACAAAGGACAGAGGTGAGAAACATATGAGATATATGGTAGACTGGATCATTGTTCCCCAATTCTTTGTACTTTCTTTGTTTTGGAATTACACACCCACAGAATTTGCCATTGATACTGTGCCTTGCACTAGAGGCCAAGGGTATGGCCCACCACCTTGACTTTGGTCTTGGCCATGCAACTTTCTTTAGCCAATGGACTTTGAAATGTGATTGTGCAGTTCAGCATCTTGAGCGTCTCTCATCACCATGAAACATTCTGTAGGTAGCCTCTAGTTCCAGGAGAATGAGAGGCTTGTGGAGCACGTCTGAATCTCACCCTCAGTGAGAAGCCAAGTCCAGCCTCAATCACTCTGCACACCCCTATAAATGAGAATATATGCTTCTTGTTGGAGACCACTGAGGTTTTCAGGTGTCCTGTGGTGTTACTACAGTGATGGCTAGAGATATAAAGCTAGAAGGATTCAATAACTGAATGGATACAAATTGGGCAAGACTCTCTAGGATCTGATAGTACAACTGGGGTTATAATAATTCCAAGAACTAGGACCAGGATTGGTGGATGAGCACCTACTTTTATAGCAAAAGTTAATGAGGTCACTATAAAACATTGTGAGTTGAAAGTCTTGATAAGACATCTAGATGAAAATATTTAGCAGGCAGTTGCATACACAGCTCGAAGCTCAAAAAGATATGAAAAGGGTAAGCCCTTGGGTTATAGTTGATAGCTAATAGGATAAGCGTTAATGGCTCAGGCAGAGAATGATTAATAAACATAAAACTGAGCCAAAAAAAAAACAATGACCACTCAAACATCTAGATGGGTATACAGTAAAAAGAGTCAATAATGGAGGCTGAGAAAACACTCTTTGTAGCTCAGTGGAGAAATATAGTATTGCAGAATAAGAGAAATGAGTTTCTTTTTAAAAAAGGATTTTATTTATATATTTTTAGAGAGAGGGGAAGGAGAGGAGAGAGGGAGAGAACCATCCATGTGTGGCTATCTCTTGCACACCCCCTACTGGGGACCTGGCCCGCAGCCTAGGCATGTGCCCTGACTGTGAATCAAACCAACAACCCTTTGGTTCACAGGACCACATTCAATCCATTGAGCCACATCAGCCAGGGTGAGAAATAAGTTTCAAAAAGAGACTGAACACTGCTGGGGTGGGTTTTTGTAGAAGCCAGATTGCAAATGGGCTGACCAGTGACTGACAGAAAAATCTCACTTTTGTTAGCAATGTATCCTTAAACTAGTAATGACATCCGTGTAGCTCAACCACAAGCTGGTCCTAATACAGTAGTATATTTAATAGAGATTAGTTTCTTAATTAATGGAGTAGCATATTTAATAGAGATTAGTTTCCTAATTAATGGAGTAGCATATATAAAGAAGATTAGTTTCCTTTAGTAAAGTCCATTATAATTATAACAAAATCTTATGGATTACTTTAAAACCCTATATATAAAATAACATCTGTCTTCAGACTCTTACATACCCAATATCTGATTCTTAAAACCATTGTGATGGTAATAGCAGCAGGTGAATCAGCATTCGCACTTGGACTTCAAATTTCAAATCAACTCCCATCATTCCTTTAGCTACATTACAGCATACTGGTAATGGCTACAAAGTGAAGTATCAATTATGTGTGAGTGTGTCTCCAAGTCTGACTTATCTCATGAGCCTATTTGATCTATGAGAATCACTTTGGTTATTAGTGAAGGCAGGCAAGGGCTTCTTGGCAGTAATGGTCTGTTATTCTATCTGCTAAGCTGAAACCTTAGCTCCGTTTTAAGCATTGCCTAATAGTTTAAATATATTATGGTCCAGCAACATTGGGTTTAATTGAAAGCACCCTAATAAAATAAATTCTGTCAGAAGCAATTTGTAGAAGTTGTTGAGATTACAGTTGTTGCTGTAATATTTGTGTTTATAAGTGCCAGCATTCTGACAGAGTCCTGAGTAGAGAGTAAGAAAAAAGTATTTCCACTTTGTTCTGTAGTAACTTTCTGGTTACTGTAAGCATTTTTCAATCATGACCCACCACTCAATGATAATAAATATTATAAATTAATATATGTTTGTGTTTACATTTCTTTCTAGATTTTCTTATATAATTAAAAAAAGTCTCTAATTACAATACCCTGAGTTCTATTTAAAGAACATTTTCACCCTGGCCAGGTGGCTCAGTTGGTTGGAGCATTGTCCTATATGACAAAAGGCTGTGGGTTTGATTCCCAATCAGGACACATGCCTAGGGTGTGTGTTCGACCCCAAGTCGGAGCACACACAAGGGACAACTGATCAATGTTTCTCTCTCTCTCTCTCTCTCTCCCTGTCTCTCCTCTCTCTTCCTCCTTTCCCCTCTCTATAAAATCATAAACACATCTTCAGGTAAGAATTTTTTAAAAAAGAACATGTCCTATTTAGTTTTTTATACAATGTTTCTAAAAGTATGCCTGGTACAGAACCAGTTTCTTTTATTCTCTAAAAATTTTAATCTGTTCAAAACCAATATTTTTATAAAGTGCAAGACTTATAACTAGAAAAAAATAAAATAAAAAGATACAAAATACAAATCTTAAATTTTAATTATTAACAAATTCAACTGATAGTAAATTACTCGGTCAAATTACTATAAAAGTTTTTCATTGTTGTTTTTCAATTTTTGTGCTTAGGATGAGCCAGTGATCAAGAACTCATCAACTTGTACATGCCTTCAAATGAGACGTGCAGGAGCCTGTTCTACAACATCATTTTGACATTTTAGGTAACTGTTCACGCACACAGAAATCTGTTCCACTTGTCACTTCTGCCTTCTTTACTTCTTACCAGGTTGGAGGAGCAGAAGTTTTATAAAAACCTGTGTCTAGGCAGCAGTTGTCATCAGAGGTAAACTCTATTAAATTGGAGGTGAGCAAGGTAGGAAATGTAATCAGTAGAAATAAAATGAGTAAAACAGAAATTTGGACCAACTGTAAAAGCCCACAGTGCTTTTGGAGACAGATGGAGAAAACAAGGATGCAAAACTGGCAAAACAGTGGAATGGTTTCCATTCGTCAAGCTCAGAAGCAAGACGAGCCAAGAACATGATTAGTCTATGGCCCGAGGAAGTTGTCTGTCCCATAAAAGGTTTCTGTCACATTGTTATTTTCCAGACTGGGACACAAGAAACACTGGTAGTAAGCAACACGTTACTGGGTGATACACAGGTAAGAATATTTTTATTTTGATGTTTAGGAACATTCATGACATTAGGAAATTCCAACTAAGCACCAAAATTCTGATGTCATGGCTCCTATTCCTTAGGCTGGGTCTGAGTCTTAGATGGTGTCAAACTCGTGTTCACCAGGGGCCACATCAGCCTCGTGGTTGCTTTCAAAGGGCTGACTATCACTTTATAACTGTATAAATGTAACTTCTCCTTAACTGTTCATTGAGAGCTTGTACTGCCGCCCAGTAGAAGCAGGATGCCGGCCTGTATAAAACAAGGTGGAGGGCCGAATTCGGTCCATGGGCTTTGTGTTTGCCACCTGTGGTCTAAGAGGTAAAGAGAGTTGAAAAGATATAAATAATAATAGTACAGATGTTATGCAAGTACAGCTGTTTGGAAATCACTCAATTTAGGGGACTTTGGATTTAATTAAGGCTCTTATTTAGGGTCAAAATTCTGTATGTTTTCAGTGATTGTTTTGGAGTATAATAAAAATCCTAGAACTGTGGACCCTGAGAAAATGGGTTGAAAACGGAAGAAAAAGGTAGATGTGGCTGCTATTGCTATGAAAAAAAAACACCTTAAAACAAATGACCTAAAGCAACCATTTCCCTCTGCCCAGGGCCCACGGCCACGTGGCAGGAATTCAGCCCACACAGTGGGAGTGGCTTCTCCCTACTTTCCCAGACGGGAAGCACTGGGACGGGGAGAACTTAAAGACCAGGCATCACCAGGAGAGCTTGATAAAATGCAAAATACGCACATTATGATTCAGAAGGTCCAGATTGGTGAGGGGATGGGGTTGACTTGAGACCATTGTCAACGATGCTGATTTCGGGACTGTACTCTGAGGTAGTAGGACAGGAAGACACATTACATTTTCCATTCTCATTCATGAGAAGAATTTTAAAAATCACCCTGATTATAATCAGCTTTATATACTGTCTCTCTGCACACAAACTGGTTTAATAATTACTATCAGTCAACAAATATAAAATAAGCTTATGATCAAGTAGAAAACATCTCTATCTTTTTATTAGAAGCATGAAGATTGGCAATACCTGAGAGAGTTTATAAGGAGATGTGAGATCATTGAAATAAATGAGAAATGGTAATATTACTATAGTGTTTACCAAATATTTGATGAGGTTATTTGAATGTATAGTTTTGAGTTTGCAAGTCTAAGGTTTTTGAGCTGAGTCTCTTCCTTACACACTGGCCGGCATGTTCTTAACCTTGGAATCAGAGACCCACTGAATGCTCAGAGCAGCCAACCACACACACGCACACACACACACACACACACACTGATGTTAAATTTACTCTGTCCCAGTGGCATTCCTAAATGTGCATGAAGAAACCACTCTAGACATTTCCATCAGAGTCCCAGCCCTTTGCTAATTTTTGAGCTCTGAGAGGAAAGAAAAAGGCAACAGTATGTAATTAGGGAAATCTATGATTTAAACATTAACGAGCAAGGAAATGCAATCCACAGAGGGGAGAAGGAAATTGTGGCTAGCTAATAAGTGTCTGTACTTATTAAGGCTGAAGAAACAACCTAGGAGAGAAATCTAAGCCTTTCCCAAATAGCGCAGGGCAATTATATTTGGCATCAGTTCCGCAGGGAAGATGCAGCTTTAGAATACAGAATTGAGAAATGGGAGGAAGAGAACCAGCCGAAGGTACAAACCAAACATTTTTCAGATGTATCACAGGCAAGGGAAAGGATCAGGTGAGAAAAAGGAGACACTGAAGGCCATGGGGAAAGGAGAAAAATGAAATATGCTTTTTGAAGCTCAGCCCTCATTCTGGAAGGTGATGGGAAAATTTAAATTTCAAAGTCATCCACAAGAACTTGGAGAATAACCTTGATGGAAAATTTTTAGCAGGACTACATAGACTTTTAATCCCCCCAAATCAAAAGAAACAGATGAACAGTCCCTTGAAGAATTCATTCCCCTCGTGATGGTAACTTTGTTAAATGTGGACTCTTTTACTAGAAATGATGAAACAACTATCATTTCTGCCTTTGAAAAGCTTCCACCAAGTGGAAAGTCTACACACACATATCCGCACACACTCCAGCAATCGTGTATGCAATTCCCAGAAACTCTGGGTCTTTTTCTCCTTGATACCATGGAGTTCAGAGTCCAGATACTCTATTTTTTAGAAGTGTGACCTTGGGCAGAATACTTTACCTCTTTGAGTCACTGGTTATTTGTCTTTAAAATGGAAATGATGAACTGTGTAAGTTGATACTGTTGGAAAATTAAATATGAGAGAACCCACTTCATAAATATATAACACTTTTTTCCTTTTTGTCTAAATTAGAGCATGCTGCTGAGGGCCAAGGTTAAGGATGATGCCTGGGACATTCGGGGTGGTCTGCCTGCTTTCTTCCTCCCTCTTGCCTTCCTTCTCTCTCTCCCTCTCTTGCTTGCAACATTATTGAGCAAATTGCAATAACACATTCAATTCCTGGGCTTGATTAGCTCATGGTGGAGTAGAAGAAGCAGTATTATAAATGATTTCAGTGCAGTCTGGTAAGTTCTGTATCAGTGTGTGTTCAAGTTATTGGAGGAAATCGAGGATGACTCTCTGCCACTTTCAAGTTCATGGCAGTTGGAGTAGTCAGGAGGAGCCTCTTATGGGCAGGGCCATGAAAGACCTAGTTCGATTCATTGTCTTATCTCCAGTTTCTAACACAATGCCTGGTATGCATGTAGTTCAAGGTTAATGAGTTTATAAATGAACAGATAAATTAAGGTGGAGGACACGGACAGGAGAGTGGACTGAGCTGTCTAGACCAATGGTCATCAACGACAGCTGAGCATCAGAGCAGCAATAGAAGAATCTAACACCATTTTTGGGGGTTGGGATCCAGGATGATAGATTTTTAGGACTCTCCACAAACAGTTATTATGCATGCTTATGCACCACTTACTGCTCAGAAGGGGGAATAGCATATGTTGAGGCTCAAGGACAATATTGCTTTGTACACAGCTTATTAAGAATGAAGCAAAAAGTAACCTGGTTTCAAGTAGAGCTATTGCTGGAGCAGAGCAAAGACAATTATTTTCTACAACCTACAAGGAGGGCTAGGACTATTCTAGTTAGGAAGTATCCCAATAAATAAGTTTAAATGTCATAATGAACAAATAAATGGACCCCAAATCAGAAGGCCAATTTACTAAATGAAATTACATAGATCATTTATTACAAAGACTGAGTTTTCCTAACCACATGACCAGACTATTTTGTGTTTGGAGAAAGTGGCGACTAGTATTATAACCAAAGTACTCCCGGAGTGAGAATAGAATGCGTAAAAGTGATATTGCAGAATCACTTTGTAAGTTATATACATGTTTGACCTCTGTGATGAACACCTGAAACTAATAAAATATTGAGTTTTTACACAAGAAAAATCTTACCTTTTGCAACGGCGTGGCTGGACATGGAGACTATTAGGCTAAGTGAAATAAGCCAGTCAGAGAAAGAGAAACACGACATGACCTTACTTATATGTGGAATCTAATGAAAAAAAATTAACAAACAAAAGCATAAATACAGAGAACAGACTGACAGCTGTCAGAGGGGAAGGGGATAAAGGGATCAAGCATATATATAGATATGTGTGTATGTGTGTGTATGTGTATATATATATATATATATATATATATATATACAGCGTGGTGATAATCAAAGGGAAATGGGGTGGGGGAGGAAGAAGAGGGCAAAGGGGGTAGATAGATGGGGATGGAAAGAGACTTGACTTTGGGCAATGGGCACACATGATGTTTTATTGAGTTGTACAGTTGAAAACTGTATGGTTTTGCTAACCAATGTCACCCCAATAAACTCAGTAAAAATATATTAAATGTAATTTAAAATTTTAAAGGATTTAAATGTTTGGCAAAAACCAGCATTCAAATGGAAGGGACTTTCTGACCACTAAAACAAACAAACAACAACAAACCTGCTGGTTTCCACTTCCTGGCAATCTTTCACATCCAAGGAAAAGGCTGAATGAACTGGGCCTAGACTTCTTTGAAAACTGACACTTGGCTTTGAGAATTAGGGGACATGATATTGATTTCTTTCCACCAGAGGGCACCACAGACTACAATCCAGCAACGTTGCTTGTGGGGCCGGGTACAGAGGAATATCTAAAGCAGCTACATCGGGTTGTACGTTATTATAGCAAGGACAGGTTTCTAAGGTTAACAAATAAACATTATTGATTTTTCAGTAAGGTCGGATTTACAAGCAAGGCATTAATTTGACTCTATATACCTCTGCCATTTTTACCTTATAGATGGGCAAAAAAATTTAAAAAATAATAAAAAGGCTTAATCTTTTATTTATATATGTACTGGCACCAGATTATCTATAGAAACTGGATGATGGAACACTGTTCTTGCTACAGGCACCCCACAGTGAAGCCCACTGACAGTTCTGCCTGTTGAGATTCATCCGGGACAAGTGTTTGGAATTTGTGGGCTCCGTGGAACTGCAGACTCTCACTTCCAAAAAAAAAGCTACAAGGAAGCAGGCCCTGTCCCCCCAGGTGTCTTTCTAGCACTGGCAGTTACGTGCGTCCTTTCATTCCCAACCCAGCCGTGCACTGAGCAATTTCTGCCTTGTTCAGCATAGACTATACCCCCTTTATCATCCATTGAAAACCGGGCTTTGCCCTGAATCTCTGACAATCAAATGCTTGCAAACGCCCTCGGTTCGCTTCAAATACTGGTTTTGTAAAGACAGATATACTTGCACTCCTTTTGTACTCCGAGGGGCAAATTTCATGAGCTGAAAGCTCCCTTGTAGTCTCCTGTGAGTGTTCAATAAGCCAAAGTGCTTGTGAAGTATGACCCCCATGGCTACTTTCTACCGACTGATTACAACAGAAAAAGTGCATTTGAAAATGGTGTGCCATTTGAAATTCATGGGCTGGCAGGGCTCACAGCTGATCATAATTTCTCATGTGAAGATGTGATTTTCCCTCCCGTTTCCTCTCGTTATGCTACTGAGGAGTACTGAGGGAGTTTCCCAGCCTGTGACCCGGACTTCTGCAATGGTGATGCTGGGAGACACAGTTAAAATACAAAAACAAAAACAGAGGCATCGAGTTTCCAGGCTCCAACTTCTTAGACTTACCAGGGATGGCTTCAGGCTTGTGGGATGATGACACTAATCTGGAAAGGAAGCACGTGTTTCCTAACAGCATAAGCTGCTCCCCAACTCTAATAGCACCTTCACTGTGTAAGAATGTGAACTTGTACCTGACAAGATTCTCATAAAGATAACATAGCTTTACAGCTGAGTGAGCCTCTAAAGCTTAAACGACCCTCTTACTTTACCCAAAACTCTGGATACTAATCCTAATTGTTTCTATTTCCTTATGGCAATTAATGAATTATTGAGTTGTTTAAATGTAGGGTGGGGCAAAAGTAGGTTTATAGTTGTTCATATGGGCACTAATACAATAATTCATAAGTAATAGTACAAGCATAAACTCTGTGTTTCACATACTTATAACTGTAAACCTCCTTTTGCCCTACCCTGTGTGGTTAAATAGTCCACATAGTATGAATTCTTTTGTTAGCAAATGTAACTCTCCTTGTTGTGCCCCTGCCCTCCCCCACAATATTGGGATTTCCTTAGTCTAAGCCTGTTCAAATCCTAAACTATTTTGTGCCTTCTTCAAAGCCTAAGCCCTCTCCCTAAAGAATTTAATTATGAAAATTCATGACTCGACACATGTTTGAGCAATTGAATGGGAAACACAGACTCTCAAACTGAGGGCTGCAATTCAAATAAATAGTAAGGAGGATTGACAACTTGTAATCAATAATTCAAAACTCCTCATGGAGACATACAGCCTGAGTAAAGCAGTGTATTCCTTTTCACTGGAATTATATCAACCCAGTGTGTTTGCATTGATCAGAATCTATTCCGGCTGTTAGTTACAGTGGTTAGACTATTGTGATTATTTCTGACATAAAAATAGGTATTAAAATAGTTGGTGAATAAATACACGGAGTTCTTCATTACCCGTGCATCTCTGCTTGCTGCTTTCTCTCTCTCCTTCCCTTCAAAGCATTTAAGGATTTGAAATGGACATTTCTTACCCTCCCTTTTCATTTCTCATTTTCTCCCCAACCCCCAACCACTGTTTTCTGCCTTCAAACTTTTGCTGAAACTACTTGAGTTCAAGTTACCAATGTGTTTCCGATTGCCAAGGTCAACAGATGCCTTAATGTTCTGATTTGATTTGCCTTTTTGTAATATCTGGCCTCATAGGTTTCTTCACTCACAGGGTTCATCTAGTTTAACTCCATCTCTCTAGCCATTTCCTCTCTGCCTCTTTTCTGTGCTTAAGCTTACAGTTTCTCTGGAGTTTCATTCTTATACCTACTTCCTCAGTCAACAATTGCCTTAAGCCTCTTCATTCTGACTTCAAGCACCATTAACATAATGATCATTTTTTTTAGTTTTTTTCTCAGGTTCAGAATTCTGAGATTCAGCCTCTCATTTCTGTCTCCTGAATTTTCCCAACTTGGTTGTCTGAAGTGAAGACAATGCTTTGTATCCAGTAAAACAGTTGTTTGTTTTCATTTGATGGCCACATAGGCCCCAGACTTCTCCGTAGTTATGTGGGACCATATGAGAGACTTATGGCCAATGGAATATGGGCAGAATCACACACGTCACTTCCATTTCTGGTTCCTCCGTGATCTTCTAAGCTCCTTCTCTTCTCTGACAACATTGGAGGGTGGCAGTAGCACAAAGTCTAATAGCCAGGAGCATTCCTATCATGTTTTGCTGGAATGAAGAATAAAGCTGTGTCAGAACACTGAAGATTTGGGCTGTTAGTCATAGCAGTTAGACTGTCATGATAATAATGGGTCTGATCTATCTAAAGGACCCAGTAGACCTAAAACAAAACTCACCCTGCTTCACAAAACAAGGTCTCCATCTCAGTGATTGGGATGCCAGCTTGTCCGAACCAGAAATTTTAAGGATTCTCAAACCTTATCTCCTAACCTTAATTTAGGCCCACACCCGGTCTCAGCCAACCATGTTAACTTGACCTCTTCAACACTCCCATGGACGTTGGTCCATACCAGCCTGGCTTCCAGCTTGCACAGTTAGAGCGGCCTCCTCAGTGTTCTCTGCTTTTAACCTCACCCTTCACCCTTCACAGTTCATTGCTCAAACCCTTTGAAAGATGGTCTTGTTCTCCCTAATTTTTGTTAATCTTAAAAATTAATAGTGTCCCTGTGCCCACTGCTTTGAAATGCCAACACACCAGCATTTGGAGTAAGGGAAAGTGTATCTATCTAGAAAGTACCATCTGAGAAGATGGGAAACATAATGGTGCCTCAAATCCGCCTCACTTGGTGGACTAGGTAGAGGACTTTTAAGGGCTTAGGAGAAGCAGGTATGTGGAGGTACCGATGGGACAAGTTTTAATTGGAGGATCTTGAAACTTGCCCATCTGTGGTAAAGGGTCATCAACACTGAATCTTCCTGGACAATGCACCCTTGGCTTCTGAAATGGTTTCTGTGTTCAAGTTCTGGTTCTGTCCTGGTCCTTTAGTTCCGGGTGTAGCTGGAGGCCAAAGTTCTCATCTCTGTGCTTGCTTCAACTGCATGACTTGTGGTTTTGGCCGGCTGTCTCTGAAAAGCAACTCAGTATCTCATTAAACAGGACAGGACCGTTTTCAGCTTGTTATGCAGTTACAATAGCTCCAACTTTCTGCTAAATATATACACACACACACACACACACACATACACACACACACATATATATATATATGTATGTATTTTAGAAATTTGGAAAACTCAGAAAAGTATTAAATAAAAAATAAATATCAGTTACAGTCTCATTAACACAATGCAAACTGATTAAACATTTGGTTCCTGGGCTTCCTATGTTGCTTGTACGTGCATGTTTATAAATATTATTTATAGTATTTTATATTGAATTTAATTTTTATCATAGTAATACATATATAAATTTAAAAGGTTTTTTGTTAATACTCCACACAGTAAAAGCTACAAGTTTCCTGTCTCATCCTTCCCCATTTCCAATTCCATTCCTCAGAAGCAAATGTTTTTACGTAGTTTGGTGATTTATTTGCTTGTTTTTTCCCATATTTCTAAATGACATGCTTGTACTGCTATTCCTTGATTTTTCTTTAATTATGTATGTTATCTACTGACTTTGTGCTATGGAAAATGAAGATTAAATTATGTTATATTCCACACGGTCACACAAACCTTCTGCATGGCAAAAAACTATGCTATTTTTTAATGATATTTATATCAGTATTACTCTATAAATATCATTCAAAATTATCTTCATAAGGTACACTGATTATATTTTTTTCTTGTTCAAGTTTTTTTCCTGAATTTTAATAATTTCCTCTATTTATTGTCTTCTTAGTTTTCTATATACCTGTCACAAATTTATATCTACATCCTCAAAATAGCCAAATATTCATTTCACTACCTAGAAATACATTAGGCATTTGATTAAATACATTTTGAGGGGCCCTTTCCCTATTAAAGCCCTCAATATTCATGTTCCAATATGGACTATATTTTTCAGCATCCAGAATATATAATAACGCTTAAAATCAATTAAAAAAAAAAACAAGAAACAAGACATAACAGGAGCATACTTGAAGAGATAAAAGAAGCATGAAGGCTATTAACAAAAGAGGAAGACAGTGACCATTAAACATGTGAAAAGCTGGTCCATTTTATGGGTATTGGCAAAATGTAAAAGCTTTATGATTCTATGCGTTTAAAATTTTAAATGGTATAATCTTTGGGGAGAATGTATCATAATGAATGTATCCTTATGTATCATAGATACATAATAAATGTATCGAATGAAGTTGCAGACATGCATTCTCTGCAACACAATTCACTAGAAGTTAGTTATACACCCTAAAGTAGGGCTGGTGCACTCCCGGTCTGTCCAGAAAGTATCCAACCATGTACCATGAAAAAGACAGCGTTGTTGAAGAAGATACAAGATATAAGCAACTTTGTACATAGGACAATTATGCCCCAGTCCCTTTCCAAGTAGGCACCTTGGGACCTCACGCTGTTCTCCCAGTCGCCATTAGCTGCCTCATTGTATTTTCCTGAATCTCACTGATGGTCTGAAATCTCCTCCCTTTCAAAGGTGATTATAGTTTTGGGAACAGACAGAAGTCACAGGGCGCCAAATCTGGGCTATACTGGGGCTGAGTTACCTGGGTGATTTGCTCTTTTGCCAGAATCCTGCGCATGATGTGATGCATAAGCAGGAGTGTTGTCAGTGATGAAGCTGCCAATCACCAGTTGCCCACATCGGCAGCCTTCTGAATAATCCCAGTAGTTTCCACAGAGGAATGTTCAAGCTTAGTGCAAAATTTGATGCAGATTTGTTGCTCTCCTCACTCAGTCATTTTGAATGCAACAGCCACACAGTACACATGCTCACTCAATGGCATCTACTGCCCCCACTGACTAGTACAGTGAAGTTGTCATTGTTTACACTTGTGCATTCCAGTCCATTCTCCTTGGCTGTCAGGTTGCATTGATGTCATTCAAACTATTCTTGTTTTATTAACAATGGCTGGACTTTTTCCTGACAGACCTCATGTGCGTGTGTGTGTGTGTGTGTGTGTATATGTATATACACATATACATATATATTTATGTATTAATATGTGTATATGTGAATCATATCACTAAAGTAGAGAAATAATAAAATATCAAAATGCGAATTTCAATATAGTAATTATTCCTGGAAGAAAAGTGTTGGGAAGGCAATAAGAATACACAGGGAACTTTTATTGTATTAGCATTTTCTTTTGAATTAACATCCTAACTACATTAAATTATTTTTTATCTCTTTAAAATATAGTCCCTTATAGTACATGAAAAACTGGAGCTAAATATATTGTAGGAGAGCATATTTGGTATGATTTTGAGTATTAGAAATTGGATGCTTTCATTGGCTTTAGGGCCACCATTGAATGATCCCCCAGAACCAGATAAAAGATCATAGAAGATGGCTTCACAGAAAAGAAAGGACTAACTATAATACCTGTTTTTTTTCCCTTCACTCCAAGTTTCTCATAGAGACTAGAGGTACTGTATTTGGATGGTATTTGGGGAATATGTCTCCTGGCTTGGCCAGTGGATACTGTGAAGCTTCATTTTAAATCAAGGGAACTTCATACCTGCAAGTATATGAGATGACAAGTAAATACTTGATAAAATAAATGAGTTTTAAATATGTCTCTCTGCCATTATAACTGGGAAGCACCTTCAGAAAAATTCAGCCTCTGTAACCCCAAATCTTACAGACTTGTGTGGAAATGTTGAATGCTTTTCCAGATTTGCACCCACTTACTGTAAGAGTTTTACTTGCTAATTAAGCTAAGCTGCTCTGCCAGTAACGTTTATGAACAGAATTTCTGATTCAGTCCTGATGCTCCTGCACATGTTCCATTTCTGGATTGAACAAACCTCTGCAGTGAACTATTGACGTTAATAATGATAAAAGAGCTGGGACAGGTGTACGAGGTAAAAGGTATTTCATCAAGCTCCAGATTCTCACCATTCTAGGGGGTGTTTTGTGTTACTCTGTTTCCCATGAAAAGGAATTCTGTGGCATTCTGCAGTGCAAACCGTGGATTGAAAAAACAGAGTACCGGAATTTACTCCCAGCTTTACTCACTTATCGTACAGTGGTGTGGTTAAGTAACTCCAAATCTCTCCACTGTACATGCTAAAATGTTAAAAGGTTTACAGCACTCACAAGAGTGTAGTAAGACTTACTAAATGTTTAGAAATTCCTGCTAATAAGCCGTCTCTCTTCCAAAGCATTTTAAGATACTAAAACTAATTAGGTGCTATCTACTTATTAAGTGCTAGGTGATGAATGTTTTTACTGAGTTTCAAAATTCTGGGGAAGAAATTGGGAGGCATAATTATCGTTGGCAGTGAATAGTATACATGATGAATAGCACGAAAAAATTCAAGCCATTACTGTAGCATATTTTAGCTATTCCACTGGCAGAACCAGAAAAAGGTACTGTCAAAACTGAAAGGTATAACCCACATAAAGAAACACTGATATATCGGAACTTTCAGAATGGGTTCTCAGTCTGGTTACTCAGAATATCACATGAGTCGAAACTGAGAAAAATGATGTTTTTTATTAGCTAATTTGTATGCAGAAAAGCCAATTTTCAGAACCATAGTTGTTCTGCCTTAGGAATATTCTGATGACTCTGAAAGACATAGAAAATCTGCCCTTGGGTAGAAAAAAAGAATGGTGAAGGACTTGGAAGAGAATGAAATACCACACTCATGATTACACAGCTTCCCACCCAAAAATGTCTAGAACTATTACCTAAAGTCTGAAGACAGGCCTGGGCACTGATGCCACTGGCTGCTTCGTCTCCAGGCAACTTCGGTGGCACTACGTGTCACTTCTCTGCCTGGCCATGTGAGCACCCGGCCTCCTCTCAGAAACTGTGAACTTGGTTCCGGAGAGAACCTTTTCCCTTCCTTTTGTCCAGCTGGGTTTTACCACAGCCAACCTCCCCAATTATAAAAAATAATTGCATTTCAGTGATTGACTGTAACTTCTAGTGAAACCAAAGAATGATTATTCTTTATAAATTTAAAATGCTTTAGAGTTTGGCATAGTGTTTTCATACTCTATTGATGCCAACGTCAGAGACCTAAGGCCCATTTTTATAGCAGTTTTTCCAGATGTAGGTATAATTGTTCCTTTCCAAATGTCTTCTGTATGACGAGAACCATCTGGAGCTTTCTCAGTCTTAGGTTTGTTTCTTAAAATTCTCAGGGGTTGAGAATCTAGAAAACTTGAAGGAGTCTTATTTAACACCTGTATTATTTTGATTCCAAATAGACGAAAGGCAGTTCTTTATGGCTTAAGCTCAAAAGGAGAGGTGTGTTTGGTTTAAAAATCAAGCTGCAGGCAGAGAGAGGATGTAACTGAGCTCAGAAACATCTGGAACTAGGAACTTGAATGTCAATGGACTGCACCCCCCCTACTTCCTCTCATTTTTGCTTTGCTCTGAGCTTTAATTTTATTCTTTCTTCTTTGGGGCCACGTCTAGATCTGGGCTGACTTAGGTTGTCTCTCATTTCTAATTTCAAAAAACAAAACAATTCAGGATAAGGCTTTGCTGTGTCTGGGGTAGGATGGGGTGAGAAAAGTAAAAATCAATAACCCTCCTGTGAAAATAAGGAGGTCACAGCACAGACAGGTGCAGCTCATCAAGTATGATGGGTGCCATCTCAGAATAGAGTTTGGAGCAGACAAAGCAAGAGGTAGTCAGGGTGAAATCTCATTGTGTCCCTTAACATTTATAATTTGTAGATGAGAAAATAGATTTAGAGTGAGGGAGCGATGATTTAATATCATGCAGCTAGTTCCTAAGCGAGAAAATTGTGACTTGAGCCTGGACTTCTTATGTCCCAGGCAGTCTTTTTCTAACATACTACTCTGTAATTTAATATTTGGGTTGGCAGCATAAAGCTTGGCGTAGATTGCATGGCACTGTGATGCCTGTGTAGTTTCTCTGGAGGACCCACAGAGACAACGGAGGTTTTATGTTGTCTCAGGTTTGGGGTTGGCTTCAAAGAACCCACGAGCAGTGTTCATGAGTCATTTCCAGAGAAAATGTCATTCATTGAGCACCTGCTCTAAGGCATGAACCGTGTTAAGCTTTTGAATTATAGAAAGGATACACAAAAATAATTACTATAATTAACTAAATAATTTAAAATATTAACTGTGTGAACAGGGAAACTACCTGATACCTTGAAAGCATACAGAGTGATACAATGTAGGGTTGTGTTTGAATTAATGAGACGGGATGTACGGTCGTGGAACTTTTCCTTGTGACTCTGAGGCTATTTAACCATGTCGGTCATTGGCTAACTTTGAGAATTGATTCCTAAAGGTGCATAAGTGCTATTCATCTTCTTTCTAAAAGTCATCTAGTTTTGAACTCATCCTCTGGGGAAATTTCCCACTTGCCATCAAGGGACCCAGAAGGATGGAGTACACTATCCTTAAGGAAATAACTGAGGCAGGCTCCAGACCACAGACGAGACAGCTGACCTCTACACACCAGAGTGCTGCTCCATGCCAGGTGGATCTCCCTTGACATTGGCCTACAGAGGCTCTGCCTTGCTCAGCTGGATCCAGACCATACCCTCTCTGACCTGTGAGACTGGCTTTCCTTGCAAGACACTGACAGCTTCCTTGCCCATCATGCTATATCCTTGACTCGAGGCCTGAAACTCTGGGACTCAGGTTCATTATTCTCCATTGATTGCTCTGTTTACATGTTATATTTACCTTAGATTGTTAGAGTGTGAGTAGGATATTAATGTGTGTTGATGTTCTACTTTGAGTGAAACTGTGTTCGATGAAAGCTGAGTGCGGAGCATAGTTACTGTGTGTGACTCCTGTCTATTCCTTGGTGCCATACTGCTCAGTAGGCAGCTAGCTGAGCAGTTGCCTGGCTGACTTATAAGAAAGACTATATTGAGAAGCATACACTTGTGAGAGAGAGCCAAAAATATTTGAGGAAAAGCACTGACTTCCATAAATATGTGCCCAGGCATTGGATTTCTAGAACGTAGCATACATATGCATTTTCTTAATTTGCCATCTGATGCCTTACTGCCCTCCTTAAAGGCAACATCAGTCTACATTCCCTCCAGAAACGTGGGAGAGTTCCATGTCTTCACCAATGTTCAATGTCACCAGCTTTCTAATTTTTCAGACTTATGGGTATGAAGATATGTCACTTTTTAAAAATTTTCATTTACCCAATTAAAAGTTGTTTTAAACATGACTTAATATTCTCAACTTTGGATGCCCATTTTGCTAACCTGTTCTTTGACTCCTTTTTTGCCTGTTTTTTTCTGTCTTTTTATAAATTTATACCATTCCTTTTATATTCTAAATATTATTCATCTCTTGGTGGTTTTACAAATTGCAAATTATTTTTCCATTCTGTCACTTATCTTTTAACTTTACCCATGATGCCAATTTTATACAGAAATTCTTAACTTTGATATGCTTTACATTTGTCTTGTTTCTTTTTGTTTATGGGTTGTATACCTGACATTATATTTAAGAATTACTTCCTTGTAACTTGCAATTTTCTTTTCAAGATTTTCTTTTATGAAGATTATATATGGATTTTTCAGTTAGGTCTTTAATCCACCCAGTGTAGGGTATATGTAAAACAAAGTTTTGTTTTATTTTAATTTTGAGAAAATTTCCCCAAAGTAATTCATTCCTTTCCTCGCTGATCTGCTGGCGTGACTATACAGTATACTAACTCTCCACGTTTCCATATGCTTGCCTTTCTATTCTTTTCATTGGTCGATTTTCTTATATCAACATCACAGTGTTTTTGTCACTCTTCTTTTTCTCTTTTTAGTTAAGATTAATTGAGTGATTCATTGATTCTTATTCTTTTATGTAAATTTACTAAGTTCCTTAAAATTAGAAATAAATGTTTGAATGATATTGCAATTAAATATAATTGACCTTCCTATAATATTAAGTTGTTTTAACCAAGGACGACATGGCCCTCCCAGTGACTCCAGCTGGATTTTCTGTGCTTTATTTGGTATTTAAAATTTTCTCCACATCAGTGTTACCTGCCTAGTTTTTAAAAAAAATATGTGCATGGCAATTTGATGAATGTTTTTATTAGATTTAATCATTGAATAATTCCTTTCTCTTTTAATACAGATAATATTTCTATAAATAATAATGAATTTATTTCTTCTGGGTCAAATCTTACCATGCCTCTCTCTTTTTCCTTGCTTATACTAATGGCCAATCTTCCAGTGCCATGCTAAGCATTAATGACAGCAGTCATACTGATCTTATTTCCAGTCTTAGAGGGAATGTATTTAAGGTCTGACAAAGTGGTATGTGTTATACATTTTAAGTACATGACCTTTGTGAAGTAAAAGATGTTCCCTTCTAATCTTAAACTGTGCTATAAATTTTTAAAGTCTTAAATAAATACCAGAATGTATCATGAATTTTTCTGAATCAAATAACACAATCTTATTTTTCCCTTTGGTCCATTTATGTGGTAAATGAAGGAATATATTTTCTAATTTTAACTCATTTTGTATTCGCGGGATAAGCCATGCCTGGCATTTATTTATTATGTGTAAGTACATTGTTGGATCCAGTTAGTTAAAATCAAGTGCCTTCAAATGGCTTAACAAGGCTCCATAGCACTTACCCAGCCATCTCGCCCCAATCTATCTCTTGACTTTATTTCCTTCTACTGTCCTTAAGCACTTACACTGTCCCAATTATTCCAACCTCTTCATTATTCCTCAACCCACCAGGCACTTTCCCACCCCAACGCCTTTGTATTTGCAGTTTCTTCTGCCTGGAAAGAACTTTACTCAGATGCACACACACACCTCACTCCCTCCTTCTCATTGAGGCTTATCCCAACATTCCCATTCAAAATTGCAGTCCACCGAGTCTCAACATTCTTTACCCCCTTTCATTGCTCTACTTTACTGTTTTAACTCTATTTCCTAATTTTCTGTAACCCTGATGCTCTGACATTTGTGACTTCCCTGACTGGGGACAGACTGCCCCTCCTGGGTCTAGCGAGTTCTTAGTGAAAACAAAGCACTTACAGAGATCAAATGTTTTAAGTAAAACTAACCAACCCAGGACCCACACCACCAACCATCCTCTTTGCAAACTCTCACACATAAAGTTAATATTTCCCCTGCCCTATATCATCAACCCGGGGCTAGTTCCCAGGCCCCTAGGGACAAGCCCCTATGCTCACAGCCCAGCAGAACAATTCAAACTTAGCCAGTTTCCAACGGTTCATCCTGCCCTGCCTTGTCTTTCCCACAGAAATTCCAGTGAAGGCTATGGAGGGCTGAGCCTGGTCTTGTCCCTTCCACCTCTGGCTGACCTTGGAGCCATGTCATCCTGCAGGGCATGCTGGGCTTCTCCTCACTTTTTAGGGAACTGAGTATAAACTTATTTCATCATGACAATCATTTTTATGTCTATATGTCTTACCATACTTGATTAAAGCAAATACAAATTTTATGACATTTAATTCTTATTTCTTATCACTTAACATATAACACACTTTCCAGTTTACTTACCATATTGCTTATTACAAATCTTTTCCAAACTAGAATGTAAATTCCATAAATAGGGGTGGGGAGTTTGCTTCTCTATCTTCATTATCTAAAAAGTTCTTAGCAAATACCAGGCCCTCAATAAATATTTATGAAATGGATAAATGAAACATTAATGGGTAAATGAAACACTGTCTAGTACCAAAATGATGGTTACATGTCATTATAAACTTGTTCTAACCTATAGTATGTGTAATATCATGAACTATGTGTGATTGAAATGCATCGATATGGGTTTATTAATGGTAACAAATGTATTAATACAACTCTGAAGGGGATGCTGATAATGAATGAAGGAGGCAATGCATGTGTGAGGACAGAGGGTAGATGGGAAATCTTTGCACCTTCCCCTCAACTTTGCTGTGAGCTTAAAATGACATCCAAATAAAGTACTTATAATAATAACAATAATAAAAACTTTATGGTATAATTTAGTAATGAAATTCTGCTTGACCCCAGTCCTTATGATTTCACTTTTTAAACATAGCCATTCTAACTTGTTTTTTATTTTTCTAGAAGAAATTTATCATTATAATTACAATAGAAAATATTGACTAAATTTATATATAAATACTGACTAAAGAGTTGAGTTCTAAACAATATTTTTAAAGAACTAAGAAAAAAGAGAGAAGACTGAAATAAATAAAATCAGGTATGGAAGCAAATCTCTAAAACACATGCCACAGAAAAAAATTAAAAATATATAAGGGGCTATTATTAATAATTATGTGCCAAGAAATTGGATAACTTAGAAGAAATGGATAAATTTTTAGAAACATGAACCTACCAATACTGAATCAAAGTATTCAGAAATAGAAAGTTTGAATGGACCAACAACAAAAAAAGAGATTAAACCAGTAATAAACTCCCAACATGTGAATTTAGGGTATACAACTTAATCTGTTGACATGATACATTAACTAATACCTTTAGCACATCACATATTACCATTTCTTTTTGTTGCAAGAACATTTAAAACCTATGTTCTTCATTTTTGTTTCCACTCCTGAATTGACTTAATCAATTCTCTACACATTAAATAATGTAATTACTAATAATATTGTCTTCTTTTCTTTCTAATTCTTAATTCTTATTTTATTATATCTTATTATTTAGATTATAATTGCTAAAAACATTAAAAATATTATTAATATTATAGATCTTTACCTTGATTACAGTTTTAATGAAAATATCTGGTTTTCCACCTTCAGGTATAATAGTCATTTGTTCAAATTAATAAACATCCTCCTCTTCCTAGCATATTATTTTTATTTCATTTTAATTAGGTATTATCGATACATACAACTATTACAGTTGTCCCAATTTTTCCCCCTTGACTTCCTTCTAGCCAGCACCCCTTATTCCCTCAGGCAATCCCCCTACTATTTTTCATGTCCATGGGTCATGGGTAGGTTCTTTAACTATTCCATTTCCTATGCTGTACTTTACATCACCGTGGCTGTTCTGTAACTACCTATTTTTATATGGACTTGGAGTTAAAGTCCATTCATTTCTTTTCTAGTATCTACTGAGATGATTGCACTCTTAAAATCTTACTAAGTGGTGTTAAATATTATATTATTAGTATATAAAACAACATGTTTGCATTTTGTAGTTTAGTATAAATCATTTTTGTTACACTGTTGAGTTTTGCTTACTAGTAAGTTTAAAGATATTTATATTACTTTCATAAATGAAATTATAAAAGTTTTTGGTTTTGCTTCCTACTTGTCAGTTTTAGGGTTAGATTACAGATGGATTTGCAGTCTCTTTCTCCTCCTCAGTCAGAGTCAGCCTCACTGAGAAGTTAAGAGTTGAGCAAAGATTTGAAGGAAGTGAGAGAGTGAGCCAAAGAGCTATTTGGAGAAAGCGATGAAGACATCGGGAACACCCATGCAGTTCTCTACACTGATAAATGCCTTCAAGGTGTCAGGCATGGCATTGGATCCAGGGGCTTAAGGAGGGATAAGGCATTGCTCAACCCTGCCCTTGAGTTGAGCAATGAAAGTATACTGCTTGCTCTATTATCCATAGCAAAAAAAACTATTATAAAGGTAAGCACATTGTGCTTTGAAGGACATAGAGGGTTTCGAGCCCAGTCTAGAGGCAACCTCTGAAAAGAACTGCTGGAGACACCACTTTCTATGAATAGGGCTGAGGCTGAACTGAAGAAAATCCAAAAGGGAAGATGAGCAAGATGGGTGTGGACCTGAGAACTGTGAAGTAGCTAAAATGAGCAGGCGCTGGGGGCTGACTGGATGGAGAAGCCTAGAATAAACCCTAAATTTCTGAATTGTATGATTGGGTAAAATGCGCTTGCATTCCAGAATGGGTTCCATCATAGATAAGAAATACTGGAAAATGAGCAGGTATGGGGAGATCTTAGAGAAAATAGGCACATACATCAGGGAATGAATGTCAAATGAAAGTCATTATAGTCAGGCTCCCAAAGTGCTGTGTGTGTATATAGGCGTGTTTTAAGTCCTTTTCACAAAAAGGAGTGTACATATTCATAAAATATTAGATCCGAGACCTGTTTCACTTTGCACTTGACATTTAATATACTATGTGTTTTTCCAATAAATTCTAAATATATCCGGAGGGCTTCTTTATTGATTGAATTTCCTGAGGCATAACTCATTCCCATGAGTTGCTAATAATCTGATCATTTCAGATCTTTAATGCTAGAAGTACTGGTGAAAGAAGTTAAATAACTTCCTAAAGACTCTATTAGTCCTGTTTGTCTTTTAACTTTTAGTAGACTATGGATTTCTTTCATTAACCTTCTCTCTCACATACACAAACCTTCTTGATGTAGGGAGTCTTCAACAAGGACCTTTTGATGTGGTATCAATCACAAGAGAAATTTACCATATCTAAAGGTATTCCCTCAATCAGCACTGCTTGCAGTAGGAAATAAATTGCCCCTGATTTTAGAGAGAAGGTTAAATGAAGCCAGAGGCACGTGTTCTATCTCACTGACCTCCCCCGTAGGCTGTTCTTGGAGTTCTCCCACTGGGCTGAGTCAGTGATTCTCATTCTAGAAGCAGGCAGATGTGAAAAAAGCAGCTGCCTCTCTCAAGCAAGCAGTGAAGGCCCAGGGAAACTGCCATTCAATACTTTAATAGACACACTGCTTAGGGAGGGGACAGTGAGGCTGAGACTGATGGACCGCATGTCCCCCAAGACAGAGCTCAGCTCCCCAGAGGAGGAGAAATCCAGAGGAAAATGGCAGATACAGTCAACATGACAGAGAGTGGCAGGAATTGAAAAGAGGAATGATGAGATGTAACTGTGGAGGAAGCTATTCTGTGTGTGGTTCGGAGAACTAATAGCTCCTACAAAAATTCACATGGAGTGACTCTTCGGTATCTGCAAATATCCGGGAAACTATAAGCATGGTTTGGTTTATTTGATTTGGAAATGGGTTAAATTCGATGAGGGATTTCCTGATGGGAAAGTTCCAGTATTAGTATTCATCATGCAACTGTCACCAATTTCTTTGGATGGGTTTTTGTGTTGTTGCCGTGCTGTTATATAGCATCATTTCTTTTTGGGTGACTTTTGGTGCACCTGATAATATAAAACAAACTCCGAACTCATACTACTGCAGGGAAATTTTGATGAGGATAATTTACACTTATATAGAGTTACCATGTGTCACACAGTAATTAATCTCATAAGGGCACTGGAAGGTGGGTATGGTTGCAAGAATTTTGCAAATTAGAAAGTTGAGCCAGTAGAGGATGAGAGAGATGTCCAAGTGTTACATATACTATTATACTGTAAAGTACCGGAGCTGAGATTTATTGTCTGGCTCTACTTATTCTCTGCTTTCTCTTCTCACTTCTTGTATTTCTAAAAGACAAGGTTGAGTGATTTTAAAACTTTGTGATGGGACATAAAAAGTCTAGGAACTTCAAAGTCAAGACAAGCTTAGAACTTCTAAGATGTTGAAATTGTGACCAACATTATTGGTGGCCAACCCAGTATCTGTTGTTCCCTTCTTCCTCATTAGGAAAAAAATTGGTTTTATTTATTTGTTAACTCAGGGTGGGGGGAGTTTCTGGAAAATAAGTATGCACCTACTTTTATTTCCCATTTTCCTTTTCAGACAAGAGTTGCCATGTGACATAGTTCTGAGCAATAGGAAGTTGGCGGGTCCCTGAGAGAGGAGCCTCAAGGACAATGGAGCAAATTCTTCAGGTGCAAATCTTTTTGCTTTTTGTTCTTTCTCTCCTTCTTACCTGAAACATATCTATGATGCTGAAGATTATACAGCCATTTGGGACAATAAAGAAAATAAGCAAGAGCCACTGGTGTGGCTCAGTGGATCAAGTGCCAGCCTACAAACTATAAGGTCACTGGTTTAATTCCCAGGCAGGGCACATGTCTGGGTTGCAGGCCAGGTCCTGGGTTAGGGGCATGTGAGAGGCAGCTGATACATATTTCTCTTGCAGGTCAATGTTTCCCTCCTCCTTTCTTTCCCTCTCTCTAAAAATATACAACTAAAACTATTTTGTAAAAAATAAACAAGAGACTAAAATCCATGAGCTAAGGGTAGATAAATGGAAAGACAGAAAGAAGCCTGGGTGTGGACTTCTTTTTTTATGTGGAAAAAAATAAAAGCTCTTTTTTACTAGAGACATTTTGTGATGAATAGTATGTTACATAAAATCAAATATAATTTTTAACAGATAAACAGATCAAATAAAAAGAAATTTAAAACAGAAACTAATATGAGCAAAGTATATTGATAGTCTCATTTGCCTTCATGAAAGCAAAATATACCTTATATTGATAGTGGTGGGAATGAGTTCTGGGGAATTACAGCTAGGCTTGCTGGTGGGAGTGTAATCCAGCTCAACATTGGTAGAGATTGTTTAGAGGAATATGTGCGGAGCTTTTTACAATGTGCATAAGTTTATCACAAGCATTTCCAATTCTAGACATTAATCCTATGGAAATGCTCAGGATAGATGTGAAGAGAATAGTATAAAGACCTTTTATTATAGTAATAAAAATCTTTAAAAATTGACCAACAATAGACTTCATTAAGTCAAACAGAACAATTTGATCAATTTAAATGTATTCTAGAATATATATGTAAATACATACATCAGATAAAATTGCTACTACTGTGACTTAACATACAAAAAGTCCAGGATATTGATGGTTTATATCACCAATGATGCACATACATACACAACTATATCTTATATGTAATTTGTAAAGAACAGAGTTATACTACATACAACTTCCTTTTTAAAACTAAATATAACATCCTGCCATCTTAGTACTTTCACATTTTCCACATTCTTTCTTAATCGCCTTCCATGCAAAGAAGTTTTTACAGTGCTTTTTGTAATTTAATCTAATGTCTTTTTCTTTGTGTTTATTTCACTAATTTTATTTTACTTCCCCCACCCCAACCTGAGGTGAGATACACATCTGTATTTTATTCTTTTTTAAAGCTTATTTTTGACCCTCTAACCCTCTGTATCTCTAGAATGTAGAGGCTGATGCAAAGTAAAAATTCAACTTTCATAAATTCACATATTAACAAATTTTCCTTGCCTAATTCACTGAATAAAATATACACTTGTACATCTTGATACAGGCACATGTTAAATTGGTCATTCATTTGAAAATCAGGAATCTGAATTGGTTAACATACCTTGTCCTGTTTCTCCTAGGGGACTTCAGCCAGCTTTATCCTCGGTCAGCATCCTCCATCCACATTGGTAAGATAAAAGCATCCCTGATACTTTTATCTGTGACTGTTATATATGATAGAATACCAAATAGCTGTGTTTGACTGGAACTGCCAAATCAAGATAATGGATGGCTTATTTGGACAGGTGAAATTATGCAAACACTTCCTGTCTCCCCAGGAACTATTTTTCATTAACTTCATTCCGAAGCTGAAGGGATGTATCAGAAGGGCGAATGGAAAATTATTGGAGGGGAAAGAACAAGAGAAGATAGGCTGGCGAAAAAATAAAGACATATTCCCAAGGATGCATTTGATCTTTGAGAAGTTGAAGTGTCTTTTGGATCAGAGAACTGCAGGACAAGGATTGACAACCCATCCACCACTGATATGAGACTGACTGGACCACTTCAGGTGTATTCAGAGTTGCCTCGACTTCCTATTCAAGAGAACTTCCCCTTTAAAAAGTGGTATTTTCATTTTCCTGTTCGTTTCCAACCTCAAGGCTGTTTAACTTTTGACTCCTGTGTAGTCACAATTCTCCCTCTGGCCACAGAGGTCACCTGCACAAGCATGAGGTGACATGATGAGACACCATTTAGAAGTCATCTTTCTAATTGAGAGTCCTGTCATAGTCCCAGGAAGCCCGGCATCACACGGTGTGAGGGAGGAGATGCTTTTGAAGTGGCTGAAAGGTCATTTCTTCCCAGACAAGGATTTTTGAAACTGCAGTCTGGGAGGAAAATGGCTTTATGCCAATTCTAATAATACACAGTCAAACTCAGGGTGCAGCCTCGGAGTCCACGAGATAGAAAAGGAAGAATGGACTTTCAATGACTGTTCTTTTTCTTTTTTACCTTATTATTTTATTCTACTTGGGAACTGTAAAAATTCTTTATAACCAACCAGGGAGAAAATAGTAAATATAGAGCATTGTCATTTTGTTAACTTCAAATTTAAATGATTAAATTTTAGAAAACAAAAAGTAACTAAAATAATTACATTTGCGGTGTACAGGAAGCATTTATAAAGCTACTAAATTTCAGGTCAAGTGGTATTTTCTCTGAGCAATACTGCAGAGCCAGATACTATACCTGGAAGAACACAGAATAAAGAAGCTACAGTTCTTGCCCTCTCAAATATTTCAGTCTGATAGTTGAAAGGGATAAAGCTAAGTCAAGCATTTTATATTTCAGTTCAATATAAATGTTCTCATTATTTCAGAGTATCAGCCAAGGACCCCAACATAGGAATAACAGGAGCTGAGCAAGCCCACATTATAGAGTAAGGCACAAGACCATCTCTGCAGGACTTGTAAATGGGGAAAGTCAGAGCCAGTTATACCAGTATTTGGAAAATTGGCCACTTCTATAAAAGTTAAACAAAGACTTACCAACAATTCTCCCCCTGAGTATTTAGCCCAAAGAAATGAACACATATGCCCATACAAAGACTTGTACCCAATGCTCACAGCAGCTTTACTTATAGTAGCCACAAAGTGAAAATAAATAGCCATCAACCTGTGAATGGATAAACAAATGATAGTATATCAGTAAATGGAACACTACTCAGTAATAAAAAATAAACAAATTGCTGGAAAAAGTGCAACAGGACATAATGGTTCTGTTGATTTTAAACAAGGTCAGCCATGTGTTCCTGAACAGGTCTGTTCAGAAACGAGAAGAATCACAGGCAGGGATGTACAGCCATGGCAAATCACAGCAGGCCTGCTAAAGCAAAGGTGAGGAGAGTCTCTTACAGAGAGGAAGAGGAGGTTGAGAGGGGGCTTTGCCATCCACATAGGGCGTGAGAGCCCCCCTTTGGCTTCCATACTTCATTTTAAATATGGCTTCTGTCTACTCATTTTTTACAAGTCATGTTAACATTATGTGAAAGGAAAGAAGGGAGACTCAAAAGAATGTGTACCTATGATTTCATGTATTTGAAATTCTACAATGGGTACAACTAATCAAAAATGCCAAAAATAGATAAGCAGTTGCCTGGAACCAGTTGAGGCGGGTAGGTGGGTTGAAGATTAGTTACCAAGAAGCATGAGGGAACTTTTCTAACTGTGAAACCTTCTACACCTCCCCTGAGGTGGTGGTGGCAAGATTGGTTACCGAACCCTTTAAATGAGTACCTTTTATCGTATGTAAAACACACCTCAATACAGTTGCATTGTAAAAGAGCCAGTTGTGCCAATATTGGTTCTCCCAATTATATGATGAAAAGATTAAGAATCCATTAGCACTATTTTTTTAAATAGACTATTTCATCATAGAGAAACAGTGCTGAGGGAGGGGAGGGGACGTGTTCCTTCCCATCAAAAGTTATCAGGGACTTTGAAAAAACCACTCAGCTAACCTGACATATGTTCCCTAGAAATTGTGAAATAAGGGGGCTGGTACCTTATGACTAAAATATTTCAATTTGGAAGAATGGCTAGAGTGTCTCCCTGAGCTTCAGAATGAGATGGTAGGAGTGGCTGGGAGGGCCTGTGCTTCCAAAGTTTGATGGAAAGAAAACAAAGTTTACTTTTGTTTCCTAAAGATGGGTTGTGGACTGTACAGAAGGGAGCTAGATGTGGGTTGTCATAAAAATGATTCTGTCCATCGGGACCTACTGAGTATTGAGCCACAGGAAGTCAGTGGCGGCTGGGGTGAGGGATGGTATTAAGCAGTTGTCTCGTTAAGGCCACTATGGGTGGAAGATCCTGAGAGCTATGAGGTCATCTAAGAACCCACTCAAGTGCCCAACAAAAGATGTAGAGTTCATGTTAGGGACATTGACTTTTCTCAGAAGGTATTACATTGCAAACCCCACAAGCGATTCAGTTGTCTCCTATCTCTTCTTCCACCAACCTTGCCATCACTGAAGAGCCAAGGCTGGTACCACTGGAGAGGGAAAGGAGAAGAGAAGAGAGAGCTAGGAAGTTAAGATTCACTCCCCAGTCTCAGAATTAGATAAGAGGTTGAAGAAGTTGAATAAGAAGTTGCAACTTTGACATGAGAAGTCATTAGGGTTTTTTTTAATGCCTTAAAAATGAAATTAATGTAAGAGATCACTGGAACAGCTAATGGAATTTAACCAGCTCTCTCTCAGAACATTGGGGGAAAATGAGTTCATGGGATTACTTGACTGGGGCATGGGTGAAAAATCATGAACGATGGCTTTCTAGTTGCACCTTCAGTGCCCTGTTCATTGACCAAAATGGTTAAAATAGAACTTCAAAGTAATATTAAAAGTGATGACTTCTAGGGCAAAATGTTGTCTGACTAGCTTTCAACCTTTCCCAGGGATTATAAAAAATAGTCATGTGGCCAGTGTAAGTCTTCAGGCCACAAACATAAACTGTTTTTCTGTATCCAAACTCCCTTTGTGATGATTATGGAGGCTCGATCTTGCCAATTTAATGTATTAAGGGGGGGATTTAAGGGTAACTAAAAGTATCTGAGGAGGTTACCCAAGAGGCAATGGATCCTAGGTATTGTCAAGAATTAGATGTGGGCATACCAGAGTTTACCCTGATAGCCTCTAGTAAAATCAGGTGGCATCCATGGCTGGTCAGTCTTGTAGCACTTCATGCTTTTGGGTTGTGTGGTCCACACAGGCCAAGCTCACTTTCAGCTTGCATTTGATACAGACAGTCGAGCCCAACAGATAAGTGGATACTATAGGAACTTCCTCATCAACTTCCCTTATTAGAATGTTAGGAAGTCCCACCAAGTCAGATGATGATGCCCGTGAAAATGATTTTGAACTAGAAAGCACTCTGAAAGATAATTATTAACTTGAAAAAATTTTGCTCTCAAGAATTAAAAATTAAACCCTGGATTCTTCTTATATATGTTTTTATATTTTTACTTGGAGATTTATTTATTTTAGTTCCACAAAGATGACCTCAGTGAGGCCTGAAAAAAATATGTAAAGAGATTTTTTTCCCCAAAATTGGAAAATGAGCCTCCCTTTGCCCTTTTAGAGCAGTCACTGTTGGCTAAATGTCACTCCCATTTTTCTCCCACCCTTGCCCCAACCAGACCAGGACACGCTGGTACCAAACAGTAGTTCCTCTGGCCCCTAAACGGTCTGGCCAACACAGGCTTCCAGCCAAAGTGAATAGTGGAACTGTCAGCCTGTACACACAGTGACATTTCCTCCTGCCAGCTGTGAACAGCTCGTCAAGGCTGAGCAGGGCAGGCTGGCTTTAGGAGCTAGACAGTGACATCAACGTGCTGACAGTTCCCCGCTTGCCTCCACCTGCTGGGAGAAGCTGAGTTAGCAGCACTGCATTGTGCGGTGAGTGCCTTAGGGTTCACCCTGGATGCGCCTCTCTTTTCTCCCACCTTCCTTCAGGGATCCATGTTCTGAAATTCACAGCAGCTGAAATCACTATCTATCTGCTCAAACACATTGACTTTAGCTGCCCTTAATCTTCCCCCGCCCCCCTCCGTCCTCCACCCTTACCTTGCTCCCTCTCTGTCTCTTTATTTCCTGGTTTGGGTGTGTATGAAAAACAAATGGTACCAGGTCGCGATATGAGCCAGGGATGATACCTTTGGCAGAGAAAAAGGAAACTAGGCAAGGCCTGTCTCTGCTTCTCACATAAATATGAGATATATATTTATAATGTACATAATGTATACATTTACATGATAATAAATACTTCATGTCCATAATTCTATTTTATTATATAGTCATATGAGCCCATATTAGCCCACTAATACTATTAAATTATAAGAATGTATAAATTTAAACAGAACTTATTATTTATATTCTGATAGATAACATAGGAGATGACTCTATATTACATAGTAAAGATGACTCTATATTAGATACTAACAACATGGACTATTACAACTGCAATAGCTCTAACAATAGCAGTGATGGTAATCACAATAATAAGAGCTACTTTGACTTCAGGCAATCTTCCCACTGAGAGATTTTCATGATTTATTTCCATGACTTCACACAGAATCCTTACAACAATCCTATGAAGAAGTGGTATTTTCCTTATTTATATAATTGAATATTTAGAAATATTAAATAACTCTGTCAAGGTCGCTCAACTTGTAAATGGTGTTAGGTTAAAGTACAAACCCTTTTGACTAACTCCGAAGTCCTCTGCTCTTAATCACTAAACTAGGTCGACTTCAGTGGGATCATCTCTCATTGCCTCTCTGCCATTTTCCTCTCATGTTGAAAAGGACGGGTTTATTTGTGGTCATTTGTCTCCAAGATCTTCCAAAGTCACAGGAAAGGAAGTACTCCTTGCTAAGAAACACATAAATTTTATTCTTTTCCATAAAATGAAGTCCACTTAGAGAAATGTAGTCAAATATTTTTGCCTAATATAATCTTTTCTGAGTAGAATAACAAAAAAAAATAATTTTGAAAGGCAGAAAAAGTGGCAGGTCATTCATAAAAATTCTTTTTTTCTGACTTTTAAAAAATTGTTGTTCAAGTACAGTTGTGTCTATTTAAATGCTTGGGCTGTTGTTGTATTGCAATATTTACCTTTCCAAATAATTCTAATGTCCACAGAGCATCTTACACAAATGACCATTCAAAGTCGACAGCACCCAGGAACAGTGAGTACACGCACTTCAAATGAACACTTAAAGAGGAAGAGGGACAAATGACTATTTTATTTAGACATCAGTTGTCTCCTTTTGCATATTTTAAGAAATATAATGATATCATAAGGTGACATGTTAATAGTTGTTAGCACAATTTTGCCAATTTTTTATCAGATCATTTTATTCTCATTCATTTTAAAGAGTCATTTACACATTTCCTTATATAGCATGCTTGCAAGAAGTCTATTATATCTTCGCTAACTTTTAAAAATAATACCTCTTGACATACAAAAACTTCAAATATAGTATGCCCAAATACCTGTATTATATGCTTTAAAATAGTTCTTGGGTTTCTTGTCATGTTTCAAATGGTTTGCATCATGAGTTTGTTGCTACCTTGATTTTCTTCTAAAAATTGATTATTTTCTATTTTCTATATTCAATTAATTAACCCGTCAGGAATTTATTTTAATATATGGTATACAAAAAAACCCTAATATTTTTCTAGATGTATTTCCAGGTGTGTCAGCACTAATTATTGAACACTCTCTTCCTAATAATTTGGAATATGACTATTGGTATATTAAAAGATTAGAATACCTTTATCATTTTTCTATTATTTTGTATTTTTGCATTTACTCAATTTTATATTAATACTAGCTTAATTTGATAATAGTAGATTCTGATAATTGATATAGCAAATTTCCTATTATACTTACTTTGAATTATTTCTTTAGCTATTTCTGGGCCTTCATTCTATATAAATTTAAAAATCATTTTTCTAATTAACAATAACCTATTGGGATTCTAATTGCAATTGTATTATACTTACATATTAATTATGAAAGACTGATATTGTTATGGGATTAAGTTTTGCCATTCAAAAGTCTTAAATATATTCCCCTTTGTTCAGAACTTTTGTGTTCTTTAATATTTTATATTTTTCATTATGTGTCCTCCTCCATTTTATTAATTTATTCCTAAATATTTTGCTTTTGTTGCTATATTAATGATATATTTTCTCATTTCAATTCACTATTACTTTTCTAGTATTTCTCTTATATCAGGCCAACATACTAAAATATCTTATTAATTTTAATTCATTTATTTTGCTAAAGTCTTTTGAGGTCATGATATGTATGGTCAGATCTTCAGAAAAAGGTATAATTTTACTTTTCAATACTAACACTAGCTACATAAATTCTTATTTTATTAGACCTTCTAAAGCAATGATGAATATTGATGGCAACGAGATCATATATACCTAATTCCTAATCTTAATTTAAATGTTACCATTTTTGTAATTTTGCTTTTATTTAAGTAGTCTTTATAGAATATAATTTTTGTCCTAGCTATCATTTGTTAAGATTGGCTGTTAAATTTTGTTATATATACTTTAACATACTTTTATTTGACACATGAATTTAGGGATTTCTGGGTTTTGAATTATTTTGCCATTCCTGTTAAAAATTTATGTGGTTAGAGTATATTATATATTTTATATATATATATATTGATTCTATTTGCTAAAATTTTAATATAACTTTTTGTATCTATCTGCTAGAATCTATTAATTTGATATTTCTGTAGTTTAAAACAGTCAATTATGAGAAATTTCATATAGCTAAATCTAACGTGTTCATACATGAGATTGGTCTATAATTTTCACCTTCTGTGCATATGGGGACCACAGTCACCCAGGATCCACAAAACAAACAAGGAGCTCCCTTTCTCTATAGTCAGCGATTTTTAAGGACTACTGTAATTATTTTACTTTATGTTATGTTTTATTGTATTTTTGAATAGGTAATGAATAGTATAGAGTACTCAAAACATACCAAGAAATATATAAAGTAATTTCCCCCTGAACAACCCTATGACAGATTTGTTGCATTTTTAATTTTTTTTCAAGGAATAATTAGTAAACATGAAAGTGGGGTTTTCTGGCATATCTGCCACTTGGCACTTTAATTTTTCCCACTTAAAAATTTTTTGTGTATATAGAATTACTTTATTCATTTTATTGCCTGTGTAATATTTCAGTATATGGGTATACCAAAATTAATTTATCTAGTCCCATATTGCTGGAAATTTTTGTGGCTTCCAAACTCTCTGTTTTTACCATGTAGCATTCCATATCGTTGTCCAAATGGCATTGTTTACACGTGAGAGAGCAGTTGAAGAATAAATTCTTAGAAGTGGAATTGTCATATCAAAGTACACAGGCACTTTAAATGTGGAATGGCTAGTTCTGAGTAAGTAGATCTTGAGTCATAAATCAGATCTTCAATTCTGTCTAAAGTGCTATTTCAGACTTGAAAAATAGAGTTCTCCTTGATGAAATTAGACTCTTTCCTGGGACCAGAAATCAATGCTGAAGTATTTTCCTGAGTTGGGAAAGGATCCCTCTTAAGGCAAACTTTTCTGCCTTTGGCTCCCTACTATATCAGTAAGAGGAGGGAAAAAGGCAGAAGCCACACTCGGGGGATGCCGGCAGGGGTTGTGTGGGGTGGACTGGAGAAGGCCCCACTCTCTTCGGGCACCAAAATTTACAAACTGGTGAAAGGGGTTGGTGTTTCTGTGCAAATGAGTGGTTCGTGTCTAACAGAGGAGATCACTTTCAGAGTACTCAAACAGGAACCAAAGGTGATTATTGATAGTTTTCCCAAAATTAGCTCTAATAACAGAATGGAGTTGGTTATCAATTTGTTTTATTTTTTTAATCTTTCTCTCATGTCTTCCTTCCCTCTAAAAAACTCTCAGTATTTCTTTTCTAAGTGTGAATATTTAGAGAAAAATTTTCTGTTGGAACCAGAGCCATCTGTTTCTTGATGGGTTTGCTTCAGAAGACCACTCTTTTTTTCCCCTGGTATTTCTTAACAGAAGCAGAGATACTTCACATGGGCTTTGCCATGGCTTCTGTGAGTGGGTTGACATACTTTGTGCCAACTGCCAGAAGTTGTTTTTCTTTTTCCCTTTTCCTTCTTCTTTGTTTTCCCCTAGCAGTGCAGCAATACTCTTAATGTGTCTGCTACTGTGTGGTAATAGTCCATTTAGGCTGACTATTAAAATAAAATAGTACACCATAAAACTACTGCATAGATAAGCACTCTCCAAATGGTAGATCCCAAGGAGATGGTGTTCATTTTCAAGGGGCAACAAGGGCACAGAGTTTTACAGGGGAGGGAGGGTAGTCTGACTGTCCCGTGTTGTTGCTCTCAGGGTCAGTTTGTTACTTTTCCTGCTGGTTTCAGTTTGTTACTTACTTCTCCTGCTGGTTTCTGTTTGCTGAGCTACCTCACTCAAGCGTGAAAGAAAAATCACCGACACTTGTTAAAAGAGGAAGAAAGAACTTGATTCAAGACTGGCAACAGGGGTGTTGCAATAGAGCAGAGAAGTTGTGTTAAACTCTGAATAGAACAATGACATCTGGTTATTTACAGCCAAGAAAGGGGGTGAAAAGGATCAGTGGATGGAAAATTACCAAGAGGAGACATCAAGGATTTAGGGGGATCCTTGCTCACTTACCAAATGGGATTCCTGCTAAAGACGGGCCAAGGAGTCAGACATCAAAGGTGGGGGATTTAAAAAAAACACTGATCAGATATCAAGGATGAGGGAAAACTTAGCACATTTGTTTTTCTAAAAGTGTGCTAGACAGGCTGAAGATTGGACAGGGGCCACAGTTAAGGCCTAGTTGAAAAGAGAGCTCAGAAGGACATGACTCAAATTTGGCCAAGAAGAGTCTTTCTGACAGGGTAGACACTAAATGAGATATTGTAAGCCTATTATCTTGCACATAGTCTCCTATATCCCAGATCAGGCCTGTGCAGAAAAGAATGGAGAGAAAATCCCATAGGACATCTCCAAGTTTTTTATGCTTCTGGGTAGAGCCCAAGGACTGCCTTATTGTTATATGGGCCTAGGAGAAATAGCAACCTTCTCCCCTTGCTGGTTCTAATTAACAGGCCAAGTAAGAATGAAGCTTAAGCCAAATTGGGAATAGGTTGTGTTTTCAACCCCTTCAACACCTTTTTAAAAAGATCATATTTATTTATTTTTAGAGAGAAGGAAGGGAGGGAAAAAGAAAGGGAGACAAATTTTGATGTGTGAGAGAAACATCTATTGGTTGCCCCTCACACATACCCCGACCAGGGACCAGGCTGGCAACCCAAACATGTGCCCTGACTGGGAATTGAACTGATGACCTTTTGCCTTGCAGGACAATACACAGCTGAGTGAGCCACACTGGTCAGGGCTCCAAGTCATGTTTAGATTCCACGTTTACAAAGTCTCTCTTTGACTTCAAGTGGCTTTCCAAATTTTACATTTTTTCTGCTTCTGCCACTAATTTTATATATATATATATATATATATATATATATATATATATATACACACACATATATACATTCTGCCCCACAATCTCTTTTTCTTCCAAAATGGCAATTTTTGCACATAAGAACTCCCTGGATATAATGCTTGACCACACAATATGTCCAATAGAGTATTATGGTAATGTTGTCAGGGAAACAGCTTAGGTCCCAGAAAAAGGGAGGGCTTTTGGTCTCCTATAAATCATACCATATAGGTTGTTGCCTACTTTGTGAATTTACAAAATGGACCTTGACCCTAGATTATTGCATGTTTTATCTCAAAGAAAATTAGGCACATGGGAACCTTCAGGAAAGATCATTTTACACCCCAGTCTTTGCTCTTTCTCCAAAGTCCTGGCTCAGATAATTCCATATCAAGTGTGAATGGAAATAGACAGAAATCTGGAAAGAACTAGACAACCTTACAATTACCAAGTCTGAAATTAACTGACTAAAGTCTTTTTTATCAGAAAGAATATTTTTCTAAATTTAAATCTGCAGTCTCTCAATTCTAAATTTTATCAGTATGCAAGACTTTGCATTGAATAAATCTATAAGCCAGACTTGAGAAGATCTGATAGAGCTTACGTATGTGAACTTAATTTATATGAAGCTATATTTATGCTCAATGAGTAAATGTTAACTATAAATTTTAAAATAGGTCCTAGCACTGAGGAGCAGCTTCGGATGTGTTCACTGCTTGCATCTTAATAGTATACTCTTTGTTTAGAGATTGATAATGCTCTGAGCTGAGGTGTCTGAACATCTATGAACAAGTCTGATTTTTCAACTCACTCTCTATGAATGGTTCTGTTTGCTTTGGTCCCCTGGAGAGTAGAGAACTTGAAAATTCAACATAAAGTGAGAAAAAGCTTAAAATGTCAGTACTACAGTTAGAGTGAGGATGAGAACCTAAAAGCAACCAGAAGATTTCCACTAGCTAATGCTGAGGCCTCCAATGCTCCTACGGGCTGTGGATAATTCCTATTGTCTACATAAGGCATGTTGTCTAATCCATGCTCTCCTGAGAGACTAGCAATTAGTCGTTACCAAATAGATGTTTTCAGGCTGCTTTGTTTCCTTTAATCACAATAAAGTGAAAATGGTGGAGAAATCAAAGAGCAGAGGGCAGTCCAAGGCTTTCCCTTGGCTTTCATTTCCTATTAAATGCAATGAGAATCAATATCCATATGTTAGTTGTTCTGCCTGCAGCACTAGACTTTGAGGTGGGGGTTGGGAGAGATCTTCAATTCTCTAGGTGGTCCTAAAGCCCCGGGCTGGCACTTTCCACTCAGTGATCAGGAGCAGATACTGGGATTGCTCCCATGGCTGCCTATGGAATCCCTCCAGTCATCAATTTTAGCACAAGGGAGGGCCTGTTTCTACTAGAAATTATAGGGACTACAGTAAAGTAGAATTGTAACTTCCTTTCCTGTATTTAAATATCATCCCCTGATTTATTCAAAAGCTCAAACAAATAGAGGAGTACTGTGCAAACAGACTTTAATCAAGGTATTTGCTGATGTTATGCAACTCCTTCAGGAGTGATTTGCAGTCTATATCTCAAAAATATGTCATAGTGACAATGACATAATTCATACTGAGGATAAGGAAGCCAAACCTTAATCCCATCTGTTCCCAGGAGGAGAAAACGTTGCCTGGAGATCCAGATGCTTCAAGCACCTCCTATGGGATCCGCCCCCCCATCTCCTCACCACAGATCTTCCAGGAAAAAAAATGTTACCAAGTCTATATTTGGTCTGGATTCAAATGGACTATTAGAGATAAAGAGAAAATAATCACCAAAGAAATCAATGAAATAAAAATCCAGGACCTATGAAGAATGGTAAAACTTACTATGATTTCATAATTTCAAGAAGAGTTCACTTTTTCTTCTAATACCTAGTATCTTCTTAAGAAGATATCTTCTTCTTAGGAAGAAGACACTAGATATATAGAGAGTGGTGATTTTGAAACTAAAGGAAATCAGTTGAAAAAAAGAGAAGTTCTCGGAGGCTAAGAAGTGGCATGACATGCTTCACCCTGCCTACTACTGGCCCTGGTACACCCAGGCTGGGAGGAAAACCGACGCTATTTCAATTTGATGGGCTCAGGGCTCAACCCATGTTTCGTTTTGTTATAGACCTCCACTCAGTCCCTGCCCTTAGCTCTGCTAAGATCCCCAAATTCTTCTACCCATCTCTTTCTCAAACAATTGAACTAGACAGCCAATGACGCCTCCCTTTTTGACATATGAGAGGCCTGTTGATAGTTTATCTTGAGATGGAGGATAGGGGTCCTTATCATTATAATTTTCCTTTTACTAACCCTTAAGCACAAAAGGTTTTTCTAAGGAAACTCCTGCATATTCATTTTTATGGGACTTCAGAATTTCACATAAGATTAGGATCTTCTTATAGGGGAAAAATGTCCCTGCTTTAATGTGGGTGATTTTTCAGGCACCTTCCTCAGTAGTAGAAAGTAAAGATGTCTTTTTCTCTGAACAAATTCACTAATTAACATATCAGTCATTGTTCAAACATGAAACAGAATTTACCCCGGACAGTTCAATGAGAAACATTAATGACAAGACTACTTACAAAAGTGTGGACAGAAATAAAAACTAAAGCCATGATGAGGCTATTGTACCAGAAAGCTACTACTACCAGTAGGATGGAAGTAAAAAGGGCAGAAGACAGTATTACTAGAACCCAATGAGAGTGGGAGCCAGGGAGGAAGCGCTCAGTGGGCTGCCATCATGAAGGAACAAAGCTGTTGCCTGAGACACTATGTGAGAGCAAGGAAAGGATGGAGAACACATACCCAAGCTCTTCCTACTCCTGCCATTCAGTCTCCTGCTACTGCCTCTCACTGAAGGAATCAACTATGGCCAGCCATGGAGGGGTCCACTTGTTGTTTTAATCCAGTGTACCAAGCAAGACAAAAAGGATGGGCTCCTGGATTAAAAATCAGGGGAATAATTAGAAACTAACCAGCACAACTAGCTAACTCAACAATAGCTAAAAAAATTGAACTGTAGTGTGGTCATTTGCTACATCTCGTTTCCTTTCTTGTCTAAAAACAGCTTTCTGTTCTTGTTGTTAAATTACAGTGAATTTAAGTCAGCAAAGTCCACCAGTTGTCTGTTTGGTGAGCACTACTTTATAGGCAAGGCTAGAAGCAAAGCATTATAGATAGTGCCTCTGCTGTTAGAGAGCCTGTGGCCAGTAGATGTAAATGAAAAACAAAATTTTTACAAAATCTTGATTATTCTATGTTTCTTTAAAAAAAAGAGCAAATTCCATGGAAGCTTAAAACGTAGAAACAATCGCATTAGTTTGATAGAGATGTAGATCATTTTAATGGGTAAGTAAGAAAGAGTTTTTAAAGACTTCGATAGGTACACCTGTTTCTGACTGGCAGGTTATGGAATAATGGAAAGAACTTTCCTAGCAGAGATCAAAGAAATGCAGAAATACAGGGTGGGGCAAAAGTAGATTTACCATCATGAGTATGTGAAACACATAGTTTATTCTTGTATTGTTATTTATTAATTATAGTATTATTTTTCATACAAACAAGTAGAAAGATGAGTCTGGGAGGTTCACTTTGACTAGATCATGGAAAGTAGAGAAACCAAGGTAGTAATTTTAGAAAGAAAGATGATTGTAGTCAAAATTAATGAAATCCATTTTATTTAGGTCTTGAGCTTTCCTTACCATTTCTATTCCATGCTATAAAAGAATTCAGGCAGGTCTAAATCTACACTAATTCTAGTAAGTCTATACTAATTTATAATAATAGAAAGTGAGAACCATGAGAGAAATTAGAGAAGGCAAATTCAGGCTAATAGAGAGAAACATTGCTTCTAACCAGCCTGACAAATGCAAGAGATGCCTTGAAAACAAACAGTAATTGGACTCTTTAAGGCAGAAGGGTAAGGCACAATAAAGAGTGAATCAGGGATCCTCTCTTACCTTGAGCAATTGAAGACGTGGTATTTTGGATTCCTTCCAACTTTGAGTCTCTATATCACAGAGTAAGGTACAAATTATGGTAGAAAAATTTTAGTATCTGTAACACTTTTATAACCCTAAAAAGGGTATAATAAACCAGGTAAAATGAGCATGAACAATTTTTGTTTATTTCTTTACTGACTTCTTACTGAAGAAATTTCAGGACTCAATGCAAAATAGAAGGGCATAGAGTTCTGAGGAAGGATGGCATCTAAAACAAGAACACCTGAATAAGAATCCTTTTCTCTCTCCACTTTTAAGTTTGATGAGGTTGGAGAAAACAGATATCTGTGAGCCTTCTCTACCCCTTGTGTAAGGCAAGATTATAATCACATTCTCATAGGATTTGGGGAGGAATTCAAAGAAATGATGTATGTAAATTTCCTGCTATGTGATAGTTTTAAAATAAATGTTAGTTTCCACCATTATTAATTTTTAAAGACTTTTGCACAGCAATTTTCTATTTTAAATAATAAAGCAAAACTATAAATTTAATGAGAAAGTCTATAGGATTATTTATTTTATAAATGAGTTCATAGGGCTATTTTCAGTTAAAAGTAGAAATAATATGCAATAGGAATTTGAGACTGTGTCTAGTCAATATGTGACTATTTTCAACAGCTTGCAAAATACAGCTGGCTCAGTCTATCACACCTTCTTAGTGTCTCAGTGATGAAAAACCCACTTAGCCTCTTCACCTGGTTTAGCATTGAAATCTGCCAATTGACTCAGGTAATTAAGACTTCCAATGTTTGCTAAGATAAAAGACATTCTGTACATCTGCTCTTGACATTCCAACCAGTAATGATTTGGCTTTCTTAAGTTTCAAGAAATACAATTTTTATTTTAATGAGTTGATTTTGAAAACTCAGAAAAATATGCTGGAGTTAATGCATAAATACAAGAAAATGTGATTTTGATTTTCCAGTTTTCCCAAAAATACAAAACCAAAAATAAACCTAATTAACCAAGCAGTCAATTGAACAAATAAATGCAATTTTTAAAAAAATAATAATACAACTGGAGAAAGCAAAACTCAAGTTTCCCATAGTCTAATTCTAAGATTTTATTGCCGATATTGCTCCTGGAATTATAACACAACAATTTTTGTCTTGAGTAATGCTGAATTAACCAAAAAAAAAAGGAGCTCTTCCATTTGCTACTGCTATATAAAAAATCACCCCCAAACTTAACAGCTTAAAACAATAAAAATCACTTATTTTGATTATGAATCCACAATGAGGAACGGCATTTCTGGGTCACGTGTCTCCGCTGTATTCAGTCTTGGCTGGGAGGTCTTGACTGGAAGTTGAGAGACTAGGGCCATGTGAATGTCAAGGGGCTGGTGTGTGGATTGCAGGTAGTGGAGTATTGAATTTTACATGAAAGGAAAAACCAACAGTATCCACAGGTAAAGGAGGATGAAGCAGTAATTGGGAGCGCAGATTTTACAGTCAAATTCCAGCCTTAGTAGCAATATGATGTTGAATGAAACTCTCTGAGCCTTGATCCTCTCGTCTATAAAATGGGATAACAACATTTCCTATATTGAGCATTGGACACATATACCATTAATACCATGACTTTCATTACAGCAGTGGAACATCAGAACACGAAGCCCTCAGTGCACAGGCCCTGGGTTGAATGCCCCATGACGAGTACTCCACAGAAGGGACTCATTCCTCACAATGCTCTACATATCAACAGATCAGGGGCATGTGTAACATGGAGCCTCAGGGAGATGACCTTGTTAGAAAGGAGGAATCAGGAGAGGTCACCATCTATTCATTATGATGAACCAGTTCCTTGTTAAACTGCTGAATAACAGGTAGCAACAGGAACCCAAGGTTCTCCATATCTGTCTCTATGTAATCTTCTTCATAAGATTACTGTAGCCCTGGCTGATGTGGCTCAGTGAATTGAGTGCCAGCCTGTGAACTAGAGGGTCACTGGTTCAATTCCTAGTCAGGGCACCTGCCTGGGTTGAGGCCAAGTCCCCAGCAGGGGACAGCGAGAAGCAACCACACATTGATATTTCTCTTTCTCTCTTTCTTCTTCCCTTCCACAGTCTCTAAAAATAAATAAATAAAATCCTAAATAAATGCAAAATGATTAGCAAAGCACCTGACATGATAAACTCTCAATATATGTTAACTATTATTGCAACACTATTGAGTTCCTCCTACTTTTTTAGGTATCCTTCTTCAAATATAAATTGATGGTATTCATAGAAGAAATGTGCTGTATAAACATGTGTTATTGTTGTAAATATTATGTGAGTGTGTATTTTTGTTCTGAGAATTGTATCAGCTAGCAACTGCTAAAAATCAAGAGCTAATTATCCTCACAGATCTGTGGATTATTAGGGGGTCAGTGGAGAGTGGACAGGCACATCTAGACTGAGCTTGGCTGGGCTCTTCTTAGCTCTGTACCATATGTTTCCAACCCCTTTTCAGAAGCAATAGTAAGCCTTAGCATGCTCGTCTTACAGTGATGAAGAGGCAATGGGAAACAAGCCCCAAAGTACAAGAAATACTGAGTTTTAGGCTCAAAACTAACACACTGTCACTTCCACAATATTCTATTGGTCTAAAAAAATATGCTACTTTGCCACATCCAAAGTCATGGGAAAGAAAAATAAGCCTGACCTCCTTAGTGGGAAGAAATACAAAGGCACAGAGAGACGAGGTAAGTGAAATAATGCAATCTACCACAATGATAGACTTGGAAGATTTAGTTTCTAAGCAACAAAAGGGTATATGAGTTATAAAAGATTTTTGTGCAGCTTCTAAAAAGATAAGACAGCGTGGAGCCCAAGCCCCTTTTTCCTGCCTGTATTGGGTTGAATGGTGCTCCTCCTAACTTCATGTCCACCTGGAATCTATGATTGTTACCTCATTTGGAAATAGGGGTTTTGCAGATGAATTGTTGAAGTGAAGTCATGCTGGATTGGGGTGGGTCCTAGTTCAATGACTGGTGTCTTTATAAAAAGGAAATGTGGACATAAAAACACAGAGAAAAGAGAATTTCATGTGAAGCCACCTAAGACAAAGGGGACAAAGCTGTGGGAAGACAGAGGCAGAGATCAGAGTAATGTATCTATGCATTAAGGGACACCAAGGGTTGCTGGCGACCACTGGGTGCTGGCAGAACGGCCTGGAATTCAGAGCTATCCTCTCTCAGAATCTACAGAAGGAACAAACCCTCCCAACACCTTGATTCCATTTCAGTCTTCTGCCTTTCATAGCTGTGAAAGATAAATTTCTGTTATTTAAACCCAGTTTTATGGTACTGTGTAAACTAATGCACTGTCTGTAGCTCCCCAAGTGACAAAAAAACCAGCATCCTTAAAATATCCTAACCTCTATGTTACTCCAGGCTACAAAGTTCTACAGGTACTTTAAAACTCCTGTTATGGTCTCAGAAATAGCAGTAGTTTTTTCATAAGTAAATTAACTTCCAGCCTGCTTTAGTTTGAGGCAATCTATTTAGGCAGATAGAACATGGGGGAAAATTGGAAATCTTAATCATTTTCTTTTATATTCTTCATATCAAATCATTCACCAAACTTGGTCATTTCTTTCCCATAAATTACATACACTGAATCGGCCACTGTGGCTGCCTTACGACAGGATCTTATTTCTAAACAGTAATACTCGTGACCCTGTGCTAACACAGGAGGCTGCTTAAAAATTTAGATCTGGCCATAGCTCTGTAAAACTGCTTGGAAAGATAGGGTCGTTGATTCCAACTAACTTTCTGGACATAGCAGATGAAATCCTTCACGGTTGAACCCCTGTGGATGTAATCAATTACACCAGTAGCCACACCCTTACAGGTGTTGCGATTCCTAAGAGAGTGGACAGGTTGATGCTTAGTGGCTGCCACCTGGAAACTGAGCAGAGCTGAGGGACGGAGTTTTAGTTCTTTTCTAAATTGGCCTGCCCATGTGGACTGGGCTGCCTGATAGTATGGTGGCTGAGTTCTAAATCCTGTCCCAAGAGAATAAATAGTCACGGAATCATGGCTATATCATGCTATTTATGTATGTGTCTCTCTGACTTGGCACATGCTGTTGTCCGAGTACCTTCCTCCCCTCTATCCTGGCTAACTATTGTCGTCCTAAGATTGTTTATGCTGTTACAGTGCCCCCGATTTTTCCCCTTTGCTCCCCCCTCCCAGCCCGCCCCGACTTCCATAGTCAATGCCCACACTGTTGTCCATGTCCATGGGTCCTTCATAAATGTTCTTTGACTAATCTCATCACCTTCTTTCAAACGGGCCCTACCCGTTTGCCCCCACCAGCCCCTCAAGGCTCAGTTTTGACATCAATTCCTGCGGAAAACTTTCCTTGGTTCCTCTGGACCTGATTTAGCATTTTTCACCTCATTCTTTGTTTTAGCATTTTTTCCACACTTTATTGTCATTGTTTTCTACATTTCTGTTTTATTCATAAACTGCACACATTGAAGAATCATTGTGTGTGCCATGTTTCTATCCCTTGAACTAATTACAAAGCAGTTATATAAGAAATGTTGTTTAATGAATTATTTATTCATCCATAAAATATTTTCCCTTGTATATAGGTGAATATATTTAAAGATACTCAAACTTCCAGTACTGTGTGTGTCTTATACTGATGATTTTTGTTGTTGTTATTATTGTTTGTGACAAATTGTATTTTCTACAAATTAGCAGAATATTTCTTTCAAGTGCTTCAACTTCTTTTTCAAGTATAAGATTAACAGGCAGTCTCTATTTCTGGGGAAAAGGCAGAAATAAAATATCCAGTATAACAAAACATAATTCTTACTTTAAAAGTTTTGCTGAAAAATGTGTTTATAGTTAGGATACCATAAGTATTACATTTTTGTTTTATCGTTTTGCATTTTTAAATCCATGGCTTTTAATTTTAGGACCTCTTGTTTCCACATTAAACCATGACATATTTAATATTTTCCCACCTTATTATGTTTCCTTTACACATTTTTGACTGTTCTTGCTTGTATTTATATTATACCACCATACTACTTTGTTAAAAAGTTTCCCTTGTGCAACATTTGTTTAAATTCTCATGAAATAACCCTAGCTGGTGTAGCTCAGTGGATTGAGCATGGGCCTGCAAACCAAAGTGTCACTGGTTCAATTCCCAGTCAGGGCACATGCCTGCATTGAGGGCCAGGTCCCCAGTAGCAGGGTGGCAAGAGGCAAGCACACACTGACGTTTCATTCCCTCTCTTTCTTCTTCCCTTCCCCTCTGTCTAAAAATGAATAAGTAAAATCTTTTTAAAAATGCTGTCCTGTTTTTAAAAAAGTCTCATGAAATGAACATTTTTATTTATAAAATATTTCTTCTATATTTTCGACCCAATCTACACTTCCATAACTATACCATTTCACCAACAGGAAATCAGAGCCTCCATTTCTTTGCCTTGAAATTAGGTGCATGTGACTGTCTCAATGAGTAGAATAAGACAGAGGTAGTGAAAAGTAGTGATGTGCAATTCTGAGGCCAGTTTATAAAATCTAATACAGCTCCCATTGGATTTACTCTCCTGGAATAGGATTTAGAACTCAGCCACCATACCATAAGGCAGCCCAGGCCCTGTGGGCAGGCCAGTTTAGAGAAGAACTAAAACTCTGTCCCTCAGCTCTGCTCAGTTTCCAGGTGGCAGCCAGCATCAACTTGTCCACTCTCTCAAGAATCATTCCTTCCACTTCCAGTCATGACACCACCCAGCTAATGCCACATAGACCAGAGATGAGCCTTTTTTCCACACAAACCCACCCAAATCACAGACTTGTGAGCAAAATTAAGGATTGCCATTTTATAAAGCCATTACATTTTAGAGTGGTTTGTTATATAGCAGTAGATAGCCAGAAAATTATTACAAATCATACTAATAAGCAGTCATTAAAAGCAATCTGGTCAGTATGGGATAAATAATAAATAAAAATAGTACAGGGGTTGGCAAAAGTAAGTTTACAATTGTAATACAAATAAATAATACAGTAATTAATAAATAATCATACAAGAATCAACTCTGTTTTGTGTACTCACAACTATAAACCAACTTTGCCCACTCCTGATTATGAAAGTCTTAGCAAGGTCAATGTGCAGGCAATATTTTCAAAGGCCCACACTGGGGAAACATTTTTTAATAAAAACATTGGGGTATTTCATAATTAAAGTATATATAAAAATGTATTTTTTATATAAACTTGAAGAAGAAGCCATATATTCTGAAAGCAAAAGCTAAGCAGATATATAAACTGACCTTTCTGGGGCTTTGCCCATATCTGCCCATGGCCCAGGGGATACATTTAGAAATTTTAAACTCTCACTTGCCTCAGACTTAGCTGGGTTATTACAGTGAGAATTCTTGCATCACCTGACATTTGGCACTACCCTTTGGACCTCAGTGAACTACTGCTTTCAGGCCACACCTGGTCCGCTGCCTATTTTAATAAATAAGGTTGCATTGGGTGGGATGCAGCCACACCCACTCCTTTTCTTATTGTCTGTGGCTGCTTTCACACTAAAACAATGAACGATCCCGACAGAGATCACACAACCTACAATGCTGAAAATATTTACCATCTGGCCTGTTGCAGAAGAAGCCTGTTGCCTTGTCACTCAGAGGAGTGCTTTGGGGTGCTTCAGGAGGTGGGCAGTAAATTGGTCCAAGTAGAGTGTATTTACATAAATTCCAAAAGTCACACTTCTGGGGAGGAGTCCTGCTCTTGAGTAGTTTCCTGACTCTGGATCTGGGGGATGGAGATGAAGGTCAAGAGAAGGCTTGGGTGTCAGGAGGAAGCAGGTAATGCTGTAAGTAAAAGTCTGAGTGTCATGGGATCCTGTTTTGTTTTGGTTTTTTAATATATTTTATTGATTATGCCATTACAGTTGTTCTGTTTCCCCCCTTCATTCCCCTCCACCCTGCACACCCCCTCCCTCACCATTCCCCCCTTCAGTTTATGACCACGTGTCTCAAGTTCTTTAGATTCTATATTTCCCCTACTATTCTTGCCCTCCCCCCTATCTATTTTCTACCTACCATCTATGCTACTTATTTTATGTACCTTCTCCCCCCTTCGCCTTCTCCCACTCCCCTGTTGCTAACCTTCCATGCGATCTTCATTTCTATGGTTCTGCTCCTGATCTAGCTGTCCTCTTAGTTTGCCTTTGTTTTCCCATTAGACTGTCAGCTGATTTCTCAAAAGAGACCTTATAGGCAAGAAGGGGCTGGAAAGAAGTAAGTCATGAAATCTAAAGACCTACATCCAAGATTGCTCTATCCAGCAAAGCTTTCATTTAGAATGGAAGGGCAGATAACGTGCTTCTCAGATAAGATCAAATTCAAGGAGTTCATCATCACCAAGCCCTTATTATATGAAATGTTAAAAGGACTTACCTAAGAAAAAGAAGATAAAAAAGATGAACAGTGAAAGGACGGGGGATCCTGTTTAATGGGAAAATTAGGAAGACATTGACAAATCTCAGGGTGAGAATCAGAAACCTTGTGGTTGTAAGTGACAAAAGCCCAATATAAACACCAAGGGTTGTACCTAGGTTCAAGTCTAACTGGAATAAGAGTCAAACACTTTTACAAATCCACAGTTTCCCTCCAACATCTGCTCTTCTCTGAGCTGGCTTTATTCTCAGAATCCCCTCGACTAGTTCTAAACTCACATTGTCCTGATGTTTGGCAATCCAGTGAGAAGGGGCTCTTTTCTTCTTAAGTTTCACCAAATGTCCCAGGGGTCTCTCTGTTTGGTACAGCTTGAGACACATGCTTATCACCAAGTAATTACTAAGGTGGACTAATGAAGTCCTCTGATTGGCTAGGCCTTGGCTGTGCCACTCAGCCTTTGAAATTAATCCCACTAGTTAAGACTAAAGAAGGGGCATTTTAATAAAGAGATACTGGGCAAATATATTTTCTTTTTAGATATTCATTACATCGATTCATTGGTAGTAGCTTAAGGCTGCCAGATACACACAGAATGCCTAGCTAAAATTTAATTTCAGATAAGCAATGAATAGAAATACATTTTTATTATAGATATGTCCCAGATATTACATGGGACATACTTATACAAAATATTATTTATGATTAGCATAAATTCATATTTAACTGGATATCCTGTATTTTCATTTCTTGTGTTTTATTGGCAATGCTATAACCACCTCAAAGTTTCCTACATTGACTGTGACCTACTTGGGGTAGTTCTAGATCAAGCTCACAAGATTATTTTGAGGATCAATCAAGGCAGTGTGGCAAACATTTGGTGAATTATAAAGTGCTACAGAAACATGAGAAATTATTCATTTTTTCTGGGATGGACTCTGGAAGTCTAACTTTAAGCGTGGTGCTATTGTGAGACAATAGTGTACCACGGTCACACAATTCTAAACCAAAGTCAATCTTCCATGACAGTTAAGGAGATGAACAGGATTGAGCTTACATATAGGTTTTAAAATAATCACAACTAAAATGAGTTTTCCTTAGAGCCAATAAAATAAAACAATCAATAGTTATCGAAGATACATGTACACCTTTCATCAATAATTCCAGGGAGAACCAAGTGCAGTGATGATGTCTTAATAGTGAATCTTAAACTTGGTCTCAAATTACTCCCAAGAGATTGGGCCCAGAATTCTGGATTGGAAGTCTGTTTCCAATGTCCATAGTGTCAAGTTTTAACTACTTCCTGTGGGGGATCCTTCTCCTCTGAGTCTCTGAGATTATTCAGAAGAGAGACATCTGCTTGCTGTTACACTGAAATGCTACGTACAGCCATGAAGATGTTTTTCCTTTCTTTTAAAAATTTCCCTCCAACTAGTGAAGAATAAGGTCTATTTTCTTCAGAGGGAAAAAAAAGGCCCCTGTTTTACCACTGGAACTATAAAAGCCCCTTAACTATCTCCACTAATGCCCAAGAGGACTCTTAGAAAATTGGGGAGTTTAATCTACATGTAATGGGTAAGGTTAATTAAGTAAACCTCACTGACAGATTTCCCCGAAAAGCTGAGAAAATGGTATCTTTTACAACCTGGATCAGCTATCAAAGCAAAATGACCGACTAATGCAACAGAAGAGCTAATTAAACTGGAAATAACACTACTTGTACCCTAACATTTTATGTAGACATGACAAAGTTCTAACTAGCTATGCACAGGCAATAAGGAAACAGCCCACTATATAATGTGTTTAATTATTTCAACATATAATTACTGCAAGAAAATTAGAGAAGGGGAGGTGGACATGGAACAGAGTCACAGAGCTAGAATTCACAGAGCATGGGGGGAAGGGACTGTTAATGTTGGAAATGGCTTTGAAACTTCCTGGCTGGCAACTATGGGCAAGTAGTTTAAAACCCAATGTCTTAGTTTCCTCATTCTTATTACTAGACAGGAGTGGTACGATGGCTACTTATAAACTGAATGCAAAAATAGGAGATATACTTCCTTTGATGTACTTTGAAAACTGCCTCACACATGGCAGATCTAAGCTCAGGATTGTTCATAGTGCTCCATTTCTGTTTAGTTGGGATTCTTTCTCTCTTTCTCATCTATCAAAGTGTTTCTTCAAATGGTTGATTGTCATGCTAACTTAAGAGTCAAGCACGCAAAAAGTTGTTTGTTCAGAAGCACTGCGTGCAGGAATGGGCTGCAAAATAAGTGACTGCTTGTGGAACAGCTCTGGCTGAGAGACACTCAAAGATCAGTCTCTGAAGGCCTTCACTCAGGAGTCTTTCTGGTTTTCCAGAAAAAATATTCTCAATTCCCGCATGAGTAGGGCAAAAAATGACACATGCCTGGCAGCTAGTAATGTGAGCACAGGACACTTAATTGTCATGATTGTAGTCTATATTCCACATCCATTTTCTACTCTTCCTCGTGTCCCAATTCCAGGACACCTCTGGTTCAGCTGCTCCAGAGAGTAAAGTTTGGGTCTCCTTTGGAAGAGAAGGAGGTTATTATCTTGGCTCTTTTGGGTCAGAAAGGGACCCAAGAGTAAAAATAATTTACTTAATGTTCTGAACAATGAATTGGGGTCCATTTTAAATTCATGCATATAAATAGTTTACTTTCACACATAGGAATTGCTAATGCCAAGGTCATCTCTGGGTGGTTGGGTGGTTGAGATTTTAGGGAAGGAAAGTTGTATCTGTCCATGTAATAAAGCTAATATCTTAATATTTTATTGTACTGACATTTTTCTAAATCTATTTATATGTAAAATGACAAAGCACAATGATTATATCTGTCTCACCTTAAGGAAAATATCAATAATGTCTAGGAGTGAAAAGATAGGGAACATACAGTTACATTCTTAATGGGAGCTCAGATTTGTGGTTAAAGATTAAATGTATTTTCATGGAATGTCAGCATTTATGTTGTCATGCTATGCATTCCTAATGATTAGGTCACCTACCATGAGATTCATACATCAATATTTATTTATTTATTTATTTATTTATTTATTTATTTATTTAGTATGTTTGATTGCAATAGCCAGAAGGGCTTGGCAATGATTTAATTATAATTTATGGACCTCAGCAGATTTACTGATCAGTAATTAGGAGTGGCAATATAGTGTGGTAGGTACAATTTCAATCCACAAAATTAGATGAGCAAAGAGCAGTAGTTTATTCTTCTTCAGCTCCATTTAATCTTTATTTTGAACTTTTATTTCAACCTGCCCATGATTGTGGAAAGTTAACCACAGACAATTTGTGCTTTGCCTATTCAGGACCGCATCTGATTCCTGGAGTAGTTATGTAATCTGAAAACATTGAGAGAGTAATGTGTTCCTTTATATCATGTGGGTGATAGACCTTGCCTCTTGTTTTTTGGAAGGTTATGCCTAAAGATTAGCAGGCATAAGAATCTCCTGAAAGGCTTGTTAAAGACACAGATTCCTCCTTTTACTCCCATCCCAGCCCACCACCCCCCAGTGCTCCCCACCTTTACTTGAACAATTAAACTTTTTTTAAAAGGCACAGATTCCTGGATCCCTCCTCCAGAGTTTCAGATTCGATAGATCTGGGGCAGGGCCTGAAAATTTGCCTTTCTAACAAGGTTCTAGAGGATGTTGACACAGAAAACCCTGGACCACACTTTGAGGATCACTGGCAGATCACCTACATAGCTTAGAAGAAGGTTTCCCTAACAAGAAATTCCATTACTCTGTATCAGACACCAGCCAAATGGGAAAGGTGATTCCAGGAGGATTTCAGGAAGAGGGGGGCAAGTGCATTTCAGATTTTACATTTAATCTACTTTAGGCATTAATTCATTCACTCATTCACTTATTCATTCATTTGCTAGTTTAGTAGTTTCAGAAGCTATTAAACAAACTGATAAAATGTAATGTAGATAGAGAGATAAGCTTTATTTTCCCCTTCTCTGTCTCCCTATCTACTCACAGAATGGATCATATGTCCCACAAGCCATTAAGAAACATAGATTTCACCAATTATTTGAACAAATGAAATCCATTTCATCATGTTTTCTTGAATCTCAATCTGAAGCAACCACCACTCAATGCACCATTTCATTTTGTTTTGTTTCTGTAAGTGCTGGAAAAATCTAAAGCGGTACAAATACATTTTTTGAATCATATCTACTTTTGGAAATGGGGTTCTTTCAATGAGAGGAAATACTGGTTACCTTGTCTGACAACAAGTTCTCTCTCTCTCTGAAATCCATAGGCTGCATATTTTACGCATATTTAGTAACTTCTTTCTGCACGTCCAACTCTCCTGTTTGGTGAGGTTTCTGTGGAATTTTTTGTCTGTGCTAGGTGGTTTCCTGTCTTGAAATTCACTCTTTTAAGGTATTCTGTTTGGGAGATAAATCAAAGAAAGAGAGACCAGTACTATAACTACTTAGTAATAAAAATTGTAAAAGTGTCCTTCTGAAATAAACTACCCTTCCCCTTAGACACACACACACACACACACACACACACACACACACACACACTTCAGAGTTCCCCAGTCAGTCCCAGTTCATCCTCTTCTCCCTCTCTCTGGTCTCACTGCTAAGCTTGATGATGGGTAGGTGTCATCTGACTTGATTTCAAAAAAGATCACAGAATGTTTAGCATTCATGTAGTCAAGAAGCAAATTTATTAATAAAGCAGAGAACTGCATATGATTCTGTTCCTGTTCTGATTGTTTGCTTAGTTTGTTGTTTTAGATTCCATTGTTGATAGTTGTCTGGGATGGGGGAAGGGGAGAATAGGAGAAAAGGGCGAGGGAATAAAAAGCATAATCTGTAGGTACAAAATAGACAGGGGGGGGTTAAGAATAGTATAGGAAATGGAGAAACCAAAGAACTTATACGCATGACCAATGGACATGAACTAAAGGGGGTTTTGCTGGATGGAAGGGGGTACCAGGCAGAGGCGGGGCAAAGGGGAAAAACTGGGACAACTGTAATAGCATAACCAGTAACATATATTTAGAAAAATAAAGTGGAGAACTGGCTTTGGAGTCACAAATTTGGATTAAAATTTTGGCTGTGCATATTAGAACTATGTGTACTAGGCCAAGGGATGTTAGCTGTGCAACTTAGCTTCTCTTTGCTTCGGTAAGTTGGCAATGAGAGGAATGGCAAGCCCTATGTCCCAGGTGTGGGGATTGGTCATGTATATAAAGCACTTAGCACGGTATCTGCACAAATACTCAAAAACTCACAGTTGCTGGCACTCCATGTGTTCTGTTGCATTTTCTTTCCTGCATTTTTCATCTCCATGGAGATGGAAGTCTCCTTTTGCTGGCCACTAGGTGGAGAAAGCAAGCCTTTTACAGTAATTGAATTAAACACAAAGCCAAATCATCCTGCCTAAATTCTACAGACATTTAAGATGGAGGTTTTTTTTTTGTTTGTTTGTTTGTTTTTTACTTTCTATTCTTCAAACTTCAGAAAGGCATCAACAGGGAATCTGGAGAGATGTTGCAAAAATCTGGGAAATTTTTGTGCAGTTCATGCGGAAGTGAGTTCTGAGCATGGTTCTGCCCTGAGGCACTAGAATTCACTCAGGGATGGTCCCAGGCAAATTATGAACTTCATAAAGTCACTTTCCTGTGCTTTCTCATCCTCTATACCCTTATCTCGTCTCCCATGCATTTCAAGCAGGCACCTGTCCAGTACTTTTTTTCCATTCTGAAATATTATGTAGCTACTGATTTCCAGGGACATTTGCATTTTAAAATGAACTCCCTCAATAAATTACCTTTCTTCAATCTGTAATAAAGTAGGAATGAGAATCCATTAGATCTACTTCACAGAGCTCTTGTGAGGATCATTTAGTTAATACTTGTGCCATCATTATGAACTCTAATTCTATGCAAATAAAAATCCTGTTTATGTTGACGATAAAAATCTCATTCTTTAAAGGAAAAAAAAAAGATGAGACGGCCCCAAAATGCTTGAATCCAGGTTGCAAGGGGATGAGGTGATATAAAAGATGTGATGTTTTGATGTTAAACAGCTCTAGGTCGGGGTGGAAAGAGGAGACGGGTCTGTACTTATGGAGTTGTGCATGCATTTCAAATAAATGTTCCTGAAGAACATCCACCTCCCCCTGATATTTCCACCCAATACTTAGCCCATAGACATTATAGGTAAAGCTATTGTAACCCTTTGCGGCATAAACTCAGGTAGCTTTGTTTCTTTTCCTTATGCTCTTCCTCTCTCTTTCTCTCACCTTCTTTGCAAAGTCTTTTTATTTGCTTTCTTGCCTGTTTTTACAATCCCAGCATTGACTCTTCAGATTAACAACAGCTTCCAGCATTAATCCATTCTATTGACTGGTGTCTTCTTGAGAATTATACCATTGGCTTCAAAAATTGCAGCTATCACCTACATCCCTGACCCAACCTTCAGTAATCCATAATATCCCAGCATGCACCTAATGATCTCCTTGTAAATAGCAATCTCAAGCAGGGAGCCCCCCAAATTTCTTTAATTTGAATAATACTTTTACTTACAAATTTCTGCTTTCCATTATAGAAAACAACCAATCGTACACCAAATTTTCAGCCTGCAATTCATATAATACAATACATATAATTGTATTGCAAAAAAAATTACCTCATACTTTTAAAATAGTAGTCTCATTTGCCTTTCAACTGGGGCTCTTTTTGGCACTTTGGTTATTGTTTTATTTTTCCAATGTCATTTAAAGAAGGAAAAGGGAGAAATTTTAGTTTCGATTCGGTAAATTTCCATTCTAGGACATGAACAAAAGTTTCCACAGGCAGCCAAAAGCATGGCTGGAGCCATGGAATGCTATTCTGTTTAAATGTGGTTTGAAATGGCATACTTATTTCCACTAAATTTACTCTTAATGCATTTCATTGCATGAACACTTTTGCATAACACTCACTTGTTATAAACTTGGATTAAAAAATCCTCAACAAAATATTAGCAAACTGAAGCCAATAATTACTAAGAAGAATTATACACCATTGCTAAGTGGGATTTGTTCTAGCTAAGGAATAGTGGCTCAACAACTGAAAATCAATTAATGTCTTTGAATTAACCATCATATCAATTGACTAAGAAAACTTAAAGAATTATGCCGGTTGATGCAGAAAAGACATTGGAAAAAATCTAACATTCATTCATGATACAAACTCTCAGCAAGCTAGGGATGGGGTAATTACCTCAACTTAATAGAGAGCATTTACAAAACCTCTATAGCTAACATCTTACTTAATAAGGAAAGACTGAATGTGTTCTCCTCACATTAGGAACAAGGCAATGCTGTCTGTTCTCACCATTTATTCAATAAAGTACTAGGAATTGTAGCCACTGTAATGAGAAAAAACAAAAATAAAAAGCATAAAGATTGGAAAGGAAGAAATAAATCTACCCCTGTTTGTAGATGACATGATAATATTTTATAACTGATATGATGAGCTACATAGAATATATCAAGAAATCTACAAACCAAAAAACTCTTAGAATTAGTGACTTCATCAAGGTTGCCAAATAAAAGATTCAAAAACAAAAATTAATTATTTCATATACTAACAATAGAGTGCAGAATTTTAAATTAAAACAGAATACTACTACAATCATTCCAGCACATAAGTGTACACTTTAAAAAAATGTCCAGGTTCCGTACATTGGAAATCACAAATGCTGTTAAGTCAAAGAAGAAAATGTACTATGTTTATGAATTGAAATACTCAACATATTATATTATAGATACGGATTCTCCAAATTGATCTATAGGCTGGGTGCAATTCCTCTCAAAATCCCGAAGAATTTCTTTCTAGAGATAGTTAAGATTATTGTAAAATTTATATGGAAAAGCACAGAGCCTAGAATAACTAAAATAATTTTGACAAAGAAGGACAAAGTGGCAGAAACCACTGTACCTAATGTTAAGGCTTGCAGAACACCTACCAAAGTCGAGGGTATGCGGTATTCGTGGCGGTACAGAGACACAGACAATAGAACAGAATACAGGACCTATAAATAGAAACTTTTTGCCTGCTCTTCATCTCTGTTTTGGACTCCACGTGTGTGAAAACATCATAGTGTGTTCTCAACCCTCTCTCTTCAGCAGATCACCCACCTGATTCTTCTCTTACAAGCTGCAACACACAGTGACTTTAGTTTGATTAGTCACATACGTTGCACTCTGTGGCTAAACATACCTATAGTTGCACTGGGCAGAACTTAAGCTAAAAGGGTGACTTCACTAAGTGAACATAGATTATAAGTTATTTTGACTTTAGTGTTTAGAAAATTCAGGAACAAGATTGAAAAGAAACTAGAAACCTGCCTCTTGGGACAGAGAGAGCAACGGCATATCAGGGCTACTTAAAGAAAGGGGAGGAAGGGAGAGGGGACCCAAGATCATCTGTTAGTATTATTAATGAAACCAATGCCAATTACTACAGAACTTCTTTTGTAAAGAAAGAAAATAATAAAATCTAGTAGAGGTAAAGTGTAATAGAAAATACTCTCTTTGAAATGTTCACATTCCCTCTTTCTTAAAACGTGTCCAGTATTTCATTTCTCTCTACCTCAAACTTTATTGAATCTTTACTCATTATCACCATCCTCACTTGCCTCTCTGTCTGAATAAATTTTCTGTTTTGTTTTTGTTTTGTTTTTTTTTTGGTTAAACCAGTGCTCTTGTTCTCGTTGTATCAGGTGCCCACTTTTTCTTTCTTTTCTCCTTAATGTCTTGCTTTAGTCTGTAGTATATTCCATTCCTTTCCAGAATAGAAAGACTCTTTCCTTAACTCCCACTAGTGTCATCCCCAACTGAAGATCATTTCTGTTACTAGTTGGGCACATTCATTTAACAGTTACTTATTGGTCACTTCCTATGTTCCAGACACTGTCATAGGCACTAGAAATGCAGAGACAAAGATACAGCAGTTTTGCTTATCTGCAGTTTTGCTTTTCATGATTTCAGTTACCTGTGGTCAACCAAGGTCTGAAAGTGTCAAATGGAAAATCCCAGAAATAAACAATTCATGTCTAAAGTGAGTGACATCTGAGTAGCATGATAAAACATTGCACTGTCCGCTCTGCCCCACCCCAGACACGAATCATCTCCTCCTCCAGTGACTCCACACTGTACACACTGCTTGCCCTGTAGTCACTTAGCATCCAGCCACCTTGGTTATGAGATTCACTTCGGTGGTATCACAGTGCTTGTGTTCTAGTAACCCTTATTTTACTTAATAACAGCCCCAAATCACAAGAGTAGTGATACTGATGATTCAGATACGCCAAAGAGAAGTAATAAAGTGCTCCTTTTAAATGAAAGATATGCATGCATAGAAAAACAAATCTGTGTGTATTGGGTCCGGTTCTATCTGTGATTTCAGTCATCCACTGGGTGACTTGGAACTATCTCCCCTGGATACAGGAGGATGATTCTACAAAATTTTAAAAATGAATAAGATAATTTCAGAAAGTGATAAACACTTTGAAGAAAATGATCAGGATAATGTCATGATGAATGAGAGACCAGGTGGTGGAACTCCTTTAGATGACATTGTTGGGAAAAGCCCCACTGAGAGGATGACATTTAGGCTAATATCTGAGTGATAAAAAGGAGTTAGTCTTGAGGTTCAAGCAAAATATGTCCATATACATTTAGAGAGACACATATACCCATATGTACATATAGACATACACATATAAAAAGACACAACTTTTCATTTGACCTTTAGTTCTCAACAGTACCATAAGCACTTCCTTTTCAGTACCCATTGCCTGAGTACTGTTGTTGGGAACTGCCCTGCCTTGTTTCAGAAGCTGTAACCCCCCCATGGCTAAGGCTGAGTAAGGGACCTTCAGACCATAAGCCACTAAGGAGACAAAGCTTATCTCCTTGACAGGAGCACCACTTCTGCTCCATTTATTTCATCCATGCTGGCCCCTAATGCTTGGTCAGTTAGCCAATGACTGTCAAAATTCCCCAAGGGGGGGATGACCTCAGATAGGCACGATCACATGGAGGCCCCAGGGAAGGGCTTAGGGGGCTATGGAGAAAGGGGATGATGGACCCTCACCCCTTGGCTTTGACAAATCCTGAGTCCTCATTCTGTCTCTGAGGCCTCTCCTAATCTCTTGGCTGCCTTACTTCCACTTGCTTGACTTAGGCCTGAAACAATGACAGAGGGCGGTGCAGCCCTGTGCTGGAAAGGGTGGGTTCCCCAGTGATCAGGCCTAAGAAAGAATATATAAAATCCTGTGAAACCTGCTTTGCTAAGAATGCTCTCAGTTAAATGCTAAGGGTCTGAGCAGGAAGTGAGTTTGTTTCCCAAAGTTTTGTAGCCTTTTAGCTAATAGACCCTGACTCAGAATTGCCCCTCATAGTTCTTTGTGTGCTATCTACTATTTGATCCTTACTGCCTGATAATGATCAATGAACTTTACCTGTATTTCTGTGCTAATTGAACCCAATAAAAGCCTGTCTGGGCAAGGGTAGAGGCGCTCCCCCCTTGAAGGAGCAGCCATGCTGTCCCTTTTCCTCCACAGGACTCGGTAAGTCCTTGTGAATTTGTCTGTGTCCGAGTCATACTGTTTCTATGTTAATGTAATAAAAGACAGAGACAAGTCTGGCTAATATCCTCTAATATGTCTGAATTTATGTTGCCCAAGGGGAGCCTATGGTAGCTGGGGTAATATGCATTCCTGGCCAGCCTCCAAATGGGCATTCTAGCCAAAGTTATAGAGGAACTATAATATCCTCCCTGACCCCCAAATTTACAATTTTTTGTTAACTCCATTGTTCTCTACCCCTCACTAACATGAAAGATTTTATTATTGTGTAGGAACATAAAGCCCTTTAAGATAACAATCAACCAGACAGTTTAAAGTTGCTCTTAACCTTGCTACCACTGGAAGATGCTCTCTTGTTCTCCCTTTCTGAGCTCTTGCATGTTGTTATATGTGACCTAGAATCACTGAAAGATCTAAGCTTTTTCATCATCTTGTCAGGAAAGGTATTCCTTATGTCTTCCACCTCCTGCCCAGCTGCAATAGATCAGATGTTATTTTAAAGAGCATTGGTTTTACCTTTCAACCAACAGAAAGGTGAAGTCAATTATTTTAAGACAAAAAAGAAGTGTTGCAAGAAAAATGCAGGAGTCCAGGGCATCTGTTGCCAAGAAATATGAACTAAAATAGCTTCAACTTTTGATCTCTGCCGCTGATTAAGCTGGAAGCTCAAAATAGACTCTCTTAATACCATTTGTGACCTCCTCAATCCCTTAGGTCTTTCTTTTTTCTTTTACTCAGGCCATGTTACTCAAATTTTCTCTTTGAAGGTCACTAATGAAATGTGACCTTTCAGTTAACAATGTCCCATGGTCATTTAACCATCTCATCTTCAACCTTCTGGTGGTATTTGATGCTGTCAACCACCCTTAGCTACTTGCAGTTCTGCCTCTTGACCCACCGTAAAAGGGACGGTCCTGAATGTTTCTTTATATCCAGAATCCTTCCCTGAGTGTTCTGCCTACCACTCCATTAGTATGAGGGTGTGTATTTTTCTCCGTTTTGTCATTGGTCATGTCAACCATCACCTCAATGAGAATGGCTCCAAAGCCTAAATCTGTAACTTTAACCACACCAAAGACCAAGCTCTTCATTGTCAATTATTTTCAGATATTCTCTCTCAGCTATTTCTGCTGGCACCTTGTCCATTTCTGCTTTTTAAGGCTGTTAACCTGGACAAAAGCACCAGGGTTCTTGGAAGAAAATGTGCTGGCTTGAGTCTAGTATTCCCACGCTTGGTTTTTTCAATGGCATGACCCTGCCTCCCTCCCCCATCCTCTTTCACTTGCTCTCATTCACTGTTGTTATTTGATCATGTCCATATGTTGTTAGCACATGCTTTTCTTTGATGGGCTGATAGTTGACTTTTTTGACTTCTTCCTTACTTTTCCTTTCCTAGAATCCTGGTTATTGACCTCATCTCTTTTCTTTAGGTGAGCAATTCCATAAGTCTTTTGGTTAATATTCCCAGTTCAAATCTTTTTATTCCTAGGGAAAACATCTTTCCCCTTTACCAGAACTTGGGATTTCATTAACATGTTAACTCTGGGCTTATGATCTTTATCTCAAACCCAAATGCATCTCTTCATCCATATCCTCCCCATCTCTCAAGTGCATTATGCAAGTTATCTTTAACTGCTCCCTAAACTCTACCCATCATAGGCATTCAGTAAGCCAAATTCCATTTACTTTCCTTTCTGACTTCTGACCCCCCTACCCATACTGTCAACCATGAAAATCCTAAATATTGATTTTGTATACTACTTACACCAGTGCAACCTTCTTTATAACCGTGGTCAGAATTTGGTTTATTCAAATGGCAAACATACATCATTCCTTGCATTTTAGCTACCTGGAAGATAGCCAGATTATTAGCTCTGGAAGGCAAAAAAAAAAATAGGAATTTATATGTACGTTTTCCTCCTTTCAGTATAGTTTACTTATGAAATAGCAACCCAACGAGAAGTAATAAACTGATCATTTTAAATTGTATCCTACATCTTTGGGTACATTGGGCTTCAATTGAGCAAAACATAAGCTTTTGTAACTATGTTAAGAAGAAACTGATTTAATATAGGAATTAGTTTGAATCAAAAATTAGTAGAAGGGCTTGTATTGGGCTCTGTATTGGGCTCTGCCATGAATGTCCCCCAGAATACCATTGTGGAATTAGTTCCCTAGGAGAATTATAACCTCCATCAAGAAGATATTAATGAGAGTGTGAGCCCCAAAAGCAAACCACTTTGACCAGGTCCTAAGGATCAAGAAGCTCTGCCATGTCTCTAGAGCTATATCATGCTTACCAGACATCCACGGGGGGAGGGAGGGATAATGTCCCCTACCTTGCTTCTTGACACACATAAAGAGAGTGAATCTTAATGCCGTTGCAGAAAAAAAGCAACACCAATGTGAAAAATATGATCTATAATTAAAATGAGTTAAGAAAGTGAAACGGTCATTAGTTGGCAGTAGCACAGAGGTTGAGGGGTAAGATAGGGGAGGTAGGCTGAGAAAGCAGACCCTGTGATACTAGCTTTCTCAAATAATCTACTTGTTCTTTTTTCATAAGTTGTACTGCTAGCCAATGGCATCCCCAAATATTACTTCATTGTTCAGAGTAAGGAAGTGTTATATGTTATGAACCGATGTGCCCCTCACCTTTCCCACCCTCCACATTCACATGTTGGAACTTCAGTGCTCAGGACCAAAGAGCATGACTATTTGGACGCCTGACCTTTAAAGAGGCAATTAAGTTGAGATGAGGTGGTTAAGAAGGACCTTAATCCAGTCTGACTGGTGTCTTTACAGAGATTAGAACACAGAGAGACACCAGGAACAAATGTGCATGGAGAGAGGTCAAGTGAGGACACAGCAAAAAGCTGCCATCTGCAAACCAGGAAGGGGACCTTCAGAAAAATATCCAAACTGCCAACACCTTGATCTGAGACTTCTAGACTCCAGAATCATGAGAAATAAATATTTGTTGCTTAAGCCACCTATTCTGTGGTATTTCTTAATGGCAACCCTAGCAAACTAATAGAGATAAATATAGTGAAGTGTATAATGTAAACAAATAATTTCAATGCTCCTCTTCTTGTAGAAAAGTTATTCTCAAATGAAGGCAGTTTTGCTCCCCTTTGGGGACATTTAGCAATGTCTGAAAATATTTTGGTTGTCATTATTCTGTGTGTGTGGCAGGGTTGAGGGAGTATCCTAATGACATATCGTGGATGGAAGGTACGGATGCTGCTGAACATCCATCCTACAGTGCACAAACCATTTTCCTTCCTCTATAATAGGATTGTCTAATCTAAAATGTCAGTAGTGCTGAGATTGAGAAATCCTGATTTAATGGTGTGAATTTGCCTGACAGGTTTGTGATTTGGGAATGAGGAGCTTTAACGTTTTTCTTAGTGGTTGAGCCTGCAAAGTCATTGCTACAGTCGCTTTATCATCTTGTGCCAGACACTTTGCACAGTTAGCTAGAAGATGCTCTCACTAATGATCTCCATCAGGCCAGTTGGCCCTGTCTGTGATGAACATTCTGGACTGGGAACTTTCTACTTTCCAATTAGCAGCAGGGAAATCTTTCTGATGTTTGGTTTCTCACAAGACACAGAAGGCAGGAACTAATTCCATATGTCAAATATATCTCCCTTTAAAGATGAAGGACAACTAGACCCACTCTTTTTGTTCATGATATATTGAAATGAATTTATTAAACCAATTAATTATTGAAGCAAATTTAACTAGGCTTCATTTAGTGGCATGCAACTTTAAAACTAAGTTTGTCCAGGTTTTTTAAGACAGTGACCACGCAGTCACTTGAGGCTTAATTTTGATCATTTCTATCATCTGATGTTACTTTCCTTTACTCTTTCTCCTATACCCTCAATCTGTATCTAGTCACCAAAGAATAGCAAGAAAGGTAAGGATGCTCGACCCAGAGTTGAATTAACACACAGGTGCTCTGTTCCCCTCTAAGTGAAGCTGGATCTCTGTGCCTGAGACAGACTAGGAACCAGCAGACAAGGAAACAAACTCTTTCCTCTAATAAAAGAAGACAGCCCGGCACTAGCCAACACTGAAACTGCCATGTCTCATCTGTTTCCAGTTTACCAAATTGGGTTGTAACTGGGCACATGGAAATTGTTTTTAACATCCCTTATCTGGAATTCAGCAGAACAGAGTATAAACCCTGAAACATTTGAGGTTGGGATGACCACTGACTTGATTTAGTAGTGGAAATGAGGGCTATGAAAGATGTGTGCTCCAGGGTCCATTTTTATTCCTACAGTTATGACACTGGTTTTAATGAAGTGAGGGTTAAATGTTATAGTTAAGAAAGAAAAATTGTTCTAAACTTGAAGTGGGTTAGAAGTATGTGAGCTAGTATGATTTGCTATCCTCTTCTGAGAAATAATTAGCATTCCAGATAAAATATTGACAATAAACTTGGCAAACCTTCAGTTTACACTGCCACAAAAAAGAAGAGACTCAAACTGTTAAAATTAAGAATGAAATACATCATTTACGTCATCCTGGACATTATTATTTGTTTTTACAGAAGTAAAAATGAGTGTGAAGAAATACTATGAACAATTGTATATTCCTGATGATTGTTTTGAGACACTTTTTCAAAGACCTGGTGAATTCTTGCAGCTAAAGGCTACACATCTTCCTGATTTTGGTGGAATAGCGAAGTGTCAGATAGGGACAGTTCTTTCAGCTTCCTTTTGTTCTACAAGGAATATTTTATTGAGATTATTTATAGCTCAAGAAATGGAAAGAAAGCTTTCTGAGGTTACTTTAAAAGCTTTTTGCAGCACTCCCAACTCTAAAACAAAGACAATTATATCGGAAATAAGGATGTTCGTCTGATATCTGAAAAAGCCATTCTTGTTACACTCCAGTGATTTTAGCACTTGCCAGAATTACCTGGAGGGCTTGATTAAATACACCAATTAGTCAGCCCTTGGTTTAGGACCCTTACAGAATCTTTTCTCCACAACTCACCTAATTATCTCATTCCCTACACTTCCACCCTCCCTACTTTAGACACTATAATAGATTCCCATTATTCTTTGGCTAAAGAAACTTAATATTGCCTGTAAGCCTGAAAACAGTCTGACATAAAAATAAATATATGTTGAATGAATGAATGAATGATGCTTCCATAGCTTCAGTAATATGTTTTGCAGTTGCAAGTCTGGGTCATTTTTGCAAGAATCAACACCAATTGTAAGACTGTTGGAGTTAAGGTGCATTTATGGGCTATTGTGATCCTTTTGGGCTAGAACGAGCATGCATTTTTCTTATGCTTGGGAGCAAACAAGATAGATGGACAGGAATTTGCTGAATTTATCCCTCAGAATTCTGTAGTGTAGGATTTTTTAAAAATGTCCTTTGGGTTGCAGGATCCCATAGCAATGGAAGACTCAGTGAATGCTGTAGACACAGTAATTATAGTTGGCCTCATACTTCTGGCTTTGACTTGATTAGATATACTTAGTCAATTTCAGTGATGAGGGATCTTGCAGATCACTAACTCTGCTTGTCTTGTGTTTCTTCCTCTCGCCAACATGCTTACATAAATCAAAACTTTAAGATTCACGGTTCATCGAGATGATTGTGTGAGTGCATTATAAGCTGGGCCTATTAGATTTTGTGTATCTTTAGCTCCACAAATCATCATTGATGAGTCTCACTGTTGGACGCCAGAGTGATAAGAGAAATATGAGGAAATATGAGGACCAGGGTGAGATAACCTCATTTGAATTAGACAAATGAGGCCCTGCTGGAAAGGAACACCCAGTGTCTCTGGACAAATTTATGGAGTCAAAACAAAAAATAATTACAGCGCAGAAATAGCTGGTGTTGGATGAACCTGTTTCATTCCTAATGTTGGTTGGCAGCTCTTCATCCTGATTATTCCATCTGGAGATAATTGTGTGATATCATCCATAAAATTAAATCATAAATCAACCCAACTAGTGAACAGGCCAGCAAACTGCTGAGAAAGTCACACGTAGGAGAAGTGAGAATTCTCATCTTAATGAGAGATACGGGAATGAAAATAAGAGAAGAAGACACGTAGAAGGTGACCCTGCATGTGTCCACAGGCTCACTCACTGACAGCTACAGCCACAGTCCATGCCTCAATAGTATCAGGACAGCTGACATATTGCCTCCATTATTCATTTGCTGATGAGGAAAAAATGTTCTGTTCACGAAAGGAACTATGTACTGCTCTTTAAGAATTTCTAGTTTGAGCTGTAGATGTCCAAAATGAAAGCACTGGATGTTCTTTCCTGGTGAAATTTTAACAGTAATAGAAAGTCCATAAATGCAGTAAAAGTCTTATATGAGAAGATTTGGTCAGGCACCATCTCTGGACTTATTTCTTGGACAGGTGAAGAGAACATTAGGTTCTTTAACTTTGCTAGTAAGTGAGCTGTGGTCAATTTGTAGGTTATATTTGGAAAACATTTTTCAGAGGACAGGTATGGTTTTAAAGTTGTTGATTATGATGAATAAAAGGGTAGAGTCATTAAAATAAAGACAGATGCATTGCTTAAAATGGCTACCCTTGATTTTCACAAGTACATTTGCTCTGGCCAGCAAGTTAGAGGAGGTCAAAAGCCAAAGGTCACCCTAGACTCTTTACTAGCCTAGGCGGGAGCAAATGGTCAAAGGCATATGCTTCTTGTAGTTGAATCATGTGAGATGGTGAATCTCATTGGCTTTGGAGATTCCATTTGTGACAATAATAAATGCAAAGTACCCCTGCACATCCAGTCTGTGAATTTTTAAGCTGGCCACATTAACAGGTGTTGTAAGACTGGCTGCTTATGAGCATCTGTGGTAAGAAGGTCACTATACCACTCAGCAAAGATCCAAGTAGAAAAACAGTAATAAGGATAAATTCTATTTTGTTTGTTTTTCCCCGTTCTTCATAATATTAAGATCAATACAGCAAGGAAAGTTTGAAAAAGGAATTTTTTCTTCCATTTTCAGTTGTGTTGAGTACATATAATACATATATATATATATATATATATATATATATATATATATATATATCAAACCCCATATATTTGTATTATTGGTATATAGTTGGTTTTAGACAGTTCTAAAATGTAGGTAAATCAAAAAGAAAAAGAAAAAACTTCATAGGGCATAAATACTATTTACTATCTCTAATTATCTACTTCTCCCAATCTTTCATACCCCAAGAAATTTGGTTTTGGCTCTGCATTTTGACCAAACTCAACAACAACAACATAAAATAAAACAAACAAACAAAACCCCCCAGAAAACCACATATGCCAGTTTTATAATTATGAACAACACTGGAATTTTAGTTTTCAGGTTTATTGTATCAGTGAGGAGTCTTTTAGTTGCAAACTTCTGAAATCCAATTCATATTAGCCTGGATAAACAAAAGGAAATCATTATTTTACCTAAAGATAGCTTGATGTGTAGCCAGAGGTGGACTGGTTCAGGCATGGCTGCATCCAGATTTCAAATAATCCCATCAGCCCTCTTCATTCTTTCTCCCCTTTATACCTTTATTTCCAACTTCATCTTAATCATTTGGTTCTATTTTTTTTCTTGGTTTCATATTCAGTTAAGCTCTCTTTCCATAAAAACAAAAAGCCTCAAATAGTTTCAAGCTTATATGTTCCTTGAAATCTATGATTTCCCATAAAGAGAGTATATCTTTGTCAATGATTTCAGAAAATGTGCGAGGTAGCCATGGTGCACGTGGGGGCAAAAAACATTTTTTTTAATTCCACCTTCTAAGTTCTTCCAGGCTAATAAATAAAATAACATGAGCCAGATTCACAGGAGGAAATGTGCAAGTTCAATACCTGTGTACATGCAGGGATTCCATAAGAACATGAGACCTGAGGGGCACACTGGGCAGTTGAGGTTTATATGCCCTTCTGAAGCTAAGAAGGGTGGGGTGGGGTGTGGATTGTGGCTTAGGACTTCAAAGGGCAGGAAGGCAATTCACATGAAGATAGAAAAGCAAATGTTTGGTAAAGAAATGTTTGCTGGGCCATCTTTTACATTAACAATAGGACACAGACCCTTCATCAAATGAATGGACCTTGCTAGGTTTCTCCCTGTCTATCACACATAGTTCCTATCAAACTATAGTGGTCTGTGATGGTATCTCCCTTTCTGGAATGGGTCCTCTATCTAAATTCCTTCTAGGCAGTTAAAGGTAAGGTCCAAAATTTTTTCCTGATTCTTGTGTTTCTTAAAAATAACCACTTTAAAATCATCAATATCCCAAAAGGCTTATTTTGGAGGAAACAAACAGCTTCCCCTCAGGTGTAAAGAAAGGGGAACTTGGGGAAGATAAAGCTAGGCAGTCTGATTAGGGACAGGAACCCTTCTTAACATTCTAAAGCTACCAAATGAAGTGACTAGGTCTTTGTTTTAGAAGGATTAGTCTGGTAGCAATGCAGAGAATGAACTGAACTTGGAGGAATCTAAATTCTGGAAGAAACCTTGCAGGCGGCAGAAGCTTAGTGTGTAGTGGCAAAAAAGATTAGAAAGCATAAAAAGCAGATTCAAAGGGCCCTTGAAAAATAAAATTGAAATAACTTAGCAACCAATTGAATATGGACAAATATAAATACAAAAAATTAAAAACGCATTTAAATTTTTGGTTGAGTGATTGAATGAATTTTAAGGTCATTCACTGATATGTTGTTACAGCTCATAGTACTGAGTTTGAATGAAGTTTTTTCTTTGTACATATTTTAAAGCAATCTTTCTATTCCCTAGGTAGAAATCCTAATAAGTCTGATACCTCTCACATTCTACTTACAGCAGAAAAATTGTGCAACAGATTTTAGGCAATATTTAAAATTAAAACTAGGGTAATGCATTCATCAATGGGACCATTTATTCGATGCTTCACTCTATTCCATTAAAAGAAATCAAAAGTTTAAATCTTCCTTCTTAGCTTTTAATAATTCATCATATTGATGTGATAAAGATTTAATTTTTCCCAACTACTGTGTTTTATTGACCCGGGACTCAACAGTTAGAAAGTTTTGGATTTAGGAAAGAGCTAATAAGCTTACTAATCGATGCATGTAAAAAAGCTATTGTTCCAGGAATTGAAGGTATGATCCCCCGTGATTTCAGGAGACAACAAGCAGTTCCACCTTTGTGCCTCAAGAGGACTTCAAGCAATCAAGATGGTATCTGAACCCTTGTGCTCCAGCGACACTCCACAACCCAGAACATACCTCAAGACCAACCTTAGGATACAGATGAAAGAATGCTGCAGCTTTTGTTGCAACTTTTATCTGATTGATTTTTTTCCCCTGAATTCCAAGCCCCTTATCTCTGCTTTTCTTCTCATTATGAAGAGTCAGTTTAAAATAGAATTTAAAGTGATCTGTTAGGGTACAAAACCCACCCTCTTCTCAGATCGCCAGCCAGCTGAGTAAAGTGCCCATAAAGATTCAATCCCTGTCTCTGGTTATTGGTTCTGGTAGTGACCAGCAGCACAAACTCAGGCATTTCTGGTTTCATTATGAGCTAAAGATTTTTTAAAGTTAGTTTATTAAAAGTTGCTTTTCATAACTACCTGGCAGAGAACATCTAGGAAGTGTCTGATGTAGCCCCCAGGTGCTACAGTGTACAGAGATCAACAGAGTAGAATAGGAAGAATATTGAGGCCAATAAAATTTTATTTATAAAAACAGCCAATCCTAGTTTGCCAACTTAATATTTGAGTATTGAATTATATTATTATCTATCTTGATTACTGAGTTTTTTTTGCGCCTCCGTAAATATTTTTACATAAGGATAGTGCCTCATCTGAGTCCCAGTTTTGTTAGTACTAAGCCAAAAAGAGAGGGCTCCCAAACACAAGCTCAGGAGGAAAGCTATGGGAATGAAGATCAAGAGCCAAAAAAACTTATCCATCAGGTCATTAGTCTAGATGCCCAGATTTTGATGTGGAGCCCAACTCACTGTCACGGGGTTAGAGGAAGCACGGATAGACTTTGAAACATCTTCTTTCAAACAAAGCCAGCCTAACCACAGGGGTATGACAATGAGCAGTTTGGTAGGTTTGCCTGGACCAAGAATGCACTCCTAAATTTTCTGAAATAGGCTAAATGGGAGGAAATCATTTATAAAATGTGATATTTGATTCTGAACCTTGCTACTAAAAAATGTGGTCCATGGATATGCAATATCAGCATCACCTACGGGATCAAAATCTGAATTTTAACAACTGAGTTATGTATAAGAGTATTGGAATATAAGAAAAGGCTTCCAAAGCAGAGGGCAAAATTAAAATAATTGAAATTTTATTTATTCTCTTTTATCTATACTGTCACCATTTTCATAGTATGTATATTACATTAAGTATATATATTACATAAGCTACTATTTATCTACAGTAGTTCACATCTCTTAATATTAGAGATATATTCACAAAAATGTTTTTTTTAATCAACAGAAATACATGAGCACACGTTTTGGGGACCACTGCTTGGAAGATTTCAACTCTAACACGCAAGTCCTTGGAAAGAGGAATAAAAGAGGAAAGGAAAAGAACAGTTTAGGATATTCTCATATTCTGGAGTGACCTTCAGGGTTAGTCTGTTATTCCAAGGTCATGATTACTGGTTACTGAATTTAGGAATTAATTAAAATATTCATAGAGCCATCTAGGAAATTCCTTTACCTAAGTCATCCCCAAGTGATTTATATTTTCTTTTAATACCTAATTCTGGAACACAAAAGCAAGTTGGATTCACAAATCAATGCCTAGAAAAGTACCAAGAGATAAAGAACAAAACAAATTTAGAATTTTGAGCAATCCTTTCCTGGACTGATAAAGGGAGCCATAGCTATCCATTTTAAACTCCTTTTCTGCACTATTTTTTTTCTGGGTAAAACAATGAAGTCCAAGTACTAATGACCTGATAAATGTCCCATCTTCTTCAACAGGGAAACAGATGCTGAAGTACATCCCATTTCTGTGATATATTTTCCTATGTAATTAGTAATGCTTTGACTCAGCCACTTAGTTCCAAGTTCTATTTCTTGTTCTCTTTCTCAGCTCCTACGTCTCTATTCTCCCTTTCTTTCTTCTCTGTTCTATTTGATATACACTTTAGGTTAAAGATAACTCACATAAATAAAACAAATAAAGTAAAATCAATCAATGAGTTCTGGAAAACTATTAATAATCTCATTTAACTGGAGAACCACCTAGGAATTAGATAAGTAGATATTTTCAAGTAATATTTAAATTTATTACTTTAATATATCTGAATGTGACTTATGGGGAAAATTCAAATACCAGGTGCAAGGCCAAACAATTTTCTTTTCAGTCTTTGTACTGAAGCTGTTCCACAATGCATTTTTATAGTGAGAAGAAACCGCATTTAGAAGATTGCCTCTCTTTTCCCTTCCAATTGACCATATTGCGCTGTACTCTTAGATGAGTCCATCTGGGTCTACACATAAATCTTGTTTATGAATGCTTCTCTTTGGCTTCTCAATCACTGTTCCTAAGTCCCTTTGGCAGGTATCCAGAATGGCCCCAATTCGTATTAAATTCCAGTTTTTAGTGAACTATATTACAGGGATTGCTTTTAGCACGTGAATGCCACGATTATGGCTAATTTCTCCAAGAAAACATGAAAATGAGAAAGAAAAGTAATTGGTCTTTGGAAGTTAAAATATGAGAGGCTGAGTGACACACAGGAAAAACATCAGATTTGGAGTAAAGATGTTATTCAAAACCTTCGACAAGTTCATCTCGTTCCGCTTCATCTATAAAATGGGAACATATTTATTTACTTTATAGGGCTGTCGTGATTCTTAAATGACATAAATATAAAACATCCTCTTTTTGGAGCTAGGAACAAAGAAGCTACCCACATGGTAACTGTTGGTACTGTTGTTATTAAAATCAGAATATTCGTTCTGGGCCAGATATGTGAAGTCTTTCTGAATAAGTCTGGACCACTTATAAACTAATTTAATGAATCGGCAATACCTAAGAAAAAGGCTACGTCTGGTTGAAGGATGTTCATCAGATACGGAAGTTTTCTGGGGGAGAGACCCAAGTCAGTCCTGCTCCGTCCCACCACTGGGGCTTGTTCCTTGGTTCTTGCCTCACTTGCAAGTGAGAGAAACACGCACAGTGAAAATGAGACAGCAAGTTTATGGAACACGTGAGCACAAAGCTATAGGCAAGGACACAGCTAGTCCAAATGCCCCACGTATAGAAGAAATAAAGTTGTTAGTAAGTTTGTTCTATACATTTGAACCAAGGCTACAAGCGGGCACTCTGCTAATCTGAGTGCACCAGTTACTGGGGTTCAGAGGTTATATACCTTAGTCAGATTCTAAGTACCACCCTTTCTCCTCCTAAATCTTGGGAATGATGTACAACTACAAAAGCGTTCTCTTTCAACTAGTAAAGGCTTTTTGCCTTAGTGAAATGTGTTCTTTTTCCCAGCAGAGTCTCAAGGACTCCCCTCCTCCTGGGCTATCTTTGCTTGTGATGTTTGGAACACCAGGCAATCTCATCCGATCTGGCTCAGGCCTTCTGAGTCAATGGGTGAGACATGTGTCCCTCCTCCTCCCTGCCTTAGCTTACAGCCTATCCCACTGAACAAAAGTATAGAAAAATACTTTGTTTGTGAATATCTTTACATGGTGGAAGAGAAAAGGAGGCCTTAACCAAACTTAGCTACTTTAGATTCTCAAACATATTTGGATATATTAAGGTGTCATAAATGGATGTTAATCAGCATTCCAACATTTAGACAGTTAACTCAATAGTCCTCAGCCATGGCTACTCATTATGATCATCTGGGAAATTTTAAAAAATTATTCCTGGTCCACACTTTGCAGAGGAGGAGTTTTCGAGTTGAGTGTCCTGGGACGGGCCTAGGCATCAGTATTTTGTAAAATATTCCCAGGGCAGCCAGGTTTGAGATATTCACTCTTGTTCTAATCTGATGCTCACCAATCATCTCTTTGATTTCTCTGTAGGTCTTGTCCACATTGACAGAGTGAGGTGACCATAAGAATTTTCATTATTTCCAAGTCTGTGGCTGATATTTCCCATGATGAATCACTAATACGATGGTCCATTATGACCCAGGTTTCCCATGAAGTCTGAGGGCAAAGTGAGTATGTGCCAATCACGCCAGAATAAATGTTTCTGGTCTCTTAGATTATAAACTATTATTGTAAATTAATAAATCAACATCTTGTGGTCCTTAGTTTTCTATCTTCCATTTCATATGAGTCAATTTCTTGAGGTCTGATTATTTCTAATAATAAAAAATGTCCCCTTTGTCCTTTCCAGTTACACACTCCCCCTTTCTTTTTCATTCCTTCCTGAATAATTTAGTTCAAAAGCCATTAGGAGCAAAGAAGCAAAGTTGGCATCTTTGTGTGTGTGGGAGTCACAGGTGCTCTGAGCAGAATGTTGGAGGCCAACCATGGTACAGAGAATATTCACATATGGCAAGGTGGGGGAGATGGCCCAGAAGATGCACAGGAGCCTGTGTAGAGTGAGGGTAAAGTCCACGTGGACAGGGGCTGGGAATGGTTATGCTGGAATAAGATGGTAACAGAGCAAGAGTCAAATTACATGGATCAGCTATGATTCTACATGCCAGATAATCTGAGGAATGCTTCAACAATGCTTGAAGAACTCAATAACTCTGGGCTTGTGTATAGAAGAAAATCCTAAAATGCTATCAATATGATATATATTTGGGCTCTAGAAATAGCTGCTCTGCCAGTGCTTTCCTTACTCTCTATCCCAGGCAATGAAGTGAGAGTATCTATTCATATAAGCAGCTTTTATTAAGCACTAATTATGTTCTAAGAGCTCTGTGAGATGCTGGATACCCAGAGTAAAATGACTCTACTCCTTCTATGTGAGTTTTCCCAGAGGCAGTCTGCAAGGCAGGGAATGGATGGACCCCAGGAAGCACAAGTAAGTAGAGGAGTGAGCAAAGAGAGACAAACATATTAGCAAAACTAGTCTTGTGTGTATTTATGAGTGGGCTATTTTTATGGGTAGCTTCCACTTAGTCTTACTGGGGACTGGGGTCACTTGAAAGAATCATTTAGAACATATTGAAGAATTGCCCCAGTGAGGAACAAGGATCAGGGTGTGGCATATTTCCTTCCAAACATGACCACAACCTCTCCCATCCTGTATGATCTTCTTGCAATGTGACCTTGAGGCTTTCAGATTCAAGAGCTTGAGGCTACATTCCATCCCCTTGAGTATGGGTGGACGTGAGGTTTTGATGGAAGTGATTCCATAGGATTTTAGGGACTTGGACATAGAAGGACATACAGCTTCTTCTTGTTTCTCTTAGAATGTTCATGCTTAGGACTCAGCATTCATGTTGGGAGAAATCCCAAAATATCCCACACAGAGACACTATATAGGGGTGACACATGCAGGTGTTTCAGCCATTAGACCCAGCTGGGGACCCAGCTATAGCCAGCACTAACTGCCAGAAATGTAAGCCAGCCTCCTGCTGATTCCTACTCTTAGTCACCAAGTCACTCCAAGACTCTGCATCCAAACATCATGGAGCAGAGACAAGCCTTCCTTGCGGCATCTTTCCAAATCCCTGACTTCCAGAATTGGCAAGCTCCCAGGTACAATCACTGTTTTCATGTGGGTCTAAGTTTTGGGTGGTTTGTTGTACAGAAGTAGATAGCCAGACGCTGGAGCATTTACCCATCAATATCCAGCCCCTGCTGGTTGTGTATTATTAAGTCTTCAGCACATGCAGTCTGACCTGCATGGCTGAGCAAGTTCCCATGGTCTTGAAGAAAGCCCTCAGGCAGAGAATGACAGAGATTCAGGCACTCAGAGTGGACAGCTGTCAGGGTGTACAGTCCCTGTCTCCTGCGGCTACAGGTCAGTGTTAAGGTGGATTAAGGGCACAGGGGAAGAGCAGCACACATCTACCTCATCTCTAATTAAACTGCACAAGTCACAAGGTAAAAGATGAACATATAAACTGACAAGCTGGGATATGCTGAACCAGTGATGGAGTGAGCAGAGTTGCTCTGGCAGCTCAAAGAAGAGCCTCCCACCCCGGACCTCAAGGCATGAGGAATGTTTCCCAGAAGAGGGGTTAAATGAGTGCTTTAGGTTTGTTAAAGAGGAAGCCACAGGTCCTAAAATGGCATCACTTGTGCTAAAGCCCATGATACCACACCTAATTTAATACCTGACCTAATCTCTCTTTCAACCTCTTTCAGAAACATAACCTTAATCAACCAGTCTGAAATGTCCTGGTTAACACCAATAGGGCAATCTGTCATGTGGGCCTTCTCCATCCACCACCCCGCCATAGAAAAAAGAGACACTCTGCATGATAAAAACCTTTGTCCTCCCCTCACCCCAGAAATAGAAGATGTCCTGGTCTAAAAGTAATTCTTTCTTTTCTTTTGTCAATAGCTCCCCTGCCCCACCTTTTCTTTTTCCTTCTATAAAATCCTTCCATTTGGTACAACCCCTGGAGAGCCTTCTAGTTGCTTCTTGGGATGCTGGTTTGTTCATGAATTGCTGAATAAAGCCGATCAGATCTTCAAATTTACTGAGTTGAATTTTGCTTTTTTTTCAGGCTCTGGGCCCCAGCATGTGGGAGAAACTGGTAACTTCCTCAAAATGCCGAACTCCTTTGGAGGAAACATTTACAAATAGACAACCGTTTTTAGGACAACATTAGGTTGGTCTGAAATTGAAGCCCTGGTAGGTTACAATTACGTATACGGTCACTACTGGCTTCCTTTTCTAAGAGAACAAGGTTTCAGCCTGCACAAAATTGATTTAATTGATTTAATGACCTGTCTATTCTTCAGATAGGAATAAATACTTTTGCTGTTTTGGTGAGTAGGTAAATAGTGTATGCTCTTTCCTATTGGTATTCTGTAAGTTCCTGCTCAATTCAAGAAGGAATCATGTTCTAAACATTGAAGATAGAAAAGGGGAAATAGAAAAATAGCATTATCCTCTAGTGCTCCATCTCAATACAATGGGTTAGTTCAAAACTGCTTTTTTAGCCAAAATTCTTACCCTGGGATAAGCTCAATCTTTTTGGCAGTTCCACTGAATAAACTGGTAATGTTTTGGATTTCTTGACTCTAACTGAACTGTTCATAAAAAGATAACACACAGACAAGTGCACAAATAATTTAGCTTCATTACTTTCCACCAGTTACACACACGCACACACACATGTGTAACCAACATCCAGATCAACAAACAGAACACGACCAAGATCCTGCAAACTTCTGTGCTCATATCCAGGTACTATCTTTCGCAAAGCCACTGCTATCCTGACCTCTAAGATGGGTTAGCATTCTCTGCTTTAAGTGCTACATACATGAAATGACACTGCTGTGCTCATTTGGCTCTCACTTCATTTGCTCAGCCTTCATGTATTGAGGTTCATCTATTTTGTGTGTAGTTGGATTGTTTGAATTTAACTGCTATTTATTGAATTTTTTAGTTGACTGGTAAAACACCAGGGGTTCACGGTTATCATCTGACATCCTGACATTCTGCTTCCAAGTGAGGAAAGCTTTTATTACAAAGAGAGAGAGAGAGAGAAAGAACTTCTGAAATGCTCTGTGTTACAGTTAGTATTTCCTCCGGAAGTCTGGCAAGGGCGTAGGAAGGGAAGTGGATTAGTCATTCAGAGGACTTTGTCCTCAGATGTCCTCATTTTGTAGTCGAACAATTCCCATTGTAAGTTAGATTAATGCTGTGATGTGGTCTCTGTGTAGGACTCTATATTAGAAAGATAAAAGCTAGAGTTTAAATTCAAAGTAACCCTCGTGATGTTTATTTGCTGGCATTGTGACAGTCTGGGGTTGTCATCTCTGCTAGGGCTGGAAATATGAGGCCAAGGATGACAGAGAAAGTTACTTCCTAATATAAAACACATCAGTGCCTCTTCAAAAAAAAAACTGATGCAGAAAGATAAGCTTCACTGGCTGATTTTATTAGTAAGTTTTACCACATTGGTGAAACTGCAGAACTTCTATCTCCCTTGCAAAGAACGTAGCAACATACTGGGTTGAGCCTGACTCTACGGGGAAAATAAACAATTTTTAAATGTGCAGGTAATTAAAATTACACAGGTGACCAGGGAGTGGACTTTCTCTGGAGAGGTGGGAAACCATCTGCTAAAGAGGCACAAGCAAGACTTTAGTTGAATCTTCAGTTTAATGGCCAGCTGGGTAAGAACACAGACCTGGTAGCTCTGGCCATGTTTCTTTGTCTCCCTACATTTGTAAATTCTTTTGTACAAGAAAACCCCAGCTAACTGTAGCTTCTCTGTGTACCTAAAGTATGTTATAATGTTTTGAAAAGCTACAGTGCTTGGGCTGGTTTCCTAAAGGGAGCTGGAATGTGAGGAGTAGATTGAATTTCTCCTTTTTATAGTAGTCAAACTTCCCCTGGTATACTGTATTTAATTTATGGCGTTCTGTTTTAAGACAGCTCCTTAAAAAAAAGTAAGTATTTTTATGAGTAATTAGCCATGCTAGTGAGAAGTCTAAAGATGCCAAATAATGGTCATTAACATTTATTAAGCACTTACAACATGTCAGATCTTCTCCATGGTTCATAGTATTTAAACCTCTCAATACTCCCGTCAAGTGGTTATTATCATGCCTGTATTTGTACATTCAAGAAACTGAGACTTAAAGAGACTGGGTAACTCATCCAAGATCACAGAGCTGGAAGAGCTGGCTTTGAATCTTAAGTGACATGACTCCAGAGCGAGTGCTCATGAACGCCAAGCCAGCCACCCTGTAGTTAAAGGACCCTGTGACTATAAGAAGGAGGTACAATTGTAACAGCCTCCTGGGGTTCTTGAGCTATTTAAATGAGATGACCCATGTAAAGTGCTGACCAGAGGTCTTGACCATAATAAAATTTCAGCAAATGTTGGCTGCCCTTATTATTGATGGAATAATGGTGAGAGAATGATTAATCTGGAGAATTTTGTGGAGACATGGCAGTGGCCTTGAAGACCACATTTCTGTAGGTTACCCTGTGTTCGATGGCAGATGGCATGGTGTGGTGGGAGGGGCATTGCTTTAGAACCACAGTGCTGCCATTTCTTTTTATAACTGACTTTAGCAAATCACTTCATCACCTTGAGTCTCTTTCTGCATGTCTATAATGGAGACAGTAATTGCTACCTTTCAGAATTTGTATGAAGCCTATGTAAAAAGTGCCCTAAAAATGTCTGGCACCAAAATGGGAAACGTACAGAGGTTAATTTCCTCCTCAGCAAACTCTCTGACTCCAGATGAGGGGACATTGTGATCAACTGGAGGAAGTTTACATTTGGTCCAAAAACCATGATCTAAATGAGCTTCCTCAAGAGAAAATGCTGGTTCGTGATGGAAGATGACTAAATATTTCAAAGGAGAGATGGGTTGGGTGAACTGTTTCACCCGTAATCTCTCAACTATCATGGCACCAAGAAAATACTCACCCAGGCTTTCACAAAGACCCCTCGAAAACAAACCACAGCAGTTTTTAGTAAATCTCAGGACCCGTTAGCCTTGCCTACAGGACACGAGAGCGACAGAGACGAAATATCAAAGACTCACAGGAGCTGGTCTCTGGTTGGCTTCTTGCCACCTTTTTGGCCAAGCCTTGCTTCCTCTGTCATTTGAAGTGGTGGTGATTTTCTTAGTGACAGAGTCTAAGATGATGCTTTATTAAAATAAATTTTAAGACATTTTCTTCATTCTATAATTTTCTTTTCTCCTTTTCAAACCAGAAGTCAGGGCCTTTGCATCACCTTTCCTTAGATATTTGCTGAGCAAAAGGTAATGTGAAGAAGGAAGGAAAAGAGTGGAATGACTTTGAAGGCAGTAAAGGAAAGAAGAAACATTTCTCCCAATACTGGAAGAGGTTCAAAGACATCTATCCTGTGAGTGGGAAGGGCATGCCACCCACGAAGACAATGAAACCTGAGTGGAGCTGCCTGGTGGCCATAGAGAGCCTGAGGAACCGAGGTGCTTTCACCATAGGCAGAAGAAGCAAACAGCAACCCTGGAGAAACTCAACAAACTCTACCAGTGGTCATCTCCCTGGGAATTGGTGAGAACTCAGTACAGTGCCTGGCGGGTCCCTTTGGCACTGCACAGAACTCTGGAAATTCCTGAATGCTGATGGGGGGAGCGTGAAAGGATAAAGTCAGTGCCGTTTGCTATTGTGACACCACTTGCCAAACAAGCCTATGACCTTGTTTAACATGACTGCCATTTTACTCTTCTGAGTTTATGTCCTCAGGACTGAAAATTACTGGAAAGCAATTTTCAGAATTAACCACTCCCCACAGCTGCAGGCAGAAGATAACATTGGAACAAACCAAAGCCTCGTGTTACAGTGCCTCCAATAGCCCAGGGGCCACACAACAGCAACCCCCCACCCTTTTAAATTCCAATTATAATCCAATAAAAGCGCAAAGTCCCTACCCTTCAATGTTGGTGTATCTCTCCACACCATTCCCCTCTCCTTTCCTGGAGAGTGAGTAAAAGCTTTACTATAATACACTTTCTTCCTTTTGTGAATTCTTCAAAGCCTGTGTCACAGACCACCCTCTGTGAGGTGGTCTCAGCATCCCTGTGGGCTGAGAACACATTTTCCATCAGTCCCATGAGAGAAAGACTGAAATCTGATTTAGATTGATCATTATAAAATAAGGAATTGTGATTATTTCCACCACGCTTGATTTTATAGTACACATGTATACCTTTCACAGATATAAACTTGTTGGAGAGTTTTTAGTCTAAGGTCATAGCATTCAGGTCTCTTGCAATGATCAGAAAGTGTTGCCACATTAACCCAGTCAAAGGTGAAGACAGAGAGAGCCTCAGAGATATTAAATGGTTGATCCAGCCACGGCACCTCCATCAGTGGGGTCCAGGTGAGTGAAATCCATAATTCTAGATTTCCTACCTCGTAACTGATCCCTCTCCAGGTTTGAAGAATGCTGTCTCAATATGCTATCCACTATTTCCAGCAATATTTCCACTCATGATATTTATAAAAACCTGGGGGATGATGGAAATGCAATGGAGTCCCCCCCTGGTGCCTTTGAGAGCCCTGCTCCTGCCCTTTCTTGCACAGCATCCGCATTGCTTTTTCCCAGTTCTGAGAACAGGGTGCTTGGAGAAAGTGATTAATGATTGAAAAGGACTTGAGAATCCTGAGATGAAAGTGCTTGGTGAGCTTGAAGTGCCACTCCTGAAGGATTACCTCTGTGTATGCTTTGGCTGATGCTAGGCTGTGCTTAAGGGAGAGGCTGAATTGCAAAGGGATTTGAGGTGGCTGCTGGCAGCTTTGTTGTGGAAGCCTGGCATCATCCCTGCTTGAGGACAGTCTCCCAGACTTGGCCTCAGCAGTTATTGAAGGCTCCTGGAGAGTCACCTAATCTCTGTCCTGCTGAAGCTGGAACATTTCAAGGTAGGAGAGAGAAATGAGCTCCCAAGAAGGGAGGAAAGGGGTCATGACCTTGCTGTTGCACGCTGTTAGTGCCTATGGCCCTGACTTTGGTGGGCTGCATTCAAACCTGTGACTTTCAGGCAATGGATACTCTCACCATGTGTCTCTGATGGGTTGGTAACTGGCCTGCATTGAGTGGAGGTAGGGAGAGAAAATGGGAGGGAGAAAGGGACTCCAGGAAGAAGCTCACTGTCTCAGGTCACTGCAAGGTGATGGGCCTGGCTGGTGTCCTCAGGAGTGTGATGCCCAGAAAGCTGCAGTGAACTGAGTTTCTTCGACTTTATTGCCACCCTTCATCTTGCACTCACTCCCGTGTCTCTGATAGCCTTTCTTATAATTTTATTTTTTCTTCCTGATGTCTCAGTAGAAGGAGAGATTGTTCAAGCTTGGAAAGATTCCAGCAGCCATCTGTCAGACTTCTCACTTTATAGAAGAAGGACCTGAGGAGTGGGAGGGACTTCCTGAGCTTTTTACAGACCCGGGAACCCTAACTTGATGTTCTGACTCCTCTCTAGGACTCTTTATAGGACATCCTGCTGCCTCGTCCCCTCTCCTGTCCTCTCCCATGCTGTCCTGTGCTCCCCTTGCCTCCCCTCCACCCCCGCTCTCTACTCCATATAGTAACAGTGTCAGAAAGTAGAAAAGTGGATGTTTTGTCCTGACTGTCACCACGCTGTCATGTGACTTGTGGAAAAATTACTCAGTCTTAGGCCTTCAGTTTGCCCATCTGTAAAAGAAAGGATTGGATTCAAGGGTCTCAAAAACAGGGACAAACAATTCCATGTTTTCACCAAATCCAGCTCATTTTCCTCCTGGGCATATGAGAAGACGGGATTTCCCAGCCTGTGCTCTATCCCTTTGAGCCAGATGAGTGATGGCCAGTAGAAGCATCGTTAGTGAAGCCTCTCACTCTAAGACTTTCAGAATCAGTCTCCTTACTCTTCTTCCCCTTCAGTGGTGACTTTGGAGACCAGATTGGAAGGTGGACAGCATTATAAGATGGAGAATGAGTGTGTGGAGCACCAGGCTCTCCCCACCACAACCTGCCCCTGCCTCGCATCTACTTGGTTGGACCAAGTAGATGAAACCAAGTAGATGGACCAAGTACATGAAAGCACTAGACCTCGACTATGTGACTGAGAATTAGGGATTGTTAGTTATAGCAGTCAGTGTACCCTAAGAAAACCTTTCTGATCCCTTTTAGCCATAATATGCTAATATTTTACTAATCATCATTAGTTTATTTTATTTTCCTTCATTCAACATTTATTAAGTACCTACAATGCACCAGAAATTGTGTTAAAATGTAATGCCTCATTTCTGTCATGAAACTTTGGCCACCAAATCTAATTCAAATGTGATTGGAGGAAACCCAGTTATATGAGGTATAATCTGCCTTTGATTTTGAAGGCTTTTGTCCCAACACTGTGGTTAAGAGGGCACAAGGAGAAATGGCTTTCCATTGCCATTATCCAGCACCATTTTAAGAAAGTCTCAAAGCAATTATCAAGTGCCAACAGGCCAAGTTACAAAGGAATGAGAGAGAAAAGTGTTTCAAATTACAGGGCTGGTGGGGCCTAGTTGAAATGATTCAACACTACCCACTCCAGGGGACTAGACTCTGTCAGCCTGTTTGAAAATCCCCCTGTTGGATCTTTGGGGTTCTTTTGAAAACACTTTTAAATCAGGCCCATGGACCAGCACTATCCATCCTCATTAGAGCTGTTGTTTTCCGACTGGCTGTGGTGTCCACTCCCACTCCCAGATTCCTGAGGTACATCTTTCTTCTCGGCACTGCAGCTGAACACATCCATCTGGCCAGTGAAAAAATGTAACAGAGCATATTTGCAGCATGACCAATTAGATGTGCAACTCCCATTAACAATAGCAGGACTTACGCTCCAGATTCTTCCTCCATAAATCCGGCCTTTCCCCTTATGAGCAACAGATGGGTTTTTCACAATGGCTCATTACCTTCTGGCTCAGCTCTGATGCCAGAAGTGAAATATAAAGTTATTTATGGATGGAGAAAGATGCATAAGTCACTGTGGATTATTTTCTGTCATCCTTTTTTTGTTTGTTTATTTAGAGTTTTTTCTTCTTTTTTTTTATTGCTCAAGTTAAAGAAGATGACGGTGTCCCCACTGGTAATGGAGATGGATGGCCTTTCATCTCGTTTACTTTTCTTGATGACCACGGACCTCTGGGGCAATGCTGCCTTTCCCACAAGAAATGGTAATTGGTATATTTCCATAGAGAGGATACCCATTCCTCAAAGATCTGCTAGCCTCTGACAGGCCATCTCTGTGAAATTTGGTCACTAGGGTCACATATCAGGCCACTTAACTGCATGTGATACGTTTGAGCAAACAAATTGCTTCTTTAAGGAATGCCAATATTTTCCAGCACTTGACACTTCAGGCACATAGAGATTATTCCTCTGTCAATCGGGGGGACGGGGACAGGGAAACAGGCAAAGAGATTGACGTGTTAGGTGTGTTATGGGAAAGGACACAGTAAAATGATAAATATCTGTGAAAAAAAGGAGAGGAGAGGGGAGATGAGAAGATTGAGGAAGCAGCACTGAGTATAATGTTCTTGGGCTGCTGAGGCTCATAGGCAGGCTGTGCTGTGTGAATATATACCTATTCTGCCCAATTCTTTTCTATGCAATTCCTTAAACACTGTGTGCCTCAGTCTCTCCATTTCTGAAGTGAGAACAATAATAACATATCATATGATTATATGAGAATTATGAATTCACACTTGCAAAGCACTTACAATGGTACAAGTGCTATAGCCTTTATATGTTAAAAAAAAAAAACAAACTCTAAGCAGCAGATGCTGTGAATTGCTTCATCTTCCCACAGGGTTCGACAGGGTTGCCAATTTTAGGAACTTTCTTCCCTTTCTGAGGCCACAGGAGTGGCTACATTATCCACTCCAGGTTCTTTGTTAGGGTTTTTAAAATGGACACAGAGGGAAGATGGTTAGTCCTTCCGTGAAGGGAAAAGCTATGAGTTGTAAATTCAGATGCTCCCAGAAGCCATGAGGCCTGCTCTGTGGACAAGGCTGGTCAGGGGAATCCAGCACAGAGGGAAGCAGAGACAAGAGCTGGAACGTCCCAGTAGGGTTTCAGTTCCTTGTTTTGATAGGACACAGGAAAGTTGGAACATTTTAGTTTAAGGAATAGCTAATAAGCTTAGTAATCAATGCATGGAAAAGCTATTATTCCAGGAACTGACGGTGTGACCCACTCTTATTCCAGGGGACCATAAGCCAGTTCTACCTTTGTGCCTCAGGAGGACTGCAAGCAATTCAAGAGCCATGGTATCTGAGCCATTGTGCTCCAGAGTGAGATGCCTACTGCCCAGGACACAGCTAAAGACCACCCACCACCCAGGGCAAGAATGCTGCAGGTTTTTTAATCCAATTAACTTTTCCATAAACTCCAAACCCCTTACCTACATTTTGTTCTCCTTACAAAAGGGTCAGTTTAAAATGGAATTTAGGATTGTCTATTAGAGTGCAAACCCGCCATCTTCTCAGATGGCTGGCCATCTGTTTGTAAAGTGCCCACAAAGATTCAATTCCTGTCTCTGCTTATTGGATGTAGGAGGTGATGGGCAGCACAAACTCTGGCTCTTCTGGTTTCTGTTTCACTGGTTTCTAAGCAAGCTGTGCCTGTGCCCTTTCTGAAGTTTGTTTATAAGATTCAAGATGTTCCCTTTTCTGGGACAGGAAGAAGAGCAAACTGGGTCTCTGTCACTCACAACAACAACAAATTTACTGGAAAAACACCAACATTTACTGGAAAAACACAGCTCCCTGTGCTCTTGCCCTCCCTCTTTTCAACTTGTGCCAGAGGAGACAGAAACAGGGATAGAGAGACAGACCAAGACAGACAGACAGACAGACAGACAGAGATCATAAGGTATGGGGAAGGTGGAGATCCGTTTTAAAAAGACACCCAAGGAGAAATAACCTTAAGATTCTTTCTACAGCCTTAACATGCGAATCACAGAAATACTGAGCCCCAGAGCTGAGAATTACCTTCCGGTTTTCATTCAAAGGATGTGATTTCTGACTTCTCCTAGACATTACTGAACACAGGGAAGTCATTTCTTTTGAGCTTGTTGATAGCTGTATTAATGAGGAGGGTCATTTCTCATGTTTGAGTAAATCTGACTCGGCAAAGCCTGCCCTCATCATTCCCAGTGCTTCGCTCTTGAAAACTATTAGTTTTCTTCCTCTTCACAGGACAGGATCCCAATATTTGAATGCGGTTTTTATTTGCCTGTAAGACTTTTCTTCCTTGGGACGAAACATCCTACCAGCATCACTCTGTTGAGTATTACTGAGGGGGAAATTTAGGTTCCTCGGGAGTACCAGGGTTGGTAGAGAGAATGTTTGCTTAGTGTCAGACCATATTAAAATGTGGCAGGCTGATTGGACTCTATTATGTGTGTGTGTGGGGGGGGGGTTGGGAGACCATAGGCTTGGGACGGACTTTTAGCAGAAAGAATAGGTTCACTCAGCAGTTTCAGTTCTGGGTGCTGGTGACCTGAATTTTGAAACTACTAAACCAGAAATTAATAGATAACACGTAAATCCCATTTCATTTTTTTCTAGGTTGATTTTCTTTAAAATTGGCAATAATTATAAAAAGATATTATGCTAAGTGGTCTCCTGTGCTCAGTAATTAGAGTTTTCATTTAAAACCCACATGCCATGGGGGGTCTGTGGAGACACCGCCACCCTCACCTCTACAGTGGTTTTAAATAAAAAGAACACATTTTGACACATCATTTCCCTGAAATTGTGAAAAGAAAATTAAACACGGAAACATGGACGTCGTTTCCCCATTTCAGGTTTCGTGCCTCTGGTCCCGGAGGTTTGATTCTAGCTGAGATTTTATTTCTGTTTAGAAAGCAGAAGTAATAAAACAATTCAAGCTGGTCTTTAAAAAAAATACAGTCCGTAAAACAGGCCCTAAAAACAGAACAGGGGAAAGAAGAGAAAGAACAAAAACCTACAGTAGTTACTGCATTTCAAATGACTGACGCCTCTACAATGTTGGAGGTTATAGAAGTACCACTGGACGTTCTGAAAGCCCAAACAATCAGGGCATAGTTTAATTTTTGCCATTTGTATTTCAGTAGTGGTAGCAACTGTGAAGTTCACAGCACCAGGAAACATTGTGCCTGTATCATATTGGCTTAATTATTTGTATCACTTAAACATGGCCACAAAAAAAGGTTGCTCAAATTACAACTAGATACCTGTTTATTTAAGTGAGTAAAATTCATAAAGTGGAACAATGTCAAATCCTGGTGAGGATATGGAGCAACTGGAACTCTTGCACAATCCTGGAGGTGATGCAAAAATGGTATAGCCACTTTGTGGAAATGTTTGGCAATGTCTTTTAAACATATATTTTCACATGGCCCAGTGATCTCACTGCTTGGTGTTTATTCCAAGTTAAGTGAAAACATGTCCACATCAAAACTTGTGTATAAATGTTTGTACACTTTTATTCATAATCACCCAAACAGGAAACAACTCAAGGTTCATCATCTGTGGAATGGATAAACTATGATGCAGTCACATACTGGAGTACTACTTGGTAATAGAAGGACAAATCACTGATACATGCAATAACATGATTGATCTCAAAAGCTTTATTCTGAGTAGAGACAGGCACAAAATAGGACACGTTCCTTACTCCTATTTACATGGCAGTCTGGAAAAGGCAAATCAATAGAGATGGACAGACCAGTGATTGGCAGGGGCTGAGTGTGGTGGATGGGAATGCCTGCCAAAAGGAATAAAGGGAGTTTGGTGGTGATAAAAATGTTTTATGGCTTGACCATGGCAGTGACTTTATACCTGCATTTGTTTTTTAGAATTTATACAATGGCATATCTAAATGGGGGGCATTGTATAGCTTAGAAATTATATATTAATAAACCTCCATTTAAAAAGTGCTATACCACACACCATCCAAAATTCAGTGCCCTACTGTCACACCACTTATTGTCACAGCCCTGCGTGTTGGCAGTGTGATGGCAGACAGTGGACTTGGCTGGGCACAACATAGCAGCTCTTCTTTTGGGAGATCTACAGATCTGTGTCTCACCCGAGAGTCTCTCATCCCCCTTGAACCTGCGGGATGGCTGGGGGATGTTCTCACGCTGGTAGCAGAAGCACAACAGAACAAAGCCCAACGGCAGAAGAATATTTCAAGTATGTCCTTGCATTCAGTCTGCTAAAATCCCTTTGGTAAGAAGTCCTGGACTTAGCTTACATGCCAGGGGTTGGGAAGGAAATACCTCTAGTGGGGAGAACTGCATAGCAGAAGTGGAAACAAAGTGTTAGAACCATAACTTAATCTTATAGAGGAAGGCTCTCTACAGACTTCCAGTTGAATAGTGTGCCCTATGTTTATGTAAAGGTGGTAAGACAAAAGGTTGTATGAAGAGTATTTTTGCTTTTGGTTGCATTATCACCGTTGAAGATTCATTTGACTTAATGTTCCAATTATGAGTAACTTTCTACAAATTCTTCTTAAAATTTAGACCAGAAATCCACATTCTACTTTCAGAAAAACAGTGTAGTTGATTTGCTTAGACAATTAGAAATCTATGGTTCATTTTGGTTCCTTTTCTTGTTGGTAACCTTGAAGGTCAAAGGCAACTGTATTTCTCAGTTAAGATTCCAAATTCCAAGATATTCCAGGTTCCTTGCAATGTTTCTTTTCACTCTGCAGGATTATAAACTCTTTTAAAATATTTATATGCATTTGCCTTATTTTCTTTGTGTTTTTATTCCAAAATGTACAAATAGCTTTTTGAACATAGGCAGAGAGACAGAAGGAGAAAGACCATAAATAATGCAGGGAATAGTAGACGGGAGGAAGAATATTGACACTCCAGTTATTTCTTTGAACATACCATCTGACCTTTGCAAATCTCTTAATCTCTTTATCAAATCTCTATCTCTCTTGATTTGTTAATCATCTTATAAAGCTAATCCTGTCTCTCTTTACTTTTCAAACTAATGGAAAATACAGGGAGTGCATTGGGGGTGCACAATTGACTCTGGCTATAAGCCATTGCATTAAGTGAATACACAGGTGTGACTTTGGTCCTTGAGAAAGCCCATATTGTTCTATAAATGGAACAATAGCCTCTCCTTGATTTCTTGCAGTGGTGTTGCCTGCCAAGTGGTTTAGGAGACTTGTAATAAGCAAAAGGCACAACTTCAGCTCACTCGCGGTTTCAAACTTGTACAGAAAGATGGCAGTTCTTCAGCTGCTGACAGTCGTGAAATGAGCCAGTGTCTCAGGATGATTTCAAGTAGAAAGCTTGCCACAATCTCAGTAAGATCCTCTGGGATTTACTGTGTCAAAGCCAAGGTTGAATGAAGTACAGAAATCAAGGAGCTTGACTGGCCACAGAGGGGTAGCTTCTAGGTCCATGAGTCATTAAAATGATATAGATGGCAATCATTGAGTGAGAAGGCAGTGAGGGAACTCCTGGGTGAGTAGAATTAGTTCCCTGACCTATGTGTACGCTCCCACAACCCACAGTGCGACACTGGGCAAATGGCCCAATGTCTGAGAATAAGAAAGTGACTTACATGGCCAATTATTTAGAATTTATAGAGAAATGTAAGTCATTAGTTTATAATCAGTCAGAGCCCAGAATACACATTTGAATTCATCAAAGTTTTAAATCCTATGTAGTCCAAGAGGGCTAGAATCCATGTAGAACTGCACCTCAGAGCTCTGATTCTCAAAGGGTAATGGAGGTAGAAAAGTATCATTTGTTTTTGTCTGGTAATTTGAGCATTAATCAACTACAAGTCTCCTCCCTCTGCAGAGGGACATATGGGTGTCAAAACACAAACCTGCATCAGAATCAGTTAAATGTCTTATTAAAGGTGTCAACTGGGAGGCCCCTGTAGACATCCTGAAATAGAATTTGAAAGGTATGGCCCTTCTGAACCCCGATATTAAAAGATGAATGATATCATGAGAAGCACAATACTTAAACAGGGACTACCTGAAATTGTATTCCACAAACCGAGTTTCCTGTTTCCTCAAGTACACACAACCACAAAAGAAACATGAAGCGCTGCCTGTTCTTCTTCACTTTTAACATAGTTTAACTCGGTACCAAGTAATTTTATTTTAAAATTATTACACAGCATGAAAAAGTAGCAGGACTTTTTCAGATAAAACAAGAAGGTGCAAACGAGGTCTTTGCTGGTAGAAGACTATTTTCAGAAGTGCTTCCTAGTTTCTTTCTCACTCTTTGCTGCCTTTAGAGGGATTTAGTTAAAAAATTTGAAGACACAGGGAAAGGTGTTAAAGGAGAAGAAGCTGTAAAGGGAACAGTAATTCCTGATACACCTATTCATGCAAAAATTTATGGACTTCATTCTACATGGGAGGCACCTGGGAAATAAAACCTAAGGCCCTTATCTGAAGAGAGGCAGAACGACAACTCTCATATGAAGTGAACTGTGCACTGCAGGGCCCCCAGGAGAAGGGAGGTCAGTTCCGGCCATGGGGGGAGGAACAGGGATGTAGGGGATTCAGGGAGTAGTGTGATGAGTGAGTACAGGAGCTCCAATGAAAGGCATGCATTTGTGTTGGGTTGTCAGAGGTAGATGGGGTTTGGAATGGTAGGGATGGGAATGATGTCTTGGGCTGAAGAAATGGACACAGCAAAGAGGAAATGACAGGAAAGCAACATCTATTAAGCACACCCTACAAAGTTCCAAGCACCGCAATAGGTATTTCAATGACCTATTGGCCTTTAAATCTTAGTCAGAGTGATGGTTCCTCTTAACATATACCCACTCCACACCATTTTTGTCCATATTTTAGTCTAAAAACTTCACTGTAACTAATTCAGTATTTATTTGCTGGTTAGTTTAGTCTAACTAGCTATGGTGATTTATCAACTGCAGTGTTTCTCCTCAGGAAAGCAGAGTCCAGGGCTAGGTGGTGAGCATTTATTTAAAGGCTCTAGCTGGAAATCCACTTTTCAAGGACTGCTATTCTCTACCATTTCTCTTGGGTCAATATCACGAGGATCGTTCATTTGTTAATGGATGTTAGAAATTATTTTCTATCAGTAAAATAAAATGGGGTTCTAGATATTTGGGATTAGAAATATTATCCAGGAACCTCTGAACTGGCATGGATTTAGCAAAGTATACTCTGCTAGGCCTGCAGGCGTGATCACGTATGTCACATTTTGGGGGGAATTCTGTCACCTGAGTAGATCAAGTTTACTTGAATCCCACTATTAGAATGTTACTAAGTGATTCCTTCACACAAATGTGCTTGTCTGAGGGCCTGAGAGGATGGAGAACTGGGACTTCATAGAGCTTGTAAAACACCTACATAACTTTTTTTTTGGTGTTGCTATTTAAGCAAACGTTTAAGTGTTTAGCAGAATTAAACTTGCTGTCTTCAAACATACTACTTGGTAATGAGATTATAGGCAGAACTTGTACAGCTTTCACCTACCCTGGCTATTGGAGGCTATGAATATTTACCAAAAAGGAGTAAATAATTGTGAATAACCTACTAGGGTTGGAGTGGTTCATAGTAAGATCCTTCCTTTCTTGACTCATATATTCCTTTTCTATGCTGTCTTATCTCCCATTATGCACACCTGTAATACTTCACTGCAATTGCTAGCTTCCTCACCTGTCTCCTCCTCTTGACCATGAGTATCCTAATGATATAAAATGATCCAGATAATTTCATAGGTGCAGGTGTTTTGGTACTATTTGGTGAGTGAAAGTAGACATCTAAAGACTAAACTGGGTGAGATTTAGCTACATCCTATTTCTCATCTTCAGTCACAAGATTATAGTGGGCAGATATTAACTGGATGTCAGTTTATAAGTAAGTAGTCACTAGAACAATCCACATAAATCCTTCTAAAGCTTCAATCTAGTCTTTTTAGGTGTTCTGACCATTGCCTTGCCTGGGTGAAAATTCAGTTGAGACTGCCTGCCAATATACCAGACTCAGGATACTGTTATCCTTTCAGCAGGCATCTGACAGCTAGAATCCTCCAATTTCACAGAACAATTTAGAGGGTAACTCTTGGCATCATCTCTCAGGGTCAAGGCTACATACCTCACTGTATTCCTGACGTCTGTTCTTGCAAGGCTGGGGAATTGGTCTAAACAGCAAAGACATAGATCCTGAGTACCTTTTATTTCACCAGTGCAAACCTATTCCCCACATTCAACCTAGTATCAAGACACTAACTGCACAAACAGAAACAATTTGTGATGGTTGACATGATAGTTTTAAAATGTTTGGTGTTGGTTGAGGTAAAGATAGCAGATACCCTTGCAATAATGGCTTGTGATAATAGGCTATCAGATTAGACTGTTAGCTAAGCAACCCTGCACTGAGCTTTCTTGAGTAGAATGCAATCAGTGCATTGGTTGTAGCTTTATCCAACCAATGTCCGGAGATTATAATATTTTTCTATACTGAACTACTTTAAAGAAAATTATGGATGGAAATGGAAAGCATTATGCTGAGTGAAATAGGCCAGGTGTTGAAAGACAAATACCATATGATCTCACCTTTAACAGGAAGCTAAACAACAAAATAAACAAGCAAGCAGAATAAAAACAAAGACACTGAAATAGAGAACAAGGGGACAGTGACCAGAAGGGAGAGGGAAGGGAATTTAAGGAGAAAAAGGGGAGGGAGGGATTTGGAGGAACAAATATGAAGGACACAGGGATGAGAACTAAGGGAGGGGAATGGGAGGGAGGTGGGGAGCACAGGGCAGGGGTGGGGGCTGGGATGGGAGAAATAGACAAAAAAACTGTACTTGAAAAATAACTAAATAAAATTATTTTTAAAAATTATGTATCTCTTGAACCTGGCTACAGGGATGTTGATTAATTGAACTCTGTAACCCTAAGGCTTTGCAGCGTCCACACAGTGGGTGTCCATTCCCTACTCGTTGAATTAACTAATACGAAACTTCATGAGTAAATACATGAATCAACCAGTGACACCATTTCACCATTACTGCGACCTTGTGAAAAATCATCACCAGTTTATAGACTAGGAAACTGAAATCTAGAGAGGTTAAGCAAATTTCTCAAAGTCTGACCACTTACAAATGGAGAAACAAGTGTTTTTGCTAAAGTCTGTCTGCTGCCAAGGTTTGCATGCTCTTCCCACAGTACAGGTTCACCAACCAAGGGCACAGAGCTGTGGGGGTCCATGGTATATCTGAGAAATGTGGTAACTTCAATTTGGTACAATATTAGGCTTTGAGAATGCTGAAGAAGATAGTAGATCTGATTTATCTGAGGACCATATGTTTTATTTTATAGGCAGAAGGTGAGTCATTCTATATATTTAGATAGATATATATAGATATAGATTTAGATATAGATATAGATATGGATATGCATATGGATATAGATATGGATATAGATACAGGTAATAGTGGCCTAATTCTATCTATGCTTTAGGACGAAGAATCTGAGAGTAGTTCTTAAAAATAACTTGAAGTTCAAAAGAGGTAAGGAGAAGGAAGGCTTAAGCAGAGAGAAAAGGGCAAGGAGACTGGTAAAGGAATAGATGGGAGAAAAATAATTAAACTGAAAAGGACAGAGTGCAATGGCCTGTTGACTATGGGATACTAGGGAGAAACAGGAGATAAATATAACCCAATGCTAGTTTCTGAGTTACTGCAAACATTTAAAATATAAATAGTAGCCTTGGCTGGTGTAACTCAGTGGATTGAGCACGGGCCTTTGAACCAGAGGATCGTGGTTCAATTCCTACTCAGGGCACATGCCTGGGTTGCAGGCCACTTCCCAGCAGGGGACACGTGAGGTGCAACCATACATTGATATTTCTCTCCCTCTCTCCTTCCCTTCCCCTCTAAAGATAAATAAATAAAAGCTTTTAAAAAATAAAGTAAGCACTTTATTCCTATAAAAATATAAATAGTGGTTCATATGGGTGAAAGCTGTTTCTGAGAAAAACAGTTTCCAATCACATGCCCAGATGCCTTCTTCACTACGTTAAGTGATCCTGCTCCAGCACAGTCGTTTGGTCTTGTGTTGAATGCTCAGGACGGCGACCCTCACAGCTCTGGGTTTAATGGCCACTAAGAGAGGTGCACACCTATAGTGGACTCTCAAAAATGCAATTTTCAGCCCTGGCTGGTATAGCTCAGTGGACTGAGCGTGGGCCTGTGAACCAAAGGATCGTGGTTCAATTCCCAGTCAGGGCACATGCCTGGGTTGCAGGCCAGTTCCCAGTGGGGAACACATGAGAGGCAACCATACATTGATATTTCTCTCCCTTTCTCCTTCCCTTCTCCTCTAAAGATAAATAAAATCTTTTATAATTTTTTTCAAAAAAATACAATTTTTACAATGTTTTTTTTAAATACCCACACAATTATACAAATAGTGAGCATATGTTCAAGTTTTAATAAGGGGACTGGCAGGACGATGAAGACAGTTCAAACGCAGATAAGAGGAAATGAATGTGTTTTCGTGTGTTATTTCAAAAGAGAAAATAAATGTATAGTGATTAAATGAAACTCCTGCTCAAGCAATATTTATCTATTAGATACAAAACTGATTAATGTAACACAACACAAGCATCTATGGTTATCTTCTCTAGTAGATAAAAGTCATTCGCATTGCTCTCATTGAAAAAAATTCTTTTTTTTTGAAGATTTATTTATTTATTTTTAGACAGAGGGGAAGGGAGGGAGGGAGAGAGAGAGAGAAACATTAATGTGTGGTTGCCTCTTATGTGGCCCCTCACTGGGGACCTGGCCTGCAACCCAGGCATGTGATCCAACTGGGAATCAAACCAGCAACCCTTGGGTTCACAGCCTGAACTCAATCCACTGAGCTACACCAGCCAGGGCAGGAAAAAATAAATTCTCTTTCATACCTGTGAGCTAGTAATAATTTGCTTTCATTTTCTAAAATTAACATCTTTACACAATTATAACTTTATAGATGTATAATATGCACATGCCCCAAATAATAGCAGTAATAAGCTACATTCCTCTGGCAAATCCTTAGTCAAGTTTGATGCCTTAGCATGACATCACATATCATGATGTTTCCAAACACTGGATAATTTTTCTTCTTGGGACACATGTTGCTTTGCCTGCCTATCACTCACGTTTTCCTGGGAACTCCCTCTTCCCCCTGACTCCATCCACGTGATTTCAGCACAGGCCACCTTGTTAGTGAAAGGCTGAGGAAATGGCTCAGGAAAGGACTAGAGGCCTGGGGATTACTGTTTTTCAGCTTCTCAAGCTTAGCCCAGAATTTGCCAAATTGAATGAAATCACACTAGGTGTGTTGTTTTCAATTTGTCGATTTACAATTTGCAAAGCTGGATTTTGGGGAGTGACTGTAATGGAGACAGATTACATAAATAAATTGGATAGTCAAACTCTATTTTATTTCATACCGTCAAATATAAACATGCAAATCAACAACTTTCTTTCAAAAAATTTACATAACACATGTCATAACAAATATTCATGTTGAAATTGTTTTGTCTTCAGTTTTTATTAACATATCTTCGTTTCTGTATTTTATATGAAGGTACAAAATAAACATTAAGTTTTTGAGAAGACTCACCTTTATTCCAAGATTATTGCTACGTTTTTTCATGTTAAACTGCATTTTTGCATATATACAATGATGATCATAGAAGATATAGATATTTTTGTATTGTTTTGTCCTAATATTTTTATCAACAAAAATAAAAGTGGGTAACTCAATGTCTGTTCCTATTTGCTTCCTTATTTGTTCACTTAAGAATTAACTTTCTTAGGAAAGTCAAGTATGCAAATCATTCTAGAACTCTTGAGAGAGCAAAAAGCCATGTCCTTGTTCCTATTGTTCTGAGTCTAGCTCCAACTTTTGCAATTTTAGAAACCAGAACTGTTTTTCCTTCATACCAAGTGTAGGTTAGTTCATTTGGGGTAGACTCATATTAACCAAGATGAACACAGAAAACCTAACTTAGCGTATAGAGCAAAAATGTCAATTGATTAAATTAAAATTTGGTTTCTAACCACAGAGGGAATGAGATAATTAAGTTCAAAACTTCTCCCTGCACTTAGCCTACTGCAGGTGCCAAATTACAATCAGAGAAAGGCTGGTAAGCAAGTAATTAGGACAGGGAAAGCTCCTTCTAGGACTCAAGAACTTGGAGGGTTCACAGGTTCAGGCTTGCTGCTGCAGATAAGGCTGCTGTGTCTGGGAATCGGCTCTTCAGCACAAGGTGGGGGTAGGTTTGTAAACATTTGTCTCTGTGTATCTTTTACTGGTCACCTGGCTAAGGAAACCTCTTTTTATAACCACACATCTTTCCTTTCTGGTGCATGTAATACCTACTGTCAGAGTTTCCAGGACTGTCAACTATTCAACCTCTTTAAGAAACCTTTACACACCTCTACTCTGACCCATAAGGATTGAAGTTAGTGTTTGAGTCTAAGATGAGGAATTCTTTCTTTCTTTGATATGTCTACATTTTTTTTAGACACCACTTCTGTCTACCGCCACTGCATACAAGAGTCATCATTCTCTTTAAAAGTCCAAAGATTGATTGAGGCCTTATTTGATGTATAAAGATAGTATTCTTCTATGTGTCTTCAGTTCCTGTATGTATCAAACCAAATATATTCACTGAATGTTCATGTTCCCCAATCCCCAAATATTAAAATCCTAATCCCCAATGTGATATTATTTGAAGGTTTAAAGGAGGTCATGAGAGTGGAGCCCCATGACAGAACTGGTGACCTAATAAGGGCATGAAGAGACCAATAGTCACTCGCTCTGGACCAGGGGAGGACTCAGCAAAGAGCAGGCCTCTGTGAACCAGGAGGTGGGCTCTCACCAGAACCTGATCACCCTGGCCCCCTCATGGTCTCCAGAGCTGTTATAAGTACATTTCTCTTGTTTAAGCCACCTGCTGTGCATAGGTTTAATATGATTTCAAGTCCATTTGTTTATGACTTAAGTAGTTAAGAGTTTTCATGGCAGGTGCAGGATCACCAGGGACCAAGATTCTTTCTTCTAGACTGTATTACTATCCCCAAAATATTACTACCACCTTCTGGACCAAGATGGCTGCTTAAGTTCCAAATACCATGGCTACATACCAATCAACAGGAAGGAAGAAAAGATGAAAGGAGGAGCATCCTAATTGTTTAATGACTCTTCCTCAAAGTTGCACATATCACTTCTAACATTGGTGATACCTACCCAGAGGAGAGGCTGGGAAACACAGTTTATATTTCTAGATGTCAGGTGTTCAGCTAAGTATAGAGGACTTCATTATTAATGAAAAAATAACAAATGGCTCTTGGGGAAAAGCTAGAACCCTCTGAAATATTTAGACAATTATAATTATTAAAAATTCATAGCTAATATTGTTGGGTTGCCTTTATTTATTGGATACTATACCAAATTTTTCACGTAAATTTTCTCACATATTCTTTTCAAAATCTGTGAGTTAAATATTATCATTATTTGGTATTTGATAGTTGGGAAAATGTAGGGAAAAACTGATAGTAATATTAGATTACATGGATCCAAGGTAGAGTTAGGATTCGAACTCAGATTGGTTTTCTTAATTAAAACCATATGCTTGATCACCTCATATATGTTCCCCAGAGAATTCTGTGAGGATTGATTTTTAGCAAGATCTCCCTAGCCCATAGGCCAAAATCCTCTGCGTAATAGTCATGTGAAGTCAATCATAGTGTTACTATAAATTTCTGGGGTGTGTAAACCTTGTGTGACTATTATGGCTCATCAAAAAGGGAGAACACACGCATATGTACATGCATACACATATACACACACATACACACATATATATATATAAACTTACTAATGTAAGTTTACTGATAAAATAGAAGAATAGCATATAATTTTAAAATTATGAATACACAATACTCTATTATTGTGAGTTCTATACAGCCAGTTGATTCCCATTGATTGTTTTCTTAGATTTTTGACAAACTCTTGTATTTATAGCTAGACTGGGATAATTGACAAACAATTGTAGTTCTGATCTAACTACTGGTTGATATTTTATTTCTGTTAATCACTGAGATAGAAGTAAAGCAACGAAGATGATGGGAACTTCACTTATTCATCAGCAATGGGAGTGACTTTGTTGCCATGTTGGATAATAGTTTCCAAACACTCAAAGAACGTGGACATACTAAATTTCTTTTTTTTTTAACCCTGTATGTGCCCTGACTGGGAATTGAACCGCGATTGTATGGTTCGCAGGCCTGCGCTCAGTCCACTGAGCTATACCAGCCAGGGCTCGTATTCTCATTTTAATTTGCATCTCTCTGATGGCAAGTGATACTGAGCATCCTTTTATATGTCTCTGGGCCCTCTGAATGTTTCACTATAAGTGGAACCTAATCAACAAAGCAAGCAATAAAATTGTAACTAGAGACATTGAAATAAAGAACAAATTGACAGTAACCAGAGAGGAAGGGAGAAGGGGATACTGGGGGACAGAAAGGGAAGGGTCATCAAGAAACATGTATAAAGGACCCATGGACAAAGCCAAAGGGGGTAAGGATTGAGGGTGGGAAGGGGAAATTAGTGGCAGGACAACCCTTCCCCCAAAAAGAGGGTATTTAATATCATAGTGGGCACTGCCTTTAACTATGTGGTAGCAAATCCTAAAGCAGTCTTTATTGTGGAGTTTCTTATATCTATTCTCATTAAATTATGAAATAATAGTATTAAACTATAGGTTATGAAGTTACTTCTGTGGCAGGTTAGGCTGTGTTTGTCCAAAGTGAATAACTTTTCAATGACTGATCCATTTTGCATTACCTGTGTGACTATGTCAAGCCCCTAATGTGCACCTTTTTTCTTCACAAACACAATGAAGTATGTACAAAAGTCTCTATATTATATATAAAAGTACTGACACTAGAAAAGACAGGAAATTTTTTCAAGTTTATAAAGCTAGATTACATTGAAACTAGGACTTGAATCAAAGGTCCCATTCTCTATCACTAGACATACTACTTTTATTTTATTCTTGTTCAAGTACACTGGCCTCCATTTTCCTTAACAATTTCTATGGTATTGATAATGTAACAGCTACAGACAACAGCACACTTTTAAGTTTAGTCTGCATTATTAATATTTTACTCATTAATTTATTAAGTTTAGAACAGACTGAAAACAGTGAGCCTTTGCCAAATCTCCGTAAACCCATTTAGCAGGCAGATTTGCTGGGATCAGCCAAGCCCGTTCATTCCCACGCCATCTCTGTCTGCTTTTAGGCTGCATCACTGGAGTTTAGTGGCTGTGACAGAAATTGTGTGGCCCACAGAGTTGAAAATATTTATTATTTGGCTATTTACAGAAAAAGTTTGCTAACCCCTGGCCTAGAAAAACAAAAAGCAAAAATAAGTGGAAGACTGGGCTGTATTTTCAGTGAAAGAAAATAGGACTTTTGCAAAAATGAGACACTGTTCTGAGAATGATCATAGAACACCTTAGGAACAACAACAAAGGCGAATAATATGCCTTTGGTTCATTAATGTGTGGATCCAGAAATTCCAAGAAATATGGCCAACAGTGTATCCTAGCAGAAGATTTTGTTACTTTTCCCTAGATGCTGATTAACAAGAAATTATTGATGGAAAGAGATATGGAAGAGGAACCAAGCCAACCCTGAAGGGTAGAAGTGATCTCCTTGCTTACAATTCCATTATATTAACTTAAATTTCATAGCATGGGAAGAACTGAGAAATTGCTGGAAGCAGGAGCAGAAAACAATTGCCAGATAGTGTTCTTCCTGAAAATGGACCTTTTTGCTTCTGAAGCACAAAGGACTTCAGCTTCAAAGATGGCTGCAGGTCCATTAGATTTGCTCAGTTTTTTTTCTCAATGTTTATAATACCCAGAAAAGACACAATTAAAGGGAGAGCACAAGAGCAAATTAGGGTCTGTGTGGTCTGCCCAAATAGCACATATGTTAAAATAAATAATAAATAGTATTATAGGGGGAAGTTGACAAGGTAATCCTCAAAATACAAGTCTGTAATTCCTTATTTGTTTTCTGGGTGACCAATCTGGAATCAGAAACAGAAAATTAATTCTTTACAATGTATTTAATGCTATTATTACATGCATATTTAATATCAGTGAAGCCTGATACATAAACTGCTTATACTGCTAATAAACTATTTAAAGGTGAGAAAGATCGCACCAAATTTTCTCTCGGGGGGAGTGCACTTTCTTACGCAGCAGGCTAGTATGAGGTTAGCATCATCTACCACCACGTCTTATAATACCTTAATTCTCTGACCATTAAAACAAAATTTAATTTGTTTTAATCTCAAAATAGCATGCAATCTTGATATAAGCCTGAGTTAATAAACACATGAAGACAGACACTGTAATTTTGTGACAAAATTTCATTATGAGGCAGTCATATACATAATCTAAAAAATGTCATTGTTTAATGATTGTTTTTTTAAAAAATATGAAATGAAAAATTCTTATAGAGAACTCCCAAAGCTCTGAGATTATGTCCAAGGGTGACAAATCCACTTAAAAAGAGGTTGTAGTCAATATTTTTCTAGTGCATTTGACTTTAACATCATGTATTTATAGAGCATCAGGGGAAACATTCTGGAAAATACTGCATTCATGAAAGAGTTAAATTTTTATCATTGTGTCTTTTCTCTGTGATAGAATAGCCACCTGGAGAAATAGCTTAGCCCAAAGTTCATCTTCTAAATGTTATGGGGAAAGCCAGTTCAATATGAAGTTAAATCATCACCATCACACAACCCAAAACATTTTTTAAGCTTCAAAAATAAGGAACAGATCACTGTACTGTATAGGTCCTGAGAGGACAGAAAGCTCACATGCTAACTCACTGTAAAAGGAGTAGCTGCTTTGGTGATCTCTGACATGACTGGAAATGGACAGTTCAGAGTGCTCTCGGGAGAGAGCCTGTTCTTGAGAAACTCTGAGACCAATTTTGCAGTTGTGGTAATTGAGGTTAGAGACAAGTCCCTTTCAGATTCTTTAGGGTTTTATCATGACTGCATCTTTACATTTACAGACCATTTTTTTCTCAAAAAGTTTTCGGAAATTTTAATCAACCATGATTGAGAGAGAGAGAGGTAAAGGGAGAGACAAAAAGAGACAAGAAGAGATGGAATGAGCTTTTGTAAAATGAACTTTTTGCATTAGCCTGCTTGGGCTGCCATAACCAAATACCACAAACTGAGTGGCTTGCACAATAGAAATTTATTTTCTCATAGTTCTGGGGTCTGGAAGTCCACGATCAAGGTGCCAGAAGGATTGAGACCTCTTGCACATGGCCACCTTCTTGCTGTGTCCTCACATGGCCTTTCCTGTCTGCATCCTCTCTTGGTATATCTGCTTGTGCTTACAGGATGTCAGTCCTATGAATTAGGCTCATTCTTATACATTCATTTAATCTTAACTACCTCTTTAAAGGCTCTCTCACACTAGGGTTTAGGGCTTCAACAGGAGAACTTGAAGAGAATGCAGTTTAGCCCAAAACAATGCATGATCATTACAGAGCATTCTGACAAAATATCAAAGTTTGAAAAAGAGAGTCAATTTGTAAAAACCAACTTACTTCCCACCACTTAGAAATAACAACTTCAGTCTTTGGTGAAGGTCATTCTACACATCTCTCCAAACACTTGGATGAATCCCTAGACTGATGGGCTGCACATGATATGAATAGATTCCAATATATGTAAATTGATTCATAGTGTATGAATTACTTTTTAATTAAATAATTTGAATTTTTAGTGATGTGATATTTAACCATGCAGTTGATTCTAAAAACAGGGCATAAAGTTAGTATTTTTTCTAAAGACTTTTAAATCACCCATGCTGTAGGATATACTCAACTTCATATATAAATTCTATTCACTAATTCCAATGAACATTATACTTAAGACCCTCTAAGCTAAAGAAAAGAGGAAAAAAGGAAAATCTGTATCGTTATGTCATTTAAGTCATTCAGTAGATGTAAAGAGAGGGTGGGAAACTATTAAGTAGCCCTGCCTGCTTACAAGGGTTTTCTGTCTGTTTTAGTATAGTTTATAAGTTGGTTTATCATTTTGATTATTAAACCAAACAATATATGAGAATCTAGAATAGAACTGTAGCAGCTGTTCATAGTAGATGCTTACTAAGTATTTGTTGAATCAGAATGTACATCTTATTAATGCCCAAGTATCGTGTTTTGTGGGGTTTTTTTAAGAACTGTGAAAAACAATGGCCTCCTGTCTTTCCAATTTGGCATTTTGTATGAAGTCCTGTAGAGTGAGCACCACTCTTATGCTCCTGGGCATTGGCCTAATGGAGTGGGACTTTACAAAGATACTAAACCTATAGCCATCCATAATTTAAATGATGCAATTATACTATGCTTAATGTACTAGAAAAAACTTAAATGTAATAAAACTCACTTTAAAATTGGGATATTTCTTAAATTCAACACATATTATTCCCTAAAAAAATTCTTAAACCTTAGGAAAAAAGATAATGAAAACAATTAAGATTTGGGTGTCTTTTTGTACTTTTAAATCATGTGTTTCTATTTTAGGTTTCTTGCTATAAATGACAATGGGATTTGGTTATTATAATTCCTCCTAATTCCTCTTCTCAGCACTTAATTTTTGTTAAGAATATATATGTGCATGGATTCATGTATCATCACAGTATAATTACATATATAAAATAATTTGTGATTATAATTCCCACTGTTTCTTAATTTCATTTCTCTATGTATTTTATGTTCAACTATCATTTTTCTTCTTCATCTGCATTTTCAAGTTCATTAAAACATCTCTAACTTATTAAGAACTCACATAGTAGTTTTACTCCATACAGAATTTGTGAGTATGGTTATAAGTTCTTGTGTGTTTAAACATGTATATGACCTTTATCCTGTAGTGACAACTGGATTGGACATTGTACTCATACATCACTCTTTTTTTCTTCTCTGGGAATTGCATAGACTCTGCTTCTATATTCTAGCTTTGGACCTGTTGTGGAAAAGTTTAAAGCCAGACTAACATCTCCTTCTTTTGCTGTCTAATTGCCTATTGAATTTATTTTTTCAATAAATTTTAAACACCTAGTTTTGTCCAAGTGTCAATCATGATGAATCTGTTTTTCTTCTAAAACAAATTAGTTTTTATTTAATTTGCAGATCAAATTCTTCTCACTTTTTAAGGCATTTTATTGAATGCCTTTCTATTACATTTATTATGTTTCTTATCAGGTACATTTATGGGGTAGGAATTTTCCTTGTCTTTAATCAGCTTCTCCATCTTCTATAATATTTACTTTCTAGAATTGGTTTACTCATCCTGCCATTTTACTTCATAATTATCTCAATATTTTCCTTAAGTCAATAATTCTATAGTCAATCATGGTTAGTCTGTTTTCTGCTATGTTTTACACAATTACTGTATTATACAATTAATTTATTGTGTCTATGATGGAGTCATATTTCTTCTCAATTTGTTGTCTCAATTCTGCAATCTCCATTTTTATTTCATTGCATTATTTTTCAATCTACATATTTATTGAATTCATGTTCTTATTATTCTAAACCATAATACATTCATGGAATATTTACTTCTGTGTTTTGGATTGCTTTTTTCCTTTTAGAATGGTTTTTTCATCCATTTATTCCTCTGCTTTCTTCTTATTATCCATTTTTCTGCTAAATACTTATAAAGTTGCTATCAGGCTACTTTTAATTTTTCTTTTGTTTATTGCAGCAGATTTATTTGATTTTATGTAGTGTAATTGGACTTTCTTGGTCTTCCTTTATTCCCACTTTATTTAAGACATGTTTTTCTTCCCCTTTAATATATAGCTTTAGGGTTGGGTTGAGGTTTTGATTCACTTATTTTCTGAAGACATGGAGGTAAGAAAGCAATATCAACCAGAACTAGTTTCCTTTAATGAAAAGTTATCAATTTTCTATGTGGTAGTAGCAGTGGTGGAAGTATTTTCCGTGATTGATAGCTTAAATTCATATTTTCTACCAATTGAACATGGAGTTTCTGAGTCCCTTCTGATTATGTGTCTTTATCCAGTAGACATTGCTACTTTTTCTGCCATTTCTCATACTATAATAGGAAAAACACATGAATGTTGCCCAATAGCCTTTTTGTATCAAGTTTGGGGGCAATAATTATTTTTAAGATTTGTCTGGCTCACTACTCAGTCATGTTTCAAGTAAAGTTCGGGAGCAATGCTGAATCTCTTCAGAATCTTCTTCTTTCTTTACCAAAACCTTTTAATACTTACAATATTGGACTGTGATCACGGTTGAATTTCTGCTTCTTTTTTCTTTCTGAAAAATGCACTTTTACTTTCATTTATTTTATTAGGTAATTTGGCATGGGGGGAGTCTCTCATCTGAACTCTGTCTGCCGTCATTATCTACAAGCCCTCATCAATTAGGTTTTAATGTCTCAAGTGATAAATCTCTGTTGTCACACTTCCAGAGATGACAGGATTTCACCAATTAATAATAGATCTTATTTGCAACAAAACTATGCACCTACATATGCAGGTGGAAAAAAACTGTAAGAAAGGATTCTGTGACTATTGGTTGTTATAACTCCCAACACAGGACTTTGGAACTCTAAGATGATTCTATTTATTGTTATAACAACAAAAATACTGGTGATGTAAGAGTAAGAGCGTCAAAGGACTCCAGGGGTGCTATCAGTGGGCATTGCCTTTTCTGCAAATAATAAAGCAGACACACCATAGCAACGTCTTGCTCAAGGTCAAATAGCTACAGAAGCCTCATTTGGGCATCTGTTAGCATTAGGACTGTGTCTTTTAAGTGTTTCTTAGGCAAGAAATATTAAGCTGCAGTCACTCCCCTCACCTCCTGACTGTGCAGGCCCTGAGGCAGGACCATGTGGCAAGGCATTGCAAGGGCCCACCACTGACCCAGGCAGTAAATTTCCAACATCAAGTAATCAGTCTCCCATGGATGATCAAACGCTGGTGTGCACAGTGGTGTGGGCATTATTTCCCACTTCTGTTGCTTAATACATTCCCTTCTTTCACTGTGGAATTACACTGGCTTAGAAACTGCCAAGTTTGTGTCTCTTAAAAAATTTAGCACATACTTTCAGTCATAAAAGCAGAAACCCAGCTGATTTCTGCCCTAGTGAATTGTAAGAGCTGATTGAAAATACCCAAAGAAATAGCTCTAAATGTTCAACTTAGTGCACAGAGGTGGAGAAAGGCAAGAAAGGGGGGATGTCAGGTGCCCTTCAAGGTCGGAGGAAGACAAAGGAGTCCTGTTCCTTGTTCCTTCTGAGCTAGGAGATGCAGCAAAATAAAACGGATGCCTCTATACACCCCTTTCCCACTCCATCCTCTCCTCAAAGCCATGACCCCAAACCAACTGCTTATGAGAATGCTGTACCCTCCAAGAACCGCAATAAATATTCTTTAATCACATGGATTATTTTTACTAATAAGAATTCACATACTCTTCCCCCAGTATCACTTTACTGGGGTCAGTCAAATAGCACTTAAAATAAATAAATAGTGTAGTAGACATATTAATGCCCCTCTCTAGCAAAATGTTCATATACTAATTCTTAGAACCTGTGACTATTTTACCAATATGGCCAAGGGGACTTTGCAGATATTGTTAAGAACCTCGACATGGGGTGATTGTCCTGGATTATACAGCCGCATCCAATGCAATTACAAGGGTCCCCACATGGGAAAGAGGGAAGCAGGAGGATCTGTCAGAGATGTGATGACAGAAGCAGAGTTCGGAGAGGTTTTGAGGTGCTACAGAGCTGGCTTTAAAACAGAGGAAGGGGCCATGAGCCAAGGACTAAAGATCACCTCTAGAAGATGGACGAGAGAAGAAAACAGATGCTCCTCTCAAGCCTCCAGAAGGAATGACATTTCCTTCATACTAATTTGTTACAACAGCAATAGGAAATTAATTCAAATGCATAAAATCATAAGTTATTGATATGCTGACCTAGAGTAATGAAGCATGGATGGGTACTATAAGAATTCAAAGATGAGTAGCAGATCTGGTGCCTTGCAATAAAACTCTTGAGTTTGTTGGAAGCTATAGAATTGAGACTGTCTCTCGCCTGTAATCACAAAAGAAATATTTCTGAAGAAATATAGACTTTTTTTTTCTCCAGGTGTTTTCACTATTTTTAGTATCTGGTAGAAACAATTTTAAGGGTTGCAGGAATTATTAATGACCATTTTCTGTTGAACTGTATTGAACAGAACTGACAGGCTTCTATTTAAACCACCACTGTTCCCATTTCCGCATGAGCAAGTGCCCACTGAGCTTCTAAGCTTTTCACTGAAGCATGATCCCAGAGGAAAGTCTCTGTTTATGCTTGTGTTTCCCCTGCTCTGAAAGGAAGACTGTTCTCAAGTGTAGAGTTATTATCCATAAGCTAGAGACAACATGATTTCATCACGTCATAGGGAAACAAAGGGTCTTTGTTTCTCAAACAGACTTCTAATGACCTTTGAAAAGAATCTATACATTTAGCTTCTTTTTTTCTGAAAGAGAGAGAGAAGAGAGAGAGAAAGAAGAAAGAAAGATTAAAGGCCACCAATTCAATGCAGCTTCTTCACCCAATTGCCTTCATGACTTGACCTGTCCGAGTGGCCCTCAATATGGATCTCATTGTGTCACTCCTATCACTGGGCACTTCTAGTGGCCTCTCTTGTGTCTGGCCTAGAGGCTCCCACATAAGCAGCCCCATTTGGGCAATGTAGTCACCAACTAGAGAGAGCCACTTACTTATACAGTCGTTCAGCCAATAGGCAACTCAGATTTCATTTTCTCATAGAAACAATATTTTACAAGGTGCTGAGATGTCAAAACCAGCCTGCAAGAAGCCAATTAACCTCCCATGTATTAATACTATTTTTACCACATCCACAACATTGTCCCCTACCTCTGCAAGAGTTCTCACTTCAGTTGCTTAGTGCATTTCTTACTAGGACCACTTCTTAGGGGGTGGAGGTAAGATTAAAAGCAGGGCTATGAATTAATTCCAAAAAGAAAATTGCAAACAATACATCCCCTGGCTCTCATCAACACCATCTAGGTGGCCACCCTGCTCCTGGTAGCTGGGAGATTAAAACGTGGATTCAGCTTGAGTTTAGGTGAGGTAAGGCAGGGGCCCTTTCCAGGGACTGTAACTTAATATTGCACCAAAATACACAGATAAGAACAGTTTTCTATAACTTCACAGCTAGAAAAGGAAAGGTGTCATTTAAACTAAATCACTTACTGCGTAACTAAGACATAAAGAACCGTTGATTTGCATTCTCCCTCAGCCCCAACCTCTGCCAGGGAGCATGTGTGGCTGTTTTGGTGTGGAGCCATTAGTAAGTAGTAACAACTGGCATTTCTCTGTAGGGAACCTTTGCTCCTGTCAAGGCTCTCCCCCAGGTTCCATCCGTCCTCTCCCTTTGGCTATGATGTTTAAATATTCTAAGTCACAGCACATGTGATTGTAAATTGGCCAGAGAGTCTCTTTGTATACAATTCTGAATTCCCAGCATCCTTTAAAGCCTATCTCAGTCCTCTCTAAGTCTTCCTCTCTCTACTCTAGCCATGGTTGACAATTATAATTCTATAAACCCACTGTCTTCCCTTTCCATGCAAAGAGCATCCTCCTCCTCCTTCTGGGGAACCCCCTGTTTTCGCACCCCTTGCCTCCCACCACTCTGTTTCAATGGGAACTTATAAGATCCCATCTCATGATCACAGTGAATGACACTTGATTCTGCTGGAAACATGCAGAATTTCTACATACTCCTCATCACCATGATTACTCTACTACACACCAGTCTCTCCCTTAAAATTGTGAACTAAAGCTGCTTGAATGAGCCTTTCCCTACCTGGTCACAACCTGTGTTGATGAGCCCCTTCTGTTCCAGAGACTAGCTGGATTGGGTCAATCTGCTTTGTGGAGAAAATCAGTCCACTGTAGACGACAACAGAACTGAGAAGGATAGAGAAGAGATAAGCTAGATAAGACAGAGTCATTCTTAAGGCGGAGTTTATTCTGGCCTCTCTAGTTTAACTAAAGACAATATTTTCCTTATGCAAATTAGGGTTGAGTGTTTGTAACATCCCAAGAAGAGCCCTAGCACCCCTTTCCACAAACCTCCTCAATTTTTATATGGCCTGCACCAGTAGTTAGCATTTATTGCTACACTAACTCTTTGCAAATGAATGGCTTCTTTTGCATAGACCTTGTTGCCTAATCGCATTGTGTGTGTGACTTGAGAGCAGGTAGCCTAACTTACATTTAGCAGAAATGCTTATCATCCTGAGAGGAAGCTCAGGAAATATTTAGTGGTTGATTAATGGAAGAACTTCCTGAACAGATGTGTTGCATGTTTATCAGACATTATCAGATATTATTAGCCCAGCTGGGTGCATGCAAAAAGAGCACAAGATCCAGTACATTGAAGTCTTGTCTCTTCCTTTGTCTTGTTGGCATTGTTTAAATTGCCTCATCTTTCTGAACTTCGGCTTCCTCTTTATATTTTAGATCAGGATAATAATGTGTTGGTCCTGATATTTTTGGCTGCAGGACACAGAAGTACAATTTAATTTGGACTAAGCAGAAAAGGAGTTTTTCTTATGTAATTTAAAGAGTAGCAAAGTAAGTAGACCTTCAGGAATAGGTGGATCAGGGCAAATAAATAATATCAAATTCTTCATCTCTTGGCTCTAATTTTCTTTTCCTTGTGATGACTTACTAGTAGGTAGGGGTCCATAACTGGCAAAGGTCACATGTCATTTACCATAAAAATTGGCCCTCTTGCCATCTTGTATGTGACTTCAAGGATGAGGTATCTCCAAAAATACTTTGTGTACACAAATGACCATCTCAGTATTGATAATTATTAAATGCTCAATCAGATATGACACTGGTTGCTGTCTGAAACATCTTTCAACATTATAATCATTAAAATAATGGAATTATACATATCATAGTAAAAATTTCTTAAAACATATTTACTGCTACAAGGATTTTGAACTCTCATTATAACTTGGATGCATAGCCCTCTGAATTTAAAAATACTCCTTTTGTTCCTAGGAACTTGGTTTAGTATTCTTAGTAACAACACATCTGTGAGGGTCTTGCCAATCCCGGTTTAGAAATTGCAGGACATCAAGATGTAACTCATTCAGTAATGGCGCACAGACAACCAGCACCAAGACAGAACAAGAACTAAGAATTTTATGCTTTCCAGACATCATTGAAGGGGCACACTCCTTTTTCCATCTCAGGGCTGGGAGAAGGGCAATAGAGCAAATACAAGCTGACGCAGGGTAGCGAATTTCCTCCTAGGAGACACGAGCCTCAGGTCTATGAGATTGCTTTCACTCGTAGAAAAAGTGGCCTTTGGGCTTGGTATCAAAACTGTGACCCCCGTCATTTCTGAAGGAAAAACTTGAATTCAATACCACTTCTGTCTTCATTCTCTTATGCCACTAAATCTCTGATAAGTACCTAACAATAATTAGAGTATTCTACTTACCATAATTGTTGTGATTTTTAGAATCCTCACTTCAGGGATCATCTATGGATCCACTTGGCCTTCCCGACCAAAACACACATAGAAATGTATTTGTTTTTTTGTAGGGATGATGACGTTGCTGAGTCATGTTTTGCCATTCGGGAGGTGTGGAAAGGATGAGGTGTTTCTGCTTGCTTCATTGTGACATAGATTGCTGTTTCTTTGAGAAATTTATGAATTTGGGGCTTTTCTGAAAAGCAGATCTGGCGTTGCTGTTATTGCCAGGGACCGAGGCAGTGAGAGAATGGAGAGGGTACGGAGGAAAATGTGGAACTACCTGCTTAGAACAGGCACTGTCTGTGAACATCAGACAGCATGGGCACCATATGAAACAAACTATTTATTATTCTCAACAAAGCCCTTGCCCCTTTCTTCTTCTGGAATGCTGCTGTTGTTGCCACTGCCATCACTTTACCTTCCTAAACTTTATTCAATGTTCTACTTCTCAACCAAAAGATTTCTAGAATTCTAAATGTCAAAAATTTTGCTTTTTTTTTTTTAGTAGCCTCTAGGAGCCAGAAGCTAGCCACTACTAAGAGATTTCCATCTGGTTGAAGAACTGGCACAATTTAATTTTTATCAAGCATATCTTTTTGCTGATATGCACTTGAAAAATTCTTGCAATATCTATGACAAATAAAATGCTTGTTTTGAAACGTTAAACACTAGGAAAGCTCTGAGGTTCTCCCAGGCCACTTCTTATCAAATCCATCTTAGTTTCACATGATTATAATGGGCATAGAAATGCACAATGCTATTACTGGCACTTGAAAGTAATCCCTGGTACTAAGCATGCATCACATCTGCCTTCCTAACTTTGCTCATAACAATAGATATCAATATCACTGTCACTAAGAGGGTCTTCTCACACAAAGAACCACTCTAGTAAGTATTTATCTTTGTCGTTAATTTGTTATGCATTTCAATGCTTCCATTAGTTCTCTTTGTCAGATTAATTATACAGATCTCTTCCCATTTCTTCTCCAGATTTAGAATTGATCTCTGAATCCATAAATAATTGTGTCTTTCTAATTGTATCCTTTCCTGTTGGGGACATTGGCCAGATGACTCCTAAGATTAGCCGGAGTGACTATTGCTGGTGTAAAAAGACTGGAACACTGTCGAAGCTTGTCCTTGCTCCATATTTTGGTGGCAAACGCCCACAAACATAAGGCTCAGAGTGAGATGCTTGCTTTTCTCTAAAGCACTGTTTCTTATACCTTGTGGGATATTGGAATCACCTTATGGAGCTAAAAATAAGCCAATAAGCAACAATAACAATAAAAACAACAAAATCTTGCCTCGGCGACATCCCAGCTCGGTTAAGTGAGAATCTTGGGGACTAAACCTATGGCTACTGAAAATCACGGGTCTACAGTTTTGAATAGCCACAATGCCCAGGACTCACTGCATTTCAAAATCTGGGTTATTTACTGAGATGAATGAACAGAGCAAGTCTGCAAATGCCAGCATGCCATACTAAAGCAGTGGTTTCCTAACAGAGATTCTGTTGCTGCAATCATTTCGTAATGTGTGAAGACAGTTTGGTCGTCACAAGGAGAAGGGATGCTACTGTCATCTGATGGGTGGACAGCAGAAGTGCTAAGCCGCCAGCAATTCACAGGACAGCTTGGCATAACAAAGAATTATCTATAGCTCCCAAAATGTCAAAGGGGACTTAGTGTGTTCCTCTTTAGAGTGATTAGTCAGGGACACTGCTGATTTGTTTAAATGACCTTTATAATTTCTCTTTACTCTAAGAGAACATGTTATTAGCAAAAGTAGAAATGCTCTAGATTTCTTTAAACATACAGGGTGGGGCAAAGGTAGGTTTACGGTTGTGAGTATGGAAAACACAGAGTTTATTCTTGTAGTATTTATCATTATTGTGTTTTTTCCATACCAACCTCTGTAAACCTGCTCTATTCTTTATTGGCTAATGGAAAATTTGTTTCTTCTCTAAACGCCAGAACAAAAACTTTGCAAAAGCATTTGAAGGTTTTCGGACTTGCAGTGGATCATAGATTTTTAAATTTACCTCTCCTAGCAATTCTGACACCATCCTTCTTGACAACCTTCCCCTAAATAAGTTATTTCCTTAAAAGAAAGAACAAATGAAAATGTCTTAAAGGAACAAGATACTGAGTCATTCAATTGTATGTGGAAGTCGCATGCTTTTAGAGTAAAAGAAACCTCTTTGCCAAACTGGTTCAGCAAGGTTGACGTTGTCTAAACTCTCAGGGATAGTAACAGAGTTGGGACTGACACAGCTTTTGATTATTTACTCACTGTTTTTTCCACTAGTCTATATATTTTTCAAATGAGTAGATCCAATTCAGTAATGTCCAACTGACCCATTTAAAAGTTAATGACCTGCTGCTCTTCTCCCCCAGACAGGGCAAGAATGTTATTTGTTTACCCAAGTAGCTGCTATATCTCAACGTAGAGAGATGGATACATTAGATTCTGACAGTTGATGCAGCAGGCTGTGTTTTCCAAAGATGGCTACCACTGATGTCTCATCGTGTGTGTGTGTGTGTGTATATATATATATATATATATATAGAGAGAGAGAGAGAGAGAGAGAGATAAATTATGTGTGTGTGTGTGTATAAAATTTACAACATTAGTGTGACACTGCCCCCAAAGAGTGTCTAGGTCTACATTTCCTCCCCTTGAACTTAGAAGGACCTTCCTAGCTACCTTGCCCTGCCCGGTAGAGCACAGTGTCAAGTCACTGCACAAAAATGCCCTGCACGTCTGCTTTTTAACTCGCAGTGTTCTCTCTTGGAACAAAGCCATCAAATTCTTAGAAAGCCAAGCAGCCCTGTGAAGGGCCCACCTCCGGGTGGCTCAGCCGAAAGCTCCAGTGGCTACTATGGCACACACCTGGCATCCGCTCCCAGACATGGCAGTGGGTAAACCTGCAAACACATTCCAGGCCTCGACTCCCCTCCAGCATTCAGGCTGTTCTGGCTGATACACCAGAGAACACGGACAGGCAGTCCCTGCTGAGTCTTTCCCTGATTACAGATTTGGGAGCCGAATAAATGATCATGGACATTTTACAATGCTAGGTTGGGGTGCTGTTACTTAGCAGTAGGTGACTGACATTATTAAACTTCCGAATTCCACAATCAACTGAACTTTTTGTGATCATACCTGGCTCATAATAATTTTAAATATTTATTTGTTTTAATAATTGAATCTATTCCATGCTCACAAAAAAGTTCCAGATGTGATGTGGCAAATATTACAAAGCTTGTGCCAACTGTTAATTAGTATATTGCCATTCTGTATTATATATCAGTCTTTGTAAAAATGTTAAACATCAATTAGCTTCTCAAAGATAAATCTACTATCTATTTTTAAGTGAATTGAACTTCTAAGTCAGAAAGGACCAGAGACCAAGTATGGCAAGTTCATCACTGAGGGGCATCCTATCCTTTCAGTATTTGGGAGTAAAATAGTCTTTCTTCTGATACATGGACTTCGCTGAACTACTTAAGTCTCAACTTCAACTATGTCCTTTTCTTCACATCATCTTATATCTAATAAATCACTCTGCATGAGTGAAGAAGTAAAAGACTGACTAGCTTTGACCATGACTTTAAAGACCATCCTGCGATGTAGAGCCACAAACACGGTTTTCCAGACCTTAGTGATTTTTGTGAACCGGTCAAACCTCTTCATAACAAGGCATATGTTTTTGTGAGAAGAAGCACCATTCTTTATGTTGGCTGTCCTCCATTGAAGCAGAATATTTCTCGTATAAATTCACCAAGGAACTCCAGGCCAAGTGTTTTCGACTTATGAAGTCTTAGATGTGGTCTACAATGAGTTAATTACTCTTGGGAGCAAAATGCTTGCTTATAGATAAAAGCAATGCTTAAGATTTATTGGCACTAGTGAAATAACTCAGAATAATGTAAGATAATTTCTTCTAAGGCTGTGGTCTCTCAGAGTTGAGAAATAATCTCTTTTCTTGGGGAAAGGGTATAAGTTGGTGACAGCTTTTTTGAGAAATAAAGTTTCTTAAAGCAAGAATTATTCTGATATAAAAACAGGCTGAATGAAGAACAGGAAGATAAAGAAAAAGTATGGGATGACTAGTTGAACCAGAAATAAAAACTGAAGCTAACTTGACATTGATTCAAGGATGGACAAACAGACTAACCAAACAGAGAGTCCCCTAACAGACTAGTACATACAGGTAAATTGAATATGTGATGTTAGAACTTAGTCTGTGGATGACCAGGGAAAGGATAAAATATTAAATGCTTGTGTTAAGACAATGGGTTATCCAAAGCAAACAAAAAAGATATTAGGTATATATCATATAATTAATTAATTAATGTTTAAAAATTAATTCTGAAAAGGTTAAAAACTTAAAAATAAAAAGGCAAACTTTAAACTTATAGACAAAACATACACATGGGAAAAGTTATAGCTTCAAGGTAGAAAAGGATTTCATAAAAGAGAGCAAAAAGCACAAAGTTTAAGAGAAAGGATTGATAAATTTCACTATATTAAAATTGACACCTTAAGCACACACACACACACAAGCCACAAGATGGGAGAAGACATTTGCAACAAACATAATCAACAAAGCTCTGTAATTCAAAAAATGTTAAGAACCCCTAAAATTAACAATAAAAAGACATCTTACTATAAAATGGGCAAAATAAATGCATATTTCAAAGGAAAGATAGCACAAATGACCAGTTGCAATAAGAAGATGCTAAATTTTATTACTAATCAAAAAATGCAAAAATAAAATAAAAATACAGTAAGTTAGAACACTGATTGAAAAAGAGTGAAGTATCATTATACTAAGTATTGACAAGATAGTGAGTCAATGGAAAATATTGCCCATTGACTGTAGAAATGTAAATGAAGAAATCACTTTGGAAAGCAACTTAATATAATCTAGCGCATATATATATATATATATATATATATCCTATAACCCCAACAATTATATCTCTAGAGATAAACTTATCACACTGTACACAGAGACATATAAAATATGCATAATACAATTGTTTATAAAAAAATGAAACCAACCCAAATCTCTATGGACTTTAGTACAAACAGATACATTGTAGCTTATGGACTGTAATAGAGCAGTTGAAATAAAGCAGTGATTGCTATACATATCCATACAAATGAGTCTCAAGTACCTAATGCTATGTGGAAAAGATGAGGAAGAATATAGTCATTATGACTGAATACCCTTTAAAGTGTTAAATACAGGTAAAATGAAATGATATATTGTTTACAGGCACCTACATAAATTGAAAACTGTGAGGAAAAGCACAAGAATGACTAATGACATTCAAAATATTAATTATCTCTAGAAGGAGAAAGTAGGAGGAACTAGTCAGGAACATACACCCAAGGAGCTTTAAGGCTACATTGTCCTAAACTGGGTGATTGGTTCAGTGTTCATTTTATCTTTATCTTTTCAATTATACATACATGGCATGTGTACCCTTATCAAAATGATATATTTAAAAATACAAAAATAAACACACAGAATATAGATATGCTATCTCATGGCAGGTTTCACATCCAAACTCTCTGATATCATTGTAAACGAGGAATCTGGGCTGGATTGATTAAATTTCATTTCCGAGTGACATTCAGAATGAATTGCCCTGTGCTAACACATGAGGAGCTCGGTTCCTGTTACCCAAGCTATAAATAGATAAGTAAAGTTTATTTTGAGAGGATAACAATGTCTAAGATGGGAAATATTTATTTTACAAGGTTTCCTTTGGCGTTTGCCCTTTTAACCTGACCTTGTCCTACACATTTATTCCCCTGAGGATAAGGTCTCCCTGAAAGCCTTTCTGAACATTCTACAAGCTTGCCCAGGTCACCTCGTCACCTTACAGGGCATCAGGACCACTCTGGTTTCCCGTGGCCGGCCTTCGACCTACTGTTCAGTTGCTATCATCGCTATCCTCAAGTTCTTTTCCTTCATTAGACAGAATCAAAATAGAATGTTCAGTTATTAGACAAAGACCTTCTAAAGCAACACCCATAATTCTCCTCTAAACACATTAAGGAACCAAGTATCATACCAGATCTTCTTCTCAGGGACCAGATAGGGTCAAATGGTATAAACAATCAAAAAGAGTAAGAAAGTACTAAATTGTGGGGATGATTCAAAGGCAAAAAGTGGTAATTTTTCAATAACTTCATTGGTGATACTTGATGTATAATAACTTGCACACGTTTCATCTGTAAAATCTGAAGTACTTTGACATCGGTGTACACCCCTGGGAGCAACACCACAATCGAGATGAGCCTGTTACCACCCTTTAGGGCTTCCTCACGCCTCTTTGCCCTCCACACCTCCCTGCCCCCTCCCTAGGGAGTCAAGAATTTGCCCAATTTGCATGTTTTGGAGTCTGTGTAGATTAGTTTGCATTTTAAAAGATTTTATGTAGATGGAATCATACAGTATGTAATTTTGGGGGGGTAGGGGAATCTGGCTTATTTCACTCAGCATAATGATTTTGAAATCCAGCTCTATTGTTTTGTGTGTCAATGACTTTTTCCTTCTCTATTCCTGAGTAGTATTCTACTATGTGAATAAGCCAAAATGTACCTTTTCAGAAGGGATATAATATCAACCCAGATTTTCCAGACTTCAAAGTTTTAGCATAGAGGGTGTCCTGTCAACATAATTACACAGGTGTACCTGGCTTTTGTCTTCAGTCACTCATACAGTGATTCCAAACTCTTCACCTTTGTCCTCTCTATTCATTTCTGGATGCCTTCAGAGGGTGCCTTCCATGAGAGCATGAACATTTGCATTTTTCTTAAGCATCTTTCACAATCTACCAGACATTCGTGGTGTAGAGTGCTCCGCAGGGCAGCTTCCCAGGAGGGGGGAGGGGCTGGAGATCCACCGGTGCCCAAGCTGGGTGAAAGGCCACTGTAAATGGGAAGGTACGGTAGTCTGCCTGAGGGGTTCTGGAACCACGCCATTTACAGTGCTTTAACAAACAGCTCGTTCAGTTGTTCTTCACCCTGCTTAGATCGTAGGTATTAAATTTGAGGCCATAAATATAAATTTACAAAAAATGTAAAGTTATTTTTCTGTAGCTTTAATATTCTGCAGTTGAAGTCAATGTCAAACTGAGCTCACATTTCACCCAGTAGTAGGAAATTAAATTTAGTGCATTCAGTGCATTCGCCGTTAAATGTTGTGCTCCACTCATCACCAGCCCCCTGTTTTATTGTGTTTTGTTTTGTTTTGACCTAGGTGTGTATCTAATTGCATAGGGCCATGTGTTTCCATTGTCTCCTCTGCTCTCAAATACCCACATTATCTGGGAGCATCATCTCTCCTGGGACAGAGTCGGAGGAGAAGTTTATCAGAAGCTCAAGGGTTCTTCTCAGAGACTTGGAATTTTTCTTCTCCTTTGCTGGTGAGGGCTTCAGCACTGTGTTACACCTGTCACACAGAGCTCCTTCTTCCCTCAAGGTCAATTCTAAGAAAAAGCTCCTTGGTTTTCCTTCACACGGGCTTCTGGTATACAACCCTTCCTAGTTTGTCCTATATACTCAAATGTATACAATTCCAGTGCTGAGTTCCTCAAAGTGCTGTCAAAAACATGTTGATACAGTAAAAAATAAGCTCAATTGAATTTGCTGCAGGTGGAGGGAATATCACCTTGGATGATGAAGCAACTCCAAAGAAGAATCCAGAAGCGAGACACCACTGGTTCCTTGGTGCCCGGGCTCAAGTAGTCTAAGGGGGGTCTTTGAGGGTAAGTAACTGATGAGGACTGGTCAACATTCATTCTGTTACAGTGTAGAATTGGTTGTCAATCAGACAAGACGGTTAACGAATGTGCTGATAGACACATTTTTGTTTGTTAAGCAAGCTGTTTGCTGACAAGACTGCTCTCTCTGAAAAAACTGGCCTGCAGGGAGAGTGGAATCCTCTGGACACAAAGAGCGATGGTGGAATGCAAGTATCACAATTGTATTAATAGCTGCATATGCCTTGGTGAACCAATACAGGGTTCTATGTGTAAAGATACACATGAAAAGAAAAAATGGAGGGGAGGAACAGTGAAAAAAATAAATTTATTGCCCCACTTAGATACATAGTATCAGAGGAGAGAATTAAAGTTTCTGACATGAATTCTCACTGACATTTTAATTTTTCTACCTGAGAGAAAATACAACAAAAGCAGCATGAAACTTGAGCTCCAGGGTTGTCTGTCTGTCTGTTAGGCAATTGTGATCCAGTCAATGTCTTGACACTGACTAGTCAGATGAACTACTCCCACACCCCTGGCAAGTGCTAAAAAAGTGGTAGGTGTGAGGCATGAACAGGAGACAGCATACTGCTAAGTTTTCTCACCTCTATATTTTCCTATTTTTGTCCTCCGTACAAATTTACTTTGGTTGACAATGTGGGTTTGGGGCTATATTATTGCTATTTTTCCAAGAGACCTAAGAATCTCTAGTCCTGCCCTGTCTATCAATTTTTCTCTCCTGGGGACTCCCAAAGGAGCTATAGCCACAATGGCTAATACAAGAAAGGGGACCAAGCTTACTCTATTAATAACTGTGATACTCTCATCCCTATAGTGGAAAACTCGACATTAAGGGCTGGACTGTCACATGCAGTTTGGAATGAATGTCTCCTACCTCTAGCTAAGTCTACATCCTGAGATTCTGCACTATGTGGATGGTGATACAGAGGAAAGGAATTAAATATATGGCAAGAAAAATATGGCCACATCTATGTGAAATATCTGGCTGAAACTTCCCCCACATAGCCCCATGCGCTAGGTGGAGTGAGCACAAAAGAGGAACCTGGTTTTCATTTGCAAGACCAATTTAAAAATATATGTATTTTCCCACTGGAAATCATGAGCCTTTAACATTCCATGCTCAGAACAATTACACTAGTAATTGTACTCCCATGTCAAATAACTATGAAAGAAGTGAGCAGTAGAGCCAGAAAAGTGGTTGAAATGTATTTCTCCCCCTCAGAGTTCCAGGCATCTGCTCAGAAGGGCAGAGGGCGAGTTATGAGAGAGAAGGGATTTGCATGTGCTCTGGCCTCATCCCATGCACACTACTTCCCTTGTACTTTACCTAGCCAGCCCTAGGCTACACCAGCTGGCCAACCATTTAAGAGACGCATTCTAGTGGTGGAGTTTTAACCTTTTTATCAGAGACCGTATCTGTAGTTTTCAGTGTATAACGGAATTCTTAATGAGTACTGTGTTTGTTGAATTAAATGCATGAATTTCATCCTGCAGGCACTGCTCATTCTTCAGGAGGTACTGAGTTGGGAATCATACCTGCTCTTACATGTAGGCATATATCACCCGAATCATCTCTCACAGGGTGAAAATTGTGGCAGACTTTCTAACACCATTTCCCCCACCACCTTTCACTGAGATGGCATGAAAGTTAAAATCATACTTCCCCAACCTACCCTGTCCCTGGGGATGGCTATGTCACTCAGCGAAGTCTTTGCTTCTAATAAAGAGGACGAACTTATGTCATGCTACCCCTCCCTCCTTTTCCTGTTTTGATTGCAGACGTGTGTCTAATATGTGGGCAGCCGTCTGGTGCCCAAAGCTCAAGGCAAGGCTGAGAGAGTCACATGTCCAGCCTCGACACCACGGAGCCACTGAGCCAATCCCAGCGACTGCCTACATCAAACGGTATCGCCGCTTGAGAAACGCAAGCCCCTAGCAGCTAACACTAATAGTCGTTTTCAATTGCATGTACCATTAACATTCTTAACTGTTACAGAATTTACCTGGTAAGGAAACAGAGAAAAGTCTTGAAACTCAATCACCCAAATGGAAATTCACAGCTGAGTTGAAAAATAATCACCATTTGTCTCTTCGCAATACAAACATTTACAAGCTGCATCTTCCTGACAAGTTCCCCAGGTGCATGAGACAGGGAAGACGGAAAATAAGGCTGCTCTGGTTTTGTACTTGTACGTTCAGGAACAAATATAGAAAAATTATTCTCCATAGAGGAGAAAAAGCCAGGATTCATGTTTCAAATGTCCGACTTGCCTGGGTGCCCACTGCCCCATGCCTTGAAGCTGGACCTGCCACTCGGGTTTCATAAGCCCCCGTGTCTGATTTTGAAAAGCTGCTTTGCATTGCAGCGATGAGGCTCTGCCTGTGTTTCCTTTATATATTTCAGCTGTTACATATGTCTCCATTAAGAACACAACAGATTTACCCAAAAGATTAATAAAATAATACATCCAAAGGAGTTATCGTTGAGCCTAGCATTAAAAATTTTATATTCTTCTAGCTCATTATGTTACCAGGCTAGAGTTCCACGTTTGAGTCCACTTACAAGCAAAGAACACTAGCAGTGCAAACAAAGTTGACACGAAATCCTAGTTCTACCATATATAATAGTATGAACTGCCTGCAGCTCACCCACTGGTTATTCATTAAGATGATAGCTCTGGACAAGTAATTTAGTTGATCTGAATTTCACTGGGCTCAGCTGGCAAAGAAATGACTAATATCTGTCATCAAGGTTGTGGTAAGAAGTGGAGAGATAGACCCGATATATAGCATCAGCTATTATTATTAATTAGCATTTGGCAGATAAATATCTTCTCCTTCCACATTACCTTTGGCAGGAATTTCCCGCAGGGTCACTTTTTCTCCGACAACACAGGAGAGGGATGGCAAACAATCACTGCCTCAGACCCCCAGGCCTTGCTCCTCTACAATCATGGGCAGCTGCTTAAGCCATTTGACCAAGAGCAAGTTAGAAAGCAGGTTCATCTGAATGACAATGATCTTTGTCACCCTCTCTAGGGTCCAAGAGGTTGGCTCCAAGTGACAGATAGAGGGGAGGTCAGAACCAGTCCCTTTTGCAAATTGGGCTACAGATCCTTCAGAGCAAGTATGAGCCCAAGAGATCCCTAAAAAAGCCCTTCATGACAGAGAAGAAACCCAGATGTTTACTCACTCCCCTCCTCCAGCACCGCTAGCTCCCCTGCTCCTTTGTAGATCAAACAGCTGCTTTCTTTGTTAGTTTACTGATCTTAAGAAAAGGAATTTTAGACATGATTGGTACAACTTGTCCAAGTTGTATAGTGCATGTCATAAAAGGGTGCCTGCCATAATGTTTCACCGAAGTATAAACTCAGCTGCTTTCTCATCCTGAAAACCAGAGAATAAGAATTCCTAACACTTGTAAGCAACCCTAGGAAATATGAAATGCAAGAGTCAGGTAAATTACAAATGAAGTAAGAAACAAAGAGAGAGAGAGAGAGAGAGATAAAGGAAGGAAGGAAGGAAGGGAGGCAAAGGAGAGAATGGGAGGGGAGGGGAGAATATTTTAATGAATGGGGAAATTGAGGCTTGGGATTTGCCTAAATCTAGAACTTACTTGAATGAACTAATGGTCTCCGGAGACCATGTGGACTTAGGCCAGACCTCAGTTATAATTGAGGATCAGCTATTAAGTAGTGATAGTCTCCTGAAGGTCATACAGCATTTCTAGGGCTTTGCTACCCCATCTGTAACACAAGTGTACTTGAATTCAGTTATCACCAAGGATACTACGAGATATAAATGCTATGTCTTTTTAATTAAAAATATTTAGTTAGCATTGCAAATTTGGCTGAATACCTAAATAGTTCTAACAACTTTCTTGGTCTCCATCATGACACGTACGAAATCATACTGAATGTTCCCAGGCTGGTATACTGCCTTTTCATGGACATAGATTTTCTCTTTCAATATATTCGAGCAACTATAAGAGGCAAACTTTTCTGGTAGTACATTTTTGTGGGGGCTGGAGATTGGGGAATGTCTTCCCTATAGCAGTTGGATTCATTAGCAAACAGCTAACACATATTATTGATCCTTGAGGTTTATACCGATTAGAAGCTTATTAGGCTATTTCACTAGGCCCTTTGTATTTTGAATTGAAAAAAACAAAAAAAAAACAATAAAACGCAGAGGTGCTGATATTCTACTACAATAAAAAAGCAGAAAAGTTGGTGATTGTAAAGTTGACACAGCCCTGCAGCGCCACCTGTTGGCTGCTGGATTAACAATCACCACAGAGTTGTATACAGAGAAGAAGCAGAGCTGATCTCCAAAATAAAAAGAGAGCAGAGTAGTTGAGGCCAACGTTAAGCTAAACTCACTTACAGTTGAAAAGGAAAAAAATGTCCCTAGAAAATGAGCGGTGCAACTTAGTTCTAGAGGGTCACAAGGTAACTGCTGGTCTTCATTCACTTTATTTGTATTGAAGCGCTAGAGAAAAATGGAAAGATAGAATGACAGAATTTCAGAACCCGGTAAGTCTTTAAACAATAGCATAGCTTCTTCAGTAATAGCAAGACACCAGGACATTATGTTCCAGAGCTCCGGAACTTGGGTCTGTGGGTGTCAAGGCTGTAACGTGACTTCTTCAGATGTTCAATTCAAAGTTCTTTCTGGATAACTTTCTATTAAAATGCATTTTAAGATATCTTTATATTCTCCATTTTTAATAGAATGCTATCGAGAATCAGAAGCAGTTCTCACAATATTGCTTGTTTAAATTTGCAGCATTCAGAAAACAATTTTAGTCATAATCCCTATTCGTATCAAAACCATTCGCTGTTATTGTGCTTGCAGAATCTAGGAACAACTTCTTTTCTTCTCTTTCCTCATCCTTCTTAGCAAGTATTTCACTTTTTTCCAACCATTTCATTATGTCCAATGCGGGTCTGTGGTTCCCTTCAGACACAAGATCTCTGAAATGCTGATTGCTCACTGAGACAACTAAAAGCTGATGAAAACAGGCAACTCCCAACCTCCTCTGCTATCCCAATCTAATCCAAAGGGGATGGAAGCCTGATGGAGACATGGGTCATGAGAACACAGGCAAGGTGTGTCTGGAAAAAGGTTAGTGAATGCCACCCTTGGTAAAAGAAGATAAAAAAGATCACAGCAGTCCAGTGGGGCTTATAAGTACCATCATGGATGGAAAGCAAAAAATATCTACCAGAAACAGTAAGTTTTAGAATGTTGTCGTTTTCTAAAATTAAAAATAAACTTGCCTGCCTATTTTTTTTTACTTAAAAATAGTGATTAGAAGCACACTCTTTAAAGAGAAATACTGCTTGTACACCACACTGTGATCAGCGAGGGAAAGAGAACTTGGGAGGCTAGGTCTTGCTTCCTTCTTTATTGGAGGGTAACAAGGTGATGAGCAGTGGAGACATTAGGAAGGAAAAATAAACAGGGTCAAATTGAACCACTTGGATGATTCTTTAGTGCCTACAAAGTGGTGTTAAGGACTTGACATCAGAAACTTGTGTGTAGCCCCAACCTAATGCCCCATTTAGTCCCTGGATGTGAGAGACGACATCATCACCTTCATTGTCATGCATGTACGCACTTACCCCATGTGCTGTATCCCAGGACTTAACAACCACTGAATTCTTGTTACATGCTTGTGAAATAAGTAAGCACGGAGTGGGTGGATGCCTGGGTGGATGGGTTCATGGATGAACTACTGGAATGATGGATGTACTGAAAATTTTGAATTCCTGATTTTCCTCCCATGAGGATCCGTTGCACTTGGCATTTAAAACTGTGAATTTGAGGTTGTTGGTACTTAAGCTCATCATTGTTTGGGGGGGCTGTCCTCTGTTGCATTTAGGCATAAAAACTGAAAACTATGTTTTTCAGATGCCCCTTGCCCACATGAGTCTGGTTAGATTCTACCAGTGAGAGGCACTTGTACGGGATGGAAGAGCAGACGGGACCGAGAGGGCATTATTCTCCAGTGACAGCTCTAGGTGGGGACGTGTGTGGCCAGCATGGAGTTTTGCCTGTGGCTCTCAGACATCTTGCAAGGAATTACATACATTACACATGCTGGTGCCTTACGCAATAAAGTTCTGAACTCCTGGATGTCCTGAAAGTTTGTGTATTGGCCTTTATTCATCCAACTTTCTAATAATTGTATGAGTTTTCCCTATAAGCAAATTTCTTCCTATCCAAAATACTCAGAATAAATTTTGAGTGCTGTACAACTCATGGTTAGAAAACTAAGTAGAATGGTTACTTAGATCTACTGAACATTCAGTTCAAGGACCTTTATAGTGATTCATAGAACCTTTCACCTTTAATATATCCAGAGATAACATACACTGTTTTTCTGTTAAAAAGTTGACAAAATATGAAGAAGTTAACGCATTATCATATGTTTTAGAGGGTGTCTAAAATTAACATTTTATGATCTTCCTACTGCTATTAAAATTTTAAATAGGTCTTTTAAGTTCTGGCCAATATGGACTAAATAGAGATTACATTTATCTCATCTGAAGTGACTGTAAAAAAAGAACAAAATGCATGAAACAATGGTTTTCAAAGAGGACCAACATCAGGCAATCGGACTTGAAAGTTGAGGAGAAATGAAAGAGACAAAGTTACTACATACGTTCCACAACGATTAAAAAGGATAATGAAAATATTATGGGTAACTTGATGCCCATATGTTCAATAACTTAGACAAAATGGACAAGTTCTTGTAAGACAGAAATTACTAAGCTTAGTTAAGAAGAAATAGAGAACCTAAATCACCCTATATCTCTTAAGGAATAGAATTTGCTTTAAAAAAGTCTTCCCACAATGAAAACTCCAGGCCCTGGTAGCTTTACTGGAGAACCCTTTCAAGCATATAGACAAAATAAATAAATCATATGCAAATTTAACCAGAATATTAAGAAACTGAGAATTCTAACTCATTTTATGAGGCCTGAATACAAGCAGTGGACTTGCATTCTAAACATATAAATATTTCTCAAAAATAACCGGTAAATAACCAAACAGCTTAATAGAAACTGGACAAGCAATTTGAACAAATAGCTAAACAATATATGAACATACATATGTAAACATATGCTCAACATTATTTCTCATTAGGAAATGTAAATAAGACCATGGGAGATACCACACATCTATTAAAATGTCTAAAATTAAAAAGACAGATCATACCAAGTGTTAGTGAGGGTGCAGAACCACTGGAACTCCCCTTCACTCCTGGTAGAAATGTAAAATAGTAGAACCACTTGGAAAATGGTCTGGAAATTTGTACAACTACCACATAGTGAGTGAAAATAGCCAGACAAAAAGAATACATACTTTAAGATCTCATCTATATAAAATTACAGAAAATGTCAACGAATCTCTAGTTGCAAAAGGCAAACCCGTGGTGGCCTGGGGATGGGGAAAGGTCAAGGAGAGCCAGAAGCGACAGATGACCAACTGGAATGAGGAAACTCGTCTTTTGTCTTGATTGTATCGACGGTTTCATAGGTGTGCACCCATGTCAAACTTGTCAAGGTGCGTGCTTTAAATTTATGTTATGTCAGGTATATCTTCACAAAGCTGCTAAATTCATTTTTTTTGAGTGAGTCCAAAATGTTAATATTTTGTCTGACCCATGAGGCAAGTACTTTTCCACTGACACATCCTAATAGTCTGTCTTGTACTGAAACTAAGGCTTTGGTTATCAATGGGAACTTATAGTACGAGCACATAAAACTAGCCACTTTGAGCAATACAACTTCCTCCTGCAGGGATGGCAAAGACACAAAGGACCAGATTTCATGTTGTTCCATGACTCACTTTCTCAGACTGTAGGATGGAAAGCTCAGCGTGCTGTGCTGTGTCCCACGCATGGTGGAATCAACAGCCGCGATGTGTTTTCTGCCCTGATGCCCCTTCATGCCTTCATGATTTCACGCATTGCATGTGCTTGTCTTTCCCTACCTTCCTGGGAAATGCCTGTGTCTCTTTCATTAAAGATTTCAAACACCAGAGCTGAACCTCATGACCTCTGTCTCCATTTTGTTGCATTTTCATTCTCTCCCACTCCCGTCGCTGGGGGAGCAGTTTCAGATCCTTCTCCCTTCTCCCGCTGTGTTCCCTTTGAACTTCCATCCTCAGGTTTGTTGTGGGTTCTTTCATCTCCTACCTTTATTCTCACCTACGTTAGTGATGCTCATACACCGCACAGGTTTCGACCTCTCCATTTCCTTCATCAAACCTTGCTGCTTTCTCCCTGGCATGGTTATGAACTTCTCGTTATTTTCCTTTCTTCCTTCACGCTCATTTCAACAGCAGAAATAAAAGTACTCCAAACATACAATTTAAATGTCCTAATGTTATATATAAAACAAAAACAAAGTGCTTTAGAAGGTGATATCCACAAACTATTCTCTAAGTTTAATGCAATCCGATCAAAATCCCTGGTGATTGATGAGTAGTCATGCTACATGTATGTAACAGGTATGTATCTTCATACATTGCTGGTGGGAGTAAAAATTGGTCAAATAACTTCGGAATAGGGGTTCCCAGGAATTAGCAAATTTGATGATCATGCATATATGCAAAGCAATTTATGCACAACAATATTTAGGACAAAATGGTTTGCAACAACCCCGGTATGCTTCAACAGTGGAACAGGTACAGCAATTGTGGTCCTTGTACACAAGTCTGTAGTATTGTATTTCAGCCATAAAAATAAACAAGCATGGATAAATCTTACAAACATAATGTTGAGCCAAAGAATCAAGGTACAAAAGAATCTTTACAGTATATGATTCATATAAAGTTAAAAAAAATTTTTAATGAAATTATATTGTTCGGGGATACATCTTAGGTGATAAATTATCATGAAATCCAAGAAAGTAATTCTTTGCCAAGTTAAATGGAATGGTACCCCTCCAACCAAAGATATGTCTATACCCTAACTTGTGAAATCTGTGAATGTGACCTTACTTGAAAAACAAAAGGGTCTTTGCAGATATGATTAAGGATTTTGAGCTAAGATCATCCTGAATCACCCAATGGGCCCTATGACCAATGACAGGTGTCCCAATAATGGCCAGAAGTAAAGGAGAAGAGAGAGGGAGAGAGAGCACATGTAAAGCCAGAGGCAGAATTTGGAATTACAGGGCCCAAGCCAAGGAAGGCCTGGAGCCACCAGAAGTGGGAAGGGGAAAAGAACATTGTTCTCGGGGGAATGCAGTCTTGCTGACACTTTGATTCTGGGCTTGTGGCCTCCAGCATTGTGAGAGAATAAATCTTGTTTGAAGCCACTAAGTTTATGATAATTTGCTGTGACAGCCCTGGGAATCAATATGTCTAGTATAGAAAGTTTAGCTGGTAGCTTGTGAATAATGATCTGAGAGTGAAGAATGAAAGGCAAGGTGCTATACTCTTAACAACACCTTCTCCAAAGACTGGGGAAGTGAAAGGAGGGAAAATGGTCTCGTCGGGTCGTAGAGGATGCTCAGAGAACATGGAGGACCGTGGCTCGGCAGGAGAGAGGCAGACCAATGGGGGAGCCTTATCACTCAGCTTCAGGGTGAATTTTCAGAGACACTCAGACATCCCCAGAGCAATCCCGGCTTGCGGCGCATCATCTCTGTCTGTCCTATGAGACTTTCTTCCCTCCTAACCTGTCTGCATTCTGGGTCCCAGACAATATGTGTGTATTATTATTGGTAATCCCCCCCAGGAATAATTTTAGTTTTCTGGGATAAAACACATTTTTAGAGCCAACCCCATGATGAGGACCATCTATGTAATTCACCTCTAGAGCACACAAATCACTGGCGAGTGACGGTGTGAATGTAACGCCAGTCAAAGATAATAGGCAGTTACTGCTCATTTTCTGCCACAGTCTGATAAGAACTCATTTCTGTCAATAATTATTAAAATGACTAGTCCACATGACATTTCTATAGTGTTATTGGCGTGATTGTGTTTCACATAAACTGTCTGGCTTGACCTTCACAGCGCTCTTTGCGGTGGATAGGGTAGACATTATGATCCCTATATTATTTTTCTTTTTTAATCCATACCCCAAAGAAAAACTTTAGCATGTATTGACTTCAACCAGGCTATTAAGATAGTCATGGATGGGGCTATGACTCAAACGCAGAATTGCCGATCCCTTTTCCATATGGTAACTCTGCACTGATCACTCATTGACGTTATTTATAAACCAACACTGATTGACCATCTATTACATGGAATGCCATATATAATGCACTGGGGCAGAAGAGACATTAAAAAAATGCAAGAGAGCAGAGTCCCTGACCTCAGAAACCTTGTAGTCTTCTCGAAAGACAAGTACACAAAGGCCTACCTTTCCAAGAAAAAAATTAAATATACACAGCAAAGTCCTCTGACGCTATCCCCAATGACAAGAATCTTTATATAACGTGACTGGTGATTGGCTCTTTTCTGTAAGCAGCGCCTCTTTCCAGACACGGGGGTCAGCAACAGCGGACACAGGGAGGCTGGCAAAGTGAGGCAGGGAAATGGCTCAGCAACGATGGAAATGCCCGCAACCCTGCACCCCCAGCTGTTCTGCGGGCTGAGACCCGGACCTACCAAATGCGGGATCTGGGGCGTTGCTGTCACTGTCCAAGATGTGCCCGTCGGCTGCAAAACCCTGAACTGTCCCCATTGCTTTTTAAGCCAGAACAGACAACAGCATTTGCTGGCACCCGGGGCCAGGGTGGGTTTTGGTCTTATATTTGAACCCCTTTACAACTCTGCCCACAGCCTAGGCAAACTAAGTCCTTTTTAATGGCTGGAAAAAAAAATCACTGTGTAGTTCAAGTATGCTGTGTAACAGGTGGGGAAAAAAAAGAAATTAAAATGCAAAATTTTAGTTAAGATGCAAAAAAATTAAATTAAAATGTTGAATGGTTGAAATACTCTTTATTGAAATGGCTTTAAAAAATTGTTTTCCAGTTAATAAATTTCCTAGTAAAATCATCTAAAATAGACTGCACTTGAATTATTCATCCTGAAATGCTGATTTCAAGTTTTCTCATGTCTGCATACCGAAGGTGGGTGTCTCTTTCAGAGGTGGTAGGACATGATTGCCTTCTTGTATGATTTGTGTCTAGATGTCAGGAAGCCAGAGTCAATCCCATCAATAAGATACGAGTGGGACCGTTTCCACTATTCTATTTATTCTAGGATTAGCAACACTATCTTCACATTCTTTTTTTAAATCCTTACTTGATGATATGTTTTTTATTGATTTTAGAGAGAGAGAGGGAGAGAGAGAAATGTGAGAGAAAGGGAGAGAAACGTCGATGACTTGTCTCCTGTACATGCCCCAATGGGGGGCCGGACCTGCAACATTTTGGTGCATAGGATGACTCTTGGACCAACGGAGCCACCTGGCTAGGGCTACCCTAGTATTTTTTAGCAAGTTGAACCTGTGTCCATGCATATGCTTTCTGCAACATTGTAATTATTGCTTACATTCAGGTCACACACAGATCTCTTTAGGATCCAGAAAAGTAAAAGAGGTGGGAGATGAACCAGGATATAACATACAGGGTGGGGCAAAGTAGGTTTACAGTTATTCATATGGAAAATAACACAATAACTAATTAATAATGCAAGAATAAATAGTGTTTTGCATACTCACAACTATAAACCTGCTTTTGTTCACCCCGTAGAAAATAGTGGGCTTTTGGCTAATTGGAGATCCACTGTCCTTCCTAAAGGCACCCAAATCTAAATGTTAAAAAAAAAAAGGTTGTGTGCATAAAAGAAAGAAAGCCCTGTTATTCTGGTTGCTACTTTGTAACATCTGGTTTATTCATCCAGTTCCTAGACTAGACCAAGTGCCCTTTGATACATCGACTGTGTGTTATTCATAGTAGTTACTCCAGAGATAAACCACTTTGAACTTCAGCTTTGAAATAGGCAACAACAGGGGTTTAATAAACAGCTAATGAATGAGTGATTGAAAAATAATGAGTAAGTAAACAAATGGCTAAATTTTTAGAACAGGAAGTGTTCTGGGGAAGTATAAAGGGGAAAGTGAAGTAAGTGTTATTATGTTCTTCCTATGTAATAACTGATACTGTTTTATTTATACTAATTCTTACCAAAAAAAACTTGTGAATGCACATAAGCACTTTCATTTATCCACTGAGTAAACTGATTCTCAGAGATCATAAGTCCAAGGTCATACACTTAACAACAACTGAAACTAATTTCTTTTGGATCCCAAAGTCCTCACATGCTCATTTTACTATATTTGAGCACCTTTTCTTGACTCAGCTAAAATGCCAAATTCAACCTGAAAGTTAAAAAATAGCAAAAATTGACTCTTCTGACTGATTGCCGATATTTTATTTCATGGCCAGAATGCTTATGGCACCACAGACTAAACTGGAAGCCTTACTTGCCCTATTATTGGATTGTGCCACATGCCTGTCCCAAGATGATAGCAAACTTGGAAAGGTTGAGGTGTAAGTGCATGGCTGCTAATTAACGTAGGCTGAACTTTGGGAATGTGCTTCAGCCCTCTGCAATACACACCATATCACAGATACCATTATTTTCCATCTCTTCTTTCTTCTGCTCTTAGATATGCCTTGGTAAGTTATCAGTACTCTAAAGGATCATTTGAAAACTGAAGGGACGCTTCAAGTGCAATGAGGGGGATTGAAGGAATCTGAAAGAGCAACCACAAAGAAAGTTCTTCTGATAGTTTTTGAAGCTCTTTTAGTTCTTTAGCAAAATGTCCTTCTTTGTAGGCTTTGACGAACTTAAAGAAGCATTGAAGTCAAAGAAGCTTCCTTGATGTTTGATAGGGATTTATCCTATAATGTGCATTTTTAGAATAGCATTGGTGGACTTTTCCAGTTACTCAATTAAAAAAAGAGAGAGAGAGAAAGAGATACGCCAATGTCATATGGAAAGCTGGGAAAAGAAGATGGGCAGGCACCAAACTCACCCTCTGTCTTCTCCATAAATCGGCCAGAGGGACAAAAAGTAATGGTAGAAACACAGTGGGGCATAATTGACCTCAGCCCATACTTTGGTCATTTTATATCCCCAAGGTGTTCCAGGACATGGTGGGATCTCAGAGTGACTGCACAGCAAGTATGTCACAGTTTGGTTATAAAGAGCATGGGTTTCAGACCCCACACAGCCCCTCTGAGCTCTGTGGTCTGGGGAAAGTTTGCTGTCCTCTGTGTTCCCCTCACTTATACAATGATTGCTGCTCACTTCATCACTCCAAGCCCCCGTCTTTGTGGGCAGAGCCTTGCATCCACCATGCAAATGAAAAATGCCATTATTCATTTTTCCAGCTTCCTTTGAACCTATGATTCAATCCAGTAAAATCCCGTGGGATCTCTGGGCACACCTGCTTAGAGACCTCTGAACTGCAAGGGGGGAAACTCTCCTTTTCTTTTCTAGTACTTGTACCTATGCACCAAGGCCAGGCCTTCAGCTGCCTGTGACAGACAAGGCTGAGAAAGAAGCAACTATACAAAGGATGGCAAATGGAGAGACAGAGAGACCCTAGATCCTTAATGATATGCATGCATCAGCACACTGGTTTGGGCACTTCCACCAGAAATCTTTGGCTTCTCAGACCTTTATCGTAAGAGACGACAACCATCCTTAATGTTATGTAAATTTTAGCTCAGTCTAGTTACAGCTCAAATGATCATAACATACAATAATAACTACCGTATACGGTTAGTGTGAGAGTGAAGAGATGCCTTTAAAACAGAAAGCATTACAATATAATGCTTGACATATATAGATATAGATGGGAATGATATTTATAATAAAAAAGGTATTGCTCAAATCCAATGTTTTTTCCTCCCCCATGAATATCAGCTTATGTAGACACTGTGTGCTGGACTATGCAGGGTGCTGACACCATGAACTTTTGTGCAGAGATAGGAATCACCTGTTTCTTCCTACCTTGTAGGATACTTGGCATGTGGATCTCAAAGTACTTTTACTAATGGCCCAACATCTTAAAGGGATTTTATTTATTTGTTATTTAGTTTTCTTTTTTTTAATTTTATTTATTTATTTTTAGAGAGGGGATGGGAGGTATAAAGAGAGGGAGAGAAACATCACTGTGTGGTTGCCTCTCTTGTGCTCCCAACCAGGGACCTGGCCCACAACCCAGGCCTGCACCCTAACTGGGAATCAAACGGGCAACCCTTTGGTTCACAGGCCAGCACTCAATCCACTGAGCCACGCCAGCCAGGTCTTAAAGGAATTTTAATGAAGATAAATTCTTAGGACTTTGTTTTTGGCCTCTTCCTACATGCTAACCCTGTACATATTACGCCACTTTTATAGACTTAATTCCTTTAAGTCCTAGGCTTAGGAACAGGTGAAAGGTAATTATGCCTTCTATGGGAACTTCTCCTCATTTCTTTTAAGTGAGTTTTGACCAATGGTCCAAATTCATCTGCTTCTCAGTCTCCCTCTCCTCATTGCCCAGAGGCAAACATCATTTTAGTAGCCCTCCAAACAAAATTCTAGATATTTCCACAATCATGTGAAACTCAACCATGCCCAAGGGGGTTTCATTTGGGACCCCCTTTCCCCTCACCTATACTTTCACCAACTGCCTAGAACTGTCAGCCATGAAGAACACCTGTCATATATTTTCTTCCCACTTCTTAGTATTCAGCAGGATTCATATTTATCATTTTAGACCAAAGAAAACATTCCCTTTCCCCCAAACTTCAGAGAATGTTTTTCTCTTTTCTCCTCTACACTTCTCTGGAAATGACAGTAAATTCTACAGATACGCTTGTTCATCTTCTCAATCCAATGTTTAAAAACCTTAGTGTCCCCAAATGATCCCAAGTACTGGCCTAAATCCCTCACCATGCAGTGTAAAATGCAGTACTCCACAACCAATCCTCCGTGAAGACAGAGCTGGGCTGATCGATACCATTCCTCTCCAACTTAGCATCACCCTTTAAGAAAGTGTAAAATTGTGTCAAGTCTCTGTTTTTCTTCAGCATCGCTAATTACAGATACTAATTATAGATAAAAATAATGCAAATATTATTTTTCCTCTGGTTTTCTGATTTTTCAGGAAGTCTATCTAGCTATTTCTTTGAATGATCTTCATGTTCTCCCATGCCCCCTGATCAGATAAAGACCCTCCAGTTGCTTTGGTAAGCCCCACTTCCTGGTACTTGCATAGTCATCATTGGCTTCCTCCTGTACCTTTTCTTGTATTTCTGTTCTGAAAATAACTGATTGCTAAAATTTGGTGTTGGTGTCTCTCCTGCAGGGTCAGTCAATACTGAGAGAAGCAAACCTGGCCTTCCTGAGGACATGTTTAAGCAACAACTTAAAAGTCACTCCTGTCCTCTTATCAGATAATATGTCAACCCTGAGGAGAAAAGATGTTGGGAATACGTGTGCAGGTACCATTCCTTACAAAGCTACTGAGTCAAAAAACTAGCATAAAGAGCCCTGGTTGGTGTGGCTCAGTGGATTGAGCATGGGCCTATGGACCAAAGAGTGGCCAGTTTGATTCCCAATCTAGGGCACACGCCTGGGTTGTGGGTCAGGTCTCCAGTTGGGGGTGTGTGAGAGGCAACAAATAGATGTTTCTCTCCCTCTCTTTCTCCTTCCCTTCCTCTCTCTCTAAAAAAAAATCCAAATAAACAAAAGTAGTATAAAAGATTCATAGAGGTTTACGTCTTTAGGGCATTTGCAAAATCATCTCCCAGAAAAAAAACTCTTTAAAATGATTGCATTTATAAGAGTTTGGAACATATATCTCTCATTGTATGGGTAGCATTTTACTACTGGTACACAGTCATGTGATTGTGATGGTTAAGTGACACACTGGAGAACCGGTTTGTGGAAATACGTGAATAGAAACAGAGCATAAAGGGGCAGCAAGACTGGAGGAGCCCAGAAGTTCACAGATGTAGAGAAGGATATTGTGTAGATCAAGGAACCACGTGAAATTCAGATATCTGCAGATTAATCAATAGGATAATTTGTCATATCAAAACACTGAGAAAATGTCTGAGTTTTCCTGCTGAGCTAAAGAAGCAACAGAAAAGGACACTCCTTACTCAATTTTCTTTTCATCTTTCTGTGAATTCTATTACAAAAGTAGAGCTATTACAAATTAAGAAGAACATTGTAAAAGTATAAAAATGTCAAATCACTGTATTGTACACATGAAACTAATACAAGCAATATACTATTGTATAACAACTATGCTTTAAAAAGAATGAAGGCACTGAAGACAAAATAAGCAATGCCCTTTCAGAATAGCACCGGCCTCAAACATGGAGCTGTCTCTACAGGAAAGCACCTTTGCAACGTATGTGGCATGTTGTAAATCCAGAGTGGGTAGTTTAGTTTCTCTGTCTCTAGTAAGTTGATTCATCAACTATGGGACCTTTATCTATGACTACAGAGAGAAATCATAAAAAAAAAACCCAGCCAAGTAATAATAATAATCTGACCGTATTCTTTTCTCCCAAATTCTACATGCCTGTCTACACATTGAGCCCAGCCACCTTTGGGGAAAATAAATATTATCTGAGGCTCAAGTAAAATTACTCTATCTCATTACATCAGGCAGAGAACGAAAAATTGCTGCTCAGATGTCCTTTTACAGACACCCATTTCTACACTGTGTTCATTATGTTAGCGATGACTCAAACCTTCATTTCACATATTTGTGGTTATGTCAACATCGTTGCCTTCTCTTCTGAACTTTTTTTCCAGTTACTTGAGAGAGAGAGAGAGAGGGAGAGAGGGAGAGAGAGAGAGAGAGAGAGAGCAAAGCTAGACAATCAATCAACCACTTAATGGACATTGAGGAAGAACCTCCTCTGTGATGGGCACTGTGCTGGAGTCTGGGCATTAGAGGAATACACCCAGCCCAGGGGCACCCGTGGACCAGAGTTTAGTGGAGTGGTCCTATAGGCACAAAACAACCTGTAGAACACTGCGATAAGACTTACAGAGATGCTCTGAACAAGACGTGGGTGCGAGGAAAGAACAGTTTTCCTTTGCAAAAGCAACAAAGGTTTTTTAATCAAGAATCTCAATTCAGAGATGCAGGTATGTTTTAGGCAGATAAGGGGGTAGGTAGCACTTGAGGGAAAGGGAAGAGTCTGGGCCAGGGTATAAATAATCATAAAAACACAGGGTATTTGGGAAGCTATGAGCAGTTGGATCTGACTGAAGTTGGACAGTGCAAGAAACTATGAGAAAGGGCAGGTTACCAAGGGCCCTAAATGTTCCACTAAGGGAGGGCTTTTTACTGCAGGACATGGAGAATCGTAAGATATTTTAGCAGGGTTCTGACATAATCAGAGGCTATAACACAGAGGACTTTGGGCCACACGGAGAGTAGCAGGACATGAAGCTTGGACTGAGGTGGTGGTCACAAAGATTCGAATTACTAAGTCTCTGGTATCTTGTTGAGAAGAGGAGGTATAAATAACTCACCCTTGCCCAGGCCATCCTTTAATTTGGGGGATTTAATTCCATGTTGTTTCCAATTCTCAATCTACCTCATATTTTGAGGTTGAGGCAAATTGCTTTCTCCTATGAGTCTGGGCTGTTCAGTGAGTTGGAAAAGAATTAAAGATGATCAGAGAAATGAGACATTCAAAGACTGGTCTGGAAGAGAAGCCCCATTGCTCTTTCTTTAAAGATTGCAGCATGAACAAATTAGTGATTAGCTGAGGCCAAAAGTGAATATGATTGCAAATGCAGTATGAGGAGGTTGGGCTGGATAGACCAGATGTTTCCCGATTTTCTTTGGGAAACCAATGCCCTAGAGAAAGGGTTGGGAAAAGCCACCAGGGACCACTAACCTGTGACAATGGTCGATTGCCTTGATAATGATCTTCCCTTTCCAGAAGTTTCCAATGATAGGAAATGTGGAAACATAAAGGCCATTTGCCTAATCAAGTCCATTCTTTAACCTAAGAACAATGCACAAAGCATTTTTAAAGCCTCTATTACTATTCTCTGACCTTCTAAAAAGGGAGGGAAGTAGAGGTGATTATCCAGTTTGACTTAAAAACCATTTCAGCTAAATAACACTCATCTTATGTTGTTACTGAAATCCCTCACCAGGAAAACCCATTAGAGCCCCTGATAAGAAGAGGGTACTCACAGTCCTCATGCTCATTGTTTGGGCCAAAGGCACAGCTTTTTGCTTTGAAGCTTCTTGGAGATATTTGCTCTTCTGATGATGAAAAATGCTTGTAGTCTGGCCAGCCAGTCAGAAAACACCCTCTCTTAAATTTGATGACACAAACTTGTATCAGCTTTTACAAATACCATCTGTGGCTTTGTACTAGATGAGTGAAAGAAAATAGATAAACGCTCTAAAAAAGAAGAAGCTAAAACGTGGTAAGACTCACAACCTTACTGCTCAGAATGATTCATGGGCCAGCAGATCAGCTCCACCTGGGAACTGAGAAATGCAAACTCCAGGGCACCACGCCAGTCAGGTCTGATGACTCAGAATCAGCATTTTAATAAGATTCTCCAGGTGATTCTTGAGCACGTGGAAAGTTTTACATGGCAGACATTTGGGAGGAAAGTAGCCAAGTGTCCCGTTCCTTTTAGACTTCTAACCAGATGTTTTTGTTTTTTGTCTCACTCTAATGTAGACGCTCTTAACTTTCTTTTTTTTTTTAGTATATATGGATCTCTTTAGCAGCCTGTTAAAGCCTATGAATAGATCTACAAAACAGTTTCTGAATAATAAAACTAAAATATATACAACAAAGAAAAGCAACTATACTGAGATACAGTTATCAAAATCATCATAATATAAGGAAATGTGAATTCTACCAAACATTTTAAAAAGAAGTAACACCAATCCTTCTCAAACTTTTCCAAAAAAAGGGGAGAAAACACTCCCAAACTCATTTTACAAGGCCAGCATTACTCTGATACCAAAACCAGTCAGGGAAAGTACAAGAAAAAAATATATAGGCTAAATATCCTTGATGGAAATAGATGAAAAAATCCTCAACAAATTTTTAGCAAACCAAATTCAACACATTAAAAGAACCATACACTATGAGCAGCAGAATTTATTCTAGAGATGCAAAGATGGTTCAACACATGCAAATCAATAAATGAGATATATCACATTAATGAGATGAATAAAAATTATACAGGTATCTCAATAGATGCAGGGGAAAAAAAGAATTTGACAAAATGTAACACCTTTTCATAATAAAACCTTCAACAAACTGGGTATAGAGGAAACATACCTGAACATATTGAAGACCATATATGACAAGTCTATAGCTCACACCATATTTAATGGTGAAACACTGAAAGATTTTCCTCTAAAATAGGAACAAATCAAAGATGTCCACTCTCTCTACTTTTATTCAACATAGTACTAGAAGCCCCAGCCAAAGCAATTAGGCAAGAAAAGGAAATAAAATGCATCAAAATCAAAGATCATCCAAAGGAAGTCAAAGGCATCCAAAAGAAAGAAATAAAACTATCTCTATTTGCAGCTGACATATTATATATACAAAGCCCTAAAGACTCCACCCCCCAAAAAAATGATTAGAACTAATAAATTCTTTAAGTAAATTTACAGGATACAAAATCAATATATAAAAATCAATTACATGTCTGTACATCAACAAAGAATGATCAGAAATGGTCACAGTTTGGAAAAATTAATATTATTAAAATGTCCATACTACAAATTCAAAGAAATCCCTATCAAAATGGCCTTTTTCTCTTCACAAAAATAGAAAAAAAATCTTTGAATTGTTTAGAATCACAAAAGACCCCCCAAGCAAGCAATTTTGAGAAAAAAAGAACAAAGCTGGATGTATTGTACTTCCAGATTTCAAAAAATATTTCGAAAGAAAAGTAATCAAAATAGTATGTATTAGTAAAAAAAACAGACACATAGATCAATGGAACAAAATAAAGAACCAAGAAATAAACCCACTAATTTATGGTCAGTTGACAAGGGAGCGGAAGTACTCAGTGGGGAAAGGGTAGTCTCTTCAGTGAATGATGTTGGAAAAACAGTACAGCCACATGCAAGAAAATAAAACTGGACTCCTAGCTTAATCTACGCAAAATATCAATTTATAATGGATTCAAGACTTGCATGTACAATGTGAAATCTTAAAACTCCTATAGGAAAACTTAGTGGATAAGCTCTTAACACAGGTCTTGGGTATGATTTTTAAAATTTGACACTAAAAACAAAGGTAAAAAACAAACAAACAAGTGGGGTTACATCAAATATCAAACTAAAAAGGTTCTGCACAGCAAAAGCAAAAAGCATATTATACATATATATGTATATATATAAATATAAATACATAAATATATAAATTCAGCCTTAAAAAAGGAAATCCTCTCCTTTTAGACAACATGAATAAATCTGCAGAGCATTATGCTAAGTAAAACAAGTTAGATAGAGGAACAAAGGGCTGGGGTTGTGAAACATCAGGAGAGGTTGGTAAATGGGTGCACATTTTTAGTTATAAGATGAATAAGTTCTGAGGATCTAATGTGTAACATGGTGACTATAGTTAATAACACTGTAATGTCTGATTGATTTTTAAATTAAATTTATTGATATAACATTGGTTAATAACTTTATATAAATTTCATATTGAAATTTGCTAGCAGAGTAGAAAGTAAACACCAGAAGAAGAAGAAGAAGAAGAAGAAGAAGAAGAAGAAGAAGAAGAAGAAGAAGAAGAAGAAGAAGAAAGAAGAAAAGTGAAGTGATGAATGTGCTAATTAACAATTAACTCAATGGGGGAATCCTTTCACAATTATAATATATCAAATCATCATGTTGTACATTTTAAACACCTTACAATTTTACTTGTCAATTATGCCTTAAAGTTGGGGGAAAAGAATACGTGAGATATAGTGTAGAGATAGGGCTAACACTCCCATAATTTTGCAGCAGTGTTAAGTGTTAACCATATTTGAGAATATCTTCAATAACTATAATGCAATATAGAAATATCTATGACAAAATCATAGTACTGTGGCTTCTCACTAACATTTGTAACTAAAGACAATAAAAATATCAGTTCAAGGTGAGTGAAAATAAAGGTGTCATTTTCTTCCAAGCCAACTAAACAAACACCTCCGAATGCAATCCTCAGACCCCCAGATGAAAACGGCCATTCTAAATGGTTAATGTAGTATATTATGAGATATGTTTTAACTTGGTCTTACTCTGAAGTGGGTGAGGATACCTTGAGCCATGTCCATGCCGTCCCTTTCAAGTGCATGGCAGAGGGAGATGTGAGGGGGCTCATGTCCTTCCACACCTACCACCCTTTTAAACATCTAAGTTCACTTACTCCCATTTGTGGGCTCAGTGTTCTGAACCATTAAACCAGTAAGGCTGAGTTAGATGAAAAATTTGTAAGCCTTTCCTCATCAGATCCATTATCTGAACCATATGCCTATGTCCCAGGTATACAGAAAGAGTTGTGTTTGTAGTTATTTTTCATATTTATTCATTTAGAAGCTTAAAGATCTCACTTGACCTTGATTTGGTATTTTAAATTTATTAATGATGTTGCTGTGACCAAAAGGAAAAACAGACCCACCAGACTGTAATTGTGTGTTTACATTTTAAAGTCATCACGAGCAAGCAGCATAATAGTAGCTTCATGAAAAGGAGGAAGATAAAGCAATCTGATGGTGGAGTATATATTTCACCTCCTTAATTTCTAATAGAAAGGCAAAACAAATAAACAAAAATAGATCCTGGCACATAGTAAGCACTCAACAAATATTGGATGAATCAACAAAGGTACCAAAAAGAAAAATATTCACAAGGACTTTTCCTAATAACTACCACTCATTTTAGTGATAGCGGCACCTAACAGACTTGCAATATTTCTGTTTTAGGATGGTATATATTAGAATAAGTAGATTGATAACATGCTTTCAGGTTCTTTTAAGTTTTGAAATTTGGTAAGTTTAGAATAAACATGTGGAGGTGGGAATCAGGAATGGTCTGATATCATGTTCAGGAAGTGGCAGCGGTAATTTAAATCCTGCAAAGTGTTCTCATTGTTAATATTTAAAGAGTTCTGGAAAACGTGTCCACTCATTTCATAATTTAAACTAAGTCTTAAGGGCAATCTTTGAGTACCACTGAACACAATTATCACCAAACATAATTAAAAGTAGCCTTTATAATCTATAAATCTATGTTTATGAATCTCAAACTCTCTCCTCAGTGTCAGCCCTTCAATCATTAGATCCTTCAAAAGTGACTTTTGACAGAAAATTGATTATATTTATGACAGATGTGGAAAATGAACTAAAAACAGAGACTTGATCTTTTGCTACTTTGTCTTCATAATATGTTTTTAAGGTCAAATTTAGAAAGTGTGAAGCTATGTTCATTTTCATTTTAGTGAAACTATTATAAAAGTCAGATGATCTGGAGTAATTTTTTGTTCCTGTCATCCTGATTGATCTGAAGCATGTAACTAGAGTTTAATAAATTCTTTTCTGCAGTAAATTCGATCCCCTATTTGCTGAGTTCAATTCTAGAAGGTTCTTTCCTAGAGCCATCAGTCTGTATGTCCCCCATTAGCCTCCGGACACAAATCCTAAGCCTTCATTTTGGTAGTAGGCAGAGTAGATACATCTTTGCTCTGGTCCAGGATGTTGTCATGTGTAAAATTTAGACGAGATTCTTTATCCAAACCAGTATCTCAAAACATAGAATCCCAGGCTATAGGACCTGCACATTTGAAGTAGTTTCTTCCTTGGCCACGACTTTTTGCCCTTATTGTATTTCATGTGGTCCTGATACTAGGTTCTACCCTTGTTTTAGTTCATAGAAAGCCACCTCATTCTTTTCAGAGCCAAACAAGATACATGAATTGTATATTTGAGTGAATCACAAAGGACAAGGAAGAGATTGGTCTTTGGCATCCAATAGACCCAGTTTAGATCACAGCATCTTCACCTTTATCTGAGTAACCTTGGGCAAGGGGTGTACTCTCTCTGCCTAGAGTTAGTCATCATAACATGCTTTAGTAAGTCTGTAAAAGCTGGTTTAGAACAAACATTTTAAGTATTTTTAACCCCAGATTTTCTGAATACAATGAAAGAATTCATGAAGGACAAACTTACACTCTGAAATAAGAATGGTTTATTTTAACAAGTTGTATTAAGATATAACTCACATATTGTAAAATTCACCCCTTTAAATACACAATTCAGTGGTTTTTAGTGGCCTTACAGATTTGTATGTCTATCACTGCTCTAAAACTCCAGAACATTTTATCACCCTTCAAAATAGCTCCATGCTCATTAGCCATCCTCTCCATCCTCTCCCCCATCTTCTGCCCCTGGGCCCTGGAAGCCACTCATCTACTTTCTGTCTTTTCGTATTTGTGCATCAGGACATTTCATGTAGGGAATCACGCAATGTGTGCCCTTTGGTACCTGCCTTCATTCACTTATCATAATGCTTCCAAGGTTCATCAATGTTGTAGGATGTCTCAGTATGCCACTCTCTTTTATGACCAAATAATATTCTATTGTATGAACATACACTTTGTTTCATCTGATAGAGATTTTCTGCTTTGTGGCTTTTTTGGTTTCCACTTTTTGACTACTAACAGTTGTGGTCAAGTTTCTCTGTGGCTATATGATGCCAATTTCTTCACAACCTTTCCAACACTTGTTATTTTCCATTTTTATTATCATTATTATCATCATGTCATCTTAATGGGTGTGACTAGTGGGGGTGAAGTAGTATCTCATTATGATTTTGATTTACATTTCCCTAATGATTAATGATGTTGACCATCTTGCCCTATATTTATTATTCATTAATATGTATTTTTTGAGAAATGTCTATCCCAATCTTTTGCCAGCTTTTAAATTTGGTCAGTTGTTCTTTTAATTGTTGATTTGTAAGAGTTCTTTTTATATTATAGTGCGCTGTAGCTTTTTCCTTCTTTATATATAGCCTGCATTGTTGTCATCTTATGCTCTCTGGTCTAGAATTCATCAGGTCGTGGTTTAGGGGTCATTATCGAATGTATGGGGCAACTTTAGTTACTTACATTTGTATCTACTCAAAGTTTATTTTAAAATACATGATTTTTACTTATTAATACCCTTTGCCAAAGACTGGTGATGTGTTTTAAATGTCCAGCCTTATTTCAGATGTTGTCTGCTTATCGTTTGTGCACCTCTCTAACTGGAGCTCTCTGCCTGGTGTCTCTGTCATCTGCAGGAAAGAGTGCTTTCTGCCAAACAGCAGGGGTTGGAAAGGCTGTATATGCTCCATGGCAGAAAGTCACTCCCTGATCAGCATCTGATCTGAAAATAACTTTGCCCTGTATAGCATTTCCCGGGTAAGGTGATGAACTACTCCTTCTCCAGGTGAAGACCCTGGAGGAGCACTGCTGTTTCACTGCTCTGTGCCCCGTGGTCTACGGGCTTTCAGCCGCCTCCGGCTCTCTAATCTCTACTGAGTTAAATCCAGATCCCTTAGCTAAGGATTAGTCCATTCCTGTTTTCCAGCAGCTAGAAAAGTGCCTAGAACACTGTAGGTACTCAGTAAAAATATTGTTGAATGTATTAATTTGAGGACTTTTATAAACTTTCTAAACTCATTCTTTCTTATAATCAGGCCATACTCTGAGTTAAATGGGCTTTTCCCCATTTCATGAACTCTCCATGTGCTTTTCTCATTCTTTTTCTTGTGAAATTTCTTCTGTCTAAATGGCCCTTTCTACAGTACTGATTGCTCCCCTGCCATGCTGTGTATACTCCCTCCATTATGACCATCGCCATAGGCTACTTTGCATTCCGCCCGATTGTACATACTATTTATTCCATACAGGCTACGGATCACACAGCTCTTGTGAGGCAGTTTAGACCCTCTGAGCCTCACTGCTCCCTTGCTCTCGTCACTGCTGTGTAGACCAGATGACAACATAATACACGCTGACTCTCAGTGTTGAGAATTTTTTAAAAATGTAGCTCTCACCCTGAAGGATCTGATTGGGGAAAAGAAACATACATTATTAACCATAATTAAAGGTACCCTCTGCAATAATTGAACAATGAACCAATTACTAAGGGAACAGAGATGAAATGACATTAAATTCTGCTAGTAGACATGGATTTGAACGATTCACTAGAGAATATGACATGGAATTAAGTTTCAGAGAATTAAAAGCATTATGCCAAGTGGATTAGGTAGGTGAGAAAGGCAATTAAAAACCAACAGAGTACCTTAAATGAATAGAAAAGAGGTGAAAAAATACACGACAGATATGAAATGTTTAATCATCTATTTTCCACAGTTGAGTTCTTTTAAAAAGGAACAAACATTTTGCAACTTGGCATAATTTACTCTTTCATGTATGAATTCAATAAACACTTGCAAAGTGCCTGGCACTTAATACTTGCTCAATAAATTGGTGTCATTTGGATCTGAGTTCTTAGGCATTGTTTACAAATGGAAAAGTACTATGAGTACCTACGTGTTGTTTGTTATTCAGGAGCAGACAGAAGCCCGTTGCTTTGTTGCTTTGACAGTGCTTTGGATTTAATAGTAAAAAAACCTTGCACATAATGGCAGCTGTGTAAAGCAACCTCATCACGGGTGCTGAGAGCATTCAGGTGAGTGAGTGTCCATGTGCAGTCCTCTGTCAATGCGGCCAGTGAGTCCAGTTCATAGCCTTAGGGGAAATGATCAGAAGAATATGAAACATTTCAGGAGCAAAGGAAGTGTCAAGATACAGAAATGCTTTATGTTTATTTCTTATCACATTACATCTCTTGTAAATACGTGGCTGCATTTTACTCACTGTTCTACGAAAATAAGGACTTACTTTTCTTTTAATCAGTTGATCTAACATTTGCTCGGCACTGTGTTAAATAACAGGACAGGAAGGGCAAATCAGCGTATTCCCCTTTGTCAACACAGTGCATGGTGATGGTGGCCTGAGCACTGGGATGGGAGTTTCAAAGCTCAGTCTAGGCTTGGACTGTAGGAGATTCGTGATCAATAAGCAATGTCTTTCCAGAATGAGGGTGGGGAGTGCTGGACTCATTTGCCTTATTTGTCATATCCTGCCCTAGGGGTACAAGGTGAATGAAAGTGCTTGGCTTCTTTGAGATCATAGTAATGACAACACTTGTGAATAATTAATAAATGCAGTATAACCATGTGGTTCAGGAGCCTGGAAGGAGGAGCACCTTGACCCTTCAAACTTCAGGAAGCACAAGGGCAAAGGTATGTCAAGGGAACAACTTTTATGTATTTTATATCCAGTGCTGTTCTGCAAGGTTACATCTGCAAGGTAGAAAAACATTGTTGCAGAATTAAAGGTGAAGGGATTAGCCAAAGAACATACATGCATAACTCATAGACACACGCAAGTGTGGTTGACAGCCAGGGGAAAGTTGGGGGGAGTTGGAGGCAAGCAAAGGGGTGGCAGGGACGTCTGTAACAGTGTTAACAATATAAGTAATAAGTAAAAAAATAAACAAGTCAAAAGAAGCAAAAATCCACTCACTGGTACCCTCTATTATCAAAAAATAAGAAAAAGTATATGAAAAACACTGACATCATTCAACTCTTCCAAAAGTTATTTCCCCGAGTATTCATTTGTGCTCACCATGGACAGCCTCTGGGATATTGGTTATTTTTCTACATGTGTGCCTTTACCCTCCCTTAAGAAAAATCTAAGCTCCGCAGAGACAAGAGCTAGGGCTTTGGCTTTATCTTACCCTCTTCCACACCCTCAAGAGTGTCCTTGCAGGAATCAACAAGGAACTAGGTGAATCCAATCTTATTTGGCCCTAGTATGTAATCAGCCAGCCTCAATGGTACAAAGATGCTGATTAACAGAGCTGGTGAGAAAAAAAAACAGTTAATTCTGTTTCATCCTCAAGGAAATCTCACACTAGCATCCAGCAGTGTCCTTACTTGATGCTCACTCGAACAGCAGAGTTTTATCCAAAGGGCCATTAAAAAACACAGAGTTAAATTGATTACATTCCAGCCGCAAAGCCAATAAAGTCATGGAATATGGTGGTTATACAAGGACCGTGAAAGGTTTATTGAACTACATGGGTAATTTAAAATGACAACAAAAGGCTCATTTTCCTTGACAGCGGGCAGAGGAATCATTTAGCTTAGCTTCTCAGAGTTCAGGTTCACTTTGCCAGGGTCACTCACCCAAGCAGCTTCTTACCCTTTGTTCCGTGTGGAGACAGTGGGCCATGTCATGCCTCCTGGCTGAGCAGATAGAATGATTCCAATTTAGACCACAGAGCTCTCAGCTGAAGAAAAGACAAAAACTTGGAGAAACTTAACAGACAGATGATCGCCCTTGGTTTGAATCCAACCGAGAACGGGAACTGTGCAAGGTAGATATAAATTGATTAAGATAACCACAGAATGTTGCAGGCATTTGGCACTTGGCCGGGCCGGTGGGAGCCTCACAATAAATCATAATTTTAAGACTGTCACTGCCAGAGAGGGATGTAAAAATTAGCATTTTTGCTGGAGCTGAGTGAAAGCCTTCCCGTCCTTTTCTCTCCTTCCCTCCCTTCCTCTCCCTACCCTTCTGCTTCCTGTCCCACCTCCTCAGGCAGTGTGGTATTTTCACACAGAGGTAGAAGAGCTTACGTGAACAGACCCCCGTGCCAACTCCAGACCGTTTTCACCGTCACCTTCACTAGTCACCAGTCACCTTCACATCAACTCTGACAATTTAGTGACGAAGGAAGAATGTATGAGAGAGAAGCATGTGATATCCTTTTTGAATTCCCACAGCTCTGGCAAAGGTAGAATAAATTAAACCCTTTCTAAGGCTTTTAGGTTCAGACTATAAAAATAATAATGCCAAGAAAATGTTAAATCTAATGTCTTCCTTTTTTTTTTTTTTGGCAAGTTTGCTGACACCGAGTTGATAAATTCTTACTTTACAATCCAGGAGTCGCTGCCTCCCTCCTGTTAGGAGAGTTAAGTGAAAATATTCATTTTCCAATGAATAGGTGGAGTATTTTTTACACATTTTGTCCTCAGTTGGGGAAATGGAGAGGTGGCGGGGCAAGAGTGAATATATCCGGCTACAAGAGGTTTATTGAGGAGAGAGCCCAGACAGAAAAATTTCTGTAGAACCCATTAGCCAACAGGCTGTGTTAAAATGGTAGACAGAGTTAATGGCTTCATTTCCTCTCCCCGCCCAGTGTCCATGCCTTTTGCAATATGCTTTTATACTTCCTCCATTACCTCCCTTTGAGGGGGGTACCATCTCTCTTTGATTTTAGGCTCCACTATGAAACTCGCTTTGGTTATTGGAATGTTAGCACATTCAATGCAAACGGTGAACAGTGCACTGCCTGAAAGAGCCAGGACCACCACGGTCGGGGTTTGGGTTCTGTCTCCTCATTCGCTGCTCTTGTCTGTTATCAGCCTCCCTCTGTGAGTCCCACATCTCTGACTTCAGAATTAATCATCTGCTTTTTCAGAATCCAAGTGAGAAATATCCCATCCGAGTTTAGCTCAGGATTTCAGAACAGGACTTAATCCTATCATCCAGGTTTGGCAAATTTTTAGTAGGTTCGGAACAACTTTGGGGGCATCTTGGCCCCTTGTCTAACATATACTCAGTGTTTAAATAAAAATACTTTAAGGAAGAGGGTATCCCACGACAGGTCTTGTGGGGTCTAAAGCAAGTGCTGGCCATTATTTTTCTGTAAAAGAGTGGATAGTAAATATTGTAGTCTTTGCCGGCCCTACAGTCCATCACAACTACCGGGTTCTGCCACTCCAGAGCAAAAGCTGCTAGAGAGAGCGAGCAAGCCAATGGGTGTGGGTGTGTTCCAAATTGCTTTATGTTTACAAACAGGTAATAGGCAAGAATTGGGCTGTAGATGGCCAATCCCTGGTCTAAAGCACTATCCTGTACTTGTAAAGTCCTTCAAAATCCAAAGCAAAACACTAACATTCTGAATGCATATGTGAAAAGTACTGCAATAAGTAATACATTTTTAGAACTATTTGGTCATTTCCAACTTCCACTCATCTGACTGGAAGTTAATTTATTCCTCATAATGGTACACTGTTTTGCTTTTCATGGATTAAAGTTGTCGTAATTGAGTGCAGGTTACTATAGAAGAAAATTAAGGATTCTTGGGCTTCATAAATCGATCCATTAGTTCTTCTCATAATGTCCTCATAAAAACGGCAAATATTTTGAAAGCCATTCAGTTTCAGATGTATACATGCATATTTTTCCATTTTGTGAATATTTGTTTCATTTTTTTATTGGTTTGAAAGCAAGGTCTATTTAAATCCTGGGTCTTGTCCTGGGAATTTCACAGTCCTCATTCCACAGTGAAGGTGGGAACTAGTTGCCATGGAGATGATTACTCAGGCTCCATTGAGGATTGTGATTTCCGGTGGGAAATGAGCATCAAGAACAAATGAATTTTTTATAGCACTTTTAAATTACAGAACTAACCTTTAAACTGACCCTATCATCTCATCAGTGGGATTATCTAGTTATAATTACTTCTGCTGGTAATGAAAAGTTGTTGGATATTAATACTGAGGCTGAGCTGTGTGGAGCACAGAATTAGAAATAGCCATAGGCCATACCCTGTAGTCAAACCACGATTCTCTCCTGGGAAGAAGAGCTAGAAGAATGGATTCTCAAGGTTTCTGAATGTTGTTAGGTAGTTTGTAAGCAGGGGATAGATCATATAAATTTAAGAGTTTTTGCTTCCTGGTATTTATGAACTAGTGATTTTGGGGGGTTGGCTAACTGCATGGAAGTTGGATTGGTAATTCATTCAGATTCGAGACTCTGTTATACAAAGTCCCCTTAAACTAATACTGACACATCTAGCAAATGAAAATACAGGGTGCCCAGTTAAACTTTCATTTCAGACAAACAGCTAATGCTTTTTTATTATATGTTTCATGCAGTCTTATATGAAAAATTATTCATTGTTTATCTGAAATTAAAATTTAACTGAGCATCCAGTAATTTATCAGACAACCCTTCCTTAGGGAAATCACACATAATCTTGGTAAGCTTCAGTACTTTCAGTTACATTAGTTTTTATCTAAATACTTTCTAGCTCTAAAAGGATTTTTCAAAGTTAGGAGAGGCTAACTGCTACAACAACCATTCCCTACCTTCTGGGGGCTTAATACGACATGAGGTATTTTCCTCTCCTATATACACCCAGTGCAGTTCAGTAGGCTGCTTTCCACATGGTGGTTCAAGGACTTAGCTGTCTTTGTTTTCTGGCTTTATCATTTTCAAAAATATGGTCTCAATAAAATTGAACAGTAAAGTACACACCTCCCATGTTTGAAAACCAGGCATGGTTACCACGGTTACCACCTAGACTTAAGCTGCTGGTGAATGTTAAACTAATCATATATCCAGAAATAAGAAATAGGTTCTATGGGTCTCTAGCCAGTTTCTGCCACATGCCTTCATTTTACTCATCCGTTCACTTGTTCAGACACCTGGTCCTGTTTTTGGCATGAAAGACAGAGCAGTGAACAGACTGGATGAAGTCACTACCTTTGGAAAGCTTTGTTCTGATGGAGAGGGTTAGAAAACAAACAAACATGAGCATACAACACATCAGCTATTATGCAGAAGACTAAAGCAGTGTGCAAAGATAGAGTTGATGGGGGGTATATTAGATAGAGTTTTTAGGGCCTCTCTGAGAAGGCCAGTATTTGAGCAGAAACCTAACAGAAGTGAGAAAGTCTGGGGAAAGAGAATTCCAAAGCAACGAGGCAGCAAGCTTAAACTCTAAGGCAAGAATGATCAGTGTGAAGAACAGCAAGAGGCTAGGGGAGCGAGGCAGAGGGGGTGGGGTAGGAAAATAGATCAGAGAAGCAGGCCATTGCAAAGACCAGGGCTTCTACCCTGAGATGTGAAGCCACTGGGGTGGCTGAGCAAAGGAGTAATATAATCGGACTCAATTGTTAAGAATGCCACCTAAAGAATCTGTGTTGCTTAACTGTGTACTATCGATGCGCAAGGCTGTCGACATCAGCCTTGCCCAACGATCTCAAGGCTGTTGCAATACTCTAGGTGACAGGTAAGAGCCCAGAGTAGACAGAGTACAGTTAGTAAGAATTGGAAGAATCTATTTCAAAGGTAGAGAAGAGCTTTGCTGAGCTGCTGTGTAATAAAAAGCAAGAAGGCTAAGACTACTCTCAAGTTTCAGGCATGAACAACTGGTGAATAGGCAACTGGTAGAACTTACTGATATAAAAAGTTCATCGGAGGAACATGTATAGGGCTGTTGGGGATCAGAAGGGTTTAATTTAAGTACCAGTAAATTAAACTTGAAATGTCTATTAGTCATTCAGATGGAGAAATATGTCTGCAAGTCAGTAGAGTAGTTGAGACTGACTGGAGGTACACTGGGGGTCAAGCAATTAAACGGAATACAACTACCAACATAATGAATGCAGACAGAATAAAGAAGAAGACTAAAGACTGAGTCTTAGATGGTCAGACACTGATGAGGTCCAAGAGATGAGAAGGAATCAGCAAAAAAATGACTAAGAATACATAGCCAGATAGGAAAGAAGTGATTCAAGAATAGATTCAATTGGATCCAAGTTACAAATGCTATTGGTTGGTTAAGTTGAGAATTCATTAAGGACCATTGGATTGAGCAATGTGGGCATCACTGGTGACCTCTCAAGGGCTAATTTGATGGAGAACAGTGGATGAAAGCCTAACTGAGGTCAGTACAGTAGGGAACAGATGGGTACTCCTCAATCAGTTAGGGAAGCCGCTTAAGGGGATAAGTGCTTCACACTAAGAAGATGCCCCCCATCAAAGTGAAGCATCATACCCATCAGGGCTCACTGCAAGTGGGTGAGGGAGAAGGGTCAACTACTCTGAAAAGCCTGCCTGTTCCTATTAGCATCCTTCTCTTCACTTCTTATCTCCCTCATCCCGAGAGCATTCCAGAATGTATCTGCAAAGTAACTAGCAATAGCATAACTACTGTTATTGCATTGCTATATTTCAAATACTGATAATCAATCATATCTTCCAAGTGAAAAATTATTACACTGATAAAAGGGGAACATCTGATACTACTCAGATTTTTAGTTTCATAGACACTGCCTGTATGGTATGTCATTTTGCTGCTTTTCTGTATTTGACATAATCTATGATATCATAATGGGTTTGCACTGCCTTGAACAGACTTAGGCATTGATTGGTAGATAGCAGTGCAGATCGGATCTGGGGGCCATGAGAGGCTTCTAAGACCACACTGTGGCTACTTGCTCTGATGCATGAAGGGAAGATGCACAGATAAGTGTTTGAGGATGGCAGAGATGTCTTCGCTATCAACATGGAACCTATTGGAACTTTCTCCTTACAAAGCAAAGCACATTTGAGAGACTATTAGAAACTTCCCTTTCAGAAAGACAGAATTGTTTGCCGATACAGAGATATTAAAACCCCCCAAATTCTATTGCTTTCTAGAAGAAAAATATGCCTCTCCAGGAAGTCCCCAAACACTCCAGCAGGTGTGTAGCTGTTGGGTTTAAGTCTAAGCAGGTGTGAGTGTGTGGCCTTGAGAATTTGTGCTAATTTGCATGTCAGATCATGGGCACAGAGACTAGACATCCGGAAGTTCAAACCCAATTCTACAACCACCAGGTGCATCTCTAAACCTTGGTCTCCTCATGTGTATATGAAGATAGTACATCTTAGGGTTCTCCTGAGAATTCATATATGTAGAACAGCTAGTTCTGACTTGCCCTTATTGGTACTTGCTGTGATTATGAATATCAATATTGACTGAACCCAGACATTTGCAAGACCTTAGAAATTGCTTCTAATGCTCCTGGACCCAGAGAATGTGGGCTACTGGACTCTGGGGAATACTGGGATCTCAGAGGGTTTGCATGGAGGAAATAATAGTAAGAATTATTAGCATCTTTTTAACTATGTACTATGTTCTGTCCTAAACATTATACATACCGGTGTCTCATTTGAGCCTCACAGTGACACCATGTGTGCTGCTGACACCCCTATTTTACAGAGGAAGGGACTGAAGTATAACATATTAAGTAAATTGCCCAATATCACACAACTGGAAAGAGGTGGAGCTGGAATTTGAACAAAGTTCTAACTATGGCTGTCCTCTTCCCCGATGGGTGTAAGAACAAATGCCTGTACTTTTTAAAGCACTTTCCAGAGATAATCTCTCTTTATCAATTCAAGAGATATTATCAATCTTGCTTTTCTTCTTCATGTAGCTCTATAAAATAAACATTGAGCATTAGCATTCATTGCTGATGTATTATCTTGTGAGGGAAACACCGTTACCTGGACACTCAGAATAAAGTATGGCCCCATTTCCATTAGTTGTATGGCCTGTTGAAAGCTGTTATTATGATGCTGTTTCCACTTCATTGCAATAGGGCAGACTGTAAACTGGAGTGATCTTATTATCTCTATTTCAACAGTATTCCAATGTTCAGTCAGGAGTGGGAGGTGGGGTGGGGAAGGAGAGGGGAGAGAAGCGGGTCCACAGCATAACAGATGTATCCATCGCTTACATCAGCATTCACTAGCAGCTGAAAAAGCTGCAGGAGAACCATCTGTGATGCAAACAGGGAAGAGGTGGACAGACAGCTTTTTACAAACCTGCTATTTACCTAGTAGAGGCATCCTGTGGGTTATCCCACAGGAATTCACTTTCCCGCTTGGTTTGCCAGGGAAGGAAAGGGAGACCTTGACCAACAGATCCCCCAGGTTTGCTTAGCTGTGAGATTTCCATTCCCCACACAGAAGTTCACTTGGACACACTGCATGTTTGCACGGCCCACAGTGGTATCTTTTCAAGGTTTTCCATTGTCTGGAAAGATTTCCCAAGTCCTGAGTCTATGATAAAGTAAGTAGACTGCAGTTTCTGCTGGGCTGTGACTATCACATTGCCATCTGTGACAAGCACCAGCTGAATTAAATCTCAACAAGACCAAACATAATGCATAATGGTTAAATGTGTTCTTGTGCGGGTTGGCGCATTAGCCACTTCCTGCAGGGCACTTTCTGTCCACCAAACTATTAGAAACTTGATGATAGAGTACAGATAGAGAGAAATTCACTCTCCGAGTTTTATTAAGGAACTTTTCCCTAACTAGTAACCATAAAGTGTTCCCCCTTAAGAGTTCATATGAGATAAGTAGCAGTCTGACATCCATAGCTAGCAATTATTTATATGGCTTGGTTTTTTCAAAACCACTTGCATATGCATTTTCTTATTTGCTTGGAGTGAGTATCGGTATTATTATTTCATTTTACTCACTAGAAAACTACTGCTCAAAATGGTTCAAGGATTTTCCTGAAATTATTTATCTGGTAAGTAGCAAACACAAGGCATAGGTACCTGTCCTTTCACCTCCAGGGCCCATAAATCTTCCCACTTCTCATCTTCCCCTACGAACCTACTCCATCTTTGCTACTCAAAGTGTGGTCAGTAGAACAGCAGCATCCTCATCACCTGGGTACTTGTTACAAAGGCAGAATCTCAGGCCTCACCCAGACCTACTGAATCTGAACTTGGATTTTTAACACACTTGCCAGTTGACATTAAAATCTGACCAGCTCTCTACCTGTGACCCCCATGTATAGCATCTCTTTTCTCTGATGGAATAATGTGTTAACATGCAATGGTATTTAAAATCCTGTATTAAATACCAACAAGGCAGCTGAGATCATACTATTTCTTAAGATCTTAGATGGTCTCAAAGATCTATCATCTTCCTTCTTGAAAATCCCATTTTGGTATAAATACACCCACATCCAAAATTGCACATGCACCCATCTAAGCCAGGAGATGATGCTGTGGCCGTGTGTCTCTACCTGTTTGGGTAACAATATCCCTCTTCATCAGGTTGGCAGATTATGAGGGTGAGCCATCTGAAGTTTGAGCCGGATACTCCATTAGGAGCTTTCTAGTTGATGCAAATTTTTAATTAAATGTTCAATGCCAAGTAAATGCTTGTGAAATTACAGCCCCCCCCTCCCCACCATATGGTGTGCTGGGTAACAATGGATTATATTTGACATTCCTAAGACAAATTATCTATTGGAAATCAATGCTGTGTCCAACAGCTTTGCTGATAACCAGTTAAATGAGCTGAGATAAGTCATTTACATTCCTTGGTTCTTATTTTTCTTGCCTGCAATGTTAGATCAGATCATCTCTATGCATCTCATCCAAGTCTCAGCACAGAATTGGAATTTTAAAAGTTACTACAGATTTATAGAGTCTGAAAGAAACTAGCAAATTCACAAATAATCTCTTTCCCTTTGCATTCTTCTGTGAAGGAATTTTCTGCACCCTTCATTAATTGCGCTTAAGGTAACTATTTCCTTTCTTATCCCTAGCGTGAAAGAGCCTCTGAAATCTCAGCAATGTAGTCCAGCTCAGCCCCAAAATGCGCGATTGAATGCCAAGGAGCTGCCGAAGCCCTCAGAGGAATTCAGGGTTATCACAGGGCCAGAGGCTGGTAGCTGGCCTGGGGAAGGAGCTTATCGGTGAAAAATTAAACCACAGCAGAAGCCTGCATTTTGGGTCCTTTTAAAATGAGCTCCAGAAGAATGGCTCACTCAGTCTTTAGGGTGTGCCTAGGTTCTTTTATTTTTAACCAGGTCTGAGACTTTCCTCCCACTTTTGTGCCCAAATGTAGCCAGTCTTCGAGCAGATATTTTAGATAATGCCCCGAGGTGGGGAGCATGCAGCCGGCTGGTGCTGGTACCTGAGGGTCACCAGTACTCCAAATTCAGACACCTGCCACCTAGAATTGCACTAACAAGTGTGTGTATGTGTGTACATGTGTGTGGTTAATAGGAGTAGAGTTTTAGAAAGAGAAAACTAATCCCAAAAGTCCAGGAAACACTGGGTTGGGTAAAGTCCAATAATATTTAACATAGGGCCTAAGACACTTCAAATGACATGTTTCTAAATGAAAGAGCCGGCATAATTTCGGTGGTAGATTAGGGGGTGGGTCCTGACCCTGCACTCACTGGGGGAATGAGCATGTGATGGTTTAAATGTAGAGAGAGCGTGGGAGGAGAACAGAAAGCCAGCAGCTCCCACAAGGACTGGCGTACAGGGTCCAGGGGCCGAGGCCTGGCTGGGGACCTCCAGGCCTTGCAGGCCCTGGAAGTTCCTACTGAGAGTTCTCTCAGTGAATGAGGAGCCCCTAAGACTGAATGGTTATCAGCCATTTGCCCAGGTCAACCTTCTTAAAATAAAAAAAAAAAAGGCAGTCCAGAAGACTCATGATTTTACATGAATCCTAACTATCAGCCTTTCTTCTCCTATTCTCTCTTTTTATATTTCAGACCTACAGTAGAAAAGGCATTTTCTATTACACACTGATATACACATGCCTGCATATATATAAAACTGAACTTAAGTTTCATAAGACAGCATTTTTTCTTATTGTATGCAATTTACTCTGATATTTTCTTCTCTACCTAATTTGGCTCTATTTTGTTGTGAAGAAAATAGAAACTTACCTATAGTTCCCCACAGATTTGGGACAGAGGGGGCCTTTCCCAGGGGTGCTCCCAGTTTGTCCACTTGGCAGGTGGTTCCTGGAATTACACGCTCCTACCTGCTGCTCAGCCTGTCGGAAAAGTCCTTCGTATGCTCTGCTGCTGGTCTTGCTGGAAACACTCTGGGGTCATCAAATGCCTCAAGGCAGAACTGCTGTCACTATGCTGGTCTCATCAGAGAGATGTTGTGGATAAACCCCTGTCTCCTTGTTCCTGTCGAGGTCCAGCCAGCAAAACAGAAAATATATTGGTAATTTTAACAAAGTGAATGGGATATGAGGAGGGGTTAAACATGTATTCAAGGACTAAAAGGACAAAAGGAGAAACCAAGGTGACTCAGATATGGTAACTGTAGAAAGCAGCTGCTACCCCTGGGGTTGGGGGTGGTTAAAGAGGGGAACCTGGGTTATTAGAAGCTTGGGGCTGGCAGAGCTACAACTCAGAGCTCTGAAGAATGGTCATTCCCAGCCTCCATTGATGCCATTGGAGCTTAGAGATGGAATCAAAACACATATCTCCAAGGCAGCAGCACTGTCTGGTTAGTTACTGGCATCTCTAGTAACAGTGAGGAGTTTTCACCATAAAGCTGGTGTGGGGTCAGAGGAAAAGAACTTGCAGGTTGGAAGGTGCTGTGGCTATTTAAACCAACTGTGGCTAATGGTGAACCATTGCCCAGGGGACACAGGGCAAAGGGAGCAAACTGAACGAAGCAAGCCCTCCCCTCTCCCCCTGCCTTGTAGGCTTCCTGACCTTCTCTAGGACCTCCTACTATCAGAGCCCAGTGAGGAAGTCACAGAGGAAGGAGTGCATGATGCTGAGAGGTGACGGCTTCACCAGCCAGCTCTCCTTTTCTGTCTGTTCCATTCCTTAATTCCCCACAGCGCCAGCACACAGGCCATGAATGGTAATAGAGCTGAGAAAATGGGGTACCCCACAGACTTCAAATATAGAGGACACTTACTATTTACATTGACTTTGACAGTCTCGTAATTCAAGAAGAAATAATTCAGCAACAAGTAAAATTAGCTTCTTCACTAGGGCCCTATTTACTCAACCTTGTCCTGGAATGGGGGCCCGACCTTCAACTTTGTCCTTCTGGAATATTTCCTTTTAAAAACATAGCATGTAAATCTCAGTCCTTGCTTTAGAGAAAACCAGTCACTGCCACCAGGAAGTCTGGCCCTTCCATCTGCTTCCTTCCCTTCTCAACTCCTACCTGTCTAATCTGTAGACCACAAATCTACCCCCTCCCCTTCCACTCCAGAAGCATAGCTCTGAATGTCTGAGTTAACTCTAAAATAACCTGTGTGGAGGGGGCTTGCCACAAAGTAGGTGCCACAGAAGACAAAGGAAAGTGATCATTGACACTCCACAACTAGCTTTATGAGATCTCTCAATCATGTGAGGTCAACATCTGCCTTCTCATTTTTCTGGCCAGTCGGCAAGTAGCTATTGTAACACACACATGCACTCTCTCTACATACATGTGCACAACAATTTTCAAAGACAGTAGATGCTAACCAAGCATTAACTACCAGGGGACATTGGCAATGTCCAGAGACATTTTCAAGTGTCACAACTGGGGCTGAGGAGGCGCTACTAGCATCTAGTGAGTAGAGACAAGGGGCGCTGCAAGACATCGTACAATGCACACCTAAGTCCCCACAACCAAGAATTATCCAGCCAAAAATGTCATTAGAGCTGAGGTTCAGAAAGCCTGGTGCATGGATATATAATATAATTGACTCTGTGAAGAATCCCTACCTATAATGACATGAATATCCTGTGCTATTTAACAGAAGGCGGTGGAGCTCATACCAGCCACACTTCCTGTCCAAAGAAGTGCTCCCCATCGTTCTAACCTCATTCTTGTCCTCTCCGATCCTTTTTATGAAGTAAGATGGGTAATCTGCTAAGAGGCTCAGGGTTAGTTCTCGGGTAATTGCTTTGCTGTCCTGCTTTACTTTCCTGCACACTCAGGCTCTGATGGTTTACACTCTTGAAAATAAAGCCTGGCCCGTTTCTGGAAGTGTTAAGAACCACAGGAACATCTAGCAAGGAAGAAAGTGAAGGGAGTTCTCATGGCATTGAGTTCCCTCTAAACGCCAGAAGCAGCTGATGGCATTCACAAGAAATCTGTGCAATAAAATGTACATGGGTCAGTGAGTTGGAAAACCCACGGTCAGAGTCACTGTGTGACTGAGACCACAGTGTTGGGTGACCCTCACCTGGAGGGTAGAGGCTCTCTCTTCCCCAGTCCCCCCTCCACAGCACAGGATGCTGCCCTAGGGTCGGGAGACTTCCGAGCTCCCGGATCTAAAGCCTCATCGCCATGTCCCAACGTGTTTAAGGTTTGGCAGGACTCAGAGAAGGATTTTCTGCTAACCCTGCCTGCCTGCGGAGGCCCTGGCATTCCTGAACATGCCACCCTCCCTCCTTGCCAACATCTCATTGGGCATCAAATCAAGAATGTTTTGAGAAATAACTTTGAAACCAGCCTCAAGGAAATCCAAAGCAATGTTAATGCCTCTCTGAGTGACAGCCACACGCAGAAAGGCTATCTGAAGGTACCTGCATGCCTCCAGAATGGGGTCTAATGCAATGAAAGACAGTCTCCTGCCTGATGGAAATCAGGAGTCTGGAGATGGGAAGAGCCTGTGGCTTCAGATTAGCTCTACGTCACTTTCCCTACTTTATTTCTCTGGAAAATTGATGAGGTTGGGAGTGTGTTTTGTATAGTTTGTGCGAATTTCAGCAAAGAAGAAAAAAGCAGCACTTCAATACGTTTCTTACATGAAGGAATAAACTCTACGTTTTCTGTTTTGGGGGCAGGCAGTCTGTTACTACTGCTTCATCAGGTGACTCACAGGAAAGGCACATTCCCCTTCACTTCCACTAATCCTGAAGTGTGCATCGTAATCACCTGGAGGGCTTCTTAAACACACAGGCTGGGGTGGGGCCCACGAACGTACATTTTAGACAAGTTCCCAAGACCAAGCTGATGTGGCTGGTCTGGGATCGTCTCTTCAGGAAACAATAGCTTCAACAATATGATCAAAGCTATTCTAAACCAAAGATTATCCATGAGACTCCCTCCTCAGAAAACTTCCGTGGACACTAGCTACCTGTTACATAAACCTTATAATCTTAGGCCAACTTTCAAGACCCTTCACAATGGGCCCAGGTCCCACCACTTCTTTCTAAGCTCTACTCAAACACTCAAGTCCCCGCCACTCCCTGTGACTTTTTGATATTGTGCTTTTCTCACACAGTGTCTTCCTCCACCATCATCGCCAGTGAGTCCTACAAAGGCTTTAGGAAATAGATGAAGCACCACCTCGTTCCCTACCAAGCAGAAACCCTGGGCTTGTCCTGCCCATCCCTCTTAGCAGTGTCCTCCTGACAATAACACAGCTCTTCTGATTTCCTTTTGAAAAAAAAACACTCCACAACCTGCATTCATAGCTACTCTATGAGGTCGGCATGATTCTCAGTTAAATAATTCTCATGTGCAAAAAATATCACATTTTTGTAGTTTTACAGTTTCACATTTTTCATTGCAGTCTAACAAGAAGCTGAAGTGGGTTGGCAGGAAAAGTAATGCAGTCATTTCAGAGCCTCCCCCTCTTCTGGGGCTCACCGCAGAATCTAGGTCTATGTGGGGACTGGAGTCGGGAGTAGGACTTCTAAAGCCAGTTCCCCAATGCCCTGACATCCCCATCACCCAAGCCAACAGAGGTGGGCCTCTGCTTTCATGACAAGCTTGAAATATGGGAATTATGGCTGAAACTGGAGACGTCATGCCCAGCGCCCTGCCTCCCTGAAATCTGCCTTCCTCCGTGTCTGACTGTTGCAGTGAGGTTCGGGAGTCACTGTTGCTCTTGGAGCCCTGAGACGTCTTTCTGCTGGGAAACTTTCAGAAATCAGTACAGACAGAAAGGATCTGAAGCTATGGACTCAACTTTCTTGTGTGTTTACCTTACTGTTTATTTTCTTCTCCATAGACTCTCCCTAGGGAATGGCAGAGTAAGCCAGTCAGCAGCTCCAGACTTAACTTCCTATCAGATTGCAACCGAGGGAGATATTTTCCCAAGTAGGGTTGGTTCTCATTGGCTGACTTGAGTGATATGTCAACCTGGGACCAATCATTGTGGTCAAAGGGATTTGGTATTCTAATGACCTGGTTGACACGCCCAGCTGTGGAGCCAGAGGTAGGGTAAGCCCCACACAAACTGCACAGTGAACAGTGTGGAAGGTGTGATTCCCCCAAAGGAAGGGATGGGCTGTGTGAACAGGAGCAAGAAAGCTGGGCTGAGAGGGGCCACACATGTTCACTACAGGGTGCCAGAACTCAAAGGCTGGCCAATTTATAAAATGTTGGCAAACAAAATGATCATAGAGAAGACACAGCCTCCTCTAGGTGAGGTGGACAAAACTAGGGCACAGAGAACATTGAAACTTGCCCAACCTGACATACATAATAAGTTAGGGGAAGAATGGTCCCACCTTCGTTTTTTTCATGTTCCCTAACCATCTACAGCCTCCACTCCTGGGGACCTGCCTGAAATACACCACAATGTTCAGAATAAATTTGTTTTAGCTCTATTCAATACTGCTCTGTTCATCAGAGTAAATGCATTACAGAGTTAGGTAGATATAACTTTTCAGATACTATTTGCATATATACATACTCGGATAGTCTCTGAAAAGTAACAGCTAAAAATAATAATACAATAGTGGACATTTCATGTGCTGTTGGCAGGAGACACTACTTCAAAGATGGACATTCTATCAGTCAAGATTATATACTGATCTAAAGCTAATATAAAACAATATTGAATGTCAACTGTAATTGAAAAATAAAAAATTAAATTAAAAAAGTGACAATAAATGTAAAAAACCAAATTTTTTAAAGTAAAAAATTAAAAATGATTGTACCCTCATCATCTGTTAACCTCTGCAAAGCATCTGCTCTAGTCAAAAAAGATTTCAAATAAGAGGAGGTACTGTGAAAAAACATTCATGAGGCATTATTACATAAAAAGAGCTGTTTATGAAACAATATGTATTCTATGATCTTATTTATGCCAAGACATGTGAGTATGAATACAGATAAAGTGATGTTTAGAAATATATTTTAAAATATTGATAGTATTTTTATTTGAATGCTGGGATTGTGCTTAATTGTTTTCTTTATACTTTTTGGATTTTTTTCCAGAAAATTTTATATGAACACATCTTTCTAGCATAATGCATGCGTGCATTTTCTCAATTTTAAGACACCATTGATGATAAGAGCACCATAAAGTTAACAGCTTCTCAGTTTTAAAAATTCATTCTTTATTGCTATATATTATTTTTTGTCTCAACCAAATGTCTAACTTGTTCTTGGAGGGGAAATAATAAAAACTTATATAGTTTTTTTTCAATAAAAGGGGGAAATAATATGAGATCATACCTTGGTTTCAAGTTAATGAGCATAGTCTACACAATATAAATATTTCAATATTTTAAAATTTTAACATTATGATGGACATCTGCTATTTAAAGTAAACACAAATCCCTTGCCAAAGTTATAAATTCACAGACATTGAAATAAATACCCAAGAATTAGTATGTTTTAAACCCTGAAGTCTCTCAACAATGTTCATTGACCAACACAAATGCCAAATACAAATAATGAGACCAAAAAGAATGACATCACCATCTAATTTCCATTTCACTTCTTCCTGACATGATTGTCTGCTATTGCACATGAGTATTGCAAAAACTAATGACAAATTACTTTTAGCAGCCAAGATCATCAACAAAGAATCTTAATGATGACAACATTCATCTGTTTAAAAAGAAAGTAGATACGGAGACCACACCATGGTGGGTGCCATAGTTTTGTTCCCCAGAAGCAGACCTGAGACAAGGATTCAGTGCAAGTAGTTATCTGGGAGTTTCAGGGAACAGGAGCTGAGTAAGGAAGTTAAGAGACCGGAGGGGTAGTTATGGAGCCACCTATCATGTGGGCAGCTGGAGCTTAATTCCATGGGGGAAACATTGAGGAATGCAAGAGAACACATGCCCTGGAATAACCCCACGGACAGTGCGAGAGCATGGATATTTATTTGTGTATCTACTCCAGAGTTATGGGTTGAGCACGGCTCCCAGGAAGTGTTAATTTCCTCGCATTTCTGTCCTGTTATTCATGCTTCTGTTCAGAGCAGTCTTCCATGGTTTTTGAGAAAATGAGCCCTTCTGCACAAAGATGCAGACACTGGCTGATGCACTTCAGAAAAAGTAGGGTCTGAGGGATGTGGCTGAAATACTGGGAGCATTTGCCACAATGGGCCCATAAAATCAACTCGTAAACCTTCAGCTCACAGAACATGGCAAATTTCCTTCTCACCGTTTATAAAACCTTTCTTACAGCGATCAACTTGTGGCATTGCATGTCCTTATTCCAAATGATCATATCATTGCTAGTTTTTCTGTGTTACAGTTAATATTGCTAGTTACCTGGTAGCTACTTTTGGCCATACAGATTCAAAATCCCTCAGGAGCACCTCTGGGTATATATGGATTTATTGGTTCACAAATTAGCCCATACATGGAGGACAAAAGAAAGAGTTCAGCCACTTCACACTGGTATGTGGTAGGTTTAATAAGCAAGCGAACTTACTTACGAGGCTAGTCTTGGGCGCAGCAAAATGAGTAGATTGCCACACCACCCACTAGAATCTTTAAAGTTTATTTAGAGACCTTAACTGGGTTCAGTCACATATTCAGTCCAGATGGTCTGAACAGCACCTAACTCTCTCAAGGTTGCACCCTTAAAACCAGCTTGCACCGCGGGAACACTGGGCAGATCACACATTCCAAGGACAATGAAGGGGATGCAGAGTCTCCACATACCTGGGTCCAGCCTATGGGTTAACCAGCTGCTACATCCTCTGAACGATTTCCTCTAACAGAATTGCACATTCTACTTTAGCTTTTTCAAAATGAGTTGCTGCACCATTAACTTCTGGTTGTTTTACAGATATTTCACTGCCCTGAAGTTCACTTATATATTGACTTTTCTTCTCTGACACTGCCACACTGAGGTTAGTGCAAAACCCTATGTTATTAGGTAGCTGGAATGATGAACCTGTAGACCTCAGGGTCTCCAATTTTCATCGAGCCGTAGTATTTAAACATGTATGTGCAGAGACAGTGGCCACATATGACTCATTAGAATTGAAGACCCAGCAGATGACAAAACTGTCATTAATAATCTTATAATTTAAAAAGGAAATTATATCCTGGGACAAAGGAAACCAGCCTGGGTCTGTTGCAAAGCATGTTGGCCATTGGAAGCAAAGAGAACAAAAGCAAATTCCATTTCCTTTAAAAAAATGTTATTTGAGTCATTATTACCAACTTCTAGCTCCAGACCCATATTCCTTGGATTGTCAAAATAGTTCATCATTACTACATATGCACAATTGTCTAGATTTCAGGAATGCTAAAATGTGGGGAGAGTCGTACGTCTTAGAATAAAAAGAGGAAAAGAAATCTATGCAGAGAGATAAATATATTTATTTAATAGCACACAGCAGATGTCTTTGAGGAGAGAATTCTCTTCAACTGGGCAATGCCTTGCTATCCCTGTAGTGAAATAGGAGATTGGGCATGAGTGTGGGTGGGAGTATTGGTGGGACCAGATTTCCAGTCTGCAGAGGTGGAATGGGGATGAAGTTGCTCTGTGTAATAGCAGCTGAAACTGGAAATCTGAGCAATGTGGAAAGGAGAGAGAGCAGATCTGAAGGAAAGAAAGGAGCCAAACCAACCAAGAGAGATCAGGAAGGGGAGTAGCCAATAAAATTTCACTATGGCAGAGTGATGCCTACCAGTTCCATGAAAAGTTGTTTCTGTTGCTGAAAAGTGTGTCTCTACCCTTGTGTTCTAAACTATGCTCTCCTTCCCCAGTTGAGGAAAGTCCATTATTTTTGTGAATAATTAGATATATATAATTATTTTTGAGAGGGGGAAAAAATAAACTGAGGTCGAAGTTGAGATGGATGTAGAGGCGGATAGAGAGTGCACATGAAGTCCAGGGACCTGGGAGGCAGTGGTGGCCCTAGGAACCTACAGCAGTGATGTCCTGAGGAATGTGTACCTCCCCATCTGAGGGAAGTGGAGGGGGATTATAGCCAGTGACCTACATATTAAAGGACCATGTCTTGCTAGGTTCTTTTTTGCTTGCCCCTTATAACCTTATTGTCTAGCACAGAGCCAGGCTTATTTCATAAATGCTTGGCATTTAATACATAATAATATAATATTTATATATAATTAATAATAATCAATAAATGATAAAAATAAATACATGTTTGAGGTTTAATAAATATTTGCTAGCTGATTCAAGAAATGAAGCATGAATGAGGCTTTTAAATTATTCATTAAGATATCAAGCTAAGGGGTCATTATTATTTAGCTAAATTGAATGACTTCAATAGCTGGAGTGCCCAGAAAATCTCTAACTGGTCCCATCCTATTGGCAAGAAAGTGTGAATCATCTATTTTCTGTTAGAGGTACAAGTCTTGATGTAGAAAACTCTAAAGATCTGTCAAGTTTCAAGGCTTGAAGGCAGAGCAAGTCACTGCTTTTATCATTTGTTTATTATGTAACCATTACTGCACAGATAATGTTTATTACACAAAAATTTTGAAGTATAGGCATATGAAAACAAATTAAAATCACCAGTAATCCCACCACCCAAAGATCCCAACTGCAAAACAGAGAAATAAGGGTAATATATTTGTGTGACTTCATATATCATGTTTTTTACTATGAAGATGGGCTCATGTCAGTTACACCTCTATTGACTTCAATTTTTTTTGAATATGTCATAAGCATCTCGTCAGGTAAACACATTTATTTCTACTACATCATTCTCAAGATTCATCCTACACAAACGTCTCTCATTATCCCATTGTATTTAGCCAATTCTCTTTAATGTATGGTTAGTTTTTGTTTCTTGCTATTGTAAGCAGTTTGAGTTGAAAACCCCTGTGCATCCACCTGTGCCTTTGATTAACTCTCAGGCTCTCAGATGCCTTCTTTGCACAGACTTCTGTCCTTAGGCAGAGGCTGCTGCCTGAAACTACTGGCAATCAGGGAATTCAACAGACCCCATGGCAGATGGTCTTCTCTGTGTCCATACGTGGGGTCAAATTATATTTGACTAAACTGAATGGCCAATTACATGCTAAATAAGATTGGCTCTTTCCTCTCATCTCTTTGATTTACTATCAATCTCATGGATTAAACAACTGACATTCATTTTTAAGCAGACTTTGCTTTCTTCGTTTCTTTCCTCTTTTCTTCTACATAAAAATCTTACAAAAGAAAATATGTATGTATAATAAATATACTAAATATGAATGGTACGTATATGAAATTATGAATAGGTTGAATATCTAATTACATATACAATATATTCACCATATTAAACATTCAATATAAATTATAAACAGATTAAATTATAAAATAAGTTCTAATTTTGAAAGCTCTTGAAACTTTTTTACCACTTATAGTGCCAGCCATTCTGCATACATAATCTCCAGTGATTTCCCCAAGGTTGCATGGCTAATAGTGGCAGCGCAGGAAATAAAACTGGTTTCTAATCTATGTCTGTGGTTCTTAAAGCTAACACTTAATATAAAACACAAAGCAACAAACGAACAAGCAAAACAAACAAACTCATAGACACAGACAACAGGATGGTAGTTACCAGAGGGGAAGGGGAGTGGGAAGAGGGTAAAGGAAGACTAGACTTTGGGTGGTGAGCGCACAATGAAAGATACAGATTATAGAACTGTACACCTGAAACTTATATAATGTTATTAACCAGTGTCACCCCAATAAATTTAATTTCAAAAATAAATATTTAAACACAGTATCTCAGACAGCAATAAACTGGCTTACACAGAATAAAATAACACAATAAAAAATATAGCAGATCACCTCATTCCTATTTTTATCTTTATTTTTTAAGTATCAGTTAGTAGAATTCAACAGTTTTGGAAACATAAAGGATGTTTAATGATTATTTTTGTGATAAAGGAATGAATAAATAAGTGAATTTGATCACAGATTACATTTTGGAAGTTGTTTTAGGTACTGCAAATATAGCAATGAACAGAACAAATAAAAACAAGCTTACATTCCAGTAAAAAAAAAATGGCAGTAAGCAAATAAAAAGTAAAATGTATAGTAAGCAATGAAGTGATGAAGTCTTCGAAGAAAAGCATATCTGGGAAGGGAAAAAAACATGTATGGAGAGCTTGGATGATGTTGAAATTTTAAACAGGGTTGTTTAAAAGGCACTGTCTCTGATATTTGCAGGACTTGAAGCAAGAATAGCAGTAGGGCCCACATACCCACATCTAAGTCTTCTCAAAGTATAAATCAGAATAGCAAACTGCTCCGTAAAGTACATTCCATCCTCTTAATTTGAAGCACCATATCTGTCTGACCATAAGACGCACCTAGGTGTTAGAGGAGGAAAATTCTGAAGCAAAAAATGTGGTAAAATATTTAATAACATACGTAACACAATATTTCACCAATGTAAAGCTAAACAGGAGGAAAATAGAAAAAACTTTTAAAACAAAAAATGTGGTAAAATGCTTAATAACATAAATAACATAAAATTTCAGCAATGTAAAGCTTGACAGCAGCATTAACAACCATTATTCCTCCCAAAGTTGGGGGGGAAAAGTATGTCTTATAGTCCAAAAAATATGGTATATATGTATAATGGCAAACTTGAAAATTATATATAAAGTTATGGCTTTTATATGAAAAATCAAACATTACTGAATATAATTATTAATGTGTGTTTCTGGGTCAGGCATGTTTAAGTGAATATCATCATCAAATGGAGAAATAAATAATTCATAACATTTTATGTGTTTACTCCATGAAATTTATTATATTTTTCTCCATTTCAGCAAAGTCTCTGTGTGAATAATCAAATTTTGGACATAATTATCTTCTAGTCATCTTCAGGATCAAAATTAAAATATAATTGTATTCCAAATAAACAAATTTAAATATTATTTCATCCTAAATGCAAACTAAAATGCATGTAAATAATTTTAAGGTGAAATTATTATGTATATGTTTTAAAGAAATGTTTTATTCTGAAATATTTAAAATTATATACTGATTCAAAAAGCAAAATATAATTATAATTTATGAATATCAACTTTAAGCTAAAATTTATTTAAAGCTGAATTTAACATTTTTATTAAAAATGCAACTAAATCACCCTGGCTGGTGCAGCTCAGTGGACTGAGCACAGGCCTACAAACCAAAGAGTTGCTGGTTCAATTCCCAGTCAGGGCACATGCCTGGGTTGTGGACCAGGTCCCCAGTAGGGGATGTGTGAACACAACCACACATTAGTGTTTCTCTCCCTCTCTCCTTCCTTTCCCCTCTCTATAAAAATAAAAATAAATAAAATTTTTAAAATGCAACTAAGTCTATTAAAATCATTTAAAAATAAAACTTCATAATTCTAACATTGTCTGTTCAATTTTAATGAAATTAAGCTGATCACATTTCAAGTATGTTTCATCTAAACCTAAAGACATACAAATTTAAGAATAATGCAAATTCTTTAGTATTATGAATCATTTGTCAATCACTAAGGGCAACCATTGTGAATATTATCTTAATTCATGAATATTGCCAGAATCTTATGGAACATAAATAAAAAGAAGGAAATTGATGTTCAACATTATTAGGAAATGATATTTTAAGATAATATTCCTTTTATACTCTCTGAGAGGAACTATTTAACCAGTTGATTAAATTATCTTTGTCCTTGTCCAATACATTAGTCATCTAGTGGCCCATAAGAGATTGCTCCAAGACTTAGGCTTTTCAAACAACAAATATTTATTATTTCTGTTTCTGTGGTTTAGGAATCTGGGTGCGACTTAACTGGCTGCCTGTGGGTCAACGCCTTTCACAGCTTTCGTGGTGAAGTTGCTAGGCAGAATCTAAAAAGGGTGGGGGAAGGAGAGCAGAAAAATGGGATTCTAAGCTGACTCACAGGGCTGTTGGCCAGAGACATCAGCTCTTGGCCATGTGTGCCTCTTCAGAGGGTGGATCGAAACATGGCAGCTGCTTCCTTCAATGTGTGCAAGAAAGAGCCCCAATAGCAAAGTTAACCTTTTCTTCCTCCTTATAACCAAATTTCCAGACTGACATCTGTCACTTTTGTCCTATCCTATTTGTTAGAATGAGTCACCCCAAGTCCAGCCCACACTCAAGAGAAGAACAAGACTAGGGATCAGCCTATCCCTTGAGTTCTTTCCAGTTCCCATGGTTTTTGACTCTCACTTGAAAATATCTTCAGTGCATAAATGTATCAGAAAGGCTGATGGAGACTCAAAGTTATCCACTTGAACCTGAACTGGAGAAAGTTTGCCCCTGTCCACAGAGCATCACTGGTGAAGGAGAGGTTGCCTGTAGTGCTGATATCTAGGTCATGCTGGTGGTGGCGGGTCCAGAAGGGGGTGCCTGTGATGAGGAACCTGGAGCACCCACCAGACTGGGGCCTCTGACACCGAGAAACCTCTGCATCACAGATTCATTGGACTTAGTTTGACCTCTGAGTCATAGTTAGGCCCAGTTCTTTCTATTTAATTTATTTTTATTTGTGTCTATTTAACATGGCCTTAATGGATCATTTTCACTTAGATTGTGCCATACCCTGGAAATGAAGTCTTAACTATAAAGGACAAGGAATTCAGCAATGACATCTGTCATTCTTTAATTAATTAGAATGCCCCTAATAGGACTCAGAAGAATGAATATTACATCTGAGTGCAATTATCTCTGGCAAATAGTCTGCAGTTTGCAGTTCTAGGCCTCTCGTTTCTTCATATGCTACAGAAATAGACAACTCGGGGCATGTCACAAGTGCCACCCGTGTTAGATTATAGGAACCCAACCTAAACACAGGATTTGGAATTTAATTTTGCAAATATTCACTGGAGGGCTTTTTGCTATTTCTGGAGGTTAAAATGTCTCTGGAAATTGAAGTAATTAGGTATAGGTCAGGGAAGCATTTCAATATTTTGTAACATTATTGTTTTTACTAAGTCCAAGATTAGCCTAAAATATGGTGTCTTTATGTCCTGAATTTTTTGGAACATTCCTAGTTTCAAATTTACGTTATTATCCAACCCCCTGACACATACACACCCTGAGAGACTCATGCTTGTCACCGCGTGGTGACCAAATTTTTGGTTTAGGAAATGTAAATGTACCACAATCAGGCAATAGAAAATATGTGCTCTACTTCCTGAAATCATTTTCTTAATTGCTGAAACTGCCATGGGGGAAGACAGAAAAGTTGACATAAATACTGCATATCAATAGGCAACCTGATTCTCTCTCTCTCTGTGGTCTAAGGGTAATTAAGGCTTTCTCGGTTCCAGTGAAATTCAAGAAGACTCTTTAAATTGGCTTTTAAGATACACACCACAGGTTCAGCCAAACGTGTGAGTAGCATTCAGCACAGGCTGTTGCTGCTGCTACACTTACTGGCAAACAATGGCCAACTGCCAAGGCATGTTCGAGCCACACAGCTGTTTTCAATGATTCATTTCCCCTGATTTCCCAGCTGACCCATTCAGAAGAACAGCAGGTTTCAAGTCCCAGTTGCCAGCCCCATAGCTGCAAGGAGTCCTCCCCTTCAATTGTGGGAGAATTTTAAAGGCTAAAGTGAGGGACAGTCTCCCTTGTAAATAATGTTGTTTCCATGAGCAGAGTGTAAGCAGGCGAGAAAGGTTGAGAGGAAGTGGGACTGTTGATTTTATGGTGAGGTACTCACCATGGCTCTGAATCATAACATACCTCTCCAGCTTTCTCTCACACCACGCACAGACTTTAGGCCAACATTCCAACCACTCTGGGAGTTTCCAAAACACAGAAGTTTCTTTCACCCATTGGTCACCACTGTTACTCCTTTGTCTGAGAACATCTTGCTACCCCCAAGATTAAACCCAAGCACCATGAAGCCTCTGAGGTAGGTTAGACCCTGCATCCTTAATCGGGGGGATACTGCCCACAGTGGGATGAGAATGACTCTTGGAAGGCAAAGACTCATATTATTTTTATGGATAAAGCACACATACACATTAAGCACACACACAATTTACCTGTGGTATTGAAATTTCACTGGAGGGCTGTAAGAAGAAAATAGAGGCAGGCAAACAGGAAAGAAGGCGTGAAGAACACGTCACAGTACAGGGTCAGGTGCGAGGCTGACCACCGCTGCTTGTACTGGGAGTTAAGGAAAAGCCTCACAGTCACCACTAAAACAGAAACTGTTAAAGTCATTGTCCTCGTTGTAGCTGAACGCCAGCTGGAAAGAAAGCCATGAGGGACACTACACACAAAGGATACCAAGAGCTATAAAGGAGAAAAAGAAAAGATAGGTTCTTTTATTACCACTTCTGACTGGCCAGCAGTTCATCAAATGTAGCATGTGCATTACATTGTGCGTAATTGGTAGAGAGAACTAGTCCTAGAAACCACTGTGTCCTAGGGCTCCGTGTACACTGTTGGGTTGCCTGTACCCCTCCCCCACCTCATGCTTCCACCACTCCATCGCTCTTCTCCTCGCACCTCCATTTAATGTCTATTTATCCGTGAGTGTTAGCTTCGTTCTCTCCAACATCTCTTTCCACCATCTGAACCTGTGGTCACAGGTAGCTTCTTTGTCACACCTTATAACTATATGACGAAGGGAAAGAGTACATTCCCCTGCTTTCTCCTAGGATAAACTCTTTACGTAAGGGCTATTGGTGCTCTGGTTTAACTTCGTACACACTTCTGAAAGAGTAAGTTACATGGAGATGGTTACAGTGACAGGTTCAGGAAGGCTATGTGCCTGTCCTTGTGACCAGGGGTCTGTAACACTGGACTAGGAGACCCTTTGCAGAATCACAGCATGGAAAGAGAAGCAGCTACCCATAAAAAAGGATGTGTTGCCCAGGGCCAGATAAAACAACAAATGACCACTCTCCAGGTAGGGGAAAACATGGACTTCGGAGGTGCATGGAAAATAAGTTTTAACTCCATTCTGCTGCTTCCTGGATTTATGACATTGAACTTGAGTCACTATGGCAAGTAAAATAGGAAGTAATAAATCCAAGAGCAGCCAAAGCTAAATAACTAATTGCTAAGTGAAAGGATGATAAAATGCTAAGTAAATGTAAGGTTCTAATGTTCATATAACTTTGATCTTGAATTTAAAAATTTCCTTAAATCAGGTCTTATAATTTCAGAACTACTCCCTCCAACACAAACACACACACACACATACATACACATACAGGGTACACTTTTCTTAGACATAATGTGCTCACAAAGTTTGTAAACTCCTGGGAAGGAAGGACAATCTTTTCCCTACCATTTGTGTTCCCTGAACACTGAGCACACAGCTGGGTGTATGTTAACAGCATTGGTTTTAAAAGTGCTTGTTAATGTATATCATTGAAAAGACTCACAGACTAGTCACCCTGGGCACCCACACTTACATTCCACACTGCAGTGCTATGTTCTAGGTCCTGGGCAAATACATATTTCTGAGAATAGGTATTCATAGCATTAATGTGTGCTTTTATCTAAAATGTGCAAATGAGTGACATTTTATCAATTTTTGGCCTCGAGTTATGAAGTTATGTTAAATCATTTTCATATTTGATAATATCATTCCCTTGAAAATGAGGAATATTATGAATGTTAAGCCCTCGCAACCTTCCTTGCATTATGAGTTCCCGTTATTTAATTCTATTCTCATGATAATTTTAATACATTTCCATGTATTAATTATATTCCTATTGATGTTCTGAAATAACCCCAGCCAAGCTCATTATATGTTTTGATGGAAAAATACTTAAATCTAAATGGCAACTTACACCTACCTTTTCAAAATAGAATTTTAATGACCATTAAAGTCTTTTCCATAAATAGACTCTGATTTTCAAATTCTTATGGAATTTTATACTTTGTTCCACAAAAAATAAAAATATTATTATTTTGGCTGAAATTACTGGGTATCTCACCCAATTATTCTTGGTTTTGGAACATGAGTTAACCGTTTCTTATCTTTTTGTTAATGGGCTGAAAACTCTTCCTTTAATGTCATGCATTGCGGGTGAGTACTAAAAAGACATGGGTGATTTAAGGATACCTATTAGTACTGTGTGTATAGGAAACTGAAGTGCTAAAGGTGCTGGAACATTCATTCGAATGTCAACATTTCTTCTGTATGGTAATGGGAGGTGTGAATTCCCTACTTTGCATTGCCGAGTATGCTCCAGTTGGGTTGGGTCCCCTTTCTTCTGATAACTTTTCAGTAAAGCTTTATTTTTCACTGAGTTCATTGGGGTTACATTGGGTAATAAAATTATACTTTTTGGATTTCAGGCATGCAGTTCTGCAACAGATCATATGTGTACTGTATGGTGAGTTCACCACCCCATCAAGCCTCCTTCCATCACTGTTTACTCCCCCTGTACCTTCTTCTACTTCCCAACCCCTCCCTCTCTGGCAATCAACCATACTGTTGTCTGTGTCCATGAGTTTTCAGTAAAACTTTTGAAGAGTTTCCCCTTACTGTATAATATAGCCCAAACTGTCTAAGGCGGCCCTCCAGGACCTGCAGATTCGAGCCTCTGCCTAACTCCGTGGCCTCATCTCTCACTCTCCCACCATTTCTGCTGTGCTCTAGCTACAGTCTCCTTCATTCCCTCTTGTGAGTGCTCCATGCTTTTCACTAAACATAGAATATGTTCATGTATCTATTCTTCCTACCTGGAATTCTCTCCCCATCCCCCCACCACCTGCCTAACTCTCCTACATCTGTCCTTAAAGTCACGTTTAGTCTCAACCTCCCAGACCATGTGAGTATTTTCAAAGGGCATGTATTTTAGATTTAAATTTCTAAAAGTCTATTAAGGTTTATAATTGTTTCTTAGTAATGGACAGTTTTGTCCTAAGGCTAGTGGGAACCAAGAACAAAAGAATGGAAGAGCAGGAATACTTGGGTTCCTTAAATTCTTGTGTCCTTTCCCCAATTCTAGTTCCCAGAGAACAAATTCAAAGAAATGCGAACTGGAAAGGCAAGGGTGGCAAGGATGGAGTTGGCCACAGCTTTCCTGGGCAAGTCAGTGAATAAGATGAGTAAGGTGTTTCTTATGAAACCACAGCAGGGAAGCAGTCCACAAAACTACTCCATCTGGTCAGTTGTCAGTTCCTGCTGTCAGACAGGTCTCCCCACACAGCACTGAGCACTGGGCTCCTTCTGGTTGGCAGTGATACCTCTGGGCACAGGCTCAGTCCAACTCATGCTCAGCATTTTAGCCAGTGTCCTGCTCTGTCTTTACTGCAAATTTATAGAAGTGTGTGTGACCTCTGATGACTACAAATATATTTTAACTGGATAATTTTCATGCACAATATTCCATATTCACCAAATGACATTTTCACACTATTTCTGTAATGTAACTGAAGATACTCCAAAGTCCTGTGGGTAGAAAAGGGGAAGAAGCCTCTGCTGAGTTGAAGGCTGACTGTAGTCCACAGGTTCTGCTCTACCACACATTCCATACATTCTTTATTCAGTAAGCATCCCAACCATTATTTGGTTTTCTAAAAATTGTATTTAATGATGTTTCTCAGTAGTCTGTACACTTCATGAGATTAGAACTGCTTAGAACATAATAGACTCTCAATAAATATTCACCAAACACATGAATGATAGAATAAAATGGGGGGGGAGAGGAATGACAGAGACAACAAAGCAAATTCTGAGTTTGTATTTTCTAGCTCTGCATCTCAAAAGTGTATGCTCCTGAAACTCCTATTTCTCTCTTCTCTTGCTCCTTACTCCAAGTGAAATTTTAATCCATCATCATGTACTTCTTTAAATGCTTTATGATGGGAGGAAGCAGGTCACTCTTTTAGAGATAAATATCACTTTTTTTAATATCAGGGTCAACTATAATGAGTCACTAATTTCTGCAACTGTGGAAGAACAACTTTTAATGTTGAAGTTTATATTTGGTTAAATCTCATTGAAACGTAGAGAGAGAGAAGATATTTTAAAATAACCTCTATCTCTTTTTCTAACATGAAGACTATAAGAATTGATTGTGAGTAGTCATTATTTACAGAAAATGTGTCATTCAATATAGATTTCAAACAATGCAGTGGCCAGCAGACAGATTCTGGGCACTTCTTTGAAATGCAATAACAGATATTGTCTTAGGCTAGAAAAGTCATCTCTAGTGGTGCACATGGCCATGGAGAGGCACCCATGGGACTGGGGACTACACATTTGCACTCCCCTCTGAGGTGAGGATCCAAAACAAAAGCATGAATTGAGCAAACAGCAAATGACAGCAATATTGCTTCTGATTAACTGAAGATAGAGAATAATGCTATAGCACAGTGGCTCATTTTTTAAGAGTTTCTGAAAACAAGCTAGCCTGAAATTTAGAAAACATAGTTTGTCAGTTTAAAAATTCAAAATAAGTTGCTGAGAGACATTCTGATGAAGGTCTAAAAAAATAAGGAAAAGAATTGGGTGAACTGGGTGAGAGTCAGTGTTCACTCCGTTGCTGCTTGATGTGAGATAAAGGCACTCCCTGTGGGGGGCCAAGGTTAAGGTTCAGACAGGACTCCCAGGTAAGATCCCAACACGGGGGCGGCAAGGACAGTAGGTCAGCTCTCACTCTCCTACTTGGGCAGGTCCTTTGCACCAGGCACAAGCTATACAACCACAGCTGTGACTCTGCTTTTGATACAGGGTGCAGCCGGGGGGGGGGCCCAAAAAAAAGATTTGGAATGGTGTCCAGAATTCAAAGTGTATAGGAATATTGGAGAGACATATAAGATGTCCTCACACCTCCCCCCGGGGAGAAGAAACGAATGGAGCCAGGCCATTGAGAGCTGTTTTGCATAGCAACAGTTTTGCAGCTAACCTTTGGAATGGTTATTTAACATATCTATAACCTTTAACTGGTTTCATAGATATGTTAAATAGCAGTGGCCAAGTTTGGAGCCAGGGAGAAGGGAGTAGCTGGGGACTGAGGATGGTAACGAGGGGCTGCACTCCTGAGTGAAGTGCCGGTATGTGGGAGCTTGGAAAAGACTGGCTCTTGGGACATGAGGGGATAACTGCGCAGGTGAGGAGAGGGCCATGCCGTTTGGGGCAGAATGGATATCCCTGCAGCCAGGTGAAGAAGAAAGCCACATGCTTTTGGTGGAATGCGAACCCCTGCAGCTTTGGTAGAAGAGGCCCACGCAGCTTTGGGATGCTCTCTTTGGCGGAGTGGCCTGGGAAGCAGGAGAGACTTTGACTGGAACTGGGTACAAAGGACTCTTGCCAGTGGACCATGAGAGGGTACCACAGTACTCTGGATTAACTGGAGATCCTGCACAGTGACACAGTTGAGGGTGCCAGCGGCCTGCAACACAGACGTGTGCTCTTCCCCTGATTTACGGTACCCGGAGTTGGGACAGTGGGAGAAGGGAGTGCTGTGTGGGTGTAGGTGTACAACCTAAAGGACTTTGATATTTTAGTGGAGGCATTAGGCCTGAATAGCATTAAATAAACATTTCGTTTCCTTTTCACAAATCTCTAGCATTGAGAGATGTCTTTCCAGTTGGTGGCAGACAGAAGAGCCCAGTAGATTTTAGTATTTTGTTTTTGGGAGGGGCCCCTGTTGTATAGCAGTTTTGGGCATCCCTAGGTGGGCCGAATATTGTATTACCACCCCACCCCGGACCTCTTGTTCAGTAACACTTCAGTTTTTAGCAAGATATGCAATAAACTGATAAAATTTAATGGGAAAGACCCCTGTTGTATCTTGATACTTTCTTTAAACATTCATCCCCTTTTAATTAGCTTGAGAGGCAATTTAACAAAATGACTCAAGACATAAGCTTTGCCATGAGCGAAACCCTGAATTAATCACCCATTGGTTCAGTGATTCGTCACTCTAACTCTCTGAGTGCTGGACCGCTTTAGTTAAATAATATTGAAATGACAGTTTCTTCATTAATAATATATTGTAAAAATTAAATAAAACGATATACGTATTGTACATAGCACACTCTCTGGTACATAGTGGGTGCTCAATAAATGACAGTTGCTTCTAAATTGTTTTTTTTTACGGTAGTTTTAATAAGGAGGCATTTAAAAAGGAAGGATGCTTACCTTCATCTAAGTAGAACCACAGAGATCAAGCCATGTCCCACACAACTCTGACAACTGGTGGCAATTTATCCACGTATTAAATTCATTAAATTAAAACATTTTAGTAATGGTGAACAAATATTAACAACAATTCAATGAATTAAAGCTCTTTGATTGATCTTTGAAAATATCAAAAGATATAAAAAATTGTCCTTTTGCATGAAGTGACTGATATCAATTGGTTATAAGAAAAAGAAAAGACAAAATGTACTCACTCTACCAAGGAATATAAACTACACACATAAAAATGCCTACTTTTCACATTTCAGCAAATATTATACCTGCTTTTGTTGAAAAATATATTTTAAAACATCCTCATTTATGCCCATGAAGTTTATTTCACAGACACACAAATGCACACACATACAAACATGCACACACACAACTTGTATAAAGATATGAGTCACTGAAAAAACAAAGGTGGTAGGAGTGTACAGCCAGTACTTTATATTATCAGCCCTAGCCTCAGAGGCAGTTTTTTGCAAAAGAATTTCAAAAATAATTACATTAATCAAAACTCTATTTATTCAACTACATTAGTATTGATTTCACTGCACTTACCAAATTTATATTCTGCCTCTTTAATTGCCTACCTCCTACTGCCTCTTACTATTTGGGTTAAGTGCACATATATATCTGCATACCACAAATTTGCTCAGGGTTCTCCTTTGAAATAAGATGTCTCTAAAGCCCCACTAGTATAAAGAAGCAGAAATTAGGTTCATCTTTTCCCACCCTTGTTACTTATTAGACCTGCTCTTGAAACCCTTTGGTGTACCATAGTTTTTTCTTTGCATTTGCTGTGTGAGCAAATGATGACTTTATTATATTTAGTTGTCTGAAAATTGATAAATTACCTCATTTTTAACCTGACATTCTCTAGACCTTGAAAAGTAAGTGGCAACAAAAGGTTTTAGAAGCAGCTTAAAAAGCTAATGTTAAAGTGGTAATATATCAACATAGAATGTCTGTAATTAAGAGAGATTAAGGGAGAATAAATAATAATGAAACAAAGGTTAACATTTGGGGGACTCTGATCAGAAAGCAAATAGAAATTCTTTGTACTATTACTTAAATATTGTTCATCTAAGATTATTTCAAAATTTTTTAAAAGTTAGAAAAAACAATTCCAGGTAAGACTTTAAATGATAATGACCCATCATCATTTAAGATGGACTGTGTGGTGTGATTTTGATGACTAAAAGGTGGTTAATGAGACTCACAGGTAAAGCACTCGATATAACCCATTACGTAACACCCAACACCAAACCTCAGTCATCTTAAAACACATCCACCATATTTAATCTTCATTAAGATTCAAACAATTTCAAAATCCGACAGTAGCCTTCCAAGTCACCACCAGCAAAATAAAAGGAAAAAGATAAAATACAAAATAACATAAGATATGAAGACTTTCAAATAGAGTTTGCTTCGAATACAATTCCAGAGAATATAAAATCTCCTTGCTTACCAAAGACTATATCAAAGAAAAGCAACCCAATTTGCAAGCCACATACTAGCAATCTCATCCATGTCATGCATATGATCAATTTTTTCCCTGTAACCGGGGATTTAAATCATTTCAGTTAGCTCTAGGAGACCCACTAGGTATCCACAACCCACTGCCCTCTATTTACAGCTCTCCCCTGGGAACAGAGCTATTTGTAACCGTAAACATGGCATTGCACAGTTCCATGCAGGGGAAATGAGTGCGCCCTCTACAAAGTCTTTTAATCCTTATTTACTTCAACTCAGTGGCATTTAATGGCTTCCCTCAAGAAACACCACCAATTATTCTCACAGTTTATCTAGGTTTCTGGAAAAAATCTGTTTGAAAGTTGCCTTCCTACCCCATTTCCCCTGGCAGTAAGTTTACTGAGGATTACATTTTACCTTCACATTTTTATTTCTGAGCAAAACCTGCTCAGTAGACATTGTTTCCCCTGTGTTTCCTTGCGAGAGACACATACAAACAGGAAGGCCATAAAATAGAATAGGATAAATTGGGACACTGAGATAAACATGTACTTGTACTTCAATCCTGATAGCCTGACCTATTTTTAAAAGCTAAGGAAAGAACAAGACCTGCTCCTCCTCCTAAGTAATTCCATGGGAATTCTGTCAGTGCAGTGGAAATACAGTACATAAAGTCGCTCTCTTTATTCCTGGAAGGGAAGTTTGCTTTTAATTTCCAAAAGAAATGGCTATTCTTTACCTCTCAGAAAACATCCTCACTTTGGTAGCTCAGTGGTGAAAGCAGCTGTCTTACCGTGGACTTGAGTGCTTTTGGTACGGTCACTTCCACGATTTCTGAATTTCTAAAAACTTTCCATTGAAAATGTTCTGAACATAAAAAAGACAGGCTATTGACCTTTCAAACTCCCTTGACTACCTGGTTACATGGAATGGTCTCCTTTCGAGGAGAGAAATTGGGAATCATTTGGAAAATAATTTTAATATCATGAAAAGAATATAATGTGATTTATTCCAAAGAATACATTCACTGGAAAACCTGTCAGTTGGAATCAATTCCAAATTATCCATGAACAATGGAAACAAATTGGGCAGCCAATGAAGTTCCAAGATAATCTGAATCCTTTTCCTTTTTTCTGGCCATGCTCCTTCCTGCCACAGGGTCTCTCACACGCTGTTCTCTGTCATACACCATAATACCTTCTTTGAGTTCACCTTTTCCTGGTACCTATATTTGAGCCTTACTAATCATTCAAATGGTTGAATCAACAGAGAGGGCATTTATTATCTCAGCAAGAATTTATGCAGCTGACAACGGGCAGTACCTTCTCAGCATTTGGAATATAGGAACAAGATACAGGCTTGGCAGTCTTCAGTCAGCAAAGGAGGCACCGCAGACCCAGACTGTTTTCTAGCAGGGTCTGCACTCTGGCAGATGCAGCATAATGGTGTTTAGGAGCAGGTTCTGGAGCCACACTGCCTGGGTTTAGTCCTGGTCTGTCACTTCTAGCTGTGTGGCCTGGGACAGGTTACTTATTCTCTGGTCCTCAGTTTCCTCATCTGCAAAATGAGGGTGATAACAACCCCATACCCACCTCCAAGGGCTGCTTTGGTGATTGAATGAGGTGATCCATGGAAGGTGCTTAGAAGAGCACCTGCGCCCAGCAGAATTTGTTCTCATTACCGAGGCTACAGAGGAGTCCATAGGACTACACAGCCAATCTACCTCAAGCCTTTTTGGGAGACTGACATTCAAACTGCATTTTTCAGAGCACACCAGTGCAGAATGCATAGACTTCTCTTTTAAACCTCTTGCCAATACCGGAAGGCATTTCCAGATTTCAAATCATTGACTCGTGGCAACTACGCAGGTTCTAAATTTCAACCCAAAACTCTTTGTCTCAAGTCCTTTTCCTCATTCTTCAAAGAAATCATCACTTCTTACTTGAAACAAATGCCATGAAGTCATCTCAAAACTCCCCCATGAATGACCCTGGTTTTGGAGAAAGTGTTTTCAACCAACTTCTTAGTCATTTCAGTGCAAAACCACCCACAATGTATGTCCTGAATTTCCCTAGATTACCCTTGGGCTTCAGAAGGCATGAAGGTGGTATCTAACCACAGTCTAACTGTGCTTGGGAAATCCTGAAACAGGCCATATTTTCCAACTAGTTCGAGATACTTGCTGAGAGTGAAATGTGCCTGGTCGGATTTATTCACCATTACTCCTTCTATATACGCAAGGGTTTCAGACTATCGACAAATCCCTGTAAGTAATTTCTGCTCGCATCACACCAAAAAAAATCTGTCCCTTATGCACCAAAATGAAGCAAGCCTCAAATTGGTGAGTTTTCTTTTTCTACATAGATCTGTGCTATGTGACACCTGAAAGATCAAAGTGAGAACATATTGAAGGTTGGAGCTGCCTTATATTTCTGCAAATCCTAAGCACGACCAAATGAATAGAAAATTCCAAATATTTAAAACCTTAAGTTTATGTTGGAATTTAAAGAACTTAAAAACCCTCTGCTCTGCTGGGCATAACAGGCAGCCTTGGTAGGAGAGAGAATGCTGTGCAGTGATCGGGGCCAGGATGACAGGATGACTGTGAAGGTAATATGTTTCCCCAAAGAAATGGTCAAAATTAAAGCAATACCATGAATTTTCTTATTTTCCTATAAACTGATACCCTTTGAAGTTTATTTCTGTACAGTTATGAATTCTCGCCAACATCACTTAAAATGCTTTAAAAAAATAAACTGTGTTTTGGAGAGGGCCACATAGACATGAGTTCGTTGTTTTGTGAGGAAGAAAGAGAGTTTGAGTTAGTGGCATGTGAATGAAGACCCTGGAGAATGAAGTAGCATCAGCAAGTGGAGGACGCTGGGAAGGGTCTCCAGGCACGAGGAAGAGCAGAAGCCAAGTCCCAGAGCAGTGAATTCAAGATGCCTTCAGGAAAGAAAAAAGATTTCTGTGGGGCATGCAGTATGAGGAGGTAGTCTGCAATGCAGGGCATGGCCCGTGGGTAGGATTGCAGATCTAGCGTGGGGCCAGGTCTGTAAAAAAATGTTAAGGACTGTAAACTTTATCCTTGCAAAATGTGGAAGCAACGGAGGTGGGTGACAGGATGTAATCAGAAAGGTCCCTCTGACCGCACCGAGAAGAGCTGGAGAGCAGCATAGACAGGCTCAAAACAGGAAGACTCCCGGGGAGGCTGCTGTAATAACCCAAATTGTTATTTTTAAGATAATTACAGATGCACAAGAAGGAGCAACAAAGATACAAAGAGATTTAGTGCATTTTTAACCCTTCTTCTTTCTAACGGTGCAGCTTGTACAACTATAATACATCATCAAAACGAGGCAACCAGCATTGGCACAATAGTGTCAACTAGACAAAAGACCTCACTCAAATTATGTCAGTTGGTGCATAGCTATAGTTTCATGAAATTTTATCGCATGTGTTCATTCATGTAATGACCACCAAAATCAAGGTAATATTTAAGTGAGTTTAAATGAGGACTTAACTGAAGAGAAATGGAGGAAAAGAAGAAATATTCAATAAATATTTAGAACTTATGTTTAGAACTTGAGTTTAAAACTCTAATAGTTCAATGTGTGAATTCTGGAAACATCCTGGGGCTGCATCGCAGCTCCAGTGTTGGGATGATCCCTCTCAGTTCTCTTGCCTGCAAAATAAAGATAATAATAGTGCTAATGATGCAGTGAGAAATAAGTAAATTAATGTTTGAAGCGTTCTCCTGATTCATTAAATGGAGAGCCAAACTCATCTAAACTGGTGATGCTAGGATAAGATTGCAATATTTTGCTTTAGCCAGAATAAAGCAAAGGCCCTTGAGTTTTTACTATCTGCAATATAGTCCACTTGCTGAGAAATGTTCAGTACTCGCTGATTTAGTCAAGCTTATTAAAGGCCTCAAAGCAATCGGGAAATGAAATAAATATCAAAACAGAGTGCTCGGGGTTTCAGATGCCGAATAGATCTTAGGGTCAGAGCAAGTCCCCCAGCTGGGTTAATGCAGCGTCAGCCCACCCCTGCCCTTTGCTCACTCTGAGGACACCTGCCCTTTACTCTCCAGTTGTGGTATGTTCTTAACTGGTGGAGGGAAGCTCTGTTTCATTTCAAAGGGTTGTTTCTATTCAGAAAGGAAATAACTAGCAGAAATATTTATAAGGCAGTAAAGCAAATCATTTTCCCGATAGTCAAGAGTTAGGTCAACTATCTTCCCTATTTCTGCTGGGGTGTCCAAACTTTTGGTGTCTTTGGGCCACACTGGAAGACGAGGAGTTGTCTTGGGCCACACATTAAATACATTGCTACATGTAATCACACTAAATAATCTCATAATGGTTTAAGTAAATTTATGATTTTGTGTTGGGCTGCATGCGGCCCACAGGCCATGGGTTGGACACGCCTGGATCAGTCAGCCCGGCATTGCAAATGGAGTGTTTCAGTCAATTGTGGGGTAATAAAGCCTGGCTCTAATAGCTCTTTTTGTAAGGATTTCAAGGTATATGGATGCACCTATAAGTCACTAAATCCTGGGCCTTATCTCAGCCAGCTCCTTTTTCAGCTCTCACATGCTTCACTCACTGCTGCATGGTCAGGACACTGAAGATGCCTCCCTCTCTTGCCATCTGCAAGCAGAATCAGGCTCACGCTGGCTCTCTCTAGTTGTTGCTAATTTTTTTTTAACCTAACCTTTTGAGTTATAAATGGCCATTGAGATTTCTTTACCATTTGCATTACTTATCCTTTGGGTATCTATTTCCCAACTCTTTGACCTTCCCCTAAAAATGATCTATTATTTTTCTTAGGGATTTATATAACAAATTGCCACACACTGGATGGCTCAGAACAAGAGAAATGTATTCTCCCACAGTTCTGGAGACTAGGAGTCCAAAACCCCGACGTAGGCAGGGCCAGGTTCCCTCTGAAGGCTCTAAGGGAGAATCCTTCCCAGTGTCTGGTGGTTGCCAACAAGCCTTGGTGTTCCTTGGCTTGAAAATGCATCCCTGCAAACTCTACTTCTGCATCACAAGACATTCTTCCTTGTAACGAGGCCTAGGCTCAGAGATAGAAACTAGGTTCAAAGCAGTAGAACCTGGGGCATTGGAGGAAGGCTGGCAGATCAGGGCCTGAGGGTAAGAGGCAGCGCTTAGAGCAAGTCCCCAAAGCTGGCGTTATTCAGCACTGTTTACTTTGGATCCATCATTGTGTCTCAGTGCTTTATATTCATTCTATTACTTAAACAACCTTGTGAGATAGACATTGCAATCTTCCTATTTCCAGTGATAAACTTAGGCTAGGAGAAGTAAACTTTTCAAAGTTATTTCAGGATAGAGTCTAACCCACGAGTAAAGAGGGAGATATTAGGGAGTCCCCCATTGGCTCAGATCATTAGAATATCATTAGCCCTTTTCCTTGGGCCTCCCTAACTTTATGTTCAAATTCCAGTCAGGCAAAATGGGTGGTAATTGGCCACCATGTGGCTAGGAGAAAAGCAAAGAAGTGACAAATTAGTTAATTTTGTATCTGAGAATAGAAACAGGCTCTAATTCTGGGAAGTCTGGGTTTGTCCTGGCTCTTTGTCTTTATAGACACAAACCACACTTTCCAACTCAACTAGGAGGGATCCTGTTCACTGTCTGCTGGTGCTTTCTCTGCCAAATAAAGGTGTGGCTACTCCCAGGGCGTGTGGCCCCCAGGGCGTTTCTCCTTGACCCTCCCATGGCTCTGCTCTCTTTCATTTCTCTCAAGTTTCTGACTGAAGTGGCTCAGCCTTGCCAGCATCACAGCCCACAGAAAGCAGCCCACCCTCTTCTCCTGGCCCTCAAAACCCCATCCTCACTCGGGTGCTACTGTAACCACCTCAAGCCAGCCTACCCCATCCTTCCAGGGAAGAGAAGGCTACCCAGATTTCACAACAGAAAATAGACCCCCCCCCCAACCTCTTTTCCAGAGCAAGTGGGAATCTCTGTCCCCGCTGGACTGTTTTTCCTCCCATACCACAGCTCGGTCAGGCAAGCAGAAGGAGCCAAGTCTCATCTGTCAGGTGGTGTAGAAAAAGGAAGCTGATTTCTACAACCCCCACTGATGGGTGGCCAAAGCAAGGGAGATTCCAAAAAGTCAGGTATAAACATATGGACGGAGAACAAGAATTATTCTAAAACTAAGACCAACAGCACAAGACAAGTGAAAAATGACAAGTGGGGTCTAGAGGCAGCCCTTGGGACACAGAGACAGAAAGGAAAGCTTTACATGTGGTGTTTGAGGACAGCCAGGGGGTAGGATAAGTGTATTAAGGACACCGCACTGATTGGGATAAAGAGAGTCGAAGGCCAAGGCTAACTCAAGCTTCTTTAATGACCCCATTCTGAGGTCTCTGGTCTGAGTCACCAAGCAGCCTTTCCGAGCACCTCCCTGTCATTCATCTCTTCTTGGAGGTGACTCAGTAAGGTTACAGGAATTCTTCAATCCCAAACAGAATCACTGCTACAGGCAAGTGTATAATGAAGTACCACTTTCAGGTGGCTTTTTGCTAATCTCTGCAGTATTTAGCTACAAAACACGTATTAAGACCATAAGAGTTTGTCTGGTTAAGGTCCATTCAAATAATAAGAAACTTAGGACCTGATCCTCTGAAGAATTTATTTCATAGACAAAGCAATCTATTGGAAGGAGCGTGGATCCATTCAAAGCTGTCTTTGGAAAATCACTTTGCCGTGTCCTTGTTTCTAATCACAGCAAATGGACACCATCATGTCTTTCTTTTGTTTCTTGCCTTATGAAAAACACACCGGCCCACTGACTGCATGTCTAGTGGGTATAATTTTGAGGTACCTGTCCTTTTTCTTCCTTTACACAAACCTGAAGGTTGACTTTTTAAAAATATTTTATTTATTTATCTTTAGAGGGGAAGGAAAGGGGAGAGGGAGAGAAACATCAATGTATGGTTGCCTCTCATGCATCCCCTGCCGGGAACTGGCCTGCAGCCCAGGCATGTGCCCTGACTGGGAATAGAACTGCGATATTTTAGTTCGCAGGCCCACACTCAATCCACTGAGCTACATCAGCCAGGGCTTTTTTTGCCTTTTAAGTCCACACATTTGTCATGATACTAGAGGAAGTCCAGAAGAAACAGTCCACCAGGACTGTGGATGTCTTCCATCCAGGGAGGCAAAGCTGTGTCCTTAGAACACTTGCCAACTTTAGCAGCTGAAGACCCCTCTGTAGTTTGGAAACAAGGGCAGAGACCAGATGATACAGTCCATCAGACCAGTCTCACCTCTGAGTAGGAAAAGAAAATGGCTTCCTAATAGGGATTTGGCTGAGAAGTTTCAGTCCAAGTCAGGTCTAAGGCCCCCCCTTTTCATTTTCTAAATGCCTTCCTTCTCAATCCCCTTCCCTTTGAAGAAGACAGAGAACTATCTTATTTTTCTGCTTGTAATTTCGAACTTAAAAGAACACCTGGCCCTTCTGCTGAGGTTGATTCAGACATCTGGTATGGACATCAGGAAACAGTGCCAGGGGCTGGCCAGATTCCAGGTGTTGGGGCCCCTTCAGCTTACCCCCACATTTTTCTAGGAGTTACCAGAGCATCCCTACGAATGAAGAATAGTGTACAGTGTTTTTGCCCTTAGCAAGTACCTGCAATTGTGTCTATAAATGAAACATAAAGGAGGGAGTACTTTAACAAGTATTTCATGTTTATAAGTCGCTTAGGTTAAAATAAACTCTCTAGTTAGTAATATTGTGATAGATGCAGGGAACACTTCAGACTGACATTGGTCTGTTTAAATCTCAGGCACAGACATAATTTCTGACAGATACTTCCATTCCTAGGTTTTGTCACTTAAATATAACATTTAGGTATTGGAAGGAATTCAGCTCGAACATATTTCTTGCAGTCTTTTACTTGCTGTCTTTCTACGGTAAAAAAGCAGCCAGTGATTAAAAGAGCAAAAACAAACTCGTGCCTGTCTAAGATGGAAATGATGACTTCCTTGAATGGCTGCTGGAGAGAATATACTTGTGAGATCAGCAACCTGGTGTGTCTCAGTTCTTTGTTTGTTTTTTTAATTAGGAGATTTGAAGAGTGAAATAACTTCTCCAGGACAACTCCCCTGTTCCTGTGTTTTGAGAAACATTTTATTATAAAGTTTCTCAAACTAAGTTGTGTTGTTATCTATATTTCCATCTCTATTCCCCCTCTGGACTGAGACCCCAGAGGGCAGGAATATCGATTACTTGTCTCGTAAGAACAAAATGTGACAGAGCCTACGGCATAGCGGATTGCTCATACAGTTGTTGAATTAACAAAAATGAAGGACAGTTGAAGAAAAACATCTCTGGGTATGTCTTAAAGGAACACGTCCTCTGGTAAGGTGAAGGCAAGTGGAATAATCAAAATCAGGGGTCAGCAAACTATGACCCGAGAACCAAATCTGATAGTTTTCTCTATTTTAAATAAAGTTTTACTGGATCAAAGCCATGTTCATTTGTTTACATAATGCTGATGGCTACTTTCATACCACAACAGCAATTCAGTGTTTGTGACAGGGACTGCCTGGACCACAAAGCCAAAAAATATTTAAGAGCTGGCCTTTGATTTGAAAAAAATGCTAGCCCCTGACTTAACTAAAGAAAGAAGAACAGAAGTAAGTAAGCAACAAGTAGTTAATGAATACTTATCACATGCTTAATTCATTGCAGGATTTTCAGTAGACACAGCATTATGCAGCTTAGCTCTCTGAGTAACCTGTCCTTTAACTTTTTGAGGGCATTGATTTTAGCAGCTGTGCCAGTGAAAGAGAGAAGATATTATCTATGTGCTGGAGGAAAATCAACCTCATCAACATAGAACAGCTGGTAAGTCCAAGAGGAGGTAAGCAGAGAGGACCAAATTAAGTGCAAAAGAGGTATTTTGGATGCAACAATGACAAATAGTAACCAGAAGAACGTAATTATTGTCCAATATCTCTCAACTGTATTTTCCTGAAAGAGTACCAAGGAAGGCATTGCATTCTGCATTCACTGTAGAATAAAGACTGGAACTATTTTACTTGGATAGTGAATAAAGGAGTGACTTCAGAAGGCTGACATATTTGGTGACAATTGTGCTGCAGATATTTGCAGAGATTTGATCTCTGCTGTACATAATTATTTTGTTTTAATTTTATTGAAAACATACTATTAACCAAAGGATTATGTTAAGTGCTTTATATACATTATTTAATTTGATTCCAGTTTCATGCAAGAAGCCTCATTAATTGCACAGTATAGCATTATTATCTTCAGAGTAACTTCCTAAGCCACACAGTGTATGAGTTAGTCAGAGTAGGCTACGCTGTGGTTTAGTAACAAACAAGCCCCACATCTCAATGGTTTAACACAATGTAAGTTTATTTCTTTCTTTGTTACCCATACATGCTCAGTATGGGTCAGAAGGTATCTCTGCCTTCTGTAATCACTCAAGAAACCAAGCTGGCAGGGGACTCATTTTCACCACTCTGCTTAGTGAAAAGAGCATTGCAGCATCTTCTACCGTCTGTAATGTGCTTCATCTAGAAGCAACACAAATCATTTCCACTCGTTCTTCATTACTAGGGTTGAGAGCCATTTCTATTCAACTCCAATATGCATTATCTTCCTACCAGCACTTATAGTTATATAATAACTCATATTAATATAAGTGTGCTTCATAGGTGTTTTTCACCCCAAAGATAAATATTCACAACGATATGTTGACATTTACTAGTTTGAGAAATATTTATTATGTGCCTCCAATGAGCCATACCCCAACCTAGCCATCAGGGATAGAGCAAAAAAAAAAAAACCTAAAATGGACATACCAACCTTCGATGACTTATGTTCTAGCAGAGAGAGAAAATAAACACATTAAACACAACATTTTTAGTAAAATATGTAGGACAGTTGATAATAAGTACTGTGAAAAAATTAGATACAGAAGGTGGTAGAGATGCTGGGGGCTGGGAGCTGAGATACTTCCCGACCCTCATGATCCAGTAGCATTTGGTTCTGAGCATGACAGATGGCCTGGGCATCCTGGAAACTCACGTGGCTTGAAGGAACCTGGTGTAAAAAGCAGACATATTATTTCTGGTGGTCTCAAGTGCAGTAAACATCCTGAGGGGTAAAGATGCACAAAACTTCCTAAGCCACACAGTGTATGAGTTAGTCAGAGGTAGGAGAGGTAGAAATCTTGCCAGGATTACCTGGTTTTCTGAGGCTCCTTTCAAATAGAGGTAAGGGGGTCAGAGGAAAGGGCTATGGTACAATATTCAAAAGTTGGACTCTTCTCTGCCTCCTTAAATAATTGTAATTGTGAGCAAAAAAAAATAAGGGTCCATGAAATAAGTCTTCAAGGAATATGATGAAGAGAGAAGGAGAGGTTTCTTTGGCATTAAAAAAGGGGGGAGGGGTAGAATAAAACCTGGTTAGGTACCTTATGTGTGTGTGAGCAGATGTTAGAAATAAGCCACTTAGGGCTTGGCTGGTAGAGGATTGCAATGTTTCTCCTCACTTATAATGAGTGACATGTTTGTAATGAATTTTCCTAGCATCTGTTTTGGTCCTCGTTTCCTTCTTCCTAAAATAACACTTCCATTTGCTCAACTCCACTCTACTGCCCTCTGACCCTCTTCATAGTTGCCATTGGTAGCTCAGGAAGTGTTTTAAGATACTCTTTACTTTCAGTAAATCCTTTCTCTTTCCCCTGCAATTTTTCCAACTTACTGTCAATCTTCGTGTTGAGGTAAGGGGGATAAAGTCCATGGATAAAAAATATCTCCTTTATAAGTGGCTTTTTCTATTAACCTGGATCATCCTACCTTGTCAAAACACTTAGCCCTGAGACTGTAACTCCGTAGAAGCCCTGGCTCAGATTTCAATTTACCTGTGACCTTAGGTGGATGAATCACTTCGTCATTGTGATAAAGGCTCCTCAGGGAATGTAGGATTATTCATGCTCTGCTCAGCTACAGAGCAAGAATTGGAGGATTTGTTAATATTTTAACAGTATTCTGCAGTTCCAAAGAATGACACAAACATCCTAGTTGCTGACTTCGATCAGAGATACAGGGAAAGCTGGTGTCCAGCACGCACACCCTCAGATGTCTGGCCTCCCCATGAAAGACTAGAGCACCATTTTGGTTTCCTACCTGCACCCTCATTCCTCATCCCACTCACCCCACCCCTCCAACCCACTCCAACAACAATAAAAATACAGGAGACATCTTCAACTGAATGCCTACCATGTGCCGGCTGCTGCGCTACACATCGTGCTAGGTTGTACAAACAGTCCAGTTGTTCACACCCCTGGGTTTCTGTCTTTGCCCTGTGACTTTACAGCTCCTCTCATGGAAACAGAATGCACTTCCTGCTCCACTGGTGTTGGGTTTGAGCATGTGGTTTGCTTCGGTCAAGAGAATACAGTCCAAGAAATAATGTTCCCCTTCCAAGTCTGGTCTTCAACAAGCCCTGATATACTTGCTTTATCTCTTGGAACTCTGCCTCTGCTGTGCGAACAAACTTGAGCTAGACACCTGGAAGATGAGAGATATGTGGCCCAGTTACCTGAATCATCTTAATAGCCAGCCAACATCTGGTAAATCTCCAGGCTTGGGAGGGGGACTTTCCTAAACCAGCCAGCCTCCAGCTAACTGCAGATATGTGAGTGAACCAAGTGGTATCAACCGAGTCTGGCCAGGACAGCAGCAATGCCAAGTGACCCACACACTCGGGAGAAATAATAACTGTTTTTTATATTAAGCCATGAGTATTGGGGTATCTGTTATGCAACTGATAAACACTTTATGAAGCTTAATTTATTTACTCATAATAACCTTACACAGTAGATTCTATGGCCACGCCCATTTTACAGACAAGAAAATTGACACCAAAGCCAGGAAGGGGCAGAGCTAGAATTCCAAGTCCAGGTGACTGATAACTTCAAATCTGACTTTGTTTCACCATGTGTCATGAAAAACACCCCTCCTTGCTTTTCTGTTTTCATATTTCAAAAGGGAAGGTTTTAATTATAATCAATTGAAATTCGCTAAAGCTTGTGCTTTTATTTTTAAGATAAAAAATCCTTCTCATTAGACTCAAAGTAAGACAGGTAAGTGACTTTTCGTGGGGTATCCGTTGTCTTGTGAAGCTTCTCTGAAGCCAGTGTCAATGAAGAGACACAAGACATTTCTCGCAGAAACAATTTTTTTCTGCTAATAGCTTGTTTATGCAGATAACGGTGTTGCGTTCTTTAAACTTGTCCAGTGTTCCTTCCTAATGAGTTATTATAATTAATGGATCCTGCCATTCAGTCAGAAGGAAGCTCGTTCTTATGCCAAATAACCAATTGGACAGGTCAATTCATATGTGATCATTAAGCAGGAAGGCTTTGTGAGAATGGGGGAATAAAAGCCAGCTGGGAAGCTGCTGTGCTTTCACGGACACAATGGCATCAGGCTCGGCCTATTGCTTGGTGCTAACCACACTTGCTCTCCATAGAGTTGCCCTCAGTTGCGCACCTTTCCTAGAACAAAATAATGGAAGGAATTCTCTTTACTATAGGATGCAGGTAAGAAGTGGTTGCACTTTCAAGAAACACAAATCACTTGTATCGTTTAGTAGATTCCAGTAAATAGACTAAGTTTTCTTCAAACAGTCACTGCTGTTCATTTGTTTTTCTGATCTGCAAAGTTCAACACTAAGGCTTTCTTTAGTTCAAGCCACTTTTGTTTTAAACATGCAACAGTTGCTCTTTCTTCATGTCTGAACATTTTGTAAAAGTGCAGAAAAGGTCCAACATTGCTGATATGTCATGGGGCTTTTCTATGGTTGAAGGAGAATTAGGAAAACATCTACTGTCTTTTTTCTCACAGCCACTGGATCTGTTATATTAAACATTGCTATAATTACTTTCAAATGCATAGATGAGAGTGTGAAAAATGTTAATACTTGTAATGCCTGAATCATTCAGGGGATTCATATTTGTTCCTTTGTCAACAATTACGTGACATTTTCTCTGATTTTCCATTCTCTAAAAGGTTGAGAAAGTGAACATTCTTTTGACCCATTCTCATGAAATGGAAAGCATTCCCCAACAAGACTTTGTTTTCTTTTAAGACACACTCATGGCCCAAGTATATTTAAATAAGTGAAAGCTTAAAAAGAGTTCTTAAAACGATCTCATTTAATATTGTGAATACTAGTAACTCAAATTATAAGGATTAAAAGTATGATATAATTTAAACTATTTTTTCTGCCTTGTATTATGATCACACTTTTATAAATAAATTTTGGTCCAAGAAGAATGTGATTCTTCCAAAGTGATCTCATTAATACACTCTCTGATAGTGTTAGTATTTTCTGCCAATCACTTTCCCATTTATTCAACTATTTAAAAGTTCTTACCCATATTTGGTATACAACATTAACAATTTCTAAAATCATTATTAATTATTGTGATATTTTATGTTTGGAACAATAAATGTACATTTATATTCAAATGACTACTAGCATTTTATCATATGTAAAACACATAAGATTTTCCACTTGGAGGTATGTCTATGGAATATGTACTTACACTTGAAAGTGAATATTCATACAAAAACAATGAACTGAAGTGAAATAGCTCACTCCTTTTACTGACCTGGTTATGCTGGTTAGATATGATGGTGATGTACACAGTCACGTGGCCCTGACCACCTCACAGTTAAGGCTACCAGAAGTGTGAGGCTGCACCTGAATCTTCACTCTGAATCTGCCAAGGCCAATGCTGAGACTGAAGCTGGAGAGCACATACTAGCCAAATATCTGGGCCAGAGCTGAACACTGATGATTCCCTAAATAGATTCCTTTGGGAGTTAGAGTATAAAATATTCTATCAAAAACATGGAATATATATATTCCCAAAATATTTTGGCTTTCTATTTTGCATTTGCTTACCATTCAAATAGAAACATCAGAATCATTTCCTACTCCAACCAATTTAAAAGCCATAGTTATCATATACCTATCATGATTTAGCCACTAAAATCAAATACTTTGCCTGTGAGTAAAATAACTGACACATAGAGAACAAAAAAGATGATAAAAAAGAAGAAATAAATGAGATAATTAGGGTGGGTGAAACAGATAAATGGAGGCCCAAACGGTTCCAGTCTTTCAGCATAATAAAGTATGGAATATATTTCAAAGAGTCTACTAATTCTCATAGTATAGTTTTGCTGATTTTTGCTGAACTGTTGGGCTCATGGGCAAATATGATTTAATGGATGAGTATAGTTACAGCATGAATGTTCACTGATACTTTATGTTATTAAATAAGAATAAAGTGAAAACATGAAGATGTTTGCTATTCATAAATAAAATGAACAAGTCTCTGAATTAAGTAGCAGAGGCCAAGTACTAAGAACATATTTTCTCAATTATTTGTGCTAATCATGATGTAACAGCAAAAAACCACAACACATTTAACGTGATTATTAGTGTTTCCTCACCAGTTCATTGAGTCTAGATCATAAAAAAGACAATAAAGTAGTGCCCGGCTTATAGCATTTGCCAATTTCTATGATGTAAAAACTCACCATGGCCCGCATTCAGCAACAAATGTGATGTCTCTGCATGCAGGAGAACTTGCCTAAATAACGTCAGTCGTGTGAATAATGGTCGAATGCAATAAAGTCATCCAGAAAGATACACTTTAATATGTTTATTTTTTAATTAAATTTAATTTTGAATAATGGCTATACATTTTTACCAAGTGACTCACAAAAATACTGAAAATTTAATAACCTGATCTCCTAAACAGGTAGGATCAGGCTCCAACACCCTGGTGCTCCCCACTTTATTCCACCCCTCAGGCAACATGAACAAGACCTTCACATTTTAAATTATAAAAGAAGACACAGCACTCAACTGGATTAAAGAAGGGGGTCAGGAGAATCCGCTCCCTCTGCATTAAACCCAGTCAGCGCTGCACATTAAACCCTATAAGTGCACCCAGATTCAAAGGAGGAGGGAAAAAAAGGGAGAGGTATAATGTACCTCTCCAAGCATATGCAGTGAAATAACAGCAAAAAGGCCTAAAGTATGGCAAAATAGGTCAAGAATCAATTTCAGAAGAAAATGTAAGCCTTCAAAAAAAAAAAGTTCCTAGCAGTGCTTCAGTGTATCAATATACTAAATAAGACCACAAATGTCAGAAACAAGGGCTCAGAGAAAAATGCAGAGTAAGAAGAATAAACAAAGTGAGATGAAGGTGGGAATTTTAGTGTTCAAGGAACAAACTTCACAATGTTATTACCACTTACGTCATCCTGAGACTTTTACTTTCCCTCTATGCTTTATTCATTCAAGGGTTTCCTCTTGAATAGCTAATGAAATAGCTATCATTTAGTCTAGATGATGTTAAGAATTTCATGTCTTCATTCAAATAATCAATTCTGAAGAAGACCACACCAAGATTAAGAAAGAATGTTACATCTCAGGGGTCAAGAATTTTCAATACTAAGGCTCCAGTTCTAGCACCATCCCTGGAAACTGTTCTCAAATTTAAAGAAACCATCACATTTCTATATAATTAATGGGATATAAAAATATTGGTGTCACCTTTCCACTTGTGTAAATAATATGGAAACACCTAAGATATAATCTAAATAAGAAAAACTCATTTGCTACAGGTTGTTTTCTAAGTGTGAGGTATTGAGATTAAAAAAAACTTAAAAATGCTTACACCATTTCATTCTCATAACAACCTGTGAGTTAGTAATTAATACTTACTTTTAAAATGAGGATGAGATAGGAAGGTCACGATGAGGTCAGAGATACTAAGTTAGCTGTCCAGGGTGACACAGAAAATACCTGGGAGACCCATGATTTAAAACGACTTGTGCCTACTTCCCAAAATATATGTTCTAACCTTCATCACTCTCCTACTTTCCTTGACATACTCTCCTTAGGATAGCTCACACAAGACAGAGGGAAATGAGACCAACTGTTCTAGAGTGTTCCTTTGATGCTTAGATTTTTTTCCTGTTTTATTGGCACACGATGTAATATACAGCTCATGTATCATAGAAAGCTACACTTGAAGCCTACATAATCTTATTAACCTATTTATAATTTTATTAATTAATGTCACCCCAATAAGCTTAATTAAAAAATTAATCCCCCAAATAATCTTGAAAGAACATGGTACCATTCCTGTTCTAGGTGGAAAAACAAACTGATAAGTTTTAAGTATTGATTAAATGTAACTGTCCAAATGAAATGTCCATGTGATTTGCTTTGGGTCCTACTTGGAGCCAAATCTACTTGTTCTCAATATTAAATGTGGTTCCACATGGTGTTAGAAAGGCTGCTGCTAAACCTGACGTTAGGCCATGTCATTTCCAAGGCCAAGGTGCTAACCTGAGACTTACTAAAGTCTACTTTCTTACCATACAAGAAAATGCACATTTCCCTTCTGCCCTTAAAATCTGGGGACAAAGGAACAATCTTAATGTTAAGTATCCTCAGGAATCAGCAGAAAAACTGCCATCTAGGAACTGTCGTAAGAGTTTGAAGATGGTGGCAGGAAGGAAAATGCAGTTCTTTTGAAAGTGTACCTCAGAGTCTAACAAATTCTCCACCATTGTGAAACCTTCAAGAGAAGGTGCTTTGAAGGATAATAATTTAACTTCAATCCTGGCAGGATAGTTACTGCCCTATCACCAGACCCCCTTCCAAAATGAAGGGTTTCAGCTGTGTCATGAAGATTCTCTCAGTCTTGCTGCTTTTGACTCTAGCACAGACTTGAAAATAATTAGCCAACCCCTGTAACACTGGTGTTTTCCTTTCTGCCAGCAAAGCTCTTCCAAGGCAATGATTTGCCTCTCCTCAGTAACATCAAACTCTTCAATGGAATAATGATGGGCTTGAAATATATGGGTCTGAAATAGATCAGTGAGACTCGGATTCTAGAAACCTGTAATCCTCTTTTACTGCTTAGAAAGCAAAAGGAAAGTGCAGTGAACCCCTCGGCTGCAGCCCTAAGATCCCACCTCATACCAAGGACTCTGGAGCTGATATTCTGGCTTTTATTTGACTCAGGGACACCTCTGTCTATGAAGCCCCTCTGCTCTCTTTACACCAGTGACACTTACCTCCTACTATCCTGCACGCCTCCTTGCTATTGGCCTCTGAGAATCGTCGAAAATGACTTTCCTCATTATTATGAGACACCCAGACTGTTGGATAAAGCTATTTTTTGTCTACTTTGCTTGACTTAGTAATTACAAAAACAACCTATTTTTACTGTTGAAAATTTGGGAAAAAAATGAACAGAAGTATATAGAGATAAAAAAAATCACCTTATGATAACAGAAGAGCAGGTATCTCAGCCGGGGTGTAGAGAGGCATGGGGTTGGGGGAGGTAGGAGTTGAGAGGAAACACAACAGAGCCTTTTGGGTTGCTCACCATGTTTTATAGCTTTATATGGGGGATGGTGACATAAGGAACACGCGTTTAAAAAATGAATTATGCTACACTTTACACACTTTGTTGTATATATACTATACCTCAATAAAAAGGAAATAATTTAAAATCACCCATCACCTCCAAACCCACAGCCACCTTTACATTTTGGGACATGTCCTTCATATACATCTGTGTGTGTCTCAGTGTTTTACACTGTGAAAAGGACATTGGCTACAGGATGAGGTAGCCCACTAGCTATACTATGAGTGTGCACAATTACTTAACCACAGTGAGCCTCCCCTTCCTTAGTCACAGACTCAGTTTTTAGGTGAGGACATCGTCCCCAGAGACAATGTATGTGTTTTGGTTTTTGTATAGGGCATCTAATGTGCACTCATGCACACGGTTTAGTTTCCTCTATCTTAACATAAAATGTGTCCCTCTGCTTAATAACTTTCCACTCACATATACCCATACAACAAAGCTACATGCAGAACAACACCATGCCAGCTCTGCTCCCACCAAGACATGCTGTCAGCTTCCTTGTTCCAAGATTCTATTCTAGGATGCAGCCTTTGTCTTTAGTTTTCTGGACCTTGTGTTTATTTGTGAGGAAGCTCACAGTTTATGACTCTGTTTTCTCCAATAACTCAAAAACCACTGAGTGTTGAAATTGGCAGCAGGAAGAGGCAAATGAGGGGGCAGAAGGATTAGTAGAGGAGAACCGGGAAGTGGAGCCTGGCACATGCAGAGAAGGAGGCAGGGCTTGCTGCTCCCAGGACTTGGATTTGGGCTTGGAACCAAGATGAAACTCATTTCCGTGTGTTGGGCTCCAGGTGACATTTGGACTGTAGGTAGCTGAGACTATATAAAGACTTTAAGGCAATTCAGTAGACACAGATTTAACTAAGAAGCATCATTGCCTCTGGAGATATCTCATTACTGATTCAAGGAAAGAATCTTACCTAGACTTAAACATATTTAGCCTTGGCTGCACCATTTTACTATTATAAATTTAAGTAAGTCAAAATATGCACTTATGTCTGTATGTACTAGTCAGGAAATAATTCATGGCATGTCAGGCAAATGTTTATTATACATTTTTATTTACTTTATTAATCATTTACTCTCAATTTTGAGCTCCTGAGGGCCCTTACCATGTCTCTCATGTCTATTAAGAAACATAACATTTAGTTAATGTCTACTAAGACTTTCCATATACATTAACTTATTTCACCTGTATGACACAGAAAAGAAATACAAAGAAGGCAATTAGCCTTATGTGAAGCTCTACTATAGCTAGGAATTTGGGAGCATTCTCTCTTTCTGCTTTACCCTCCTAGTGTGTGACTTCCATTCTCAAGTTCGCCTCATGGCTCAGTATGGCTGCTGGAGTTCCAGCTATCATGTACACAATACAGGTAGAAAGAGAAAAGAAGCAGAGAAAGGGAATATAACTCTCAACTGTATCAGAAATTTTAAAGAACCTTTCCAGAATTTCGGAAAAAAAACACACTTAGGGCTAACATCTCATTGAGAACTCAGTCATAAGAAGAGAAAAATATATATATATATATATTTGTTCCTGGAGTTGATGTCTTTACCTAAAAATGGAGCCTGTAACTAAGGAAGGGAAGAATGCTATTTAATATGTAACTGATAACAATGTCATGTCCGTGTAACAGATGCTGACATTAGGCCCATTGTGGTTAAGTACTTGTGCACAATCATAAGATATTACAGGTAGTGAGCTACCTCATCTCAAAGTCCAGGTACTTTTCACAATGTGATACTGCTATCAATGTTACTTTGCAGAGCTTTGCACATAGTAGACATTCAATACACAATTGTGTAATGGGGGAGCAAATGATCACTCTGAACCAGCAGAAGTAAACTGGTAAAGAGTATGAGCTCCTTAGTAGTGCTTCCCAAACTCTAATGCGCAATGCATACGATTCCCCTGCACATCTAGTCAAAATGAAGATTCTGATTCCATGGAAACGAGTGGGGCTGAGAGCCTGAATGTCTCACAAGCTTTCTGTGCTGCTGGTCCATGGACCACTCTTTGAGAAGCAAGGTATAGACTTGCATTGCCCAATACAATAACTGCACACCTCAAATGGGGCTGGTCTGCACTGAGACGCACTATGCAGGAAGTATGAGATAGATTTCAAAGATGTCATATGAAAAAAGAATAAAAAATAGCTCAATATCTTATATAGATTTCATGTTAAAATGATAGTGTTTTGGTTATATTGGATTAAATTAGTATACTATTAAAATTAAATTAATTTCAACTATTTTTTATTTTTTAAATATGACTAATTGGACAAAAATGAAAAAATACGGATGTGGCTCACATTATACAGGAGTGGGCAAAAGTAGGCTTATAATTGTTCATGTGGAAAAGAATTCAATAATTAACAAGTAATAATACAAGTACAGACTTTGTGGTTCATGTACCCACAACTATAAAGTTACTTTTTTCCTACCTCCTATATATTCATCAGACAGTACTTGTCTACACTGAGTGATGCTATTTAGTTCACATTCTGAATCCCCACTTACAAACTGAAAGACTACGAGCGAATCAACTGCACTAAATTCTGTTTTCCCTTGTAAACTGGGAGAAATAACAGTGTTTGTTTCCTAGCATTTCTCTTAAATAAGAGGGCCAAATACAGCATTTAAGACACAGCAGTTCTTTGAAGCTGAGCTATAGCCTGGGGATTTCAAAAGAGACCACAAAACAAACAAAACTCATTTGCTGCTTCATATTTTTAAAATATACCAAAACATAGTAATTAGGCATTTTAATACTCTTTGTTGTCGCTTACTTGAAGGGTGATTTTGGTCATACATGTCACGTAAACTCTGCCAAGCACATTCTCCTTATTTTCTAAACTCTGTAAAATTGATAAAGTACCCAGTGAACACAAATATACAAAAGTCAAGTTCAAGGATCAGGGCTGGACATAACGACAGCTCCTACATTTCCAAGCTAATAATCAGCTGAGTTGGGTCCCTGTTACTGTAGGTCCCCAGAGCAATTACAAAATATAATCTTTTCCAAGCTCCATGGTTTTTGCCAGTCGACCTCTTCCCAGAATTCACCAGAAGTCAATTTGCTGAGTGGGCCATTTGCCTGAAACCAATTAGTAGAAAGGCCAATTTGCCAAGTGACTGATTCATCAAGTATATTTATACCTTTCAACTATTATAGCTGTGGTTCATGAATTTTGATTTTGTCCTCCTTACCGCATTTTAAGGAACATTTCATTTGTTTCTGTCAAGGTCCCCACAGTTCCAGATGGAGCTGAGAGGCAAAGAGAGAAAAAAGCTGAAAAAACAGAGAGAGCAGAGAAATGAGAATAGAGAAGAAGAACGATGGGCTACAGCAGAGTGAAACTGCAGAGGATAAAGGGAATATAATTATGACTATATTCTCAAATACAAATGCAGTTTTCAAGAATATATTATTAATCGTGCAAACACATAATTATACTAGTTCCTGATATTCAAGAAAATACTGAAAATGTTTACTTATTGAATGCGTGAAGAATGCTTCCCAATATAATCTCCTCATGCATAGTAATATATTCATAGGCATTTTTGCATTTAGTAATTGTCCATGTGAAACAGCTTCCCTGTGCCCCGGTCTCTTGTAACTCTGCCTCTCCTTGGCTCATTTCCCAGCTGGCAGCAACAGGAAGCAGGGGCAGAAATGGATTGAGGATTCCTTACCAAACTGTTACGAAGGCAAAAATGAAAAGCAGCCCATTTAGAAATAGTTTTTGGAAATGGAAGTTTGGTGAATTGCTCATCGAACACTTTGCCCTTGACAAAATGGTCACTCAGTGAATTGGCTTCTAGGAGTTGGCTGGATTGTGGGTGTGTAAAGAAAACTGACACTGAGTGAATTATGAGGGAAGCCCCCAAAACTAGAGATGATGTCACGTATTTTGCCTTCTACCTTCATAAGAAAAAATTTTGGGTGAACAATGACCAGATGTGTACAATTTTTATTAAGTGCCAGGTTATGGGGTAGAATCTAAAGCAGTGTCAACAAATATTTGGCTCCTAACTACCACCGAGCACCCTGCCCACCTCCTCCCTCACCCATCACTTATCAACCCTGCTGCTCCTTCCTGCTTAAGTGGATGTGATTCAGGAACCATCTTACACACACCTGAGTCATTATACCTTTTGGTATGTGAGTAATAAAAAATCTCATGGCCATCCTGTCTCCCAACGCTATTAGCCCATAAGTATAAACAGAAGTGTTCTTTCCTCAACATAGATGAGAACATGAAGATACTACTATTTTAAGGAAATAGCATAACCCAAAGACCAGCAAGACATGACTAGACCAAAGGTCTTAATATTACTAAAGAATATGTCATTGAGGAGGGATGTTGAGGGATCTGAGAGGAAATACTGTCAATGCGTATCTCAGATCAAGGATGCTCATCACCATCTCCACCATGTGGTCCTGGAGGCAGGTGTATTCATCGTATGAGATGGGAACATTAGGTTATCATTACCTGACATTTCAAATCCGCATACTAGATCTGATTGCTTCCACTCCCCCTCTGTGTTTGCACAATAAAGTTTCCAATTTGGCATGTATGAGTTACAAGTATCCAAATCTCTTAGCAAATATGTCTCTGTCTATAAATTCTGCTTTATAATCACTCTCAGGATAACCATAGCTACCATTTTTATGCCAGATTACCTGCTCTGTGTGTGTATCCATTAGACTTTTTGGTGTTTACCACTATGTTAGGAAGTAGCCATTTGGGTCTTCACTTATTAAAGAAATAACCAATCTCAAACATGTAAGGAATGTCCTCAGGATAGTTCAGCTGGATGAAATACTTGGCTTTGTCTGACTCGAATATCTGTGGGGCTCAACCCTTGCAAGCTACAGCCTTCTGAGGCTAAGAGTAGCTAACAAGGTACTTGGGGCAGATGACAACACCAAGGATCTGAGCCAGACAGTAACTTGTGAAAAATCCATGCTTTGTTAGGCAATGTCTCCTGGTTATAATAATACAATGATATCATGATGACATCAATTGCTTGTAACTTCCCGGTTTTCTTATAATTTTAAAAGTCAAATTATTGTGTAATAATTTGAACCATATAATGTGCCTAATAATTTTCATATGTATAATTTTTATAGAAAAAAGGCATTGTTATTATTTCCAAAATACTTATTAACTTGTCACACAGTGCGAACATTCAGCTAAGCACAAGAGTTTACATGTACATGCTAATAAAGTGACCCAGACTCTGGAGATAAATTCTCTGAGTCAGGATAGCTTTTGGCTGTGGCAAGGGATCATGCCCTGTCCCCCACCAGCACCGATAATAATAATAGTAATAATAATAATAATTAGTCATTCCAACTAAGAATTGACGAGCACAGGACTCCAGCCATCATGAAAACAGAAATTCTAAAGTGGACAGAACTTAATATCAAGATGAAATTCAAAAGCAAAAATGAAACAACAAAACTAGCACCAAAGCAAGAAGAGCCCTAGAATTAACACATTGGAACCGTTTTTAAATTCCCAGTCATAAAAGTTTCATTCATTTACCTTATAATATAAATCTCAGTTTCTCACAATGTGTGAATCGTTGAGCCAATATGTGGGTCCCTTGTAGGGGGACAGCTTGAAAGGCAGTGAGAACAAACTAAGGATTTATGTGTTTCCCAGTGGAGAGAGAGTACAAGGCTTCTAAGGGGAACACTGATAGGTGATGCAGAATAGTGTCCGCGTCATTATGGATGAAACGAGACATTCACCTGGACTACCAAGTCCAGTGGAGGAAAAGGGACAGCATGGCTTTTCTCTCAAGGGAAGCAAAAGCCTCAACCCTTGCTGTGACCGGCCTTTATTGGGTTTCTCCGCACATTACATGATGGTCCTCATTTACCATGCACAGGTTGCTTTAGGTGATTACCTTTTACGGCAAACAAAGGAAATGATGCTGCTAATCACATCACAAAAGAGGGATATTTGCAAATGAAAAGGCAAAATTGGTTGAACCAGTTACACCGGTCCTTGGAAGGTTTAACATGGATTTTAGGAAGTTACTTTGCAGTAAATGTTTGCCACTGGGGGCTGGGCCCACGCCACGCAGAATGGTCTCCTACAGATAGGTACCTATGATAATTCTCAAAATATTAAGTTTATCAGAACACCCTGTTCTTTGGTAAAAGAAGGCTTTCCTAATACAAATATCTCTGACCTTGGGAAAGTATTTGTAATTGTTATATACAAAAGGCTATGTTTTTGTCTTTGCATCTGTGAAATGAGAGCAATGAATGATGCTGGGAAATTGCGCACACACAATTCATCCGTGGGAGTGCTTCCAATATTCTAAAAGGCTCAAGCTGGCATTCGAGGAAAACATGAGACCACGTGTCTTAACAAAAGAAGAATGTCAATGAATATAGGGAAAAGGAGTTTCTTTGAGAACACAGGAAACTATGTCAGAGAAGAATTCCAATTTTGGTATGAATGAGATCATTAGGAAGTGAGGGCATGTGAATGCCAAACTTCCAGTTAAAGTAGAGGTACCAACCGGGTCGGGGAATGCAGCCTCACACAATTCAACCAACCATCCCACTGACTCTTAGTGGCTCAAAAAATATATATAACAAAAATATCCCAAAATGAACAAAACAAACCATGTAAGGGCATAGTACTGAACATATAGTAGGATCAAAATAACCCTCAAGACATGATTTGGACAGGAAATAAAGAAATAAGCACAAGGTAGAAGTAAGAAGGATGAGACATACAAGATGCAACCTATAAGAGCATCAGCAAGAGATGAGCCTCTCGGGACACATATTGACTGTCACTCATCTGTATTCCTTAGAGTTGGAAATAGAAAGTTAAATTTTAATGTGCATTTGTTAGCATCAACCATAAACCTTTGCTAAAAAAATTTTCAGCTTGCACCATTGGAAGATGATTAGATCCATGGGAAAAATGGAATTTGCTTTATAATGATTGTTTTATACTTACATTTCCTAAAATATATTGCTTTCTATTAAGCTACTGTGTTATTCTCAATCATCGCCCCTTTTTTGGTAAATATCATGACTTCTAGTTGTTGGTTGTACATGAGGGTTATTGGTCTCATTCTCTGTTGTCATGAACAGACTGTAGTAAAAAGAAGATGAAGACAAAATCTGTTCATATGTACAACAGTTTGTTAAATATGTAAATTTATATATATATATACACACACACACACATACATACATACATATAATGTATATCTTACCAAGCATGCATAACGACAGTTTATAAACTAGAGAGCAAACTCGGGTGCCAGCTCTCTGTTCTTTCCAGTGCTCTGACTGTGCACTGCTGGGAAGGCCCATCAGGACAAATTCAACAACGTTTTACTGGCAGGCACCAGGAACAAAGAATCCCAGGAACATATGGCTGGCAGTACATGGACCATTTTGGAATCCACCTATGTATCATCTACCTGTTCATCATCTGTTCATTTATCTATCTTTTAAAATGCAAAGTTCCATTTGAAAGCAGGCAACCTAGATTTATTAGATCCATGTACCCTATTCACATAAGGTTGGAAATGCCTAGAAAGTGCCACATATTCTAAAGTATAGACTTTTAGTCTATAGATCACTAATGCAAAAGTATATGTACACAGTACATCACTACTGAAGTGCTTTAAAGCACAAACAATAGTAGAAATGGCCCAAGTGTTCATCAACAAGGGAACATAATGCAGTAGAGTCACGGAATAGAACACTTAAGGAATGAAAAGAAACAAATGACCAGTACTTGGCAACAACATGGATGAATCTCAACAACACTACGTAAAACCAATAATGCCAGCGTACATACATAAATAAATAAATAAACACATACATACATACATAGTGCTTACTGGGTTTTTCCACTGATATGGAAGTTTAAATATAAATAAACTAGTCCATGGGGAGAAAAAAATCAGGATAGTAATTGACTCTGGAGGAGAGGGGCATAGCCTAGAAGGAGATACAAGGTGACTTTCTTCAGTGATATCAGTGGTTCGTATCTCGACTAGGGTGTTAGATACACACACACATACACATATACACATATATAACCCCCATATATATAATGTGTGTATATATGTATCTATATGTATCCATGTACCTGCCTACCTGCCAATATCTCCATTTACATATATACGTCTTTGTTCATTCAGCTGCTACAGCAAAGTGTCACCGCTTGGTTAGCTTATAAACAAAACAAATGTATTGCTCACAGTTCTGGATGCTAGAAGTCTGAGATCAGAGAGTTGGCTTGATCAAGTAAGGGGCTGCTTCTGGGTTTCTGACTTCTTACTCTACCCTTGATGAATGGAGGGGCTAGGGGGCTCTGTGACACTTCTTTAGCACTAATCTCATGCATGAGGCCTCCACCATCATGATTGAATCAGCCCCCAAAGGTCTCACCTACTAACATTATCACCTTCGTGGGGTAGGATTTCAACATATAAATTTGGGGGGGCACAAATATTCTGACCGTAGCAATGTATACACACACACATGCACAGACATGTATAGATATTTAATGGATACACTAATGACACTAAACATTTAAGTGTGTTTAACAGAATATAATTACAGCTCAATAAAGAAATTACAAACTACAAAACACATATCTATTTCCAAAGTAAAGCCTCTGGATAGCTTATAGGTTATATTTTTATTAAGGAAGACATTGTTCATTTGGTCCCTTGAAAGTAATAACAATAATTTCTGTCCCTTAATAAGCAGTTCCAATGTGCCAGGCACTATACTAGCAAATCTTCTTACATCACTGTATTCTCTCAACAACTTTATGAAGTTGGATTTATCATTATTTTTACTTTATCATTGATGAAAATTGGTGCCAGAGAGGTTGCATGTTTTCAGTGGCACAGCCTAACAGAAGGCAGTGTAGGTCACCAGGCCAGGAGTCTTTGTTTAACTCCAGAGTTTTCTGGCTCAAAGTGAAGGCCAAGGAGATTTCCTGACACCATCACCAGAGTTCTGCATGACTCTTCTATGTTGCCGGAAGCAAGGAGAAGAAACTGTTAGCTAAGGGAAGGTTATTAAACAGTAGACCAAGGATGAAGTGGAGGGCAAAGGTAGAAAAGAACGATATTGATTTCCTGTGACAGATCCTCATCAAACGCATTATCTTCCATGGGCACCCAGAAGAATTTAATCACTGCCAAACCCAAATTAAATTCTCTCTCTCTCTCTGCCAATTTGGGATTGCTAGATAATTTTTATTAATATTTGAAGGAAGCCCTTCTGATAGGAGATGAGTCTTTATTCACAGAGTTACAGATCACTTCTAGTGTGTTCAGCTAATTGGGTCTCCATTACTTTACCCTGATCAGTCATAATTCCAGTTTTGTTCTCTACCAAGATGTCTTACCAAAATGTTCTCCTAAAATCTCTAGTTTGTATTAGAATGCACTTAATAAAAAAAATCAGGGGAGGTTCATTTTTTTTTTACATCAGGCAAAATATTTTTTAAAGAGTAGAGTACAAGAAAATACTCGAATAAAGAAACAATCTCACCATTTCCTTTATTTACTCTCACTTTATATTTAACTAAAGCAGTTTTATTTTGAATGACTTCCCTGGAAACTAAACAGGCAGGCATACTGCTCAGCCCACTCCTGGCACATCCAGTTCTGGGAGAGCCAATGGCCATCTTTCAGTATCTAACTTGGTTCTAAACTTCTCTGAGAGAGAAAGTATAACTAGAATATTATACTGGGAGCACACATTTGTCACTTCCAAGGTGTTGGACTTGCATGGCCAGGCCAAAATGGGGATGTTTGCCTCTTTCTACCTTCTCCTCCACACCCCTTTATATACCCATAAACCAAGCACACACACACCCTGACACAGATGCAAGTTCTGAACCAAACTGCACATGCGTAGGGATGACTGAACAGTATTAGAAGTGTTGCTGTCCCTCTGCATGTACAGAGCTGGAGTGACCATTTACGCCTACAGGGGGCTCCTTGCAATTTTAATTCAGCCCTATTCCCACCAAGGGGGCCCAAGTGCCCCTCATTTTCTGGTCCAAGACTGTATTAATACCAGTAATTTCCTGCCTGCAAAAAAAAATAAAAAGTTTATGCCAGAGGAAGTAAAGTATATGGCCAGGTGCCTAAGCCATGTAGTCAATGCTATTTTGTAAAGAGAAGTATTCAAGCCTCAGTCCATTGTGTTTAAATGGAGTTGAACCATCCTGGGCTCATTAACAAAGATTTTTCTCAACAAAAAAGAGAAATGCTATTCCAGATTGGAACTTTTGAAGAATACAGTGTGTGGTCTTTCCAAAGTAAAGTTTCTGCAGTTTGGTGGAAGAAACGCAGGCTTTGGAGTAAGACTGACCTACATTCTGAGCACATGCTGAAGGAGCCAGCCCACAGATGCACTGTAGAGTCGGGATTTGACATGAATCGCTCAAAGCTCGTCTCATGCATTTCCTTAATGAACACCGGATCCAGGACACAAAATGAAAGGCATGAATGTCATGTCCTCAGACATTAATACCTGAGGCCTTGGCTAGTTTCAGTTACCCTTTTAGAAAGTACAAGCTGACATAGGCAGTTTGTACTATTTTGAAGCAGCATCTTAGAATATACTTTCTGATATTATGATGTACCCTGAGTCGGCATCGTGAGGCACATCAAACATGCCCATTATGATTTGTGAATCGTTGAAGGTGTATGTTTCTGTTAGTTGAAAAAATACCACTTGACATAAAACCCCCCAGACTATCAATCTCAGGTGATTTCTCACATGAAGCAGAAAGAAAAATTGGGAGGCTTTGAGGGGAAGAGCCGAGGCAAGAATTAAGTTCTTATGCATAATAGCAACAGGGGAAAGAGGGGCCCCAGTGATAATGAAGAGCAAGGAGGGGAGGAGAGAGGACAAAGTGACCTTCTCTGGTCCATAGCCACATCTGGGAAGCATGAGTATCCTAGGTGACAAGTGAGCAGCCATAGCTTGAGCCAGAGCAAAGTTCAGCTCTACCTACAGGAGAATAATAGGTCACCGAGTGCTCTGTTCAGGTAGTATCATGGCATAAGAATTTAGTCCCTAAATTCACACTGCCAGGATTTGAATCTGCTATACCACCTACTGACCATGTGTTTTGCAAGTTACCTGAGCTCTCCAAGTCTCAAGGAGACTTAATAACAGTATCTTCCCTGAAGCATGGTTGCAAAGGCTAAACAGGAAAGTCTTTGCAAAGAGCTTAGCAGAAAGTAGGTCCTCAATATTTGTTAGCTCTGAGTATTAGGTCTTGGACATCACCATTATCCTGTAGCTTAGATTACAAAAATACCCCTAAGCAGTCTTCCAAAATGTTCCACAACAAGAAAAAGATGAAGAAATTATGAAACAAGAACTCTTCCTCCAGCTACTGCTGACCTGTGCTCCTTCCAGCTAGTTGATCCATCTCTTATCTCTTTTTACTAATCCTTCAATACTCAATTTAATCTGACCTAGATGAAGTTTCCTCCAGTCCCACAAATTGGAGAATTAATTTCTTCCTCTAAATTCCCCCAGATAATGTGTTTACCCTTACTGGCTGCAAGCAGTTAGTTATTTCTGCTTGGTACTGTGCTTAATTGCATGCCCCTGTCACCAGTTAATTTAGGAAATTCTTGGGGACTGGTCGGGGTTCCAAATAGAGCTGAGTGTTGTCAACATAGCTGAGGATCTTATAAATGCCTACTTAATTAAGATTGAGACCGAAGTCGAAAACACACACACACACACACACACACACACACACACACACACACACACACAACTGCCTGTGGATCCCAGGCCTCATCTCAAAAGTAAAAATGTACATGAGAGCCTCACTTTACAATTCAAATTTTGGAGGAAAACTGTACATTATTTTAAATCAGGAAAACACCCAGGGACAGCTCAACCCTCTGCTCAATTTTGAGGACTTCATTAACCTCACCAAAAAAAAAAAAAAGAAAAGAAAAATCAAGGAAGAAAAAAAGACCAGTTGTCCTGCACACAGAATTGTACTATTGAGGGGAAAATCTTGTATTACCCTGGGTCCTGAATGAAAGAGAAGAATCTAAATCAAAAAAAAAAAAAAAAGGAAGGAGGAACACAGAGGTAGTGATAAATTTCCTTGCAATTGCAAATATTTACTTTTAAAAGATTTTATTTATTTTTAGAGAGCAGGGAAGAGAGGGAAAAAGAGGGGGAGAGAAACATCAGTGTGAGAGAGAAACATTGATCGGTTTCCTCTTGTAGATGCCCTGACCAAGACCTAACCTGCAACCCAGGCATGTGCCCTGACCTGCAATTGAACCAGTGACCTTTTGCCACTGAAAACAATGCCCAACCAACTGAGCCATATGGGTCAGGGTTCAGGTATTTATTTCATTTAAACTTCTTTTCTTACTAACATCATTGTCACAAACCAGTGCACCTGAACCTAATTGTCCCTCACACAAATCATTATTGTGCAGAGATAATTTTTAATTAAATTGCACTTAAGTGCCCATTGAAGTTTATCATAAAAACCCCGAGCACCTCAACCAATACCTACACATTCCCAGGCCACTTAAAACAAGAAGTTTAGGTCCAATGCTGGAAAAAGTATTTCAAACTTTTGCTCGCTCTCTCTCACACACACCCTATATTTTAATGCCTAGAGTGATCCAAAAAGTATCTCCAATCACCACCAAAATAGTCCTTTTTTCTGGTATTGTAAAGGAATTTAGATTTTTTTGTCAGTGTCTGGGTCCAGAAAGGCTTTACTTTTCAGTCTCCAGAAACACAATCATCCATTCCTTCAAGAGAGAATAATGTGTTTTTCCCAAATACGTTGCACAGAAAAGATAAGGCCGCTTGTCTCTAGGGAGATGGGAAGAACAAATTGTGTTGTCAACACAGGAAGGCTGCTGCAGAGGGGGACGCATCCCCCTGCCACCCTAGGAGAGGAAGCCAGGAAGCAGGGGCTGTTTACTCGGGAACCACCATGAGAACCAGGCGGCAGCCCCTGCCCCAAGGGGGGGGGGGGGGGAGAGACAGCCAGATCTGGGGCAGCTGTGGTCCCAACAGGACATTCTTCTCCCAGCCTCCCAGTGCGATCTGTCTCTAAACCTGAGGCTGCCAAGCCAAGGAGTGGTCCAGCACGCCTGCCCTCCCAGGACAGCCCTGGGAAGTCGGCTGGAGGAACCTGACAAGGATGCAGGACAGGAAGAGGCACTACAAAACTCTTGGTTTAAGCTGTCTCTGAGAAAATGAGTTTGAGTGCGTAATCTGCGTGGCAGATCGGTGCTGTGTCGATTTATCTAAACAGGAACCACATTTATCAGGATCCTCCATTGCGTGTTTCTAGGTTAGCGAGCAGCACAAGAAACATATGGTGGGATTTGGAATTTAAGCGTAAACCATATTCTATTTTTAATTATTGTGGTATAACATTGGCTAATAACAGAGCATAAATGTCAGGTGTTCAACAGTATCATTCCATGTCTGTATACACTACTGCACGCTCACCATTAAAAGTCTACTTTCCATCCACCACCGTATATTTGACTTTCCTTACTCATTTCATTCTCCCCCCACCTCCTTCCCACTCTGATAACCTCCAGTCTGTTTTCTTCTGCTATACATTTGTTTTGTTTGTACTTTTAAAGAACACATGGTTTAAAAGCTCTGAAAGTGGAGGCATGCATAAATGCAGGCACTGCTGAGCCAGCTCGTTCTTTGGACACAGGCTGGAGCGAGGCACACAGATGCTTCAGCTCCCACCAGGTCACCTCCTGCTGTTGCCCAGCTCCCAAACCTGATGCAAGTGTAGCAACATGAGGAGGCGTGCCAATTCCTCCCGCAGGTCACTCATTATTGAAGTTGAAAGTCAAGATAGAGGCTGGTGAGGTTCCCAGCTTGTGCTTGTGGGTTCCAGCTCATCCTTCTGGATTTGTCTTGTTTATCTCCCAATTCACATTGGTCTTTTGTTCTTGAAGGCCTGCCCTGCTGACTTCCAATAACAGAGTCAGAAACAACAACCATATATAAACTGCTTAACCAGCTCCCATAACTGTGAAGAGTCAAATCTCCATTAAAAAAAAAAAAAAGTTTCTTCCACCCCGGCTAGTGTGGCTCAGTAGATTGAGTGCTGATCTGAGAACCAAAGGGTTGCTGGTTCAATTCCCAGTCAGAGCACATGCCTGGGTTGCAGGCCAGGTCCCCAGTTGGGGGTGTGAGAGAGGCAACCTCTCTTTCTCCCTCCCTTCCCCTCTCTCTAAAAATAAATAAATAACATTAAAAAATAGTTTTTTCTATCTCACTTCTAGTGGTTCTGTTTCACTGGGCATCCCCTGCCCAACGCCATCTAAATTCTAGAAGAGAAACTGCCAACATTCTTGGTACTGGGATTGACCTAGTTATTAACCAGATGCTTTGATATAGGCAAGATGGAACATTGGAGATTTCTGATAAAATTAAGTCATGAAAATATAGCTGTCGACTTGAAGAATGGGACAGGAGCAGATGGCAGTAAACAACCATCTAAAAAGCAATGAAATGAGAGTTGGAAATATTAAGAATTTTGAATTTGATAATGTTTTAAGGAATGTAGTTTACTTTATATGTAAAAGTCTATGTATGTTTATATATATGAGTATGTATATATTATATACACATGTAAATTATATACATCACATACAAATATAAATATAAATAAAGCTAGACAAATAAATGTTACCTAGCAGCCATCTCCACAGGACTCTTTTCTGTGAACAAATATGAATTGATAGTCTGCCAAAAGGATGCTGAAAGGTGAACTTTAATCCAGCCTTGTTTGGAGAAAATAATACTACTCTCTGTAACTCTAAGAAATAAAAAAGATTGGTTATAGTGTTTCACATATTATTTCTTTATATTCTATCTCATTTCTAAAAAGTATATGAGGCAGCTTGCAAAGCCACACACTAGAATAAAATAAAATAAGTAGGTGATGAAAGCAGAGCAAAGGAAAATATGGCTAAAAATATAAAGTAGAAGAGGTATGAAGTGAATTCAGGAAAACATACCAATTCAAAAGAATGCATACAATTAATCCCTGTGCAGATAAGGGGAGTAAGTATCAGCAGTGAAAAACTCATGAAGCATTAGACTAATTTAATAAGATTTAGTATTTTGTATGTAGAAACTGATCATTTAATTTCACTCTATAATAATCAGGTTTTTCTCATAATGTGTATTCAATTTATGGTCCCAGTTGCTAATACATTTAGACAACCAGGAACATGTTCAGTCAAGATTAATAAAATAGTGGGAAAAAATGGAAAGAATGCCCTGGGAAGAATGGTTGAAGGTTTGAATCTGAAAGAAGGAAGATTTCATGAGGCAAAATAACTCTCTTTTCACCATAAAAAACTCCTAAGTAAGATAGGGCAAATTTGAAATGCATTACCTAGTAATCAATATAAAGTCAAAGAGTTAAAGGTAGAGCAAATAGATGGAAGGTACAGGTAATATTCATACCCATACAAATGCCAACATATAATAAAATATTTTGAGTTGCGGTAAGTTGAGGTCTTCAAGCAAGTAGGAGCTCCTTTCGAGGGATGTCCCAGAGGAGAGGCAGACGCTGGCTGTGAGGCTGGAAAAAGATGATGTCAATGGTTGTTTCCTGTCTTAATGCAGCATATCATAAACACCATCCCAGGACAGGTGGTACGTGCTTTTTCCAAAAATCATAGGTCATTTCCTTGCAGTTTGAGAAACAAAACAGAACCCTAAACTGCGAATACTTGAATACTTTGTTCATTTTCTTGGGGAACTGACAAGACCAAAATAGCCATACCTGAGACACACCTATTACTCAGCAACACCCTCCCTAGTTCTCCCCGATGGCTTCTCCTTCACTTTGTCATCTTTCCCATGTAGGCTCACCCTCCCTAGAGGATAAGCCAGAAGTTCCATAAATCAGTTCTAGCCCACGGGTAGATGTGCCTAAAATAAACAAAGTTTAAGCTTTAAAATTAGTTTCTAATGGTTAAAAATAAGAAAAATAAACACAAATTTCCAGATTCACAACTGTTTTGAAAAATAGAAAGATCTGGGAGTCTTGTCTGCATGGAATTCTCATCGCTGAAGCAGAATTTTGTCTCCCCTCTTTGACTAGAACCTGGGTCTCCACTGAGCCACCCCTTCTTACTGTCTTATGCATTTAGATTAATATCTGGTTCTGGCTGAATCTGTAATCTCTGCCATGTATTTTGAGCACACTGGCTGGTGGATATTTGGCAGGGGTGGAGTGGGGTGTGTATTACTATAAACTGGAAAACTTCTTGTGAATGTTTGTTTATGTTCTTAAGACTGTCTTAGCTGGGTTCTCTAGAGAATAGAGCCTGAAGCAGGGATTAAGTGCTGATGCTTTATTTGGGACGTGCAAACCTCAGGCAACAAAAGTACAGAGAGAGGAAAGTGAGTCAGGAAATTATAGCAAGCAGTTGCTAGGAGATGTATAATGTTGCTGGGCATAACACTCTACCTGGCAGATGCAAACACTCAGCCAGGTGGGATGTCTCAGAAAAGTCTGTACAAGGGCAGACTTGTTACCATGGGCAGGAGAAAGAGAAGGATTCCATTGACCATTCCCCATCAATCAAAGTTTACACCATTGAAGGTTAACCTCTCTGTGCTTCTGATTTGCCTGATCTGGTTCCTGTGATGGCTTCTATGATGTCAGATTCATCTCTACAGAGCAGGGTTGTTTTTTTACCCTATTCTAAAAATGGGAGGAGACATAACTGACGTGTGTGTGCCTGGTGGAGCTACCTGTACAGGAGCAGCCAAGGGCAGTGCCCGTAGGTGTGGGCCCTGGGTGGTGGTACTTGCTATGGGGAGTTCTAAGTGGGATCAATCAGCCACTGAGGAAAAGCGAGTGAATGAGAGTCCTTGGTAGTGATCGGGAGGAAGTCTAAAGCAGGGGTCAGCCAACTAAGGGCCACAGGCCCAAACCTGCTTCTGTATGGCTTGTGAGGTGAAAATGGTTTTACCCATTTAAATGCTTGAAAAGAAATCGAAGGAAGAATAATATTTCATGATGCACAGAAATGATATGACATCCAGTGAGTGTCCACAGATGAAGTTTTACTGGACCACAGCCACACTAATTCACTCACATGCTGTCTGTGTCTGCTCGCATACGGCAGAGTTGAGTAGGTGCAGCAGAGAGTGCGTAGCTGGGAAGTCATGAAATAGTTACCATCAGGCCCTTTACAGAAAAGGCTTATCAGTCTCTGGTCTAAGGAAGCCAGTTCGGTGGATCTGCATCAAGGAGCAAAATGAAACATTCTCAGCAAAATCAAAGGGCTATAATCGCTCAAAAATAAAGGCCCCACAAACAGAAGCAACAGGGGTGGGGGGAGGATTGAATGGGGGAGGTAGGGTGGGGGGCAGAGGAGAGTCATGGGGGGATAATGGGGACAACTGTAACTGAACAACAATAAAAAAGAAAGAAAAAAGTTATCCTTACCTCTAAAATATTATTTTAGAAGCTATGATAATTTACACACACCTATGTGTGCCCTCAAAACTGTGAATATAATTGCACTCCCATGTGCAACTGGAAGAAACTTCCCTAGTCAATGTCCCCGATCTATTGATGGAATCGCTGACAAATGTCAAAATAACTTTTATGCCTTTGACCCTGATGACAAAATAGTAACTCTATTCCCAGAAGAAAAAAATCTCAGAGCATTATTCTTATATATTCAACATGGCAGAAAAGAGATAATATTTGTTTATTTACTTTTAATTCAAGTCACATGATTTCAACTTAAAAATCCTACTTGGGACAAAAAAAAAAACTGTGCACACACAAAGAAGCCACAGCTTGAGCACCTCTGTCTGGGTGCACAAGCAGGCACACTCTCCTATTATCATCTGAGATGAGTGAGAGGCCCACCATGTGCCAACTCTATGCCAGGGGAAAGACATACGGCCCTGCTAATAATAGACCTCATTTTGCTGACAGCTAGAAAACAAAACAGTCTCTGCAACTAACTATATTAAGAACTCTGGACAAAGAAAGATTTTGAGCATTTAGAGGATATGTTTTATTTGGAGACTAATTAAGGTCTGTTTATTCACCCAAAAAGCATCTGCCAAGAGTCTGTTTAGTCCTAGGGGCTGGGTGAGATGCTAAAGAGACTCACATATTTAAGACACAGTTCCTGCCTTGGCACTTGGGGTATCATTGACCAGCACTCCAGCCCCCATGGCCCGGATGCTATAAACTATGCATCCCTCCCAAAATAGCCCTCTCTGGGGACCTGGGCTCCCAGTGGCACAATATCTAACTATTCCTGGCTCCACTTCCCAAGGCGAGCCTGACCTTTCATGGCAGCTGGAGAGATGAGCTACCGGAGCCACGCAAGCCTCTCCCAGTACGTGCACCCTCAACCCAAGTATGTGTAGAGTCTGCTTTTTGTAAGAGGGCTCAGCCCAGGCTCCTGAGATCCTCGGTGCCTCCTCTGCTCTGGTATAGACCCACCAGGATGCCTCTCAGCAGCTGACTTACTCAGTGGGAACCAAGGCTTCTTCAGTTCTGTCTAAAAGTGGATTTAGACACTCTTGTGAGTGTTAGAGGACTTTGGGATACAAAAATGGAAATTAGTGGTGTTTTATGACCAGCAAGAGTCTTCCTTTCTGATAGGGCTGACTAGGCACGGCGAAGGTCTGCTTGAAACAGCCACTTGAAGACACTGTGCTCTCAATAGTGTTCTCAATAGTGACTCCGAAGCAACGGTGTTTTTTCAAAATACTCTATTTGAGGCAGGATGGTGTAGTAGAACACACATAAATGCTAATTACTTTCCACCATTTTTGGCAATTAAACATGAATCCTTATTTACATAGCTCTGCCCTATAGGTGCAGTAAGCTGTATTTCTGGGTAAACTGAAGTAGAAGTTCTGTCACTTGGATATGCTTCAAAACACTTAAAGCATTTTATCTTTATAAAAGACATATGGCTGCCTTGGACTTTAGTATCTTTGATGATATATGAAAGGTCTGTCCGGAAAAAGTCCAGCTATTATTCACATAATAAGAACGATTTGCATGCCACCAAAGTAACCTCGCAGCCAAGCAGAGTGGACTGAAATGTGCATGCATGAACAATAATGACTTCACTTACTAGTCTATGAGGGCAGTAGACACCATTGAGTGAGCATGTGTACTGTGTGGGGATCTTATTCAAAAATGCTGAGTGAGTAGAGCAACAAATCTGCATCAAATTTTGTGTTAAGCTTGAACATTCCTCTGTGGAAACTATTCAGATGATTCAGAAGGCTTTTGGGGATGACGCAATAAGTGCAGCACCAATAAAAGTGTGGCACAAATGCTTCAAAGGTGGTTGAGAATCTGTTGAAAGTGATCCATGTTCTGGAAGGCCTGCAACAAGCAGAACACCTGAGAATGTTGAATGTGTACAGGCTGCAATCAACAAAGATCGGCAACTGGCAGCACAAGAACTAGAAGCTCATCTGGGGATTCCCAAAACTATTGTGTATGAAATTTTGACTCAGGATCTTGGCATGAAATGTGTCACAGCTACTGGAGCAGAAGGAACATCTTGCTGCAGTTGCTAATGACCTGGGGAGAACTAACTGTGTGAGGTCCCAAGGTGCCTACTTTGAAGGGAACTGAGGCGTCATTGTCCTATACACAGTATCTCTTGTATCTTGTATCTTCTTCAATAAATGCCTCTATTTTTCATATTACATGGCTGGATTCTCTCTGGACAGGCCTCCTATATACACACCAGGACTTCTGTCCCAATCATTGGCATCACATCAGCACTATTGGTCTGAGATGAAGGCAGGTGTTCTAGGAGATGACCACACTGCTTATGCCATCAGGAGCCACCCAGCCTATACCATTTGACATCAGGTTCTCTCCCAAGGTTCTCTCGGATCGATCACTCCGTCAGAATTCCGAAAGCAAACATAAGGACCTCTGACTCCGGGTGCCCATTCTCAGGGGATTTTTCATTGCTCCGCCTAGCGTCAAAGTTGACACACATTTTCTCTTGCTTTCCCTCTTTGCACGGTAGCTTTATTTCTCCTTTACCTTTTCCATTTAGGTGCCCCAACCTTGTGCAAGGGAAGGTCTCCTATCAGTGACCTTACTTCCAAAATGCCAAGATTGGGTCAGGCTACTTGCCTATAAATTTCTAAAAACTGGAAGAGTGTCTGGTATACAGGTAGCACTCAATTATTAAATTTAAATTATTGTTTTGACCTAATCTTAATCCAGCTCTAATTTTCTGATTAGTCATTTGTGCCCACAATAATTTAGGTTAAGCTAGCTTGTTCTTTTAGTCAACCACTGTATATGGACTGCTGGACTTGACTCTATTTTGGCTCCTTGGATTTACCTGCCCCTCTGTGGTTACTGGTCACCTGGCCTCTGAACCATCCCAGGTGTGGAAATTCAGACAAGGCTGCCATCTTGAGCCCAAAGAAAGTGTTTTGAGTAAATTATCCCCTGGTGTTTTATAAGGGACCTAAACCCTTTCCACGCCCTGCTGAGTAAAGCTTCTGTCATACATGCTCCTGGCAATAAGGAGAGTCCTGAGAGGAGAAGGAAGGTCCTGTCATTTTTTCCCCCACACGGTGACTAGGAGCGTTACGGGCGAGGTCTTTACGAAACCTTGAAGAAAAATGGGTAAATAAAAACCCGAACATATTTAAAACATATGTCATACCAAGAAGGAGGCTCCAAATGGTAACCCAAAAATCATGTGGAGTCAAAATAGGATTAGAAAATAGCCCAGACTCCCTATAACTTCCAGTACACTGTACGTCCTGCAGACACCGCTTTCTTTCCCAGCACTGAGAGAAGCCAGGCTTTCTTGAGCTGACTGCCAGAGGAGATCATTGGCTTACATGTAGGGGCCATGCTACTATATATAAATATGTATGTTATCTTTAAAACCAGAACATAATTGGTATGAGATACTCACATATGGGAAGTGTGCTTAGAAGCAACTGAAAAATAAGCTGTCACCCTCATTTTCTCTTCAGTTTCTTTTCTTCTTCTTTTTTTTTTCTGACCTCTGAAGTTGGAGTTTGTGTTAAATGTCACATATGGCGCTCTTCTGTACCATTAGGAAACTCACCACTCAGCTTAACCAGAGTCAGTACACAGTGTCAACTGCAAGGGACTATGGCCAGGGGACCCTGAGGATGGGCTAAACCTTCACAGTGCAATCAGGTCCAAGAGCTGGAGAAAGGGGTTCTTCAGGAAGGTGATAATCAGTGATGGGTGCTGGGCACAGGTTACCACTGTGGAGGGTCCTGACACTGGCTACACTAAAGCTGTGACTTTGGGCTTGGAGTAGAGCAGGAGGGTCCCTAACCCTAGAGGACAGTCAGTACAAGAGCTAGGCAAACCCAGTGGAGACAGGAAGCTTCTTTGAGTGAAGCAGAGCCTCTTTCAGCGATTCTCTAGAACAAAGCACTCTTTTGGCACCAAGGGGCATGGCTTGGCACCAGCCTGCTGGCGGGATTCCTGTCCCACTCGCTGTCTCAGCCTAGCACCTTGGTATAGCAGTCAAATGGTGGCCCCAGTGATGAGAGGGGGTGTGATGGTCAAGGTCTGTCTGAATCCTCCCCCCTTGTGAAACTGAGTTGGTCTCAGAGCTTGGGTTGTCTCATCAGGAGGCGAGAGGGGACTGTAGAACTCTAAAACAGGCTGCCAGGTATCTCATTGTGTGTGCTGGGCTGGAGAACAATCCTTTAATCCCACCAACAATCCCTGCAACAAGAAACACTGATTCTCCTTTTATTTAATTAGAGGACTGTTTTCTCATGAGCATTCTGCCTGATTTATGAATACCTATTGTTCAACCCGTAATTGCATATTCAGCACTGCTCAGTGGAAGTGGGTTTGTACTGCTTGCTTGATATTTTAAAAATCCTTTTCTTAAGTGTATATGATTGATTTCATTATGTTGCATAAAAATCAATGCATTCCAGGAGGCACTCTGTGGTTATGTATTGTTTTAAATCAGTGATTTTCAGCTGGTGTGCCACAAGAGGTAGGCTGGTGTTCTGCAAGGATTTTTAAAGCATGTAACAACACCTGACTATTTAGTCAGGGGCACTGACCTCTTTCCCCTTAGAGTGTCAAATAAAAAAAAAATGACAACAGCCAACACAACAATAGCCATCCAGTGAGAATAAATCAAAGTTATACCTATTTTTTGTCAGACCAGCAAAAAATATAATATATTCTTTCAGTGTGCTGCAGAATTTCAGTAATTAGCTTATGTGTGCCAAGAGATGAAAAAGGGTGAAAAATCATTGCTTTTAGGTAGCTGTTTGGACTCAGGGAGAAGACTATGCTGAACTAAACACAGCCAGGCTGGCTCGAAAGCCCCACAATTTAAAGGACTGATCAGGCTAAGGGTAAGTCTCCAAGGTGCCCACAGTCTTCAGACATTTACCCAATAACAAGCGAACCTGTTTGGACTGAATAAAAGACTGCATCATATTTTCAAGTATTTAGTAGCAATCAGGTAGTGTTTTGTTTTTTCGGATGCTTTGATGTTTTCTAGATACTCAGATACATTTTAGAGAAAACCTTGCTGGTTGGGGGAAAATTATGCAGACACTGCATGGACCCAGGTCATCTCGTTGGCTTTCACTGGCCTTCACTGTGGCACTGGAGGAGGAGCCATGAAACACAGTCAAGGGGAAGTTCATATGAGAACTACAAAGCCACAATTTGATGTCTGTATTACCCACTCGCCTTACATTAATTCCATAATATCCATTACTGTCCTCCATCCCCTCCCTGCTATCCCTCCCCCACCCCCACCTTTGCACCAGAAAGGAACTTCTTAGTCACTCTTCCCCACAGATATCCAGGCTGCGCCCCACCCTTGCTTTAGCCTGTGCTGTTTTTTCTGCCTTGTCTCAGTTCCCAAGGCAACTGGAGTGACAAATGCCCAGTAGGTTAAAACTTATCATTTTGCAACACTGCATTTAATAGACATGAAGTAAAAGTTTTGACCACACCCTAGTAAGATCATCAACTTCTCTTCCAATATGCATTCATTTCATTCCAATATGCCTTTACTCCTTCTCTCAGCCAGGCATCAACAGAGATTTACAAAACACTTAAGTGCTAGACATTGTTCTAAGCACCGGAGACACAGCAGATTCTAGCTTCATTTATAGCGGGTAGGTTACAGTTGATAGGCTGAAGTGATGAACGCATGTGGGAAGCTGTTACTCCAGGAACTGGAATGCGTGACCTACATGGCGCCAGGAGGTCAACAAGCAATTCAGCTGTGTTCCACAGAGGGAATGTCCACGATGCAGATGAAGAATGGTGATCAGCAGTCTAGAAAATACTAGCAAATTTCCTAGGAATACTAGGAAAATCTCACAGGACTGCAACTCTTATCTGATTAACCTTTTTTCCTAAACCCCCTACCTACCCTTCCCTTCTCCCTACAAAAAGGTCAGATTGAGATGAGATGTACAATGGTTGTTGAGGCGACAAAACGTGTCATCTTCTTAGAGTGCCGGCATCTGAATGAAGTGCCCATGAAGATTCGATCTTGTCTCCAATTATTCATTCTGGTACAGACAGGCAGCATGAATGCTGACTTTTCTGGTTTCAAAATCACTCAGTTAATACACACAAACTGTTTGTAGTTGGCATTCTGTTCATAATGTCTTTTTAAGGTGAAGGACTGTTTGCAGAACATTCTCCAAAGTTCTAGTTGACTAGTTGACCTTGCTTCCCATCGTTTTTGTACAGTAATCATATCTATTATTTTTAATTAAATATTGTTTTGATTTATAAAGCTGAGTTTTGAATATTTTTGGCCATTCGCTATTTAAAATGAAGTTTTCTTGTTAGTTTTTTAAATATGTCACACACAAAGAAATGAACATTCCTGGCCAATGTAGCTCAGTGTTTGGAGCATCACCCCTTAACCAGAGGGTTGAGGGTTCAATTCCCAATCAGGGCACCTACCTAGGCTGTGGGTCCATCCCCAGTCCCAGCATGGGTCACCGGTCTGGGCGCATACTCTCACACTGATCTTTCTCTTTCTCCCTTCCTCTTTCTCTCTAAAGAAAGCAAATGAAAATGTCCTCAGGTAAGGATTAAAAAAAACATACACAAAACATGATTGTGCAGTCCAGTGAATCACACAGTAAATTTCTCAGAGTAAACACCCATGTTACCACCACCCAGCTCTGGAGAGAATAGTACCCACACCTCCAGAAGTATTGGCATGTCTTTTATCAGTCAAAACACCCAGCATTCTCCTCAAAGTTAACTATGATTCCAACTTCCAGTAAATTTTATTTAGTTTTGAAGTTCATATAAAGGGAATTTAAAAATTGATGTTCTTTCATGTCTTCTTTCTCTTACTCAGCATGGTGTTTGTAAGATCTGCCCACATTGTGGGGTGTGGTAGCAAGCCATTGTATGAATATCCCCAATTAGTTTCTCTATTGTGGAGGAAAGTCCAGTGACTGAAAGTAAACTCACATGGTGATCTGATCACAAATTCCTAACTGGTCATGGTAGGTAGTCATATCACAGGCCTATAACTGTTAGTAAAAGTTGGTTTTTTTTAAGATTGTGTTTATTTATTTTTAGACAGAGGGGAAGGAAGAAAAAAAGAGAGGGAAAGAAACAGAAACTCATAAAAATTCTCTACAGGTCTGGACATTCTTACATCAACTGTATTCTGCTCTTAATAAAATGCTCTGCTTCACCCTAGGACTGGTCTTATAAAATTCCTCCTTCAAACTCAGTATCTATATGAAGACCAGTTTTTTATTATTTTACTCATATTCCGGTCTCCTGACTACTTCAGTCAAAGAGATGAGCCTCTGGATTCTGATGTATCAATTATACCTCTGAGTTTAGAGGGAATTCATAAAAGTGTTGTGTGTGTATCTTTATTTTAACCACCTTGTCTTCATCACCTCATCCCACACTTCTCAAAAACCTCTTCCCGTGCCACAGTAGGTACTTCAGATTTATATATACTTCCACCCAGAAAAGGGTCCCATTTGTGCTTTCCGAACATCATTTGTTCTCATCTTCTCATTTAGAAACCTCCTACTCGTGTTGAGTGGCTCATCAGTAACCTTACCTGCAGGCTATCTTTTCATAATGTTATCACCTACAGATCAGCTTCTGTCAGGGGTCTATTTGCCTGGTCAGCACTCAGCAGAAAACAAAGCAATGTTAACCGCAATTGGCTAATGGTCAAGCACAGGATGGTATTAACCAGCCATGTCTTCCAAGTTCACAGTAGTGTATTTCTGACATTTGTTGACAAATCAGTTGGTCATTACTTCAGGGTGTCTTCCTTATACGTACCCAGAGGAGACAGTCCTGTTAGAACTTTGTTTCAAAACCATCTGTACTTCTCCTGAGCAATTGGTTTGTTATTATCTTAAGGAGACTTTTGTCTTCCAATTATGTTTTTCAGAATACTCAGAGCCATGTTTGTGACCAGTGCAGATGACTTCTAAGGATATATCGTTCATCTCATCCCTGCCTGTACCCTTCCCCAATTTTATTTTCTGTCTCTTCTTTGCCCTATGTTTAACCTCTAGTATTGTATGACATTGTTACCTGAAATAATGTCTGGAACAAGGTAGAATATGCAGACATGAAAAGGTGACTTGCTTCCCTTATTGGTTTGGTTACCCAGTATTTTTATGATTCAAAAACATGGCCATTTTGATCAGGATGTATAAGTGAGGAATGGAAAAGCTGTATTATACAAGTATTTGTCAGATTTACCATGGTATTTTGAGTTTAAAAGATGCCATAATTATTTCCCAAATCTATCACAATATTTCAAGTTTTAAAATTTCATTTTTCTTCTTTTATAGATGATTAGAATAACCTAGGAGAAAAATTAATGAAAAGCATTTTTTTCTAGAAACATTTTAATGATATCATTCTATCTTATGGTCTTATATGGAAAGATATTCTCTTTGAAAGGTTAGAAAATATAGAACCCTACATCTTTATTGCCTGTTCAGGAGAGATACACAAGTAACTTAATAAGAGTGGTTATCTGTTTTGGGATTGGTAACTGGGCAGATGGAGAATAGATAAGGGAGAAAGATTTCGCTGAATTTTTTTTATTTATTGTGTTTTGATACAAGTTAACATGTAACAAAATCCAAAACCTTAAATAAGCCAGAACAAATCATACTTTAAAAGTCCTCAAAATCCTCATTTTGACTCTAATAATGCCAAGACAATTATCATAAAACAGTCCATGTTATGTAGAATTATTTTTTTATGTAGTAACAGTAGTGAGAGTTAAGAAACAAAACAAGTGCAATTATGTCAACAAGCCAAAAATCTAAAAGTGGATTAAATTTAAAAATATCTATTATTTTCCCATGGTCTTCGAAATAAAGAGAACAACCTCTTGCTGTTGGCCATGGCGGAGTAAGTGGGACTGGACTGGTTTGTCCGCTATAAAAACTAGAACACTGGAATAATACATGAAACAGCTCCGAATATTGGGGGATAGGAAAAAACAGGACATGATCTTGAGATGGGAAATCAATGAAGGAAACCCTAGAATCACCATAGCTTTCTGCCTAGAAGCACATTACAGACCACAGTGTAGGGAGGGAGACCACGTATATCATGGCTTCCGACTGAGCTAAGGAAACGGAGGTCAGAGCTCAGGGAGGCTGAGGCAGCTGGCATTTGTGGAGCAGAATTCCAGAAAGGAAAAAGGTATGCAGAGAAGTAGCTCCAGAGATTTATACAATGTTAGGGTCTCAGTGTTGCTGAACTCTAAGCCTCACCTGTATAGGGAGAAAAATTCACGTGTCTGAGCAGAAAAGATTGGAGACCTGCAAGCTAACCAATTCCCAGAGACTTCACAAAGCTTGTAGTTCTGATGAGCCAGAGGGGAGAGTTCTTAGTGAATGCCAGGGCATTCAATGGAGATCTGAGTAAAATGATGATAAAAAATAATAGGAATAAACTAGTCATAGAGTAAACACTGCTCTAGACTAGCTCCTTCCAACAGGATACACTGCAATTATGAAAACATTTTGCACTTGTCTTGTTCCTTACAGTAGTCGCAAGCCACCTGTGGCTATTAAATGGTCGAAATGTGGCTGGTGTGACCGAGGAAAATAAATTTTAATTATACATAATACTAACTAACTTAAATATAAATAGCCACATAAATAGCTAAATGTTAGCTGCAGCTTTAGCAACATTAGACTCACCATAGCAACATTTTAAAGCTTGAAAACAAGCTTCAAAGGGATCAAGCTGATTCTAAAGAAATTCGGCTGCCTCTGAGAATAGTCTAGTACTCTTTAAAACCAAAAGACAACAGAATTCTCTTTTGTGTAAAATCATGGCTTACCTACGTAATAACAGCAGACTGGAAGCTACAGTGTTTGACCTCTACTCTTAGATCCAAAAGGCTCCCGCACTTCCACCTTTGTCTCAAGAGCCTCTCTGTCTAAGAGACGCCAGCTGTGATGTTGAGGAAACATACAGGTAGCCAGCACCGACTTGCCAGTCCCGTGAGTGAGCTCCGCTGGGACCAAATCCTGCAACCCCAGTTATACCAGTGCGTGACCAGAGCACCAGCAACATCCACCCACAGCCTCATGAAAAAGCCAGAACCAGGACCATGCAGTCAAGCCATTCCTGATTTACTGGCCCACAGAAACCTTAAGAGAGGTATGAGTAGTGTAATATGTTACCAGTGTTTTAAGTCACTATATTTTTAAGGTCATTTTTTGAAACACAGTGTTAGGTAAGTGACACAAGAGAAATTATTTTGTGCCAAAAAATTTACAACCTGTATTTAAAAATATAAATTCCTAAAAAAAATATGTATAATCACCCCTGACACACACACACAAACTGAGTATCTGAAAAACCTGAGATCTATTAAAGAAATTAAATCTGTAACTTAAATGATCCTACAAATTAATTGTAGGCTCTGATGACTTACTTTTCTAGTGAATTCTATCAAAGCTGTAAAAGAAAAGAAAACATACTAATCCCACACATACTCTTGAAGAAAATAGAGGGGGACAAAACACTTCCAAACTCAGTTTACAAGGTCAGCATAATTCACGCACCAAATCCAGGAAAGAGATTAAAAAAAAAGGCTACAAACTAATATCCTTCATGAACAACATTTAGAATATCTTTAATAAAATATTAACAAATTAGGTGGTGCGGGAAGAAAATACGAAGAACTATAATTGAACAACAATAAACTAATTTAAATTAAAAAAAAGAAATATTAACAAATTAAACCAATTTATATATAGAATAATACCTCCCGAAGTGTATTTTTCTCAGGGATGCAAAGTTGGATTAACATTCAGAAACCAATTACTGAAAAATGTCCTGGAATTGCACAGTGGTGATTATTTCACGACCTAGTGCATATACTAAAAACACTGAATTGTATACTTCAAAGTGATGAACTTTATAGTACATGAGTTATATCTTAATAAAACTATTAGAAAATGTCAATTTGTATACATTACTAAGTTAACAGAAAAAATTCATGCATCTATCTTAAAGAATGAATAATAAGCATTTAATAAAATTCATCTTCCATTCATAATTAAAACACAAAAAACTACAATTACAAGCTTAACCTGATAAAGAAAATCTAAGAAAAGAAACTATAGATGACATGACCCTTAAAGGTAAAATGCGAAGTGCTTTGTCTTTAAGATCAAGAACAAGGCAAGGTTAAACACTCTTACCATTTCTATTCATTATTGTAATTGAGATTGTAGTTAAGGCAAGAGAAACAAAGAAAAGGGAGAAGTAAAATTGTCTTTATTCACAGAGAATATAATGGTCTGTATAGAAAGCCCTATAAAAATCTATCAAAAAAACCTACTACAATAAGTGAGTTTAACAATTTTGCAAAATACGTCAACTCTCAAAAATCATTGTATACACACACACATATGCAATAAATAACAGGAAATTGAAATTGAAAAACAAAACATTTCCACTTACAATAGCAGACATCCACTTGCAGCCGAAATGAACTAACAGGGACCAGATTTACCTTCTTCCTGAAACAATAAAAAAAGGACAAAATGAATGAAATGAAAGTTTGTAAGACACTAGATATCACATAAGGAAGGACAGTGAGGACAGTGACTCTTGAGTGATGGAAAATGAATGAGGTGACCCCTACAGTTGCTTCACCTCAGTGCCATGAGAGAGTTCAGGTAAAGCCCGGTGGACTCCCTGAGCAGAGGACGTGGACAGATGAGTCTAGGGAGACCAGGGCAGACAGAATTTGCAGGACGGCATACAGGAGAGGAGATGGGTGCACAAAGAGAGAACAGGGGTTTCTGCAGAGGGCCTCCCTTGCATATACAGAATACCGGTCAGTGCAGGCATGGGAGAAAATTACCAGAACCCCAGAAACAACCGCATTAGATGTAGTAGCTCCCAGCCCACACACAGGTCTGGAAATGGTGATGGTTTCTATCTGCCAGAGTAGAAAACCCCATTTTTCTTGGGGTGGTGGGTAGATGCCCAACTAGTGCCTTTAGACCTTTCTACCCAACATAAGTTTAAAGCAACACCCTAAAAGATCAGTTTCCAGGTAACTTAAATGCATCCCAGTTCAAAGCTTCAGAATATTTATAGGAATACAAAACTATGCAGCTCTAACAAGGAGAATTTTATAGCATCTGAAAGTCAGTAAATAATTACATCATGAGGCAGTATGCAGCTGTGAAAAATTTTAAAGATGAGGAAGATCTCTTAAAACTAATATGGAGTGATTTCCAGAACAAACGCTGAAGTGAAAAATGCAAAGCCCACCAGTATTGTCTATGGCATATTACACTTTACAGAAAAAAGTACGTAAGATAATACATCAGTGTCCACTCATTTGCATACTGATGATTCTCTATTTTCTTCATTCCTGAAGAAGAAATTCAGGAAATATAAACTAAATACTAGAGCTTGTTTACCTACAGGGGTTTTGGACAAGGGGTGAGCATAGAAGGTACAGAGTTAGAGTAGCAGAGTGTCAAGAGAGTGACATTTCCTTGAAATAGCTTTTAATATAATTCTTACATTTAAAACCATACTAATGTTTCATGTATCCTTCACATACCTCTAAATTCAACATATAATTAAAAGCAACCAGGACATGAGGGTGACTCCAGATGAAATACAAATGCTAGCAAATGAGCCCTGGCCAGTGTGGCTCAATCGGTTAGAGCATCATCCCATAAATCACAGGCAACCAATCGATGTTTCTCTCTCACATCTATGTTTCTTTCTGTCACTCTCCCTGTCTCTAAAATCAACAAGCATCTCCCTGGGAGAGGATTAAAGAAAAAAACTGGCAAATAAACTGACCTGTGTTACACACCAATAGCATAACCTCACTGAAGGGTGTAGAAAGAAAAGAACTCTCCAAAGTCACTTTGGAAAAGGGTAGCTTGACTAGATGCTGCAAGGCTAAAGACAATAGTACGTGCACATAAACACTGTCATCTAGTTAGTAAATGATTTGGTTTTGCTTTTAAACAGGGGCAATGTCTAGCAATGAAACTACTTGAACAAGAAAGTTCAAGTTTGGTGAGAACCAGGCTTTTTCAGTGTTAGAGAAAGAATTGTAGATAAGGAGAAAGAAAGGCTTAAAATCAACCCCATGCCATTGGATTAGAATCCAAGGTAGCAGTATTAACTTGTTCTTTTTTTAAATATATGCCCAGGTAGATAGAAAAATAGAGATATGTGTGTCTGCATGGATTAGAATACATACATAAAATGACTAGCTCTGCCTGCTTGGAGGGTCAGCGTAATGACACCCCACTAACAATGAAACTACCTAACACCAAGATACTGGTCCCTAAAATACTACATTCAAATTAAAGGAACCTGGGCCCCTTGGAGAAGTGAACAATTCTGGGCCTGGAGCATCATAAATACAAGTGGGACAGGAACATCCTGTGGTGCCGGAAAGTAAGAAAATACTCAGAAAGGTCCTGCAGGGCCAGGGCTGGTGGGTCTTTTGTTTTTAATATATTTTATTGATTATGCTATTATACTTGTCCCAGTTTTTCCCCCTTTGCCTCCCTCCTCTCAGTACTTCCCATTCCCTCCAATAATCCCCACCCTTAGTTCATGTCCATGGCTCATGCATGTAAATAAGTCCTTTGGCTTCTCCATTTCCTATACTATTCATGACATCCCCCTGTCTACTCTGTACCTACCAATTTGTACTTCTTAATCTCCGCATACTTTCCCCCACTCTTCCCCTTCCCACTCCCAGATGATAACCCTCCAAATGATCTCCATATCCATGATTCTGTTTCTGTTTTGCTTGTTTGCTTAGTTTGCTTTTTAGATTCAATTGTTGATAGCTGTGACTTTATTGCCACTTTAATGTTCATAGTTTTGATCTTCTTTTTCTTAAATAAGTCCCTTAAACATTTCATAAAATAATGGCTTGGTGACGATGAACTCTTTTGGCTTTACCTTGTCTGGGAAGCACTTTATCTGCCTTTTAATTCTAAATGAAAGCTTTTCTGGGTAAAAGAGGACAGGGGCCCACCTGAAGGAGCTCTTAATGGCAAAAACTGAAAAAACGTTAGCAACAAAACTGGATTTTAACCCACGAATAAATATCCACAAGTCTATACTGGTGTAGATAAATAATAGAATAAAGAAATAAATATGGGGGAAGATATAGTTCTTCTCAGTAATATTCAAATTAATAAATATAGAAGGAAAAAATCATCATTAGGAAAATACCATAAAAATATATGACATAGATACAATCTTAGAAATATTAGCATTACTAGCCCTACTATAATTTGCATACAATAAAATGGCCCATTTTATATACACAGTTTGATGACTTTTGACAAATCTATAAATGTGTATAGCCATCACGAAAATCATAATTGGAGTATTCCTATCACATGAAAAAGTTCCTGCATGCTCTTTGCAATTAATCTCTCCCATCCCTGGCCCAAGACAACCACTGATTAGCTTTCTGTCACCATACATTAGTTCTGTTCTTTCTAGAATTTTATGTTATATTACTGACAAAAGATTCTGACTTAAACTATAGAGTCAGACAACTATAAAGAAATGATACAAATTTTTCTCGTGTTTTCTATGTTCTAAATGGGATGACTGTAATAGCATAATCAATAAAACATACTTTAAAAATAAAGAACACAATTTGTAATATCTAGGTCTCGGGCTGGGTTTCATTTTGAGCTAGATTTTCTTTGATTTAGCCAGGGTCCAGCGAGGGAAATGGAACCTACATCATGCTGTTCATCAGATGAAATTTAATATTGGGAATATTGGCTGCTACTAGCCCTCGGGCTGAAAGGTCAATAGAAGGAGACAGTGGTATCAAAGCTGGATAAAAACTCCACACATGGCTGGAGTTCGTAATGGAGAGAGCTGGACCCTTGCAGGAGACACTGCTGAAGCACATGGGATGGAGAGTCTCCAGCTGCCTCTCCCTCCCCCCATCTTTCCCTTTTTCTAGTGCCTCCTGTTGGCTGAACTAGATGGAAAGCAGGGGCAGAGGAGCCTGGGAAAGGTAGCTGGGTGGGCTCAGCCCCTGCGGTTCTGGGTGAGCAGAGGAAGACAAGGAGGAAATGGACCAGAGGGCAAACAGGCAAATGGCCAGCCCACTCGGCACACGAGATGCCTTTTTAACTTCCACTGTGGAAAACTGAAGGGAAAATGTGCTGGTGTGGAAGGTTTAAAGTTCTAAATATTTTATCTTGACCTTCTTGAGGAAGGTGAATGGGGATACATCGTTTTGTTCCAAAACACCTCCCAGGGGTGTTTTGTAAAATAATGAAAATACGTCGAGAACTTATCACAGAACCTGTACCAGATGAACAATGAGTAATTTCTGTGCTTCAAATCTTACCTCAGAGGGTCATTCCATTTTGTGTAGAAAATGAAGTAAATCGTGAGTGAAAAGAGTACAAATATTTTAACATCTGAACATTCCTCTTTGTAAAATCAAATAAAGCAGAGAGACAGATAGACCCACAGCCAAGGCATTTATCTTTTTTGAATTGCTGATGTATCACTAGGCAAATAATGAGCCAGAAAAAACAAACATTCATTTTCCTGCCACTTCGGGGTGGGATCCTAATTCCTTCAATTCAGCATATTTAGGATCTGCCTTGCCCTCTTTCCTGCATTCTCCCCAATCTTTGTCCTTGTGCGATGCTCTCCTTCCACACATGTTGTTCTTTCTTAATAAAGTAATAGCTGACACAGTCTGCCCTCTCCACAGAGTGATTATGTTAGCCTGTTGTTATTGATTTTGTTGCTAAGGTCTAAGGATCTGCTAATGCTCTGCAGTGGGAGTGGTAGGAAGCAGGGGAAGGAAAAGCATGTGCTTATAATTTTCCCATAAACCAGATGTTTTCTTTAACTCTTACATCTTTAAAATATTTTCTCTTTAGGAAAAAAAAAGAATTAGAACAAGTTTAACAGGCCAGTTCTTAAGTTTCTCAGCATTCCAGGAGTACACACCCAAATAACTGAGTGTGAAGAATGCTGCTCATTTGATAAGCTACACGTCTAGTTCAAGTACAACCTGTTTCTTAAGTCAACTGCATTCTTCTCATTTTCCAGTGATTCTGTTTCTATGATTGTTACTGTATTAGGAACCCCCCACCACCACACACACACACACACTTAGTGGAGTAAAACAGTAACAATTGTATTATCACACAGATTCTACAGATCAAGAATTTTGGTAAGACTCAGGTGGGCTGTCATCTCGGCTCCAGTGGGATTGTCACTCCCAGAATACAGACCCTAGAAAAAATGGTAGTTTTAAGATCCTTGGACTTTCATAACAATTGGATTCTTCCAAGCTGAGCATCCCAAGAGAACCAGGAGCATGCTGAGTGACCTTTCCTGACCTAGCTTCAGAAGGGCTATATCATCAGTCCCACCATACATCACTCCCACTCTACATCTCTCCCACCATACTCTGTTGCAATGGTTTTCAACCAGGGGCAATTTTGTGTGCCCCTCCCCCTAGAATTTTTTTTAATTGATATGAGAGAGAGAGAAAGAAGCATTGATTTGTTGTTCCTCTTATTTATGCATTCATTGGTTGATTCTTGTATGTGCCCTGACCAGGAATCAAACCTACAACCTTAGCATATCAGGATAATGCTCTAACCAACTGAGCTACTCAACAGGGCCCCATAGAATAATTGGTAATATCTTTAGGTTTATACAACTGGGAGCATGAGGGCTCCTGGTGTCTAGTGGCTTGAGCCCAGCAATGCTGCTAAATATTATATAATGCACAGGATTAGCCCCTCACAGAAAAGAATTTGTGGCTGAAAACGTCAGTAGTGCTGAGATGAAGAAACCATGCTTCATGGCTGGGGCAGCCACAGCCTGCAGATTTAAGGACAGGGAACATGGATCCTTGATGAGAGGGGTGTCAAAAATTTGTGGACAATTTAGAGAGCTACCACAAAGTTGCTGACTTACATTTTTTCTAATTCAAAGCCAAATGTTCTAGTAATTCAGTTCAGAAGAGGTAACAAAAGGCTTTTTTAGAGAGAAAAATCAATGTGTGGTTGCCTCTCACACACTCCCTACTGGGGACCTGGCCTGCAACCCAGGGTATGTGCCCTGACTGGGAATCAAACTGGCAACCCTTTGTTTTGCAAGCTGGTACTCAGTCCACTGAGCTACACCAGCCAGGGACCAGAAGAGACCAATTTTAAAGGGGCATGAGAAGAAAAGGGCAAAAAGAAAGCTGTAAGGATTTCAAAGCCATGTAAATGAAAATCCCCAGATGAAGTCACATGGCTGCAGGAAAACCTGGGCTCAGATAGCAGTTCTGTTGTATAATTTGACACCCCTGAACCATTATCTGCTATTGATGCTCATGTTTCTACTTCTTTTCATTCATGACAGTTTTGTTCAGCTTTAGATGAGTGTTATTTTTAGATGAATGTTATTTTTAGACATTAGTGAGATTATATTTAAACAAGACTTTCCAGCTGACCTGTCTGAAATTTAGAGGTCACTGTTAAGCCCCAGAGCTTCAGGAGAGGAAAATAGCATCCCAGGATCACATTAAGGATGCTCTGTGCCCAGGGGAGGCATCTGTAGACTTCAGCAAAGCCTAGGGAGCTGTGGAAAGTTTTCCTCCCAGTCCCTTCAGGTTGAGGAATGGTTGGCTCAGCAAGCCTGGAGCCTCTCTCAAGTCCATTCTCTAGAACCAGGGTAATGTGTAGCAACAGCAAGTAGGGCAGCAGATGTCACTGAGCAAGGTGACTAGTTTTACGTAATGGAAAATGGAATTAAAAAAACTTATAACAACAAGTGCTTTTCTTATTAGTTGTTTCCCTTTTACTTTTTTCCCAAAAATATGTTCTCACATTCCCGTATTTATTCTAACAGTCTTTCCGACTGTCTTCAGATAAAGCACCTGACTTCTTATCTCATGACCTTCCGTTAATAAAGGATGGAAATGATCTGGTTTTAGTCCCATATGGTCAGATATTTCTGAGGCAGCTCCTATTTTCCTAGTTCTGTGCTGAGTACTAAGAAGCTTCTGTAACAGTGAACGGACAGATCCAAACTCACTGACATGATGGAATCCTCAGAGCCACCTGCCCCAGCTACCTCCGCGTGCTAAGCCCAACCGATACTGACATTACATATACTGTATTATACATATATCCATGAATATATAATAATACAGATTCTGAATTTGGAAAGAATCAATCTATGCTTAGAAAGTCTAGAAAGCTTTGTGGAGTCAGAAGCATCTAAATTGAGAATGCGAGTTAGATAAAAATGGTTGGGGTGAAGCAAGGAGGAGGAATTTTCCAAGCCGAGAAAGTAGAGTGGATGAAGTCCCCTTTTTAAGTTCAATGTTATTGGGATTTTGGGGGTTTTGGTTTGTTATTGGATTCTTCATCTGCTCGTGTACAGATGAAAGATGGTAGAGACAAATTTTTAAAACTGCACAAAAGTGACAAGTATTTTGGAATGGGCCATTGGCTATTTTTCTCTGCATGTGGATATGTGCTATTTCAATATTATGTTTTGCACTATTAATACAGCCCAGTAAAAAGTTGTTTTATCTTCTTCATTTCCAGTGACTTTTTAAAACTCAAAAGCAATCCAACACTCACTGATGACCTCAAATGTGCCTTTAACCATGCCTCCTAGAGCAGATTCCATGCCCAAAACAGTTTTAGTTATATATCACTTCTAACAGCTTAACAGGCATTTGCAGGAAGAAAAAAGGCTGTTTTAATTTTCATCTCTGAATAATCTACTGAATAACACATTTGTTAGTAATGTGAACAATGACAAGTTTAGTAATTGTTTTCACTTTTCAAACACTGTCTTATTGAACTGGGCTGTTTACCGGCACAGTTCAATCACTTCCATACAGAAAATTGATTCCCTCACTCTTTGTCTTGCTTAATAAAACAAGTTCAAAGTGACTTGTTTCTAATTCCAGGCATACACAGAGAGAGCCCTTCAAACTGCAGGACATCAATGTAACCAGGTGCCTGTTGGGAACAGCCTGTATCATATCAGTTGAGTTGTAGGCATAGCCACACCTACAGCATAACCCACAATCTCTTGATGTTTACCTGCCAGAGGTACAAGGGTCTGCATAGGAGGGAGTCATGAGGATCAAGGTCAGAGACAGAAGACATAATAATAAAAGTAGAAGTTGGAGTGATGAGACCTGAAGATGAATGAAGGAGCCACAAGCCAAGGTATTCAGGATGCTTCTGCAAGCTGGAAAAAAGGCAAGGAAACAGATTCATCCTGGGAGATTCCAAAAGATATGCATTTCTGCTGACATCTTGATTTTAGGCCCAGGAGACCTATTTTGAACTTCTTACCTTCAGAACGGTAATATAATACACTTATGTAGTTTTAAGCCATTACATTTATAGCAATATATTATAGCAGCCACAAGAAATGAATACAGCCAAGGCCTTAAATTGAGAAGTGTATGGTATAGTGTGTCATGTTTGTAAGACAGATGCTGTTCCTGTTAACAAGTCTCAGAAGAAATCATTGTTATGCAGGATAATACTTGGTGAGATATGCCGTAGAGGGAAATGAGGGGAACGCAGCACTGGGTAAGCAAAAGAGAGGAAGAGTTAATAACATCCACCTAGAAGGGGAAGATAGGGCCATGAAGACTCAAAACAGGCTAGAGAAAAGACAATTTTATTTCAAGCACTATTGGATAGAAGTTCCCAAACTGCACCAATATAAAAATTGAGACTCAGAGAAAATTTGCCCACAGTTACACAGTCGGTAAGTGATAACCAGAGTCTGCACCCAGGAAGTCTGGCTTCAGAGCCTGTGCTCTTACCTTCTCTGCTCTACAGTCTCCCATGTTATCATGGGAGACTCCCATGTGACTATGACATGACACCTTGTTATTTTAATGGAGTTCTTCCAACATGCCAAGGTCTGAAGAACTGTGTCGGCATCACTCACTGCACAGCAGTACATCAGCCTCAGATGGTAAAAAACAAGAGACAAGAAGGGCAAACAAGAACAGGAGTGACCTTGTTAAGGACCAAAAAAAGGTCATTAGTGCATCAGAGCCAGCAAGCTGTCAGACGAGAGAGTGTGATCAGGTGGCAGAGATCAAGACAGTGAAGAGTGTCCAGGCAGACAGAGGGTCTGAGGAGCAGACACACAATTGTGAGTACAACTCAAGGACACTTGAAGTACAAGGCAACCTCTGCCTCAAATAGGATGATGAGGACAGCCCCATGTTTGAAGCCTACAACTCTGAGCAGATGGAAACCTCTTAGGGTAGACCTTAGAAATACAGCACCCCCCACAGATATGTATTTATGCACACACCAAAAGCAATGGGCAAGAATACTTATAATGGCCCTATACTGGAAACCACCCAAATGTCCATGAACGGTAGAATGCATAAATAAATCCTGGCATTTTTACACAATGAAATCCTGTTTAGCAATGTGAATAGAGAAGTCTTACAACTACACTTGAAAACATGGCTGAGTCTTATAAATATTTTAATATGTGAGGGAAACATTAAAAGCACTTATTTTATGATTTCATATATTTGAAGTTCAAAAACAAGCAAAAGCCATCAAAAGTATTTAAAGTCATGATAGCTGTTACCCTTGAGGGAGGTGGGTGGGTCGTGCCTGGAGAGAACACAGCGACGTGGATTTTGATTGGGGTGCCAGGTGCATGGGCGTGCTCAGTTTGTGGAAATCCAATGAGCTGTATACTTATTTGTGCATTTTTCTGTATGATTATGTATATTCATAAAAACACTTAAAAAGTGGAAATAGATATCTGGAGTGATAGGAGATGGTGATAAAATACAAGTGAATCTGAATTTAAAATTAATCAAACTGCTTAGCTGCTTTCATTGGCTGCTGAAAAAAACCTGGAGAGCTGGTTGAGACGACTCAGGATGCTATGTGCTTTGTCAACTGAGCTTTATTTAACACCATTTCTCACCTACATGGTCACCTACTTTGCCCCTTATTAGGGGCAAATCCCTGTCTGTTACTATTAAACACTAGCTACAGATCAGTTTACTTACTATTGTGTCTCAAGTAGATTACTGATTTTTTTCTCATGAATGGTTCATTTATATCTGTGGATAGCTCCAAATCACGTCTTAAATATTAATCCATATCAACTGTAAAAATGATAGTGGTTTTACATTTCTGTGAAATAAACCTGTATCTGGATTTAACTGTCCATTTACTCATGTAAATACTGTATCATCTATGTACATGTCTATTTTCTCTGGTTTTTCGAATACTCACTACTTCCCTTTAATGTGCACTGAGTTTTGATTTGTGTTCATCATTTGTGTTCAATGTGTGTTTGCTTCACACACTGGTATGGCTTAAGCTGTTTCAGTTACAACTTTGCATTTTTAGAATATGTATAGAAAAGTGGGATATAAGTTAATACCCCTCTCCATGTGTTTGGTATTCTGCCAGCCACACAAGACTATGCAGAATGCAAGTTCATTTGCAAAACATGCTAACAACTGAAAAATTATCTTTTCTGTCCTTTTGGTTTTACTTGACTTGGTGTTTTCAACTGTCATGAGTACTTTTATAAAGACCTTGCCACGTACATTATCTTCCTTCCTAAGACAATGACTCAGACTTTGACACTAAATCGAGAATGTTAATTATGTTCCCCACACATTGTTTACCTCATGAATTGCCTTAGACTTGAACAAAAAATATGTATTATGAGATTTGTCTTTTATTTTAGAATTCTATAGTTTCATGGGCACAGCATACCAGGCACTTAATCTTAAAATATAATAATAGAAGATTTAGACCTCAAAGGAGCTGCTACTTAGTGTTTCTCTGGAGGAAATAAGTCAATATATTCACCAATTCCATGACTATTTTGGGAGCTGAGGGGACAAATACACACTTATATATACTTTAACATTTAGTAATATATATTACATACAACATAATTGTTATAACTTAATATGTCATATGTTGCATGTATGTGCATATACATGTTTATGTGATATTGCCTTTATCTTCAGGTGGTTTACAATCTATAATGGACTTGATTTTTTAAAAGTATAAAACTATTTTAAATGCATGTCTATTTTCCCTAGATTTTATTTAAAGTAGTCCGTGATAATATTAACATACTGTTACTCAGCTTTGAAAACTAAATATAAGGCACAAATAGAAGTGGGTCCCTTGTGGTACGAGAGACTGCTGGATGCTGCACTATCCAGTCTCCACGCATTTCAAGTGACACCCTCCTGTAATGGTAGGGGTGGCTTTCTAATCCTGTCTCTGCAACACATGCCATGGGGAAGCAGCTGCACCCATTAATCATTAAAACATTTACATGCCAACTACATGCGGAGTTTTCAGACAAATTAAATGTGTGCCTCTAGAATCTACTATCCTCGGCCTTTGCTCCAAATGCAATGCTGTCTTCCAATACTGGGTCCTAATGACCCTCTGGGCAATTGCTGATTCTAATCCTTTGTTCACATCTCTATTAGTGTTTCTGTTCTTCCTCTTGTTGATTAAAAAATTTTTGATATATTCTAACTACTAACTGTCATATTTTGCAAATATCATCTCCAAGTATGTCATCCATCTGCCAACTGAGTTCCCTGTGTCTCTCACTGAACATAAACTTTTAATTTTGACATAGTCAAGTTCATTAACTTTTCCATTATGGTCTGTCATAGGGGGAGCACTGATTATTTACAAAACCCTTCCCCACCCCACCGTCACAAAGGCCTTGGGCAGAGGAGCCCTTATTCTTTGTTCTTATTTTTTAAATTGGCTAAATTTCAACTTTTCCATAGTAATTTTCAAATAAGTTTGTCATTTTCTTCAAAAATTTTTGCTGAAATTTTATTGAATTTATAGACCAATTTTGTGAGAATTAATATTATTATAGTGCTAGATTTTTGAAATCTAATTCCTCTTACAGTTAACATCTTACAATTGAGCTAATAAATGTCTGCCCATGTTTCTTTTGTTATTCTTGTTAAGTTAGTCCCTAATGTTAGCCCTTTTATTAGTGCTGAGAATGGTATCTTATTTTTTATTTATGTTTCTTATTGATTATTACTGTGAAAGAAATACTATTAGTTTATCTTCTGCAACCTTGTTAATAATTTCTTGATTTTGTAGGTTCCATTTGGATCATGAATTTATCTGCAAATAACATATTTTTGTCTTTTTCCTTTCCTATGCTTGTAACATTTAACACTTCTATAGGGCAGAATCTCCAAAATCGTGTTGCAGAGTGATGGTGACAATAGGGTTCCTTGCCTTTTTATGGATTCTGAAAGAAAATACATCTAAAGTTTCTCTATTATATCTGATGTTTAAGTTTTAGGAGTAAAAGGTATTATCCTTTTGATCATTATTTTCTGAGAGTCTCGTGTAAAAGGTGTCGAGATTTAATGCTGTGTACATAGCAGATGAGACAGTGATGTGAATTTTTTTTCAATCCCAAATGTGATGAACAGAGCCAGGACTAAAGAAAGGCAAGTGAGGTGCTCAGGGCACAGAATGTTAGGAGGCACTCAGCCCTGTGAGTGCCCCCTTAACTACCATGCCCTGGGTGCTTCCCACTCTCCATCCTACTCCCAGCCCTGGAGGTAATTAACATAGATAGATCTTCCAATGTTAAACTTTCTATCTAGTTGACCATGATGCATCTTTAATATTCCATTAAGTTTAGTTAGTTATTATTTTCTTTAAAATTTCTACAGATTATCCTAAAACGAGCTAATTTTTTTCTTTTATAGTTTCATCCAGTTTTAAATTCTAGCTTCTTATGTGGAAACATTTATGTGACAGATATCTGTTCCTCTAAAGCTTTCTAGCTCTGAAACATATTATGGGTGGTGAGTTGGAACAAGTCATTTTATCTTCTAGACTTCAACTTTCTTCATCTTGAAAATGAAGATAATGAAACCTGTCTTGTAGATTTGGGGAGAAGATAACAGGCAATCTTTCAAAAGTCACTGGCACTGAACCTGACCCAATGTAGGTGCTTAAGTGACAGCAGATGGACCTCTGTGTGGGCTTCATGATCTTTGTCTCCCATGTTCCCCCCCCACACCCCGACTTCTCCAGCTTTACATTGTGTTGTGTCAGCCTCCCTCTCTGTAGATGGAAGTATGGGCTTGATTGTAGTTTGTTTAATAACAAAATAAAATAATGTGTATTGCATAGTGTGTAGCATCTAATTAGTATGCAGCGGTTATCACTTAGTTTCCTAACTCTAACTCCAGAGAGAAAACATGGGAAAAATAGCTACAGAAATTAAAAAGAAAACAGAGAGCTGGGGGAAGTTATTTGTCAGAAGGTTATTAATGCTGTTAGGCTAATTATGAGACTGGGCATGCTGTTCCCAGACAGGGACTGCAATCAGCATGATTTTCAGTTTGACACTCATTATGATAAGCAAGGCCAGGCCTGCTGATTGGCCGTGATTGTAAATTCTTGTCAGCCATTTTATCCTCACATGCAACATCTCAGGCATCAGCTCTGGGAGAACTGCCATCACTGTCTCCTCCAAAGGGTACCCATAACAGGTATTGTTCACCTAAAGGGAAGAAGAAAACCTCCCAGATCTATCCTGGTGACAGTAAGGACATCCTATGATGTGCCATCACAAATTAAGTCACATGAAAGTAAGAGCTGGTTTTCTGTGCTCAATCTTCTAGTCCTTCTGAAATTCTGAAATGAAAATGTACAGAAAGTTGGTCTGTTTTTGTTTTTTGTTTGTTTGCTTCTTTTCCCTAGGTACCATATGGCATTCATGATTCAGTAATGTGCCTGTAATTAAACATCATGTAATTTTTCCCTCACCTTATGTTCAGAAACTTACCACTAGAGATTTATGCTTCTAAGTTCTATATGGTATCCCAATGTCAGGAATTTCTTCTGGGTATGTGGTAGAAAAACTATTTGCTCTTACCTGACTAATACCTTATGGGATTTTGTGAGTGGCAGCATAAAAAGATGGTGCTGGAACTGCTCAGCAATGAAGCCGTGGGCAATGCCTGAGGGCTTTGCATTTCTTACCTATAAGGAGGTATGATGGGAAATCATCTCTGGTTACCTGGAACATACATAGTACATTTCTCAAATAGACTCAGTTTCAAACATTCGATCCCTTTGTTCACATCGGTAAATTTATTCATTTTATACCAAGAGTTTGAAAAAGAATCTCCATTTATTTTAAAGATTATTGTTGATCTAAGTTTATATGACCCTATTAGAGACCAGCAAATGAAGGGCCTTGGGTATATTTGGGTATAAGGTAGAATGTTAGAAGACAAAACATTTCAGAAGGAAAGGAATAACCACCAACAGGGAGGCTGAAAAGATACCAAAGGCAGCTTCAATTTCACTCTTTTACTTAAATTTTCTTGGATACTCTGCAGTAGACATGAGCAGATAAATGCTCATTGACTTCAAGATCAGGGCAACAGGATTCTTTCTGTTTAATTATTTCCTTGTAAGTTAAAAACTAAATAATTTGATAAGTGCTTTCAATACAAATGGGGGTATTTAGTACCTCATAATCAATGGTATGTTTGAGGTGTATGTGGCAAAGAATGGCCATTATTCGTTCATTCATTCGCTCAATATCTATAAGCAACTACCATGCCTCAGGTGCATCAGTGGTACAACTGAGATTATTAAAACCAACTCCCTTTTGTTAAAGACCTCTAAGTCTAGGGGAAGAAATAGATTTGTAAATAAGTATAATAGAAATATAAACAAGGATCAAAAGTAGCTCATAAAAAGTGAGGGAAATAATAACGAAGCAATTCCTGGATGAGGTAATATTGAGCTAAATTCAGAAGATGAATTAACAGTTCCTTTGGAGATATTAAACAACATTCTGACAGAAAGGACAGTATTTGTGAATACATTTAGAACATGGTATAGAAGCTATGTTTAGAATACCATAAGAAGCTTGATATTTTTAGAGCATAATGTGTAAGGTGGAGGCAATGTGGCAGGAAGCCAGAAGAAAGCTAAGCTACAATAGATTGTAAATAAGTATGAATTGAATTGTAGGAATCTCTTACAGCATTTGGACTAGACCTAAATGCCTATGTGGAAGCAATTAAAGCAGAGAAAACCATGACTGGGTTTGCCAGCAGCATTGAGAGGTGAGAAGGCAGAGATGAGTGAAAATAGGTACAGGTAGACGTTTTTTCAGGACAAGTGAAAAATAAAGAGGGTTTTATCCATGGCAGTAGTAATCAGAAAGAAAAGAATAATTCAGTTTAAGAGATGGTCAAGAAACACTCAAAAGACTTTGCAGATGCCTGACATGAGAGGTGAGCATGACTTCAGTTCTCTAGCACATGTTAATGAGTGGACTTCAGTGTCAATAATTCAGAAGACAAATTGTAGGAGGAGAACAAGGAAGTTGAGGAGTGAGTAGACAGTAGATATCTGGTGCTGACTGGGAGAAGAGTTCTAAAGAGCTGAAGAGAGACAACTGGTGGCAAGTTATGGATAGCACCAAATTTGATCATGGATTTCCTTGATGTCTCTAGTCAGTAGTCAGTAAGCTCAACTCAGTGGACAAGATGAAAAATACCCCTAAACCTCAAAACTATTTGAGTCTAGGGTATTTTCATAGAAGGCAAATATAGTAGAGGATACTCAGTGCATTTAGGGGAAATGTAAGGTAAGATGAGATCATGGAGGGTTCATCACAAAAACTTGGTCTTGAGGTGGCATGGGGGGAGGGTAGTGGGACAGGGGCCGACAAGAAAAACTTTAAATGAAGATGAGTCTACCTTCAAACATGTTAGTCATGTTGTCATAGGGCCTTTGAACTGGCTCTTCCCTCTACCAGGAAAGTTCTTCCTCCAGATTTCTCTATTGCTTATACAGGAAGAACTTTCTGTAAGCCTTTCTCTAGGGCTTTGCTTGAACATCAACTCCTTTAAGCAGTCTACCCTGCAAACTCTGTTCTAGGTATTTCGACTGTAAGCATTTTTGCCAAAAACATCTTTGCTGCAAGGAGTTTGAAGCTAGCTTTTTTGCTGCAGATATTTTCACTGTACCACTAATTGGCTATAACATCACTTCTCAGTAAAAGATAAAATAGCTGGTTGACAGTTCGGTTGACATTTGCAGACAATGTATTCAAGTAGCTGTCATTTCTGTTTCATTTCTCTATTGATGAACTACTCATTGTATTCATATTTTTATATCATATAAATTTTAGCCCTCATAATGGTCTGTACGTTGATGAGTAAATGTGGTGGCCTTAAAATAGTGGATGATAACAAATACTACAAAGCCAGGTCACATACTTTCCTAGAAAATAGTATATCAGTTTGCAAATCCTTCAATGAACATAGACATCTCTCCCAACCATCAAAACCAAAAAAGTGTGTGAAGTTATAGCAAACATAAAAGAGGCAGGTGCTAATTCACAGTAGCCTTTGAGAATATAAGTCATTGATTCCTTACTTGGAAACCAATAGCACTATTAAAGAAGTAAGAAACTGTGGTGAAAAATAAAAAAGTGTAATGATAAGTGAGGAGACAAATCAATAAGCAAAAGAGAAAAATGTATAGTAGTATGAACAAAAGACATTGAAGATCATGTATTTTCATTTTTGCAATAAAGTCTTCTTAATGTTTTAAAACAATTTCTGTGTTTCATTATGTCCTTTTCAATGTCTGTTTTATTTTTTGTTATTTTACCTTATATGGTGACATTGCCTTGGGGCCAATTAGTTGTATAGACAAAATGTTTATAGTAAAAATGCTTGCAGCAAAAATGTTTACAGCAAACATGTTTACAACAAAAATATCAGACGAATCCACCTCTACCCCCAGAACTCCTGATTTTTTAAAATAATTTCTCTTTTAATTTCAATAATATTTTTACATCACTAGATAAATTCACTTGTAACACTAAAATGTTGAGCTCATAGGGGCAGAGCTCCTTATCTATTATTGATGAATCCCAAGTGCCTGGAAAACAATAGGTGTTCAACAAATATTTCCTAAGTGAATGAATGAATATGCAGAATTTGGCTTAGGACACCATGGGGAACAGCAATAGTTAAGTGACTGGTAGAGGAAAATGATCCGGGGGGGGGTGGGGATGGAATCTTGGACATCTCTTGTGCTGTACTTCACATTCTACTGGCCCACATTCTTTTAATCTTGTCATTTTTGGAGCAACCAGCTGAGCTCAAATATAATCTGGAGCTATTTTGTCACAGCAATGCCACAAAATTTAGGAATTTTGCCATGGGGATTTGCTGCCATTGCCAAGAAGGGCACCTTCAGGGAATCCATTTAGTTATTCAACCACTCATACAGTATGGAAGTACAAAATTGGTAAAGGCCGGTGGAACAACTGTCAATCAGTGGGGGGTGGGAAATGGTGAATAAATATTTCCCTTTCCCAATCCTCAGGAGGAATGTCCTCAAGGGCACCTTCAAATCTCTTTAGACAGTTCTCAGCAAGCTGGAGTCCCATGGCCCACAACTATGATTTCCATGTCCAGGCTCCACCCTTGGATCAGCTCTTTCTTCTTCTGCCCCATTCTACTCTTCCAATTCACCCACTCATGTTTCTTGAAATCACCTCCTAAAATGAAGTTCTAGCACACAAGACTGTTTCACCTTCTTCTTCTAGGAAGAAGTCATGTTAAGACTTGTAAAAGTGAGATAGTCAAAAAATGAACCCACAAATGATCAAGAAATAGTTGGTGAACAACAGTTTCAAATACAACATAGAAGTTAAGATTGTATTTGATTGTTAAGATTAAGAAGTTTAGAGACAACTGTTAATCAGCATACTGGGGAAGTAATATTAAAATAAATTACACAGTAAAGAAAGTGAGGTAAGCAAATGGAGACTACTCTCTTTGGAAGGAAATGGACAGACTGAGCTGACAGCTGGAGAGATATACAGGCCACAGTAGGGAAATACAGATGTTCCAAGAAATAAATACAGTCCAGTGGAACACAGGTGTTTGTGGTCCACATTTGCAGAGGAAAGGATACAAAAAGGCTATTTCATGGCTGAGTCATAGAGGGCAGTTTTGCCAAGTGAAGGGGTAAATAGGGTTACAGACAAACTCCTAAAAAGGCAGTAAATTCTGAAACAGGAATTTCAAGAAGAGCAGCCTGGCTGGAACACACACTGTTATAATGGTTGCAGATGCTGTTGGATACAGGGTAGGGCCAGACTGTGATGCTTGCCTATGGCAGCCCAATCCTCTGCCCCCATCCAGTGAGCTTTCTTTATCAGGAACAATTAAGTTATGGAAGGAGAAATCAGTCCCATTTTCATCCTAACAAAACTGACAATAATTCCTGGGTATAATCTAAATCTTAGTCCATAATTAATTTGATCCAACTGTTTGAAAATATTTTTTCCAGTTGGTTTCTTTGAATCAGAATCTAAAGAAGGTCAATATGTTATAGTTGCTTATTATGTCACTTGTCTATTATATCAAGACAGGTGGTTCCCTCACATTTTTTCATGACAGTTACTTGTGAAAATTGAATTACTTGTTATGAAAATTGAATTCAAACATTTTAAAGCCTCACTATTGAATTGTCAGAGAAGGCTGATTTTTGTATTTTCTGCTTTGGGGGAATTTATTGAGCCAAAAAAAAGGCCATTCTTTAAAAATGATTAAGAGACCCTGATAAAAGGTTTATTCATATTTGTGTAGCCATGTCAATGCCTTTACAGTCCTATCAGCTCAGCAGATGCAGAATATGTGCACTGAGGGAAAGGTAAACTTCAGCATCACTTGAAGAATCTACACCTGCCCCAAGTCAGCCCCATCTGTGTGCTGAATAACATTCCCTCATTTGTCAAGAACCTGAAGCTTATGATTATTAAGTTCTCCATGGCATGAGGTTCCATGCTTTTCATCAGAATTCTGTAGAGTGTACTCAAGATGACTTTATCAATAAGGGGGTAGCCCAGGAGAAAGTGGTGGATAATGACAAAAGTGATATCAATAGCTCTTATTTTGCCATTTTGCCACAAATAATTGTGGGAAGAATTGCTACAAAAGTGAGGAAAATGACTCCTTAGTCCAGAAAGATCTCTTGTACTAATTGGCAGACAATATAAATGTCCTCTTCTAGTTTGGCAAATAGCCCAACTCTGTGACATTGTTGGTAAACACTTGTCACATAGTTGGACTTGGGTGCACCTGCTCCTAAACACAACTAATGGCAGAGGTCTTGGGCCATCAGCAGCAGATTGCTCCTGCTTCTCCACCAGCCCAAATCACCACAGAGCAGCCACTGGCATGGAGCACATGCCCTCCCCGTCACCCCAGTGCCATCCCTTAATGCCAGGCCCTGCCATGTATGAACAAACATTGATCAAACCCAGACTAGTCTCTCAGGGGTCATCAGTTAAAGTTTCCCAGAGCTAACATTCCTCTCAGTCTTCAGACTACAACATACAAGTTTAAATTTGCATTCAGATATTATTAATAGAGAACACAAACTCCAGTGGCTTTAAGAAGATAGAAGTTTGCTTTTCTTTTCCAAGAAAAATAACTTTGAATGAGATAGTCAAGGCAACTACAGTAGCTTCAGAGTACCATTAGAGGAGTGAGGTCTCTCTGTCTTTGTCAATATAACAGGCTTAACATTTCTGGACTTTCTCTTTTCCCTTTTCCTTCTACCTTGAAAGCAGCCAGTGGTTTTTCTCAGCTCACCTCCTTATGAAATTCAGCCAATAGCACCATATCCAAAAATAAATATTCTGTTTGCCAACTTCTTCACCTAAGGCCACCTACTCATTTAGCTTATTATCTGCCTTCCAAATTATTGCTGACAGTTTTATCAAATGTCTCACTGATGTGTAAATTGGATGCCATCTTTGTGGCCTCTGTCACAGTTTCCTTGACATCCACTGCCCAGACCCAAAGTCCTTATCACATATAATGTTTGTTTTTCCCCCTCGACAACTTACTTTTAGGTACAGGTCATTGCCAGCACGAGCTAGCTATGCGGCTGTGATAAAACAACCTCAAAGATGCCGAGGCTCATAACCACAACTTTTACTTCTTACTCAAGCTAACCAGACTGAGACTTGGCTACATGTGTTCTTCATCTCAGACTGCAGACTTAGTGAACAGTTTTTCTCTGGAATGTTGCTGGGTGCAAAGTGGAGGAACGAAAATGTGGTAGCTCTTAAAGCTTTTGCTAAAAAGTTGAACACATCATTTCTGCTCATATTTCATTGGCCAAATTCTCATGTCAATGGAGTGAAGAAATACAATTCTCCCAAAGGGAAGAAGATGATAGGTTACATATCCAAGCTTGGAGTCCATGGGGCAGGTTGTATGATCCTTCCACATGGAAGGTAAAGCAGATGCCGTCAGCCCACTATGAACATTCTCTGGCCTTTGCTATTTCAGGACATGTCAGCCTCACATCCAGCTGTCAGCATGGAGCTGTCCCTGTCTGTGTTTAGAACAGGCTCGTCATGCCAGGGAACTAATGCCTTCTCCCACAGCTCTCAGCCAGTAAACACTCCGGCTCCCTCACCCCTCAGATAAGGTGACTCTGAAGTTGATGGTCTGCACTGAGGTAGGATTGGACTTGCTTTTTCCCCATTAGTATTTTCTGTGACCACTTCCCAAATAAACTACTTGAACTTGAATCCTTACTTCATTGTCTCCTTCTGGGAACCCAAACTAAGACAAAAGGACCAAAAATATTTAGAGCAATGATACAATCTGCACAGACAAGAATGGCTTTGGGCGGTCATTAGTAGTCTCTGCCAGAAATTCCATCATCACAATGGATCCACCCACCTTCTCCCTGCCTCTGTCCTCCAATCTGCTCATCTCCTGGTCACACCCAAAACATTGTTTCCCGGAAGGGGTAGGGACTTCTGTAATAGATTATTTTCTTCCACTTCTGAACATGGGAAGCAAGAGCAGTCATTTACTCTAAACAGACATTACCACCCTCTTTTCAAGGGACCTCAGGATGTTTACACAGAAATTCCCTTTATAGGCACACACACTCCCTGCCCACAGTCTTGAGCCATCTGTACCACGTGGAGAGGCTGAGAGCAGGTACAGGCAAGTCCCTTTCTGTGACTGTCCCTCGCCTACTTTCCTCCCATAACAAAGCATTCCTTGTCCACAAAAATCATCTTGCTAGTGCTATCCTGCGTGATACAAGCCTTATGCATATACGAAGCACAAATGCACACACACAAGCTAGAGACATAAGATAGTTTACTTTTTGACAGAAAAAATCATAAAAAGACTAAAAATTACCCAAATTCTCTCTTTCTCTTTTTTCTCTCACACACACAAACACAATCACCCCAAAAATTTAATTTGATACTAATCATCCCATCAGTTTCAATACTTTGAGATCAGTAAGTGAGATAGCCCACAAGTTAGTACCACATATTTCATAGGGCAGTGTAAAATACAGCTGAATTTGTTCCTTATGGTATAAAACATTCTCTTTCCTTTAGAAAGAAAGTAAATATAAAAAGATTTAGAAAGAAAAACAAGAACAAAAATAAAAAATTTCTATTCATTACCACCCAGAAACAAGGACTTGGTTATAAAATATTCTAAAATTCATTAATTTCAAAGAATTGATGTGGCTTATTATTGTGAACATTACAAATCAGGCCCAGGATAATATATGAGGAACTATGACAAGGAGAGCAGAAAACTTACACTGTGATTGTTGCATATTAAGCTCAAAGTTTTGCAGCAATAGAAAGATGAGAGAGAATTAGAGCAATCTTATGTTCTGATGCAAAGATACATACTTTGCCTGCAAAAAAAAAAAGATTTTCTCAGATATTTTTTTGTGTAACATTTCAATTGTCTTACATTTTCTCCTGTTTGCATCCTAAGTGTCTTCTCTCCTCTCATCTCTTGCCAATGTAGCTATTGATCCAGTGTCATGTCCCAGGTCCTGTTCTGCACAGGGAAAGGGTGCAGAACAGTGATTCCTGTTCCTCCAGTCCCAAACAAGCTCAGGGGGAAGGAAGGGACCTGTATTGCCATTTGCATATGATCCCCGCTGAAGCCAGGGAACAGTTATTTCTTTGAAGAGATGTCCTTGAAGGGGGAAAAGTAATAGAGTGACACACAGGAGACCTTTGCAGATTGATGACACAGCACTGGAGCTGACAAAACCTAGACATTGAAAACTATCTCATCCCTTACATTAAGGCTCCCAGACCTCAGGAATCTAAGAAAGGCAAAATTCATAATTTAAAAATGATGACAGGGCATAGGACTTGAAAACTTTAAATTTTACCGAGTGAGGAACAGTAAGAAAAATGACAAAATACCTCTTATTAGAGCCACTCTTTTGAAAAGGGAAGGACAATTTTACCTCCCTTCTTAATGACCGCATATTGATTTATAAGAACTGATTGACACAGTCCTTATTTTGGTCCTGGTTGACATTTCTAGGCTGTTGAAACCATGCTTGTCCTGCTCTATTCCGAGGACTGATATTAGGGAAACACTCCCTCAGGCATCCCCCTGGAAAAGCTCTTGTCTCCTTGGCAGAGTTTTCGGCAGGCTTCAGATGTCATACAGTTTGACACTGAAGCCTCTGGTTCATACACCAACTGCACAAACTCTGAAAGTAGCTGAATACTTTGCCAATTAACTCCCCTGATGGATCTATAAGGATTTATGTTCTAATGTCCACTCAGGTAACTCCTGAATTATCTGTTAACATGTATATCCACATGGGTTCACAAAAATGAATTAAAACAAATTCACTGAGCAAAACGTTTTGCTATAAACAGTTACAACAATTTAGATGAAATTTTGGGCAGTATTTTTTAAAGTGTTTCTCTATCTCTCTGTTCAGCAGAACACATTAAAAATACAGCTGGTCTCTTCTCTGTTAGAAGAACCTGAGCCAAAGTCAAGGTGAAGGGGAATTGCTATTTGGTCAAGTATCTTCTTTGAGGACAATGCAACATGTACCATCAGGGCTCAATTTGGTGAGTCTGTCACAGGACTCTGTAAAAACCTGAAGGCAGATTTTTATCAGAAAACGGAGGGCTGTAGCTGGATCTTTCCACCCAAGTAATTATTTGTTAATTAAGAAAATGTCCATATTTTCAAATAATGTATACTGAAGTATATAGGAAGGAATTTACAGAGTTTACATTAAAATATGTCAACCATGTAATGAGTACATAGATTTAAAATGTAAAAAGAGAAGAATAAATGGTGTAAATGTGGCAAAATCACAGTAACTTTTGAAGTGGATGGGTAAATGGGAGTTCGTTATCCTACCCTCTGTACTTTTGAGACTGTTTGATCCTAATAAAATGTAAAACTAATAGTTGAAAGGAAAGGCTACAAGAAAAAATAAATTTATGTTATGTTGGTTGGAGCAAAGGAATGGAAAAGGTCAGTTATAAGATTTTGTTTGGAAGCAGAGGGAGACAGACATTGAAGCATTGACAATTGGTACATATGCAACCTGTAAGGTACAGGTTCAAAAGTCAATCAGCATGCAACAATTATTGTACAGGCTGGTTCTCAGGCAGGAATCATCAATGGATACTTCACCTGGAAGAGTTTTGTCTGATGAAGAACAAGATTCGCACATGACTTATTAGTTGAAAGAGGAAAAACTCCAAAGTATACAGTGGATAAATTGAATAATACCTTGCCCAGGTGATCACAACTAATGTCTATGATGGCCAGAGAAAGACCATGTATGAGAACTTAAGTGGACAAAGGCAATGTCCAAGGGATGCAGGGTAAGACCTTAGAAGAATCTTGAGACCTTGGACAGCCATGTGAGGACCAACAACCTCACTGGCTAGAAACTTAGAACTTATATTAGATAAAGTGGAAATAAGAGTCTTCCTCTTTTTCAAGTTTAAAAACAACTAAAACCCAACTTAAATACTTCAAAGCAATCTGAACTCTTGATTTAGAGAGAACATCAAGAGCAATTGCAGAATTTTAGAATGACAAGAAAATTAGAAACTCATATATGAACATGTGACATGTTCTAAGAGTTATTTTATTGTTATAAATACTTTATTTATTAAATAAGAAAAATAACACAAATGAGTAAAGAAATCAATTCAAGAAGTTATATGAACAATAAAACAAACCCAGTGAGAAGACATAATGAAATTTTAAGCAGAAAATGTATAATTAAAAGAAGTAGATTGCATACTTCAAAGAACAAGTGTTTGAAGGGAAATAATGACTTTTTCTGACAAACGTAATCTCAAAAAGAAATTGGAAAGCATAAATTCATGAAATTAAGTTTAAAAATATGATATAACCAGAGAAATGGATATTGCTTTCAAAGTATAAGAAAATAATACATATTACCATTCTTACACAAAATAGTACAAATTATAGCAATTCTTATAAAAAAGTATACAAATTATACACAGATATACTATAAGATAAATAGCTATGGGAAAAATCAAAAATGTTACCAAAGAATAAGGTTCATAAAAAGATCTAGGTTCAAATATGGTTTTATAGATTAGTTATTTCAAAGTATTAAGGGACAGAAAATTCTCATATTATATAAACTTTTCCATAACTGATGAAAAGCTTCATAGCTCACTTTATGTAATGAGTCTAAAAATTTATGATATGTGAACTTTCCTGTATAATTGCTATGTACTTCAATAAAAAGGTAACATAAAAAATAACTTCTATCTTCTATATACATAAATTCTAAGCTCTTAAATAGTTCAGTCATTCTTTACAAAGCAATACATTAAAAGCAATTAGGTCATTACCAAAAATCTTATTCTTGCCCTATGATTTCTTAGTAAAAATTATAATAATAACATTTATTATATAAAATAAAAAACTATGTAATAAGCTAAAAAGTCACTCAGTGAATATCTATACATTATATACAAAACCTTGAACTAGAAATAGAATAAACATTTATCTAAAGCTAGCTTAGTATATAAGAATAAAATACTAGAAACAATCTTATTAAAATAAGGAAAGAGGCAAAGATTTGAACTACTGCCTTTCTTGAACCTTATTTTAAAAGATTCAATCAACAGCATAAAACAAGAAGTGTAAGTAAGTTGTTTAACAAATTACAAAGGAGGAAATACAATAATTATTGATAATGCCTATCATTTGACTAGAAAAATGGAGAATCAGCTGAAAAAATCTTCTACAACTAAAAAAAGTTCAGATATAAAAAATATATATGTAAAAACCAGTATCTGCAGTGAAAAATGATTATTTTCACAATGGAAAACAAAGTATTTAATACCCAGGAATTCACTCAACAGAAAAAAATGGGCAAAAGAATTTTATAATAGAAATAAAATATATTGATATGCACAACATTCTGGTATGAAAATAAATTATTGTCAAGTAAATTTAAAAATGAAAACAATGTTGATAAAAAAAAAACCTCAAAGTGCTTGTTTGTTTTTTTATAAACATGGCAAATTTATGATCAAGGTTCACTTTTAAAAATATGGGATGGACTTCTGGCCAAGATGGAGGCATAGGTGGAAATACTGTGCCTCCTCACACAACCAAATTTAAAGACAACAAAGATTTAGAAACAAATATGCAACCAAACAGACAGAAAGGTAAACTGTACCAAAGTCCCACAACAATGAACCATTTGTCCAGACCGGTAAAAGGGGCGGAGTCGGCCATGGTGGAGAGGGGTCCGGGCAGCAGGGGGCAGTGATTGGCGACCCGGGCAGCTACAGATGGAAACCCAGTAAGGTTCTCAAAGAGGCTGGCTGACCTTGGACACACATTTGTGTGCAGAGAAACCAGGCAGGTTTCAAAACTATCAGTGAGACAGACCGTGCAACCCAGGGTCCCAGCGACAGGAAATAAAGCCTAAAAGCGCCGATTGGAAAAACTTTTGGGGGCTGAGGTGCTGAAAGAACCCTGAGAGGCTCTCCTACTGAGAGGCTCCCAGCACCAGAGGAGAGTTTGTTGAGGAGACCCACAGGGTCCTAGAACGTACACAAGCCCACCCACCCAGGAACCAGCACCAGAAGGGCCCAGTTTGCTTCTGGGAAGTGGCAGCAGGAACTGAAATCCAAGAGAGCAGAGCAAGCACTATTGTTCCCTCTCAGACCCCGCCTGCACATACAGAGTCACAACTCAGAGACTTGGGTTGCCCCACCCTGGTCAACACCTAAGGGTCCACCACTCATACATAACAGGTGCGAACAAACCAAAACATTATGCCTCAAGCAGAAGAACAGCTGAAAGCCCCAGAGCCAGTACTTCTACGCAACCAAGAGATAGCCAACCTCTCGGATGCACAGTTCAAAACACAGGTGATCAGGATGCTCACAGAACTGGTTGATTTTAGTCACAAATTAGAGGAACAAATGAAAGTTACACTAAGTGAAATGAAGGGAAATGCACAGGGAACCAATGGTGATAAGAAGGAAACTGGGACTCAAATCAAGGGAGTGGACCAGAAGGACAAAAGAAACATTCAACCAGAAAAGAATGAAGAAGCAAGAATTCAAAAAAATGAGGAGAGGCTTAGGAACCTCCAGGACATCTTTAAACATTCCAACATCTGAATTATAGGGGTACCAGAAGGGGAATAGGAAGAGCAACAAGTGGATAAGTTATCTGAACAAATGATACAGAAGAAATCCCCCAATCTGGCAAAGGAAATAGACTTCCAGGAAGTCCAGGAAGCTCAGAGAGTCCCAAAGAAGTTAGACCCAAGAAGGAACACGCCAAGGCAATCCTAGAAGCAGCAAGAGATAAGGGGACAGTCACTTACAAAGGAGTCCCCATCAGACTGTCAGCTGATTTCTCAAAAGAGAAGCCTTGCAAGCAAGAAGGGGCTATAAAGAAGTATTCCAGGTCATGAAATCCAAAAACCTACATCCAAGATTGCTCTATCCAGCAAAGCTTTCATTTAGAATGGAAGGGCAGATAAAGTGCTTCTCAGATAAGGTCAAGTTCAAGGAGTTCATCATCACCAAGCCCTTATTATATGAAATGTTAAAGGGATTTATCTAAGAAAAAGAAGATAAAAAAGATGAACAGTGAAAGGACAGCAAACTCACAGTTATTAAGAACCACACACCTAAAACAAAAGCAAACTAGGTGAACAGCTAGATCAGGAGTGGAACCATAGAAATGGAGATCACAAGGAGGGTTAACAAGGAGGGAGGAGGAGAAGGGGGGAGAAGGTACAGAGAATAAATAGCATAGATGGTAGGTAGAAAATAGACGGGGGGAGGGCAGGGATAATACGGGAAAAATATAGAAGCTATAGAACTTGTGACACATGGACATGAACTAGAGAGGGGGAATGGGGGGGTGTGCAGGGTGAAGAGGAATGAAGTGGGGGAAATGGGACAACTGTAATGGCATAATCAACAAAATAGATTTAAAAAAATATATATGATGATACTTGCCAAGAATATTTTGAATAAACAAGGAATATGCAAAAGGAATTTCCCAGTCAAATATAAAAATAGCTATTAAGAGAAAATAATTTTGTGCTGGAAATAAACAAACAAACAAAAAAACATATGCCTAAAACTTGAAGTGTATGTGACAATAGATTAGAGAAAGGGCAACAAAATTCTCATTTTCCATCAAGCAAAGCAAAATCATCTAAGGAGCAATTGGAACATACACCTAAAAAAACCCAGGAACATCCATAAATGAGGACTAAAAGCTGTGGCAAGGCCTGTAAAACTTGCAAATGTACATGGCATGTACTTCCTGACCCTCTTCCCTTGCTAGTTGCATGGAATGAGTACTCAGTGCTGAATGAGGCCTACAGTGCAGTCAAAGATTCTACCCCACTCGGCTTCTGAGTTTGGTTCTGCCCTCACTCTGCCACATCCCCCCATTCTGGGTCAGACAAAAGTGCTCTAGACAAAAAGACATGGTGATCTGTATGATGTGTTGATGGGAGGATTCCTCTAACTTCAACTCGCCTCTGCCCTGTGGCTTATGTCCATGGGAGCTCTTTCTTTACATGTGGGAATCTGAGAATAGAGGGAACCTCTGCTTCTGCTTGTTGGAACTGCAGGTCACTAGAAGCCTAGAAAACAGATTGAGAGTTAGCATGGACCTTGTGAGGGTCTGAGAACTGCTCCACATCTCCCAGGCCTCACAAAAGAACAGGAGAACCACTTACCCCTTCCTGTACCCAATAGAGGGTCATGAAAGGTCTAAGGGAAGCCAAGCTGAGTGAACTATGCCTGACTGCCGAGAAGAGCAACTTACATGGGCCTGGTAAATGGAGGTCTGGTGAAACCAGAGCCAAGTTAGTGGGGCCAAAGTCGATGACCAGCATCCAGCGCAAGACACCTGGACAATTCACAGGCAGCCATGTGGATGTGGAATATGCCCAAGGACTGGATCAGTGCTGTCAGCAGTGAAGCCCAGCAAAGAAGCAATAATCCAACCATACCACCACTATCCTATCATATACAACATAGTGTACACACATGACACATATGCATACATCTCAACATGACGTTCATAAGCCCCTTCATCCTAAAAAAAAAAGGCAAGGACAAAACATGATTGAATTATACAATGCTTCTGGATTTACTGAAAAGCCATTGCAATGAACTGAAAGAAACTTGCAATTAAATAGATTTAATTGCTTGCTGCTGGGCAAGCTTGAGGCTAAAAGCCAGAAATTAAATTGGGTTAAAAAATAAATTCTATTTTTGCATGCCTGAGTCAGTGACTGTGAAATTCATGCTTATTATACTTTAATCAAGTCAGATCTATTCTTGTTTGGCAACCCTTGATAGCTTCCCAGTTGCACTTCAAATGAAATCCAAACTCATGGCCCATAAGACCCTGTGTGGTCTCTCCGAAGTTTACATCTATTTTCTCTCCTTCTTATCCACAATATCCCAGCCATACAGTTCTTTCTTCTCAAAGACGGCAAGATCTCGCCTGTCTAAAGCTTTCTTCCTTTCACAGCCCTTTGTCTGGACTTCTGTTCCTTTGCTTGAAATGAATTTCTTAGTTTGTTTTTCTCTTTTTTTCTTTTTATTTTTTTATTGATCATGCCATTACATTTGTTCTATTCCCCCCTCCGTTCCCCTCCACCCTGCACACCCCTCCCCCACCATTTCCCCCCTTTAGTTCCTGAACATGTGTCTCAAGTTCTTTAGATTCTGTATTTCCCCTACTATTCTTGCCCTCCCCCTATCTATTTTCTACCTACTGTCTATGCTACTTATTTTCTGTACCTTCTCCCCCCTTCTCTTTCTCCCACTCCCCTGTTGCTAATCCTCCATGTGATCTTCATTTCTATGGTTCTGCTCCTGATCTAGCTGTCCTCTTAGTTTGCTTTTGTTTTAGGTGTGGTTGTTGATAACTGTGAGTTTGCTGTCCTTTCACTGTTCATCTTTTTTATCTTCTTTTTCTTAGGTAAGTCCCTTTAACATTTCATCTTTAAACGTTCCAACATTCGAATTATAGGGGTACCAGAAGGAGAAGAGGAATAGTCACAAGTGGAAACCTTATTTGAACAAATAATAAAAGAGAACTTCCCCATTCTGGCAAAGGAAATAGACTTCCAGGAAGTCCAGGAAGCTCAGAGAGACCCAAAGAAGTTGGACCCAAGAAGGAACACACCAAGGCACATCATCATTACATTAGCCAAGATTAAAATGAAGGAGAGAATCCTAGAAGCAGCAAGAGATAAGGGGACTGTTTTCTCTTTTAAATTCCTTTGTATTCTTTAATTCTCACCTCCAATGTTACAGCCTTAGAAATGCTCTCTGATTTTCCTAACTAAAATTGGATTATTTTCTAATGATCCTTTATATGTATCTTCTTCATAATGCTTTGTAGAACAAATTCTCTGTTTATCTCATTTACTCATTTGTTGTCTTTATCTGCCTCCTCTCACTGAATGTAAACTTCAACTTCCTGAGGGCTAGGACATCATTTGCTTTTTTTTTTCCCCATTGGGAATCCCTATTTCATGCCATAGTGCTTGGGGCATAGGATGTATTCAGTAAAGCTTTTTTCAATTAAATAAATTGCTCAAATATTTAAAATCATGCTATAGAAAAGTGTGCATAGATAAAAAGAAATATTTATGATATATTAAGAGAAAAAATCAAATTATAAATAGATGACCTCAATTTTACATGTAGATGTAAATATGAATACATGGCTGAATACCACATTTTTTAAACCCTGAAATAAAATGTACCAAAATTAACAGTGATTATTTTGAGGTCATGAGATTACAGACCATTTTTATTCTTTTATACTTTACTAAATTTTTCAAAATTTTTATCTTACATATACATAAATTTTTTAAAGTATTAAATATCTCAGATATAGTCATCGTCTTATGGAATTTTATATTTTTGAGTCTTTTTTCTTCTTTGTGTTTTCATCCATTTTTAACACTATGTAAGAAAGAGTAGATTATTGTAGAAACAGGAGACTCGGGTTGAAATCTATCTACCTCCCAAAGAGCATGTAACCTGGAACAAGTTACTCAAATTGTCTGAGCTTCCACTTCATCATATAATGGAAAGTGTGTTAAATGGGAATCATTAGAAATATCTCACAGGAGATGATAAAAAAAAACTTCCCAGTGTGCCTGGTGTAAAAAAAATGGGGAAAGAAAAGTTGCTGAGTAGCTGCCCTCCCACTTCCCATGTTTTCTTCTCATCGTGCCCTTACATGTTGTTCTTTCCCCTTTCCTCTTCCTATTTGATCTGCAGCCCATCAGTTGCAGGATTATGTCTGGAGTGTCTTCTGGATGCAGAACTCCTGCTCATTTCTTTGAGAAGACTTGCGTGCTCAATATAAAATGGACTCCATGACAAGGTCAGAAAAACCCAGTACTCAGGGTACTGTGTGAGCTCTGGTTCTAAATGATCACCACCATTTTCCTTTCTCTCGCTGTTTCCTGTAGAGCATTGAAACTCTTGGTGCTAAAGGATGAAATATACACCCTTTAGGCTAGAATTTGAAAAGTTTAGGGAAAGAAAAATGATCATATAAATAATATTCTACATGCCTTTTCCTGGCCAAAGGAGAGGTCAGAAACTTCAAAGTTCAAGATTTAAAATAACTTTGGCACATAGGTGGGTGGGGGTAAGAAAGGACAGATTTAATTTCAAAAAGAGAACAAATAAATTTTCATTTATTTTCAAACTAACTCAGGAGAGATTCGAAAGTTGCAGTGTTATGATCTGGTTGGCTTCTTGCAGCAGCATTGGGCATTTCCATTTCATGTGGGCAGAACAAAACAAGGCAAACAACCCAAGATTAAACAAAAACAGGTGGATGGAGTGGCACATTTACATTTTACCACCTGGTATAAGAGTATTTTCCTCTTAAGATTTTATAGACTTGGGGCTATTGAAGTAATAACACCATCTATAAATCAAATCAACATTCATTAAACTCATTGGGAGAAATTTAGTTAGGAAAATAGCCTAGATGGACAAAAAGGCCTTTGTTTTTCTTGTATTTTACAATAGGGAGCATTCTATGCTTTAAACATTAGGGTGGGAAGGAGCTAATGATAGAAATTATTTTAGTGTGGGATTGGACTTTGGGGAGACTGTGCTTCTCTAAAGCGAACATATTTACAGGAGGAGACTGAGGTTAGATGGATAGTGTATTTTCTTTGGACCCCCAAATAATAACCCTAATGTGATTTCCCTCTCCGTCTGTCCACTATATCACCCTACCACCAGCAACATTCTCTGTTCCCTGCCTGATTCTGGTTTATTTCCATAACTCTTCCCAGATGACCAAAATATTTCACTCTCTGCAGATGGATAATGCTAAGGCTGTTGCCATATGTTTAGAAGCAACAGATTATTATATAATCATAACTGTACACAGCACAGCAGGCTTATCTCTAGACACCAAGACTAAAATATCCACTTAAAACTCAGATAAACTCTCTTTTTACTGGAGACTTGCCTTTCTGGCCATAATATCCCTCCAGATTTTTTTTTTTTAAACTCAGTCCTTCAAAGCTCATTTCAAACCAGTTTCAGTTCATAAAAGGTGCAACATGTCCCAGGCTCTGGGAGCTATGTTAAGTATTGAATATAATAAAAAAAAGGAAAAGGGGTGGGGGAGAAAACTTCCAGCCTCTTTCTGGAAGCTTTATAACTTACCTTGTTGACATATCATCTACTGTTCCTTAAACTAAGCTACAGAGGATAACTAATTTTTATAAGCTACTCACCTAGAAGTTGAACCCAGGTGTATATAATTCTAAAGTTCATGATTATTTTATTATTCCAAAGTTGGAGATGACACAGAGGGAATAAATATTTGTTCTAGGATTAGTCGAAATTCTATTTATTAGATGTAACCTTGGAAAGAGAGAACATTGTGTTCATTTAGAAGAAATTCTTTGGTAAGTCTACCTACCCTTGTCTTGTTTCTGATGATACCTTTGGTTTGTGATGAGATGCCAAGGGCATAATGGACAAGAAAAGGAATTTGTGTTGCTCCTGGGAGAGGGAGGGGGAAGAATGAGCATAAAGCCTGTAAAATCTCCTTTAGTCTCCTCAGGGCTTGTGAGTGGGGTATCTATGAAAACAGTTAAATAAAACTTGAGCTTTGAATCCTGGTTGACCTGAAGGGAAGAGAGACACACAGTTCACATAGATCCAGGAACTGAGGGGTCAGGGAGGACCCTACTGATCTGTGGACTGGAGTTATACCTGATGGACTCTTTCAGCAGCCGCTCATCCTGACTCTCCTGTTGGTGAAGAAATATCTACCTTTGTGTTGAAAACATAGCTATTCGAACTACTTCTGTGCGGCAGAAGAACCAGAAAACCAACTCTAAAGGAGTAAAACATACATTATGCCTTCTTAAAAGATTGCTTTTTAAGGTGTACATATGTTCAAAGTGGATTAAGGTCAGATTGTAGCAGGAAAGCCCCATACCAACAGATGAACTTTATCTCACAAGGAAAGTTCAGGATCCCCAGATTGGAAGGATAGTGGTGAATCATAAGGGGATGAAGCAGCCACGTCTTTTTTACTTGCTAGAATCAGAGTGTTTTTCATTCAACAGTGATGAGTAAGAAACTTCTGCAAAAATCAATTCAATGCTTTTAAAAATGTTGTTTTTTTAACAATGACCTCAGACTTGGTGCAACCTGGACAGCACATTGAGAGGCCCCATTCCAATGCAGTTTAAAAATCTCTACCCCAGAGCCAGCCTGGGCAATCATAGTCTGCTGTATTCAGTACACTGTCCATTCTCCCATAAAGCTGGTGTGTTATACTGCAACAAGTATCTGCAGGAAATGCCAGAACATCTACTTAATGATTGATGACTGCATAATGGCAAAAGGAAAACACATCATTTCTGGTTTCAACCAAGAATCCTTGGCAAAATTGCAATGTCTTGGGTTGTGTGTGTGTGTGTGTGTGTGTGTGTGTGTGTGTATGTGTTTTCAGTGCCATGCCTTTGCTTGATATAGTTTTCTGGTTAAATAATGACAACACAAGAATGCCAAAAAAGTTCTTCAAGTTAAAGGGTTAAGGTTATTCTAACTATGGCTAATCTTTACTGTTTCAGAGAGCAAAATGAAAAGTGCTTAGTGGGAAAACATCAATCAAAAAAGAAATCAGGGGCCCTGGCTGGTGTAGTTCAGTGGATTGAGCGTGGGCCTGAGAACCAAATGACCATGGTTTGATTCTCAGTCAGGGCACATGCCTGGGTTGCAGGCCAGTTCCCAGCAGGGGATGCACAAGAAGCAACCATACATTGATATTTCTCTCCCTCTCTCCTTTCCTTCTCTTCTAAAGATAAATAAATAACAATTAAAAAAAAAGAAATCACTGCTTACTACTCAACACAATTAAATGCACAACAGTGATTGCCTTTTCTAAATAAGCAGTGTACTAATCAATCATCACTTATAACATGGTCCCTTCAAATAATTAAGCTATTATTTTCATGTCTTATTTATTATTTGAAGAGGAACAATGAGATCTTTAATAATAGAACTTGAAAATAGAACTTTAAAATAGAACTTGATGCTTCAATTTCACATCTTCAGAGGAAAGAAAGCCAATGTTCTGGAGTGAATAATGAAAATATCAAACTGTTTTCTAATATAATTGTCTTTTTAAAAAATAATAGAGCCTACTACCCATTTCTGTTCCCTATATCAGCAATTTACAACCAATGTGCCACAAGAATTTTTAGAACATGCAATATCTGATTATTTAATCAGACACCTTGACCTTTTTTCTCTTAGATTGTCATACAAAAAAATGACAAGAGCCAACACAACGATAGCTGTCTGGTGTGAATAAATCATAATTATACATATATATTTTTTTGTCAGATGGGCAAAAAATATATTGTTTGATATACAGCAGGATTTTAGTAATTAGTTTATGTGTGCCATGAGATGAAAAAGTTGAAAATAGCTGCTTTGGATACAGCATAGATTCTCTGTCGAGCCATTTATAGCAACTAAATAAGCACTCTACCCTTTTTAGGACCCTTGAACAGCCAATCCAAGAAGCATAGAAATAATACTGTATCTCATTATGAAATAGAGTCACAGACTCACACAATGAGAAAACATACATATCAGAAATAAACACAGGTGTTGGGGGCTGAATTGTGCCCCCATGTTCATGTGTTAAAGCCCTAATCCCTAATGTGATGTATCTGGGGACGGGACTTTTAAAAAAGTAATTATGATTAAATGGGCTCATAAGGATGGGTCACTATTGCAATAGGAATGTCATCCTTATAAGGATGAAACACCAAGGATATACATTCTCAGAGGAAAGGCCATTTGAGGACAGAGCAAGAAGTCAACTAACTGCAAGCCAAGGGAAGAGGCCCCAGGAGAAACCAAACCAGTAAACACCTTGACCTTGAACTTCCAGCTTCCAGAACTGGGAGGAAATAGATTTCTGTTGTTTAAGCCACCTATGCTATAGTATTTTGTTACAGCAGCCCTAGCAAATGAATAAGGCCTTACCAATAAGAATATACCACTGTGGGGTTTTTGGGGTTTTTTTGTTTGTTTATTTTTTATTTTATTTAGTTATTTTTTCAAGTACAGTTTTTTGTCTATTTCTCCCATCCCAGCCCCCCCTGCCCCATCTCCCCACCTCCCTCCCATTCCCCCACCCCAGTCCTCATCCCTGTGTCTTTCATATTTGTTCCTCCAAATCCCTCCCCTTTTTTTCCCCTTAACTTCCCTTCCTTCTCCCCTCTGGTCGCTGCCCATTTGTTCTCTATTTCAGTGTCTTGGTTTTTATTCTGTTTGCTTGTTTGTTTTGTTGTTTAGCTTCCTGTTAAAGGTGAGATCATATGGTATTTGTCCTTCAATGCCTGCCCTATTTCACTCAGCATAATGCTTTCCAGTTCCATCCATGTTGTTGCAAAGGGTAGACTATACCACTGTGTTTTAATACTGTCATCAAGTTTATCATTTCAAATTCAATTAGCTTTCTTTCTACAATTTATTTGCTCCCTTGAGCAACACAGACACTTTACTAGATGCTAGGATCAGCCTTGGATCTCATCAGAAATGACCCTGCCCTGATGGCACTATGTTCTCATTGAGGGACAGACAAAAAATGATTAAACAAGCAAATAAACAATGGAATTTTAGGGATTGATAACGGCTGAGGAAGAATTAAATACACCGAGATGACAGAGGGCCTACTGGAGTGACTGCTGTAGGAGTGGCCATCAGGAAGTCTTTGTGAGCAGTGGGTATTTAAGTTGAGACTTGTAGGATGAGAAGGAACTAACCAAGGGAGGAGCTAGGAGAGACGTTTTTCAGACAGAGGCAAAGCCCTGATGGGAAGGGGCATCTTTGCTTGAGGCTCTAGAAAAAGACCAATATAACTAGATCATGAGCAAAAGCAACAATGGTATGATGTATTTAAAGAAGAGGCAGGGGCCTAGAGTGCTGCAAGGAGTAAGTATTAAAGGCCTAGAAGGGTTCTATTGTCTGTTTTATAGAGTAGTCATTGATACAAGACTACGCTTTTATTTTTCTCTACTCCTTTGTAATATACTTTCTCTCTAGGATTCTGCGAGTCTACACCTGTCTTGCTTTTCTCCTACACAAGGGCCTGCTCCTTCTAAATCACCTGCTTGGCCCTTTTCTTTTCTATGAGTAGTGTAAATGTCAAAGGGTCCCATGGCCTTGCAGGAACCCTCTTCTTTTCTCTCTTTCTCATTTATCCAGGCTCTTGATGTCACATGGTACTTGCAATCCACCCTTGCATGTCTAATAGACAGTGTCATATTATCATGGACTAAACAAACTTTTAATTTCCACCTCTGACCTATTTCTCACCTAGTTTCCTCCATCCCATGTAATGACACAGCCCTCCCAGTACTCATTTGTTCAACTTCAAGAATAGAAAATGCCTCCCATTCTTTTATTCCCCATTTCCACAATCTATCAGCTCCATCTATCCATTCAACCTCCAAAAAACACCTCAGATCCACCCACTTGCTTTCACCAAGTTCAGTTACTATTCTTTGTTGTAATTAGAGCAGCAGCCTCTTAATCTTTGAATTTCTATCTCTGCCCTCCCTGCCACCTATTCTGCACCCAGTGATCAGTGATCCTGTAAACACACAAGTTGCATGGTGTCACTTCCTCCACTGGCCTCCCACTGTACTTAGAACGCAATCCAAGGTATCAGGCCAGGTTTGTCTGCTTACCCAAGCCCTGCCAGCACCTCTCCCCCACTTATCCATTGGGACCCATGCACTGACCCCACTCCTCTTCCTGCAAACTCTTCCTGTGGACCTACTGCACCATCGTTTGCTCCGTCCAGCATGTTCTATCTCCAGACTTCCACGTGTCTGACTCCTTCTCACCTCAGCTCCCAGGTCTTCTCAGAGAGGTTTTCCATGGCACCCAATAGAAAGTGTTTTCTCGTACTATCCTTGCTTATCCTCCCTTAGTCTCAGTCACATTACACTGCTTATTGCCTTCTTTGAACTTTCCACAAGCTAAAATAATGGTTTTATTTTCTCTCCCTTTAGTAATATTTAAGCTCCATAAGGACAGAATGCTTTCCTACCTGTTGTAGTCCCCAGATCTATGCCAAGTAAATGAATGGAATCTGTAGCTCTTTCTTGCTAATGAAAGGTTTTCTTTTATAAAGATTTCCAAGAAGGCTTTTAATGATATACCTGTAATAAAAATAAAATAGATAGCTACACCTTCCCTCCGTACCAAGATTCTTGTTGATAGAGGTAAACTATTGGTTCGAATAGCCTACGCTTAGTAGGACACAATGCTATCACACACTTAGTGTGCCTCTGTTTTGTCTAGCATGATTTACCTTGCATCAAGAGAAGAAAACAAATAATTTTCTTTTTCTTTTAATTTCTTTCAAGGAGTTCACAAACCAAATAAGGAGAAATGTTTTAAAAGCTATAATATGATACACAAAACAATGATAAAAGATGGGCACAGAATATATATTATGGGGCAATTTGCTCCCCATGAGAAAGTAGCAGAGGGGGTAACATTTGAACAAGGCTTTGATGGACAAATGTGACCATCAGAGAGGCCAGACATTTACGAAGTGGAACTGCTTGACAAGTTTGCCAATGTGAATACATGTGATATTTTCCAAGAACAATGTGTCAGATCGGGGATGAGAGTGAACAATGATCTGATACAGCTTGATATCAGAGATGGTACAATTTGGTTTCCAATTCTACAACTCTAGGTTTCTATGCTGCCCCTGTAGATCAGAGTATGAAAACTAAATCTAGTTTACAGATGTCTTTTGTTTAGTCTACAGTGTTTTTAAAAACCCTAACTGGATGCCAACATTAAAAGTCAGGAGATTTCGTGTACAAATGTGAATTTCTGACTTTCCTTGAAAAACCAGATGGTGCGTCAAGACTGGCCAGCATTTCACAAGGCCACCTGAGGCTATGGTGGCAGGTCCATTCGAGGGGACAGGCAGGCAGGCCAGACTTTTCCAGAGTGTCCTCCGCACTTGCTCCCACAGTTTACCTGCTCGGCACCATGAACTCTGAGCTTACCGCCCTGGGCTCAATGTATTTACACTGACAAAAAAAATTACGAGATTTAAGATGACTTTAAAAAAATTGTTTAAAGATCTCACTTATTTATTTTTAGACAAAGGGGGAGGGTGGGAGAAAGAGAGGGAGAGAAACATAAACATGTGGTTGTCTCTTGTGTGACCCAACTGGGGACCTGGCCCAAAACCCAGGCCAGGACTTTTGCCTGGGTGGACTTTTTATTTTTGATTTGTAAGCATTCTTTGTATATTCCAAATAAATTTATTTAATTGAATATATACTAGAATACATTGTCCCAATCCATGGCCTGCCCTTCACTCTTATAATAATACCTTTTGACAAAATGAAATCTTAATCTTTATGAATGTCAGTTTATCAACTTCTTCCTTTATTATCTGTGCTCTTTTAACCTGTTTTAAATTTTATATTTGAACTGGTCATTGCTGAGACATTTATGCCCACAACTATATAAAGATAATGTGATTGTTCCTTATATACTAACCTCATAACCAACAACTGTAATAAATGTATTAATTTCATGTACTCAATAACAGTGTATTTTCTTATCTTACTGAGCATTCTGAGACTTACATGACAATGCTGAATGGAAGTTATATATGTTATCTATTACCAACATAACAAATCTGTACATCTAGTAGCTTAAAACAACAAGCATTGATTATTTCATAAGCCAAGGATGTGGGTGAAGTTTATCTGAGTCCCTCTGGCTCGTGATGCCTCACAAGACCATAATCAAACCAGTCAGCCAAGGCTGTGGCCTTGTAGAAGACTTCGGTGGGGAAGTGTGGTGGAGGTGATTAATTTCTAGTCTCACTAACATGTTTGTGGGCAGGCCACGCTCCCTCACTAGTTAGACATTTTCACAAGTCTACGTCAAGACACAACAGCTGGCTTCTCCCACAGACAGTGATTTAAGAGAGAACAAGAGAGAGTGAGAGTCTACATAGAAACATGGAAATGACCATCTTTTTATAATCTAATCTCAGAATATCACCCATCATGTCTGCCGTATTAAATTTTTTTAAGGTAAATCAACAAACAAAGCTGACCTTCTCTCAAGAAGAGAGGATTAGCCCTGGCTGATGTGGCTCAGTGGATTGAGTGCAGCCTGTGAACCAAAGAGTTGCTGGTTTGATTTCCAGTCAGGACACATGTCTGGGTTGTGGGCCAGGTCCACCCAGTAGGGGACATACAAGAGGTAACCACACATTGATGTTTCTCTCCCTCTCTTTCTCCTTCCCTTCCCCTCTGTCAAGAAATAAATAAATAAAATCTTTTAAAAAAAGAGGACAAGATTACACAGGAGCATGAGTACCAGGATAAAGGGACCTCGTAGCGGGTGGGACATCTTGGATGTTGCCTACTACACAACCGGTGATGAAGAGCTTCCTGGCCCCATTCCTAATCTTCATGCAATACTGTCAATATTTCACTGTTAAGTTTACTCTTTGTTGTATATTTTTAATCATCTCTTTAGATTGAGAAGGTCCTTGTCTACTCAAAATTGTTAAAAAGTTTTCCTTAGCCATGCACATATATTGAATTTCATTAAATGCTTTCTCTGCATCTATTGAAATAATCATGTGATTTTTCTTCTTTGTTTTGTTAATGTGTAAATTTGAATTAATTAATTTTTAAGTGTTAATCAGTCTTTTCCTGATAAGAACCGAAAGTGGCTGTGGTGCTACACTTTTTACACATCAATGGGTTTTATTTGCAAATGTTTTGTTTAGGATTTTTGTTTGTTTTGTTTTGTTTTTGCTAATGATCATAAGAAAGATTGACTGATAACAGCCCTTTCTTGTAATGTCATCATTAGGAATTGCTATGAGTTTTCCTCTAATAAACTCATATAAAATGAATTTGAGAGTGCTCCTTACTTCCCAGAATGTGTATAAAACTGATATTATTCTCCTTTAATGTTGGAAAATATGATCCACAAAGCTAGTTGGGGAGGGGGGTCTGAAGATTTCTTTGTTGGATTTTTTCATTAAAAATGTTAGCATTTTAATAAATGTCATTCTATTCGAATTTTCTATTTCTCCTATCACTTCTCTTAAAACAATTACACATTCAATCTGAGATTTAAATTTATTGTTGTTTATAAAACCCTCAACTTTTTAATGTCTATAGTATCTATAATGTTATCTCTCTCTTATTTATTATAATGCTGATATTTTATTTCTCATTACTTTTTTTCTTGACTGGTCAAACCAGAGTTTTATTACTTTTAATGTTTCCAAAGAACCAAATTTTGACTCTTTGATATCTATTATATCTTCGTTTTCTACTTCATTAACTTTATCAATTCTCTTATGTTTATTTCTCACTTCTACTTTCTTTGTATCTAATTTGCCTCTTTTTTTCTAATTATTTGAAATAACTATTATATTGTTAAGCTTCACTCTCTCTTAATTTCAAATACATCTAATCCTGGCTTTGAATTCCCCTCTCATTAAGGTTTTAATTGCATTCTAAAAGGCTTAATGTACTTCTTATTTCATTCAGGTTAAAATATTTTTATTTGTGTTATGATTGTTTTTTTGACCCATTGGATATTTAAAACTGTTACTGTTTTCAAAGTTTTCTACCATTTGAGGATTTATAGAAATTTTAAGAATTTTTTTTCTAGTTTAATTTCACTCTGGGTAGAGAATGTAACCTGACAGATTTTAATACTTTCAAATTGTTTGAGACTAACTTTATGGCTCAGCATATGATCAATGTTGCTAAACATTCTCAGTGTTCTGGAATTGGTGTTAGAGTTATTGGGTATAGTGATGTATATATGTGTCAATGAATAAATCACATTTTATAATTCTACTTTTTCTTTAACTGTTTGCTCTGTTAGTCACTGAGATGAGCGTGTCATAGACTACCATGATGACTGCACTTGTCCATATATTTTGAAATTTTTTGTTAATTTCTGCTTTACATATGGTATTTTGATGCTTCCTTTTTGTGTTATACAATGTCAGTACTGTTATCTTTTCCTGGTGGATTAGGTATTTAGGCTTGTTTTTGTTAGTTTAGTGGGAATATGATTCACATATAGTACAATTCACCCACTTAATATGTAAAGTACAATGGACTTAAGTGCATTCATGTTGTTGCACAATGACCACTACAATCAGTTTTAGAATATTTTCATCACTACTAAAAGAAGTTGTGTTTATTTTAAATTCCATGACTAGTAACGCTGGTACATGGGTCAGCTATGGGCTGTTTCTTGTAACTACTGCTGTGTTTACATTTATTTTGTCCTGGCTCCTCACATACTTGGTCATTTTGAATGAATGCTGGGCATTGTAAATAAAATACTTCACAGGCTCTATGTCATGTTATTTTTTTTTCAGAGAAAACCTTTTTCTCTTCTGGTTAGATTGTGGGCAAATCTCCTTAAATCCAATCAAGAATTCAGATAATTCAAGCCCAAATTTCTATCTTCGTAAGTGCTGGTCTATTTCTAATTACTGCTTTATTCTGAGGATATAGCTTTCCAAACATCCCAAATGAGATGTTGGAATATTTACCAGGCACCTCCTTTGAAATGCTCTAAAATGCAGGTTTTGTCTTACCAGTAAAACGAGTTTGCTAAAAAGCTGTGCTTAATTAACATTTTAGCTTCTAGCTGCTGTTCTCTGCTTTCTGGTATGCTTTTACTACATGCCATTTACAACTTTGCAAATGCTTTGAGGGTAAAACCTGTATTTTAGAATCACTTCTCTGAAGTTCTCCTTCTTGAGTCATTAGACCTTCAAGTTCCCCCTAGCTTAATAACCCTGAACATCAATTTTTGTCTCCTCAAGCTAGTGAGACTACAGACGGCTTGAGCTATCTCTTTTCTGGTTGGCTTCTTAGCCCTGCATCTCTTACAAATTAGTCAATGCCTCTTGGAGAAAAGTAACCAGGAATATTAGGATCACCATGATGCACTTTTCTTCAAAATCACAGTTGCTCTCTAAGGCTTCAAACAGCTAGGGATTCTTATTTTCTTTTGCTCCTAATTTACCCACATTTTATAGGTATCTAAGTAGAATAATAGGCCTGTACAAAAAAAAGCAGAAGTCACAGACTATTAAAGATTGGCAGATGGAAAAATTTTTGTATGAGCTTCAGGTCATCATTATTGCCAATACTGAAATTTTAACATTTTCCCTGTAAAATTAAATCTGATTTTGTTATCTAGGTACATAGAAATTTATAGCTATAAAATATTTCAGCATATGTCTCTTTCTAATTCCCCTATTTTGCAAAAGACTCACCAATGAAGGGGTTGAGATTAGAACACACAGCCTCCTGCTCTCAGTCCGTGGTGCCGCATGAATAATACCACCATATTCTCAAAGCTTCATAATTATATTCTCCTAAAACTGCAGCAGGGTTATTTTTTTTAGCTGCAGTGACTTGAGAATGAATGTACTCTTGAAGTTATGCAAATGGTTTCTATAAATACATCAACATATTGTAGTCAGATCAGTCTCCCAAGGTGGAAATGATCATCCTTTCATTCTGCATCTTTTATTAAACAAACAAACAAAAAAAAACAACCCACATGTTCCAGATCAATGAATGACAACACGTGCGGGCAGATTCATGCTTGAAACAAACCTAGGGCAGGTATAATGGTTCCGGAGCTGGAGAAATGTCCACATCTATCGGTGGGGACTTGGGGAGTAAAACCAGAGAAGCCCATTAATCTGAAGTAAATTATAGCACCTCGGCCCCGTTTCAGCAGAACAACTCCCCTGTTGGTACTTTCGCTGCTGCCACTAACTGTAGTTAAAGAAAGTTCATGTTTCTCAGGAGGCCCTAGTACAGGAAAGGCATCTTTAATTTTGAAAAACAGGACAAATCTCTCTCTCTCTCTCTCTCTCTTCCCCTAACAAGTGCTTTCACAGGCCCGATGGTGGGAGTGGAATTCTGTAGGCGGTGTCTACGTATTGCTTTGGTCCCCAAAGACCAAGCATATTAAGTTAACTCTACTTGTTGTAAAGTCAACATGGGCTCTACCAGAGACTGGCATTTGGAAGTCTCTCAACAAAACCTGGACGGAGCGACTTTCAGCACGCCCGTCATGTGACCAGGCTACTGCCTGGTGTGAATGAGACACCCTGTACAAAGACTCTTCAAGGGCCGGCTATAAAAACACAGAATTCTGCCTGGTTACCCATGTGAAACTTTATTTCCCCAGTGCTTATTCTTCCTGAAATGAAGTCCACTCCCTTGAGAGATATGGGAATTTGCTTAAGCAGCTGGAGAGTCATAAAAAGGCAGCTCCTAGTATTTCCTGCCCTGCAGCCAGGGAACACAGTTGGAACTAGGAACCATTCTGCTTATTACACATCAACACATTGCTCCTACAGGAGGTAAATAAAGGTTTTATTTTGAGAACATGGGGATTTTGACCATGTCATCTTGTTTTCAGAGCTTGGTTAATATTATCCGTGATAATTACCACCTAGAAATTCATTAAACATTCAATCAGCTAAGGCCACGGAAAACAATGTTTTCACTTATTCTTGACTCCTGAAATCTGTCAAAGGACACCACAAAACTCTTGTCAGGTAACCAAGAAAAGCAAATAGATTATTTTTTAAAAACCACAATTTATTTCTTAGATGGTATCAGGCACAACAAGAATTTTCTGAAAATGGTCTATATTTTAATTGGAATCTGGGTCAAACGGATGCACGCATTTGTTGAAGCTCACCGGGTTTTACACTTATGACCTGTACCCTGTACCGTATATAAATTGTACTTTGAAATAAAACAGTCAGAGGAAGAAAGGAAAGAAGACTCGCACTTCCTGGCATGAATCATAGATGTCATTTACTGAGAGAAGGACTCAGGAGCTCTTTTCGGAGTTATCAGAAGGACCGGGTGGGAGAGGCAGTCAGGGGTGGGACTACCAGCCAGGCAGCCTGTTCATAAAAAGCCTTCTATATGACATTTGACTTTCTATTGCTTATGTGATTCCCTCAATGCACCTGTAGCTTTATTATTCTGTCACCTAACATTCCTTCTGAAAACAGGAAAAACATAAGTAATCAACACATTTAATTATTATGCCCTAATATCACCAGCTCAGCACAGCACCGGCCCCTCTTGACCTCACAGCTCTTCGAACCAATCCTAGTTTATTTGGTAACGAGCCCGTTGGCCCATACAGAGTGGTGTTCACTTTCTGGTCCGCAGTCACTCCATCAGAGCTGTAAGGAAAAGATGGGCACCACCAACTAATGTCCTGTCTAGTGAAGGCAAAAAAGTTTCATTTTTAAAAACAACTTCCTGTTTCTTTCCCCTCCCCCGCTATCTTCCTGAGCTTTCTTTTCTGCAATATTGTAGTTGTCGCCACTAAAGGACAATTAACGAAAAAAATTCCACAGAGTTCCAGATGTAATTTTAAAATAAAAGACTATGGTATTTTCTTTCAAACCTGGAAGATATGTTAAAACAATACTTTGTCAGTGTGTCTTAAAGAAATGTAGCTATTCTCTGATTTCCTCTAGTGACTCTCCGATCATAAATCTTGTACTAAAAAAATAGCTTTGGGGAAATTAATAAACATGCCCAAATAATGCTTTTGCTGTTTGTGTAAATGGTTAGAGCTTATAATAAATGATTAATATTAATTTGGCCCTGATTTCCAATGAGACTATTGCCAAGCTGTTTCCTTTCAGAACAAAAGAGACAACTCTGAAAAATCAATTCCATTAAGCAGAATGCCTTGGGACTCTTTGAGTGGTTCACCTGAAATCCATTATTCCTATAAAATATTTTCACCTAAAACCAGAAATTAGGCTGTCATTTTGTACAATGGGGTCTGGAGACAAGAAAGCACAATGGTATAGTGTTACTTTCTCAATTTTCTTTGTTTTAAATTTCTTTGAAGATTTTATTTATTTATCTTTAGAGGGGAAGGGACAGAGAAAGGGACAGAAATATCAATGTATGGTTGCCTCTCATGAGCCCCCTGCTGGGGACTGGCCTGCAACCCAGCCATGTGCCCTGACTGGGAATCGAACTATGATCCTCTAGTTCACAGGCCCACCCTCAATTCACTGAGCTACACCAGCCAGGGCTCAATTTTCTTATTTATTGTTTTAAAAAAAAGGTCCAATACAAAATACTATGGATGCAGGTGGAAAGATTAGTAGATGAAGAGTCCAAAAATCTTGTGTTGCAATAGGCTAGTTGAATGATTTTACGTGAGGAATTGGAAATCAAGGATGATGGTAGTGGTAAATGACAGCAAGGACCTGAGAAGAGTATTAAGAAATAAGCAAAATGGGTTCAAGACACACTCATACTAGTAAATGGGAATATTACTTCAAGGAGTTCTCTTTCTCTTTCTAGAGCAGGGATGTCAAACTCATTTTCACTGGGGGGCCACGGCAGCCTCACAGTTGCCTTCTATGGGCCAAAAGTAACTTTAGGACTGTATAAATGTAACTACTCCTTCACTAGGGGCAAGGAGTTCAGTGCTGTTGTTGGGTAGAAACAAAGTGCTGGACTGGATAAAACAAGGTGGGGAGCAGGATTCGGCCCACGGGCCTGGTGTTTGCCCCTGTGTTCTGAGGCCCTGTTCCTTCATAGGCTAAATGAGAGCACAGTTCTGGGTCATCTCCAGCCCTCCATCCCACCCTAAGATTCTGTGCAGAGTGCTATGAATAGATAGTTATGCTCAGTATTTACTTGTAGTATTTTAAATCTCACAAGAAAATCTCAACATAAAAAAAATAATAAACGCACTTACATCTTCCTGTAGTTTGTAACTTTCCACAATAGAGTGACCGCATCTTCATTTCCCTAGTAATGGTCATTTACAGATCGGAAAGTGAAATTAGCAAAACAGCAGATGCTTTGGCACATCTCTTTCTTCCGAATACTTGACTTCCTCTGACTGCACCAAAAGTCTTATTTGCTTAGGGAATGGGAATCAGCCTTAAGGATCTCAACTGGCTGCCAGGTCAGGGTCACCTAAAGGGCAAAGGACAGCCAAGGCAAATAATTCAAAACTCCCCAAACTTAAAGTAGCCTGCTTCCTTGTTTTCTTTCCAATGTGCTTCCACATAGTCTGATTCTGATTACTGAGTTAATGGGGGAATTTTGAGGTTTGGACTTCGTTCCTCAGCCTTGGTTATGACTGTCCGATCCACTGGTCCAAAGCGTGCCATTTACTGTTCTTGAAATTTTATTTCCTTCTTTCTGCAAAATGAGTAGCAGTTGTCTGCTCATCAGGAATGATTATTCTACCTTGGTGTGTTCACTCTCACATTATTTACTATCTATATAACTAAAAGGATCCAAAGAAAAATTATATATTGCACAAATTATACACTTAAACGTTAATAAACAAAAAAGCATACAGCTGAGAACAGCTGTTTACATTTTGCTTTGGGGCCCTAATGCAGAGCCAAGTGAATAAATAAGAACTAAATTATTTCTCCAGGAACTTCAACAGTAGGTGGCACTAAAAAATATATGTTTTCTAAAGCTTGTGTATAGTATTTATTGAATCACCACCTCCTCATCCTGGATCAGAGTCCTTTTCCCCTTACGTGAAATTAACACCATTGAATCTAAATACAACGTGTGGCCAGGGGTTTTGTTCTTGTACCTTGTGAAGTTAATGAGGCCAAGCCTGGTGCTTCAGACAGAGCTAATGACACTACCTAGAATTGTAAAACCCCTTCCTACTTACAGTTGTGATCTAAACATAGCAATCACCCTAACCTGCCTGGGAATCATACCAAGTCCTTGGCAAAGCTGGAGTTTTAGGAGGCAGAGCAGCAAGAGTAAATTATCAACAGGTTGAGAGAGGGAAGGTTGAGGAGATGCTGCGGACGTGCTCAGCATCCCACAGGAATGCATTTGTTATGACGCTGGGGGTTCTGACAAATGTAATTTCTGTCCCTGGAGGATACAGAAAGAAGGAAAGGAGTGACAAAGAAAAGAGAGCTCTGTGCTAAATTCTGTGCTAGATCCTAGAGACACGCACATGAATAAAAAACATGTTTCTAATCTTGAGACTCTCTTAGTCTCAGGAGGTAGAGGCAGTATGCATACATAATCATGAGAGTGTGTGAAAAAGTCAGAGTAGTATAGTTACTTCCTTCTGTCCTCCCAACCATAACGAATGGTGAAACCACATAGTATAGCTGTTAAGACCCTGAGTTTCAAGTTCAGATCCACATGAGGCCTCCAGCCCAGCTCTGCCATGACTAAGTGTGTGTGCTTCTGTAATCACCAAATAACTCTTAATCTTCAGGATGGTTAGCTGTGATGTGGGGTGGGGAAGGGTGGTAGCAATACCACTTATGTCGCAGAGATGACCATAAGAACTAAACACAATAATACACACAAATGTTTGCATGAGGCCTGGAATACAGTAAGGACCCACTAAAATTATTATCCCTTTTTATCAGCATTTCCACTTCACAGATGAGAAGAGAGATCCCAGAGTCTATGCCTTGTCCAGTGTTTCAGGTGCTTATGGTAGCAAGAACAGAGCTTGAGTTTCTCTCTGATTCAGAGCCCAAAGCTTGTCCTTTTGCACAAAGAACAAAGCAATGAGAGTTACTCCATTAAGTGCTATTTCAGACAGACGCATGGCTATGAGTCAATGTTTTCTCTCTCTACATTTATCATCGACATTTGAAGATACCTCCTGCCCTCACCTTGGTGGTTATAGCTGTTTCCAAATATATCAAAGACTATTATTTCCATGGGATCTCTCTTCATCGGTTCACAAAATAGCATGATTTGAGATCGTTGCTAACGGAAGGTCAGGGAGTCAGAGAAAAGGGTAATTTTGTTTTAGTTCATCCACATTCCATATTCCATAATGAGATCCAGCATGTGAAATATCATTGAAAACTAATACTTTTACTCATTCAGTAGTAAAGAGCTTTTCTGAATGTAATTTCCGTGACAAGCACTGTCTTAAAGATTGGGGGTACAACTGAATAAAATAATGTCCTTGCTTGTAGGGAGCTTACATCCTACTGAGGAAGTAAAAAAAAACAAATGCATGTAAACACAATAAATCCATTCTGTATTTTTAAGTAGTGACAAGTGGCATAAAGAAAATAGGCAGAATGGTAAAAGGCAGAGTGGAGGTGGAGGGAGCAGGTTTCGATGGAATGTTCTGGGAAAACTCTCTCTGAGGTGATGACTTTGAACAGAGACCTGAATGAGAAGATAGAGCCAGACATTTAAGTTTGTAGAGGACAGGCAGTCCAATGAAAGGAAATGGCAAGCACAAAGAAACATGAACTTGGCTTGCTCAAGGAACAGCAAGTAGCCAGTGCGGCTGGGATGCTGAAGTGAGAGAGTGTACAAAATGAAACCCCCAGACGAGCAGGGGCACATCAGGAGAGCCACCCGGACACAAGGGAGAGATGGGATTGGACTCCAAGTCAGTGTGGATTCAAAGTGTAGTGTGGAGTCCTGGAAAGTTCTAAGCTCAATGAGAGCACAGTTCTTTTCAAGGCTGTCTTGACAGCTTTGTGGAGAATGGATTACCAGCCAGGGGCAAGGGAAGATAAGGGGAGAAAACTGTTATTGTCCTGGTTAGACATGCTAGTGACTTAAACCCGAATAGCCAAGTTTTCATTGTATTTTTAACAGTTATTCTGGATTTTTTGGATTTTTAACATTTGAATCTTCATTTAAATAATTTACAGTCATATTTCTCTATCAGAGATATAGCCATTGACGCTTTCAAGGTTGGAAACCAGGTGACATTTAATAGACTCAAATGTCTCTACAGGTTCTTAAATTTTTGCCTCCAAACAACAGAAGGCACCTCTGAAATCTAGGCTACTTAAGCACTGAGATTCAGCATTGTTTTGTCTATGGGTTGAAAATACAAAAGAAGTTATTCCTGCTCTTCTCTCTGTTTCTTACTTTGAGAAACACAAAATCCCTATTATCCATAAACTGACAATTCTACTTTGATTAACTTATGTGATAGACTTCCTTCTCTCTTTCTCTCTCTCTCAGGTTTTGGAGAACATCCACAAAGTATCCCTTTGCCAGAAGAAAAGATAAGTTGGGAGGAAAGCTCCATTAAAGAACCTCCATGAGTGACAGTGATAAAACACTTTGCAAGTATTCAAGGAGCAGGAGTGACTGTCACACACTATCACCCAGGTGTGTTTTGTTAGTTCATGTGTTTTGCTTTGCTATTGTACGTGTGAAAAAGGAAGTCCCTGGTCCCTGAGAAACTAAGTTGCTACTGTCCTTGGCTCCGTTTTGAAGAACAGAAACTAGCAGCATCCAACTACTGATTTATTGCTTCTCCCCACTTTCAAAAGCCATTCGAGCCTTGGGCATCCAGTATTAATGACTGCAGAGATAAATCAGGTCAACAATCTTGTTGTCCTCGGGAAAACCATCACAGTTCATCTTTACTTTAGACTGGAGCAAGATGGTGCTGAGAATACTCTCCCACCCCTACTTCCTGCCAACGGAGGCAACCATCAACTTGTTCTCTGTATCTATGGGTCTGTTTCTCTTTTGATTTGTTAGCTCATTTGTTTGGCTTTGCTTTTGTTTTTATTTTTGTTTTTAGATTCCACCTAAGTGAAATCACATGGTAGATATGTTTCTCTGTGCGTGTTTCTCTGCGTGACTTATGTTACTTAGCATAATATCCTTTAGGTCCATTCATGTTGTCACAAATGGCAAGATTTTATTCCTTTTTTATTGTTGAGTAATATTCCATTATGTATCATATTTTCTTTATCTAGTCATTACTGATGGCACCTAAGTTGCTGTTATATCTTGACTATTGTAAACAATGGTGCAATGACCATAGGGGTGCATATACCTTTTTGAAGTAGTGGCCTTATTTTCTTAGGATAAATACCCAGAAGCGGTGTGTCTGGGTTCTATGGCAGGTCTATTTTTAATTCTTTTGAGGAATCTCCATAGTGTTTTTCACAGTGGCTGCACTAATTTACAATCCCACCAGCACTATATCAGGATTTGCCAGCACTTGTTATTTGTTGATCTTTAAAAAAATTTTAGCATTGATGTGAGAGAGAAAAAAAACATTGATGTGCTTTTCCATTTATTTATGCATTTGCTGGTTGATTTTTGCATGTGCCCTGACTGGGAATCAAACCTACAGTCTCAGAGTGTCAGGATGATGCTCCAAACTTCTTAACTATCCGGCCAGAACCTGTAATTTTTTAATAGCCATTCTGACAAGTGTGAAGTGGTATCTCATTGTGGTTTTGATTAATATTTCCCTAGTGACTCATGATGATGAGCATCTTTTCCCATATCTGTTGGCCATCTGTATGTCCTTTTTGGAGAAATATCTAACTCAGGTCCCCTGCCCACTTATTAATTGCTTTGCCCGGGGTGTGTGTGTGTGTGTGTGTGTGTGTGTGTGTGTGTGTTTGTGTTTTTTGAGGGGGCGGGATGGTACTTAGTTGCATGAGTTCCTTACATATTTGGATATCAACCCCTTATTAAATGTGTCACTTGCAAGTGTCTTCTCTCATTTAGTAGGTTGTCTTTTCCTTTTCTTGATGGTTTTCTTCACTGTACAGAAACTTTTGAATGTGATGTAAGTACTGTTTGTTTCTTTTTATTTTTGTTGCTCTTGCTTTAGGAGACATAGCTAAACCCTTGTTGTTAAGACTGATGTCAAAGAGTTTACTGTCTAAGTTTTTCTTCTAGAGGTTTTATGATTTCAGATTTTCCATCCAGGCTTTTCGTCCATTTTTAGCTTATTTTTGTACATGATACAAGAAAATGGTGGAATCAAGCCCTGGCTGGCGTAGCTCAGTGGATTGAGCAAGGGCCTGGGAACCAAGCAACCACGGTTCGATTCCCAGTCAGGGCACATGACTGGGTTGCAGGCTAGTTCCCAGCAGGGGACACCTGGGACGCAACCATACATTGATATTTCTCTCCCTCTCTCCTTCCCTTCCCCTCTAAAGGTAAATAAAATATTTAGAAAAGAAAATGGTGGAATCAATAGCCATCAGAGAGATACAAATTAAAACCACAATGAGATACCACCTCAAACCACTCAGAATGGGCATCATTAACAAGTCAACAAACAAAAAGCACTGGTGAGGACATGGAGAAAACAGACCCCTAATGCACTGCTGGTGGGAATGCAGACCGGTGCAGCCACTGTGGAAAACAGTATGGAATTCCCTCAATAAACTAAAAATGGAACTGCCTCTTGACCCACCAATTCCATTGCTGGGATTATACCCTAAGAATCCTGAAATACTAATTAAAAAGAACCTATACATCCTTATGTTCATGGCAGTGCTATTAACAATAGCCAAGTGCTAGAAACAGCCTAGGAGCCCATCAGTAAATGAGTGAGTCAAACAACTGTGGTACATTTACACAAGGGAATACTATGCAGCAGAAAGAAACAAGGAGCTTCTACCTTTCATGACAGTGTGGATGGAACTGAAGAATATTATGCTAAGTGAAATAAGCCAGGCAGTAAAAGACAAATGCCATACAATCTCCCTTATAACAACAACCAAATAAACAAAACAAACAAGAAAAACAGAACCAGAGGCAGGGAAACAAGGAACAGACTGACAGTGACCAGAGGGCTTGGGGCTGGGATTTAAGGGGGAAAAGAAAGGAAAATGTCTAATCAACAAACAGGTATAAATGACCCATAGAAATGGACAACAGGTATGGACTGATTGTGGCAGGTGCTGGGCAGGGGAGGCCAATGAGGAAAAATTGGGAAAACTGTAATAGAACAACAATAAAAAGAAAGAAATTTTAAAGTAAGAAATATGTATTTTTTTACATTTACTCACTTATTTACAATTTTCACTACTTTTCTTGTATAGATATAAATTTACTGCTAGCACTGTTTTTTTCCTACCCGGAGCACTTTATTTAATACTTTTTATAGTGCAGATCTACTGGGGATGATGCTGCCAACTTTTTTGAATCTGCAAAATTATTTATTTTACTTTTATTATTAAAGTATAATGTTGGATATGGAATTCCAGGTTAACTTTATTTTTTCTATCACTTTAACAATGTCATTCTATTATCTTCTGTTTAGCATGCTTTCAGACAAGGAATGTGCTCTCATCCTACCCTTATTCTTCTATATACATAATGTGTCTATATTCTGTCTGGTAGCTTTTATATTTTTCCTTTATTAGTAGTTTTGAAAAATTCTGTATGAATCCTGTTTGCGTTTGTTGAGAATCTTAGACTTGTAGGTTTATAGTTTTTATTTAATTTGGAAAATTTTTTAAATGGTGGGAATTACTTTTCGTAGATATAAAATCTTATTTCTTAAAGGCATTAACATTTTCTTTCACTGATAGATACCAAGAGAATTTTTACCCATTGCTCTAAAATAACCTTAAACCAAGAGGCTTCATGAAGGGGGTCCATGAAAGGTTTGAAAGAATACCTCAGGCCCTTCAAATTATATTCTCACTGCTACCTGTGAATTCTTCAGGGGCTAAGGCCCATAGCTTCTAGACACATAAGAGCATGTGTGTTCAAAAGCATAAGACTCAATAAAGTATCATCTCTTTATTTCTCCCTACTCCTTCAAACTCCAAATTTAAAAAATAGATTCTATTCAGTACAGGCAGCAAAACTTATTCCGTGGCTAAACATGACCTGAATAATTTTCTGAAATATAAATGCAAAGTCTTCATCTTGTTCCCAAAGCAAACAGCAGGGCATGGGTAATAGGGTAGCCCATGGGGGAAAATATTAAACTGTTGAAGCTTGCAATGCCATTTGATGGATTGCAGGACATTTTTGCTTTCAAAGTAGATGGAAAATTTGTCTTGGGGGTATGTGCACCCTCTTTGTAAACCACTCCCTCAATCGTTAATATAGAGTGCTTCTAATTAAATGACCTTTAAATCAAGCAGGAGCTATGAATCAGTGTTTGAGTATTGCCTGTTTCCATAATTTATGGTGTCAACATGGTGTCAAAGAATATAGCAAGTGAATAGATTTATTTTTTCTATAACCTTGTGGTTTCTACTTCACACAAATAGGCACACATATACCCACCCATAAATACACCTGTTCTATGAGTGATGTCATGTGCTCATCATAATGTATAGGGTGGGATGGGCTCACTAAGCCCATTGAGCTATGCAGATGTAATTCAAATATCCACTGATTGTCCTCAGGAAGGCCTAATTTGGCCCAAGATATTATATTTTGTTTAGCCTGGGCTGGTGTAGCTCAGTGGATTGAGCTCAGGCTGCAAACCAAAGTGTCGCTGGTTCAATTCCTAGTCAGGGCACATGCCTGGGTTATAGGCCAGGTCCCCAGTAGGGGACATGTAAGAAGCAACCACACATTGATATTTCTCTCCCTCTCTTTCTCCTTCCCTTCCTCTCTCTCTAAAAATAAATAAATAAAGTCTTTTAAAATTTTTTTAAAAATAAATTTTGTTTAGACTTTAGACTTCCCCTTGCAAGAAAGTTATTTGTTCCAAGTGTGTACATATGTTTTCAAAAGTAGTTTCTTACCGATTAGGAGACCAATTCACATCAGAAGAAGTAAAATGTAGGAGGGTGAGGAGAAACTACTTCCACTTTGGTATCCCCCACTCCGTGATGTTTTTTATCTTGAATCAACCAAATAGAAAATGAAAGTTGAGTACTACAATTACCTAATTTAGACATGAAGGCCAATTTACTCCCTTCAGTTAGAGTGGGTTAGTTCTTCTAAAGGAAGTAAATATTGCCATTTCCACAAATGCTGGGTAAGGAAAAGAAGACAAGTCTCAAAGTGAGGGAGATAAGAATTCTTTTCCCCTCTTGATGAGCCAAAGAGGAAGCTGGGATCCTGTCTCCAGGCAGAGTGGAAATGACCAAAGTACCCATGTGGAGAGAACTGTGTCCGCCCCCTGAAACACTGAGACAAACTGAAGTGAAAGAAATAGGAGACCCATGTGGTAGCAACTGAAAAGTTGTTCAGGATTTAATTATATTTTCTGCATTGTAGTTTCTTGCTCTTGTTCCTAAACCTTAACCTTAAGTGTCCTATGGAGAATTCATAGAGAGGTCTGTCCCCATTGTTAGGGTGAAACAAGAGGGAGGAAAGAAAGAGATATGAAACAGATGGCTGGTAAAATTGACAAGTGAAAGCCATGTGGGAATCATCAAACATGTAAATAATCCCCTGACGTTCTCAAATATGCCTGGAAAGGGGATAAAATAAAAGATCAGACTTTCTACCATCACTTGGGCTGGCCACTCAGATAGTTAATATTTGGGTATTAAAAGGAAAAGTGCCCACAAAGACATTTTGTTACATAAGCAGAGACTGAAAACAGGAGTGTAATGAAGCCTCTAGGATTAAGTTCCTAACAACAAAAGATTATTTTCTAAGCACCTTCCTTCCATATATACTACATATTCCCTAAACCATCTTATTCATTTCTCAGAAGAGCAAAAGGAATTTTCAGTTACTAGGAAGCAGTCCCAACCCCCTTCGTTGATTCTCATATATTTAACTGTGATGATGCAGACCACACTAGCAGTGCTGAAAACCTGTAGTATAAACTCTGAATGCCTCTCTCCGGAATTCACTGTTGGTCCTCAACCTGCCCTTCCACTTCTACCAGCCTCCTTTTCTCTCCACCCTTGCCCTTGATTATTATTTCCATGAGCCTTTGTTGGAATATATTTCCACATCTCTGCTTTTTCTCTACTTTGTATCTTCCTAGACTAGCCCAACTCATCTTCCACCTTCTTTGCTTGGAAACACCCTATCATGTTTCACAATCTAGTTAGTTCACTGTTGCTCTAAGATAAGCCTTCTGATTTTACTACTGGACACAGCACAACCATGCACAGGGGATCACGCTCCTCCCATGCACCCGGAGATTTTGATAGAATATGAAGCACATCTTGTTATACTTAGTCATGAATTTACCATGTTTGGTGACCTTATATAAATATAGACTCCATGTCAAGGCCATAACTCATTCTTGTTTTATCTTCAACTTTTAACAGCACTTGGCATACAGTAATTTCTTGATAAATGCTAACTTAAATAAATCAGTGGAAACAACATAGTGTAGCTACCAAAAATGGAAGCTACTTATATTTTAGGGAACATACACCGAAATATGGTATGTAAAAGAAGTGGCATATTCAGTTCCATATTTGATTCTGTATTTGATTCTGGGTCATAGATACACTGGTTAACTGGTGAGATGATGAAGAAAACACTTCAAACTATGAGAGTCAGTTGAAAATGGGAAGATATTTAGCCTGAAGAAGACAGGTTGCACCACAGAATGCCATTACCATCCTCAAACACTTGAATATGCATCACAAGAAAAGGAATCAGACTTGTTTTCTATGGCACCAGGATATAGGCATCAAGCCAAAGACTACAAGCCAAAGTTAACTGGTGCTTGGCACACAGAAGGAAAACAATAATAAAATCGTTTGTTCCAATATGAGATAAAGGTTTATAACAGAGAATTTTTAGGCTGTAGTGTGTTGCCAATCCCAAGCCATATCGATTCCATCAACCCAAAGTCAAGACAATTATTGATTGAAGAAGAAGTTCTGGAGGAAAGAAAATGTCTCATGAGGTGACTTTTAACATTCATTTCGATTTCAATATGCTAAGTGCACCAAGAGATGCCATGTTAGTAGGAAGTACCCATTTTTATTTTCATCTCTCCCTGTCATTTCCTGGTCACCAGGCCAAGAGTCCTTCCTGTTTGAGAATATTTGTCTGCCAAAGTGGTGCCTTTAAGAAAAAGTCATTGAAATTTACAACTAGAAAGACAGGAATTTGGTGTACTTATATATGGGCATTAATACCCACATCTACAGCCAACCACTCCTTTTTACTTACCAAGAAGAGTGAGAGATGTGACTGGGTAACAAACTTAGCAGAATATGTTAACTGCATCATACACTTATTGATTACCTCCATCAGAGTACACATAATGGTACCCGGGGACTATTTGCTAAATATTTATGGGTGCTTTTGAGGAAAGTAGATAAAGGTATAGTACTTTTTGTTCATTTGCCCTGTGTAAGGTTAAACGAGGGCCTTCCATATATTCATTTCCATATTTTTCTTTAATTTGGTACATGTTTTCTGAGTTGATAAAAAAAACCAATCTAGAAAAAGCCTGACCATTCATTCAACTAAAATAATTACTCTCCATGAATAAAATAATAATTATTATTCAACATGGGAACCTTATTAGGAAATGCTAATAAAGAAGCAAATAGGCCCTGGCTGGTATAGCTCAGTGGATTGAGCGCGGGCTTGTGAACCACACGATTGTGGTTCAATTCCCAGTCAGGGCACATGCCTGGATTGCAGGCCAGTTCCCAGCAGGGGATGCATGGGGGGCAACTATACATTGATATTTCTCTCCTTCTCTCCTTATATTCACCTCTAAAGATAAATAAATAAATAAAATATTTTTTAAAAAGGAAGCAAATACTAGTAAATGATCTCAGCAGACAGATATTTCTATGGGTGTCCTGTGATTGTGTAAGCTCTGGAAATATAAGGTGCATTTTCTTGATTCATAAAAATTCTCATGTTTTACCACAAGGAAGTGAGGCTTGCTATTCCTCCAAAGTCAAGGATCACCGAGTCCCTTCAGCATCCTGAGGAGGAAATCTATCATACAGAAGGAAAAACAAGCAATTTACAAAAGCCATTATCATTATGGTGCCTAAACTGATCAAAATAACTTACACAGAGTTTCCCGGTAGATTTTGCTGCAAATTGCTAGATGATACATATTAAGCCAACCCTAGGATGCCTGTCTACCATTATGAAATTTTGTGATTAATATTAGCTATTAAGAAGAATTAGAAAAGCTCCAGCTAGGGAAAAACTGTAGCATAGCTAGAGGGGTCCCCTGAAACTCTCGAAGACTGAAGAGCTTCTCTTGGAAGAGAAGTCTTTCATGCTCAGCAGCAGCTGGGCACATTCTATGATAACTTTCCAAATATTCTGCGGTTCACATTCATTTCATGGCTAACTGACTAAATGCTGGCTTTTCTAGTCATCCATGGTTTGAAGGCCCGAGGAATTTGCTCTCAAATTCTCTGGTAAATGTTAAGTCTTTGTTGGTGAGTGACAACTAAAGAATCACTCAGATGTCTGAGAGGCCAAGAAAATCTCAAGGAAACAAAGATGTAATTTTTGGCCTCTGTAGAATTGCAAATGTTAAAGGGGAAAAAGTGCTGATATGAATTTCCTGCAGACCCAGCTGCCGTGTCCTTGACCTCAAGGAAATTCTCTTCAGAAAGCTTACTTGTTCTGATACTAAAACGTCTTCTTGTCAATCCCACAAAGCTGGGTTTTCTAACTCTTATGAATGCATTCTTATGACTTATATATAGCTCTGACTCTTGGAATGAAATGCTTGGGTGACAATAATACCATTGTTGTTCTAATGTATCAAAGAATTCCTTCATGAGAAAAGTCATTTTCATAGACTTATATGTCAAGCAGAATAGGCCCATAAACCATACTGAAGTTCTCTTTCATCAGGGTTTAATTCTACCCAAGATCATTAGAAATCCATCCATGGGAAAAAAAAGTGGTTAAAGGTGCCTGAGTTTGAAGACATTGTTCTAAATTTCTGAAGCAGAAAAAATATTAAAAGTCAGATGTAAGGCTAAAAGACATGTGCAAAACATGTGGTGGATTTTAGGGGCCACAGAAGGCCACATTTTTTTCAATCTAGGAAAAGGTAATTGACAGATACATGTGCCTATACTTTCACTTTCTCCTCTATTTTCCAAAATGTTTCAGAATTTTTGTATTTTAAAATGACTGCAGATGAAAAAATTGTAAAAATAGTATAAATAATTATCATTTATCCTATACTTATATTCCTCCAAATTAAAATTTCACATCTGTTATTCTCTAGTTAGATCATAGACAGATAGATAGATAGACAGACAGACAGACAGATAGAAGTTAGATAGATAATAGACATACAGTTAAATATTTCTTCTCAACTATTTGAGAATACATTGCAGACATTAGGCCCTTTTATCGTTAAATTTTTTAACAATAAAAGAAAACCTCTTATACAACTGTAGTAGTTATCAAAATTAGTAAGTTAATGTTGATATAATAATATCAACTCTAGAGGTCTTACATAAATTGCACCAATAATGTTTTTCTATAGCAGAAGAAAAAATAGTACTTCTATATCGGGGTCTAATCCAAGATCATACATGGCATTTTGTTGCCATATCTCTTTAGTCTTTATAATCTGGAAAAGTTTATCCCTCTCTTATCATAAATGTTTTTGAAACAGTTGTAGACTCCAGGCTATTTATTTTTTGTAGACTTTAACTCATTTGGAGTTTGAAGTTTCCCCATGGTTAGATCCAGTTATGTGTTTTTGGTTTTAAAAAATAGCACAAAAATTATGTTGTAGCCTTTCCTCCTTTTGGAAATATTTTATTCCCAAAACTTTTATGATATGACATGCACCTGAATATCTTCCTACCTCACTGGCTGTTTCATCCTGGCCTTCTCCATTAGATTGCTAATTATCAGAGGAACCCAGAGTTCTTACTCTGCTCTCCTCTTGCCTCTATTTCTCTCTGGGTGGTTTCATCAAATCTCATGTAAATGGGTACCAGCAATGCAATGCTTTCATTTCCTTACACTCAGGCTCTTGTACCCAACCTCCAATTCACATCCTGTCTTTGGGTGTCAAAGAATTCTCTAAAATTGTAACATGGCTAAAACCAAAATATTGATCCTTTTCCTCCAATATTTACTCCTGGAGCTTCAGAGTTTAGACATAAATAATAAGAAAGATAAATTCAGGAAAAATGGGGGGTGAGATGGGATTTGTGGAATGAATGTTCCCTGTAGAAAAAACTTCTTCATCAATTAATCTAAGATTACTACAATTAGCTGAAAAACTGATAATCACCTCTGAAAAGCTAGTCTTATATTAGCCATTGTGATCAGTCCCTCTACAGGGGCCAGGACACTATTGTTATTAAATCTGTAATCATGAGGAATCTCACTTTATTAAAAATTGTGTCATAAAGGCAATTACTTTAACTGAACAAACCATAGTTTTATGTATACCCCCATATCACCTGTATTGTACACTGTTTAAAACATGAACATAATTCAAATTAGACTGCAAAATTACAACACAGTCCACAATTGCTAATACTGAACAAAGGGATACAGTAAAGAGTAAGCAAGCAGCTTCTTAAAGCATCTGTGTATTATCATACTTCCTGCAACAATTGTGTTCCTTATGCACACAGTTAGTTATTGTGTTATAACTAATAGTGCTCTGCATGGCGCAGATTGTATTCCTGAATTAATTAATCAAATTATACATAATTTAGCTTAAGGGAGCACAAACTGTAGAAACAATATCTATAATTAACTTCTGTTCCAATGATCTTATTGACAAGGGGATTGCTGTCTTACAAAGTGGCCATTTCATTTTTACATTCACACTATTATTGACTTTTTCATATTAAGTCAAGAGCTACTACCATCTAATAATTTTTACACATTGACTCTAAGTTCAGTCCTCTGGATCCACAAGAAGTCTTATTTTTTCTACATGGGGCATGGTATGAAAATGGTTAGTCATGTTTCTTCTTCATTTGCTTCATCTATTCTGTGGTCAATATAATGTCTTGATTGGTAAATGCCTTCTCAATAAAAATGAAGACAAAGAGGTAAGCCTTTCTGTTTTTGGATTGAACCAGAACAAACTGGTGTTGGTCCAGGCCAATGAGATTGATCTTCCTGGCTTCCAGTATTTTCTTAGTATCCCAGAGTTATGGTGATAAATGCCAAATCCACATGTACCCTCAATTTTCCCTGTGTAATACTTTCCTACCCCTGACTGCAATTCAAGTCTTATCTATAAACAAGTACTTGGATATCAGTAGCAAAGTTAGTTGATTTAGCTCCAAACTCTCATTTGGTCTCACTGTTAAGATTCCAAACCCAGTAGCTCTGACCAGCTTGGAAGCCATCATAGTTTCTCCATGGCTATTCCATGGCCAAAGGACCATTCCAGTGTTCTCACCGTCTCCATGAGATGCATCCTATTCCTGAAGTTGGGAAATGGTTTCATTTGCAGATCTCAGAGTCATACATAATTGTTCTAGGCACTGAATGAACAGAGTTGTTTGTTAATAGCTTTACTGAGGCATAATTGAACTATAATATTCAAAAATATACAACATGATATGTTTGATATATGTATATATATATATACATATATATATATGTAAAACAATCACTAAATATCCATTTATCAAAATTTCCTTGCACTCCCTTGCAGTCCCTCCTTCCTATCCTTTCTTGCCCTCCCCAAATAAGAAACTATCAATCTGCTTTTCATAACTATAGATTTGTTTGCATTTTTAGAGTTTTATGTAAGTGAAACCATGTAATATATACTCCCATTTTGTCTGCCTTCTTCTACTTGGCATATTATTTGGAGGCCTATCCATATTGTTACATGTATCATTATCTCACTTATTTTTGTTGGTGGATGGTATTTCATCAGATGAATATATCACAGTTTTGTGGTAGTCCCTTTGACAGTCATGAGTAGAGCAAGGACAATAGGCCAAGTACAAAAGGTCACCAGGGAGGAAAGCCTTGGGTGCCTAGAAATGGATAAAACTGGGAAAACAAGGACCTTACCCCCAGCGTGCCTTTTCCATTCTGGGCATTATCGCTGGTTATGTGGTTTAACCCCCCTGACTTCATATTGCAGGTCATTTGGTTCACACCCTCCCCTGACCTTTCCTCCCTCGGCATGTCACTAGTCACGTGGTAGAGCCCCTTAGAGGAGAAAGAAGGGGCAGAAGAGTGGCTGCATGGACTTCCATGTGGACCCTTGCACTACCACTTCCTTAGCACTAACCCCTAGGGATAATATCTAGGTCTCAGTTTTGTTGTAGCTCCAGGGTTGGAAGAGCAGCAAAACCAGACAAGTGATGTCATGGTTGACATCTGGACAAGCTGCATTAACTAATGATCCCCTCCCCTGGTGCTGACCAACCAGTGGAGACCATGACCCTGAAAGAACACACCTGGAAAAGGTGATGAATATTTATTGAGATCCTCCCGGAAGACCTCCCCTAAACCCCCAGCCATTAAAAACCCTCAGAACAGAGAAGCCAGCACACTCTCCCTCTCCCAAGCACACTGGTGCCTTTCCCTTTCCCCTCTGCTTCCCCCCAGGTGCTTTATTCTTTACCTTTCTCTCTTTCTTTGAAGCTCCAAGGGCCCTTCTTTTGCCTCTGTAACTTATTTTCTGAACCTATTTCTTGTACAGTTCACTTCTACCTCTGTGACTTTCTAAATAAACTTTCTCTTATAGATTGAGCATTAGCTCTGAATTATTTCTCAGCCAGAACTCAAGAACTGAGGTTGCTGAACCTAGGTCTGACACATGGTGCCACTTCACTGTTAACAATTTTTTTTTATCCATTCATCTAATAATAGATGATTGGGCTATTCCTAGTTTGGGGGTATTACAAATAGAATGAGCGGAATTCATTTAATCTATCTTAGATGAGTAGGCTTTTCAATAATTATGGTTCTCTTAGGTCTCCCAAGGGCTGAATGATTCTTTTAAACATTCATTTTAAAGATCTCCCTTTTACAAAAGCTTAGAACAAGAGCCCCAAGGGCCTGTGCTTTCATGAAACATCAATTGCACAACATTCAAGTGCATGAGTTATATATCTTTAAGACAAATCTTTCTTCAGGAAGAGTTTTCTGCTTTCTGAGAAAGTGTGAATCACTTCTCCCCACAAGTTGGGAAAACCACTGATCTCCTGCTAGTTTTGTGCTCAAATCTTGGAATATGCATTGTTTGTCAGGGAAGGTCTAGGATCCCATATGAAGGGCTCCCAGTAATTACCCCGATATTTTAGAATTCTCAAGGTGAATATTCTGCTTGTATTCATGCCCCAGTTTTCTCTCTAGAAGCAGAAGGATATCAGGAAAGAAGAAATGCTCTAATTGACTTTATTGTGTCAAGTTCCTGACTTGGAATAAAAATCTTCTAATAGCTCTTCCTCATTTTTGTCATAATCCTTCCCTTTTTTCCTCTTCACATTTCACATTCAAACCCTACTCAGACAAAAATTTCATGCAGAAAAAGCTGAAAAATGTTAAAAATTTGTCAATATTAATAAGATAGGTATTTTAATTCTATTTTCTTTTCTACCATCAAGTTCTGTTCTGCTGCAAACCTTCTAACTTGGACTAAATTCATGGGAATACAGGAAATGCAGAAATCTTTCCTTACAAAGATATATATAATAGAGGCTGTCATCTCTGGGAATAATGCCAAGTTATTTGAGAGCATTTTCTGGGCTCTCACATGTTTGGAAATGGTCTCCACCAGGCAATTACTCTTCTGTCAGATTACATGAGTGACTGCTATTGATACAACTCAGCCTCGGTTGAGGACACTGAGATTGTGGAGCAGAGCTAATGGTTCACCTGGAAACCATTCCTCCATGTGTTCAACAAAGTTCTCTCCCCTTGTCTTTGACTTTCAAGCAAATTACCTCTCAACAGCAATAGGAAAAAGTACCCATCAAAACCAATTCAATTTCTTAAATTGCAGCCATTTAAGTTTATGGGACCATATTACAGCTATTTATTCCTCTTTCACATTGAAATTATTCAGTACAAAAAAGGGAAGGTAATACCTTGGGTTTTGTTTAGCTTCTTGGCTCACTCTGAAGACTTCATCCAGCCAGCAACTGCCCCAAATCTGGGAAGCAAATGCTCAAGCTCCCAAACCTGGATTCTCTCTTTGAGAATTCTGCTCCTGTCACTGACGCTCCACCCCTCACTCTTGTTTCTTCCAGGAATTATTATGATACTCTGAATAAAATGATTAAACTATATCAGCCTAAGATATCCTACGAAGGATATTATACAGGGAGCCTAAAGTTGTTACATGAGAAGTTTCATAGTACTGTGCAAATGTAACGATTTTAAGTTCCAGAAAGCTCCAACAGAGCTTTGAGATCCAGAACACCTCAGCATCTGGAATGATGTGTCCAGGAACCAGAGCGAACAAATTAGAAATAAGACCTCCAAATTAGAGACACGATACTGACCTGAGCTTAACACTTAATGATTTATTAAAGATTTGATCAGCACTCTTTTCAGATTGTAAATTATTTAAATCCAGCTCAAACTGGCTTAGACAGGAGAAAAAACTTACTGGTTTTTAGAAGTAAAAAGGCTAAGTGTATGTGGATTGAAGCCACGGCTGGATTCAGGCATTTAAACAATGTTGTTAGCAACTCACCTCTCTCCATCTGTCAGCTCTGCTTTTCTCTGCTAGTTTTAATCCAAGGTAGGCCACTCTACTGCCTTGGAAGAGATGGCCACCAACTCTTGCTCTGATTGTTCATCAGTAGACACCTAAGAGCATCTTTTTTCTAGTATTAAAATAAAAATCTCAGATGTGTTGGTTGACAATTTATTGGCTCTCAGTTGCGAATCCAGCCTTAATTTTCCTCCTTGTGATATTGGAACATTTTTTTTCCCCAGCTAGAATGACATTAGGCTTTGACAGTAGAAGGTCCTTGAGTGAACCTGGAGAAGTAAAGGGCTTCTCTTTCTGAATAAAGCATGCAGGGTTTTTTCTTGTTCCTATCATTGGGTTGGCATGCAGGAGACTCAGTGGAGGCCAACACCCTCAGGTGGCTTCCCAGCAGTGAGGTCCATAGGACAAAGTCCTGTGGGCAGCTTTCAGGCAAGCTCTAATGGTGACACAGTGCTCCTTCAGAGTGAATTTCATAGAATTTACTATCAAATTCCTGGTGATAGCTTTCCAGTGATCCCGTTGGGCTCCAACATCATAGTCTCACTCTACTACAGCTTGATTACCAACAAGTTCCACAGGCACTTTTAAAGGCAACTTCCTAGTGAATTTCATGGGTACCCTAACAAGCAGTTCTCTGCTTGCTGGCCACATCCCACCAACATTGGATCAGCTCTGGTCTGAGCAACATAAGAAACTTCTCTACCACCCAGTGGCTACAATCATACCTTTTCTGATGGGGGCTGAATCCTAATCTTGGGGAGAATTTCCCACCTACCAACTTTGCTCCTTCCTTAGCTATGCTCCTTCAGCCCTAGGATATTCTTTAGACTTCTTTTTTATTATTCTTTAGTTAATTCCCTATATATCATTTAATAATATATAGTAATCTTTCATAGGAAATATGAAAGCAATAGGTAATCTTGTTCAAATTACAATATATATCTATTACCTGATTAGACCCTAATGGATATACCAGAGATGGTACTTATTTATGCAGATTGACCAGGCTTGGCCACAGACCCAATATTTGTAACCTGAGAAAACCAGTGAGCTCATTAATCAATCATGAATTTTGTGTCATCTCCTAAAACCACAGGCTACAGTTAGAGACACCCACATAATATAGGCTGGGAATAGGAAAGAGGTGGTTCCCTAAAATAAATTATGAGAAATTGATTTTGGGGGTGGTATAAACAGTACAGTCCATCTGAAAGAACATGTGAACATGTGCTTAAGCAAAAAGAGAGAAAGAAAGAGAGATACTTAATGATTAGAGTCAAGAAGCAAAAAAGCAAACATTTCAACACATAAGAAAACATTTGGCAAGAGTAATGTAGACCTCACAGGAAGAATCTGAACCAGATAAGAAGGTCTTACTTTAGCCCCCAGAAATAAGGCTCCTAGCATTTTTCTTAGAGAAGAAAAATTAAAGACTGGGACCAAAACCAATAAAGGGGATGTCTTGGCTTACCTAAGTTCAGAATTAGGGCAGAATTTAAGCAACACTTGATCCCTCAACTCAACAGTATCATTAAACATACATTTCCTGTCGTCTCTTTGCTCTACTTTTTATAATGCTGGCTTCATTGCCTTTCTTCTTATTTCCCAAATGGCTGCCAGCAATTTTTGAGTTATCATGCTTCCTTGTCCAGAAAGAAAAGAGAGTAATGCTGATTTCTCTGCAAAAATACCCATACTCATTTTTGGTTGATTAGCTGAGTTCACAAGTCCATTCCTGAACCATTGACTGAGACCAGGAGCAAGTAAAACACAAATTGGCTTATAGATCACATCTTCCATGCCTAAAACCAAGAACAACATAATATAAAATTATGAGAAAATGTAGAATGCATACTAGGAAGCCAACCAATAGATATACCTTACAGGAATTAATTAACCACTCCCTCATTGAATCTATATATCATCAAACAAACTTCTAACTAGCACTTACTATACTTATTGTATTTCTCTTTACATCTATAACTCCTCTACTAGATTTTAGGTAGTATCCTTCAGTGGTAGAAATTGGTATTTGTTTATTATTTTCTTCCTAAGAAGTAAACACTAGAAGCTTAAGAAAAGTTTGAATGAATAAAAGAATCTGGTCCTGGCATAAGAACAGATGCATAGATCAATGGAACAGAATAGAGAGCTCAGAAATAAACCCCTGTCTCTATGGTCAAATTAATATTTGACAAAGAGAGCAGGAACATACAATGGAGTAAAAATAGTCTCTTTAATAAATGATGTTGGGAAAACTGGAGTGGTACTTGCAAAAAAATGAAACTAGACAACTTACTTACACCATACAGCAGAATAAACTCAAAATGAATAAAAGACTTAAATATAAGCTGTGATACCATATAAGTCCTAGCAGAAAACATAGGCAGTAAAACTTCACATATCCCACATAACAATATTTTTGCTGACATATCTCCTAGGGCAAGGGAAATAAAGGAAACAATAAACAAATGGGACTACATTTCATTAAAAAGCTTCTGCATGGCTAAAGAAACCAACATCGAAATAAAAGGGGAACTGACCATATGGGTGAATATATTTGCCAATGATACATGGAACAAGGGTTTAATCTCCAAAATATGTGAGAAACTGATATGACTCAATATCAGGAAGACAAACAATCTAATTAAAAAATGGGCAAAGGACCTGAATAGATACTTCTCCAAGGAGAACATACAGAGGGTCCAGAGACATATGAAAAAGTGCTCGCCATCACTACCCATCAGAGAGATGCAAATTAAAACCACAACAAGATATCACCTCATACCAGTCAGAATGGCTACCATTAATAAATCAACAAGCAATAAGTGCTAGTGAGGGTATAGAGAAAAGGAAACCCTAGTGCACTATTGGTGGGAATGGAAGTTGGTGCAGCCACTGTGGAAAACAACATGGAATTTCCTCAAAAAATTAAAAATGGAACTGCCTTTTGACCTAGTGATTCCACTGCTGTGAATATACCCTAAGAATCCTGAAACACCAATTCAAAAGAATTTATGCATCCCAATGTTCACAGAAGTACTATTTACAATAGACAAGTGTTAAGAATAGCTAAGTGCTCATCAGTAGATGAATAGATTAAAAAACTGTGGTACATTTGCACAATGGAATGCTATGCAGCACAAAGAAGGAAGAAGGAACCCCTACCCTTTGTGACAGCATGGGTGGAAGTAGACATTACTATACTAAGTGAAATAAGCCAGTCAGTGAAAGACAAATACCATATGATCTCACGAATAAGGAGAATCTAATGAACAAAACAAACTAATGAGCAAAATAGTACCAGGCACATGGAAACAGGGAATAGACTAACAGCTGCCAGAGGAAAGGGGGAGGAGAAAATGGTGGAAAGAAGGGGAAGAGACTGGTCAGATAACGTGTATGAATGACACGGACATGGACAACGGGGCGGGAGGGGGGGATGGACTGTGGGAGTGGGGGTGGGCTGGATGGAGGAGGGCAAAGGGGGGAAAATTGGGACAACTGTGATAGAATAAACATGAATATAAAATTTTTTAAGGAAAACTTTCAATAAATAAATGGCCTTAAACATTATGCACATTAAAGGAGTTTAAACTTTATTTTGTAGCCAGGGGCGTCCAACCTTTTGGCATCTCTGGGCCACACTGGAAGAAGAAGAGTTGTCTTGGGCCACACATTAAATACATCATGACACATAATCACAAAAAATCTCATAACATTTTAAGTAAATTCACAATTTTGTGTTGGGCCACATTCATAGCCATCCTGGAATTCATGCAGCCCACAGGTTGGACACCCCTGCATGAGTGACTATAGACCATAAAGCACCCCAAAATAGACTAAAAAACCAGAATTATATTCTAAGGTGTTTTAAAACCATCAACTCTGAAAAAAATAGAAGCAGGGAAACTAGTATTGAGGCTATCATAATTGTCTGAGCAGTTGATTCCAACACTAATCTATGGCAAAGGCAGCAGAAATGGAAAGGAACAAGAGACTTTAAAAAATTTCATCAGTCTCATAGATAGGTCTTAATGATTAGTACAGGGTCTAAAGTTGAAAGAAAAGTTAATGGATTCAAATATCTAGCTTGGGTAACTAGGTGAGTTGATCAAGGGAAAACAGAAAACAAGGAACAGATCTATGGGATAAGATAAAGAGTTCACTATATAACCTATAGAACTCAGGACTTGTTCACAAATACTTAAAGAGGAAAGTACTTTTGTTTATAAACAGTCCAAATACTTTCCCAGCTTTCCTCAAATTAGAGAAGTAACTTATTTATTAATAAATATTAGTTCTGTGTATACTATACCAAAATAGATGGCTCTAATCCAACTAGTCTACATCATGACTCCCACTTTTGCCTGGCTTAGTGGATTTCTTGTTTTGATATCTATGTGGCCTACTGAATTTCCTGAGACAGCTGGCTCTACCAGATGGACAACAGCCAAATCTGCTGAGGCAGCCTGTGAGCTAAAGACTGGGAGTAGGAGGGAGAGTTTTGTTTTCCTGCTGTTAGGCTTTCCATATCTGAGCAGGGCTGAGTTCGAATTTCTGACCACAATCCTTTAGAAAAGATCTTCGCTGTGGGCTTTCCAGCCAATCGGTAAGGATAGAACAAGGTATCAAATGTGCCATCTAGTGGCTGGTTTTTCACTCCCCCTGTCTCCACTAATCTCAAAAGGACCAAATTACGAGACTCACAGTAGAACGAACTTTAGGGCACAAGCTTTGGATCAGGACGAGATCTTAGCTTGAATTGGTTATCTACCATTAATCATCTGTGTGACTTGGGTAAATTTTTATCCTCTTTAAGCCTAAAGAACAATAATAGCTGTTACCTAACAACACCATTATATGAGAATAATAGCTGTTACCTAACAATAGCATTATATTTAGTAAAATTTACATTAAAAAATTAGCACAGTGCCTAGCCAAGAATAAACGTAATAAATGCATTCTGATATTGCTACTTATACAACAATTATATTTCCTTAATACACATGCAAGTACTTTATCACAAAGGCCATCTCCCCATTTCCTCATGCCACTTCTCCTGGGAATTAGTATGGAATATGGCACAGTGAGATCAAGTGAGGCTATGAAGTGCATCAGACTTGGGTTCAAACCCATTTCCCATCATTTTTAGCTCATCTAAAAATCAGTGTTAATAATACTTCCCTCTAGTGTTGTAGTTAATATTCATTGAGAGCACCATAGGTAGAATGAGTTCAGTGAAGTTAGAAATTTGTCTGTTTTGTTCATTGGTATATCCCAAGCATTTTACCTAGTGTCTGTCATGAAATAGGTACTGAACAAATATTTGTTAAATAGCATTAAAGTAATTTGCACTGTGCCTGGAACATAATAGATTCTTATTTCCTTCATTTTTTTATTCTTTCTTCATTTGCTAATTGATGATTTGGAGTCTGTGGCAAAGCAATAGAACTGCCAGCGATGTTGAGCCTCAATTATTCCATAACAAAGCAGTAGCTGATTTGAGCCAGTTTTACTCTTCAGATTATCTTTGTTCCACATAGTGCTATTAAGAAATTTGACTGAGTTGCTAGCATTTGGGAGTAATAGAAGATTCCACAACAGTACTCAAATTCCAGCTTCTCCAGAAAATTTGGAAGCTCTAGCATGGCTACATTCTCATGAGGCAACAGTAAATAGAGTCTCTGTTTCCTTTAAATAGAGCATGCATGTTCCAACATGCTACAAACTCTATGACTCTCTATTGTCTTTCTGCCACTGCAGCTGACTTGCTATTTACCATCAACTTTGCTGTCTTGGTTTTCTTATATCCAAACACCCCTCTCATTTATACTAACCCCCAAACTTCTGTAGGCATTCAAGTTGTCAGCCCCGTTCTACACCGTTAAAAGGGTCAGTGGGAGGGGGTGAATCAATGCATATTTTTAAGCCTACAGTGGGAGTGGGGATTTAAAAGGATAGTGAGGAGGGGTGAAAAGATTCGTCTTGTTCTGAGATGCTTAGCCATATAGATATTCCATCATGTGCTTTACATTTTATGATAAACATTTTCTCAATTTGTGAATAATGATAACATTATAAATATCACCACTGACATCATAAAAATGCTGACATGTTTGGGATCTTTCATGGATGTTTAAATGAAAAACCCTGACTGTTTTTATAGCAGGGACATGTTCAGAAACATTAACTGTGCTTGTGCTTTGGAACTGAATGTTAAATGATTTCATGGACCAATGGCATCTGAAGCAGCAGTCAGCTACAGAGAAGGTGACAGAAAACATTTGCTGCTGGGATAACCATAGCTATTAAAATGCCTCAGTCATGGTGTGGATTTCCTAGTCTTTGTTTATGTAACTTGGTGATTCTTTGGCTCAAGAATTTTAGGATTTATTGTCCTAGGAAAAGATGACGTACAGGAAACAAGGAAACACAATCCTTTGCAAGCAACTTTAAAACCTCTGGGTTCATGGAGTGTGGAATAAATGAAAACTATCCAAAATTCAAAAAGAGTGAGGTGGGGGAGGAGAGAGGAGAACAAGGGAGAAAAGGAGGAGGATGGAAAGGGAGTAAATAGGAAGGGAAAGGAATAAGAAAAGAGAAAAGAGGAGAAAAGGGAAGGGGAGGGGAGAGGAAAGGAAAGGCAAGGAAAAGAGAGAAGAAAAATTCAAGTAGCCAAAAGTTTCAGCTTCCTTTTTCTTAGGTCATAAAAGAAGCCTGCAATCAGAAACAAGAATAAAAAAAAGTGGAGGACAAGAAGAGAAATATGGGCAAGCAGGATAAAATAATTAGCTAGTGGAACTGATAAAAATTTAATCTTTCCTTTCCTCTTCTCCCTTTTATATGCTTAAAGAGTAGAAAAATGAAGAAATCAAAAGTACCAAGTATTTACAAGATTCTCTTATTTGATGGAATATACTGGCTTATATCAGCCTAGAAAACCATGGAAACTTTAATTCTGAAGGATTTATTCTTCACTTGCAATTGTTTCTACAGTAAAAGCTAGCAATAGATAAAATATATCTTTATTTTTAACCACTCTTCGTCCCCCACATGCCAGGTCATCGAGTCCATTTCCTCAGGAATCAGAACTTTAAACTGACCCATAGGTTGTGGTAGACTTTATTAATGAGCAAATAAAAAGGAATGGAGGATATATTGAGAAACCTAATCATAGTTCTGGATTCAAGCTGCTTTCCCCTCTACCATAAATAAAGTTGATTTTTCTTGCCCATCTAATTAATTCATTTATATGTTCTTTATTTCTGAACTCAGAAACACAAGGGAAGAATGTTATTTATTGTTTCATAAAACTCCCAATTAGTGAATCAACTGGGAACCTTGATAGAGAGTTGTAAACACTGATACTCTGAGACTGAAATAATCTATGAAATCCTTGGAGACAGGAAGGTTATTGGTTCAATCAGGGCAGGGAGATTAGGGTTCACGCTTCAGTGTTTCATAAACTCAGGCCTCTCTGGCTTTTGATCTCAATCAGTTGCAGCAGCTTCTATGGTGATTATGCAGCTACTTTTTGACAAGCATGGATTGGGGGCCTCTGCAAATTACCCTGAACTGTTTTTATGGGCACAGATTGGTGTTGGTGGGAATTATTTCAACATTTACCTAATCAAATGCACAAATATTTCATAAGCACCTACTAAGTGCCAAGCCCTACTCTAAAGACACCAGTGAACAAAGGATAAAGGAAGATAATTAGAAATTTCAGTTTACAGGAAGGTTTCCAATGTAAAATGACATTGTCAGGGTAGGACACACTGAAAAGATATTAGGGCAAAGGCTTGATGGAGGTGATGACTTGGGTCGTGCAGCTATAAGGGAAGAGGGGCAGAAAAGCATCCCCCACACAGGAAAAGCTGTTTAAAAGACAAGAATGGATGATAAGAAGACTAGTGATGGTGGGACACCGAGGGAAAAAAAAAAAGAGAGTATGGGAGAGGTCAGAGAGGTATGAAGGAGAAAAGTAGGGACTTGTTCCAACTGTACAGATTTGCCTGAGTGAGGTGGAAAGTCATCCCAGGGTTTCATAATTTGAATTATGTTTGTAAGAAATCTTTGGGTCTACTGTAAGAATAGAAGAGAAGGGCAAGGGCCAACAAAGTAGGGAGACCAGTCAGTAGGCTGCTACCTTTATTACAGATTGGTGATTAGTGTAACTTGAGCTGAAGTTATCAAAATGGAGGTAGTAAAGGGTGGTCAGTTTGGAGATAGGTTTTAAGTGAAAGTCAACTGGATTTTCTGATCACCAGGATTATAAGTAAGGGAGAAAAAGAAGAGTTTACAAGGAGTCTATGGTTTTTAGCCTGGGAAACTGGAAGAAGGAACTTGCAACGTAGTGAGGTATGAAAGGAAGATCAGAAGTTTAGTTTTGAATGTGTTAAGTTTGATAAGTTTCTTAGAGATCTAAGTTGGGGTGTGTAGTATAATTGAACATATGATTCTGGAGTGTAAGAGAAAATTAGAGAAAAAAAATAAATTGGGGGCTCAACAGTTTATTGATGAGACATCAAGCCATGAGACTGAATAAGATAAATGAAGAAAGGAGGGGAAAGTATACACACGGGGGATAAAAAAAATCTAAGAAATGATCAATCTTAATATTTCTGGGAGAAAGGCAAAGAATTTGTAGTCTAAGGTGAAACATATCACAAAAGGCAGAGCACTTGTTTACAGATCTGTGAGTATATGAAATCCCTTTATACTATTTTTGTTGGTTCACATCCAGAGATATAAACCAGAAGATTATTTAACCTTAGAATTGTTATACCAGGCATACTTGGGAACCATTACATTGGTTGCCCCCAATTCCTCTTTATCTTGTTTCAGATTACATAGGGGACGTAGGAGAGATTGTGGGTCTATGTGGTATTTCCCTCGGGTTCCAGAGTCATTTACCATCATGTGGTTTTATATTAGCTTTTAAAATATTGTGGATCCACAGACTGTGGCTTCAACCAGACAGAGATGAGAAATGTTATGAACTGAGCTTATCTAAGAAATAGCCTATAAGCTATAAATCCACTAAAAGTATGACTTTCATTGGGATGGAAATGAAGGGAAATTTAAAAGACATTATCACAAATACAATGAGCTAAAATTCATTAAAGAAAGCTCATGCACAAAATGCTTTAGGCTTTAGAAACAGGAGCAGAAGCAGAGCAAAAGAAATTTCTGGAGAGTTTACGTTAATGAGAGAACTTTGGCCCAAGAAAGAGAAGGACTCTACTAGGAGAAGGTTTTTCCCCGAGAAAAGAGACTGGAGAAATATTAAGACATCTTTATAGGGAAAGAATCTCAGACTAAATGAAATTACTTCCCCACAAGTATTTGAGAACCAAGAAATTACTAAGAGGTGTCCTTTTAAAGCTTACAGAGAGAGCATTTATCATACCCCCTTATGAAGAAATGCATCCATGAGCCTTGGGCTAGAAGAACCATGTAGCTACAGAAAATGTAGACTGTTCTGAGAGGGACAGCCATCATCTTATGGTAGCCATGCTCAGAAGCTTCCCTTATGCCCTCTACTAACCACCACCTCTTCAGGAATAACATGAACCTACCAGCAAAGCATAGTTTTTGTCTTGTGTTATGTGTACTTTTTTCTGTCTTATTGGATCCAACATTATGTTTGTAAGACTCTTCCATATTTTGCATGTATAGCAATAGTTTGCAGCTGCACCACTATGTGAGTATCCTCCCATATACTTGTCACTGTTATTCAACATTTAAGTTGTTTTAGATCTGGGGCTCTTATCAGTGGGCTGCTATGAACATTCTGGTGTATGTCTATTAGTGAGCATATGTTTGCATTTCTGTGGGTACACACCTAGAGATAGAATTGCTGGGTCAAAGGATAAGTTAATGTTCAGTTTTAGTGGCTACTGACAGATAGTTGTCCAAAGTGACTATACCATTTAAGGGCTGGACATTTAGTATTGAGACAAGGATTTCAAAGAAGAGGATTCCAAAAGGAATCTTTTTAGAGATCTTCTTAGGATTCCAAAGAAGATCTTAGGGCAGAGATCTTGGACCTTAAAAGGGCCCTAGAGCCTTAGAGTTTAGAATCATTAATGGCAGCCTTACTTCAGGAATGTTCTGAAATGGATTCTCCAGGGAAAGCAGAAGTAGGGTTGACAAGGAAACAATCCCTCAGAGGCGGAGTTCAGAAACCAAGGAAATTAATTCTGTAGTAAGAAGTGGTGCTGGAAGACCTGTGGAAGAGGGCCGAAATGCCTCCTTACTAGAAATGGCAGTTGTGCTACCAGATGAAGACTTCACTCAGCACTGGAGAAGTGCTGGACTTGAGGGAAGCTAGACACTAAGAGGCTTTTGTTATGTGACATGAGAAACAGAGAAACTAGAGCAAGATGTCATGGTTGGAAGGTGTGGTGGGACTAATGATGCATCACACAGACCCCTTTCAATGACAGGCATGTTGTCCACCTGCTGGGACAGCTGGACAGCCTTCAGTGGTCAGGCCCAGCAGGGATTCCTTCAGATGCAGAGAGACATCTGGCCCAAGATCACATTCAATGACCTGGGTCAGTGAGGGAGTATAAAGCCCTGGCCATACTGGCCCAAAACTAAGGACAATTATGGATTCTTCTAGCTTCCTGCAGAAGCTGGCCAATGCCATGTTGGGCCTATAATATAGCTCTCCTTCTCCTCCTACCAACTCTTATTTCCTTCTCTTCCCTTCCATAACTATTGATCTCCTGAGAACTCATTAATAAATAGCCCACATACTGAACTCTGCTTCAGAGTCTGCTTCCCAGGAAAGCCAACCCATGATGGCTACTTTTCCCCAAAAAATAGGAGTATCTCCAATGCTGTTAAATAGGAGTATCTCTATATGCTGTTAAAATAAGTGTATCCTGCTAATTTGGAGACTTTTCAAATAGCATCTATAAAGTACAAAGCTCAGTTTTGAATTATTTCCATTCCAGGGATTGCTTATCCAATGAGAGATCACCAGGGGCCAGCTGCTAAAATCACTCCATTGGTACCTTGGCATCTAGCTAAGATGACTCTGGCTTAGACTGAAAAGAATAAGGCATTGAGGATGAGGATTTGAACTTCAATTTTTTTAGACTCTAACTTAAAATAGCAAGGGGATTTCATTTGAAGTCTTTGATTTCATCCCCAGGATTTAACCAGGAGGGGGTCAAATGAGAGACATTTTCATACCGCTACTACTGTATTACTTCTCATAGTCTTGTGCTGACTTTCAGGCAGCAACCTGAGCTCCATTGGACCTGGGGACTGTGCATGATTTAAAAAGGGAAGAATAGTAACAGGTTTCAACTGAAAGTACAGCATAGATTCAAAGTTAATGTAATGAATGCCTTGTTATGAATAATTTCAGAGTCTTCTATTGATGAAAACTATTCTGCCCACCAGGAATTGTAGCCTAATAAAGGTAGGAGAAAAAAAATCACTTTATTAAACATACACAAATATTTGCCCAAAAGAATAAGAGATCAAAAAGTGGGTAAATGTTAGAAAGAATCCCCTAGACAGACTGCATATTCACATGAAAAATGTCTGCTAAAATAACATATTTGCATTTATTATCTTTATATTTTATATATAACATATAATTATTAATATAAAAGTAATATATTATATATAATTTAAATTTTTCCCCACCCTCTACAGCTGGCTTTGTCCAATTTCATTAGGAAAGAACACATTTTCATGGCCAAAAACTGTTTTTCAAAAGGTTTTTTGGAATCTCATCATTATCATAGATGCAAGAAGCTTACCAAATATAAAGCTAATACCTTACCATCATCAGTTTGATTCATGTGTCTATTTCTCAAATACTCTGAACTTTTAAGTATAAAGAAGGACATTATTAACTGGAAAATAAGATTGGAGGCATATCAGGAAGGGCCCTATGTTACAAACTGTGGAGTGGAACATTTTTTAGAAGATTTATAGGACAACTTGAGGGCAGAAAAGGATATTAGTATTATGGAGTAGCTTTCCCCTTTGAATTGATGGGTCCAGATAGAACAATTTATACCTCAAATGTTCATTTGTGCCTAAAGCATAGACAAAGGGCATATGTGCAGTTCATTACTCGTCCACTCTCACAGGTCATACTACATGTAAATCTCCTGCTGTCTAGTTGGTGTTCAATAAATGTTACCAATTGTCACATGCTTCTAATAAGAGAAATGCAAAGGTAAAATCATAGTCCTCTTCTTTCATCCATTTCCCTTGGGTGGCAATTCCTGTTTTATCTGTCTAATAAATTGCTGGAAACACCCATTTTTAAAAATAGTAGACTGTTCTGATTAAACCACTGGTCATGAAGACTGAAATAATTGGCTGCCTTACTCTTCTCTCCTCCTTGACCCAGAAGTGAGATGTCTTGATCCTCAGGCCCAGTGGGTTCCCAAACTCTCAAACAAAACCATTGTAATGACTTGGTAATTGTTCAATGACTTCTCAAGCATGCACAAGTATGTTAAGATCTTTGCAGTGATTACTCCCAAATTAGTAAGATCCTTGGCTTCTGCTGCTCAAGTGTTTAAACAACCTCAGCTTTCTAGCTAAAGTTTTACTAAAGAAATACAAACTGGTGGCATTTAGATTGGTCAATTATGCAGTTATCCTTACAGACTAGCAGTTCATATGAAAAGGGTACTGAAAGAGCATGATACAAAGCTTTCCTTAAAACCTAGAATTGTAGAAAGTATAATACAGTGTGACTAAGAGCATGCTTTATCGTATCTTTGCATAGAATCTCTAAATAGACAAGGTGCTCTCACATCCTCACATGCTGAGTATTATTTCACTTAATACAAACATTTGCACTGTCACAGAATTATTATTAGTGCCACCTTACAGATAAATAATTGGTCCACAGGAAGATTGACATGAATGTCAGCTAATAAATGGTATATCCTGTGTTTTAACGCATGTAAAGATAAAACAGGTGTATCTACTAGGAATCAGGGGCCTCACATAGAATATTTATTCCTCCAGCCAATTGTGCAAAAAAAAGTGACATACTCTTCACTTACTGGGAAGAAACACTTCAGTAAAAGTGTCACTCAATGGATGGACACTGGGGTATCTCACCTAACCAAAGAACAGGTGAAGAAACTGAGCATATCAAATGCAGCATATTAGCCTGAAATTGTACCTCATGAACCACTCTCCCCATGTTTATAGAAAGTAGATGAAGTCTGTCATTTAAAGAATGTGGGGGCAGGGAAGGGGGAGGTGGCAGTAGAGCCAGGTCACACTACAGATACCAGGTCATCTATATCCTTATAACCATTCTTTTTATGAAAGATAAAATCAAAATGCAGAGAAGTTAAATAACTTGTCCAGAATCTCAGAGCTAGGAAATGCCAGAAGCAAGATTCAAACCCAACTTGACTGTAAGAGAATCCACACATAACCTCTACCCCCTAAAGTTTCTCAATGAGAATAAAGAGGAAAAAAAATCACTGGACAGAAAAGGGCAGAGAAGCTGTTTTCCAAGGCTGGCGTGAAGTAGTCAAGCAACAGGGCAGGGTTCATGGGTCCTGCTGTAAGTCAACTGTGGGATCTTGTATAACCACTTGGTGTTCCTCACAGTGTTTCCTCATCATCAAGAGAACAGACCAGACAAGTTCCAACATTCCTAGAATCTGGTATGCCATATGGTCAATGTCATCCAAAGACACAAGTGCATGACCTGAATTGCTCTCCTTTTCTCAGAATAGAGTCTCTAGAGTAATCAAAGATGATGCCTTGAGATTCTTGCCTTCCCAGTTACGTGCAAAGGCGCCCACAGAAGTGCTTAGAGAATCCAATCTCTGGGCATGTGTGTGGCCAGTTGCTCAACTGCACTGGGATAACATCATGAATCAGTGTCATTGGATCTCAACAAATAGGGTGAGGCAGGGAAAGCTTCCCCAGGACACCCACTCCAGACAGGTCAGAAATGAACCCCTGCCTTTTCTTTTGTTTGTTTTTTCAAATCACAGGACCATTCAGATTCTTTCACCCTTTTTCACAACTCATACACTCATCCACCACCCCACTCAACTTATACATATTCTTATAGGTTAGTTAGTATGTCCTTGTCTTCTCTCCCCAAAGCCCTGTCTCACTTCTGACTCAAAATGCCAATCCTAACAAGAAGAGCTTAACCCCTTTTAGCCAGTTTGGTCAGGCTGGCTGTGGAAAGACAATTTTGATGCATTGTCTGCTGCTGAATAATGCATGTGCTCTGTTTGTGAAGCTAATTGACCAAATTTATTCAGTCAAAAGACAGTAATACAAATTCTTTTTCTTTCTGAAAGGGCTGAGGAATTGTATAGGAAAGCCTTTCTTCAACAGCATATACCTGCTCCTCATGTCACCGAGAAATCACGGCAAATGTTCTGAAGATGCTGAATAGGTTTTTCCAATTGTTTTTTAGCTGTGTAATTACAAGGATCTAAAAACCTTGATTTGACTTTTCAATAACTTGCAGTAAAAACCCTTTGCCAGCTCACACAAAACAATTTCCACTACCCCTGTGGGACTGAATGGGTTGTAAGGGAATAAAAGGACAGGAAAGTGATATTTCTTTTTCTCTCTTATCCAGTGTTCTAGTCTGTCACTCATTTTCCTTTCCTATTCTTAAATGCTAGTTAGTGAGCATGCAATTCCACATGCAAGAATTGTTTTCTGTTTTCAAAGCCCTTCAAGGCCACATTGAAATAGGAACTGGATTTATTTCAGTTACACTCTGGAGCACGTGGAAATGGAACAGATCTTTGTTTTTCTCATTGCATGCACATTATTCAACACTCTCTGCTATTTCAGTGAAGTCTAAGGAAAGGCAATGTGTTGATTCTCTCTTTCACCATTTCTTAAATGCCATACACGGGCTTTAATTTTGTTTCTTTCCTGATTTTCTTTGTGTGAGATTTGTTTTTGCTGCTGTTTTTTTGTTTGTTTGTTTCCTTTTTAAATTTCATAGTCCTTAAGTGTTTTTTCTAAGCTATCAACCTCCTACTGCTTGTATTTATCTCAAAGTAATCCAGACCTCTCCATACGTGCTTAGTCTACTGACAGTTGGCTTTGAGAGGCAGCCCCTATACTGCACTTTCAGTCTTGAAATTCAAAACACTGATGGCTAATAATGGAGCCCTCCAGATCTGCAGTTCTTCTCAACCAGAGTTGCGTCACCTGACTACCTTAAGGCTCTCTGGAGGGCAATTCAGAAGTTTAGGAGACATTTCTTATGAGCCCCAAGTTGGGCTTTGAATTTAACCCAGCCCAGCTTAAGCCACAAAGAACCTCAATTTCTGGCAGCTGTGGGTTTCCCCTGCTCTTGGGCTCAGGGGTTATGAGCAATTGGCCAGCTATGCCATCCCTAGACCTGGGTGGATCCGAAAACAAAAGAAATGAATCACAGGGCTATGCCCCACCCCCACAGGCCCACGCTTCCACAAAGCATGGCCATGACACTTTTATTCTCAGGAAAAGGTGATATGAACCTAAGATTACTTGAATACAATGTGAGAAAAGGCTAAATGCACAATTTAATGGTGGGAATGCTGGTCAGAGCAGCATTCACAAAAGGTTAAACTGGTCACACCTGAGCATGTCACCTGAGAGGAGAGGTCCTGTCGCTGTTCATACCACAGTCCTCTCAAGGGCACTCTGATGATTTGCTACCTGATATGACACAAAAGGCCTGGGAAGGTGCTCGCATGCAGCACAATTAAGAGAGAAGGAGAAGAAAAGAGAAAGAGAGAACAACCCTACCCATCCACCCTGGTACAAATTTAAGACCCCTAAAATTGCACTGATACGAATGTACTCCTTCCATCTCTCAGCCTCAAAGAGGTGGGCCTGCGGCCACTGGGAAAGTTGTTAGTGACCAATTTCCTTTGTTAGAATCAGAGGCTAATGATTTCCGGACTTCTGGAGGGAGCAGGGTCGGGCCAGAGTGAGGCAATTCAGGTGCTCAGGGAGTAAAATTTAAGGAGACACTCTGAGGCGCTACCCTGGGAAGAAAGAACAAAGAGCTTCCAAAACAGTGCACTTGAGAAAATGAGTCAGGACACCAGGATGGAAAGGAAAGGGGAGAAAAATGAAGTGATTTATCCAATGCATGCAGCAAATTGAAAGGATGGATGGTGGGAAACACAGATCTGACTTTCCGTCTGAAGTGCTTCACTTGCTTGATTTAAATCTCTTTGAATCCAGACTTTGGTGATATGCTGGCTGTTTCATTATCTCTGCATGTTTTTTTCCTGATTTTTGACATAGGTGAAATAACTATGGCTTTGAAGTGGGACAGATTGGATTTTAGTTTTACCACTTACACATTTTTAAAAACATTTTATTTATTTCTTTTTAGAGAGAGGGATGGGGAGGGAGAAAAAGAGGGAGAGAAACATCGGTGTGCCAGAGAAACATTCATTGGTTGCCTCTCACACACCCCCAACTGGGGACCTGGCCTACAGCCCAGGCGTGTGCCCTGACTGGGAATCAAACCAGTGACCTTTTGGTTTGTGGGAAGATGCCCAAACCTTTGAGCCACACCAGTTGGGGCACCACATATAAATTTATGGAACTTTGAAGAAGTGAATTACCAATTCTTGAGTCATAGTTTCTCATCTGTAAAATGGGCTGTTGCTAAAATTAAATGCGATGATTTATAGGGGTTTACTCAGGCATTTATTCAGCAAAGTGTATTGGGTGCCTATCTGTGCCAGGCCCTCTGCCGAGGGCTGTGGATAAAATAGTGAACAAAACCAATGTGGCCCTAGTGTTTAGTCTAATGGAGAAAACAGATAAATAATCAAGATCTTATGACTAGATTAGACATTAGTAGATGCTTACTCAAGTATTGGTTTTAGAGGGGTGGAAAAGATGCTAACATTTGGGGGTTCACTCTTTCCTAGTGCAGGAGTACTAGAATTGGTTGGTATAGGGATTATTTCTTCTGTACTCACAGGTTTCATTTTTTCCCCCCAGGGGATTAACTTAACGCTAAATCTCACCAGGCAGACATTACAGCTTATTGAATGGATAATACAAATTTTATAAATTCCCTTACACAAAAGACTCCAGTGAGTCATGCTTTCAAAAGTGCCTGAAGATGGATTTGTGCCACATGACAGCCATAATGGTTCATTTGCAGCAGTTACACAGTCTATTGGGTAAATAATACAACTTGTATAAATCACATCAATGCTGTGTTTACATAATAGACCATAACTACTCCAGAGGAGCTCAAACACTCTGATACAAGAACATTTTATAAATGATATAAACAGAGCGAGTTTAAGATACAAGTGAAGCGCCCCCAAGGAAGACAGGTTTGTCAGGAAGGCCTAAAGGAGATACAGTGCATGAAATATGTCTTCCGTAAAGTTTACAGTAGTTAAGTCTCCTGGCTTGAAAACAACTGGAATACATTTAAACTCCCTTACTTTAAAAAAAGGGGGGATGGAAAGTAGGATAACCTCTTAAAAAGAGGGGGCTTCATAGAACCTAAAAGTCAGAATGTAGCAAGGTTCTAAGGAGGAACCAAAATGAGGAGAGGGAATGCCACAAAAGCCCGGAATGTTTCCCATTTCTTTTGTCTTCTCAAAACTTAATTCTAGCCCTGGCCAGGTAGTTTGGTTGGTTGGAACATTGCCCATAAACCGAAGAGCTGTGGGTTCATTTCCCATTCAGGGCACAGACCTGGGTTATGGGTTTGATCCTTGGTTGAGGCACGTACCAGAGGCAACCATGGGTGTTTCTCTCTCACACTGATCTTTCTCTCTCTCTCTCCTTTCCTCTCACTCTCAAAATTGATAAACATATCCTCAAATGAGGATTAAAATAAAAGCTTAATTCTACTCTTGGCAAATTGGCCTTCTCTACTTTGCCATGTGGCCTCATAACTTCTGAGTTTCCCTGTTACTGTTCCAAAAATAGATTCCCTGCTTCCAGGTCTTAGTTCCAATATCCTAGGAGGGAGATCTCCATTGGCTCACTTTGGGTCAGATGTCCATCCCCTAATTTTCTACACCCTACAAGTAAGCTATGGGAAAGGGCTGGGAACATATAACACAGTCATGGCTGACTGGACACATGCCTGGATGTAAGGAGGTAGTTCTTAGAGGGGAGAATGGCTTCTGGACTGGGGGGACAATGCAGTAAATGTCCACCCAAAGTGCTCCAACCCTGATAGAACCCAGAGGCAGAGAAATACACTGTGAATCAGCACAGGAGATACTGAGCATCTATAGAAACATTCCATTCCTTTCTATATATAGCAGGCTAAGAAAATGACTAGGAAATTGCCTATTACCTAGTTTGTGATGACTCAGTGTACCTTATAATTTTTTCTATTCTAATGGAGTAGTTATATCTTGGCAGAATGCCTTGCAAAACAAACAAACTGACAAACAATCAAACAAAAAAAATCCCCAAAACATGAAACACCACAACAAGTTTTCTTGGTGTTTCCCTTCATACCCATAAAAAGAACTTAGGAAGCATTTACAAGTTCCCTTTCTTCAAATAGGATCCAGATCGGTGACCTATGAATAGGCAAGGCACTTGAGAAGTATTACGAGGTAAATATGGGGTTATTATTACAAATTAAACTCATTATTTATAAAATTAATTAGCATAACTCAAAGTGCCTTAGTACATTGTGACTGACTAGTTTCTGTTTTGCAAGGAAAATTTATTGCTGATGATTTTCATCCTAATAATGCTAGGCTAGTTCTTTGAATTTACCGCACACATGCGTCAGCACCCTCCAATCTCCATGGTGACTCTCCCCCTTGGGATGCTCAGAACCACTCTTTGTCTTTTCTAGAAGAGTCTCACAAACCAAGATTAAAAAATTCTCTCTTGGCCTACTAGACACTTTATTCGCTGTATGAAATAACCCAGGATACATGTTAGTGGACCAGCAGGTCTTTATGGAGTGTTTGGAGGATGGCTGCTTCCTTACCTATCAACACTGACATAAATCAGTGTCAAAAATTCCAGTCTGATCTGTCATTATATTCCCCTAAAATTTTGTTGTTTTTTTCTTTTTCAGAAAATTTGAGAAAGTTTAAGAAAGAAAACAAACACAAAAACATGCATAATTCCACCAATCAGAGATAATTTAAGTTACCATTTCAGGTATCTTCTTTCAATTATATTTATTGGTAAACAGATTGGAGTTGAGCCCAATTGTGGCTGCAATATTATACACTGCTTTTATCCAAGTGTTAAATGTCCCTATAAATACTTTAAGGGCTACAGCACATTATTCTTATACATGTTCCATCATTCTCCTAACTACATCCTTATTTTTTTATAGTTATGCTACTTGAAATTGTTTGGGTATATATTACCAAGTTATCTTTTAGGAAGATACCAGTTCATATTCCCACAAGTTCATGTAAATGTTATCAGGAAAACAGCTTCATAAATATTGAGCATTGGACTTCCAGCTAAGATGGAGGCATAGACAGATATGCTTTGCTTCCTGGCACAACCAAAAGAGGGACAACAACCAATGTAAAAACAAAAAAACAACCAAAACTGCCAGAAAATTAAACTGTATGGAAGTCCAACAACCAAGGAGTTAAAGAAACATTCATCCAGACTGGTAGGAGGGGTGCAAGATGGGCAGTAGGGTGGCAAGAATGCCCAATAAGGTGGCAACTGGTGGACAAGGATATCCCGCGTTCCTATGTGGATAAGCCGAGAAAAACAACTGGGGAGTGAGACAGACAGTGCAATCCAGGGTCCCAGCATGGGAAAAGAAAGCCTCAGAAACTCTGGCTATAAAATCCTGTGGGGGTTTAAGCAGCAGAAGAAACTTCCAGGATCACAGAAGTCTGTTGGAGGGGCCCACAGGACCCTAGAATGTACACAGAACTACCCGCCCTGGAATCAGCACCAGAAGGGCACGGTCCACTTGTGGGTAGAAGGAGAAATGACTGAAAGCAGGTCAAGAGCCAAGCAAGCGGTATTGTACCTTCTCTGACCACTCACCCACATACTGTGCCACAACACAGCCACCTGGGTTGCTCCGCCCTGGTGAATATGTAAGGCTCCTCCCCTTACAATATAACAGGTACACTGAGACAAAGAAATATGTCTCAAGTGGAAGAACAGATCAAAACTCCAGAAAAAGAACTAAGAGACACGGAGATATCCAACCTATATTGGATGCAGAGTTCAAAACACTGGTCATCAGAATGCTCACAGAAATTATTGAGTATAGCCATAAAATAAAGGAAGAAGGGAAAGCAAAGTAAAATAAATAAAAATACACAGGGAACCTATGGTGAAGGGAAGGAAACTGGGACTGAGACTCAAACTAAAGATTTGGAGCAGAAGGAAGAAATAAACATTCAACCAGAACAGAATGAGGAACAAGAATTCAAAAAAACGAGGAGAGGCTTAGGAATCTCTGGGACAATTTTAAATGTTCCAACATCTGAATCATAGGGGTGCCAAAAGAAGAGGAAGACCAAGAAACTGAAAACTTATTTGCAAAAATAATGGAGGAAAACTTTCTCAATCTGGTGAAGGAACTAGACCTACAAGTCCAGGAAGCTCAGAGAGTCCCAAAGAAATTTATCTGAGGAAAAACACATTAAGACACATCATAATAAAATTACCCAAGATTAGAGATAAGAAGAGAATCTTAAAAGCAGCAAGAGAAAAGGAGACAGTTACTACAAAAAAGTTCCCATAAGACTACTAGCTGATTTCTCAACAGAAACCTCGCAGGCAAGTAGGGGATGGAAAGGAGTATTCAAAGTCATGGAAGGCAAGGACTTCCATCTAAGATTACTCTGTCCAGCAAATTTATCATTTAGAATTGTAAGGCAGACAAAGTGCTCCCCAGATAAGGTAAATTTATAAAAGTTCATCATCACCAAGCTCTTATTATATAAAATATTAAAGGGACTTATTTAAGAAAAAATAAAAAATATGAACAGTAAAATATGAACAACTATCAACAACTGAACCTAAAAAGAAACAAAACAAACTAAGCAAAAAACTAGAATAGGAACAGAATCACAGAAATGGAGGGGGAGGGAAGAAAATGTACAGGGAATAAGAAGCATAATTGGTATGCACAAAATAGATAAGGGAATTTAATAATAGTATAAGAAGTGGAGAAACCACAGAACTTATATGTATGATCCATGGACAAGAACTAAGCAGGATAGGCCCTGGCTGGTGTGGTTCAGTGTTGAGCACAAGCCTGTGAACTGAAAGGTCCCCAGTTCAATTCCTACTCAAGGCACATGCCTGGGTTGTGGGCAAGGTCCCCAGCTGGGGGCATGCAAGGGGCAACCAATTGATCTTTCTCTCATACATTGATGTTTCCCTCCCCCTCTTTCTAAAAATGAATAAATAAAATGTTTGAAAATAAAAGAACTAAGGGGGGAATGCTGGAGGGATAGGGGGATGCAGGGCAGGCTGGGGATAAAGGGGAGGAAAAATAGGACAAACTGTAATATCATATCAATAAAATATACTTAAAAGATAAGTATTGAGCATTGATTACAAATTTTATAAATGAAATATCATGTTCTTATTTTGCACTTCTTTAAATGTTATATTTCATGTATTTAATAGCTATTTTATTGCTTGATATTAATTATATTTATATAATTTATATCTTTAACCATTTATTTGTTTTTCGTTCACTGTTTGAATTGCTTACATGTCTGTCATTTTTAATAAATGAGTTTCCAAGTTTGACTTTAGCCTCTTAATATCAGAATATTTTCTTACCTAAGAAATATTTGGGCACTTATATAACCAAATCCATCAATATTCACCTTTGTAATTTTCCATCTATTATAAGTACACAACATCCTTGATATGCAAAGATGTTTAAATATTTTTATATTTTACTCGATTTACTATATCTTTATTTTTTTACATCAAACAATTTAATATATATGGTATACAGAAGATTCAAATATATTTTTTCCCCTAATAGCAAGTCAAGTTTCCTTGTACCAATTATTAAATCAGCCTATTCCAAAATTTGTTCCTTGGAACATTCAACTTACAAATAAGGAGAGAAATATTAATATGTGGTTGCCTCTCCCATGCCCCCCACCAGGGACCTGCCCTGCAACCCAGGTGTGTGCCCTGACTGGGAATTAAACCAGTGACCTTTCAGTTCACAGGCTGGTGCTCAATCCACTGAGCCACACCAGCCAAGGCCAAATTTCTCCTTATAAAAAAAAAAAAGAAAGAAAGAATATCTAGGAATTCTATGGTTAAATCATTCAGCAAAACACCACATACTATTTCTCCTTGTTACTTCATAAGACCTAAATGCTTATTAACGTATTAAAGGATCTGAGTGGTTCTTCAATAAAGGAGCCTATTTAACTGTTTAATCTTGCATTTTTTTAATATTTCTGTACCATTTTTAAGGTATTCCTCCACAAAAGAAAGGCAAGAGGGAAAAAATGCAAAATGGATCTTGCACTGAAAAATGCACATACTTTGAGGAGTTAGTTAACTCAATTCAAGATGAAGAAGGATAAAAATTGCAGGCAACATTTAGTCAACACTTACCCCACATGAGGCATGTAAAACTTCATCCCCACTCAGGGAGATTCTATAAAGTAGTTACTTTCCATATGTCTATTTTAAAGAAAGTATTTTAGACTTTCTAAAGTCTAAACTATGCCTCATCCAAAGTGACTCGGTAATAAATGCTATCATTTGAACCCCAGTCTCTAATGCTGACATTTATCCCCCAGAATAACTTCTATCCTTTTTTAAGACTGAGAGCATGTGAACTTCTTAGTAGAGGGAATACAGCCTTGTCCTTTACGTGCTCCAGGTCACGAAGCGTCTCCTAAGACACATTTGTACAAAAGCACGTGATTATTCAAAATCCTTCCATTTCCAAACAACATTTCCTGCCCACCCTCCACTTTACCAGACAGAGCTGAGACATGAACCGGCCCCACAGTGGATCACTGACTGAGACAGTACATTCTGAGCAAATCTTTATCAACTGGGCCATCTCACTGCAGATTAAATCACTGGATAAAGTGAGCCATGTGCAGAGAGAGAAAAAAAAAAAAGCCAAATCAAACTCTGGAGCCAGGCAGACAGCATGTCTGTAAGCAATTTCTAGGTCTCTGCTACATGTGACAGATGAAGTCCAAGTTCGGCAATTAATTCAGCAACTTATTCAACCTGGGAAGCAAGGGCGAAGATTGAAGATGGGTAACAAGTTTAAGCAAGATGAGAGGGCGTTGATAAGAGTTTAAAACTGTGATCAGATTATTTTGAAACCTACATCATAAACTCTTGATTGGGGTTGGAGGGTGGGAGTGGCTGTTTTTGAATTTACATTCATGTTTTTTAACAATGCACCAAATATAATGTCATGCCCTTAATGGATGTTCAACATAAAATTAAAAACAGGTGAAAAGTATTACCGAGGTCAGTAGTTAAGGGGGAAGGTATTTAAAAAAAAACCTTCAAACACTTTAACTCTCTAGATAGACATAGTGAATCAGCAAAAGCAGATAGATTTTTCAGGATGTGGCAGAGCTCTGGGAATAAACCACTTTTTATATTCTACTCCCTGCAGGAGATGGATAAAAGATTAGAATATAGTCCTTTTACTTTGACTTTTAGTTGTACAAGAGACTTTAAAGTTGCACAGAGCTGGTTCTCACTAGCAGTGGGGGCCAGATGGTGGAGGAAGTTTGGAGGAAAGCTTGGCCTTCACTGTGTTCTCCAGCTGAAGTGACCACCCACTGCAGGCATCTCATTGGATGACTGTTCTGACCCGTTTGTGTTCCAGACAAAGGAGGGACTTTCTCGTGGCTTAAAATAAAGCTGTTGTTGTAGGGGATTTCTTGCCCTCAGTCTAAAGTTCCTTCACCTTCCTTTCTTGAAGCAGATGAGAAGTCTCTTCTCTCCTCTGGCCCTTAAAGAAATTTTCCTGAGGACCAAGGAACTACTAGAAGGTCACATCTTTTAACTTAAAGAGTACAGACTTTGTCATCAGAAAGAAGTTGGCTGAAAGTTCAGTCCCACCACTTACTAGCCATGTGATCCTAAGCACCACTTTTGTATGAGTTGAAGCCTCATTTCATTTGGTGCAAACCAAGAGTAACAATAGTACCTACCTTATTCACTCATGTGCCGCTTAAGATATTTCAGCCAATGGCAGACTACATGTGTGATGGTGGTCCCTTAAGGTGATAATGGATTATAAGCAAAAAGTTTATAAGCGAATGATGAAGAAAATGACTAGGCTGATTAAAATGTTGAATTTACTACTAGCTCTAGGTGGTTTGAGTAGATGAGGGGGCTCAGCATTCAACCCACTGTCTAGGGGTTCACTGAAGCTGGGGCCTATATTTGGAAAGAAAGCTAAAGGAGAGAGCTGGAGAGGAGGAGAGTCCAGGGGCCCTGCTGCGCCTGCCCCTGTATGTGCGTGCACACACATACACACATGCATGTACACAGATATGCACTTTCTTGCACTCATGCTCAAACCCTACTTTCCTCCATCTCTCTTAGCTCCTCTGAATCCCCCCTTTTTCTCTCTCCTCCCCCTCTCCTTTTATTTCTCATCTCAAGCTATATTTCTCTGTCTTTATGGATCTCTGTTCTCCCTCTCCTCCCACCCTTCTACTGATGTCCACAATCCTTCTGAAATAGCTAACTCCACAGGCCACCCTTTGCCCCCACGACAGAAAGGCAAACATACACTTGATCTTTTGTACTATATTTTTACTGTATGATTGCAGAATACATTTAGATATGTTTAGATACACAAGATATGTTTAGCTATGTTTAGATACACAAATACTATTGTGTTATAATTGCCTACAGTATTCAGTACTGTAACATTCTGGACAGGTCTGCAGCCTAGAAGCAAAAGGCTGTACCATGCAGCCTAGGTGTGTAGTAGGCTACACCACCTAGGTTTGTGAAAACGCACTCTGTGATGTTCCCACAAGGACAAAATCCCCCAATGACATTTCTTAGACTGTACCCCCTGCCATTAGGAGATGTATGATTGTAATGGTAATGATACTTTATTGTTTCCTTTTTCTTATAAAGACATTAATCATAATGGGGCTCTCTCCTTATGACCTCACCTTCTCAATATTTGAGATACATTTACTTAGCAAGCACCATTCTTCTAGAAAAGAGAAAGGTAAGCATGATTACAAAGGCTAAAAAATGATTTGTCATATATGAGTAGTAACCTTAATAAACTACAGGAATCTAATTACCAGTGGAGAGAAAGCATGTAGATCAGATATTTTAAAATCAAAATCTCTGTCTTTAAGCCTCAGAAATCACTAAGGTAGAATTTTTTTAAATTATAAAGAAAGCAGTAAGGTAGATGCTGCCAAATAGCATTCACATTCAGTCATTTATTTTCCCAGTCTTGGTAATGAAGTTAGGATGAATTATTTATACTCAGGCAACATGGGGAACATCAAAATAAAAGACCTAGATTCTTGTTAAATTCTGGTTCTAAATGATCTTGGAGAAGTCATTTAGCCCAAGCAGACCATAAAGCACATATAGAAGCATCTGGCACAAAGAGTGAGTGGGTGAGGTCCGTATGGACTGGCCCCACCTACCTTTCTAATCTCAGCTAGTTCCACCCTCCCTGTACCCAACTCCTTCCCTACACTCTAGGCCAGCATTTTTCCACTATTTTTTAATCTCATGGTACACATAAACTAATTACTAAAATTCTGTGGCACACCAAAAAGTATATTTTTGCCAATCTGACAAAAATAGGTATAATTTTTATTCACTCACACCGAATGGCTATTGTTGTGTTGGCTGTTTTTACTTTTGTCTGATAATTAAGGGAAGAAAATAAACATGTCACATGTTTTAACAGCTCTTGCAGCACACCAGCTGAAACTTGCTGCCCTAGGTATTTTGGGTCTCTTGCTATTACTCAAATATTCCAAATGCATCGCTGCCTCAGGGCCTTTGTACTTATTTTCCCTCTGCCTGGAAGTCTCTTTCCCTGGAAACACACAAAAAGGAATCATATACATTGTTTATTTCTCTCCTTCTACATGGCTGTCTCCACGTGGTCTTCACCAGCCTCCTGATTTACCACAGCACCGGACACACACTATCTCCCTTCCCTGCTTTATTTTCTATATCATCAACATTTATTGACATCAAAGTTTTCTCCTGATTTAAGTGTTGACTTATTTCCATTCCCTAAGGTATCCACCTCCCCTGGTAGTCATGAGGACAAACTATTCATCAGATTCAGTGCTCAAACTGTGCCTGGAATATTGTCGTGGCTCAACAATCATTTGTAGGATCAATACTGAATAATTAGTATGTATCTCTGAAAACAAGAAAGCCTTAGGGGCCTTATCCTTGGAACCAATTTCCAGAATCACATTCTAGAATAGTCTCTATATAGCAGATATTATTCATACCCTGCCATATAAAGCAAGCTCAGATAAATTAAGTAACTTTCCTTGGGACATGAAACTAATATGTGGCAGAGCCAATAGGTATTTAAACTCTGGTATTACATATGAAAGACCCTGTTTTTTTGTCCCGCTCTTTGATGATGTCTGATATCCAGTAGGTATGGTGACCAAATTTCCCACAATCAAAAGTCAAGGTGTTCCACCATCAAAAGTTGTAGTATATAAATAAATTAGAATACTACACTGAAGTAAAAAGAAATGTTACTGCTACATACAACAAAACAAATGGACCTCAAGTGTTATGCTCAATATAAGAAGCCCAATCCAAAAGACTCAATACTGTGGTCCCATTTATATGAAGTTCAACAATAGGCAAAGCAAATGATGGTGATAAAGTCAGAAGTTTGGCTGTTTCTGGGACTGACTCAAAGCACAAAGCAACCTCAATGGTGCTGAAAGTGTTCTGTGTATGTGTGTACCTACGTACAAATCTCCAGCTGTACGTTTTAATGTTTGTATACTTACCACATGCATATTATACTCTAATAAAGAATCAAAATTGAACAAAAATCAAAGCATAAAAAAATCAAGGTATTTATAGAAACGATGGGATTGAGCAGTTTAAATTAGGATGACCTGGCAAATCCAGGAGATATGGTGCCCACTGTTAAAGAAAACCTAACAGACCACCTAGATGGAAATTCACAATCGTCTCAGTGGCTGACAGCTGACAGGAAAAAGAAACTAACCTTTGCCATCTGTCTGAAACCACCTCAAAAAAAGCTGAGCCACATAAAAATTTAGAGAAGTGTCTTGTTTTCCCCGGCCTGTTTTGCCTCAGTCCCACTTCTTGAATTTAATGAAGCACTTTTTATTCTGAGATCTGGTTTTTCTTCTGACCACACTACTTTCTCTCTCATTCAAGGAGGAGACGAGAAATGCCCATCAAACTTGAATCCTGTTTGGCAGGAAAATAAGCTTGTTTTACTGCTGTTTGCCATTGGAATTACCTTATATTAAAAAAGATTACCATGAAGACAGCAAGTCTTTTCCTTTTCTTTTAAATAAAAAGTCATAAAAACACCAAGCCATTTATGCATGGAAATATCTGAGAGACCAAATGGGCTGTATCAGTCTTTATTAAAGAAACAGCTCTCTGTGGGAAGGAACTAGAGGTCTGGATTTCTTAGGAAGAGAGTTTGTGCGACTCTGGAGGGGTGGGAGTGACCTCAGGGTCCTAAGAGACAAATTATGAATAGGCAACCTCCTTGAAAAACTTTGATAAATGGCATTTCTGCAAATACCAAATCAAAGGACAAGATCAGTTTCCCCAGCAAATGGGGCCGAGCGAGTCATACATCTGGATGCTTTGGCATGCCTAGTAAATGAAGTCATCTGAGAGTCTAAAGAGAGTTATGTCTGAGGCCGAGACTTGTTTATGGAAAAATGAGTTTCGGGGCTTCGCTTTGCTTAAGCACAGAGCCTTCTGGGCTGCGGGTACATCGGTTATTTTTTACAAAGTAGTTCTTGTCCTCAAGAACAAGTGTCCTGATTCCAGGCCTCTGTGTGGAACTCAAAGGTTTGGTCTATCAGTTCTCTTCATTTCCTATGGGCTCAGTCATCGCCCCTGTCTCAAAGGGCAGCTTTTAAAACTACAGCCTCAGCTCACTTACACGTCAGTACCTCATCCGAATAAGGAAGCCAAGAAACACATGGAGTGAATATGGGCTAGAAGCAGAATAAGGTGGCAAGAAACAATGTGGCTATTTTACAGCACAACTAGCCGCATTCATACCCCTCTCCACACATACAGACATCCTGTAAAATATTGAGTTGCCTCTCTCCTTCTCTTAGAAATAGATTGAGCTTTTAGGACTCAGAGACCACAGGACAGATTGCTCTTCCAACTGTCTCCTGCACAATTTCCTATTCCCACCTTATTCTCCATCAAAAGAAACTAATTACTTATTGCCATTTTTCTGCCTTCATCAAGAGCATTATGTAAAACTAGGACAAATTGATATAAAAATTGATAGACTTTTAATTATGTTTCTTTGCTCCAAGTGTCTGTGGAGAGCCCAGCATTTCCAGGATAAACTTGATGTCATGCTAGGGGACTTGACTACTGTTGATATTTGAGGGGGGGAATGGACTAAAATTTTATCAGGAATGATAAGGGCAGCTGTGGCAGGCAGGATTTGGCATTGCCTATTAAATATGTTATGATATGTGGTCTCTTTTTTCCTCTTCTAATCTTAGAAACCTTTTATACTTCCTCCAAGGTATGCATGGTGAAAGGAAGTCTAAAGAAACTTCCATTGCTCTGTGCCCCTTGTAGTCTCTTTAGGTTTATAAATAACAGGAAATATGTTTAGGGTTAGGGATGAGAAAGAGGGTAGAGAAATTTGCATTGTTAAACCATGAGGCTATCACTGAAATCACTGTTCTTTGGGGGCATATCTTCATGATCCTGTTCTTCATGATCCATGATATGGTTCCTTTCTCTATACCCTCACTCTGTAATATGTTGGATCACCAAAGGAGGGGACATCTCTGAGAAACGAAGTTTCCCCCTGACCTTGCCTTAAAGCTCAGGAGGGCACCCAAGTGAGCCAAAAAATGTCTAGTCCAGTGAGACCTCCAGTGTTCATAGACCCTGGGAGGACTGGCAGACTTTACTAGGCTCATCCATGTTCCCTGGTGCGGACTCTGGCCTCCCTTCATTCAATACTCTGTTCACTACACAGACATTTTGTTACCATTGCTAGGAACCCCCTTTTAGTATTTGAACCACACTGAGATCCCAGAGTTTCTTGAAGGAGATAAATATGGCTAACTATAATTAGGGAACTTTTACTATCCTGGAGACACTAATGAGATACAGGGGGCATAAGCAATATGGTGCATTGATTTTATCTCAGAAGTATTGCTTTTGAAATAACATATAAACCGGAAGAATCACCTTCTTGAAGCTAGTACTGCACAATCTTCTGATATCTGCACCTTCCCAGCACAACTCCAGATCCATCCTGTTTGAGAGGATAGTAAAGAAGAACTAAGCAAGATGCTAGGACCTTTGGCCTCTGTCTCGGACTGCTCTTACCCATCTTTTCCATTCTCACGGAACCTTGGAGTTTTCAGAATCCTTCCAGAAGCACTGAGGAATCTCATCTTTCAATATACATATGCCCAGCAACCAGTATTTATAATAGGAGTCCTTTTGGTATTTGGGATAGAAAAATTTTTAGTGTGGGGGACTGTCCTACACATACCATTGGTTAGTTATAACATCTGCCTTAGTCTGTTCAGGCTGCTGAAACAAACAAACGAAAACTATACACTGGGTGGCTTAAAGAGCAATCATTTATTTCTCACAGTTCTGGAGGCTCACAGGTCCAAGATCAAGGTGCTGGTGTCCAGCGAGAGCCCTCTTCCTGGTTTGCACATAACTCTCTCTTTTTTAAAAAATATTTTATTTATTTATTTTTAGAAGAAGGGAAGGGAAGGAGAGAGTGGGAGAGAAACATCAATGTGTGGTTGCTTCTCCTGTGTCCCCTGCTGGGAACCTGGCCTACAACCCAGGCATGTGCCCTGACTGGGAATTGAACCAGCAACCCTTTGCTTCACAGACCTGTGCTCAATCCACTGAGCTACACCAGCCAGGGCCACAACTCTCTTTCTGATGTGTCCACATGGTGGTGAGAGGAAGCTCTGGCTCCTCTTCCTGTTCTTATAAGGACACTAATTCCATCATGAGGGCCCCACCCTCATGACCTCCTCTAAACCTAATTCTATCCCAAATGCTATCATTTGAGCAATTAGGGCTTCAACCTACAAATGGGGTGGGTGGGGAAGGTACACAAACATTCAGTCCAAGGCTACATTCCTGGTCTAAGCCCACTGAAAGCCATTAGTGACATCCACCGTGATAAACTGAAACACTGATCTATATTTCCTAATACTCTCAGCAGAGAACCACTTACAAAAACCAACTTACAAACAAACAAAATACTTGCTGGGAGAGGTTATTCATTATATGAGAAAAGCACATCTGGGAAAGCTATCACATTATAAAGACAGTTGACACCACACCCTTTTCTGAAAAGCCTGGGATGCACCCTCGATTCTGCATTATGCCACCATTTCTTATTTTAGGCATCGTGCCCAATACTAACAGTTCAAAGCATAAGATATGGTTCCTGTTCTCAAGGAATTCATAGTCCAATGGAAGAGAGAGACTAATAAATAAGCACAATGAAATAATGTTTTTTCAACCATGAGAATAATATTCGAGAAGGGCAAAGGGAGCAGAACAGGAGTGGGGAGTGAGGAAAGACATCTCAAAGCAGTAACACCACCACCTGAGATGCTGTCCCCATGCTGTCAAGCATCTGGCACACTGAGCAGTTCAGTCCAAAGCCTATCCTGCCCCTGATTAGCTGCGTGACCCTGGATAAGTTGTGGATCTCTCCAGGGCTCGGTTTCTTCAACTGTCAAATGCAGATACTGAAAGGAGCTATCTCAGAAGGTGCCTCTGAGGAACAAACAAGTGAACGCATGCATAAAAGCAACCGGTGCTTAATAAATGTTCATTGTAATGATTTCAGGGCCCAAAAGATGAATAAGATCTCAGCAGGCATTAAGTATCAGAGAACAATTGAAAGAACATTCCACTCATGAAGAATCTTCCCTGTGCACTAATTTCTAATTCTGGCTGCTCCACTTATAAGAGATGTGTTCTTGAGTGAAATCTTAAGTGTATGAGGCTTGGTTTCCTGGTTTGTAAAATGAAGATAATACCACCTAATATGAATAGAAATAATGGTGCTTTGAAAACTCTCAAGTTCCCATAAATACCAATTTTTACTGTCCAAAATACATAAAGCCACTTACAGGAAAAAGAATAAGAGAGCAATGATATGCAATTTACTTTTCTGAGCCTTCAATTTGCTTATGTGAAAAATGAGATTTATAATGTGCATTTCATAGGTGTCTTGTGAGGATACAAAGAGGTTGTTTATACAAAGAGTTGCCCCAGGCTGACCCACAGTAGATGCAGTAAGTATTCATTTCCTTCTTCCTTTTCCTTCTAACTTTAAGAAAGTTCCTGAAAATTAAATTCAGGAAGCTTATGCCTGAAGGGCATTAGGTCCTGTGTTCCCAGGCTGCCAATGGAAGCTACTCCTTGTCAAGGTCAGAGGGGACATAGGGAGGGACTGCAGGGGCAGGCTTTTCAGGCTCCACAAGCATGCTTTGCTCCTGGCAATATCTGTTGAAAGTTGACAGGAGACTGCACAATGGTATCTTCGAGATCAGTCTCAGATGACTTTCCCACAGAGAAGTGTCACAGAGGGTTCCTATAACTGGCAGCTGCAATTGATTCCAAATAAGCCTGTCTTCCACAGAAATGCAAGCAGCTCACCAGAGAAATAGAAATGAGATCAAATGACTTGCCATGTGCATGGGAAGGAAGCTAGGGCACGTGATGGTCCGAGCCACACGGGCTCATTAAACATGCTTTCTATCTCTGCATGTGTCATGTACTCAGGGGAAGCATAGTGGCTATAGAGAAATACAATATCCAAGATTGGGATGAGGTTAGGTTGAGGTTGCTGTCTGGCTTGACCTATGGCTTCTCATGTTCCCCAGAGGGACTGGATTAGGGATTTTATTACTCCAAGAAGCTGGGAGGAAAATGAGACAGTAGTGAAAAGAGTCCCAAGAGGGACTCATTTATGTTGTGCCCTTGAGTGATTGGGCTCCCTGAGCTTTCTCTACCACAAAGCAAGAGGTTGTGGTGAGGTACTCTCAGGTCCCTTTAGCTCTTCTTTTCTAGGATTCTGTGATAGTCTCTGTGTCCCTCACATTCATGAGGAACTGGGATCTCTTAGATGGGTAAATATTCTGATTAAAAGTTATTAGCAGTAGCATGAATAGCTCACTAACACATTTTAAAGAATTAGATGGCACTTAAATGTATCCTAAAGGACAGTAATTCTAATTTGATTCATGTATTGAGATTTGGAGGGTCCTGTGTGGTGTTCTTAACCTCCATTGAAATCACGGCAGTTGAGAGTCCTGAATGGTGAAAAAGACAGGCCTGGATGGAGCCCCAGTTCTGTTCTTTCCACTCCATGCAAACTCCAGCAAGTCGTTCAGTCTCTCTGTGGCTGTACTTTAATGTGTGTCTCATAGTGATAGGGGAACTCAAGAGTTAAAGATTTTAGTTGTAGTTATAGTTGATAGGCTTAAGTATTTTTTGCACATGGAAAGTTGTCATTCCAGGAACTGGAATATATGACCCATGTGACTCCAGGAGATCAGACAGGTAACCTTGTTACCTGGTAACAAGGTAACTTTGTTACTTTGAGACTCCAGGTAACCTTGTGTCCTAGTGGGTATCCGAGCCATTGTGTTTCAGGCAGCCAAGTCAGTGATGCAGATAAAAAAAAAAATCGACCTAGGGCTGAAACTTTTCTCTGATTAACATTTTTTCCAAAACACTTACCTACCCTTTTCTTCTCTTTATAAAAGCTCAGCTTGGGGTAAGTTGTTAAGATGGACTTTAGGGTCTATAACCCACTGTCTTCTCAGATCCCCAGCATCCAAATGAACTGCCCATAAAGACTCAGTCCTTGTCTCTACTTATTGGTTCTGGTAGTGACAGGCAACACAAACACCGACTTTTCCAGTTTCAACAGGATGACTGGAGGTTTAAATGAGGGAAAAGTGTATTAAGCACAGAGCATAATGTTCTAAAACTGAATTCATTTTCTCCTCCAATTTTTTTCTTTTTCTGTTTCCTGTTTTGGTAAATGTCCTCACTAGAAAAGACTCAGAGTTCAGACTTTTTCCTTCTGCTCCAACACCGAAACTTTAAGTCCTGTTTATTTGACCTTCTAAAGATCTCTACCATCTCTATACTGTCTCTAGTCCAGCCCAAGTCATGCCTCTTTCTATCTCTATTATCTCATTTTCTCTCTCTCCAAAATTTCTCTAAGAACATCCTAACTTATTGGGTTGGCCAAAAAGTTGTTTTAGTTTTTTCCATAAAATAAAAACCACATTTTTTTATTTTCACCAATAACTATCAATTTGTATACTTTGAGTATGTTGACTATCTCCCACGTGGTATAACATTGATTGTTCTCAATTAATGTCTCGATCTTTATCCTCATCAACCTTAACTGACTTACCCAACTGTGGATCATTTATCGAGAAAGCTCAAGCACAAGACTTCACAAACCACTTTTGATGCACTGGATCAGTCACAGCACCTTCTCAATCCACTGCACAAATCTTTTTTTTAATTTCCATTTCAGTTGCATTTTTACCTTTCTTGAAATAATAAAGCATAATATGCCAAAAACATTGTTTCTTTTCTTCCATCAATATTAAAATAGCTACACAGAATTTCACCAATTCTGATACTTTTTTCAAATGAATGCTGATATAACAGCTATCACAATACAATTTAACCAAATTGTTTTGAACGAAGTTAAAAAACAACTAAGCATTACTAGAGCCATCTTACCGAAAAAAAAAACAAAACAAAAAACAAATGAACTTTTTAACCAACCCAATATATTACCTCTATGTGTTATATATAACATAGCATTAGTTTATGGGGAAAAAAACAAGACTGAAAACAATACATGTTTGCTGATGATAGAGGTCAAAAAATGAGGGAACTCAGAGTATGTTTTCATTACTGTAAAACACTTTTATGAATGGGAAGGCCTATGTTTTATTGTGTAGAATAGAAGTTAGAAAAAGTTTTCTATAAAGGAGCAAATAATGAATATTTAAAAATTTGCAGACCATATAATCTAGCTCAACTACTCAAATCTGCCACAGTAGCACAAAACAAGCCATAGATTTATAAATAAATGGGCTTGATTATGTTCAAATAAAACTTTATTTCCAAAAAGTAGCTGTAGGCTGGATTTTTTCCATGGGCCATGGTTTGCTGATCCCTGATATAGTAGGTACCATATTGTTAGGACTATAAGATGCACCAGACCATAAGACCCACACAGGTTTTAGAAGAGGAAAATAGGAAAAACAATTTTGAAGCAAAAAATGTGGTAAAATATTTAATAACCTGTGACCCACTCCACTGTTGCCCCCTCCCACAGTGAGCCAGCTAAGCTACATTCAGACTATAAGATGCACCCCGCTTTTCCTCCCAAATTTGGGGGGAGGAAGTACAACTTATAGTCCAAAAATATGGTCCATACTTATTTCAATGATGCTTGCTTGCAGTGTACACCTATGCTGGATAGTTTCTGTTTTCCAGATCCACTTGCCACCCTTCTTCACCCTGCTTTATGTAGGGAAAATTGACTTCTATGGATCCATAATGAGACAATCTTATTTCTGTTTGAGTCTGGACAATCAGAAGCATTGTTAGAAAACTAGAAGACAGGAGTGAAATAAGAAGAAGGTATGTATTTTTCTGGCTTTCTCCCTGCTGGGTTAACACACGTTAGCTATGTCCCTTTACCAAGAGTCACAGTTCCAGTTCTGGTGGCTTCTTGCAACCACAGCGAGGCCCTCAGTGTTCTGTGTAGTACTCCCACCCCTTGTCCCTTCATGCTTCAGGGCACCTGCAGCCTCCTGCTGCTGCCAGACCCTGAGTATTCCCTGTTGTTTCACCAAAGTAACTCCTACTCCCCCTTCAGTAAATAATCCCTTTAGTAAATTGCCTGGAATTATTCCGCTTGAATGTGTCATCTGTTTCCTGTCAGGAAACTTTGATTCAGTAAACTTTTTTTCAAATCACTTTAAAACTTTATGATATCAAGAAGCTATTGTATGTATTACACAGAGGTCAGTTACTATTAAACAAAACAAAACAAAAACTACTTTATTACATCTGACAGCAAAACAAGGCACCTAACCCGGGTCACCAGGTTCCACCTCCTTTATCTGCTTCTGTTAATACCCATGGAAAGCTACACATCATTCATGGCAGGATCCAAAAATTCATACTTGCCCAAAATACTGACAAGATGATGCTACCTCCCATCTACCTCCATCTTGTCATATTTAATTAAAAAATAAAAACAATGTTAAAACACCAAAATAGAAAATCAATGTTTTCCCCAAAATAACAATTTTTATACTTACCATCTCAAAATAAAAACATTGCCCTTTTCCCTTTTCATTGGTATCTTAAGCATATACCTGATCTGCCCATTGAGAAATCCAACACTGCCCTAAAGCATAAAGGCCAAACTCTTTGCTGGGAATTAAGAATTCCCGATGTCCTGGTTCCTGCCTACCTCTCTAGCATCATCCCCTGCCACTGTAGCCTTCATTGTTCAGGCACCGATGGTCACACAAACTATGTAATGGGAACCAGTCTTTGTAAATGGTGGGCCTGGAGTTTTACAGTGTAGTGACTCTCTTTCAGCCACACTTAAACTGTGTTGTATCCATTTCTTGCTTTATGCCCTACATGCACACTTATGCCATGCAAGTTCAAGTCTGTGCTTTTGTTCAGGCTTTTACATTATATGGAATGCTTCCCCTTTGACCCCCCAGATCCTTTTCAGAAAGGTTAATTCCTATTGTTCTTTGAGCTGCAACTCCAACAGCCTTTCCTCCAGGCAGCCTCTCCTGAGTGCCTCACTCCCTTACTCACCACCCCTGCAGGCCTCCAGTGACATCTGTCACATTGGTCCACAATCATCCAGTGTGAGTGGATGGTCGATCTACCAGACTGTATGAGTCTTAAGGGCAAAGATTACTTGTTTTTCATCTCCTGTCTCTTTGGCTTGATGAACTTAATTATTTGAAGTTTTTCATAACATAGCCTCCTGAAAGTTATAACATGAGGAGCTCAAGTCATTCCTCAAAAATATATGAAACTGTCCTTTCACTGTTCATCTTTTTTTAACTTCTTTTTCTTAGATAAGTCCCTTTAACATTTCATATAATAAGGGCTTGGTGATGATGAACTCCTTGAATTTGATCTTATCTGAGAAGCACTTTATCTGTCCTTCCATTCTAAATGAAAGTTTTGCTGGATAGAGCAATCTTGGTTGTAGGTCTTTAGATTTCATGACTTGGAATACCTCTTTCCAGACCCTTCTTGCCTGTAAGGTCTCTTTCAGCAAACTCACAGTTATTAACAACCACACCTAAAACAAAAGTAAACTAAGAGGACAGCTAGATCAGGAGTGGAAACATAGAAATGAAGATCTCAAGGAGGGTTAGCAAGAGGGGAGTGGGAGGAGGAGAAGGGAGGAGAAGGTACAGAAAATAAGTAGCATAGACAGTCGATAGAAAATAGATATTCCCAAGAATAGTATGGGAAATATAGAATCTAAAGAACTTGAGACACATGGTCATAAACTAAAGGGAGGGTAATGGGGACGGGGAGGTAGGGTAGAGGGGAATGATGGGGGGAATAGAACAACTGTAATGGCATAATCAATAAAAATAAATAAATTTAAAAATATATATGTGAAACTGTCAGGAAACCCTTAGCATTCTTTCATTTCCCACCCTCAGCACAGGTGGCTCAATCCCAGTCCTCAGATGCTCATAATACTAGGTTTTCCCAGGGCTTTTTCTGACACAAAATCTCTTCTTGGATTTTGCCATGCTTAGGTTGAACTGGTTCAAGACTTTCCTCTGCTCATTAAAATTCCTCCTTTCTTTGCAGCAGACTCTTCAACCCAGCTCCCTGGCAGTTGATTTGACAAATCTGACATTCCCAAGAGTGTGTGGCAAATCATTTAAGGTGCTATTTAAATCTTTATAGTTATGTTATAACCTACAGATATAATATATTTTTATTACCTATATAATTAGCACATCAAATCAGTAATTTCATAGTTATTGTTAGGAAGGAGCCAAAATATGAAGGAAATGAGTGTTAGTTTAATAAAAAAACATTAAGTAAGAATACTGATAAACACATAAATGGGGAGAAAATCAAGAAGAGAAATCCTCACATATGATGGTGAGTTTTGAATTTTTATTTATTGATTTTAGGGACAGAGAGAGAAACATTGATTCGTTGTTCTACTTATTTATTCATTCATCTGTTGAATTTTATATGTGTTCTTACAGGGGATTGAACATGCAACCTTGATGCATGGGGACGACATTCTAATCAACTAAGCTACCTAGCCAGGGCTTACAATCAGTTGACTTTAAGGGGAAAAAAATTATCTTCTACAATTTTGTGGGCCCAATTTAATCAGCTGAAAGCTATTAAAGGCATAACTGAGTTATCTCTGGCAGGAAAGAAATTCTGCCAAGAGGCTACAGGGTCAACTCCTGCCCAGGGGTTCCAGCCGACCTTCCTGACATGCTGGCCTGCCATAAAGATTCCAAATATGTACAGTCAGAACCTGTACTTGCTAATGGTGCAAAGTGACAGAGAGATAAATAGATTTTGCTTGTGTTTTTACCACCTTCAGATAACTTCATATTAACTCTGACCTTCTGGAAACAATGGTTAAAATTAGCACTTGTCTTTGATGTTTAATATTGTTATTGGAAACAAAAGTTGAGATATTGGTATTTACATCTTAATAAGATGGATGCCTTTGTTCCCTTCTGCTTGCACCTTCTCTATTTGCCTTAGTTTGTGGACTCACTGTTCCTGCCAAGTATAGCAACTGGGATAGGAAGAGTAATATATTTTAGCTGACACACATAACCTGACTCAGAAAAATGGTACCGGTACTTGTTATTCATGGGAGCTGTCAAAAGAGAGGTGCTTCTTAGAATCCTGGGATCCTGGAGTAGCTGAGCTCCACAAAGCCTTTGCTTGCATCAAAATAATCTGGAGGGGTTTTGTTTTTCTTAAAAATAGGGTTTTCTAGCCTTGGCTGGTATAGCTCAGTGAATTGAGCATGGGCCTGTGAACCAAAGGATTGAGGTTCAATTCCCAGTCAGGACAAATGCCTGGGTTGCAGGCCAGTTCCCGGCAGGGGACTCATGAGAGGCAACCATACATTGATATTTCTCTCTTTCTCTCCTTCCCTTCCCCTCTAAAGATAAATAAATACGATCTTTAAAAAATAGGGTTTTCTAGACTCCATCACCATTCTACTAAATCAGAAAGTCTTACAGCGGGCCACAGGACTGTCATTTTTATAAGCTCATAGCATGATACTTATATGTACGAATGTTTGAAAACTCATATCTGCAGAGTTCTTCAGAAGACATGCAGAATGGTTGTAGCTCTTATATTTTTTAATTTTTTAATTCTGTAACAACTTGTATTTGAGAAATCTCTATTATAGCTATAAGAATCCCAAAGTTTAAAAACTACTGAACCAGTCTGTGGTAGGTTGACTTATTAATCCCAGTTCTCTCCCCATTCCACACCTTTGCCATACCCTCTTCATAGATGAACTGTATTTCCACAGTCCTTGACTTTGGGATTGGTCAGGTGACTTGCTTTAGCTAATGGCAGATGAGGGCAGAATTGACCTGCTGACCTTCAGTGTAAAGCACTATCGTGGTGATAGCTAACTGATACGTAGTCTAATTCCCTAATTTTATAGAGAGAAAAATGAGAATGTAAGAAGCAAAGTGACTATCCTAAAGAGCCTTAATCCAAAGAAATAACTAAAAATGGTAGGATTTTCACAGCAGGCTGGAAGACAGATTAAGTAAAAGATTTTTCACCTTCTTCTTTCCGCTTATGCAGACTAAACCAGCACCTTTAGGTCGATGTACTTTTAGAGTAGCAGGTTTGGTCTCCTCCAGAAAACTTCATGCTCAGCCAAGGAAACAGCTGAAGTTCAAGGGGACCACCTTATGTTCTTCAAGGCGTGGACTTGAGGTCTTGCTGCCCCTTCTGCTGAACTAAGTTCACTGACTCTCAAACAATCATGCAATACCTACTGTAGTGAAGACAAATGCCACCAAATGCTATTGTCTTCACCATGGCACTCATCTTTTTAATGCTAGCTATTAAAATGTATGCATCCAAATGCCTTGATTGAATACCCCAAGAAAGCATCTTGTCTATTAGGCAATTATGCATGGTAGTTCATTTGACAGGGGAGAAATAACAGTGGAATGGTTTATTATATGAGTCTAATTAGTACTCAGGTTTGGAATCACTCTCTAACACTCAGGAGCGTCCACACTGGGTGATTAACAATATGCTGTAGAAGATACCACCAAAGGAATATCGTGATAACCTGAAGGACATCTTTTTAATGCCTGTACATGTCAGAACCTAGTGCTTTCAATACCAGGCTTTCTTAGAAACCATTTTGCCAAATATCATGAATTTAGGTCTAAGCATTCTGCCAATTTGCAGCCACATGGTGGGCTCAGGGCTAAAGGCACATTAAGATCACAGCATCCTTGCACAAGGCTCAGACTACTCAAAGTTAAAAAAAAAAGATAAACATGATTCTAGGCACATTCCGTGCCTCATCTCTATGGTCCAGTTCCTGTTATCCATCAAGTAGGTTTTAAAATAGCCCACGTGTTTCAGTCCTGCAAAGTCAACAGTACTGGAAAGTTGGCAGGTACACTTGTTTAAACAAAGCTCCCAAATTTTCTGCTGGCAGGTGTTTCCAGAGTTCTTGGAGCACAATTCTTTGGATAGGATATTTGCCAATATACATAGCAACAGAGAAAAAAAAGTGTTTTCCTTTGCCACAGTGGAGACACCGAAATGCCTTAGATGCAGAGCTGGATATTCAGTGCAGGGGCTTATTTTGGCTCTAAGTCAATGAATAAACAATAATAAAATCCCACATCTTTCTGTCCAGAAGTCTGATGGGCTTCACAGTGGAAGAAGGCAGCTTATCACATTGGCAGCCTGTGCTCCCCAGCCATTTCTTGTACCATTTGGCCAAATGAGTTCGGTTTTCTCTTTTTTGTCAATTCCCCCAGACTCCTGAAGGTGCCATTCTTTAGCTTTCAGCTAATTCAGCTTGAAACTGAGGCAGGGGATGCTGAGTTTGAAATTTAATATGACGGAGGCAGAACAGGTAAGATTTTATTCTTCCCCCACTCGCCCCTAGGCATTGATTTTAGTTACTCTTAAATCCAGCTTTTCAAAATTGAAACCTGGGACTGCTTTAAAAGCATATGACTAGTTTTATAATCCATTCCTTGGCAGTTGGACTAATTCATATTTGCTGCCCTTAGATTCATTCCTTTAGCCATTCAATTAAATTCAACATCGGTGCTAGAACTCTGCAAGAAAGAAGTAATCCCTTGTCTCTCACCCTGAACTGAATGAAAATAAATAGAATTAAAAAAAAAAAAAGCAAAACCAAAGTCTGAGGAGGAGAAACATAGCATGGAAGGGAAAAGTTTGGGGGAAAAGTTTTTAAAGGTCAAAGGAAGTCAAAATATTTCTGGCTTAGAGAGTACTTAATGGTCATTAAATTATAACCCAGTGAAAGTTAAGAGTTTCAAATACAGCCTACAAAAATTTAGAATATTAGGCATTACTAAAAGTTATTTTAAGCCATTTTTTTAGCTGCTTGCTGGTAGTGAATGCGTATTGGATTTAAGTCCTTTCATTCTTGTATTAATTGGCCTTATCTGGGGTCCACTTTATGTCTCTCATGTTCCTTTATTCCACCTCACCCATATTACCTTGTCATTTAGTATCTTTGGAAGCTTCTTTACAAATTTCAAAACAAAGATACCCTTTATGGATGTTTTGGGTTTAGAATGGGGCTTTTCAGTAAAGTGGGCTTTCTCGTTCATATAGTGGAGGCTTTTATAAAATCCATCAGTTTCTAAAAAAAGAACTGGCCATTTCATTCATGGGGAAAACCGATTATTTTCATGTTAACTGTGGCTACAAAAAAAACCCACATCGGTCATGCTGAGTGTTTCACCTCAAGAAGATGTTTGAAGGAATTAACAGTGGTTAAAAATAAAGACTTTGCTCAGACAGACTTGGGTTCAAATACCCACTTTGCCACCTACTTGTAGGATGTTTAAAACTGAGGCTCTTAGTTCAATAATAGTTAAGTCCTGGCACTGCCTCTTCCTAGCTTAGATCAACTAGTTGAATGTTCTGGGCTTTGCTTCCTTGAGGGTAAAATGATCAACATGAGTATACATGATCCGGATAATTCAGTAAGGAAATGTATGTTAAGTGCAGATCCCAGAAAAGCAACTCAAAATGAGAACAGCCACAAACACTGAGAAAAGTGTATTTGGCTACAGTCTTAACATCTCCATATTTTTTGTTTCAGTTCTCATTGTGTTTTATCATAAGTATTTGTTATAGGAAAACTAGAAAATATAGATAAGTTTAAAAGATGAGAATTGTTCAATCATTTATAGAACCACCTGCCAGAAATAATGATTCTGGAGAGTTTGGTTAAATCCTTCCAGACTTGATCATGAAACATCCAGGTGATATTATGTGGCTCCTCAAAGGCTTCATGTCCACCTTGAAGAGTGTCTGCCTGTTCTCTCTCATCAAAGTGAGTAAAGAAGATTATGGGAAAATTGATTTCTAGGAGATAAATCAGGAGAAAGGACCCTGAGATGTCAGAAGAAATGAATGTTTTCTTTTGTTTTTGCCAATGAAGAAATGTTGTGAATTTCAGACAGGATATTGTTTTCTGCCAGATCATTTTTGGAAGAGGCAACAGTGCTAAGTCAGAGTTTCTCCCGGCAAGATAACAGGCCCTGGAGAATCGCTGCTGGTTAACTATGATGAATTAATTGTGTGCTTACTGTGAACTCCCAATGACTCAGCTGGAAAGGATTGATGAAGAAATAACCACTTTTATCAATTGCCCCCCCTTTCTCTTGACTAATGAAAAATTGGTGAGAATATTATGTTGTCTCTGGGGTCTTTACTATGAAGTTATCTGAACAACTATTTTTTAAAAGTTTATCCTAGCCCTGGCTGGTGTGGGTCAGTTGGTTGGAACATTGTCCCATAAACCAAAAGGTCGCAGCTTCAATTCTGGGTCAGGGCACATTCCTAGGTTGCTAATTCAATCCTCAGTCTGGGCACGTGTGAGAGGCACCTGATCGATGTTTCTCTCTTGCATCAATGTTTCTCTCTCTCTCTCTCTCTCTCTTCCCCTCATTCTAAAAAATCAATAAGCATGTCCTCAGGTGAGGATTAAAAAAAGTTTCTCCTAAAATATACTAATTAACAATCTTTATATGTCACATTAACATATTGCATCATTATACTTGTAATATTAACAACCTAACTACCACTTTTGGGTGGGGTGTTTTTGCACAAATCCAGCAAATCTTATTTTAAAATGGACAAAACTGAAGCTTAGAGACATTAAGTAAATTTCTCAAGGTCACAGAGTTCTTGATGGTAGAATTGGAGTTTAAACACAGGTCTACCACACCTCAAAAATTGTGTGGTATTTACTACAACCCATCACACCTGATTGTCTATGTGCAAATATGAGCCCATGAACATTTCATACCACTCACCACAACACAATAAAAGCAACCGTTGATAAAGGAAAATGTGCATCACTATGGAAATATTTGATGTAGGAATATACTGTGCATGCATTGATTTGGAATGGAACATGACAGCCACAAACTTATAATTCTTTTGGGAACTTCACTAGTATCTGTGTGACAGTTAATCATTTCAATACAGCAATAAAATCCATTGGTAGTCGAGAGCTTTTTACATTTACATGAATAATATATTTGTATAACCCAGAAAAAGAAAGAAAGAAAAACACCAGTGAGTTCTTAAAGGGTTTTGAGGTGATGTAGGGGTGTCCAACCTTTTGGTGTCTCTGGGCCACGTTGGAAGAAGAATTGTCTTGGGCCACACATTAAATACATTGTGACACATAATCACAAAAACATGTCATAATGTTTCAAGGAAATTTATGATTTTACATTGGGCTGCATTCATAGCTATCCTGGGCTGAATGTGGCCCATGGGCCATGGGTTGAACACCCCTGCATTAAGATATACCAGGGTATGTGCAGAAAAATTTCAGCCATTGTTAATATAACAACAGTTTGCATGACATTGAAATAACCTCACAGCTAAGGAGAGTGGACTAGAATGCACAGGCATGAACAATGACAACTTTACGGTACTAGTCATGAGGGCAACAGATGCCATTGAATGAGCGTGTGTACTGTGTGGCTTATGCACTCAAAATGACTGAGTGAGCAGAGCAACAAATCTGCATCAAATTCATCCCTCCACAGAAATTATTTGGATGATTCAGAAGGCCACAGCTATGGGCAACTGGTGATTAGCAGCTTCATCATGACAAGGCACCTACTTACACATCACATCCTGTGCAGTTTTTTTGTGAAACATCAACTCACCCAGGTGACTCAATCTCCCTATAGCCCAGATTTGGCTCTCTGAGATTTCTGTCTTGTCCCCAACCTAAAGTCACTTTTAAAAGGGAAGAGATTTCATAGCATCAATGAGATTCAGGAAATTACAATGGGGCAAACTGATGGCAATTGGGAGAACTGTGTGAGGTCCCAAGGTGCCTACTTTGAAGGGGGCAGAGGCATCATTGCCCTATGTACAATGTTTCTTGTATCTTGTACCTTCTTCAGTAAATGCCTCTATTTTTCATATTACATGGCTTGATACCTTCTGAACAGACCTTGTATTCTCTTGTATATGTTGAAGGTGATGACCATAGCTGCAACTTTCACCTACTGGAGTGTGAGCACTGGACCTGGCTGTACAGGAAAGGAGAATGAAGTTGTAATGAAAAGATGACTCAAAATTCTTTGCAATGACTAAAAGCTAAGTCTTTCCTTTTTTTTCTATACTTCATAGAGTCTTCAATCCCTTAAAAATATAATAAATGTCAATGAGTTTATTTCCTCTTGTCCTTATCCTTGTCCTAGTCCTTATCCACTGGACTTCTATTAACTAGAGATTGGGGAAGAAGCTTCATTAATAAATAGAGATGAAAACAGGGAGAGGAAACTAATGCTTATCAAACACCCACTAAGGGCCAGGCACTCACCTGGGTATTTTATATAGCAAATCTCTTCCCAACATCCCTGAAAAGTACATATTATCATCCCCACATTCCAGTTAAGAAACTGAGGCTCAAATAAATTAAATAACTTGACTAATTTAACCTATTAAGAATCAGGAAACCAGACCATTTCCAAAGCCTTTCAACTACATTAGGAAAAGAAGAAATAGGTTCTGAACTTTACTTCCCAATTTCATGGCCACGGTCAGATTTGTTATTAATGCTGTCTAGTTTATTAATATCTGAAGTGTGACTATGTATCACATTCTTTGGTTATGTATAATCATTTGTAATTTTGAATTCCAGATAAAACCCCCAAACATATTTCAGCTGAGTAAAGAAGGCTCACACAATGATAGTAAAACCATGTATCTCTGATTTTGTGAGACGTTTGGAGACACTGAGCCCGCCCACCTTACATTGCTTCCAGGGAGTTTTCCGAATGTCTACATGTTTGAGACACATACACTATGAACTATCTTTTTATAATACTAGGTGTCTGCCACTTTCTCTTTGGTTATATCTCACTGCGACACTATCTTTAGCACTTCATAATATAAGAGAGGCTGTCTCCAGTAGCCAGCACATAGGTCCTCATTCCTGCTAATGTCACCAAACCATCATCTTCCAACCCTGCCTCTGCCATACTCGTTCTCTGCCCAAGCTACCAATACTAACGTGTGTGACATACTGAGGTCACAAAGTCAACGAAGTGATTAGTAGGGAAAAGTGAAAAAAAAGCCTACTGAGTTTACTTGCACATATTGAATGTCCATGGCCTGGGCTAGGGAACCATCAGAGCGACAGCCCTGGGTGTATTCAAGACCCACAGCCCTCAACACCAACCCAACTGCTCTTGAACCAACGTGTCTGTGTTGTCTGTGACCACTTTGTCTTTCTTAGGAGGCACCTCATCCCTTTTTGTAAAGACTAACTTCAGATAAATGAGACCTTAAAGGATCCCTGCTATGTACATTTGTGTGTGAAAAATGCAGTGCAGGGAATTCACATGTTCGTTCAGTGTTCTCAAGGTTCTTAGTAGCAGATTTGCAGCCAGAGCTTGATTATCCTGACTCCTGATTCAGAAAAGTATTATTTTGTTTATTCATTTATTAATTCAATCACTACCTATTGAGGGCTGGTTTCATGCCAGCCACTGTAAGAAGTAATTATATGATACATGCTGGACCTCCGGAGCATACATTCCAATGATGTGTTAAATCCATTCCTAACAGTATGGTATGTTCTATAGGGAAAAACTCAAGGTCCTGAGGGAGGGGCTTCTGAACTTCAAGTTGAGTCTGAAGGATGAAGAGAAGTTAGCCAGGCTAAGGAAGAAGGCTGACTTGTAGGCGATGGGCTGATGAGATTGGGGAGGACATTTTTGACCCAGTGAGTCAGATGTTATAACAATAACAATAATGTTATAACAATTCCCTTCAGAAATTAAATGAGTATCCATTTTCCTTTTCTTGGTAATAACACAGAACTTTAAAAATAGCAGTTCCATAACATAGAGGTTTCCTTGTGAATATTAGAATTGAGGGAAAGAGGACAGAGTCTAGCTACTGAGAAGCATAGGGTTGGAAGCCACATTGTGACTTCAAATAAGTTAGGCAAAACCAATGTAAAATAACCCTAGGGTGGATCCAGTATCTGTGGGGCCTGAAGTTTATATAACACAGGGGACACTTTTTAAGAAAATTAATGAAAAAAATTGCATTGTGATATTTTCAAAGACATGACTACATGAACACACTGCAATTTTAGAGGGGTCTTGTGAAAATAAAGGGTTCTGAAGTGTAAGCCTCATTAGCATTACAAGAAAGCCCCTCCTAATGACACTATTTCAGAGAGATGACCAACAACAATCAGAAACAGGCCAAAGGTACTTGAACTCCTTCTTTTCTCAATTTCAAAACTTTCCCTGTTTGAAGGGTCTCGGGGAGTTTGGAGAATAGAAAGGGAGAAGGTAAATAATAATTTCTTTTTCTGCTGTGTGTGTGTTCACTTACCGCTGTAGTCCACTGATGGGAATTTTTCATGGTCAATTCTAATGTCCGGTGTTCTAAAAATATTTCAACACCTTGGTAAACAATGACCACATAAACCTGAGCTGAATAGCCAAAAAGGACATGGTCTTTCAGCACCTCCATCTTAAAAACATTGCAGAGGAACTTCCCGTATTAAGGTAAATGAACACATCAATCTTCCTGTGGAGACACAAGCTCTGTGTGTTTCTCACACAAGTGTTTCATTTGGAACACAGCTCTTCAAGTATGAGCTGGGGAGTGGAAGGGGGGCAGGGAAGGAGGCAGGAAGGGGAGGATTGGGCCAGGAAAGAGGTGTACTGTTAAACTGGCCCTCCAGAAAAAAAAGAGAGAGAGAGAAAGCTCTGATGCATGTGCCAATTTCTGCAGCATAAATACCGTTAGGATGGCTAATTGCCACCTACCAACCTGACGTGACTCACGTGGAGTCAGGAAGACACCGGAGCCATCAGTTCTTGTTGTTCAGTGAGATCTGGTGCAGCAGGGAGATGCCTGGATGTAAACTTTCTGTGGTCCGGTTCATGCTTCCTCGCAGAGCTACAAGAACAGACCTTTTGTTTAAAATGCATCTCAAATGTGAAAAGCAGGTGCTTTGCTTTGCCTTCAGCACCTGCGATAATATGCAGAGCATGGATTTCAGGTCCCATATGCTCTTGAGTTAATTTTGCTGGATTAAAGGATATTTAGACTCTCGTGAGTAAGGCTGGTCGGAGTTTTGTGAATTCCAGATGGGGTCCTGGCAGCTTGCTCATCAAGTTCTGCTATTAGCAGCTGCAGCCTCCAGAAGTCAAGGCTTCTTGGGGGGCGGGGGGGGGGGGTGCAGCTCAAGCTTAGGGAAAAAACAGAACTAACAAGAACTGTGTCACCTTTACCAAGGATGGCTAAGCATATAGTTCAATTTTGGGAGTATGTGCTTAAAAAAATGCTTCCAACCTAAATGTTTGGTTGGTTGTCGGGTAGATATTATTTATTTATGTATTAGGAGTATATGTAACTTGTAATGTTTCTAATAAATTGATATGCACCCTCAGTTCCTTCCTTCCTTTTTTCCTTTCATCTTTCCTTCCTTCCCTCATTTCTTCCTTCCTTGACATTGAGTAATTACAGGGTTCTATGGTAGGTGCTAGAGTAAAACAACAAATAAAATGAATGAGACGTGGCATCTACGCTGAAGGAGCTCACAGTCAGGAAGAAGGCACTCCTATAAATACCTGCCTGAAGTACTGTGTTTTGGGGACTGAAATAGAAGACTAAAAGGGTGGACACAATTTGGAAGGAGTATAAACTCTGGCTGGAGCAAGAGGACAAAAAAGGGAAATCAAAGCGGAACTTGCAGTCGTAACAGAGAAACTTAAAAGGTGAGAAGCCTGATGACCAGGAGCACAGGACAGGTTGCAGACAGTGCTGGAAGAGACAGGAAGAAGTCCGTCCATCGAGCGAGGCAATGAAAGGACTTCAGCCTGCCTGGAGATTTGGGGACAAGCATTGGAAAGGCACTCTGTGTCTCAAGAAACCAGGAGAAACGTTATCGTGGAAAATCTTGAAAAGAATGCCAGAGTGTTGCCATTTAATCCTGCCAGGATTGAGGAGCCATTTGTGATTTCTTAACTGCTTAGTGATATGATCATTTCTAGATTTTGTTTTATTCCCTTTTTAAGGATCATTCTGAAGTTGCTGCATAAAGAATGGATTGCAGAATAAGAAGCTGAGACAATGAAGGCAATTAGAAAAATAATGGGCTTTGATGACACTATTGACCTTGGGGTCATCCTAATAAGGATGGACAAAGTAGGAGAGGGAATTTGGGAGTTTTTACAGTATACAATTGTTGGGACTTTGTCATCCTTCTGAAGGAGGGTTAAGGAATAGTTGAAGTTGCCTCCCAAGTGTCTTGTTAGGAGTGAGGAGTAGGGAAGGTACTTTTTGAAAGGCAATGGAAGAGAGGACATAAGTAAAAGGTCAGAATTAGAAGAAAGATAACTAAAACAAGGGAAACATGTCTCCATAATAGAACATTTTTTAAAAGGCTGTATATTCTTCCTTTAAGAATACTCCCTGCAGGATGTACTTGACACTTTTGCTTACTTTTTCTCGTCTGAGCTTAATGACATGATACCCCTAGCTGTGAAAGAGTAAGAAAATAAATTTAAAAGGAGGTCTTTATTTCAAGTGAATATGTTAAGATATCCAATTATTAAGTCAAAAAAGAGAAAGATGATTTTAGGGGCAACTACTTGAAACCATTAGGAAATAGTTATTGGAGAGGTCAGAAAGCTAGGTCTTATAGGACCAGCTTCAGGCAGAGGGAAGAGTCAAGGAGTGCCCCCAGGTTTCTGGTTCTGATGAAAGAATAGATGGTGGCTTCATTCTAGCTGAGCAAAAACTAGTTGATAAGGGAGATCATGAGTCTGTCTTTGAGCTTGAGATACTTGTGAGATAAACAAGTGGAAAACACATATAAACACTTATCTTAAAATTTGAGGAGCTTGGGGGATAAATTTCAGCTAGTGATGCAGACTCTAGAATCCTATGTATGGTGGTTACAGATGAGGGAGGGAACAAAACAGCATGGGTTCTACTTTCCTGTTCTTATTACGGCCTAAGTGCATAAGAGGAAGTGGCTGGTAAAGGCAATATTCCAGAGCCCCCAGCTGTGACAGACCCTATGTGGCCACTCTGAGAGCTGAGGATGGGGTAATTTTTGTCATATCCTCACACAAGTTAGGAAGGACTAGTATGGAAATAGGAAGCATAGTAAAGGCAGGACAAGTAGCTAAAGGATTCTTGGAGAGTCTGAGGATGAAGAAGAGTTCATCTGCAGTGGAATAAAGTTCCACAGGTCACCACAGAAACCCTGAGGCAGAGGTCAGGAGGGTAGGAAGGAAGCACACTGCGGAAGTACATGATAGGAGAGCTGGCCAGAGAGGTCCATGTTATTATGGGTGGCTAAAGATGGAGACACGGGTGTCTGGGTGGGATTCCTGTCCCTGAGTTTTAGCAACTAATTCTTTAGGAAAAGTTTTTCTCACAGGTTTGCTGCAGATAGGTTTTTTGCAAGGTAAACCAGTGTCCAAAATCCAAGTAGTGGCAGAGGCCCGATAACCCCACAACTACTGGATGTGGGCCACAGTCTTCAGCCTGTGCTTAGCATTCCAAAGAGAGGCAGGATGAGCAGTAATTCCAAGCCTCTGAAAGATGTGGAACCAGAGACTCAATGAATGAGAGTCCAGGTGGCAGAGAAAAAATCTTCTGATTTCCTTTATAACATTAACGGCAACTATCAATGGCTTAAAGATATGTTCTCAGTAGATGGCCATCAGTTATTTATGAGGATTCGATTAAAGGCTGGCAAACTGGAGCCCAAGGGGCCAAACTGGGCCCACTTAAATGCAGCTACTAACATTCTTTCAGGACTGTCTCTGGCTACTTCAATGCCACAGTGGCAGAGCTGAGTAGTTGTGACAAGGACTATACAGTCCACACAGTCCGAAGTGTTCACTACTTGGCTGTTTTCAGAGAAAGTTTGCCAACCCCCAATTTGATCATCTATATAAAGCACTTAATCCAGTATCTACCACATAGTAAATGCTAAACAAAAATAAAAGTAAAAGTAAAAAATAAAAACATCTCATATTATTTAAATAAGATATGTTTTTATTTTTAATGCCAAAGATTGATTGCTAATGTCTTTGTTATTGACAATTTGATTTTAGATGCTCAGAAAATGATCCATCCTTGCTAATTTACATGTTATTGGTGGTGAAACTTTCATATCTCTCCATTTTAGCTAAATACATATACAGTTGCAGCCATATGAATCTTTACAAGTGGGAGATCAGGCCTGATTCAACCATATGGAAATTATTTTCAACTTAAAAGCATTTAAAACCAACAGATGATTTCATCTTTTATATATGCAATTATTATGAGAGCCAGAGTGTCATATTTTTATATGCCAGGACCATAAATTCAAAGACTTTTATAAATCATTAATACTAAATATAAAAGGGAAGTAAAAGTATGATTTCATTAAAATATAATATTATTATTTGTCACATATGAAAATTAGCAATGTGCTAGAATAGCAAAACAAAACAAAACAAGATTCATGGATCCTATGACCTATTTTCTATTTACTTTAAGCACGGAATTAAAAGATTTCAGCACTAAAACTAAAATGCTGTGATACGATAACACACCAAATGTTAACCCAGGAGATGTTCAGAATTTGGTGGAAAGAACTTGTCTGGAGAGTGTGGAAGATACACCTATTTTAATATATTTGATTAAATTTGGTGAGAATCAGCTATAGAATGTAATTTGAGAATAGGTAGACTGAGTTGACACCTCATAAAGAAATACCAAAAAGTGACTTGTGAAATGAAAAGTAGTCATAGCATCACTGCATTGCAAGGAGGCTTCAGTGTTGAGCTCAGGTAGTGATGGAAGAGGAAATGACAAATTCGGGGATGTCTGGTTGTACTGTGCTCAATCCTCAGCATCCTGGAGGGGGAGAGAAGTGAATGCCTTGCAAAATCTCAGCCAAGGTCAAATTTGAAACATCCACAGATTATTTTCAATGCCTGTCCAGCCCCTCTTTTAGCATTTATTTACCTTCTCGTGAAGTTCCTTCCTTTCCCCACAATGCCAATGCTGTGATGATGGACATGTTTCATATCTGCACAGTCCACGCGGTAGCCCCTAGCAACCTGTGACTCCTGAGCACTTGAATTGTAGCTAATGCAACTGAGGAACTGCATGTTTTGTTTTGTTCCACTTTCCTTATTTAAATTTATGTTTAAATAACCACTTATGGCTGATAATCACCGCAGTGGCCATCATAGATTCTAAACCTTAATAGGTTTCCTATTACATTTGGAACAAAGGGAAATGCTGGGGATTTTTTCTAGAAATGACACTGATTGATTATAAGTTGAAGATGTCTCCTAACTTTATAGGAGACTCACTAGATTTGACCTACTATACTCTGTACCGCTCACTACCTCTCATCCTTCAAAATGTATTTATCCTGGGTCCCATTTCCAAAATGCTTTTCTTCTAGTCATTCATCTGATTAACTCAGTAAAAGGTAATCAATAAAAAAGCAGAAAGTGTCAAGAGACAGTGCCTTCCCTAAAAGACATTTTTAGTCAGCTTGGTCCAAAAATAAATATGAAAAGCTTTTAAGAAAAATAAATCATTCAGGTAAAGATGGAAAAAAATCACTTGGATGTTGTAGAAAATCCTTACAATATCATATTGGTAAAAATAAATATGTTTGGCATAATTCTGATTTTGTTTAGGCATGTGTGTTATCCTCAGGTCTTCTAATTATTGTACATGATAAAAGTGTTATTATTTTATTAAAGCAGACAAAAGAGTTATGGAACAAAACTCTCTTTACTATAATAAATCTCTAGAAAATATGTAAAATGAAAAGAGAATTTACATGATCTAAACTTACTAACTTTTTTTGGTAAAGGCCCATCTATCTATAGTAGTAATGCATTAAAAAAAGTCAGCATAGCCCTGGCTGGCGTAGCTCAGTGGATTGAGCACGGGCCTGCGAACCAGAGTATCGTGGTTCGATTCCCAGTCAGGGCACATGCCTGGGTTGCAGGCCAGTTCCCGGCAGGGGACGCATGAGAGGCAACCATACATTGATATTTCTCTCCTACTCTTTCTCCTTTCCTTCCCCTCTCTCGAAAAATAAATTAAAAAAAAAAAGTCAGCATAGTGATTGCTGAGATTGGAAGGAAGGGCAGGGGGCAATAAGGGGACTAAATGGTAATGAAAAAAATACAATAAAAAAATGTGAATTTAAAAAATTGTATCAATTTCATTTATGACCAAAGAAAGTATACACCCCATGAAAACATCAAAATATCGCAACATCTGCAACCAAAACATCATCTTTTTTTCCCAAAGACAAAAAATGTTATTCTCTTAGTAGTTTTAGCTGGAAATTTTTACAAATTATTATTATTTTTATTGTTTATTCTCTTACAGTTTGTCCAAATTGTCCCCCTTTGCCGTCCTTTGCCCAGCCCACCCCCCGCTCCCACAGTCAATCCCCACACTGTCGTCCATGTCCGTGGGTCATTCATACATGCTCTCCGTGTAGTCCCTTCTCCTTCTTTCCACCATTATCCCTCCCCTCCCCTCTGGCCACCATCAGTCTGTTCCACGTTTCTATGTCTCTGGTTCTGTTCAAAATATCATCTTTTCAATGACATTAATTATTTATTATCTCCTCTTTTCTGAGTTTCAGTATCTTTTCTCCTGAGATTCAGTTTCCCCACCTCAAACGCAGATCAAACACTCGAGTGACCTCCCTGTGACTGAGAACTCAGGGCACACACTGCCCACCGTCAGTGCACAGCCCCAAGGGGAAAAGATGACTGCCTGAAAAACGGGTTTTAAAGAGCAGAATGTGTGGTCCACCACGTGGCATTGATTTTTATCCAGTTATCACCTTTCTGTTTCAGAGAGACTGCCATCTTTCAACAAGGAATTGGGAAGAACTGACCCACAGTCCTCAATTCACATCCATCTCATCGCTGTTTCCTTTCCAGGTAGATCCCACACAAAGCCATCCCAGGCTGGTGGTAGGAAGTGACTTCACCCACCAGTAAGCCAGCTTTGGGAGAGTAAAGGTTGCATGCTTTTATAAAAGAATAAGGCCAAGTCCTTTTTGTTCCATCTGGCTTCCACCAGACCTAGCTTAATCCCTAGAGGTAGTTTTATCCAAACCACTCTGCTGTGTGTTGTCCTTTCCTTTGTCTATAGTCTAAATTCTTTTCATATTTATGTACTTAAAAAGTTTAGATAAATTCTTGGGGTTAATGGAAAATTAAATTAATGTTTGATGTATACACATGAAAGGGATATTTTAAATCCTTTCTGGTATCATAGAGACACTAATAGTGATCATTAAAATAAAGGTATGTTTTGATAAATTTAATATTAACAGAAATAAATTTTGATAAAAGTTGCTGCCTTAGATTGAAGTGAGATGAAAGATAAAATTGCAATTAAAAATATTTTAATTGCCATCAAAAGAAAGATGAAAACAGTGAAAAGTTACATAGGCAGAGGGAAGTAGAAAATAATTAAGTCCAAAAGATCAAATATACATAATACTGCAAATTATGTGCCAACTTTTTCAATTTTTAAAATTAAAATTGTCTATTCTCATCAGCACTTGACTTCAGCCTCAACTGAGGAAACTTGAAAAAAACTCCATTTTAGAGCCCAGAGCCCAGGAGAAGAGTTAACCTGGGTGGTCAAAAAGTTAACCTGGGCGGTCAAAAGACTTTCTTTTTGTATGAGGTGGACCCTTAACAGCACAGGTGAAATTTATAAATCAGAAAAATGTTTGTCTAATTATGAATCATAAAGGGATTTTCTGCTGGTAAGAAGTGAAAAGGGCACTGTTATGGGCTCAATAATGTCTTCCTAAATTCATACGTTTGAGTATCTCAGAATAGTACTCTATTTGGAGATAGAGCCTTTAAAAAAGATAATGAAGTTTAAATGAGGTCTTGAGAGTGAGTCCTTGTAAGTAAAGGAAGATTAGGACATAAACACATGTGGAGTGAAAACCCCAAAAGAAGACAGCCATCTGTAGGCCAAGGAGAAAGGCTTTAGAAGAAACCAAACCTACCCACACCTTGATCTTGGACTTCTAGCCTTCAGCACAGTGAGCAAACCCATTTCTGCTGTTTAAGTCACCCAGTCTGTGATTCTTTGTTATAGCAGCCCTAGTGGATGAAGACAAGCACCTTTCCAAAATTTCTAAATCCAGCTGGTTCCTACATCAACTCACCCACAGAAGAGTATTTAATATGTGTCTCATTACTATGAAAAAAAGAAATGTCACCAAACCATGACCTGACTCCTACAGGTTTGTGGGTACTGATCACAAGATTTTCTCACTCCACTTGTAAACACAAGCTCTCCCCTAAGCCAGATCTGAGATGCTTGCTCGTTTTTCTACTCTTAAAACGTCCAGCAAATAGAACAACTAAGTGATTAATAACACATGGTGAACATGAGAAGTAAGATAAAAGAAAAAGCTATCTCCCTGTGGCATTGTTGTCCAGGCCTTTTTCCCAGCTGGGTCTGCAGCACGAAAAAGAAGCCACTGAGAACTTGAAAATGGGAGCTGTGTGAAACAATCGACCTCACTTCCCGGCACTTGTGTCTTTGTCAAGCAACAGGAACACCAGAATTGCCCTCATGGAGGGGAACAATGACCTATTTATTCTGATATCCTGTCTCCTACTGAGACTTATGCCAGGTTCTTTTGAGGAAGGGCTGAACACCACATAAGTGCCCTATTGTGTACCACTTGATCTGGTGTGGAGTGGGGGCACTTTGGAGAGCATGGGAAGGGTGGTCTTCTTCCTGAAGCATGTGGGATGTGTAAACAATATCCAGTCATTCCCCCCTGAATTGGGGTTTCTAGGGACGTCAGTTAGCAGGATTTCTGAGCTGCAAAAACTGTGCTGTGAATGGTGACAACACACACACCGCTTGTGTTTTATCATTTTCAGCCACCTCTGGTTTCTCTGTGCTTTGTTTTCTTTGCTTTCCAAAATCATCCTACCACCACCTTTTCTTTGCTTTTTATTTTGACCTTGAGTAAACGTAATGTATTCGATTTTTCACTCTTGCATGTGGAATACTAATAACTTCTAGTATTCCATATTGATTAGATGCCTTAAAAATTTATGATCTCTAACTTTACCTGGAGCATCGAGACAATTATTCTATTTACCTCTAACTTGATATTTACTTTTGTATACAGTTGTTTAAAAAAACTATTTTCATTCTGGAATGCTTTGAAACCCCAAATGCATCCTTATATTTCCTACAACTTGCATTATTTTGTTGGAACCAAATATCTACTCAATGAATTTTTTATTACGTATTGTATATTTAGTCCTGAGGTTTCGAAAGACTCCAATAATTTAAATTTCTTTACTGAGTGGCTGAATATTCTTATAAAAAGTTTAAAAGTCTCACAACATCTTCTTATTTTATCTGAGTCCCTGGTCCTGTCCATTGGTTGTAGCATTAACGATGAGATGCCCTCAAACTATGCAACTGGAAATCTTTTCTGTGGTAAGAGCTACAAGAAGATGGATAAAAACTCACAGGAAACATTATTCCAGAGCAATTTTCTCTGAAAAGAATGCCCTCACTGAAGTGACAGTAGGGTTCCTACGGGGAAATGCTCCATTAGAAGCACTAGAAACTGGGGCATATTCAGAGTGCTGTTCAGGGTAGCCTGTGGGAGTGGATGATAAATCAGCACAGGCTGAAGGCACAAGAGCGACTGGCCATTGCATTAGAGCTTTCACTTGTTCTGGCCAAGCTCCTATTGTCTGGTTCTGTAAATCAGTAAAAAAAATATATATATGTATATATATATATATATATATTTATTTATTTATTTATTTATTTATTTATTTAATATTATTTTCATTTTATAAGAGCAATTTTATTAAATTCAATGCATGTACTGATTCTAAACATATAAAACACAAAGCAGTCTGCCCATACAACCTGAAATTGATAATGATGAAAGCAAGTTGGGAAATACCCAGAAAAGAAAATTATACCGCATGAGATATAAAGGAAAAGACCAACCAATGAATCCTGTTTGACTGCTCCATCCATGCTATGCTCAGCAGTCCTGGTCCCAGGATACTTGGCAGAAATGGTGGACTAGAGTTCCCCTTTAGTGATGTCGGGGAAGAAAAATCTTTTTCTCTACTTTCCTTGGTTCAATAGCTGGGGACCACAAATCAAACTGATTAAAGACATTAACAAGAGGGAGAAAAGCAGTTTTAATTTTATATGTATGCCCTAGACATCACAAAGTAAAATGTGGCTGCAGGAGGCAGGCAGGTGATGAATGCTTATGTACCATCAGAGGCGAACCAAAGGAAAAGGGCTTTGTGGCTTTGGCCAGGGGAGGCAAGTGTTGGCAAAATGAAAGGAAGAAAGGTAGGAAAAATAAAGGTGATTTTGTTATGCAGATTAGAGACTCAGATGAAGAGCTGTGTTCCTTCTGTTATAGAAACATCTCTATAAATGAAAGTTTCCTTTAGAAATATAAATTTTCTTTATAAAAGGGGACACTAAAATTGTATTTTTAGGCAGTTAGGGTGAGGCAAAGAGTGTTTGCTGTACCTGCTGGCTCTCGATTAACTTTAGATTAAAATACTCCGTAAGCCAAAGTGGCGTATTTTGGGGCGGCATAGTCTGATACCCTTAAGTGACATATTACCATAAATTAATGAATGTTAAATTCATCACTTCCCACTCTTCTTGTTCATTGGATAATTAATGCACTTCATTTCATCCCAAGAAAACTGCTAAATAATTTAAGAATATAATTTGCTACCAAGCCTTTTGTTTTACAATAGGAGTTGGAAAAACTTTTCTACAGGGAGCCAGATATAAAGAAACACAGGGTCAGAAATAGGGTAAGATATGTGAGTCATCTAAAGCACAAAATTTAAGAAAGCTCACACTCTCGGGGTCATGCAGGTGCCTACTGAAATGTTGCACCCTAGGCAGTTTAACCACCGTAGTCCTGCCTATGAGTAAATCTGTTAGGATTTGCAGGCCAGATGTTCTCTTGTAATGACCCAACTTTGTCATTGTGGCACCATAACAGCATGGATAATACTAAATGAACAGGCATATCTGTGTTCCAATTAAACTTTATTTATAAAAATAGGCAGTGGGCCAGATATGGCTCAAGGGCTATAGTTGGCCAACTGTAGTTCTATGGGAATATTTTAATGAATATAAATATTATATTATTTGATTTGCCCATTAAATTTCATCAGTATGCAGAAAATGTTTTATGCCAAGAAATGGCATCTATTAGAAAACAAGTTTTAGAACATTCCTTGGACTTACATAATACTAGAAAGAAGGTTCCAAAAGTTGGATTGGTTTCTGGGTTAAGACGTATATATGCTTTCACACTTCTTAGAATTTCTTTACTTTTTTTTAGAGGGGGACTTTCAACCACCCACCTCCTAGTCCACTTGTCAAATGCTACTCATTCTTTAAAAGCTAAATTTAAAAATTGCTTCCTCTTTGAAACTCTCTCTTTGCCTCACCACTCACCCCCTAGCCCCCACCCCCACCAAATACAAAATTACATTCCTTCTGTGATGATATAGACTTTGGTTTGGAATTCTATACTAGGTCTTCAACCTGCCTCAGGTTATAATTAGCTAGCTACACATGTCTGTAATTTTCACTAAACTCTAAAGGCAGGGCTCACATTAAGCTCACTTATTTTCCTAAATACCAAAGCATATTGTATTCTTGGTGGTCTTTAAATATATATATTGAAATAAAATGAACTGATATTTTGCATTGATTTATTCTTGGGGTTTTATAAAGTGCCACTCTTACAAATCACTCTCGTACCACAGCACTCCAAACAGGAGTGCCCTGAAGCCATGTAGGAAGCCTTGGGAGGCAGCCTCTTGGCTCTAGACCATGACAACAACCCACACTCTACATTTTAACAAGCTGATCTACCACCCACCTGCTAATTGTTATACTCCCATTTTCTGATGCTATGTGACTCAGGATGAGACTACTCTAGGAGTCCAAACATGCTGTCCTTTATTAGAAAAAGATTAATTGCCAAGTGACTTTTCAAAATTATTCAACCAAATGCTATGACTGTTGGGATTTTCTTCATAATAATCTAGTGGAACAGGTCAATTGAGGGCAGAGATGAGACAAAAACGGTCATGAGTTGATGATTATTATATTTAAGTCATGAATACAGGAGCTTTTGAACATTTCTCTCCAGTTTTGTGGATGCTCAGAAGTTACCAATTAAAAAATAGCGATTTAGCTAAAAGACCAAAGCTATTTTAAAGGCTGCCTTAGCCTTTGGTAAGTATATTTTTCTTCAGAGGCCATCCATAGGGAAATAGAAAAGAAGGGTGGATGGATGGATGGATGGATGAGTAGATAGATGATGGATAGATAGATATACAGATAGATACAGCATTTCTCACTGTATTCATTTTTTGGACTTTCATTTGACTTGCCCTAATTTGCCTCAATCATCATCCATTCATTATTGCTAGCATTCACAGCTCAGGTAGCATTTTTTATTGCAATAGCCAAAATAAGAATAGTGTGGCAAAATGGTCAGCAGTGGGAGGGAAGGGAGAGACACTCTCACATTAATACTAATTAACTATTGAATGCACAATTTAGATAATTTGAAGTGTTATATATTAACATATTTAATCCTTGTATATTAACCTATGATTTAATCCCATTTATTACCCTATTTTAGAGAAGATGTTAGTAACTTGACCAAGGACATACAATTTGCAGATGGAGGAGCCGGGATGAGAATGCACGTATCTGGCCTCAGAACCACTACTTGTAACCAGTACATCATGTAATAGAAAACATTTAGAATTTAAAGAATTTGCCATACCAAGCCCAAGTTCCCATTCTTTAGTGCTGACTCTATTTCCCAGCTTCTACTCACAATTTCCTCCTTAGATCGTGGCTTTTGCTCTTTTGCAACTACCCTCATGGACTACTTTTTCTCAGAAGCTTGTAGGTTCCCTTCAGTACTAGTCCATTTTTCTGTAAAACCTCTAAAATCTTAGTGGCTCACAACAACAAAGGCTTATTCTTTGCTCGTGTAATGATTCAGCTGTGGATTGACTGCAGCCAGGTGGTAGGTCTGCTGCGTGTGTTCACTCGTTCAGAGACCTGGAAGGGAAGAGCAGTTCCTATGTGTGCCACACCTGTGTTTAGGGTTACAGGAGAAGAACAAGAGCTCGGGTGGAAATTTGTGATGCCTCTGGAGGTCTCTATGTGAGCAAGGGATACATCACATTGTCTCATGTTCCATCGGCCAAAGCACATCATATGGCTAAGCCCAAAGTCAGTGAAACAGGGCGTTTACTCTTTGCTCAGGAAGTGCAGCAAAATATAAGGGAACATGTAGCAATGATAGTGAAAACTAGTAACTGCCTCCTTCCTTTCAATATCTCTCTCTCACAATGACTGATTTAGCATGTCCCTAGCGTCCATTATTACCTACTCCCTGGTTTAAGAGCCTTCAGTATTCTTAAGTCCAACCCTGCCATCTTAGAGGAAATGGAACTTCTTGTCCAAATGCATACCTATATCCTGTGGATAAAGTATTACGAGAACTCAGAACTCCTAAAATATCCTCACTTTTCATGGTTCTTCTAAGGATGATAAAATAAAAGTCCATTGGCATCTAGCCCTTTGGTAATCATAGCTACATTTTGAACAAAGAAGAAAGTATTATTTAGGGTTACATACAATATTAAAGAACATAAACCCTACCACACTGTCTTAAACATAAGAGGGGTTTATTTTTCTCACATGATACAAAACCCCAGAGTAGGCATTCCTGGGCTTGTATAGTCAAGAACCCAAGTTTCTTCTAATTTTCAACTTCACCTACTTAACTTTTTCCTTTATACTTGCAGGAAATCATCTACACATCTGGTTCCATGGAGGAAGAAAGATAAAAGAAAAAGTAAAAATATATTCAGTCGTCTACCTCTTTTAAGTATGATTAAATAGCATACCCAATTCTGCTTACATTTCATTGGTCAAAATTAGTTCACAGGGTCACTGGTCACTTGCAAAGTAGTCTCAGTCATTATCTTTACTTTAAAGTTTTTAGCTGGAACTAATTATAGAGTCACAAGAAGTTCCAAAAATCATACCAAGAATTCCCAGGTAGCCATTACACTGCTTCCTCCAATGCTAATTCCTGCAATAGCTATGAAACATTATCAAAATTCAGAAATTTATGACAACAGATTATAATTAACTAGACCAGACTACTGGCCTTATTATTATGTCACTGTTTTTTTCCTCATAAATTCAGTTTTCATTTTCTATATGTCTGCAACATTTTATCACCTATATAGATTCATACATCCATGGTCACAATCAAGATACAGAGCAGTTCCATAGCACAAAGGAACTTTAGGAGCTGGGTTCTTTTTTTTAACTATACGCATTGAAGCCCTGAACAAAATCAGGGATCCTGCTAGGAAGAAAAAAGAAAAAATGGATTTTGGGGTAGGCAACAAGCAGCACCTGCCACAAAAGGGCAGCTATTTTAAGGAGAGGGGGTTTTCCATGATCTTGGAGGTGTGAATAGATTCCATCCACCCCCATCCTTCCTCCGAACACATACACTCCTTTTGTTCTTTAGAAATCTCTCAAACAAATGCCATACAACTTGATTTATCTTATACTGCAGGGCTGTAATGACCCCATTGAGATGTGGAATTCATGGTTTCAAGAAACGGCAAATATATGTCTTAGTTCAATACCACTAAAACCACCCAAGAGACCAATGAAAGAACAAAGGGTTTTTGTTGCTATTGTTCTAATGAGAGTAATTCTTTGACACAGGACCAAAAGGCAACAAGTAGAGAGAAAGGAAAAACCCAGAGGGTCTCAAATTGCATCATATTTGACAGGGAGCTGGGAATAAAGGTGACTTCTTAAACAAGAAGGCTTACCATTATTTTGCAGTTCAATTCTAGAAATTTTCTGAATGAAATCCAACAATTTTCTTACTGTGGAACCTAAGAAACATTTTTCTTGTTGTCTAACGTGAAAGTTCTCAAAGTGTCAATCATGAGAAGAAATAAATTTAAAGAAGTATGTGGAGAATATGAATATTCAAGATAGGAAAAATATCTTCCAGGAAGTACAAATCTATATCATTAGATAGGACCATTTTTTAAAGTGCTTTGCTTGAATTTGCTCAGTCAAAACATGGGCAAGACTGATCTGATGTGTTTTTGGTGATTAATAATGTCAGTTTCATGATGTTCCAGTGATTTATACAAGATTTGTCCTCCTTACAACTGTTAGTGATTGGGGAGTCCAGTACAATCCTTGCTCATAGATTTAGCAACGAGCTGCTCAGACCCTGGGGAAATGGCCCCCAAGTAATGAAATAGTTATAGGAAAAGCAATTTACCCTCCTGAGCACATCCTTTTAAAATGGTGTTTTTTCCATAATATTTTAAAGATTTTATTTATTTATGTTTAGAGGGGAGGGAGGGAGAGAGAAAGGGAGAGAGACATCAGTGTGTGGTTGCCTGTTGTGTGCCCCCTACTGGGAAACTGGCCCACAACCCAGGCATGTGCCCTGACTGAGAATCGAACCAGAGACCTTTTGGTTCACAGTCTGGCACTCAATCCAGTAAGCTACACTAGCCAGGGTTCTTTTCCATATTTTCTGAAGTAGTTGTTGGCATGATGGTGGTTAAGATGGATGATTTTAAAAGTAATATCACCAAAGTAAGAAGTTTGAAACTAAGAGTCAATCTATTCAATCCTGGATTCAAATATAAATGGCCAAACTGTAAGACACTCAGCCAAAGTAATCAGGGCTGATACCACTTTATGTACCAGCTCCCTGAAGACTGAGTGGTACAGACATCATTCCATTCTTTCCTGAGCTCCACTTGGCACCAGTTCTAGAACCTGCCCTCGATAGCTAAGGGTGGGTGATACATTCTTATGTGCTCATTTTCCTTCATGTTAGAGGGTAGCTTCTGAACCAAAAAATAGCAAAGACCCAATAAAGCCACAGAGCTAATAGGGCCTTCTCAAGTTTCAGGCACCAAACAAGTAACAAACATAAGTGAAGCAGATCAGTGTGTGACAATAAGGGGTGGTGAGGACTGTGCCAAAGAGAAACATAAATTCCCTACCCAAACATATGCAACTAATCAATAAAATGTACCAAAGCAAAGATAACAGGAACAAACACAATGGTGTGCTCACTGGGTAGTGTGAAGGGCAAATTCAGGGAAGGACCCTCCACTATGAGATTTCAGCCAGGTAAAAGACAGGAGACCAGTTGCATTCTATCAAAACTCCCCACTCATCCTTCATTGCGTAGCTGAAATCCAGTTCCTTTTGCCTTTCTCATGGTTTCTCCCATTCATAGACATTTATGCAATGTGTTCGGCCTTTACATTTAATCCATCTCTAACACAGGTGACTCACCTTTCAGCTGATCAACAAAGCCTGAAAACTGGCACTTGGATTAGCTGTGCATTTTGGATACTGAGCTATGACTGCTGCAAACATCAAGTAGCTCCACATAGGTAACAGATACTTAATCTCAGGGCCTGAATTTCCTTCTGGCCCAATTTACAGAAGAGAAAGTAGAGATGGTCAAATCTTAAAATCAATAAATTCTTTATATGTTTTATAATATAAAAGTAGGATTTATTGATACTAAGAAAATATTAAATTATTATTAGATCCATGGTTTCTGTGCTCAAACCCTCCCCAAATATAAATACTACCTGAAAGTGTTTGCACTGTTTCATTCAACAACAGGTGTGAGAATGAAGGGATGTGTTCACATGTAATGGTGGCATGGTACCTGTCTCAGGCTGGACCACAACGATGTGTACTTGATGTAACAGATTAAACTCATTTTTTATTCTCTTCCCATTGGATTGTGGCAGGCAATCTCTTTCCCCTTGAATCTGTATTGATCTCTATGTTTGCTTGAATAATAAAATGCAGTGGAAGTTATATTCTGGAACTTCTAGGGCTAAGTCTTAAGATGCTTTGCCCCTCCCACCTGGGTCCCTCGGAATACCTCTTTGGGAAACTTAAGTCACCACGTGAGGACTTTGATTACAGGCTGTGAGGCTGGATAGATGTAGGCATCACACTTCCCACCGTTCCTCCCAAGGTGCCAAGCATGGGAGTAAAGCTTCTCTATCTTGGGCCCTCCAGCTCAGTCCAGCCTTCCACCTGCTGAATACCACTGAGTGAACCCAGTTACTGACTCAAGCAGCAGAAAAGTTGCCCATATGAACCCAAACTTCCGGCCTATGTAACTATGAGATAGACTATGTGCTTCTTTTTAAAGTGACCAACTTTGGGGCTAATCTTTTATGAGAAACAATCAGAACCCTGAAAGATATATACCATCATTCTAATAACTGAAATCTATTTTTATGTATTTGTCTTCATCCATGGTTTCTGGCTCAGAGTTCCCCCAACCCTTGAAATTTCCCAAGTGATAAGAGCAATGAGAGCATCTTTTGTTATAATATTTGATCTCTTGTCTTCAGTTCCTGAAAACCTTCAAAACCATAAAGGGGAAATGGCTGTTCTGTGATATATAACAAATTAACAAGCCCCTTCCCAACAAAACTGGGTTTGCATTAATAAGGTGACTTTTGGAAAGCACCTAAGGATGGGGGGGGGAAGCTGGTTGCCAGGGAAACCAACCATAAATAGAGTGTTGGAACTTTCAGTCCCACCCCCTAATTTCTGGGGAAAAGATAGAGGACTGCAGGTTGAATCAATTACCAACGGCCAGTGGTTTACTCAGCTGTACCTAGGCACTGAAGCCCACACAAAACATGCAAAGACAGGGTCCAGAGACTTTCCAGGTTGGTAAACATGTGGAGTTCTGGAAGGATGGGGCAGGGAAGCTCTGAGTTCCTTCCCCCCATCTTGCCCCATGCATCTCTTACTTTTGGCTGTTCCCGAGTTCTTTTGTAAGAAACTGGTGAGCCCTGGCTGGTATAGCTCAGTGGATTGAGCGCGGGCCTGGAAACCAGACAATTGAGGTTCGATTCCCAGTCAGGGCACATGCCTGGGTTGCAGGCTGGTTCCCTGCAGGCCAATTCCCAGCAGGGGATGCACGAAGGGCAACCATACATTGATGTTTCTCTTCCTCTCTCCTTCCCTTCCCCTCTAAAGATAAATAAATAAAATCTTTTTAAAAAAAAAAAGAAAGAAACTGGCGGTCTGGTAAGCAGAATGTTTCTCTTAGTTCTGTGAGCTGCTTTCCAAAGCAGGAGGGGGTGACAGAAACTGCCAATCAGTTGGTCTGTCAGAAGCACAGGTGACAACCTGGACTTGCAGTTGGCATCCGACGTGGAGAGCAGTCTTACAGGACTGAGCCCTTAATCTGTGGCATTTGATGCCATTTTGAAGTAGATAGTGTCAAAATTGAGTTGAACTATAGGATACCCAGCTGGAGCCCAAAAATGACTTGATTTTTTTTTGGGGGGGAACACCCACACCCACCCACATTGCCATGGGTGTAGAACATTTCACATGGTTTCATTTAAAGTCCTAAATAGGATGATAGCACACATGTACATAGCATTTACTATGTGCCTGAAATTGTAACACATGTACATCTCACAGAACACTAAAAACTAAGCATTACCTTTATCATCCCTAGGAGGAAACTGAGGCACAAAAGGATTATGTATATTGCCCACGGTCATTCAGCTAATCAGCAGTGAGGCTGGGGTTTGGAGCCAGGCAACCTGGATGTCAGAGCCTGTGCTCTTAACACACTAATCACACTTAGTAAGAAATTAGATGCCATGCGGTCACACTAAGCACGGGTTACCCTCCTATGCTTCCTACATCCCGGTGCATGGTCTGTTTAGGCAGACTACACTCCACTTCCTTCTGCACTGTGCTGATGAGCTCTGCGAAGGACCGCACACTCTGGTGTGATGCCACGGTCAAGTGTTGAGAGATGCCTGGTGACACTGCATAAATACTCAGCTTATAAGGATCCTCAGGGGGAAAAGTCATCCTTCCTGTCAGTAGGATCAGGAATAGTTACAATTGTTCTGAACAATGGGCTGGCTATGAATAACTACTACTTGGTTTAACAACAACTATATAGATGGCCCTGGTTTCGAGCATATCACGTAATACATTTTCCTACCTTCCTCTCTCCAGGTTCTGCTTTATGTCCTAACCCTCGATCCCTTTCAGAGGCTGTCCTAATTCTTTTTTAGTTAATGTGTCTGGAATGTGTGAGGACTTGTAAGTTTTTCTAAACCCATTTTAGAGTGAGCCAAGGTAGTTTATCAATCAATTAATAAAATGATAATTCAGAAGACAGTCTTGAGCACTTTGCGAAAGTTACAGAATTTTATTTTGGGCAACTTGATTTTGATGCTGGTGTGTGGAGGTGTGTGCAGATTATACTGTAGGTCATCCAGTTAGAAATTCCAGAATATTCACCTGAAGAAAGTTCTGGAGAAGATTGATCACTAAGAGAAGATGGCCCAGAGGAGAAGAGAGAGACTTGAAGCAAACATCAGTTAGAATGCTCTCAGGTAAAAGAAACAAAAATACCAAACTAGAAGAAGATGTAAAATTCAAGGCTGTAAATTTTTTTTTAAAGATTTTATTTATTTATCTTTAGAGGGGAAGGGAAGGAGAGAGGGAGAGAAACATCAATATATGGTTGCCCTTCGTGCATCCCCTGCTGTGAACTGGCCTGCAGGGAACCGGCCTGCAACCTAGGTATGTGCCCTGACTGGGAATCGAACCGCGATTGTCTGGTTCGCAGGCCCGCGCTCAATCCACTGAGCTACACCAGCCAGGGCAAGGCTGTGAATTTTTATACAACCAGAAGTTGGAGGTTGCTCCTCCCAGGCTTAGTTCACCAGCGCTGCCATGACAGTGGGAGCACTGGTGTCTGGCACTCTCCTAGACTCTGCCTCGGGGTGGTTAGGTGGTGGTCACCACTTTCTATGTCTCTTCCTCATGTGACTGCTTCTAAAGGCAAGACAGCTCTTTTCAGACACAGTTCTGCTTTCAGCATGGAGGAAAATTCTCTTTAGAAGGACCCCAGAAGACAGCCTCTTACATCTCCTTGTTCAAAACGATGTGACATCCCATGCTCGGTGGCAAGGGAAGCTGGGAAAGGCCACAGCGACTTGTTCGTCCTTCACAGCAGAAGGCAGAAGAGCAAAATCGGGGGCTGGGAACAGTTGTTAAAAGGCCAAATACTGCTTTCTGCCACAAGAATTATTTTAAAAACAATGGATATATAAAATATTTAATAATGGAGACGACCTAAGCAATAACCAATCAGGACAGAGGATGGCCTTGAAGAGCTGGTTAGAATCTAGTGGGGGAGGGGCGGGTTCCACTTATATATTAGTCGTAATTAAATACAAGAAACCCAAACCATGAACAAAACTCTCCCAAGAATGTTTATGTTAACTTTGTATTTCTTCCCAGGAAGAGATAGAAGAGCTTCTGTTGAACAGAGCTGAGGAGAGAGGTATACTGCTTGCCAGCAGTCCACAGGGATCCTTCCTAGGCGTCGTCTTAAGTTGAAAGCCAGAAAGGTCAAGGCCACAGGTCCTGGAAAGATCACCTAACTCTGACTGAGTGGCTCTGAGTTTGTTCCCTTTCTTTACTGAGTTTGAAAGGCACTTAACTGCTAGCAAAATGCCTGATAAACACGGGTAATTTGTTGCAGCTGTAGTGTAGGGTTTCCTAAAATGTGATCTGCGTCAGAATTCCCTAGGTGCACTTGTCTAAAATTCGGTGCCCTAGAACCTTTTCCAGACCTATAAATTTGATATTCTGATTCACCAACTTGGGGTAGGTCCCAAGTTCCTGTATTTTAAGCAAGATGTAAAGTTGGAAGCCTACCAAGAGTCTCTATAGCCAATGGTGTTCTAAAAAGACACCAACTTCAATATTAGGGATGGGAGCAAAAGTTAAGTTATAAGGATGAGTACTTTTAATACTGATTTTCCCCCCTTCTCTCCTCAGTTCTCGTTTTTGACATTCGGCCTTGAAATTCTCATACAGATTCTGAAATTACATTACTGGTTTCTCTTGGCTTGTGTCTACGTATGCAAAGTGAAAAGTGAAATGCTCATTGAAAAGTGTTATGTGTAAATCACTTACTGGCCCTGCCAGGAATGCCTTGTTCCTTTCATCAATAAGGCAGCATTTTAGAATAATTGTTTTAAATAACTGAAGCATGCTTCCCCACCCCCACTCCCATGAGTTAAATAAAAACAGGCAAGCACAGACAAATACAAGAAGTGCTACTCTGTGAGTGGTTGAAATTCAGGTACTCTTTTATTAGAGCACAGCAGTATGAGACAGATTAAATTTCAAGCGTGGAGACTTTCAATATTGTTCCTGTGATTGCAAAGTATCCACAGGCATTCCTTTGCACTAATAATTATCCTCTTACTTAATGCAATTGTTCCTAAAATTTAAGCAGAAAGGTTCTAAGAAAATTACAGTTTTTTATTGTTTATCACAACACTAGAGGGTAAACTGTAGATTAATTAAATGCCCCTGCTTCAGTTTCTATGTGGTATTGATTTTCAGTTCAGAGTTAAAGCTTATGCACTCACACCAAAAAGCCTGTTTATAAGATTGTTTTTGCTCTTCTTCTGAAAAGGTTGAATTTATAATTGCATGTGCTCTCTCCTCTACTTTAATTGTTCACAACAAACAATGCAAATGAAAATGTCCTTTATGGCATGGAAAATGGGGGGTGAGAGAATTCTCACACACTGACTTTCAATGTGTCCTTATGATTTCTCCAGAAACAGTATTATATTTGAATAAGTGCCCTCTCTTATTACAGTGGAAACATGGAAAAAAAGCACTAGAGCACAGGTTTCTGTCCCAGAGGCAAGCCTACCAGGACCCAACAGGATAATAAAGAGCAATAATTTTGATTAATGACTAAAGTGAATTATAATTCTGTCCGGGGTTTATTTCCCCTGCTTTTGCCTTCTTCTGGCCTCCTACTTCCCTTTCCCTCTTTTTAATTTTAATAACTTCTCATCTCTTGTTAATCCTTAAAATTCCTTTGTAGAGTTTCTTTAGAAAAGTACAGAGGCAATAGAAGAACTGAAATAGGCACTCAACTGCAAGTTAAAGAACAAGCGTCCCTAATAATTTACTGCTCAAACAAAATAACTGCGCATGCACACACACACACGTATATAAAAAGCAAGTAACATAGGTCTTATTTAATTTACTCTTTCCAAAAGGTTATGACCTTGCCTTTCACCATAGAAGTGAAGAGGCATATTAGCACGAAAAGCTACTATGCCTTCATTTTGTCTGGCTAGTTTGGGAGTTTCCATGTGTTCATTTCCATTTCTACTTGTACCTATTTCTTAACAGAAAAAGTCAACTCAATTCCAACTGGACCTCAAAGCCGTTGTGTAGAATGGTGACCAATGATCAAAGGTAATCTCTCCTTTTCTCTCAGCCTGGTGGATGGGATCTGGATGGATTAAACAGAGTTGGACCAACCCAACAATACAGTCATTGATTTATCAAACTGTATGCTCAGCATCAGACCAGAAATAATTTTTTTTTGATGTCCTACCCAGAAGAGAGGGCCAAGCCTCTTCTTTTACAGCAAGGTAGACTCACAAAGGCAACCTGAGGGACAGAAAGCTCACAGAGTGTACAGACTGGGCAGACACTGGCCGGCAGTTTGTGTTGTTTAGCTCATACAGGTGTTAAACATTTTTCATTTGCTACCAACATTTAGAAACATGAGATTTAACATAGAAAAGCAAGATAACTGATATCCTTTTGGAAAAATGACAATGTGGCTACACTGAGCCTGCGTGCGACAGTGATTGGCAAGAATAAAGCAGATGCTACCCCTTTAGGACAGAACGTGGCCTTCAGGTCTTCACAGCATCCCCTCCTCCCTCCAGCCACGCCCCACCCTCTCCATTGAGCCCTCGCCTGCCTGGTCCCTGCAGTGTGTCCCCTGAGGTTGGCCAACATCTGCACGTTCCCAGATCAGGAGACAAGGTTGTAAGAATTGAAGGCCTTTACATGTCTTACAATATGCTCACCACACTACGCCTAGAAACCATCTGTCACTGTGCAAGATGATGCCATCATCACTGTGTTTCCCTTCACCTTTGTCACCGATCCCTCTACTCCTCCCACCCATCTGGCAACCATCAGTGTGTTTGTTCTGTTTGTTCCTTTATTTTGATTTTCTTAATTCCCCCACGGTGGACACCTGAAATGAATATACTACTGTATGCCAACTATATTTTCATAGAAAATACGAGTAAAATAAAACCTCTAGTCACCTCTGCACAAATGGGAATGGACTTCTGCTCTTTCTTCACTACCTGCAGTCACTGAACAAAACCTATTTTCACCACTTTAACTAACCCTTTTTAAAAAGAAACTGAAAAAAGAAAAGAATTGAAGGCCTTGACTAAAGTTACAAGTCAACAGTCGAACTCGACTCGTCCTTCAGTGAGGCAGAGAGGAGCAGAACCCAGGGAGTTAAGCTTCCCTGGGCTCAGGTGATGTGGCCTCACTCCAGACCCAAGGGAGTGAGACTCCCAGAGGGCGGGGAGGGTGGGCTGAGTTCCTGACCTAGTTACTCTGTGTTTCCTCCTAACTCACTTAGAGTCTCATACCAGAGTAGCAGCTTACTGGTTCAGTTACTAACGACATTATTAACCTTACTGGACGGGCCAGGCCCACTTCCTGGGTCTGATCAGGCAGGATTTAGCCCCACTATCTAACAAAGATTGCCCAAGAGCAGTGGTGTCCTAGGTGTGGGTCTGGGAGAGGCTGGCCAGCCCTGCTTCCTAGACACAGTGCCTGTGGACGATGCTAAAACAATTATAAAGCTGACTGAAAGGCAGCCTACTTCTTATTAATACCATGCACTTGCAAATCTGAATAATGACAGTGATACAGAGATATTTCTCTGTAAAAAATGTTGTTTAAGTTCTAAGCAATTGCTGGGATTATGATGGAATGTTTAACATATATAATATGTAAGTAGAAAATTAGTAGGTTTTATTATTTCCACATGAAACCCAGAGAATCCTCACTTAGCTTAGCCCAGAACACCTGGCCCCAGCTCTGCGCACTCATTTTGAGAGAAAGTTTGTAGTAAGGGTTTGACATCCTCTGAGCTGGCTGCCAGCGGAGTCCTTGTCTCTAACCCCTGCTGTTACTACACATTCCAGCTTAAACATTAGCCCAGAAATAAACAATGATGACACAGTGACTGCGAAGACAAGAAACAGAACTGGAATGACGAATTCTGTCATTGTTTGGTGTTTTCATTCGAGTTTACAATTCTTCAGCTGCAGAGACATTTATTTAGTTTAAGCCCCTGGAATCCATCACCTTCCCTTTTTGTTCATTTATTTTTAAATTTATTTTCCAATAACCATTGACATACAACATTATATTACTTCCAAGGGTGCAACATAATGATTAGTATAGACTTTACAAAGTTATCATAAACCTACTGTCTTAAAGAAACAAATATACAGGTAATTGCATTTTGCAGGGGTTGTAAAATGGAATCTTTATCATCCCTGCCAAATTCAGGCTTATGTTTAAGATTTTTCACAACTATTTCCATATATGTTCCTTCACACAAAAGAACTATTTTGAAATTAAAATTAATAAAGCAGGCTCTTTGATCAGTTATGGGTGAAACAGGTTGAACAATCTAGCTATCCTCCTTTTTTTCAGGAATTCTGAAGATGATTTGATGAAGTCATCAACAAATTGGAAGAAATTAAGCCTCAAGAACAAACCATCATGTTATTATTTATTACTATGAGTGAATGGTATTCACTTTCCTCTTTGTGCGAAAAGTACATTAATGTAACTACAATGTATTAGCCCATTAGTCTGTTTCTTTTTTGACCATTAACGTAATGAATCCTTTACTTCAGAATTATTACTGAAAATGGTCCTATGGAATAAAGAAGGGTGGTGTTACAATGGGATGAGCACTGGGTGACAATCATGTGAGATCTTTCATGCTGTGCGGGACCATGTTCCTCTTTTACCCCAAATGGGACTCCCACCGTTGAGCAGATGGAAGCAGCAGATTTTCACCTGACCTGTTTTTGAACTGAATTTAGTGTCAGGTTGTTATCTGCGGTAGACTTCTCTGCACTGTGAAATTTTCCCAAAGATCCCAGTCCTAGAGACTTTGAGAGTAATTCACTCTTCAGTTGATTCTGTAGCATTTTGCCCACCGATAAGTGTGTCATGGATGAATGCTTACATGACCATCTCCCCCAGTAGACATGCGCTCCTTTAACATAAGGAATGTGCATCAATTACACAATTTCTACCACTTTTCAGGTACCTAATAAACTACATCAAATGGATGAATGAATGAATGGATTGTGCTCTCATCTCAGAACAACCCTTTGTAAATACACCAGATTTACATTCTTACTAAATTAAGTACCTTTGAAAAGAGTAGTTTTTTTAAAGAACATGCACTAACCCTAATGTCACTGATATCACTTTAAAACCACATCTCACTGGCAAAGTCTTCATTGGTCCCCTGGATCTGCCTCTTGCTTCAATATTATATGGAAAAGACGCAGGGATGCCCCTCCTCCCCAGCCTATGACCACCCTCCAGTCTGTTTTCCAGTCACTATATTCAGAATTATTTCAGCCATCCTCAGCCTCTCAAACCAGCCATCACAGTTTTTCGAGCTAAAAGCCTTACTGCCAAGCAACCATGAGATCTCACATTGATTAGAATTATTCCACTGACGTGAAGTGGAACTGCCTGGTCAACCCTCATCTGCAGGCCTCCTACACGTACCTCTCTCTAGGCTTCTGGTTCCATGACGAGGGTGTGGCCTGAAGGGCGTGGGTCACTTCTGCCACAAGTTGGCCAAGAAGAAGCATGAGGGTGCCCAGCATCTCTTGAAGAATCAAAACCAGCATGTTGGCAGCTGTGCCCTCTTCCAGGATGTGCAGAAGCCATCTCAAGATAAGTAGGATAAAACTCAGGACACGGTGGAAGCCACCACGGCCTTGGAGAAGGCCCTTCTGGGACTGTAGGCCCTGGGTTCTACCCACACAGACGCTCATCTCTGTGACTTCCTGGAGAACCACTTCCTGGAGGAGGAGGTGAAACTCATCAAGAACGTGGACCAGCTGACCAATCTCTACAGGCTGGCTGGCCCCAGGCTGGGCTGGGCGAGTATCTCTTGGAAAGGCTCACCCTCAAGTACCACTAAGAGCCTTTGGAGCCCAGTGGCCTTTGAGGGGCCCCTCTGCCTCCCCTGGTGTCTGGCTTCTGCTTGGGCCTCTCCCTGCAACCTCCAGGCAGGCAGCCTTTGACTACCCTAGAGCCCTCTGCCACTGGGGGGCCAAATGGAAACAACAAAGTTTTTCACAGTAAAAAAACAAACAAAATACAAAACAAAAAATAAAAGCACAATTCACTTATGTTAAGTATCAGAGGACCTGAACAGATTCTTTGGAAATCTTTAAAATAGCCAGTGGTCAATCAGTGATATCATGGGAACCTAGCACTGTGCTTTCCCAACCTTCAGCTTCATTGCTTACTTACTACTTCATGTATTTGCCTAAACTATTTTATAGGATAATTTATTTATGTGATTATTTAGAATTTATTTTTCTTTAACTCTACCCACTCTTTAAAAACTTAAATACATATCTTAACCCTGTTGTAAGAAATAATATCCATAGCCCTGGTTGAGTGGCTCGGTGGGTTGAAGTATCATCCTGTACACCAAAAAGGTCAGGGGTTCAATTCCTGGTCAGGGCACATCCCTAGGTTGCAGGTTTGATCCATGGTCGAGGTGCATTTGGAAGGCATCCAACTGATGTTTCTCATATTGAAATTTCTCTTGCTCTTTCTCTCTTTTCCCCTTCCTCTCTCTAGAAATCAATAAAACATATCCTTGGATGAGGATTGGAAGGAAGGAAGGAAGGAAGGAAGGAAGGAAGGAAGGAAGGAAGGAAGGAAGGAAGGAAGGAAGGAAGGAAGGAAGGAAGGAAGAAAGGAAAGAAAGGAAAGAAAGAAAAGAAATATTTGGGTTTCAGGTGCCTGTTGCCTAATTTTTCTAATGTGCACTAAAATAAACACGTAAGTATGAAGTACATCGTGTCCATCCCAGAACTCTCTAAGTACATACATAGGAATATACCCTGTACGTGCCATGGGAAACACTGTCACAGTAGGATGAACATAGGTTTCGGGAGGAGATGAACGGGTAAGCCAAAGCTCTATCATTTCCAAGGTGACTTAACCTCTTTAAAAGTTAATGCTTCATGTAAATACAGTCGTAAGAAAACTGACCATAGGGAACTGTGAAAATTAAACAGAATAATGTATACAAATCTCCTAATGGGAGCCTTCCATCCATTATTTGGGGGCTCCATCATAGCTGTTAAGCTGCTATGTCTTGATGTTCTACCTTTCCAATCGTAGTTCTTCTTTCTCCACTTCTCAGTCTCTCTAAAAATCTCTTGACCACTCTTATTCTAAATGAAACTTCACAGAACCAAAGTGGCTCCATTTTATGCAAAACAACCATCAGTCATGACAATTGCTTGAATAAAAAAATAGGAACCATATTAAAATAAATATGGACAACTCTTAGGGAGCAAGAGTGCAGAATCGAGGACTCTTCTACAAGGCATTGCTTTCATTGGTTTTCTGCCATCTCAGAAACACCACTAGGATCTCTGAGCCTTGGTCTCTATCTAATAAAACAATGTCCGTTTGCTTTCTTATCATCTCTCTCTCTCTTTTAACTCTTATTGCCAAAGTATATGTGGAGCAAAGTTCACTGTGAAAGTGAAAAGACCTTCTACTGGGGTTTTGAGAAAGGATTTTTCAAGTTCAAACAAGTTTTAAGGTGAGGTCTCTTAACCTTCTCCTACTGAACCATCAACACCAGCCCTTATCAGTGTTCTAATCTCCCTCCCCTCTTTAACCCAGGTGGCACTAACTTGCTTTTATTTCTTCTTATCTTGTTGGGGGACTTGCAATCTCAGAGAGAAAGAAGGTTAAAAACAAGAGCAAAAATCAATAGCTGGAATCTGAACACTAAATGGGAATTTTAGTTTACATTTCTTTTTTCCAGAGAGAGAAAAGTGCTTAGAGTTTTGATTGTACGGTGCAGGCCTCCAAAGCATTTAATTAAGATGTCTGAGGCAGATAATAACAAATGTGAGGGATTTGGCTCCTTGAATGATCATCCCGAGAGAAAACAAACAAGCCGAAGCAAGACTGCAGGTTTCTTCGTCCTCCCGTTCGTCCTTCGGACTCAGCGGGCTGGCCACACGCGTGCCCTCCCCAAAGGTCAGTCTGATTGTGGTCAGAAGGGCAAAGACTCTGCCTCAAGGCAGACCTTAGTTCAAATGCCACATCTATCATTCTCCCCGGTAGGACTCAATTAGTTAAGTTCACTCACAGGCTCAGTTTCCTTTAAGATTATGGGAAGTTTTGTGGAAATTACATTGAGAAACTTTCTCTGATTGCTTATTACTGCATAACATGCCACACCAGAATCTAGTGGTTATATCAGTGCCTATGGTATTTTGCTTATGAGTTTTGTAGGCCAGGAATATGAACAAGGTGTATGATCAATACGGCTTGTCTGTGCTACACCGTCTAGAACATTAGCTGGGAAGACGCAATGGCTGGGCTTCACTTGAATAGACGGGGCCTGAAATTATCCACTTAATGTCTGGTACCTGAGCCTGCTTATCTCAGTCAGGTCCTTGGGGCTCAATGGCATCTCTTTCATTGTCATCTCAGGGGTCTCTCCATGTGATTTCTTTTTAAGGCTTCACCACCGTGGCAACATTAAGGCAGTCAGGTTTCTTACAGGGCAGGTCAGAAGTCCAAGGGTAAGTGGTCCAGAAAACAAGGTGGAAGCTGCAGGGCCTTTTATGACCTAGCCTTGGGAATCGCATAGCATCATCTTCGCTGCGCTCTGTGGGGAAGTACATGCTTCAGCCCTCTAAGATTCAAGGGGAATGCACACAAATACTATACTGAAAACATGCTGTATTTAAAAGCATCAGGCCCCAATACCTAGACTATTATTGGAGCTCCAGAAATATTATAGATCAGAATGCTCCAATTAATTTTCTGTTGTAATAATACTGTAATAAATAAATTATAAACTATGTGAGCATATTCTTCACAAGGCACTTATACCCACATTAATTAATGATGTCACAGTATCCCTATTGAGCAAGAGAAATATTTCCCTTATTTTGGAAATAAAGAAAGTGAAATTCAGAAAAGTTAAATCAGTTGCCAAGGATTGTACAGCTAGTTCGTACAAGCTGGGCACAAAACCCAGGGAATCTGATTCATGATGCAGTCTGCCTCACTCTGTAACATGAACAGGAATCAGTGCACTCCGATATGTAAGATGTGGTCCTCTTTGTTAGAGAGACGTGATCATCACTGAAAATTTCAGCTCATCAACCACAAAACTTGCATGTATATTACAGCCTCTTTTCATCTTCCTTTTAAATCTGTGTTTCTTTTACTAACTTGTTAGAAAAATAAAGTCATAATGGCTCCCCGTTCTACTGTGGGACAATAAATTCTGTGAAAATATTCTTGGGCTGACTCCTCCTTTTTGGCGTCATAAGACAAAAAAGTCCCTGACTGACCACACTCCCAGAAGCCACTGAGTTACTTACATTGAACAGGAATGCGCTCCTCAGGCTTTTCTCCCACGGTGGCTGGTGTTCCTGGATGCTGGTGCCCTACTGTGGGTTTTTTTTCCCCTTCAGTGGGAAGTGAGCAGTTAAACTGTGGCTAGTTCAGCATGGCACATATAATGAAAACCAAAGACTTAATATAAAAAATAATATAAAGTATCTCAATACTTTTTTCCATTAATTATGTGTTGAACCAATAACCCTTCGGGCATATTGGTTTAAATAATATATATTATTAAAATTGATCTTACCTGTTTTTTTTTAATTTTTTAACGTGGCTGCTGGAAATTTAAACATACAAGTGTAGCTTACACCAACTGGGTGTTAGATAGCATTTATCGGAACAGTGTAAGGCTTAGGGCTGTGCCATAAATTCCAGTCACGGAGCAGCAACTTGCCAAAAATGTCTTCACAGAAGCAGCTTCAGTTTATGGTTAATATTAGTATAAAGACATGACTAACAAGACAACTAAAAGCTAAACATAGTCAAGTTTGTGCCACAATATGTTTAATCCAGCATTTTACCAAATGCCACTCAGCTGCTACATGTTTTTTACTTCCGTAGTAAAAATGACTGAAAGAGCATTAAGGTGCAATTTGGCAACAAAGTGAAAGGCCTTTGCTGGCAAATGTACAGACACGCATGGAAAACACTGACAGAAATGGGAGAGACGAACATTATAGCCAATGACACACGTGGGCTATGTACCTGAATAAAACGCCGATATTTTTACCTTTCTCAGCTTAGGCTATTCGCTAAATGCTTTTGTAATACATGGATACCAAAGGAACACATGTTTGGGGAACTATTTTAAAAGGTGTACAAGAGATGATTTGCTCTTTAAAAGCTTTTAGAGAAGAACTGTGGCTCTTTTGACTGGGGGAAGAAAAGCAAAGCATACTGGCCGTAATAGCATTCTTTGCTCCTATACTATTTGTTGGGTGTGGTAGTGTGCCCAGCTAAAGCACTGGATTCTCCAACCTCCTTTACAACTATGTGTGGTCAAGTGACTAAACTCTGGACAATCAGATGAAGTTTTTGGATGAATTTCTGGGAAATCTCCTTAAAAGAGAAGACGGAATGCTAAAATACAACCATTTTGATTGTGTCCTTCCTTTTACTCTTTCATGGGCCCAGATGTGATGGCTAGAGCCCCAGCAGCCTTCTTGTCACCTTCAGGATAGAAGCCACAGGATATGAACATGGAAGTAGATAGGAGCTTATGACACTGAGAAGCTGCCACAGTAACCCTGAAAGGTCCGTCTCAGGGCTTATTTTGTTATTTTAAACATAAACGTATGCAACCACAAAATTTCGGAGACCCTTGGTTGAGGAGAGAGGGTAGAGCGTCCAGTATCGGTGGTGGAGAAGGAACAGCCAAGGGAAAGTAAACCAGGCCACAGGAGGATTAGAGAGAGTTAGGGAGAAGGAAGACTTGCCTTCAGCGCTGCACCAACCTCCACTAGGGCAAGAATCAAACCTGACCACTCAGGGACTCTTTCTTGCTTAAGTTCTTTGGGGTACCCTAGTGCTATCATGATAAACTCAAAATAAAACTCCTTCATGATCAGGCACTGGCTACCAAGAGTCTCTTAGGCTGTGCAATGAGGGGAGAACAACTATGAGGGTATCATGGGAGTGTCAAGAGCAGTGGTTAAACTAGAAGATATCTCTCTTCTCATGCAGACTCTATCATTGCCCCCAACCCCCTGTCTCTATCAGCTGGGACTCTCCTGGACAGGCAGCTCCACTGGGCTCCTCTGTATGTTAAGATACTGTCTGCCAACTGTCAGTCCCTTGGCTGCCTGACTGTGACAATTCTCCCAGGATGCTCTGGCTCCTAAACAGGTGAAGTACATGGACTTAAGAGGTTGACTTAAGCATGGCATTATACCCTAGAGCAGGTTCATGGGGGAAAGCCCAATTTAGAGAGGTGTGAGCAAGCAAAACAGAGGGGTTAGGAAGACCAAAGGGAATAGAAGAAAGAACAGGCAGTGACTGATTTGTGTTCTGGCCGTCGCTAGCTGTGCAGCCTCAGGCAAGTCACTAACATCCTGGAATCTCTATTTCGTCATCTGTAAGACGGAGTTCATGCTCTCCCTGCTTACAGCGTGGGAATTTCTTGAGAAACAAACAAGATCATATAAGTGGAGACTCTTCGTGAATTGAAAAATGCTACCCCAATATTATTTTTAGGTCTGCCTAGAGACTGTACACTTCACCTACAAGTAGAATATTATGTACAGCAGCGGTCCCCAGCCTTTTTGGCACCAAAATTATTGTGGAAGACAATTTTCCCACTGATCAGGGACAGGGATGGCTTCATGAAGGATGATTCAAGTGCATTACATGCAAGCTCACCTTGTGCTCTGCAACCCCAGTTCCTAACAGGCCCAGACCAATACCAGTCTGTGGCTGGGAACCCCTGATGTACACAATTGTTATTTTTCTGTAAAAGATATTCACTTAAGAGACCTAATTGGAAAACCAAAACTATCAAAGTTCTATGGTAAAACCATAATCTAGTTTTCTCTACTCAGGGAAAAATATCCTAGGGATCATGGATGTTTTCCATAAAAGAAGCAAATACATTTCCCCAGAGCAGATGGCTGAGATGCAAAGAAAGGAGAGCATAATAAAAGGTATCTATAAAATCAGTCAGAGAAAGCATTGTGTCATGAAAATTGCCTAATGTCTTTGAGAAGTTTGCTTTGTAGTGAGAACGGTAAATTTCAAAGGCAGCCTCTCTGAACTACTTCCTCCACAGTTCTAAAGAATCAGTAGCATTCTGCTAGCCTTTAGGAGAAGAATGAGCAGATGGTTTAATGATATTTTGACTTGGAGATAAGCATTTACCCTGGCAGCTTTAAACAAGAACCAGGTTCAAGTTCAGGAAGGAGGCAAACCTTTGAAATGCCTGAAGGCGCAAGTGGCACATGCTTTTCCAGTGACTCAGTGGGTTAATAATTAATAACCTCCTGAGACTTGTGCAAGTGATTATGCAAGAGTACACATCACACTGGTTTCTTCCTTCCAGATAACACTAAAGCGTCAGTATTTTATTGCCAAATAGTCTTTGCAATTGTTCTTAGTAGCTAATCTAAACTGTCTGCATTTATAAATCTGCTATGAACTGACCAAAGTTATTTTGTCATTGACAAATACTCGGTTACCTTTGGCAGAAGGGAGAAATTAAAAATGGCGGACAACTCAAGGCCTTCCCACTTCCTTGCTACCAGGTAACGTTTAACAATGAAAGTAAGTCTCAGACTGAATTCTGCTACACATACAAATAGTTATTAGCACACCAGCGTTGGCCTGCTCTGTAGGAAGATGAAGATTCTGCTCTAGGCCTTTTAATGTTACTCTGAAAGTTTTTTGCTGGAAATGTTCAGTCCAGAAAAATGTGACACTTTCTTGCAGTACAATTCAGTTAGTCCGAGATCAAGGGTCAAAATCTTCCAGAAGTGGTTCAACACAGGACACTGGGTTAGGGTTAGGACTCCATTCCTAGGAACTAATCGACATATTGAGCACCAATCATTTCACTAATATAAATTTTATTTCTGACCTTTATGATGTCAATTAACAAAACTTTGGGAATCCATCTAAGATAAAGAAGGCAGAAGCTGCCTAAGGCAGAAGATTTTTGATAAGAGCTTTCTGAATGCTACCATTAGCCTAGAAAATTTATCTTTGAGTAGGGTACAAATTTTTACTAGAAACCTTTGAAATTCATTGAATCTAATTAGCACACATTCATATTATTTGCTCTAAGATATGTATTAACTCGGATGTGAAGTACAAAATCAAGTATCGCTCTTCAACTGGTTACTATCATCAGTTTTCTGACACTAACTAAATCCACCTAAAGACATGTTTTTAAGTCAATAAACCTGTACTGTTAGGCGATTTTTATTCTTTCGTGAAATGAAAATTAAAATAGTTTGTTCTAATTGAAGTAATAACTTATGTTTGATTAAGTTTCTAACTTTTGAGTCTTGTGATGCAATTTGGTTAATAACTACTTATTAAACTGAATGATTTTGGAGGTTGGGGAAAATAATGTCAAAATGAAAGGGAAGTCATTCAGAATTTCTAAGCAAGCATGCATCGAATTAGATAAGAAAAAATGTAAAGCTATTTTGTTGTAATTTTCTTTTTTAAAAACTAAAGAATTGGAGATGAATATTTTTACCAGCTTTTTACTGATTAATGTCACTAACTGTCAAGGACATATGGGGGGATAAAAAAAACCCCAAAAAACAGCAGAATTGTCTTCCTGAGGAGGCTCCCTCCACTGGGTGAGTGTTCTAGGAACCCATCTGTATCAGTGTGCCAGCTGGTGGTGTTGTGAGAGGCTGCATTCAGCTTCAGTGAATTATTTTTTAAAGAGTCTCTCAATGTGTTTGCCCATTTCATGATGCATGATTTACAAGCTCACCTGCCCACACCGTGCTGAGTATTCAGCAGTTTTTGACCAAAAACAGCATGACTTCCATGCCCCACCCTTCCTAATCACTTGATCTTACACTGATTGACATTTTTTCCTCCTCTAATGAAAAAAGTCCTCAAAGGGAAAAGTTTTGCCAACGTGGAAGAGGCAAAACAGAAAAAAAGGTAGAAGCACTAAAAGGCATCAATATCAGTGAGTTCAAAGACTGTTTTGAGCAGTGGAACAATGTCTCTACAGGTGTATCGCATCAAATGGAGAGTTCTTTGAAGGTGAGTGAAGTTTAAACGTGTAAGAATAAATACAGAATTTTTATAAATAAATTCTGGGGTTTTCTGGGTCCCCCCGGTAAATGTTCTCTCAGGAGGTGAAACCTATCCTCTTTTATTTGTACCATTTTCACATTTAGGAAGCAATTTTCAGCAGTTTAAGAAGAAGTTTGTGTTGGGGTTTAAATTCCACAGCAAACAGGCTGAGCCTCATTCGGTGGTCAGGCATCAAGAGCATTACAGAGCCCACCCCTCAGATTCACGATCAGCAGAGTCTCGGTTCTTGAACGTTGCACATTATGGCCATTATTCATGGAAAAACCCTCTCATTCATGGTATTTATTGAGCAACAAATGTGGATCAGGCCTAGTAAGCTAACAGTGTAAAAACACAGTCCCCACCTTAACAATGTCATATTTCAGTTGTGGAGACAGAAACGTGGCCAGTGTAATGGCAGTGGATGACAAAGGGGCTCAGAGCCTGGGTTCTGTCATCAGCCATGCTGGGCTAGAATCCTGGCTCTGTCATTACCTACCCTCTCTGGGGGTCAGTATTCTCACCTGTAGAGTGGGTATGATATAGCCTGCCTCACAGGGTTGGTGGGAAGACTAAAGGCATTTATTCACGTAAAGAACCCAGGGTTGTGTGCGGCCCATGATAAATACACTGGACAACACAGGTTGGCTACACAGTCACTCACAGTTATTCAGGGGATGGTGCTTTGGAAGTTGCCTTCGGCAAAAGCATCCCTTTCTTCGTCCCAAATCAGTGCAGACTCCAGTTCCTACTGAGCTGAGTTTTTTATTCATTTTCTTACCTGCCGATTTCTCCCCACTCCCGTGATCACCAGTCTGCTTCAGACTTGCTGTTTCACACCTGAGTTTCTGACACAGTCATGTATTCCGATGCACCTTTCAGGCCCTCAGATCACTCACTGGAAAATATCATATGAAATCTCTGATCATCTTCCTCCTCGGGTAAAAACCTCCTTCAATGTCTTTAGTTATCTTGAGTATGAAATACAAACTCTTCTGTCTGGCATGAAAAATAGGGCCTCTCAGAGCTGAAGTTATCTTGGGCTACTCTTGGGTTCTGAGATTCCTTATTAATTGTATAAAAACAGAATACTAAAAATCACAGAATATTGGTGTATTTACATGTCCACAACATATAATTAAACATATAAAATATAAATATATATAAATATGCATTCATCTATGAACAAAATCCATAAAGGTATAATCCAGTGATCCACAAGATACTTAGAGGAGCCATACAGATCCTGACTCACAGTTGTCGTGTTTCTGTGTTTGGTCCACAGATTGACAGCCATATGGTGACTGGAACATCTCTTTCTTTCCATTTCTTCAGCGGACTGCTCTGCACTAGTTAGACATGATTTTGACTGGAGCTAACAATTGATACAATATCAGTGTTTATTATGTCTTGTGATTCTGCCGTCTGGACTGGGATTGCTAGGCATTTGCTAGGTCCGGAAAGTCCAAGATGGCTCCATCAGTCCACATGTTCGGTACCTTTGCTAGGAGGGCTGGACAGCTGGTGGATGGCCAGGTATCTTTTTCCCCAGGTGGCCTCTCATGGGGCTAGTTTGGGCTTTCTCACAACATGATGGTCTCAAGGTGTTCAGATTTCTTAACCAATCAATAACTAGTCTCTAAAAGAGGAAGTCTGTCTTTGAGGCCAGTGTTAGAACAGGTACTTTGCCATTTCCACTACATTCTACTGGTGAAAGCTCACCCAGATTCAAGGAGAGAGAAAATAGGAGAGACTCCATCCCAGTTCTTAAAGCAAAGGGTAACATGTGAGTACAGCATAGGAAAGGAAGGGCCACAGCCATCTCTGAAGACTAGCTACCACACTCAAAAAATGTCTGCACTTAGGGAGCCGCTGGTATTGGTTCAGCTGTTCTACTCTGTGATGCGTCTGCTCTCTTCTCATTGTTGAAAGGTGATTGTATTACCTCTTACAGTTTTATCCTCCCTCCAGTGTGTTCAAAGGTGGGAAACAGGACTGGCGAGGAGCAGAGTGGCTCTCCTTGGGCACTTCTTTGTAATTAGCTAGAAAAGCGTTTTTCCCACAAGCCTTCATCAGATCTCTTCTTATACTTCCTCACCCAGAATTGGATCATCTGTCTACCTTTAAATAAGGCTGGACCCTTTCCCTAAGATGTAGTTAAGTCTACATCCTAAGATAAAACTGAACTCTGACAGCAAAGTGGAAAGGGAGAATAGGTTTTTGTGTAAACAAGCAATGATGTTGGCCATCTTCTGTAAGTGCAAATGTAACTAAATCTGTAGATGACTCCAAAAATTTAAATTAGAGTCTTGCTGCCCTCCTCACTCCCATTACCCATAACAAACCCCAAGATGGTTTTTGACTGCAAGAATTGCCTCTAGTGGGAGGAGCCACAGTCATGAGGAAAAGGGCATGAATTCAGGGAGGGGTGCAGAACTGGGGCCAAGAATGAAATCTAAAATCCCTTCAGATCTATAGTTTAGGCTTTCTGAAGTATTTTGCTCTTCCTTACCTGCTGCAAGCTCACACGTCTCCTTGTTTTTACTGCTGGTCTATGCATCTGTACCATCTTTCTCACGGCTTCACTGACCTTTCTCCAGGATTCAACTCAAAAGCCATTGCTTCCCTTAGGCTTTCTCCTGGATATTACAGTGGCCCAGGAGAAGCTCCTGTGGTACCCTGAGCTTCTCACCATTGTGACAGTCATATTATCCTATTTATTCATATGAGTTGTTTATTTATCAATGTTTCACATTAGATCGTAAGGACAGCCCAGTGCCCTTCAGTTAAGGCTAGGATTACATTTCCAAGTCCTTGTGTCTTCATTGCTTAACACAGCACTTGGGCCATGGAGTGAATGAAATGCTGGCTGAATAAATAAATAGATGAATGGTAGGGTGGAATTAGATCCTGAAGACAATGGAAAGACATTGGATAACTTTAAATGGGACTGTTCTTCTTGTGTTTTGGAGGGGAGCCCTTTGGTAACAGTAGCGTAGAATGGGGTGAGACTAGAGATGCAAAAAGATGAGGAAATTGAAACAGTCCCATGTGAAATAAGGACTGAAACAATATCAGCGATGGGGATGAGAGCAGAATTGATTAGAGAGATGTCTGGGGAGTAAATAGACTCCAATGCCTACTACCTTCTGAAGGGTGAAGCAGAGGCAAACTCTTGGCTGATTTTTATGTGTCTGGTTTGGGTCCCCCATTGGAGAGAGCACCTTTACTTGATATAGGCAATGTGCCAAGGAGACATGCATTTTGGAGTTCCCTTTTAGAGTAATAAATGTGGATGCCAGCAGAATATCTACAAAAAGAATAGTTGGAATAACTGTAGCCTTTGGTGAGAAATTAGGAACTAATCATTGGATTTGGAAATCATTGTGTACCAGTGAAGCCAGAGAAATAGATGCATTCCCCAGCAGGAGTGAGAGGGGCCGGGCAGAGGACACAATTGGTTAGCACATGCATTTGAACCACAAGTGGGGAAAAACAAACCCGTAAAGATATGGAGAAGAAGCAGCCGACCAAGCAAGCAGGCAGGAACTGGGGCATATTAGTTTGATGGGGCCACAGGAACAGTTATCGCTCTCCACAGGCCTCAGTTCAAACCTGGCTTCTGTCCCTTTCTAGCTACGTGGCCTTTGCCACATACCCAACACTTAGTCTCTCTCATCCTCAGATTCTTTACGTGTAAAGTGAAGATTACGATAGTACTGCAAGAACTTGTTCCAAAATGTTAACAGTGATTATCTTTTAGTGATAAGGTGAGGGATTCTTTACATTTTCTGCCTTTGGCTTGTCCGTATTTCAGACTTTCTTCCTACCTAAAAGTAATATATGAGTGTGTGTGTGTGTGTGTGTGTGTGTGTGTGTAATTTTTTTAAGTTATGTAATTTTATATAAGCTTTTTTTTTCCAAAAGAAGCTATTCATGCTTTCTGTAAACATGGGACATAATGCAGGTTCAATTGGTATCATGAAGAACTGTAAACAAGGCCATTCATGGATTAGGGAAATAGGTGTTTTTATTTTTCCCTCGATTAGAGACAAGAAACACACATTGAGTACTGTAAGGCACAGAGTGAAGTTCAAAGTTGACAAAAGCATATCTGTGCTTTCAAGGACTGTACAATTGGTGGGGTAGAATTCCAAAAAAGAAATGCATACTATAATGCACTGCCTATCAATATGGAGCAGATGTTTTTAAAAAATAAGATAAAAAATAAACTTCATGCTCCTTGGGTTCTCTGTGGCAGAGGAGACATCATATGAGGCTGGAAGGATCCCAGGAGGTTTCCTGGAGGACCTCGAATCAGGGAGGACCTCATATCAGGGATGACCTTGCATCAGGGATGACCCTGAAAGCGTGGGTGGGACAACAGTGACGCTCACACATTCACTGTTGTCTCAGTGCTTATTGGTCTGCTTCACAGTAGAAGGACAATTGGGCAAGAGGTAAAAGCTCAGAATGCAGGATGATTGACTTCCATGGAGAGGGGTCTCCCTGTCAGTGGCTGTCGTCACCAGTAACCTCAACAGCTGCATGTCAGCACGTTCAAGGGAGTACAAAAATCTTGCTTCATCATGACTGGGGCAGGCAGGGCTCACATTAGCCACATTTTGACTCAGTCCCATTGTTTTATGTATGCATGTACGTATGCAGTTTGTAAAACTGGAAAACTGAACACATTCGAGCTTTGTATCTTCGGCTCAAGTTGGTGTTTACTATTGTTCAACTTGGTAAGGGCTTACATGTTACCTTCCTTGTTTTTTAAGCCCTGTGTGGAGCTTTCATTTTTCGTTTCCATCTGCAAATGGCCCAGTTTTTGCATTTGCATGTTAGCTGCCTATGTGAATACACAGACAGTTATATTAAGTCAAGTATACAACTATGCATGAAGCAATGTCTTGATCGAAGGCATCAAGCTTCTCTTTCAATGACAACTAGGTGATCTAGACAATTTTTTAAAATTGTCAGGTTGCAATATGTGTGAGTTTACATGCCTGTGATTTCATCAGGATGGTTGCTGAAAGGCGAGTTTGCACTTGGCAATGCTGAATTCAGACTTTCATTTTTACAGGAGGTCAAGGATTCAATCAGAAATGTTAAAGACAAACACAATTAAAACCAGCATTAGTGGTACATAATGACAAAGACCACCAATTAAATATCACATCATGGAATGAAATACTTCAAACCTAGCCTCAAACAATGTAAACATCTGTCTTTGCGATAAATGTGGAAAAGAACATCTTTAGAACCAATAGGACATTTATTTGTCTCAGTGTGTTTTGGGGAGAAAGAAAACCTATGTATGCTGTCTAGAGGAACTTGGGCAAATTTAGAAAAAAAAAGGAAACTTACACACTTCTCTATTTTTAGGAAAAGGAAGTAGCAGTGACATCACCCTCCACTAAAATCTAGCTTGTTTATCTCAATTTATTAGGTAATACAATGCCTTCTTCAGAGTAATGAAGTAACCACGAGGATTACATACAATTTCCTTCTGAATCTTTATTACCTCATTTGCTCTTTCATCCAACAAAAATTTATTAAACACCTATTCCGTGCTAGGTGCTGGGGATACAATAATGAGCAGAGGGAAAGTGATCCCTGTCCTCAGAGATTTGGGACTTAAGTGAGGGAGAGGAATAGGAATTCAAGAGTGATCAAACTATAGCTGTAGTTAAGCGCTAAGGAAGAGAGCCACACGGTGCCAAGAGAACCTATCACAAAAGATCTACTCAGGGAGGACAGGAAAAGCTTGCTCATCCAGGAAGTTCTGATTCACCCAAGGAAGATTAGGAGTTGGCTGGGTGAAGAAGAAAGGAAGTTCAGAGGAAGAGAAGTGCATCCTGGGAAAGGCTCTGTGTGGGAAGAATAGAGGGGCATTTTCTAGGCATTTAGAGAAGGTTCTCAGCAGGAGAGGGAGAGAAGTCCGAAGGAAAGCTGCCAGAGAAAAGGGGAGGCAAGCTGAAGGGCCTGTTTCCTATCCTCAATCTCAGGGGCAATGAGAAGCCATTTAATGATTTTAATCAGAGGGTTGGTTTAACCAGGCTTGCATTTTGAAACAATGACTTCAGCTCTGGGTGAGAAGCTGAGTAAAAGGGCTCAGAAAGGCCCCGGCTGAGGGTGAGTGGCTGGTGAACTCTTGCTGAAGGGATGGCAATAGTGTCGGCAAGGTGGCCGCAGAAGAGGAAATGGGGAGAAGCAGATTTTGAACCCAACTTTTCCCCGTCTCAAAGTGCCTCCAGTTTTGCAACCTTATTGATGGGCAAGTGGATGCCCGGACCTCCCAATGTCCCTGCCCTTTCTGCTGAGAGGTGGTATTTTTCTAAAAGACATGTTCAGAGGCAGCTTCAATGCTGGTTTGGAACTACAGTGACAGGACTTAAGGTGCCAGGCTCGAGCCAATGAACCCACAGCTTGACAGGGAAGATCTCAGGAGCTGGGTTTCCTTTGACAGGGAATATTTCAGGAGCTGGGAGGACTATTTGCCTTAATGCATTTCCAGTAAGCTTGGCCACCTTGCCTCTCTGCAAACAATCTCTCGGATAAAGGAGTCAGTTGTTCAACTCGCTGGAGGACTCCTGACCAGAGAGCTATCCAGAATCGAAGTCTCAAGAGCTGTGAGTAGAGTGAGCACAGGAGTATAATTCCAAGAGAGGCATAGGGGAAAGGGAATGTGTTTTGGTTGGATCATGATTAACTTCAAAAGAGATGTACACCAGGATTGTTTGGGGGCAAACCTGGTCTCCAGAGCAAGAAGGAAACGTTAAAAGTTCATACTGCCCTGCTCCTACAATTTCACCTTTTGCAGAGGAGAGGCTAAATATTGTCTCTTCACTGGCTCCACTGGAATGCGAACCCTGGCGTTCAGCTGACTTCCAGGACACTTTTATTTTAACATTTTCTGCCATGCCTGATACATTCTGAAGGAGGCCACCATTGTCATTCTGTGCTGGACCATCATGTACAATGCCTCGGGAATCACCCCCAGCAACAATTTCAAAATGGGAGCCACCACCTAGGAGCTCATCAGAAATGCCCAGTCCTAGATGTGCTGAATCAGAATTGGCATTTTAAGAAGATCCTCAGGTGATCACTACGCATGGTATTCGAGAAAAAGCTTCTAGACGTCCACCTATACTGAGAAAACATTCTGCAATGTAACAGTGTATGCGTACATAACCTAAGCAAACGTTTAACAAGACAACACTTACTCTATTTTCATAGAAAACAAGGTGCTCACAGTTCATTGGATTTCAGCATCCACTCCTGGGTTGTGACTTGTACTTTGAAAACACAGCTCTAAAGCACCTAGAACCTTCGGAGGAAGGTTGGAAGGAGGGAGAAGGTGCTTTGAAAAGTATATTCACTTTCTGTGCTCGGTTACTTTGTGAAACGTGTGCACTTAGTCACCCCAGCGTAAATACTTGGAACCAGTACTCTTGAGGGCGGTGAGGGGCAGCTGAAAGTTTGCCAAAGCCCTAGGAGGGGCTGGTCTTGGGGACATGATTGGCAGCTACGAGAGAGCGCGAGGGCTGGAAGTGAAGAGAGGGAGAAGGCTCTCGGGCGGTGAGAGGTCCTGCCCAGCTGTTGGCGAGGAGTTTCCTGTTTCCCCCCGCAGCGCCGGGTGAAGAAGTTGAGTGAGTCACTCGCGCGCCGGGACCGACGACACCCCCGCGCGCGCACACGCCTGGGACAGGAGCGGGCCTCCTGCGCAGCTCCCCTCGGCCGCCGGGGGCCTCCCCGCGCCTCGCCGGTCTCCAGGCCCCCTCCTCGAGCCGCGCCAACGCCACATCTGGCCGGCACATCTGCCCGGCCGGCCGGGCACGGGGTCCCGAGAGGACGCGGCGCGGAGGTGCAGCCAGGGGTCCGGGAAGGCGCCGGCAGCTTGCGCTCGGGGCTTGGTCTATGACGATCGGCGGGGTCTGCCATGGGTCGGGGGCTGCTCAGGGGCCTGTGGCCGCTACACATCGTCCTGTGGACGCGCATCGCCAGCACGATCCCTCCGCACGTTCAGAAGGCGGGTGAGTGACCCCCGGCCCGGCTTGGCGGGGCTCCTGGGGTCTCCGGGACTCCCCGCCTCTTCTCTGCGCTTGACAGGCGGTCCCGGGAACGCCGCGCTTGGCGGAAACCGGGACGTTTGCCTTAGGGCATCATCACGCAGCCCGACTCCCTTAGCCACGGGGATGTGTGAGTTTTACTTTCAAAAGAAGAGGAAAGTTGAAGTTGCAGGGGGCGCGGGGCGCGTTTGGCCCCCTTTGTGCGGGCAGGAAAGGCGTTGTGTGTTGGCTGCGTTCAAGGCGCGCCCCAACCCCCGGAAAGGGAAGTTTGAGAAGTTGGTTATCTGGAGGAGGCAGGGTAACAGCGGCCTGGAGCGGCGGCCGCCAAGGCCGCCGAAGCAGCTGGCACACCTGGGGCCACCGCGGCTCGTGGCGATGCTTCGTGCCCACCCAGGACTGGCCGAGCCACCACCGTAAATGACCAGTTACTCAATCCTTAGCTCTGGGGAAGGGCCACGCACTCCCCCAGGCCGGCTCCTTGGCCGGGAGTTACTTGGATAGTTAAACTTTGCAGAAGAGAGGCGATTTGCAAAGGAAAGTTATCTGACTCCACCGAAGGCTTGGCCTGGGTGCGTTAGGGAGTGGGGATTGTCAGGTGGAGGCGGAGAGTTATTTACCGAGGGCCTGCTAGGTGCTGGGCGCTGGAGATGTTGCCTGGAGCCAGACAGCCCTATCTTCCGAGAGTTGGTGATTCTCTGCAGTTATCTTGGTGGAAAAGGAAAGGTTAAGATCCTAATTCTGCTGCTCAAATGATCTCTATCTCTAGAGGGTTTTTTTGGGGGGGTGGGGGGGATAGGGTGCAGGGGATGAACGAATGAATGAAGTACTTAACGATGTGTTATGGAAAGTACTGAACCCCAGAGACCTTAAAAATTAGAATTTTTGCAGCTATGAGCCATATAACTGAGTGTCTGCAGCTGTGGTCTAGGTAACTGAGTATTTGGGCCTTTCTGGGCCTTAGTTTTCCTCATCTGTAAAATGCCATGGTTAGATTTGGATAATTTTCCATTCCCTCATCTTTTACATCTGTGTCTCTCCCCTCCCCCTTTGGTCACTTGGAGATGTCCTGTGTGAATCTGGGATGACGTGTAGAGGATTTGACAGTCCACACTATCACACTGAGGCACTGGTTTGCTTTACTAAGGGCCCCAGGCAGATATACCCATAGGTTTGTAATCTGACAGTGACCAGAGGGGAGGAGGGAGGGGGAGAAGGGGAAAGGAGGGGGAAGGATCAAGTCGAGGAACCTGTATAAAGGACCGTGGACACGGACAAGGAGTGGGGGAGGATTGGATGTGGGGGAGGGGGAGGTGGGCCTGGCAGGGGAGAGCAATGGGGGGGAAATGGGGACAACTGTGATTGAACAATTAAAAAAATAGAAAAAAAGAGAATAATTTTTTTAAAAAAGAAAGAAATATGCACCAGGTTCTAAATGGTATGTTCCAGTGTATTTGAAGTGGATTGAAAAGTTCATATTTGAAGATCATGTGAAGATGGGAGTTATTAACAGAACCAGGATTGTTGTTAACAGCATTGCCGTAAACAAAAATTCCTAACACAAATTTGAGTTCTATGGGTACATGAAATCCCAGTCAGGGTTTTGTTTTCGGATGTTGTCCTACACTGCAGTACCAGAATGTTCAAAATGTTCCACTGTCTCTGATTATACCCCAGACTCTTAAAAACTGAGTTATATTTAGCTAATAAATATTTTAAATGCACCCGTAATTCTCTGTGTATGTGAAAAATCATTAAAATTTTTGTTTCAGATTACGAAAGAAGGAAATTTGTGGGCTCTGATTTAGTTAGGTTTTGTTTACAAGGATAAGATTTATGATTACAAATTCCAGACTCAATAGTTCATGAGTCAATTTCATTTCATCTATATACACCCTTTTAAACCATTAAAAGCCTAGTGGCTTTTTTATTTGGGCTTTTAAGCAGTTTTACAAAAGCCACAGATTTTGTATCTTTATGGAGTTAAAGTTTCAAAATCGTTGAACAAAAACAAATTCAAATTTTGAATTTGTATTTATTTGAAATGAAATTTTCAATGGTAGTTGAGAGTGGAAATTAGCCATAGTGAAGATGAGAAACCTAATTCCATGATTGCATTTTGATTTCCCATGCAAGTAAATGGTTTCAGGATTTTTCTAACATAATTAGTAAACTGTCAAAACATTTTTCAAAGTATCTTCATTCATGATAAGTTAGGAAATAAGATTCATGTTCTGTTTATTAGTTGACAAGTGGGCAAAGGCTTTCAGTATATTAATAAACTTCACTAAGAAATATACTTAACTTTAGAAAAGTTTTGTTTTTGAATTAGTAGATTCATTTTTTTCCCTAAATGCGCAAGAAAAAGTACTCCTTTTGGGGAAAACTACATGTCTGAAAATTCTTCAGGTCTGAAAAATGTGACTTTATTTTTCCAATACCTAACAAGGGAAGCTTGTTGACTGAATATTGGTGAAAGTGTCACCCAGGTAAACTTCTTTCCTAAAATCGCTTGATGATGTGCTTATTTTGTCAGGCTCAGAAATCAGTAGGCCTGGATATGAACTTTGGTCTGTTCGCTTTTGTTCCCAGAAAGCACGTTTTCACCTGGAGGCCACTTCCTGTAATAACATCTTATTTTTGAACCAGTTATGATTTATACAAAACAGCCGTCATATCTTTTCTGAGACAGCAGCCCTTGGTGATGAGTCCTCATTAGTGTCTGTATGCTCCGCATAACCACTACACATTTTTCATTCCAGTTTACCAATCCTCAGTTATGGAGCTAACTTTTTTAAAGTTCATTTTTCACCCTATTTTCCCAATGAAGAATGACACTCCCTGGGTGCCATTGTAAAAAGTGGCCATTACTCACTTCCCCTTCTCGTCAGTATTTTATAGAACCTCCTTGTGCCTGGCAGGAGGCTCAGACCTGGAGACACCATCCCGAGACAGTAAGACAGACATGGTCTTTGCCCTCATTGTGTTTAACACACGGGAGCGTGTTCAAGGCAAAGAGAACATTCACATTCTGACGCTCTGCCCGTGGAAGCATTACTGACGGAGCAGTGGTAGTTTATTTCCTGGACCCCTTTGTCCAAAGTCCACTTTGTGGTTGAATGCTCCAAGGGAGAGAGTGCATGTTGAATGCGTCTCTCTGAGAATGCTTCTCAGTCTTTCTGAGTATTTTTTCATCAATCTGTTCTTTTCTACAACCGCCTTGGTTGCAGGCCCTCAACTGGGCCACCTCAGCTGTCCATTCTGTGCCCTGCATGAGTGACCCATCTATGCCCATCCAGCCTTTCTCTCCAGGGCAGCCTTGGAGATAGAAAAGTGTAGGCTTCAAGCTTTGGAAGCAGACCATCTTGGGCTTCCAAACCCACCTCCCATTTCACTGGCTCTGTAGCCTGTTGCAATGATGTGACTTTTCTACCTTCAGTGCTCTCATTTGTTAAATGGGGTTTATGGTGTTCTGGTGACGATTCAATGAATTACTCTAAACTGCTTAACGTTAGAGTAATAGAGTGCTTAACATCCTGCAATAGTAACATTAGAGTGCTTAACATCCTGCAATGTAGTAAATGCTCAATAAATATCAGCTTCTATTATGCTTTTTCTTAACGTCTGAATCCAGCCTAACATGGTCCCCAGTGACCTGGTTCCTACTTGATTCTGCAGCACCACATCCTGCCAAGATTCACACATTGCCAGCCCACTCTTACCGTCGCCCTGAGTACACTGCCGTGAGCAGTGGAGGCACTTGCACCCTTGCTTAGGGGGCCGTGTGGAATGCCTTCTACCTGGACACGGCACACTTGTCTTGAACACCGCACACTTGTCTTGAACACCTCACTCAAGTGTGATCTTTTTTAAAGAAACCTGCTTTGAAAGCCTTGGGTTGAGCTAATGTCCTCCTGAGGGTAGGCCTCTCTTTTAGCCAGTAACAATCGTTAACAATAGTAAGCCAAAGTGTCATCTTTATGTACCTCCCTTGCCCTTAGGGTTTCAGTTCTCTCAAAGGCAAGGGGTGTGTCTTATTCATTTCTCTTATCTCCAGGTCTCCCACAGTACCTGGGGCATCATTTAAAATCCAAGAAATGCTGAACTCAGCCTCTTCTTCATCCCCCCCACCCCCCACCCTCGCCCCCTGGATGAAGGGCAGCCAAGTCGAGCATTTTCATAACCAAGCAGTCACTCTTTATTGGGAGTTAGGTCTACAGGGTAAAATTTTACTTTTAGTGAGAAAAATTTTGGCTCTCACTAAATAGGCAATTTGGCTGTTTTTATACTATGTAATTGGTTCTTTTATTCTGATGAGCTCTGGGAGAAAAAGAGTGCTGAAGTCTTAATTTAGTTTTTAAGTTTCTTTTCTCGTCAGGGTTTTCTGTTGGGGCTGGCAAGCAGCAAAGCAGAGCCGGTGGAAGAAGGGAAGTGTGGTCCCGCAGCAGCCACGTTCCTCCCTAGAGCAGTGTGGACATCAGTGAGGTGTGAGGCAAAGCGCCGAAGTGGTTTCAAACAGGATGCCGAGGAAACCTCCTGGCTGCAGGTTGGCGTTATGTAGTCCATTTCCACGTAAAAGCATAGCTGTATCACCTTGTTGGCTTCAACCTGCCAGGGGTTAATCCAGCAGATTTAACTCATGATTTTCAGTAAAGATGACTTAGCCGGTATCCATCAGCAGCCAGAATGCTCACCAATCCTTTGGCTCTACCTCTTTTACTTGGAATATTTTGCTTCTGGATTACCTGTTGCTTCTGACTGAGGCAGGAAAGCAGTGACTGCCTTTCTTGGCGTGTCAGAAGGGCTGAGCAGATTGGCTCATCTCAGGGAAAAGTGGGAGAAGGGAGAAAGAATAGTTGAGAATCTGCTCTGAGCTGGCCACTTGACATTCCTTACCTAATTTCATCTTCAGAGGAAACCTGGAAGATAAGTTTTACTGTATTATTTTATAAATTCAGAAGATAGAGTCTGCTCATGGGTCACTTGGGGTTTGCTTGTGTGTGTGTGCACTGTGCAGGCTCCTTTTTCATGGCCAATCCGTGTGCATGCATGTGTTGGGATGGAAGTCAGGGAGATGGTGCAGGGGCAGCACATTTGAGAAAGGAGAACCTTCCTCTCCCGCGTTGGCAGTTCAGTGCTCCTGGTTTCATGAGTTGCTTTGCTCCTGTGGTCTGGCTCCTTCCTGGTTATCTTTGTAGTGCAGAAAATCAAGATAGGGTAGCGTCTCTTTGCACCAGGAAACTCGACTGTCCCTAGTGTGATAACCGCATCTTGGTGGTGGGACCCACTGCCTGCAACACTGACTGCCAGTGACCCATGGTATGTCTGTTTACAACAGTTGAATGCACACCATTTTCAAAGATGTGTGACCCAACCCCAGATTCCAGGCCTAGAGGACCGCGTCTCTGTGCTGGCCTCAAACAATTGCTGGGAAGGGCCATTCTAAGGGCAGAATTTACCCACCATAACAAAGGGGGACGGTTTGACTTCTGAGGTCTAATTTGAGAATTTGTAAGTGGTCAAGATTTTTCTCGTCACAAAAGGATCTGGCCTTTTACTTGCCATCATGACCAGCATTTTAGGTGCTGGCACTCAACGTGGAACAGCTGCCCCCTTGGATGTAGTCAACTTGGGATCTCTTGCTTAGGCTCTTAAAGGTTCCCTCGCATGTGTGGTTTGTTTACCGGGCTGAAGCTATAGGTCATTAGAGTGGGGTTAGCTGCAGGGTAAGGGCCTATGACTGGTAAGACTGTGTGTGGGAAAAGCTGCCTGCTTCCCATTAATGTGGTTCTTTCTCCTTCATCTTCTTATTTCTTTTGCTGATGAGCTATATCTTTCCGCTCCAACATTTTTCAGCTCATGGGCAATATAAGGGCAAAAGAGCCACTTTCCTGGGCCTTAGCAGATACTTCTTTTATTCTTCTCTGGTCAAGCCCCTGTCCACGGGGTGAGCAGATTCCAGATCTCTGGGTCCAAACTCTGCCCCCTTTTTAGATCATTTTTCAGCTACCTGGGAACCCCAAATTCACTATTTAGATGGCCCCAGACCACTGTCTACAACCACACGGTCCCTTGGTTCCATCTTCCTGAGGGCCTTTTAGCCACTGGTCTGTGGGTTAAGGGCCAGCTGTGTGTGTGTGTTAAAACGTGGGTGTCCATGCACACCTCACAAGGTCCCCCTCTGTGTGGGAGGGGACAGGCAGTGGAGGGAGGCAGGCTGACTGTTGGCCAGGCCTGGGACAGTGTTTTCCCCAAATACCCAGGGCGTGTTTCAGGGAGGGACCTGGAAGAGTTGGAGAATTTAAAAGTTGTGCTTGCTCTTCCAGGATATTATGAAGATATATTTGTCAGTGAAGGAAGAAGGATAAAATCTGTTTTGTTGAACAGTTTGCTTGCCTTCTTTTTTTTTAGCTTTCACTATTTTGAGCGTTGGCAGGTGGGCCTTCCAATGTCAGTGGTAGATCCGCACCAAGACACTCCTGTGCCGAGGTGGTGGGGACAGACTCACTTCTTCTTGATTGTATCCTGTTTGCCCTGCAGTAGAGCGATTGCTCATTAATGAAAAAGCTAAGAGTTTGTTTATAATCATGCTGTTGTATTTCCTTTGGGAAATTTGGTTTTTCATTGCGTGTATTTTCCTGAAGGAAACTTCAGCTCTATTCATTTGACTCTTTCCCTTTGCTATTTCACTCGCACATGAAAATTTAAAAAAAAATTAAAAAATAAAAAGACTTCCCAGTGTCTTGGTTGCATTTCCTTTGCGTATTGAGAACAGTAGGGCAAGGTGAAGGTTATCTGGATGTTTTCTTCTGCTGTTGTAAATATTTGACTAGTGCATGCCCTTCTCAATCCTCTTTAAAGAAAATAAGTTTGTGGGAATAGTGTGAAGTGAAAAGCCCTTCTGATGCTAAAATAGGTATAGGACTGTCAAAACTACGCATTTTAGAGAACTGGGGGTTTGGCAGAACAAACATGAATGTCTTCGAAGAAAAATATGTGGGCAGATGTGTATTTTGAGCTTCTGCCACAGCGGCTCTTTATCTATATAAGTTGTAAACCATTAGAGAGGGGTCACTGACTCTGGAGGAGACACACTCTGCTGCTTGGTGGATGGCTACTGGTCATTGAAACTCTGCAAAGCTTTTCCACACATGGAATTGGCCACTGCTCCCTGTGAGAGGTACTCCTGTCATAAGGAAGCTTTACTCAGGAGCCTTCACAGACAGGTTTCCCAATTATGTATGGAACTAGCACTGACATTTTGCTACTGCCTGTATCATGTTGAACACTTTATCTGTATTATTTAACCTTCAAAGCAACTCCCCAAGGTAGACTATATAATGCTCATTGTAAGTCCTCTGGAGACTAGGGAACTTAATGAAGGCCACCTGATTAGCAAATGATGATGCTGGCCCTAGAACCAAGACACTCTAGTTTGGGGACCTAGACCCTAATTGTTGGCTATCCTGAGCCTTGGCCACCTCAGTTGACTTAAGCCACTTCTCTGTTGTGGCATGGGTGTGGGGTGACTCCTGGGCTTAAGAGAGATCATGAAAATGTCCAATATTTTTCTGATGCTTTAGCATTTTCAAATATTATTCCACCTAATTTCTTTTGCTGAATAAAATAATGTTTAATTTGTACTCAAAGTAGTCAAATATTATCTCTGTCTTGTAACCTCAGTGGGGAAATGACATATATCCTCCAGGTGACCCTGAATCATGGAACAGTTATGCCATCAAGGAGTTTAGATATTCTGAGCAAAATGACCACTGAATTTGGAAGGATTTGGAGAATTCAAGGATGCAGATGGTGTGCCAAGGTGAATTTACTGTGAAGTGAATGGAATTTAACTCAAGGCTTGTCCCTCATTCAGGCCCATCTCCTGGCTCTGGGTGGGGCCCTGCTAAAGTAGTTAATGCATGTCATCAAGTTAAAGAACATTTAAGAAGTCTTACAGTGCCCTGAATATCACATATAAAGGAAACTTGATAGAGGCTGTCCCAGATTGAAAAGCATTCCAAACCTTTATATGACCTTACTTATACTGAGTTGTCAAGCTGAAAGAAACTTCTGCGAGTAACTCAACAATAAATTACAAATTCTGATCACTCTTTTATAAATTACAGAATTTACAAATTCTGTAACAAAACCTAGAAATTACAAATCCTGAACAGCTCTAGAGGATTGATTGAATTATTTTTCTATTCTCTCTGTAGACAGTATTACAAAATATTCCTGCAAGTGGTGATCAAAGACTATACAACCAGAAAAAGGCAGCGAAAATATTTCAGAGGTGTGTCAGGCAATCAACTAACACAAATGTTTGAATTTTATATTTGCATTATTTACAGCTTCCCCTCCCCAAATTTTGTAAAATGCCATTCTAAATTTTCCTTTTCATACCCAAAATTCACTTCTTAATTTTTATATTCTTTTTCTAAAAGACCGTCCTTAAAATTTAGAAGCCTCAACTTCTACAAGACCTCCTTTATGCCTAGTGGTAGGATTTGCTTATTGACTTAGAAAATAAATAACAAATGCTTCCTTCTCCCCCCACAGTGGTGCACACAGAGACTGAAGTCTGCCCAGTTACATCACCAAAGTAAAAAACTCCCCCCCCGCAGATGTAGCTAAACCCCTTAATCATTCCCCTAGTTTTGAGGCCCCATGCCAAGTTGAAAAGAAGTTTCAAATATGTAATTATCACAAAACCTTGATCTTGAATGAAAGGTAACCCAGATCTAACTCTTAGTTTGAGACGAAGACCCCCCCCCAGGAGTCAGCTGGCGAAGACTGAGGCATGTTCGACTGGCAGCCTCAGGGTCCGGTGGCCTGGTTCACTCCTTGGGTGCTATGGGTCTCATTTTTCTTCTCTGTGCAGTGGTAAGAATTGGACTAGATGATATTCTCTGCCTTTTGTTTTTTTTTTTCCCTATTGAAATGTTTCATTCTGTAGGTCAGTTAGGACAGGAAACCATTGAAGTTGACTTAAAAAACATAAGCCTTAACGGATCAAAATAGGTATCCAAAGTCATTAGCAGGTCAGAACTGACAAATACCACAAACATTCACTTGGAGTTTGTTGGCCATGACCACTGTTAGAAAAAGAAAAAAAACCATTGTTGCTTTGACAGTTTCCTAGTACAGGTGCCCGACTTTACATCACTAACCAAGAGCGTGTTTCCAAGAGCTGGCACTCACTCCTCCTTGGGGAAGAAAAGGCTCACTTGGTTTTGCTGGTAGTGCCGTTTCTCCTTGGTTAATTATGGTGTTTTCACTCTCTCCTTCCTCTGAGTTGGTTGACATGTCTATGAAGATCTTTCTGAAGGCAGAGAAGTATGAAATGCTTTGCTATATCTAGGAAAAGAAAGCCCTAAAGGAGTTTTTATGTTTTAGAGAGGGGGGAAATAAAAGGAAACTTGTCTGAATATAATTAGTTGACTGTTGCCTTTCAAAGATTTCCCCACTACTTTTCTTAAAATATTCTCAGAAAAGACAGAATTGGCTACAGATCGGCAGTTTTCAGACTGCTTTTTCAGGCTGGAGAGTAGCTGTGAGTCCCATGATTGCATTTCTGTATAAAGTGTTCGCAGAATCGTCTAACCATTGCTTTGAATGATTATCTCATTGCTACACATCGCGTTTATGTTTTATTCTCTAAAATTCGTCACATTGGGCAAAACAAGTGAAACACATTTCCTTAAATCTGTGAAAAGGAAAAAAAGAAAAACCCTAAGTAACATTTTGTATTCACTAGTCTGGATTCCCCTAAGTTACATTGTTATAAAATCATTTCTAACAAGCTAACTGCCTCCCCCATGACACTCTTACTTCTATCATTTCTGTTATAACTAATCATATCATTTTATTGCCTCTCTTATCACCTACTTATTTATTCTAATGAACAACGGGCTTGCCACTCTTCCTTCACCTCCCTAACCTTGCAGCTCTCCTTGTTCTTTCTCACTTTCAGGGCCCTCACTCCTCTTTTAACATTACCTTTCATGAGTTATAACATGCCGGATCTTGAGCTCAAGCATTCTGATGCCCCAAGCATGCTTTGGTATCATCCCATGATGACAGCAACCAAACACTTTGCTAATACTTTGCTACTGATGCTGCAGGGACCAGTGGCATCAACATCACAGAGGGTTTATTGGAAATGCAGAACCCAGGGCCCCTCTCCAGACCTACTGTGAGGGAATCTGCATTTTAACCAGATCCCCAGGTGACTCACAGAGGCATTGACATTTCATGCACACTCTGAAATTTGAGAAGTACTGCCCTAATAGCATGAAAGCATTTTTCCACGGAGCAGTCAAATGATCCGCACTGTTTTCAGTCGATCAGATCCGGCTTGTTTCTGGCACTGAGCAAGGGAAGGATTCAGGAAGAGTACTAGTTGTATGGGGGTATTTGACCCCTCCTAAGCTCCAAGGCCCCATTTTACTGGTTGTAATTAATGCATTAAGGCTAGCAGAAGAGAGAATGGGTTGAGAGAACGTCAATGAATGAGTTCGTTTAAACCAGTCTGTCTCCCCAAAGCGTCCTCATGTCTTTTTCCTCCACTGAATGTCCCTTGACCTTCACCAACTGTGAGTCCCAGAGAACCATTTCTCTGCTGAACTCAGCATTCATCATGTTTACTCGTTAGGCATCTAGTCACAGTCGGCCTTGGCAACTGTAGGCCTTACTTAAGAGCGATTATAACTTAACATTTCTTAAAGTATTTAGCACTCTGCTGTGTACAGAGGATGTACCCAATATATTAATGAATGAATGTGAAGTTTTCAGGAAGTAGTTCTATTCTTCAATATATTTTTTCAGATTTTATGTATTTTTAGAGAGAGGAGAAGGGAGGGGGAAAGAGAGAGAAGCGTCAATGTGTGGTTGCCTCTCCAGCGCCTCCTCCTGGCAACCTGACCCACAACCCAGGCTTGTGCCCTGACTGGGAATGGTACCAGCAACCTTCTGGTTCACAGGCTGGCACTCAATCCACTGAGCCACACCAGCCATGGCAATATTTTTTAAAATATGTTTTCTTCTTTTGTCTTGAAAAATTTATTTGGCTCTTGCTCAGAGAAGACTCACTAAATTTGCCCTGAATTTCTCAACATTTATTTTTGACGGTTCTGAGAGTACCACTATCGGCTATTTCCTTGATTGGCTTCTGTGTTTTACTCACAGTAAGGCCATTTTTTGCCCTTCCATTACTTTTGTCTTCAAGTGTTATGGCTCCCAGTCAGTCACAACAACCAATTCTCACAACCACTTTCTGATTTTTCCAAATAATTTTTATTTCTGACCACTTTTTTTTGCTTTTGACATCTTAACCATACTCAGAAGATGAAAAAAGAACAGTAAAAGACCTTCCGTTGTAACCTATGTCTCATGTTGTTTCCTGTTGCATCAAATCTCAACTTGTTTATGAGAATATTTCTTAAATATTAATACCCAGAATCTCCTTATCAGACATTTATTTACAAGAGGATTTTAGTTACATGAACTGTATAACCATTTGGTTTCATTTTTGCTCCTACATTACGATACCACAATGCAAGTCTGAACTCTTCTTTTTTGTCATCTCTAAGACTCTCCTCGTTGGCTTCTGTCCATGGAGAGCCCTTGTCCCTTATCTCTTCAACACACAGAACATTGTCATCAGTTAGATCTCCCCCCACCTCCACACGAATCATTTTGAATAGGTGGCCCCTGCTAGAAAACCTGTGGTGGATTCTGTCCGTGGATTCCCTCCATGGTTTCAGGTGATTACATGGCCCTGACCTCCTCTTTGAGGTCAGAGGCTACATCACTGTCCCTGGCTCCTAATTCACACAGCTGGGACACAGGACTGCCTGAGGACCACATGCATGGATGAGACCCACCCGCTCTCCCATTCTACCCTTGCTCATGCCTTGGGCCCGGGGTGCACCCCAGCCAGGCTTTCTCACACATCCTTTTCATTTCAAATTTTCTAACTTGTGACTATTCTGCTCCTCCAGTTTCCCTGTTCTCTACCTGTACCCCACAACACCTCCTCCTTCTGAAATAATGCCTGGCTAAACGTTACTTTTTCTATTGCATTTTCTGTCATTACTCCAATCTGAATTCCCCTTTTCCTCCTCAAAGTCCCTCTAACAGGCCTTGCCTCTCACTCAAGTGGCCTTAGTCATCGATCTGCCTGTGGCTAAATGTGTGTGTGTTTAACTCTCATCAGAGCGAACACTCTTTGAAGGAGAACCTTCTGATTCTTCTCTAGCACCCAACATACACTTTCACTAACAGATTGTTGCTGTTTGTAACTCATAACCTCTAAAAACCAGGGAAAAGCTGCTTATCAATCCAAGGCAGGGTGACAGAACACACACACACACACAGAGACACACACACATTTTTTTCCCCAGACTGCTTTTTCACCACCAGATGTGTCATCAATGGCTATGTTATTTATAGGCGCCTATAGTATTGTCTGAGAGAACCTGGGCTTGTGGGAAACTTCGGATGATCTGATGTGAATAAGTTGCTTTTTACAGTAGAGGTTTCCTCTGTCTTCAGCCTTTGGTTTCTGTGAATATGGGGGAGCTGCAGTCCGTGGGTGTTAAGGGTTGTTGTTTTTCCATCCTTGACAGGCTGCCTTTGATTCATTATCTTCTTGTGTGTGGATTTCTTATAGAAGGCTCAATGTGCGATGACTGGAGAGGCCAGAAGAAGTCATAAAGTAAACCATAGCGTCTGACTCAGGACAATGTTTACCTCTCCTGCCTTTCCCTTACATGAATCACAGGTTATCTTTTGTCATTTGGAAGGTTGCCGAGGGGGCAGTTGAATGAAAGGGTCTTGCTTGGTGCGTGGAGAGCGTCTGGAGATGCCAACACCCTTCTACCTGCCTGAGAACAAACATCCCACAGTGCCAGGGTGACTCCTGCTTGTACTTTTGCGAAAGCCCTGTTCAGGGCACATGCTAAGGAGACCGAAATATGAAGGCTTTCTGTGATGGGTGCTTCCTAGGAATGGGTCTTGAAGGGCCAAGAATAGTCTTAAAGGTCTTCAGCTTCCTCCTCTACCGTCGTCTCTGTCAGGTCCCCAGGTAGCCCCCCTGGATAAACCTGAAATGAGCCTACAGACTAGCAGCAGTGCGCTTCCTGTGCCCACAGACCAGCCTCCAGACCAGCCTCCCTTCCAGCTGGACCATCACCCGTGAGGCCCTCCCTCTATGGGAATTCTGGAAATACCACTGACTTTGTAACGTTACTAACGGTGGACTAGCAGTGCCTTACCAGTTCTAGCTAGGGGAGAAAGGAAATGAAATGAGAATTTTATGTCTTCATCTTCTGGGGCACTTACTGGAAATGGTTGAGATAGAGCACTTTTAATTTGATGTACCACTGGTAAGCTTTCAGACTGCTGAAAACAAGTATCTTAAGGTTTTGATGACGATGATGTTGGCGGGGATGTTTGTGGCAATGATATAATCACTTATATTTACTCAGTGCTATGCCAAGCATTTTGTCACACTCAGAGTGTTTTCCTGTTACCAGTGGATTGATGAGATGCTTATGTTGTCTTCAGAGCCCAGGAGGGAATCTAGTGCCTTAACAGTTCAGTGTTTAGCTCTTGAATAGCTGCTGGAGATCCAATTCCTCCTCCTCCAAGCCTACTGGCTTTGCTACTCCTTCAAGGTTTAACTTTTCTTTTTCCGTACAAGCAATTGATGAAATGTTAGATGTCTGTGTTGCTTGTGTTTTGCTGATCAAAACAGTTTTGTTCTTCTCTATAATCTTTATTCAAGCATTCATCTGTAAGTTACAGGAAAGGAAGCCCACACTATACTTGACCTCTGATACAATGTACTGTTTTGATGATGATCAGTACGTTAATAAAGTTGGTGTTCCAGGGACTCTTCTGAGAGTGTTGAAAATCTTGAGGAAGCCTGAGGGATTCAGTGTTGCTTCTCTTAAATCACCTTCCCATGTTACCCAAGATGATCACGGAGGCAGACGTGGCTCCTATCGTCTAAATAGAAGTGCCTTGATTTTTTCAGAAAACAAGGGGACAGAGTGGATAGTTGATGACGCTGCTGGTTGCCAGCAGCCACTTCTGTGCCCTGTGTCAGCTGTGACCCGGGCTCAGTAGGAAGAGGGTCTGAATTTGAGGGAGCATTTCTGCCCACAGCCCTCTTGGGTGCCTATCTCTTGGGAACATATAAAATGTCTTCTCTTGTTAAAATAGCTGTCCAATAAATATTAAAAGCACAGCAAACATTGTAAAAATAGTTATTTGCCTACTTGTCCAGGCCGATGAAAACTAGTGCCAGGAAAACAGAAAATAGAAGTAGTTTCAATAACTTGACTAGCATTGAAGTATATGGGGCAAAGCGCACCAGTGTGCTGGAAGTCTACTCTAGCACCATTGACCATGACTGGTGATAATAATTGTTTAATAATCCCTTATGTTGATAGAATGCTTTATTTATAAAACAGTTTCCCTCCCATGCCATATCTAATTTCGTCAACAGTCTTCTGAGATGGGTATAATCATCCTGCTTTACAGATAATATGGAAATGGAAACCCAGAAAGATAATAACCATCTAAGGCATTCATAAAAGATCACAGATTTGTCTCTTGATCATTTTACCATTTTTATTCATTGCATTCCCCTCTCTGTTTCATTTTTGAGTAAACCTAAGATAAAAACTATGGTCCTGTTGTGTTTTTGTACGTCCATCACTGAATTGTAGAAGAAGGGGTTGGAAGGGTTGATGTCAGAAGCCTTCCTCTTTGCCTTGAAAATTAGAAGCCACATTGAGGACTAGAGAATCTCTGCTTTTAAAATCCACTCATTTGAGGGTTTTGTCCACCAGTCTTACTGAAGTTCAAGCTCTGTTATGAGTCATTTTCTCCTCTTTTTTCTTGTGGGGGCATCTTCTCTTTTAAATGCAATGTGGTCTGTCTTCTTGAGGGTGAAGTCACCATGGTCAGTAGAAATATTGCCATTTATAAAAGGCTATAGAAGGTGCTACAGTCCTGTAGTTTGGCTCTTCCCCAGAGCTTCAAAGTGCTTAACATAATCTGTGGTATGGGTGTCTGTACATAGGGAAGGCACTTCTTCATCAGACTGGCGTAGAGGTCAACCAGTACTATGTTGGGCTTCCTTTCATAGACCTTCTCAAAGATGAACATCTGGATAAAGATATTGAGAAGAACACAACTGCTTTGACTAATGCAACATGAAGAACATAGACCTCAAATATTTAGTCAAGTTGCTTTTATACAAAAGAACTTATACCTTGAGGACCTGCAAAGCCTGCTTGTTGACGATGACAATGACGTTTTCAAAAGATAGGGCAAAGGGTGATCTTGATGAGCAGAAACTGTATTCAGTTTGTTAGCATGCAAAGCTAATTTGTATTCTTGTTTTCCTGAAGTTTGTTCACATGAAAGTTACTGCCCCCACAGCATAAAATGATAAGTTGAGTCATGACGTTGTTTTACTTAGTTTTGGTTAAGGAAGCGCATCAAATCACCTCCCACACTAGGATATGAATTTCTTCCTCTTTTTTTCCCATCAGTATCCATCAGGATAATTTTTCCAATGGACTTGGAACTGCCCATCACCTGATTCTTCTTTCTCAGTGAAAATTTTCTTAGAAGAAATGAGCTTCATTAAATAATGACCAGGTTCATGAATTTGTAATTGGAGAGATTTTCTTAAAACTATAATAGGTTTTAATGTTACCTTCTTATGCACTTAAAAAAAAAACAGGATTCCATAGAAAATCTTCTGAAATAATACCTTTTATATATAATCCTTTAAAAATTATAATTTTTACATACTGAGTCCTGTTAAGGCAAATGTTATTATACCAAGAAAAATACTCAGATTTCACACATTTCAAGAATAGTTCCTCAAATCCAGCATATAGTTGTGCTTAATATATATTTGTAAAGTGGGATAAAAGAGAAAAACATCACAGATTAGGAACACAAACTAAATTATAACAATATATTGACTTAGATGTCAGCTTGTGTGTGTTGTATCTTTTTAGTGTTGACATTTTTCTGAAAGATAAGTTTATCCACAACTGTTTATTTACCTTTTTAACTTTTTTTGCTAGACTATGTAGAGGGAGATACATTTTCTCAAGTTGGTCTTAAACTCACTATTCATTTTGCCTCTCGGGGTCAAAGCACTTTAGTATTCAACTTTCTCAGGAAACTTGCTCCTCAGATCTTTTAAAAAGATCGTCCTTTAAGCTTATTTCTCCTTGGTGATTAGGAAAGGATTTTTATCCTTTCAAAACATAAGAACGTGTAAAACCCATACTTAAAAATTAATCTAAAGATGATCTCCCAGGAAGAATTTGTCCAATAGCAACCAATGCCTTCGGGCTGATTACATTTCTGATCTCTGCTTCATCCTAAAACATTATTAGAGTCTGAGTCACATAACAAAGTTATTTGGGTTGGGCTTGACTCGACCTGTACACATGTCTAATAAGATTCTGTGATAATGCTGTTTGTGATTTTCCTTAGCAGCTGGGCAAATTGAGATCCACTGCTCATGGGCCCGGTCACCTCTATCCAGTGTTCTCATGGTCCGTACCTAACCCCTAAGTCTGTTCCTGTTGAGTTCTTCACTCCATATAAAATAAATCTTTTCCTGAACTTTTTTTTCAACACTAGCTACACGTTAGAATCATCTAGAGAGCTTGTAAAACAGCCTGAGCCAAACCCCTGGAAGTTCTCATTTACTCCCTGCTGGTAGAGCCTTGACGTCAGTACAGTTTTAAAGGGATCCCCGTGTCTTTCTGATGTGCATCCCAGGTTGAGAAACACTGACATAGCCTATCCCAGACAGTGTAGGAATGGGGCCTTTGATTAGAGAGGTCAAGGTACTTACTTGATATTCCTCAGCAAAGAAGTACCATTTACTGGGTTCAAAACCTTCCATCTTCTCTGACTATTGTCCTAAGTCCAGCAAAACAAATATGAGGCAGGTTTTGGAGTAGAGTAATGGGAGAATGAGAAAATCCCTTTACTTTGTAGATAGAATCCCATCTAAAAGGCTGCCTCACAATGAGGAGAATTAAAAATTAAGGCCAGAATAGGCAGAGACCTGTGGGGTGGGGTGGGTGTAAGTGGTAAGGATGACCTGGGTCTGGAAGGATGGCCGTGACTCAATGGCGCTATTGTCTACTTGTTAGCCTCCAAGTTATACTTCTCCACCTGCTTCAAGGAAACAGAGGGAAGCTGGGAAGCTGCCTGCTGGCATTGTGTCCACTGACCACACTGAGGCAGTGCTCCAGCTCTCCCCAGCCTGATCCAACACGGGCAGTCAGCATGCTAACAGCCTTGGGCCTCTTCTCAAGGATACGGTCAGGCACCAGGTGGCCTTGGAGAAGCCATTCTCTAAGTCCCTTCTAGTCTAACACTAAACCTCATAGTTGCTAGTAGAGGTGCCGAACTGTCACTGGGGCCTGGGCAGGCCACCTTGGCCATCATCCCTTGGCGATTGTGCATTGGTTGATCTTGTGGGGAGGTGGAAATGCTGGCAGTAAGGAAAGGCAGTTAACTGATCAAAGCGTTATTGATGGGGGCTCAGCAGAAAGGTAATTGGATTATGGAGGTCTTAAATGCCAGCCCATGTAGTTTAGGCTTACGTTTCTGAGTCACTGTCAAATTGTATATCAAAGAATGACAAATCATTGCAAGGCCAGGAGTTTGTCATGATGTGAACATAGCACATCTCTTTCTTCTTTTCCCATAATGCCTTGCGGTTAGCAAAAGGCCAAAGGTTACAACCTCCCTATGCACCAAGTGAGCACATTGGGGCTCAATTCCATCATCAGCACTTCATGATTTTTTAAAAACAATCTTTCCTCACCCTGGTCAGGTAGCTCAGTAGGTTAAAGTGTTATCTCTATACACCAAGGTTTTGTATTCAATCCCCAGTCAGAGCACATTAAAAAAAAAAATTAGCCCTGGCTGGTGTAGCTCAGTGGATTGAGCGCGGGCCTGCCGAACCACACGATTGTGGTTTGATTCCCAGTCAGGGCACATGCCTGGGTTGCAGGCCAGTTCCCAGCAGGGGACTCACAAGAGGCAACCATACATTGATAGTTCTCTCCCTCTCTCCCTCCCTGCCCCTCTAAAGATAAATAAATAAAATCTTTAAAAAAAAATTTAACCAATGAATGCATGATGCTCCTCTCTCTCTCCCTTTCTCTCTCTCTCTAAAATTAATTTCAAAAAACCTATTACAACAATAAAAAGGGGCAAGGGCTGATTTGAAAACAAAACAAAACAATCATACCTTCTTTGCACTTGGAAAGGTATATGGGAAAGTTCTTAGGAGTCCCAGAACTTTCTTTAGGGGCTCTCTAGACCCCACTCCAAGCAAAGTAGCCTGCTGAATCCTCTGGAATAAAATAGGAAAAAAAGCAAAGAAAGACACAGATTCATGATTTCCAGAGAGTACCTTCTTTTGCCTTAGCCTCACTCATAGCCATTTTCCTGATATGCTTGCACCTCAATGATCTAAAACACATAATTCAGATACTTTTGGAATTCTGAAGAACTTAAGAGTTTCATTTGGGGAGGACCTCTGTAGAATATTTTTCTTATATCTAAAGGCATTTTAATGGGCTTAAAACTGGGAGGTTAGGTTAATTAGACAACGTATATAAACCACCGCAAGGAATTCCTCAGGGTTGAGAAGGTTGCCAACAGCCCAGAAACTTAGTATCTGGGGCCCTTTTTACTTCATAATCTCCATGATGATATTGGGGCAAATTATATAGCTATTTTAGACAGCAGCACTCTTAAGGAGAACTTTCTGCAGTGGGGACAATAGTTTGTATATGTGCTGTCCAAGGTGGTAACCATTAGCCACCCATGGCTTGCAATGTGGCAGGTACAGTAAGGAATTTAATTTTAGATATTATTTTATTTCAATTAACTTATATGTCAATAGCTGCGTGTGTCTATTGGCTACCATAATGGACAGGACAGTTGTAGAGTCTCCTTAAAATTCCCATTTTCCTCAAATTCTCTCCCGAAACACATTCAGGCCCTTTCTTTGCACCTATAATCATAGTGAGACAGATTAAACTACTTGTACTTTTTTATTCTTGTACTTGGGAATTATATAGGCCACTTCTATCCTGGACACATAATATACCAATGTTGACGGAAATACTCTTTAGTGATACACCCTAATTATAATACTTTGTTGTCGGAGGATCCAGCCAGGTCTCTTTTATCACCTGTGTTTTTAGTTTTAATCTTTAAAAGGCTGTAAAAAGAGTGCTGTCCTGCAAGAGAAAAAATATGCTCCAAGTCTCTGCACACATTGTGCTCAGGATTATAAACCATTCAAACTCCTGGACACACCAAGTAAAGAGAAGTTTAAGAGGCAGGTGAAAGTCTCCAAAGTTGCCCCGGAGGAATGCGTCTAATTAGGTTCAGCTTCCAGCACCAGAGTCCAGGCGAAGCGGTGCCCTGAGGCCATTGGGATTTTCCCTCATGAATAAATTCTTCCCCCTTTGGTCACCTCTCTGCTATGTTCTAGAAACTCACCCTTATTTGGCAAGCTGTGACTTACACCCTCAAAAAAAAAAAAAAAAAGAAAAAACCTTGACAAAAAAAGGCTAGTATGTTTTATAAAATGTTAATTTCCTTACTGTAGGCTTTTGTGGGCTTCGACTGGAAACTTAATCCGAGTGCTTCAGCTCTGCCTTACGTTGCAGCCATTGAAACGGGGTTTAATAGGAATTACTAAAAACCTCCGAGTCGGACTCACCTTGCTTTTTTCACACAGTCTTTTATCTTAGGCTCAGGGATTTGCATGTTGAGAGGTTGCGCCAGCTGACTTGAGCCGTCACAGGTTCCAGCTTGTTGCAAACCTAGTTCGGTCCATTTTTCTCACTTCTGGAAACTTCTGCTATTCATGGCTTGTAGGTTTACCATGGAACCTAGCCCTTGTCCTTAACTGTCTTCTGCCCCTACCTCAGCAGGAGTAGTACAGACAGCCAATCATTTAATACAAAACACATGCCTTAAGAAATCAGGATGGATTTTAAGGACAAGTGGCATGCAAGCCAGTAAGCCAGTCCTTCGCCAGTGGGACTTCTTTTCTAGCTCTGCCCTGTGTCTCCTTCCAGTCCCGTGGCTTTTGATTTCAGGTCTCCCTGGGACTGAGAAACCCAGGTTTTTGTATTTCCTTGTATCCATGTGGTCCAATAGAACTTTGTGTGTTGATAAAATTTTCTGTGTCTATCTATCCTGGTCACATGTGGCTACTAAGCACTTGATAATGGCTAGTGTGACTTGAAAGTAATATGTTATTTTATTTAACTACAGTTAAATTTGAAAGCCTCTGGCTACCCTGTTACCCAGTGCGGCTCTGGGTCATCCCATTGACTTATTAAGGACAATGTGCCTTGAGAGAAGCACCTTTGCTTGGCTATTCTGTGGGCCTGTGCCTTTCTCAACCAGCTCTTCCAGGGACAGAAACTCTCTGACTTCTTTATACTGTAAATTTTGACTAATGAACCTTGAGCTTTTAATTTTTTCATTGAATCTACATACCTTCCATGCCTGGGTTTAATATTTTATTTCCATATTGCCTTATCCTTCTGTGAGCATAGCTTTATTCTCTGTGCAGCAACTACAAATAATCTTTTTTAAAACAAATGAGGAGAATTTATCAGAAGAGTAGAAGGTCTCTCCTGGTACTTAAGAACAGGCTGTGGAACTTGGCTTTAGAGGACTTGGGGAAGTGGAAAGTTGGGAACAAGTGTCTATTGGTACCAACTCCCATGTTCAAGGCAATGTTCAAGATGCTAGATTACCACCGTGAACTAAACAAATCTGTATAGACAAGTTAGCGAACAGGATTCTGCTCCTATGTCAGGGGTGATGAACGCAGGGTCAGAGGCAGAGAGTGATGGTGAGCATCCATCATTTCAGAAGGGGCTGTCACGTCCCTTATCTGAAGTAGGCAGATATTTCAGATAAGAACATTCTAGTTGGAAGGAACAAAAAATAAGTTCAACTGCCCTAAAACCAGAGTGGGCTGGTCATCTTTTCCTCTGATCTCCTCTTCTCTATGGTCTCTCATCTTTGCTTCTTTCCTTTTATATTAGACTCCATTGGGAATCGCAATCCATTGGTGCTGGTAAAGAAATTACACTCAGATGGGTAAAGCAGAGAAAATGTACATTCTCAGTCACCCCTGTGGCCCTGCAGCATTTTATATAACTTGGTTCTCACGGTGCAGGTTAAACAAATAGAGTTGTGTGGGAGTAGTATTCCATTGTGTAAGTGTGCCACAGCTTCTTTATCCACTCATCTACTGATGGGCCCTTGGGTTGCTTCCAAATCTCAGCTATTGTAAATAGCGCTGCCATGGACATAGGGGTGCATATATGCTTTCAAATGAGTGTTTCAGGTCACCCCAATAACTGCAATTAAAAAAAAGATCTTGTGGGGGCAATTTGAAGGTACATTCGCTATATACCAGAACTCGTATAAAAAGTCTTCTTAAGAACTAGAAAGTATTCCAATTCGACTTCCCAGTCAAAGGTAATTCAAATCATTTCCAAGTTGAAGTTACTTACTCCACCCTTCCCCTAGTAGGACATGTTATTTCAGTATGCAAATGTGGCCATGCCTCGTGAACGCAAGGAACCCACCACATTCCAACAGTACATGAGAATAAGGTCCTTCCAGGACTTGGAGTCTAGTTCTCATTTATTGCATTAAAGTGGCCTGCTGGAATCTATCTTGACTCTGCTGCAGCCTGTTGACAAATAATGTCGTCGTGTAAACATTATTCTCTCTTCTGCCTAGTTTGAGCGGCGCAGGTAGGGCTTGGAGAGAAGTTGGTTCTCCACTCATTGGAGGGTTGCTTCATGCCAACGGCTTTATGCTGTTTACTGCAAGTCACTTTCAGGTCACGCCAGCATTGAGTAATGCCCAGGAAAGGCAAAGACCGGCCTCGCATTTCCTCATCCAACTGCACTGTGAGAACACAAAAGAAGTTGCCCAGTTTAAGGGCAGATTCTCAGATTTTGTTTCAAATTTCCTGCCCTTTGTTGTCTTTTCTTGAAGCCTTAACAATGCTTCAAACTTGTTTCTTTTTAATTTCACTTCCTCTCCTTGAAAAACATGAAGAGTGAGTGTGTGTGTGTATGTGTGTATGTGTGTGTGTCAGTGGTGGCAGGAGGGGGGTAGGTTTCAGAACGTTTGGTGTTATCTTAGAAACCAAGTGCTTTTAGAAGTGGATCACTGTTTTAATGTATCTGTAAAAGTACGCCAGAAGTGGTTTCTGCATTTATTCCCTTCAAGGTGACTCTATTTCTTTTCCTTCATTTGCATTTTGGGGGGGGATCAGCCTTGAATAGATGACAAAGTAGAAGGAGCTTGATTTTTGAATTTTGCCTTTTAAGTCAACGAACATTTGTCAGAACCTTACTATGTGGCAGACCCTAGACTGAGGCTGTCATCATGGAGCAAGACAGGTGACATCCCTGCTCTCAGAAGCTTACAGCCCGTGCTGCGGACCTCGCCAGCTCCCTAAACGCTTCCCTCTGCTAATCTTCTACAACCATGTGTCAGACATAGTCAAGGCTTCGATGAAGCAATAGGATGTTTTTACGCAACAGAGCCTTTTGTTATTATTCCTTATCATTCAAGCTGAGCCCAGAGAATGGGTTCAGAGTAAACACAGACTAGAAACATTAGAAAATGTGCTCAAGGTTGTTGTTTTAGGTTTGACAGTAAATGTCTCTGCTCTAAATCAAAGTTTCCTCCACACCCCCCATAAAATTAGAGGAAATGCCTGCGGGGCTGAGTGGAAAGTGACCCTTCCATAAATTTCCTTCCTTCCAACCTCGTGATGCACGCTTAGTTCTGTTCTTGGGGGACTGATCGGGGGCAGGGTTCAGGTTCAAGTTCGTGTATGTGTGTTAAGGGGGAGACATGTACTTAAACAGCATACCAGGAAGTCCCAAGGGTGGGTTTCTCAATCAGCAGAGAAGACAAACCCAAATGTAAATGCCCTGCTTGACAGTCCTGAAGCCATTATTTTTTCTAAGCTGAAACAGCATCTCATTCTATTTAACCAGGGCTGCCAAGTCTAAGCTGGGCCATATTTGAATTTTTCACTTTTGGGGGTTGAATTGTGAATATTTTCCAAAATGAAAGGGACCTTAAAGGTCATGATTGCAATCTGCCTATCTGATTGGTCAGAGGACAGGCAGAGAATAGTTGAGTTACTGCCGAGGAACATGACACCAGCTCACGGTTGGTCCGCAGCCTCCTCCACGGCAACCTGCTTCCATCCCCAGCATGGAGAATTCCCTTGCAGTAGAATTTGTACAGCAATATCACATAATTAACTTTACATAAGTATGTGGCATCAAGGAGAAGAGATTAAGAAATACTATTTTTCACGTGTCTGAATGGCGCAGAAAACTTCTTCACTAGATACGTACAAATCTAGTCAAACTGGTGCTCACAGCCCTCTGACTGTCTTATCAGCTGTGAATCAAAATGTCTCGGTTTTATTTCCTTAAGAAAGCCAAACCTAACTTTATCCCAACACTTAAGAAATCCATAATCTTCAGGCACCTCCTTGCTTCCCCATTCTGCAAGTCAAACGCTAATTTTATTAGCTGTGTTGCCAAATAACATACGAAAGTGTCTCCAAGCCAAAGCAGATCTGCTTTTGCCTGTTAAATATTGTGCAGAGTCAGCAGAAAATCTGAACATTGAACCTGCTCCTAAACTGGTTATGAGCAATATTTTGAAACTGGGTTATTTGGTTCTGGAAGGATTGTTTATATACTTTCGGGAATGTTGTTTGTAAATCTGTGATTGATTCCATTATATCTCTGTGAAAGCTTTGCAGCATAGAGGCAACAAAAACCTCTATTTCAATTTGTCTCCTCACACAAATTTCCTGACAGACTTTAAAAAAGTTATCAAATTGCTGCATTCTATAGTGGGAATAGACTGACCAAAGTCTTGATTCATTATTTTGTCCTGCCTTGCCTGGAAATGTCTTTCCTGGGAGAGAGCACTGCAAGCATTTCTGAACAGAGAATGCTTGTGTGGCACTTTTGATCGTCTAGACAATTTTCACATGTACTTGACCCTAGAAAGCACCATTTCATAGATCAAGAAACAGAGGTTCCAGGAAGTCAAGTGGCTTGTCCTTGGTCCCACTGTTAAGATTGGCAAAACCTGATTTCACTCACAAGTCTTTGACCTTAAAACTTGTGGACTTCACCAAGCTGCTCTTATGAGATTTGTCTCCTAAAATAAGTGAAGGACTTACAAAGAATCAAAGCTCTTCCCTAAGAAATTTCCTGCTCCCCCTGCTCTTACACCTTCTGCAGGCCACACTCAGTGTCTTTGTCTTCCATGGAGTTTGAGTAAAACTCTGTTCTAAGCCTTTACAATGGAAACATCTATTTTATTGTTAGCCTCAGGAAGGATGCGGGGGTTCCATGTGACCTGTGGCTTTGTCTTTCAGTTACCTGTCATTGATCTTGAATACCTTACTTCACCTCTCTGACCCTCAATTTCCCCACTAAAATAGTGATGACAGAATTACACGGTTGTTGTGATGAGCAAATTCAATAATCATCACAACACTGAGTGCTGGACGGGGCATTTGGTCTGCGTTCAGTATGTGGTGATGATAGAAATAATAACTATGATTCTTACCCCACACGCATCTGATGTTTAAGATAGAAAGTTTTCCTTTTCCTGGAACCAAAATGTAAGTATCCACATTAAAGAATCAAATATATATTAGAAAATATTCATATTAGAGTTAAATCATGACTTTTTACATCTCAGTTAAACCTCTAGTATTGCAAGAGATATTGCATAGACGTGCTAAATAATCATTAATGGTAAAAGCTCAGATGGCCCCAGGGGCCAGCAGATACCAGGGAATGGCAGGAATGAGGCGAACTTGAAGCCACTTGTTTACACTGCCTTAGGGGCCACCACGCCTCTAGCTCCTCGGAAACTTCCTAGCTCCTGGGTTGTCCCAGGCCCACTGTAGCCACATCTTTTTACTTTCTTAAGTGGAGTTGGAAATCCATGGGAAATATCCTAATGTTAAATCTTGGTTCGTATTTTAAAAAGAAAAGATGTTTAGGCCAAACAGAACACATCCGTGAACTGTACGTGGCTCCTCTTTCCCCTCCCCCTCCCACCACCCCTGTTTTAGCATCTCCCACCCTGGTCTACACTTGGAGTTACTTGGTTGTCAGAAACCAAGCGTCTTGGGCCTCGCCCTTTACAGCCCCTCCCCCCAGGGGTATAATATTTCCAGTCCTTTTGCAGAGCTTGAATATGGCGCTCACCTGATTTCACTGATATTTGCACATATTTAGTAAAACTGTCATTGAAAAACCTTTCAGGCTCTGGTTCTGCGCCAGGACTGCAGCATGTGGGGGGTGGGAGGGGGTGTGGTAAAAACTTACGCAAAGTTTATCAAGGAGAAGCCCGGTCTCACGGGGAATGGATATTCAGATCAAATTCCTCGCTTAGTTGAAGCACATGGCTCATCTCAAAGGCTTGTTTCTCTGATTCCCTAATAGCTGCTGTCTTTAAAACAGTTCCTGCTCACCACATGTTGTTACCCATTTTTGCATTAACTTACTTTAGTGCTTGGGATCCTGTGTGCTTTCAGTCCTAGATGAATACCTCATTCTTAAAAAGCACATCTTCGTGGAGACCTTTTTCATTTTCAGTTGTTTTGATAAAAATCACAGCCGTGCATGTTTTCTCGTTCCCTGCAAGAATGCAAGCACCTTTAGGAAAGGACCAGGCCTTACTTACACTGTCCAACACCTGCTCACGGGTGTGAGATGAGGGCACTCCCAGAGCAGGTAAATAGTGCAAATTTGTGTAGGTTGGTTAATTGCTCTGCTAAGTGACAAATTGTTTTAGCTGAATTATATAACGTTATAAAATCCCATAAATCGTGTGCCCATCAGCTTGCCTCTAAAATAGCACAGTTGTGGTATTTACCAGTTGTTTTGACTGTCACCAGGAGAATTAATCATCTTTTATTTTCAATCATCTCTGGGTGATTTTTTTTGTTGCTACAGCGCTTCATCCAAGTTCTATCAACTGAGGGAGAATTGTTTTCTCAGTTACTATTACTTTATGTAAAGTGGTAACTGGAAAGCACTTCCAAACACAAGTTAAGCACTTCCAAACACATAAAGTTAATTTTACCAACTGGATTCCTTCTGTCCTCAGCCCCAGCCCCTGCATACTCCAGGTTTGGGGCTCAAGTCCCTCCAGTTAGGACTGGCCAGATCAGCACACTGTGAAAATCAGCTTTATCAGTGACAAACTCAAATCACCCAATGTGAATGGCGGTATCAGCTGCCAACGGCTCGCCCCTGCCCAGCTCTGAGGAGTTTGTTTCATCCACCCAATCCAATCCTTATTAACCATGAAGGCAGGTGATGGAGAGGCCTAAATCGTTTCCACTTTTTGAATACGGCAAAGTTCTGGTGTTGTGAAATACTGCCACTGGCAACTGTGTGGATTTTTTCCATCTGCAAGAGTCATGTTAAGTTGTTTGGGTTTTGTCTCCTAATAGGTGACCTGATTCTGGGACCTATTTTTTTTAAAGGGCAAAATCTACAAGTGTTAGAACTTGAACTGTACTTCATTCCTCAGTGATCCAAGAAACCCAGGGAGAAGTAGAAACACAGTGAGCATGTCCAGGAGTTACCGGGCAGTGGGTCTGGAGCGCATTAAATAGGGAATTGTTGGGAACCTTACACCTGGCTTCTAGCTAAAAACACTGCGTTGATTACAGGAACCTGTGCGCTCCACAAGCCAATCGGCTGCAGGCACATGAGGTGTCCACGAGTACAAGTTGCACCCAAGTAACCAATAAGTGGGCCCTTCTTTGTCTCAAGCTAGCCAATAGCAAGTAACCTAATCGCTCCATCCTCCCCTTTATATATATATCAAGCTGCAAACTTTATTTTTCCAAACTGGGTATATATATATATACCCAGTTTGGAAAAATAAAGTTTGCAGCTTGATCAGAATCTTTTGTCTTGCGGCCATTCTTCGCGCCTCTTGTCCCCCCAACCCATTTGTTCTAGGTAGGTGGTCGAGCTCCAGTTGACTGCTCTGCGGGCCAGAGCAGGGAATGACACAACCGAAGCTCCAGTTTAGTTACTTTTTGTCACTAGAGAATGCCAGTCGCTTTTCCATTTAGCCACGGTGCATTTGTTCTATGCTTCTTTAAAATGCCCTCGTAAACCAAAATTTTAAAATCCTAAAGGCATAGTCAAGTGTTTAATTTGAAGTACTCTGTTAGATAATCCCTCTGGTGCACTTCGTAATTCCTTGTTTTACTTGTTTGGTGAAAACGAGTTCATGTTTATGCAGTTTTCTTAAAGCAACCCAGAGTGAGCCATTAAACTCATGAGACAAAAAGGCTCCTCAAGCCCAAACCCTCAAAGCTAAATCCTGTCCGTGGAGAATTTACTTCAAGGAGGGAAATTACTCATACACGTGTGTGCACGCGCCTACACCCTCCTCTTCCGTTCCTTTATCATTACCCACATAATCGTCGGTGTAGGCCGGAGTTTTATTAAAAACTTCTACAACTCTCCAGATTCACTGATTTATTTGCTAGTTCTCGACTTTTCCGTTTTTAAAAGAGGCATTGCATCCATTCAGTTCATTTTAGCATTGAATACTGTTCTACTATGAGATTAGGTGGACAACGTCTGGGACTTTATGCCTTCTCTACTCTCCTTGGCTGTTGTACATACAGTTTGGGCCAAGCCAACCCTGTGACTCGTATACACACCTAGAACGTCAGTGCGCCTCTCAGTCTTTCCGTCTGTGAAATGAAACATGCCTGTTTGTTGAATAGTTCTGTGTTTTCAGAGACCTGACATCTAGATGGTCTGGATCTTCCATTCGACTAACCCTCCTGGTCTGGGCTGTGTTTGCAACCCAGAGTGCCCTTACATCTCTGCTCTCCTCTCGAAACCCCCATCCTTGAAGGACAGACCCCTCCGTGAAAGCGGGGATTCCCGTAGGGCTCTTTCACCTTTTCTGACCTCCTGTTGGCAATTAAAGGCCAAACCATTGCATTTGACCATCTTGCCTCTCAATCTAGAATGTCAGCCTCAGGAGGGCAGGGACCAACCCTGTGTTTGTTTTAAATCTCTTATGGGGTGTGAACATTGGAGACACTTGATAAATCCTTCATTGTTGACCAAGTGGTAGGCAATGTCAATGTGGAAAACTATCTATCTTTTCTTACTAGGTTTTTGACTAGTAAGAATGATTTCCCTGCCACTTGAAAGAGATTTTAGAATATTGATTAGGTCATCCTTTGATGGTTTTTAGCAGGTGTTATTATAATGAAAACATTTACATGAAAAAAAGAATTGATGTCTTTAGTCCACTTGTCTGTGATTCCTTCCTGCCCACACTGTGGTCTCCCAGTTATCGAAGTGATGGTTTCTCCTGCACTGGCCTTAGTGCCCAGAAGCTCCACTTCTCCTGCTCTCGGAATACTTACACGTACTTAGGGACTGAGGGTTCAAATACAATTTGAAACTAAAAAGGTCTTGCATTGTATTAGAAATTCCAATTATGCAATACATGTTCAGAGAAGAGAGCTATTCCTAAACCATCTCTGACTTCATTACAAGATGTTCTTTTGTTTGTTTATAGTAATTGGCCAAAGTGTTCGATTAGCTTGGGGATGTCTTTTTTTTCTGAGAAGCCACGAAGGGACACCCCCAAGGTTGCGTGACTTGCTTCTTTGTTCTAGGCGGGAGGCCATGTATGACAGGCTGGTAGACTTGTCCCACCTGGTCTCAAGGGTCACGCGTGGGGTGTGTGTTGCCATCATCACAGCCCACGGCAGCGGTCTGCCAGATGGCTGCCTCAGTGTCTGCTTCTGAAATGCCAACTGCAATTAAAACCTTTCTTTCAGAGAACAAGTCTTTCTATTCTGGGCCCATGTGGTGATCAGAGCCTCGGGGCCTTTCACTGTTTGAGAGGCCAGGCTTCAGAGGAAAGCAGATGGAAAGAACTGTAAGATGAGACAGGCCTTTAAGGAAGGTGAAGGGTAATGCAGCAGGTCCTGGAATAATGGTGTTTCATTCAGAGTCATTTCATTATAACGTTGATGGGATGCCATAGGGACTTAACTCTAGTTTATATCCACTAGCTTATGGTCCAGTGGTTTCATTATCCATCATGTCCCTTAAATTCTGAGAACAATCGGTGACTTCACGTGAGGCCATGGTGTATTTGATTTTGCTAGATCCAAAGGGAGTGGAGAAAGGGAAATAACCACCAGTCAACAATTGGATTCTTCACAACCTTTATGCTCAGTGTGAACCAGCAGCATGGACATCACCTGGGAACAGAGTCTCAGGTCCCACCTGGGCTGGTCAGTGTCATGAGTCCTTTAATCAAACACTAATCTAGCTGTTGCTGCGAGGGTACTTTGTAATGTGATTAACAACTATAATCAGTTGACCTTAAGAAACATTTACCTTAGATAATGTCAATGGGCCTTTTTCAATTAGCGGGAAAGCCTATGAGCAAAAACTGAGTGGTTTGGGGGAAAGAAATTCTGCCTCAAAACAGCAGCATCGACTGCTGCCTGAGCTGCCAACCCACCAACCTGCCACATAAATTTCAGACTTGCCAGGTCCACAATTTCATGGGCAAGTGTGCTACCCCGCACCTGTGGGTTAAACATATTCCCCACAGATTCACTCACTTATTAACGAGTGAGAAGCACAGCTCTCAGGCATAATGAGTTCTAGTCACCAGTTGCCATGGATTATTCTATGAGATGCTGCACTTAATTGAGTCAATTTTAGTGATTGTGCTATGAAATATACGTTATGAAGTAAGATATCCAGAGGTATTTGTAAAAATAAATGACTTCTTCAGGGCTCCCCAACGCATGCTACAGAACAACAGTAGGTAGATGCATGAATTGAAGGATATGTGAATACATTTCTGGTAAAATGTTTAGATTATTTTTAGAATCTTGAGATTTTGTTCAGCTAATAGTAGACACCATTCCAGAATGGGAGTCCGGGACTCCAATTCCTATCCAAAATTCTTAATATTTATCTGGAGTAAGTCTAAACCTTATTAGGCAGTTCATCTCTGACCTTCAGAGATAACAAGGTAGTTCCAGAAATAGACACAGCTGAGCATTTGCTTAATTCATATTCTCAAGACCTGGAAACTCTGCCTCTTGGCAGTGAGTTTGGGGAAAATGGGCCCTAAAATGAGGAAGGCAGTATGACCTAGACTGGAGGTCTGGGTATATTACTCACGGGTTTGTTTGAAGAGCAGTGAACTGTGATGGGCCATGTGACGCCGTCATATGCCGAGAGCAGCTGCCCATGTTTACTTCCTCTACCGAATGGTTTTCTAGGGGACAGACATGGGAACCTTTTCGAGGGGAACATTATGAATAGCTAATTTGCCTGTTACGGGTAGAACCTTCTCTAAAGATGGTCAGCTGTTCACGGAGGATCTACAGACACAACAGTGTGGTGAATGCAGGGGGCAGACGGGGGGGAGGCGGGTAGAGGTGGAGGAGGGTGTAGGGGGAATCACTGGCAATGGAAAAAAAATACAGTAAAAATGAACTATTAAAAAATGCACTGCCTTGATATGAGAACATTTTAACTAAAGAGACTTAGGAGAGTACATTAACAACCCGAATTGAAAGTCATTTTGACGTTGGGTAGGGTTTGCTATAGAATTAATTAGGTGACTCTTGCTGTGCTGTTTAGAGTGACAGCTCTGTCCCTGACTATTTACACATACATTTGTCCCTTGGTGTGCTGGGGCTGGGGCACCGGTTCCAGGACCCCACATAGGTACCACAATGCATGGATACTCCAGTCCGGGTCTCCTGCACACATCCTCCTGTATACTTTTAAAATCATCTGTAGATTATTAACGATATCTAACACAGCACAAATAGCTATTATACTATATATTTTGGACATAAGTACAAGAAAAAATGTCTGTGTTCAGTACAGATGCAGACATCATAGGCCTAACTACATGTCAGCACCAACTTGACCTAAAAATATTTTTTCCCAAGTTATTTTCCACCTGAGGTTGGTTGAATCTGTAGATGCAGACCCGGTGCATGTACAAGGCCAACTCTCTGCATTTACTTTATGCATTTGTGCATTCTTTTGGACTCACAAACATTATGTATTAAACCTAAAGATGTTATTTGACAGGTGAGGTCATGGCAGGAACTTCCTTCCCTGTGGGTCGGAATGCACAGAAGAAATTGTGCCCACTCGCCCTCCACCCCACTCTGACTGGCAGCGTAGTGCATACCGCTTAGTGTGATATCAGTGACTCCCCTTTACTGACTCCAGGATTCTTCAAATGGAGCTTATGGACCTTCAGGGAATCTGTGGACCAACCCTCTGAAATAATGAGCAAAAGACTATGTGTATGTCTCTCCACCCCCTACCAAAGTGAGTTCATAAAGCTTTTATCAAAATGAGGTGACCCCAACAAAGGTTAAGAGTAGCTTTGCCCTCTACGCTTAACTCTGTTTCAGCAACATAGTGATTCACAAAGGAGAATACCAGCTTAGAGCAAAGGTTGGACATTCATTGACTGGCTGGAATTGTAAGAACCTGCAGAAATCAGCTAATAGGGAGTGGCTGGCTGGGGAGGAGCTGGAAATTGCCGTGAATGTGCCCTGCATGAAGGCTTTCAAATCAAAACGAAGCTGATCAAGATAAAAGGTCTGCTCACCTTAGCAGGGGTAGGATTTACTGTACTAAAGAAAAACATGAGGCCTCCTTGCTGGCTACGTATAAGGTGATATCACGTGATAACTTATGCACCTTAACTACCACACAGTAAGTCTTAAGAGAAGTTGCCAATGTAACTTAGAAGTTGCCGACAGGGGACACCTTCCCCTGTCTTCATATGCCTATGCCTCCAAGTTGTGAGTAAACTTGGCTATTCCCCTCTTTCCTGGAATTACATGGACAGGTCTTCTCTTTCCTGGCCTCACCTTCAAGCCTGTGAATTGCACAGCTGCAGGGCCCCGACCACACAGACTGCAACCTGAGTGCCCCCCACCCCCGAGCTGTGCAGCTGGTGACCTTTCTTTATTCTTCTTTCTCTTTTCTTCTTTTTTTTTTTTTTTGGTGGCCTTTTTTCTGTTCTTGGTCTCTTCACTGCTGATGGTGTTTTGCAAACATCAGACCCAACCCCTTACACTTGTCACCACATCTGCGTCTGCCACTGCTGCTTCCAGCACAGCCTCATCTGCTCTCATTTATCACTCCTGACTCCTTTTCTCACACTTCTAGCTTTTGTGGGTAAAGGACTGGCCAGCTCGCAAAAAAAAAAAAAAAAAAAGATGCATTTCTCCCTGAAGCGTTGAAGTGCTAATCTCAGAGCTTTGGGTGATTTTTTTTTCTCCAGGAAATTTCCAGCTTTATTGAGGGGCTCCCACATCAGTTACAGAAGTTATATATGTATTTGTAGGGTCGGGGGGCAGGATTTGTTTTCTGTTTTGTGCTGGTCATGTTATCTTTCAGCTCACTCTAGGTCAGGGATCTCAGCCTTGGTTACACATTAGAATCATCTGGGCAGCTTCTACAATCCCCGATGCCCAGGTGACCCTCCAGAATAATTACAACAGCGTATCTGGGATGGGACCAGTTCATTATTTTCTAAAGTGCCCTAGGTGATGGATTCCAACAGGCGCCAAATTGATAGCCACTAATGTAGGCTAAAATCCTAACATGCTGAGAGGCTGAATTTCAAGGCGTGGAAGCTGGATTTTATATTTAAAAACAAAGCTTCATCACCACCAAAAAAAAGTTTGTCTTCCACATAGTCTATTAAAAATAAAAAACAAAGCAAAACACGGCCTAACTTTTTTTTGCTTCACCCACGCCTCGTGGAAAAACCTCAAGGGTTAAATTAGTTGTTTCACCAATGGATCTAAATCTAACCATTGCAGAAAAAATATATATTCGTTGTTGCTTTAGTCCCAAATTGAACACAAGTTTCAGAGAGCACTTAGACCTATATTTTTAGCTAAGCATAGAGCTCTAGTGCTGGGAGACACTGAGAATTTCAAAATAGTTTGCTACCTAAAAATATACTTCCTGAAATGAACTTGAGGCCTGGGAGGGATGAATGGGTTTATTTTTCTTCTATATTTAATGTCACCACAAGAAAGCAAATCTCGAATTTATATATGTTTATATTTTTAGAGGCCCAGGAAACAGGTGCTCTGTCCAAGCGGCAAAGAGGGCTGAGTGGCAAAGTGTCGATGCCAGAAATCTAACATTTGCAAACAGGGAACGTCCATGGCATTGAAACTGCTCCTCTGGCTTTGGGCAGGGGCATGCTGAACACGGGGAGGAGTGGAGGAGGCTTTGCAAGCGTGATTCCTGGGAGAAATACACCTCCCAACTTCCTAAGTTCCCCAGGCACTAGTGCCAAAGTGGTTTGGTGCTTCATCTTCCTTAGTATCCTGAAGTTCATGTTTGTGGACCAAAATCCCTTATAGCCTTTCTCACTTGACTCTCCAAAGGCACACCTTTAATTATCTTCATTGCCAATGGAAATTGATCTCTTTGAAGAAAATGATGGGGAGGGAGGTGCTGTACTTTTTTACTGCCTCTCAGCATGCAATATGTGAGTTGCAAAGAAGAATGAATATTGTATTTATAATCACACTCCCCGCTGATGTGGGGGGAAATGTCCTATATTTTTTCCCACTTGGTATAAAGGACCAAAAGCAAACTTCTTATATTCATTTATTTATGTATTTAGCTCTTCACTCATTCATTCACTCAATAAGTATTTTTGGATAGCTGCTTCTATGTAACAGGCCCTCTCCTTGCCACAGTATACAAACACCGCAGATAAAAATCTCACAGAGGTTGCACTTTGGTGGATTGTGCAGAAGATAAAGCAGAATCTGGTCATAGTTACCTGTGGGCTGCTTTAAGGTGAAGAGCTGACATTTAACCAGAGATCAGAAAGGTGACAAAAAGCCAGACAAAGGGAGTAGCAAGGCAAAGGCCTGAGGAAGGAAGGAACTTGGCCTCTTCTAGATACAGCCCATGTGTCCAAAAGCTAATAGGTAAGGGATAGGAGGGCTGGTGTTGGTAGTGGTGGTCGTAGTCTAAGAGAGGCAGCATGTGGCAGACCCTTGAGGTGGAACCCCGCTTTTACTCGCCTGCAAGACTCCAGCACCTCAACAGGGACTGGGATTATTCCTAGGAGTGACTCAGTCCATGCTGGTTTATCAACTGATTTTCCTCAAGGCAACAGAGAGAAGTCAGAGCCAGCCCCTTGCAGGAAGACCCCATAGCTCTTTCAGGTGTCGGTCAGGGACAGGGTGGCCAAGTCCTGCCTCACCTACAGGGTCTCCTCTCAGTTACCAACTCTCTTGTGCACGTCACATTTCTGCTCCCTGGTGGCCTCTCTGCCCATGTGGGTGGTGCCCCGTCTGGCTTCCACATCCCCTGTCTTACCCTCTGTTTGGGGTTATCCTACCTTCATCCATTTCCTCCACTATCCACCCAGCTAAATGCTAACTTCCCCATGAGTACTTTCCACGGCACTCCCAGCATCTAGAACAATGCAATGGGCCAATCCAGTCTCTGTCTCTTGATTGAGTGATAAGGTTTGTATAGGAAGAGTGCCTTATAAAATCATGGACAAAAGAAGTTATTCGACTCCCCCTGCCCACCCTGCAGTGGCTTTTGTTACGGATTGCATAGGTGCAGGCAATTCTCAGGCCTTCCTTCGTATTTCTTCTTCTGACATCAGGCTCATCTGAAATTGCATAAACATCATCAGGAATTCACTGGCAGGCTGTCTAGCGGTTAGATAACCACTCAGTGTATCTTTCTTTTCCCTCCACAGTTAATAATGACATGATGATCACTGACAACAATGGCGCAGTCAAGTTTTCACAACTGTGCAAGTTTTGTGATGTGAGGTCTTCCACCTGTGACAGCCGCAAATCCTGCATGAGCAACTGCAGCATCACATCCATCTGCGAGAAGCCACACGAAGTCTGTGTGGCTGTCTGGTAAGGCCGCCTTTTAAACAGTCCTCCCCTGGCCACTTTTGTAGTAAGTAACGCAGGCTCATGGAGCACAGAGTTCCAGTGTCTTCAAGCCCCAAGTGCAGACAGCATCCAGGGTCCCTTTCTCTCAAACCATCTTTTAATTGTTAAATGAAGTTTCAGAGATATTCTGTACATTTTCAAATGCGCACACACGTGTGTCTATATGAGATGACCTTTAATATTTATAATAACTCTGGAGATCCTTCCTTATGTGGAAAAGTAGAAGAATATGGCACTCAGTGGTCACTGAATGGCACCCCCTCGATGCCCCATAGTGATGCCAGGAGATTTGTTCTTCTAAGGTGATCGCAGTCTTGGTTTGTGGAAGAACAGAGGATAGGTGGGCTTTTGGAAGAGCAATGCACTTTTCAAAAAAGGGGAAGCTGTTCCTGAACCAGGAAACAGCCCATTCCTTAGTCAGGGGGCCTGGCCGTGTCCTCACACCACCCCGTGCTACACACGACCTCTTTCTCTTGAGTCAGATTCCCTCCATCCTCTCTCTCTCCCCTGCTCTCATCCCCCAAACCTCACCACACACACACACAGAGTTGGTGCTAGTAAATCATCTGACTAATGCATAGTTATAAATTGGGAGCATGAGCGAGAGATAAAAGAAAAATAGGGATCATCCAAAAAGTTCCCTTTTATAAGAACATGTAAATTCATTAATGAAATACAACATTTTGCAGATGTATTCTGCTGTTTTGAACTCATGGGATGTTTTTAAGTAACTTATGGGTCTCCTGGCCAGTGGCCGATGAGAATATAAACCCAAATATCCTTCCCTCTTTTGGGGGAATGAGTCTTTTGGACTTTCTCCAGACCACATGTAGTTAGTCTTGATGATAGATTTAAAAACCTTGCAAATTCTGTGCCTACTGAGGTACGAACTCGTTCCTCAAGAACTAAAGGAATATTAGTAGCAAAGATGAGTCATGACAGCTTGCTGCACCTGCCAGCTTCATTCATGTCCATTTCTGAGAAATGCTTTTGGGAGAGGAATTTTGACAAAGATTGGGTCGAGAAGAAGGGACAGCATGATCAGAGGAATGGCCAAGGCAATTAGACGGATCCAGGACAGACAGGACATGGGTTCTCTTGAGAGATGTCGCAGGACATGATCTCCTGAGATCTCTCAAGTGGAAAATATAATAACCATTTTCTTCATAACTCTGAAGGACAGAAGGAGGATCCATAAAGTTTACAAGGAAACAGACATGTGCTCGGTACATGTTTAAACATTTTCATTATCGTGGTTTCCTAACAGCAGAAGAGACTTCCTTCTTGGGAAGAGTCAAACAAAGTTCAGCAGAGGCTGGGTGGCTGGCAAGTCTAGCGCAGGGAAAGATTGAGACACCCGACGGGATGACCTCAAGGCTTCACTTCTCTTCTCTGCTGACCATCTGTGCTTAAACATCCACTGTGATGGGAGCGGATATTTCTGCTAATGAAAAAAAAAAGTTCTTTTAATTAAGATGTTATTCCTTGACTCGCAGTATAAGTCCAAAGGATTGATTGTGAATCAGGTTGCTGGAATAGAAGCTTTGCTTGTCTCGGAAAATGTGAGCGTGTGGGGGAGGGGAAGCCTCCCTGTCTCTTCCGGGACCGGATACAAAGAGGAAATACAGTGAGCGTTAATTTCCACATGTCTTGGTGAAGACAGATAGTCCCGTGGAGTGGAGGTGTGATGAGGAGAAAGGTACGGGCAGGGGACACGGTGCTGCACTCCCTGACCCCCTTCAGCATCAAGGGTCTCACCTCCTCAGCCTCTGAAGCACTGGCTGCTGAAGGATCACCCCCCAGTCCCTCCTGGGAACCCTCTGCCCCAGCAGAACTGCTTCATTCCAGTTTGGCCTTTTCTCAAGTTTGGCCCCTCTTTTCGAGCAGCTCCCATCCTATAACTGAAGGATGCAAAGGTCCAAATGCCTGGCCACTTTGCCTCAATTTGGGACAGCTCTGATGGACCATCCCAGCTTTATGAGTCCTGAGGGATCAGCCGAGTCCTGTAATTGCAACCTGTGTTGCAGTTCAAATCTTCCAAAGTGCGATGTTGTTGCTCCCTTCAGTCACTTACAGGAGCCTCTCCAAAAGCCTCCTGCACAGAAACCTACTAGCCTCAGTGTCTGTTTCCAGAGAACCCAAACCAGGAAGGAGGCTGTTATAGAAATAGCCACACACAGAAACTGAAAGCCTCTACCACCATGGTGCTTGCCCTCCAAGCTCTTTATCAGTTTCAGTGTTCGTTTCCCTCATTCATTGGTTTGTTTGTTCATTTCACTAATGTCAAGCTGTGCACCCATTTCATGTAAAATGTTCAAGTTCTTCCCAAGAATAGAACTATATTGGAACCCAAATTAATTTTATGACCGTCTTTTTTTGTCCCCCAGTGCCTACTGACAAACTCCTCAATTCCTCAGAGCAAACATGGAAGGACAAAGAAGTCTGTATTTTTATCATTGTGTTTTGCCTTCCTACACTCAGCAGTATCTAAAGATATTTTGCAAAGTGAGTTCTGCTGGCAGGGAGAGCACTGCTGCAGGACTGAGTGGAGAAAGCAGTGAAGGACTTGACCCAGGCTCAAGTACGGTAGCTCAATTTCCTCTCTGCAAGGTCAGTTCTCTAGGCAGCGAGGAGGCGGAAAGCAAGAGGCTCTGGAAGAGACGCCCCGTCCTTACAGAGCAGCGGTACTCACTGTGCCTTCCTCGTCCCATTCCTTGACCTTTAGAAGCTTCACAGCAGAGAGACGACACTCTGCTTTTCCCTGGGAGCAGTGAGGTCTCAATGTGCCTTCCTATGTATCTAATGCATATGTACATGTGCATGCACAACACACACACAGACACACACACTGCTTTGGGGGCAGGGAGGCGCTCTTGTTTCAAGGCCACCATTTCTGCTAGAACCTCCTAGTAGCTTTGGGGTGAAGGATGAGTACATTTTTAAATATGCATCATTCGTTGTGTGATCATGTGCCAGGTCAAGTTTCATCGCATTACCTGCTAGTCCCCTGGAGTAAGGATTCCAGTTGCTGCTCCTCCTCTAACAGCAGAGGCGTGTGGAGCAAGGCCTTGCCTCTCATAGCATTAGTTTGAGAATAGTTGGTGTGTTTCATGAAGCGGCATCTTCTACTGGAGACGCCTCTGGGCAGGATGGATGTCGCAAAGATAACTTCCTTCCCGGCTGGGTGTTCCAGCCTCACCCTATTCTTCCTCTTCTTATCCCCTCGGTGACACACTGTCCTTTAGTGTCCTTCAGTTAAGTGCTAAGTGAGGGCATTGGACAAGTTGCTCTCTCCCTGTGGGTGTGGGCCCACCTCTTTTCCAAGTGGAAGCTGTGTCCTAGCTGCTCCTGTTTTTCTTGCTGTGAGAAGGGAGCTTGTTATGTTTTGGGGGTGAGAGGAGTTGATTGGTGTATGTTGCACTAGTGTGCACTAGTGTGTGTTGACACACTACACTCACATGCATGCCCTCAGAGTCCTTCCCAGGAAAGACTGCACATTACACGTGCAAAACTGACTGAACCTATCCTGTAGTTTAAGACCCGATTTCCCCTCCAGCGTGGAAGCTACCATCCAAGGAAACAGTATGTTGCATCTAAAAAGGGCACAGATGGGAGGAAGGATGTCAGACCAACCTTGGCGCTGGACACAGTCATCAAAAATGGCAGGTTTATGAGGGGAGCAGAGGGTAGCAGGCAAAGAAATAATGCATTTTCCAAGGATGCCAGAGTTTTATTTGGGCTTCTGCAACTCTAACAGCGGGTGTTAACCATGTCACTTTTTAGATGTAATGTGCACATAGAGCCAGCTGAGCATTTCATAGAGCCCAAGTAAAACGTAAGAGACTCACTGAGTCCGGAGCTGAGTTACTTTCCAAATGTGCGATATGACGAAATACAAAATCTAGATGGAATGAGTTTACGACAGCCTGAAAGATTTCACTGAACTGTAAATGAACAACACCTTGCAGGTCTTTCCCATGAGTTTTCATTTCTTTTCCTTTTCTGTTCCTCTGTCATTCTGGAAACTGCACTTCTTTATCTAGGAAGTATCTTCCATTTTCTCAGCACAGCCAGCTGCTGACAGGGACCCTGCCATCACTTACAGTGCCCTGGGGGCCCAGCAAACAAAAAAAAAAAAAAAAGGAGGAAGCACAACTGTGTTCCCAGGCTGCTGTTAGAGAACAAGTTAGCTGGACTTGACCCTGATTCTGCCAGGTAAACTAGGGTGTGGCATGAGCCTTGCCGCACATTCAGGGTGGAAGGTTTGAACCACCCCAGGGCCCAGCACCCTTCTGTTGCAGTGCTCGGCCCTCTGAGGACTGAGTTAAGACAATGTGTGAAATTCTCTGCCGGTGTAGCCCCTGAGGGAAGCCCTCATGTTTTTATCATAAGTGGGCTCTGAGAATAAGCAAAGGAAAAACTAAAACAAGTAGAAAAAGCACAAGAGACCAGAGGACAACCTGTTAATGTTGGAAAACAGGAACCAGCTGCCATTGTTGGAAACAACGACATGAAGGAAATGCGTTGCAGATTGCTTTTCTGGCCATAGAGCATATATTCATCCATTCTCTCTTTCTCTCTCCCCGGCTCCCTCTCCACCTGTGAACTACACTGAAGGAGGAAGAATGATGAGAACATAACATTGGAGACGGTTTGCCATGACCCCAAGGTCCCCTACCACGGATTTATTCTCGAAGATGCTGCTTCTTCAAAGTGTATTATGAAGGAAAAAAAAGTGAATGGCGAGACTTTCTTTATGTGTGCCTGTAGCTCTGAGGAGTGCAATGACCACATCATCTTCTCTGAAGGTGAGTTGTCTTCTCTTCATGGTCTGGAGCTTGAGTTGCTCTGTGTTGATTGCCTGCGTCCCTGGTCTGCAGTCTCAGAGTGCACGTCATCCTCCTGTGGCTGATGCTGGGAGCCAAAGGAGGTGCTTGTACAGTTACAGTATTAAATCTGGCTCACAGGACCCACCCTATTATTGTCTTTGCCAAATACTTTCCTTCAAAGATAATAGGCTTTATCTTTGAAGTTCAGCATTCACTCAGCTTGAAAGAAGGGCATGCTCTACTCCATCAATTAAAAAAAACACTATTCAATAATTTAAATTATAAGAGCAGTATATGTTCCTTATCAAAAGTTTAAACAATCCAACAATATGTAAAATTTTACAAATGGAAGTGCATTAACCTTATCCCCTCACTGCCAACTCAACCCAACAGATGATCATTTGAGTTTGTGGGATACACACGTCTCTGTCATTCATTCCTATAACCCTGCTTCCTTCCTGTCTTTCCTTACTCCCTCCTTCCTTCCCTGCCCCCTCCACCCAAGCATCTTCCCACCTGTCCAACTATCCATGTATCTCTCCTCTGTCCATCCATCTATCCACCCCATCTACTCATCCATCTTCCAGTGCAAAGAGATTATCAATATTACTGGGCAACTATTTTTTAGCCAGCTACTTTTTACTTCTCTTTCTAAAGATGATAAAACATACAGATACACTTCACACCTCTTAGTTGTCTAGAATTCCATAACATGGATTATCATCTATGACTGATTGAACCATTTCCATTGGGTGGACTATTTAGGTATCTCCAGTTTTTCACTTAATGCTACATTGAACATCTTTGTGCAAATATCTTGTATATGTATTCTATGGATATTTGTGCAAGATAGATTTCTTTCTAGAAGTAAAGTTTCTGGATCAAAGTTATGAACGTTTTAAATATGGTAACCATGACTAAATTGTTCTTCAAAAAAGATACCTGAGCACATGGATTTCCGTGTACCTTCTCCAACACTGGAGATTACAAGCCTTTTAATTTTGCCAGTCTGATAGTGAGAATTATATTCTCTTGGTTTTAGGAATGTCAGTTCAGAATGGGAAAAGGTTACTTTAAGCCAAAATAGTTCTGATTCAATAAAAATTCCTTTTGGAACACAAGTGCTGTGTCTGCACACTCCCCAAGTGTGTCTCAGTGATGGGAAATGACAGTATCCTGTGTTGTGCCCAGTGCTCACCAGCACTGCAGACTCGCCTTCTCCTCTCTGTGCCCTTGACCTACTGCCAATTCCCCTCTCTCTCCTGGTCCGGCTTTCCACTTACGCCAACTGCTCAGTCCATGAAGGCAGCTGTGGACAGCTTGTTGGTGCAACACAATCTCCAAAATCACTCCTCTGTCCTATTTTTCTCATTCTAGAAACACACCCTTTTTCTCATTTTCCTAATGTCATTTGAAGTGGGAGGGAAGATATAAGTAGATTAAATCACACTGAAGCATGATAACACTTGATATCCTGGCTTAACATATCAACCTTCTCCAAGGAGTTCACTTTTTAAAAGAAGGTCCAGGCTAAGCTAAAGAAATTAATCTGTAAGAGTAGAATATCCAGACATGGTTACCATCATTTGCGACAGTTTTTTTTCTCCTTTTTAATACTGGCTTGCCCACAATGGAAGAGTTTATTTCATCCCCAAAAGATAAAATTTGATAAATGACCTGCGAGTTGGATATATTTATTACCATAAGCTTTTGAGATATTAATGACTTCAGTTTTTAGTGTATATCAACTTAGCTAATAATCACAAGCCCACCTTCATATATTTTCCCTCTTACTCATTATCAGACAATTTCTTATGACGTGACGTAGCTGCCCTGAAGGCAACTCCTCATTGTACACCTCCAGAAATCCAGCACAGCTGATGGCTCAGATGTCTTGGTGACTTTGGAGTCTTTTAACACATTCCAAGGTGGTTTGCATTTAGTCTTCTAAAATTAATATTCTAGGGGGTGTTTGCTTGTTAGGCATCTCTCTTCTCTGCAGTGAGATATTTCCTCCCCCTCCCCAAAGCAGCAGCATTTCAGGGTCCATTTCTCCCCTGTACTAAAGCATGAAAAGCTTGATGGCTCTTCTCCAGTCCAAGTCAAACAAGATGGTGAACACACAAAATCTCTGGAGTGTCTCCCAGTGTATTTTTTTTAATTACTATAAAATTCTGCTCTTGTTGCCAGTTTTATGATCTGCAAACACAATGGATGATAATTATTTACATCATCCTGGTTTCTTAAATATATTAGGGGGAAAATGTTGAGCCACAAATTTTCTTTTCAAATGTAGTTCTGTATTTTCAGTGCTGGTATGAGTTGAGTCTGCACTCAGAGAGGATGTACAGCGCTCAGACCTTTTCATAGCACGGTCTCAGTGAATCTCAGAGCCGCCCCATGACACAGGCATCCTCACCCTACAGATCAGGAAACCAAGCTCAGAGAAGTTTAACACTTTGTCTAGAATCACATGACAAGTAGGTGCCATAGGTAGGACTTAAATAATGGGCTGTGTATGAACTAAAAAATCTGTGAGGCTTTCCTTCTCTCCCTCCTTCCTTCCCTCCTTCCCTTCTCTCCCTCCTTCCTTTCTTCCTCTACCCTCCCTCCTTCCCTCCATTTTCCCCTCCCTCCCTTTCTTCTCTTTTCATTTCCCTCTTTTCCTTACTCTCTCTCTCATGCTATTTGTCTGAACAGATAATATATACATATATTTTTAAAAACCAAATGCTTCAGAAAGGGTACGGTGGGAGGAAAGTCTTCCTTTCATTTTGTTCCCTAATCTCCCTGGCCATTGTGAATGGTTGATTGTCCATTCGTCCAGAAGGACTTTTTCTGCAAGACAAGATATTCTGTCTGCATGGAAACCCTGCAGTTTCTTAAAGAGCCGAGCTTTACTGAGGTGTAATCTAATAAAATAAAATCCACCTTTTTAAACCGTCCAGTTGGCTGAATTGTGACACATGTGGACAGCTGTGTAACCGCTACCACAATCAAGAGACAGAACACTTTCGTCACTCTCAATAAGTTCTCTCATGCCGCTTTGCAGTCATATTGGGATTTTTATTCACACTTAAAAAATTTGGTTGCCTTTTTCCTTTGTGATTTTCCTATTAGTTAATAATGCCATGACCTCAGTCCTCTGAAGAATGGGCATGTGGAATGCCCCCAGCCTCAGGCAAGAAGCTTAGTCTCAAAAAAAAAGAAAGAAAGAAAGAAAAGAAAAAGGCACCTCTGTATCATTTAGCAACATAGCAAATAGTGTGAGGGAAGGGTGGGCCTTCACCTAAGGTCTGCTCCTCATAAGTGCACTCCAAAAGTCACATGTCCTTGTCCTGCCTCTGAAGGTCACCTTGTCAGAAGATGTGTAGATTTCTGAGGCAATCGGAATGTACACCTAAGATTCCAGCTGGAAGAGAGGGTGTTTGTGTTGGTTTTATGGATGGTCTGGTGAGAGCTGGGAATCCCATACGGCTGATCAGCCTCCAGGACTGAAGCGAATGTAGGACATAGGAGGAGAGAAGCTAGAGCTAATAGTTGCCCTGTTTGCTGGCCAGTGTCATAGCCACCTTGCAAAGGCATTACATGGTTATTGATTTCTCACTGAGCCTTTAAGAGTCACCCCCAACCTTTCATTGTTATTCATTTCATAAATGGTTTTGAAGTGCCGTCATAACACTAGGCGAGGAAACGATGTCTGCTCTTTTAGGTAAGAGAGAAACAGACTAGCGTAATGGTTCAGAGTGGCAGGCAGGGGTGGGTTTCCTGGGTCTACGGCCTACTCTACCACTCACCAGCACTCCCACCTTGGGCCACCTGCCTGACATGTCCATGTTTTAGTCCCCTCACCTGTTAAATGGAAATGACAGGTGGCGGGGGGAGTTGTTGTGATGTGAGAATGGACTAGATTCACACAAGGTCTTGACCACAGTGCCCGGTGCAGCAGAAGGAGTCACTCAGGAGCCCTTAGCTGTTAGTATTATTTGGGCATTTTCTACAGGGATTGGGATGCCTGCTTATCTTCAGACGCAAAGCCAGCAGGGTTCAGCCCTCAGGTACGTTCCAGCATTGCGGTTTTGTAGCTGAGTTTGGGCCGTGTGGTGCCGCAGAGCAGTGATGTCTAGATATCACACCACTGGAGTTTGGGAGAAGCCTGTTCCCTTTAATCCATGCCCCATCCAGGTTCTCTTTTTCTCCACATGACTTCACAGAGGAAGGGGAGCATGCGGAGCCTAGGATTTCGAATCAAAGCTAACCACGTAGCTTGACACCCTTGGATAATGCTACAAATTAGGCACCTTGTCCCTCATTTGTCTCACAACCATAGCTGGAGGCAGCTAAATAAAACAGGAACAACTCACAAGGGCCTTTCAGATCAGTGATTCGGGTAATCTCAGTTCTGTGCTTGCTCAAGGGATTCACTCCCTCTTCTTGTTTTTTAGCAGAAAGTTTGTGTTTTGGAGCCACGTGTACTTCTCATGGACCGCCTGTGCCACCGTTGACCCACTAGGCTGATAATGGTGCTATTGGCTGGAGCCACTGTAGGAATTAAAGGGGATGATGTCGGGAGTGTCTCGCCCAGTAGCGGGTGCCTACCAGCACCTCCTTTCTTACTCATTGCTCCTCTGTACCCAGAGGAGGCCACTCTCTGGCAAGGAGCTCACCTCTCCTGAATGGTGAAAGCCCTCGCCACTCAAAGTTTCAGCAGAGCAGCACAGTAGCACCTGGGAGCTTGTTGGAAGAACAGAACCATGGGGCCCTCCTAACCTACTGTATCAGCACCTATTGTATCCGCGCTGTTGTAACAGCGCCCTCGGTGACCTATTTGCCCACTGAAGTGTGGAAAGCACTGGTATGACCTCCAGCAGCTAGAGATGTAATGAGATATGGGTCTTGGTAACTTCATGCTGGTAACTTGCTGAGCTAATCAGCTCAAGAGGCGTGACTTTGGTATTACACATGGTCATTCGGAAACAGTCCATTCACTGAGTGAATGGACTTCACTCAGTCCATTCATGGAACAGAACTCCCTAGTGAAATGTAGGTGGTTGGCAACAGTGATGGTGAAGTTCATTTTTTTTATATACACTGCAAACTTCGTACTATCATGGGTCTGGATATAGAGAAAATTAATCACTTTTTCAGTGACATTCCTTTGGTTTCCATGATAACGTTTGTGTTAGTTTATCTGTGGGATTATCCCCCAATATTTCCCAGAGCAAGAAGACATTTAGGAATGCTTTCAACTTGCATTTTAAAACACGTTTTTACAAATTGGAGCTATAAGAGAATTGTTTGGAAGCTCGGGAGCTCTGCGGAGCTACCACACAAGTTATAAAGTGGAACTTCAAAAAATTGCCTGCATCAGTTTGTTCCTCAGCCATCTGCTGGACTTGGGTACATGGAAAGCGAGAAGATGACTTGTGGGAGGCCTGCTTCTGGAACACATCTAGTTCCCAGAGGACTGGCACCCTGGCCCTCCTGTCTTTCCCCCTGACTTAGAGCTGCACTGCTTGTTCTGGAAATTGAGTGGCACCGTGGCCATGCAGGGAAGGGAATTAGTGCTAAACTCAAGTGCTGGACTTAGAGAAGTTTGGTTTCAAGGCCAGAGGCCCACCCACTTTCGTAACTGAAGTGCAGTGCAAGCCAGCACCACGCCCCAGGCCCGGCTGTGGGGGCTCATGAACAACAGGAGCAGGGATCCCCACCCCGGGGTGAGAGCCTCACCGTGGGCTGGTTCACCAATGGCAGGCACGTCATCTTGTTTTCTGGAGCCATAACGTTTTGGGGGTGGCAGTATATTTCCGCCCTTTCTCAGCTTGACGGAGGTATAATTCACAAATTAAATTGGAAGACATTTAAAGGGTACATCACCTCAATGTAATATATGTACACATTATGGAAGCGGGTCTGTTGTCTAAACAGGTGGCCTGTTTGTCTTCTATTTTGTGTGTGTGTGAGAATATTGAAGTTCTACTCTCTTAGCAAATTGTAATTGAAGAATCCACTGTTATCAACTGTGTTCACCATGTTTTACATTAGATTCTCAGCACTTATCCAGCTTATGCTGAAAGTTTGTACTCTTTTTACCAGCCTCCCTATGGCCCCCAGCCCCGGCCCATGGCAACCACCATTCTACTCTTTGTGCGTTTGACTTATTTTTAGATTTTACATTTCAGTGATCACAGGAAGTATTTGTCTTCCTCTGTCTGGCTTATTTTACTTAGTGTAAAGCCCTCAAAGCTATCCATGTTGTTGGAAATTACAGGATAATTTTCTTTATCCATTCAGCCATTGATGAGCATTGGGTTCTTTCCATACCTTGGCCGTTGGGAATGATGCTGCAGTGAAGGTGGGAGGGCAGACACCACCTCAAGCTCCCGTTTTCATTTCCCCTGGAGATCGACCCAGAAGTGCAATTGCTGCATCATATGATAGTTCCAAGTTTAATTTTTTGAGGGACCTCCATGCTGTTTTCCTGTATAGCTGAACCAATGTACAATCCTACCAACAATGGAAAAGGTTCTCTTTTTCCTACATCGTTGCCGACACTTGTCTTTTCCCTTGTCTTTTTGGAGTTACAACCTTTTTATGCTAAAATGAAACCCATGAAATTTGCTCATCCAAACTCTTCATTTCAATGACCAAGAAATGGGCCATGAATTTCCTCCAGATCTCATAGTTGGTTCTCCACGTTTGTCCCTAGGAGAGTTGGAGAATCTTGTCTCTTTTCTAGGGAATATCCTCACCCTCTGACATTCAGGTCAGGTGCAGGGAGTGCTCTTTCTGAGTTTTATATCCACGGAGGTCCACACACTTTACGTAAGAGGCTGCCTGTTCCCCGGGCACACACAGATCTCGAAACTCACCATTCAGTGAATCCTTGGCAAGCTGGGCATCGCAGACTTACACTGCTCACATGTTTGTGAGGAAGGATGTTTAAAAATGCAGGCCAGCAGGATGTGCTCACCTTTTGAGATCATGGTCTCCGCAGTGACATTTTCTGGGTTCAGATCCCAGCTGACCTATTTACAAGCTGTCTGTCCTTGGGTGAACTAATTCACCTTAGTTTTCCCCTCTGAGAAATGGGGACAGAAACAGTGCTCATTTTCAATAGGGTTTTTGTAAGGATAAATGAGTTTATTCGTGTAGGGAACTTAAAATAGTACCTAGAAGCCAGAAAGTATTCGATGCATTTTGGCTGTTCCTGTTCCCCTAGATTCAAATGTCTTATCTATGGATTTTGCCAGATGAGGGGGGAAGAAGCTGTATACCAACATCATGTTGCTTTTGCTCTTCCTTCCTGAAAATTCCTTCAGCTGAGTTGTGTCTCGGTGCCATACATCATAAGCAACATTCCTGTGAATCTGCGTGATATACTCCCTGTAAAGAATGCTGTTGAGGAAACTCTTTAGTGTGTTGTATGGTTATCTTCCTGAGGAAGCCGGGAGGTTTTTCTCTGAGCTCTCCACCCCAGAAAGATTATTCCTGCAGGAGGATCTATTTGTTCTGAACATAAGGACGCTTTGAAGCATAAGGAGCAGGGGACAGCACATTTCTTTGATAAAGGACCAGTTGATGAGCATTTTTGGCTTTGCAGGCCAGAGAGTCTCTGTTGCAGCTACTCCACCCTGCTGCTGAAGCAGCCATAGACCGTATGTAAACGATTGGACACAGCTGTATTCCAATAAATCTTCTTTTACAAAACTAGGCTTCAGGCCAGCCCCTCATGCAGATGGTCATATGGTCATATTTTTTTCATTTTTTAAAAATTTCCCTCTTCGATACCAACTACCAGAAAAGCATAGAATCCAATCTAAGTCATGCTGCTGTCCAGTTTGTGTGCACACATTTCGTATATTGTTATCACCCCTGCTTGCCTGTTTTCTTGTATTTATCTTTCCTTTGTCTTGATTCCAGCTCCTTCTGTCTTCCTTTACTATTATGTCTACCTATAGGTTGTAGGAGCGTTTTCTCTTTTACAGGATGGAGCTATCAGTAAATACATCAATGATATCTGTTTAACTTAGAAACCAGGACTCTGGAAACCACACTGACTCAAAGTTCAACCAGTGTGGTTCGGTAGAGAAGCAGACCATCAGATGTCGGCCGTTACTGGTGGGTGTTCATGGCTGACCTTCAGCTGTCTGCAGTCAGCCTGCTCTCCAATTGGGGCAGATGAGGACTTCTAGTAGCCACTGAGTTTCATTCCTTCCTCTCCCATTGTTGAAGAATTTCTTTTAAAATGAAAACAGCCTCTTTGGTTTGCAAGCCTAACTCTGGCAGGAAGACAAATGATTTTTTTTCTTTTACAGTATCAGACACGCGGTTTCCTGTCTGTGTTTAACTTGCTAGCAGAACATCTCAGCCAGCTGGTTCCCCCTGGACCTTCTGTGACCTCAATAACATTGCCTCCTGCCATCCAGCGGGCCCACTCTGTGTATTGATCCCCTGCCCGGTGCACTTGATTGGCTCACATTGGTTTTGGAGTCAGGGAAGAGTTGAAGGTGCTGCCTCCTTTCTCCCAAATCTCATTTTGTGTTTGTTCCATTCCAGGAGCAGGGAGCTGGCTTCTCGAGTGACTCCTGGTTCTTGCCTGTAAGAAATGAGAAGCATGAATGGTGCTTTGGCAGGTCCGGGGCTTCTGGGTGTGCTGCCTTTGAGCCGTGCACTTGCTACTCAAAATAGCTGTCTCGCCAGCTGTGCATTTTTGTTTCGAGAGAAACAGACCAGGTTTACTTTCTGGTCTAAATGCAGAAGAGAAAAAATAGGCATGGAAATATGGTTGCAAGAAGTTGTTAGCAGAGGAAGAAAATTATGGATTAAAGTTGCTAGTTTCATTCCTGGGAAGAGAAGTAAGTTATTTGAGGAGATGACTCACAGCAAAGAGTCCTCTGGTTGTGAATGAGTTAGGTTAGAAAGCATCCTCTGAATCTGCATTTGGCCCAGTGTCTGGCCAAGAAAGTAATGAAGATTGTGCATGCCAGAGGCTATTGTGACGCAGTCAAGTGAAGCTTAGAGAATGTATTTGGAGTGACTTTAGTCAAATAAGTGACTTTTGTCGATTTCCCAAGCGGCAAAGTAAACGAGATGCTCTGAGGCCAGACGTGGTAGCTGGTTATGATTATTTCCACTCTGGAACCTCATTCTGACATGAATCACCGCAGAGTGGAATCCACTAAGGACATAATAGTCTGTCTCAAGTCTCATCCACTGGACAGGAGTGACCAGTACCACTAGTTGTGAGTGACCAGTATAATGGTTGGACTGATGTGTCTGGCATTGCCATGAAGCTGTGGTGATACGTTGGCAGCTTCTCATCTTTCCCACCACCCCTCCTTGGGTTCTGTAAACAACACACAATGGGTGATGGTGAAAAGGGTCCAGAGGGACTCTTTTTGCTATTTTACAAGTATCGCCATGACCCACCAGTGGAAAAACATCAGGGAGCAAGCTAACCACCATGAAATTGACTTTCATTTCCGCCCATGCTAAACTTCAGAGCCTGTGTTTACTGCCAGTTGGACATCTGGCTGACTTGCTTTTGGAAAATCTTTTCTGATGCTCATATCACTCCTGCATGTTGCTCATTAGGTAAAATATCAATTTTATCAGCAATAATTATGCTTTAAATATATAATATTAACTTCTAAAGAAACCATTAATATTTGCTTTTCTACTTTTGAAAAAATATATATACACCTTGTGTTACCTCATGAGGATAGAGCTAGTTCCAGTGTCGGGAACAATTGATCCTACATTTGGTTGTTAAAATTCTCTCCATTCCACCGTCCAGGTCCCGTCTTATTTAACATTTCTCCTGTCGGGTTGGAGTAGTCATTCCCAACCTCGGCAGCACATTGGAAACACCTTATCTACTTTAAAAACCACTCATTAATGGGTCTTAGCCCTGCAGTTTTACCCTTAATTGGTCTGGGGCCTTGAATCAGAATTAAAAAACAAACAAACACAAATACTCCCCAAGATATTTTAACATGCAGCCAGTGTTGAGAGACACTGAACTCAAGACAGTTTGTTCTGCCAAATCTTTTTATATTTTTCACCATGTTCCCCATATAACCTGGAAAAGGATGGTAGCAATTAGAGAACGGCAACCACCACCAGAAGTATCAACAGCTGAAATCTCGCCTTCTGCGTTAGAGGAAAACGAGCAAATAAAATACCTGTATTGCCTCACCCCCAAGGAATAATAAGATTCTTTACTGTAGGATGTGACTCTGCTTTTCACAACTGACAAACACTTACTTCAGGATGAGGCCAAGGGGCCCCCGAGCACAGGTATCTGAGGTTTTAGAAGTGATGAAATGATACACGAAGGGTGGGCACATTTTCAACCTGACGTCATGACTGAAAGGTTGGATGGCAAGGGTTGGCTGCTCCCGTCTTGGCAGAGGTGAGGTGGGGGGGCAGTGTGCATAGCTGCAGGGGGTGAGACTCTCTGGTGGGAGGGAATCATGGCAAAGCCATGGCTCACGTGGAAAGCCAGCAGAGAAGCAAGGCTGTGTTCTGGTGCCCTGACACGTATTGATACTGTGAGTCATCAGCGGGCTGTTCTAGAGTGGTCTGGTTTCCCTACTGGAGAAGATACTGAGGTCAGTTAAGAACGCTATCTCTGCTTTCTGGTTTCCAGAAAACAGGAAGGACCTCTAGGCAGAGTAGAAGATATAATCCAGAAAAGGAATTGAGGAGTCAGGGCAGGTGGGGGGTCCTGACAAAACCTACTTGTAAGGGTCAGCGGACCATATCGTGGAGGAGAAAATGAAAAAATAAATAAATCCAGACTCAAAGAACATACATCAGGCTGAGGTACTATCCATGATGGAATAGACGTTCATAAGGCGTAGCAAAACCTGGCTCGTGGTAGGTTCTCTGGTAATGTGAGTTGCCCTCCTTCTAAACTAAAGCCACAGAAATCACCAGAATCCATATTCCAAGGAGGCCCATGAAGGTTGGTATGTGGAAGGAATGTCTAACACAGCAGGGACATAATCAGGGTTTTAATTGCCTGGAATGACCAGTAATAGGAAACAACAGAGAAATGCAAAGTGAGGCGCACAGGTTCAAACGATCAATTGCAGAGGGACGGCTGGTCAGAAAGCTGGGTGGGCATCTGTCCATGATAGGGACCCAGGGGCTTACAGGTACGTCAAGGCCACTGTGAAATCAGGGTGATCTGGCCAAGAGAATCAAAATGAAACAACAGAACAAACAAACCAGTAGGCATCTTAAACTGCACTCAGAGAAAGGGGCAGTGAGAGTCCCGCTGTCATCTTTGCTGCAGAGATGACATTCCAAGCATTGTCGCTGGGCCTAGCGAAACATGTCATGGAGACTGTTGAGTAGCAAGAATGATTTCAGAGAACAGATCACTTTATACTTAGAACAGGACCTGGCATTGACTGGGCACCAGCCGTACACTGGGCAGGCAGATTTTAGGGTCTGACAAATACACGAGACTTTAGAGTCTGATACACATGTCTTTTGATTAGTGATCGAAGGACACGGGGGATGATTTAGAGAAATGAGTTAAAAGCCCACCAGGAGTTTAGGAGCTCTCATCCCATAGAAGAAAGAATCATTTTATCGTCTCTCGCTTTAGAGAGCAGCATGAAAACCACTAAGTGGACATAACAGGAAGGCTGTATATGACATCATAAAGAATGAATTTTTTATATGCCCCAGTGTTTAGAGTTAGTTTATTCTGTCTAATAGATCTGCAGCTAGATCTGTTGGGATTAGATACTGGGATGATTTACAGAGGAGTGGGGTCACTCTATTGAAATCTTTCAATGAGAGATTTTATCTCTATCTCTCAGGAATATTCCAGAAGAGGTTGCCATACCAGATTAGACTTCATATAAGATCCTTTTGTTGGGGAGAGAGGTAGGAAGGAAATAACGTCAGGGAGTCTGTGGGGCGGGCTGCGAGAGTTGGGGAATAGCTTAGTTTTAAAATACGTATAATTGGCATAAAACAACCACAGGGACTGGAGAGAAGGCATCTTCCATCATTTGGGGGAAAAGAAAATATTCTCAAAGTCTGTCCAGAAAGACAAACAGTCCTGTCAGTATGCTGGAAGTTAAATTAAGTCCTGCGTGCCCAGTGAGCTCACTGTCCTTCTGTTGTTTAACTTCAGCGATTTTTTAACATTGTTTGCCTGAATTTAACTGTTTGCCTTTTATTGAAATGATGGATGGGGAATTGTATCACATTCCACCAAGGTTCATTTGACTAGAAAATTCTCATGGATTTTTCTCATCGGCCAGCACTGAATGCAACTGTATGAAGGCTCTGCAGACAAGTCCGCTACACATGTTCTTTGTAAGAGGGAAACATCTCCATGGCAGAGTACCAAGGGGCTTCTTCCATGTTTGCTAAAGCTGTGTTTCTCAAACTTTGTGTCATTGAATCGCCTAGAGAACTTTGTAAAATGCAGCTTCTGTTTTGGCAGTTTAGGACAGAGCTGAGATTCTGCATTTCTGATGCAGTAAGTTCCCAGGTAATGCCTGCTGCTGGCCTGGAAAAACACACTTTGAACAGGAAGATGCCAAAAGATTCTTTCTGTACCATACCACCAACATTTTTTAAAATGCGCTTGTACTTGGAATCCCCAAGTTCGATATTTATATAGTCTAATGGCCTGGTGTGTGTGCATGTGTGTGCCTAAGTGATGGAGCAAGACCAGATGATAAGGATATGGAATGTAACAAAATAAAGAAGCAGCTTGTTTTGCTCCTTATTTTTCTCCGTGGGGCTCCCAGCACCGCACATCCACTTGCTCAGTGCCAAGACTCAGCAGTGCTTCCTTTGCCTGATTGGTGAACACACTCGGAACATATCCACTAAACATTTAGGAGAGGTCAGTGCCATTTGCTCACGTTCATCATTTTCTGTATTATAACTGGGTGCAACTTTACCAGCCTTATGGTTCAGTGGGGCTATGTCTCTGGGAAGGCAACAGCATTCAAACCGAAAAGCACGCGTCCCCTTTAGCACAGCCAGACTGAATACCTCCATAGTCTTCTGCCTTATTTTTGGTTTTTCGTGCCAGACTCTTCAGCGATGGCGTTCCTAAACTTATTTCTGACAAGGTTATCTTGCTTCGCTTTTTCAAGAAAGAATTCTGAAGCTCAGATACTCATGGGGCAAATGATTCCTCTATAAAGAGCATTTATTACTTGACGTGTTGTAAGAAGAGGCAAAGCTAACTAGTCAGGTTACATGCCTTGTGATATCTTAATGCTTCTTTGCCAGACTCAGACTTTTTTTTTCTGGTTAGAAATTTGTGAAATATGTTAGTAATTAAAACCAGCTTATTAAGGTCTATCATAAAATAATAAAATATATTCATGGAATGCTTTCTATCTTAAATGTGTCATGCCTAAGAGCTTAACGAACATTATTTCTTGTCAGACTCCAACCCAAGGGGCTTGGTTCTGGGTTGTCTTCATTGTGCAGACAAAACTGAGACCCTGGGTCACATAATTGGGAAACAGCAAATCCAGGTCTAAAATCAGAGTCCCAAGTTCTTAAAAACCAAGTTACATTATCTCTAAATATACAGATTGGTATCATAAATTTTAAATCTCAAGATCTACTTTGATTACTCTTGGAGCTTACTATTGCCTGATGAAATATTACTAGTTTCAGTCTAGAAGTACTTCGTTGCCCTTCAAATTGTCAAACAAGGCAACTTCTTGGTGTGCATTGAGAAAATCATGGCATCGGATCTCAACTTAGTGGGGTCCCAGAAACATCGTGCTTTGCAAGTGGAGTAACAGGAAAGATGCGACCACAACCCTTAGATCGTAGAACAATGAAGAGAATTCTCTTCCAAGAGTAGCAGGGACTTCAGGATTTTAAATACAGTCGCTGGTGCAGGATATTCTGCTGAACTGTTAAAGGGAAATCAAATGAGCTTAAATGTCAGGCAGCCAACCAGCATGGCAGAGAAAGCTAATTCCAGAATATATGGGAGACCTGGGATTTAAAAAAAAACCCTCAAATACACTGTTTTAACAGAATGTACTTTGTGTTAGTCTGTTTGGAAATAAACAGGTTTGGTTTTTGTTTTTCTTTTGACTGAAAATAAGAGTACTTTGAATATTGTGAAATCTTTTATTCTTCCTGACACCTAGATCATTCCATCATTATAAATGGTTCTGTCAGAAAGAAAAGCTGGATGTTGGTGAATCTGTTTGTATAGTAGATGAGCTACCACCATGGTGTTTGAGACTGGGTAAGACAGGAGCAGGCTAGGTGAGGCTGTGGATTTCTAAAAACGTTCTTTATCTGGGAAGGTCAATTCTGCTCTATGGTGTCCCATTTATTAACAAAATGCTGTTTGTGGATTTGCCTCATCCTTTGAGTCTTTGCTGGGCCTGTCACTCTCTGTCCCCTGGGTGCTTCTGCTCCATTATCAGCCCCACCGAGCTCTCTCTGATGTGCCAACTTGGGGTCTGTTTATTCTTCCTCTTATGTCTTTGTTTTCACCAACTGCAACCATCTGTACCGTCTCTTCCTTTCTCCTTTGTTTCCGTAATCAAAGGAATTTTTTTTGCAATTTTCACGGTGACCCCTGGGTTGGCTCACTTATCCTGAGAACTGCCATAACCATCCCTCATCAGTGAAACCCAACCCCTCCAGATGCGCCATGAACTACACTGCAAGGCATCTCTGCATCTACCCCAGCTTCCTTTATGTCTCTTTCCCCTGCATCCATTTCTATGAAATGGGAATAATAATACATATCTAGCAGTGCGGCTCAGAGGAGTCAAAATAAGCCAGGTAAAGTAGTTAGTAGGTGCTCAGTAAGTGACTACTGGACTTTTTAATGTTATAATGAACATAATGGCTCGAGGCAGGAAACACTCCCTTCCCCCCAGCCTATCTCTCTTCAGCACAGTTTCCTTCTTTGGACCTCTGCCAGTTGCATATATATCCTGTTGCTTTAGGTGAACATGTTGGCTTGTGAACATCTTTGTGGTTAGACGGTCACTGCCAACTTCAAAAGAATCTCTGTAGCTGTCATGGGATGTTCATGAGTGTACCCACGCAGCAAGGTATGCGGAAGACGACCATCCATACCCATCTCTTGTTGCTCAAATAAAATAGTATCTTGGTAAATTTTTGCTCCTAACTCCTTCTTTGAGTGGTGGAGCCCATTTCCCCAATTCATCTATTTTGATTTGGTTTTCATCAACACATACAACTGATCCACGTAGGCTTTTTTGCTGTGTTGTTCTTAATTTAGTGTCTTTTTTACTGTGCGGTTTTTAAAAAATTGTGACTAATAGAGGTTCAGCTTTGAGTTCCTTTTAGCCACCAGTGTTGGATTTGAGCAGAACAAAGGACGTGAAAGAGGCTGGAAACCACCTGTTCTCATTGTCCTCTGTGTGTGTGTGTGTGTGTGTGTGATTCAGCAACTTGTTTACTTTTACATCACACCAGAGGAATGTATACCATGGAATTTCCTCTTGAGGTTTTCTGCCAGTTTGTGTTTTTTATGGCATACTAACATTTATCTGACATTTGTCTTTTAAAAATATTTATCAATCAAGACTGACATTTGCAGATGGCTCCTTATTTGCAACTAAATCCACGCTCTCTATGTGGGACACATTTTGTTGGAAATTTCCAGTTATTGAACGGACCTCTGGATTCGCTGCTAGGGAAACAGTCTGGTGGCACGTAATGAAGGAGCCACTCGGACCTGGGGGAATGGGCTTGCCTGCTTGCCCATGTGTGAATCACCAGAAACCTCAACATCCCCTTTTCTTCTACCTCTCTCTTCTCTTTCTTTTTTTTCTTCTTCTCTCTCTAAAATGAGATGATGCAAATGGCTCAGTGCCTAGCTCAATAAAGTACATTATGGTAGTTCTTTATTATTAAGAGAGTTCAAGGGAGGGGGTCCCATCATGTTCCACTGCAGAGCTTCCTGGACATGTGACTATAGCTGGGACAGAATCCACGGTTGCCATGGGAGACACAGTATCAGGCCAGGAGGCTTCATCCTGGGCACCAGTTTCCCCCCTTACCAACTTCCCCAAGAAACAGAAGTATCTCAAACTCTGCTCTAGGAAATCCTGGCCAAGAGATGAGAGTCAAGTGCCTTCTCTCTGCCAAGGGCTTTCTGCATGTGTGTTCCATGTACTTCTTCGAAGTCTAGAGAAAGCTGTGGACCCCTCCTCAGAGTGATGTTTCTTAAATGCATAAAATATAAAACACAGGATTCCAAAGGAAATCTATGAGATTAAATTGCAATGATCAAATATCTTAAATATACATTTTTGTTGTAATAATATCTGCTTCTGTGGTAATGCTTTAAATAACAAAATCTAACCATCAAACTCGAAATGTCTAAGCGATGAGTATAAATGATATGCCAAGATATCTGCAATAAATGTAATATGGCATGAAAATATCTTTGGTTTCTATCAGCAACAAAGTCATAAGTATAGCTAATACTAGGAAATGTTACATTTTAGCTAAAGGTTAGAGAAAATTAAAAGATGCAAATTTTGCTCGTTTAAATTCACAGAGGTACTGAATTCTATCCATGAAGCCTAGCCTCAAAGCTTCTACTATTATAATAAAGAGACTCATCGTTTATAACCTTGGGAACTTTCCCTTATTTGTTATGCCCTCCAGAACTATATCCAGCTCAATGTTACAGAACAAGGAAGTGTAAAGTGAATGTCAGGTCTTGAGCATTAAGTTACCTGTGCATCCAGGAAACAATTCATGGAAGGTTCGAATAGTTTAAAAACCATTCCTGATTCTCCCACCTATGTTCTATCTAGGCCCTGGGACAGGTTCTGAGAAAGAAAGAAAAAGATTTTAGAGTTCTTCCTCACGTAAGACTTTCTTCACACTCAGAGAAAAGACCCAATATTTGGGTCTATTTGAGGGACGCCACTCAACTGTGGTTGCTAGTTAAGAACAAGGGAAATAGTCTATACACCCAGAATATGCTTCTTAAGACGCATTATCCAAGAATTGCTGATATCACTTGACAGATGGCTATAAACTTGCTTAGTCCAGCCCCCAATAAAGAAAGACACTTCATTAAACTGAGAGGCTGTATGAAGTCACTGTGAGTTGTTTCTCTCCAATGTGAAGTTTTAGCTCATGGCACAGGGTTAAGAGCGGGGGTCTCACCAATCCGAAGGAGCTCTTTTCAAATGTCAGCTTTGCCACTGCCTATGTTTATGACTTTGGGAAATTGTTTAAACCATTTGACCCTTTTAGGTTCCCCGGGTGTAAAATAGGGTTTATAATAACAGCAGCATCACCTCATAGGGTTTTTCTGATTAAATATAAATATTATACAAAATTCTTAGGACACAGCCAGGCTCATACTAAGAATTCGGTTTATTAGTTTCTGCGTGATTGGGGGCTGGTGAAAAGAAATGCTTCCTGCTGGTCTCTGAGTAAAGATGATGCTGGCTTGTACCTACACCTTCAGCTGTGGGTTTTTCTAGTCGTGGTGTAAGGGTTAATACTGTGGCGGGGCGTGGGCAGCTCCTGTTTAGATAAAGCCACATCCCAAAGCTTCCTCTCAGCCCTTTTGCTACGGTGCGGGTTTTTCACCACCTCTTTGAAGCTTCAAAATTGACAAATGTTATTCAATCATTCCCTCCCTACAAAGACACTTACCTGTAGATTTTCAAAAAGAAAACACAGGAAATTGGAGGGGAAAATAAAACTTCAGTTTCTGGCATTGAAGGTGGGGGCGTTTCTAGAGACTTCTTCAGTCAGTGACCATGTACATGCCAGGGATTTCTGTTTTTGTGTTTTTCTTAGCTTGAAAAAGACTATATGGCCAGGAGTTAGAAAATTTAATTAGGAGTGATAGATGAACATTTCATTTGGATGTTTTACGCTGCTTAATGAATTGGAGACACAACTAAGTAATTACGCAATTAATATTTAAAATTTTCTAATTGTGTTGGTTTCTTATACGTGAAAGAGAATATTCACAATGGATTGAAATGAAGTCTTTTCAAACCTTGCCAGTATATTACAGGTTATTAAAGTGATACTGATAGGAGAGTAGTAGGCAAAGTTGCTTTGCAAAGGGGCAGCTAGTGAATATTTTAGGCTCTCTGAACCAGATATGATCCCTGTTGCATGAACTTCTTAGTTTCTTCTTTTTTTTAAATGTATTTTTTTACTTGAGGTAACACTGGTTAGTAACATTGTATAAATTTTAGGTGTACAACATTATAATTTGATATCTATGTATTATACCATATGTTCACCACCAAAAGTCTTCTTTCCATCTGTCCTCATACATTTGACCCCCATGACCCATTTTGCTCTCCCTTCTGGGAACTACTATTCTGTTGTCTGTATCTGAGAGTTTCTTTGTATCTTCTTTGCTTTATATTCTACATATGAGTGAAATCATACAGTTTTTGTCCTTTTCCATCTGATTTATTTCACTTATCATTATACCCTTGGGGTCCTTCTGTGTTGTCACAAACAGCCATAATTCATCTTTTTTGGGGCTGAGGAGTATTCCATTGTATGTATGTACCACATTTCTTTATCGAACCATCCACTGATGAACACTTAGGTTGTTTCCATGTCTTGGCTATTGTCAATAACGCTGCAATGAACACACACACACAGATATATATATCTTTTCAATTTAGCATTTTCATATCTTCAGATAAATACCCAGAAGAGAAATTGCTGGGTCATATGGCATCTGGCAGCTGTATTCTTTCCAGTTTATATTCCTGCCAATAGTGCACGATGGCTCCCTTTTCTCCATATCGGCTCTAGCACTGGTTATTTCTTGTCTTCTTTAATAGTCATTCTGACAGATGTGAAATGATATCTGATTGTGGTTTTGATTTGCATTTCCATAGCAGTGAATTTTTTAAAATGACTCTTTAAATGTGGGGGAAAAGACATTCTTTGCTCAGAGGGCTGTACGAAAACAGCCATGGGTTCTGGGGCTGTAGTTCGTTGTCTCCTGCTGTAGAACATAAAAAATGTGAGGGATTTTGTCCCTTCTGAATAAATAATCACTCATTCATCTTCTACAACAAACATTCTCTGAGTAGCATAAAGTGCCCCATCCTGAGGCTGGCTCTGGGTGCATTATGATGATCAAAACAGACCCGGCTTCACCCAAGGAGAGCATACTTTCTTATGGGAGAGACAAGCAATCGGAGAATCAGACCGATTTATGATGGTAGGATGCCTCTGTAGTTACAAACAAGTGGCTTACTCGAAACAAAGACATTGACTGGATACTTCAGATAAGAGAGATGGACTCACAGGCAGGGAGTGTTGTTTCCAGCTGTTGCACCTGGTTAGTACATCACCTGTCCCCTAAAGTGTGCTCTCCCGGCTCATGCTTTGCCTGACACTGGGGACAGTCCACATGTTCCCACAGTTCTAGTCCTTTCTGGTATCGCTTTGTCCCACTGCCACGCCTACCCCAAGTCCCACCTGCCCTTTGTCCTGTTTAAGCTTCCTAGTGTGAGTAAGAATTCAGGTTTTTAAGAGTCAAATTGTATCTCTTCTCCTATTTCTTGTAATGTGTTAGTATATCATTCCTCAAAATACTGATTTCTTTCTCTTGGTTGTTGAAAATAGGATGTTTGGGGGTTACTTTTCCAGTTTTTAGTGGCATCAGATAGACTTAAGACCTCAGGTTTTCATCTGGAGTGTATGGGTAGTGGAAGTTGGTATTTCCACTTAGAATTTACCGAATAGTTTGTGAATCCTATTTAGCCTAAAAACTTGAAATGGATGTGGTACTACCTTCATTTCTCACTATGGTTTATTAAGTGATGGTATCAAGTGCAATTAGGTAATGGGTCCCCTTCAGGAGCTATAGTTACCTCCATTTCACCCGGACTGTATTCCCGTCACTGCTCCCCCACAACCTCGAACACCTGCAGTAGGTGAAGACTGTTAATTGAATAACTACAGATCCCTTCTCCGATACAACGCCTGGTTCCAAACCACCTACTCATCATCGTCCTTTCTGCTCCCTTGTGCAGAGCAGTCAGTGTGGGAGGGTTGCTCTCCTTCAGAGACAGCTGATGCTTCAGCTCTGGGTAGCCTGGGTGTTGATCAGAACAGGACAAGGTAACGTTTAGAAAAGAGCAAAGACTCCGGGAGCATTATGGCAATCTCTTTGTTTTTACCAAAGAGTTGTCATTCTTCCTCCATTCCCAAAGCCTCCTGCCATGCCCTGAGTATAGCTAACACTCCGTAAAAGCATGTTCCATTTATTCAACGCTTACTGAGGACCTGATGTGTGCTAGATGTTGTTTATAGTCATGAAGAAGAAAGAGAGGTTCCCTGCCAGCGTGGAGTACTCAGTCTGGGACGAGTGGGGAAAGGAGGGAAAGACAGATATAAGACCACTAGGTAGAGTCAGAGTTATTTAAGTTGTTCTAAATTGTTACATAGGAAAAACGTATGAGTTCATATAAATTAAAATGTATAGGATTATATAAAATATTTTCCAAGTTTTTCTAGATTTCTTCTAGGCAGTGGCATTTAAGCTAAAATTTGAGGGGAAAATAGGAGGCACTGAATGAATGGCCAGAGGCAGGGAAGACCAGACAGGTGCACACTAGCATTTATCCTGGAATAAAAATTCACAGCATATTATTTATGAAAACTCTACTGATGTTGAAGTGTCCAGACACTTGAAGTGTACGCTCGCTTTTTCCCAGAGCACACCTGCTCAACCCAACTCCTCTCTCCTGTTTTGTTTCCACATCAGAATATTCCACCAACAACCCTGACTTGTGGTTAGTCATATTCCAAGTGACAGGCGTCAGCCTCCTGCCACCGCTGGGCATTGCCATCGCTGTCATCATTGCCTTTTACTGCTACCGTGTTCACCGAAAGCAGAAGCTGACGCCATCCTGGGACACCAGCAAGCCACGGAAGCTCATGGACCTCAGCGAGCACCTCGCCATCATTCTGGAAGACGACCGCTCCGACATCAGCTCCACGTGTGCCAACAACATCAACCACAACACGGAGCTGCTGCCCATTGAGCTGGACACCCTGGTGGGGAAAGGTCGCTTTGCCGAGGTCTACAAGGCCAAGCTGAAGCAGAACACCTCAGAGCAGTTCGAGACCGTGGCGGTCAAGATCTTTCCTTACGAGGAGTATGCTTCTTGGAAGATGGAGAAGGACATTTTCTCAGACATCAACCTAAAGCATGAGAACATCCTCCAGTTCCTGACGGCCGAGGAGCGGAAGACAGAGTTGGGGAAGCAGTACTGGCTGATCACTGCTTTCCATGCCAAGGGCAACCTACAGGAGTACCTCACGAGACATGTCATCAGCTGGGAGGACCTGTGCAAGCTGGGCAGCTCCCTCGCCAGGGGCATAGCTCACCTGCACAGTGACCACACCCTGTGTGGGAGGCCCAAGATGCCCATCGTGCACAGGGACCTCAAGAGTTCCAATATCCTGGTGAAGAACGACCTGACCTGCTGCCTGTGTGACTTTGGGCTCTCCCTGCGTCTGGACCCCACTCTGTCTGTGGATGACTTGGCCAACAGTGGGCAGGTAAGTTAAACCTGGATCACCCACCCCCACTTCTGAACCCCTAAATAGCCCTACACTCTTGACACTTATCCATACCCCACCCTCTCCTGACAGGGGGCCTTTGTGTATGAAAAGCACATCTCCTCCTGTTTCTTTAAATCCTCCCCAATTCAGGACAGACAGTTTTCTCCTTGCATTGACCTTCATTTCTCTTCCATTTGAAAACTGCTTTTTGTGTGTGTGTGCTTCAAATGCTGTCAGCAGTTCATCTCACTCTTTTCCTCTCCTGTGGTCATACTCAGCCCTTTCTAGTCTTACTGCTGTTAGTACTGTTAGTGGTTATATTGTTCTGCTGCATTTTGTTTTACGCTGTTCTAGAAGGCACTCTCCTTGAAGTCCAAATCCGCATCCATGTGGTCACAACCAGCACAATGCCTTGAACGGTGAACGTGACCAGCGCGTACTGGTTGTGTGAGTGATGGAGTGAGTGAATGAACCATTCCACTTTTGAAGCATCCCACAGGGTAAAACCGAAACCTGTTTAGCTCAGGAAAGTGACTAGAAATTACCAAGACATCCTTTTTGAATGACGGGGCCCCATGTTTTCACATACTGGAAGCTTAACTGTGGATTAGAACGGAGTCTCCAGAGCACCACCGTTTTCTCTAACCAGGTGCAGGAACGTGCTGCTGAAGCCTTTAGTTACTGCTCAGTCAGCCCGCTGGGTCCAGGGCTGCCCAGGCTGTCTTGACGTAAACATATCGAAATACGAACAGATTACGTGCCAAGAGAATGACTCATGCAATGACCTATTAAAAAGAAGAATTTCTTCTACTGCATGCAAAAAAACCCAACATTCTTTGGGATGATAACATCAGTGTGCTTGACCTTCCTTAGATTCTTGGGAAAGTAGAACTTTAATGTTATTCAGTAAAGCTCTATATGCTGCATTAGCCAACATTTAAGTGATTCCTTCCCTAGAAACGCCTTTTTTCCCCCCTTTGAGTCTCAGTGTTTTCATATTATCAGTCATAGTCTAAATAAAACTCCATAAAGATCCAGATTTGGCCTTTTACTGTGGAAATATTTTCATACAATTTAGGAAAAATTTATGAAATTATACCACATTCTCGGCACACTAGAATGTGCTATGGAGCAAACAAAAAGGAGTAGGACAGGCTTTAAGTGACCAGAATGATGGGCAAGTATAATTATTTCCACCCTAAATCTTGGAATTTCAGGAATGAAAAAATATTTAATTTGCAGAAGCAAAAATAAACATGTAAAGTATCACAGATGTTGTCCCAGGTTATCTGCAAGGATGTTATTGTATAAGACGGTGACATATATCACGGATCTCAACAAGGCCGCTCTGGGGTTTGGCATTTCCTTATTTTGGCATGCTTTGTTTATATTATTTAAAGGGTGTTCAGGAAGAGAACACCTATTTTTAAAAAATAATTACATAAGCTCTCCCTGTCTGTGCAGGTCTCATTATTTTTAAAAGCCTTGTGCTTTTTTAAAGATGATCTGCCCATACAAGGGACAAACATCGGCTATATTTTGAAAATAAAAATGCAGTTGGAATTAAATAATGGGCCTCCATGGTTGTTTTTGCCTTAGGTGGGAACTGCGAGATATATGGCCCCAGAAGTCCTAGAGTCCAGGATGAACTTGGAGAATGTCGAGTCCTTCAAGCAGACAGACGTCTACTCCATGGCTCTGGTGCTCTGGGAAATGACGTCTCGCTGCAATGCAGTGGGAGGTATGTATGGACCCCCATGCTGGTGCTGTGGTGGATGTGCCTTCAAAATGATGCCTAGAGTCATGTTATTTGCTTCACACATGACTCTAGGGGTACCAAAGAGCTAGCCCCACAGTGAGAGCTAGTTGGTATCTGGTAGTGTATAGCCATCACTGTACAATTTGAAATTGTGCTAAAAAGCCTAAAACCTAGGTCTTTAACTGGAAAGCTATATTTGGAGTATAAACCTTTCTATCTCCTTTCTTAGAGTATAATTACTTCTTGTTCTTAACATACCTCTCCACAGCTTTTTTAAATATCTGGCAGGTGATGGACACTAGCAATGTAAGAATTATTTTTACTTATCAAATGGATAATATTTAGAAAAATATTTGATTGTGTGTGTGTGTGTGTGTGTGTGTGTGTGTGTGTTTTAAGCTTTTTTCAGAATTATAAGATCTGGGAGATGGATTTGACTAAAAATTTACTTTTATGGATGTGACTTTCCTTTGTTGGACAAAACAAGCAGAGTGATTTAAGTTTTTTTTTTAAGTTTTGAAAAACTTCAATAACGAGGTTCTTAAAGAATGCAGCACTTATCAGGGGTGCAAGGGGATGTCATTGTTTTAGAGAATATTGTCACCTAATTTTTCTGGACATGAGAATGGCTGAGGCCCCCTTTACTTTCTGCTTCCCTGAGTCTCTTCTCAGCAGTTTTCATCAGTTTATGCATCTCAACGTGGACCTGGCTGACTATTAAGTCACACTGACTCCAATTTTATTTTTAACTCTTTGTTTTGTAATAATTTTAGACTTGAAAAACAATTGCAGAAATAGCAAGGACAGGAAGTTAACAGCGGTACAATACTCTTAATTAAGCTACAGAACTTATTCAAAGTTCCAAGTCCCCGGCCATGGTTTTTCTGGAACAGAATCTAATCCAGGATCCCCCGTTAACATCTTACGCTCATGCCTCCTTAGTCTCCTTAGACTTGTGGCAGGTATCAGCCTTTCTTTGTCTTTCATGACCTTGGCACTTGTGAAGAATTTAGACCAGTTATTTTATAGATGGTCTCTCCCTTTGGGTTTCTCTGACGTTTTCTCATGATCAGATTGAGATAGTATATTTTGGGCAAGAAGACCACAGAAGTGACACCGTGCCTTTCTCAGTGCCTCCTATCAGGGCCTGTTCAACTTGACCACTTGGTGTAGGTGGTGTCTACCAGGTTTCCTTCCCTGTAATTGTTGTTTTCCATTTGTAAATAATGCATATCTTATGGGAAGGTACTGTGATCTGTTTCTAAAGACACTAAACACATGCATAGTTGGGATTCTAGACCTGTTTCTTATCATAATTTTACCTACTAGTTTTAGGATCCATGAGTAGTTCTTGCCCACAACAATTATTACCATAATGTTTTTCTAATAGTGACTTTCTATTCTTCTTATTCCTCCTATGTTTATTATAGGAGGAATGATAAACATAAATTATCTATGTTTATAGATATTCCATTACAAGGAATACCTATACTTCTTTTCACCACCCCTTGTCATTTACCTATTTAATTATGTATTGATATCAGTATGGGGTTGTGGATATTCATTTTAATCTGTGGAAATCCAACATTATCATTATTTATTTTGTTGCTTCAATTGCCACAGCTTTGGTCACTGGGTCCATCTGCCCAACATTCTGCCCAGCGTGGACTTGATTGACACACTTTCTGGATCTGATTTTTCGTCTCGTTTAGAACATGCTTAGCCAGTTTTCCAGGATGGGTCCCAGTCATCCCTCCCCCTGAGCACCTCACTGCACCATCCCATTTCCATCGGTGCCTGCATGGAGATGGTACTTCCTAGCCACCTGACGCCGTCGTTTTCTGGTTTGCCGCCTGAGATTTCTTCCCCCACAGCACTTTCAGAAGTAACTTGTTTTTCCCTTGCACAGTGAAATTTGTTTAACCAAGTTTCAGCTGCTGAGAATAATTTTCTGTTTGAAAGCTTTGACAGTTCCAGAATGAATCCTTAGACCCGTATGAGCTATGGAAGAGATGATGCTGTTGTCACTGTCAGAATAAATTTACCTAAATTTCAGCATCTTTCCTATCCTTTCAAACCCGTTATTCCATAAACATGAGCTGGAGATGGTGTCTCTCTGTCTTTTGCTGTTAGGACAGCCAGCTTGTTAGGGCCGAGTGGGAGCTCCCTGCCTTCGTTGTTATCAATGATGGAGCCCTTTCCTGTTAATATTTGCTGAGTGTGGAAGAACTCGGGCTAATGGGGAAGCACAGAGTTCACCGACTTTGATGAGCTCTAAAAACAGATGCAGGGTAAACAAGTTTTCCCAAGGAAGGAACAGGATCGCATTTGTTCAGCTTTTCTCAGAAAGCCTTTCATAACCTTCAAGGTAAGAACTGACAGATGGCTTTGGGGGAACCGGAAAGAGGCCATCCCAGTTCTCATGCTGTTTGATCTCCAGCCCACAGCCCTGTTTCTTTCATCTCTGCTCAGTCTGTGAAAAACCAAAGTTATTTCTCTATCGTCATTTTGGTCTAACAGAAAGCTCTTCACTTGATTAAATGTGTGAACTCCTATATTCAGTCCTTTTTATTTTTGAATCGGGTATTAAGTTTTACTCTTTAAAAATTCTTTTAAGAGCATTTTTTGGTATGTCTTAAAAACCTTAAAGACAGATGTTTTTAGCCCCATCTTAATTTCAGACTTTCCTTTTACATTTCAAGAATCTCCTGGAAGGTATAGAAAAGCCTGAAGACAAATGTGTTCCCTCCCGGCTCTTGTAGAAACACACATGTAAAGGCAGGTCTTGCTCTCAAGAAGCATGTAATTTACTGATTAATCAGACTTTTTTTTCTCCTTTACTTCTTAAAAATTTACACATGCAGACACAGTTCTTACCTTACAAAGAAAATCAATAATAGTGCCCTCCAGTTGATGTAGGGCTTTAATTTATCACGTCTAAGAGGGCAGGATGGGCATGGGCTTTCCTTAAGCTTACACTTCTGTTCTGTCCCTTGAAATACAGCATATGCAATTGCAATTTTTTATTGCCAGTCTCATTTCTGGAAAGGAAATGTAGAATATGCTTACATCAGTATGAGGGATTATAGGTCAATATTTTATTTCACACCATGAGGCAAGTAACATTCTATTTAGTTTGCTCTGAGCGGGAGAAGAGCTAACTGAATGAAGAAGGATACAAAGCAGTGAGGGACAGTCTTGCAGGAGAATGTGAACGCCCAGTTTTTTTGCCTCTGAACAAGTCCATTCTGTTCTTAGGGTTGAGCCCAAACTCTTCGCATGGATGTGAGCCGGCCCTTGCTTGCCTCTCTGGCTTCCCTGCACAGAGCACTCTTTTCCTTCTGCAGTCATCTTTATGGGCGGTTTTTTAGGTCTCACTTCCAGCCTTTGTCTCATGTTGACTGGGACTGGAACCCTGAAATCAACTTGTAAACAGCAGGCAAGTACATTTCAGAGTGGTTAGGGCTGCAGGGGACACAGGAGACTGAACGCCCAGGCCGGCTAAAGGGAGTGTGGCAGTGGGATCAGGCAAGGAGAACCAGGTCAGCTCTGGAAGGAACGATAAGACCCAGGGATGTCCTTGGAGTTGCCTCTTTTTCAGCCAGCCTCTCCTCTGTGCGGAGCAGCTCTGATAGAGCGCTATCCTGGGGAATCCTCACTCTTACCAGGTGAGAAGATGCACACAGGTGATAATAGCACCATTCTGAACCCAATTTGTACAACTTCATTAGCATAGATTTCTATCCAGGAGCTCAAGAGATATGTTGTCATTATTGCAGATGATGGTCAAAAGGGAAAGGCTTTCTGGTGGAGGTAGGTTTGCTCACGTAATAAAACACAAAGGGGCGATAGCTACCGTGACATAAGCACATGCTTCAAGGGTCAGCTCATTTAACCTAGCACGCATTCTTTGAAGCATGCACTGTTATTAGCGCCACTTTACAGAGGAGAAAACAGAGGTTTCTGGAAGTGGGGAAAATTGTGGAGCCAGGAACCAAAGCCCTGTTGTCTGACTGTAGGCCACAAGCCCTAGTCCACGCTGGCCTGAAACGCTAAGTACGTGTTTAGTAAGTGGCAGGTACAATCACATTATTTTTATTATGCACGGGGTAGTCAGTACTATTTTGTACATCCTGGTGTTGACACCGAGCCTTTCTGGAAATACCTGGCAAGACAATCACATGTTGAGGACACCCAAGGACAGCCTCGCTTCTGAAAGATTCCAATGACTGACTTTCCTGTCTCCTCCAGGCAAATCTCTGTTAACAGAATACCGAAGCCACCAAATTTGGCGGCATGTTGTGGACTCGGTGTCTTAAAGTCTGAGATAGCCTTCCTTATTCTTAAATTTCTTTGAAGATACATTCATTCATTTGTTCATCCACTCAACAGATATAGAGTACCTATTATGTGGCAGGCATTTTTCAAAATACTAAGGATGCCACAGTGAATGAAACCAGTCTCTGTCCAACATCGAGGGTGGGTATGATGATTTTAGAAAGAAAAGTAAAGCAGTTAGGGAGTGGATACTGATAAAGGGGGTCATTTTAGCTACTTTGATCATCTGAAAGAATACAAGAGAAACACCAAGAACACAGGGCTTTGTTGTTGTTTGAAAAGGGGACAAGAGAGAAAGGGGTGATTAGTGTGTTACTGTTTGATAAAGAAAAAAGTGTTAAAATCTCCATTCAGCGATGATAGGTTCTCTTTTTCAGAGAAATCTCTGTCCGTCCGTGGCTTTCAGTTTGTTTGGTGTTCATGCAAGTGTTTGCAAGATGTGTGGGAGGTGGGTGAAGGCAAGGTGCCTCTCAGGGCCCCCATTGGCCCGACAGGCCCAATATTGATGGCCCAGCCAAAACCAGCCCACAAGCCTGGCCAACCCCTAAACCCCTAGCCATTTAGGCCTTTATGGCCCTGAATAGGCCCTGAATAGAAGCTGACACACAGCAACCAGCTGAGCGAGGATTTAACAAAGAGGAAAAACACAACCTGGAGAATGGCTCCTGTGTGTATTGTCAGCTCCCTGCAGTCTTGTGAGACAGACCAAAAGTACAAATGCATCAAAAAGAAAGAAAAGGGGGGTAAAAAAGAGGGTGGGAGAGATGGTCTGAAGACTTCAAGGACCAGGATGGAAGCACTTCATTTTCCTGGATTTTGGGGGAGTCTAATTTGGAAGGCAGATATAAAAACTCTGGGGCCCTGCTCCGGGGAAAACTGTCAACAACTTTGCTCACTGTGAAGTTGGAACTACAATCAAAGCAACAGCTGGGACCCAGATGCTGACTTTCAGAAGAATATCTTTGCTGTCCCAGAGACGTGCCCTCCGAGTGCTGCGGAACTGGGAAGAGACATAAGCAGGGTTTCTCTTAAGAGCCTTCTGAGAGAAGTTAAAGTAAAAGCTGCAAGGGCCTGGAACTTGAGGGGGGTTGGGGAGGGAGCTTCTGTCTGTGACAAGACTGCCAGGAAAGGCAGGGGAAGGGAAAGAAGGTGGAAAGAGGAACAAGTTGTTCTCCAGCAGTGAAATAAAGAAGATCCTTAGGACAGATGTTGTTTGAGGCTCTCCGGGAGACCCTGAGGTGTTGAGCCTCACTCACCTGGTGTGCAAAACAGTCTGGGGGTGAGATGGGAACCTGGGCTTGTTCTGAGTAAATCATTCTACTATATGGGCGTCCGCCTCAGGGTGGGTGTCCTAGACCCTAGAACAAGAATTTGAGCGTATGTCGTTTATTTGGGAATAGCTCTCAGGAAATGCCAGTAAGGGAACGGGGAAGTGAGTCACGAAGGGGAAGGAAGCCAACGAGTGGCGTGTTGTCAAGCAGGTCTCCACGGTGGACAGCTGGAGCTTAACCCTGCTGGGAACTCTGGGTGCAGTGTTGAACACGATCCTCAGCATCACACCCCAAGTCCCCCAACCCAGGAGGAAGCCGGGTGTTTATCTTTGGTTAAGGGCTGAGCCTGGGGCAAGTTGGGGCAGTGAACTCCCAGCTTGCCCATCCTGCATGAAGAGGATCAGTGCAGCAGTTTGTGTGGCCGGCGGTCCTCCGGCAGCATCCTGTAGTCCCCCCTCACCCGCGCTCAGTTCACTTTCTGCAGTTTCAGTTATCTACAGTCATTCAAGAATATTAAATGGAAAATTCCAGAAATAATTTGCAGGCGTTAAATTGCACAGTGTTCTGGATAACATGAAATCTTGCATTGTCCTACTCGGGATATGAATCATCCCTCCTTCTAGTATATCCGTGCTGTTCACGTTCCCTCTACTGCTGGTCCTTTTGGGGCCTTCTCAATGATCACATTGGCTCTCCTGGTGTCTCAGTGCTTGTGTTCAAGTTTACCTTGTTTTGGTTGATAACAGCTCCAAAGCACCAGAGTCATGATGCTGGCAATTCGGATATGCCAAAGAGAAGCCCAAAATTGCCTTTTTTAAATGAAAAGCCAAAAGTTCTTAATAAAAATGAATTTTATACACACACACACACACACATGTTAGGAGCGGGTGACACTATCCAAGGTTTCCGGCATCTGCTGAGATCTTGGAACATCTCTCCTGCCAGTAAGGGGGACCACCATACTAAGTAATGATGGAAGACCTAAAGGACACTGTGATTTCTTATTTTGTAGATTTTTGGGGATGTGGAAACTGAAGCAGAAAGTGTAAACATCCCTTTTCCAAGTCCTCACGTCTACTTGATGACGGAGCCAGGCAAAGAGATCTGATAACCCACCCCCCTACTTGTGATGCACATTGTCAGCCCTCTTTTTTTTTTTAACATGCTAAGTTCAGTCTTCTTCTCTAAGCTCTTTGCTTCTTTTCTTAGAGGCATTTCCAATTTTTTTAAAGGGTGGTTCTCATAATAGGTTAGCCAAGTCTAGCACTCTCTGAACTAATCCCACTCACCCCTTAACTTGCTTCCTCTGCGGGGCATCCCAGAAGGGAGGCCTCGGCCTAGGCATTGTTTGATCAGAGGCACAAAGAGGAACTCTAGAAAGTACTGCACTAACTCTGTTGCCAGTCATGCCCTGATCTGGTGCCTATGGCGTGAAGTGCCACAGTCCCCTTTTCCCCCACCTCCACCACCGCCCATTCATGGACTTCCCTGACCCCAAAATGGTTTAAGGTCAGTAAATAAGAACAGTAAGAAGAGGGGTGCCCTTTGTCATCAGTGGCTTTTTGCATAGCTTGTTTAGAAATTATAAACCATAACATCCAACAGGTCCCAGAAGTTTCCCTTCTCAGGGTCACAGGGTGGGAAGGCACTAGCCAAAGCAACGAGGGACACATTTGTCACATTTGTGACAGGCATATTCCCAGCTATGCTTGTTCCAGTTGGGGAAGAAAGGACTCACTGAAATGCTTGGTTGAGAGGGGAAAGCCTGCAAGCTTCCTAAAAAGGCAAAGCCATTTCATCAGAATAACAGTAATACAGTCGGCAGTTCTGAGTGTTCTTCCCGGAATCCAGCGCGCTCTTTGGCCTCAGTTTTCTCAACTGTAACACGAGGTGTTGGATCGCATCTCTGAAGACACTTCTTCGCTATTCTCTGTCTGACTCATTTGAAACCCGTAAAACATCTTTACTAATTTGTCTTCATTTCCTCCGTCAAGTTGCAACTCCTATTCCTTGCAAAACATGCAGAGCAATGCTGTGGAAGGTTCATAGTCCTCAAACTGGTTGCCTCAGGTTTGCAATATGATAAGGACAGAAACCGAGAGTAGGTGTTTGGTAACAATACAATTTGCTGTTGCCTTGACACCCAAGTGGGATTCATTCTTCTTGTAATTCATTTCTAACCTGTTTCACCAAAGCCTCAGTCTCCAGTGAACTGGGGGCAAAACGCCCGCTTTTTCTTTTCTTTTTTTTTTAATTAAAAAAGAATAGATGGGGAAGTGCTGATCTGTAAATAAGGAAAAAAATTTAAATTGCTTTTAACCCCACCATTCAAACTAAGCCAGTTTTGTGAACCAGGGGTTAGAAGTTGAGAGAGATTTGCTTTTGTCTCTATCTGTCTGTTTAGTGAGTTTGTAGTTTTTCATGGCCTACAATTTCTGAAATATACATACTTTGAGAAGCAATATGAAAAATAGGGATAAAAGATACATAATTTGGCCCCAGTAATTTTGCCGAAGTGGATTAACATCTCGGCCTCTGGATGACTGGAGCCAAGGGGAGAACGTTGCAGTTGAAAACCAACCTTTTGCCAGTCGCCAGCTCCGCTCGATTCCCCAGGACTGTCTGGGTTTCAGTGGATGAGGTTCTGTCCTAGGAAGGACCTTGGTGCCCGCCTGGCTGGCAGAGGCTCTCTGCCACCTCTATGAGGATTCAGGCTTCCACCCAGGTGTCTGTGGCCACCTTTTCCCGCTGAGTTGAAGTACGTGTCTGCAGTTTTCTGAGGGACTCGGAGAAGAACTGAGGAGCCGTCAGGAGATGGCCTGTGTCTGTCAATGGTCACCCTCCACATCCTGATGGAGGCCCAAGGACAGCACTGCCTTTGTAGCCACAGAAGGAAAAAAAGGCAAGGTGGCACTACCTGGGGGTGTTTTCATGACCCCCACCACTGAGTGTTATAAGCTAGTGACTGAGAGGCGAATGGACACACACAAGCATTAGGTCATCTTTATACCCACGAGAGGGCATGGTAAGAAAATTGGTGGGAGCAGGATGTTCAAAATGAGGGAGAAGAGCAAAGAAAGGAACTGCAGAATTCCTAATAAGACAAAGAGCAAACTTAAATGTGTGAGAAAATATATATTATATAAATAAGACCTTTTCTCAAAGTTGAAGAAACATACTTTAAATCTTCATCCCCATTTATAATCTGAAAGACTACTTCAGTATGTATTGGCAAGGGAATTTGCCCATTTGGGTCAAATGATGATTGCCCCAGACTTGCCTATTCTAACCTTAGTAGGAGGCAGGAGATTCAGCTATTCATACTCTCCCAGTGTGGCTCAGGGAGTCAGTCTCTTTGCCAGCCCCTTTCTGGCTACCCTTGACCTTCCTTCCCTAGACAATCTCCCACAATCAATGATGGAGCAAGCCTTGTACCCCTCAAGAATGCTAGGGGATCTCACAACTTGCCAAGGTTTAAGGAAAAGTAGGAAGTAATGCGGTTAAAATTCTCTTTGCTCTGGGAAAGGATTACTGCCTTTATCTCCTTTCCCACAGAGGCATTCATGACTTCTTTTTGTTAAGAAAAAAACATTTCCATACCTGCTGCCCAGTCCCATCTTCTCCCAACGCTCACCCATACACCACGGACCCCATAGAATTTGCCATCAAAGTAGCTGCTGTGGTTTTTGTGACTTTGAAGATTGGGGCTTCAAATGAAATAAACTCTCCCTTGGTTATAATCTCAATGATGGAGACTTTTTCTTTGTTCTCAAGGAATCTCAGCCATGACATCAAAACCTGGGATTGATTCTGATCCCAGCATTTTTCTCCCCTGATTATGGTCTTTCCCCTCCCTATTCTGAGCCTTGTGCTCTGGGAACTGTGGATGGGCTAGTTACTTTCCTTTTCTCCAGAAGAGGCCACAGCAAGGCTTCCTCGGGTGACTTTGCAAATCTTCAGATGGTCAGAGACTGACTTTGGGAGAAAGGAGAAAGTACTTCCTTGACAGCTGTCTCAGGCCATCTTTACCAGAAGTAGAGTCTAACAAAGATATTTGTGCAATGACCCAGTGAGAATAAGTTCTCACTAGAGTGTGGGTGAGAGAAGCAGGAAGAGGAAGGAGCTCACAAACCTGTAGTTTCGAGAGAGGTCCAGCCTCAGCTGATCTTGTGAGGAGCTCTTGGCATGAGGGTTAGACTCTTAAAACTTACAGATTAACTTGCCTTTCGCTATAGGCTGCCCCTGGGGGTAAAGCTGTTATGTTCTGGAAATCTCTAAGGTAGGCAGCTCACATCAGCTGAGGGCAATCATCGAGAGATGGTAAAGATGTGAGCCCTTAGGACTGAAGGCCTGCAGCAGGCAGCTGGAGTCTGGTGCTCTCAGCTGGGTAAAGGGGTCTGAGCAGGGCACCAACCACACCAACTACAACAGCTAAAAGAGTTGGAAATGAGGAATCGGTGGACTGATACATTATCTAAGAAGGATTGAGATGATATACAAATCCTATCAGAGTATAGTTTAGTATAGTTTAGTATAGTATAGTATAGTATAGTATACTATAGTATAGTATAGTATAATATAGTACACCTAACTCAAAGCATGGCACTTTGAGGGTACCATGTTCTTTGAATAGATTGGGTTACAAAGTAACTCTGGAGGGGACATGGACATGGTTCGATTCAGTCCCTTCATCTTATAAACGATGAGAATTAGTTCAGAATAAACCCTTCCTGGAAACCAGCTCTGATTCTCAGTCTTTTGCTTTTGCTTAAATTCAACCCAACCCATATTTGTTGAAAGCCTACTATGTATAAGGCACAACTTTAGGCACTGTGTGGGCAATCGCAAAACACAAAACAGCCTCTCCCTTGGGACTTTACGGTTTGGGAGAAGGAAAGAGAATGGAAGAAAGAAATAAGAATAGCATGCAAATCAAAATTCAGATCTCAGCCCAGGAGCAGTGTGGGTTAAATGCCGTGGACACACAGAAGGGTGGTTTGTGCTCATCTCATTCTAATGGATGGCCTTTATTCCAAATTGCTCTGTATTTCAAATGATGTAAAAAGAAAACATCCTGCCCTTCTTGGCTGAGGCTGAAGAATATAAGTACGCAAGTAGGGTTCTGGGAAAAGGGGGAAAACCCAAACAAACAAACATGAACAAGCTATCACTTTTCAACAGGTCATTTTGCTTTGAAAGCTTCTTCGATTCTTAGCCTGGGAGGGCAAATGAGTGAAAAGTTTTACTCATTAAGTAGGATTACTTTAAAGCTGTAAGTCAAAGGTCCTAGTACCTTGAGAGAAAAAATGTTCAATCTAGCCCACTCTCCCCTTTTAGCTCAAACATGTTTTTGTAATGGAGTATTTTCTTTGAAATTGTCCTGTGCCTCCCTGACAGGTATATTAGTCCACCCACTTGAACTAGTGCATTAATATCCAACCAGAGTTCATGCACTGCTACTTTGGAGAAGATCTGCAGTTCATTCATTCTCTTACTGATTCCTTCATTCACTCAGAAAATATATATTGAGAGCCTATTGTATGGGGGGCCCTCTCACAGGTGCCAAGAGTGTAAGAATGAGCGAGGAACTCTGAATCTGTCCTCAAGTGCTCACAGTCTAGTTGGGTGACACAAATAAGCAGGTGATTATATTTAAATATAACAGATGCTACACCAGAGCTCTGCCCGGGACATCTGATCAGGAATAGCAGGGGGGCTATTCAAGGAAGTTTCTATAAAGAAATTGACCTTGGCTGCAACCCGAAGCCCTAGCAAAGGGCATCATTTTCTATTATTTTCTTTAGAGTGTGTCTCATTGAAGGAAAAGTACTTTTTAAAATTTTGTCTGTTAATGCTATGAAAATCTCTCCCCTCTGTCATCTTAACAGCATTTTGCAAACTCCCCCCCCCATCATTGCTATCCTAAGGAGCCTTTGTAGACATTTTTTTCTTAATCACTAATTCCCATGAAAGTATACACAATATAAATAATTTTAGCCATTTTTAAATGTACCACTTGCTAGCATTAAGTATATTCACAATGTTATGCAACCATTGCCATTATTTATTTCCAGAACTTTTTTACCTTCTCCAGCTGAAACTGTATAGCCCACTAAATACTCACACTCAATCTCTTCACCCTGGCAACCATTGTTCTGTGTCCTGTCTCTATAAATTAATTTATTCTAAGTACCTCATATAAGTGGAATCATACAATATTTAGTTTTTCCTGACTGGCTTATTTCACTTAGCATAACATTTCCAAGGCCCATCCGTGTTGTAGCATGTATCAGAATTTCATTCCTTTCTGGGCTGAATATCGCCATGAACTCTAACACCACATATGCAATCTGTTGATGTACTACGGACCCTTGTAGGGCTACAAAGCATTATAATATGTGAGCCTGTCTTTACTTCCCAGGAACCAGTTTTGCTCCATGGGGGCAACATCGCCCCATTGAGAATGTCTGTGTTAAAATGTAAGCTTGGTGACCTTGTTGCTTTTGCTCTCCTCTCTGTCCCCATTGGTCAGCCCAACACCTGGCACATAGCAGACACTCAGTGGTCATCTGTGGAATACTTCTCAAGCTCCCTCCACAACCACCCTTCCTTCCTGCTTTAATCCACGATTATTAACAACTGTGCTCAGAGTGATCATGGATACACTTTGACCCGCAGTGCCTCATGCCTTCCAACCAGACCTCCCAACATGCTCCTGTCCACCAGCTATACACACCCTCCTTGATGGCCCTTTGTTTGTCTGCTTTCTTGACAGAAGTGAAAGAGTATGAGCCTCCCTTTGGTTCCAAGGTGCGGGAGCACCCCTGTGTTGAAAGCATGAAGGACAATGTGTTAAGAGATCGGGGACGACCAGAAATCCCCAGCTCCTGGCTCAACCACCAGGTAAGGGGTGACTTTGGTGAGGGAAGCATCTGAGGTGACCTCTTAGGTAGGAGAGAATCTTGGGCTACCGGGCTTCAGTCTGAGGGTGGGTTCCACTGTGTTCTGTGATCCAATTAGGTTTTGTTTCTAAACAAATTTCAACAAAGTGGGGCTGACCCTGTTATTTTAAGTTCCAACTGGCAGGTAGAAACTATGTTCAAAGAGAGCCCACAAATAATTGTTTGAAGGGCATTTGTCATGTTGTCCAAGCCCCCTGGTTCCAGCTAAAATATTTTGTTTGTGGCCTCTGCTACTCAGTGCCAGATCTTTCCACAGGGACCTTATGTTGGGTTCCTTTCTGGTTCCACATGTTTTCTTCTGGAAATTTTCAGCTGTAGGAGGAAATACTTAGCAGAGAGAAATGAGCAGAGGGTGTCAGCCGGCTGGACTGAGAGGCGACTGCCATGTGCTTGGGGCCGTGCACGGGCGTGTTGTGCAGGCTGGGCGGGCGTGTTGTGTAGGCTGGGTGCACCGAGCCGAGAAAGAGGAGCCCAGCTCCTCAGTCAGGAATGAAGAGGGCCAAAGAGGAGCAAGATGCAAATGAACAAACAGAAACTCTATGTGTTGGGAACATCTTTACGGCTCCTTTTTTACTTCTTTTCCAGAAATAGTAGGTAAAGCCGTCCATTGCTGGGCAGTAGTTCAGACTTACAAGGAGACCTATCCAGATTCTCTGGGGGCACCTGGATGAGGGCAGTGGGCAGGGGAAAAAGAACAAAGTGACAGGATGTGAAAACAAGGGGCCTGTGACACAGCCAGGAAAGAGCACGAGAGGGACAGTGATCCCTGTGTCAGTGACAGAACTGAACTTTCCACTACAGAAAACTTTCGGTTGCCTGCTTTGGATGAATTCCCTTATCCAGTGAAGGCTGGGGCTAAATCGTAGGTTTTCCTGAGGGTGAGGCAAATCCAGATAAGAAACAGAAATAAGAAGTCAGGCATGACCGGGAAGACCGATAGAGCAGGAAGCCTGGCCTGGAGCCATTTCCAAGGACAAAACCTAATGATGTGGCAGCAGCCCAGGGCTTCCCAGGCTTTTGAGCAAGGCCTCTTGGACTCTGACAATGCAAGAGTGCTTTGTGTTAACTCTGAAATCAAAAGCCACCAGTGTAGTTTCTTTCAAACGCAGTTGCCTCCTAAGCTGTACAGTTCTTATAATGAAGCCATTATTCATGATGATAAAATTCTGGAAAGAATTTGCATAATACATTTTTTCTCTTAATGAGATTTGTTGCCCTATTGATTTCAAGTTAATGCTTAATATTTAATTTAATTTACTGCCTGTAATTACAGTGTCAGAATAAAATAAATGTTACTTGTGTACCAACAATAACACTCCACTCTTAACAGGGCCATCAATCAATACTGTCAATTAGGTGAATTATACAATTAATTCAACATCATGAACGTGATCACTCACAGGGCAGGAAGGGAGGGAGAGAGGCTCCCAGGTGTGTTAGGAAAGTTACAAGCACAAGGAGAGGGCAGGTCCTCAGGGCAGAGTTCGGACGCACCCACACCCCCAGGCCCACCTGCCTGGCAGGTCAGAGGCACACTCTGTTTCTGCCTACAGGCTATCTATTTAAGCCCCGCCTGCTCTATTTCCCAAAAGGACTCGGGCGATAGTAAAAACATTTGCAACACTACATGAACCCGAGGGCCCTAAAAGAAGACCCAGGCAGCAGTACTGGGCAGCATTTCCTAAACAGGCTTTGTGACCCTGGGAAAAGGCAGGTCTGATGTACAGACAGCTGCATCCCAGGGTCCGGCCTGATGTCGGAGTGGTGTGGGGCAGAACAGAGGGCGTCCTTGGCAGTTGCTTCCAGATCACCCTGCAAAAACCTGTGGACTTTACAAAACAAAACCAGACTCATGCCTCGACGTCCCACTGCCTGGGGTATTTGGTTCTGTTAAAACATAAATGTGTACATGGTTCTGACCACAAGACACTGTGGAAAAGGCAACACCACAGAGACAGTACAAAAATCAGTGGTTGCCAGGGACTTGGGGGAAGGGGAGGAAGGAGGGCGACCAGGTGGAGCAGAGGGGATTTGCAGGGTAGTGCACTTACTCTATGGGATACTATAGTGGTAGATACATGTCATTATATATGTGTCAAACATGCAGTGTGTATTCTAATGTAAACTATGGACTTCAGTTGATGCGTCAACGTTGGTTCATTGGTTTTAACAAATGTACCACAGAGATGCAAGTTGTTGATGTGAAGGAGACTGGGCGGTGGCAAGGGGGATGTGGGAACTCTGTACTTCGCACTCGGTTTTGCTGTGAACCAAAACTGCTCTAAGCAAGAAAGGCTGAAACTGCAGCTAAAATGGGGAAAGGCATGAAATGGAACTTTTCAGGCACTGGAGATGCTGCTGTCTCCCAGAGGCCTACTGGCGGGCCCTTGCGCTATCTCTCCATTTCACAACTTATTGTGACCTAAAGGTACCAGAGCAACTAGGCACGGCAGGCTGTACCCAGGACAGTGCACAGCCACCTGCACAGTGTCCTCAGCCAACATGCCACTGGCCGGCCTCATGCTGTGGGCGCTCTGTCGGCATGTGCTCAGAGCACCTGGCTTGTACTGTGCAAACAAGGTCAGCAGACCACCTTGCCCTCCGCGGAGCCCACCAACCCACCAACTCATGTTGCCTGTGGACTTCTCTTCCTCTGCAGGGCATCCAGATGGTGTGTGAGACTCTGACCGAGTGCTGGGATCATGACCCAGAGGCCCGTCTCACGGCCCAGTGTGTGGCAGAGCGCTTCAGCGAACTGGAGCACCTGGACAGACTCTCGGGGAGGAGCTGCTCCGAGGAGAAGATTCCCGAAGATGGCTCGCTGGGCACTACCAAATAGCTCTTCCAGGGCAGGCTGGCCCAAGTCCAAAGAGGTCACCCCTGTTGCCAAAGAACGGAGGCAGCAGGAAGCTGCCCCTAAACCAATGGATGCTTCCTGGAATAGCAGGACCCACTCCCCTCCCTGTAGGCTGTGGGACTGAGCAGCAACAACAGTGACAGGGAGTGGGTGACATGAAGCATTCTATGCCTTTGACGTTGTCATAGGATAAGCTGTGTTAGCAGTTCCTCAGGAAATGAGATTGATCTTTACAATAGCTAATAACATTTGCACTTTATTAATGCCTGTATATAAATATGGAATAGCTATGTTATATATATATATCTATATCTATATATAGCCATACTCTGGAAAGAGACAAAGAAAAAGATCAGATATTCCCAGGAAATTGGTTTGATTGGAGAGTTCCAGAGCTGTGTGCAGAAGAAAGGATCCATGACAACATTAGCACTTGACAATCACACACGGACGGATGGTTCTCTGACTACGCGAGGAGGCGCTTTGCATTAGGAGAACGGCTCCGTGTGTCAGAGCCTGCCACGGCCACTTTGCACTCGCTTTTGCAATACGGTTCCTTACGTGTGGGACAAGAACAAAGAATGAGCTTTAATACAGCACAGGAAGCTTGTTTATCCACAAACAAGTGTTAATGCTGCAAATAATCTCTTTAAAAAAAAAGTTTTTGAAGCTACTTATTTTTCAGCCAAATAGGAATATTAGAGAGGGACTAGCAGTGTCAAATCAGTTCTATTTGGATTTTGGAAGATCTCATCTCATGGGGGTTTTATCAGACGTGCTGAAGTTTGGGATCAGGTGGGACTTCTAGGCACCCTGCCCTGTGGGGTGGGCTGAGACCATGAAGGACCCGTTGGCGGCAATACCATGAAGTGCCCAGAAATTTCATGCACTTTGAGGCTGTTGCCACCATCCCAACAGCTGTTGCTCATTGACCTCTAGTGGTGAATTTCTAGAATACTGGTCCACTGATGATTCATACGAGCTTTATCACTTCTGGGTGATGGTCAGCATAAACTGGAATGTAGTATCAGATGATACTGTGGCTTGTTTTGTTTGTTTGTTTTCTTATTCAAGAAAAAGACCAAGGAATAACCTGTAGTTCCTAAAAATACTGACTTTTTTTACTACTATACATAAAGGGAAAGTTTTATTCTTTTATGGAACACTTCAACCGTACTCATGTATTAAAATAGGAATGTGAATGCTATATACTCTTTTTATATCAAATGTCTCAAGCACTTATTTTCATACTGTGCATCATTTGTCTTTTATATAAATAAAATGTTTAATAGATTGAATAAAGCAAAAATACTCAGGTCAGCTTCTTGCCTCCTGTGTCTCCTCTTAACAGCTAAGCCCTTTAGCCCCTGTTCCTGTTTATAGTAACAACCCCTTAGCCCCCACTCAGTTATTTTGCAGTTTATGTAGAAATATATCACAAAACAAATCCTCTTTAACTTTTCTATTGTCATCATCTTCTTCAACTGACAGTCTTAGATCCCTTTAAAAAAAAAAAAAGCATTCATGGAAGCTCAATAATGAAATGCTGCAGATGCTACTGGTGGCATGCCCTTTATCCTGAGGCCCTGGCGGGTCACTCCGCATCTCTCAGCAGCCATCCAAGTCTGTTCCCTTCTCCCCTCCATTCAGGAAGCTGTCTGCATCCATATGACTGCTTCTCCCAGGCCTTGACACAGCCAGGGACACTACTAAGAGCACATGCCTCTTTCTCCTATTTTCTCCTTTCCTTGGGCTGCCAGCTGGCTCCTGACTATCTTTTGACTTCTGCCAGGTGTCCTGCTTCCTCCCTCTTCCTCTCTAGAGAGGCAGGTATCCCACCTGAGCCTTGTAATTAGCCTATCTGCATCACCAGGCAGACGTGCCTGGGACAGCTGGCTCCAGGTCATTGCTTACAGACTTTCTGGTGACAAGGTATGTGTGGGGTTTTTGCTCCAACTTTTAGCTGTCTGATTTGGAATCGAAGATATTGTGGCTTCTGAATTCTCAGCTGGGTTCTTAATAGTTACAGTGATGAATAGTTAAGATAATAGTGCCTATCTCTGAGCTTCGAAACCTCAGCACCACTGACATTTTTGTGTTAGACAATTGTTTGGGGAGGGGCCTGTCCCCTGCATAGTAGGTTGTATAACAGCATCCCTGACCTCCCCAGTAGATACCAGTAGCACCCACACCCACAGCCGTGACAACCAAAAATTTCACCAAATTGGAATTGCCAATGTCACATTGGAAATCACTGAGCTAGATGATGTGGTCCTGTACTATGGTGGGTATTAGTGATACACCTATCTTAGCTAATGGCTTGGCAATGTTACTGGGTCCTAACTTTAGGAGTTACCTGCTCCTCTAGGTACCAGCTCTGTGACCTGGGCAAATTATATAACTTCTTCGTGCCTCAGTTTCAAATGGGATTTTAACAGGCCTCCACCTACACAAGATACTGTTGTGACAAGAAATAAATGCAAGGCTCTTGGAGTTGTGTCCCAACCTTGGAAAGCCTTCATACCTATTGGCCACTATTATAGTATAGGTTGGTTTAGTATGCCAAGACCTGCTTTCCCAAAGAAGCAGATTTTGAGATAAATCCTAGAGAGCATTAACCACCTGCAGAAGGACAAGGGATGCACTACAAGCCTGGAGAACAGGAAGGTTTCTGTCCCAAGTGAGGATCAAGAACCGGAGGCAGACTCACCTTCACCGAGTAGGTGTGGAGGCAGCAGGGTTAAGCCTCCACCCGCTCCGTGAGCCAGGCAGAATGCCCATTTTCCAGGGGAGAAATCGTGCTTGGAGAACTCAAGCAAGAAGCCTGTGGTCTCACAGAGGTAGAATCAGCATGAGAAAGCCAAGTTGTCTCGAGATGAGACTCTGGAATCACTTGGAGTAGTAATTTGGAGTAATGCTTGGTTCTTCTCTCTACTCAATGCTGTCTCCTGGGGGAACTGGCCTGCCCAGTGGGATGAGAGCAACCGCCCCGTCCTCCTCGCCATGTCGAAATGCTCCAGGACTCATCTCTTTGCTCAGGGAGGGCAGGGAAGATACCTTCTCATTTCTGTTGCCCAACTTGCTCTTCACCCACCTGATCAGTGTCGTGTAGATTCTTGCTGAGAGAACCACTGGAAGGTGAATGGCACTGCCTTTGCCTAGCGTGTGAAATGTGCACTGGTATTTCAGTTGATTTCAGAGTATGCCAACCTTTAAAAACATTAGTTTGATGGGTCTGTTTTTTTTATTTTAATGGATTAAAAAAAATAAACACATTAAGCCTAGGCCTCCACAAATATCATTACCTGATCTATCGCCGAGTTACAAAACTCACATTGATTTTTTAACTGCAGTAAGTACATAATGGTGCTTATTTTTGGCAACTACAGGGGATGTGAATATCAGTGATTGAAGTTAGCCCCGCACAAGGGAGCAAATCCATGTTCATTGCTAACATATATTGAGCACTCCATAAGTGCCAAACTGTTTTTATTTTCTTTATTGGCTTTAATCTTCACCACAGACTTAGGAGGTACTCCTACCTCCATATTAGAGATGAGGAAACTGAGGCAGCTGGCGAGGCCTTGCTAACAGTCCTGCAGTTTGGGCCGGGACTCAAACTGAGGCAGTCAGGCAGGCACCAGAGCCCACACTCCCTCCTGCAGAGGAGATGAAGCTGTAGTTAGAGGGCAAGAGGAAGCCTCCGGAAGGCTCCAGGGTCCCAGGGTCCAATTCCTTAGCCTCTGAAACAGGAGGAAGATGCAGTTTGCCCTGGACGGGAGGGCCTGGCCCTCAGGGAGCCCAGGAAAGTCATTCCTCAAAGGCGCACAGACTCTGGGCTCCAGCCCAACAGCCTCGGCCAAAACAGGAGCCAAGGTCGTCTAACTTCTGCCGGCTCCGTTTTGCCAGGGTTATTTCAGTTCTTGCTACTTCAAGGTCAGAGGCATTCCCAGTGGGCAGTCAGTCTCCAAGTGCCCTCTACAGGGATGTGGTCCCCTGCACCGGTCGGCAAGGTTTGAATGCGGGCTCTTTGTGCCCAGGAGTCTCCACTCAGTGGTGGGTTTTGTTTTAAGTTCTCTCTGCAAATGATGTCCCAGCAGCGCAGTCCCGAGGGAAATCCCTTTCCTAGGTGACTGACAGAAAACTTTTCTTTTCAACGAGTGTCCATCCTTTTTCACAAGTCACTAGAGTTGGCATCTGCTCATTTAGTTCATTTTCTTCCTGAAACAGGCTGCCTAATTGTTGCTTATCACATTTCCAATTAAGCTTTCAGTTTGGGGTGGGGTTTTTTTTACTTCAATAATTATAGCTCCAGACCATGGGTCTGGGGACACGGCTTTCAGGCCTACTTTGCAAACTGTGCCCATAAAGGCAAGATCATGAACTTGCTTTCGCACATTACATGGCCTGCCAATCAGCCTCAGACGCTGTAATTCAACTCTGATACACCTCCTGATCTCGGGGGCATTTAAGAGTAACTTGTTAATAGTCGTCCTAGTCTAATTAAGCCAAAATCACCTACACTGTGAAATGCTCTCTTTCTGCACACACACGCACACACGCACACATTTGATCCTTAAAAATCACTTGTGCATGCAGCCCACGCAGCACAGTGCTTCTGCGACTGTCCTCAAAGTCCTCTCTCCGTCCAAGCCCGAGGTGGTGGGCAACAGAATAAGCACAGCCCTGGTGCCCTAGGGTCGTCAGAAAAATTGCCTTTGAAATTCATGTTTGTCTGAATAGTCATATCAACATGGTTAAACCTGGGACCTCTAAAGCCAGGCACTTTGGTTCACACCCAACCTCTGCCACTGACGAGTGATAGGACTTTGTTTTGGTTTTTCAAGGTGTAGAATGGGGACCAACCAAGGAAAGGAATAAGAATCGCCATTAAGAAAGAGGTACCAGGGAAAGAGAAATACGTATGATTTCATTTCTACATGGAATCCAAGAAAGCAAAGACACAAAACAGAAATAGTCTCATAGATACAGAGAACAGACTGACGGTTGCCAGAGGAGAGGTGGGGTGGAGATCTGGGTAAAAAAAGTGGAAGGGGATTAAGAAGAACAAATTGCCAGTTACAATCACAGTCACAAGGATGTGAAGTACAACACAGGGAATATAGTCAATAGTATTGTAACAACGATACATGGGGTCAGATGGGTACTAGGCTTCTGGGGGTTCATTTTGTAAGTTATAGAAATGTCTAGTGACTATGTTGTATGCCTGAAAGTAATATAATACTATAGGTTGATTATAATTAATTTTTTTAAATAGAGTCTTGCTAAAAAAAGTAGAAGGGAATAGAATGGCAAACTATTAATCATTATTAGAGGGAAGGTGATAGAAGGAAGGAGGAAGGAATAAAGGAAGGAAAGAATAGAGTGTCCTGTTTTAAAAGTGGTTAAAAGAAGAGAGAATTGTGCACATAAACATTAGTTATTATTACCAAGTTTTTATACTCTACTCTGAAATGAGGCTCTTATAATAGTTTAACATTGTTCCCAAAATCTTGGGGGAAGTGGATACTGGAGGAAGAGGAGCCATGTTCACCTGTGGCTGTGAGCAGACCATGCCTCGCCCCTGGGGGCTGTTTCACCTGCTGGTGGTGGCCGGGCTGGGGTGGGAAGTGCGGGGACCCGGGGGGGTGTTAGCCTGTGGCTTGTCTGTCCACCCCCCTGTTCTTCTGTGATGCTGGCCTCTTGCTCTTTTAACCCATCCGAGACTCTACTTTGTCCTGCCTACATTAGAAAGCTGGAGAAAAATCAAATATCTCATTTGTAAAACCACATAGAAAAAGTACTAATTACTATTAATGCAAGATATAATTTCTTAGCTTTTTTTGTGGATGTGTACACTGAAACTTGGCTGGAACGCTAGACCCTCAGTGATTAGTGTCATTATTTATATGCACGATAATCATTCTAACAACTCTGTAGCCAGGTATTATTTTCTCCATTTTGCAGGTATGAAATCAAGATTAAGTCTTATGCAAGTTTATGCAGTTTGAACCCAGGTCTCCCTCAGTACAAAACTGTTCACTCCTCCCCACTCATTTTATCCATATTTATTTCCTTCATCCAACATACACTAGCTGAATGCAAAGCCACCAAGGTCTGCTTGCATCTTGAAGGCAAGGACCATGTGTGACTCAGCACCTTGTCCTAGAGTCTAGCACAGCACAGAGAACAACAGGTGTTGAAGAAATTTTTATGGAAAGGAGAAATGAAGCCTCTTGGCCTTCGGAAGTCCAAAATCTAGCAGAGGAGACAGATACATATAAGCAAACAGTTTGTGGTCAGGATGTCCTAGTCAGTGACCCCTGTTAGAGTAAAACAGCCTGAAGCCAGAAATGTGTGGGTTTTGCAGAGAAATTCCTAGCAACAGCCCGACAGCTGTCCCCCATCTGCCCGTATGGACGTGGTGCTCGGTCCTCTCAGCCGACCCAACAGGGTGGCCCTGCTCCTCCAGGTCTCTTACAAATTTCCCTCAAGGCATTCATATTCATTTCCTAGGGCTGCTGTGACCAATGGCCGCAACGTTGGTGGTTATACCAACGAAAATTTATTCCCTCGCAGTTCAGGCATCTGGAAGTCCAAAATCAAGGTTTTCACTGTCAAGGCAAGGCCCTGTTCTGTCTGACATGTCTAGAGAATAATCAGGATGGGGTTGTCCAGGGCTCAACACATCCAGCTGTTTTGGATCCAGGTGTTCATTGGCGTTTCTTGGCTTGTAGCCACACCACTCCACTGTCTGCCCCCATGTCCACACTGCCTTCTTCTCTTTTTCTCTCTGTCTCTTATAAAAACACAGGTCATTGGGTCTAGGTCTCACCTGGATAATCCCAAAGATCTCGTGTTGAGATCCTTAACTCAATTACATCCACGAAGATCTTTTCTCCAAACAAGGTCACAACACAAGTTCTGGAGATTAGGACTTGGAAAGATCTTTTTAAGGACCATCATCCAACCCACTAACAGAGCTTTAGCCAATTCTTCTGATAGGAATTCTTCCAAGATAAAAAGACCATGAGCCCAAGACTCTCTCCCTCGTCCATTTGAGGCATTCCCCAAAATGACCGTGACAGATTCACAGATTTTAGTTGGTTTCAGTTCATATTTCCATGACAACAAAAATGTGATGTTTATACTATATAGTCATGAAAACATCATGCACAAATCATGTAAACATCATGTAAGGATCATGTGAAGGATCAATGACTTCACATATTTTTGCACACCAATTGTTTCTCCAACAATTCCATTTTTTCCTCCATGAATATGAGATTGAGTCAAAGTTAAAAACTCTTTTCCCATCCACTAAATCCTCCTTTGATGCCATCCTGTGTTTAACAGTCCCTGACACAAGGTAGGGAGCAATTCATGTCTCTAAAACAATATCATGGAATTTCACACCAGTGCCAAACTCAGATATAAACTATGAGTGTGAATATGTATATATGTCTTGTTCCAATGCCTGCCTCATTCCCTTGGAACACAGGAATACTTGGGTGAGAATGGGCAGTTAGGTTCCAGTCTAAGTCCTATCACCAAGTCCCTTTACTTCATGACTGTGGGTATTCTAGTTATTATCACAAATTACTATAAAATTTTGTGGCTTAAAGCAACCAATGCACCCAGCTCAAATTTTGTAGGTCAGGAATTTAAGAAGAGCTTGGGCTGGACAGTTCTCACTATGATCTCTTTTGCTGTTGAAATTAAATGCTTACTGGGTTTAGAATCACCTCATGTTCAGCTGGGCTGGACATGCAAGACGCCTCACTCTGGCAGTTAATGTTGGTGGTGGTTGGGAGCTCAGTTGGGACTGTTACTTAGAACCTCTACACATGGCCTCTCCAGCCGGCAGTGTCAGGGCAAAAGAGGTCCTGACATAGCAGCTGGCTTCCCCTAAGGTGAGAGTATCAACAGAACCAGGGACTGACCGCGTGGGCATTTATTGCATAGTCTGAAAAGTCACATAATATCACTTCTCCCGTACTCTATTGGACCAAGCAATTTCAGGTGTCTCACATCCCTAGCCAGAGGATACAGTCTTCCACCTCCCAATGGGAGGAGTGACTACGAGTTTTGAGGTAATGCTTTAAAAGCCCCACAAATCCTTTACAGGGCATGGGTCTCTGTCCCTCATCTGTAAAATGGGACTACACTATTCCTGACACTCCTTTAGTAGACTTAAGTCTATGAAGCACTTTCTTTTAATTACCTTGATTTATTCATATCCATGTTGATATGACATTTTCTTCTTTTACATTATCAAATACTGTATTACATAAAGTTAGAAGAAAACAGAGAAAAAAGTTTCCATTTGAATAAACTTCCAATTCTTTTATATGTTTTTAGAGTTATTTTCTACATGTGTATGTTTATGTGTGGTGTCTTTGTGTTGATATGTGGTGTTTGGGTGTGTGTTTATGTGTGATGCTTGTGTGTGTGTGCTGTCTGTGTTCATCTGTGGTGTTTGTGTGTGGTGTGTATGTGGGATGCTGTATTTGTGAGTTTACTGATATCACCAAGTCACCATTTTGGAATCTTTTTCTCAGAACTAAACAAGTCGGACATTCTGGAATCTTATTTTAAAGAGGCATCAGTGGCCTCTACATAACAGTAAAATTTAATATTCTAATTCAATGGCAGTGGTTATTATCCTCAGGTTACAAATTCAGGTGTGCAAGAAATGTCACATGTCTAGGTTTTCTATAAATCTACTCAATTTTTATTCTGAACCTCTATCCTGCTGGGCTGGTGAGAAATTCAGCGCTTATTTTGGGAACCACCTTCCCAGTAACTCCTAAGGTTTTTACTGTTTTTCCAGGTTTTACACAGTGAGAAGGGGAAGGGGCTGGAGAGTTCTCAGCTCTCAGTGAAGCCTGATGCCCCCTGAGAGGCCCGTTATCCCACTTGCCAGGTTTGCTCAGGCCTCCCTCTCATCCACCACCTGCCTTGCTGGGGAGTTGGTATTATTCTTGGGAGAACCTGAGGGCCACAGGTCTAGTTTCATTTCCCAGTGCGCCATAGGCTACCCGCCATGCCCTCAGGTCTCTCCCTGCCTTAGAGAAGTCCGCAAGGGCCCCTCCTCTCCAGAGACCTCCTCAATTGCCACTTCTTTAAGTTCCAGGGATTCTCTGCCTCCCACCTTTTCCTTTGCCCAAGCTCTGTTCCTGCTCTTTTCTCAACAGATTTTGGTAGCTTATCACCTTGGACCCTGAATTATTAGCAACCAAATAACAAGTTCACTTAATCATTAAGCCTTCCCTGGAGAAGGAAGTATTTGCATTCCATCTTTCTAATGCTTGAGAGAAAGGGAAGAAGAACCAATTGATTATTTTCCCATAATAAGAGTGAATGCTCACATCCTGCCACAAAAGAATGCATCAGGCTTATTTATATGCATTGCATAGCCTCAAGTATAATAAAGGGAATCACACTTCCATCTGATAGTTTTCTTGAGTCTGTGTTCAACCATTTCCTAAATCTCCTAGGTCTGATGGGAGGACAGCTTCTTTCATGGCTGATAACACTGAAGAAATACCAAAAAGAACAAAATGGCAGACACAGAGCTTATTGTTGGGATAGGATAATGCAGGTCCATAATCCTTTATTTGCAATTTCAAATCAAAAAGCTAAAAAATATAAGTAAATATTCTCACTCATTTACTTTTTAAACCTGATATCAGACTATGTATAGTTGTTGCTTATCCCAATTAGGGTGAATATTTATGTTCTTTGGCAGAAATATTAATGTATTTAATTCTGGGGGTGCCACTACACCACACTGTAGGGTATCACAAAATATCCATCTTACTAGCTTTCTAAAAGTACCCCAAACATCTAGATTTCTAAGTCTATCTGACTATGGAGGTTTTGAATAGAATTTGGTATATATATATATATGTATACACACACACACACATACATATCAGTAAGTTTCTTGTTCATGCTATTCCTTCATACACCCGCTCAAGCTAGATCATGGGGAATCATCTAGTGTAACAATGATGGTTTCAAGGCAGGTTTGTGAAACCAGAAAAGAAGACAAGGCCTTTCTGAATTTCAAAAGCTTATGGTAGACTCAAAGCAAGGAGGAAGACATGTAGCATCAGAGCAAAGCTTAGTAGGTCCATGCCACTAAGTCTAGTCAAAATTCCCTGGTCAAAGGGAGATAAAGGGACAATGATGAAGAAAGATGTTTCTGGGGCTGGGACCAGTGTGCTGAAGACCTGGAGGAACCATGCAGATGGAAGGTGAGTCATAATCCAAAGAACACTGAGCTCTCATTAGAGTGGCACCTTAAATTGTCGGCCCACGGGTACAACGTGGATACTGAGTCAAAAACACTAGAGCTTCCAGGATCTACTCAAGTGAGCATTCCTTGTCTTCCGTGGCAAGGAATCACATCAACAGGTTCACACACTAGGCATCTGGTGAGAAGCTCTGCCCATAGAAGCTTATTGCCCTCTGAATTTCAACAGAAGGGGGCCCCAGTACCCCAAGAAGCTTTCCTCAGGCCTCATCTGTTGTGAATTAATCTAAGTCAAATCTGCCATCATAATTATCACACTCTGTTGGGAATCAGCAGCTTCCAGTGGTTAGGAGCTGGTTAAGGCTCCTGTTCTGCCCAACAACCTCATCAGCAGGTTTTACAGAAAGCAAGTTTCAGATGGCACAAAAGAAATCCCACCGATTGTTCTACGACCTGAGAAAAAATTCCAAATCTCTACATAGTGCTGTCACTATACTAAGAGACAAAGTCAGCAATATTCCAGAGGTGGAGGATGTAGCAATTCTGCAGATGAAATTCAGCAGGCAGAATCCTTCAAATCAGTACCCAGACACTGTTTTAGGAGCAGATGTCAAATACCATTCAGAAGGAAGCAGATTTCTGAGCCAAATGGATTCTTCTGTTCAAGTGAAGAGAGAAAAATGTTCATAACATTTCTAGCCTATTCATGTATCTTGAGCACCAGCAATTTCACCAATAAACACTATTTATTCAACCAGTATGGTAATAAAACATCTCCTGTTAATCAATAAAAATAGGTGAATACTTGAGTTAATAGATTCTACAGTGTGACTTTTGATTGTATATGAACTCATCAACCTCGGAATATGTTCTGAGATTGGGGCAGCCATCCATTGTAACCAACTGTATTACACTTACCATATACACACATGCATATTAAATGTCTATGCTAAAGTATGTAAAAGTGAAACAGACGCCAATTCACTACCTGAGGTCTTGTGTAGTAAGCCTCTTTCAACTGCCCAGGGTACTTGGGTGCCCTTCAAGGTGGAAGGTGGGGCACTGGATACCTGGAACAATAATGGTGGTGGTATTTAGCTGAAATTCTTTCAGTCGCTCAACCTCCACACTTGAACTTGTTTGGGACTGAATGGAATCAGCTGAAAATCTCTTCCAAACCAGGGAAGCAATATATTTTCTCCAGCTCTTCTGGGCAGGGGAACGTACTCTGCTTTGGGAATAGAACTGTATTCCCCGTGAACTACACTGAGTCACGATTCCCACCAGGTACGTCTCTGTCATTGGCACAAACAGTACAGAAAAAAAGCTGGTAACGCAGGCAACACCTGTGGGTCTGTTTCATGAGACGAGTGTTATGTGGACAGTGCAGATCCTGTGTTAGGAAATTATATCATTCACATACATGCATTGTATCAAGAAATTAAATCACTCGCAAGGCATAAATCTTCATTACAGATATTAAACATGATTTCTTGAAGGGCTAACCCTAAATTTAAACTCAAATAGTAACCATTCAAAATTTTAACTGTCAATAATACAGGGGTGATTAAATTACAGGCAGAGGATAATCACATAGACAAGTTATTATAGACTACTATGAGTGAGCTAATATTAAGTTGAAAAGAATCCTGGAAAGTATAAAAATTTTACCCTGTTTGAAAATATTTTATGTCTAACACATGTATCTATGATTGTTAACTTATCATTCTTGCATTGATCTCTGTTAAATTGTCTCCCATTTTCCATTTTTCAGCATTATGAATATTGCCACAATTAATATCTTTGTGTAAGTTGGTACTTGTACATTTTTTAAGACAGACAAGAAGTTGTGGATATTTTTATGGTTCTTGAATCACTGGCCAAATTCTTTCTCAGAAGGATTGTTTCTGTATTTATTCCCACCAACAATAACTGAGAACATGTACCTCACGGTGCACTCACCAGCTTTGCAAATTACCACTCTTGGTTAATTTAATATTCCATAATTATACATCATTATTGTTATTACTTGTATTTCCTTTGTTCATTAAAAGGTTAAATGTTCTCTCCACATATCTGTTTCAAAACTGTGGTTTTACTGCTGAGAATCATGTCATGTTCTTTACATGCTTATCTATTGCACCTAAATAATTTTATAAATAATATTTGCCCCTAACACTTTCCCAGCTTTTATTTGCCTTTAGTTCTTGTTAATGTGTACTTAATACATCCACATTTTAAAACAAAATTAAATCACCCTATTTCCTTATGAATTCTGTTCATATTCATAAAATAATTGTGTTTGCAAAGATCCAGTAAATATCCCATTCTATTTTCTTAAAGATTTTCTATGGCATTATTTTTTAAGACTTAATTATATATTCTCTCTACATGTATTCAGGTATATGGTGTGGGCTTGAGGAAGGTCATCTATCTGTTTTTTGTTTGGTAAACAGGTGCACCAATATCATTTAATGTGGGCAGGAGGGTGAGGGACTTTCTTCGTTTAGAATTGACTTGTGCTACTGCCTTAAGGACACAATCAATTTGTCCCTGAAATAGAAACTACTTCTGGACTGTTTGCTCCATTATCCAGATTTCTGCCAGATGATGTTACTTCTAGTTAATGTATATACTTTTCATTTCCAGATTTAAGAAATATGATAGCTCTTCGTGGCTGTTGTTTACTTGGCTTTTTTCATACATTTTTTTCAACCTAAGTTACTTTATTAGGAAAAAGATTAAAAGTTTGGCACATACATAGGCCTGTACCATATATTCAGAGGTAATAAATGTGTATCATCATGTTTAATTCAGAAATTAGCTTTTTTTGAAAAAGAAACCAAACATTACATGTCATTGCCATCTATGGAACTATACTTAGTTCCCAGTTCCTATGATTTTTCAGAGTCCACCCCTTTATGGCTTAAACGTGGATCCTTCCCACCTACACATGTAGCTACAATCTAGTGTTACCGTCTATGTTATATCCTTTTTACTTTATATAAATAGAACTCAGTATGTATTCTACTCCCCTCTTTTTGTTTTACTTAAGCTTATGCTCCTAGATCCATCTATGTAGATGTCTATCTAATTTATTCATATTAACTGCTAGGGAGTGTAAATCACATGCTAAAGTAATCAAACAAGGAGGCCATTAGACTAGATGGCGCCAAATGTCTAGGTTGTCTATTAGATCTAGAATGTGCTTGGCTCTTGTCATCCAGAGTAACTGTTGCTGTGTACATTTCCCTCCTTATTCAGAGTGCAAGAGTTATTTTGATGAAAAAGACAGAGAGAGATTTCAGAGGCAATTGCTCTTCAAATTAAGGAAGCCACCAGCACTCAGTCAAGCTCTTAGCGGGGTCCAAAGTCACCCAAACACACAGCTCCTATTCTTAATTCAGCACACTCTTTGATAAACATTCATTGGATCTTTCCTCATTTGGAAATAAGAACCAAAGACAATCCATGTAGATTGGACCAGATCCAAGGCTGGAAGCCATTCAGTTATTAGTAAACAACACTCAGCTAGAGGAGAACTACAGGTCAGCAACAGCAGAATGACTGCCGATCATTCGCTCCTAATGACCAGGCACCTGTTTGAAAATAGGAGTTAGCAAAGGAGCGACCCAGTTTTTCTTGTTTTTGTACGCAATGGCAATTTATCATTGTTAGCATATTTCAGTTTTCTGAGTTGTATTCCTTTCCTCTTGTTGGAAGTTACTTGCTTATCCAAAATCAGATTCACCCCCCTGCCTGCCAAACTAGCTCCCCTTCAATTTGCCCTGGTAATAGCAACCATTTTTCCATTTAGTCAGAATCAAAGACATCCACAAATACCTTCACTCAAAACAGTACATCCTGATTTGGCCCTTTAGAATAGTGCAATCCACATACACATCACATATGTTATGTTGCTGATTTGAAAAGATGAAACGCAAGCATCAGCTAGTATTCAGGTCGCTTACCTTTATAGCAACTTGATCTCATTTAGAAGTGAAATCTTCACAGCTCTAACTGCCAGGCTTTGAATACTGACTTAAACCTCCATCTCTGATATCTGGAATTTACTGTTTAGGTTTGGCCTCTCCTAGTGTTCAAGCCATGCTTTTCCCAAGGTATAGAGCATGCTGCTGCTGCTGGACCATTGCACTTGAGCTAAAATCTCCTACTCTCTTCCTGGCTTTAGAGAACTCACACCTGCTGCCAACACCTGGCTGGCATCTTCATCAAGCTGGCTCCATCCCTATAACCACTAGCCTCCAACCTATAAACCAACCTCCGTCTATCACCACACACACACACACACACAGGCCAGGAGAAGAGTCTTTACCTTAAATCTACATTTACAAGATCTTACAACACACACCAAAGCAGGGAGGTGACACAGTGCTACAGCATAAATATGCAGTTTTAAGCAGGTGAGTGGTTTTCCAGTGACTTAGCTAGCCACAGGAGGAATGGAACAGGCCCAAGTACCACATAATCTGATTAGGTGTAATCTCCAGGATCTGTTCTTTTTACCCTTCATTGCTCCCATCAGGAGAAGTGATGCAGAAATTCCTGCCCAGACTTTGTTTCGTGGCTACAACTATAATGGACATCACAGCCTGAAGACAGTGGAGAGTCCTAAACAGATCCTTACAATTTGCATAGCAGAACGGGAGGAACATGTGTGCTCTTATGTGGCAGACCAGCAAGTCTTTATAACACATATTTAAAACCTCTCTGGAAGTCATGCATCCGGGCCTCTCCCCTAAGGATGTGAGAAATACCAAAACTTACCCACAGGCTCCAGGAAAACAGTCATTAAAGACTATGTTGGGGCTGCTGGTCCTAGGATGAGAAAACTCCCCTCTACAAACATAAGTCCCAGAGGCCTTAGAGAAACATGTTTGGGTTCCTGAACACTCGATCTCATCATTCAGCTAAAATTTCAGTTCACGTGATGAGTTAGGTGTGCTTGGAAGACATTGTTTTAGATTCAGCACAGGTTCTTACAATTGGCTGTAGGGTCCTGTTACAAGAGCAGCAAGGGAAGGAGTCGGTAGGAGTCAAGCACCCATTTCTCATCCCCTCCCCACCCAGCCCAGTGCAAAGAGAAACTCCACCTGCAGATAGAGCCTCTGTGTTTTTATTAGGGCTCAATAAGCCTCTTGTCCCTTGGTCTCCAGCAGAATATGACCTACACAAAGAAACAGCAAAGCCTTCAAATAACAGAATAAAAATTGTTTGGAACTAACCATCCACAGGAGTCATAGTCTGAACTAAATGTGTCATACATTGTTATCAGCTACCAGTCAGAATTACAGAGTATTTTGAATATGACTCTACTCTAGGTAATGTTAGTGAAATGTTAACCAACCTACGACTTGTGATGACTTAAGGCAGTTATGGCTCTAGTCTTACCTTCTTGTGAGCAAATATTTAGAGATCAAAGTCAAACTACTCCAAAGATTTTTTTTCCTGTGACAAGTCAAATCAAAATTCATTTTTAAGGAGAAACACTTCTTTTTTTCTTCAGGGGCACATTTTCTAACCCGAACATTCAATACCATATTTTGTAGCTTATGTCTTCAAATTAAAGGTTACTTAGAGTTTTCTTTAAGACATGAGTTAGTTGTTTTACCTTTATGTATCCAAGTGTTTCCCTAAATAAAGAAGTTATCTCCAAAAACAAATTAATCTACCCTGCTGCCAACCTTCCTTATTTTCACAATTATTTATTCAGTGATGATTATGTGCTAAATCTCCCATGGATGTTGTATCTCAATTTTAAAAATACATGGAGAATATAATTTCAAAGGGCAATACATATATTTTAAGAAAACTATAGAGAACTTATATTAGTGCAGGGCCCCTTTGCATAGGTGCAGGGCAGGCAGAGAACCCATCTCTGAGGAATTGAGAGTCCGGCTGAAATATGAACAGTGAGCAGGTATTTAGTTGGGTGAGGGAGGAAATAGCATTCTAGAAAGAGGGAGTACTACGTCCCAAGGTTTTGACATGCGGGGTAAAGAGGCAGGGGGAGATCTGAAATAAGACTCATTTTTCTGACCCTCAGCAGGAGGGAGAGAACAGAACATAATCCTACGCTCTATGGGAGTTGTAAGGAGGCTGGGCCTTGGCAGCCACTTGCAGAATTTGATCTTCATCCTGACAATTGAAATCACTTGCCTCTGTATAGCTTACCTATCAGGCCTGAGATCACGTACATCAACATGATTTAACTGTTTGCTTCAGGAGATTCTCGTTCACAAAGTTAACACTGTAAATCAGTGAATAACTTTACTGTTTGCATTAGCAAGTTCCTGCCAACCAATTTATCCAGACAAACACTTGGCTCATCTCTCCTATCAAGATAAAAGAGTGCTCACCTGCAGAAACAGCTCGCTTATCACACAATTTACTAATCAGGGCCTGTGTCACGGTGCCCACCGATCCTCAACTATTACATGATGAACTGTGTCCCGGTCAGTTTGCCTCAAAAGACCTATCGTAAGCCCCCTGAGCACAGACCTGAGCCTGCAAGTGCCCTGCTCCAAGTTCGCCTTGTGAGACAGCATGAAGATTCTTTCAGGGCAATGCTCTCCCGAGCTCAGCAGGGCTCATTAGCATTGCTTGACCAGTAGGTTTTCTGATGGTCTTTTGCAAAGCTGGCAGTTGTCAATCCTGAGAGCAAAGAGAAAGTCCTTGAGAGTTTCTGAGGAAGTGAGAGATTGGATCAGTTCTGTGTTTTAATCTAATTGCAGTTTGGTGAGCGGAGTAGACAAAACCCAGAATCCTTCACATCACTGCATGGTGGCAGTAAGGAGGCTATTGCTATAGACCAGAGGAGAGGTGATAGCAGCTTAGAACTGGGACATGACGATGAAGATGGGCTGAGTGGTTGGACTGGAGATGTGTTTTGGAAGTAAATCCAACAAGGCCTACTAACAGATTAGACAGTGGGGGAGAGAAGGTAATAGAAGTGTCAAGCATAAGTTTTGGACTGTGCATTGTTAAACTAGATAGCAAATGACATCATTGACTGAGATGGAAGCATGGTTAAAGAAATGGGTTTGAAATCATATGTGGGGTTTGCAGTAGGAAAGCATGAGTTTGTTTTGGACAGGCTGTGTTTAAGGTGTCTTTGAGATACCCAAGTGGAAATGTCAGGTAAGCATTTGCAAATAGGTTGTGCAACTGTGAAAGGTCTGAGAAAGCAAGCAATGGTTAACTAGTCAGAAAATATTCTGACTTCCACTGTGGTCCCTGTTAAAATTTCTTAGTATTTCTGAATATTTCAACCCAAAGGCTCTTTATCCTGCTGCCCTCCAACTTCAATGACAAAAAGCCAACAAGAACATCTCTATATTCTGGTTTGGAAAAGGGGGTGTTGCAGTATGATATTGTTATTGTCCTCTGTGGCCAAGCTAGTTCTCAATTCTTTTCTTTGCTAAGTACCTGTGGGATGCCAGACATATTCAGATTGCTAGGATTAGTCCAAGTTGGCTCTTTCATCTCCATATAGTTATAGAAAAGAAGTTTAGCACTTAGGCTTCAGGGCAATGCAGATTTAGATTTCACTTTCAGATCCACCCCTCAGCAGTCTGACAACCTTGGAGAATCTTCTTACTAAACTATCTGAGCCTCAGGTTCCTCATTTGTAAAATGAGTATAATAACAACACCCACCTGATGAAGTTCTCGGAATAAAACCATGTAAATGTGTCAGCTGGCCTAGAACTTGGCATGAAGTATGGACTCAGTAAATGTTAGCTACTGTTACATTCATCCTCAGTTTTCTGCATCAGAGGATCCTCAAACTCACGGAAAGTGGCCATGAGAATTGTTACAGCCTCAGAATGACTGGGTTAAATAAACAGAAAATCTGTAGTCTTTTTCCACTTTTGGTCACTGTACTCACACTCTCCTTTTTTCTCCCATGGCATGGTCTTTTTATTTTAAGGGTATGGGTACCCAAGCTTTATTTGCTCAGTTGCATGCAGTTAAGGAGGAAGTGAAAAACAGGACTGAGAGGTCTCAATCTTCTTCACTTGTGACTAACCTGGGGTTTAGTCTAATTTAACCTGGGGTTTCCTTCGTGATGTTTGATGAGTTTTCTTCGAAGAGCTGGTCAAGAGTTCCCTTCACTGTATTGCTTCTATTAGACTGAATTCCCTAAAGCCAGGAGCTTCCTGAAAAGGGGGCTTTTTTTTATGTATCCAGTTGTATTAAGCAAGTTTCATCCAATTTTCCTTGAGTTAAACTGTACAGAACAAATCAAACCAGTTCTAAATGGTTGGAATGAATTTCCACAAGATCAAGGGCACTCAAATGGGATATGATCAGAGCAGACAGACATAAAATTGCCTCAAACTGTAATCATGTCAGTTGAAATGATATTAGATGAGTTGAGACCAATTTAAATGAAGAAGAATCAAACGGATCCTGAAGAGGTTAAAGTTAATCTAAATTTTTTGCATTCAAAATTAACTCTGAGCTAATGAGAGCAAGACCTTTCAAGTTGGATCAGTCTATCTCTCGATGGGGCAGTACTGGCCCTGCTCAGCTTGAACTGGACAGACTTGAACTAGGCTCCAAACAGTGAAAATGGAATCAAACTTTATCAGCCTACATTAATTGCTGAGCCATTGTCAGAGGGGAGGAGGGTTGAGGGGCTAGATGAAAGAAGGTGAAGGGATTCACAAAAAAGCATACATACATAACACATAGACACAGATGACAGTGTGGTGATGGCCAGAGGGAAAGGGGGGTGGGGTGGAGGTGGGCAAAGGGGGGGAAATGGGGACATTAAGAGACGTTGCTTGGGGCACTGGGTACACAATATGATGTGCAGATGATGAACTATACATTTATTGAGTTGTATCTTTTAAACCTGTACATTTTTTCAACTAATGTCACCCCAATAAACTCAATAAAAATAATAATAAAATAAAAAACTGTAAGTTGAATCACTCAGCACCTTCTTCAAACTTCCTAAAGTGTCGCCATTTAACTCTAAGTCCCCACCTGCAAAGCCCACCAGATATTTCTTTGTTTCCCTCTTACCCCATGGTTCCCTCTGCCTGAGCCAAGCTTACCTCATGTTGGTCCTTGAAGTATCATGATCGCAGCTCCTCAAGTCTTTAGCTCACCGCACCCTCCACCTGGAACACCCTTCCCCCAGACACCCACATGATTCTCCCCCTTACTTCCTTAGTCTCCATTCAAATGGTACCTTATGGAGAGACCTGCCTAACCCACTTTTCTCCAATAGCTCACCCACTCTCTCCTACTCTCTTTACTCTCTTTAATTTTTCTTCGAGACACTTATTATCACCTGACTCATTACACATTTACTTGTTGATTGGCTGCCCCAACTGGACTGAAAGCTCCGGAAGAGCCAGGACTTTTTCTGCTTTATTCACTGCATGTCCTCAGCTCCGAGATAACTGCCCAGAACACGGGAGCACAAGTATCCATGTGTTTAATGAGTGGGTGAGTTAAAATTAACCTTTTATCGAAAAGTTGTTCTTGTCCACTCAGTCAATACCTACTTGTGTTGTGTATCTTGACATTTTAAGAACAAAATGGAATTTTTAGACTACCTGGTAGCAGCTGTTTTGATTGATCAAGAACTTTTTTCTCTCAAAAAAGGCACAGCTGAAGCTGAGCTGTGGCTATTGAGTTTCCATGGCTTGCCTCGTAGAGGAAGAAAGATGAAACAACAGGCAAGTCCACACTTTGCTGCAACTGCTGTTTCCATTGAATCCAAGGTATTAACTCAAAATCTGCTTTCAACCGACTACTCTAAATGGCTAAAATGCCAACCGAGCCCAAATCACTTCTAAATTGTATTGATACAGTTTAGTAAAGAGGAAATGACAGGAAAAAAACAATACTAAGTATGTGCTAATGTTGCTTTTTATTTCATGAAACCCAAATGAATTCAAACATTACTTTCAGGAACATTTTATAAAGATATTAAAATAAAAGGCAATAAGAAATGCAAAACAAGTACACAAATACCTATCACCAGAAATTGAAGTAATTCTTTGACCAGTGGAGATATTAAAGAAACCACATACCCCAAAATGAAACTACAGAATAAAAGCAAAGAGTACATTATCTGATTTTTACTCTCCAAAATTTGAACAGCACAAGCCAGTGATGGATTATGAGAAGGATATCGAATGTACTAAGTCTAATATTTGAACACTTCAACCATTTGCCTTCTTAGTCAGAGTTCTAATTATATTCATAATTTCACGTAGTTGAACTCTGCAACCGCACCTCTAAATTGTGTTTGTCGTTTAGTCAAATAAGCTTCTTCCAGAATTCTAGGAGCAGGACAAGAGATAGAACTACTGTCACCTACCCCCAGGGGAAATGGAGGAGGTGTTTGAAAGGCCTTCCCAGATTCTCTGCTCAATGTGAATCACTTATTAGTCTACACCAATATTTCAAAGCTTAAGAAAGGGAATGTTGTATCATCGTGGACTTCATTCTGATTATTTTCAACAAGCAAAGTGCGAGCTAAGAAACGGCCCCCTCAAGCTCAAAGAGGTACATAAGTTAGAGACATATATGTCTAATATCTACGCTGAGCAGATGACACAGTGATCTTTGGACGTGAATTAAGATTATTGCTTTGATTTAAAGGACCATGCCACAAAGTGTTTGTCTTTTATCCTTATCTCTTAAGTAATCTAGAATAGATCATGGTTAATTTCAACTTTTGAGAATAAGCATTTACCCTGAATAAATCTTTATAAAGTAAGCATTGTGTGTAGCTTCTCTTTTGAACAGCAGCTTGGATATACTTCTGATGCATCTAAACATTTTTGCTCCCGATGCCACAGCTACATATATTTTCAAAGACTAGCTCAGGGACCACTGAAATATTAGATATGCCTTTGTTGGCAAAACATCAAAGTGACTATGCAGTCATTATAAAGTTTCACTAAACTACTAGTTCTCAGATCTTACCTTGCCTCAGGAGAACCTGGAGGGTTCCTTAAAACACAGGAAGAAGACTGGGTCCTACTGCCAGAGTTTCTGATTCAGGAGGTATGGGGCGGGGCTAAGGATCTGCATATTTAACAAGTTTCTCAGGTGAAGTGATGCTCACGCTGCTAGTCCAGGGACCTCACTTTAAGAAACTCTGCTTTAAACAATTAATTTATACATCATTTAGAGAGCAATGAAAGCTTAGATTCCAGGCACCACCTGGTACTTCTTAATCTCTTCAATTCTTTGTCCCAGGGACAATCTTTGAGAAATGCATCTTTCACTTCCTCTTTTATAGCAATTGTAATGCCCAAGCAGCTAGAGTCCTTAACACTATTCACTTAGCATTTTGGTTTTGCTGGGCCTGGATGGGGTATGTTTCCTATTTCTCACCAGAAGGGCTGGAATCCCCTAAGTGCCCCAGACTGGATCTGTTACCCTCTCTGGGACAGAACCCATGCCTCTGGGGGACCGAAAGCCATAGCTACATGTCTCTACCCAGCAGGTCTATCTCATCCAGGAGAAAGTCCATGTCTTCCTGGCTCACTTGAGGGCTGATCACAACCTGGCGGAAGAAGTTGACCTTCCCCCGGTGGGGCTGATAGCCCAGCATCAGGCTTCCCTTCTTCATCATTCTCTCCTTAATGGCTGGGGCCACCTGCATGGGTGGAGAGGATGGGCAGAGGTGAAAGACCGGAACACCAAGGCATCACAACTCATTTTACTCAGTCATCTGACGTTTACTGGGCCTCCGCTGGTGTGGGTCCCACTCTCATGTACACAACTAGATTGACATCAATAAAAATCTACTGAGACCTTATGACATAGGAGGACTGATGAAAGCTCTTTGAATATATGAATTCATTTACTCTTCACAATAACCCCATGGGGAGATACTACTACTTATATTTGCACTTATAGATGAGGAAGTGGAGGTGAGTAGATCACATGAATAGCCGAGGTCCCGTGCTCAGTAAATGAGAGAGTCAAGATTTAAAACCAGGCAGTCTCACCTAAGCCCCTACTCTGAAATCTAAACCATTCTGCAATGCTGCCTCATTAAAAACAAACCAGGTGTCCTCAGGGCTCACAGTCTCAAAGGTGTCAAATGCTGTCTGAACTAAAAAAAAAAAAAACACTCCAGTTCAGGCATCCTGAGAAAAAAAGAGTCATACATGGGGATAAAACCCACAAAATAACAGCCCTGCATTGATAGACTACCAAGATAAACACTAATAAATGTATTACGTGCAGGTCTATTTTGAAGACTGTTTATTAGTTTATTAATAGGACATATGTGAATATAAACACTCAAGTTACTAATAAGATTAGGAAGCCCGTACTTTAAACATTTCCAGCTAACATGAGAAGAATGGGCCTTGATAATCCATACACGCAAATTTCTCTAAAAGTTTCATATTTGAAGAAATTAGTCCACTTTAAGAACCACGGGAAAAATGAGTCCATTTTCAAATCAGCAGTATGACCACCCAAGAATGAGCTTATAACATGTAACATAGTGAAGTTCATTTCTGAAATGCCAACTTAAAAAAATTAAGAGTGAGCTCTTACTGGCTTGGAAATGCAAGCAAGGTTTTTCCATTTTCATTTTATTTTAATTCTAAAAGATTCTGAGCATATCCTCCTGAGTATGTGGAAGGGGAACATCATGAGTATCTGTTTTCATTTGCTCAGAAAGGTGAGACCCAGAAGGGAGAAAAGATATATAAATAATACTAGGCACCAAGTGTTTTATAATTGCTTAGGTGATAGGTATAAATGTCACTTCCCCCGAGCCCCTCTCCAAGTGTGACTATCCATACCTCTCTAGTCTTAAAACATACCTACATTTTGTCAGAAGAAATGCCAAACTATTTAATTTGACACTTGACATCATCTTGATCTATTTCAAAGCTGATGGAAAAATAGGTTTCTAGACCTCTGGAGACATGATGGGTTGGACTTAGCCACACAGCTTTCTCGATGGATGTTCAAGGATAATTTTAACTAAGCACATTATCCCTCATGTGCTAACCTTAGAACATAAATCTTGCAAAACATGGACTGCACTATGCCTACAACAGCAAAACAAACACCTATTAAGCACAATCACATTGGCATCCTAGCAAAATATTGGAGCTCTTTTAGTCTAACAGAACATGAAGAGAAACTGTTTTATGAGTGTAAAATAAAATAATTGTAGAGAACGATGAGGTCAGAGGTCAAGTTAGGGGAAAAAATGTGAACCATCATGTTCTATAACTACCTGGAAATGTGTCACAAGTTTTATTCCAAGCTTTTTAGATTAGAAAACCAGGATTAAATAAACAACATTGCCAGTCTTTTTGCAGAATTTAGTGACAAGTGTCCAGCAGATGCTGAAAAGTGGGGAGCTTGGTAGGTAACTCCGTATCTGTTGCAAACACTTGATTTTGAATGCTCCAAGCATCCGTTGAGTTTTCTTCCAAAGCGCTTTATGCAAGTATCACTCGTTATTAGGATTATAAAATCTAGTGAAATTAGATGTAAGCAAATGAAAGGTTATTGCAAAAAGAGAGTGCCTTTCATGAAAACTAAGTGGAATCCCTTGGAAAGGCTAGATAAAGGGGGGCTGCTAAACACCGCTGTAAGTCAGGTGTGGCAGGAGAACTGTAAATGCTTTATAAAAAAAATATTCAGAGTCCAGATGCCTTCTGTGCACAGATGACTCCACGGGTGTCGGTGCCCTCGTGCCACTTAGAGAAACCTGAGTTGGACATGACAGGTGATTTCTGAAGTGTATTTTCTGCAAGAACAGTGGAGAACCACTAATCATCAGATCTCTACTCAAGAAAAGCCTTGCTTGCTTTTCAAAAGCATGTGGAAATCTTCACTTCGTAGGGGAGGGTGGAGAAAAGCCTTTCCATTAGAAGGTGGAGGAATAAAGGCATGTGGAGGTGCTTTAAGTTAAAATGTCTAAGTGATGTACGTACCACATGCTTTTCTAGGACTATTTGCTTGAACTGACCAATCCTCACCTCCTTAGGTAGGAGGGTTTCTGGTGTGGGTGTGAATGGGTGTGTGTGCATGCACATATGTATGTGTACGTGCATGTATGTTCATGCACATGTGATTTAAACTTCTAACCCAACATTTGTTATTCACGGCTCTCAAAATCCTCGTTTTTGGTCAGAGAGCTGTGCAGCACTGTGGAGTGACTTAGGCTGCTAACTAAAGCACATTTCTTTCGGATTTAAAGAACAAGAGGCCTCTTGACATAAACTGAAGATACGGGAGAAAAACACAGTACTGCTCATGCTGCTCAGTATTAGGAAGATGTGCTTCACCAGGGACCAGTATCTGGCCAGGGAAATTCCAGACTATCCATTTTAGAGTTTACATATTTTGGTTCTGCAGATTGCTTTTTGGGAATAAAAATTCCCTTCTTTTTCTTCTCTCTCCTCTTCTAGTTACTCAGGGTAAAACTGGCTGTGGCCTACAGCCGATTTGAAATTTAAAACAGGCATGTTCTTGGCTCAGGTCTAATTTGCATTGTCTATTTCTGTTTGCTTTTCAATACCTCTATTCTTCCCCCAAATGATATTTTCATGCCTTATCTTTGGAAAGCATTAGAATTTTGATTCCAGCTCATCAACATGTCAGAGGCTTCCATGAGGCAATCTTCAAAATAAATCTGTTCAATTGCATTTCTTGTAAGCAAACCAGAAATATCTTCTGATGTGAGCAAGAAAGGTCAAAGTAAGATGGCCCCTCAATATTTCAGTACAAAGATATTTCTGATCTTCAAATTACTGTTGAGAGCATGGCATGAGAGTGTTCTTCCATGGGCAAAACAATGGCATAAGAACAAAACTTCTTGACCAAATTTTGTCACTGATGTTCAAAAATGATAAATAAATGACAATATCTACGTGACTTGGAGAACCGATTAAGTGAGGGTTTGACAACACCTCACATATTTTATGAATATAAAATTAATTTCTAGAGGTGACTACTCCTGGGCAAGAGGGGAAGGCCTTATTTGTCTATGAATACTTCATTGGGTAAAGAAAGCCATGAGCAACACCAAGGTTGATAATCACTAAAGCTCTGCCACAAATTAGACTGTGGTAGTAGTGCTGCTTGTTGTTAACAAATATTTTACCAGCCCCTTACAATTTGCAATCTGCCTTCACATGTCTGATCCCCATGAACTCAAATTAAAGCTTATTTGAACGGAACTCATGTTTCTGCAATCTAGGGATCCAGACCATTCTCATTAACTGCCAGTTCATCACCTTTGCACTTAAAAATACATCACCGTGGAGTGATAAAGCTCCAGGCACAACCCATTGCTGGGTAACCTGGATATTCTCTTTCACTGATCACAGCAGAGAAACAGCCCTAATCCCACAGGATGGAATCCTCATAGGGGAAAGAAAATATGCACAAACCAAATGTAAATATCCAAAGAGCATCCCTAAATGGAGCATGCATGGAGGAAAGCAATTTGGCAGGAGTGAGATTGCTTTCCGGCCCTCAATTATTTTACTGCTGGTTTTCCTTCAAATTGTAAATCAAGTTCTTTTCTCATGCCTCAGTGCACTGGTCCCTGCATCTTAAGTGGAGGGAGGTCTGGACATTTCTTTCTGGTTGCACAGGAACTTAATTGACATGTGTTCTGTAGGACTGCTGTTTCTGCCCCTTTAAATAATGTCCCAGCAATGATTTAGCCATTTAAACAGAATTTTGTTGTCACATCCCTGCAGGATGAAATAGCATTTGATATTTAAAAGTTGCTTAAACCCTAGGAAAAAAGATAAATGAAACAACTCTCTCATTCTGGCCAAGTATAGTAATTTGATAACAAATAACTGACCAGGTACCATAATCGCCTCTTTATGGAAATAAAATTGCAATGTCCATAAAATGACATCTCCTTCGAAAAAATGTGTTACATTCCTAATGTTAACAGCAATGCATTTTTTCAATATATAAAGTGTTTCTCAAACTGGGAGGAAGTTTCTTTTTTCTACTAAATTCCAGGTATACTTTTGAAATAAAATAAAAGTTACTCAATGAAAACAAATTACTAAATAAAAATAAAATGAAAAATACAAGCTCAAGTTTGTTCTTTTGTTTTAAAATTCAACAGTAAATTTACTGTGTTGTTAGAAATGTTTCTAATGGTAACTCTCGATTTCCATGCTTTTCTTACTGCACACTGGCATTGCCAAGTTCATGGGTCCACTTGGGGCTGGCGACCACACTTGAGCAGTGATGCTCTCTTGGAACTCTCTCAGCTCCTTGTTGTTGTACATCATTTCAGTCATGAATCGTCTTGTCACATCACACACTTATTTCTGCTTATTGGCATGTTCCTCATTCCATTTTGAGTGATGTTTTGTATCCCACCATGCCACCAAGCTGTAGTTTACCTAGACATTTTCTAGTTGTTAAATCTTGGAACTGCTTCGGTTATGATGGCATTTCAGTGAAACCATGGACCAGATCATGAAGCCTCCATGTCAGTTCTTCAAAGTCTAGTCCAGAGATTATGAGACTAAATGGTTCAAAATATCTGAGACTTTAGGATCTTCATACGACTCTTTCCACCCTTTGCTATGAAGGTGATATAGTCACATTTACCACCTGTAAATATGAGGTAGCACAGCATCCAGGGGGGGCTGAGAACATAAAGCCATATTTCAAGGAGGTGATCTTTGTGCAGAGATATGTGAGGGACAGTGACTACATAAGCTTCTTGTATGACTCTGGACAGAAATGCCATTCAGAGCTGCTAAAATATCCAAAGAGATCTGTGATTTGCTAAAATCTTCCCTAAACCATGAACCATGTTCCTTGAAATCCAGAGTTCAGAGCTATCATCTCGATTTCAGTTTAATTAATATACCAGTTTCTTAATCTTCCATTTTTCCAAGGAAGCAATGATTCTGTGAGGAATAGGGGGATAAAATAATAATAATTGGCAAATCTTGTGGGCAGATCATGGGGTGGGCAGGCAGAGGAAAAACTGAAGAGTAACTTATGAGAATTTTATTGTAATCAACGTTTTCTGAGATTATCTTACCTAACAGAGAGGTATATCAAATGCAAAAAATTATTTACAATAATTCTTCTATAGGAAAAGCCAATCAAAAGAGTGAATGAGTTGCTAATTTCTATATGCATTCACTAAAATTCATGCATATGTTCCTCTTCCATATTCTCTAAAACAGTGCTTCCAGCCATACCAAAGCTATTCATTGCAATACATGGTTAACCAAAATAAACACTGAGAAAGCAACAGAGTGGGGGCTAATGCAGCTGCTATACTTGAATGTTAGTTATGCTAGATCTGGGGTGGCAAACTTTCTTTTTCTGTAAAGCACCAAATAATAAATATTCTTGGCTTTGTAAGTCATACAGTCTCTGTTGCAAATACTTCAACTCAGCCATTATAGCACAGAAGCAGCCTTAGACAATCTACAAACAAATGAGCAGGACTATGTTCTAATAAAACTTTATTCAGGGAAAATGAAATTTAATATCATATGATTTTCACATGTCATAACATGTTAAACTGCTTTTGATTATTTTTAAACCACTTGAACTGTTACGACCATTCATGGCTTCCAGGCTGTCCATTGTACATAACTTACCAACTCCCTGGTTAAAATGGAAAAACATATTATGATATGTAAAATGTATCCTTTCAAAGAAAACAATACATAGAAAATTATGTTCATTTGGCTTCTTTCAGAAATTCTGCATTGAGCCAAGAAATGACAGAGTCTTTCTGACCCTCCTCCAGCAGAGCATGAAACCAGAGCCACAGATGGGTGAGCAGGGTCACCCCACGGCTTTCCTGCAACACTGCGATTCTCGAACAATCACAAAGCATAACTTGCTTTACACTTTCTTCCCCACTAATCTGGGCGCCAACTAAGCCCCATCCCCCATGTTAGCTTGGGGAAGGTTCTCCTGAGTAGAATATTAAAATCTAGCTCATGAAAGAGTTGGTGTGAAGTACTTACACTTTGCACCTGGCACCCCACCAAAACTGTTTCTGAGACTTGTAATAAGCTACATTACTCATTTCTCCATTAAGTTGCTTATTTTTTTGTAAAGTTGAGGGACATCTCAGACTTTATGAGGCCACATAGAGATATAATGTGAATCCAAGTGGGGCCAGAATTCAGGGTGTAAACAGACTCAAGAGCCAGAGCTTGAATGGAAGAATTACAGCCCAAGAGAACAATTAGTACCCTTAAGGTCCTCAGAGGACTGGAATGGGCTCCCCAGGTTCCTTCCTTCTGAGAAGGATGCTATGGTGGTCTAGGAATCGAAGACTTCTTTATCCTAGTGGGCTAAGGGGGCAGTCCACACAGGCTCAAGGCCAGTTAGCCCCTGAGAAAAGCTACCTTGGAGAGGGTGCCCAGTTCTGCAGACAGAGAAAATAGGACATCTGAGACAGGATGCAATTTCTTCATCTGTTCATTAATTTTCTCAGATATGCATCTCCATCAATAAAGCAATGCCATGCCCTTTCACTGAGCCAGTGACTGGAAGGTCAACAGAACAATCAAAAGGGATCACAAAGTCTAAACCTAGTTGTGCACATTTTCCTCTTAGCACCAATTTTTAAAGAAAGTATATTCTCCAGTGGAAAGGGGTATTTCACCAATTTCTGATTCTGAAAGAGCTCAACAATATGCCACATATAGGAACTTCCTAAAACATACATGAACATTTTTATCTTTGAACCAGTTTTCTGGGTTTCCTCTGACTGTAAATGACGAGCAGCTCTTCCGTTACACACGCAATGGGTTTTGAATTCAGCCAAACGAACAGACATCCTCCAGTTTGTAACCCCCGTCCCACCCCAGGGGTTGTTGGTTAAGGAGCAACCAGAAGAAGAAAACATTGCTTATGGTGTAGAGCAGTATAGTCCCAAGGAGAGAGTAATTTATTTACCCTTATATAAAAAGATTTGTGTGGCAATGGTTAGCTTTACCTCTTTAAAATGTAGTAAATGCGATCTCTTACTTGATTCAAAAGAAACAGTTGTTCCCTCACAGCACAGAAACCTTTCCTTTGTATTTCCGAATACATTTGAGTAATTTGTCTCTTGCCCCAAATGTGATGATATTCCATGTAGAATAGATGTTTGCCTTCCCAACACAATGTGCTTTTGTCGAAAACTGTTCTGAGTTCAGAGCCTGGAACAGCAATGAGACGGGCTGTGCCGGCTCACAGGGGGGAGAGATCAGCTCCCGCAGGGCAGCATGGAGCATGTGCACGGGTCCTACAGAGTTTGGCAATGCAAAGAGGGGGAAACTGTAGCCTCCTCAGCTCAGGTCCGGGTACCTTCTAAATCTCTATCTGCTTTTTCTCCCCTTCCTGATTTAGTCTGAGGTGAATGATCCCATTTTTCCGTCATCTCATCAAGTTACACATTTTCCTTTCGGAATAGGAATCGGTAAAGAATGCGGCCTTTTGTTGATAACTACTGGACAAGTGCAAAAGAGGCGGATATCCCATTGCTCTCTGCAAAAGGGATCACACTGGAATGCACTGCTTCTGGAGCAATTATCTGCTGATAAAGAACTTAGAATATTTTCTTAAAAATCGCAATTCAAGTGATATTACTGAATATGTTACTTCTCTTACTTTTTAAAGATTTTTGATCATAGAGCCTTAATAACCAAAGAGATACAAAAGTTTACAGCTGCTTTATTGAAAACAACAGAAAGGCCCTTCAACTAGTGAATGGATAAGTAAATGGTGGCATATCTCTACCATGGAACACTACTCAGCAATATGAGGGGGGACCCAAAAAAGCCTGGAATTATCTTCTGCAGGCAGGCCCCTTGTAGTACACACTTCTGCCGCTGGGTGAGTGTTCTAGGAACCCACCCGTATCAGTGTTCCAGCTGGTGGCATTGTGAGAGGCTGTGTTCAGCTTCAGTGAATTTGTTTGAAGACTCCACTCATTTGCTCATTTCATGATGGGTAATTTACAAGTGCACCTGCCAACACCGTGCTGAGTGGTCAGCAGTTTTTGACCAAAACCAGTATGATTCCCATGCCCCACCCTCTCTATTCACTCAAACTCTCCACAAGTGACTTTTTTTTTTGTTTTCCCAGATGAAAAAAGTCCTCAAAGGGAAACGTTTTGATGATGTGGAAGAGGTGAAACAAAGAACAGCAGACACACTAAAAGCCACCTGTACCAGCGAGTTCAAAAGCTGTTTTGAGCAGTGGGAAAAAAATGTCTCAATGGTTGTATTGCATCAAATGGAGAATACTTTGAAGGTCACTGAAGTGTAAATATGTAAGAATAAATATACATTTTTTGGAAAAAAAATCTGTTTTGGGGGGGGAGGGTTCTTTCTTCTTACCTGACTGGCTTCTTACTAAAGGCTACTTAACATATGATTCCATTTATTTGGCATTCTGGGAAGGGCAAAACAATGTGAAATTTTCTTTCATTATTTTTTCATATACGTTCTCAATCTCTTGCTCTTCTTCTCCTTCTGCCACCCCTATGATTCAGATGTTGGTAGGTTTAAAGTTGTCCCAGAGGTTCCTAAGCCTATCCTCATTTTTTAAATTCTTTTTTCTTTCTGCTGTTCTGATCAAATGCTTTTTCCTTCCTTGTGTTCCAAATCATTGGTTTGATTCTTGGCCTCATCCTCTACACTGTTGATTCCCTGTAGATTTTTCTTTATTTCACTTAGTGTGACCTTCATTTCTTCCTCTTTTGGGGGGGAAACTGTACTCAATGAGTTCTTTGAGCATCCTGATCACCAGTGTTTTGAACTCTGCATCCACTAGGTTGGTTATTTCCATTTGTTTAGTTTTTTTTTTTTCTGGAGTTTTATTCCATTCTTTCATTTGATCCCTATTTCTTAGTCTCCTCAATTTGGCAGCCTCCCTGTGTTTGTTTTTGTGTCTTAGGTAGAGCTGCTTTGACTCCCTGTCTCAGAAAAGGCACCCATCTGGAAGAACGTGGCTTCTGTAAATCCTTGGTCATTAGATTCACACACAGCTTGATTTTCTGACAGTTCTGGTTGTCATTTCTTTTGGGATACAGTTGTAACTCTCTCTGTGGTTACCAGAGGAGGTGAAGTATTTGTACCTATACCTCCATCTTGAATGGAGTATTAATTTCTTAAAATGAGTTTGTTCTTAATCAACTTACATTCATACCTGGTCTTCTATTACACGACTCCATTGTTATCTCTTGAGACATGAGCATTTCAAAGTGTTGTGAAAACATAAGTTGTAATTTATTGTTTCTCCCTAAAGCATCTTAATTGTATTTAAATAATTCTGAGAGGTTGTGAGTTAGCAGCTTTAGAAATTCAATCTTGTACCTCATGTATGCTACTTCTTTATTAATCTTCTGTATAAGTTCCAAGTTTTTTCCAACACTAACAAAGTAAACTTCTTTTCTCCTTTAAAAAGAAAGACAGTTGTTGATCATCCTGACAGTTTGGCTGGTGGCGGGATGGGAATGAGGCGAGAAGCTTTCCAGTGAAATATATCATGTGCAGTGATGTTTCCATTGTATGAAATATCTATGTGTTGTGTAATGTGTTGTGTTTGTAAGTAAGTGTAAGTACATGTCAGAATGCAGAAATATTTTATAAGTTAAAATTTACTTCTTTGGATACGTGAAAAGGTCATATACTGAAAAGGTCACTTGTCCCCATATTCATGAGCTTGTTCCAAAACTGGACAGTCTCCTTGTGTTGTTCAGCCACCTAAATTTTTATCAAAGGAACATTGATGAGCATGATTAGGTGTTTCCCAAATATGCCAGAAGATATAAATCACCAGGATTCAGGCCCCAAACCACAGCAACTTAATTTGAAGCTCAAGGAGATAGGCTTGCTGGTCTACATCCTTACCAGTCACCCTAAGTTTTTGTTATTGTGATGCAACTTTACAAACAGAAAGAATGACAGTCCCTTAACTAGGACTTTGGAAGGACTGATGGTGGGGTGGGAGGTGAGTGGCATTTTAGACAGGAAAAACAATTTCCAGGGAGGAGGGACATGGAGATTGTGACCCTCTCTTCTCAAATTGCCTATATTAATTTTACAGTAAAACAAACCAGTGACCTTCAAAGAAGACACTAGCCAACATTTCTGCTGATTATAAAACCTGATAAAGTGTTCAAAACACTCACCCATGGCTCAGGAAACAATAAACCTTTTTGTTTGGATGGCTCAAAGGTTCAATTTGCTTCTTTCAATATACAGGGTCTGGCACAAATAATGCCTTTTTTATTACAAAATCTTTTATTAAAAAATCATAAGCATGTAATTCTGTAACATAATATCACACTCAAGCACACCGTATGCCATTTTAGGTGAAATGTTCAAATTGCTGTCTATCTCATGCAAGATATTCATGTACCTTCCCAACCACACTCAAGGAACCTTTGCTTCTGTTGGATCCTTGTTTTCTGTTATTCCTTACCTGCCCAATTCTGCTCTTACTCCTTTACCCATTTCCCCCAACATCTGTCCTCCTATAATGCAGAAGTGACCTGCATTGGTATAAGCCTCCCAAGCTTTACTTATGTAAAATTGGTGCTCTATTGCCCATGAAATCATATGCAGATAAGACACTATTTCATCTTGGCAAAACATGGAGAAATAGGCTGTACTTTGACTGGACATACCTTTTCTCGAATATAGATTTTTAGCCTTATTTTCCTCCAAAAGATATCTCAAAATCCGGCATGCACAAAAAGACAAGTGCTCTAACTTAAAAGAACTGCCCTGTTTTACCCTTTCGGATGCAGAGAAGCAAAACCACAAAAACAAAGTTTCAAATCCCGGCAAGAAGAAAGAACACAGCTTCACATTTGGTGTTTACAACATAGAAATGCCAATGACAGCAATTCCAATAAACCTAATGCCGGCCATATATTCATGGCAGCTGAAATGAACAGTCATGAAAATAAACCAAACTGAACCGAAAGCTTTAGCTGAAGAATGGACACAATAAACATTTTACACACTCTATAAAACAAAAATTTAATGCTCAATTGTGTCATAGTCGCCATCTGAGCTCATAGTTCTTCAGTAACTGTTGTGGGCCAACTCCCAAATTTTAACCCAGGTTGGGAAATCCCTATATTGTTCCTTAATGTGACAGGTAATTGGAAATTTTCAGCTCTGGGCAGCACCCCCCTCTCTAGGGGCACGTGGAAAGGAGTCTAAGCGTTTTTGAGTTATTGCAATGACGTCAGGGTGCTATTCACATTTATGTCTGAAGGTCAAAGGTACCAAACATTTCGCAAGGCTTACAGTCATCCTGCCCAAGGGAGACTTCTGTTGCCCCAAAATGTCACCGTGCTCCTGTTGGAAAACACTAACCAGGATCCCCACGTGCTCAGAGAAACCTCCTGTACTTTGTTCTGACACTTTCGGATCTTTTCAGCATTTCTCATGAGTTATTACCCTTGCTTTGGTCCAGAAGGATTGACTAAATGTGTGGGTGAGCCAAGTAAATGGGATCCTCAGTGACAGACAGGACTGTGTTGTTGCTTCCCTTTGATCCTTTTTTGTTATTGTTTTACTTTTACTTCTCCACCTTCCCTGAGGTATGGCTGACCAATAGAAACGGTACACATGTACAGTGTACAATGTGATGTTTCGACAGGCGCACACATTGTGAAATGATTCCTCCAAGATTCTTAGCATATTCAGCGAGCATCTCTCAGTCTGAGAAGAGAACATGGGGCAATCCCAGGTTTCTGTCTAGGTCCTCTGGACAGTGGTCCAACATTTCTAAATGCCGCATCTGGCCAGTTTAGCAGGGACACAAGCTGGAGGCCCTTGAGGTGGTCCCAGCACGATGCCCACTGCAGTAGGTGCATCGGATTCCCTCGTTTTCAGCCTCCCAGGTGCCGCTCTCACAGCTCAGCCACACACTCTGAGAGAGAAGCATTCTAAAAAGAGTAAAAATCCTGATTCCTTTTCCCACAGGTTTTCTCAGGGTAACTTTCCAAAGAATCCTATTCCCTTCCACTCTTTTGGCAATGGGCAATTAGCAGCTGGAATTCTGTTTTTGGACTCATTCCATGCCAACAAGCCTCTCACAGCCCAGGAGACTCTTTGGAGCCTACACGCAAAACCCCAAAGGTGGCTCAGGCACAGGTGAGGGAGGTGGTCCTGGTGCTGGCGCAGCAATAATTTTAAGGTGCCGAAACTGCATACTAGGCTTGGGAGGCTTAGTTTCCTGAGTCGCAGAATTTGGGTTTTTATAGTAGATTCTGGGGCTCAGCAAAAAGGAAACGATCCCATGGTTTATGCTGCTCTGGCCTGAGAGGGCTTGCTCCACCCAGCCTGCCAAGGCATGTGCCTCAGTGAGGCCCACCAGCCCAGGCCCACCCTCCCGCCACTGCCTCCTGGCACCCACCGCCTTCATCCTTGCCTTGTTTATATTTTTTTTGCACTGGTTATTTTCTTTCAGGGCAAACTGAAGTTCAAATGGTCTTTCTTGCCCTTTGTGGGTTAAATACAGATTCTCATTGTCTACCTAACTGTTAGTTTGCATGCACGAAACCTACACCCACCTTTCCCTGTGGCTTTTCTTTAAACCCCTATTTACAGCAGTTTTCATGTCATTTCATATCGTTTCCCTGCTCTTCTTTATTTAGCTCCAGTGTACCCTAAAATGCCTGGTGTTGCAACCCCAGAGGCACAACCTGAGCTTTTAAAGCCACATATTTCATGTGGCTTGCTTCACTTTTTTTTTTACCCAAATCAAAGAGAGCTACCATGAGGATATTTAAAAATAATTATTGTTCCTGTATTACTCATAAAAATATTGAGAAAATGTTAAGCATCGAGTGTTCCTTGCTGAAATCTGTATAAACACTTGTAAAGAGTTTCTTTCTTTTTCTTTCCGTTTTTTAAATAATGAATACTGTTCATACTAAGATACAGTGTTTAGGTTCGCACATTTCAAGCAACTTAACAAAAGGAAATTATATATTCTTCCTTATATAATAAAGGATCCTGCAACGCTCTTTTACCTACCACCTAAAATTGGAAGCTGCCTTTTCCTCCAAGTCTTGGGGTCCCAATTGTGTTCCAGGGGCTACAGGCTACAGCTCACTGCAGAGCAGAGGGCGCTGCCCCGGGGTCAAAAGAGAGGCAAGGGAGGCGGGGCCTTTCTTGGCCTAAACCCAGCTGCACTTTACCTGTCCTTACACACTGCGGTTCGCCGTAGGAGTTTGACCAAAAGGGCTCTGCCATTTAGAAAGACCGTACTGAAATTAGATCGGCAATGTATTTAGTAGTATTGTTCAAGGTCTATCATTTTGGAATATCAGAAAAGCACTTTCCACATGGCCAGTCTAAAGGACGAGAGGGGCTCTGGTGGTCTGCCATTCTTGACCGAGCTAGAAAACCAGAGTCACAGAGAAGCAGGCTGCTTTGCTAAACTAATATGTTCAGTGTGATGACTCCACACACGCATATATTGTGAAACGGTTCCTCAAAGATTCTTGATGTGTTCAAAAAGTACAAGAGAAGAACATGGGTCAGCGTCAGCTTTCTCTCTAAGGTTTTAAGCTTCTTCTGGTGAAGAGTTAAGGATAAACCATGAATTGTCAAGTTATGTTCAAGTAGAGTAATAATAATAATAGATGTCCATTTTACAAACTGAACGGCAACTCTGCCATACCACTGTCCAACACAAGGGCTCTTTCACTTCTCGTGGGTGATCACTATTCCATTCCTGTGCTCCTCCACCAGGAAGGCCCCAGGGTTCCCACTTACCCACTGGTCATTTGAATGTGTTCCTTCTGTGACTCGCTTGCTCATGTGCTTTGCCAATTTTAAGTGATCATCTTTTTTTTTTTACTGATTTAGAAGGACCCTTTATGATTAAGAACATTATCTGATTGTTTTTTATGTTACAAGTTCTTCATCTGCTTTTAATTTTGTTTTTAGTTATTTCACGTACAGTTTTAATATTTACATAATCAGACCAATTAATTACATACATGTATTTTTTCAACATTGGTATTATACTGAGAAAGTGTTATCTACCCCAAGATTAAATAAACATTTGTTTCTTTCTGGTTTTATTTTGACACAAAACTTTTAATGCATTTGAATATTCTGTTTGTATCTGGCGTAGATTAGAGATACTCTCCCCATGGTCCACATTTAACCAGCAGTCTCAATGCCTTTGATGCAATGCACCTCTCTTTCCCCAGCAAGTATGGGGAACAGGTATGATTCCTATGAATACTTGGGCCTCACCCTTCTATCCTGTAAGGTTCATATGTCTATTCTTTGAGTAATCCAAGCTGATTTCTTTATTGTAGTCTAGAAAATATTAACGAGCTTGAGAGGGGAATTCCCTTATTAGCAGTCGTCCTGTTCAAAATGTTCTTACCTATTGGCACCCACTTATTCTCTTAGAAGGTATCTAGAAACACTGTGACAAGTTTTAAAAAACCTATTAATATGATTAGAATTATATTAAGCCTGTATTAATCAGGGAAAATTAATCTTCTCATCTCAAATTAATGGTGTTTTTCAGTTTCTAAATGAGGTGGCTTTTTAAAAAAAAATACAGCTGCTGTTTGACACTCCTCTCTCTTCTTTCAGAGAGAGGAGTGTCAAATACTATCCAATTCAGAATTGAATTGGATAGTATTTGTGGCAGGTTAATTAGCATTCAAATGCAGTGGACACCACGTGGCCTCCAGTGTGAGGTGAAGAGAGGTAGGGCGGTGTCCAACAGGTTTTCAGGAACACTCGCTTTTTGAGTCCAGTTGTCCTGAGCCCACCATGCTCTGGGATGAATCCCAGGCCACATGGAGAGGCCTCATGTGGGTGCTCTGGTTGGTAGTCCCAAAGGAGGTCCCAACCAAGGGCTGACATCAGCCAGCAAACATGTGAGTGAAGATGCACCGGGAAGATCTTGGTCCCGATCATTCCCAGACATGGCTTCGGATGTGCTCTCCCCACCGTACTGTCTGCATCTAACCCACAGTCCGTGAGCGGAACAAAATGGCTGTTCAAAGCTGCCACATTGGAAATAACTTGCAAAAGAGAAAATGTCACTGGAACGTTAGAGGTTTCAGTGGCCTTAAAACTTTACAGTTTTCTTCTATTGCTACTATTGTTTATTTAATTCTTGTTTACTTAATGCATTTTTTTTTTGCTGTTGTGGTGATGAACTTATTCTGACTAATAAGCTGCCTTCTGATATACATTTCAACTCTCTAGCTCCTAGTTGCTTCCTCTTTCTATAAGACAAAACCCTTTTTCAGATATTCAGTTTTATACATCTACTACAGAAAGTCTCCAAAAGTTTTTTTTTTATTTGATGTCCTTGGGTTTTACAGACACCCAATTACACAATCTAAAATGAACACATGTGGATCTTCCCCTCTTCAATATTTAAAGCTGATGTCTTTGTCTGGTCATCACATTCACTGGCTCTCCCAGAACAACATTAAATCACAGCACTACAGACAGAAGCTCCTAATTTGTTACTGAGTTTAATGAGAAGGCTCTTGGTGCTTAATAATATGCATATTCATCTTCCACATCACATAAGCAAACAAAAGCATAAACCCATGAGACAACCTCTGAGCCTTCACATTAATTTTGAAGGTCGTTCAACATGTGTACTTCAAAAAAAATGTGTGTGTTTTTCTTTCTTGCTCCATAATTTCAGATTCCTTTCTTGACTCACTTGCTCAGAGACAGATAGAAAGTGATGAAATTGCTTTTTAAAACTTGCTTTTGCTTAGCTTTTGAAATAATGAAGTTCTGCTGAATGGAGCACTAAAAATGGAAGCCGCGCAACAATGCCGTGCGCTCTGCTGGCCGGCTAATCCATCTCCTCAGACAGTTTTTCGAAGTCCAAAAATGCTCCTTAAATTAAGTTTTTCAACCTGTACGAGTGGATTATTGTGTGGCTTCTTGAAATAATCCTCTCAGCTTTTAGCACAGTGCTGACCCAGTTTGGGGAACTATCTTTAATATCTTGTTCTGCTTTGCTGACCTCGGGGCAGAATAGCCAGAAATATCTGCATTTAACAGACAACTTTCATCTTTGGGCTCACAAAAGGGTTCGCTTGCTTTAAAAAGGAAATTGAAACTTGTAGCGCAAGATGGCCTTTTGGGTGATTTTTACTTTCCATTTTAGAACCCCGACAAATACAAGGCAGAGATCTGGAATAGATGAAGTGCCTCAAAATAGTGCATAAATCAAAGCCGTTGACCAGACCTGCGTTTTACCTCTCTGCTGATTATTTGTCAAGTCATAGGCACTCGCCCCAGAAAGCAAAGCAGAAACACATGTGTGGCAGATGAGGTGAGGCTGGGTTGCCAGAACTAAACACAGAACAATAACCCACCCAGAGGAAGAGAGAGAGGGTGACGTGCTCACACAGACCAATAACTCCGAGATTTTATAACACACGCTGGTTACCTAAGTGCTAGTTAAGAGGATGGATGCCTTCTAGTGGGCAATGGGGGATTGATTGCAATGGCCTGTGGTAGATTCTGTTATTGTTCCCAATTATTCAAATGTGCTTCTTGTTGTAAGAGTGTGCGTCTGTGCCTCTGCCTGGTAACCTGCAGTGGCTCCCTATAGCAGGAGTGTCTGTCACCGTTCCATTGTCATGTGACCGATCTGAGAGTGAACTTGAAGAGCTGTTGTGTGTTTCTTCCGACCCTTTTCTGCTTTCCCTTCTCTGTGGGGGGTGCTGTGTCCCAGAGGCAGCTCCGCCTTCAGCCCAGGGGACAGGCCTGAAGACCAGAGGCAGGGCACAGCTGCTACTGACCCTCAGTAAACAGAAAATGTGATTAAAAAAAGTAAGCAAACCTTCATTATCATAAACCACTGAGACTGTGAGGGGAGAACAGGGCACTCGTTTGTCGCCATAGTATAACTAAGTAAAACCTAATTAATACGATACAAACTAAGGTGCATTCGGTTAGATCTGGGATGAGCTCAGCTTTAGAGCAACCTGGGGAACTCCTGTTAGTTCGCAAGCCTGACTTTAGTCTTCTGTGAGTTAGTGATGGAAGACTAAAGCCCTCAGCCCTCAGGATATCACGCACTTAGATTTTCATAGGCAAAGTCAAGGTGACAACTTGATGATATTAAACTATTAGTCAATGAGTATCTGTCGTCATAAAAGTGGCTTAGTCATACAGAGAGGTAGTATTGATCTCTAGCACAGGAACTGGCAAACATGTTCTTTAAAGGGCCAGATAGTAAGTATTTTAGACTTTGAAGGCCATACAATGTCTCTTGCAACTACTTGGGTTGTGAGTAAAACCACTATAGATAATAGAAAACATATGGGCATGGCTGTGTTCAATAAAACTTTATTTACAAAAACAGCCAATGAGCTGAACTTGGTCAGCAAGTGACTCCTGTGATAGCATAAGAAAACTTAAAAACATATACACACAAAAGAAAAAAAATCCTAAAAACATGCCTAATGATTTATAACCATGTTGATATTGTTTTAAGATTAAAAGTTACCCTGTAGACATTGAAGGGCATTGGATAATTTCTTGGTTTTCCCATATGCAAAATAGAGATAATAAAAGCCACTTCATAAGGTAGGAATAAATTAAGATGACATATAAAGTGCCGGTAAGAACAATTCTTGACATAATTGGCCACCCTTTTCTCTCTATAAATTAAATGCCACCAGAGAAAAATATGTCTAATTTTCTGCCTGATTTACCATTTTAAATTTACTTTCCGGTCCTCTTCTTGGAGTCCCAACATACTAATATATTGGTCCCTCCCTCTATTCTTTCCATTTACTCTTTGCCCAAATAAGACCGACATCATTAATGACCACTTAAAGTCTTTCCTGTTCATAAGATGGATTATCTGATGTGCCTCACATCTATCGTAGTTCCCTCATCAAAAAACCAAGGTAGGTATGAATACCTTCCTCCTGAAGTGGTATAAAAATAAAGATAGAAATATCCCTGTGCAAAATTTGTATATACGCTTAAGGGGACTTCTACTTTATTCACAGAGTAGAGGAGAATTTTAAGGCAAGCGAAATTCCTCTGAGTTGACAATATAGCCGTGTCCTTAAATGAACATGTAAAGAAGAGAGCAGAGAACAGAGAAGTGAGTGAGGGTTCACTTAACCCTAACATTAGAATGGTTCCAGTGGTGGGTGGAGACAGGAGCATTAGCACTGGGCCTTGGGCCACACTGTCCTGTGTTTCTGAAATGGGGAAAAATTGCTTTGGAATCATCTGGAGACACTTGTTAACATGACAGATTTTAGGACGTCCCTCATTGCAGATTTAGCATGCCTCCATTCTCTAAGAAGTTGGGTCTGGAAATAGAATATTTACCAAAGTTTTCTTACGATTCTGATATGAAGCCTTCAAGTAAGGGAACCACCTTGTTAAAGGAACACGAAGTTCGTGAGAGATGCAAACAGTCAGCGCCACTGGTACTTTCGTGAAGGCATAGGAAATAGCATCGGGGCGTATCCCGTCGGGCAATGAGGTGGCCAGGTGAGCTCACATTCCTTGCGAGGAGCTTCTTTCTCTTTCTACTCTGTACTTCCTTCTCAGCTGAAAACAGTATCTAATCCGGAGTCATCTGACTTTTCACACTCAAGACTCCAACACATAAAAATGAGGTATAATTTTAGGATGCAAGAAAAAAATGCCATTCAAATAATTGCTAATAAAATTGCCATCCATATATTTGGGAAAAAAAAGAGAATTGGATCTATCCCATGTACAAAAACCACTTACAATAAACTCTGTGTTGTATTTTGGTGCTCCTGAGGCCCAGCAATGCAGGGGAGTGAAAATAAAATAGTGTGAGTGTGAGTGTGAGCTTTAAAGGACAGCAGGGCACTAGGGGTACTAAAAACTCCCACAGTGGAAGGATGTAATTTAGGCCAGGAATCCTCCATTCTTCATCCTCACCGGCCCTTTCTGGTATCTTGTAAAATTACAGCAGCTATATAAGGACATCGCTACAACATGGCACCTTTCAGGTTCCTGCATTTTTCTCGTTGCCCCTCAGATGACTTTTATTATCAGAGGCCGGAGCTAAGCCTGGCACGTGAAGCATATTATCGGTTTGGATCGGGCTCTGTGCTGTTCATGTTGACAGGCAAATGATCACAAGTGGAACCAGGCCATTGTTCCCTCCCAGGGGTTTGAGCACCCAACTCATTAGGCTGTCGAAAAGTTTTTCCTTTGCCCTGGAGCTGCCTCCAGACCTCAGCATGTTATGAAAAAATTCAGTCTACTTGGCCACTGACAATAATATATTAGCTTCATATATAGCTGTCAAAATGAGGGCATGTTTAACTGTCTGAATAATCCAGCAGAAAGCAGAGGAGGGAGTGAGAAAACTGTGAAATTAAGTACAGTCTGAGACAAAACACACTTAATAATTCCAGTAAAGGATACATTTATGTCTATTCATACATCGCATTGGACAGCTTTACAGCATCCTCAAATCCAGTTTTTTTGAAAGACAATCTCCAGTATCTTTTGTGAATCAAATGCACTTTTTAATATTTTAAAACATTAATGTATCCTTTCCTTTGTAACAAGGACTCTGGACATGGCCATATCTAAGGGAACGTGGCCCAAGGATTTGCATATGGGGGCACAGGGTTTATACATTTCCACTGGCCTGTCATATTCTGTAATACTTTCTATTCATTACCCATCTGTCCACCCCACTCACTGAACTTGGGCTTCAGTGTCTGTCAGAACTGTGGCCTGTGGTTTGAACTGACGGTCTTCACCAGGAAGGTAAAATGAATTTGTTCCTGATTCACAGCACCAGCTGGTTCACTGGGGCCACTAATGATGGGTCTAGCAAAGCCTCCTGTCAATCACACACAAGTGCTTCCTGTCAAAACCACCCGTAAAATACTGACGAGTACGGCCTGCAAAATAAGTTTAACAATATGCAGACCTAATCACTCATTGCATAATGAAAGGTTCAGTCACTCTCGAAGCCAGAGAGAGGGAATTAGGTCAGTCACAGAGGGGTGGCTGGCTGTGCGTTCTCTCCTTCCAGGACCAAAGCAATGGCATAGAGACTATGGGTTGATTTGGAACACCATCTAGTGAAGGATTTGAGGAAGTGCATGAACACAGAAATACACCAAGTCGAATTCTGATTCAATGGATTAAACACTTTCTTTCAGACCATTTCAAATGGATCTGAAATAATGACAGTATTATTATATTTTTTTAAGTTAGGGCAAAACCAAAACAGAGTGATCAGTGTGTACCTACGTTCAGCAGATTGCATCGCCTGCTTCCTGGGACAGCCTGGCCAGGTTCCTCTCTCAGCACTTTCCCACTGACTGTAGGAAGGATGTCAGAAAGGGCCCGCGGAGCCAGCCCGATCAATAGGCAAGTTCTGCCCAAAAGCGAGCATCTGGGAAGGGCACCCAAGGCTCCGGGAAGAATGATACCAGGGCACCAGATTCTCAGACATGCATCTATCAGCCACGGTGATTTCACTTAAACAGTATACGTGTTGGAGGCCTTACTATCAAAAAGTTAAACGTTTTTCTGGAACTCAATAGCTTTTATTGTCAGAAAAACCAGTACCAACAGTACCTATTTCACGGTGTGCTGCCCAGGAAAAGCACTCGATAAATATGACGTTCAACAACTAGAGGCGGAGGCTAGAATTTTTAACCAGGGAAGAAGGTTGAATATAATTCAACCATTACACATTGAGTTATTCTGCACAAAACTGCGCCGTTCATTTCTCCCTTCCTTTGGAACATCTCAACTCCACATTTCAAAGTCAACTTCCCTCACCACATTGATCTATGTGCTCTTGGCATTGAATAAATGTTCTGTGGCTGTCTCTAAACTTCCCACAGTGGTGGGGGGAGGGAAAAGAAAGCAAAACCAGTAACAAAACCCCCAAGGTCAACATTGTGGTACTTTTGCTATAATCCACTATCAATAGTTTCTAAGGAATCTTCATTCATCTTAGTTTGACTTTCAGAAGAACCTCTCTTCCCCCTTCTTGCTGGCTTTGTCATTTCTAGCTATAGCTCAGGTTACACAGTGAGTAGGCCATTTGGGGCGTCACAGTTTCTGTGAGTAACTGAGTGTAGTAGTTACTCTACATGAAAGCAAGTGTCGCATTTGTGTTGCTCGTGTGGCTGGGTTCTCCTTTTTAGGGGGAGAAAGCAAGCCTCCCTCGGGTCTCCAAGCCTCAAAGAGAGGCCACGGGAAAGGCCTTCCATCATACCTTGGTCTTCCCTCTCCGATCAGGAGAAAAGAAGACCAGACAGAATGCTGGGCAGCCCCCTCTCTGTCTCCTTCTCACGCTTCCACTGCTTGACAAATGGCTAATTAATCATCACTGTCCGAATCCAGCCATGTACTGACTAATCCATGTTTATTTTTAAGACTAGGTAACTCAGGCACATTTCTTCAAGAAGCCACCATTTGAAACCAGTTGGACTTACTTTGAACTTAGAAAACAGAGGAGTTTTCGAACATTTTCACTGTTCTGTCCTTATAGTTATGTGTGGTCCTTTACCAGAGAGGGAGGGTTTTTCCCTTGCAATGAATTCTCAGTCTGTCGAGCAATAGCTGAAAAGCTCCTACAGGCAGGCGGGGTGCTGGGATGCTTCCACTCAGAGGTTTGGACTCCACAGCTCATCGTCACCTGCTCTCGCTCAGCACCTTATGCAAAGAAGCCACTGAGGCCCTCTAATGAGGGGAAAACACATCACCTCTCCGGGAGGGGCAAGAAAACAGGGAAACAGCTATGGTAAGAAACAATATGGGTTAAATATCATAACTGAAGAATGAAATGTGATGGAGATTTAAGACATGGTGTTGCTGTACAGCTAATCATCAGGGATAATGAGGAAAAATGCTCTGGGCAGGAGATTGTGTAGGTATAGGCAAGGATCCAGGGATTTTACTTTTACACGGTTAGTTGTGTGGTGTGTAGGCAACTCATTTTTAATCAGGCTAAGATACAGAAATTTGCACGTAACTCCCCCTCCCTCTCCTCCTCTTTCTTCTTCAAACCAAGAGCATTTTCATTTATCCCCACGTAACATCCCTCTTCCTCCTGCTATGACATGCTTTCACGAACAAGAAAGAAAGAGAGAGTTAAAATCACAACTAAAAGAGCAAATCACCGGGGATGCCGGTTCGCTCAGAGGAGTCCTGATTTATTTACATTCTTTCCTGGTGTAACTATTACTGGCATCCACTTCACTTTCAAAGGTGCCCTGAGTTGGGCAGTACATTTTCTGGCCACTAGACACATACAGACAGTCTACCTGATGGAGGCTACATAAGTGGCTGGAGCAGCACGAGAAGTGGGGGTGGCACGGGTGGGTCATCGAGTCATCAGCATCCCTGGCACCACAGGCACTGGGGGTCTCTGCTTAGGCTTCCAAAATGCCTGGTCTCCTGAGAGCCATGCAGTGTTCTAAAGGTGAGGCTGTAGGGAGTGCCACAGCAGCCACCACAAGGGGGCCATTTCTGTTTTCAAGTGATGGAAAAGCTTAGTGGATCAAAAACATATCTCCTCCTTCCTTCCCCCCGGTGCCAATTTTCTGCCACAATTGCTACAACTAATTGCCAATATTCACAACACACATACCCATCCATACAAGATGCACCTGCATGCATGTAATTTTTTGTGGTTTCACATTGCCTTTAAATTAGTATCTTCTTCAAACTAATTTATTTTCAGCTTGACTGTTTCACTTGTCTGACTTAGAGAGCTCATCTTTTAATTTGCAATGAACACCAGACCCTGGTAGATCCTATAATAAGTAAAACATTTTACATTTTACATATGTTTGGAAGACACAGGACGTCATCTGTACCACAAGATCAACATTTGTAGCAAATGTAAGAGGATGTGTGTTTTGGTGGAGAAAGAAGAGCTATTTCTTAGGCAAACTGAACATACCAAGCAAAACAGAAAAAAACGTACTCCAGATTTTGAATGGAGGTATCTGTGGAAAATAGGCCAATATGAAAACTTAAAGAGAAATTACTTGAGGGGTTATCTTCTCCCCTCCCCCAATCTACTTTTTTCTACTGTTGATCTGTGCTCTGAGAAACTCAGATTTCTGTTACACTGTCGCCCCCTAATGGTCTTACAATTTCACTGCTCACAGTTTTAGAGGAAAGCCCTTTGGAAACCTCTCCATAGGTTCTTGCCACAGCTTGCTTAGAGTAGGACAGAATGCCAAGGCTAAAACCTAGCTTTTTTTTTTTCACCTGCAACCAACTTTGCTTCCCTCTCTTTCCAACAAGTGAATGGCAAAGGGCAGTGAGGCCAAGGGTGAAAAATCAACAACTACAACAAGACCTGCCTGTGGCGGTCTGAATAACATAGGTGGAGGTTTGGAAATCAAACTCTGCATGTGGAAGGCTTCCCGACGCCTGCCCGCTGAAATCTCCTTCGTTACCACACTGGTTGGCGTCTCGCTCCACACACACGAAGGGACAGGACTGAGTTCTTCCTTGAGAAATGTGGGCAAAAGATGCAGCACCGGAATGGGCCTGCCTGTCAGGCTGTCTCAGGTCATTTCAGAGTTATTACCAAGGGGTTTTCAACGTGCACGGGGCCATATTCACACACTGAGGACCAGCCCAGGCTGGCACGAGACGAAGCTTACCTGACTTTCATTTCACACGTGCTGGGCCCAGCTCTGCCTCTCTGACTGTTCTAAGACGCTGTTTGAGCACAAAAGCCATATAAGCGGGGCACTTTGCAAGGCGGTATAGAAGTTTACGCCACAGCCAACCTCGGGTTTCCGATAAGGTCCTGCATCTAAATTACTCTAGTTACTGTAATTTATGATAGCCCCGGAGAGGAGGAAGACCTGGGACACTACTGGGCTCTTTAAAACACCAGAACCACTCAGACACCCAGTTTCAAAAATCGTAAGTAACTCCTTCTTTGTTAACCTCTTCCCCTGAAACATCTGATGGTAGCAGGAAAACAACTGTCAGCCCACAGTCCATGAAAGGATGGCAGTGGCGGAGGAGCTACTAAGAAACTCCCCCCATCTCTTAGCTCATGTGCTGGTGTCTAGAATGCGCCGGAGTCCAAAGATGTCTTTGTTCATGTTTGACAGACGTTAAAGACATGTGAAAACATGTGTCTACTCTATTTAACAGAGCAATTATTTCTTAAAGTCTCTGAAAACACGTGCTAAAATGCGTAGATGGAAACCACACTAGTGGACATGAATGACAACGCCCTGGTAGGACCCTCGAACTCAGCTGAGAACCGAGAACCCGCATTCTCACCAGTTGAGAAAACTCCATCAGCCACGCACACTTCAGTAGGAAATGTTAAGTATTTTCAGATTCCTACAGGAGAGCCACAATAGACATCTTCTTAAACCAACTTCTCTTTAAAAAGACCTGCCACCAACGATAGATAAATGCAATGTTTTCTCTTATTGGTGAGACAGTGATTTACTGCCTCTGTGATAGCAATCTGCTAAGCAACCTTGTGCAATAGCAACCACACTCTGAGGACTCGCTGGCGCCTGCAAACAAGTGGAAGGAAATCGCCTTCAGACCGTGAGTGGAGACAGTTCCAATTTACATGACGTGCTGTACACACAACATCATTTTTTCTCTGACATTTAGTCCTTTGATTTCGAAGCCCTTCTTCCAAGGAGGCTCTCTGAGTTCCAAATACATCTCTATACAGACCCGTGACAGGTTTGCGTACAGCATACACTTTGCTTACTTATCTTGCTTCATTGAGCAGTTTGGCTCATTGTTTATTTTTAAACTTTCTTATCTTTTAGGGAAAAGAGAGTAAAACAACACACACTTTCTCAGGAAGTCATGGTTCAATCTAAAAACAAGCCAAAGTACTTCTGATGAGGAAGGATGGTTTCTCCTAGAAGAACGATTCACAAGAAACCCTTTTCCCCCACCTACCACCACTGAGTTTATCCGACAAAATAAAAACCAACAGACTTTAAAGGGTAGCTCATTAGTCTTCCTCCTGGGGAGCACTTAAATTCACCCTCTGAACCCCATGTTTATTTACCTGAGGGATGCAGCTTCCAGGAGGTGACAGCTGACATTTGCGTAATAATTTGAGGAAAGCAATGTGAATTATTAGCCCAAATATGAACCGCGATAAAAAACAAACCATGAGAACCTCATTTGCCTCTAACCATTGACCCTGTAAGGACACATGTTCCTAGGCAACCTTTTGCTAATCCACAGACTGCAATTCAGCAGGCTAAGCTTCCTCGTACATTTTCATCCACTTCTGAGGCTCCTCACTCTGTGCCTTAATTTCAGTGGGCACCTCGAAAAGGGAACGAGGACCTTGACTGATCCGAGAAGAGAAAGCAATAGTTTAAAATGACATCACTCTTCTGTTAGAAACACACCAAAAGTCACAGCCCCCCACAGAACTTCCTGGGGGGGGGGGGCTTGAAGGCCACTTGTATCACCAATTTTATTCTCTATCCTCCACCCTCAAGTGGTAAATTCAAGTAGCGACACACAGGCTCTGGTGAAAAAGCTTCTGATTGATATGTGGCCTCCAGGTGAAAAGTCCCTTTTAATGAAAAGAGAACAGGAGGTACACTGGTTTGCATTTGAGGATGACCCCAGACTTTTTGTACTTCTTCCTGGGCGACAAGTCCAGTGTGGTGCCAGGAACAGACAGTCCACCGTTTATTTTTTATCAGGACATGCAAGACTTTGGGGGAACAAAGTACCCTTTTGTACAAATGATAAAATAGAAGTTATCAAGTAATATTATCTAACACGTTCCTTTAGGGAAGGGGCCTGGAGTGCGGTGTGACTGTGTTTTGAGAGTATCTCTAGCCACGACGATAAGCACTATAAAGCCTCAGACCTGCAGGGATACAGAGAGAGGTGGCTTGCTGGGAATTCCAGCGACAGACTGAACCTACAGGAATCTGGGAGCATCAAGGATGAAGTTCAGTGTCTGCAGCGAAGCTGACAGATGATAAAGACTGCATAATCTCAATGGCTAACTAGTTAAGCGTCACGGAGTAGAAGATATTTGACTGTAAATAAGCCAGGAATATGAAATTAAAAGGAAAAAAACCCTGCCTGTGAAATTATACTGCAGACATAAAATCTCAACTGCTTGAAAGCACCAGTATTTTAAAAGCCGTGGTTGATGGGGCAAATTAAGCAGTGAGATATTTACTATGTTTAACAGAGAAAAACTGGCAAATGCAGAAGATGTAATTACCCTGCATGTTTTTCTAAAAATGATTCTTAACTCTGTGCTATGAGGGAGCAATTCTGAAGGGCGCTGGTTTGTTTTTCTTTTCTTTTTTTCATTCCTTTCTAAATAAATAGTTTTTCATGTGCTTGAGACAAATTGAAAGGTTTTTATTTTCCAATAACTAATGAGATGGTCAAATATCAATTTAGCTCTTGGAAGACGATAACCACTATAAATAACTTTAAATTTCTGCATAGTGAAACTTTTAATAAGTCAAAAATTCCTCTAAGCTGGCACTAGAATAAATACGAAAATGATCAGTCACACATTAAAAAATGCCTTAGGCAAAGTTTACATGAGGATCACTCCTCCCCTTGGGGCAACCTTAGGCCTGTCTGAGGAGAGCTATCGCCGCTGCATTACTGTTACGATGGGAAGCTGTTAGGTGGTTTTGTTAGGGTGTGACAGTTGTAGGAAGTACATACTTGCCAAATGATGGTGATGCTGTAGTTATTTTATGTTTATCTGTATCCATACATTCATATAAATATATCTGTGTATGCACGTATGTATATGTGTACAGTATATTTATATGTTTCTCTATATCCCCCGTTAGATTATAAGCTCACTAAGAAAAGAGAGTCTTCCTAGAACACTGCCTGACATATTAAAAATGCTCAATAAATATCTATTAAATGAAGGAGTGAACAAAATAAAAGCATGAATGTCCAGGAACATATATTGTGATTGAAAATGATTTAAACATGTACCACAGTACTCTCTCTTTTCCTACAAAGAGAGTGAAAGTAAGCACCTGCATAGGTAACACTCATGTATATAAATAGGGCAAGTCAGCCTTAAATGGTCAATTCATTGGTGTGAGCCTGCCAGGAGTAGTGTGGAGGAGGGCTAGAGATCCTTTGGAGGAGAGCTCAGTCATCTAGCTGAGACTCTCCTAGTCCAGCGCACAGCAGCAAACACAGCCACAATCAACAAAGCTGCCTAGTTGAACCCCAGCTGACTGCAGGTGTGAGGGACAGCTCAGCCAAGATGAACAGAACCACCCAGATGACCTGTAAAGTCATGAGGAGTGATACAAATTCATTTTTTAAACTACTAGGTCTAGGGGTGGTTTCTTATGTGGCAATAGCTAACTGATACAGCATTACCAGGCCTACCACACAGACACCATGGCTTCGGTGCCAGACCACCACAATATTGCAATGAAATGAGTCACATGACATCTTCGGTTTCCCAGTACATATAAAACTTATGTTTAAACTATACTGTATTCTCTTAAATGTGCAAGAGCATTAGGTCTAAAAAACAATGTAAATACCTCGATTAAAAATATTTCATTGCTAAAAATAGCTAACCATCCTCTGAGCCCATTGGGAAAATCATGCCCATAGACTCTCTTGACTCAGGGTGGCCACGAACCTTCAACTTGTAAAAAACACAGTATCTGAAAAATGAAACAAAGTGAGGCACAATAAAATGAAGTCTGCCCGTAGTGTCCTACAAGTATATATAGTCCTTGGGAGTATGTCCAGAAAAGAGGACTAACATGGCCAGAGAACGTGTGGCTCTTACAAATCCGTGCCAAGCACACGTTTCAATTTTTCCCTTCAGCTTCCTTCAGTATTTCCAGGGTGGTTTTAACCACAATTCCTGGCTGACCTCAGGACTAAGGCTGAGAGCTTCTGATCTCAGCAGAAAGACTCTCCTTAGTTCACAGAACACCACGTGAACGGCATCTGCTTCCAAGATGCGATCTAAAAAGAAAATAAGAAATGGGCTCCTCGATCCTATCAAATCCCTCATTAAGTATGCAGCCTCAATCAAGAGCCAGACATGCAGGCAGGTCTCTTTTTAAATATAGCTTCTGAAATCAACCTACCCAGTCTGACATTTAAAAATCAGCTGATACAGGAAAGCAAGAATGGATTAGTTAGCAAAAACAGAAAAGTGAACAGATCAGAGGCTCAGGCATGAGAAGCCTCTAAACACCGTAAAGGCTCAGGAAAATCTGCACGGGAAGCGGAAAGGTAATTTAAAAAGAAACAAACGGGAAACCCATCAAATTCTTCTCTGTGATCAAGTATGACCTTGCTCACAGACCTGTGGCCACATCGAGCTACAGCTAATGCAAAGCCATCAGGGCACATTGCAAGGATAATTACTGGCCCATGTATAACTGTTTCCCTTTATTTCTGCCTTATTTGCATTTTGCTGATTTCCCAGGACTTAACCTCTCCTGCAGAGTATGCAAAAACATGGGATGGGGGCCTAGAACTCCAGTCATTCAAATATTTCTCCTAAATAATAGATCAGATTCAAAAAGTTAGGAGAACTCAAAGGAATTCTATCAGGCCTGCAAGTACAGTATCTTCCCACCTTCTGGATACCCAGCCTTCTTTCTTTCTTCTTTATTATATGAATACATCAGCACCAAAGATGCTCAAACTACCAGCAGGCCAGCAAAAACTGAGAAAAACATTCTGAGCTTAAGACGGGAAGCCCAGGCGCCCATAAATAATGACTGTAGATAACATATATTGAGTGACTCACTATGTACTGAGCACCCTGGTGTTCACCGATTATCTCAAATTTGTCTTCTCATAATTTCACAAGTCAGGTATGATTAAACCCATTTTATAGGTGAGGTCTGGAAAGATGCAATAACTTGTCCCCCAAAAAGTCTCATAGCTGGTTATTGGCAGAACCAACAGCAGAACTAAGTCTGGATGATACCGACAAACTCCCTTCACCACTACTTGAACCTCAAGCTTTGGCTCCATTGAACAATCTTCCCTTGTGAAAGTAATGCTTATATAACGTGTTACAATCTGACAAGTGTTACCCATTGCATCAGCCAAATGTTTCACCTTTCCCTGGATGGGGTTGCTGCAGCTCCCAGCGGAGCCTCTCCGAGGCTGAAGATTTTTCTCCAGGCCACTCCTTGCAGCTTCTCCCAGCTCTGCCTTTTGTCAGGTTGCTATTACCTACACTTTGCCTTTCATCCTTTTACCTCCCTTCCTTTTATCAGGAGCCATAGAGCCTAGACTTGGCAATTTCTGATCACATGGCTCTGCCAATAACTAACTAACTAACTGACTGACTAACACAAGATGCTGGGTAATAATAGAATCTACTTCACAGAGAAGAATAAAGAAGATTATATATATAGTAGCTTAGTACAGTGTAAGATAATATACTACTAAAAGCTTGAAAAGTGTTATTGGAAAATAAGTACAGGTCTTCTATGAACATACAAATTTGGTGGAGAGAGAAAGTTAAAGCTAGTCCTAGATTCTCATTACTGAGAAGAGGTCTCCACAGTGACTCCATTCAGGAGAACTCCATTGTATGTCTATCGTAAGTCTTCTTTATCTTTGTGTCTTTATAATTTATACTGTACTTTTTAAATAAACAGAATCCTATGCCATTCTTGCCATGAGGCGGTACTTTTTAAGACCTGGCCCAAATGTCACCCTGTTTATGAAGTCTTCCTTAAGATTCCTGTAGAAGACATTAGGAATTGATTCAGCATCAATCCGACCTCCTCCTTAATAAATACCCTCCCTATACATTTCCAAGACTCCCTTGCAGCTAAGGTGTCTGGTGTGATTGAGAATTAGCCAATTAGATGCACTTGCATAAGCCACAACTTTCAGAACTGACTTCAGTGAGAGAAGAGACATAATGATAGGAATCCGCTTTTGCCAGGCAGAGCACAGTGGAGGCAGCAGGTTCTAGTGCTGGCATCTCTTGTGGCAGATTCACAATTCAGCAGGCCACATAAGGCTGGGGCAGGAGCAGCAGCTCCCTAAGCCGTCCAATTCTGGGGCAGTGCTTTGAAATATCTGTCTTTTTAGTCCACCAATGATTAAATAAGTAATTACTGTAAATTCCTTTCTTCTTAAATTAGCCAGTATATTATACTCACTGCACTTGTTCCCCAAGCAATCACCTAGAAGAGGAATTCTTCTTGGCCTTCTTTCTGTGCTCATACTACTTTGTTCCTGCACATAATTCTTGTAACAATTGACTTTTTATTATAGTAACTTTCTGATATGTCTGTCTGTTCTTCAAATTGAAAGACACTTGATAGAAGATGTTGTGGAGTAATTTTCATCTTTGATTTTCCCTGTAGTACTTTGCATAATGCTTGGCACTAAGCATGTGCTAAATTGAAGAGAGACAGGTTCCTGGGCCAAAGACTGATTTGAGCTATCACTAGGTTTCATCATTCCATATCCTATCTCATGTTAAAGTATGCTTAAAGTGCTAGTTTAAAAAGTAACCACCTTCGTGGTAAATTAGGTAACTCTTCAGAAATAGTTATTCTTACTTTCTTGCTTCTATGGGATTAATACACTTCCCTGCTCCATTGATATTGACTTTGGCTACATAGCTTGACTGGGCTTGACTATAGTCTCCACTGTCTTTTAATGTTGGGTTTAGTTATGTAATATGCTTTGGCCAATCATATGTCAGCAGATGTGATATGATAGAGACCCCTGAAATGCTCTTGTGCACCTGGACTTGTGCTCTTGAGTTTCCGTCATTGCCATAAAAAGATGCCCCAGGTACTCTACTGCTTCAAGGAAGAGGATGAGAGACTGATGGAGTAGAGCCACCCGCTGCTGAGTCCAGCTGAAATTAGCCACTCATCTCCTTCTGTCCCTTCTCATCTGCAGATGCATGGGCAATAAATGCTTACTGTCTTATTTCGCTGAGATTTTGTGGTTGGGTGTTACATGGCATTATTGCAATAATTCATGTTCCTGGAAAGGCAAAAAAGAACACTCCATTTCAAACAAAGTTGGATGTATTAGAAAGAGAAGGTGTGTCTTGTGTTAATGTTTAATACTTTCCTCTAGCACAGCGCCTTCCCTTCACACCCATCTTCCTCATCTCCTGCATTTCCATTACAATATACATTGCTAGGACTCTAGCTACTTCTGACTTTACCCCTACTCTCCTTGTGCCTTATCAATAGATGCTACTCAAGAATTTTCTTTCCTCCATTAAGTCCTCTTCTCTCCTTTAAGCATCATTTTCAGGGACTCGTATTACTCTCTATGGAAACTCCCAAACTCTATCCCCAGTCTCAAAGTTTTCCTTAAGTCATAGGCACTAAGTTCTAGCTGCCAACAGACAGCTCTAGCTGGCAGTCCTCCAGTTGCCACCCCTCACATGGTGCTCCCCACACCACAGCCACTGGCTTCTTCAAACTTAGTCTTCCATTCCCTCTTTCTTTTTTTTGGCCATCTCCAGGTCCTCCATGTGCACAAATATTAGCACTAATAATTATCTTCCTCTCACCACACTACAAATTTAATAACTGCCAAATACACTGAAGGTAAATTAGATGCAGCTTTGATAAGCACTCAAGGGAGTATTTTAGGTTTGTGGAATTTGTAAGAACTACTATTTGAAATAATTTTGTAAAGGAAAGAATGACTTTGGTGATATGACTTTGTCCTCATGTATTGTTCTCCATTTTCAGAATTTTTACTACACATGCTTTTCTCAAATTAGGGGCAGGGCAGTGATTAACTGAAGATGAAGCCTCAGGTATACTAGTAAAAAATTGTGGAAATCAGGATTTTGGTGGAAAAAATCCTGGACATAGGGGAACAGAAGTAAGTCATTTCCACTACCAAGATTAAAGGCTGATATCTTGTAGTGTTCTATTCAAAAACCAATCACTAATAAAAATGTAAGCAATATTAACTCAGAAAAAAACAGAGATTAAAATTTATCATGTAGAACAAAGACCATAAAAATTTAGGGGCTTGATTTTTTTTCCATTCTAAAAGGATAATACAGTACAAGTTTTTATACAGGCATTTAACAAAACACTTCTGAATAGATGCTGGGTATAAATCTCATATTGGATGCCTTATTAATTGTTATACACAATTCCATCCTTCAAATCTGTCTGAATTTTTCTCTCACTGTATATTATTAACAGATCTGGATAATGAATAGCAATGAGAATTCTGGGCAAAGCCTTCAGAGAGAAGGCAGTGAGAGCCCATCAGAGCACCTTACCAAGTTGCTGACTTAAAATTGACTTGAAGAATATTTATTTGATGAATTCTAGCAAGGAATAATGACTGTTTACCAAGTCTATGTGGGGTTTACTGACAGAACAAGTGGCTAAGCCTTCTTCCAAGCAGTCAGTGTTAGGAACACACACACATTTTCACATTCCATTAAGCGCAGAATCTGGGGTTTTATATGTTTACTTTTACTGCATGATATATTTTAGCTCTTGCTCTAGCCATGTTTTTTCTGCAAATGGAAATTGGGTAAGCTTCCTTTCTGATTCTGTAGTTGACCCTTATTCTTTGCCCAAATAAGTATTTGAGTCTAGACCAAACTTCATCCATTTGAAAATATGGAGGCTTAGCAGATAGTGTGATATAAATGGTCTCTGGAATGAGATTTTCAGAGGTGTGTATGGCAGGGTGAGGGTGATCAGAGGGAAAATGATTCCACTAGACCAGCCTTAAGTCAAAAATTCTATTGAAACACTTATTCTATACTATAGCCACAATAGGGCACCTACCCTATTTGTGGGGCACCTACCCACACAGCAACTGGGGTAAAACCTAAGGGTAATATTTTTAAATGGCACAACACATCAATATGCTACATTTTACCATCATATATAATATGAAATTTATATGCATATATATATATATATATATATGTACCAGGTCTGTCCAGAAAGTATCCAGCATGCACTATGACAAATAGAGACATTTATTGAAGATACAAGATACAAGAAGCACTGTACATAGGAAAATGATGCCTCAATCCCCTTCAGAGTAGGCATCTTGGGACCTCACACAGTTCTCCCAGCATCTCTTTCACTGTTCCAAACACTTTGTAAAATCCTTTGTTGGAATCGCCATCAGCTGCCTCCCTAGCCCTGTTGTATTTTCCTGAATCTCATCAATGGTCTGAAATCTCTTCCCTTTCAAAGATGATTTTAGTTTTGGAAAAAGCCAGAAATTGCAGGGTGCCAAAACTGGGCTGTAGGAGGGCAGAGCTATCTGGGTGATTTGATGGTTTGTGAAAAAACCCTGCAGGAGATGTGATGCATGAGCGGGTGCATTGCCGTGATGAAGCTGCCAATCACCAGTTGCCCATAGCTACAGCTGTTTTAATCATATTGCATCTCTCAACCAATGAAGAACATTGAGGTATAGTACTGCTTGTTAACTGTTTGGTCTGGAGAGCTGTACTCGTGATGAACACCTTCCCAATCAAAAAACACAATTAACATGGTTTTGATCTTGCTGTGACTTTGCCAAGCCTTCATCAGCCATGAAGAACCAGGCAACTTCCACTGGGACAACTGGTTCTTCATTTCTGGATCATTGCTGTATACCCATGATTCATCTCCAGTTATAACCTTCCTGAGGAAATCTGGTTCATTGGTAGCAGTTTGAATCAATTCATTCACAGCTGCAGTATGATGTTCCTTCTGCTCTGGTGGCAGGAGTCATAGAATGAATTTTGCCACAACACATTTCATGCCAAGATCTGCAACAAAATCTCGGACACAGTAGTTTTTGGAATCCCCAGGTCAGCTTCTAGTTCTCGCACTGTCACTGATCTTTATGACTGCAATCCATACACATTCAACATTCTCAGGTGTTCTGCTTGTCGCCGGCCTTCCAGAACATGGATCACTTTCAACAGATTCTTGACCATCTTTGAAGCATTTGTGTCACACTTGTATTTGCACTGAACTTAGTGCATTGTCCCCAAAAGCCTTCTGATTCATCCAAATAGTTTCTGCAGAGGAATGTTCAGGCTTAATGCAAAATTTGATGCAAATTTGTTGCTCCACTCACTCAGTCATTTTGAATGTGACAGGCACACAGTGCACATGCTCAACTCAGTGACCCCACTGACTAGTACAGTGGAGTCATCACTGTTCACACATGCACATTCCAGTCCACTCTCCTTGACCACCAGGTGACATTGATGTTGCACAGACTGTTTTCATTATATTAACAATGGCTGGACTTTTTCCGGACAGACATCGTATGTGTGTGTAATATTTTGGGAAGATGGGGCCATAGAAGGAATGAGATTCTGAGAAAAAAGAAGCATCTAGAACTAAGTTACAAAGAAAAAGATGAGACCTTGAGCCCAGAGCTCTGGGAATCTGAAAGAAGCTGCAGAAGGAGACATAGCCCATGCCCTGACTGCCCCACTTAGGAACTTGTTATCTTATAGAGAAGGTGGCAGGAAGATGCTAAAACAGTGGAACAAAATGATTTAACAGCTTTTTATACGTGGCACTCTAACAGGCTGAAGAGAGAGTGATGGGCAGGAGGCAATGCTAGACGCAAGTAGATGGTTTGAGACAGTTCACGGCAGTGCTCTAGGTAAGAAAACACAAGTGAGGATGCACATGTAAAAGAGCTCCCCCTTCTACCAAGTACTTCCACATAAGGTTCCTTCAAAAGGCTATTTTCAAAGTTTTCGTGTGATTTTTCTGGATTGCCATTATTAGAAAGAATACACAACGCAAATCAGAGCTCTGTGATTCAACAAATTGACCTCTGAAATCAGAGATTACAAATTTAACAATATTCTATAAGCTTATAAACTTTTTTATTTAATATACTTTTTAGCCTCTGGTACCCATTAAAAATCAGTATATATATATATATAAATATGTGTATATACACACATTCAAATCATATATGCAGTTATATATGTGTGTGAATAAACATGTGTATTTTTATATATAAGTATACATATAAAATTTTAGTCAGATTTTGACCAGAAATTTTTTAATTATGTAACAATATTACTATACCTATAAAATGAAGATATGTGCAAGTATTAGAAAATACCTTTTCTGAAATGATGTAGAATATGGTTATCTATATTTAGAAAATATGGCTTTATAAATAAGTTCAATAATACAAAATACATTGACTTTTTTCTTTGTGAAAAAGTACCAAAATTTCATAGGGTATTTCTATTTAATTTTAAATTTCTGAATGAGGATACCAGACAATAAAATATTTTACTCAATATTAATTTTACAGTATAGAACAGAAAGTTTTAATATAACAACTATTGTATAGGAATATAAATTTATATTTAATACATAATTTTATATATTGTATTTATATTTAAGATGTTAATATTTATGTTTAATAAAATAAGTAGTAAAGTTATTATTTATTATTTAAACTATATCAAAACATTAATAAGAAATAAACTGCTTTAAGAAATTTTCAAAATTTAGTTCTCTTAAATGATAACTGAAAATATGAAGGGGAAAGAAATCTCTCACTGAGTTATAGTAAGAGGTTTTACACTCAAAGCATTTTCTTGTTATAACTGTGAGAAAATACACAGTAGAAACTCGCTTCGAAGATGTGGTTTGATAGATTCTGGTGATCAGAGTGCAACAAATCATAACTCAGCTCTGCAAAACTTTGGTTAGATTACATTACAGTGTGAGTGTAAGCAAAATAAAACTGCAGAACTACTATGCGATAAACTAAAAACCAAGTTGAGCTTTCTTTTATAAAAACCGAGGAGCAATTCAGTTTTAATTATGTATTTTATCTTTCCTGTTATCATTTGTAAAATCCCAGTCTCTAATTACAATCTCTCTAAGCCTGCTGACTTATAAAGTGTCTCTAATAAACTGTCCTTCATTAGAGAAATGACTCAACAAAAGTGTTGTACCACAAACACTCAGAAGAGTGTTGGCACATAGTAGATGCTCAATATGTATTTTTTGAATGAATGGGCAGATTCAAATGAGAATTCTGACTTCCTGAATGTCTTTTCATCCTCAAGCACTGTTGACTAATAGGGCAGACATGATTAGGTCCCAATTCACTAGCTACAATATTCTGGTTCACCCTAGTACAACCCGGACAATTGCCTCCACACAGGTTGTGGACTGAAAGACAGTCTCCATTCTGAACTAGGCAGGTGATACTGCAATTGACTAAAGCAAGCTCTGCTGCTCTGCTTACAGCATTTGAATTACCCTTCCCCCCCAAAAAAAGTGGGGTACTATCATTTCTAGGATGTCCTAGATGGGGGGCACTTTCGTAAGAAGTAGAGCATGATCACAGACTGACAGGATGAGAAGTCTGAACTAAAACCAAGAGAGGTTTGGCCATTTGAAGTCAAACTTCCACATTTTGACCTTTTACTTGTTGCCCTGCATTCTGAACTGGTGATGATCAGCCAACAGAACACAATTAGGCTGCAGTCTGCCACACCAACTCTGCTAGGTTTACACAAATCAGAGGTGGTGGTCTCTTCCACAGCAGAATTAGAGAGGCAATGAAAAGGTCCATGTCCCCTAAACTGTCTTCCTTACCTAGCTGCTCTCGTCCTGGGAACCCTCAACACAGATCACCACACATTAGATGTGATGGCTTTCAATCCTCCCTGCCCATCAAAACAGGCCGCACATCATAACCCCAGGGCTTCGCCCCAGACCAGTGGAATCACACTCTCGGGATGAGCAGTCACTTAAAACTTCCTTGGATGAATTAATGAGCAAAGAAGGTAGAAACGACCATGTCTCCAGGAAATCCCTATGTGCATGTAAGTTACCCAAAAGGTTAACATGTTAATGCATCCCTTTATTCATTGATTCACTCATTCAGGAACCATTAATTATGCATCTACTGTGTGACAGTAGCAAGGTGAGAAAATGCAAAGTAGTGAGAATATTAACAATCGCCCTCATTATTAAGCAGCACAGTTCCGGGGCTGGCTTCACGGGACTGCCGCCTGTGCAGGTGCGTGGGGCCCTGTGCTTAGAAGAGTCCCTTAGACATTTAGTGGAGCACTCTCCTGTCACCACTGAAATTCTTGATAACTTTGGACCACGGGGCTCTGCACTTTTATTTTGCACCAGGCTCCACACTAGCCAGGCTTGAAATATCGAAGCCCAAGTCTGGCTAAGCCCAGTGGGACACACTGGCCCACCTTCTTCATCTCCCCTCCATCAACAGGATCATTAATACAAAGGAGTGAATCTTTATGGATAACAGGGGCATTAGGGTAATTTTATCCCTGTGCTAAAATTCATCAGCTATTTCCTCTTATTGCCTGATCTTCTCTTCCATGCTTGCTGCCACCCACCCCCCACCTGACACACACACACACAAATGTTGCTTCTTATGGTAACTGCCAAGACAGGGTAGCAAAGCTGTCATAGGAGTACATGGAACAGGTACTCACATTCGAGTGTCTGGAAATGCTTCCTGGGCAAGCTGAGAGGTTGACAGCCTAATTTGAAGGTGGAGTCGGACACAAGAATACCCTATATAGGTTGAAAGCTGTACGTGGCTTAGAGAAGACAGGGCCATCTTCTTTAGGAAGGAAACAAATACATATCTTCGGTGCCTCTGGGGGGGGAAGTGCAGGCGAGGGAACCCATACTGAAGGCAGACGTGGAAGGACATGGAGCAAGACACCGGAGACCAAGGGAGCAATGGGAAGAAATGCAAGGAGGTGAAAGTACAAACATTCATCTCCATTATTAAACACTGATCAGGGCTGGCAACCTGTTTGATTTAATGCTCTGCTGTCACTGTCTTGAAATTCTTAATAATTCTTGAGAAAGGGCCCCACATCAGTACCCTGCAAAATGGCTTACATGCACTATCTTCTATACTCTGTGCAAATCCATAACAAATCACAGTGATTTAATGGATGAGACACAGGGTGGTGAGGTACTTTGCCAAAGTGATGTGCCCAGAAGAAGTGGTGAAGCCAGGAACCGAACCTGAACTTTTCTTATAAGAGAGTGTGCTTGAAGACAGTGGCAGGCTGGCTTTCCAAGTAAAGACAGGAGCAGGTGGCTCAGCTGGCCAGAGTTCAGGGGACAGGGCGAGGACTAGCTGGACACAGCCAGCAGCTGGGTGACCCTGAATCATGCAGTCCCTGAATGAGGATGGACTCTTCCCTTTAGGACAGAGGGAAACATGGAGCGACATGATCAAGGATGTATTTTAGGAAGTTTGTTATTGTAATAGTGGATGAGGTAATTTGGAGGAGAGCAAACAAAAAAAATATGAGAAAGACATTTGAGGCTCACAGAGCCCTTCAAACTTGAGGTAACAGGACGGATAATAATGAAACCTAATGCTTCATGAGTACTTACTCTGTACCTGATCCTCTACCTGGATTGTGCTATTCAATCCCCATCAAAACCCTCTAAAATAGGTACTTTTATTATCCCCACGTTATTGATAAAAAGAGGAGGCAAACAGAGTTTAAATAACTCTTTCATAGTTACACAGCCAGTGAACAGCAAAGGTGTTACTTATTTAAGTCCAGATCCAGAGATTTAGAGAAACTCTGATAAATATCTTAACAAGATGTCTTTTTTAAGTAAAAAAGTTCTGAAATATATATGAAAAAATTTAAAATATAATAGTAAAGAATGCTGTTTAAAAAACACCCAGAAGGATAGAGTTTTAGCAGCTCTAAGAATCAATTAGAAAGCAATTCCATTTGAAAACTTTTGGTCCTGGCACAAAACACAGAAACACAGATCAATAGAACAGATTGAAAAATCCAGAAATAGAATAAATAAAGTGTTTTTAAAAATATATAATGTAATAACACAAGCTTCTCATAATAAAAAATCTTAGGAGCAATTATTTAATAAATCAAATTATAATAACTGGCTAATAATTTAGGGACCCAATCAGGTTAGAGCTATGTCCTTACACTATACACAAAAATAACCCCCATATGGATTAAGGAGTTAAATAAAAAAAAAAAATTGAATTTACAGAAAACCAGCAGGAGATGGACTGGCATACTTATCAGATTTGTGAAAGCACAGTAACTTCAGCTTTGAAGCAGTGGAATAAATCATGAAGGAAAAAGCTGACAGATCTGAATACATAAAAAATTCAAAACTTTTGTACAATAAAAAAAAGAGCAAGACTGAAATAAAAAGGACATTATACTTAGGGCAATATTTGCATTCCACCTGACAAAAAGAGCTTTAAAACTCGAACTATCCTCATTCAAATTTATAAGGAAAACATCAGACCTCAAAATATAAATATGTAGGATATGGAAAAAATAATGAACACACAGAGGAGCACAACCAACAAAGAAAAAAAAATAAAAAGTTGTTCAGCTCGCCAACAATTAATACAAGTAAAGTAACCTTAAGATTTTTCACCTTTCTCAATAACATTTCCCCCCAACTGGCATCACCCAGCATTGCCACACTTGGATTGAAACCTGAATACTCATTCCTCACTGGCGGCCTTGGGAATGGATACAACCTTCTTAAAAATCAATAACATCCCACTACTTAGCCAGAGTCGGGCTGAAAACCACATTGGTTTTCATAATCGGTAATGACGTCCCGAACGCCTTATCCTCTGGAAGTAACGAAAGCACAGTGGATGTGAGCATGAAGATAGTCGCCCACTTTTGTCTGCAATGGTGAAATGCCAGACACGACAGGGGCGCCGAAAAGTAAGGGAATGACTTGATTACCCAACAACACAGACTAGTAGACAGGGGAAGACATTTTAAGGTTTTCTTTTCAGAAGTTGAATCCAAGGGGATGAAACCAGAAACAGAGGTAGCTTGAGGCGAAGCGATATTAAGAGAAAATCATGAAATATTCCCTTTAAGATTGTCAGAGCCCAAGTGTGTCCATCAGCTGAGGGGAGCACCGTGTCAGAGGTGAAAAATGAAAATGTGGGAAGGGGAGGGAGAGGGAAGGACAGAGAGGACAGAGGGGGAAGGGGAGGGAGAGAAGACAGTGGTGAGACCACAGTAGGGTGCAGCAGGCCCAGGCAGGTAAACACAAAAGATGCTGCTGTGGAGATGAGGGACATTCTCCTTCCGGAGTAAAGACAAAGAAAAGAGACAGAAACACGATTGGAGTGAAGACAAAGATCGATTTGATCCTCGAGAACTTCTTACTCAGGCAAATGTTTCTTAGTTTGACAGGGAATCCGGCAGCTCTGACACCAGTGGCGTTGTAATTCTGTAACATTTCATAACAGCATTTATTCGTCAGCATTTAGTGTGTCAATCCCCAGCTAGGACAGGAAAAATGAGCAAAAGTGCCACCAGGGGGCAGCTTTGGCACTGGGAAATGGACTGAGATCTGCAAAAACCACAAGTGCTTTCCTTCGGCACAGGGTTCGGTCTTTGTTGTGCAACAATAAATGCTGCATCCAGTCCAGAGCAATTGCCTTAATAGCTATGTTATGGGTATAAATTTTGCTCCATAAACTAAGGTGTGCAAGGACATGAAAGTATCTTATAACCTTTAAATAACATTAAATCCAACCTCAAGCCACTGTTCCCCTGAGGCCAGGTTAAGAGTCCGTCTGAGTCATTGTTATGGCTCTCCCAGCCCCAAAGCGCCTGGCGGAGGTTCTGGGAGTCTTGGCCAGCACTAACACTTAGGCCCAATATATGAAATGCTCATGATCCGAACCAACACGATCCCCTGATATGCCGTGACTGTGCCGTGTCCTTGCCTGTTAAGAATGGGCAGAGTCCCTTATCTGTAATATGCAAGCATGTGCACACACACACACACACACACATGTGTGTACATACAAACCTCCTTCTCTCAGCTCGTCTCCCCGCTGCCCTCAAACCCCTTGCCTCCCTCTCATCTTTGGCCAGCTGACGCTGTTAGGAAAACTGGGGAGACAGATGTCTTCAAGAGACATGCTCAGGAGAGGCACAGAGCCCAGAGGCCCTGTCTAATTCTAGGGATGAGAAAAGCAGAGAACACAAGAACGGAGTACTCCCCTATGTCCTAATGGTGTGGCCACATTTGCCACAGCATTAGAGTTCTTAAAATCTCCCTATTATAAGTCTGGCAGCACGGGATAGTGAGGGTTTTATTGAGGGGACCGAGCTAGATAACAAAGAACTCGGGCATCCCCTGCAGCTGGTAACAGGCCAGGGAATGACCATCATGGAGGAATAAGGACAAAAATGGGACACACTCTCATTTCCAGGAATGTCCTGTGGCACCTGAACAGAAACAGGTCATGGAGGACTGGAGAATTCAGGTCACCTGCAGATGTGGGTGACAAGGCCGGCTGGACTCCTGGCACGGAGCAAAGTGCACTGGGCTTGCGTCATAAACAGTAAACCCAAGGAGCAAACTGGCATTGGTGAAATGCAGACATTGTGGAACGCAGTTGTTTTCTTTGGCTTCAGTTCCTCAGTTTCCTTTGGTGCCATCTACAGTGGCCAGTGGACCACTCTGTCACCAGTGGGAGCAATAGCTGTGTCAGCTGCAGAAAGCCACACACATGACCTTCCTCTTTCTGAACCAGTCCTGTCCGGACCTCAGGCCCAGGAGCCCTGTGTCAGCCCACAGAGACACCTAGTTTCATTTTACCCAATTTTAATTTTCAATAGATACGCAGCTAGGCCAAGCTCAGAACTTCGTCCACAGTTTAAAAAAAAAAAAAAAGCCCAGCAGAAAAAAAGAGAAGGGAGTCTGTTAAAGTCGGGAGAGAACATTGAAAGAAAGAATAAAATAATTTTGTAATAAGGACATCTGTACTTATCTGCTTTTCCTGGGGCTTTGAAGTTGCTACCCACGACAATTTCTCTCTAAGTCCCTGAAAATGGTTAAAAACCAAAAAGCAATATAAAAAATAAATTAATTAATTAATTAATAACAACAACTCGGAATTTTTATGGTATGTGTCGAAATCATTGCTTAATAAAAGAAACTCATGAACGTTGCCGCTGTGCATGCAGATCTAACAAGAACACTACGGGAAACCTTCACTGGTTGACATTTTATACACCCAGTGCAGCAAAGCTCTCCAGAAAGACAATGACTGCACAACTGGGGAAGAGAGGTGAGCGTGAAAGCTGTAAAGCATTCAGAGTATCCCATGCCCTCGAGAAGAAGAGATGCCCCCGTTTCCTCTGCTGGTTTCTGAAGGAGGCCATGGGCGTCCCTACGTGGCTCCTGGACCCTTAAATGCAGAACGAGACAAGAAGAAACTGATTACAGCTATTAGAAGAGCTGACAAATTGTAGGTAATAGCACCTCTTACCTGAGACAATACTTAATACCATTTTCTCTCAGGTCTTAATAGTTTGAGGAAAGAGAATGACACCGTGTCTACAAGACAGGAAGTGCATTTGTTAAGCCTTTTCAAAATCTACATCCCAGCCACTATGAGAAGGAGAGCTGCTCAAGTCACATTTAGAAATATTTTACTTAAAAGGCACTTCTATATTAGATTTTCCTTAAATATAAATTTTAAAGATAGTGCCACTTTAAAAAAATGAGGGATGTCCCCTGGGAAACAGGAGTTTTGAAGAATATACTACAAAATCTGTATCACAGAGTTAAAAAGAAACTCATCTTTAAAAATTAGGAAAAAAAAAAAAACTGTTGCACTTTTAAAGAAATGGGTGTTTTTAGTTTGTAATCCCAAAATGAGGAGCCGGATACGCCAACGGCACAGATGGCGATGAAAAGGAAATCAGAATCAGAACCCTCAGAAATATACAGAGGCTCTCAAAATGTGTATGCGTCCCTATGCGCATGTGTGAGCACACACACAAACACACACATGCACGCACGCACCAGAAATAAATAGAGGGTAGCAAGGGGTGCTGGAGCCCCACCTACCATCCCAGGCAGTGCCTGCTCAGATGGCTTCCCTGAGGGGCTCCTCCAGGGGACCCTCCTTGGTTTATACAGTCTCATCCTCAACTGCTGTTAATCAGAAGCCTGCCAAGGAGAATACCACATTCTCTCCAAAGATATCTGGAATACCGTATCAAGTATATGCCAAGTAAGCAATAAAACGGCAAGCCTACCAATAGGTTCTAAGAGATTTATTCCTCTTCTACTGTTGAGGAGAGAGGAGCCTGTTATAAATGATAACCACTGGCCACAAATCTGCAAGTCAGTCAATAAAACATAAAGTTGAAATGACCAGGCATGAGTACAAAAAGAAAACTCGTTCATTACTTTTAAGAATGTGAATTTTCTTGGCATAATGTAGAATTGTTTATGAAATGTCAGCAAAAGAGGAAATCTTCTGCTTCATGCCATTGAGTAACAATGAGATGAAACAAACTGATGGAGTTTTCTATTCTATCCCTGGGTCTTAGTGCTTTCCAGTCCGTCTTTGCAATCTGTCCCCAGCTTCCTCGTCCTCTATCTCTGTCTGATCACTGGGGTGAAGGGGGTGAGGCTTCAGAAGAAACGAACACATGAACTTATTTTAGGAAGTCACTTTAGAGAGCAAAACATGACCCTGCCACAGTACTGGAAGCTTTTCGGGGAGCCCTGGGGGGCCTGTCAAAGGTCTCACCATAGACCAGCACGGGGAATGCCTCTCAATTCAAGATCAGTGCAGACAGCATGGGAACTTTAAGAAGGAGAGAGAAAGAGAGATGGGAAGAAAAGATAAATTATAATCATGTCTGGGAAAAACTCACAAGAGAAAATAGTTTGCTAACTCATTGATTGAACATTGTACAGTCATGATCCCCAAACAAAACGACCCCCTGTGATATAAGAAGAAATGGTTCAAAGATCTCTTATGAGTTGTTTAACCTTTTAAAATCCACCCCTATAAAAATTACTTTGTGTACTTTTAAAATGTATACACTATATATTGATGAAGTACCACACGTAGTAGGGTAAATTCACTCTTAGGAATATGCAGTCAAAAGCCTTTGTCTAGATAAGCACTGGAAAGAAGGGGGAGGGACCAAAGAACACGTATGAAGGACCCACGGACACGGACAACCGGGTGGGGATGAGCTGTGGGAGTGGGGGGTGGGCTGGATGAAGGAGGGCATAGCAGGGAAAACTGGGACAACTGTAATAAAACAAAAAATAATAATTTAAGGAAAAAGAAGCCTATGCCTTCTATAGGTCAGTTACCCTGTACTTTGGTTTACTATTATTATTATTTTCACAAAATAGTATACATTGATTGTGGAAAGTGAAGACATTAGAACTACAAAAGAAAGGAAAAACAATTCTATCTCTAATATATTTTGGTGCCTATTGACTACCTCTTATCTAAACATATATATAATATTTTATATGTATGAAAGGGGACCCCCCAAAAAACAGAATTAACTTCTGGAAGGAGAGCCCTTTCTAGTACAGGCTTCCTCCAGGAAGTGAGTGTTCTGGAAACCCATCTGTATCAGGGTACCAGCTGGCATTCTTGCGTTCAGCTTCAGTGAATTTTCTCTGAAGACTCTCTCAACACGTTTGTCCATTTCATGACGGGTGATTTACCAGTGCACCTGCCCACACCATGCTGCGTGTTCAGCAGTTTTTGACCAAAAAATACACAATCCCCATGCCCCCACTCCCTATTCACCCAGCCTCACCCTGAGTGACTTTTTTGTTTCCCTAGATGAGAAAAAGGCCTCACAGAGAAATATTTTGCCAGTGTGGAAGAGATGAAATAAACAAACAAAAAGCAGAAGCACTAAAAGGCATCAAAATCAATGGGTTCAAAAACTGTTTTGAGCAGTGGAAAAAAAGTCTTGATAGGTGTATTGCATCAAATGGAGCATAAATCTTTGAAGATGACTGAAGTTTAAACATGTAAGAATAAATACATAATTCTTAGAAATAAATTCTATTTTCTGACAGCCCTCCTCATATATAAGTATCTATATATAAACATAATTTTTCAAAATTATAATCAAACTATAGTGGCTGTTTTATAACTTATTTTAAATTAATAGTAAATTATGAATGTTATTTTGGAACAGAATTTTAATTGTCTACATATTTAAAATTTGAACAAAGTTATGTATTAAAATTTAACCTTTTCCCATGGTTGAATATGTAGATGCTTAAGTGTTTTGCTATTTTAAATAATGTCTAGGAACTTCTGAGTAGCTATTCAGCCCCCACAATTCTGTAATGATTTCAAAAGTATACATTTGTGTAAGTAGAAGCGCTAAAAGAAAATATATGCCAAATTAAGATATTTGATATGTTTTATAAAGTTGGTCTTCAGAAAGTTTGTACAGATTTATGTGCCCATTAACAGTTATAATGAGTCCCATAACATTCTTGCCAACAGTAGGAATTAACATTAAAACCAGTCATTTGCCAATTTGAAGAGCAGAAGCTATCCATCATCTAGTTCCTAACCAGGTTCCTAACTAGCAGGAAATCTGGTGAAACTCCTCTGGCCTGTTTTATCAGTTCAGGGGTTTCAATCATGGAAGCTACAGTAGACTGAGTGGAAGATACCCGAGTTGAGGCCTTTGGATGCCAGGCAAATGGGACTAGATTTTATCCTATGGACTAGTCATTCTCATGGGAATGGTCCTATAACTTTAGGGAGTATTTTGGAATTGTGGGCAGATGTCTTTGTTTCCCTGTGTTTGGGGATGGCTACTGGTGTTTTGCGAGTGAGGACCAGAGATGCTAGCTGCCCTGCAACGTGCAGAAGAGTCTTGAGCAACGAAGGACTGCCCCGTGCCTTGCACAACTTCCAAACACCCTACTGGAAATGCATGAGGAGAGAAGCCTGGTTACATTACCCAAGCCTGGAAACTAACTCTATTTTATATTCTAATGCAAAAAATTCTGTGCCCACTTTTAATAAATACTAAGTTTTCTGCTACCATGTAAACAAAGGGGAAAACGTTTTCTACAGAGCTCTACCAAGGGTTGCACACTATTTTAAAAAATTATATTGTTAATACCACACCATTTCTGTTATTTAGATATATTGTGATTCTAAGAGTATGTGTGAGAATCATATCCCTTCCTCATGTCATTTATGTAATGACATACATATCTTTATTATAAACTAACTTATTTCTCCTTCTTATTACATGCAAGGCCTTCTATTGCTTTTTGCAGTATTACAGGTAGGGAGGTCATAGTTTCTATTGGTTTCATATTAGGAAAGTAAGGGAAACATTAACAATATTTATTCTAAACAGTGGCCATTAGGTATCCAGGGTAGAAAACAGCTGCTGCAGAGAATAGGAAGCTATTCAGAGGCTTCCAGCAGAAGAGCGACATAATGAAGCAGAGCTGGAGGTGTTAATGTGCAGACAATAGGAAAACCAATGGGAAAAGGACATGGCAGGAGGCAGAGACCAGGAAAGAGGCCAATACAACCTGGGCAGGGAGCTAATGAAGACCTAGAATACTGCAATGCCTGAGTGAATCAGAAAGAAGAGCATTTTATGGAAGCCATCTTAAAAAAGAAAAGTCACTGAGACCCAGTGATGGAACACAGTGTCACAGAAAGACTGTCATAGTGACATTAGATTGCAGAATGATCGTGTTCTAAAAAATAGCCTCACACGTATGCACACACATACACAAGCACACATAATACACGCTCGAGTTTACACATTCTGAAATGCCACATTCATTACCAGATAATCCCTCTCCCTGCCTGCTGTCAAAGGGAAGACTTATCACACCATTGATTGTGAAATCTGACAGCTCAACCCGACACTAGGCTGAATCGAAGGGGCGATGCCTTATTCGGTTTATTTATTTGTTTGTGATTCTCCATCCAAGATAAACCCTGAAATAAATTTCAAGTGTGCTTTAAGTGCACTCCAGGTTATAAATCATACACTGCCTTCTCACACTACAGTAAGCATAAAACCACACAGATCAACAACAGATATGTGTACCACCCTTCCTTGCCAACTTCATCCACACACGCTGACACAAAGAGAAAGAATAAAAGGAAATAGAGAATCAGAGAAACAACAATAACTTGTCTGCAGTGTACACTTCCTAACCAGAAGCAACCATAAGAATTTAAATAGTATGATATTACTGTGGATGAGAAAACCATGGTTCTAAATGGCAGAAAAGCATTTTGAAATGAAGCGATAGGAAATCATAGATATTAACCATAAAAGGATCAATACTGGAAAATACTGGGGAATAGAAGAGAATGTCCTGATTTATAGTCAATTTTCAGTGACAAAGAACAGTGTACCCCAGGCTGAATTATCTGATTTTAGTTTCTATATCCATCCTCAATTTCAAATGTTCTGATCACAGATAATGTAAATATTTCTTTAAATAATGAGTGAGTCAAAAATATTTCCACATATGATGAGACTCCTTGGTTATCATGGTCCATGTTTGTGCAACAATACTGTCAGTAAAATGCAAGTATCACATTCTTAGTTTCTTTTCTTAACTGTTGAAATGTGAGAAAAATGGCCACCATTTCCTTTTCAACTCTAAGCAACCATTCCCCCACTCCACCAAAAAATGTCAGTTGCTTTCCATCAAAGTGGGTAATGTCCCTAGAAACATCACCATTCAATTCTCACATTGTTCAGTTCTTGTTTCTTCCGATGAGTCACTTACCACCTGAAATGTATTCTTTAGCACTTTCCTATTTGCAACGTGTGACAACACAAGACAAATCCCAAGGACCATGTTAACTGCCTAAACTAGGTAAGGAAGGGCTTGTCCACCGTGAGGCACAGATGACACCATTGCAGTCTCTCCCCATCTCTGCTGCCTGATCTCAGGTTTGACAAGAGGTGAATATGACCATATTGGGTGTATATCACACTACAGTGCAGGAGTCTTCATGAGACATAAATAAAAATGGCTTGAGGCTAAAAGGAGAGGCTGTAGGTGAGATTATAAGTGGCTGCAGTTTAATGGCCATGGTCTTCCCTCTTCCTTCTAACGAGGCACAAATTCCAAGCTCCTTGTCATGGAGGACGAGGACCTCATGACCTACCCTCTGCCTCTGCCCCTCTGTGCTCCCCTCTCAACTTCCACCACTGACCCTCTGCACCTGTGCGGTCTTCGAATCACACTGTCCTCTCTTAGGACTCGAGGTCAACATGCCATCAGTCTTCCTTGAATCCACTTCTTTACAGTTGTCCTCTGACTGACATCTACTTACTGTTCAAGGCTCAGCTCTAGTGTCTCACACTAGGATAGATACACTTTTCCTCTGTTGGCACGACAAACGGGGTTTATCTCCATGAAGGCACCTACTAGTCACCCTGTGATTAATCTCAACACTCATTTTTCTTTCTGAATATGAGCTTCCTATGGGCAGGGACCAAGTCTTTTTGGTGCTTATATCTCCAGTACCCAGCAGAGTGAGTGCTCAGTAAATGTTTGATGCTTGCCTGACTGGGAGGTTCTACCTTTTCTTCTCAAGGGCAGTGGAGAACCATTGACTGTAAACCACTGAAAATAGGGAGGGGTTTGCAAGGCAGAGTTTGTACTAACCAGAGTCAAGGAACTAGCTGTGCTTGAGAGGGAAGACACGAGGCATATAGGATTGACTAATTCCCTGGCACTGACTGCCATGAACTCTCACTCTACATGTCATGGCTACAAAATCCTCAGGGGAACTCCCAGTGGGTTTCACTTCAATATACTCTATGTCCATACAGCAGGGGAGACAGGTCAAGTAGTGTTGATGCAAACAACTTCATAGCCCTAGAAATTTGGGCTAGAGACAGGATTTCATTGGCTGGGCCATGTGAGGGGAGGTGCAGAGGAGACACAAGAAGTGTCTCAAGTCTGGGGTTTCTTGTCATTCCGGATTGTCAGCCCTCACCAGCTGTGTGTAGACACTTTCAAGAACATTTTGTTAGATAATCATTTAAAACCCACTGCTGACATCTCTTTTCTTTTTTATCACATAATCCCAACAGGCATAAGATGCAGGACCTTTGTTGGAAGGCACAGAGTGTCAAACTCACAAAGAGTACCAACTTTAAACCTTTAACCTTCTCTCCAAGTAAAAAGATGCAAACAGTCACGTAGTAGCAAAAATGAAAGAAGCAGTTCATCACATAACCTTAATCCTATTACCAGATCGCACTTTCTAAAGCATACTATAAATTAGAACTTCGAATAAATTCTATGACTATCTTGCACACAGCATAATTGTTTTGGATTTGTGTGCCAAGTATGCTAATTTGTTAAGTGTAAACAATGTTTACAACTGTTTGGTGTGTCATTAGTTTTTAATACACTAGGAACCAGCTCTATAGTTCTTTGAAATGTTTTTGCAAATACAGAATCATTTATAGGATCAAAAAGAAAAATACAATTTACTTATTACTTACCGAATTAAGTTTTGCCCAGAACTCAGGCCCTTCCTTCATTTCTCTGAGGCTTGGTGGAATGTACCAAAAGCAAATATTGGCATATTCAGGCTGAGGATTAAAAACATTTGAAAATTGTTTTGTTAACCTAAGATTAATCTTAAAATGCAATTAAAGTCTTAGCTAGTTTTTTAAAGAGTTATCATGTGTGTACTATGTTGATAACAAGTCAGAATTTGATAGAATAGACATCTATTCTGCCTTACTTATGATAATGTCCTTGGGACATTTTCTTCTCAGCTGGGTGCACCCAGATCAAGAATAACCATAAAGTCGGAAGCAGACTCAATCCAGTTCTTACTAGATTGATATGTATGCACATATATGCCCAGAGATGCCCTGGTTCCTCCCCTTAACCCTAATCTTTAGGTTACTTCTAACACCACCTTAACCTTCCAACAACTCCCTTTCTACTTAAGGTAGCCATAGTTGTCTTCTATCACCTGCTATACCTGACAAATGAAAAATCCCTGATTACCTGTAAGCGACACACTTGAGTTTCACTTAACTAGCTCTGTTATGACCTTAGCCAACACAGCTTTGGAGGGAAAAGGGCATCACCTGGACTCCCAACTCTCAAGTGTCACAATCAGTCTCAACTTCAGCAAGGACATAAATCAGCTAAGAGGCTTAGGACCTCAGAGTCTGATTAAATCCATCAAAGAAAAGACTGAAGCATCTCAGCTGAGTCTTAAGTGGGTAGCGCATGGTCTATGTTTGAGAAACTTTGATGTAAAGTGGTAATGGCCTAGTCCTCTTCTCCAGTAACCTGTTTTCCCTTCAGAGAGACACAATTTGGTTAAACATGGAATACCATTCCAGGACAGGCTTCAGTCCAGCCATTGTCATGTAGACGAGGATATCTTTTCCATCATACCCTTCACCCTCACTGGATAAAAACCTAGGGCGTGCCAAATGTAATCACAAGACTGGTACTCAATGATCAGGTGATTTGGGACATTATGTTGGGGGTTATAAATTATAAATACAGAACAGAGTTCAAAAAAGACTGTAAGATTCCAGTCAAGATGGCAGTATATGCAAATGTGACACTCAAATCCTCCCAAAACCACATCGAAATTACCACTAAACTACAGAACCTCCATTACTGAGAACCACCTAAAATCCAGCTGAACAAAAGACCTACAAATAAGGATATAAAGAAGAAGACACATTGAGGTGGGTAAGAAGGGTGCAGAGGTGAAAGTGGCTTGTCCCAAACCTGTGTGTTATAAATACAAGTCGAGAGGTATATCTTGGCTGTGGAGACCTCCTGTGAGGACCAAGGGGTCTGAGCTTCACACCAGGTGCCTCAGCCCATGGTTTCAGTGCTGTAACTTCTGGCTGTAAAAACCGGTAAGGATTGTGGCTGAGACTGAGGGCTTCGGGAGTCCCAGGCATTCATTCCTCTTAAAGGGCCCATACATGGGCTTACTGGGATTTACACACTCTGAGCTTAGTGCTGGGGCAATAACTGGAAAGGCACCAGGAATATAGGAGGAGGTACTGAATCATTTGGCAACAGGGTGAGAGCTGGGGGGCAGGTTGCCCACAGAGAGAAGTGCTTTCAGAGGCCATTGTTCCCTTTCTGAGTCCCCACCTCACATACCCAGTAGGCAGGTGCCACATCTGAGTCTCCATCAACCTGACTAACACTATTAGCCCCACCCTGGTGATTCCCTGAGATCCTGCCCCACCCAACTTGTGGCCCCACACAACTTGTAGACCCAACAAAGCTGTTTTCAGTGGATTTTCCATATGTAATTCTGTCTTGGCTCATGCTTCAGACTTTCCTAAAACCTTTCAAACAAGCATCATCTGGCCTCAGTGTGCCTTGTACCTCTTGCGAAGTCACTTCAGCCCTAGCACTAGTGGCAACTGGTCTTGGGCCACAGCTGGGTCTTTCCTGAGCACCTCCAAGCCCAGCACAGGTGCCAGCCACCTGCAGCTAGCTTTGTAGCTCATGCTGGGTGACCCTAGGCAGGACACAGGACATGGCTGACCTTGGCTTGCACCTCCAAAGAGGCCCCAGAGCCACCTGTAAAAGCAACACACTCAAGGGGTGGACTCTGGGCACCAGAGCCCCATTAAAGTAAATCACACTCCATGAGGAGAACCCTTGGACAGCTTTTCATTCCTGGTGGTTGCAGCCAGTCCTTACAGCCAATTGGCCTGGAAGTAAGTCCTTGAATGCCAGCAGCAACCAAGACTCTACTACAACAGGATGGTGTACACAGACCACATGGGAGATACACCCAGAGTGCCCAGCTCAGGTGAATGGGGAGGCTGTGCCACTGGACCCTATAGGACACCTTCTATATAAGGCCACTCTACCAAGGCCAGGAGACATAGCAACTCTACTTAATATACAGAAACCAACACAGGAAGGCTGCAAAAATGAGGAGACATAGAAATGTGTCCCAAATGAAAGAACAGAATAAAACTGCAGAAAAAGATCTAAACAAAATGCAGACAAACAATCTATAAGATGCAGAGTTTAAAACTCTGGTTATAAGGATGCTCAGTAAACTTAGGGGAAGAATAGATGAACTTAGTAAGAACATCAACAAAGAGATAAGAAGCATAAAAATGGAACTAAAACACATGAAAAAAAGAACCAGTCAGAAACGAAGATTGCAAAACTAAAAGGAAGACTACATTCCAGGGAAGCAACAGTAGGGTAGATGAAACAGAGGATCAAATCAGATTTGGAAGATAAGAAGCCACCCAATCAGAAAAGAAAAATAATCTAAAAGTAAGGAGAATATAAGGTGCTTCTGGGACAACCTCAAGCATACCACATTCACAACATGGGGGTGCCAGAAAAGAAGAGAGAGAGCAAGGCATTGAAAACCTATGTGAAAAAAATAATGACAGAAACCATCCTTAACCTGGTTTAGAAAATAGACATACAAGTTCAGGATGTGCAGAGAGTCCCACACAATATGAATGCAAAGAGGCCCACAACAAGACACACAATAATTAAAATACAAACAATTAAAGACAAAGAAAGAATTTTAAAAGCAGTGAGAGAAAAGCAGTCAGTTATTTACAAGGAAGACCTCAAAAATTTTTCAGCTGTTTCTCTACAGAAAATTTGCAGACCAAAAGTAATTTGGAAGAAATATTCAAAGTAATGAAAAGTAGGGACCTATAATCAAAATTACCCTACCCAGCAATGCTATCATTTAGAATTAAAAATCAGATAAAAAGCTTCCCAGGCAAGAAAAAGCCACAAGTTCATTACCACCAAACCAACATTATAAGAAATGTTAACGGGTCTTCTTTAAGATGGGAGGGAAATCAGGGAAATGTGTGAAAAAGGTGAAGGGATTAAGAAATACAAATTGGCAGTTACAGAATAGTCATGGGGATGTAAAGTACAACATAAGGTATATACTCAATAATATTGTAATAATGTATGATGCCAGATGTACTAGATATATGACTGTGATCACTTTGCAAGTTACATGTCTAATCATGGGGCCATATACCAAACACTAATATAATACCATATGTCAATTGTGATTGAAAAATAAAAAAAAATATTTAAAGTCAAAAATTTTTTTAATAATTTTTAAAAGACATCAATTATGAGGAAAGAACTGGGCAAGAGAGGTAATGAATATGTTCTGGCTGTCATTTTAATGAATCAGTGTTGAATCTACTTCAAACCAAGTGTTCATACTTGCCCTAAGATGCTCCCAGTTGGAAAATAACAGAACTTATTTCAAAGTAAAGAGGTCTGCACTCAGAGCTGGACAGAAGTGGACACCTCAATGCCTTGCCAGAAGGCCCTGATCCTAACTAAGCCTCACCACTTGCCTCAGTTGGACCAAAACAACCTGTTGACTGTTTTCAGCAGCACCCATCACCCTCATTTCTCTTATTTTCCCCATAGCATACAATCATTTGTAGCAGCAAGAGCTCCTCCTCCCTCCTCCATATTTCTTGCTTGGTTTTTCCTTAGGGATTGTGTCCAAAACAAACAGGCTGTGCAGTGAGAAGACAAATCTTAAAATTTTGGGAAATTTTTGAATTACTCATCAATGGGACTGACTTTAGGAGATTTCCAACCTACTCAGTTTCCTTCGGCACCCAGAGGGGCAGGGGCGGGGGGAGAAAGAAAAAGACCATCACACAGCTAACGCACTGCCACACAGTACTGCCTTTGCAAAACTCCACATACAGTAGTGGTACGAGAACCTACAAGCTGTCAATGTGAAGACAGAGCAAGGTACAATTCTGCAGCCTGCTCACTCTGGGACATTCTGCAGAAACTGCAGGGCTCCTAGAAAAAATCCTCTCAATTCCTGTTCTACAGAACCAGGCTCAAACATTTCTAAATGGGAACCTCAGCAAGATGAGCCTGCAAGACTATAAGAATCATTTCTACACTTAGAATTTTAGGCTCTACTGGACATGCTATAAAGTTGTCAGGACCTAAACTTGAGTAGGAGAAAGATATCATTCTTTTCATCCTAACACAGGCCTTTTTGCTTGGGGTGCTGATCCACAGTGACAGAAAAGGATTAGGATCCTGGAATACTCATCAGGTGTTGGAGCAAGGCCAAAGAAGAAAGAAGTGGCCATCACATGGAAACCCAAACAGGGCTTTTCATCCTTGTTCTGTGTGTGGCATTTTATTGCCTCAATACTTATTGCCAAGCCCAATGGTTGTTGCTAAGACCCATAGGACCTCTGGAAGCATGATAAGCACAACATAGTAGCTAGCTGCCCTCCCCAAAGTCAGAATGACAAGAACAAAAAGAATTGTCACGACAAACATGACTTCTTAACTACTGTTACCATCAAGCGTGTTGTCTGGGCAGCCCCAGAACTGTAAACAAGGCAAGGCAAGGAGAAGAGCTTAAGAAGAACTCCTGCACATATTTCTCTGCTTTTTGTTCTGGAGTTCAGGAGAGAAACCGAGGTTAGGTGGGTGTGCATAACAGGAGCAGATGCTATTGGTCTCGAACATCTGAGTCCACAAACATGAGTCTTTATTTTAGTTCTCAGTGCTGGAACAGACAGTCAAATATGACTTTAAACTCTGGCTGTGAATAATTAATTTAAAGGTGAAGTCTACAATTCCTTGAAATTTTGGCAACAGATTTTTCCTTGGAGCACTGAAAACATAAAGAACATGGAGGGTAAAGTTACAATAGAAACTCTGAGCAAACAGTCAAGAAATCGTCTGAATTTTGCTCTTCACTATTCTAGCATTTTTATATATATGCACAGGCATATTGCCCATAATTTCCAATAGTGTTTTTAGAAGAATTTATAAATTATCTTTGAGTTACCTGACGATCTTATTCATCTGTGTCTCCTTACTTCCTTTTGTTTGTGTCTTGGAATTTTAAGCAGAATGTGACTTTTCATTCGTAAAATAAAACAATGTTTAAAAACACAAAAATAAAAGATTATAAATCATGCCTACCAACTCAACACCTTGCTCACTGGATTCTCAGCACTGATAGTATTTTAAATTACTTTCATTTTTCTACCACACAGTGCATAGGTAATAACCAATGTTATAATAGTTATCAAGAGCCATTGGAGAGTTATGCTCCAGTTTCAGTATAAAGTTTCACAGTGTTTCAGAAGGAGGAAACAGTTATCATCTCATATCTTAAAATCAAAACTGGTACTCTACAAAGTTCTCATTTTAACTCACAAGTGAATGCCCAGAAACATTTCCAGCTCAAGAAGATAAGTTCTTGACCTGTTCATCTTTTCACCTCTGAAATGTATAACATGCTTATTGGATTTGACAAAAAAAACTACAAAATTTCAAAACATAGAGTAGTCCAAAATGCAGTGCTATATAATATAGAGTATTATGTAATTCAACTCAATTTCCACAAATATTGATCATGAAATCACTACAGTCTTTTAAAAAAATCTTTATTGCATTTTTTCTATTACCATTTAATTCCCTTCTACCCCTCTCTCCCTCCACAATCACCACACTGTGATCCACACCCATGAGTCCTTTTTCCACTTTTGCTCAATCCCTCCACCCACTAACTGCACCATCCCCAAGCTGTCATCAATAGTCTTTATACATCTACACAATTTATACTTGGATTTATGACTTATAATTGATTTGGTTTTTCTAGGATAGAATGTCGTGGCTTTCACAATTCTTTAGTCATTTAATATGAATAAATCTTTTTAAATCAATTAACTGTGGTTCATTAGAAAGTAGAAGAAAAATATAGTTATTGTCTGTCCCTAAATTCTAGAAATTCATGTCTTTATATCAACAAAGATTTTTTTCCCCAGGTAACAATTATTTCAATTATCAATATATCACCTCTTAGCTCCCAATTCACCCTTTCTTTGTGTCCTGCAATAATGGAGGTGGACTCTCTTAAGTATTTCTCCTTGCCATCTGCTCCAGGCTTAGACGTCATCAGCAGGGTGCTGGAGGGACACTGAGAAGGAAGAGGCATTTTCCTGGATCCGGTGTGCTCACCTCATGGGTCTCCTGCAGCACTTGGGATCCTTTTCAGAAGCACTGGTGACCAGCAGCAAGTTTCCCCCTGACAGCTCCCCACAACACTGCTTGTAGAAGTGCTCTAGCTGTGATTACTTTTTCCCAACCTTTTAGAATGGTACAACCTCAGTGCCATGACTTTTGAAAACTTGGGAAGCCCTTTTGACACATCATTTCATTGGAGGGAATCTGATGCCTCATTTGAAGGCACACCTCTACTGCAGTCATTTCTAAAATTGAATTGAAAAAAACATTCCTTTGAATACTCACAGAGAGCATATTTCAGTTTTCCTGTCTCATTACCTCTGTAGTTTGTATTATATATAGTGACTTTCTTCAAGAGGATCCAAAGCACTAAGTATTTTCAGAGTAGAACCGTTCACATGCCACTTAATTCCCTACATATATGAACACCTGACATCTTGGTATCTTAGGAACACATGTAGTCTATGTTCTCTAACCCTGTAAAATTGAGGAGGCATAAAAAGGAACCTAAGTGTCTAGACCAAAGAGATGATGGGGAAGGGTACAAAAAGGCAGTAGTAATGAAAGCATTCTCATAATCTTTAAAAATTCACAGAGAAGTAGAGAAGTGTCACTAAACAAAAGATGGAAAAATTTTATCCTGACTTCCAAAGAGAAAAAGTAGATATAGTTCAAGAAATAAAGCAAGTGTTTTGATGCCAAGTCCAGCAAGGGTCTAGGAGTAAATTATATGAGAGCCCATAGGGAAAGTCAATGGTCTTTAGCATGTAGTAGCTTCATTCTCTAGAACTGAGTGGTGTTAAAATAAATTCATCTCCTTTGTTTACAATGTCACTAGATCACAATAATAGTAATAAAACAAAGTAGTGGTGCATTTTTATATGTATAAATGCAGAATATAGCATGTAGATGAAACAATCATAAAAATGAAGAATGGAGAAAGGGGGAAGAGTAGAATTTAATTGACTTCAAGTTCACAAGTTTTAAATAGCTGATTAGATTAGTAAAAAAATGTCAAGTGCAGCACTAACTAGCCTCAGTTTTGGAGTCACATGGATATGGGTTTGAATTCCAGCTTCACCTGGTCTTTGCTTGGTAAGTGTCAAACTCTCTATGCTTCAATTTTCCAATCTGCAAAATGGAGATGGTATTATTTGCCACACAGAGTTGTTCTGATCAATTATTACCAATATGTAGTATACTATCTGCCATACAGCAGGAATTCTGTTAGTATAGTGACTATTGTTTGGGGCTATACTGGTAGAAAGAGATATCCTTTTCCATTGGATAAATAACCTCACTAAAATCTGTGAGACACATCACTATGTTAATTTCTACATACCATATTTGAATAGGAACATTAAGAAATTTTAGAGCATGTTCAAAGAGGGGCAACCAAAATGTTGATCTTAGTAAGTAAAATTGTATGTGTTCTGGATATTGGCAAAGACACTGGGATGAGAAACCTGACTTATACTTCTATATGCATATCACCAGGAACTCAGAGACTAGATGGCAGTAGGCATAGGAAGTTAAATTGCAGTGGAATGAGTATTACACAAGGAGAAATATCTGATAATCAAAGAAACATTTCTGGCAAAAGGAATAGTGCACACGTAGTGTTGTAGACTGCTCTGCCTGGTTTCAGGAATTGTATCTGGATCTCTTGTGGCTAAGGGTGAGGGACTACCTTTGGAATGCAAGCCACAGGAGACAAAGCCTGTCTCTGGTAGCAAACACTGCCTCAGTTTCCTCTCCCTGCTCCCAAAGCTTGGTCAGAAGTCAATGACAGGTAAGACCCCTCACAGCGGGAGACAACCTAAGCCAGCCTCCATCACTTGGGAGGCCTTCATGGAAGGACTTGGGGAGGCTGTAACAAAGAGCAATGGACTCTCGCCCCCCCTGCTTTGACAAAGCCCGAGTTCCCATGTTCTCTGGGAGAAGCACTTCCTGACTCTAATCCCCTTAAGCCTGAATACCTGTTGGGAGAGGTGCAGCTCCTTGCCTTGCTAGAGTGTGTCCTGAGGAAAAATCTGGCATCACAAAGACCTTCTGTTAAACCTGTGAAATCTGCTCTGCTAAGAGTGCTTTCATTCATATGTTAAGGGTTCCAGCAAGAAACCCTAAAACTCTGTTCCTGACAGACACTGACTCAGACTAAGCCCTCAGATTTCTTTGAAATGTTATCAACTGTTTGATCCTTGCCACCCTGTAATCCTGTGCATTAGAACCCAATAAATGCCCTGGAGGTGGGGGCTCGAGGCCTTTTTCCCCCGAGAAACTGGCCACTGCTCACTTCTTCTCAAACAGATCACGCACGTCATGTCTCAGCTATATTCATTCTCATCCGTGGCAACCAGGGGGACTTGCAAGAAAGTCACCCCACAACATAGAACTCTATGTATTTAGGAGGATAACAAATACTTGGAATGAATAGAGGACAGAGGCACAGAAGAGAGGTGAAATTTGAATTAAAAATGGGAGTCATTTCACAAAGGACTTCCTCTTATACAAAGCTTGGGAGTTTGGGTTTGATCCTGGAGGCAGCATGGAGACAATGGAGAGTTTCAACCTAGGGATCAGAGATCATTTCAGAAAGGCCCCAGTGGGGCTGCAGTGTGGAGATGGGCTGCAGAGGTCTAAGACTGTAAGTGGAAGATGAGTTAGGAGACGGTGCCTACCTGACAAGTAAGGGGAGGCAATGGCTTCAGGAGTGGAGAAGGTACTCAAGATACATTCAGGTGATGGGGAAGGGAGATAGTGAAGACAATATCAAGATTTTTGTTTGAATGAATCATATTTCTGTTTCCTACTTTTTTATTCTCACCTAAGGATACTTTCTCATTGCTTTTAGAGAGAGGAAGGGAGAGAGAAAAACCTAATGTGAGAAAGAAACATTGACTGCTTGCCAACCATACGTGCCTGGACCAGGGATCAAACTTTCAACCTGGGTATGTGCCCTGACTGGGAATCAAACACGCAACCTTTTGAGTACAGGACAATGCTCCAACCCATTGAGCCACACTGGCCAGGGCTGATGGATCATATTTCTGATGACCAAATAAAGAATGGGGAATTTTGGTAAGAAAAATGGCTACACACTCATACTTGGAAATGCTGAATTAGAGGTGTCTATGGGAGTCTAATTGAAAATTCTAGGACACATCTATATACAAAGGACCAGAAGTTAGGAGACAAGTCAAGAATGTCGACATTCTTGGGGCTATTTAAACAATGCTCTAGATATGGATAAGACATTCTAAGGATAGTATGTGAACACAATGAAGTGCTAAAAAAAAAAAAAAAAAAAGAAGAGACCTTCACATAAAGTCTGAGAAGAAAAAGTCATGTGAAAAGGAGAAAAACTGAAAAAGTCCAAGACGCCAAGACAGGAGAGAACTTAAAGAGCACTGGAGTGGATAATGGCATAAAATGCTGCAGAAGGCCAACAAGATGAAGATTAAAGATAATGTGTTGGATTTAGCAATTAAAGGTTGTTGTGATTGAATAAAACTATATAAAAAGACAACTATGTATTGCAACATGTTTGGTACATATTAGTAGTAGGATTCGATAAGTATTAGAATATGAATAAAGAAAGCTTCCTAAAGATGAATGAACTGTGAATTCTCTGACACAGGAAGTCTTCAGGCAAAAACTGACCCCCTGTTACAGGTACTACCAAGAGAGGTTCCCTGCATTGAGCAGAAAGTTAACTCAATGTCCTTGAAGAGCCTTTGTAACTCACAAAGTCTATGAAACCCAAATAACTCTGCCTAGCAGAGAACTCAGGAAAAGAAAAGCAAAAAAATTTTTTTGAATGATTAGGACTCTCCCAAGAGATCAAAATAAAATATGTGAATGAGAGAATAAGAATGAATATACCTCTAGGAAAACATCTATTATTAGATCTTAGATTGAACATAGGAAAACAGAGATATGATTTTTAGGTTTCTATGAATAATGCAGAATTCATTTGAAAGGATAACTTTCAATCATCTTTAAGCAGATAAGTGTTATTTTTGCACTTTTCAGGACAAGATATTCAAGTATTGGACACTCTGTTTTGTTTTGTTCACTTACTATTTTCAGTGTTGTACTTAACACTCTCATCGCTCTCTGCCTAACAGCAAAAATATATACACTTTCGACAGTTCCAGATACCTGTAGTCAACTGTGATCTGAAAATATTAAATGGAAAATTCCAGTAATAAGTTTTAAATTGCAAGCTCTTCTGCATAACACGATGAAATCTCATGCCATCCAGTTCAGCCTTGCCTAGGACATGAATCATTCCTGTGTCCAGCATCTCCATACTGTACACACCATCAGCCCATTAGTCACTCAGCAGCCACCTGAGTTATCAGATTTATTGTCATGGCATCACAGCACTTGTGTTCAAATGACCCTCATTTTACTTAAAAATGGACCCAAATGCAAGAGTAGTGATGCTGGCAATTCAGATATTCCAAAGAGAAGCCATAAAGTGCTCCCCTTCAGTGAAAAGGTGAAAGTTCTCCACTTAATAAGAAAAGAAAAAACATTGTATGTTGAGATTGCTAAAATCTATGCTAAGCACACATTTTCAATTCATGAAATTGTGAAAGAAAAAATATCATACTAGTTTGTTAAGATCACATTTACATAACTTTAATTGCAGTACTAATATATTGTTATAATTATTCTATTTTATTATTAGTTAGTGTTGTTAACTTCTTAATGTTTCTATGTGTAAATTAAACTTTATTACAGAGATGTGTATATATAGGAAAAAAATGTAGTACATATAGGCTTCAGTGCTATCCACAGTTTCAGGCATCCACTGAGGGATTTGGAACGTATGCCTGAATGATAAGCAGGGACTACTATATATATAATTATAGACTTTGAGTTTTCCTAAATGGAAACAATTACAGTTGTACAGACCTGAGCTCCAGATGATTCTTTGTATCTCTTCTCTTAACTACGCATCAGGGGTATATTTAATCAATCCAGTGAAAGCATTTGTTAACAAAAAGAGGCTAATCAACTTGACACTTATATGTAAAATTCAACATCTAAATTTACTTTATTTCTCCAAAGGGAATACAGAGAAAAGAGGCAAATTGCAGATCACCTACAAAAACCCTTATTAGTAGGAATTCTGGAGAACCACTGAGGAAGCCACCTTCACTGCTTCACTTCAAAGCAGTGAGAAGGACAAATACCCAGGACAGAAGGCTACCTGATAATTAAAACCCACCTCAACTTTCATAACCAAGATGTGAATGTTTACAGTTCCCTAAAGATGATGGTAAGTGGTTCCTCCCTCATTTTTAAGCTTTAGGAAGAATCTATAAATAACTTTTAAATCAGTTCACCTTTTTTTCTCACCACTTTGTTTTTATTAGCTCTATAAAAGACTTCGGTTCTGACATATGTAGCATTTTCCATTAGCACCATGGCTCCCATAGCCAGATAAAAGCAGAAGGCAATGAAAAGTTAAGAAAACAAAGAGGTAACTCAACCTCAAGAAAATAAAAATGGCCCCTCTCACGCAAGAGAATAAAAAATGTGATTCAAACTCAAAGTCAAGCCAATTGTACAGTTGTTTCGCACCTACATGCTTAAATGTCTTTAAAAGTATAGACATTTTCTTACATCATCATAATCATCAGCCATTATCATACTAAGAAAATTATCGACAATTCCCTGGTATTAGCCAATAATCAGTTCATATTAGAAATTCCCCCGTTTCAAATTTAATCTTTCCTATTGGCATGTTCAAAATAGGATTCTAACAGCTTCGTATGTTGCATTTGGTTGTTATACCTCTTTTATCTCTTTGAACCTAAAGTGATCATCACCACTTTCTCTATTTTTATTAATGCCACTGACCTGCTGATGAAACCAGGTCACCTGTCCTGTAGAATGTCCCACTTCTTGCCCCTTGGAAATGTTATCAGAAAGTCATTTAAATAGGGATTATTTTGCCCTCTTGGCAAGTTGCTTTATAGCCCCATTTTTTAGGAACTTTGAATTCCTTTGTAGATAGATAGTGGTGGCAGCCACAGTCAGAATTCTCTGGAGTGGGATTTCCAAAAGTTGTCTGAAGACCTGGACTATGGCAACAGTCTCCCATTTGTCTTGTATATTCGTTTCTTGTCCTCCCTACACCCCACCCCACCCCACATTCCTCTCTTCCCAAGACATCCAGCATAGTCTAAAAATGGAAGTCAGATTCCTATCTCCTTAAAACTTCTCTAATGATTACATTGGAACAAAAGCCTAAGGTTTAAGCAGGATCCACCTGACTCCACCTAATCTGGTCTCTACCCACCTCTCCAACATCCTTGCAACCTTCTTCTGCTCTCAAACACATAAAACTCTTTCAAGCTTTAAGCCTTTGCATTGTTTACAGATTCTACCTGGAATGCCTTTCCTTCAGACCACTGCACGGCATGCTGTTTACCTTCATTCAGGCCTCACCTCAAAGATAATCTCAGAGGGCTATGCCTGGAATACCCAAACCCAATAAACTATGCCCCACTCACACCTTGCTTTAGCTTTTCACCTTACTTCTTTCCATAATAGTACTCATCACATCTGCAACTGTCTTAATTACTTCTTTGCATACTAGATCATCTCTCTTGAATTCATTGGTTTTCCTAGGACTTCTCACTACCTGATATTTCCTATGTGTTAATTTGCATGTTTAGTGTCTGTCATGTTTCATTGGAATGTAAGCACCATGAGAGCAGGAAACTTCCCGGCCTTGTATTCCCAGTGCCTAGAACTGTGCCTGGGACATGGCAATTGTTCAATGAATCTTGATGACTAAATGAACTTCTAACAATAGCCAGATTGCTTGTATACCAGATAGTTCCAATCTCCAGATGATTTTTACATCAGGTTAAAAAGTGCTATTGAGTATATGTATTAGAAGATCTAAGAGAACCTCACACTTTATGTTTTTTAAAAATCAGAATACACCCTGGCTGGTGTAGCTCAATGGATTGAGTGCAGGCCTGTGAGCCAAAGGACTGCGGTTCATTTCCCAGTCAGGGCACATGCCTGGGTTGCAGGCCAGTCCCCAGCAGGGGACACATGAGAGGTAACCATACATTGACATTTCTCTCCCTCTCTCCTTCCCTTCCCCTCTAAAGATAAACAAATAAAATCTTTAAAAAAATAATAATACCTATTTAAAAAATCAGAATACTACTCATATTTTCTAACCTGTATTTGATGGGAGAAAAACAATATTGTCTATCTTTGTAACCATTTACTTCTTATGTCTAGCAAACAATTCTACAACAAAATGACTTATTTTCCCACTGCTCCAAAGCTAATATGCTCTCATTATTTTGTAAAAAGAGAACTCTATATGCATTATTATAGATTCACTTAATTGATTTTTCCCATGCAAGCACTGCAATAGCACAGCTGAATATTTGCAGTACAATCATTATGCAATTTATATATCAAGATAGAGAACATAATTTATTCAGTATTATCCTTGGTAGTTATTATTGAGCACTTTAATTTCCAATATGTAAAGGCAAGTGTGCTCTCTGAATTCAACAAAAGAAAAACACTCACTAATAGAGTAAATTAACATAATGGACTCTGTGAACTAAGCTAATTACTTGTGTCTAAGCCTGCAACACAGAAACTAATGACATGTAACAGATGAGAAAGTCACTACCTTCATCACTGTTGACTGACACAATCTCAAGCACAGTGCCGTACTCACTTCCATCAGTAACTTGAATCCTTCTCTTTTCTTGATTTCTTCTACCAGGTACCTAAAAAAAGAATCACACAATCATTTTTATCATCTGAAATCTAAAAACTCCATGAGCATGACTGGCAAATGACAAAGCTGTCATTCCCAAAGCAAAGACAAGGCTTAGAAATGCAAGGCTTAGCAATAAGGAAGGGCACAGGTATACGCATAGGTATGGGTTCTGACAGATACTCCTGAACCTACTGCAAAATTCTGGGACCTAGGTATAAAGATACATTTTTTGATGAGATGATGTCTATCTCACGTGTTAGCATCAGACTTTATCCCCATTGTGAAAGCCACACAAATTAGATTGGAGATATATATATATATATATAGGCCTGCTCAGATTCACATTCTAGATGGGTATTTAGTATAGGTACTTAAATTACCTAGCTGGCTTGGGGAGAAAGTTTCTGGTGTGTAGTCCTGCTTGTAATTTCATTCAAGATAAAGGAAGCACAGCATCATTTTTTCCAAGGCCAGGACTGAAGGAAGAAGAACTGATTACTGGTATCATGTTCAAGTATGTGGTTTGTAGCCATTGGTAAAATGTCTATGAACTCATTTTGAATGTCAGGGAAAAGAGAATGATCACTCCATAAGCAAATGATACAGATATACGAAATATGGAATATGATAGAGAAAAGACTAAAATGACATTGAGAATATAAAGTAAAGGAACAGTGGTACCTTTCCCCTGGGATTGATTACTGCCCACATAAAAAGAGAAGCCTTCTGAAATGGTTGGCCTTGAAAACTAGCAATTGACTATGAGCCTTGAAAACTTCATAACACTAGACTCAATATTTCAAATTTGGTGGTCAAATACAAGAAAATGATTGGGGTGCTGACAAAAATGTACTTGCTAAGGTATTTATTGTGATTTTATATGTAACAACAACAAAAGAAAACAGGAAGGGCAGGGAGGAACATTAAACCCAGGAATGAGGACTGGCTTTGAAAACTGTGGTCCAGTCATGTGGAATTATGGTATGACCATATGAAATATGATCATGTCACTAAGTTACATAGTCAATTAACATTTAAGGACAATACAAAAATGCACTTCTTTGGCCTCAATTCCCTTACCTGTAGAACTGAAATAACACAATCTACTTTTCCAGTCTCAAAAGGTTGTTGATAGTTTTTTGAAATTTACATTAAAAATTGTGAAGAATGGAAACTGTGAATAGGGGTCATCATTACTATTATGTTAATTTGCTAAAGGCTATTCTAGAATGTCAATGTAGAATATACCAGTTAACGGGACTCAATTCTTTTTTCCCCAAACTTGTTTATATAGCTTTTCACACATGGTTAAATATTGATGATTAGCATATAGGTTATATCATTTTTGAATTGTACAAAATCTTATAGAATTCTATCCTTATTGACTAAATAATATAGATCCTTCATTTTGAGCAATAATGTTGTGACCAGACCTCTCCCTCCCCCACACACATGCTCACCAAGAATTTGATGTTTTGCATACTCTTTTCCCTGAATATTTCTTCAGGAGATGCTCTGTAGCTACAAAGTTTTGAACCTTTAGCACACTGCCTAACTCACACACACACATACACACACACACACACATACACACACACAAAAACCTCTAGTGGTTAGTAAAAAATCAGAAGATGCTCATGTTCACTAATAATAAAAGAAGTGAAAATTAAAACATTATTGAACCACATTGCCCATGTGATAATAAAAACAAATTTTAAGAGAGACAACACTTAATGCTAGTGGAAATGTGAAAGAAAGCTGCTATAAATCTTTTCAAATGAATAACAGTCATATCTTCTGATGTAGCAAACCACTCTTGAGATGCTGATCAACCAGGAAAAAAATCATCACTAATACACACACACACACATCTACACATACATATATATACACATACATATGTATACACACATTATAGTATCTAAATCTGTATGTGCAATCCATACAAAATAACTAGAAACAAGATTAATGTCCAGAAATTGGCAAATCATAAAATATAATATATTACACCAACACAATGTAATACAAGGCAGCTATTTAAAGAAATGGATTAAAGAAATTTAAAGAAATTCACTGAGCCACACCAGCCTCTTCTAGGCTGGTGTGGCTCAGTGAATTGAGTGCCAGCCTGCAAACCAAAGGATTGCTGGTTTGATTCCCAGTCAGGGCACATGCCTGGGTTGTGGGCCCCCAGCAGCGGGTGAGAGAGAGGCAACCACACATTGATGTTTCTCTCCCTCTCTTCTTCCCTCTTTTCCCCTGTCTCTAAAAATAATTAAATAAAATATTTTTAAAAAATAAAAATAAAAATAATGGATTATGTCTACTTTGATCACACCACTTTGATTACACTACAGGGATTCTTATGATGTATTAGTAAGACATAAAAGCAAAATACTAAGAAATGTGGATAATATGATTCTACTTTTTAAGAAATTGTAAAAAAGAAAAGCAAAAGTAAGCCCCACCCACAATTATATATGATGACAAAGTAAAGGACAGAAAGATACAAATAAGTTGTTAATGTTTACCTAAAAAGGGAGGGAAAACGATGCGACAAGGGAGGTAGAAATTATTAACTCTTTTTATATTTCTTTGCAAAGTTTCCTAGACATGGCTACTTGTGGGATTTTGCAAAAGTACTTAATAAAAGGTAAAGTGTAAAGCACAAAACAAAACAGACATATACAATCTCTACCCAAGGACAGCTCGTGAACCAGTTTTTTCTTCACCTTTTCAGGCAGAAATGTACAGATAATCTGTTAACTCAAAAACTGACGCAATCCACAGTTCACCCAGAGGAGGCCTACACTAATCCTGGACTCCCTGAGGCTGCAAAAGAGCTTTGTACCTCCAGAAATGCTCGGTATGATTACAGCGGATTCTACTTGTGTAGCTAATGGACTTTGTGACTTAGCAAACTTCTCAGCCTCCCTGAGCCTGCCTCAGTTTCCTCATGCATGTAACGGAGATGGGAACAAGATTGGTCAAATCCTTCCCTAACAGATTACGATGGTATGAAACTTACACACACTACCTATAGTCTCAATTTAAAACATTTCTGTCAAATATGCTAAAACTGCTCCCAGGAGAAAGGCATCTTAAAGCAGAGCCAAACCATTTCGATTAGAGCTCTGCTTTCTGCTAACAACGTGGAGCTGGGTTTTGAGTCAGGGTCAAGGTCCCTACTCTAGTCACCCTTGGAGCCTATAAAGCCCAGTGTAACACTCCAACTGCATTGAGGGTGGAGGTGATTTGGGTGGAGACTTGCCATTATAACAATAATAAAAGGTTTACTCCAAAGTCCCCAAACCATGCTCTATGACATGCCACATCAATAGTTTTGCCACATAAAAAAGTTCTGCTGCGGCCCTGGCTGGTGTAGCTCAGTGGATTGAGCGCGGGCCTGGGATATAGACAATCGCGGTTCGATTCCCAGTCAGGGCACATGCCTGGGTTGTAGGCTGGTTCCCAGCAGGGGACGCATGAAAGGCAACCATACACTGATGTTTCTCTCCCTCTCTCCTTCCCTTCCCCTCTAAAGATAAATAAATAAAAATATTTTTAAAAAAAGTTCTGCTGCCAGATACATCTGAGCAATGGCTGGACATATCAGTTCGATTGCTCTTGTCTACAATTAGAAATACACTGGGCTTAATCTATAAGGCCATTTATCAAGCTGGTTACATGGTTCAATGCTGTAATCAAGAACGAGGCATTATCACTGCAGTCCGCCAAACGCTCAGCATTAGTGAATTCTCTCCTGTTGGACAAGACATCTGCCACAGCCCCATACATCACATCCTTGCACAACAGTGTCCCAAGAAGAGAAAGAAGGGGTGGAGCAGAAGTATTTTCTCTTCCTCTCTCTCTATTTACATAAGAATATTTTCCTCAGGTGCCTTCACAGAATTCTTTCTGTATCTCATTGACTGAAGCTGAGTCGTAGATCCAACCCTAAAGTAATTGTTGGCGATGGGGATTGGCTTGCACTGATGTTCCCAGCTAGAATTTTGCTACCTAAACAAAATCAAGGTTCTGTTGGCAAGGAAAAGGGAAAAAATGGCTGTTGGGTGAACAATGAACAGTGTCTGCATACTGGTGAAAGCTCAGTAAAAATATTTCTATATTACAAGCCCCCTCAGAGCCTTTAATGTGCTAATGAACACTGAACCTCCAAGAGACAAATAACAGAGTCATTAGCATTTCCCAAGCATATTTGACCATGAAAATATTTTTTGGAAGAACATTTATTACGATGTTCTGGAAGTCTATTATCCCACAGAGCATACTTTCAGAAATGCTAGTTTAGAAGTGCCTCTTCTATAGGGCACCTTACCCTTTAAAAAAATAATAAATGCTTAAATGCAATGAGTTTGGGGAGGGAATCAAAATAAGGTTTTGAGTCACTTCTGCCTACATTCACAGGAATGATTTATTCCTCACTTTTCAATATACGGAAACAGCCTAGAAATGAAATACATTTTTTAAAAACTATTCTTATCTGATGCCAGCCCCCAAAAAAGATGCACAATGAGTTTGGGGACCTAATGTAGGAATCAGAAGCCACTTCTACCAAAAAGCATCCAGGTAAACACATTCAGAAAGCAACAATAGCTTCATAAAATTCATCAGCATCCTTCTCACTAGGCTTAGCAAAATGAGAAAAGAGATTAAAAAATACATCAGCAAGAATTTCACCAAACCTACTGGGTAAAAAATATTACATTAAGGTTCTGGCTTGATTTTGAAGCATATATTAATGACAATCTTGCTCTAAAACACTTCCTGTTCCTTTGCGTAAAAATGCGCTTCTAGCATGAGATACCCTCAATTCTCTGATCTGCTGAGTTTAATATTTTAGCATTTCACTTGTCCTTTCTGGAAATAGTCTTTTGGGGCCCTTTCTCAGTTCACCAGCCACTTAGTCATCCTGGAGCACACTGGACCACATTTCTCTCCCAGTCTCATCTCCTCATTTGAAATTTTTCTGATGCATGGAGCCTCACAGAACTCCTGGGAGTTTTCTTCCACCTGCTTTCTGTATGCTGTGCATTTATTAAGACATATGGCATGGCTTGTGATTCACCACAAACACCTGCATGCTACACTCTACTGTAATTGTGATTTCTTTTTTAAATTACCAATATAAAAAAGAAAAAAGAAAACATTGGCCCTTCATAGGCTTCCGGGCTCTCTTCCTCGTTACCTAGAAAAACACACTAACACCAAACTGCATTGTGTAAACTATTCACTTTTTCCATGCAGACAACAATAAATCCCTCAGCATTCATGCAAGTCAGTGAAATAAATTCCACTGGAGAAATTACAGAGATTGTGTGTCAAGGGGATAGATAAATGATACATTGGAGACCTAACAAGAGCAGAACGGGAGCTCATGAACTGTCTGTTGTTGTTGAGAAGACTTACACACGTGACTCTTCCAGATTGGCTTTCAGAATCACCCCTTAGTGAACATCCATTAACCCGAGTGCCATAACAAAAGCCCAGAAGGTGCCCTCGGCAACAGGTTGACTTGGGTATTGTAAGGGATTTTTGACTTTCTGAGTCAGTATTCCAAGATGCACAATCCCCTGCCTTGTGCTGGAGATGGTGATTTTAAACCCCAGCTTTCTGGTTTCAATCAAATGGTGCTTTTGGTTCCCTATGCCACTGGTTTGCAAACAACCTGAGGAGAAAGCAAGCTGTTCGTCATTCGCATTTCTTCTGAGAAATGGGCTGTCATCAACCAGAATGGCGGGTCAAATGGAAGTTAGGAAAGCCTTCAAGATCTTCCAGGCAATACATTGCTTCCTTCTCGCTGGATTTCTGACAATTGATAAAATGGGAGTCATTGTCCTCTTGAAAATGCCGGTTCTTGCTTTCCCAGGGGAAGCGAGAGCGAACTATATGATAAGGCTGATGGCGGTTCATTGGTACAGCAAAATCCGGTCCTTAAATCTTAAAGGCAACATAAACACTTCAAAGCTAAGCTCTATTCTGATTCATGAACATGAAAACACTGCTTCTATGGGGTCAGTACCATTCTTACTGCAAGACTTCAGGGAAAAAGAGTTGTGCGGCTTTTCCAGTGTTTAAGAGACCTGACCTGGAGCCTAGGGAAATGGAAATCTTAGCTACTTTAGGTTGCTGACACTAAAGATGCATGTCAAATACTAACCCAATCCTCATTTGCGTGTTGAGTGTGCTGGAGCTCATATCTACTGAGGGATCTTTTACTTCTCGGAAACGAAAGTGCCAATCGGAAATTATAGAAATTATGCCAGATAGAGCCTCATACCACAAATGAGAATCGTTTTTATTATGTCATATCTAAAGCAAGTGCTCTAGGGTCAGTGGGTGTGGTGGAAAATGGTATTTTAACTCTCATCGGTCAGTGCTTTGAACTGATTATGCTGGCTCACATAATCAATGGCGGGCTAGAGCTAGAGCTAGGGCTAGACTGTGCTGGCTAGTGAGAGCTAATTATTAAATGTTCCAGGATTTTGTAACCCACCACTGTCGACAGCTCACAATTTTCCACGATGGGAATTTGCTTCGTGGACAACGGCAGATGTAACACATTAGGGCCTTTTCCTCCTGAGAGCCTGTTTGCAGGTGGCCCGCTGCACATGAGCTCCAGCAAACAGAGCAGCTCCCAGAATTGGGAAATTGTTCCTCTTTTCCTGAAGAGCAGGACCACAGAGCAATCAACCAATTTAAACGGAAATAAAATCACGCAAATAAAGGCCTTATGTTGCTATGTTAATACAATTCTTAATCCCAGAGAGGCTTTTCCCAAGTTTATAATTTTATATCCATGCCAAGTGGCATGCATTAAAAAGACTTAGCTTTTGCTTAGTATTGCAGGTGGGAAAGCAGGATGGCTTTTGCTCACCGCAGGAATAGAATGTTGGAGATTCAGAATGCGGAAAGTTCAAGGGAAAAACTTTTATGAGTGACAGCATGAAAGAGGAGGGATTATTTTTCAAATAATTAAATATAGGTCACAGAGCCTGCAACTATGCTCACTGAAATGTTAATTCCATTCAATTCGGCCAGACAAACCTTTACAAACAATAAGTGTTGTTGAATTGAATTGAAATGTTCACATTTATCCTCCGGATAATTTCTCTGCAAAATTTAGAAAATCTCCTTTGACTCTAAATTAAATTCCACCCTGAGATGAATGTTAACTTTATAATAAATACAATCATCAAATATTTATATCTAGCCTGCTTCAAGACGCCTGTTATTGAATTACTTAGCAGCTTAGATAAAATAATGCAGAGATTCTACCACACTTAAGTAGTATAAGAAAACACAGAAGAGTGAACAGATATTTCTGGACTGTCATTTTACTTTAATGAGCAACTATCAGTATTTGTAGTAGACTGTTCCATTACTTCACCAGTGGGTAGTTATCTCCCTATTTCTGATCCAGGCACTGAAGCCGTACTTGTAACAGAGGCACGGTGCTCACCTAGTTTCAGTATATATTCTATAGCAGGAACTGACGATCTCCCCAGTGAATTCCAAGGGAGGGCATACAGGGGCGCATGGCCAATGGGAGCGTCACCTTCCCCTGGCAACAGCAACCTATTCAGAGATGGATGCTTAACTTCACACGGAAATAATTTAAAATTTCCTCAGGATCGTTGAGTGAGGAGAACTCTCTCCTTTGACCTTGAATTTGAGCTTGGGAGGATCTATATCTCACACCCCTGGCAGCTACCTTCCTACATAAGAATAAACTAAACATGAAGGAGAGCAGACCTGATAGATGGAGAGAAATTGAGGCCTGCTGGTATTGTATAAGCCCCTAGAATAAGCCATTCCAGAAGTCATCACTATACTAGCTTATAAATAACCTGAGATAATAAATTATCTTCCTTAGTTTATAGTACCTTGAGTTAAGGTTTCTGTCAGTTACCACCACAAGTGTTAACCGATACAATATTCACAGAATTTTCAAACTACTTCTTAAAGCATAATCACCAGAACTGTTGACTTCTAATGGTCTTCTGAAAATGCCAAAGCCATCTCTTTACCACTCCTTATATCTGAGCCATTTGACAAGTAACTTTGCAGTTCTTGCAAAATGGCAGAGTGTACTTCCTGCCTTTTGACATTGAACTTGGCTATGTGATTTGCTTTGGCCACTGGAATGATAGTAAATATGACACAATCAAGAGGTTAACGTGGGCTTGCCTTATTGGGCTTCTGTCAGCCCCATTATAAGAACACTCTCTGGCTGGCCTGCTGATCCAAGAAAAATGAAAGAAATGTGCAGGGTGGACCCGGTCCCTTCCCTTCTTCCTTACAGCCACCAAACCCCACAGCCACCAAACTGAGATGAAACCACTCCAGCCAACTTGAAGACCTCTTAGAATAAATAACTGTTGTTATAAAATACATTTTCAGACAGTCTGAAGTAACGTTCAGAGCATCACTGTTGCAGTGTTGCACAGAGCACCCATACCATTCCCAGTATAGAAAAGAGAAATTGTTTTAAGTCTCTAAGGACACACTTAAGGTTTTACAAAAGAAGTGTGAACAGGGAGTGAAGAAGGAGAGATTATCCAAAGCAGAGATCACAAGCTCTGATGCCTATAGTGGCCAAATAGGTTTAAAAAAATTATATATATATATATACACACACACACACACACACACACATATATATATATATATATATATATATATATATAACTAAAGCTCATATAGCATGTAGTATATGCCAGGTACTGTTTTGAGTATTTATGAATAGCAATTCATTTAATTCTCATAACAATAATTATAGTTAGAGGCTGTTGCTTTCTCCATGTTACTGGGAAGAAACAGAGGTACAGAAAGGTTAAGAAACTTGCCCAAGACACACAGCTTATCAATGGTAGGGCAGCACCTCTACACTATAATAAAATAGGGTATGAGTTAAAAACAAACAGGAGGAAGTAGAAAGGCCATGGCTCCCCAGAGAGTCAGGCATCACATTCAGCAGCTTGTCACCATGTGGGATTGAGAGCATTCTGATCTTTCCATAGCAGCCCAAAAAATCTAGATTTTTAACAAATTTCTCTATTTTTAAATATTTTAAATATTCAAATATTTGATTTCTTAAACACCATGAAACTCTACAGTGTTCAAGCCAAGAAATGACATTTAAAACTAAATTTGGCCATGGCCTGGCCAGTGGCACCCACTGATCCAAGCTTAGGAGCAGAGTCCAGTTCAGGTGGCAAATGTCCGCAGTTATATATCAAGAGTGGTCTGGTGCACCATGTACCTTCCTTATCAAAAAGTAGCTTCACCAGTATTTTGTCTGCTTGGCATTTCAGTGTATTCCTTATTGGCTAAGACCCTGGAGGGCAGAGGGCGGGACTGCTTTGTTCGCAATTCCTAACACATAGTAGATACTGGAGAAATGGTTATCAGATAAAAGAATGAATGCATAAATGAAATAACATGTAGAGATCTTGCAAATGTTACTGTCACTGAGTCTATTACAGACATACATGGACACACACAAGTACCTAGACAAAGCAAGAGCACGATTCACTCTTTCTTCAAGGCCTAATGTGCCCAGGGCCTTCCAACTCATCCAGAACTTGAACGCATCTGGTCTCCTGCTACACTGGATAGACTTGTCTCCTGTGTCGTAGCTGACATCATAGAATTTGTCCTGCTGGAATAGGTAAGATGCTTTGGCAGAGTAGCATTTCTTAAGAAGATCCTTTTGGGAGAAGAAAAAAAAAAGGAAGATCAAACAATTGTCCATTTTTAAAATACACTTGATTTCAAAAACAAACACCAAGACTGAATCTGTACAATATTCTACAACTTTGTGCCAAAGGTGTTTGGTCTCATTCTACATCTGTCCTATTTCAGAAGCAATAGACATGTGTTCACTTGGAGATGCAGATTACCCATTGTGTTTCTTAAAAAAAACTCAGAGTTGAGAATGCTAAATCCGTTCTCAACAATTTTACTGATGAGTACTCAGAAGCTTTAAGACAATCATGTCATCATCTGTATGATATCAAGGTGGGCCAATGGCTCAAGATGAAATAAAATCTGTCTACAACTCACTCAAGGCTCCACAGTGGACAAAAGTCCCTAACATATTGTACATACTTTACGCAATTCATATGCAAAAATACTAGGCTTTTAAAACATTTTTGACTCATATCTGTATTGAAAAGGCAAGAAGTAACAATAACCCAGGGATCAAAAAACCTGAGGAAAGAGCTGTGGAAGAGCTAAACAAGTGCCAAAAAGTTTTAATGACCATAAAATATCAGCGAGAATTCCAAAGTGTTTTGCTGGGCTGGTCTCACATTGGTTTTACTTGCAACCAAATTCAATTTCCATTTACCGACTGGTTACTTCTTATCAAACAGTGTATGGCAATTCACCATGTTTATTGCCATTCTAGAGTCTTCATTTGACCTCAAATTATTAGAGTTTAAGCCATGTTGCCCTCAATGTCATTTGGTATCTACAAAGCCCCATATTTTCTAACCTGTCTCTTGAGCCCCCATAACTCCTTAATCATCTTCATTCCCCGAGAATGCCTACTAGAAACATCTGTCCACCCTCCTTTACCAAGTCATAACCAAACTACTCAATGTCCCTTAACCACTAGCTCATGCCCCATATGTATGTTTGCTCACGCCAATTGCTTGACCTTGTCTCTATTTTAAATAAACATGACACATTCCAAAGAACATAGGCAGTATATATATTCTGCAGTTTACTAACAGAATAGTCTTCCCTCTTTAATTAGGTCTGCCATTCCTTTGGATCCTATCTCAAGTTTTGCTTCCCCTTCAGCTTCTTTATTTTACCACCCCATTGGACTCACTTTCTCTTTTTATATTTGGCTGCATTTGTTGGCTTTACCCCTGCACTACCCCTACTCAATGAGCAGGCTGCATGTATTTTCTCCTCTCGTGGACAAGCCCATTCTTCAGAGCAGGAATCATTTCCCAGCCATGTCCACATCCACAGAGCTTAACACTGAATTGGACACAGAGGACCCTCACTAAGCAATTAGGGTGATAATGTCCCTCCACATATTCCAAACTTCTCTCACATTCCCCTGACATGCAGTATGGACAGACAAACACAGATATGTGAACTTCTTATTCGGTGCATCTTCCAACTCTTAATAATGTAAAACTACCACTCCTGTATAGGAAGCTGTAGAGAAACTCCCCAGGAATAATAGAGGTTCTACAAAACGATCCCTTCTGAACAGAGAATGTATAAGATGTTCTCATTTTACTAATCAACTTGTACTTGAAGAACAAAATCTCAGGGCATCCCATTCCAAACAAAAGCATGCATTTGCTATCTTAATAGAAATATTGACTTGTGTGGACACTAATCTGGATATAATGTGTTCTATTACCATAAAGCATGATTTTATACTATGTAAAAAATTATATACTAACTATAATCAAGGACCCCCAAATCCCACTCATCCATTATCCAAAATAAACCAAGTATAAAATAATAATTACACTAATATTAGCAAGCCTCCAGCCTGGCTTTCATGATTATTATTGGTAGACACTGGAGAAGAGGTGATTGCTCTGATCTGAATATTAAGGCAGAAAAAACTCCTTACTCTTCAAGCTACTTTGATTCTACCAGCAATCTCTCAACTCTGATCACAGCTGCCACCACTGCATCTCCCTACCCTCAATGTCAGGAAATTTGGTTACTGTTTCCATAGCAACTACAGCCTGACCATGCATCATAACATTAAAAGGCCACTGTACATATTTTAAAGACAAAGCCTACACACACACACACACACACACGTACTGGCATCATGATTATTAATTTACTTTCATCCACCATGAAAGATTCAAAAAAAGTCCCAAAGCAGATGAACTTTAAACGTCTTGGGCAAGTTTCAGTGACTTATGCTGGTGGCTGTAAGGGAGAAGAAGTCCATTCATTATCAGAAGACAAATTGCATCATCACAGGCAAATGCAGAAGAGCAGAGCCAAGAAAACATAGAACAGAGTGAGTGATTGTCCTGCAGTAGTGACACTGTTAGTTTCATTGCACTGAAAAGTCCTCCTGCCTTGGGTAGCTTTCCATAAAGAGCAGCTGGAGGCTTGGGATTTACCTTATTGAAAATAAATGAAAACTTTCCCCCCAAAGATTCTGCTTTGCATTTTAGTTTATATTCTTGTATTAAAATGGATGAGATGTGTTTTAAGATACAAATCAATAAAGGGAAGATCTCCAGAGAAAATAACAATTTTGGAATAAGAATAGTAAAATTTAACATTTTTATGTTTTAAGTGGAAATCACTTAATTTGTCACTGTACTATCAAAGAGAAGGCCAATGTTTATTCTGCTCAACTTCATACGCTTAACCCTAGCAGGGCAGTAAACAGTAGTTACACTAATTCCAGAGACAAGTGTTCAATGAGAATACCAATTGCTTTGTATTGTGATATCTCAAACAGTTTTCATGAGTAGTAGACAATATATGAGAACTTTCCAGTGGCAAGTGAAAGGAAATGCAATCAAAGTAGCTGAAGCAAAAAAAGGGGGGCATTTTTATAGGCTCATATTTTAAAAAATCCACATATATAAAATTTTCGGGCACATTTGGATCCAGGACTAAATCTGTAATTTGCCTTTTCCCTCTTGCCCTACTTTCTTCTGTATTGGCCTCATGCCTACAGGAGAAAACTGGTAAGAAGCCTATGAACCAGGGCTTCCAGTGGGGGCCTGTGAGGATGACAGGAGGTTCTGTTGGAGGGAAATGTGAAAGGAAAAAGAGACAGTCAGAGATGCTGATGCTGCTATCCAAGCAGCAAGTCATCATTGGCCTCCCAACCTCAGTCTCTCATCTGAACCTTCTGCTGCTTAAATCTAGCAGGAAGCCAATTAGTAAGGAAGACTAGGAAATGTGGCTTTTGGGAGTCAGGCCCCCTTCACAGCAAAGCAGAGGAAGGCTGAAGAATGAATTACACAGCAAAGAGAGCAAATGCCAAGCACACTGCAGGAGCACAGAAACCGTAACTTTCCTTTTCACTGTTGTGTTCCCAACACCTAACCTAGCACATGATAATATGGGCCAGAGCCAACATTTATCAAGTCTTTACTAGGTGTTAGGCACTGTATATGTATGAATTAATACAACTCAAACAGTATTCCTTTTGTTAACGTCACTGTAAGTGTTGAAAAACTGCAACACAGCGAAATTTGGTGAATGACCTAAGATCATGTAGCTGGTAAGCGGTAGGGCTGGGCTTCAAACCCAAGGCTGCATGAATCCAAGGTTTAAGCTCTTTACACATTACGTTCTACTCTCTCTATAGTGAGCTCTTAAATATACGTGGAAGAGAGTGCCCTATAAACACTCATTACAAGTTCTTAAAGATAGATTGGTAAAATGGGAAATGGCAGCAGAGAAGTCATCAAACTAAAGGTCAAAGCAACTAACATGCCATTTCAGGCCCTTAAGTTTGTTCCTGTGAATATGACCTCAGGTCTTACTAGTGGTACCATCTTGTCAATGAAGTATTTTGAGATTTTTCTAAGTAATTGTGACTCTCATGATATTTAAGGATATCACTAAAAAGACATAATACATCAGGAGGTTGTATATTCTCCTTGTCAAGATTAGTCAAGTTATCTTTGATTTCTACAGGCTAGATCAGATTCAACTTATCAAAAAAAAGCTACCAAAAACTTCCCATATTCTGTTCCCCTATCACTATTACTTACATGCAAGACACTATCTAAATTAAATGTCCTAGGAAATGGGCATATCGATCATCTTTGCACTAACTAATTCATTCCAAAATTATATACTGAGGACCTATTTTATAATAAGCAGTATGAGGCCAGGAGTTCAGGCCTACAACCCCAATGGAAGTCCCAAGCATCTAAGCTAACATTTGTTGATTGAATGCGCAAAACTAAATTTAGGCTGTGAATAGCAGAAAGGCTTGGTTGTAATGTAGGATACAAAAGCAAATTTTTAAAAAGATATACCTTCTGATATTTGCTTTATTTCTTGAGCAAACATTTTGAGAGCCTTAACATATGCCAAAAGCTATGGTAGGCACTGGTGCTATAGTGTCACTATCCTTAAGAAGTTTAAGAGGGAGACAGGCACAGAAAAACAGGCAATTAGAATAAAGTGCTAGAATGAGGGAAAGAATAAGATCCAAGGAGCACGAAGAAGGGTCCTCGTTCACTAATGCAGAGATGTTAGATAGGGCTCTTCAAAAGAAAGAATGTGTCACCTGAGAGCTGAAGTAGGAGATAAGGAGTAGCTGAGTAGTAGAAGGGAAGGTAAAATTAATTCAGTATCACTGGGGCTAATTAATGAAGTAGGGCATAGCTAGGAAGGCTGTAAAGGTAAAAAATAGCCAAGTCACCAAGGATATTAACAGCCACGTAAGAGTGATTGGTCATGGAATTTCTGCAGGTTCGTGTAGATATTACAACTTGAACTTCATTATTGTTCTGGCAGAATAAAGTGAGAATCAGCAGATGTGGACACAGCTTCTGATTTAGTCACTTGGTGTCAGAGCTCAAAGCAAGTCACTTACCATCTTGGGCTTCATTTTTCTCATTGACCTAATGGAGATAATACTTGTTCTACCTACTATACAGGAATACTGTGAAAACTTAGTGAAATAGTGTTAAGTGGGAACACCTCTCAGTTTTTGATCAAAATCCTTCCCATCAGCCTTCTCCCCTGCATATTCCTATACCCCTGACCCCCATGCCCGCAGCTGTCACCACCCATTTTTCCTTAGATTTACTTCTCTTCCCAGGCAAACTGCAGAATCGGGTGCCACCTCTAGGTTTCATCACTGTTTACAAAATAAGAATATTACACCACTCACCAACCTCTCCCTTTTTCATGGAAGGTATCCACAGAAATGGACCATGTTGACAGAATGTATTAAAACTATGACAAGAAATCTTAGAGCACAGGAAGAATTACCCATGGTCTTTATCCTCCAAGCAGAGCTAATCTTGACCTTATTTAGGCTATCCCATTCGATGGCCTTCTTAGATGCTGTGGGTCTTTCTAAGTCTCAGTATGGTTTGTATGGAAGACACAAAAAGCAGAGTATGAAATGAGAGTGCGCAAGGGCATGCAATAGGTGGACTGAGACTAGCGAGCCGTCAAATGACCACAAATGATGGTGAACTTGTCTAGTTGTCTTCAGTTTCCTTATTCAGACAGAGGAGAAAGGATATGTCGAGTGACTGCTGAGCAGCCAGTGTGGGGTGAAGGGAAGAGAGGAAGCAAATGACAATGATGCCAGTGTCATTTTCCCCAAAGTGCACAAATCAGACTGAACCATGGAAAAGGCCAGGGTATTAGCCTGGGTAGTGAATAGCCTGGAAAGAAAGGAACAGAGAGAAGTGGGAAAGGGAGGGAAGAAGAGGGGGGAGGGAGGGAAGAAGGAAGAGGAGGCAGGAAGGAAAGGAAGGAGGGAGGGAAAGAAGAAAGAACAAGAAAGGGAGGGAGAGAGAAAAACCTATGGGAAGGAAGGGAAGAAAGAAAATGAAGGAGGGAGGGAGGGAGGGAGGGAGGGAGGGAGGGAGGGAGGGAGGGAGGGAGGGAGGAAATGTCCAAAGCTGATTTTCTTTGGGTTTTTTGACACTTCCCTTTCCCCTTCCCTGTCATCCAGTCCTCAACGTTTTGGATTCTACCCCCTGTGCTTCTGCATTGCACCCTACAGAAGTGCCTCTGTAATCCAAAGTACACATTCTTTCACGCGTGGATTCTTTAGATCACTTTCATTTTTCTGATGGCATTTTTGACCCCTCTCTTATTTGTTGGTTTAATTTATTTCCTTCTGTTTTAGTTTTTTCATTCTCTGTCACAATAGAAAATTGTTAAAATCATCTGGTGTTATTTCCAGCTTGAGAGAAATGTTATTTTCCAGGAAGGGCCATGGTCTGTCTTAAACTCCACCAAATCTGCTGCACAGGCCTTCGCCTCTGCCATCCAAAAGGCTAGTTTCAGACACTGGTGCTCCATCGTGCTTCAGTGTCTGCAGGAGGTTCCCATCCTGACATTTAGGCTTCGATTACCAGTCCTGAATCATTTTTTGGGCAACTGATTCAGCTTCCTTTCCTATTCCATTCAAACATGTCCTGGTCATTGGTAACCACCCAGAGATCAGCCTCTGCCTACCTTTTCAATGAATTCTCCAACTCTCACTCCCCTCTTTCCCCTCATCATGGCTCATCTTCTGGAATTTGTTGGGTGCAGCAGTTTGCTGATATGCAAGGTGCTTGTGCTTAAACTTGTGAAGAACTGGTGAACAGTCTGCTCTGTCTCTTCAGCCACGCGGTGATGTATCAGAGCTTGTCATCCTGCCATTTCCTCATCTCTCTTTGTAAAAAGTTCACATCAGCTTCCCTTGTCTCGAAATACTGCCACTCTGTTAGCTGCCTTTGCACCCTTGCTCAATGGATGGCCTGATTCTAGCTGTTTCCAGAAAGTTTCTGGGTGCTATAGACTAGATTTTCAGGGAGGAAAAAGGTGATTTGTGCTCCTGCTTCATTTCAGTTCTTATACATAACACTTTTTAAATACACAGTACTCTGTGAGGTATGTTCCTTGAGGAAATATCATTTTACTCACAATGTTTTGAAAGGGAGGTTTTACATGATGTATATCTTGTATTTATCTTCCTCCTTTGGAATGTGAGTTATTTTTTTTATTATAAGTTACTTTTCACAGCTGCATTCAATCACTCCTTTCTTTAATGCATTTGAAGGTTTGTTTGGTTTTTAGATTTTATTTATTTATTTTTAGAGAGAAGGGAAGGGAAGGAGAAAGAGAGGTAGAGAAACATCAATGTGTGGTTGCCTCTCACATGCCCCCAACTGGGGGCCAGGCCTGCAACCTAGGCATGTGCCCCGACTGGGAATTGAACTAGGGACCCTTTAGTTTGCAGACCCACACTAAATCCACTGAACTATGCCAGCCAGGGCCATTTGAGGTACTTTTAAAATCACCACTTTTCCACTGTGTGTATTATTCTAGGTCAGCAAATAGATCCTACCAGTCCATGCCCCAGCTCAAGGTAGGAGTGTGGCACAAAGGGGCGCTGCACGAACCCTGGGCACAACTCTTCTGGTCCCACCCCTGGTAAATCCCCAGCTGAGGAAACTCCAGGCCTCTCCAGGCCGCAGCCTCTCCAGCTCACCACCCTTCTCCGTTTGCCTCCCTAGCTGCTCCTCTGCCTAGTGGCTCCACAGCCAATTTACAGCAAAAAAGGCAGGAAGAAAGAGTAATCCTTCAGCGCCTGCACATCAACAGAGACAATCAAGTACAGGTGAAAAGGAAGGAGGGGGCCTGGTTCATCGGGGGGTGCAGCCAGCAAGCCTGGGAACTCACTAGCCTTCTGGATGGGAGTTTCTGCATTACCATTACCCCTGTGACTACAGGGGCTGAAGGTTTGATCATCTGTGAAAAGCACTGACTACCCTGGACTATTTGAACACTTGGGATTAATGCAAATGCCCCACTTCTACTCTAGAATGCCTCCTGGGAGATTCCAGAAAGTTTTGTTGAGTTCTAGGTCTAGGACCTAACAGGGATGTTCAGACAACTAATAAAGTACTTTAGTGCTAAATCCTAGATCCTGTATTTTCTGAAGTGTAAATCTTCATTAAATACAACTAAGAGTTAGAATGAGCTGATTTAAAAATAAGAAAGCTAGGGTAAAAAACATTTTTAAGAAATGCACCTTACATTTCAGCAGCGATGGTACTTCCAGGAGAAAGCTAGGCTCAGTGTGTTAGAGAACATGTAAGGGCTTCTATATACACTCAAGAAACGTTTGATAGAGCAGAGAGCACTACAATGGCACATCACGCCCTACAAGCATTTAAAAATAGTGCATTGGGCTCCTCTCTCAGAACAGATGGACATCTTCTGATCTTCTCTAGGCAAATATCAACATAACATACTTTCTTCATTAGAGATATTGTGAAGCAGTATTTTTCCAACTTTGGCTATCAGGATGGATACTGTCACTATTTAAAAATACTTTTTAAAATCATTGTTTTAAAGATAAAATTTTTAAAAATAATTTTAAAATAGTGACAGTATCCACCCTAATATACGTGAAAGAGAAATAAAAGCTTAATGGAATAGTATCCATCATTAGTACTTGAATTGCATACTGACATTTTTTATTTCATTCTATTCTGATTATTCATTAAAAAAGAAAATGAAAAGCTGATATGATTTACAATTGACTATATAACTCAAGACCAATTAGGACTGTGGTTCTTAACCCTTGCCAATATTAGAATTATCTGAAGAGTTTAGAAAAAAAATACCAATGAAGAGATCTTACTAGACCAAAAAAAATCAGAATCCCTGGTGTGGGGTAAGGGCAACGCTTTTAAAGCTTCTGTGGTGATTCTAACATGCAGCCAGGATTGAAAGTCACTTCTCTAATGACTTCAACCTTACACTGAAAAATCCTGGTCTAGAAGTTTCAGTTAGCAGTGTGTTCATATTGAGATTAGAGAACTCCGAAGTGATGTGTTTTCACAAGAGCATATAGACCAAGGTGATTGATTATCTGACTTTCATTTGTGTGCTATTCGTGTCAAACTTGTATTTGTATGTGAATACAAGTGAAAAATGACTTTTTCCTATGCACCCAAGTAAAGAGAATATAAGTGGGCTATGGATAGTGCTAGAGTTTTAATCATCTATGAAACATGTCCAAAGATTGTGACATGGATGTGATGTGCAAAAAAAAAAAAACCCTTAATCTATTCAGTTAGTTTCCTGTGTTTTTTGTGATACAGATTAAAGCACTGTTTCAATATTTTATCATATCAACATAGAAATAAGTAAACTTTGCTTACTCAGCTCTAGTGGAAAGAACTGTAGTCTTTGCTCTTCCTGCATTACTTCCAAGTCTGAGCTCCCATGATTTTATCTTATTTATTTATTTATTTATTTACAACTTATTTTGTGCCAAAGGGATTTAAAGCAACTTACAAAAACAGAATATGGTAGGATTAAGATAGAAAAGGAGAAAGTAGGGAAAACAAGGAAGGAGAAAGGAGGAGAGATGAGGGAGGTGGGGAACGTGGGTGAGTTGGGGAAAGAAAAAGGAGAAAGAGAAGAGAAGATGAGATCAAGGTCAAGAGGAAAGTGTGATGGGGATATACAACAAATGGCTATGCCCAAGTGGCATGCTAGAAGGAGGGTGAAAGAGGAGAGATTATCTGCCGATTTCTTGGTACACCTGGTAATGTGTGCACATCAAACACATCCAGTGGTTATGTGCTGCTTCTGAGCTCTGAGTATTTACTGTATAATTGTCAACTACATCACTTGCCCTCATCATACCTCTATTTCATTCATCTGTAAATTGAAGATGATGGTACTGCATAGCAGCCCACCTCCTGAGGATAAATATTCGTGGCACCAGGTTTAAGTGAATGTCTGTAAGAAACATTTATTATCATTGAACATATTTCTTCAGTCTAGATGGCTTAGTTGCATCTCTTCAAGTAGGTGAACAGACATAAAGTGATGGTGTCTTTCAAACCGGACAAAATAGACACAGAGCAATGTGTTGTCTTGAACTGAGGCTAGAAGAGCCGGCCATTCTACAGCAGGGCACACTATTTAACAAAATGAGTCTATGTCTGCAGCTTATTGTGATGCTGTTAACAAGGGCCTGGTTTCTCTTCACATGGAGTTTTACACATCCAGCAGCAAGGCCGCTGGCCCGCACTTCTTGGAGTTTGAGCATCCTCCAGAGGTCTGTCCTCTGAGGCTTGGAATACAGCAAAGAGATGTAGTTTAGACTGGGGAAAAATGCTGTGCAGGGAGGCAATTTCTGAAGCCTAAGTTTCCTGCTCTTCTTTGTATAAATTCCTTTAAAGAGTTGTTGGAAATTGTCGCTATTACCGTAACCATGGGGAATCCTACTTAAAACTGGCCTTAAACAACAGTTCAGGATGAATCAGGAAACACTTGGTAAAACCCTTGAATAGAACACAACAGGTACTAGAGAAAAACATTTTTTTCAAAGGCTCCTAATAAAATGCAGAAATGTGCTAAAATGACAAAGGATTTTTCCACTATACGAATGGACATTTGTCCAGACAGAAGAATCTGTGCACTCACACGTGACTCACTCCTCAATTTTGACATAAAAAGGAAAAAATAAATTGTATTTACTAAGGGCCAACTACACAGCTGGCAATGCACTGCACAATTTTGAACATGATCTCGCTTAATGTCATAGTAGTTCTTCAAAATAGGAAGTGTCTCCTTTTTGCAAATATGGTAATTGTGGCTCAGAAAAGTTAAGCAAATGTCAAAGTCACACAGGGAAGTTGCAAGCAGAAGCAAAATTTGAACACAAGTCTTGCCAGGCTTCTCAGTCTATAGGTGTATTTACCCACTGAGAAATCATATTTAATCCCCGAATTTCCTGGTTTAAACTGTGGTCCCTGTGACTGGGGGAAGGCAAAGTCTCCCCTCTGGGTGTTCTAAAATATAAATGAGCAAAAGATTTATGTAAAGGGCCAGTTAGTAAATATTTTCAGCTTTGTAAGCCATACAATCTGTGACACACCAACCCAACTCTGTGGTTGAAGCACAAAAACAACCATATAGGATACTTAAATGGATGGGCATGGCTGTGTTCCAATAAAATTTTATTTACAAAAACAGATGTCAAGCTGGACTTAGGCCAATGGCCATACTTTGCAGACCCCTCCCTATTCTGAGACATACCTATGAGGAGACAAACTCTGTAATGCAACTATTTTCCAAAGCTCCAACTTTTATTAAGGCAAGCCTTTAATCCCTTCTGACAGTAAATATGTAGCTTCTAAAAGAGAACACTTAATTTGGAAAATAAAGTTGCCATGGTTTATTTTCCTTTTAATGGCATTTGGTGATCCAGAGTCATGCTGGTTTACACATTCTAATTTCCTTTTTTTCCCTCAACACCCCGGGAAGAAAAAAAACTATTCTGTGATAAAATTGGTTAAATCTGAGTTCACTTTCTGCTTTATGTTAAGGTTGTATTTTGTCTTTTGTAATGGGTCTTTGCTTAAATAATGTGGCAGAGAGGGCTATGAATTTTGAACTGGAAACTCATTAAATGCAAACAGCAAGTAGAAGCTACACATGGTCAAAAAACGGGAAAGGAAGGAGGGAAGGAAGGTTCTCTGGTGGGTTAGAAGCAGAGGGGGTGACTTCTAGGATCCTCTGGCTCAGCTGGTCTCTAGATAGAAGAATTATGATGAACTGTAATGTCCTGAAGGGGACATTGGACCAGTTATATTAACTTCAAATCCTGAGAGACAGTGAATGTTTCTACAGGATTTCTGTATACCCTTGAGCCACAATAGGAGAAATCAATAAGAAAAACCTACTGGCAAGGTCTGGGGACAGAACTGAGTCAAGAGGAGATTAACAGGTTGCCTTAATCAGCCTGGCTAGGTCTGTGGAAAAGAGTTAGAATTAGCAAAATAATTAGCAATAGAATTTCACTTTGTATTAGTTCTATGAGGATTAATCAGTCACATTTTACCTTTCTAAATCAACAGTTTCTATTCTTGTACATCATCGTGACTTTCAAATTCAGAGTTTTAGTTAGGAGATGTCATCTCCTACCTTTCATCTTGATTAAGGAACATAGGAGCTGCGTGTTTAAAGCATGAGTTGCAGAGTGAGCCCAACTTGTTCTGGATCCAAGTTCTACCCTTACTAGTTTTACAGCCTTGGGCATGGTATTTATGATTTCTGTACTCAGTTTCCTTGTCTTTACAGTGGGCAGAGTAATAGCCCCCACCTCATGGAATTGATACAGGTTTAAATGGGTTACTACATTTATCTGCTCATTCATCTGCCCATCACAATTGACAAGGCCTGTATGGGACATGAGAAGCATTAAGGAGCCTCTAGTTCAATGGAGATGACAGGCTAATGGTATTACCATAAAGGACTTTGTGATATAGGCTAAATAATTGCTGGGATAAAAAAGAGACCTCTAAAACAGCCAAGAAAGCAAGAAGACCCCCTAGGAAAGTTGATGCTTATGCAGAGTTTTCTGAGAGAAAAAGTAGGATTCAGGTAGGCATGAAAAGAATGTGCAGTTTTCCACACAGAGGGAACAACTATCTATAGAAACATGAATGTACTCTTATGTGATGTCCAAAGTGTTCCATATGCAGCCTGAGGTCACTTCCCAGACCCATCTCCCATCATTCTCCTTCCCAGTTGTAGGTATTTGGCACATGTCAATGCCTAGATACTGCCCTGTTCTACCCCCAGGCTGTACATCTCAATAACTGACTGTTCAGCACAAGCAACATGGGGTGAAGGCCTTATCCCTACTCCTGCCCCATACCCTATCACAAATATAGTCTTCAAACAAAACATTGCCCGGTGTAACCTCTAGAAACATACTGTGGATTGACAGACAGGTCCCAGTCCCAGAGTGACCTCAAATGAACCATAAATATCTTCTTTCTCCCCTGCTCTATAAGCATCCATGAAATTAGTGCAATAATGAAGGACAATATGTTTTCTCTATGATCTCATCTAGCCTGGCACCATGAATAACATTTTTGGTTCTAAATAATTATGATAACTTATTGAACATAAGTGAGAACCTTTCCCAAGAATGCCTAGAGCAATAGAGGCATTGGTAGTGGCGGGGGTGGAGGGGAATCCTCATAGAGGGAAAGTTAAACTCCATAGGCTCACATTAATTCATCATTGAACAGTAAAGCCAAGATTGGACTCTAGAATACATTTAAGACTCCTGGCTCCATGAATTTACCACTGATGACAGGTGAGTCATTTCCCCAATCACAATCTTTTCGAGTTAAGGAGACATTTGAAGAACTCCACTTCCCTGGAGATTTTCCTCTTGGACCTCAACTGAAGCCTTCAAGTAAAAGGGGCTCTATAAATTTAATAATCGGAATACAAAACCTGTGAGAATAACTAACCCTGTAGTTCTTGCTGTTGTGATCTCAGAGGCACAAACACATCTTTCCCTTTTATAGAAATTCCTGGTTCTTACTAGCTCTTAAGAAATGCTATGTATTTTATTGCATTTCACTACATCTCTGGCAAGTTGGTTATTGAAATGGCACAAAGATTCCGATAGTACTCTAAATGAATGCATGGGTATTTCTGTAATTGGATGTCAAGGGTTTAATCTGCACTATGGTGCTGTCTAAAACTGGTGAGAAAACAGAGAAAATATATGTCAAGATAAGGTCCAAAGGACATATAACAGTGACATGTGCTACCACATGACAAAAGCATAATGAAATGTAATGGAAAGAGAATAGCCTTATAAAAAAAGAAGCTATGAATTGCTTTCCGATAATTGCTGGAGCTAGAGATGGGTAAGATACAACCCACATTCCCTGCTCTTTTCAGTTTCTAGACCAGCTTTAAAACTCAGCCATCTATTAGTAAGTGGTCACAGCAGGAGATGGAAGACATTTATAGTGGATACACAACTTAGGGTTTGCCCAGTTCACAATGACCCCTTACTTCTCCTCTCAATCATACAGATGGTCACCTTACACCACTCTCCTATCCCATCCCCTTGGTCTCAGCTGATTGGACCACAGGTAGAGAAGACTCAGAATGTGGAATTAACACTGAAGGATATGAATTTAGCTTGTACAGGTTGCTTGCACAAAGATGCCATATTTTAATGCATATTTATACTACAAAATGCCATATTTTGCCCAACACATGAACTTAAAAACAAATACGATTGTAACGAATTTCAAAAATTATATCATTTGGGATGTACAAAAATTATGTTTCATTTTTCTGTAACATAAAAACTTATTATTTGGAACTAAATTTGTTTCTAATGCAAAATAGCTAATCTGGTCACTTCTAGAAAAATTGAGTGGTCTTTCAAAACATTTAGACATAAAACATTTTCCTCTGAGAGTTTGCTCTTTAACATTATTGTGACATTCACAAATGCCACTGAGATTTACCAAATAAAATACAAACACCTTATTAAATTTGAATTACACAAATATTTCATAAAACAAAAAAAATTAGTATAAGTAGTATCCTACCCAATATTCGGGGTATACTTACACTAAAATATTATATATTGTTCATCTGAAATGCAAATTAAATGGAGCCTCCTTCATTTTCATTTGTTAGATCTGCCAACCACGCACTGAATTTTGGGAGTGAAACCTGCTTCTCCAGAGTGTTCTCTGCTGTCCACAAGCAGAGTGACCACCTGCCCTAGTGCCGGCTCCTCTCTGGATGGTCTTTCCACCTTCCTGCTTCCCCCTGAAGACCTTCCATGGCTTCTGCCTGTCACACCGCGTGAGTCATGCTCCTTGTTGCCCCTACTTCCAGGCTCCCTCATATGTTCTTTTTCCGTCACTTTTGGATGATCTCCCTGCCAGCCACTCGGAAGCCCACAGGAAAGTGGGAGGATCTCTCAGGAGCCCTTATGTCTTGCTCTAACTCCCCTGCCATCTATCTAATTTCTGCTTTACCTTGTTAATGTGTGAGACAGAGGAGGAGAGAGCCTTCCCAACTCTCTGAGTCTCACCTAGAACTTGAACCAAGGGACAAAAAAATGCCCATATGTCCTACACTTATCAGGAAATTCTATTCTTTTTTGACCTCCCAGGGTGTGTGCACATCCATATGTAACATTACCTTCCTCTTCAAACACTTTTCTCCCCTCCCTAGTTCTGCAAAGAGTCTACTTGGAACAGAAAATGAAAACTAAAAATGGATTATGGATGATAAGATATCAAGAGTCACTGCTGAGTTTAAAAGGTAAAAATTTGTCACTCTTGATCTGTGGATTCATTCTGATAATTATCTGACTGTAATAAAACAAAACAGAATTTTGTAACATCTTAAGCATTCGGTAGACTAAAATACCTCCAATAAATCATTCTTGGCTCAGAGATGAAATCAAAACTGTCATTATAGATTAATTGGAAAATAATTAAAATAAGAACACTCCAAAACAAAATTTAAGGAGCTGAGGCAAAACTGGCCTCAATGTAAAATGGCATTCATATAGAACAAAATATTTAAAATGCAAGGGACAAAGAAAAACAATTAAATAAGTTTAATAAAGGTGTGACTTGAAAAATAAGTGTAGGAAGTGATTTCTAAGAAGATATATAAAATTAGAAAAAATACTTAAAATTTTTTATTTTAGGTAAAGGTATAAAATAAAAACAAAACAGTTAGGGGATGATATATATTCTCCTGATAGATTTGAAAATCTCAATGAAATATATTAAATATTTGAGAGGTTACAAGTTATCAAAATTGACTCAGGAAAATTCTTAATAGCTTAATAAAGATAGGAAAAATGAGCATTCCCTTAAGGAAGTATCTCCTCCAAAATTTCTGAGCAAGACTTTCATGGCTAATTTTTCTGGGCATTTCTAAAAACTGGTGAGCTGTATGCTATAGTAATTACTCTTTAGCAAAGATGAGTATTTAAAAGTGGCACTCAAAATAAAACATACACACACACACACACACACAAATGTGCTCACAGACACAAAGTAGCTCAATCACATGTATATAGAGAAAAAAATTGAAATATACAAATCCAACAATACATTAAAGCGACTTACTACAATGAAATCAGGTTAATCAGTAATGCAGAAAATCTATTAATACATATAATTTCATTCAAAAAGTCAAATAATAGAGCTACCTTATTAAATAATAAAAAGAAATATGGTAAAATTCAATACTCATTCCTAGATAATTTCTCAAGAGGATTTATAAAGAATACATATCATAAGGCAACTTTAATAAACTCACAAAAAAAGAAAGAAATGCCTTCTATTTACTATTATTACTGAGTATATTTTTAGAAATTCTATCAGGACATTATATTTGAAAATGATGTGAAGCTGAGATATTAGGAAGAAAACAAAATTACAGTTATATATGGATATAATTATATATTTAGAAAATACAAGAGAATAACTTTAAATCTTTCAGAATTTATAAGAAATCCAGTAAAATAGTTGGGTATACATATTTTACAATTGTTCTCTATACCAGAATTTGCAGTTAGAGGATTACAAAAGACTCTATACATAGTTGATATTAACACACATAACATTTTATAAATAACCCCAGCAAAACACACGTAGACTCTCTATGAGAAAAACATCCCAAGTCTATGGAACTGAAATATTTACAGGTAAAATAATACCATGCCTATGACTTTTTAACAAAGTACACGGGGAAGAGTAGGAAAGGACAGATGTGAAAGCACATTACACATGAATTGATTCTTATTAAAGGCCTGCCACGGGTGCACAGGACTTCATCTCTGCTCTTGCAGATGCTTGAGATTTTTCATAATAAACGGTTTAAAAGAACATTTATGGGAAATAAAAGATATATGAATAAATAGAGAGGTATGCCATGTTCCCAGCTGGGAAGGCTGATATAATAATACTAAGACAATACATTTTCTCAAACTAACTCATAGGTTTAATAGAACCCTCAGAAAAGCTCAGTAGGATGTTTCTGCCTTTTAAAAAAACTTTCCATAATTCATTTGGAATAATATGCAAATGAAAATAAATGATTTTGTTAAAAAGAGGGAATGAAGACTTGATATTTTGAAACTATAATAATTACCGCAATGTAATGATCCCTTGTCTGTACCTCCCAGTGGTTCATTTCTCTCTTGTGCGGGTCTACTATGCTTTTCATTACGTGCATTGTATGTGTTGTTACAATGGTTTTTGTTGTCTCCAGCAGGACCACTTCCAGTTCATCTCGTGCTTCATGACTAGAATTGATATGTGCCCAGTTTTGGCTTTTTAATAATCTGCTGTGCTCAGTGCTGCCCGTGGGGGAAAGCATGTGTTAATTTATCCACCTTTCATTCGACCTGCACATGTGTCAAACCTCTTATACATTAGATAAGTAAGACATGATGCCTGTCCTAAATGAACTCAAAGGATAGTAGGGGAAATAAGGCTCAAGGAATAATTCAATGTTTTAAAAAATGTGTTTTTACCTTAAACAGTCTCCCGCTGTCCCTCATTCATGTGTCAGCTTTGTGCAATATTGAACCTTGTCCAGTGCATCAAATGGGATAACATATGAAAGTCTGATTTTGTTTGAATATTTTTTTCTATAGTTAAATAGGTATTGTGTGTCACAAAAAGTTGTCAACAGAATAATAGAACCATGGCTGAATGAGATTTCTGAATACTACTATCTCCCAAATGAAAATGGCGACATTAGCAGGTTTAGCTTCCCATCTTTCCAATGAAGTCACTGATGACCTGAACAGTTACGATTATAAGAGGCATCTGGATGGAATGGGGGAAGAGGTATTGTGCCTTTTTAACATAAGAAAGGACTTCTTAAAACAAAAATGTAACTTCATGAATGCACACTTCTGAACTGGACTCAAGATGCCAGATTAACTGCTTCCATAATAATGGTGACCATCATTAAAGAAATGAATATTTTAAAAAAATTCTTTAAACCCAAGTGCTTCTGTTTCTTAGATTAAAATAAGGAGTAGGACTGAATAAAAAAGGAAAATACTGGCTATAGAAGAAAAACATACACTAATATATACATTAGCATATACATAGTATTAAATTAATATGCATCTCCCAAGAAATTTTTAAATAATGTGGTTAGTGGATTATAAGGAACTTTTATATTCCTCATTATGCTCCACTCTATGCTATTGTGGTCATATATTGCTTTAAAAATAAAAATACTGATAACTGAGATTTTAATAGTCAACTCTTCTATAACTAAGTTTTCTAGACCACCTTCTTCAGCACAATTGTTTTCTCATCTGATCCACATTCCTTGAACACTTGTTTTTTTACTTTCTTCCATAATTATACTAAAACTATATTCAATTATTTGCTTGAATGCTACTTCTCCTACTAGCCTTTAAATTCATATAGGGTAGAGGTCATATCTTACTCATCTAATGCACAGGAGGTTGGACATATCTGCAGGTTGAATGAGAGATGAATAATTTAACACATGCTTACCCCTATTGGCAGCACTGAACACAGCAGATTATTAAAAAGCCAAAACTGGGCACATATCAATTCTAGTCATGAAGCACAAGATGAACTGGAAGTGGTCCTGTTGGAGACAACAAAAACCATTGTAACAACACATACAATGCACGTAATGAAAAGCATAGTAGACCCGCACAAGAGAGAAATAAACCACTGGCAGCCACAGAAGAAGAATGGAGCTCAAGGAGTTAAGCCAGGGATGTTTCTACTCCAGGAAAATTTTCAGACTGAGGGAGGACAGCTAATAAAAGAGCCAGATGGTGAGAGGTGAGGGAGCAGAGATGGTGACCACTCTGTGCAGAAACGTGGTATATCACCATTATGTCTGCTCCCCAGCAGGCATTCCAATGGCTTCAGGAAACAGAGTTCGAAGGCATTCAGTGTTAGCAAGGGCAGTAAAGTAATGCTTTCTCTTGTTTAGGACCCCGAGGTGCCCACCCTTAGATAGATGTAAAGGTTGTATTCTGGAGATCCAGAAAAATTTTGAGTATTGGCCCTGGACTTCTAATTCACCCAGATGTCCAGAAGAATGAAAACAAAACCCTCTATGAAGAAAGATAAATTAAATGTTCAGTAAGCCATTAAAATAATAAGGCTAGCCAATATGAGAGCCATAAATCACAGACAAAAATAACAGGAATAGTACCAGAGGAAATCTACGTCTTAGAGTTAGCATAGGCAGATTATAAATCTATCTTTAGAATATTTATAGAGATAAAAGATGATCTTAAAAATGTCAACAAGAGCTTAAAGACATATATGTATATATATATATATATATATATATATATATATATATATATATATAAGACTTAGACATTGTAAAACTGGACAGACACAATACAGTAAGAATAAAAGAGAGGGTATTAACAGCAGGTTAGTATAGCTAATGAAAGAATAAGTGAATTTTAAGATAAGTCATAAAAAGTATTCACAATGAAGCATGGAAAGACAAAATTATGAAACATACAAAAAGAGTAAGAGAGAGAAAAAACAATGAGAAGTTCTGATATACATTTAATTGGGATGCTGCAGAGAGATAAAGGAGGCAGAGTCAATAATTAAATAATAGTTTTTAAAACTTATGAAACATTATCAATCCACAGACTCAAGAAGCCCAATGAAGTGAAGACAAGATAAATTAAACAAAACCCATATTTAAAACACTACAGATAAATAGCAGAAAATTAAGGCAAGTCTGAGAATCTTAAAAGAAGTCAGATAAGTAAGTCATTTGACCGTCAAAGGAGTGAGAGCTAAATAGCTAACTTTCTAACACAACTCTAGCATGCCTGCCCCCCAAAATTATAAAAGTTCTGAAAGAAAATTACTGACAGAATTCTAGCTTCAGATAAAATTAAGACATTTTTAAAGAAGCAAAGTTCAAGAGCATAGGCTACCTTTTCACTCATTATGAAATTGCTAAGTATGGTCTTCAAGAAGAAGGAAATTTATACTAGATGAAACCTCAGGGGTATAGCGAGCAATAAAGACATGTGCACAGACATACAGAAAGTTTTTGTAAAAGCAAAAAATTGGAAAAGCCCATCAACATAACATGGATAAACCAACTGTGACACACTTACATGGAATAGCATAAAAGAGTGGAAATGTACACTCATCAGATTGTTTCACAACCTAAATTAATCTTAGGGACAGAAGGTAAATTGGAGCCACAAGAACCAAGCCAAATGGAAAACAAATGGAATCATACAAATAGAATCATTTGTATGATTCTATTCACACAAATTTCAAATGGGCAAAAGTAAACTGTATTATTTGAGGATACATAACTGCAAAGCAAAACTAAAAAGAAAAGCAAGAAAGTCAGTAACAGGAAGGAATACATGAGGAATTTCTGGTTTCTTGTTCTTTGTTTTAATCTGAGTGGAATTACCTGATTATTCCTACTGTGATCATAAATTAAAGTTTTCATTTACATTTTATATGTATTTTATATTTTTTCTTATATTTTATAATAATTAATTGAAAAAAAGACCAACCTCTTGCAAACTCCCAAATAGTTCTCAGAATAAACTACCAGAGTAGAGACCGAATTTCTTCTGCAATTAATAAAACTCCCTAGATTACGATTTACCATTAGCATTCTCAGGGCCTATGGCAGGTATGAATGTAAATGTACATGTGTTTGCTGAAGGAGACCTATGCACCTTCCATATCAAAAAGATGGTGACTATTTTAGTTTTCTACTTTTCACTTAGTCCAAAAATAATTATTGTATGCCAGTAACAATTTCTGTACAAATTAGGGCGTAGGTACAATTATGAAAAGTCTATATAAAATAAATGCATATTTACCACCTCTGAGTTATCTGCAAAATTGGAATACTTCTCTTATTCACATAGACTGGTATTGACCCTGTGAATTACCGGGGAAGGAAAACCTAAAAAAATCTGACTCCCTGAAACATTTTGGCCTCGAAACAACAACGCTAGAAAGTGTAATTACGAGTGTCAGGTATGTTTTTAGATATCTTTCTTGGAAAATGACAAATATGACAACTAGAATTGTGCAAAGGGAAACAAACGCAATGTTTATTCCAAGAAGTCAAAAGGCTCCCAAGCATCATAACTGAAAGCAGAAATGGAAGAGAAAGCCTTGTTGCAGCAAGATAATAATAAAATAAGAGGCAAAAGAAACAAAAAGAGGGATGCTTAGAATGCCTTAAAAATGCTAAAACCAAAATTTGGCCTACCCATTGGGATGGGTATAGCATGCTCATTATGGCATGGCTTTTTCCCAGGCTTCCTTTTATAGGCTTACCCTCATGTTTCTCATCTTTTTAGATTTTAACTTACATAATTTTCCTATTATTTTGAGACCCTAATTCGTTTTGTTGCAAGATAGGTGAGAAAATATTCACTCTGTAAACAGAATCCTCTTTCTGGGATATTTTTCAATAGCTAATTTTTATCAAATTGGAGTTGACAAAAGGACACAAAGATGGAGTTTCATTCTTGCTTTTTGGTCATTTCTTAGAAAATCGGAAGTGTTCTGTGATGACTGGCAGGGAAGCACAGCTTGGGGCTCCACAGTGAAATGGGATGGCTGCTATGAAGAATGAATTTTTCACCTGCAAGAATAAACCAGTGAACAAAATAGTAACAGAAGCTTAGATACCTTGAACAGACCGACAGCTCCCAGAAAGGTGTGCGTGTATGAGGTGTGGGAGGGGGGAGACAAGATGAAAGATGGTGGAGGGATTAACCAGAGAACATTTGTGCACAACCCATGGACACAGACAACAACACGGGGACTGACTTAGGAACGGGGGAGGGGCGGCGGGGTGGAGACGGGAAAGGCAGAAAAAGTGGGAACCACTGTAATAGCATAAACAATAAAAATAAGTTAAAAACTGGAAAGAAACGAGTATCAGAGAGATTCACACACTCTTAGGGTTCTCCAGAAATAGAGAAGAAGAAGATATTAAATCTAATTCTGGGCAATACCCCAACTCATCTAAGTCAAACTGATTAAATGAATGTACCTTAATCGGTAGGACCAGGTGGCAGCCACCCAGAGGTCTGAAGGCACTCAGGGATGAAATTGGGAAATGGATGGCCAAGATGCTGCATCCGACATTACAAGCAGCCACAGCTAGCAACCTGGCACATTGTTTATGTCATTCTGTTTATTAGAAGGGGTCAAGAGAGGACCCAGGGAACCTTAGAAAAGCAAGTATTTCTTCCGCTTGTCCAGTCTCCAATAAAGACCAGCATCATCAGACACTAAAACAAAAATAACTCCCTAGGGGAAAGACAATATGGTCTCTGAGAAAGGAAAGTATGAGTCACTGATTTATTATTGGTCTCTGAGGCATGAAGATAAAAGGCCAAATGTTGGCACAGTGTAGAGTAAAGGCTTTTTTTAAAAGAGCCAAAGTGAAATGGGAGATGTGAGGAGGCAATGGATATATCAAGCCATATGGATAAAACAAATAATTCCTACACCAGTCAAAAACAAATGCTTCACCTACTAGTGAGAAGAGATCTTTTTGAGACTTGAAAGACATCTGCTTGCAATTATAATGAAACTGCTACTTCATACTGCAGGTAACAAATTTAAAATACATTAAAATTGGATGTTTTGGAAAAAGACGCAAAGGTCATTTCAGGAAATATTTTTATGGAGCATTACTCAAGTGTCAGGCTTTATACTAAACAGGTGGTCTACAGCAATGAGTAAGTCCCCTCTGCCCTTCGCTAGCACAGAATCTACTATACAGATGATTGAGAGCCACGGAATAGGTCCTGCATTGGAACTTGTGCCTGTTTGCGACAAATGATGACTATTTATTGAAATCAAGGAATATAATAATAATTATGCAATAACACACCCCTTGGTGCGATAGTTCACAAAGGATTTAATATGGGCATGGATCTGAAACAAAGTATAAACCCCCTTGCTAAAATTAATCACAATTTCAGTAACAGCAACTAAACCCTAAACTCTAACTTTATTTCGTTTAGTGGAAAAAAACATAACAGATTTCAAACATGTACCACTCAAACAGTAATTATTGTATCTCTTTACCTCATGCTGGAGGAAATAACAGGAATATTCATTATTGCTGAAAACACCATGTGAGGTTTTATTTAATGGGATGCATGCATATAAATGTGTGTATGCACAAATTTCCAACAGCCTTGTGAAAATAAAATTAGCTTTTGTTTATTACAATTTAAAAACAGGAATTAAAAAAAGGAAAGGTCTATTTGCTAACCATGAACTTGACCAGGTCTGCCAGTCTTATGGATGTCTCAACGTTATTGAAAAGTCTAAGGAAACTTTTCTCAGCCAAAGCAGTTAGTTATCAAGCACAAGAGAGTAATGCCCCATCTACAAGTCAAATGTTTCTTCTTCCTAATCAGTTTTAAACATGTATCTCCTTCCTTTTTTTTTTTTTTTGCTACATTAGTTAAGAAGCTGTCATTCAAAGAAATTTATGAGATCATGAGTATTCTCCAGCATGAAAAAAAAAAACATTTTGATGACAAGATTGTTTAGTACTTTCAAACCAAATAATGGCATTTCTATAGGAATTCCACGAGGAAAAACAGAGCTAGAAAAAGAAATCCACACAAAAGTAGAGACAGTTTATTATAGTTCTGGGATAAATCTTTTCTTGCACATTTTTAAATGGCATTAATAGTGGTCATTTGCAATATCAATTATCATCCTGAATAGAACTTTAAATGGGTTGAGAGCACATTTTTTTCAGGTGGGTATTGCAGTGAAATTTCTCTGCCTTCTACTGGGGGACCACATTGAAAAATGGCATTGGTCTCCTTTCTCTTCTTTTCTCTGCACTGCAGTGCCTGACTGCACCGTATTCAATTCAATAGTATTGAGTGAATTTCCTACTCTTCTACTTCCTGCTGCTCCTTCTCCTAAAGAAAAACTGGGGACTACATTCCTAGCTTTCTCTAGAATGAAGATGAAAGAAAAAGAATCGCAAGCTTAACTCTTTTTTTCCATCTTATTATTTGAAACCTAGGTAGCCCAGAATTGCGTGTCAATACCTCTATTCAAAGAAGATCCCTGAGAAGGAGGTAAAATATGTCAATAGATAAAAGTAGAAGAAAAGTATTTACAAGTGTGTCTGTAAGTGTGGGTGTGCAAATGACTAAATTAACAGAGCTAAATATCCCTGTGATATCAAAGGGGACCCTGTAACACACACACATACATTCATACTCTGTTAGGTAAAAAGTTATGCAACTTTCTAGAAGAAAAAGTTACACAAAGTTTCTAGAAGGAAAATTAGAAAACAAATATAAAAATAGTATTGTGAAAGATGATCAGAGCTCTCCTACTTCCAGGAATTTATTCCAAGGAAATAATAAAGAATGTACACACTCAGCCTCAAAGATACCAGTTGAATCCATAATAGCCAAAAATTAAAACAATCTAATTGGGGTGGTCAAGTTAATTATAGTATATCAAAATTATAGACTACTATGTAGGTATTAAAAATGTATACAATGAACATTGACGTGGAACAGTGCTCAGTTTTGTTCAACAGGAAAAGCATGTCAAAAGCAAAATATGTTACCAGTTTTCTTTGGATTAGATATGTGTACATATGGATATACTTACATTATATATATATGTATATATGTATACATATATATATATATATATGAAAATATGTTGAAGGCTTTTTTCAGTTATGTATTCTATATCTCCCTTTCTTGATCTTTCTCCATATCTAAATTTTCTGATTTGCCTATAATAAACATGCATTACATCTGAAATAAACCTATAAAAATGGACATAATTTTAAAAATTCATAGTATCAACAGTCTCTTTTTATTAAAAATTCCATTAAATAGTCTGTAGCTGATAGATTGTAGGGGACCGGTTTGTCTTGGCCTGGCAAATGTGACTCAGCTCTGTATGGAAAACCTACAGAAGCGAAGTGGTGGGCAGGAGCCAGACCTTCAAACTGAGTTTTCCCGTGGGAATCAGGCCCAGAAAATACTTACAGACTGTCATGGCTTGCTCTTGCTAAAACTCCCTCGCCCTGGTCTAAAGCAACAAATGTGTATTGTCTATCCTCAAGGTGACTTCCAAAGCCTGTGTGAGCTCTCCCAAGGACAGAGCTAATGAGCTCATTACCAACCCCCTCTGCATGCTATTTTTATTTCCTTGATTGTACCTAGAATGTAGATAATAATGCTCTGTGTGATAGATAATAAATCCTTCTTTGATGTAAGACTCAAGGAAAACAATAAAAGCCTGTCTAGGCAAGGGTCGGGGCGCTCCTCTCTTGAGGGAGTGGCTGAGGCACCATAGGCACTCTCCCCTAGTCGTGCCTGTTCCCTTTTTCCACACAGGACTGTTGTCACCTGTGCATCATTCTCATCATCAACCACAACAGGCGGACTCTGCTGGACAAGTTCTGCAACAATAGATAGGCTAAACAAGAAGTCCTTGTGGATTAATATTGGACGATAATGGTTGGTACAAATGGAGAGGAATAATCCATACTCAAAAAGTCATCTGATTAGCAGGGTTCATGTTCTCATATATCTGCTAGGTTTCCTGAAACTAAAAGTCTTTCTAATAAACTCTAAAAATCAAAATGCCAATATTGAGATTTCCCTATACCCATGCAACTCATCCTAAGAATATATTGCCTTTTATTTTAGATCAAAGCATCAAAGTTGTCACAGACCCAAAACAGCCATGTCAATTCAATATCTACATCTGAACTCAACATATTTATAATCAAAATTTTTTTAAATCCCTGATTTGCTTTTTATCTCTATGATGCAAAGAGGGTTAGTGATAATACATTTCAAGAGCAACAGTTTTGCTTTGTTTCTAAAGCAGTCTTCTTTACTAACATGGGAAATTAAAAATGCAGAACACCACCAGCTAGTCAGTCAAGAAAGCAGCACTGTGAATGTTAGGGCTTTGTGGATACAAATTAGGGAATTAGTTTTTCCCTTAACAGGAGCATATTTACTAAGTAATTTGCTTTCTTTAACTGGAGTCATCCTCTTCCATTAACTGGAGAAGTAAATCCAAATTAAAATCACTGTTCATCAGTTACTGCTGGGGACATGCTCAAGCCTGTGTAAGGGCCTAGGCAATAAAGCTCATCAAACGTAATTTTAATCATTGTTTAATCAGAGCTCTCAAAAGGAATAATTTGGGGTAGGGGAGAAATGGGAAACTCTTAGTTACTGCTGGCATGAAGGCAGTTATTTCTGAGGACTACTGATTTATTTACTCATGAAGTTTTTCAACAAATTTTTATTTGTTCCTTGTTCAATAAAAACGCAGTAAATACAGTGATGAATATCATACCCTCATCAGCTTACATTCTAGAGGGAGGGAAAATTGGTACATGAGAAGTCATAATTAAAAATCATGGTGACTACTTCAGAGGAAGGGAACAGGGTCAGAGAACAAATAATGGGGAGATTCCAGTTTACCTTGGGGAGCCTGGGAACCCTTAAGAAAGAACATTTAGGCTTTGCCACAAAGGATAACAGGCATTCATGCTCATAATACTCTTCTCTCAACTGTGTTAGCATCTCTCTTCCCTGATCTTCCTACTACCTCCTTAGCCATTCCAACTCTTCACTGTGAGTTCTTCTTCTATCCAATCTTTAGCCTCTGATACTCTTCAGGGCTAAGTTCTATGTCCTCCACTTTTCTGACTCCAAAGTTCCTCCTAAGGCAATCTATCCCACTCCTATGATCTCCAAGATCATCTACATGTCAATAATTCCCTAATATACTCCTCCAGCCTACAACTATTTTTCTAACTTTGGATCCATGTGTCAACTGCTTACATGACATCTTCATTTGAATATCACACAGGAATCTCAAATTTAACAGAGCCAGTGCTAAAATCAAGATATCTCACTTTCAGATCTTCTCACCCTTTAGCAATTCCCATCTCCCTAAATAGAAACACAGACTCCATTGCTATATCATTAATCAGAAAGCCAACAATGACACTTGCTTCTTTCGCATCTCTCACTCACAAATGGTAATTCAGCCCTGTCTTATTGATAGCCAAAATATATCTTAAATTTCACCACATTATTCCATTCTTCCATTATCAATTCTTCCTTAGATACTGCAAGCCTTTATTCATTCTTGTATTCACTCCTGACCACCTTCCAATTCATTGTTTTAAATGAACATCTTTTCAGATTACTTCCTAGTTTTAAAATACTTCCATTGTTTTGCCCTGGCTGGATTGAGTGCGGGCCAGCAAACCAAGGGGTTGCCAGTTTGACTCCCAGTTGGAGGACAAGCCTGTGTTGCAGGCCAGGGTGTGAGAGGCAACTACACATCAATATTTCTCTCCCTTTCTTTCTCCTTCCCTTACCCTCTCTCTAAAAATGAATAAATTAAATCTTTTAAAAAAGGTTCCATTGTTTTGAAGATTAAGTCTAAAATCATGAAAATGGTTTCTAAGATCATGCATGTTTTATCCACTGCCTAATCTTTTCGTCCTATCCCCCATGCCAGTCTTAGCATCATCCCCTGTGCTTCAACAACAATGGACTTCTCTTAGTACCTAAAATTGAAAAGGACCTTTCTCTTTTGGACTTTGAGCATGTTATTTTTTCCATTTGGGGCATTTCAGATCTTCCTACTATGTGTTCTCAAAGTAGCATGCTAATCTCCATATCAGATAAAAGTGTATTTGGCTGCAAGTAACAGATTACCCTATGGAAGTAGTTTCAGCAATAAAGACATTTAATTATCTCATATCACAAAAAGTCTGAAAATAGGCACCTCCATAGTTAATGCAACATTGCAGAATTGTTATCCAAGACCAAGACTTTTCCCCTTTCTAGTCTGCCATTCTGTGCATGCTCACTTTTCATTCAGGGTCATTCACTGTCTATGGTTACAAGGTCAGAGAACTTCAGGCATCATGTTGTTGAAAGGGTCAGGCTTAATCGAAACTTTCTCCCATCTTGCACAATAGATATCTGACATTGGCCACAATGGCCGGCCATCAGACTGACCTTCCTGCACCTGGAAACGGCCTGGCCCTTTACCTAACCCACTACCCTGACTCACATCCTGAAACCCTGTGGCAACAGTCCAGAAGAACAAGAAACTGACCCCTCCCTTATTCCCCCACAACTCCAGGCATTTTCTTCTAAAAGCCCCATTCTTGCCTCCCTCTGCTGCTTCGTTCTGCTTGGACTCAGCCCACCCGTCCTGCAGCTCCGAGTCAAGGCATTTGGATCAGATCATCCAGCTCCACCCATCTCTGTCTCTGGTGAATTTCTAACAGTTGTGACACAAGCACTATCAAGGTAGGAGAGGAGGAAGGGTACTCTCCTCTTGTGTGTATCACCTCTCACAAAATGTAGCACTTTTCTTAAAAGCCCCCACCACATTCCCCCTATATCATATTGGCCGTGTCAGTGTCCTATGGTGACTCTTGACTACAAGGGACACTGGTGAGATGAGTTTTGGGAGACAGAAGGGAAAGAGTTTGGAATGGCTACAGAATCAACAGTGTCTGACACCTTCTCCAGAGTACTTACCAAAATAATAATTAAAGAATTAAATAGGCATATTTTGTTCACTCTCTCCTCTGTGAGAGTACACACTTTCAACTATGGGGGACATGTCTGCTTTATGAGCTCAGAATCAGCACAGTGCCCGGCCCATACAGGAAATCAGTTAGTGTTGGTAGAATGAATGGATACATGAATATAAAGGACAACAGAGGCAGAAAACATGTACAAAGGAGAGAGAAAACTGCCAACACAAAGCTTTTTAAGCTGATTGTCATATCTCATTATCTCAGGTTCTAACTCTCCATTCCGGTTAATTTGAAAACAGTCTTTCATCCAAAAAAAAAATGCAACTTTTGAAAGTGCTCGATTCTTTACACAATGAATGCAATTTTTCTAACCTCTTAATTCTTGCCAGGTGACTAGACATGGGCATAATTGTTTTTATTGAGATCCAGGAATAAATTCTTTTTTAAAAAATACAATTTTAACCTCTGCTATTAGTCCTAGATGATCCAGAAAATTTTAAATTGCTTCAAGCACATAACTGTAAATCAATTCTTGGCTAAATCACTCAAATAGCATTCAAAAAGAAAAATGCATAGGAGCTAGAAAATTATTTAAGAAATTAGTCCTAAATTTTTTGGTCTAAATTTTCCACTCCGGAGAGCAGCACACCAACAGATAAGAATGCCATTCAGATTAGCTCATTAGGGAGAAAGCTGATAGAAAACGCCTGGTACATAAAAGGATGCTTGAGATATTTCTGTCTTTATAACAAGACCCAAGGAAAACCTGGGTTTACTCCCAAACTCTATCATGTCTTAAATATGTAACTATGTTTCAAGTTGAGTAAGTTCTTTTGTTTACAAATAATACAATAATCTCAAACTATCTTTTTAGTTATAACATGCCATTATCACCCTACCACTTAAAAACTTAAATGAAAAATAGTACATTGGAATGGAATACAGTCCGTTGATGGTAGCCAGCCTAATAAAACATTAAGGGATAGTTTCCTATTCCCAACAGTGTCTCTATCTACAGATGCAGAATCCGTTCTTAGTTTTTGATGGCTGTTCTATCTGGTCATCCCAAAACACAAAGGGCACCGACATACAAATACAGTACCACAACTTTTTTTTCTATAAAGGGAGGTGTAACTATCTCCACATGCAACATTAGGTTTCAAATTCTAAATACGGTTTTCATTTGAAATAAAATTCCTTAAAAAGAGAAAATGACTTGAGCATTGGCAAAGGGAGTCCCCTCAGGGAAAAATGTAAACAGATGGCTGAGAAAAATCACCCACATGCTGCACACAGATCTTGAGGAGGCATTTCTAAGAATGAAGTGGCACTTCCCAGCCTGGGCACCTTCCCACGAGGATCCTTATTTAACCCACGGAAAACAAGGCTTTATACCTCTAGCCAAGAAGCAGCTCAGTGACTCCTTTCCCACTCATCTCCCAGTAATTCAGACTCCTTTTCCATTCTCCCCAATATTCTGCACGAAGCTGATTACCAACCACTTGAGACAGACGAGCCTCTAATAAATCAGTGTTTGATGATCAGCCCTGAACTAACATCTTCCCATATAATCGGGCTGTTAAGTCCCAGCTACGCATATTAAGCATTCAATTTAATGTATGACACACATCTGTTCCACTTTCTTAGCGAGCAGAAGTTTCAAGATAACTTAAATCCCAGACCTAATCAAGGAGAAAAAAATCTTGGCAGTGTTTAAAACTGATTTTTAAAATATAATCCAAATGACAGTGAGAGAAACCATTTTGCAGTAATGAGATTACATAATGCCTAGATCAAGTCTACAAAACTACCTGAGCAGGAGCACTAGCTCTCTCATCTGAGCCTGTTTTTCTTCCCTTTTGATGCCATCCACATTTACCAATGACCTTCACCTGTATCTGGCCCAAAGCACCAAAATATAAGCAAAAATAAATTTTCCGCGAGCCCTGTAATTTAAACCCTCCCAATGCCCAAAGGCCATAAAAGAAAAAACTCACAGATTTGTCTTTCACGAGGAGAGCGCAGCACTGAATTCCTGCCATCAGCATCTTGTGGGGGTTCCAGGCCACAGAATCAGCTCTGTTGTATAAAACATGGCAAAGGACAGAGTAGTGAGGGGACCCATTAGTTTCTACTGGAGAAAAGAAATTCTACCATCAGCAGCACGCACTCCGTTCTCACACCCAAGGTAGTGCTCAACGGGATTCCTCGTTTGAGTACTCTAGGGAGTTTTGGAGTTTGGGCTTCTTTTTCTTCTTCAAGTAAAGCTTTTTTTTTTTTGTCCATTTTCAGAATGTTACTTAAGTGGACAAAGTCCAAAAAGGTCCCCATGCCTAAATGAGAGACAATGCGTCTGGGGAGCTACATTTACCTGTGGATGCCATGCAGAAGCCTGCGGTGCTTCCTGGACATCAAAGCTGAGCCACCCCAAGAAGCCTGTTGAGAAAGTTATGTAAGCAAGACAATGTTATTCCTATGTGATTTGTGCACCTGCCAACCATCCTAGAAAACCCTGAGCTACCACCTCACTCTACCTTGCTATTTTGTTTCAAGCTGATGTTAACCAGTTTGTATCCCAGGAAAATTTGATCACTGGTTCCACTCAGGCAAGCAGAGCCTCTCATCACAACAGACAGCTCCCATTAACCCTTAGGATTTAAATCCACACATCCCAAAGAAATTGCTATATTAACCTGTTGAGTTGCATGTGGTCGAAAGGTTTAAAAGACACAGTCTATCCCGTCTCAAATCTCATAATCTAAAACAGACAATATCCTTACAATGCCAAGATTCTACCATACACAAGGTACCGATGCTGCATGAGTCAGGGGCTAAGGACTGGCATTCTGTAGAATCAATGTGGCATGTGCTTGAATATGTGGATAAAAGGGAATATAGGAATTCATAGCCACCTAGCTTTAGCACGGTGGACATGGATCCTGTTACTGAAAAATTAGATCTTTTCAGCCAAATAACTTTCAAATATATTTGCAAGTCAAAAAAAGAGTGAGATTAGGGAAAGAAAACCTGGGACTTAACAGAGCTATTCACTGGAGAGGTAAATACAAGCAGAGGAGAGGGAATGGAGAATAAGGAGACAGAGGAAACCCCACAGTCAGGAAGTCTAGAAAGGAGGGAAGAAGAATCAATATGAGGAATAAGATAGTCTGGTTCTCGAAACTGAGCAATCTTCTGAGTTTAATCTGCAGGGCAGTGAAGGGCGGCTACAGTGAGGAAAAATGAGGGGACCGTCCTAGGCGCTGCTGAATGCTCTCCAAGGCTATTTACCCTGCACAACATTGCATTGAGAATGGAATTATTGTCACTTCGATTTTTTAATAGAAAAAAACTAATGTTCAGAAGTTGCAGGTAAGCTCTCCAAGGTCTCACAGGTAATAAAAACCAGGTCTTTTTGACAATAGCATCATCGCTTAGGGAAAGTAAACAGTTGGCCGAATGGTACAGTGCGGTATGGTTAATTGAGGGTCATGAAAGTACTATAGGCAGGAGGCGAGTTAAGAGACTGCCTAGGATGTAGGCTATCCTATTTTAGGCTGTAGAATTTAAAAAGATAAGGAACCCCTAATATCACATAGAAAGAGGTGGTAAGATTCTGTGTACCATTGAGGTGGAAAGTGAAAGAAATGAGATGTCTCCATGATCCTCAGAGTACTACAAAATCTGAGCCCTTTGCTGAATAATAAGGCATGGCCTTAAATCGCACTTTAAAACAGCTCTCTTATTCAGGGATGAAACTCCACAGTGAGTGTGTCGCCTAAGATGCACAATTTAAGAAGGCACACACTCCCAGAGTTCAGCTCTTGCAGGGCGGTCAGAGTGTATCCCTCTTCAGTCTGAGTCCCAGGAACCTCACTGTGTCTCCTTAGTTCCAACCCTGCTTCCATGGACTAGAGTCCCCAACAACCCCATGGGGTTCCAAAGGTTTGCGAACTGAAGGTAGTGTGCATGCAAATCCCACAGACTTTCAATTACAGAGTTAATGACTTGGGGCTGTCTGTCAAGTCCCCTTCCTGCTGCACTCTCTCCCCCCCTGCCATTCCCAATGGACTATGTCCAAATTAAGGCTGAGATACAGAAGCAACTGCCTTCAGCAACTCAGAAATCTTTACCCTGGCTTACTGAGGATCTCCAGTTCTGGATTTTGAGATCTTGACCTTCACAAACATTAAGGTGACTTACATGTAATGTTCTCTTACTTCTATTACCCACCCCAACCACTAAATTGCCTACTTTTCTCAAGCCTTTCATCCCCAACTTCATTAAGAACCTACCAGTGACAATGAGGGACAATAAGATTCAGACACACCCATTTGCTCTCTTACTTTTTCCACCTGCCTCACATGCTATACTCACACTCCTTCATGTCTCCTGCACTACTTTCTGCTTCCTCTGCTACCTCCCCACCCAAAGTAAATGATATTCCCCCAGTCTTAGTGAGCTGAATTGAAGTTTTCAAATCACATGCATTCTTTCAAGGCTTTAGTTCACTGGTTTACAGGACAGTTGGGCAGGTTAGGAACAGCTGACCCACAAACTTATTCCTCAGAAAAGCTGAAAGGAGAAAAACAATGTATGTCCTACTTCTATTTTCTTCACTTTCTAAATTCTGATGCCAAAATTTGCAAAAGCATCAAACAAATCACCTAAGTGATGGAGGAGCTTGGTTTTCCATCTCAGTAAAGACCATCATATATGTTAGGCGCCACATTTACCATTTTACTTACTTTTTTCCCTTTAATTGCTTAGGTAGTAAAGGAACGGTAGAACTAATCCTGAAAGGAAGGTGGAGGCAGGGGTAAAAATGACATCCAGCAGCATGTGCAGGCCATGAATTTAAACGCAAGGTTTACTCCCACTCTGACACTAGGGAGTGAGGACTAAGGAGGTGAGAGACTTTGGGAGACTCTGCTGGGAGCGGAGGCTTCGCAGCAGCCACAGTCTCTGCTTGGGAGAAGAGCTGAACCAGCCCTGACATCCTGTTTGGAGGCAGACACTAGAATAATAATGCGCTCTCACAGAAGAATAACGGAACTGGAGGCAAAAAATGTCAACAAAACTAGAGTTTTCCTTATTCAGTAGTTAAAAATGCATTGCAATTAACCAAATTTAAGACACCATCAAATGTAGAAGTCACTATGTTTGACCACTAACAAAGAAAAAAATGATATCAGCATACCAATTGCAGACATATTAAAAATTTTAAGTGTGTCTTAGAATTAATAAATTGTGGTTCATATGCAGGGCAACTTTGTTTTTTTGTAAACCCAGGGGAATAAGCAGTCAGAATTACATTTTTTTCAAAAAAGCAAATACCAGTTTTTAATAATTTAAAGTATCTTTAAAATATTACTTAGACTATTTCCAAAAGGTCAAAGTAATTATGGCAATTATGTTCATTTTTAACCTTTAAAATTAATAAACTGTCCCTAGAATAAAAAGGTAGAATAGCTACATGTTTCCATATGGAATTTTATCAACAGATTCAATGCCTGCAATATTGAAGAGCAGATGAATACTGTCTCCATGTTAGAGCTAATTTCTTTAATAGGTCGGATAAACTGTTGTCCAATTTAATCCAATACTATAGGCATTCATTATGGGAATAATTTGTGTGGCTTACATTTTTCCTTATAGGAGTGTTTCCTTCCAAAATTCAACCTAGAGGTTGACTAGAGATTTTTATAAAACCTAGAGAGGTTGTTATTCATACTCACAAATCATCATTCTCTCTAAGCCCCATAAATCTCTTAATATCATTTCCAATTCAGAAACTGCTGTAGCTACTATTTTATATAAACTCTATAATCCATAGTTGATGTTGCTTATGAGAGTAGAATTTTCTAGTATAAATGCTAATGTATTTTATTTTTCCCCCTTATTTCCTCTGTTATAGAAGAACTCACTTCATATTTTCTTCTAGGACATAATGTATTATTATGTTTCTAAGTTTATAAGAATCAGGAAGTTATAAGTTGAAATATAAACAGATACAAGTATTACAATTCCATTTAAAGAAGTCACAAATAACCTCCCTGAAATATTGCCATTGGCGTACTAATAGAGCCTATAACTCTGGTGAATTTATATTAATGCTGCTTTTACCATACATTAGCATACTTTTAATGAAAGTCTGGAGTTGCTAAAAAGAAAAAAAAACTCTCCATATCATACCTAGATGCTTTACTTTGAAAGCATAAAGTCAACTATAAAATCATTTGTATGTATATTCTCCAAATGCTCAGTAACCTTCCACTGCACAAATCAAAAATATCGTCCTTCCCTTTCTGTCTGATAAGGAGGCTATGAGCCATTCACTCACCAAAGGAAGATCCCCTCAAGTTCCATCAACATGTTCAGCTGTCCCTTCTACTGGGTTGAATCAAACTAATTACCTCCCAACGTCACACACACACAGAAGAAAACCAAAATGCTCAACAAGCTTTTACAACTGGCTGAGCTCAACCTTTTAACATTAGATAAACAGAATTTTAAAAGTTACCTTTAATGAAGGAAAAATTATTATAAACAACCCCAGGATGTACACAATTAATTAGAAAAAAACAACAACTCTTTACGTTAAAAAATTGTGAAAAATATGTTATCGCCGTCCTTCTCTGGTAATTATCTATAACAGATCTATATAAAACCTGCTTTAATTAGAGCATGAAATTACATAGTTTAGCATTTTGCATTTTCTGCCTGGTTGGTGTCATATGATTTTTAAGCTAGAAAATACTTTATGGACCACGTCAGCCATTTCTCTCTTTACGAATGAAACCAAAGCCCAAAGGGCTGAGGTCACAGTGAAAAGCAGGCCAACTTGAATCTAAAAAGCAAAGTCTTTTGGCTCCGTAGTCCAAATGTGTCCCCCACATCATGCTGCCTCAATGACAGTAGATTCAAGGGACCAAGGAAAATGGTGCATGAGAGGAGAGGAAATAAAATGCAATCTAGGAACCTGAAAATTTATATCGTCTTAGAATATTCTTCTTTATACCTTACCAAAAGGACATTGTTATTTCCCCTAATTAGAAATTTATATAAAAGTCATTGGGGATTTCACATCCAGTCTCTGAGGATTACAAGATCAGAAAGTTGAACAGATGTGTACATACAGGTGAATGGCAGCTAGATCAGGTGAAAGTTGAACAGATGTGTACACACAGGTTGAACAGACGTGTACCTACAGGTGAACTTACATCCACATGAAGCCAGAGGCCGTGCTTCTCGCAGACATCGGCTATTTCATCCAGAGGGTCAAACGCGCCCAGCACAGTTGTACCGGAGGTGGCACAGACAAGAAAGGGTGCTGCTCCCTGTGAGAAGGACCCACACATAAGAACTGTCACCATCGCCTCTAAATTTGTCCTGTAATAGGTCGGTAACTTATAAAGGTTGTACTATATCCAGACATTCATTTGGTTTCTTTGGAGATAATCATTAATTCAGTGAATGTTTCTATACTTTTCTACTCTATGGTTGTATATTATAAATAGGTTAGGGAAACTAAGAAAACATTATGACAATACTAGCCCTTGCTCCCAACTCAATAATTTTCATCTCCTTTTCTTTCTATAGTATTTTCTGCTCTTAGTTTTCCCAAATAGAAAGTAAACTCATCTCTATCGGTGAACTGGCATCGGTGTGATTCCTAGCTTCTTGGGGAGAGTCACTGGGCCTGCAGAGTGAGTGCCAAGGCTGTTACCCTTCCCCAACATGAAAAGGAGTGTTTGGAAGACAAGCAGCTCCAGGGACAAAACACGCAGGCCTGTATGTCTGTCTCCCAGTGAAGCAAGTGCAGTTATAAAACAAAAAATGTGCTCAGGTACAAATTTGGCATCAGAGGACATAAGGCAATCTCACTGGGATACATCCTCCAAACCAGGTGCTCAACAGAGAGATTTTTATGATGCGCTAGTAGAGAGAGCCTGCCTGACTCCTTCCATGATTATTCTTCATAAGGCTGATGGCTGCATCTTGCAGAGGGAACAGGTGCCAGAGGGAGATGGAGAAAAGGGGACATGGAAGACATGTGCAGACAGGAATGGTAATTCCAGTCAAGCTAGCCAGCCTCTTGGCCCCAACATGGGGCCAATTCATGACAACTACTATATTTTTTGGACTATAAGACACACTGACCCCAAATTTTGGAGGAAAAGGGGGGTGCATCTTATAGTCCAAATGTAGCTTACCTGGCTTGCTGTGTGTGGGGGGGAGGCACAGCATTGGAGAGGGGTCACAGGTTTTTAAATATTTTACCACATTTTTTGCTTCAACCTTTTTTCCCCTATTTTTCTCCCCTAAAACCCAGGTGCATCTTATGGTCTGGTGCATCTTATAGTCCTAAAACACAGTAGATAGAGGAGATTCGGAGGGGCTGTTTCTGATAGATCCATGCCCCGCCCCTGCCCCGCCCCTGCCAGCAGAGATGTTTTGCGGGATTGGAAGTGCCTCAGAGGGAAAATTTTCAGACAAAGCTGGTGGTGGCGAGGGTTGGGGTAGGGAAGCAACAGGAAGCTGAAGATTCTAGAGCACCTAAGGAATAAGTGACAAGAACATTTACTGCCCATTAAATTCATTTTTACCTCCATTTAGGATGGAGTCATTTTTTTCCCCTCAGTTTTATCTGGAAGTGCAGTTGTTCTTACAAAATACCTGTATGTCCCATTTACTGTAAGTGGTTGTGTCCTCTGACCCAGACTCACTCCAACTTCGCTGACCATGGACAGAAATATCATCTCTGAGTGGGAAGAAGGGCAGAGCTAGGGCACTTGGTGCCCATCTCAAAATTGAGATGCATCAGAATCAAACTGATGGTGCTCAATGAATCCATGTGACACTCAGGCGGAGGGTTGTGACAGTTGTAATCTAGGCCACCCAAACATCTCAGAGTGGGGCCAGTAGGTGACAGAGTCCCAGGGAGCCACGGGCTTTGAGAATTATTTCCTGCACTTCACTCCCAACAGATCATATCTGTATCATGTCAGTAACCTAAAGAAAATGGGACCAGATTTATGTCAATCATTAAAAGCAATAGAATGAGTCATTTACTAAAACCACTTAGTGACTTTAGCAGCTGAGTTTTTCCTCATAAACTATACAACATCCTGCCAGTGGTGAGAAAACACCTTTGCAAGCTATTATAACTTATTAACGACTTTCTCACCTTTTTTAAAAAAAACAATCTAGCTAGAAGCATCAGTCCTGAAATTAAATTTCTGCCATCTGGATTTAACCTTCCAGATTTTTTCCTTTCACACATCTCATGCGATTCGTAAGAAAATTCAGTGGAAACAGAATTGATGGTGGGCTCACAATAAGCAGTCTTCCCGAAGGACATTTGTCATTTCAAAAGTCACCCAGGAAAATTCTCTCAAATATGCAGCAGTTAGACCGGTTTTATCTCTTCACAAGCACTTCAGAACCTCGGATGCCTCTGTGGTTTTCACCACCAAGGAAAGGTCGCTGCTCAACAGATTTTAAATGGATTGTGGCTGGCCAGGGAATTGAATCCCAGCAGGAAAAAAAAAAGTGGATTCACCATTTCCTACATCTGAAGCAATTCAAGTTAAAAGCTTGAAACAGAGCAACCAGGTCTGGAGCTACTGGGAAAAAAAAATAAACTAGTTCATCAGGTATCATCATTTCAGAATGGATTCAAGGTTTGTCCTTGGTGAATCCAGGCTACAGTTTTAACTGACTTGAAAGAAGACTGAGGAAACATGCCAACACTCACCCCACTGCCCTATTTTTAAATGTGCCTAAAGCAATTTTGCTTTTCAAAAACTTCTCTTTACAGGTTCTCAACTTCAGAATGTGCCAGCTTCATGTACTTCATATGTTAAAACAAGCCAACATTTACATAATAAAAATAATAATGACTGCAGTGGGATAAAATAAAACCCATCAAATACGCTAGAACACGAGTTCTTAATGACACCAAACAAAAAGAAAAAATAGACTTCACTCTCATTAGGGGATGCCAGGCAACTAACTCACTACCTGAAAATTAGTAAATAAGGGGGAAGAAGAAAACATCTATTCTGCTTCCCCTGTGAAAACTCTTTCTTTAGGAAACCAAATTGGGGGGTTGGGGGGGGGAGGCCCTCTTCTTTAGAGCAGCATGCCTGCCAATCAGTGCCTGAGGAATGGGACAACAATGAGAACATCACTTAATAAAACACTGGGTCTAGACAACCATCATCCGGGCAGGACAACCCGGGAGGTGACAGACTCATGCAGAGTCCTGTCACCGGTGACCTGGTTATCCCAGAAGCCACCAACCTGTGGCACCACAGAAGGAAACCCAAGACGTCTGCTGATGGAAGGACAAAATCTGCCCATGAATAACTCCTTGCAAAAATTCCATCTGAATTTTACCCAGTCTCAAGATCTAACTGCCAAATTGCAAGAAATATAAGAGAACAGATGGGTAGCACAGAGGAGGGGAGCACTTAGAGTCTCAAATTCGTGATGTCATCTACAAATGCATAATGTGGAAAACTACCAGGATAAAAGGCGTGGTTTCTTCAACAGATCAATTGCAGGAGTTAAAAAAAAAAAGGCGGGGGAAGCTATAGATTAAACAAGACTTACAGGATGAATCAACCAGGGCAACACATAGACCTTTCATGAATCCTTATTCAAACAAACAATTTTTTTAAAAAAGGAATGGGAGAAATTCTAATACAGAGGACATGTTTGATGATATCAAGAAATCATTTCTTATAATGGTATTAATTATTTAAAAAGAGAGACTGTATCTCTTTTGTAGACATACTGAAATGTTTCTACATCAAATGACACAATATGTGGGATTTGCTTCATACTAATCAAATGGTGGTGGGAGGGGAGAGGCAGAGATGAAACAAGAAGAGCGTGAGCTAATGACTTTTGCAATTAATTAATGGTATATGAATGCTCACTGTATTACTTTCATATTTACTTGAAATTTTCGTAATGAAAATTTCCAAATTCAAGAGAGAAAGGAGGGAGGGAAGGGGAGGGAAGGGAAGGGAAGGGAAGGGAAGGGAAGGGAAGGGAAGGGAAGGAAGGGAAGGGAAGGGAAGGGAAGGGAAGGGAAGGGAAGGGAAGGGAAGGAAGGAAATAGTAAAAAAGAGAGGAAGGGGGAGAGGAATGAGTGAATCATATAAACCATACAAAAAGCACAATCAATATTCCCCACCAACAAGCATTAATGACATTAAGAAAGTTCTTTTCGATAGCAATTTCTGTAGAAAAAGATAAAACTAGATTTTTAAAAACAGAAAACTATAATTTGATATCTGTAGTTCACAGCAGAACAAACAGGCGTGTTTCTAGAATTGTGCCCAAGTCAAAGCAATCTGGTCATCTCCGCCACCAGACAACTTCAAATCCACTTGTCATTGGAATGTTAAAAAACAAAAACAAATGCAGATCTAAGGACACACCTGAGGCCAATACAGCCACAATAAAGGCAAAAATTGCAAGCACAAAATTTTAAACCAAATACAATAATCTAGGATGCTCTTTTATTTAAAACATTAAAATACAAATAGTAAAATAACAGACATATAATATTGAAACTTAAAAAAAATTAAAATAAAAGAACCCATCTTTGTTAGAGTATGAAATCCTATGAAGGGAGAGGCAGTGAATCACAGCTCCGAGGCTGGGCTTTTCATTTTCAGCAGTTGCACCTGACTTTGTGGCTACCTGTTGGAAAGTTACGGGAAAAGGGTCTGAAGCTCCGTGGGCAATGAGGACTGTGGTGGGACGGGAACCAAGCAGTGAAGAAGCAGGAACACCTAAGCCAGCAGGCTTTTGGTCCAAGAAGCCAGATGATTGGCACCAACACAGAGACACGCCCAAAAAGCAGGTGCTGGGGCCAGCCCTAGCCAGAGTGTAGCAGGTGACCACTTCTGTGCCTTGCTTTCCCCAGCAACGGACCTATGTCAGGTTAATACATCCTGGCAGCTAAGAAAGAGAGAACATTCTGCCAGAGCTGAAATACTAGCCCCAGACCAAGTACAGGATGATGGTGATGAATGGGCTTTGGGTGGAAGCAACCTGAGAGGAGAGGCTGATCAACAAATCAGGAAGCATTCTGCATGGGAGCAGAGAGAATGGGTTGGACCTGCAGAATTCTCAGAGTCAAAGTTTTGTAGGAATGTGGTCGCAGGGGTCCTACTGGAGAGGCCGGCTTTGCTTTTTAAGGGTAATTCTAGGCAAGAATTCTGAATATGGTGATGTCAGGGTTTCATAGGCTCTGGCCACCAAGGATGAGAACGTGTAAGAAGCTCCACAGAACGTGAAGAGCCAAGCCCCGGGAAACAGAGCACCTGTACAGAAGTTGCCCTGCTTGAAGTCTGCTGTGCCCCCTTCTCTGTCCCTCACATGGAAATGGGTCTGACTGCTTGCACTCCCTCCCTGGGAATCTCCCCCTCACATCCAGAGACACGCATACCTTCCTTTTCCTTCTTTTTTCTCTCTCCCCTCTCACCTGTTTTCTGGCTTGCCAGATTTGCTTCTCCAGTTCCTCAGGTATCATTTTACCTCTAGGAGACACAGATTTGAGACTTTCAGTTATGTTTAGCTGTGAGCACGCTTTGGCACTGCTTTTTTTAAAGTATGAAGTTCCCCCTCCACCCACCAGGCTTCCGGATCCTGTCCCCATTACCTTCCATCTGTTTCCACAAAGCAAATATTCTCAGTACCAATCCCAAGGAAGGAGGCTGCCTTCTTCATGGAGTAGTGACACTAAATTAAAAGGGACAAGAGGGAGGAGAGAGACATGAATACGCAGCAGGAAAAACTAGTGCTTATTATCTAAATGAATATAAATCATATGGCTGAGCCCAATCTTTAAAATATTATTGCATAAAAGAAAGAAGTAATTCAGCTGAGCCCCTTAGCACAGTAGTTGAGAACATTGACTTTGGTTGGAGTCAGAAACACCAGGACTTACTTCCAAGTTTTCCCTTGGAAGTAAGCTATGGAAAGTTGAACAAATAATGTACACTCCCTGGTCCTCAGTTTGCTAATGTACAAAGTGGGCATGTCAGTGCCTATGCCTTCTTTACCATAGAATTAAATGCATAAATATATGGCCCTGGCCAGTGTGGTTTAGTTGGTCGGAGTGTTGTCCCATAGACCAAAAGGGTGCAGGTTCAATTCCCAGTCAGAGCACATGCCTGGGTTGCAGGTTTGGTCACTGGTTGGGGCACATGCAAGAAGCAGCAATCAGTGTTTCTCTCTCACATTGGTCTCTCCCTCTCTCTCCCTGCATCTCTCTCTAAAATCAATGAGCATGTCATTTGGTGAGTATAAAAAAAGTGGGTTAATATATGCAAAGGGCTTAGCACAGAGCCTGGCATATGGAACAAACTTGGTAGTGGAGGCTATTGTTTTCCATCCCAGTGAGAAAATTTCCCTTCATGCTACTAATAAGACTTAGTAAAACCCTCTCAGGAGTGAGCAAGACTTTCAAAAGTTATAATCACAAATCACATGAGAATTTCATTATTTTCAAAAGCAAACAATGGGTTATAAATGCTGGTTTGACACTTGACTGATCTTGTTTAATATGGAATGTAAGACTGAAATTAAACACACAGGAATGTGGCTTAAAATCTTAAGTAATAATAATTCATAGACACATTATGTTATGCAGCCCTGGCACCAAGGAGGCTAATGGCTCTGGAATTAGGTCTCATCTATTTCTTATTGGAAAAAGTAGTAAATGCTTCAGATTGTTGGGCCTTTTTACCCTACTACATAGAGCCTATAAAATAATTAACAATCAAACATTGGAGATGTCAGTCTTTGTACATTAGTGTGGACAGGTGGTCAATTAATTCTTTTTCATGCCAGAAAAATGAAGGTGCTAAAGGACATTATTGTACAAAAAAACCCTTAGTAATTTAATTCGTAGGTATGAATACATTAAAAAAGTAGTCATGCCTTCACACTTAACTTGATGTATTCCCTCAAATGTGGTAATTTTTTTTTCTTTTGTCAAGAGAGGTTATTGGAAGCCTTCTCTTTTTTTAACTCTGTAAAAATAACGGTGGACCTAACACCATCAGGAAAAATGAAGGCATCTCAAATAATTAATTTCCAAATATCAAATAGAACCCATCCAAAATGCTTGGAGGATGCATTCGTTTCAGGCTGTTGCAAGGACACGTGCATACTGAGGGGTCGTGATGTACACAAAAATGCAGCTCATTCCTTGCCATGTCAGCTCACCACAGCTAAGGTAATAGTAAGGCCAGTTATTTCTCACCAGAGATCCAGGCTCAAGCCACCAAATGGCTGTGGGTTTCATAATAATAAATAGTACCCTACCCCACTGACAACTGCCAGTAAGAAAAATGACATTGCTTTTTCCGTAAAGATAGCAAAATAGCTTCAACCAATAGGTCTGAAAAATAAAACACTGGTAATCAGAGTGAGAATAGCTTCAGTGGGGGCATCTTTGGGTACCTGGGGGCAAATGTCAATCTCAAATGCAGAGGAACAGATTAAAAACAGTCTGCAAAACTGAAGTCCGAACATCTGAAAGCATCCGAGGAAGAAAAGAACTCCGGAAGGGGAAAAAGGAAATAAAAAGAGGGCCAGGCTTCAGATGTGCTGGGTAGTTGCAGGGACGGGGAAACCTAGAAGGCTGGGGTTCAGAAGTAACAGATGCGTGTTGAAACAAACCGTGGCTGCCCCCATCACCGGCAGAAGAGAAGTCAGCCATCTGAAGCCCCAATCCCAATCTCCCCCTGGGTTCATTTGTCTACAGAAGATGTAAAAATCTCAGCGGGTACTCATTTCTACAAAGTTAAAACAGCAAGTGCCCACATGAAAGACAGATTGCACTCAAGTTTTCCTTTCCGGTTCCAGCCAGGATTTTCTTTCTGTGACCTTGGCTTTCTCAATGAAGCACTGCTTCCCCCTCCTGTGGATGGTGTTCCAGATGCTTAGACTCTTTCTAGTGCTGCTTAGTTTGATGCTCAGATTAGCTCTGGATGGTGTGGAGAGCAAGGTATGTGCATCTTCTATGTTAGGGAATGAAGAAAAACAGTATTTCTCCAAGAGCACACAGCCGGTTCAAGTCCTCCAGCAGCTGAGCCATTGGCCAGGTGGACTACTCTGTGCTAGGCATGAAATCCTAAAATCACCTGTTTGCCTGTGAAGAACACCTGCAATGACATTCAAACCCAGGTCAGTCTTGCCCGGAAAGGAAGGCCAAGGAATAGGGTGAGTAAATGAGGCACCTCAGGTGCAAAATCTAAGGCAGCACATGTACCCTCGCAGCTCACTCGCCTCACCTCACCTCACCTCGGCCTCCCACCTGCTGGAGGGGAGCTAGCACAATTGATCGCTGGCCTGGGAGCAAAAAGAGTTTCTTTTCTCCCCTCACTATTTAGTGGCAAATGAATGCTACTTCATGTTGATTCTCCAAATGATTTGCATTACAAACCTAGGATTTCTGTAAATGTAAGGAATTCATATGTAACTGCTAATCAAGCCTCACATTATTATTGTTATTACTTTTCCCCCCAAACCCCCTTCTCTTTGGTTCCTGTGTATCCTGGAGAGCCTACTTTGGATATGTTGACAGTGTAGGGGGTATGTGTCATGAATTATAGTCAGAACCTGAAATATGAAAACTGCCTTAAGTGGTGGGTGGCTACATATATTCTGCATTTCATGGTCCAAGGCAGAGATGAAGTAATTATCCTGGTCAATCTGGGGCAGAATAAACACTGGGAAAGTGAGACCACCTTAGTGAGCAATACAAGAAAATATCCACGTGGCCATGTGCCTACATCTGAAAAAAAACAAGGGAAGAATAGCAAAAAGATTAACATTAGGGTTCCAAACCATTTAGGAAACACGGCCTTCTTTAATTCTTTATGTTTAACTAAATAATGAATTGGTTTGTTGTAACAAATGGTGAAGGGGGTCATAAAATATGGATTAAAATAATGCAAATACTATGATCGGAGTCTCTTTGGCAGAACAGGGAAAGGAATGAGCTACACAGTGGAGTCTGGATGGCTAGGGTGAAAATACATAGTCAAGGCTGCAGTGTGCTTGAAGTTATGACATTTTTCTGTGCAATTCACATTAGTGTGTCAAAATTGATGTTTGTTATCCCTCACCCCCAGGGTGATGGTATTGGTTTAGATTAGGTGCTGATGGTGAGACCCTCACAAGATTAGTGTCTTATAAGAAGAGGAAGACAGAGATTTTACTCCATCCACAAGCACGGACAGAGGAAAGGCCACGTGAGGAGCATGCAGTGGTCTACAAGTCAGGAAGTGGGCTCTCACGAAACCCTGAATCAGCAACTTGTTCTTGGACTTCCCAGCCTCTAGAACTGTGAGAAATAAATGCCTGCTGTTCAAGCCACCTCACCCATGATATCATGTTATGCCAGCCGAAGCAGACTAAAACACACATCTAGCTCTTGCATTTATGGCTTCACCTTCTGCTGGCCTGTTAGCCAAGGCATGCATTTTGCCTCTTTTTGCATCCATATCTCCCCCAGAGATTAAACAAACAAACAAAAAAATACTTAGTTCTGGTTTCATAACTGTGTGAGGTTTCAATTTAGTCCCACTCCCAATTTTCCAGCCTTTTATGGAATTTCTTACCCCTTTCCAGGGCAATTGTTCTAGCGAGTTTCAAATCAAATGAAGAAGGAAAAAGACCTTTGCAAGGTGAAAGCACTGAGCTGATACAAGGGATCCTATTTAACCAGCTTACCTAAGCATGGAAGTAGGAATTCAAATGCAGGAAGGATTTTGCATTTCTGATATGCTAGGGTTCCTCAGACTGAAATACCAAGAGTTGGAATCCAGGGGGTGAAACTCGACTCCATGACACTCCCAAATAATCAAGTATTTTTCCCAGATGTCCATATTCCCAAATACTCTTCTCTTGCTATAGAAACAATGTCTCATGAAGAAGGGCCTTCGGATGACTTAGTAAAGAATCTCAGACTACAAGATATTCCTAGATGCCTCCCACCGCTCAATGCCCATTTTGCACTTAGCACTGAACTAACCAGAGTAAAGGTCAGAGAGGAAAGGAGGAAAATGTGGGGGTGGTCAGGTGTTCTTGAACTGTAGACCTCTGTGTTCAATTGGTCTTTATACAATAATTATGTAGCCTTTGCTCTTGAGGGATAATAACAGATACAGGAAAGCACAACTGGAAATAACAGAGAATTTTCTGATTTTACTAGTCTTGCATGTTTGACAGGAGACCTAGGATGATTGCAGAAGGTACAGAAGCTACATTCTTCCTGCCAGGGGTGTGGGGAAGAGGCTTCAGTGAAATGGAGAGAGGCACACACTGGAATCACACAAAAATAGAAAAGGAAAAAATAATCTCTTCTAGATAAGGCAGCAAGTAAATCATTGCACCTATTCTGTCCACATAAGTGTAGCTAGATTATTCTTCTCCCCCTTAATAATAATAGCTAATATCTTTGTCTACCTTGTATGTGCTAGATGCTACTTTACATGTATTAATTCATTCAGTCTTTCCAACAACTCACTAATTGGTGATGAACAAGCTCATGTGGCCATTGGGTTGCTTTAATGGCCCAAATTGTTCACCGTTCTGTGTCCATACCCTTTGCCAGATGACTTTGTAACAAATCTCCTTAAGAGGTAGAGCATTTTCTTAATTCTTGGATCAGGGTTCCTTGACGTGACTTAGTTTGCCAAGAAAATAAGGGAGAAATGACAAGGTTCCAGTTGTGAGCCTAGAACTCCAGCATACCAGTATGCTTCCATGCTGTTTTTTCCCTGCACCACTGCCACAAGAACACACCTAGACCAGCCTGCTGGAGGGTGAAAGACCATGGAGCAGAGAAGACTCAGTAGAGTCATCCAAGCTAAGGCACCCCTGGATGAGCCATTGGCCAGCCAACCTCCAGACAGGTAAGGGAGCCCAGCAAGAGTAGCTATACTGCCTAGCTTATCCCAAGACTTATAAACAATAATATATATGGTTCTATGCCACTCAGTTTTGGGATAATGTATTGCATACTAGGGCCAACTGCTGTGCTCAGTTTTGCAATTAGGAAACTAAGACTCAGAGGAGTCAATCGACTTACCCAAGGTCATTCAGATGGTAAGTAGTGAAGACAGGAAATGAATCCAAGCAGCCTAGTTCAAAGCCAATGCACCTACCAGACCCCCTTTCCTTAAGTGGAGAGTAAAATGAGTTAGGAGATTGTGGCAACATGTGTGTGTGTGTGTGTGTGTGTGTGTGTGTGTGTGTGTGTGTGTATGAGAAAGACAGAGGGAAAGAGAGAGTAGTTTATTATTACTGAATATGTCCTTTTCTTCTTGAAGAGTCCTTGTGTTAGTCATTCAAAGCAATCAATTTTCTAAGAAAATGTGAGTAGATGGCATAGCTGAGATCAGTATCGATCACCCAAGTTCTAATAAATGAGATATTCAAAGAGGAGGTTCACAGAAAGAGATAGCACTTTGAAAGAAAACATTCCCTTTTCCTAGAGAAAATATATAGACTATAAATTTTAAATAAAGGTGATGTACAAAATTGGGTGGCTAATATCAAGCCCATCAGAATTTCTTTTGGAATGAAATATGATGTTCTACTTAGGCATATTAGTCACACACAGAGAGGAGAAAAGCACACCAGGAATCCACAAACAAACAAGCCCTCTTACATAATGCATGCTCGGAAAATTTATACCTGCTATCAAACATAATTTTTTACCTCTGCAGACGTGAAAAGGATTAATCTTGGCAACCCGGAAAGCCCCTTTTCCTTAATATCTGGACAATATTTGTATCTAGCTAAATTCATGGCATACATATTGGACACTGAGCCACCTGCAAAGACAAAATGGAAATGGCATATTTATAGCATGAAGTTATAGCTCTCTAAGTGCTGACTACAGTGGAAAGCACAAATGGCTGTGGCTACACTGTTCTCATGACAAATCGCTATGGAAGTCATCTATGCACCACGCCACCTACCCCATTACTCTTGCACACTTCCTACTCCCTACTTCCTGTGGTTTCCCATCTCTGCAAAGCAGGAAGTGTTGGTATGTTCTCTTACTCCAGAATTTTTCCCAACTCAAAGTTTCAATCTATGAGCTCTGTACCCAAGTCTCTGTAGTTAATAATATTCATTTTGTCTGTCACTTGAGTGATAAAATGACAATCCATGCTCATCACTGCTTCCCCCTAAAAATAATTGGTGGACAAATAAAATATGATTTAGGAAGCTTTACAGGTAAAATTGATCTAAAAACCTAAAAACTTTATTATAGCCCTTCCAAATTCCCAACAGCAGGTACATTCATCTGTGTTAATTATAAAACCTAAATTGTAGATAGCTCATTTGTTTAGCATTCATGTCATTAATTTTGCATTTATATGAAATATTATCACTCTGGAAAATGGCACAAGCCAAAGTCTCCCTCGGTGGCATTATTAATTTTCAACTTTTTGTAATGTATAAATCTGCAAGGAGTTGTTTCTCATTTAACACATGGATACATTTTTGGACACTTGTGAATGGAAGGGAGATGGCAATAACTAATTGTACTTACCTGGGTTAAATATTCCATCCCCTTCTTTCCAGCCAATAAATTCAATCATTTTCTTCAGAACCGCTTCTTCCACTAACAGAAACACTGGGGACACCTCATATGTATAACTGGATAGATATAAAAAATACTTCACTTCTATGACTAGAGTCAAACCATCCCTTTGGTGTCCCACGAAATGCACAAAGAGTTTTATTAAACCAAGTGGCTGTCGAAGTGTAGGTAGAGTCTTTGGAAATGTGTCCATTGGAAATAGAGAAATACACACTCAGTGATAGTGCTAGTTGTGCTTATTTAAATGGAGGTGGCCTTAGGGAGTGCAAGCTACTGCGGCAGTCTTAATTTACAGAAAAGCTTCAGGTCCATCAGGAGAGATGAAAGCAGTGCATCTGGATTCTTTGCATTAGTCATGAGCAGTAACCATTTCACTCTTTAGATGATGCTTTGGATGCTGGCTGAAGGAAAACCATTGTCATGGTAACCAGGTCTTATTAGGTTACTTCTGTGTACAGTAACAATCAGCTCGAGATATTCTACATGGAAATGATCCATCCTGGAGGAGAGATTCCTCCACCACACTCCTGTGTTTGTACAAATGGGAAGTAGTCTGTGGGACATGCCTTATCATGGGATCCTTTTACTGCAAAGCACTACCCAAGCCCCCTGTCAATGAGAAACGTGTTGCTTCAGGCTGGAAGGTTGTAGTCAGAGAGCACTGCTAATCTAACCTCTTGAGGAATTTCCTCAGCTGCAGGGAGGCACCTTTCCCAAGGTCGAACCCTTTCCTGCAGTGGCCTACACCTGACAACTGATCCAGCTGGAGGTGCAGATGTTTGTCCACGTGAGTCCAACGCTAGACCAACCTACCAGGCCACTGAAGTTCCACAGACTCCCTGCGGTCAGCCTCAATCGTCACATAGTCCAAAGGAGAGCTTGACTCCCATTTCTGACCATGTCTGTTTCCTTTCTCTCCTGTCACCCATGTTGAGCCTAAGGGTATTCCTCTATAAACGTCTCGCTCACAGATTCCATATAGGGCAGCTACTCAGGGAACCCTACCTGGGGCAGTAACCACGCCCAGGTTTGTAGTGTCTGAGTCTCTTCTTTCTCCAAATAACTTGAGGGTGACTATCTACAACCTCCTTTAACTACTAAGTGAAAACATCAAATTGTATATATGTGTGTGTGTGTGTGTATATATATATACACACATTCAATATATATATACACACACACACACACCATATATATATATATATATATATATATATATATATATACCTAAATATGTAAACTAAGCAGATACATTTAGACTTATAGTCACAGAATTTAATGTGATATTTTAGCCTCTGGAAGGAAAAACTTTGGGAAGGGGAAAAATAAAACACCTACTATGTATCGCCTTCCTATGTGTCACTGTCTGAGCAGTCTAAGTTCTATTTTTCAACTGTGTTAGGAAACTGGTTTACTAATATCAAAACTATTTTAAAAAGAATGCATGTTTCTATGTACCTACGCATGTAAGTGAAATAATCATTCACTTTCTTGTAAGAAAAACAAATTAGTATTAAACCTATCTTTAAAAACTAGCTCAACTGTCCACCTGGGAATAAGCCTGGAGGTGGAGGAGAGGGCGACATGGAATGATCTCGTGGCTTGGTCACATTTTGAGTGGATGATTCAGCTGAACAGCAACTTAGTATTTCAAAACCCTCTAGATTTCAGCTAAAAGAACTCGGATGAGACATTAGAAAACCCAGGACACACAAGGAAAGGCTCAAAGAGGTGTGCACTTCTACCACCTCTCCTGACTCACCTACCACTTTAATGCTTCTACCCATTGTAACCCATTGTCCCGCATCACTCCACCAAAAACTGAAATCACCAGAGGCACCCACGTTGCTAATCCAGGGGTCATGTCTTAGTCTTTGTCTTAGTTAAACACTCAGCAACACGTGACTCTGAACACACTCTCCTCCATGGCTCCCACACTTTCCCACTCCATCTCCTTCTCTCCCCTTTGCAGGCTGACCTTCCTCCTTCCTCCTCACCATGGAACAGCAGATGTCCTCAAGGCCCAGTCCTAAACCCTCCTCTCTCCTCATTCAATATGCTGTCCCACAGGCTGTATTTCTCCATCTTCTGCTTTGCTTTTATTTCTAAAGCATCTCCATCCTTCTTATTAAAATTATTTAAATGATTTGTTAAACACACCCACAGAAAATCGGATTGAATTGATCTGGTTTAAGACCTGGGCTTCATTTTTTTTTTTAAAGTTCCCAGGTTTAACCTAATGAGCATAAAGGGTTGAGAATTATTGACTTAAGGAAGCTCATTCTTGACCGCTGTTTCAATTCCCATCATTCACCAGTAACTCCTAAATTTCTTCTTTTCGTATAGATATCAGTATGTCAATCTCATATATCTCTCATTTTGGTAGTATATATACTCTTGGATATCTCAAAGTCACTGCAAACTTAAATGCTCACAAGTGAAAATTGAATTCTTGCTCTTGCTTTTTTCACCCTATACTTGAAAGTGTATCTCCTCTTCCAATGCTTATCTCAGTGAATGACATGACCATCAACCAAGCTATGAAAGCCAGAAATGCAGGCGTCATCTCATAAACCTCCTTCATTTCTTCATTTCCAAGATCCAGTATATTGTTCAGTCCTGTCTGTTTTATCTTCTGAACACAATATTTTTTGTCTCTGTTCCTACCACTATTCATCTAAGTCTGAGCTATTATCATCTCTCACCTGACTAAGGTAGTGCCTTCTTACTTGGTCCTGTCCAATCCTCTCTCCGTATTTCCAGTGATAGTTTCAATAAGAAAATGGCACCTAATAATTTAGGAAACTTCAATGGCTTTCCATGGTACTTAGAATAACTCACACACATGCCCCTCTGGGTCCTACAGGCCTGGCTCCAATCTCTCTCTTCAATCTTATCTTTCATTACATTCTCCATAGTTCTCTCAGCTACACCCACAGCGACCTTTCAGTTTATAGCATGCATTATGTTGTCTCTTGCCACAGGGCCTTTGAATGTGCTGTTCCTTCTGTTTAGAACTCACCTCTCCTGTGTTCTTACCATTAACTTTTACTCACCCTTCAGCTCTTAGCTATAACTTCCTCTGAGAAGACTTCCTAGAGCTCCCAACTGGGGAAAATTGTCCCACTTACATTTATAGAATCATGCACCTCTCCTTCACACAAGAATCATAATTTTATATTAATTTATGTGCATAATTTGACTAATTTGCATGGAGCTCTCTAGATCACTAGATATTTTGCTTCATGAAGGCAAAATCAAGACTTGTTTTTGCTCAAAGTATCCGTCAGTACTTAGCCCAGACATGGTTTTTCATGCCAGAATAAGTTGAATGTGGCTTACTCAATGTTCTCACCTGTTAAGTGGAGAAAACACCTGCCCGACCCTGTCACAGTACCAGTGTCAAATCAAACAGCTCTTCAACTGCTACTGTTGTAAGACTATTCCACTATTTGTGATGACACTGTACGAATGAAACCATTAACTAGAAATTAATGAAATAAAATTGCATCTACTTAGAAAACATCTCTAATCCATGTTTGGTGTAAAGTTCCAGTGTAATGATACTTACACACTTGGATTTAATGCTTCTGTCATAAATCGGGCCACCAAGGAGTAATAATCAAGTCCAGCATACAACTGGTTGAAAAATCTTGGGTGGTCTGTAAATTCAAAGAGTATTTATTTACACAGCAATAAAAAAAGAAGAACTATCATTACCATATAGCAATTAACATTCATAAATCTTTCGGATAATAAAAGGAGCTGGACACAAAGAGTATATGTTGCATAATTCCACTTATATGACATTTAGTACCAGGGAGAGCTGATCTATGGAGATGGAAGGTGGAATTCTGGGTAACTTTGGGAAGGAGATGCTGATTACAACGGGTCTTGAGGAGCCTCTAGAGTGTCGAGAATGGTCTGTATCTCTATCTGAGTGGTGGTTACTTATATACGCATACGTACAAATTCATCAATCTGAGAATTTAAGATTTATCCATTGTACTGAATGCAAATTATATCTCAATTTTTAAAAACATTTAAAACTTAATCATGCACAAAGGAAACAAGTGCTATAGACCCATCTCCTTGACCTTTCTACTGAACAATAATGTGTTTCTGAGCAAAACTTGAGCAATCATTTATGAGCATTGGTTTGTCCACTTCCTTTCTTTCTACAACCCGGACCCAGACCAAAACCCTCAAGCTATGGGTTATTTGAACACTGTGTCTACATGTACCAAGTGTCAAAGCCTGCTACCTTTATCCGCTGAAAATACTGATACTAACTTCTCTCAATTTGCATATATTTCACTCACTAACAGGGTTCATTTCAGGCTACTGGCAATGAGTGGCCTTTTTCATTTACAGATTGGACCATTCTCTTACTGCAACTGGCATTATGTAGATGGAGTAGGACGTGACTCATTATGCAGCTGACATAAACTTTCTAATTCAACTCTTTTCAAAGGCAAGTTGCCTTTAAGACTCAGACAACTTCAGTTCCAGCGTTCTATTTTTTCCCCTCCTATAAAAGGTTCCATAAAGGTCCCTGGTTGGACACAGTGTGAATATTCACCCTGAACACCAGGCTAACTGGCTTGACATTCTGAGCCATAGGAAGCCCAGCATGACCAAGACAAAGATGCAGGATGTCTATTTCCAACTCTGAGTATCTGGGAACCATTTCAGCGAGTGACCTCTCATTACAACTTCCAGCTTTTAGTCTGAGCTTATTTTCCTTTCAGCTAGGGGTTCATGAAAAATAAAGTATTGAAAGAAAATGTCTTTTTTTAAATAAAACATGAAAAATTTTCCCTAATCTGGCAAAAGAAACCAGACATTACTACAAGTAATTGTAATAAGATTTTTTTAGTTCTGTGTTAATTTATGATTGATTTCCATGGTAACATTATGGCAAATATCCAGTAAACTGGAAAATCTATGGCATAAATGGCATTCTACATTTCTGACGTGCACTGTAATAATAAGATATGTATCTCTGCTTTTGAAATGCTAAGTGGATTTTGGAAATACTTTCCCAAAGGGATATAAACCAATTATTTTTAGCCAAGACTTTATTATGTTCCTTCCACTCAATTTTGTTCAGTGTCAGGATTCACACAGCACAATGCCTGTACAGTCTTGAGACTAGATTCCCTTTACATCACACTGAGAAATTCATATTTTGGAAAGTTATTCGCCTACTTTTACAACCTTTTCCCTGGGTATATATTAACAGTAGGTTGGAATAGATTCAGCACAAAACTGGTATCATGTTACTGCATTTATAAAGATCACAGTTGTTAAGCTTTATTGTGAAGCTATCACAGCATAAACTTACTATGTACAGTATTCATTTTATACCTTCATAAACTTTTTTTTCTTTTTGGTCCTGCTAGAGTTGATAAAATAATTTGCAATTACCAAATGCCCAAAGTTAATACATATCTTCCAAATAAATCTATTTCTATTTATATTAAAGACATACTCTTGAACATTTTTTTGCATCTTTTGTGGCCATCAAGATTTAAAATCCCTTACAAATTCCACAATCAAAATATCATTGCCAGTTTGGACCAATATAAGGAATGGTAAGTGGCAGTAATGATATATGGCCTTGATTATAAGTGGATGATGAAGATTGCTAAGGAGTGAATAACATTTATATATGACCACTAACACCAACAATTTTGCTATCAATTTATTTTTGGCCTCTACAACAAACCTGTGATAAGGATTAATGGACCATTTAAAAAATATCAGAACCGCTACATTTTGATCCAGGTTTCTCATCCCATAAACACTGTCCTATTCATCTTTACCACCAGGTAAATACATGCTTAAGAACAAACATTTAAGAACTTGTTAGAGGTACAGATCGAGGAAATAACAAATTCGTACTGGTTTTGACACTGTAGCGTATGACATCCCGGCAGAGTTCCAACAGCCTGTGGTGTGGCTCCCCCGTGTCTCTCATCTCCAAATCAAGAAGTTGTTTCAGTTGTTCAGGAGGCTGCCATTCACAAACCTGGAGGGTTAGCAATGGAACAGCTCACTGAGCACCCATGAGAGCCAAATACTGAACAAATGTTAGAAGTTTCCAGACAAGTGAGAGAGACAGATTTAGATGTGCAACCATAGTTGAGCAGGAAAAGAACTCTAACAGTAACACAGAAGCCAATGGAACAAACGAGTGGCTTCACCTTAGATTCGGAAAGCCAAACATTCCCCGGAGGAAATGATATCTAGTTTGTTACAGAAAAGAGGAGCAGAGTGAACCAAGCAAAACTTAGGGGATGGGGTACTACTGCAAGGGACATTCTAGGTGAAAGTAATAGAGGTAACAAAGGCTGGAAAAACTATAGAGGAGCTCATGGCACAAGGGAAGAAGGAAGCAAGTTTAATGTGGCCAGAAGATGCCGTTTGAGGAAGGAAGAGGCAAGAATTGAGGTTGGAATAGCATCCTTGCCTGATAGTCTACTATCAACCTAGAATGCTCATTCCTCTGCTCAAATATCTCCAGTGGGTCCCCATATTCTTCCAAGTAAAGCCAAAGTCCATACCATGACCTAAAATGCCCCTGTACAATCTGCTTCCTCCCAGCAGTGTTTCCTTTCTGTCCTCATCCAGCACTACCTGCCTCCTGGGTGATTCAGCTACACCTCCCTGGCCCCCTTGATGTTCTTAAATGCACCAGGCAAGCTCCCACCTTAGCTTCTTTGCTCCAGTCGGGCCCTCTCCCTGGAATGTTCCTCCTCCAAATATCCTTAGAGCTAACTCCCTCACTGCTCTCACCGTTCTTCTCGAATGTCACCTTCTCAGGGATAGCAGTCCTGATGCTCTTATTAAAAGCCACACGCTGCCCAGTACCCTATCTCTGTCAATCTCCCCTAACTTTTCTGCTTTTCATTCTCTATTAGCACTGAACACCTTCCAACGTTTATTTTGTCCTACATCATCTCAACGAGAACACAGACATTGGTCTGTTTGTTTACTGGTCCCAAAAAACTAACACAGATCTTGCCACCTAAGGGGATGTTCAGTAAAGCTGTGATGAATGAATAAATAAGTGAATGAATAAAGGCATAAAGAAATAAGCAAGACTCATGACAGGCTTTATGTGGCATGTTGCAGAGTTTGAACTTGGCACCAGGAAAGCCATTGGAATGTTTGGAAGAGGGGAATGATATGATCATATTTGTGTTTTAGACAATAGCTTTCACTCTTATATGGAGATTCCATGTAAAATTGGAAATAAAGGTTACTGTAATAAATCAGTCAAGAGATGATTGGTAGGCTGGATGAGAATAGATATTGTATGAATGAAGTATTTCTAGAGATATTTAAAATGCAGAATCAATAGAATTTGGAAATCAATTTCACAGTTAGAATGAGTTATCTGCTTGCATACATGGGTTGGCAGTGGTTCAGGGTGGGTTGAGAATGACGAGTTTTGAGGACATGTAGCCTAAAGATTCTCAGGACCTCCAAAAGTAGTGTGGCCATTGGCCTGAAGTTCCTGTGAAAAATGAGGGAGAGAGGTTCAGGCATACACTGCGATAATCTAACATGGTTGACATGGCTTAGAGAGAACCTACTACAAAGAGGAAAACATGTAGGATCTCACCTGAACAATACCAACACCTAAGAAATGGGCAAAGGGAGAGGAGCTCACGTGTGAGGTGGAGGGCACACTGAAAAGGCAGGGAGAAGCCTAAAAGAGGTTCATGCTATTAAGGACAAAAGGAATTTTCCTCACTGTCAAATCCAAGTGAGAAGCTTTATCCAAATTAGATCAAGATTGAGAAGCGCTGAGTTATTGACAAGGAGGTGTTCTTGGCAAGGAGCAGTTTAACTTAGAGGTAGGAGTGGAGGCCAGATTGCTGGGAAATGAGGATGTAGGAGGTGAGGAAACGGAGGGAGCGAGGGAGGGACAGAGACAATCTTTACAAAGTTTGGCTGCAGAAGGGAGGAGAGAGACAGGGGAGCAGTCAGGAAGTGAGAAGCCTCCACAGTGGGAGGTTGGGGAAAACAAAAGGAAATACCACGTTGACCAAGAGGTATGGAACTAAACTCTGATGTTAGGTCTACAATAGACAGAAGGAAAACAAAAGTAACTGAAACAATGAAAAGGAATAACTACTGATTCACACAACATGAGTGAATCTCAAATACATTTTGCTGAGAGAAACTAGCAAGAATCCAAGTGCTACTGGTGATATGATTCCAAGTATCTGATGTTCTGGAAAAGACAAAAACCACAGGGATAGAAAGCAGATCGAAGGCCGCCAGGGTCTAGAGTGGGGGGGGGGGGGTGACTGCAGCAGGGCAAGAAGAATATTAGGGGCGGTGATGAAACTGTTCTATTGTATATCTTGATTGTGGTGACCATTACATGATTTCTCAAAAATCATAAGCAGTACACTGAAAAGAGCAAGTTTTACTGAATGTAAATTATAATTCTTTTTTAAAGGCACTGAGAAAGCTTTTCTACCACAGAGGGTACTAGAAGTAATCATCTCATGAAGTGTGGAGATGTATAAGGAGGTCACCTTATTTTTTTACTTTTTAAAGTACATGTACGAGGTTGACATTGGTTAATAAAATGATATAGGTTTCAAGTGCACAACTCTATGTTACATTGCACTGTGTGCATCACCCACAGTCAAATCTTCCATCACCATGTATTTGACCCTTTATTTACCTTTTACTAATGCCCACCCCCTCACCTTTTAATGGTACCCTGTCGGATGTCTGACAAAGTAGGCTAAGTTGTAGCATAGAAACTTCACCATCTCCCCCCTTTAGATTTCCATCCACATTCACACGGATAACCTACGCATCTATTATACTGTGGTTGACTTGTGGTTTTTTAATGGATAACTTAGGATCATAAGCCTCCCCTTCTCATTTTATCTCCCATTGGTTCCTCATGTAAATACTTCTTTACAGGCAAAAAGACCCCCTTACTACATTAAATGTATCTTGTTCTTTCACAGCTCTCTTTTGGTATTTATCTCCCTGCTTTCTTCAACACAGAGGCTGACTTCTCTCTGTCCATCAAAATCTCACTTAACCTTGACATTCCACATCAAAGCTCAAAGTGCCCACTCCTTCGTGAAATCCCCAAAATCAGCCCCAGTCACCCAGCATTTATCACATTCTTACTGGGACCCCCTATTTGCTTTCCAAATGAAAACTTACTCTTCTAATTAGATTATCAGTTCAGTTCAAACCTGAGCCTTTATCTTATTTTTCTTATATACCCCAGGGCCAAATATAATGTCATACCCATAGATAACACTCAGTTAATATTTAATGACTGAATAAAGGCCAATTTTTTTAAAAATCTCACCAGAATGGCAGTGTGTGCCAAAGTAAAGCAGATGCAAAATATTTCACAAGTACAGATAAGAAAATAGGCAACTATAAATATATAATCAGAAAATATCTGCGATTTTTGCCTTTAACATAACTATTCAAAGTTCACTGGTCACATTGATCTATTTTTGTATTAGTTTTCCCAAATGCATGTGATCAAATATTCAGAATAAATTCTGCTTCACATTCAAAATTTTTTCTTAAATGACATTTATTTCTGACTAACAGAATTGGTATAAAAGTCTCTCGTCTTTGTTGATCCATTTGTTGGTAATCCATTCCCATATAAAAGGTGGTCAATGTAAGAAAGGGTAATCTAGGGATTTAAAGAGATGTATACAGTAGTTAAAGGCACAGACTCTGAGGCCAGGCTGCCTGGATTTGGGGACCAGCTCTGATGCTCACTGGCATGTGATCTCAGGCAAAGTACTTGACCTCTTTGTGTCTCACTTTTTTCATCATCTCTAAACTGGAGTTAACAAATAGCACAGTCATACCTCGGTACTCCTCGGCTTCAAAACTCATCGAACCCTATACTCGTCACATTTTGACAAGAAAAAAACACATCAGCACTCAGTGCTTGCTCACCTCTCATCTAGCCTGCTAAACCCTGTAGGAGTCACGATGCCACCCTGCAAGCAAGATCCTTCATCATTTGGTACTCGTCAGTTTCAGAACTCATCATGAGTTCTGTAATGAGTTAACAACAAGTTAGCAAGAAAAGCACCAAGGTACCACTGTATCTCCCTCTTGGGGCTTTTTAAGGATTAAATACACAAATACATATGGAGGAGTCCTTAGAACATCTGGTGCATCTTAAGTATGCTTTAGAGTAGATGTTATTAGCAGTAGTTCCCAGATCATTTTGAATCTGACTTTGAGCCTCAGTTTGAAACCTAGAACCAGTCATTACTACCAGTCAGAAGTCAGACTTGAAAACCCAAGCATTCCAACCTAAGCTCAGACAAGTTCCTGATAAAGACCCTCAGATAAATTAAATTTTTTCACACCTTTTATAACTACATATTAGCTATATAAAGAATGTGCAGCAAAAAAATGGAGAGCAAAGTGTGTTTTAGAGAGTGTATTAATCAGACCATTAAGTTATTTATAGTCTATATTATTATCTGGGGCAGAAAGCTTCGTGGACTTATATGCATAAGTGCTGGAGTCCTAGCCAATCTCCCCCCAAATAATGGCTGTTAAGAGTTAGCCCTTCCAGGAAAGCAGATACGGGAGTGGAAGGGGTTGGGCAGGAACAAGTGCAAACATTAGTATCTGGGCAGCCCCCTGAAACAAAAGTACAGAAGATATTAAAAGTGTGTGCTTTCCATTTCTCTTACATCTAGCCATCCAGATTTGGGGAAAAGAAGAGAAAAACACACAAAAAACAATCCTTCCCATTCCTAGGGCTTCTTACAGGCTTTTTTCTTTTACCTTCTCATTGACATCTGTAGCCTTCAAAACCACCTCTTCCATTATTAGCCTCCAGGCCTCTTCAACAAATTTCTCTCTTGCTTTTGTATCTGTTGTGGGACCATTCAGTATGACCCCATCCATGAGAACAGTGCTCTTCTTAGTTGGAACCATATCTTGTTGACCAATATTTCCTGGAAGTACACAAACAAATTATGTTTGAGAGATAACCTAATTAGACCACAGCAAAACACAGGGTAAAAAAATGAATCACCATCCCAGCTTCAAATGGCAGGCTTTATTTTAATATTGGGTTGGCCAAAACCTTCATTTGTTTTTTTCTGTAAGATGGTTCGAGTAGCACTTGGTTGTCTTTAATTTCATTTGAAACAATTTTGTTAGATCATATTGCAACAGCTGTCATATCAGCAGGCATCTTAAAAAAGTTATCAAAATTGGAGAATTTTACTATAGCCATTTTACTATTGAAGATGAAAGAAAACATGCAACATTTTTGGCATAATGCTTTGTTACTTCAAGAAAGGTTAAAGCACAACTGAAACAAAAAATAATAATTTGTGCAGTGTACGGACAAGGTGTTATGACTGATCGAACATGTCAAACGTGGTTTGCGAAGTTTCATGCTAGAGATTTCTAGCTGGATGATGCTCCAAGGTCCATAGACCAGTTGAAGTTGACAGAGATCAGATCAAGACATTAATGGAGAACAACCAATGTTATACCATACAGGAGATAACCAACATAATCAAAATATCCAAATCAATAAAGTTATTGGTGAAAATGAAAATTGTGCCTTTTATTTAACAGAAAAACCATCCTGGCTTTTTGCCCAACCCAATACATTCGCACCATTGAAGCTGACAGTTTCTTATATGGTGGCCAACTGTAGAGTTAGGGAAAGAAACTTCTATGTTCCATTCCTACCACATCTTGTTTAGCATCGGGGAGTTTGATGGAGCTCAAAACTGTATTCTCACTCTTGCAAATACCTTTCAATCATATGTACAAAAGATCTGTGTCTATTTCATGAACACACCCTTTCTTGTAATTTTTAAAGGATTGTCATATGCTTCCTTTTAATAAGTTACTCCCAGAGAAGAAATAACAATACCAAAATGTTGCTTTTCTTGACTTTAGATTTTTAAGCTCACATTTATAAGGCCCTCTCTATTACAGACAGTGCTTGGTCCCTGAAAGCCCCTCCTTACGTCTCCTCACCATTTCCCATTGAAAAGGGATAAAAGAAAATGTGCACCATGGTCGTTTGTGTGAAGCCACATTTAACGCCTTTACACTTCTCAAACTTGCAGCTGGGGCAGAGGCAGAAAAATGGAACAGGAGATTTTTAGAATGGCATAATGGCCAGTCAATGACTAACGGTTAAAAAAAAGTCAGCATGGAAGTTTATATCTGAGAATAAAATAATTTTGGTCACTTAATCCAGATACTCAACCAATATATGATACAAGCTTTGATTATTTTTTTTCTGATGAGTATCTCTCTCCTCCTTATAATGTTCATGTTCACTTAGTTGTGGAAATTACAGAAATAATTTTGAAAGTATTTTTCAGCATTGCATCTAGCACAGTGCCTTGTGTATACTTTCTAAAATTACCTTAAACATGCTGATGATCTAACTATATTTTAAATATCTTTACACTTACTGAGAGCTCTAACAGTATTACTATTTATTATGCTTTGAGTCCATATTCTCCTCAACATTAAATGCTTTGATTAAATTCTGTGGTTTATAAACCCTTCAACTCTGTTGCTGGCAAACTCATATGGTATCCTCAGAGGAAGATGAACATATCACAGGAACATTCCTCAACTTGGGAAAGATGGAATCTGCTGCAAGCAATCTTTTACCCTCACACCGAAGGGTAAACCATCCAGAGCCCCAAAGTTGAATTTTAGTTCCAGCCTTCACTATCACTTATCTTTCACTTGAAAGGATGTATTTAACATGGTTTAGGATGAAATGCTGAAGCAATGGAATTGTACTTTTAGACAGAAATGCTCTACACCTAAAGGCACTTTTCTCCCCCCAATTTTTAGGTCCTAAAAATAAACTGGAAAAGAGGGCAATTATTCAGGGAACCCTGGTTATGTCAGTAGTCAGTGCTATTACTAATCACCCAGAAAAAGTTAGGGTTTTTTCTTCTTCCCTCATTAGTAGGATTTCAGGGTTTTATTGCCCAGGGAATAGCAGCTGCTCTGTAGCCTTCTCAGATCAGAGTCTCTCTCTTTCTCTCTCTCTCTCCCTGCCTCTCTCTCTCACACACAGAGCAAAAAATGTCAAACACCCACTTTCAACCAGAATAGCAATGCAATTGGAATTAAAATCATCTCTGTGTCCACAGCAATCAATTAAAGAAGTGCCCATAAATCATATCTGGAAGAAAATACTATAATAATTGGGTATAGATTATTCCTCTTTTCTTGATAGATATGTTTTATTTCTACTGCCAGACATGATCACATGACTCTTCCTCCCCCTGCATTTCCCAAATTAGAAAAGACCCTCTGGAGATTGTATAGTAGGTCAAGCTGTGATCTTTGGGGATGCATTCTCAGGACTTCCAATCTAACTGCTAGAGTTACAGTAGTTAAAAATAAAGTCTTTCAGTTGAAAGAATTATCCATGTTGCCAGCATATGACTGCTCTTCATTACACTCTCCCCTGACACCATCAAATGCTCAATGCAAACCACCATCAAATGCTTAGATTAGTGGAGCAGCCTCCCAACCGACCTCCCAGTCTCCATCCATACCCTCCATGCCATGTAGACTACTCTCAAGACAGTAGTTCCTATGTTCCTTCGAAAGGGTAAGTCATATCACATGGTGGCTATTCTACTTAAACTATCAAATGGCCACTTAGCTCATTAAACCAGCAGTCCAGGCCCTTATAATGACCTCAAAGGCCCTAAATGAATCCCTTTCCCTATTATCTCTTGGACCTCAAACCTCTTATCTTATTACTGTCCTCTAAGCTCTCACCACTTTTGCTTCTTTCATCTTCTGTGACTCTTTCCTTAAACATCAGCTTCTGAGCAAGTCCTAACTTGTTAACCCTACTAAAAACTGCAACCACTTCCATGGTTGGTATGGCTCAGTGGATTGAATGCTTGCCTGTGAACCCCCATTTCGACTCCCAGTCAGGGCATACTCTGAATGATGTTTCTCTTTCTCCCTTCCTTCCCCTCTATTAAATAAGTCTACCAGCCAGTGACAATGCTCCCCTCCTCTTTGATGTCATTGCAAGTTACTGGACCTTACTAAGCAGATATAGGGATCTTTGCTAGGAGTAGGGCAGATAAAGAACCCAATTCATGGGTGAGAGAAGAAAGTAGAAACTGAAAGAAGAACTTAGGAGGTGGGGTCAAGTAGTCAAAACAGAGTTTATGGTCTCTGGATTATCAAAGGACACCTAAATGAGATTCTCTCACTTTCCTCTCTCCCCATTCATTTTACTGCTGCTACTCTTTCTTATTTTGTAATTACTTGACTTCTAAGAGTCAGTCCATCCCCAAATCTCACTCCATGAACCACAATTCCATATGTGAAAATCAGTCAACCCCTAAACACTTTGACTTCTAAATTTCTACCAGTTCCTCCACTCCATATCTTCCAGAACTCTATATAACCATAACTTTTGTTTTATTCCAAGAGGTGTAAAGCTCCCTCTTGTTTAACAAATAATGAATTCAGCTTCAAATATTGTTTCAAATATTGAGAGTCAGCATCTTCCTTTGACATAAATTAAATGGATTAATACAGATAAATACTTAAAATAGTGCCTGGTACACAGTGGGCACTCAATAAATGTTATTAATATTAACTATATAACAATTACCTAGTTCTAGAAGGCAATCAATATTTATTAAATACATAAATGCATAAGAGCAAAGTGACATTTGCATGTGATAGTAAGTTACAACAGTAGAAAGGGAGATCTCCTGAGAGTTGTCAAATGACCAAGGTAATGAACTCCAGCGCAAGTGGTGGGTTATCCAGTGGAAGAGTTGGAAGAGGGGCTGCAGTCATAGGGAATGCCCATGTGAAGAGGACAGAACTTCCTGCCACAATGTTCGGGACACAAGATGACAGTCAAGCAGGTCAGCCCACACTGGGAGGGCGCAGTTCAGCAGCTGGCCTTAGGGGGCACTCAATACCCCTCTGAGAACTGACTGGTTGGCTATAAAATTTTCTTGAAGGTCATCTTATCTAACCCTTCCATACAACCCATGGTCTCTGATCCTGGTATAATACAACCTTTCTGTACCTCAGTCTCCTTGTCTATTAAACAAGAGATGATCCAAGGAAAAACATGGCTGGCTGCCAGAAAACTCTGGGAAAGACTAACTAAGTTCCAGATTCCTATATTGCTACCCAAAAGATTTTGTTCTAGGCTGCAGCCCAGAATCTCAAATCTGAGCAAGCACTCTAACATACACTAATAGTACGGAAATACAGGGTGGGCAAAGTAGGTTTATAGTTGTGAGTATGTGAAACAGACTTTATTCGTGTATTTTTATTTATTAATTATTGTACTATTTCCTATACAAAGAACTACAAACCTACTGTGGCCCCACCCTGTATACCAGCATGCAGGTGGGTTTAGGAATAACTGTTCTGGGTGACTCTAAGGTCAAGTTAACATGTTTCATATGTAAACAATGGAGACATTGGAGGTTAAGGCTTAGCATTATAGAAAAACTTGAGGTATCAGAGAAGACTGCTGAAGGAGCAGACTTGTCTTCTCTTCGATTATCTGCAGTAATAAGTAATAATAATAACTTTAGCACTTCATCACTTCTTAAAGTAGTAACTCCACTGACAGTTGGAATGGTCACAAAGCTTCTTACAGTGATTTCATTTTGTGTCATTTCCACAACCTCGTAAATGGGTGGACAAAGCCAGTCTCATTTCTCTTCCATGGGACTCTAATCCAAACATGCAGAGTTTTACCAACTCTCGCGTAAATTCCCCCCCCCCTTTTTCTTTCCAGTTAAAACTACTCCAATTTGTTCAATGGTTTCTGATGCCCATGGTCAATGTCTGAGTCAGTTTATTTTTATCTTAAAAAATGAGGCACTGCACAAAACTGCAGGTGTGGTCTCACCTGCTCTAAATCCCTATTTCTTGTGCTGTGGTCACCATATTCCATTAGAAAGGCTTCTATTAGCACCCTGGTTGACTCCAAAGCTTAAGCTATGAAACCAGACAGATCCTGGCCCAAATTCTAACTGCTGCTGTGACCTTATCCATGTTATTTAATTTTCATGTGATCCAGATTTCTTATCTGGGAAATGAGAAAAATAGCTATGTCTTTGGCATTGAGTCATTGGGACGATTGAATGTGGCAATGAATGCACGCAAAATGCCAGGAACACTGCAAAAAACACAGTAAGTGGTAACTATTAATGTGACTCAGTCTATATGAACTCTCTTTTGGCACCGGAATTACAGTGTTGGCTCAGGTAAAGATGAGAATTAATTACCTTAGGTCTTTGTGAGAAAATCTGCCAGTAAGAGCCAAGCTTCCCATCCAAGGCTCTTATTGTTAAGAGCAAACTAACAATAAGAACATAATTCTTGATTTCAAAGGATAGAAATGAGGAACAATGGATCAAAAAATGAGTCCAGGCATCTGGTTGGGAAAAGGCACTTTTTAGAAAAGTTGTGCCAAAGAGATTGGGGACCCAGGGAATTTTACATGTCAGGACCTAGAGAACCTAATAGGACCGTCCAAGATAGACATGAGAAGCAGAGCCCAGGAAAGAGGATTTTTAATTAACAAGTTAATTAGGCTCTGTCCAGTATGACTCAGTTGGTTGGAGCCATAGCCCCATAACTGAAGGACTGTGGGTTTGATTCTTGGTCAGGGCACATACCTAAGTTGCAGGTTTGATCCCTGGTCTGGGTGCATTTGATCCCTAGTCCAGGCATGTACAGAAGGGAACCAATCAATGTTTCTCTCTCACATCAGTATTTCTCTCTCTCTTTTCATCCCTCTCTTTTTTAAAAAAAAATTATTTATTTATTTATCTTTAGAGGGAAAGAGAAGGAGAGAGAGAGAGAAACATCAATGTATGGTTGCCTTTCATGCATCACCTGCTGGGAACTGGCCTGCAAGGAACTGGCCTGCAACCCAGGCATGTGCCCTGACTGGGAATCGAACCGCAATTGTCTGGTTCGCAGGTCCTCGCTCAATCCACTGAGCTACACCAGCCAGGGCTTTTCATCCCTCTCTTAAAGCAATGAAAATATGTCCTCAAGTGAGGAGAAAAATAAAAAATAAGTTAATAAGAACCTACTGTGTGCCAAGCCTAAGAACACAGAAAAATACACAGCATAGAGTGTCTGTTCTCAAATTGCTAAAAGCTTAAAAAGAGAATATTTAGGGAGCCAGGGGGAAAGGAAAATAGAGCTAGAAAAAAAAAGCTGAAGAGACATTACCCTGTTCTGGATTTTTCTGAGACAGACGTCTCTTCTAAGCTCAAAAGAATAGATACCTAATTTAGTTGAGGTACCATATTGTCTGACTGGTATTGTCTGACTCATATATTGTTTGCAAGCCTTTTACCACTTCACACTTGTCAGAATGGCCATCATAAACAAAGCAACAAACAAGTGCTAGTGAGGATGTGGAGAAAAGGGGACCCTAGTACACTGTTGGTGGGAATGCAGACTGGTGCAGCCACTGTGGGATACAGTACAGAATTTCCTCAGAAAACTAAAAATGGAACTGCCTTTTGACCCAGCAATTCCACTGCTGGGATTATGACCTAAGAACCCTGAAATAGCAATTCAAAAAAACCTATGCACCCCAATGTTCCTAGCAGTGTTATTTACAATAGCCAAGAGCTGGAAACAACATAAGTGCCCATCAGTATGTGAATGGATCAAAAAACTGTGGTACATTTACACAAGGGACTATTACATGGCAGAAAGAGAGAAGGAGCTTCTGCCATTTGTTACAGCATGAATGGAACTAGAGAGCATTATGCTAAGTGAAATAAGCCAGGCAGTGAAAGACAAATACCATATGATCTCACCTATAAGTGGACCCTAGCCAACAGAACAAATAAGCAAGCAAAATACAACCAGAGACAATGGAAATAAAGAACAAACTGATAGTAACCAGAATGAAGGGGTGAGGAGCATAATGAGGTAAAGAAGAAGAAGGGTCAAGGAACATGTATAAATGACCCATGGACAAAGACAACAGTCAGGGAAGGATTGAATGTGAGAAGTGGGGGGCAGGTAGGGCAAGGGAGAGTGATGGGGAAAAATGGGTACAATTATAATTGAATGGCAATAAAATTTTTTTAAAAAACAGCTACCCCCAAAAAATATTAGTGCTAAAATTCCTTTATAATACAAACACAAGTACCTAGATATAAATAAATAAATATTAAATATTAAGTTAAAAACTTTCACATGCATTTAAGCCATTTTTGTTATCTTGAAAACTATATGCCAGTAAGAGAATAATTATGGACAACCTACAAGAAGGATGACTACAGTAAATAAACAAATAATTAAGAAATAGCAATGATACAAGACAGTAGCCACAGCAGCTATACAATTTGGGTAACAGGAACAAATGCAGGGATTTAATTCCTGAATGTAAATCTGTGACGTGGTAGAGTCACAGAACCTACTTAGAGACTGAAGAATTTTCACAGTGAAACCCAAAAATATGAAGTCACAGGCACAAATGGCAAAACTTTACTCCCAGATTCACTCAGCTGGAGATGGGTACCCAAATGCCAAGATAAAAAGAAATTTAAAAATTTAAATAACTTGTTTAGTGTCATTCTTGAGGTCAGAGTCTCTCCTTAGTTGAAACCCACAGTGTCAATATGTCTTCTATTGATACTTTCCGAAGTAATTATCAAATGCCTGCTCTGTGCCCCACATTGGATAGGGCACCATGAGGACTCAAAGATGAATCAGACACATGGATGGTGACTTCAAAATCCAAAAAAGGAAAATGAGATGAGAATACCATCCAGAATGTATAAGGTACGACACTTGAGGTCAGACAAAACACACTAGAATCCCTGAGAAAGGCCTCTGAATGTGAGAAGCAGAAAGTCCTCTTGGATTAGATGATATGTGGGATAGCCCTTTATTCAACCATTCGGCAAGTATTTATTTAGTATATATTAATTTTAAAACACTATATGAAGCATTGGAGGCTGAGCAATGAACCAAAAAACCACAAATTTATATTAATTTGGGTTGGATGGGAGATATAGTTAGTAAAAAGGCAAACAGATAAATAACTAAAGTAATTGTAGACTCTAATAAATACTCTAAAGAAAACAGCCTGAGTGACCTGATAGAATAAAGGCAAGAAGTTATTTTAGAATCTGGTCTGGAGAAAGCTTTTCTGAAGAAGAGATATTTGAATTGAGATGTGAAAGAGGAACCTGATATAGAAAAACACATAAAAATAGTCCAGGCAGAAGAAACAGAAAACACAAATAATCAATAAATTGGCCTCTTAAAGAAATAGCAATCAGCGTGGGTCACATAGAGCAAGGAGAAAGAAGGAATAACATGTGATTTGGAAAGATAGACAGGGAGCAGGTCAGATAAAATATTTTATTCTAAGAGCAACAGAGAGCCTCTTAAGGGTTTTAAACAGAGAACTAACATGATCTGGTTTAAATTTATAAAAGACCACTCTGGCACCTTGATGGGCTGTCAGAGTACAGATGTGGAAATAAGGAGATTGCTTAGCAGGCTACTGTAGAAGTCCAGGCAACAGATATGGCAGCTTTGACCAGGAAGGTAGCAGTGGACATGTAGCAAAGTGGGAGACATTTTGGTAGTAAAGCCATGAGGACTTGCTGCTGAAGTGGATGTGGGGGGTCAAGAAAACAAAAGAATCTAAGGTGGCTTTTAGGTTTGGGGTCTGAGACACCAGGAAAATGGGGGGGGGCCTATACTAATGTGGGAACCACTGGAAAAGGGATAGTTGGGTAAGTGGATGGTGAGGAGGGGGCAGAAAATCAAAATTTTTCACTGGGTATAGAAAATGGTTATGATGGAGTTGAAACAAAAGTCATGGCAAAGGATATTCATGACAAAAAGATGAGCAAGATAAACTAGGGAGAAAAATGTACGTGGGTGTCTGTGTCCAGGAAACGTCAAGAACTGCTCTGCATCCAAGGGCCCAGGCCTGTAAATGCGAAACGTGACTCTTGAGGAGCTGGCGTGGTGACTGATATTGCAGGAATTTGATAGAGACTGAGAAATTTAGATGGTCCTTGATAGGCAACAGGAAGCCACTGAGAACTGATGGGATAGACAAGTGCTTCAGAAAGATGCAGGGGGTACTGGCATAGAAATGAGATAGGAAATCAGGAATTGGAAGTGGAGGGATTTGATGGCAGGAGTCCAGGCCAGGGAGAGAAAAGACATGAACCAGATAAAAGATAAGATAGTAGGTTTACATTTATTTTCATGTCTCCCCCATAACAGTATTACTGCAAACTTGAAGCCAGAAATTATGTGTCTTTCTAATGAGCCTTGTCCATCAATAGGATAGCTTTTTTATCCTCCAGTAACTCGCCTTCTAAAATGATCTTTAGATGAGAAGGTGACAGAATGAGATAGGAAAAAATCATTCTGTGCTTCCATGCATTGGCTCCTCCCATGCAAAGCATGAATGAAAATATAACATTTCTGGGAAGTGACATGTTCCCATCACTCAGGGTTTTATTTTATGAGGCCCTGTGTGTTAGCATCTGGAATGCCAGTCAAATGATTCAGATTCTGCTGAAACACCAAGGCACCCACCTCAACAAAAGAGCGGGGTCCAGAAACATAATCTATTCTCAAAGAGCACAAGTCCCTTAGAAGGGAGTCTCTGAAACAGCCAAAAAAAAAAAAGCAACTGTCAGTGCCCTGTCAATGGCCAATAAATGCATGGTACACCATAAATCCTGTTTACTTATTTTTAATTTTAAAAATATTTTCCTTTCACTGAGTACCAGGCCAGGAACTGGGTGACCCGATATTCTCAGGGGAGTAGGTTTTCCAGAGACATCCACTCCTATTGCTTGAATAAGCATTACTTGACAAGCTGTGTATGCAGCTGTGGTATGTCTGAGCTTGTCATATTGATAGACAGCTCTTGAAACCACCCACACACACCACCCTAACCGTAAACCTTATGAATTTTTCTGATGGGTACAACTTCAGTTTGCAAAGGCTTGGATGCAGTTGGGCTCCAGGAGAAAGCTGGATTTGACCTATCTGGTTGGCAAATGTCAGCTCAGCCTGGAGAACTTGATATGCTTTCCTTTGGCTCAGAGGTAGCTACTACTCCAAGGTGCAATGTGTTCCCCAGGAGCTGTACTCATTGTGTCTTTCTTCTCCTTCACTAGGCACTGCCAGTTCCTATTGGAATTTTCATGCTCTGCCATCTTGGCTCCGTGTCATCTCTGATGCTTCACTTTGTTTCTTGTCCACATATATTTGTAAAACATCGGATTTTACTTGTTGCTTTATCAGTGACTCCTGTGTTTTCCAAGATTTAATACTGAGTAGGTACGATGCCTGTTTTTAGTTTGCTGGTTTTCTTGGGGCAGTTTTGACCTAACCAGCATTGAACTTGAACCATGCCCTTCCCCCAGAACGCTATCTTGGGTAGCACTTTCGGTGAAGGTTACTGCCTTTTATGGGTATCTCCAAGTCCCAAGTATTCCAGATCTCCAGAGTTGCCTGGGCTCTTGTCTTTTCCCAAGGCCTCATTATTTTGCTCTTCCTCCAAGTCTGTGAGTTCTCCAAAATTCTTTCAATAAACTTCCCCTTTTATTGATTTGGTGAAACTAGAGAACCACAGTCTGAATAACTTGGCTTCTTCAGCTATTTCAATTAAGGAAAGTTAAAACCAACCTGACACACTTTACTAAGTATGTTCTCTGGATCCTCAGAGTTCCCCACATATGTGTACTGTTCTCCAAAACTGGAAGATCACCCAGTTACTGTCAGAAAATAAATATGGTGTTTTCTTCTTTCTTGTTTTAAAAAACTTTCCATTTAAATATAAGTCTGAATGTTTGAGGTCCATGGGTAGAGTACTATATTAGCAAAAAAAAAAAAAGTCTAGAACAATACTGCCAAAAATAAATATAAAACAAGCCATTTTTGTGATTTTATCTTTTCTAGAAGTACGAAAAGCTTAAAGGAAACAAAAATACAAAGTCACTTAGAAAACAATAACAACAGTTAACATTTATTAGATACTTACAATGGATCAGATACTGAGCTAGGCACATTATATGAATTACCTTATATAATCCTCATAATAACCCTTGGATGAGAATACCTTTATTAACTTCATTGTGCAGATCTCACTGAGGCCAGAGAGGTGAAGAGAATTGCCCAAGTCACATAGCTCATAAGTGGCAGAGCCAGATGTCAAAGCCAAACAGCCTAAGTCCATATATCATGTTGGTTATTAGTTCTTTTTACCTTTTTCACACAAAAGCAAACAAGAAGATACTGCTTCTTGTGCCTCAGCAACGACACTAAACTATTTGAACACATATTTTGTACTCTTTAAGCAATAAGCAATTATCTTGAAACTATGCACTAAATTGCAATGTGCTACAATTTAATATATAGTTTTAAAACCAATTTGCTCAAGTGTTGACTTCAGGGTTTTAAATGTATTCCACTTAACCAGCAATTTATATGAAAATTCAAATAAATGCTATAAATGGTTGCTTCATTTACATGATTTGTTGATTAATGCTGATATGGGCTCATCTGGGCCCAGGGTTCTGTTTCCTAGCCTAGACCTTGGGAAGATCACCTTCCAGGTGAGGGAGGGCAATTACTCTGAGCTCCTTCATGCCTCAACCCACAGACTGTGACATTCACATTCGGCCATCCTCAAATGCAGAAAACTGTACTCATCAGAACTGTTTTGTGAAGTTTGTTAAATGTAATTGGAAAAAACATACCAAGAAGCTGCTTGCAATGGCAGTAAGATGCATCTTTAAGAAGAAAATAGATGGTCTACACTTCCAAGGAGGCAGGACTCTGTTACTTGCAGGGCAAATGCATTGCTGAGTGGGGTATACAAACTTGGCGTCAGAGGGAAATTGCTCAGTGATGTAGATTTTCCTTCTCATCCTTTACACTACACAGAATTAGCCTTACCTCCATATAAAATCAGAGCAAATATTCTAAAAACTTTCACCTGGGAGCCACCAGAGTCACATAAACTGCATTATATATTGTGCCTGGACATGGCTGATGCAGAGGTTCTGGAAGATGCCCACACATCTCATTGCTGCTCTGGTGCCGATAAATGAAGTGGTCATGGAACACCACATAAACTGATCATAAAGACATTGCCAATGGTTATGCCACAGCTGAGACCAACGGAAGCATGGGTTCGCTTCCAACTGGAATGTGTGCCAAGGTTGCATTTGCCAATTTTGTGTAGAATCCTGGGCTTTTAGAGTTTGACAAGCATTTAGAGATAATTGAGCAATGTCTTCATTTTTAATTTGAAAGAACTGAGATTTAGAGGCACACCCATTGTTTGACAGATCTTGGTACAGGTCTGTCTGATCCTTGCCAGGCTGTCCACACTTTTCTCATAAGTGTGTAGAACCAACTGCACATAATAGCAGCTAGCATTTATTCAGCATTTACTATGTGCCAAGTTTTTAGTAAGTCCTTCATTAACAGTAGCACATTTATCCCACATAAAAACAATGAGAAGACACAAACAACTAAAACTTACTCTGGTTAGGTTAAGCAGACAAATACTTCACTGGGAGGGTGCATCAGTCATCTAGAGTTGTATAACAAATAACCATAAAACTTCATAGTTCAAAGCAACTATGATGTATTATTTCTCGTGATGCTGTGGCTTGGTTGGGTAATTCTGCTGGTCTGATCTAGGTTCACTCACACAATTGCATCAGCTTGGGTGTTGCTGAGAGGTGAACTTAGCTGGGAAGAATAAAACGGCTGAACCTCCCTCTCCACATGGGTTCTTATTATCAAAAAGATTAGATTGTCTTCCATGTAAAATGATAGCAGATTCAAAACCAGTGAAGGCAAAAGTTACAAAGTCTCATGAGGCCTAGGACTGGAAGTCTCACGACATCACTTCTGGCACACTCTGTTGATTAAAGCAAGTCAGAAGGACAACTGAATCCAAAGGAAAAAGAGCTCACATCCTGACTACAGAAAGCAATGTCACATTAGAAAGTGGTATGACTACTAGGTGGAAGAAATTTGAAGGCACTTTTTCAATCTATAAAAACCTACCCTCTGACCACAAATTATTGATATTCCTCCCTTCCACAAAATATGCTCTATGACCTTCCAAAATCTTATGCCATCATAGAAACAGACCTGAAGTCCAGGATATCATGATTTGTATCATGTCTACAGACAGATAAGACTATGTAGTTGTAGCTGTTTGTGTTCTAGGGACCCATCGACTGAAACACAAGTTATTAGACACCATCTACAACATACAAAACATACAATAGTGAGAACGACAGGCTTCCATAGACACTCTTAAGGGGGAAAAAAAAAGGAGGTACAGGTCACTGGCCCATAGCAGTTCTGAAATCTAGCCAGGCACATACAGCAAACATGGTGAATGAGGTCTGAGTTTGGCCTCTGGGGTAGTTTTCTAACCCATTATTCTCTGTGGTTCTTGGTTCCTTACTCTGGCAGAAGCAGAGCAGCGGCCCAGCCTCTCTGACAGTCTTTGAAGTCAGATACAGTGATGGGTACCAGCAGGCCTGCCAGTGCATTCCAGCTTGTCCTCACTCTCTTTGCCTTTCATCAGGACATTTGGCTCTGGACCCCTGGAGATGGCACTTACACAGAGAAACAGCTTTTTTCTCCAGCTCCTTTCACAGTCACACAGTGACAGCTGTACATACCTGCATTCCCAGATTCCCCTATAAGATCCCAGAGTCCAACTTGTCTATTACTGTCAGTGCTCCAGAAGGGTGGGTTAGTGACTTTTCTCTGATTTCCAATTCCTCCTTATGGAGCATGTCTTCCTCCCACAACTGTGTAATAGGTTTCATTCCTGTAATAACTTTCTTACTCCACAGTGTTCCTTACATAAAATATGTTATCGTGTTTGATCTTCACCACAATTTTACAAGTTATATACATCCCCATTGTATAGATGAAGACACTGAGACTCAGTGAAACTTAGTAACTTTCTCACAGCTACACAGATAAAAGATGTAAAAGTTCATATTTGAACTCAGGTCTATCTGATGGCTGGTCCTGTACATATAGGATAGGGGAAGGATAAAAGATAGGGGAAGTTGGTGTACTAGCACACTGGTTCCTGAAAAAAATATTTTAAAAAATTATGAATGATAGCATTTGACTATTTCTATGGTATAAAGACTCCCACCAGGCTAATGAGCTGGTATGAGGTAGCTTCAGTATACCACAAGATAGGGAGCTAAGAAAACAAAAGGTCTTCAATAAGGAAACATACTAATAGTTAACAAAAACAGGGAAGAGCAGTTCTTCAGGTATTCCATCCTTGTGCAAACCATCTGATTTCTAAGTGTTAGCACCTTCACTTCTTTGCCTGTGGCCTTCCTATTTTGGCCAAACTTGCTCTGCCCACTTACATGGCAAACCCAAAGCTCTGAAAAATTAATACCTGTACCTTAGCATCCCTCAACCAATAACTGATAGAAATTAACATATAAACATCCAGCACTGCTGTCCTTTTTTGAGATAACTTGAGATGTGTAATACCCTGAGTTACCCAGCAGAATTAAGCTTTAGTTACCCACAGTACTTTACAATGTATACTCTATTGGTCTCCCTGGGACCACCTTCCAAAGTTACTACTTATATTCAAATCCTTGACTCAAGGTCTGCTTCTAGAAAACCCCAACTGAAACACATGGCTACCATTTTTGCATGTTTATGGACCAGACTGACACTATACGAGGTGCTTATATCACATGTTTTTGCACAAATCTTCATGAAACATCTTGTGAGACAAGAATCAAACCGAATTCTACAAATATGGAAATGAGAATCAGAGAGGCTAACTAAGTTGATGAAGGTCATAAAGCTGGTATAGTAAACAGCAAAATTGATATTCAAACTATGATTGATGCAACATCTCTTTCCAGTAAACCACGCATACTCTTTCACCAAAGAAATTGGACTAACACACATGAGACAATAGAATAACAATTAACTACTAAGGTGACATATTGTATTGAACACTTCTTGGCAAAACCGTCATCATATGTATGTTCCACAATTACTCTCTACAATGCTCTTTTGTTGTGCCATCGACTTGAAAAATAAGGCCACTGACAATATTAGGAAATGGAACTTTTCATAGATTTTCCTTCTCCTGTATCACTGCTTCACACAAATTAGGTGCTGAAATAAAACTGAGCTGATGGTACAGCCAAATACAGCATGATGAAAATACATATGATAGAAATATGTTCCTTGAATATATTTTTTGGCTCACATAGCACCTGAAACAACAGATGTGTCATAAAATAACAACTAAGTCTCTGTTGATTTCGAAAGTTGATAGAAAGCATTAGGAGATCAAACAACACAGCATACGAGTGCTGAATTAAATAAGCTAAGAAACTCAAATGAAGGGAGGACTTAATAATATATTTAATAGGCAAAAATTAGAGTGTGGAAATTTAAGATTTGTCAAGGCTGCAGCTAAATCTCCAAAACAGATTTTAATATTTAATGATGGCTTGCTGACAACAAATAATTTAGATACAATTGCAGTTGCTCTGCAAAATTTCCCCTTAAAGCTCCTGAATTCTGAAATTTTTAAACACCTAAGGCATCTCAGATGCTGGTGGAAACAAACAAGCAACAAATTCAACTCTGATTTAAGCAGTATTTTGCAGGGTTGACTTCTTACTTTTAATTATCTGCTCCGACAATATGCATAGAAAGAACATTCTGGAATTTGGGGTAGGGAATTTTAGCCTGACTCTAGCCCCCACATCGTTCGGTAAGGAGTACTTTAACCTCTCTGGTTAAAAAGGCTCTCAGTGAAATGATGCTCTACAAGATGACTCACCACTCTGTCAATAATTCTACTGCTAACACCAGTTTTTCAATTAAATTCCCATCCATGTAATTAACATAAATCACCTTCCAGCATTTCTGCAAGTGGTCCTCAGCATTGCAGTGCACAGCTGTGAATCCCTATGTTTCGGAACCTCCACAGTGCTTGCTCAGGGGAGGAAGTGATGGACGAGATTAGTAGTTGGTCGTTGGACCCACTGTGCGTACCTACTTCAGGCACAGCAAAGCTAAGCTAATGCAAAAGCCTGTCTGTACCATCTTTGCTTAACCAGAGTTTGTAGGCATGAATTAATGAAGGAACACTTCAGCTTCAAATTACAATAGGACTGATTGACATCTGACACCCGTGGCTTTTCCCTCTTTAAAAAACAGAGAACTTTCCCAGAAGCCTTACTTACCCCAGAGCAGGTCCTCAGCAGGTCTAAGGCCCAGCTTGGTGCATATTTATCTCTGGGAATTACGCTGCTCAACAACAGGGCCTGTGTCAGTGGAGGCGGCTGAAGCAACAGTTTTCATTTGTTTCAAGGCTACTATTGTGGCACCATTACCTTTATGACACTCACATATGCTGGCAAAATATAGTATCTTGATTTTGGTCTCTAATTAATATTGTCTTCCCCTGAGTACCCATTGCTGGAAAACGGTAACAAAAGTTACTTTATTTAGTCCAACCTACTTAAAAATTAGTCAGATATAATAAATTAAACAGTTCCTTAAGACAATGCTCAGTTTCATGGGGTAAAAGTGCTTGATCCTTCACATTTCTACTCCTTCCTCTCCTAATTCTCTTCTTAATAACTTCTAGTTATGTGGGGAGAAAAGTGTGTCTTACTCAACCTTAAGATGGAGAACAGTGGTTGTGTCCTTGAAACAGTGTGGTGTCTGTCCCCTGGCCCCTTTGTCTGGGCAACCTCACTTGTCTGCATCTTTACTCCTTTCCCACCAGGCAGGCATGGCTGAGGCATATTCATGAACTCTTTCATCTTAGTCAGATACTGGGCGTTCTTGCTGGCTGAGGTGGCCTCACCCTGGCTGTGGGCGACGGTATGCCCTGGGCTTATGCCACATCCTTAATCAGCTTCCCAATAGAAAATAGATCATTCCCATCCCCTGGTTTCTGCCTTCATCCTCAGCAGAGAGGGATTCTGGGAGCATCAAGGGTGCTCAATTTTGCTACCTTCCTCTGAGGACAAGAGGGACTTTCTGAGTCACCTCACCTCTTCAGGAGCTAAATGCAGCCCCTCCTTCTCCATCCAAGTTCAGTCAGCCAGAACTCTGGGATTGTGCCTTCTAGGCTCAGTACATCATGTTGAAGGGAAAATAATAGAATTTAGAAAGTCCTACCTTGAGGCAATAGCCTGGCTTGTAAAACTGTTGTTTTGTTTTGAAACTCCTGTTTTGGCCACTGGAATCTAAACGGTAATTGTCTTTCCCTTTGCATTCTGCCAGTCAAGATAATAGCCTCTCTCAGGCATACCACTCTGGCAAAGAAGAACAAAGTACTCAAAATAGTGGGAAAGTACAGTAATATAGTTTTTTGAAATATAACATGCACGGAACTGCTCTAAAACTGGATTGTGGTGAGGGATGCATAATTCTATAAATTTACTAAAAACTGAATAGCACATTCAAACAGGTAGATTTTATGATGTATAAATCACACCTCAATAAAACTCTTAAAAGTCATGTACGGTGTGAAAAAGAGGAAAAGCACAGTTGCCCAGTGTGCTGTAAGCTGTACTATGGACATCACAGTGGTGCTGCTGATGGGAGCAGTGGAAACAGAACAAGTAAGGAGAGAAGATGCAGTTATTGTCCTCTCTGTGAGAATGAGCTCAATCATACTCCCAGTGAGAAGAAGGCCAGAATTTTGCTTTAAACTGGAACTTTGTCTACATGCGCATCTCTTGAGCAATAAAAGGTTACCCATGTGTTCAAATCATGAACAGGAACTGTAATTAATCACATATATGTTTACACCAAAATATTTTTTACTTACGCACACTCTACATGATGTCTTTTCATCTGACCATTGCAAATATCCAGAACATACACAAGAACACAATGAATGTAAGATAAATAAGTAGAAAAATGTCAGTATAACAGATACTCATAAACTCTTTTCATATAAACCATTTCATACCTCATTCAGAGGCAGTCTACCTTACTTCATGTACAATTTCAACCTCTTGTGGGATAAAAGCCAAAAGACCAAGAAGGTGAGACAATAACCAAGTTTGTTACAAGTAATAAATTGGAGGAAGTGTGGCAAAGGATGATTAAAGATGCTACCATGATTTATAAGAGAAAAGAAAATATAGTTGGCACAGGAGACTGTGATGAGGGGAACATGCAGTGGAAAGAAAGATGCAAGAATTCAAGAACAGCAGTTTGACATCATTCAATGAAGGGACCAACAGCTGGGCACATATCACCTCTTGAGGAATGTTATAACGTTATTCAGTGCTCACAGTGACAATGCCAAGACATTCAAAAGAGGATTGAACTTTTTCAAGAAGGCAAGTACATTTTTAAGTTATTTTATAAGTAATTTCTATCCTTAAAAGTCTTTTTTGTTTGATTATTTGTTTGTTAATTTTAAATTGGTTGTTCTTTTTTGTTGTGGTAAAAAAAAAAACCCATATAACATAAAATTCACCATAGCAATCATTTTTTATTTTATAGGTCACTATGTTAAATATATTCACATTGTTGCAAAACAGATCTCCAGGACTTTTTCCACTTGCAGAACTGAAACTCTTTATCCCTGAAATACCTACCCTTTCCTTCCTTGTCTCCCAGCCTCTGATAACCACCCTCCTACCTTCTGTTTCCATGAATTGGACTACTCTAGGTAACTCATAAGTGGAATCAAAATACTTGTGTTTCTGATTGGCTTATTTCATTTAGCATAATGTCTTCAAGGTTCATACATGTTGTAGCATGTGATCGTCTGTATTCCTATTTTTTTAAGGCTAAATAATGTGTCATTGTGTTTATATACCACATTTTGTTTATCCATTCAATGACTGGTGGAACTTGGGTTGCTTTCACCTCTTGGCTGTCATAAATGGTGCTGCCATGAATGTGGGTGTGCATGTCTCACTGAGACCCTGTTCTCAGTTCTTTTGGATGTTTATCCAAAGGTGAGATTATTGAATCATATAATAGTTTAATTTTTCAATTAAACTATTTTTTGAGGAATCTCCATGCCATTTTTTATAGAAGTTGCATTATTTTAGAATCCTAAGACATTGTACAAGAGTTCTGACTTCACATCATCCTTAATATCTGTTATTTTCTGTTCTGGGAGGGGATTTTTGTTTAATTTTTTAAAAAAAATTTATTATTGTTTAATTATAGTTGTCCCCATTTTCCCTCATTATTCTCTCCTGCCCCACCTTACTCCTACCTCCCCCATTCAATCTCCACCCCTCATCAGTTGCCTTTGTCCATGGGTCCTTTATACATGTTCCTTGACTTGACCCTTCCCCTTCCTTTTCCTATTATCCCCTTCCCTCCTCCCCTCTGTTCACTGTCAGTGTGTTCTTTACCTCCATGTCTCTGGTTCTGTTTTGTTTGTTTGTTTGTTTGTTTGTTTTGTTGATTAGGTTCCACTTAGAGGTGAGATCATATGGTATTTGTCTTTTACCATCTGGCTTATTTCACTTAGCATAATGCTCTCCAGTTCCATCCATACTGTCTCCAAAGGTCCCAGGGGCTTCTCCTTTCTTTCTGCTGTGTAGCATTCCATTGTGTAAATGTACCAGTTTTTTGATCCACTCATTTACTGATGGGCACTTAGGCTGTTTCCAGGACTTGGTTATCATATAGTAACCATCCCAATGGGTGTGAGGAGGTATCTAATTGTGGTTCTGATTTGTATTTCTCTAATGATTAGTGATGTTGAATATCTTTTTATATACATGTTAGTCATTTGTATATATTTGAAGAAAAGTCTGTTCAAGTCTTTTGCCTGCTTTTTAATTGGGTTATTTGATTTTCATAGCTGAGTTGTAGTTCTTTATAGATTCTGGATATTAACTCTTATAGATGGATATATATATATTTCATATATATATATATATATATATATATATATATATATATATATAGTTCTTATTCTGGATATAACTTCTTGCATATCAGATATAAGACATGCAAACATTTTATCCCATTTCATAGGTTGCCTTTTGACTTTGTTGGTTGTATCCTCTGATGCATAACAGTCTTTAAGTTTGATGTATTCTCATTGCTCGATTTTTGCTTTTGTTGCCTAATGTTCCTTATGCCACATCCAAGAAACATCTGTCAAATCAAATTTCATAAAGATTTCCTGTTTTCTTCTAGAAATTTCATAGTTTGGGGTTTAAAATTTAGGTCTTTAATCTGTTTTACATTATTATTTGTGTAATGTGCAAAAAAGGACCCAACTTCATTCTTTTACATGGGAATATCCAGTTTTCTCAATACCATTTGTGAAAGAGACTATACTTTCCCTATTGAGTGACTTTATCACACTTGGTGGAAATCATTTGACCATATACATGAAGGTTAATCTATTGGCTCTCTACCCTATTGCATTGGTCTCTCTGTCTGATTTTATGCCAGTGCCACACTGTTTTGGTTATTGTAGCCCTATAATATGTTTTAAAATCAGACAGCGCGAGTCTTCCAAATATGTTCTTTTTAAAAATTGTTTTGGCTACCTGGGTTCCCTTGAGATTCTGGATAAATTTTAGAATAAAATTGTTCTATTTCCCTGAAAGCAGCCTACTGTTTTCCCAACAGCAATTTGAACAAGTGCAATTTGGCCAAGATGACCATTTGTCAAAAAACAAATATTTCTTGTCATGGGATTTCCAAGGATTGGTAGTCCTCATGCACATCTGGGCATACTTTAACTCTGTATTTGCCTTAAAGCATTAATACTTTTCTAGCATTGTAGAGTTCTCCCGTATTTTTGGTTTCTATATCTGTAATTAATTTTAGCCCATTATTTTCCTCTCTATCTTGCTTGTGATTTTAAAAATGTTGAAATAACTTGAGTATTCAGCAATAGGGGTCAATACAAACACATTTAGATTCCAATGTAAGGGTTCGTTTGAATAATAGAAATGACATTCATGCCCGTGTAAGATGATAAAAAACCAAACCAGATAAATACAGCTAGAAAGCCTGGCCTAAATTGAATGAGAAAAACATTTAAACCAAACAAAACCCCATCCCAACCTTCTCCTCCACCAAGTTAATTTATTTTTTCTGTAAGAGTAATGCTGACTCACTACAGAAAATACAGACATGAAGAATTTAAGGAAAAAGCCATTATGCACCCAATCATGCATAATTACTTTTAATCCCCAAGTGTAAATTCCTTCAGCTCCAGTTCTGTAAGTATAAATGAATTACTATTTTTCAATGAAATGGACTGTTACTGTATAAACTATCCTGCAACCTACTATAATTTAAGTAACCCAGAATTTATATTTTTCAAACTGAACCATATCTTTAAACATTTATTGCACTCCAACTAGTAAGAGTAGAGAAAAATAGTCACCTGAAAATTAATTAAGAGACCAAAAGTAAAATAGAAGAAAATATTTAAAAATTCTGAAAACAGATCTTAAAAAGGGCTCAGAATATTAAGTTTCCAAAATTTCCCCATAACACTCCTAAATTACTAGTATTTGAACTAATTGGCAGATGAGAGTATCGATTTTCAACCAACTCATTATAATGCTTAATGAAGTTACTGTAGGAAATGAGATGAATATAAGAATCTCAGTGATTTACTGTCTAATAATAAAAAGCCTAATAGATAAAATGGTTTCATGGTTGTTTCTAGAATTTAAAGATAAGACTAAGAAATGTACTTAGACAAGTGGAAGGGCTGGATGCTATCCAGTGAGGTTCAAAAGAAGGCAATCTTCAAGAAATGTTGAACCAAGAGCACAAAAGCAGCAAAATTCAGTTTGTGGAGGATTCTATAGGTCAAGTGGCCCAGATTCTTTAACAAATAAATTATAAGAATAAAAAAAGGACAGGAGGGTAAATCTATATATTCTTGAAAATCACAACTTTTTAAAATAGGTAACACTAAATTATTATGTCTAGAAATGCATACTTAGGTAGTTAAACTATAAAAAATGCAAGTAAATAAATACTCCCCAAACCAAGCTATAATTGGAATGGGGCACCTAGGACGTGTGCCCCCAGGATGAGGGCAAAATGATGACTCTTCATCTGGGGGGTGCTCCATATAATCAATCCTTCATAACCCGAAAAGAAGTATAATGGATACAAAACAAAACCACCCATCATAGAACTTCAGTCTCAGGAATTGTCTGAAATTCAAAGGGAAGGAAAAGCAGAAATGGGGAGAGAAAGGGGCTGTGTGAGAATCCATGAGTGTCAGGGGGGAATTCTATTTCTAAGATAGTTTTCTTTCCAGCATTTTTCCTTTTCCGTATCTATTCTACTACAATGGGACAGCATGGGGTGCCATCCTTAAATCAAGAGACTGGCACTTCTAGAGAAGTATAGCAATGCTGGATAACGGGGAAGGGATAACAGTGTCTGTGAGGGGAAAAAAACCTCAAAAATGGGGCAGGGATTACCTTCAAGATCAAAAGGAGTTTCCCACATGGAAGGGAATGGTGGTGTTACTGGCAATGCTGGGGAGAGAACCCTGGGATAGCCTCTTCTCAGACAGAACATGGAAGAAGCTGTGAGAAATTAGAAAGAAAACATGATTGTGGTGTTCCTGGAGATGGCATAAAAGAAACATTAAAATTCCTGCCCAGTACAGGTTCCGACAGAAGTAAGGCCTGCTTGAGTGTGGTTGGTAGGGTAATAGTATGTATGTAATACTTTATAGTTTTAATTTGAACATTTCACCTAAAATGCCATATGGTGTGCTTGAGTGTGGTATTGTTATGTTACAGAATGACATGCCTATGATTTTGTAATAAAAGATGTTATAATAAAAAGGGGCATTATTTGTGCCAGACTCCTATACTAACCTTATATATTTATATATAAGGTTAACAGTTACTTTTTTAAATATATTTTATTGATTATGTCATTACAGTTCTATTTCCCCCCTTCATTCCCCTCCACCCTGCACATCTCTCCCCCACCATTCCCCCCCTTCAATTTATGACCACGTCTCTCAAGTTCTTTAGATTCTATATTTCCCATACTATTCTTGCCCTCTCCCCCTATTTTCTACCTACCATCTATGCTACTTATTTTCTGTACCTTCTCCCCCCTTCTCCTCCTCCCACTCCCCTGTGGCTAACCCTCCATGTGATCTTCATTTCTGTGATTCTGCTCCTCATCTAGCTGTCCTCTTAGTTTGTTTTTGTTTTAGGTGTGGTTGTTAATAACTGTGAGTTTGCTGTCCTTTCACTGTTCATCTTTTTTATCTTTTTTCTTAGGTAAGACCCTTTAACATTTCATATAATAAGGGCTTGGTGATGATGAACTCCTTGAATTTGATCTTATCTAAGAAGCACTTTATCTGTCCTTCCATTCTAAATGAAAGCTTTGCTGGATAGAGCAATCTTGGATGTAGGTCTTTGGTTTTCATGATATGGAATACCTCTTTCCAGCCCCTTCTTGCCTGTAAGGTCTCTTTTGAGAAATCTGCTGACAGTCTGATGGGAACTCCTTTGTAGGTGACTGTCCCCTTATCTCTTGCTGCTTCTAGAATTCTCTCCTTCATTTTAATCTTGGCTAATGTAATGATGATGTGCCTTGGTGTGTTTCTTCTTGGGTTCAACTTCTTTGGGACTCTCTGAGCTTCCTGGATTTCCTGGAAGTCTATTTCCTTTGCCAGATTGGGGAAATTCTCCTTTATTATTTGTTCAAATAAATTTTCCACTCGTGGGTGTTCCTCTTCCCCTTCCCCTTCTGGTACCCCTATAATTTGGATGTTGGAATGTTCAAAGATGTCCTGGAGGTTCCTAAGCCTCTCCTCATTTTGTTGAATTCTTGTTTCTTCATCCTTTTCTGTTTGGTCATTTTTTTCCTCTTTCTGGCCCACTCCTTTGATTTGAGTCCTAGTTTCCTTTCCATTACTATTGGTTTCTTGTGCACTTCCACTCATTTCAATTAGTTTAGCCTTCATATGTTCCTCTAATTTGTGACTAAAATCAACCAGTTCTGTGAGCATCCTGATCACCAGTGTTTTCAACTGTGCATCTGAGAGTTTGGCTATTTCTTCATCACTTAGATTTATGGGCTCTGGGGCTCTGAGTTTTTCTTGAGTCATGTTTTGATCTGTTCGTGCCTGTTACGTATGAGGAGGTGTTCACCAGGGCGGGGCCACCCAGGTCACTGGTTTGTGACACTGTATGTGGGGGCGGGGTCAGAGAGGAACAATGGTGGTCCCCTCTGCCACTTTCCACTACTGGGGCCTGCACAGTCTCTCTCACTGCTTCGCTCCTTCACCGGTTTATCTGCGCTCGAATGTGTGACTGTGGTCAGCCCTCAGTGAGTCCACCGCCTTGCGCCCTCAATGGGTCTGCCCGCTACTCCACACCTGGGATCCGCCTACGGCTGCCGGCACCCTGGGTTGTGTGCCTGGGTTGCGCGCCCCAGTTGGTCCAATGGATCTTTCCTGCCTGACCCCACTCTGCTGCTGGTTTGGCTGAAGGGTTCGTTGTTGTCAGACTTCCGTGTAGTTCAATTTTCTGTGTTTTGGCTGCATTTTTATTGCTAAAACTTTGTTGTTTTTAAACTTGGTTGTGTGAGAAGATGCAATGCTTCCACCTATGCCTCCATCTTGGCGGAAGTGGTCGGTTAAGTTACTTACTTATTCACATATTAACTCCCAAGAATGGTGATTAAAGAAAAAGGAAGAAACCACCCTACTTTGTTCTGGAGCTACTTCTGCAAACAAAGAAAGGATACTCAACAGTAGCCACCTTGAAGCACCTCAAAAGCATATACAAAACAATTAGGAGACACAAATTAGTTATTCCAATTACCTTATTAACCTCTGCATCCAATTTTCAGAATATAGTAAATTTATTTATGGGAGCCTACTACCTGCCAGATAGTACATTATGATGCTGTATATTATTCCTAATCCTCACAATAATTTGAAACAGTGGATGTTTTCATCCCTACTTTACAGGTGAAGAAACTGAGACTGGCAGAGGATAGATTATACATCCAGAGAACCCAGTAGGAGGACGCTCTAGGCAGCAGAACGCTGTGCATTCTTCCCTTCCATTTGTCCCCACAGGTGCCCACAGAGCAGAGCTGTGGTCCTCAGTGGCTCTGCCTCCTCCTAAAATGAACTCATCTCTAGTGACCTAAGAAAAACGTGACCACTGGTAAACCTGCTCTGAAAGAAGGGCTATTAGAGAAAGTGTGTGGTGGAACATCCTGCCCTTTGCCTTTGGCCTCAGAAAGGCCAAACTGCCTTTCATTCTCAGCACTCAGGGGGTTGCTGCCCCAGGGACACAGCGGAGGTCCCTATCCTGGCACCATCCAGGCCTGCCATTAGGAGGAGCCTTTAAACACTGACCATCTTTCCTCCCACCTTTCCCACCCAAAAGGAAGAGGAAAGAACACTGCTGTCACTTCAGTGAGCTTAGAGCCACTCTTCAGGGTCCTCTCAGTGTTTTTCCTGTGGCCCCAGCACGGGCAGGTGAAGGACGCCGCTGAAGGTGACCTGCGGACATTAGCACTATAGCGCAGCAGGAGTTAGGTGTTCGGTGTGTGGGCTCTGGACTCAGAGCACCTGGGTTACATGTTCAGAGCTAACAGTCGCCCCCTCAGAGACTTTGTTTTCTTTAAAAAATTAAAAGAGTAGACAATAATAGTTCCCCTCCCACTGACTTGTTAGAGATGGGCGGTTAGGGAGAGTCGGGAGACCGGCTGAAGCTCAGCGGAGCAGAGAGCGGTGTTGAACAGATGTTGCCACCGCCATCCTAAGTGAGGGATGCTCCGTGGGCAGTGAATTGGGCCTGCACTGGGCTTCAGTGAAGTGATAATAAAAAAGACTAAATAAAAATTGGAAAAGTTAGAGGGAGAAAGAAAACTGAAAGATAAAAATGGGGCAAAAAAATTGTGCAGACATTTTGTTCCTGAATGTCATGATATTAATTTTAGTATAATATACAGGGCATAAAAAACAGTATGTAAAAGTCAGCTTTTCAACACCATAAAAAAAAAGACTCCCTCTATTAAAACTTGAAATTTGCTTCTAGTTTAATTGTTTCGACAAGCATCAAAGCCGAATAAAATGAAAACAATGGCTTTGCCCACCAATTTATGTGGATGCTTTATGTTATTATTTCAAACCACAAAGAAAAATATTAAGAGTGCAAAGAATTATTTATTTTGGTGGATTTAAAATCTAAATCTGGCGTCATTAATTGCCTAAACTTTTCTTGGATGTACTGCAGCAAGACCATAAACTGTATCCAAGCATAAGGGGCAGAAGCAACATTCTTTAGCTGCAACAGAACTCCCTGTGACATGCTACCACCTCTATGTGAAGTCTGTAACAGATATTCTATATTAGAGTTCAGCATATCATTTAACATACTCATCAAATGCCACCTTGCATGGTCTTTTCACCTATACGTAGGAATCTACTAAGTCTGCTATATATATATATATATATATATATATATATAAAGAAGTCTGACATATATATTTATTTATGTACAAAAGATATACATATACATATATATATATATCTATCTTTTAAGATGTCATAGCAAACATTTGGCACAATTAGGGGTTATTAGACATGTTATTGACTTATCATCTGCTCAAGAATAGCAGCAGCGAAAGCCTTCCAGTAGCTCCTGGAATTCAGATTTAAGGTTACATTTCCCACTTCATTATTCATATAGGGCAACTATTGAAGTCCTCAAAAACTACAGACATGCCTGGCAACAAGGACACTTACTTGCTTTAGGAAGAACAGATACTTTAAAACACAAGTGTGTACTAGAGTTCTAATGGGTATGTGACTTTAAAACAGAAATTAAGATGAAAAACGAAGCAAACAAAACTGCAGGTAATTAGATATAACTAATCTGCCCATTCTTGCCTCAAATAAGGAAGCCTGACACGTTATTAGGAACTTTTTAAATCAACAATCTAATCTATGCTTCTCTATCACCTCTCAAATAGCCAGATGTGTGCTGACTCTAAGAACACATAAGTAATAGTTTTACAATTAGCTTCAGTAGTTGAAAGTGCCAGTACTTTATGCCCTGTAATGAAAACAGTAACAATGCAACTTGCAAAAGAATAGTTTTAAAGGGAATCCAGGGCACTTATGGTGGGAACACTCCTTGGGACTATAAAAGGAACAAATGAACTGTTTCTTGAACCACCATGGTTCTTGCCTTGCCAACTCCCGCACAGATTCCCTGCCGTGCAAACCACAGATGCGCAGGGAAGCCAAGCCAGAGCACCTGACCCCCAACACACCTGTTGAGCCCAATCCCCCAGAGTGTCAATATTCCTTGAGCTGTGTTCAGTACAGTCTGAAAGAGCTACTGATGTAAAAGAGGAGTTATTCTTAGAGGGGCACTCCTCCCCAAAGATCAACAACGACCTAGTAAGTAAAAATGCTTGGAGTTGTTAAAAATAACAACTATCCAAGCAGGGGTTCTTAAACGGAGGTACACACAGGCACTGGAGGGGTCAGCTTGAAATCTTCGGCAAACATCCAAACGTGTACTATAGGTGCATTTGAATGGGAAAGGGGTTGGGGGTATCCCATCTATCACACGTTCGAAGGAATCTGAGACCCTCACAAAAGCTAGTGACCATTATTTTACAGCAGGTCTAAGGACGCCTGAGTTATAAAGTCAGTTTGAGGAGTTCCGCTGTCGTCATCCCTTCTTTAAACAAATAACGTTCCACTTCCCCACCTCCCAACTTCAATCCGCAGTTGTACATTAGGCCATCACTCACTCTGTAAGATCAAGGTGGCCTCTTTAAACGCCTGTTTGTAAAATTGTGGGTGGAGGTGGGAGGAGCAAAGGAATGCTGGGCTCGCCCCAGAGCAGAAGCAAAGTCATCTTTCTTTCAGGGAAGTTGCTTCCACTGTGTCTAAGAATACCCGCCGCGGGGCACCAATCAGCAAAACCCTAACAGGTGTTTTAACAAACACAGAGCGCGTCTGTTTGTTTCTAGAGCGATTTTCCGTTCTTCATATAACTTGTTTAATTCTTAAAAAAATAACCTTAAAAGATGCACAAAAGGGTGCAAAAACCCATGAAGGGGACTTCCTACCCATCCCAGCCGCTTTACAGGGAAATAACTTGTCCCCAGGTCAACCAGTAGCCGGGAAATTAAATCCGCATTGGGGGAGGTTAAAGACTAAAGACGCGGCCTCGCCGGGAGAGTGGTTACCGTCAACTGGGCACTCAGGGTCCGAGTCGCTGCTCATCGCTGCTCCCCGACTCCGGGCTGCCCCCTGGGCGCGGCTCCTGTAGTCTAGGCAGCGGCTGCGGTTGCTGAGGCAGCGCCCCCCTCCGGGACCCGCAGGTGAACCTGGCAGCCGCCACTGCAAGGGGAGGGGCCGGGACGCGCGCTGGGTGCTGCTTTCACCTTGCCAAGCGAAGTTCCAGTGCCAGCCTCTTGAGGACCGCAGCTCTCTATTAATACTTGGCATGAAACTGGCTGCGTGCCACTGACTTGACCCAGGGCCGGGTAATTTGCCTGGGTAGGAATAGGTAGGAAATGCGCGGGGCGGGGCGGGGCGGGGGTGGGGGAGGGGAAGCAGGTGAGGGAGCCTCCGCCTGTGACCTTCCCAGCATCCAGGGGGGTTTTTTGTTTGTTTGTTTGTTTGTTTGTTTTTTGGAGTAAGTGCCTCGCAGGGGCTGATCTACCCTCATAAGCCCTAAGCTGAATATAATGCCTGCCCAGGGAATCTCTGTTAGGGTATCTGAGGTGAACAGGATCCGCTACCTATTCATTCAGTACTGCCTTGACATTTAAGAGTTCTACAAGCCAATTCCTTTTCCAGATTTGCCTCTGCATAATTCCAAGTCTGGAGAAGGGAAAGGGGTAAGCACCGTGTTGCCTGGAAGTAATAAGCAAAAGAGGTGGTGAATTAGAAAGGTGACATATGTGCTTGGAATTTAGACTAAAATTGTCTCAACACTGTTTTCCAGCAAGCCAGGGGAAATTGGGTGTTAGCCATGGTCCTATTGTAAATTTAAATGTAATTAGTGAATGCTGCTTTTTTGTCATTCCTCCAACAAGCCTTATGTTTAAAGTTAAACTCCCTTAGGAGCTTTGAACTCAGCTGTTGATACAATGGGAGCGATCAGCTAATGCCACCTCAAAGCACATTTATGACAACTGCATTAGGGAACTGCGTGTGTAATCCAGATCCTTCAACAGGCTGGGAGGAAAATCCTGGTTTACTTGTGCACACAGCCTGGCCTCATTCCTTAGCAAGCGACTTAGTTCCTCTGGCAGCATCATTAAAAGCCCTACCAGTGGCAACAGTACAGACTTGTCCTCCCAAATCAGAACTCATTGTTCCGAATATGCCTACAACTGCAGCTATTAAAATATTAACATTAAGACCCCACAGATAGGTTTTATGAAGTTCCTGAGCCCCCTCCCCATCTACTCTTTCTTATCCAGTTTCACCTGATAAAGGACTGAGATCTGTCTAGTGATGAAAGCATAAATAAGAATGTCAGGAGTTAATCTTTGGTAACTCTCTTTAAAAATACCATTTTTTTTTCATTTTGTTTCTATTTTTTTAGCACTATAACAAGGGAATCCTTTCAGCTCCAGATCAGAACAGTGACTAATGTGAGCTCTGGTAAATTATATATCTCCCTGTGTGAGACTAATAACCAGGGCCAGCTGGGACCAAAGTGTATTGCAGAAATGACAAGGAATGACACTCCTGCTCCCTCCCCTCCCTACCCCAACCAGGAGAAATGCCATTCAAAATTTCTTGGATTGAAAACCAAAAACTGTTCTACAAGCTCACCTCTCACTGGCTTATCTCAACTTCCATATTTATTCCTAAACAAAGGCATTCTGTTATATTCTTTCTTGCTTTTATTCTTCAATTATTGAGCACTTCCCCTGGGTACTTACTAAGAATTTAAAGTAAAAATTTCCCTCCAAATACCTTAGTGTAGTTGAGAGATACAGGATGAGAGCCAGCTAACCTTTCTTAGATATTTTTTGCTCCATGAAATGCATGGGGCATTGATGATCCACAGTTGAGGGAATGGCTAATTCTTTTTGAAGGATTAAGAAATGTTTTCAACCAGAAGTGACAATCTCCACTAATGATAGTTCCTATCATTTTTAACAATGTATTGTCAACTAAGCCCTCTGCCAACTGCTTTTCATACATTTCCTCCTAGAATCCTTATCATAAGAATTATTAGTCTCCTCTTTTTATAGACGGACAAACAGAGGCTCATTTTAAGTGAACTGTCTGCAGACACGGAGGTGAGGAGTTTCAGACGCACGACTGGAGTGCAGCTGTCTATAAGCATAAACCCTGTACCTAATTTCTATCCTGGATAACACAGACTAGCAAAGATACTTTCCACAATCTGTACTCAGAGCTTTTCACCAAAAACCTTTCAGAAAAATAGGTCCTTGGAGAGTACAAATATTTGGAAAATGAACTCAAGTTTATAATATTGATAGGGCTGAGGAAATGAGGTAGAATACCAACAGTCTAGGCAGAGGGACCAACATGGGCAAAGTGTTAGCATCTGGTCCAGCATTGATAATTGGGTAAATGCTTCTTGGAAGGGGTGAAGTGGGATCTGGGAATGTCCAGAGATAAGGGAAGGGAAGGGAACAGGTCCCAGGTTGTGAAAGACCTGCAGACCACGTTTAGAAGCTTAGACTTTCTCTCATAGGCAGTGAAGAACCAATGAAGGGTTTTAATCTGGGGACCGATGGAGAGAGGCAGTAGCATTTGGAAGACAGTCAGAGGCAGGGGTGGCCACTGGGTGCAACCAGAGCCGAAGATACCAGTCTCGATAATCAAGGTGAGAGATGACAATTGCTGCCACCAGGACAGGGAAAGTAAGGACTGGGAGGAGGGACAGATAGGTGATACAAATGGGGGTGTGTGTAAAAGCTGAGTGTGGGTAGGGGCCCCTGACTGCCTTTTCCATTGCTGAAGCCACCACTCAGAACAGCATTAGGCATGGACCAGACGCTGAATACAGAGTTGTTAAATGAACACATCAACAGGATTCGGGTCGTGACCAGACTCAGAAATGGCAGGAGAATGGCTAATGAGGTGTCCCTTCTCTTAGCGTTTTCTACATCTTTCTAATCAGTAGACTCATCTAGGGCAGTTACTAAAAATACAGATTTTTAGCACTTTCTCTCCAATTCCTAGGTCTTAGGTGGAAACCTGAAGTCTATTTTTTAATAAGCACAAATGATTAGTCATGAGAAACTAGTGATTAATTTGGAAAATCCTGCTATATTGATTAAAAAGTTATATCCAAGAGGAAGGAGGGGGTTGTGTCAGTGAAGTACATGATGGTACTGGACTTCTGCATTCCTTCTCCTATGTTGTTTAGAGATACACCTCGGCGCTCATAACTGTATACCAGGGGACTCACACCATGGTTACCTATGTCATTTCAAGAAAGGCATGTCTATGTTGTAAGCAGTGTGACTGCCCCCCACTCACTATTAGGACCTCTGGATAAATCCACTAAGCTGTCTAGAAATCCCACCGTGGGCTCACGCCTTAGGTCTGATCAGAAAACACGAGGCAGTTCCTCTGGAATGTTACTTCTTGGAGTGTGACTGGCAGACCATGGCTGGTCTGGGAAGTGTGCATAACTAATCAACAAAAAGTTAAACACAGAAAATGAGAAAGTCATTTGGAACCTCTGCTAGAGACACATGGACACCGTGGACCTGGTGACTATTGTGGGGGGCTGTTCTGTGCATTGTAGCACATGGAGCAGCATCCCTGGCATCTACCCACTAGGTGCCAGCAGCATCCTCCTGCCAGTTTTGACAACCAGAAACGTCTCCAGACATTGACCACTGTCCCCATAGACAAGATGTTTCAGGTTGAGAACCACTGCTTTACAGTAACCTGACAGACAGATTTTGTCTGTGGTATCTAATAATAGAAAAATACGATTGGGCTTGCATTATGCCTGTCTTTTTATTTCACTTTTCTCATAATTTGTTATTATCATATTTTACAATTCATTTATGACTGGGTTTTAAAAAAATGTCCTTCCCCAGATAGCTTAAAACACACTGCTATAGAAGGTCACTATTAAAACACAGAGTGGTCCCTAGAAGAAAGGGTACAACTTTGGGCTATCCTAAATAAACCATTCTGCCATGATAACCACACATTATGAGGTGACTTATTAAGAAATTAACTAGTTCCTATTTTTTATGTTTTTTGGTTTTGCTTCTGTAGTGCACCATGGGAAAATTGAGAACACTCCCACCATTGCTACCAACAACAACAACAAAAAGCAAAAGCAAAAGCAGCCACAACTAGGTTCTCCATCCTCCAGCAAGAGAGAGTAAGCGGTTCTCTCGCCTTTCCCAGGACAGATGAGAATTTGCTGCAGAAGGGGTGGGCCAGCACAGTGGCAGAAAGGCCTCGGTCTAGGACACAACCTGCCCAGACACTGGCTGAATGTGGCCTACAAAGAGGTTTTATTTGACTTCACATTGATTTTTTAAATTTAATTACCAAACTATTTCTCATAAAAATCCCATTCCCAGCATCTGTCAAAGAATCAGAATCTCTTGGCCACAGCGGGCCTGCCTTCCTGCATGGTGTCCATCAGCTGAAACTGAGAAGCAGCCCTGGCCCTTCATCCTCTTCCTCAGTCTCCTGGCACAGCCCACTTTCTGGTACGTGCCAGCATGTGATTGGTGGTGCCTGATCTAGACCAACAAGCAACTAGTCTACTTATCTGGAGAAACAAAGAAGACAGAGAATGTGACCTTTGAGAGTAGAAGGAGATGGGGCCAGGGACTCCCCAAGCCTGGAGGAGGGCAGGTCAGAGTTTCAGATGGTTGCGGTAACTGGGTCCTGGCCCGGGTCCTGGGCCATGGAGATAGGCAGGCTTCAAAAGGGGCTGGCAGTGTAGGCGTCCCTATGAGTGGGTGTAGATGGCCTACTCTGGACAGTCCTGACTCTTCCATTGGAAGCTGACCTCCAATTATTTTATTTTGCCAGATCAGCAATGCCCCCATGAGCTATATTGAGGACCATCTCCCATCACCAATTTTGTAGTTTTCTAAGACATAAGAACCCCATGCTAGAAAATGCCTAAAAAACCTGGCAAGTGAGTGCTGGGGCCAAATTGAATAGACCTTAGGAAATAAGTAACTGTGACATTGATTGCACTCTGAGTGCCAGGGAGCAATTGCCTTCTGTTAGAGAAACGCTTAGTATCTACCATCTGCAGGCTCTGAGTCTACAAAGACAGATAAGGCGAATCAGTGGTCTTTGCTCTACGGTGCTTCTAGCTGAGGGATGGAGACAGATGTGTACAAAGATAATTAGGACACATTGTGTGACTGCTATTGCAGAGCGGCATTTCAACTCCTGAAGCAGCCAAAGCACAAGTAACTTAGTCCCTGCTTGGAGAAACTGGGGCTTCCCAGAGAAGACAGCATTCCACTGGGCTTGCAAAATGAGGTTGCGTTTATCAAATGAAGAAAAGAAAAAATGGCCATCAGAAGTTTCCAATGGCAAAAACAGAGGGGTGAGAATCTAAGAATCAAGATGGGGTGAAGTAAAGTGTTCAAGTCAAGGTGTTCAGACGTGAGCCTGTGGGTTCAATATGGACTCAACAGAGATATGATACCATTGATTTTGTTTCTTTGGAAGTCAAGCCTACCCACATATTACAGTTAGACTAAGCAAGAGGGACTGCAGACAGTCTAGTTCTGAGGCCATTTGCAAACCTGAACTGAGTAAGGCAGTCGCAGGGCATTTTCTAGAAAGTTCAAGACTTGCATATAATGTGGAGGTGAGATAGGAGTGGAAGATGACTCAACTTTCTAACTTCAGAGATCGAGTAGATAATAAAACTATCTGCAGAAATTAAAAAATAAAGAGCTAAAAGTATGCTTGGGGAGGATACATAAATGAGTTGCTTGGAATAAGTGTGAAATAACTGTGAGTCCTTTGAGTAGATGTATCGAAAGATGCTTAAAAATAAGGTGCTAGAGTCTCAAAGTGAATGAGAACGAGGTCCTAGCTGAGAGATTTCACAAATGACCGCTGAGGCCACATGAAAGGCTGACATCGCCAGAAACAGAGAAAAGAATATCTAGGACAGAACCTTAGAGAGTCCCTGAATTTAAGGAGCAAACAGAATAGAACCCAGCAATAAGAGAAAGAAAAGACCACTGGAGAAATGCAAAGGTAAAGACTGGAGCAACAGAAGCTGAGAAGGAGGGAAGAATCGAGAAGTGGTCAGCCCCGCTGTGCTCTGCAGAGGACATGACATATGGGACCGTGCTTTTAAGAGGCCATCAGACTTGGTTAGAGCCACATCAAGGAGATGATGGTGACTAGGCCCCGAATGTGCAGGCAGAGGAGTGACCAGAGGGTCTGTGGAAATAAAGATGGCAGAAGTGTACTATTACTTTTAAAAGTTTGAAGTGAAAGCTAAGGAGAGAGCTGGGCTAGAGGCATAAGGTCACCTATGGTTGTGTTGTTTCAGCTTTGTCTTTTTTTGGGAGGGCAGGGGATGTCTTAGACATATTTGTCGGTACAGGGAAGGACCTGGCAAAAAGAGACAGGCTGGCGACATAGAAGAGGGGATTCTGGGTGGGTCATGCTCCAGATGAGGCTGTTGGCTGGGAGTGAGGGGAAGACCACAGCCATGTTTGGAGGAGTGATGGCAGAGGAGTGATGGCGAGCAGGGAGAGCCCCCGTGGGATGCTTAAGCTCCAGCAGGCTAACCAGTACTCACCAAGTCAGAATCTCTGAGAGATGGAGCCCAGAACATGAATTTTAGGCCAGTGCCCCTGGGCACCACCATGTGGAAAAGGCTCTGAAGTATCTGAAACCAAATTGTCTGAGTTCGGTTCTCATCATGCCACCAACCAGGAATGTGATCTTGGGAAATGTATTCAATCTCTCTGCGCCTCATTTCCTCTTCTGAAAAATGGGAATGATAGTGCCCACTTCAAAGGGGTACTGGTGAGGAGTCTCTGAGTTCGCACATGCAAAGCACAACAACCTAGAACATTGGAAATGCAAAAGAAATGTGGACATTTATTGGTTTTTATTTCATGCCTTCTGTCACGACAGTTTACAGTTTGCTCACAAGTCACCTGGAGTACTTGTTCAAATACCTAATTCCACTGCTGCAACTCCAGAGGTTCTGATGAAGTTGGTGTGAAGCAGGGCCCCAAAATCGGCATTTTAGACCAGTACCTCCTCTTCCCAGGTAATTCTGGTGCAGAATGGGCACAAGGACAGAACTTCCAGAGTCATCGTTCTGTAGAATTAAGCTCACCAGGTGTGCTGTGGCTTGGTGGCCTCAATTCCAGAGATTCTGTTTCAGTGGGTCCCAGGGAAGGCCGCATCTGCCAACTAGGGTTTAATAAGCATCCTGGGGTCAGGGCAGGAAGGGCTCTCCCCTGCTCCCCGTGGCCACACCTTCAAACACTACGTTCCCCATGAGACATCCCCTCAAGTCACCTCCCGGGCCATCATCACTCCTCCAAACATGGCCATGATCTTCCCCTCACTCCCAGCCCTGCCCACACTTGGGAGGATCAAGATGGAGGAGAAGCCTGGGCTCTCACAAGGATATGCAGTGAGAAGAAAAGGGCTGCCCATCATGAAGGTTTTGAAAACAAAGTTTGCTTTTAAAAACCCCGGACTCTCAAACTATTTTCACCCAAATTAGTCATCTTTCTGCCTCAACTGCTACTGATGTTTTCTTGGGATGGGGGAGCACTTTGAAAGGAAATACATGGGTACACGCAGGAACCAACTTTCGGAGTGTAAAGCAGTTTTGGGGGGTGTACTTATAGCACAGCCCCTACTGTGTATGCTGGCTTTGCACCTGACACAAAAAACAACTATAAGAAATGAAAACAGGCTCAGCGACACAAACTGTGTCTTCCAGTTGGGTAGTGGTTCTGCAATTTCAACTTGAATACTCAGCATACGGGATGATTATTTATTTTCTTAAATAAAGGCAATAGGAAAATGATTGGAGGTGAAATTAAATTCCTCCTGGCAACTCCATGTGAAGAAGGATAATTGAAAAGGAGAAGCCTGGTGTCAGGCCTCCTGTGTGCAATGCAAATGAGGTTTACTTGCTCAGTTCTTTTCTGGGCTACTTTTAGTTAACTTACTGTGAGAGCTGGCTTTCAGGTTGTTTCTGGGTGACATGGGGTGTTCCTGGGGGCCCCTGCTGAGGAAAACCAGTGGCCTACAGGGTTAATGCAACCCAGAGCAGATACACAGACTGATAATTATTTATCAGAGTTCTCTGTATTTTTAATTAACAACACTTTAGCTTTGCTGCTTAAAGGGTTTCCACAGTCATTGACCTGAGATTACAAATGGGCGGTCTGAAGGCACAGCTGGCCCAGAGAGGTGTTCTCTTTGGCCTTCATTAGTGTTTTTAAATTTTCTAAATAATTGCCAGGGTTTTTTTACTTAAAAAAAAAGTAAGAGAGAGAGTTCACATTAAACTCACATTTCAAGGCTTAAAAGAATATGCAGCCATGACCCATTTTCCTAAAGGATTCAGTGAGTAGCCCAGTACCCGGGGCCCCCCTCATGTAGGAAATGCATTCTCTGAATGAACTCCTCTGTGTCTGTTTGCTCATCTGAAAAACAGGAAGAGTAATCATGCCTGTCTTACAACATTGCGATGAGCAAAGGAGCTGATATATGAAAAACACTAGTGCCCAGCAAGTAACTGTCATGGTGACCAGCCAGCCCAGTTTATGAAAATTCCCACCAGGCCCTCACATGCATTTGCATTTGTGATCTTTACTACAGCCATGCAAATGAGGGTAGATACAGAAACTTCTGGAAAGCAAAGGAAACTGAAGGGAGCTAGTACCTTCCTGGCCCCGGGGAACTTAAGACCTCAGGTGGAGCAAGACTCATCTGCAGAGGAAATGTATAGGCCAAATTGGCAATGCATTTTGGCCTACACTTTGTAGGTCTGTAGGTCTGTAGTCCTCAGAACATTTTCCTTGTTAAACATTGTAGAATGAGTTTGACGCTTCGGGACTTTCCCTTTTGCTTATTCTCCATCTCTTCTCCTGTGGTTGTAAGTAGTAAAAATCCTTAGAAAACCTCAAACAAGTTTTGGATGTGTTTAAGAGAAAGTAAATAAAAGGTTCAAGACAATATTGTGTCCCTGAAAACTCTGTGAGCACGGCTGTGTAGCATGGATAGCAGAGGAGGAGGTTGGGCCCGAGGAGAGGCCAGGCCCACGCAGAAGAAGGCCTGGTGGAAGAGGTGTGTTCCAGCAGCTGTGGCTCTCAGTTCTCACCAGGATCAGCCTATCTGACTGTGTTGGGTATTTCCCAACTATTTTCCCCTCTCCACCCCTCTGCACCCTGCTCTACGCCTGGGGGAGGGTGACCTGTAAGGACTGTCTCATTGGCTTACCACCTGCTGGTATACAGCTGGATTCAGCCAGTGAGGGACTTTGGTGGGAGATCAGAGGGCAGACTGAGTTTCCTGTACTCCCTCTCTGTAGGTTTGCTGCAGGTTGGATATGTCTCCCACCCCCACCAACAACCCACGTGACTTGCCACCTGGCTGGCTCCCAGCAGCTATTCTTTCTGAGTTCAGTAACTGCCCTCCTGCTTTGCCTCTTCCGGCAGGTCAAGGATGATGTAGGATCCCCGCTTCTGCCAACCCAAGGATATGACACCACCCTTCATTGGTTTCCCTAAGGCCTTCTGTTACCACAGAGAACAATCTCTTTATTAAACTCTCAGTTGTTCCCATGAGAATGTGGCATTGGTTTCTTGCCAGAATCCTGGCTGGTAAACTTGTCTACCTTATCATACCCATTCCCACTTATATCTTGTTTTTGTTTAAGAACCGGCCTTTCAAATTTTTCTGAACCATGTCCTTTTGGGTAAGTTATGGGATTTGATTCCATCACTATCTGTTAAGCAATGCTTGGTCATAAGGGGTCAATGAAATAATGTGTTAATTAAATATTTGATGTCAGTGGTAAAACTTTAAAAAGTAATATTATTACTCTGAGCTTTTATCTACCATTACCTTGAAACAATAAGAAAAAAAATGCTGTATCAATGGAAGAATGGGTAAAGAAGATGTGATGTTATGTTATATATATATATGGAGATATATATATGATAAGATGTATACCATATATTTTATGATAAGGTTCAATATATATATATGATAAGATATATATAAATATATATATACACAATAGAATATTATTCAGCCATAAAAATAGAATGAAATGTTGCCATTTACAACAACATAGATGGACCTTGATGGAATTATGGCAAGTGAAATAAGTCAGACAGAAAAAGATAAGTACCAGTTGATCTCATTTATATGTGGAATCTAAAACAATAAAAAATAAATCAACAAACAAAAATAACCCAAGTTCATGATACAGAGAACAGCCTGGTGGTTGCCTGAGGCCCCAGGTTGGGGGCAGGTGAAATGGGCAAGGGGGGCCAGGAGGAGCATGTTCTAGGTATTAAGTGAATGTCATCAGGATGTCATATGCAGTGTGCTGGCTATAATTCACAATATTGTATTGCATGGTTGGGGGTGGCTGGAAGGGTAGATCTTGGCGTTTTTCAACACAAGAAAAATTTTTCTGTACCTATGTATAGTGACAGATGTCAGGGCGACTGTTGTGGAGAATACTTTGCAATATTACAAATGCTTCATTATTATGTTTCATACCTGAAACTACATAATATTTTGTCTATTTTACCTCAATAAAAAGAAGACAAAACAACATTTCAGTGGAAATGCTTCTCTCACTGCTCCGGGCCACAAGGACTCTCCCTGCCCTCCCTGACAGCCTCCCCTTCCTCCAATCATGGAGCTCACGGATCTGGGTTTTCAAGTGTATAGAGAGTTTCTACATAATTCAAAGTGCAGGGAAGTCTACTCTGAAGGAGAGAATGAACTTGCTAGTAAAGGAGCAGAGCTGCATTGTTCACGGCAGCAGCCACAGGCCACATGTAGCTAATGAGCATGAAACGTGGCTATTCAGACCTGAGACACATCACCAAGCTTCGCCCTATCTACCTAACTCTCAGCTTCAGAACAGTCGGCCGCAGCTTGCACTCTGTAAAATCATGAATCACAGAAGGACAAGAACAGTCACAGTATTTAATGAGGAGGCAGAAATGCAAGGGAGGCAAGAGCTAATAACATGCTAAGGTAAGAAAGTAAACATGTCAAGGGTAAAGAAACCCGATGGGAAGGTGGGAAGCTCTGAAAATTATGGCTGAGAAAGAGCATAGTAATTAAATCAAACTTAGTCAACCTATCTAATTATTGTGACATATAGAACGTGTCTCATGCCCAGAATTATTTTTAAAAATTTAAGTTGTACATGTTGTAAATTAGTCTTAAATGAGTTGGTCGGATCGCACAATTGAGAGCTCTTATAATTCAAAGAAGGTGAACCTGAGGATGAGGGTGATGAAGGGACAAAATTACACAGAGTCAGGACAAATTATGATCCAGATCTTTGAACTCTTGATTGTTTCTTTTTTTTCCCCTTGAGTAGATTAAGACAAACAAAGAGCCAGGCACAGGCATACATCGACAGAACCTCAAAGTTCTGGAAAACCAGTCAGGCTCATCCTTTAAAGTTCTCAGGCTCAGCTCCAACCGGAAAGACTCATGTACCAGGAGGATCTTCCTCTTTTATTTATTTGTTTGTTTGTTTGTTTTATTTATTTTTGCCCATCCCCAGGCCTCCAAAGTCTTCCTTTCGCACTTGAACTTTGGCTTTTCTCTGTGCTTTCCCATGATTGCTGAATCTACAATCACGAAAAATTTAAAAACATGCAGATCAATACATCTCTTGCCAGTCTCAGAGCTGTCGGGATGTGATCATTTGATTAAGGACCATCTACCCACTAGCCCCTAAGCTCCTCGTGGGCCAGCCTCATGTAGGCTCCCAGTCGCCACTGTTCATAGGCCCCAGCAGCTATGGGTGAAGATCTGGGCTTTCTCTGAGCACTTACTGGAAGAATGGGGAACCCTACCTTCACAGAGGAAAATAAGTCACCAGACAGGGCTTTCTCACTTTCCTCAACAGCCTCCAAATTTGTCTAAAACTTTCCCCAGCCTTTCTCTCCCCCTTCCTGTTATAGTACAGGGACATTGGCCTGAGCTCTGGCTAATGCCTGCTCTATTTTTTGCTACCACATCCTCAAGTAGCTGTCTCCTCCCTGGAGGTAATCTATGCAGGCACACGTCCACTTCCATGTCATTTTTCCAGCTCATATTGATTATAAGCACATACACATTCATTTATACACATGCATGCATACATATAAAAGTGCCTTTAAAATATACCAAAATGGCATGTATTATTCATCCCTTTCTGCATTTTATTTTTCTTCTTCAACCATAACTCATGAAAATATCTCCACAAAAAACTCTCATTCCTTCTGAAGGCTGCACAATATTCCAGGGTGTAAATGTTCCAAATCACTCACATGTTCCCCGGATAGTTAAATGGGCAGTAGGAATAATGCCATACAAACACCTGAGCACACACGTCCTTGTGCACTGATGCTTTCATTTCCCTGAGATGGATTCCAGAGGTGGGGTTTCTGGTTTGAAGACTGCACATATTTTTAATTTCCATCAATGTGCACAGTGGTTTCTAAAATGGCTGTGACACTTCATATCCCCACGAAGCAGGAATATTCTCTCCCTTTTAAAGTTCAAGAAGCTAAAGTGCAGAGAAGGCCAGCAATGTGCTCCAGCTCATCAATGGCAGAACTGAAAACCAAAGTGCACCTGCCAGGCTTCCAAAGCAGCGCCTTTTCACCTCAATACTCCACCTTCCAAAGCAACCAGCACCTGTCCATCAGCAACCAGGTACGTGCATTTCCGGGAGAAGAGCTGGCTTTTCCTTCATCTCCTGCGAACTCAGCAGTTCTCTCCCCACAGCCAACTGGGCCACAGCTTCTGGGCCTGTACTATTTACAACACATAACAGCCCTCTCACGACATATAATGATGTACAATTTGTAAGAGTAATGATACTCCAGGTGCAGAAAGGACTCCTAAGGCCTGATGTTGCTATATATTATCTGAGAGGTCACAGAAGATTACTAGTACAATGTGCAATGAGAAACATGGGGACCCTTCTATCCATTAAACACATTACCCAAGTAGGTACTCTGGGAAAGAGAGGCAGGTACTGGGGTCCGTTTTGTTGGCACCTCTCTACTCTTTTCGTTATTCGTTTTTTGTAAATAACTAACAAACAGGCCATACACTTAGTCCTGCTTACCAGATTTTTAAGAGGGAGAGGATGAACGAAGCATTAATTTTAAGAACAAACTGAAGCAACTTTCTAGAGTAGCTGTTGTCAGCGCAGTTCATCTTGGAAATCCAATTAAGCCTCCGAACATGTACACTGGAGAAGGTTAGCTATAATAATTCAAACAGCATCAGTGTAACAACATCCTCTCCAGATAAATTTGAGAGAAGAGAAACAAATTTGGACCACAGGGGGAAAAATCAGCATGAAGTCTGAATGCTTTCACACTGTACAGGAAAGAAGTTCCGCCTATTTGTGAGTTCCGGCAGGAGAGACATAAATAATATCATTTCACTTTCTCTTCACAAAAAAATATAATGGAGAGTGGTCAGGTTGACATGGGAATGGTCAACTAAGGCCAAAGCATAGAATTCAACAGGTCATTTGTACACATGACTCACAGGATAGGAATTTCTGGTCTCTGTGGCAGACAGGAAACTTGTAGAAAAAATTAAAAGCAGAAAATATTAGAGTGACCCAGTTCATCATTACGGAGCAGTACCTTATAATCCCTCTTTTGTTTTGCATTTAATAACTGTTGTAATCATTGGAGTGAATGCTTTAATTTGAATTTTAAAACATGCAGAAAGTGGAGATTGGGGAAAACAAAATACAGAATCTGTCCTTGTTTTTTGAATCTGTGGGTACGTCTTTTTCAGTTAGTTCCATATTTGTCTCAGTTTATGCCACTACTTGTGTAGCTTTCTACGTGATATTGATAACAAATATTTTTATAGCATCCTCGACTTTTTTAAGAGCAGTCTCTTTACAACTTCCCAATGGGGCAGACAAAGTAGGTGTAATTACCCCCCATCTGCAAGTGTACAGATCCATTAAGCCACAGAAACAGACTCACTTGACCAGGAATAGCCTCAAGAAGGACCTAAGCCTCCAGATACCTAGTCCAGGCACACTTTGTACAAACAGCACCTTAGAATCAAAATAGGTGTGTATTGTGTTCTGCGTGAAATACCCAAATTCTAAGATGACCACACAACAATCAGCAGTGCTATTTGGGAAGGATCGTGAAGCCATCAGTGCCCTGATGGGTTGGTAAGGTCCACCACAGGTGAGGAGAGGGGCATTTTAATACATGTGCTGTGTGCTTCTCAATTCTGTAAGCTCCGGGTCCTTTGACCATAATTGTTACTTGCACGCAGTTTCATCAACCCAATCGCATGGTCACTTCGTGAACCATCTCCTGTTTGTTTTTTTGGTTTTTTGCTTTTTTATGATCTGTCTACAACCTTCTCTTCTTCTATCTTCCTTAGTTTTTGTTCCTGCACCCTTGTTCTTTCACTCCAGAAGTGCCCCCAATTCCCCGACCACTTTCTTACCAATCTGCCTACTCCTCGAATGTTTTCTTTTTGCAAATTCTTATCAACCTAACAAGGTTTTATTGCATTTAATTTTTAAATTTTTTATGTTTTTTTTATTTTATTGTGGTTTTTTTTGCAGTACCATTTAACTCCCTTCTTCTCCCAGCCCCACCCCACCCCGAAATCACCACACTGCTGTCCATGTCCATGAGTTCTTTTTCCTTTTTGCTCAACCCTTCCACACCCTAAGGGTAGGAGGGAGGTGCAGGGGTCCATGATTCTTCTAAGATACTAAACTGTTTGGGTCCTCTAACTTGAGCAACTCTATTTGAATATTTCCTACTGTTCAAAGCAACCAGCCTGTGTTTAAGCCTGAGCCCTGCTGAAGTGAACATCTCCACACAAAAATCTAAGTGCCACTAAAAATATTTGATGCACAATCTCAGTCCATCTGTGCTGATTTTGAAGCCATTTCCTCCTCATTGATCAGCAGACTGTCATGCTTCCCATCATTATGTGAATGGCGTCCCTGGGGTTGTGCAATGTGGCAGTTCTGTTGGTCAGCATTCCTTCGCATTCCCTTCATAGGTTATTTCAAACCTTCAGAACTGGCCTCAAGTTATATAATAAATACCCAGCTCCCACACCCATTAAAAAAGATGACTTTGTAATTCACGAATAATTTGAAATCATGACGTAAGGTAGACCTCACACTCTCAACCCTCAGCCTAAAGAATGTTCTACCTCCACTTCTTTCCTTCTCTCCTGCCTTCTCTCCTCCAGGCATGGGCCATCTATTCTGCAGCCATTCTCTCCTCCTGGCAAAACTCAACAGATCACCTCTCCTCTGACATACCCTGCTACACAAATCAATTCCATTCTTTCCTAAATCTTACACATCTCCCTCTCTATTGGCCCCTTCCCCTTGACTTACAAACATGTTCAAGTTTATCATGCTCAAAAACAAAACAGAACAGAACCCTTGTGTAGCAGATACTATGAGCATGCCACCCATATATCCTCAACTCCTTCCATACCAGGGTGCACCAGCATGACTTCAAACCGCTGTGATAGCTGCATATTTTGCCTGAGGGCTTCCTGGGCCACCTGAGCCCATCTCCTTTTATTCAGCAAGCTGAAAATTTCCAAGGAATGAATGACCTCTGGAGCAGCCTTCTACCCGTGATTAATGGTCATTGGAATATGAATAGCCCAGCTCCCTAATCCATCAAGTGGGATAAACTTTAAAGCATTTGCTTAATACTTTTAACCAAGTGTTCTCCAGTAGGATCAAACTCTAATTGTAACTTGTTTAAAAATGCAGTCTTTTTAAATGCTCCCTTCTTTCCCTATCTCACTTTAGTATTTCTCTAGAGGTGTGTCTAGGGATTCCTTCCCAAATAAGCTACTTGCACTTGAATCCATGTTTCAAAGTCAGCTTCCGGCAAAACCCCAACCCAGACACCATCCCTGGACCCCCAGTCCACATCTAGTCACTTCACACCAATTCACTCCCTCACTGCCAATGTTTCTGAGAGATATTCAAGTCATGAAGAAACTGAGTTTTACTAGTAGTGAGACAGGATAGTAAGAGGCTAGAAAAATTCCCTGGCAAGCAGAATAAGGAAACTGAGACAGCTGAACAAATGGCTGAGCAATTAACAGCCAGATACAGAAGGTCACCTCCACAGAGATACCATCTAGGCCTCCAGTGTATTTCAGCTCCAGGCTTTGAAAAGCAGCAAAATGAGGTGGGCGATGCCAGACCAACTGCAGTGACTAAAGAGCCCCTGCCCTGTTGCTGACCCATCAGTGGAGAGCAAGACCCTAGAAGAGCACACCTGGAAAGCTGATGAACGTACTACTGAAACCCTCCCCTTGTGACCTCCCCTAAGAAGACTCCCTGCGTGAGAGAGAAAAAAGCCTGTTTTCCCTCTTGGAAGCCGCCTGAGCCATTTCCTTCCCTTTCTTCTTCCCCCACGTCCTTCCCCACAGGCACACGCCTCCTAAACTCTAAGGCAAGGGAAGCTCACAGCTTGTCCCAGGCTAAACTCCTGAACCTGTTCCCAAGGCCCCCTTTTCTGTGACTTCACAGGGAGCTAAGGCAGCTCAGCCTAGGCTCTCCTGTCGCTTCTTCTATGCTGAGCTCTTCTCATTACACTGTCCCCGACTTTAATAAATGTACCTTCACGGTCACCTGGACTTCCGTTGTGAAATCTTTCCTGCAGAGAGTCAAGAACCCACACGCACTACTGGCCAGCCCTGGGTAGACAGGCTCAGGGTCACGCCCCCTGTCCAGTAGGTAACAGTAGCACAAAAAACCCAAAATAAAAAAAAAAAAATGAGGGTTTTCTTCTTGTCAGGAAATGATACGTTTGGAGCTATGGGTGCCCGGACTGCAGTGGCAGCTCACAAGGCCATCAGGGACCCAAGCTCCTTCTGCCTTTTTACTCAGTCACCCATCCCATGTCCCAGGAACCTTGTGGTCCCCAAATGACTGAATCCCCCCGCTATCACCTCCAAATTTGAGGAAGAAAAAATAGAGACGGATGGGCAGGAAACAGCCTTTTCATCAAGGAACTTTCCCCAAAGCACCATCAAACCAACTTCTTACATTTTATTTGGCCAGAATTTTGACCACATTTAACTTCAAAGGAAACTGAAAAAAGTTGTTGTTTTTTTTTAAATCTGGACTTTCATGTCTTCCAACAACACTGATGTTCTCTTACAAAAATAAAAAAATGGACGTTGGGTAGGAAAACAGCTGTCTCTCCTGTAGGGAACCATACAACCAGTGACAGTTTCTCAGCCGCTATCATCTGATTTCCAGCACTCTATTAAAAATCTCTCTAAACAATTACTGTCTACCTCTTATAAACAACAGACAATTATCTGTCCATTTCTTATCGACTTCCCTGATTTTTCATTGACTCCCCCTGTCCTATCTACCATGTCTGCACACATTTCCCTGTACTGAATTGAATTTAAAGATTTTTATCAAACCTCTCATCTCTCCACGGTCAACTGTTCTGTGCTAAAGCTGGTTAGGAAGGAATGGAGAACAAATATAAAATAGAACGGTGAGGAGGATTATGGCACACTCTGCCCAGATGGGCTCAGATCTCTTTTTACACATCTTTATTTATTCAGCAGGTGTGCACACACACACCCACGCCCACCTTGTGACACCGACTGCCTTCACCTCCGGGAGTTTTATTGCTGAGGACTCCTCGTGACCTACCGGAGCCCACGCTGCCTGCATGAACAGAGCTGGCAGAGCTAGACAGCAGCCTCTGCATGCAAGAGCAGAAAAGCTCCAGCCCCCTGCCTCAGGAAGGGACAGCTGTGACATGTGACACATAATCTAAGCTCCCTACAGGGGAAGGCTAGTGTCACCCTCTGTGGGGCTTCTTAGAAGATCACAGCTCTGCTTGGCTTCCTCCCCTTCCCGGTGCTGCTTCCTCACTTCCTTCCTTCCCTGGGAGCACTGCCTTAATAAATCACCTGCACACTTCTGGGGAAATCAATGGTAAGACAATTGGGTAATAAATATTCGTTGGACAGAAGAAGCTAGGTGAAACCAAACAAGTCTTTCAGAACGTGTTGCTGCATTAAGAAAGCCTTTGAGATTTCTGTATTACCTTTCTAAAAATTAGAATGTCATTTCTGGAAAGTAATATTTTGCTATAGTTCATGAAGTCTAAGAAATCTAATAGCCATATTCACTCAAACACATAGTTTTTCTAACACTCATAAACCACAGACAAAATCCAGTAAGTAATTTTAACACAAAAACCATGTGTTAGGTACTAGCGTTCCTAATTTTATTATTTACAAGAATTATTTATTGATGTTACAGAAGTTTTATAAGCATTTTCTGAGACATCTCTTTGGAAATAGAGGAAGATGTAGATGTTTGTACTTTATAAACTCACCCTTTATTTTCTGGAGAAGAAGAAACAAATGGTGTTGAATTCTACAAAAACTCTTCTCTCTCCCATGTGACAGTGCCAGTTGTCCATACGTCACCTCTCAGCCCCAAAGCCATCCTTTTTGCCTGCGCCATGATAAGGGGCCTGTTTGGTAGCCCTCTGACAGCCAGGATGATGTTAAGCCCTGTCAGCAGAGGGTACCAAGAGAACACCAGAGGTGGAATGGGTTTCCTCTTCCTGGTTGTGCCGTGCCCCTTGTTGCCCTAGTTCTATTCCTGCAACGTGGGAGGCTTTGTGTGGCAGGGCCCCCCACAACTACTGAGCAGTGGGGGCCACCTGATCGCACTGGAGTTGAGCATCATTTCTAAGGGCAGCGAGTGAGGTCCCCGGGCACCAGCTCTTTTGCTGGCAATTTCCTGATGATGGTTTCTTCCCAGTGAGTGAACAGCATCCCACCACAATTTTAGGGAGCACACCAGAACCCTTCCAGCAAATTCACCAGTTGTCCCAGCTGGCTTTCCAGGAAATCAGGGGCACCTACTCCTCACCCCCCCCCTTGGAAGCTTTCTGGTAAGTTTCCTTGCCAACCTACAAGGTGGGTTTTCTGCCTGTCAGCCTCAGCCTCACCCTGCTGATGGTGGACACCACCACACAGCCAACTTGTCCAGCCAGTGGGCTTCAACCACACCCTTGCCAGCAAGGTCCGAATCCAGCCATGGAAAGAATACCCCTCTCCCAAGTTTTTTCCTTCCATGGGTAGGTACACTTCCTCAGCCCTAGGGTATCCTTAGGAGGGCTTTTCCCCCTCCTCTTAGGTAATTCCCTTTTACTCTATTCCCCTGTTAATATTTTTATATTAAACTTTCCTACTTCTGTCTTCTGATAGAATCCTAACTTACAGAGGGACAAAGGAGTGCAAAAATACCTATTCTTAAACTTTGAAACTTCTCTAAATGCATGCGTTCTCTGAAGGTTTTATTTTTTTAAGTGTATTTAAATAGGTTGTGCCCTTTAATTCTCTTTTTCTAAAGGTACTCTTGCATTCTTTCAATGGTTTTCAATTTGAGGCAAAATAATAATAAGTTGCCAGCCCCAAGAGTGACAGGTTAGATTTTTTTTATATTAACCATATAGCTATATGGCCATAGAGCTACGTATGGCTGAAATGAAAAGTTCTGAGCCATCACCCTTGGAATCTCTACCTAGTGCTCAGCACTTCACATGCGAACACCCTGCTGAGTTCTCAGCGGGGCTCTGCGAGGTCAGCAGCATCACTGCTGTCTCGGGGGGAAGGAAACTGAGACACAGAAATATGAAGTAACTTGTCCAGTGCCACGCAGCTGGCATGTGTGCCCACTGAGACCTAAACCCATATGTGTGGATCCAAGGCCCTTTCCCTGTTTCCCATGACATTTTATGTAGACACAAGATAAAACTTTTCGGATCTTTATTAATTAGTTACTTCATTCTTTTTCCAACATCAGTTGGAGGCCTGCTAAGTTTCAGGTACTATCCCTCATGCTAGGTTAAAAAAAAATAAAGAGCCCTTGATTTTAGGAGTTTTTATTTTAAAAACACTTTTCTCGCCCCAGCTGGTGTAGCTCAGTGGATTGAGCACGGGCCTGTGAGGCAAAGGGTTGCCAATTTGATTCCCAGTCAGGACACATGCCTGGGTTGCAGGCCAGGTCCCCAGTGAGGGGCGCATGAGAGGCAACCACACATTGGTGTTTCTCTCCCACTCTTTCTCCTTCCCTTCCTCTCTCTCTAAATATAAATAAATAAAATATTTTTTAAAAAAACACTTTCCTCAACTGCATGACTTTAGCCATTCAGTGCACACTGCCCCTTTAAAGAGCCTTAAATATCCAGCAAGCCCGTGCCCGGAGTGGCACTTTCCCAAAGGTGCTGTGGGCCACCTCCTGCCCACACGCTTTGCAACACTCTCTGTTTGATTTGCCTCATTTTTCTGCTCCCTGTGCCTCAGAACTCAGTCTCAGCCTCATCCTTTGAATGCTGGTCCATTTGGGTTGCTTACTCCTCAGCCTTCAGCTCTTCTTCATCCTGGCTTCTAAGACCAATCTCTAGATGGGTGTTCAGTGTCCCGCGTTCCAGGGCCCGCCACCACCAGTCCTGCGCCTGCCTTCCCAGTCAAACAGGAGCATCAGTGTTCTCAAGTGGGAAGATGTCTGTTTCCGCAGACTTGGGAGTAGCTCCTTTCTACCTAGGCGTATACGCAGGGCAATGCCGTTATAGAGGCAGCTCTTTGCAGATGCCCTTCCTTTGTTAAATGTGTCTTTTCTTCCCCATAAGACCCCTCACTCCAGTTACCTTGGATTGTTTTACTCACCTCCCATCTTCACCTTTAGTATCAACTCTTCCCAAAACTCTCCCTGTCTACCCCAACTGTGCTCCCCGGCTGCACTGGACTGTTGGGGATGATTCTTTGCAGCTCCCCACGGGAGCCAGGCACGTCTGGAGTGGGGGGGTCTGTGTTATATCAGTGGGTACCCCATGGCCCAGTGCTGTGCTGCATGGTGAGCACTTAATGAATATTTGGGGAAGGAGAATGGGAGAAAGGGAGGGAAGAAGATAGAAAAAATAAGGTAGGAATGGAGGAATGAAGGGGGGAGGAAATATATTCTCTTTTGCCCATTGAAAATGGCATTATATCATCCTAGTTGAGTTATGTTTCTCATCTGACATTCAGAATATCTCCAAAAACACTGTTTTAGGGGGCTCCTGGCTGAGCCTTGCTTCCAGAAAGTGACCTCACTCAGAACGGGAAAGGAATGCGTCCACCACCATAGACACCACAATAGAAAGGCATCCAACGACAATTAACATTTAGTGAATTTCTGTTATGTACCTGGCCCCATGCTAAGCATCCTCTGTGCATTATCCCATTAATCACCACAATTACCTCATGAGTAGCTATTATTGCTGTTTCCATATAAGGAAACTGAAGCTTTGAGAGGTGAGGGACTCGCCAAGGTCACACAGCTCTGCTTGTAAACAGCAGCGCTGGGAAACTAACTCAGGCCGTTAGACCCCATGCCAAACAGCTAACCATCACTCAACGCTGCATCTCTAAGGAAGCTCTGCACCTTCTCACGCCCAGAGGAACACAGGATAGCAGCATGACTCCTAAAGAGGGAGATCTACCAACTTTGATCACTGGAAGGTATTTTAAACTCCCCATAACCAAAATGAGTCAACATGTGACAACATTTCCTCCCAGAACCAAAGTAAAAGTCACCCTAGGATGAAATCTGCCTGCTGATTTGGTTTGGGGTGGGAGGGGGGACAAAAAGGGAGGAAGAAGTAAATGGGATAATTTTGCACAATTCCCCACCAGCTTGAAGTGAAAAATAATAAAATGGCCTTTGCATGCAATTGGGAGGCACCAAATAGACTATTATAAAGAAAACACCGTAATAGTGAGATTTGGGGGCAGAATCGATTCCCCAACAACCTGGAGAGATTATTGTCTCAGGTCATGATGCATGTCCTCCATTACACAAGTCCCCCTCACACTAAGTGGGGAAAAAACATGAGATGGAGAAGGCGCTTTCAAGAGGAGAGTGAATGAATTTTGAACAGCAATGAAACAAGCTTCACAAGAGCTGGTTTCAAAATTAAATGGCTGGTATGATGTTCACTTTGACTCCTGGTGCATCAAAATGTAAAATGCTATTCTTCATGCATTTCCACAGCTCATTTCTCTATAATATGCACAAGCATGTTACCTCGGAAGGAAATAACACACCAAGGGAGGTGGGCTGCCTGGGGAGCTATCACAGGGGAGTCTCTGTAACTTGCTTAAAATTATTCAAAGATCAATGCAGAGAGATGTGTCCTGTGTCCCTCCTCTAAGATTTGTCTGGAATCTCCTGGAGAGGCAAGGATGAGAGTTTCCAGCTTTAAGTCCTCAGCTTCAGAAACTCTCCGCCTTGATTCTGCACATATCAAACTCTGAAGTGATTCCCTCTCAGAGTGACTGGTCATTTGTTGGCTGCAGGTAGTAGGACAACACAAAGTACTTACTCCCAGCCCCTTGTTGACAGGACAGAAACCATTCATGGTGCACTATTTGCTGACATGGCCCCAATCCTTTACCCCTTGCTTTGCTGTGGCTTTGTAGCTCCTCCCATCAGGAGCTAAAGTTTATTGTACCTCCTTTTGACTTTTGGGTCTGGCTTTACCAATAAAATGTAGTAGAAGAGCCACTGTGCTGAGGCTGAGCCTGGGCCTCAAGCACCTTGCACTTTTCCATTCACTTTCTGGGCCCCTGGCTCCATCATGTGAGTAAGACCAAGCGGAGCTGCTGGTGCACAGAAGACCATGTAGACTCAAGCAAAATGAGCCCAGTTGTCACAGTTAAATAAGCCTCAGAGACATGAGAATGCCCAGCCAAGATCCGTGAACCTACCCAGCTGGCCTGCAGTTAATCACAGGAGCATGAAGGAGCCCTGACAAGACCAGAACTATCAGCTAAGCCTTACCTGAATTGTTGACCCACAGAATCATGAATTAAATGAATGACTTCTGTTTTAAGCCTCTAAGATTGGCGGCTTTTAAAATGCACAATAGGTAACTGACATACCTTCTCAGAATTAATTCTGTTATTGGTGGGAAGCCTGATAAATGTCCCTCCCCCACACTAAGACTTGGGAGTGTTCAGGCTACAGGCCAGCTGAATGATGATGGGCTCAAATTCTCTGGCTCCAGAGCTAAAACTGGAGCTTCTACAGAACAGAGCTCCGAATGCTGTAGATCATGTCCAGATACGAAACGTAAGTCATAAGCATGGTATCTAAACACCAGATACCAATGACTATTCCAGAGGGCAATGGGGCTCATGAGTGGGAAACAGGCAAAAGGTGAAAGACCAGGAAAGGGGGGGCTCTTCGGCAATTGCTTCCTGTGCTGGTTGTTTGTCCCATGAGCACAAACAATGCTTGGCTTGCTCACTAGCATTTGGCACAGAGGAAGGGCTCAAGAATATTTGCAGAGTAAGTAGGTAGCCTGACAACTCACACATGTGACTTTTCTGCATCTGCTGCTCAGTAGACAACAAGCACGGGGCTTCCTTCCTAGAGGGGCTATGCCTACATGATTCTAGAATCCACTACTTAGGAAAAAAAGAAATATTTATGTAGTACTTTCTGTGGGTTAGTACTATTCTAATCACTTAAGAAATAATAATTCAGCCCCGGCTGGTGTGGCTCAGTGGATTGAGTGCCAGCCTGCAAACCGAAGGATCTCCAGTTCAATTCCTCGTCAGGGCACAGGCCTGGGTTGCGGCCCAGGTCCCCAGTAGGGGGCGCATGAGATGCAACCACACAATGATATTTCTCTCCCTCTCTCCCCTTTTCTCTAAAAATAAATAAATAAAATCTTTTAAAAAAGAAATAATAATTCACTTAATTCTCTTAACAGCCATATGAGGGAGGCATAAACTTTATATATATTTTCCCCATGATGAGCTGAAGCATAGAACATTATACAGTTTGCCCAAGGACATGCAGTTGATAAGTGGCCGAACCAGCGGTCTAGCTCTTGAGTCTGTATGCTGACATTTCCTAATGCTGCCTGTTTGAAGAAAATTACACCTAACACAGTGGCCTTATAGAGTGCTCAGATTAGCCCACTTCTATAGATGAACACATTTTGGCCCAAGCAACTCACATGACTTTCTCAAAACCACACACTTAATGGCAGAGTCTGGACCAGAACACATAGCTCCTGACAGATAGTTTGGCATTATTTCCTCTACACCACACTGATAAAGGGAAAAGCTATTTCATGGACACCTTTATTTCCAAAGGGGTTCAGAGTGTTGAGACATCTTGAACTTTGCATATTAAACCCAAGCAGGAGTGGCAACCAATACAAAGAGTGGTCAGGAGAAGAAAGGAAAAACATGAATGAAATGAGTGATAGATTTCGCAGTCCACAGATACCGAAGTTAAGTCGTAACGGAACACGGGTCCCACTCACAGACAAATCCCCCAGGGATTCCTGAAGCCTCAAGGACTAAGGTTTCCGTGTAGCATGTGTGTGGAAGAGTCTGGTGCACCAGTGTGAGCTTCTCAAATGTCAGTACGTCTATGAATCACCTGGGCATCGTCTTAAAAATTAAGAGGCTCTAGGTGGGGCTGGAGATTTTGCACGTCTCACAAGCTCCCAGTTGCTGCCAGTGCTGCTTCACTGTGGACCACACTTTAAGTAGCAAGGATCTAGAACCCTTAACCAAGTTCCTCAAATCAGAGGCCACAATACAAGGTCACAATGCAAACTGCACTCAAGAACGGGCGACAACCTGAAAGTATACCCTATATTGTGGTCAGAGGTCATTCAGAGACCTAAGTGCATGCGGTATATAAATATTAATATTAATATGCACACATATAAATGTAGGTCAGGTTTTCAAAAAGGAAAAACACCCTTAAAGTCTGCTAATGTTACATAAGGAAAAAACAAAACAATTAGGCACCATGTGCCCGGGGATGTAATGGAGTAGGAAGCACCTAACACCATCTGTGGGGTATTTTTGACAAAAATCGTAGTTGAATCGTTTGTTTCCAGGAACTTTTTGATTTCTTCCTTGATCTCATTATTAACCCATTCATTGTTTAACAGCATGCTATTCGATCTCCATGTGTTTGAATGTTTTTTTGAGTTTTTTCCTTGAGGTTGGTTTCTAGTCTCAAGCCCTTGTGGTCTGAGAAAATACTTGAATCAAAGCAAACCTCTGAATCTAACTACCAGTTTAGAGGAAATGTGGAGGAACAAAGGAACCTATTAAATACCCATGAGGTCCAAAAAAAGTCAATAGGTGAGGAAAAAAATGGCCTGATTTCCTCAACAAAATTTACATAAAGGGAAAACAATGGAAATACACTGGCCAAATGTAATTTAAGAACATTGTTAGAATTCTGATTCAAACACATCTTAAAAAGAAAAAAATTTATGAGATTATCTAGAAATCTATTATTGCCAGATACTTGATGGTATTAAAGAATTATCATGTTTTAATTATAAATTGGTTTTGTAGTTATTTTTTATTGTAGTTTTTTTTTAAAGCAAACGAACGTGGTTTGGGACATATGTACTGTATATACGACGATCTGCTATCATTCAAAGCAATCCAGTGCTGGCTGGCGGAGGACTGTAGGGGCCTCCATGGAAACAGAGTGGCCACGGGAATGAACCTGGAAGCTGGTGAGGTGAATGGGGTCGGTGGGGGGCATATTAGAATAGTTTCTCTGTGCTTCTATAGGTTTAAATTTTTCCAGTTCAAGGTCATAAGTAAATACTTAAGCAAAGAAAGAGAAAGAGAAGTGAGGGAGAGAAGAAGGGAGGGAAGAAGGGAAAAGAAGGAAGAAAGAAGAAGTGGAGGAAAACAGAAGAAAAGAGGCGGAGGAAGAGAGGGAGGGAGGGAAATAAGGGTTCAGAGAGCACAGCCTTTCATCCAATTACTCTTTAAAGCAGATTCAGCACAATTGTGACTCCAATTTTAATACAGGTTAGATTCCAAGAGACTTGATTGAAACGGTAAAGGTTAAATGAAGGAGGAGAAGGAGGGGGAAGAGGAGAAGGAAAAGAAAGGGAGGGAGGAAGGGGGGAAGGGAGGGAAGAAGGGAGGGAGGGAGGGAGGGAGGGAGGGAGGGAGGGAGGGAGGGAGGGAAGGAGGGAGGGAGGGAGGGAGGGAGGGAGGGAGGGAGGGAAATAGAAAAGAAAAGAATGGGAAGGAAAAGCTGCGACCAGCCCCTGCTAAGGGCAGTTTGCTCAGACTCTCCCCTTTTTGCTATGGCTCCTTGAGAGGCCTGTCAGCAACCCCGCAGATATAAGGCCTCTGGATTCAGCAGAGCATTTGCCAAAGTCTCCCCTGATTTCTTAAAAGCAGATAGAAATTGTGGCTCAGATGATAGCCTGGCAAGGTGGATTTGGGACTGGTTAAACGTTCATCCCCCAGAGGACGGCTTAGGAGCCACATCAAGCTGGGGGCAGGGAAGGCTGAGGACGCCAGTTCAACATGCTATTATTTCTGAATGATAGATGAAGAGGCACCAGGTGTGTTGGTCAAAATGACAGGGACAGAAGGTCCAAAGGACTATCTCTGAATACCTTTGATGATAGAATTATTATCTAAAGGTATCTCAGAATCTGTAACAGAAGCCAGGGTTACAAGGCTGACATTTAATAGTGTTCATTATTAGACAGTCAATCAAGACAATTAAAATGAGGAAAAGGCAAAAGCATTGTGGGCAACACAAAAGTATGTGGTGAACAGCACCCACAGACAAACCACACTCAAGGGCACTTGTAAGATACAGATGGATGGGACCCTTCCCTGAATTCAGGCATCATCCTCTCCGGGTCTGAAAAGCATTGGCTTAAAGATTTTCTCTTACTGTAAAGTCTGTATGATCAATAATGTAAGTAGCTGCCAAAGCTAATTTGATCTGCTAATTTGATTTGAGGGTGCATTAAAACAATTACTTTTCCAGAAAAGAGGAGGGAATGAAAACAACCACTGCATTTACCATTTAGTAAGCATTTCCGAAGGTGAGGCGTTGTGACAGGTATTTCACACACATTGGGTCACTGAATAGCCATGTGGTCCTTTCTAGGTGAGTGCTAATGACCTTGGCTCCTACATGGGGGGAGGCTGGGGTCCAGACTGGCTCAATGAGTCTGCCGGAGTTGCACAGCCGGTAAGCATCAAAGCTGGGATGCAGACAGAACCCCTCGGTGCTTAGTACCACAGACACTTGTCCTCAGGCTGTCCGGGTTAGTTCTGGTTGCTATGCTTTAGGAGAGCGTGAGCAAATTTTAGCCTGTGTCCAAAATACAGCATCGCTTGGCCAGGCCAGTAAGAAGACAAGCGCAGGATATGAGCAGAGGACCAGGCAATTTAGCCTGTCACAGGGGATGCTTAGAAAATGTTTGCTGTAAGACTGACAGCAACTTAAAAAAAAAAAAAAAAAGAGTTTCATAGTATCATCCGTTCTGCTTATCTACTGCTACATAAGAAACCACCCCCAAAACTCTGGCTTGAAACAACAGTCATTTATGACTGTTCTCTCTCCTGCTTCTGGGAGTTGACTGAGCGTTGCTGAGTGACTGTCACTCAGGATCACTCAGGTCGTTGCAGGCTGTGGTGGGAGAGGCTGGAATAGTCTCAGAACTTGGCTGGCTGGCTGGGGCTGAGTTGGGAAGACGCAGAGACCTGGGCTCCTCAGGCAACCCCCTCTCTCTCAGCAGATGGGCAATATGATTCATGGTTACAGCTTAAAACCTCTCTGGAGCAACATGATAACTGGACTATGAATCTGTTATCGTTTACTCCTTCATGTTCACTTTCCTGGACGGAAGATGATGCTGTTGTAGGAATAGTGGGGAAAAAATAAATGAAGCCCCACACTGAAAGAGTAACCTAATGGTTCAAAGAACAGATGTAGACAGAGACCCAAACTTCCATTCCTGCTCTGAATGACAGAATTTTGTAGTTGGAAGTGGCCTTAGAAATGATCGAAACCAAATTCTCTTCTGTTAGTTGACTGATGCCACCGAGGAATATTTACATGTCTCCCGGTCATTTCTTCCTCTGACACAGTATTTCCTTCATGTACACAGAAGAAAAAAATGGGAAAAATAGAGTTTCAGCTTGCAGAATATTATTTACGAATCCCTGCCATAAAATAATTGCTGTATCACTTGCCCCTCTTGCACCTGGCAGGGAGGATGAAACACCCTGGGTCAGGAACTCTGTGCTGTTTCCCCAGCAACATCTTCACTAGACCTGGAACCTTACTGCAGGTCTCCTTCTGATTTTCCTTTAGCCCAGAACCTATTAGAGTTCAGAGCGCATGGCTGATGCTAAAGGCATATTTGATGAATGAATACATGCACTTAAGCTCTAAAATTGTGCATAGTAGTCAAAAAAATAAGCCCTTTTGAAAAGGAAAGTTGCTTTATCTGAAAAATATGAATATAGTTGAATTCCTAGATTTCTGTTATGAAAAATGCACAGTAATTTTGCTAGAAATACTTCTGAACAAGCAATTAATTGAATGGCCTCCTGATACCCCAGAGATATTCACTGATATCATTCCATTTAGGAAGATGGGCATTTCAGTTTTATTCGCTGGACAGCCAAAACTCCTAGGGACAGCTTTATAATTGACCTCCCTTTAAGCTTCTTAGATCTTTGCCTCTTAAAGTGAGGTCCCTGGACCAGTGGCCTCAGCATCACTGTTACCTGGGAGCTAAAATTACAGAGTTGAGGCTCAACCCCAGGGTTTGAACCTACATTTTAACATGAGCTCCAGGTGGTTAGTGTGCAAGGTCATGTTTGAGAAACGCTGCTGTAGACCCCTCCAGCAGGCCAAGACTGTGAGTGCAAGGCATCATCCCATTTTTCAGGTCATAGCTCCCGTGTCCCTTGTCAAAGAACCTGCTATGTGTACCCACTTAAACACTCAAGGACAAACACACAGTAAAACCCACTTCAAGAAGCCATCAGAATATTTCCTTAATTATTAGGTCAAACCATATGAAATCTCTGGTACTCGGCAATTTCATAACAAAAATGTCCATTTTCTACATTTTAGTATTATATTTACCACTTAGTGGGTGCTTTGTGTTGCTGCTTTGGCAAGGTTTATTCTAACCTACAAAATCCTCTATGAGGTAGGCATGAACTCCATTCCATAGCTGAGTAAGTTAAAGACTGGAAAGCTGGTCTTTCCAAGGTTACACATCCAGGAATGGAAAAGGTCAGGTCCATGCCCAACCCTAACCCCGAGACCCAGCCTTTCTCAAGATGGGACCCTCAGACCATCTCATGAGAAGTCTGTTAAATGCGTATTCCTAAGTGCTAGCCTAGAGACAGTGAATTTCAAAGCCTAGACATAGTGAATCTCAGTATCTGGTGCTGGAATCTAGGAATCTGCATTTCAGTAGTTCCCCTGGGAACTGGGCTTGTTTTATTCACGAACAAATTGAATCTTGCTATTTTCATAGGCTGCCTCCTTTCCAATCAGGGGACGGAGGCCATTGGCATAAACCTCTAACTCACCCTGGGGCAGAGTGGCCACACATCCAAGTTCCCCAGGACAGTCCTGGTTTACAAACATTTCATGATACTAAGAGCTCCTCCTTTGACTCTGGTTTGGATGCTAAATTACAGGCCCACCCTGTGTCAGGGAAGAAACTCAGCTGGGTTTCTCCAAGAAAGCATCAGAGGCTCTATTCCCATTGGGCAGCTCCCTGGGGCTTGTCAGTGAACTGAGCATGTCAGAATCAACCCCTGGCCTCATCCTGCAGCAACAGGGTGGAAGTGGCAGGCAAGATGCCAGTTGTACCTAAGGCATTCACACACGGATGCACCTGCTGGCATCCCCCGAAAACCCCTATTAGAAACCTTTGAGCAGTTTTGCCCTGTTCTCTACTGGGAAAACTGTCTCTTTTCCATGTCTCATCCTCCGTGCCACTGGGATAGCCTTACCTAAGATGCCTTCTCCATGACTGAATCAGTTAGGTCCCCACTAGGCTACAAGGGCTGGTAAGGTCTGGCTCTTCTCTGGGTCTGCGTGACACAGAGCGAGGCACTGAGTGAAATCCCGACATATGCATGGTGACCGTCTAAATGAACAAATAAGTGTGGTCATCAGATTATTGCTCCAGGAGCAGATTTTGACAAATTGGGGAGAAAGGGGAACATGAAAACTAGTAGGCAGAGGAAGTAATTATATTAAGGCCCTGAGGGAGCTCAGAAAAGAAAGAAGCCTATAGGATACAGAAAAATAAACTTATCTTTAAAGAATATGTTACCTTCATCTTCAAATAATATGTTCAATATATTCTCCTTGAATTTCTAAACATCTTTGTAGATAAAGTGCCTCTAAATTTAAAACCACTGGCCTAATTAAAACTATACTACAAAACATCCAAAAAATCTGCAAACAAAAAGAAAATAGTGTTTGTTATACCTTTTTCAGATTAACATTTTGGCCATTATTTTAAATTTACAGGGATTTTGTCTGCAAATATGGCTGGGGGTTGAAGAAATGCAACTTCTATATTGCTTTAAAAAATGTTTGTTTCCTGTGTGCTAGTTAATTTTACATGTTAACTTGACTGGGCCATGAGGTGCACAGACATGTGGCCAAACTTTATTCTGGATGTATAAGTGAGGGTGTTCCTAGCTAAGTTTAACATGTGAATCAGTAGACTGGGCAAAGCAGATTGCCCTCCCTAATGTGGGTGGGCCCCATCCAATCAGTTGAAGACCTGACTAGAACAAAGAAACTAAGTAAGACAGAACTCCCCCTGCCTGACTGGGTTGTGATGTCCATCTTCTCCTGCCCTCAGACTGGAATGTACATGATGGTTCTTAGGCCTTTGCACATGCTCTGGAACTACACAACTGGCTGCTTTGGTATATATAAGCTGATCTAGGGACTTTTCAGCCTCCATATTCACAGGAGCTAAGGGCTTTATTACAAGAAATTGGCTTATGGGGTTACAGTTGTTGTCAAGCAATGTGGAGACCTGGGAAGCCAGTGGTGCAGTAGTTCGGTCCAAGCATGAAGGCTTGAGAATACATATATTGTTGCATATCTGTTTCTTCACAGATCCGGGGCAGGATTCAGTTACTATTATTCAGCCTTTTCCTCTGTATGTTCAGCCAATCACTATATTATCCACTCATCCACAAAATATTTTAGTGGTCAAATAAATGAGAAAAACACTAGTTAAGGCCAAAAAAATTTTGAATCAAAATCTTTAAGAAGATCGCATGCAAATGTGCCCCAAGGAGAGTGATCTCACCTGTAGTTTCCCTTAAATGTTTTTTAACCACGTATTTCCCATCCCTCCACCACCTTCTTTTCATTCTTGCAAGACTAAAATTATAAGAAACACACTGGGGAAAAGCTGTACCCAATCCATCGAAGTGGCCAGTTTTGATCATAATGAAGCCAGTTGCAGGTAGAGCTTCTGAAGTGCTTTCTGTGGATGTATCAGAGGACCTCCATGGCTTTGTCCATTTGAATGCAAAAGATCATGTACACATCCATTGATCCTGCTTTTGTCATTGTAAAACAAGATACTGTCTCTTGCTACAGAATCTGCTTCATTTGAAACTGAAGACCAATATAAAGAATAATGACTAAGATTCCTGGCTCTGATGCTTACTAGCTGTGTGACCTCAGGTGAATTGACAATTTTTCTATGCCTCACTTCCCTATCTGCAAAATGGAGATGATAATAGTTATCATGAGGACTAAAGGAACTAATATACATAGGGTTTTAATGTAAAGTTGTATGTCTAACAGGGTAGCTACTAGTCACATGTGGCTATTTCCATTAACATTCAATAAAATTAAAATTCAGTTTCTTGGTTGCACTAATCACATTTCAAGTGCTTGAAAGCTATGTGTGACTGGTGGCTACCATATTGAACAGGATAGAAGAGACATTTCCATTGCCACAGAAAGTTGCAGAACTTGAGCATTTAGCAAGTGCTGGAAAAAAAAAGTTAGTTTTTATTTTCTGAGGCACAACTAAGTTCAGGTTCACTGACCAGATCCCTAACTCTTCAGTCAGATCTCCCTCTAGAAGACAAATATAAATTGTAGGTTCCCAATCATTCTTTGCCCTCTCTTCTCTTTATCATTCCTTCTTTCTTTTCTTCCTTTCTCCCTTCCTCCTTTTCTCCCTCCCTCCCTTCCTTTCCTTTCTTCCTTTGCTTCATTTTCCTTCCCTCTTTCCCTTTCTCCGTGCCTCTTCCTCTCAAACAGAAGGATCACAAGAGAGTTTCCTGGTTTTTTATCATAATAATTTGATACCTGAATCTTTGCTATTTTTATCCCCTAGTAAAATATCCTGCCTTTCCCAGTTTAGCCTTCCAAGTTTACTATTCCAATGTCACTATTGCATTCGAACACTAGGGCTCATGTTACTTTCATACTGCCCTGTGAAGAGGCCCTGATTTTGTGAGTCACGGAGTTGAGCCTTTCTTTGCAGCAACTTCATCCTTTCCCTTTATTAAAATAGAAGATTTTGACATATGTGAATATGTACCTACTAAATTATTTGTAGTAGCAAATGTCACTGTAATGAGAGCAACCAAACACTGTCTCCATGCACTGCTGCCTGGGCCTCAGAGAAAGAGGCTGGAGGAACTTTCTGTTGAGGACTCATTGTAATAAGATGTGACCATCAGTCCTCTCTAAAAGGATCATAATGGATATTGATTCTTAGTTTTGGAGTTCGGCTCATTAAAATACCAAACAGAATTCTATGGGGAATGAGCTGTATTGATTGCTTCATTTTGTTTTATGGGTTTATTTCCTATGTAACATGTAATTGTATTTTATACTTGCTATAATATGCAAGGATTAAAGACCTAATTTGGCTAAACAAGCATTGGCTTATAAATTATGAAACATTCTCTCACATCAGACTCCTGGATCATTAAACAAATTTTAGTGAATTCTATCTTTGTAGATTGTTTTGTATTGGAGGGGGATAAAAGAGTGGGGAAGAAACTTTTCTTCCCTCCTGTCACTTTTTAACTTTCTGAGCAGTTAAGCCACTAGTAATGACTTTAGGGATTTCAGACAAGGCTGTTAAATTTTTGCTGAGGTCTATTAAGCTGTCTTTTCTCTCAAATTATTTGCTTCTAAAATCTTGAAATGAGTTGCATGCAGTGCTATTGTGGCAAAACACGAATTTTGGAAATATTTAGACTTATTTAAACTCTGCCTCTCCTTCCTCACTTCAGAAGATAGATTGTACACTTGATTCTGCACTTCATCACCCTAATGTACCTGGGTCAATGAGAAATGAGCAGATATGATGCAAGTAACAGCTTGAAAAATACATGCATCATTGGGCTTGCTGTCTTTTTCCTTTGTCACGGCCCTGAAAAGAACACGCTGATATTAGTGACCTGCTCCCAGGAAAAGAGGGAGCAACACCTGGAGCAGGGCCGCCACCAGCTGAGATCAACTCACTCTTAGCTAACTAATTTGTGAACTAAATAAGTGATCATTGCTGTGTGGTACCAGGATTTGTAGCAGTTAACTGATATACCCTATCAAGCTTCTTTTACCCATTACTTTCTTCCATGGTCAAAGGGGATGGCTCTCTATCAGCATTGCCCTTAGATATGAAGACACAGACAACAATAAAGAGATCTATTAGTATGCTAAATGGATATGTATATATCCACTGGCAAAACAATTCTTTCTATCAGCAGGAGTCAAGTTTGTTAAGAACAAATTTGTGGTTTCTAAGGAGTAACTGCCTGGACGACTAAGAACATAGCTTTTATACCATGGAACATGAATAGGGAATAATATTTCTATAACAGCATAGCCCATTATAAAGTGGGATGCTAGATAGAAGAAGGATATGAAGAACTTAGATGCAAGGGATCTTTAAGGGTCCAGCTGAGTCCAAAAAAGAAGAATGAAGAGAATAAGATTTATAGTCTCTTTTTCTTTTGCTTTGTTTAAACCAAAGTGTCTACAACTCTCATAGGGAATCCAAGAATCTACCCCTTAATGGTAGATTCAGAGTGGCTGAGGAAGTTATCAAGATAGGTGGGCTTCGGGACAGCCTCATGAAACCAACCTTCTTCATTGACAGGTGGTAAAAACAGGAGATGGGTCTGTGCTCCATCCTAGGAAGTCCTTGTACTTCACACAAGGAGGTATGTACTGAGAGAGCTAAAAGCAAAAAAGAGACCAGGGAACTGGAAAAGTCATGCAAGGAGATAAGGATGTCAGGACTAGATTCCAAAGCTCAGTAATGAGACTATGACTTAGTCAAAGAAAAAGGGATCTTCTCTGGATTGATGAGTGTTAATCATTATGTCTCCAAGTCCCTGTCATATTTTATATTGCCCAAGGTAGAAGCATTTCACAGAAAGATCTTTGCATCTAGAGGTGACACTAAGGCATTCTGGGTAATAAATAGCAAATATAAAGAATCTTTCTTGAGAAGAAAGATTCCACAAGACCAAGAGCTAAAAAGTGTCAGGTGAGATTGAGTCTTGACAAATGTCTGATAAAATGTTTCAGAAAAAAATGAGTGTTCTTCCATGAAACAGCATCGATAGTGTCTCAATAGCTAGTTAACCATAATAATTAAAAAGAGGGGCACACCCATGAAGACAAAGAAAATGAGAAAGACAATTTTAGAAGAAGATGGAAAAGGAGACAAGTGAAAAGTAACAAGGCAGAAAAGAGACACAAAATGCTAAAGATCTACAGAGAAGGATGCTAGTAATATGCAAATAGATTCAGACTGTGGAACCCGGAAACACTCAGAAACTGGAGCTACCAGGGGAAAGGTAGGGTAAAGAAGCAGAAAGACTTGTATAAAGTTTATATAAGGAATACTTAGACCCCAGATCCCTTCTCCTACACCCATAACCACTGAATGACAATTATTCTCCTACCCAGGAAAGAGATGGAAGTGTTTCAGGGTTTTTTAAGAAATTGAACAAGGGTAGCTCTAGTTCCTGTAAGGTGAAAATTATATTGAAAACAGAGAACTAAGGGAACATCTATCTAAGTCACAGATCCCCATCTTCCTTCCTCTACTTGCTCACTGGATGGTACAACACAGGCTCATAAACATTAGGCAGGTAACTAAAAAAAATATTTCCTGTAAGCACAAACTGGTATAAAAGAAAGATCCACAGATTTCCCCAGGAAATGATCAGCTTATACCCTAATTTGTCTTCAGTGAGACACAAACTTTAGACAAGTCTTATACATGCAGACCATCCAATCATCTTTTTAGTACTTCATATAAAATATGATTAGATATCTAAAAATCACCTGATATGTATAATCATATCAATCAAGCTCTCAACATCAAAGACTGAGACTGGAATAAGCTGCATGTAACAATTAGCCAGAAAGAACAGTGCCTTAAGTATAAGAAGAATTAATATCATTTTTATGTAAAAGAAGTCTGAAAGTAAGCATTCTATCATGGGATACAGGCTCCTTCTGACAATAACAGAAAGATATTTCATCATGCTAGTACCTAGCTTCTGACCTCAACTAACCTCACAGTCCAAAATGGCTTCTGGAGCTCCAGACATTATGGTCAGTCCTAAGCAGTGGGGACGCAAAGGGCAAAAGGGGCAAAGAGCAAACATCTCAGCTGAGTTGACTCTTTTTAGGCATCTTCTCTAGAAGCCCTCCAAAGCACTTCTCCTGACCTTTTATTGGCCAGAACATATTCAGACATCTAGCTACACAGGAGGCAAATAAATGTCTTTCATCAGGGTACATAGCTCTCATGAATAAACTTGTTCTATGGAAGAAGAATACTGTGAATTTCTGCTAGCCAATTAACAATCACACACACACACACAATGAATAAAGCAATTAAAAAGAAACAGGGTCATATGCTGAGAGCAGAAGAAAACCTCAAAAAATAATATTTTCAGGAAGTTAGAAGATTTTTCACCCATAAGTCAAGAACATATTTCTATATAAAAGAAATAAATAAGAGCTGCTTGAAATTTAAAGTACAATAGCCACAAAAATAATGAAGGAGTGAATTGAAAGATATAATTGAAGAAATCTCACATAAAAGCAAAAAGTTTAACAAATAGAACAATAGAAAAGGTTAGAAATAAGATAGTCAGTCCAGAGAGCTTAATATCCCAGTAAAAATTACTTAAGAAAGAGCTATCAGAGAAAATTAAAGTTAAAAATAATAATTAGGCCCTGGCTGGTATAGCTCAGTGGATTGAGTGCAGGCTGCAAAGTGAAGTGTCGCGGGTTTGATTCCCAGTCAGGGTACATGCCTAGGTTGTGGGCCAGGTCCCCAGTGGGGGCCATGTGAGAGGCAACCACACATTGATATTTCTCCCTCCCTTCCCCTCTCTCTAAAAATAAATAATTAAAATATTTTAAAATAATAATAATAACAATTAGAAGTATTCTCTCCTCTGACAAATATGTTTCCTTTGAAAGTGCTCACTGAATGTCCAGTAAAATAAATGAAAAAAGTTCATACAAGTTACATTATCATTAAATATGAGAACACCAGAAAGGCAAGCTAAAATTTCTAGGAAGAAAAACTCTCAAAGGAATACTAGAAGAGGAAATACAAAATCCATAGGAAAAGTGTTTAATACAAGCTGAGAAAAAATTATACTCAACCTAGAATTTTATACTCAGCCAAACTATCAATCAAATGTGAGGACTGAATATTTCTTTTCAGATATGAAGTGATAAAATGTTTACTTCCTATGAACTCTTTCCCAGAAAACTGTTAGAATGTGTTCTCTATTGAAAAGAGTGAACTAAATTGGATTGATTGGAGTGAACTAAAACAGGGAAAAATATGAGACTGGAGAAACACAAGATCCAACACAGAGGGTAAGTAAAGGAACTTCTCGGGATAATAATTAGGGAGGTCTCTGGCCATCAGCTTTGCAACAGACCTAGAGAGCAACCAGTCCAGACTGTGGGAGGATAATGGAGTGTTCCGGGATAAAGGAAATTAAGCAAAGACACTAGAACTGATGAACATGGGCCTCCTGAGAGAGCCTTTTTAACTCATTCTCAGAAAACATTAGTTCACACTATAGGATGCTTTGCAAGCAACGAAATGAGAACAGCTAGGATTTCCTTAAAAAAAAAAACCTGAAATTTTGTATAAGAAGAATATATAATTTAGAATAAAAGAATAAATCACAGTTAACCTGTTAATAATATTTGTGCTATGATAATATAAAATATAAATTTAACCAGAAATTGTAATACAGCCTTATTAGGGAGATGTGTGAGGGAAGTTTAGAAAATAAAAGGGAAAGATACAATTAATGAAGTTAAAAATAGCAATTTAAGCATATGATTTAGAAAACCAGAGGTAAGTATGAAGAGAAAGAGCAAAAAGGAATTAAGATCAGTTGCCTCTGGAGAATGGGACTCCTGGATAGAAAGTAAAGTAGCTTACTGCTATTTTTTATAATAAACATTGTGGTGGCACTATTTGGCTTTTAGAACTATGACACCTATTATTATGATAAAAAACTAATCATGTAGGCAAAAACAAACAAAATAAATTGACAACTTCTGGGCATCACTTCAAAAGATTTGGAAAAAAGCACAGCTTCGGCATTCTTATCCTCGGACCCCACATGCATTCCTATTCAGCTAACTCAGAAAACCTTTGTGAAAGCAGAAAAATACCCAAGAAAATATTTCTACTAATCCAGGAGCAAAGCTGCTTCATCATAAGGTGATCTGTCAAGACGTTATCACAAAGTAAGGCTAGTAACAGAGTAAGATATTCTGACTTGGAAGATAAGAACTAGGGAAGACATTAACAGCGTTTAATGTCAAGAAAGTCTTGCCAGGATGAATAAAGTGTCAAAGGAGTAGAGAAAGGAAAAGGGGAACTAAATGATATACTAAATATACACAACATGAATCAATTAAAAACAAATGCTATCTTGCCCTAGCCGGTGTGGCTCATTTGGCTGGAGCGTCCTCTGGTAACTGAAAGCTGCGGGCTCCATCCCCAGTCAGGGCACATACTTGGGTTGTGGGTTCGCTCCCCAGTCCAGGTGTGGGTATGTGCGGCCTCAAGTCCAGATGCATAACATCCCTGGTCTGGATGTGTATGGGAGACAACCCATTGGTGCTTCTCTCTCACATCAATGTTTCTCTTTCTCTCTTCCTCTCTCTCTCTAAAGGCAATGAAAAAAATGTCCTGAGGTGAGAGTTTTTTAAAAAGCACTATATTGAGTGAAAGAAGCTAGACACAAAACTATATATTATATTTCTTCATTTTGTTTCTGTTCTTTATACATATGTGATTTGTATACTCTTACAGTATATTTTCCAGTTTGAACAATTCTGGAGGGTCATTCTTATCATACTTGTGGAATATAATACTTCTACCTAAAATATACTCATACATTTGGAGGTCATTAACGTTTGTTGAAAACTTATTATGCTATAGTTACTTTAAACAGGGCACAGCAGAAATAACACCTGCCTGAGTGTGGTTGGTAGAGTAATAATATGGGTGTAATAATTTATAGTTTTAATTTGAACATTTCACCTAAAATGTCATATGGTGTGTGCTTGAATGTGACATTGTTAGGTCACAGGATTTCATGCTTATGATTTTGTAATAAAAGGTTTTGTAGTTAAAAAAAGGAGGTTATTTGTGCCGGACCCTGTATATATCATCATCTTAATACTGAGAGTAACAATGAATTGGTTAGCATTGTTCTAAATAAAACATTAGAAAAATTGAGGCTCCAAGAGGTGAAATAATTTTGCCAAAGACTCAAATCTATTTGGTTGCAAGGTCCTTGATCTTTTAACAGAATCATGTTGTGGATAATTCTGTTATTTTATTTTAAGAGGCATCTCTAAGAGGACATGTATTACTTGGAGCTGCATGCAAAGCATTTTCAGGAAAGGCAGTTAAAGCTCTTCTCTCCCAGAAGTCTGGAGGATATGGCATTGCTTTGGCTTCTGCCATCCTTCACTCTTCTGCATAATTATGTGCCCTGGTGCTTTGAGAAGTTCCCTCCTAGAAATTAACTTCATCCATGATACAGAAACATTTGTCTTTCCTGGAGGGAAACTAAATGAGAAAACAGAAATGAACTGATCAGTGATGAAGAGAAGCCAAAAATTAACAAAACTTGAAAGTGAGGGTTCAAACCACTGGATGCATTCGATGAATTATGTAGGGTTTTCCTAATGAGTTGCACCAGGATTTGACTCTGGCCAAGGAAAGTAAGGAAAATCTTGGTGGTTTATTTAAGAGACTGTTTAAATTTACTTGATCAGGGGTTGAGACTCCAGAGGTGATGTAATGTGACTTGCCCAGAATGGCTCCTCTTTCTAGAGTAAAAAGTAAAAGGAGAGGTAAGCAATCTTCCATTCTCATCACAAAACAGTGCCTCCCTCTGATTCTTTTAGAAATCTCTTTCAGTTGGATAAATGGCAGAATACAGAAGCTGCCCTCTTCCCAGCCAGCTTCATTTTTTCAAAGCATCAAAACGAAGCCTCCAGAAGGGAGTGCTGTAGCAGATAGCTGCAAACAATTACTTCTTAAAAACAGAACTGAAAAACAGACTAATTAATTTACAAAGTTCAGGGTATGCCAAGAGTGCAATAAAAATCTATCCCACTTAGTGTCCACTCAAGTTTCAGCAAAGCAGAGCATTTGCAAAGTGTTGTAAATTAAATTATAAGGCAAAACTATGGTGCACAATTCTCAGGTACTCAAATACATGTAAAGAGACAATTTAACTAAAACCATTCTTTATGCAACAAATTCTTTAAATTCTAACTGATAAGCATCTATATAGCCCTTGTTACTAGGACTATACCTACAAAATTCTTAACTTGGATTGTTTGGGTGGTTGTGACCAGGGTGGTGTCAGTGGATGTGGTGAGGAGGTTAGACTCCTGATCCACTTTGGAGGTTGAAACAATGCGATTTTCTGACAAATTAATACAAGTTACGAAAAAAAGAGAGGCATCTAGGGTGGCTCTCAGAGGTTTTGACTTTGAGCGAATGGAAGATGGAATTACTATTCATTGAGATAAATAATTCTACAGTGCAGCAAATTTGTGAGGACGGGAAAGTTCAGTTTGAAAATGCCAAGTTTGAAATACTCACTGGACTTGTAAGTAAAGTACTGTAGCAGGCAGTTGAAAATATATGAAGGAAGTGGTAGGGGAAAGACCTAATATTTATTGTGCACCTGCTTCTTTGTAGGACTTCATATTCATTACCTCCATAAATATCTGTGGTTAGATATTTTACCTCTGTTTTGTTTGAGATTGCTTAGTAGATAAATTCTGAATATCAAAGACTTTGAATAACTTCGTCAAGGTCAGGCAGCTGGTAGATGGGGAAGCTAGAATCCAAAACCAGCTTGTCTGATCCCAAACCAAAGTCCATTCCTTTTTTACTAAGCCATGCTTCCCCAAGCAAATGTCCTTTGTAGCTGTCTATAATTTGAGACATGAGTATTTCAGCTACTCTCATTAATTAAAATATAGGTTGCATGCACTAGAGATCCCAAATAACAGTGGTTAAACGCAACCACTGACGCTATTTCTCTTTTTATGTAATATTGGAAATGGGTGGTACAGAACTGTTGTGGCAGCTCAGCTATAGGACGTCATGGGGGGCCCAGGCTCCCGCTGTCTTCTTGCTCTACCGCCCCCATGACATTGCCTTTATCTAACTGGACCAAAATAGCTACTGTCACGTCCATGATCCAAAAAGCAGGATGGAAGAAGAGAAAAAGAGAGACCTAATCTGAAAATTGAACACATCATTTCTATTCATATGCTATTGGTCCAAACTTAGTCATCTAGTAACATCTAGTTGCAAGACAGGCTGGGAAATAATATCTTTATTTTGAATAACCAACCAAATGTCAATCTAAAAAAGTCAGAACTTCTAATACTTGGAGAAAAAACAGGAGCATAGGGATCAGAGGACATCAAGCTTATCTGCTCTATAAGTTGGGCTAAATCTCTTCTTAATGTCCTTAATGAATGCTATGGAACAAGTTCATTTTATGTAAATTTGAATTTTTAAATATTATTAAAACCTCAATGTTCACATAAAATGTAAGAAACCATGATATTTAAAAATGGTGGGAAAATAGACATATATGTACATCTTTTCTGGTTCCTAGCACAGAGCTCTGAAAGCCCTCATAATTTCTCGAGTAGCAAAAGCCTTACAGCACCTTTTGTTGTAATATTTGGTCTTTGATTCAGGTTCCTGACACAGAGCTCCTAAATACTGTAGAATTTCCTGGGTGATAAGAGAGTCTTGTTCTAGTGAGGTGAATCTTGGTGGCTTCTAGAGAGCAACAGGGTGGAAGCTGGTCACCAGAAAGACCAAGCCATGATGAGACGTTTGGAATTTTCATCCCTGACCCTCATGTTCCCAGAAGGGGAAAGGGCCTGGAGATAAAATTAATAATTGATCATGCCTAACTGATGAAGCCTCTGTAAGAACTCCAAAAGTATGAGGCCTGGAGAGCTTCTGGGTTGGCTGAACATGTTTTTATACTTTTACTATATATCCATGCATTATTCTTTTAGAATACATATGCTCATGTATAAAGAATATTGTGCTGTTTTGTTATTACATCTGTATGTCTTTGCTGTTACATACTCTCAAATGCCACAGGGAAAATATAATGGATATATTAATATTTTCTCTCAACATAAAGTTTCTGTGATATATTCACCTGGTTCATTTAGCTTTAGTTCTGTAAAACAGAGTCCATATACTTCTTCTGGAAAGGATTAAATAGCCACCAACGATCCAAATATTCTAGACTTTGTAGTTCATACAAGTATCTGTCACAACTACTAACCTCAGCTGTTGTCATATGGAAGCAGCCATGAATATGGAAATAAGTGTACATGGCTATGCTCCAATAAAATTTTATTTGTAAAACATGGTGGGCCAAATATGGACCACAGGTCACAGCAGTCAAACCCTGTTATACAGTATTTCATATATAGTATTTTTTTTACTTTAAATATATTTTTTTATTTTATTGATTATGCCATTACATTTGTTCTATTCCCCCCCTCCGTTCCCCTCCACCCTGCACACCCCTCCCCCACCATTCCCCCCTTTAGTTCCTGAACACGTGTCTCAAGTTCTTTAGATTCTGTATTTCCCCTATTCTTACCCTCCCCCTATCTATTTTCTATCTACTATCTATGCTACTTATTTTCTGTACCTTTTCCCCCCTTCTCCATCTCCCACTCCCCCATTGCTAACCCTCCACGTGATCTTCATTTCTATGGTTCACTCCTGATCTAGCTGTCCTCTTAATTTGCTTTTGTTCATATATAGTATTTTATTAAAGGAACATACATCAATTAATTTTTTCCATTTTAGTATCTCTCAAAATATCATAAATTTGTTACTACCAATTTTTCTCTCAATCAAGCAATGCTTCAGTAATGAATCTCGTAAGTGTTCCCTGTGTACCTGTGTTGATAAATCCTCCAGATCAGCGCTTCTATAACCTTTCATGTGCCTCTAATGCACCTGAGGCTCTTGTTAAAATTTACAGTCAGAAGAACTCTGGGAAGATCTGAGATTCTACTGGCCTAACAAGCTCCCAGGTGATACCGATGCTCCGGTCCAGGAACCACTTTTTTTACGGCATGGCTAGACTACAGAAGTGAAATTGCTCAAAGTTATTAGACGTTATCAAATTGCTCTTCAAAGCAGTTGAACCAGTTTACACTCCCAGCAGCAGCACATGCCACATCTCATTTCCATACATTCTTCGCAACAGTTTCAAATATCAGATTTTATATGTCAGCAATTTGAAGGTTACAAAACTGTACCCTGTTTAAATGTGCTTTTCTCCAATAACTGTAGGTTGAACATCTTTTCATATCTGGTATTGCACCTTTGAATACCTCTCATTCACTTATTAGGGGGGGTTCTTACTGATTCACATAAACACTTCTAAAAGTTACAAATTAATCTTTTTCCTGTTATATCTTTTGGAAATATTTTCTCCCAGTCTGTGTTTCTCATTCTGTATTTCATTTAGTATACAGGGTATCTTAATTTTAACATGCTATAATTAAACTTTTCCTTTTCTTTGTGTTTTAGAATTTTGAGAATTCCTTCCTATGTTCCAAAGCCATAAAGATATTCTGTAAATATTTTTTCCCATGTAGCATTTGATTTGTCTTGAATTGGCTTTTTTGACTGATGTGAAGTCAGGAACTAATTTTATATTTTTTAATGGAAAACCAGTTCTCCCAACACTATTTACTGAACAGCCCATGCTCTCTTCACTGATTTGTCATGTTTTTCTTATCACTTACCAAATTCATACACACATATATATGTGTTTTTGAGCATGTGTACAGACTCTATTTTGGATTACTATCCCTCTGCACTCCACTATCACACTGTCTTATTTATTACAGCTTTATAAATCTTGATTATCTAACAGGGTGCCTTGTTCTGCTTCAAAATTGTCTTAATTATTTTAGGTGTTCACTTTTTAGCTTTTTCATTATTAACTAGCATATTTTGCCATGTACAATGCACTGTTTTTGCCCAAATTTTTCAGGGAAAAATAAGAATGCAAATTATATATAGGGAGTACTAATTCTGTATCTATATAAATGCTTTTAACTCTTTCATTTATGCTTATTCATTAAAAGCGCAACTCTAGAAAGCAACAACCATATTCATATGCAAAATAATACACTGGAACACAATAATCAGCTTTGTTTCTAAATATAAATAAACAAATAATTGAATTTCAAAAATTAAAACACAAATTCTTTTTCCTGAAAGTTTGGGCCAAAAACATGGGTGTGCATTATACACAGCAAAATATGGTATACTACAAACAGACAAGTTCACATAAGGATAGCTCCAAATACATTTATAGACTGAATAGACCTGTAAAATCAGCATGCAGATGATGAAAAACTTGTGCTGGCATCCCCAACGCCCCTGTCCAGAAATCGAGTACCACTTTCCTTTTCCTTTTTTACACTGCAGCCCAACTCATTTTATAGATGAGAAAACTGAGGTCCAGAGAGGTGATGTTTCCTATAAATCAAGCAGGACAATTTTTCTGTGTGTAACTGCATTAACCACACACCTTGCACCTGTCATAAAACTATGACATTTAATAACAACCCTGTTAAATTGCTTTATTGATAAAGAACATTGTGTCAGCAGATCTTGGTTTCCTACTGGGATTCTTTCCTTAAATTTTGCATCATTTCATTAGAAAATATTGCATTTATGGTTGAGAAAGCTTAGTCAAATCACTGCTAAGTATTTGAATGGTTGAAACCATTTCAAAAGGCAGGTAAAAAGAATATCAGCCACTTAACTTTCAGGAAAACCTCAGAAAATACAATTTAGGTTACAAAGAAAAGAAATTCTCAGGGGCTTCATTTCAGTAACTGTACCTGGTATTAATGATCTGCCTAGGCATTGTTTGAACACGCTCCATCAATATGTTATGCAAACAACACCCCAGCCAACAGCTCACAGAGGGCTTTCACACACACTGCACTTAAGACAAAAAGTCATGCTTAATTTATGGCCGAGGACATAACTGACGTGAGTCATAAATAAAGTCTTGCTCTGAGGGGTCAGCATTTGAAGAAGAATGTTGCTACCCTGGAAGTACTCAAGGGCATAAGCTAGTTCTTATTCTGGTCTGAACCTAGGCTGGGATCTTACATAGATGGATGGCCAATGTTTGTGGGAAGGAAGGGAGGGAAAGAGGGAGGAAAGAATTACATAACTTCACAAAGGACACAGAGGCTTCTTAAAGTTGTTCTCATTGCTTTCATTCTTTCATTTCTCTTATGTCACTAAGATGGTTAAACGTGAGGGTAAGAAAGAATCTCATGAGAGAAATTTGAATAATGACCTTCTCCATGAAAAAAAAAATTGAAGACCATAGATACAAAATTACTGGACTCAAGCTACATATTTTCTGGTAAAGACTTTATAAATAAATAAAATTTATGGATGTTTCTCACATTTGTATAATATCTTCTCAAAACAACATTCATTGTAAGAATGTGTTCAGACTTCCAGAAGATTTCCAAACTTATTCTCTTTAAAACTAAAACTATAAGGCTTTGCTTTGTAACTCTATACATCAAGTTCCCCAAAAATGGGGAAATACTGGGTTGGCCAAAAAAATTTATTTGTTTTTTCTGTAAGATGGCTCTAGTAGTGCTTAGTTGCCTTTAACTTCATTCAAAACAATTTTGTTAGACTATATTGTGACAGCTGTCATATCAGCATGCATTTTTTTCAAAAACTTACCAAAATTGGTGAATTTTGCGCAGCCATTTTAATATTGAAGATGGAAGAAAAATAAACATTTTAAGCATAATATGCTTTATTTCAAGAAATAAAGCATAGTATGGCTTTACTTCAAGAAAAGTAAAAATGAAACTGAAACGTGAAGAAAAATTTGTGCCGTGTATGGAGAAGGTGCTGTGACTGACCGCGTGTGTCAAAAGTGGTTTGTGAAGTTTTGTGCTGGAGATTTCTCTCTGGGTAATGAAACACCCAGTCGAGCAGACTAGTCAAAGTTGATAGCAATCAAATGGAGACATTAATTGAGAAAAATCAACATTATACCCCATGGGAGATAACCGACATATTCAAAATACCCAAATCGATAAAGTTACTGGTGAAAATGAAAAGTGTGTCTTATTTTCTGGAAAAAAAAAACTGAATGGACTTCTTGATCAACACAGTAAAATCCATAGGTGACCCACCCCTAAAGTGCTCCTTAGACATTCCTGCCAAGGTACCCTATTCTTATCTTTTTGTGACCCTAAAAATCTTCCCATTTTGATTTTAACTGGTTGGGAAGAGGAAAGACTCCCTCTTCCCTGACTCAAAGGACCACAGTTTGTATTCCATACAAATACTTAAAATGCAAAAATATCCCTGGAAGAGAAAAAACAAAAGCTGTTGACTTAGATTCACACTAAGGGGTAAATAGTTTATCAGATCTCTTCCAGAGAGTAGGTTCTAATAGCTACGGACTCCATGGAGAGAAAAAAGCACTGCGGAAAAGCAAAACAAATGTTGCCCAGTTTACATTTTTGCCTGAGGCTGCCCTGCCTCTGAATTCAGGGCGGTCTCCGCCAGATCGGTTCACAGGGACTTACTCTGAGCACTCACAACTCCAGCACCAGTCTCATTTCTCCGCTACCTGAGCCTCACCTTCTCCTCCACCAGCCCACTTTGCACACCTAGAAGTCACTCCATCCGATGCATTGTTGGTTTAGTCCTTGTCTATCTCAGTGAAGCTATTCTCTGGATGGGATAAAACACTAAATGAGACTCTTGTTAAATAACTGCATCCAGGTGACTAGTAAAGGACTCAGGTTTTCTCCAAAGGCAGCATTACTGGCCACTTTACTGGTAGTGAGTAGGCTCCGAGATGGTATCGCAGCAGGGGGTCCTGGTGGACTGGTTTCTCAGAATCAACGCCCCTGAGGGACTGAGGGGAGCAGAGTGGGACAAGGAGAGAAGCTGAACTGTAATGCAGTTGCAGCAAAGGTCTTGGCCAATCCAACAGGGGGCTCTAGAGCTGAGGTGGCCCTTCAGAGTTGTCCTGAATTAAGGCAGAACTGCCTTGATTATAACCCAGCTTCAATCACCCATTGAATGGGATCTGAGCCTGAAAAGGTGACAATCTTGGACAGATCTTGGGTAAGGCAGTACTCTGCCTCTGAGGACAAGTCCCAAAGAGGCCTATCAGCTGAGGGTCATCAGCCATTGGCCCCCCCAACAGCTGGAGAAATAAGCGCTTCTGTCCTAGAGGGGGATCTTAGTGGGGTACCATGGTACCCACTATAATAAGTCACTGCCTTTTAAGCACACTCTTTGAACCAGGGCTCAGAGAAATTAAAAAGTATTCATTATTTTGTTAGAAACTTTACCAAGATCTGTTATTTTCAGAAAGTTACATCACCCTCAGCACTGCTGTCTCCACTTTTTGAGTTGCCAGTTCAATACACCTGGATCAATCTGCACTTGCAGTCATCACACCGACAGTAACTTGGGACCTGCCGGCCTCACCGTCAGTGTGGCCAGACACATAGTTTAAGATGTTTAAAATGCATATTATCGTAAACTACTTTTCTATTGTTTCTTCTTCATATTTCAGTTAAAACTATGTGCATAAGTAATAATATTCATATACATTTCGTTTCAAATTAGTAAAGGAAGCTTTACAAAATTTTTTATATGAAAAAGAGAGAATTAGATCTGGAAAAGTAATTTAGAATGGTAACTCACCCTCCAGTAGTTCTCAACCCTGGCTGTCCATTAAAATCATCGAGGAAGCTGTAAAGCATCCTGATGTCCAGGTCATACTGCAGACCAATTACATCAGAACCTCTGGAGGTAAAAGCAGGCATCACTGTTCTTTAAACTCACCAGGGAAATGCAATGTACAGACAAGGCTGAAAAATCTGTACTCTGGTGCAGTAGTTCCCAAACTGGTGTGTGTTTCACCATCACCTAGAGAGCTGGTTCAACCAGACTGCCGGGCACCAGCCCCAGAGGTTCTGATTCAGCAGCTCTGGGATGGTGCTGATCATCTGTACTTGGGACTATACTTGGAGAAACAGGGCTCTGGAGAGTCTGTCTGCCTGATCAGAGTCCCCCACCACACTGAGCAACTGCCACCTTTGTTCCTGGTCCCACTACCCCTTCAAACATCTCTAAACATCTTGGAAATGTTTTCCCTTTATCAACCTTTGGAAAGACCCTTTCCCCTCTCTTCCCTCAGGGCTATTTCCAAATCCTGCATGTTTCCTCACCCCTGAGCAGTGAGCAGCAACCATCAGGTCAGATCACCTCTAACTTCTCCCATGATCTGTTCATCTCCTTTTGTCTTGAATTTTTTGGTCATTACAGGCATGATTCTACAGATTACTGGACTGGAGACACTCCATTGAAACAGCAAAAGTGATTGTTCCTATTACACATTTCAATTCCAACATCCACGCTGTTGGAAAGCAAATGCGCTCACCTATGTCTTTACCCACTTGCTGCTTTGCATCTCAAGATGGGCCAGGCACAGCTGTTCTTCTCCACTACACAGCGTTTGCAGCCAGGATCTAGAAATGCATTGCATTCATTATGACTCAAATCAGGCAACATCAGCAAATCTCACAAAGATGGGCAGCAGTGACTTGGCTAAAGTCCTTTCTTAGTTCTCCCTGAAATCAGGGTTCAGTCAGGCCCCAATATACAATTTATCTGTCTGCAAGTTCAAATTCAACCAACCACAAATCAAATATATGTAATTATATATAAAATGGTATGTTGTTATTGACATGTACTATATAGTTAGGCCTAGGATGGCTGTACCTGTACTGAGCATATACAGACTTTTTTCTTGTCACTATTTCCTAAACAATACAGCATAACAAATATTCACATAGCATTTACATTATACTAGGTACATAAGTAATCTGGAGATGAGTTAAAGTATGAGGGAGGGATGTGCCCAGTTTATATGCCAATATTATGTAACGTTATATGAGAAATTTGAGCATTGCAGACTTTGGTACCCAAGAGGGTCCTGCATGTACCACTCCGGATGCTAGGCAGGACCAGATTTCACAGGAAGGGTTTAAAGAAGCTCTGTTAACCCCTGCCTTCCTGCAGTGCTTTTAATGGGGACAGAGAGCTTTCCAAACCTCATATTAAAGACTCTTGGACTCTCAACTCCAAACACTAAATCTGAAAAGACAATTTGAAGATTCACATAAAAATTAACTTTCCCTTTTAAAAGAGCCTCAAGAAAAACGAGACCAAAAAGCCCTCATTTTCTCTAGTAAAAGAAAAATATTCACACAATTTTTCAGTTGGGCTGAGATTAATAACTCATAATCTGAAGCTATTGGCTTCTACTGAAGTGAGTATCGAGATTTATTGACCTGCGGAGTAAATATTAACGGAGGTGAAACTGAGGTTAATAACAAACCTCAAGGGATAATACATCTTTATATTTGCTGAAATAAAAAGTCAGCCCACATATTGCTCATACATACATTCAGAAACCTCTTTAACCAGAAAGCTCTGGAAATCTCTCTGCCATGACAGATTGCTTAAATATATGGCCAAATTTCCATTTGTATTAACATTCACGGGGCACTGAGGCAGCCTGAAAAGCAAAATTTCCTCTGAGGACCATCAGCAGCCAATCAAAGGGCAACCACTTACTTCCACACGAGATCTAATTGGAAGAGTTTAACCAGCATCCCATTCTCTTCTATCTCACTGAAATGGGCAGTGTTGCTCAGACCCAGGCAAATACTCTACTACCTAATAAGCCCATCTTTCCCCCATATACAAAATAAAAAGATTCTAAATTCCTAACTTCAGACACATCCAAATAAACATATTCACTGTCAACAATAAATTTCATAAAGTAATGTTCGTTAGTAAGATATTTTTTTAAATAGGAAATATAATTTTCCTTGAATAAAGGAAGAGATTTCTGGGCTATGATGCCAGAGGGCCACGTTGGAATTCTGGCTCACCCACTAATTTGCTCTGAGACATTAGGCAAGTCACTGAGCTACCCTGTGCCTCTGTTTCTCACCTGTAAAATAAAGATAACAACAGTACCTACTTCACAACATTGTTGTGAAGGTTAAATGAGTTAATACATGTAAAGTACTTTAAAGTGTGTCCAGAGCATAGTAAGGAATACCAAAGTTCTAAAGGCAAGGGAACTTTAAGATCATTTGGCCCAGAAATCTCAAACCTTTGTGGGAATCTAATCTTGCTTGGCCTGACCCATGGACTATTAAGTGTTGTTACTATTGATATTTATTTACATTTAAATTTAGTTGCAATTCGGGACAATTCCATGTAAAATAATAGATGTTCATAAGAAAATCATTTTAGAAAAAATTTCAGAAGACACTTGCATACTGGACTCATAGCAAACCATCAAGTGATGCTAAGGGGCAGCTGCCTGCTGCAGAAAGTACATGCTCTCCATTTGCCATAGTCCCCACCACTCTCTGTTACTCCCCATCCTGAAGGCTGAGTGTCGACTAACTGGTATTATTCCATTAACACTGTTGCTTTTAGTAGAATGTAAAAGAAAGATTTATCCACATACCCATGTCCTTTTGAAAATGAGAGGGAAAAGAAGAGCCACATGTTCCAAGAAAAATTGTAAGCCACACATACTTTTTTAGAACATAAAGATTTCTGGGTTTGATAAGCCAATAAAGTGTGTCTGTAACAAAAGAATTCAATGTAAGCTGCCATTAGGAAAACAAACCATGAGAAAAACCATGACTGGGCTGTGGAAAGGATGCTAAGGAAAAGCTTGACGATCTATAAGAGAGACTGAAATCTCAACACATTGTTTTTGGGAGTGTGAAGAAAACACTAAGTGTCATAGACTAAGTACACTTTGCCATGGATGTCACCTGTCCTGCCCAGGTAGGTGTCTGTGTTTCTGACCCCTGACCTAAGCCAACCTTATCATTGCATAGATGAAGAACCAAAGCCAGAGAAGTTCAGAGATTTGATGTATTTTAGCATACTGGCTGGCGGAGGGTGTAAAACTACAACCTGGGTCTCTCGGCTCCACTCCATACCCTTTCTACCATTCAAAATATATACGAGTGGCTTTTTTGAGCACGTTTTTTCCACTGCTCAAAACAGGTTTTGAACTCATCAATTCTGATGCCTTTTAGTGCTTCTGCCATTTTTTGTTTCACCTCTTCCACATCAGCAAACTGTTTCCCTTTGAGGACTTCTTTCACCTGGGGGCCAAATGGGGAGAATAGGGAGGGTGGGGCAAGGGGGTCATGCCAGTCTTGGTCAAAAACTGCTGAACACTCAGCATAGTGTGGGCAGGTGAGCTTGCAAATCACCCATTATGAAATGAGCAAACACGTTAAAAATATCTTCAAAAATATTTCACTGAAGCCAAACACAGCCTCTCACAACAACACCATCTGGGTGCACTGATACAGATGGCTCCCTAGAGCACTCAACACAAGTGACCACCCTCCATAAGATAATTCCGGGTTTTTTGGTTCCCCCTCATATGATGGCGGCCCCATAAAACTGTAACTGAGCTGAAAAATTCCTAATGCCTAGTGACGTCATAGCCATCCTGACATCATACCTGTCTTGCTGTCCTAGGGTCACAGCTCTCAGAAAGTCATAGCACAAAGCATTACTCACATATTTGGGGGGGGGTGCTGGTGTAAACAAACCTACCACACTGCCAGTTGTATAAAAGTAGAGCAAACACAATTACATGCCATACATGATACTTGATGATAATAATAAATAACTGTTATTGGGTAAATGTACTCGTAAAAAAAAAAGTTTCCCGTAAACAGTGTGCCTCATACATTTTGTATTTACTGGGTCTCCTGACTGCATCATTTCCCCGTGTTTGATTTACTCTCGTGCTGTTTTACAAGTTTATGTAGCCTAAGTGTGCAATGTTCATAAAGCATACAGTAATGTACAGTAATGCCCTAGGCCTTCACATTCACTCACCTTTGCCCATTGACTCATCCAGAGCAACTTCCAATCCTGCAAGCTCCGTTCACGGTGAGTGCCCTCTACAGGTGTACCATATTTTACCTTTTATACTTATTTTCACTGTATCTTTCCTATGTTTAGGTATACATAGAGTCACCATCGTGTTACAACTGCTCACAGTGTTCAGTACAGTAACATGCTGCACAGGTTTGGAGCCTAGAAGCAATAGCCTCTATCGTCCAGCCTCGGTGTGTAGTAGGCTGTACCATCTAGGCTTCTGTAAGTACATCTGTGATGTTCACACAAAGACAAATTCACTGACAGACACATTTCCAGAAGGCATCCCTCTGTTAACTGGCACATGACTGTGTGTGATACACACACACACATCACTGTTTGTTTCTCTGGAGAACCTGACTAACAACACCCTCTTCTCTATCCCTCCTACCACTGCTCTGATCAAGGCCCTCATCACCTCCTGACTCACTTATTCCCTCTGACGTAGCTTGGGGCTTGCAGAGAATTCTAAAATTCTCATCTGCTGTGTCATTCTGACTAACATCCTATGTTACAGTTTCCCAGGAGTATTTCTAGCTCCTGTCCCTCCTAGCTCTCCCTGATCTGCCTACAAGTTCAGCTGTTTTCTCTCTTATCTCTAGTCCACATTTACCATGCTGCCACTTAGCTGTTTTCTCCTCGGTGCTCCAACCCCTCTGCCCAAAATACCCATCTCCCTGTTCTTTCTCCCCCTTCCCACTGGGCTAATTCCTGCTCGTCCTGAAAGTCTCATGATGCCCCAGTTCTTCTAAAGACTCAACTAGTGCCTCTGAGAGAGGGATTAACTGTCCCTCTTTAATGCTTCCTTCACACTTTTCACACTCGCTGCATTGCTTTCTAACTACCTACTAATGCGTCTTTCTCCACTAGAATATATAAATTCTTTCAGAGCAGGGACCTGGCCTAATTTATGTTTTTATTCCTATAACCTAGCAGTTTCAACGTAATAAGGAGACCTCAGTGAATTTTGGTTGAATGTGTGAACAGTTGAAATCAATCAATCTCTCTCTCTCTTCTCCACCCCCTGAGGGATTAAGGGATTGCTACTGAAAGATCTAACTTCTATCCCATCTAATTCCCCCAGCTGAACTATTACACATGCCTGCCCAGAAAAGAGAGGGATTTAAAGAGCTGAATAAAGGATAAGTTGGAAGAGCAAAGAATATTGGAGAGTGACAGGTTATTTGCAGAAGAAAAATCCAAAACAAAAGAGTTACTCAATGTGTAGGTGATGGCAGAAAGGGGAAACATTGACATTTAGTGACAAGTTTGATCAACTAGTCAGGTAGGTGCTACATGCTTTAAGCATTTAAATTCATTTAATATCCTGAAAGTCCAAATGAGGCAACTAGAGGTCAGAGAGCATAAATAATATCCCTAAACAGCTGGTAAAAGAGGGAATCTGAACCGAGGTCAGTGTGATTCCAACACCAATGTCCTTTCTGTCCCATCGTGCAGCTCCTGAAGCTGTAGATGAAAAGTGTTGCTCTTGTCTTCCATTCTTCCTGGGGCAGAGGGAAGAGAATAAAAAGGTGGAGTCACCATCTCCTGGCTATTATAATGATTTAATAATATCAAACACTTAAAATGTAGTTTGCACTGTTTTCAGTGCTCTGTACACACTCATTTAATCCATGGCACACTCCCGGGAGGGAGACCCTATTGTCATCCTCCCCATTTTATGGATGAGCAAACAGAGGCATGCAGACTTTGCCAATGTGCCCAAAGCCATGCAGATAGTAAGTGGCAGACACAGGATTCAAAGCCAGGCAAATGCCATATCATCTCACTTACATGTGGAATCTAACGAACAAAATAGCCTGAGACAACATAGAAACAGTGATGTAGGTGCATGAAACAGACACACAGCTGTTAGAGGGGGAAAGGATTGGGGAGTTAGATGAAAGAAGGTGAAGGGATTGAGCCAAAAAATTATATATGAGGTCTATCCAGAAGATAGCCAGCCACGTGATAAGAAAAAGAGGCATTTATTGAAGAAGATATAAGAAACATTGTACACAGGACAATGATGCCTCAGTCCCCTTCAAAGTAGGCACCTCACACAGTTCTCCCAGCTGCCATCAGCTGCCCCATTGTATTTTCTTGAATCTCATCATTGGTCTGAAATCTCTTCCCTTTTGAAGGCGATTTTAGTTTGGGGAAAACCCAGAAGTCACAGGGCACCAAATCTGGGCTGTAGGAGTGCTGAGTCACCTGGGTGGTATGATGCTTCACCAAAAAACTCTGCACAACATGTGATTCATGAGCAGGGGCATTGTCATGACAAAGCTGTCAGTCAACAGTTGCCCATAGCTGTGGCCTTTTGAATCATCTGAACAGTTGCCACAGTGGAATGTTCCAGCTTAATGCAAAATTTGATGCAGACTTGTTGCTCTACTTGCTCAGTCATTTTGCATGAAATGGCCACACAGTAGACATGCTCAGTCAACAGCAGCTACTGCCCCCACTGACTAGGTACAGTGAAGTCATCATTGTTCATGCATGCTCATTCCAGTCCACTCTCCTTGGCTGCCAGGTTACACTGATGTCGCACAAACCATTCTCGTTATATTAACAATGGCTGAGTTTTTCCCAGGCAGACCTCATATATTATAAATATTATACATTATATATATATCACACAGACACGACAACAGTGTGGTGATAGCCAGAAGGAAAGGAAAAGAAGCATGGGGAGTTGATGGAAGTGGGCAAAGGAGAAAAATGGAGATGGAAAGAGACTTTTTTTGTGGCGATGGGCACATGATGCAGTGGGCAGATGATGTTTTGTTGAGTTGTGTACAAAATCTGTATGGTTTCCTGAGCCAATGTCACACCAATAAATATAAAACTTAGTGTAATGTCATTTAAAAATTAAATAAAAATGAAAAACCGGCAATGTGGCCGTGAATTGATAATGCCTTTGGCTATTCTGCCTCCAATTGTCCCCATGTGGAACACAGAAAGACCAACAGAGTCTGAAATAAAAAAAAACTTCCAGAATGTATAGATTTTTCCTAATCACTCCACAGGTTTCCACTCCAACTTCATGAAGAGAACAGTAGAGGTTTATATCACTACTCCATTACACAGGTGACATTCACAAGACCTTCAACTTGTGGCTAAATTGGATCCTGGAAGAAGGCTGTATGTCATACTACAATGATGTAAGCTCCTATCTCCTACGGGTAAATAGGATAAGATTTTCTTTCTAGAAAACCATTAGTTCCATTAAAATACCAAAATAATGGCAATAATGCATGAAAGCAACACAATATAAGCTTTTGTAAGCATTACCAATGTTAATGGTAATGTTAATTACCAAAGTTTGGTCTCTGCATATACTAGTTTTGTTGAAGTTAAAATATGAATCAATGAAATTTGACTTGAAGATAAATTATTTCTCCTGGCAGATTTCCCTATGGCACACACAGGCATATGTCACTGCTTTGGGCATCTTAGACTTGAATTCACAATTAGAGTAATCTGTCTAGCAAATGTGATTGCAATTCAGTGTGAATGAATGGAAAATTTTTGCACAGTAAAATCTGGGAGAAAGACAGTTTCCACGATGTCATCTTTAAATGACCTCTTGCTCTTCTATTTCAATCAGCCTGTGGACAATGACCTCCACCTGATCTGTCAAGGTTGCTAGTCATTCTAGTCATTCTTGACTGCTCTCTTGGTTTCAGTATATTGGTGTTCAGTCCTATGCTACTAAAAATTCATCATCTTTATTGATGTAACACCATTGTCTTAGAATTTAAATAAATCTGGAAATTATTTGCATGTTGATTGCATACTTAAAGAGTTCTCTGCTGAATTAAAATGTTTTATTGAACAAAGCCTCTTGTTGTTCTTCTTTAGAAAACATTTTTCTAAAGCTCCAGAATCCTCAGGAGGAGGAAGGAAATGACCATTGATAAAGTAAAGCTTCACTGACAAGAATAATTCTTCCCTAGTTTCAAAGGCTTTCCCAACAAGTGGTATATGAATCTGACAGTTTGAAAATTGAAACAGCTAACTCTGCTTGGAGTGTCAGCGGTACAAGATAAAACCAAAGATGACACAGATAAACCAGAAAAGCCTTCCTTGAAACAATCAAAAAACCCCAGCACTCTCTCTTCTTCTCCTTGTCTTTCCCTATCCACCCCTCCCATTGACCACTCGTATGTCATTTAGAATTGAACTCCACTTGCACTATCTCTTTAGAACAATTTCTCAAATTTTAATATGCACAAAAATCAACTGAAGATATTTTTGAACTTCAAGTTCTGATTTAATAGGTCTGGTGGGAGCTAAAACTCTGCAGTTTTTAACAGGTGATGTTGATGCTACTGGTCCAGGGACCACACTTTGAGCAGCAAGGCTTTTCCAGTAAACGTCACAACCCGTCATGTGGATTCTGTGATTCGGGATTGAATGTTAGAGATCACTCCAGGGAGGGTGGTTTTAATGCCTTTGATGTGAATGAATGGATGGAACATGCTGGAGGCTGTGAGTTGAGTGATCCTGCCCTCAACAATCAGCAGGAGGTTGGGTATATATGGAAGGAAACTGAGTTACAGATTCTTGGGAAGGGAGATCCAGGAGACCTTCTGGTCATGGTCTGCACAATGAATTGAAGCAGAAGAAACTGGCTGAGAATGTTTCCAATAGCTTCCTTCTTTCCATCAACAGCACTGAAAGAATGTGGAGGTCCAGCCAGGTCCCCCTTCCAAACCCCAGATGTCTTGCTGCTCATTCACTCCTGAGAAGCAGTGAGTCCCTGGCCCCAAAATCCCCCCGGGGCTTTGGGCAGTGTCACCAGCATGGAAACAGCACAGAACATCAGCATTCACTGCCTCCTTTGCTCTTTCTCATCCTCTAGGAAGCTCCCTCCCACTGTGCCCAGCCAGGTGAGGCGAGCCTTCTGCAGGCCCACACTGCATCCCTGCTTCGCCTGTCACAGCACTGATCCCACTGCATTATAACCACCTGTCTTCTCACCTCTCTCTCCCTCTTAAATCCTGAGCTCCCTGAGGGCACGGGCTGCTCCTGACTGTCTGCTCTGTAGCAGAATGTCTAGACTTTAGTGGGCACTGATCACTAGTATTTGGTTCAGTAAATAAATGAGACTTTGAGCAAGGCACTTCTCCAAATTCTTTTTTTTTCCAGAGATAAATTAGAATATGATCCAGAGTAACTTAAGCCTGCAGCTGTATTTCTGTAGCTGCCCACCTGGCTTCCTTTTACCTGTGACTTCTGTGTTACAACACTGGGTTTTAATGCTTGCTCTTTACCCTCAAGACTCTACTTAACCTATTGTGGTTCACACTGGGCTCTCAGATTCAATGCAGATCTTATTCCTGAATTAGAAGCGCCACCAAACCCAGGCAATGACAACAGAAAATCTTCTACCTTTTCTATCTGTCTTCCTGAAGCTCTTTGCTCAGGTGGTACTTAGATTGCCTCAAGGAGTAAAGGCTCTTCTAAGGAAGCAGGGGAAGGTGAGGAAGTTGGAACCTTCCTTGGCAGTGGCACAAGTACTCTGGTCCCTGAGCTTCCTCAGTTGGAACAACCTTGCAGGCAACATGGCGATGTTTGTAAACACCCAGGCTTCACTGGTAACTCCAATGTCCCAACTCACTGCTATACAATCCTAAGCAGGAGCTCATGGCTGCCTGTAGTTTTCACTGTGTTCAGTCAGTGGCAAGAGCAAGAGTCAGTGGCAAGGCTAGGCAGATATGCAGCAGCCTCTGTATGCAGAACCACCAGGTAGTCAGGGACGATATCGTCAAGTCATATATGTTGTAATTAGGCGTGGGGCACAGTGACCTTTCAGATGGCCAATGGTTCACCCTCCCATTTACAGGCCTTCCTCATGCTCATCCTCTTGTCTCAATGAGCAGGAGTCAGAATGGTGCTTTCTCAGGTATCCCAAGTGTCATCACATGAATGAACTCATCCTGCACATAATCCTGTTTCATGGGAAAAGCTACTGTGTCATATCAAAGGATATACAAACATACCCCTGGAGCCCCTAAGTGCGCCAACCTGTTCTTTAAATGGAGCATAAAATATTATACTTTCACTTTGATATACTTATGTGAGTCCATTATGGATGATTTATTCATCAAGGATGGCGCTGGCATTTCAATGGCTGCGTTTGCATTTTGGTTCATGATCACAATGGTGCCGACGTGTGCGTCTTTGATTATTGCAGGTTAATGACAAGAGTAGAGACCAACTGTATGCAAATGCTAAGTAATTCCTTCTTGCCAAGTGAAGGTCCGAGAACATCACGATTTCTAAAAATTAGGGTTTTGCAGAGGTCCTCTTACAAGACTGGTGGAAAGTTGGTGGTCTTCCATGAGGCATCCTGTAGCACAGGCTGTGTGAGACGTGAGACTACCTGTGCTTTTGCACAGTCACATAATTTATCTCGAAATGGCAATTTAGTTTCAGCAAAACAGCATCATCCATCACATTGAACTGATGTTGTCAATTTGATTTTAATGGCCTTATACTTCAAAAATTTAATTCGTAATTTGTCTTGATTTCATGCCTTTTTAAGAAATGTAAGCATAGGAAATTTATTGAAACTCTTTTAGTTTAAAACATTTCAGTAGAGTTATAATAAAAACGACTGAAGCCAACGTTGAAAACTAAGAAACCTTTCCCCTCTTAAGAAAGAATTCGTATCAGTCAAGGCTGAGAAACAATGCATGCCCTCTTTAGAGATGTTAACCCCTCGTTCCAAGTAAATTCTCAAAGCAGCATGAAGAGGCACACAGCTGTCTTCGGCTGAGGGCATCGTCCGTAGGGGACTCTGCTGGAGTCTCTCCCAGATCCATTTTATTCGGCCAGAACACCTGTCCCCCAGCTGCTGTGAATCATGGCTGCTAATGGCTCTGAGCTGCCTCCTTCTCTGGACAAATTGCCCACAGACAAGAGAGAGCACACATGAGAAACTGCCTCCCACTCCCTGCTGGGGACAACTCACAGCCACCGACTAGCTGCCTTGGGGGCACTAGAACAAACAGATCTGCAACCAGTTAACCATCTGGATCCATAGTGACCACTTCTCTCTATTTGGTCGAAGCAACTTGGTCTCCGAGTACGGAAAATGGAGTTCTGATTGCCAACCCCATTGTATAATGTACCATTTCATGAAGTTTATAGGATTACTTTTATATTGCTTGTCATTCAGTAGCCTTTCTCCTCACCCTAGATCTAAAGAAATAAATATCAATAAAACCATAAGCTAATTCTAGAAAAAGGATATAAAAAGAAACTTATGCAATTTAAAAGTGTGTTAAAAACAACAACAGCAATAGTGACCAGCTATTAGAACTTACTATATTTCAATTACCATACAAAGAACTTTATAATTATTATCTTATGGAACTGCCACAACTTTCCCGTGAGGTGAGTATTATCTCTATTCCACAAATGAGTGAACTGAGATCCGGAGGGATTAAGTAAGGAGTCTAAAACATGACTAGTAATGACCTCAGGGCTTTTTAGTACTATGACTTCATCATTTATAGGACAGATCATGTCCTGTGAATTTTGAAATTGTTTGTTTATTGCTTTTAGCAGGGATTCCACATGGCCCAGCATTACCTAGAGTCAATAGCCTGTGAATCAAATTCTCATTTCGGATAGTACTTCCTTGTTACCTTGGCAAATTATTTAAAGTTTTCCCTCTGTTTCTCTAGTTGTAGATAGGATTACTACATTTATAATGTGTATCCTTCAATAGAATGTCAATGTGCTTAAAATAAAAACACACCTACAATAATAAAACAGTAGCTATAGAAGTTCAGGTATGGGTACATTAGGATTCATTCTACAATTCTGCCTGTTTTGTGTGTATTTGGAAATACCCATAATTTACATAATTTACATAATTATGGGAAATACCCATAATTTACACAAAGATGTAGATTATCTTCTCAACCAATGTATGGTTCCTTTATAATAGGAAAAGTATAGATGTGTCTGCCACATACACCTATCTGAATACAACCTGAAATTTAATTTAAAAAAAAAAAGAACAGTCCATCTATCAGCAAAACTGCATTTGGGTATGAGATGCAGAAATCCTATTAGATTGGCTTAAATAAGTTTAAGTTAATTTTTTTCCTGTTATAAGGAGTCTGGAGGTAAGCAGGCCAGGCCTGTGCAGCAGGTCCCTGAAATCTTCCGCATCCCAGTATCTTTCCATCTTTCTTTTTACCGTCCTGGGCATTTGGCTTTCATCCTAATGCTCATGCAATGGCTCCTGCACCACCAGGCAGCTGTGTGTAGTGCAAGCAGGAGGAAGGGACAGAAGCCAGAGTTGTTCCGTAGTGTTGACTGACTTAGGAAGGCAAGTCCTCCTCAGGGATTCCTGCCTCTAGCTCATGTACTGAGACTGTAAAACCTGAACACCCCCGTACAAGAGAGACTGGAAGTTTGACTATTTCACTACCCAGTGTTCTAGCAGCATCTCCAACTACAGTGTTTTATCAGCTATCAGAATAAATCATGTCTTAGTTTGCTTGGGATAGACCTGGTTTACACTCGGTAATATAAACATGATCATTCACAGGGTCCGTGTTTCAGCCTCAAGCGTCTCTGTTTGGGTGATAAATTATATTGTTAACCTTTCTATAATGGAGAATGGCAAAAAAAAAAAGTGCTGAGCAAACCAATCTCTAGTATCTGTTGTACTTCAGTAACCAAAATAATTGAAAATCAATGTAAATCTTAATTTATAGTCTTTCATGAAAACACCAAAGGAGTGTATATTAATAACACAAGCTAAACTTCTCTCAGCTTTCCTTTCCCATTTCTCTAGCTGTCAATACCTTTGACATGCATGGCTGATGCCCTAAAGCGCCCCTTCTCTTTCGTTCTCGGGCCGAACACACTCTCTTTCTACCCCAGTCTGTGCAGCCCCACTCCTGCCCTCTGCCATCCCCCCTGCCAGGCCCAGTCTTTAAGCTGTCAGTGCACTCAGCCTCCCCGCCACTTGTTTCACTTTTCTTTGTGCCTCAACTCCAAGTCGGAGTAAGCAGGACCTGTTGCATCTTCCCCATCCTCCCTCAAGGAAGAAGCAGTTGCCACAGTTGCTATTGACAACCCTCTTATAACAGGGCGAGAGTCTGAAACGGCAGGAAAGAGAGCCCAGAGATGGTGCTGGTACCCCGAGCGGCCTGCCCTGAAGCCCGCCCTACCTGGGGAGTCCCGGAATTGTGAGATCACACATCCTGTTCCAGCCTGAGTCAAGTTTCTCCGACACCTTCACAAATATTGTGACGACCGAGTCCCAGGATAGAATCTTCTACCCTTTGATGGCAGTAGAAGGGAGAAGAAAGTGTCTCAAATCTGTAAGTTAATATTTTTTATTCCTGTTACCTACAACTTAATATATTTTTCTTTTATTCTTTCAAAAAGTGCACAATAGGAAACCACAATTATAACTGGTTTTTGTTTGGTTTTAATGTTTTGGGGGCAATGTCCATTCAAGAAATTTGAAAAAGAAAGGAAATATGTTTGATGTCCTTTAAAAAGGAGACACCAGTCATTCTGTGCTACACCATTTTCAAATCGAAGATGGTGCCTCACGAAGCTGGTGCCGATGGGGGAAAACAGTTTTCTAATGGGGAAAATCCCAACTTGTGTGTTTACATGATGGAAAGGTATCATGGGGACATGCAGGCCCATGGGAAAGGGAAAAGCAGAGCAGAATGACTCAAGTGTTCATTTGGCTTCGGGAGAAAGAAGCTTTGGTGAGAGGATCCTTTGAAGGTCAAATACCCAGCAGGCACTGTAGCAGCTACAGTCCTCTGAGAGATTGACGGCCATCCCTCTGATGAAGCAAAATAATGGAAGGAAGAGGATTTAGTACCCTAACAGGAGCATGAGGGATAGGCCTAAATGGCAAACCCTCATGACAAACTGACCTCTTTTACCATGGGCAGTCCTTCAAAAGCCATGGTGGCACGGAGACAGAGGGTCAGCCTTGCAAAATGCACCAGCAAAAAATCATTGCAAACTTAGAAAATACAATCAAAGGCAGGTCAGGAAGGAATAAATCACAGTGAGTGTTCTGCAAAGACCATCTAAATCTCTATCTGGTAGTGTGTTTCTTTCAATCTTGTTCCCTAGTGTAATGATCTTTGATGCTAAAAACAAATGCAGTAAAGTCTATTTAGATCCCCATGCTAAATTTTTCTTTTTTCTTTTTATTTATTTTTTGGGAGGACTAAATAAGCACCACTGATGGAACCTTCTTCCTTGCCTGACCTGTATGTCATTTATATATTCCAATAGAGAGCTTAGCTATTAAAGCTGTACTACAACCATAAACCAATGCTTATTTCCCCAGTGATCCTAGGTTGACATGTTGGCATAGAACCTGCCCCATAAATCAAACACTATCCAAAGAAACAGCCATTCTCAAAAGGACAAAGGAAGGGAGGAGAGGAGATTAGGAAAGTTAGTTGTGGGACATGGGGACTAGAAGAGAGTTAAGAACAAGGAGAAAAAGGTCAATGGAGGACAGAGGAGGGAACTATTCCAGAAAGTAGAAGGATTTTTTTTGTACTAACCCGAGGATGCTGAGAAGATAAATAAAATACACACGACCTGCTCTGAGTTCTCTGCTCAGGAAAACAGATACCATGTAAACATAGCATTCTATTTATTGTGCTTCTCACAGGGCACATGAAAAGGGTACTTAGTCATCTCATAGCTGAACAATGCTCCATTATCAAAATGAAACTAGACTTAAACTGCTAAATAACTCCATTCACCCAAAGCATTTGTATATATGGCAAAGCTGTTTAAACTGGTGGATATAATTTTCATGGGATTATTATGTTAATTATTTCACATTTGTTATGTGTGGCAGTGGGATGGTGAATGCAGAAAAGAAAGCACTGAAATTCTATGGCGTAGCCCAGTGATCCAGAATGAAACACTATTTTTCATTTATTGAACAGCAACAATGGGGTCAGCACTGGACACAAATTTATATACCATTCATGACTAACTGTCTTGTAATCTAAATAGGCAGAAACAACCCTTCCCAGGAGAGAAGAGCAGATGTCAACCAACGACATACCAGAAAGTCTTCTCTTCTTCCCACGATGTTATTTACACAAAGCCCACCTTGGTGCCTATCCTCTAAGAAGACGTGAAATCAGCTGTCTTCAGACCACCAGTCCTCATATATCATTCTCTGCCTCCCAACTAAACTGGAAAAGATTAAACATTTTATACTAATAACTAGAGAGAACTCTTGGTAAATGTGCAGGAAGTCACTAGAAATGCTGGCCCAGTGATGTGCAGATATCAGCTGAAGACAATCAAGGCTCCTGCTCAATGTCAAGGGGATTCCTATGACATGTGCTTCTTGTGTGATTCTCCTTCCTTGTCCCAGCACTCTCAGAGAAGCAGACTCTCCTCCAGAGGAATTCTGCCGAGGTCAGAGTCACTTCCAATTGGATAGGGTTTTCATTTGTATTGTCTGCGTGTGATATATGTGTGTAATATCAGTTGGTCTCTGTATATGTTGCTAACAGGAGGTCAGGCACAATTCTCAATATGGCTGGCTCAGAGTTCCTAAATCAACAAATGAGTATAAAGGCCAAAGAAGTAATAGAAGGTCGGGGTGAAAATTTTAGTTCATTGAATACCGCTTACCTACTTTGTGCTAACATAGTAAAAGAATCAAATGGGTTTGCTCCCCAGAAGAATCTCAGTCTTGAGAGGAGACCAACACATCAACCTATGTTGTGGGCGAGAATGAAAAGGTAACTAAGACACAGTGAATATTAAAGATGCATTGGACACTGTTCACTTCAGTTCAGTTACACAATAGTGGTATGAGGCATACACTAATTTCCCATGACACAGATGGTAAAACCTGGGGCTCAAGGGGATAAGTCCCATATCCAGGTCTACTCTGCTGGTAACTAGTGGGACCCGATCACACCCACTTAGTTGAAAACGATCTCTTAAGACATGAGGAATGGGGAAGGCATGGAGGGAGGTGTAATGTCAGAAGAAGGGAGGATCCAGACAAGGAATCCTGTGTCTCAGTCTCTCTTTCAACACCTCTGTCTGTTCCCCTGCTATCCCCCTGCCCCACTGAATCCTGGGAAAGAAGGGAGGAGATGATTAAAAAACAAAAGAAACCCTGGGGATGTTTGGAGAGCCAACAGCCCTGGGAGGACTCTAATGAGATGACAATATCCCGGCATGGAAAGAAGTAACTGAACTGTCTGAGGGTATGTCAGAGTAAGGGGGGCGCTCCCCAACATTTTAACTGATTCACAGTAAGTAACATAAGTAACATGTATTGTATAACAACTCAGTATATGTGTACATGTATATAAATAAAACCAAACATTCATAAAAGAATATCTATTGGTCAGGGTTCTCCAGAGAAGCAGAACTAATAGAGTATGTCTATGTCTGTGTGTATAAAATCTGTGGAGTGGGCTGGGAGGCTGGAGACGCAGGGAAGAGCTGATGTTGTAATTAGAATCTGAAAACTGTCTCCTGGAAGATTTCCCTCTTCTTAAGATGAGGTCAGTCTTTTTCTTTAGCCTTTTAAACTGATTGGATGAGGTCTATCCAAAATATGGGGGATAATGTGCTTCAGTCAAAATCTACTGATTTAAGCATTAATCTCATCTAAAAAGTACCTTCAGGGCAACATCCAGACAATTTTGACCAGATATCTGGGCACTTTGGTCTAGCCAAGTTGACACATAAAATTAACCATCGCAGTTCTCTTAACTATATGGGATATGCTCTGATATGATCCTTTCAATTCTATTTTACCTTTTAAAGTTATTTTTCATGCTGGTTGTAAAACACTAGATTGATTTCATGGTTTGCCCAGGGAATGCCACCTGGATATAGAGCCTCACGGACTTTCCTACGTGATGTCATGGGACAGCAGGAGCACCAAAAATGCCTTGCACGCCTAAGAGGTACAGTGGAGTGGCTTTCAGAAGCCCATGGTAGAGTGGCAGAATGTGTCCCCTGGGGCTGACAGTTGCATGGATGTAGTTCCAAACATTGATAGACTTGAAAAGGTCCTATGCTGAAGAAGAAGGAAAGACAAAAGTGACCACCATGCACTGATGACTGCAGATTTAGACCGAACAAGAAACCTCAGTGGCTACAACACAGGAAGATGATGCTCTCAAGGGCAGCATGCCTGGATGTTGCCCTGATAGCAAACACACCATAGCAGCTCCCAAGTCAGACAATTCTATAGGGAGGACAACAATGTGCTGCAGTGGCTGAGCTTTAGTCCCATCACCCAGTGGAATGAGCACTTGATAGAGACGTTGTTCCATTGTATATTATTGCATAAAAAGCTACCCTCAACTAGTGGCCTAAAGGAACCCCAATCATTTCACCTTTGCCCCACACTCTTCTAGAAGTTGGCTGGGCTCAGCCAGGTAGGTGGTTTTCATTCAGGTTTCCCAGGTAATTGTAGGAAAATGGTGGCCACAGCAAGAGTCACCTGAAGATGGGCCACTCACATGGCTTGTGCCTGGACCGGATGACTCTAACAGCTGCAGAACCTCCAGCATCTCCATCTCCATGTGGTCGCTCCAGCACAGAAGCTTCACAGCAGCTGCAGTGTGAGAGCCACGCAGGAGCTGTTCTGCTTCTCGGACTTGGGCTCAGAAGTCACCAGGTATGACTTCTGCTAGTCTCCAATAGTTGAGGCAGTCACACAAGCCTGCCCAGTGCCACAGGGAGGAATTGAAGACTCCAGCTCTTGGTGAAGGGAGAGCAAGTCCTGATATTGCAGATGGAACCAGAAACATTGCTGCAACCATTTTTAGCAGATAAATTCTGTTCAGACTCACTTAAAAGACAATAAATAACTCTCTCTCAAATCTGAATTTGTGCGCTGAAATTTATATATACATACTAGTAACCACTTGAGCGTGGCTCTATCTTCACACAAGGGCTGAGAACCATGGATGCAGAGCATTGTCCTCCCTTTGTCGCTGAGTAAACTAAAGCACAAATGGGATCAGTGACTCGCACAGGGTCCCACAGCCAGATGGCAGAGCAAGGCAGATCCTAGGTCTCTGGGCCCCAGCTTGATTCTCTGTCTGGACTCTTTGCCACCAGTTTTCCCACTGGCCTTCACATGCTTTTCTTGAGCAGAGCTGAGTGGGCAAGGACTCGTGGGGTCCCTGCTCTTACAAAGGCCACACTGCATCCAGACCCAGAATGGAAGGAAACACCACAATGAGGAGGCAAGGACTTCCCCCAACAATGATGTGTGAAACATGACAGGTGCCCGTCCACCAGAACACACCCCACCCACAACAACTGCTCCCACGGCACCGGTGTGTTCCATCTGGATATTGCCTTTGCCTCCTCTCTGAACCAAGTTAAGAAGACACTCTCCTCTGTTCAAACCCAATAGCACAGCCCAAGCATTCTATCTTCGGCCTAAGAAACTTCTAGCTTAAAATCCATTTGTTCTAGAGGAAAATAAAATGCCATTTTATACTTGTTAGCAGAAAAGAATGTTGACGTTACTTCTTAAATATTTATCGTAAGTGAAATCACTTCTGCTGAGGAAAAATGATGAGTTGATAGAAACTGAATCATGATCAAGACAGCTTAAATTTCTCTCAATAAAACAATTTTTTAAGGAAGGGCAAAGCGTTTAGCAGAATAGGTTTCCAGTAAATTTGTATTAACAGTCATCACGCTTCTGTACTTAAGGCTCATCCAGCCTGTTGTTATGGAAATACAGGATATGGTCCCCAGTGCAATAGTGTGATTTCACTGCAAGATTAACCAAGAGGGCAGTAAAAAACTCTATTTAAAATATAGCACTTTGGTAATTTACTAGGTACGAGAAAGAAAAACAGGAAGGAAAGTATATGGGTGACTGTCATTTCCAAAGCTTTGGTTCCAGTGGGGAAATTCTCTTTGACTGCCTCTCCCTTCTGGATGAGGATTTAACTCAACACTACAGACTTCGGAGCATCCCAGCCTATGAGAGCTGGGAAGAGTCTTAGAGAAGATTGTATCCAAATGCTTCATGTTATAGGTGATAATGCTGAGGCTCTGGGAGGAACAGTAACTTCCTCAGCCGAAGCTGGTGGAGTGAGAGCCAGAACCCAGGACCCCTGATTCCAATGGTGTGTTGTCCACTCATTTAAACCTCTTAGAAACATTTTAGAAAAAAACATGAACCACAGTCAGAAACCAGAGACTCGCAGATGTAGAAGGGATGTTCATACACATCTGTTCTTTGCCTCTCCTGCTTCCACCCCCCTCTTCTGGAAACAGGCTCTCTTTTTATTAGATCTCTGGCTCCCCCATGTTCATCCATAAGGTTAGATAGGGTTATTCTACTGGCCACTGCAGCGGGTGACCCAGGAAAAGCCAGTCACCACAGCGAAACCAATTCCACTGTAATTGGTTCAGAGATGGCGAATCACCCAATCTGAACCAATGAAAAATAATCAGATTCCTTTTTTTTTAACTTGAGAAAGTCTTTTATTCTCTTCTTATTTTTCCTCTTTCAACCTGAAGAGGGGAAAATATTCAGCTTGATGCCACGGCTACAATCTTCCTAAAACTTGGATATTGAGCATAAGGGTACTGTATCTGGAAGCAGAACCAACAGCTGAGAGAAGCCATAGATAGACAAGAGACAGTGTTGGAAACTGACAATAATCGTGTACATTTGAGGTACATGAGCCAGCCAAATCCCCTGAGTCAGTCAAGCAGGGAGTTTATCTGGAAAGTAGTCTCAGAAAACACCAGTGGAGGAGTGTGAAGAGGAGGCAGGGAAGGAAGAGAGCCGGTCAAGATCAAGAGTGTGCTATCAAGCAAGTAACCACTGTGGCCACTGCAGCTTAGTCCTCGGGGAAACTCTAGTATAAACAGCACAGGACCCTGCCCCACTCCCCCAACCCCCACCAAGAGTTAACTCACCTAAGCGTCAGGGGACCTGGGTGTTTCTACACCAACACTCACAGGTCTTGTTTGAGGGATATGCATTAGTTTCTGGGCACTTCTGGCCTGCTCCGCATGTGGGCAGAGCAAGCTCAGGTGGCCAGAGAAACCCTCAGGAAAGAGATTCGAATGGTGATGCTGGGAGGTCGGAAGTTGGACTGACACATATTGAGATGGAAGAGGCCAAAGCAACACAGGTGGGGCTCTGAGGACGCTTCCTGCACTGCCTTGTGCAGTTCTCCATCCTCCTTCTTGCCCCACAGCTGAGTGAAGAGGATTCCACGGCCTTCGAGGAGGGCTGTGGGACTTAAGGAGCCTGGATCCTGACACAATCACTCGGAAGGCTGCTGACCGGCCAGGAACACCCAATTGGACTTTACATCAGCAAGGAATAAACAGTTGTTCTGAGCCACCACCATTTGGAGACCATGAGGGCAGTTAGCCTTCCTGACTAATACAGGGAGAAAGTAGATGTTAACACAGCAAACCGTCTTCGTGACTTAAATCCTGGGATCAGTGGGTGAGAGATGATGCAGCAGGATCACTGTCTTGTTCATAAAAATTGGTGAGATGCCAGGTGAAAAGCCCTTGAGGCTACAGAGGCATGACAGGCAGGCAGACCTGAGAAGAAGCATCTGATTTATATGCAAAAAAAAAAAAAAAAAAAAAGCCCTGGCTCAGAAATGCAGGGGGTTGTTGAGTTTTATCCTTTGGCTGTGTTGTGACAGCTTTCTCTCCAAGAGGGGAACAGACCTGATTAATTCTGTTAGGTACTGTTCTTAAGGTGCAACAGACCCATCTAAGACTGCAGAATAAAACTCCCCAGGTGGCAGAGAGCAGCCCTGCATTTGTACCTGAGCTTTAAGCATGGTGACAAGGAAGAAACGCACTCTTGTCTATGGCTCCTGCTCAAACAAGAAGTCAGCCTCATCGTTCTGCCCCTGTGGGTGGGGCCAGGGTGACAAGAGTGTCAGGAACTCCAAGAAGGAAGAGTCAGTCCCATGGGGACGACTGTGGGGAAGGACTGATCTCACACCAGGACAGGACACCAGCCTTCACCACCGAGGCCATTAGCATTTCTCACCTGCACAACACCTGCCACACACAACACAACACTGCAAGCCCATTTTACCTTCATGTGAGCTCTGAGAGGTGACATCACCAGTGTTTTCTGGATGAGAAAAGTGAGCTTTGGGGAGGTGCAAGGTCAAAATCCAGGGAGTGCCTGAGCCTCCAGACACTGGAAACCATGCGCATCCCCTCCCACCACTCTTCCCCCCTCTGAGCTCACCTCTGCACGGTGCACAAACAGAAGAAGCTGAAAGCACTGGGAACGTGGCGGGCTGGCAACCTTAAACTAAAACACCTATTTATCTTAATTTTCTAAGTACTTATCTACACATTTCATTTCTCTAAATAGTTCATTAAATTAATTTATATAAACAGCTACCTAACTATTTTCTCCCAATAACTGTGTGGTATAAAGCATTGTCTAAAAAAACACTCTGCTGAAGGAATAAATGAATGTACTACATGTGTTTTGATGTCCTCTTCATGTACTGACAAAGGGTCTTCTGCCGTTCTCATATTCAACAGGTAAGATTTCTTCTTTTTGATCTCTTCACTTTTTCGCCACTGATCTGTCCCTCCATCACGCGCTGTGCCTTCTCCTCCCTAACAGGCATGACGGCAACAATACACAGCTTTGCAAAACTCTGTCCCAGCAGCTGTCACCCTCGGAAACCCCACCCCCTCCTTCATTGTGTACGGTCCCCTTCCTCCGTGGTAGCCCCCTATTCATCCTTGATAAAAATGACCAACATGTTGTAAAACTACAATTCACAAAGCCATCTCCCCAAGGTTAAGTCATTGGATTTTCACAGGAATCCAGAGAGGAAGGCAAGACAGGCATCACTCCCTCCTGTTTCAAATGAGAAGACTGAGGTTCCGAGGAGTCGAGTGGTTTGCTCAGGGGTCAGGCAACTGACAGCGGGGGAAACACACAACTCACATTTTGTTTGTTTGGTTTTTATTTTTATTAAATTTACTGGGGTGGCCATGGTTCATACGATGATATAGGCTTCAAGGGTCCATTTCTGTATGTTGCACTGTGTGCCCACCACATGTTTTCTCGTCAAGCTCCATGCTCCTTACACCAGATGACGCTCCATCCCCTTCCGAGGCAGCCTGCCAAGAGCCCACAGCCCACCTACCCCCAGGCACCAGCTCTGCCACCTTCAGTATCCACAGCAGTGAGTGCAGGCGCACCATGGGGAGCCACCTCGACATCCCACTTCCACGCAGCAAGACTGTCAGAGACGGGGTGGGGGGGAATGGGTGGGGCGGATCGATGGCCAGAGAGGGGCCTGTGGGGATGGGACTGCTCAGACAAACATGGCGGGAGCTTCTGCAGCTGTTCACAGTTCCCTCCAGAGGGCAGAGAAAAGGTCCAAAAGGGCTTTGGGGTCAGGCACGTGAGCACTGGATCCCAGCTCAGCTGCTTCTATCACCTTCAGTTAAGTTTAACCTCTCTGAATCTCCTAAATAGGGACAAGAATATTAACGTGACAGTGTATTTTTAGCATTGGCCAAGATGGCTTAATAAAGTGTTAGGCTAAGACCTCAATAATGAAAGCTATCATTGATATTTATAAGTTAGATATGGTCATTATGTGTATACATAATAGATGACATAGACATATGATATAAAATGTACGTATAACATACAATAAAAAGGTAAGACAATTGTGTCCTACACATAAGTCGTGGAAGGACAAGGAAACAAAAAGCTACCTACGGAAACTTTACAGAGAGTTACTATTTTCTGTACCACCACACAAGTATCCGGTATTGGTCCTGATTCGTTCCCCCCCCCCATAATTTTTTGTAAATAATGGGATGGGACCTGGCAGCACCGTTCGTGTGTGGTGGAAGCTGAGGAGCGTGCACAGGTGCCGTGATGCACCGGCCAATGCCCTTCAGTCTGACTGTGACTGCAAAACAGTGTTGGGGGAAATCCTGGATTTGTTCTCTAATGAAGCAGCTCCAGCAAGTCCTCACGGCACATTGGTCACTTAGCACTAGTCAGAAGTAAGAGCCTCATTAGGGTGGCATCCCAGGCTAAAGAGTGTGGTGAGTTGTTCTGGGCAGAGACGAGTCAGGGGTGCACCGGAGCACCTAGACCTGCATCACTCTGGGAAAGCCTGGATTGCACTAACATTTTAGCCCTGGCCACTGTGACTCAGTGGATTGAGTGCCCACCTGTGAACCCGAGGGTCATCGATTTGATTCCCAGTCAGGGCACATGCCTAGGTTGCAGGCCAAGTCCCTAGTAGGACGGGTGGGAGAGGTAACCACATACTGATGTTTCTCTCCCTTTCTTTCTCCCTCCCTTCCCCTCTCTCTAAAAATAAATAAATACAATCTTAATAAAAATAAAATCTTAACCCTGAAAAGGGTCCTGACAGTTTTCATCTTGCAGCCAGGGTTCTTGAAGTTGAGATGTTTCAGCAACAAGAATCACAGTATTTAAGACGGACTAGGTGGGAAAAATAAATTCTGTGTTCACATCGAGTTTGCTATACAAACATTAGAGATTTAATTTTGATAGCTAAGGAAAAAACCCTGCTGGAAAATGAGAAAAATTGTTACTTTTGGAATCTAAATTATCCTCGCAGAAATGTTCATTAATTAATTAAAATGACAAACATAACGTCTTGTAAATTTATTTTTATAAATAGAAATCCTATGGGCTTGGAGGAAAAAGTGGAGAATTCCTTCATTCATTCTGTAATACTTCCTGCCCTACCCCTTCCAGATGCTGAGCTAAGTTTGGAGAATAGAGAACAAGATCAAATTCACATCCTCAACCAGTGTACAGGCCAGTGAGGGAGCCGGACGTGCCTGAAGTGCAGTGGGTGTGGGTTGAAACAGCGGCAGATTCTGTTTTCCCAGATGGTTAAAGCAACATCTCCCATCTCACACGCTCTCCTAAAACCTCACACTCCCCCGTCCAGCAGTGAGGCCTAATTCCCATGCACTTAAACCTGGGCAGACTGGTGACTCACTTCAAGCCAAGAGGACGCAGCAACAGTGGCCCAGTGTGACTTCCCAGGCGAAGTCCCAAACAGCAGTGTAGCCACTGCTTTTTCCTCTGGAATCCTCACTCTCAAAGCCTCTAGCTGTCCTGTGCAAGTATTCTGATGGCCCTGAGGATATTATACTGCAAGGAAGCCAGGCCAGACCATACAGAGAGGCCCATGGAGAGCCTCTGAGGCCACGTGAAAAGAGAGAGCTGCTTGGCCAGCTGACAGAGGGCCCAACGCTCCTCCTCCTGCTGTTCCAGAGGCAGCCACCATTTAACTGCAAGTCCGGGAGGACCCTAAACTGGAAGCACCCCATGGAGCGTTCCAGAAGTCCTGAGCAGCAGAAGCCATGAGAAAAAATGAAATGGCTGCGGCTGCTCTGCGGCCCTGAGGTTTGTGGTGATTTGTCACACTGCAGTTGTCACTAGAACAGGGACCCTTGAAGCAGAAGCCCGTTTGCTTGGCTCACCAGTCTTTCCCCTGCAGTGGGCACAGCACCCAGCACACGGCATCCCAGAAGTGTGTGCTGAACTTCGTTGAGGAGAGGTAAGTGTTGGGCACATCAGTAACATAAAGAATGATTAATGACACTGATGACATAGGAAATGTTGCCTAGAGGAGGTGACAAGCGAATCCCAAGGGATGAAGCAATATTTCCAAACAAACAAGGAGTGGGAAAGGAACACCAGGTAGAAGGGAGAGCAAAGGCAAAGACACAATGGTATAGAACAGCTGGGTGGCTTTGGGGCAGCATGAATGACTGAATAGACCTAAACGAGGGAACATAAAGATAAATGATGGGGAACGTGGCTGGAGAGACAAACCAGCCACGGGGTGGGGTCAAACCAGGAGAGCCGTACATGCCCGGTGGGTCCCAAAGACATGAAGGAGGGACGTTACATTTCCACCACCCCCATCACCCCCCCACACACACCTCCAGGTTCCCAAACAGAAGGCTTTCTCAGGCCAGTCAGGCCTCTCACCCATGGCTTCCACTGTTTCTATGTCTGTGCTGGAGACACGAGTCTCTTCTTGACTGTGGGTCCCTGAGCAGGCGAGAACTCTGAAGTGGCTCAGCTGTGACATAGCTAAAGACTTCATGGGGCTGCACGCAAGGCTTTTCCAGAAATGGACACAAATCCCTTCACCCCTTGAGCCTCCAGCCTTTCTGCGGCTCTGGAGAAACTGCCCCCTCTCAGAGACACAGATGGGACACATCTGTGGACTCAGATGGGACACAGGGACACATTGGCATCTAAGCTCTTCACTCCCCCCCCCCCCCAGTTTTCCAGGGGTTTTTTTTTCCCCCTCTAAGTCCAGAGATTCCTTATTTAATCTGGCAAAGGATGGCCTGAATCCGGACCTGGTCTTTCAGATGTGTTGTTTTTGTTCCTGGGCCTTAACTTTTGCAAATTAAAGGCCACAAATGAACTCCTTTGCTACCTGTGTCGTGCAGTGACATCACTAAGAATATTGGTCAGAACGGACTGCATTATTCCTTGGGAACAGGTATCCCAACACTCGGCGGTTTCACAAAGCAAACTTCTATCAATATTTCTGCCCACCCAACATGGACGCCACTCTGCTCACCGGGTCACGAGACGCCCAGCGCAGACACGATCCCCATCCCAAACTGCACTTCTGCAGCTGTCCTGTCAGGATGCAGAGAAGAGGTTAAACTGAGCACGGGCTTTTACAGCTCCAGCCCAGAAGAGCCACATGTCATCACAGGGGCTGAAGAGCAAAGCCTGCTACAGAGGTGACAGGAAAATACAGAGGGGGAGAAAAAACCTTAGCCAATTTTCTCAGTCTGCTCAGGCTGCTGTAACAAAACGCTGCAGACTGAGGGGCTTAAACGTTTCACAAAAACTTATTTTCTCAAAGTTCTGGAGGTTGGAAGTCCAAGATCAAGGTGCCAGAATGGATTCTCTTCCTGGCCTGTAGATGGCCCGCTGGCCAGCTTCTCACTGTGTTCTAGCGTGACCCTTCATGTGTGTCTCCATGGTGGGAGAGCCAGAGAGCTCTGGTGTCTCTTCTTACAGGGGTACTGCTCCTGTCGGGTCAGGGCCCTACCCTTACTATCTCATGTGGCCTTAATGGCCCTCTTACTCCACATACAGCCACCTTTGGGGTTAGGGCTTCAGCACATGGCTGGGGGCCAGGGTCAGGAGCACACTCTGAGTCCACCATGGCCACCACCTTTGAGAAGGATAAATATGAAGCTAGAGCCACGACTCTACCTCTAAGAAAAGATTCAGCTGCGATTAAAAGGGAACCATAGAACAATACCCTTGGCTGTAAAAACTCTGTTTTCTAGGAAATGTGTAGTAAATTCTCTGTGTGGTTTTTAAAATAGAATTTACCATCTAGCGAATTATTTTTTTAAAAGGTTTTCACCCAGGTGATTAATCAACAAAGTCTGAACTAAGAAAAAAAGAATTCAGTTCCTCTCTTTTTTGTACGTAAGTTATAGTTTTCATTCAATATAAAGGTATAAGGATCACATTGCTTTATTATAAGAATTTATGTTTTCCTATCTGGAGTATAAACCCATACTTTCAAATAATCATCACTCAGAATACACCATTAAATGGATCAGAAGAGGAGGTTCTAATAGTTTGTAAACTGATAAAACAGAACTGAAAATAAATTTTCTGCAGGGATATTATTCTTGTGTTAGGTCATTGTTCTCTCAAACAATGGTTTTGAGATGCCTATTATGATTTGCTAGCTCTGTTTTTGCAAAAGTTTACAACAAACCTAAATCAAATAAAAGTGCTTCTATTCTAAACATGATGTGAGATATAGTTTGTATCTCGACAAGTCCTGGTCAGTATATCCAACTACTAAAAAAGAAGCAGTAAAAGGAAAGGGGGAGGGGGAGGGAGAGAGCGAACAGGAGGGGGAAAGAGACAGACCATGTCTATGGCCTTCCAAACTTTCATACCTTTTTTGCCTTAAGCACCTCAATTTGAACACAGGCTATGACACAGCTGGTGCTCAGTAACAGCACTCTCTGGGCACTTTTGCAAACTAGCAGGTCTACCTAAGAGAAGCCAATTTATATGAAATAGTTTGCATGGAAGCTTTTATCTCATCTGAGGGGAGCAAGAGTAGGTTCAATCCCAAGCAACTGGCCGAAGAGATGGGGAAGACAGAGACAGAAGGTGGTTCCCTCCCAGCCTGGCTTCACGGACCATGGAGTCACTGAGAAAGGAACTTTCTTACTATCCATGAATTCCTGTTGATCCAGCATTTAAGATCTACTCTCTTCAAAGTATTTTTCTCTTGGCTTCTCCTCACACGGGGAAAAATGACATGTCAGGGTAGTGAGACAAGGAACATATCATTGCAACAACAAGAGCTTTCTTGGGTCTCTCTCCTTCTCCTAACCCACCCTTCTCTCCAAGAAGTAAGCCCTGTAGAAAGGACCCTGCCTGCAGGGAAAGGTCTGAGAGTGTCCAAGGGTTCTGCCGATGACTGGATGTCTATGTTCAAATTAGAGAAAAAGGACAAAAACGCATTTGGCTCCTTGTCTTTATCTCACAACTCTGAAATCTAACTCTACAGCAGTAACACTGATATTCTTGACCTTTGTGTGAAAATATTAATTGCCAGTCCTTATGTACTGTTTAAAATGTACCAGACTCTATTCCAAATGGTTACATGTATTGATTCATTTAATTATCATAAAACCCTACAAGGTACATGGTAGGCCTTACCAAGATGTCCACATCCTAATCCCTGAAACCTGTGAATATGTTTGATTACACGTCAGAAGGGGAATTCAGAAATCAAGATTTCAAATCAACTGACCTTAAATAAGATGATCTCAGATGATGCAGGTGGGCCCAGAGGATTCACAAGGGTCCTTTTAAAAAGGAAGAGGGAGGTAGAAGAGCATTGCAGATCGAAGCAACAGGAGATAGCCTTGACCAGCTGCTACTGGCTTGGAAAATGGAGGAGAGGACCCATGAACCAAGGAATACCTCTAGAAGCTGGAAAAGAAAGTGAGTTCTCCCATAGAGTGAGCCTCCAGAAGCCTCAGCTTGAGTTTGGCTCAGGGAGGCCAATTTCAGACTTCTGACCTTCAGAACTATAGGATAACCAATGCATTTTGCTTTAACCACCGAGTTTGTGGTAATTTGTTACGGCAGTAGGAAACTAATATAAGGTGGGTACTATTATTATCCCGACTAACTGGATGGAACTGAGACAGGGAAATCTTAAAGTGACCCACCTAGGGTCACACCCAGGCCGACTGCTTCCAGAGTCAACCTCCTTGATCAGTCTCCAGTGCTTTTCTCAATTGGATTAGGAATGGGTGGGAAGAAGGATGCAATTAATTATTACCTTTATAAATCTCCTCAGGGGCAAGAAGATAATCATGAATATTGTATAAATACAACTCTGGGCATTTGGCATGTGTTGTCCCATTTGATTCAACAACAGCCCCATGGAGCAGACACAATTACTACTCCCATTTAGCACATGAGAAAACTGAGTTCTACAGAAATGAAGTAACTTATCCAAAACTACAGGATTACTAAGTGGTGACGGTAGGAGTTGTGTGTTGCAGACTAACAGGCTAACTGTACCTGGACATCTACTGGTAAACTTAAACAATATACTTTCACAAGAATTCCAAGATACACAGACACATGCCATACTTCAGGGTCCACAACAAAATGTCATGTGGACTGCAGAAGCAAGAGAGGTGTTTTCAGCTCTTCTACATGGATGCGGCCCTCCCTACAGGTCACATACTAATCACAATGTGGCCAGGAGGCCATGGGTGTCTGGAAGGAGTAAAAAGGTGGCCACTCCAACCTGGTTTGTCATTATACACGAGACATCCCCAGAGGTTTTCAGAAATACCTAGGGCAGGGAGCTAAGCCTGTGGGGACAAGTGGGTGCACAATCAACAAAAACAGTAGGCAGTACCTGTACTTCAACTCTAGCCATAGCTGGTGAGTTCAGGAAAAGACACATTTTAACCACTGAGCTGTCACTGTGCTGTTTACAACCACAAATCTCAGCAACATACAACAACAATAAGCACTTGATCTCTCACTCGCGTGCCTGGAGTTGGGCTCATCCAGGATGGGCCCTTGGGCTTGGCCCCAGGCCATGGGTTGGATCCCACTCTGCCTCACATATCTCTGTCTGTGACCAACAGGCTACCCAAGACATGTCTTTTTCATGATAATCATAGATGTGCAACAAGGACAAGAAGCACATGCCTCAAGGACCAGGCTTGGAACTTGCATGTTATAACCTTTACTTTCTTTGGTCATATCAAGTCACATGGCCAAGGCCAACACTGCTGGGAAAGGAAAGTACATTCTTCCCATGGAGGTAGCAGGAGAGGTAGGGCGTAGCTGCCAACCAAGAAGTGAACCTGCCACAAGCACTGCAAATCAAAGCCCACAAGCAGAAAGAGATCCCTTAAAATGAAGTCTGCAGACACTCTTGCATGACAAACACTGAGGCTCTCGCTTCTGCCCCATACAAACCGATGACCTGTGCTGTCAGAGAATGTGCAATACAGCAGTCCTTGCCCTCAGCTTTCAACACACGTGGACGTCTGCTGGACCTCTTGGACATCCTGTGCTCTGATGACACAACGCCCCCGAGTTCTCAGCTGGCACAGAGTCCACTCACAGGGACAGAAACCCCACATGGAAATGGTGCTTTTCTAATGCAGTCTGCAAGCTTGCCGTGTGGGGTGCCTTCCAGCTACACCACAGCTGGGCGCAGACCGGCCAAGTGTCCTCCCGCCTGCACAATGGCCAGCTCACTGCAAACTCACCACTTGGGGAAAAACTGCTGAGGTGTGCTGAGCTCAATTGAAAAATAGGAAAATACATTTTCAATTAACATCTCTCTTACTGAAGACTGGACAAAATAGCACACAAAAGGTGAAACCCTAAACTGTGTAGTTACCATAATAAGAACGTGACTTACAAATGTTTACAAGGGGCAGAAAGAAAGAGATTTTGATCTTTGCTTTGAGAAAAGATAAAAAACAGGTGACAATGTTGCAAGCTGTTAAGACATTAATGACCTATAGTTAGAAAGTATGTTATCAAATATAAAATGATGAATTTTCTAGTTGGTTATACCACAGGAATCTGGGCCTCCTTTCCTGACTCCCAGGAACATCATTTGGGGAAAGAATTGGAATTCCTCAAGCAAGTGAAAAATGTAGCTCCTGCAATTTTACACGGCTCTCATTTTTTTTTCTATTCATGCACTTACTTTTACTTTCAAAATTAAAAATAAATAAATAAAAATAACAGTAGGTTTTGCCCTGGGATTTTATTAGAAGGAAGGATATCTCTAATTTTCTACTAATTAGTTCTATTACTGACTGTGCTCTGCATCCATCGAATTTCTGCTCAGGAGGATATAATGAAAGAGAACATGCTTTGGAGTCAGATGAACCCTGTGCAAGTCCTTGGCCTCAATTTTGTTTTCTGAGAATTGAGATATTGATGCTTGACTCAATTCAAGAAGTTATTTTGAATATTGACAGTTAAATACCAAAAAGCCATATCACACTGGGAAAATTTTAGTCTTGAGTGAGGTATTACAAAATTTTGCTCTCTCCTTTATGCCTATTCTGCAAGGCAGACCCTGAATGAGAGCTCACACCTCAACAATTTCCCTCCTCGTATTAATGACGAGATTGATGCTAATCTGCAAATCCTCTGTGTTACCATCCTTAGCCAATGCCCAGGCAGCCATTCTTCCTGCAGGGACTCAACAATGCTGTCCATGGTCACAAACAAAAGGAAAGAGAGCTGAGGCGGGGGTGGGGAGGGAGCCACACACTGGCTCTTAAATGCTTCCTTGCAAGGATAACACACATCACTTATACTCACGGCACATTGGTCAAAACTGGCCACAGGAGCCAGATTCCCTGCCATGGAACTAGGAAATATGAAGAAGCAAACAGATATTTGCCTACCAGTAAATATCTCTGCCACACAGCGTTTAAAGCACATCAAATCGAATCTGTGCTCACCCTGAGCACATGCAACTTTATGTAGGGCATTCATGTCTCTGGGTAAGTTGAACAGACAGACACGCTCTAATGCCCTCCCAGGCCCTAATATGATCATCCTTTTCTGAGCTCAACAACAGCAAGATTGATATTAGAGTTCGGGGGAAATTTTTGATTATTAAGAATATACACAAAAGATAAAGTATAGTTCACTGGGCTGAGATTAAGGGAGAAAGCCTAGAAATCTAGAGCCTGGAAAATAAAAGTCAACAGGATGCAAAGAAGGAAAGAAATATTAAATGATACCAAATTTTAAGAAAAATCTCCAGCACTGTTATGAACTGGGACCTTCCAAGACATGTCCATACCATAGATATATTTTGTTTCAGCTACACAAAGTTTTTTAAAAAAATGTTGTAATTAAGTGCCGACATTTTAAAATTGGGACTTGTATTTTAAAATTCAGATTTTTCTGCTTTTTCTGCAATGGCTGGAAACCATTAGCTAGAGGTGAGGGGCCACTGCTCCATTCACCCCAATCTCTACCCAGCCCCCTTCACCCATCTGTAGGACCTGCTGACCCCTAGGAAGTGTTCGGATTTGCAATTTCTTGTCTAAATGCCTGTTTGTCCAAGTTCTTCCCAGCTGTGTGAGCAATCATACTGTGAAATAGACAGAGCTTATTTCAAAGAAGAATCTCAAGCAGGCATCCCCAAGCACCACTACAGGGCAGCACAGTCCTCTTGCAAAGCAACGTAACAAGGTATCCAGGACTTTCCAAATGTCCGCACTCCTTGATCCTATCATTTCACCCTGGAAACTCCATCTTAAAGAAACATTTCCTACAGTGCTCCAAGCAAAAGTTCATCATGACTCCATTTATAATGGAAAACAGTTGGAAGCCACTAGGAAGTTAATGCTAAAATCTTTAGGTAGCTATACTATTTATACTCTGGGTTCTAATGCACAGATACAAGGCAGAAGTTAATTGAGGGTCATTCTACTAAACTACAGGACTGTACTCTGCAAAAATGTTAATTCATACCAATCAAAAGACAGCTAAGGATCCCATTAAGATTACAGGACACCAAGGAGACATGCCTATTAAATCCAATGCGTTATCTTTGATAGAGTCCAGTTTGGAAAAATACTGCTATATAAAGACATTAGTTGAAGCAACTGACAAAATCTGAGTAAGAACTTTTAAGATAATTCTATTGTATCAGTGTTGAATACCCTAAATGTGATCATTGTGTTGTGACAATGTGAGCATGTGTCCAGCAGGTACTCCTGAAATAGTTAAGAATAAAAGAGCATAAAGTCTTTGACTCAATCTCAAACGATTCCAAAAAATCCAACATTAGTAACATTGTATGTGCAACACAGATAGAGATAATGTAAAAGTGGCAAAATAGTAACAGTTGGTAGATTTGAGAAAAGGATAAATGAGTATTGTACTATTCTTGTAGCTTATAGTTTTCAAATTAGAAGTTAAGGAAAAATGTTTATCTGGAAAATGCTTATGACACAGTGTCAAATAAAAAATTAAGCAACATAATCATGAATCCAGTGTGATCTTAACTAAGTTACAAAAATCTCTCCAATATAGAAAATAAGACTGGAAAGAAAATACTGAAACATTAGCAATGCCGAAATTTGGTGGGTGCACCGGACTGAGAATGCTTTTATACTTCCATTTTATTATATATTTCCTTCACATTTTAAATAACTATCTATCACTTTTATAATGAAAAAGTATTTTTTAAAAAAAGAACCACAAAACACCATAGGAAAAAAACCAAGTCATTTTATTCTACCTCCCAACTTGGAGCCTAAAGACAAAATCCAGAGCAATGACAGAGGAATGGGGTCAAGCTCTTGGCTATAAGGGCACAAAAGACTGTGTTTCAGGGGCTGCCAAGTGACCTTTAGTGAACACCTGTCTGAGACGGAAAAATCATAGCAGTCTAGGTGAAGGACTGAATGTATAATTTACTCTAGTAGCAGTGTGGCCTCTGGGTATATCCCCACATTTAAGATTTATGGCCAAGCTGCGGAGTATTTCTGAATTTGGCTGATTCTTCATGAACTTGGACTTCAGATTCACATGCTACAAAATAGTTAAACTCAACTTCAGAACATAGGCCGAAAGAGTCAGGCCTAACCGATGCAAGCCTCTTTCATCAAAGGTGAGGCCGGCATCCTCTCGGTTCCCAGGAGGGATCCTGGCCTAAGACACCCCAGCAACTCTTCCTCACCTCCGTTCCACTTCTTCTAACTGAGCTTACCCTTCTGTCTCTATTCTCTGGCTCCTGTTCTCAAAACCCACATCCTCCCCCGACCTCTCCTGGAACAAGAGGCCACCTCCTCACTCTTGTGCACCTGAAACAACTTGGCACCTTTATCAGTCTTCTTCCCTCCGCTGGCTTTGGTAGAAGCATCCAGTAAAAGCCTTCCTTTCCTTCCTCCAGCTCTGAGAGCTCTCTCCACCCACCCGTGCCTCTCACACACATCCATTACTCTGCATCGCTGGGACCACATCGGACCACTCTGGAATCGCAGCCCAGCTCCTCCCACCAACAGAGGCTGACATTTCTGACCATTCTCAAGGCAGCCCTCACTGAGCCAAGAGCTTCCATTCAGACCTAAGACCTCTGTCTTGGCAAAGCCTAGTTTCCAGCTTGCCTACACCAGAAAAAATAGCTATCTACATCGCCACATTCCCTCCAGAAGACCAGAGCCCTTTTCTCATCTCCAGTTTGGGGCATTCCAGTGGTGGTTTCAATGATTCTTAGCAGCCCTCTGATGAGTAGACCATCCTGGCACTGCCTTTAAGCCCTCATCCCGCTCACATGGCAGGAATATAAGCTCCAGTCATCCTAGAAGCTCCCCACTCTCCAGAGTGATGCAAAAGAACTGGGCTCCTACATGATGCCAAGGCACTGAGTTAAAAGCCTGGAGTAAGATCAGCTGAGAACAAATCCTGCCTCTGCCACTTACCAGCTCCGAGACGTTATGTAAGCTATCCAACCCACCCTCCCTGTGTCTAAAGTTTTTACATTTGTACAGTCATGGAATAAATAATATCTACCTCATGCAGTTACTGAGAGGATTAAATGACTTAAAATATCTAAAATGCAAAGATCAGTGCCTGGCATATAACAAGTGCTGTTTAAGAGTTTTTATGACTATTCATGGCTCTGTACTGATGGCGGCCATTGTCCTGGGGCACACGCCCCACGAGACCCAAATGCTGCATCACTCCCCTGACATGTCTGGGGTTTGGGGACCCTTGGAGAAGCAAGGAGCTCCTGTGCCTGAGGTCCAGTCCCCTGGAAGACACTGTCAGTCTTCTCAGCCATAGTCGCACCACCTCCTTGAGAACTTCTGGGGAGCTGGACATGCTCTTGGTCCTGGTAGCCTCTGTGGGCCTTGCTATTTCTCTGAAGACCTGTCCCTTTTCTTTTCACCTTCAAGACATATAGCCCACTCTTCTCAGTGGGTTGAAAACCCCAAAACATGAGCCTCTTGTGGATGCCACCCTCAAAATTATCACAAAGCCTCGTGCTCTATAAAATGGGTGAACATAGATGAGCTAAATACTCTTTCTTGCTGTCTCCATATCCACTTCCCAACCTCTGGCTTCAGAAGCTGCCCTGCAGGACTTTCACTGATGAGCTCCTCTGCCTCTGGGTTGCAGTAAGTCAAAGGGACATGAGGGTGAAGGTCAGCAGGAGGTCAGAGGACAAGAGAAAGGAGAACTTGGACTGTTTATTCCCCTGGCTTCTCCCTGGCTCCGATACAGCAGTTGGCTCCGATACAGCAGTTGGCTCCATTTCTCAACAAGAGGTCACAGCCCTTGTGAGCTGCCCTTGCCTGCAGCTACATCTCATTCCCGTACTGATCGTCGTTGCTTCCCTGGCCCTTTTAGACAAAGAGGTGGTAATAGCTTCCCCTCCCTTGTTGGTCACCCTTCATGCCCACACCTTCATGATAAACCCAGAACTAAAAGCCCTTCAGTCATCCTTTCTGAGCATGCGTGATGAGTCACTGATTAATACTAAAGGGAAAGCACAGGGAAAAAAATGCATTCATATTTAAATAAATTAGTGGCCACAGTAACTACCAGGCATTTTGCTCTTTCTGTATTCCAATCCGGTGGACACTATTAGTATTTCTTTTTTACAGGTGTGAAAACTGAGGTTCATATAGGTTAAGAAAACTTAAAATAATGAATGCAAACTTTGATTTGCATCCAAATCTAACCTGACTCCAAGGTCTATAGTTTTAACTGTGGCACTACTATGTACGAGTATATTTTCTGCATGTATCAGCAGTTGGGTGATGTCTTAGTGTGCCCAGCTCCTGTAACAAGATACCACAGATTGAATAACTTATAAATAACAAATTCATTTCTCACAGTTCTGGAGGCTGGAAGTCCAACATCAAGGAACAAGCATGGTCAAGTATAAGAATCCTCTTCCTGGTGCACAGTCATTGATTTTCTCTCTGTTCTCACATGGTGAAAGGGGCTAAGGATCTCTCTGGAGCCTCTTTTATAAAAGCACCAATCCCATTCATGAACATTCTATCCTCCCAAAGGCCCCATCTCCTAACGTATCATCTTTAGGAGTTAGGGTTTCAACACACAGATTTTGGGGGATACATTCAGACCACAGAGGTGGATTCCTCAACAGGCTTAGAGCCAGTTCATGCTCTCTACTCATAACCATTCCCACCCAACCCATGTCATAATATAAATTATTGGCTGTTGCCTTTCTCAAGATAAAGCAAAATGCCCATGTCCATGGCTACGAAGTTTCTGCCCTTATACAGAGGCAATCAAAGTCATCAACTCCCACTCACAACCCCTTCATGTCTGTTCTTTACCTGTACCCACAGATCACTAAGAAGACAGAAGCACTTATAGGGGATCTTCCTCCTCTTTCCATCACCACACCTACCACACTACACTGCCTGCCTTCCCTCCTGGTTCCCCTGTCCCTTTGTCACATTTTCTATATCATCAGTTGACTCCCTCCAGTGGACCTTTTCTATCAGCAAACAACATGCTCCAGTATCTCCAGCTTTAAGACATACACCTGTCTACAGTGGCTCTATTTTTAGCACCCCCTAATTTTTGTGAGCCCACTTTAATTTTATGAATGGTAGTGCTCTTCACAGGACTATTTGTACCTCCTTCTTGCCAAATGCAACAGTCACTCTTTTGTTCTCACCTTACCTCACTCTGTTCAGTAGAACTGGCCACTCACTCCTTCTTGGGCTACTCCTATCTCCTGGTTTTCTATGAGGACATTATGTTCCCCCGGGTTCTCTCCAATGTCACTGGTTTCTTTGCTCACTCTTCATCAGTTGCTTGACTTCTAAATGTTGGAAGGCATTGCTGGGGCTCAGCTCCAGGCCACGTGCTAGTCTCTCTCTATGTTCTCTGTGATCTGACTGATGGGCATGCCAAGGGCTCCCAAATTGATATTTTCACTCCAGTTTCTTCTGTTAGTGCCAAACTCATAGAGACAACTGCTTCTCTGGCATCTTGGATGTCTAAAGGGCATTAGAATTTTGAGATGGCTATTCAGAACTGTTACAATTTTTCTTCTCTTTCTCTCTCACACACATACTCACATATAAACCCTCTTTTAATACAGGTTCTCTCCATTTCAGTCAATGCCATAGTTCCTTTCCTGAAATCTAGAAATCCTCCCTGGTTTCTTCCTCTTTTTATCCCCTACCCTCCAAACTTGAAAACCAACAAAAAAATATTCCATTAGCTTTGCCTTCAAACAACTCTTCGTACTTATTGGCTTCTCCATCCACTGCCACCACACTGGTTCTAACTACTATGGTCTCTTTGCTGTACTGTTGTAATAGCCCCTAGTAGACATCCCTCCATCCACTTCCTATGCAATCCATCCTCCACACACAGCCACAGCTACCTTCTTAGAATATAAATTATATCATGTCACCCACTACATCAGACCTTCTAGCAGCTTCCTAGTGCACTTATAATGATATCCAATACTTTGCATGGCCAACGACTACCTGGATGACCTCCTAATTTCTCCAATCCCATCTCCTGTCTGTCTTCTTATTGCTCACTATGCTCTAGCCCCTCTGCCTCTATCTCTGTTTCTTAAGCACAACAAATCTTTTCCTGCCTTCATCCTGGGTGTGCCTTCTGCCTGGACCTCTGTCTCCAGATCTTCACTCGGCTGGCTTCTTATTACTCTGCTTCAGTTTGAGTCATCTCCTCATTGAGATGTTCCTGGTTTTCTAATCTCAATGAACAGTCTTTCCTCGAGTTGCTCCCAGTATATCAACCTATTTTACTTTCCTTGAAGGACTTATCACCACAGAATTTTCTCTTGCTCATTTTCACATATATTGGCATTTGCCCATCAGAATGAAAGCTTCATGAGGATGAGAAACTTATCAATCTATCCACCATTACACCCTCAGCCCCTGGTGCAGAACATGGTACAGAGCAGGACATCAAACCCTGGATGAGTGAATGAGCAAGTGAGTCTCTGATGACTGAAAACTCAAAACTAGAGAGCTCTGGAAGAGAGACAGTGTCAGAAGAAAAGTAGATTTGACAATCATATTCCAGTCCTTCTGGTCAGCTTGCTGAATTTGTGAGAGTTTAGCTTCACGGTTTAGGGGAGAAAATATACGACGATGCTTTCCTGCAGAAGGGCTTTGTCTTTGTGCAGAATTTGAGCTCCCTAGCTCAAATTAGCTCCCTAGATGGCTGCTCACAGACTCCTGCCGATACCAGGTCTACTGGTCAGCCTCTCCTGCAGTGGCGACTCACCTGCGGGTACCTGGTGGAGATGGGCCAGGTCTGAGACATCGGAAGTGGTGCCGTACTGCATTCACAAGTGAGAAAGTAGTCACTTGTTTCTCGTTAACCTGTTTCAATGGCACTTCCTGTTCCTGTAAAGTTTGCAGTGTCACCAAATGGAATATAAATTTAATTTAAAAACATCTGTTTAAAAATGCTAACATGTGGACACAGGGTATGATTTAAAAGAGAGCACTGGGCTTGGTTCTAGCCTTGGTTGTGTGGCAAATCCTTTATAGTCCTTGGCCCTTGAATCAAAGGACAATCTCTTGACAGATTTACTTGGGGGGAAGAAAGGAGGCTCTCTGTAATGGAGGAATTTCAGAACTGGAATCATGGGTGAAACAGGAGATACACTTCTGGTTTGGAGGCAGAATATCTTATAACCCTCCTTAAGTAACAACCACTCATGGAGTACGAGTATGTGAAAAATGGTGAGATTCCTAAGAACATTATTATTATTACTTCTAAGAGATTTTTAAAACTGTCTATAACCATTGTATTCTACACGCTTTGAAAGCTATATACTAATTATGCGACTTAGGAAAGTTATTGAAACTTCTTGTGACTCAGTTTTGTTGTAGTGGTTGGTTTGTTTGTTTTGGCTTATTTTCCTTATAAAAGGGGGCTAGTAATATCACTCCAGAGAAATATTTCTACCGTTAGAAATGTGGAAAGGGTAAAAGACCATTACTACCACTCTAATAGGTCAAGAGAAATGATCAGACTGAAATGCATGGAGAAATAGATACTAAAAAATGGAAAGAGTATCTAAGATATATAAAATAATATCCAGCGGTCTAACATGCATGTAAGTGGAGTCTCAGGAGGTGAGGAGAGTGAACGAAGCCACAGAAATATTTGAAGAGATAAAGGCTCATAATTTTCCGAAACTGACAAAAGACATCAAACTATACACGAAAAGCTGAGAGAACCCTCAAGAATGTAAAAACAAAACTCCACCTGAGAACTTCATAGTCACACTGCTGGAAACCAGCGATAGAGAAAATCTTGCAAGCAGTCAGGAACAAAAGACAAATTACATAAAGGAGGGGAAAGGATACTTATTATAGACTTTTAATCAGAAAAAGTGAAGCAAAGAGGGTACCAGACTGGCAGCTTTCAAAGGGCAAAAGGTAAAAGAAACTGTCAGAATTCTGTATCCATTTTGCTTCCACTCATCCCCTCAGCCAACAGCAGGTGGTGCCTTTATTGTGCATTCGAGCCCAGGGCTGCGAGATCCTAGCTAAGCTTCTGCTTTACAGATCCAAAGCCCACCAAGACTACTCACTCGTTCAGTGGCACCAAGCTCAGTGAAGAGGAGCATCTTCTGATCAGCACAGCAGTCCTCAGCCTTGACATTCACCCCGGAATCACCTGCAGAGCTTCTAAACATTAGGCACACCCAGGCCCTACACCTGAGATTCTGATTCAATTGTTCTGGGATGTGTCCTTGGCATTTTTTTCCCCTTAATTTAGCAAGAAAATCATAGTGAAAAGCTGGATGGCCTGCAACCTATTGTTTAAGTAGCATTCTTTCCTCTCGTAAGACAGACATAATTTTAAATGCCAACATTATGTTTTATGTTCAATATTGTGTCACAGTTCCCTAACTGTTTTTGAAAGTGGTAGCCAGAACTGTCTTTGCCAAGACTTACTGTCACTGTTGGATGCACCTTGGTGGCACCTGGAGAGTTTTGAAATATTCTGATGCCTGAATCCCCACAGACTCTGATTTCCTTGGACTAGGTAACAGCCTGGACATCTGGCTTTTATAAGCTCCACTGCTCTTGAGATTTTTAGAAGGTCTAAGTTCCTGGTAGGGGACTGAGAAATTCTGGCCCACCGGAAGTTGTCACAGAAAGCCAACAGGAACAGCTGGAATCCGATGGACCCCAGGTTTCTCTGGTCTGCGGATGTTGCCCCCCCATTTGCTCAACCACCACTTTCTTTTCCTGAAAGAGCATCCTTGAGCATCCTCCAGCCCACCGATGTCCCACTGGCTACCTGCTTGCTGCCAAGAGCTGCTCCTTACAGAGACCTCACAGGTATGCCCCTGCTCTCTCATGTCCGGCCACCAAATGGAAACCTCATTACATCAAAGTTGAAGGGGTTGTCAGAAAATGAATGGCTGCTGCTGTCTGGGTGTATTCTCGGCCACTGGTGCAGGCCCATGGGGAGCGTGGAATCCAGAGCCTTGCTGCAAGTCTGTCGGAATACTCAGCGGCTGTCACTGCTCTAGGAAAGACTGCCACCTGATTGCCGAGCTGTGCAGCCTGCCTCCCAGATACTCTCCTGGTTCAGCAGGAAGGTACTTCTCACGGCCTAAATCCTTTGTCTTCAGCATTAGTGTTGCCTCCTTTGCTTAATTAAGCAGCCTCATTACTAGGATCATTCCATTCAGTCATGAGGAGGATTTAATGGGTGCTCAAAATCGAATGCCAAGTTCTACTGATTTCTGTAAATCCAATTTCTGTTCTCTTATACTCCTGCTTCTGGGGCTGACGGCACAGCCACGGTGCTGCTCGCCCTTGTTTTTCCCTTAGTGCCTATTTCTTCTCCTTCAGAACGTTCAGAGTTTCTCAAAGAAGCCTCCCAAAATATGTATTGTGTTTCTAGGGGCAGATTTCCAGAAATGAAATTTTAGAATCACAGGGTTATATAACTTTTGTTTTAGAAGGTATTGCTGGAATGCATCTCCATCATGAAAACTCAGGTGGACAATTTTACCCACGTTCTTCCTATTAATTGCTGTTACCCCTCTTTTAGTTACTTTCTCCATCTGATGGATGTGAAAGGATATCTCTGTGTTACTTTTATTTTTATTGCACTCACTACTAGTTTAATTTGAGAATATTATTTCATACAGTCAGCATGTGGGTTATATATTAATCATTGATGCACACATTTGGCATTTTATTCTGATGAATTTTTTACTGTTAATTTGTAAGAACTCTTTGCATATTATAGATATTACCCCCTGACTGCCATCTTCATTACAGTTGTTTTTTTCCCAGATCAATCTTTTTAATTGAATTTGTTTACAGACCCTTCATTCTTGACTTGATTTCCACCCCAAAGCATTAAGCATTAGTCAAAATGTGTAGGGAATTGCAACTAAATAAATCAGAGTCAAAAGAATTACTGAACAGCTCACTCTTAGCAGCTTCTAGACACAATGGGTAAGGAAATCAGAGAGAAACCAAGGCCATCCTGTGTGGAGACAAGACTATTGGGCAGTTGGTTAGCGGGCAGAGAGAAGTAAAAGTCTCTCTCAAATATCTGAATAACTGTCATGTGGAAGGAGGATCACATTAATTTGCAATGATCACAAGTGATAGAACTACATCAAAGAAGAATTATAAGTAGGCAGAATTGGGCTTAATATAAAGAAGAAATGTCCTAATTGTCATGGTGGCCCCAGAATTAAGTGGTTGCTTGTAATTTAGTGTCCCATGGGATTTCTGGAGATAGTCAACATAGAGAATTTCTAGGAGAAGATTTCATGGACAAATTTCTATCATTCAGAAAAACAAAAACCAATGGAAGTATTTCAAAGAAATCTGTATTTCAAAGATTATCTGTATTGCATACAGATAATTTGGTGATCACAAACCATTGGAAGGACGAGAAAAATTTAAGGCAGGAAGCAGGCATTAGCATTCAGCTTCACAGCTACAATAAAGTAAGCCAGAGAAAAGAAAATATTATAAAGAAAATCATGTGGAAGAGGAAATACATTAATAATAGTTAGTGAATAAAAATCCATATAGTTGAAACCCATGTTACCCAATGGTCAGCTGTACAGTTCACAGACTCCTAACCTCTGAAGTACAGAAGGGAGAAGAACAAACAACATCTAGTGTAGGGTTCAGGCATCAGTTTCAGGGAAAGACAGAGGGGTGTACTTGATGCCGCGTGACCTGCTTAAAATTTCAAGAAGTGGGACTCCACAACCCTCTGCTCATGCCTTCCTGCTGATATTGCTTTTAAAAGACTGCTTTGTAACTACCACCATCATGGCACTCTTGGGTCTTCTCTACTCTGCCTTTGCAGAGTATGAGCAACATTCTACTCTCTCGCTCTTATGCATTCTATGCAAATTATACTGAGGTAGATGTCATTTCACTGAAGGTGACCATCTGTGTGACTGCTAATAAGAACACAAGCCTATTACTTAATTCAGTTAACCTGTATTAGGAGTGCCTTCTGTGACCGTTAGAGTATTTAAGGCCCAAGAGAACCAGATGATCACTGATGGCGTAGGCACAACCATGCACAGCAGTGCTTCTCCTACTGCCGCAGAATCACCACAGGGGCCTCTGGATAGCAGGGAAATGAGGAACAGGGGCCTTCTTCCTTGCATCAATTACATCACCATAAGTGGGTAGGTCTCCCATTTCTATACCTAATTTCAGGACCAATTCTACAAGGTCACATAATAAAGATTGAGGAATAGACTCATAGAAAGGGGAAACATACAAGGGCGGGTCGGCAGTACAAAAATTCATACTATACTCATCAGTCATTATCCCATTGAAAGGCATGTCAGGGCCAGTGAGCAGTCAGGAGGGGCACCTCTCAGACCTCACCTCAAGAAAGATGTGCCACTCAGAGTGCAGTTCCCCAACAGCCTCCCCTGGTGGGACCTCTGGGATCCACAGGAAGGCCACACTCCCCTCCAGCAGCTCTCAGCCTGTGACTGAGCATCCTACAGTTATGAGGGCCTGGCCATTTTTCTCAGTGTCGGTAGGGGGACTCCACTGGGGTCACACTCAGTGCTGGCCCTCTGCATTGGGCCGGCCAAAACCATCTCAGAGCTGCGCTGGGGACATGGGAGCAACCTTTTTGTCCACGTATGTGAGAGATTCCCTGGGGTTCCTGCCTATGAATGAAATTTCTGGATGGAAAGGAATCCCTTCACGTGACTTCCAAAGAAGTGACATTACATGTTGCCCCATTAATTCCAGCATTGCAATTTCAAACCTGTAGTATAGCACAGAGTTAATAAGGACCCAATTATAAAGGAATGGATAGCTTCTAAAGCAAGCTGTCCCTTTAAAAACCAGTCTGCCACCACTACTCAGAAAATATAAATATGACAAACTCTATAAAGATTATTCATCAAGCACATAAGTCAAAGACAACTGAACTTGTGTTCAGTTTGAAAGATGCTGACAGACTCCTGTTAAAAGGAAAACATTCTAAAAAGCAGCCGAAATCGCCAATAATAATGACACTGCATTCTTTTGAGAAGATCATACAAACTACACAGATAACTCCATTTCATCCTGATGCAAACCTCACGGGGTTTTCCTCTTTGTGAGCCTCTACGAGGCTCTTTATTCCACTGGTGAGTACAATGCACCTGCCTGACCTGTCAGGTCCACACTGAGGTCTGAAGTCTTTCCCTCCTGATTCCTGTCCCCTTATCTTCCACGGACATTATCTCCAATAAACTTCTTGCCATTGTAACTGGTCTCCAGTATGCTTTCTGGACGGCCCAGGTGAATACAGCCATGGCCTCCACTGAACACAATGTGCGCTTCGTAGCAACGGAAGCAGCCCTTCCTCTCCTGCTGCCCATTTTCCCATTGCTAGAGTTGGGGGACAGAAAATAAAGAGTGCTGCCTGCCAAGCAGTCTGGATTCAGGGTGTGAAATACACGAGTTGTCTGAGAAATCTGGCTGCTCTGGTACTGAGGGAAATGTGTCTCTTGAGATGTTGGAAGGCCCTGGTCCCATAGGAAGCCAGTCTTAGATGTAGCTTCTTCCGCTAAGTGAAAGGAATTTGGATAGTCGGTGACTAGTTGCCCAGGTAACCAAGGGTAACTCCCAGGGTGATTTAAAGATACTTTGGCTCACTATACAGGGCACAAATGACACTGCTCATTTTCTTCATACATCACGGTGGTCCTTTAGAACAGGAGTTAATTAGACAAACCTGGATTCTATAGCTCTCAATTCCTAATTTGGAACAGAGCTACACATGCATTTCCTGTGCTTAAAAACTTCCAATTAAAAAGCAGTCCCAGCTGGAGACACACTAGCACATGCACACCACTCTCTGCTCCATTCAGTAAACAAGGTTTGCTTGTGAATCACAACAGAAGTCAAGTTTTGCAAGGATTTCTTTACCTCCCTTTCCCCTCCAACATGCACCTCAACGTCCTTCCACCCTCCCGCTATATAACCATTCTCCTTTCTCCCTCTCACTCTATTTGTACCTACTGATGCCAAGATGAAAGAATTAGCACAGTCCCTTGTTTTGAGCAGTTGATTTAGTTCAAGGATCAGAGTGAGGTTCACATACCGTCATACGCATACCTGTTTTAGGTAGGGTGGGAAAAACTGAGACTCAAGTTAAATTGTACTAACCAAAGTTATAGCCTCTTTTCTAGCAAGAGAATCCAGTACTTGGGTATTTAGTTTGGGTACCTCTGCCCCTCCCCCAACGTCTAAGCACACAGCTGCCATCATGAGACAGAGAAACATGATGGCACGTAGGCCAGTGTACGTCACAGGGACAGTCTAAAGTCCTATTTGGCCCACAGTACATAAACGACAGCCAGAGATGTGTATGGTCCAACACTCCCACTTTCAGATGGGGATCCTGAGGTGCTGTGACCTACTCAGAGGAGCACAACTAGTTGTGGCTTATCAGAAACAGGGCCCAGCTCTCAGGCCCCTGATGTGGGGCTCTCTCCTCCATGTCTCGTTGCTCCTCGAACATTTAGTGTTTTTCTGTCTCACTTGCTCCGAATGCTTCTGTGTAATTCTCACCAGGGACAAACATAAACAAAGTGGCCCTTCTTTCCTCTGTACTCACAGCAGGGATGTGGCACAGTCAGCAGACATCGTATGAATGGTCAACAGCATGACAGTTTTCTTTCTACCTGCAGGTCTTTTTCTTATATTTCGACCATACAATCCCTGTAATCCACATGGATTGCTTTCTCCAGAAAGGGAAGAAGCATGATTTATAAAGTTGATGAGGGGCATTGAAATCTTAGGCTTGAATAAACAAGAATTAGGAGTGACATACAATTATTCCTCTCATTGAATCAGTTCCTCTATAGTTATTACATGTGGTTGTTTGAATTATTGGCCCCTTTATATTATCTCATCCTGACTCCTCACCCTTCTCCACATATGGAAGCTCTGTTTTGTCATTTTCGCCAAGCTGCAACCACATTTCCCAGGAAGCTCTTCTCTGTCAGGTCCCAGATTAAGTTTGCCACAAGAAACATTTCTGCACATTTTGGCACAGAGAAGTAGAGCAGCGGCCATTTTTCACATTGTGAAGGGGACTGGGCAGTGTTACAGGCCCTTCAATGGCCCCTGACCTGTAGACATGCAGCTGCAGCAGGCCTAGCGCTCCTCCAGCAACTGCTGGAAATCCTCCTCCGCCTTTTACAGCTTCTGAGCCAGGGGTGTGAGTAGCTTGCTACACGCACACCAGGAAGATACCAGCTTCTCCTGCACGTCACCCATGCCTTCATCTTTGGAGACGGGTGGAGTCCACTGTGGGTTCCAGTTGGTCCTCACTCTCACTCACTTTATATCTTTCTTTCCCTTCTGCTGGCCCTGGTAACCTCAGGCCCAACATCAGACATGAGACAACAGCCTCATACTGACTTCTTCCCCAGCTCCCACAGTTGCATAAGGCCTAGTCCCTATAATAAATCCCTTACTTTATCTCATCATAGCCGTTCTGCCTCTCTAAGCAAACTAAATGATATGCCATTGACCTTGCAGTTACCCTACCTCTACTGACTCAATAAACTTCCTCCTCTCTTGACTTTGGATCTAGCTGGGGGCTTGCCTTGATGTGGCACAAGTAGGGGCTTGCCCTGTGGACTTGCCCTCTTGCAGCTCTGCTAACACCGTGAGAAGGGCTCTGGCCAGCTCCTGATCCCAGGAGGAAAGTGAGGTTGATCGACACACAGCCACTTCAGCCGCTGTAGTCTGAAGCAAAACAGCCCAGCCAACACCAGGTGCCTGGTGCAAAGTAGAACTGTCCATTTCAGCCCAGCCTAGGCCAGCCAAATACCCTCTGACCTGCAAAGGCATGAATCATAATAAGTACACGTGTTATTAAAGCCACGGAGTTGAGAGGTGCTTTGTTACACAGCAATAACTAACCAAGATGCTGTCACAAAACTTTTATGTCAGAAAATGGATTCTAGACATCTCTGACTTTTGCCTAACCATACTGTTATGTGTTTTCAGCAGTAGCCCATTTTTAAAAATCCTATTCTTTCCATTTTGTTTTATAATGTAGTTGTGAAACACACAAATATTGGAGATAGTTTGGGTTTGAATTTTTGCTCAAATACTTACAACTTACATGAGAAATTGCTTATTTAACCTATATAAGCCTCTGTTTCCTCATCTATGGAATGGGGATGTTACATAATTGGTTATCTAATGTGGGAAATTTAAAGTGAGGCAAAGTTCTTAATACAGCAACTATATAGTATGTGCTCCGTAATCATTAGCTCTCAGTGTGTGTGTTCCCTAAGTATACTGTCCCCAAGCATTTTTGTTACTTAATATTGTCATTCACTCGCCATCCACCAAGTGCTGAAGAGCCTTTTAACAATACTGTGTAACAAGCATCCGTAATGCACTCAGGAAATACATAGATGAACACGACTCAGACTGTGCCCTTAACGATTCCTATCACCTTTGCTGTATTTCAGCTACTCCCCAAATAACTACATCGCTTCTGAAAGGCAGTATTTCCATCCTGTGATGGTAACTGACGCTACAGTAGTCAACAAGAAATGCATTTTATGATTCTATAAACCATTTAAGGGGGTGACCAGAAAGATAAAATGTTTAGTAATTTTAGGGAACTGCATGTTCTCTTCAGCTAAATTACCATTCTCATCACTATCATCTTTATTTTATTTCAAGTCTTTCAACTATTATGTAGCATAATTATAGTATTTCCATTCACCTTCATATTTGTGGCTTATATTTTACCAAAATTGTACATTTTTCTTTTTGAGTATATGATCTAAAACACAACCCTAAATTCTCAAGTTATATTTTTATATATACATATCTGGACATTTTTTTTTCTGAAAGGAACCTCATTAGTCTTATTCTTTATAAAATGAGATTAACTCTTTGATGCGCATAAATTTATGTTACTGACCTCATTTTAGGCTAATAATTGCAACATTTATAACATGCTTACTAGCGCATGATATAAATTCACTCATTTATTATAATAACACTACCTAAGGAGGGTTTTTAAAAAAAACTGCCATTTAGTGGATGAGGAAGTGCAGGCAGGGAGACTAAGTGGCCTTCCCAAGGTCACACTGTCTGTCCAGAGCACGGGCAGGATCCAAGCTGACCCCAGATTCCAGGCTCTTCACCCCCAAATGCTACCAACCCTCTCATCTGCTCTCTGAGGCAAGGAGACTATGTATACAGAACATATCGATGCTCCATGCAAATCCCCCCCAACTAAACACTCCTCAGAATGATTGCTTTATTCTTCTGAACCCTTAACCTTGAGTGGTGCTCTCTGTTGTCTTTAAGCATAATTTCCACTTAATAAATGTCCTCTTTTTGTTATAGAAATTTCATTAATTTGAGTATCTCTTGGGCCTGACAGAAATGATTATTGCATTCAGGAAATTGAAGCGAAATGGGTTATCACTATGGAGTCAAGTAGAACAGGGTGGGGGCGGGGGGAACAGGGAAGGCAAAGAGAGATAAGTGCGAAGGGAGGTGGGAAAGGGGAATGAGGAACTGAGGAGTCCTGGTGCGCGCGGGTGTCTCAGTTCCTGCCCTCCCTTCTGTTGTCAAATAACTACCAGAAGGCTCCAGGGGCGAATGCTAAACTGACAATGTGGAGGTCCCACCGGGGACTGCAGATTTCCCCCACAACTGTCCCATCAAGGAAAAATGAAGGAGGGGCAGCAGCCACTGGAAATGGAGGTGAGATGAAGGAATGCGTCCTGCATTTTTTAACTTGAGGCTCCCAGACATTTCCCTTTGCTCTGGTTATTCCTGGGGAGCCAGAGAGAAACAGCAAATGAAAAGCATCCTTCAAACAAGCCCAGGAAGGAAGCCTAGTGGCAGGACTTCAAAGGCCCTGAGTCTTTGAAAGGCCCATTTCTAGCCTCCTGCAGACGGTGTGTTCCTGTGAAGCATGGGAATTATAAGGAATAATTCCTCCTTATTCACAGGGTGACTTTCTGTGAGCCTACTTCCTGACACAGGTCTCTCTCGCTGGCGATGATCATTTCCCTCACTCGGGCCACAAGAATCAGCTTCATTTCCATCCCATCATTTGAAACAATTATTACTTCCGTCCTGGCTTTTTGCCTAACTGTTCCTCCCTAGTGCTCACAATACCTAAATGCTACTGATGCAATGACTTGACTCACAACTACAACTCAAAATTCAAAGATACAAACCCCAATGGTCTCCTAGCTGGCCTCCTCCTATTTCCTCCCTCTCCCTCCCATCCATTATTGGTCCAGCAAACCAAAGTGTCCTTTTGAAAACATAAATAATGTTATGTCACCCATTATCCTTGCTGAAATAGACGTAGGCCAAAATAATCCACATGGCCTATAAACAAAGGTGAGGAAGATCCTTGCCCACCTCTCCACTATTGACTGGCCACCTCCTTGATCTCTATTTTTCCACCACACCCACCTTTCTGTTTCCCCAAGGCACCATGTTACTTCTACCCAAGGACCTTTGTATATGCCCAATGTTAGTCTAGAACTCTGTCCATAACCCCCATTCACGGGTTAATTCTTATGTATCTCTCAGGTCTCTGAGCTAGACAGTGTCCATTTGCCCTCAGATCTACTCTCCACCTCCATCTCCCTATTCTCTGCCCCATGAGACTAATCTATATGGACTATATTAATGGTCTCTTTTGCCCTCTGGCCTCTGGAAGAACATTGAAGGGAGAAAAGAGAGTGAAGTCAGGGCATTTATTTTCCTGCATCTCAGTTTGCAAAGGTCAACTCTTTGCAATGGTCAAGGGTACAGTATTAGTCAGCAATTGCTATGTGACAACCAAAAATCTCAGCAGCATCCAATAATAAGGATCCATTTCTCAAGTATCTTCTTTTTTTTTTGTGTGTGGAGATGGCGGCACTGCTGATTTAGGCTTCTGTAATGATAGTTCTTAATATTCTGGAATTCGTGATTTGGCATCTTGAAAGCATGGGCCAGTAGCTAACGCTGTCTACACCCATCCCATCCCTGTGATTTTTGCATATTGCACAGACATCGTATTACAAACCCTCTAATCACAAACCCCAACATATTTTCATTCTCATTACCCAATACAGTACCTGGCATATTGGAAATTCCTCAATAAATGGATAAAATGGGAAGCCTGCATTAGATGTAATCTAGAGACCCAATATAAACAGTGGAACAATCAGAGGGGCTGTTCTATTCTTCAGATGGAAGAACTCTGAAATGGCATTGTTTTCCTCAGAAGGCAGAGGTGACTGTGAATGACGCTCTATAAAAGTGTCAATTTCTTGCCGAAAGTAGCCAACTGCATGTGTACAAAACAGCCCTAACACTACCAAAGTCTGACCCAAGAAGCGGTTACCAAGTCTTCAAAGATATCTAGAATGCTTTGTGATGCTCAACAGATTCTAACCAACTCACTGAGAAGTGCAATGAAATAAAACGGAGACGTCCAATTAGCTGGCATTCCTTGGCTTGTAGCCACACCGCTCCAGTTTTTACTTGAATTGCCACATTGCCTTTTCCTCTTCCATGGTGAAATCTCCCTCCACCTCCCCCTTACAAGGGCATTTTGATTATGTGTAAGGCCCACCTGATAATCCATAATCATCTTCCACTTCAAAATCCTTCACTTAATCACACTAATTTGGCAAAGCCCCTTTTGGTATAAAGTGACATTCATAGGCTTCGGGGATTGGAATGGTGACACTCTGGAGTAAAGTGGAGGAAAGGAAGGCATTAGTGAGCCTACCACAGGCTCAGGTTACAGCAGTGCTGGAGTAATAAACCCGCTCTTGAAAAATATGAGAATCATCAGAAACGATAGTCTTCTTACTCCCAAACGTCACTATATTTCACATACCATTCATTTATGTGAGGAGGAGAAAGAGGAAGCAGAAAAAGAGAGAAAGGAGAAAACAATTACAGAGCCCTCATAAATAAATAAGTGAACTGTTAGTGACCGTGTCTGGTATTTAGATGTTTTGCTCAGGTGGAACCACAAACTAGAGTTTATTTCTCTCTCTAGTGGAGTCACTGTCATAAACGTGTGCAGGCACATGATTGCATACCTGGACAGCACACACACACAGAGCTTCCAAGAAGGAACTCTGCTTTTCTTTTTATTCTAGGGGGCACAGCTCTCCCCACCACCCCCCTATTAAAAGGTAGAACTCAACCACGTCAAGTCACCCTTTTCTTTCTCTCTAAAGAGACGCCACATCATTGGTCTCTAAAGAGACGCTACCCACCACTGCCCATCTGCTTCAATGACAAATCTACAGGGACAGTCAGCCCAAGTCCGTCACACAGCTATCTCCATTTAGCCATAACATAATGAGAGGAAGGAGAGAGCACACAGTCTCCCATTTGGAACTTTTCAAACACTTTGAAACAGCTCCTTGGGACAAGGTGAACCAAAAGAAACTTTACGGCACACAGAGGCATTATAAAACAAAAGCAGGAAGGAAATTGTGCAGTATGTGTAGTAAAAAGGCCATGCAGATGCCTTTCTGTGTCCAGAGAGTAACAGAAATGATGTACTCAGAAGAAAAGCATAACTTGCAACTAATAAAACAAGATTTTGTGTAGATAGAAGAATTTCATTGTATGCATAGTTAACATACGTGGCTACAGATTTAAGGAGAGAACATTAGAGACAACAAAATTATCATCATAGTCTGGGAAATCCCACCATCCTAGGTCATAAATGAATATGTCCTAGGATGAAGTCCCACTAAGCAGACCCAGAGACAAGAACTGGATGCATGTAGCATATGAAGTGATCCCACGAAGCACTGGAAGGGGAGTGGGAAGTAGGAAAACAGAGAAAATAAATGCATTGACGAGCAGGATATTCCTGACAGCAAATGGGTCTCAGTCCTTCAAGTTTCCTCTGGGAGATTGGGCAAAGACATCACGAGACATGAAGTAGTTGGAGTATTTTCCCCGACACTCATCCATAGTTGGTAGAGGGCCACCCCGAGGGTAATGAAATCTTCTAGCCTCCCCAATACAGGCTGAGCTTGCTCCAGCCATCAGAGAAAGCCCACAGGCTAGGAGTTGCAGATAACTGTAGAAAAAGTGATCCTGTACACAAAAAAGGAGGTGCCAGAATTATGAATTGTGAGGGGACTGGCCGTGGCCACCCCACAGTTAGTGAGAGACAAAAAATGTCAATCTACTGTGACCTCAGTCTCTCTTCATGTGTGGCTCTTATCACATGAATGGCACAGCACGCTGAGTGTCAACCTAATATTTCAGGTACATATTTTCCATAAATGCAGAAATACCCACTTTACCTGCTGCTCAACCAAAGAAACAGCTAACTGTCCCAACACTTGGCATTTGGTGAGACCTTTCATACTCAAACCTTTAAGAAAGCTTCGGTTGCTTCAGCCTCCCTCCTCCAAGGAACTTGGTGAAAGGAAGGAGAAAGCCTGATCACAGGTAGTGGATGACAGGAAATGCTGCTGTTTTACTGTCATTGTTTCAAACAGATCGGTAAAAGAGATCTGAGGCGTTGCTTCTGTTATTCTGCGGACCAACAGAAAGAGCATCATTTTCAATGCAAAAAGCGGGGACGGATGGGGTTGGGGGAGGGAATGGTAGGGGGGAAATGGAGATAACTGTACCTGAACAACAATTTAAAAAAAGGTGGAACAAAATAAAAAATATATAATTTTAAAATCTCAGAACTAATAATATAACTAGCTATATAACACTTGATACTTCATCTTTTTTTTTTTTCATTCCTATCATAACCCTTTCCTTCTATGGTTGTTTACCTTATTATGGAACTTCATAAGCCTGAATCTATCCAAGGCTAACATAGCTCTGGCATAATGTAGGCACTCAATGCATTGTGACTCTTGCTTTCCAAATTGGATTTGCTGGATAAACTAACATCATCAACATGTTGTCTCATGTCTTAAAAGTCAGAGCAAATCTGGTTTAGGTACCAGACATACTGCCTTCAAAATGTTCCCAAGATGGAACCAGTACTGTAACTTCCCTTGTGCTAAGAAACACTTCGTATGTCTGGGACTGGACTCTGGGTTTCAAGGTTGTCTCAAGTCAGGAAACAGCTGAAAGCAGGACTGCTTCTCATCTGCCACGAATAACATATGCTAAAGGCACCTGATGTGAAACTAGCCAGGCAAAGCAGATCTACTGAACAGTCTGAACTTGACTGGACACAAGTGCAAAATTATTTTTTTTCTCAGCCTTTCCCTTTGACCATTATCTCGATTAAATCTCCTTTCCTACTGCTAATCATGTGCAGACTTTACACTTTTCAATTGTTCAGTCATTTAAAAAGTCCAACTACTTTAAATCTAGAACTACATAATCAATTTAGGGAGAAAAAAAAAGTAGGAGATAGAATCATAAAGGAAGGGCAGTTGCAATAAAACTATCTTGTGCTCCAGCCCTCTTCCCAGCCTCTGAGGTTTTTTTGTCTGGCACTGAAAGGGATCTTGGTGGAGGAGGAAACAGGAAGAGATTCAGATCAGTGTGGCTGACACGAGCGAGGGTGGGTCCTTCCTGCCTGAATGAAGCCTGTGATAATGGTTCGGGGCTGAACGCTGAGCCATCCTACTTCCCTTCTGCCCAATCCGCCTCAAAATCCAAAATCTGGATTTCAATCGCCTGCCACGCCTCTCTACTTGGGTGTTTCATAAAAACCTAGATAAATAGAAAACTAAATCCTCTCATGCTGATTTTCCATTTTTGTCACCCTGTCACTGTTTCGCTAGTTACATAAGCTAGAAACCACAGGATCATTTTTTTTTCTTACCTATTCTAAGTCCCTTTCACATTGCTAACACCTAATAGCTTCTTGCTACCAGGGGAGTTTTATCTGGCCAATATTCCTTGACGAATAGCAGGAAAACAATTCAGCCATACTCATGGTCAACTCCTATCTTCCCATCACATCAAAGGTCGAAGTGCTGTGGCGGCCCTCTCCCTCCATCCTGCAATCTCTAGTTCTCTTTTTCTGCCTCCTCAAAAGAACACAAGACAGCAAAAGCAACAAATGTGCTACAGACAGACATCCAAGTGCACATCACAGTCACAGAGCACCCTGTGGGCGACAGAACACACACAGCCTCCCTACTGGGCCAGTGACTCACGACTTCAATAATTCTCCCTCGCCCTGTTCCAGTTTCCCACTATTATACCATTAGTGAGAAAACATAAGTAGAAAGGATGGCTGGGAACATGGTTCAGGGCAGAAAAACAATTTAGGTAGGTTGCCATTTTAATTTTCACTTTTAAAATTTGCATTTAGTAAAAGTCAATTTTTTGGACAATACATACTTCTGTGAGTTCTGACAAATGCCTAGCGTTGCATAACCATCGCCACAATCAAGGCCCAGAACAGCTTCATCACCCACACATACTGCATCTCCCCTTTCTGCCCAGGCCCGCCCCTCACTGAGACCTGGGCGACTGTTATTTGCTCTCTGAGTCTGTGGTTTGATCTCTTCTAGAATGTCATATAAATGAGATTCTACACGGCCTTTTGCAGGCTTTTTACATTAAGCATAACACAGCAGGTCCTTGAATAACGTTTTGTTCAAAGTCCTTTCGTTATAACACTGATAAGATGACACAGGAATTTAACTCTACTGCCATCAGTTAGCCTTCGGTAAAACTGGTTGTGTGATAAGTAGGTTTGCTGCTGTTCCAAAAACCTATTAACGACAGGATGTTAACTGAGGACTTACTGTACATTTAGGATTCATCCACCTTGTTGCTTCTATCAATAGTGTGTTCCCTTCCACTGCCGAGCAGGACTCCATTGTTATCATTAAAATGTGGTTTGTTTTCCAGTTTGGGCAATTATGAGTAAAACTTCTACAATCATTCACACATAGGTTTGGGGGGGGGCATAGCTAATATATGATGAGGCAAGTATAATTTAACTTACAGTCAAACTGCTCTCTGGAGGGGCTCCACCACTTATCCCTAGGAGAAATGTGTAGGAATTCCATTGGTCCAGCATCCTTAACAGCACTTGATACTTGATGCAGTCAGTCCTTTGTCTTTAATTTTAGAGATTCAGATAAGTGTATGGTGATATCTCATTGTGATTTTAATGATCATTTCTTTCATGACAAGTGACATGAAATGTGTTCTCATGTGTACTATGGTCTGAAAGTTTGTCCCCAAACTTTCCCCGAAGATGAAGACATTAGGAGGTGAGAGCTTTGAGAGGTGCTTAATGGGATTAATGCTTTTATAAAGAGGTTCCCCTCCAGGAGGTGAGGACACAGCAAGAAGGTGCTGAGTATGAACCAGGAAGCGGGCCTTTGGGAAAATACGACTGTGCTGGTCCTTTAATCTTGGACTTTCTGGCCTCCAGAACTAAGGAGAAAGATAAATAAATAAATATCTGTTGTTTATAAGCTGCCCAGCATGTGGTGTTTTGTTACAGCAGCCTGAACAGACTAAGACTTGGCCAAACATGTATCTTCTTTGGTGGAATACCTAACTGAATTGCACGCACATTTTAAATCTGGGTTGTCTTCCAGGCTGTGGCTTTTCATTCTCTTAACAGTGTTTTTTATAGGGAAAAATATTTTAACTCTTAGGAAGTCCAGCTTGTCTTTTTTCCTCTTACAGATTGTGATTTGGTAGTATAGCTGAGACCTTTTGGCCTAAGTTAAAACCACAGAGATTTTCTCCTGTATTATTTTTCTCTAAAAGTTTCATGGTTTTACATTTTCTATTTAGGTCAGTTTACATTTAGGTCTATGATCCACTTCATTTTAATTTTTGTATAAGGCACGAGTCTCTAGTCTGACGTTCTGTTTGCATATGGATGTCCACTTGGTCCAGCATCATTTGTTGAAAGGCCACCTTTTCTTCATTAAATTATCTTTTCGCCTTTGGAAAAGCCAGTTGGCTATATTTGTGTGAGTGGATTTTATTTTTGGACCCTCTTTTTATTCCACTGACCTGTGCATCTGGGTTTCCTCTGATACCACCTTCTCTTCATTACCATGACTTTATAATGTGTGTTGAAACCAGGTGCTATGGTTCCTCCAACTTTCTTCTTTTTTTTCAAAATTTTTGTAGCTGTTCTAGTTCTTTTTTTTTGCTTTACCGTATAAATTTTAAAATTTACTCTGGCTACATCTCTTTGAATTATTTGTTGTGCAGTTGTTCTGGGGATTAAAATATACATGAAACATTTTTCACAGTCAATTTGGTATTAGTATTTTACACCTTCTATAAAACAGAGAATCCTCACACAGACATAGGTCACCTGACCCTCCTTTTACGTGATAGTTGTCACAGGTACATCGGCATGTGGAAAATCAACCAGATAATGTTATAGTATTTGCTTTCAACGGTGTCTTAAGGAGAGAAAAAAATAGTCTATCACATATCCCTGGATTTTACTATTTTTGTTACTCTTTTTTTATTCTGGAAGTTCCCAGTTTTCCTCTGTACCATCACCTTTTCGTCTGAAGAGCTTCCTCCAGCATTTCTATGAAGTCTGCTGGCAACACAGTCTTTATTTTTCCTTTATGTGGAAACACCTTTCTTTTATCTCCACTTTAAAGGACACTGTCACTGGGTGTGTAATTAGAGTTGACAGTCCTTCCTTCATCACTTTAAAGGTGTTTCACCACCTTCTCTCCTCCATGGTTTCTGATGAAACATCCACAGTCCTTCAAACAGTGTGGGTAGTTGGAGTTTTTTTCTGATTTGGGGCTACCTACCCTTCTCATATATAAGTGTACCGTACATTTGTGTCTTTCATTCAATTCAGGAAGTTGTCAGACAGAATTTCTTCAAGTTTTTATCCCATGTTCTAGTACTTCAGTAACATGAATGGTAGACCATGTGATGGTGTTGCCCCACAGCAGCCTGAGGCCCTGATCATTTTTAAAAACCTTTTATCTCGGTTATCTAAATTTGATCACTTGTATTTTTTTGTCTTTAGGTTCATTGTCTCTTTCATCTCTCATCTCCACTCTTACTAATCTCATCTAGCCAATTTTTTTTTATTTATCTTTAGAGGGGAAGGGAAGGAGAGAAAGAGAGAAATATCAATGTACGGTTGCCTCTCGTGTGTCCCCTGCTGGGAACTGGCCTGCAACCCAGGCATGTGCCCTGACCCGGAATCCAACAGCGATCCTCTGGTTGGCAGGCCCACGCTCAATCCACTGAGCTACACCAGCCAGGGCCCAATTTTTTATTCTAAATACTTTATTTCTAATTTCTCAACTCTATATTTGGTTCTTTTTTTAGTTTCTTATTTGTGCTGAGATCTTTTACTTTCCATTCATTTCAGGAGACTTGTCCTCATTAAGCTTGTCTTTACCTCATTAAGCATGGTTATAATAAGCTTTAAAGTATGACTGATAACCCTAACTTCCAAATAATTTCATGTTTTCACATTCAATTTTTTTTTATTTGGCAAATCTTTCTGGCTCTTCTTTGTTGAATAATTTTGGATTAGCTCATCTCTCTCTGGACATTTTGAATGTTATCTTGAGAGACTATGGGCCTTACCAGTATCTTTAGGAGACTGTTGGCAGGAAAGTATTACTCTTTTTGAGCAATCACCTCGGTCAAGTATAGTCCACAGGTGCAGTCTCATCTTCTGTGGATGGTGGTGTCAATATCAGCCGAGTTTCCAAAGCCTTCATTGTATTGTTTGGGTCTGACTCACTCTTATATCACTTAGGAATTGATCTGGGACTTGGGCAGGGATTTATATTGTTTTCCAGTTTTCAAATCCTCTGCCATCTGGGCAGGGGCATCTGTTCCACCCATGTACTTCTTGAGAATGAACCTAGGACTAATGTCAGTTCACACACAGAATTAGGATATTCCCTTTTCCAGCACTTTCCTGGCAGGAATCTCCCATAGTCTTCATCCCCAAGGGGCCCCTTTTGAGCCAGGAAAACATGCTTCATTTCTTACATTGCATAATTTATGAGTAATTAGATACCAAAAGAGGAAACATTTGTAGTGGCTTCTGTGGGTAATGTGGGAGACTACTCTGAACGCTGATGAGCTTTGGCTTAATGGTAGAGCGCTTGCTAAGAAAGTTGAAAACTAATGGTGCTTGTAACATTAAGTCCAATATTAATGAAAGGCCAGTAGATTTTCTCCAGATTCCCTAGGCACCAATAAACTTTCCAGAAATGAATATGCATAACAGTGACCTAGCTGACATCTATTCAATGTGAAGGGAAAGGAAAAAATGCAAGATCACAGTGTTATTAAGTACTTTTAAAAAATAAAATTAAAACCAGTAGTTAGTTAAGAAGACAATACAGAAAATGTATACGTCCACATACAGTCTTTGGAGGATTTTTTGGAGGATTTTTATATTAGGAGAAAAAGCAGAAACAACCTAAAAGTTTAATTTTAGGAAAATATTTAATTATGGTGTATCCACTCAAAAGATTAATGTGCAGCCAATAAAAAATAACGCTTAAAAGAGGTTTCACTGGCATAGCAAAGTCTATGTTTTCTAATATAAAGTGAAAAGATATGTACGTGTGTATACATATAATACATTCCCACACATACATATATGATACACACATGTATGGGTGTTTGCCACAAACGTGCTTTACAAAACCTACTCTGGGGAATAATTGGCAGCTGAACTTGTCCGTTCTGCTGAGGTGTTACAAAACACAAAAGTTAAGTGTAGATAGCCAAGGACAAATTATGAAATGAGTCACTGAAGCTCTTAGTGAATAACTGAGATTGACTATCATGGAATAAATAGCAACCTAGAATCAGTGAAATCTCCTAGAGTGAGCAATGTCTGTGGGATCACATTGCCCAGTGGCTCTGAGAGCTCAAGAAAACAGACGAGAGGGCTGGGTAATTCCATTTTACACCAGGGAGAGCAATTTAACTGTGTGCCCGATTAGCGCTGAGCATACTGCTCAAACCCAACGCAGAAAATCATAGTGATATTTGAGCCCTGGAGAGATATCCCTTTCCCTGTCTTCACTGTAAAATGACAAGCGAGAGGAAACGTGGGGAAGGAAATAGGATAAAAAAGTGGTACTAAAATTAGGTTGGAACATGTCCACCAAGATGCGAACAAATCAACAAGTGGTAATGTATTCATAGAATGGATTGCTACTTAGCAATAAAAAGAACAAACTACTGATACGCACAGCAATGTGGATGAGCCCCAAGCACATTATGATGAGCAAAAGGAGCCAGACATAAAAGACTATCTAGAGTGTGGCCCCCAAGTTAACATATGATGACAGGAAGTCAATCATTGGTTCCCTGAAACAGGGGCAGGGGGAGTTGACTGCGAAGGATCACAAGAAAACGTGCTGGTGTAATGGAAACGCTGTATGTTTCCATTGAGGTGGTGGTTTCATCAGTTGTAGAGGAGGCACATTTTTACCTTTACCTTCTCGGGGCTTTTTGCCTGGACCTGAGAATTAAACTGAGATCGGAGGTATTCGCAGGAGAAAAGCACACACATTTGTATGTTTTCCATGACACAGAAGCCCTCATAAGAAAAAAGACCCCCACAAGGGCAGAACCTGTAGGCTTTTCTGGTAGGCTGAGCAGAGGGCAATGGTGGAAAAATAACAAAACTATGTGGGGAGGCTAAAGAAAAAAAGATAATTTTAATACCGACTGCACAGAATTCCCTAGGTCTCAACTGCTTGTCCTTGGTGATAAGAGTGTTACTTTCCTCTGGTACAGGAAAAACATCTTTCACATGGAAATTTCATCTCCTGCTTTTAAGGAAAGGAAAGATGATCAATTTTTCTTGCATTTGCTATTGTTTGTGTGCCTTTAATTCAAAATTGTCCTTATGTCAAAGCATGTTGGAAGCGGCATATTTCACCACGCTTTAGTGTGTGTGAATATTTGTCAAAATTCACTGCATTACTTATTTGAAGCAGGTGCATTTCATTCTATGTACACTAATACCTCATTAAAATGTATTAGAGGTTTTTAAATAGACTGGTAGCACAAAACCCAAGAACAGTTCTCACAGATTAAATAGATAGAATTAGGATGTTCTCTTAAAGAGTATTTTATTTGTAAGCATTTCCATCCCGTGAAGATCCGAGTGAAGTTGCTTAAGATGGCTGCTCTTGACCCTGATTGCACATCAAGACTATCTGGACATCTTTTTAAAATTCTGATGTAATTGTCCTGGGGCAAAGCCTGGGCATGGAAATTTCCCAAGGCTCCCAAAGTGATTCCAGCGTGTGGCCAGGGTGGAAGAGCACTGCAGTCCTCGGATTCCCCTTCTCCGGCCCAGGTTCCTCTGGCACAGAGGACAGGGCGCTGTGCTGAGCGTCTTACCCTCCAGGTGTCCCAAGTGTTTCCTCAAGTCAGGGAGGCCCTTAACCTCAAACCTCAGGGTCGGATGAGGCGGAGTCCTGGGCATCCTACCCCAGTAGAAGGTTCTGACAGGAAAAAAAATCATTCTAACATGTTCATCTGAATCATGAAATTAATTAGCTCGACTCAGGTGGTCCTGAAAAGCAGTCATTTCAACTCTGTTATTTGAAGGCTAGCAAATTCATTGGTTCATCCTTCCACAGAAGGCTTATTAGGTGATTAGGTCCAGAGAAATCATGTATTTTATCTCCTCGAAATGAGGGAGAAGGGTGAAGTATATCAAGACAAATAGCCCTGCCTGGCGTAGCTCAGTGGATTGAGCACGGGCCTGTGAACCAAAGGATCGAGGTTTGATTCCCACTCAGGGCACATGCCTGGGTTGCAGACCAGTTCCCAGCATGGGACTCACGAGAGGCAAGCATACATTGATATTTCTCTACCTCTCTCCTTCCCTTCCCCTCTAAAGATAAATAAATAAAATCTTTAAAAAAAAAAAAGACAGATGTAAAGATGCAAAACTCCAGAGTCTTTTGCTGGCCCTCTAAATGAAGGGAGGAGCTATTACACACTGAGAACTGCTGGTTGCCAAACACTTTTATACATATTAACTGGTTCAGTCCACACTGAATGTCCTGTACCAGGGGTATGATTTTGCCACTTGGTGATACAGCTGCTGAGGCTCAGAGAAGTCACTTACTCTGCCCAAGGTCTCACAGTAGGTGGCAGAGCCATGTCCTGAGAATTCACTTTCTCTAAAACCTGTGTGTGCTCTTGCCACTCTAATCAATTTCCACTTGAAAACTGATTATAATAGAAGTAGCAGTGATGATAATAAGAGTTTTATATGGGCTAGAATCAGATCTAAGATAATATCTTTTTCTAGACCTACAATTATACTTAGATACAGGTTTATAAAAGGCCACTTAATCTTCAGGACAACTCTAAGAGGTAGATACAATTATTAACCTTATTGAATATGCTACAACTGAAATACAAAGAGGTTAAACAATATTTTAAGGACACAAAGCTACCGAAGATAGGAGTTATTTAATGATAATTCCCTCCTAAAAAGCGCTCTGTCTCACAATGTCAGCCAGAAGAAAGATAAGAGAATTCTGCTAACCTTGCTTTCACTGTCAATATTTAATACAACTATGATTTTAAAATACTGCTCTTTCCTTCAAATTCTGCCAACTTGTAATACAGTCCATTTCGACTTGAGCAATTATGGTGTATGGGAAAGGGCTCGTTATGGCAAACTCTGATTTGCAAGATCAATGTGAATATTATTACCTATCATTTTGAGAATCATAGATTAGCATGTTGGAAAAATACTTCTGACAGCTCCTGCCGCAAGAAAGCAGCGCATTGCGTCCGACATGGTGAAAAGGGGCTGAAGAAAGCGGGGCTGAGAGCGAGGACTGTCAGCTGGAATTGACTGTGGGAAAACGGCACCTGCCTCCTTGATCAAATTCACTGCCAAGTAGCAGCCCACACACCAGGGCTTCACATTTCATCGACACAAGCGAGTTCAGACCTCGATAATCCCTGCAGGGTGAATGCAGGCGTGGGAGGGTGAACTGGGTGCCTCGAACAGCATCAGCACAGCCGTCGGCTGGGTTTTCACAGAGGAACTTTCCTTCCTAAGTGTGCAATGGTGGGTGGGAGAGAACTGCAGAATATCCACCAGACTGGTAGCATTTTCACGTGAATGCGTTTATGTGCATATAGAGTCAGGGTACTGTTTCATATAAGCAGGAATTATTCCCATATCAGACAGATGGTTTAAATGACAGCTAAGGAAGTTTACCAATTTAAACTTTTGTTGGTATTAACAAACCATTTGGAACCAAAGTTAAGAGTCACCCACATTTGTTTCGTTGTTACGCACTTACTTTCAAATCCAAACCCGGACTCCATTTCAGCCTGAGGGTGTGGCCTCAGGGCCCCGCCCCTCCCTGCCCCATTCCCTGGTCACCGCCCCCAGCTGGGCTGGGTATCTTCAGGAAAGTCCAGCAGCACAGGTGACTCTCGCCCTCACCCTGTCCCCTAACTAGCAGTGCCAGCAGGCAAGATCTGGCAGGGGACACCCCTCTGTGCCAACAGAGCCCGTCTGGGACCCCACCACCACCACCACCACCCACCGCTGTCACACCCCCAGAGGGATTCTACACTTCTGGAGTCCACCCACTTCTCTAGGTGGAATTCATCTGTAGAGTGCTTTTTCCCATCGAAACACAGACCAAATGTAAGTCCCGTTTCTCTCATCTCTGCTTTCATCCTCACTTTCTCAAATTCCACATTTTCTGACTCTCAATAACATCATGGGGAGATTCCCGGAGTATTTAGTCAACTTTCATTATTGAAACTGGTCAGGACCAGTTTTAATTTCAATCTTGTGAGCACTTCAATGCTCTCCGCTGACACCACGCCCAGCAGGCTCGTGGCTGAAGGCAGAGGGTACATTTGTTGGGGGGGGGGGTGCTTAACACACCCCACTCCCTGCCTCCTGGTTCCACATCTTCTGAGGCTGAACAGAAAAAGGCAGGGGGAGAACAAACGTTATCATTTCCCTGGTCACGGAGAGCCACCTCGTCTTGTTGGCCACGGCTGCCTCTCTGGCCTTCACCTTCTGGCCCACAAGACCTCAAGACACTGGCTCAGACCTCCAAGGGCTCCTAAGCACAGAGGCAGGTCTGCCACAGAGCCGCGAGGTTCCTCCCTACCCCTAGTTTTCTGAAGTAGGATTCCAGCTCTATCTCCCCCCTTCAGCCCCAAGGTTTTTGCCCAGGTGCCCTCCCATGACCTCCGGTGTTAGGACCCCCTCTGCTCGAAAGCATCCCTCTGGGTAATGTATCAGAAGGGCAGCATAAACTCAGCCACCTTGTACAGCATCCCCTTAGCCCATGGGTTCGTCTTTGCAAAAAAAATGGAAAAGCTGCAGTCAGCTCCCCTGCCCCGCTCCCTCTGCCTCCTGACTCTGTCCCTCTGCTCAGTGCGCACAGGGCTAATCAGCAGGGCTACTGCCCAAGCAGATATTCAACCTGAGAAGAAAAAGGCCCTTTTTTTGGCAGAGCAGATACCTACACAGATACCAACTGTTCTCAAGAACTCCACAAGTTCCTTGCTTCAGGTTGAAAAACAAGACCCTTCTTCTCTCCTCTGGGAGGGTGGGGGGCGACCTCTCACTCCCCTCAATGATCTCTCCACAATGCTGACAACGTCCTTCTTCCTCCTCCAGTCTTCTCATTATAGAGACACGAGGGGCAGTGGAGTGGGGCTACTAACAGGTGGGGACAGAGAGGCTTCCGTACATTCTGGTAAGTCCTGGGTTGGAAGTGTTGAACCTCCCATTAAAATGACATTTCAGACAAAGGACGAATTATTTTTAGTACAAGCATGTCCTCAGTATTGTATGGGACATTCTTATGTAATAAATAATTTTTAGTATAAGTATGTCCTGTGCAGTATTTAGGATATACTCACCCTAAAAGTTACTGGTTACCTGAAATTGAAATGGAACTGAATGGTCTGTACCTTTATTTGCTGATTCTGGCAGACCTAGCTGGGTCCCACGTCAGCTCTGCTCACAATGTGGGTTACCCTGTTTCCGGTTTTTGTCCATAGGCAACATTCTGGGACGAATAAAAAGATGCTATCAGCAACCTCTCACACGTGGTTTTATTTCCAATTTTCCTTCTTCATGGCTGCAGAGCCACTCTGTCCCCTCTTGGCTGTGCTCCATTGTGTCCCCAAAGTCCCGCACAGATGCCTTGAGACTCTGCCCTGCACCGGGGGAGGGCCAGGCCCACCATCCTCCTCAGGAATTGCACGGCTGCTCTGCCCGTGAACACGTCCAGGCTGACAGACCCTCCAGCGCTTCCAGGAGATGCAAAGCTACTGGTTTTGCTCCTTGGATTCTGTAAAGGAAGAAAAACTTCCTTCTACTCTCCTAGGTTGTGTGGCTGGGCCTGAGAATTAAAGGGACATGAGACTAACAAGAGAAAAGCATACAAATTGATTTAATGTTTTTACAGGTACAGGGGCCTCTTCAGAAAGAGAGTAAAGACTTGAATGAGCCATTAGGCCCAAAAGCTTGTAATATCTTTTAATTCAAAGAATGATAAATGAGGGGATGCAATAAGATAATCAGTGTCTTGGGCTGTGGGCAATAAATTGTAGGACAGTGACTAGGATATATTTGTAGAAAATTAATGGAGGATAGGGTTATTTTAGTAGGTTTGCTTGCGCAGGTTCATGTCAGCCTCTTCCCAAGGGGTAAGAACGTTCTTTTCTTCCTGGGGTAGGCAGGGCACCTTTCTCATGGGAAATTTTGGGACCTGCTTTTAGGTACAAAGGGAGAGGTCAGAGGGTCCTTCCTTCATCCGCTGTCTCTCAAGTGCCGTTAGTTTAAAATGCTCAATATTCCAAACAGGCATATTTTGGGGTGCCGTGATCTGATCCTCTTCAGTTTACATAAAGCCTTGGAAATCTTCCACCCCTTACATGGACATTCGCAACCACGTTATGAGTGTTCTGCCTACACAAGGTTGATTTCTCCAGCTCCCGTGGGCCATATAAAAGCCTGATTAACCAAGAGCAATCTGACAGTAGGCCCTAAAGAAGGCCCAGAGCAGGAGTTTGGCTGCCATCACTACGCAGTGGACAGAGTGGGCAGGTCCATGCACCTGATACGCAGCATGGACCATATACTCTTTGGCCTTAGTGCCTCGAATTCAGATCTGCTTGGACCAAAATCCTGTCTCTCCTCCTGCCGATTAGTGTAGCGGATGCTCTCAGCGCTCCACCCTCATCCCCTTGGGCCCCTTTTACTGTTTCCAGATGTCCCTCTCCCAGCTTCTGTTTGAGCTGGCTCTGGACGGTCTGCTGTCAGACGTGTGACTGATTTTGGATGACCGCTCACCACTCCTGGAGTTGTTTTACCCAAACAGAAGTACAGCAGAAATGCCAGTTCCCACCCCACCCAGAGCTATAGGACGCTTGACCAGGGACTGATGGGTGAGGAGACTGGAAGCTCAGCTCTCTTTCCTCCTGGAGGGACAACTCTGAAGTGTCATTCACAGGCCGAGATCCCCTGGACACTGAGACCGAAGCTGCCCTCTGTGGGTCTCTGCCATTACTGCAACCTGCTCTGCTTTCTCCCTTTCCCTGCCCTTCTCCTCCACTGCCCTCCTTGTCCTCCTCACAGGACTTCCTTAACAAATGACCTGCTCGTGAATGCTCATCTCGGGGTGTGCTTCTTCAGAAGGAGCCCAGTCTAGGACAATCCCTTCTGCCCAGGAGACAGGGTGATACAGAGGAGACAAGCATACTGGAGGAGGCCATAGCCCCTTCTTATGCATTTCTATCATGATTCTCCATTCACGTGCTCAAGCTCCCTCTCACTGTTGTTAAATTAAACCATTCAGAATAAAAGCCCTAAAAAATAAGCTAAAAAGCTTTCTTTGGGGGAGTGGGGGTGACATGGATAGGTTTTTTTTTTAAAGAAAGGGCATTTTAATATACTTACAGAAACTATACTAATTAGCTCTAGAAGGAAACGCAAGAGTTTCAAAGTCATGATTTTGGCAGAAGAATTGAAATACTTGGAATGAACATTAAAATTGTAATCTTCCGGAGTAGTTAGATAATTGAGTAAGTATGTTGGGGAGAAAAGAATCACTTTCTAATTACTAGAAAACTTCTAAGAATTCCATGCCATACTGACTAAGCACTTTTATGAAAAATTCCAACTGAAATCAGAAATACAGGCAATGAAGATTTATTTTTTGCGTTTGATTTTTTACTTAAGAGGATCATTCTCAGACAACCGAGACAGCTACATCTGCAAGGAGCTTTTATGTGCCCAAGATTACGTTGGAATCTACTCAGAGGGCACTGCAGGAGGGGGGGGGGCAGCCCCTTCCCACTGCCTCTGGTGAGTGAGCCAGCACCTCTCTGTTTGCCTCCCTGCTAAAGCACGTGTCTTGTTTGGGTTCTGCAGAAGCAGAGCCTGAGACAGGGATTCTGGGGCTTGCGAATTATGAAGTGAAACTTGTAGGGAAATGAGGGACACAGAATAAGGCAGATGAGAAGTCCAACGAAGCGAAGATGTGGTTTTAAGTGACACTAGATGATTCCATGGTGAGCCCTGAAGAGTAAAGTACACTATAGTTGTTCTGCCTGGAGAAGCAGAGGGCTGGGCTTCTATAGCCTCAATAAGGGTCATTCATTGGCCTTGACCTGCCTGGTGGGGCTGGGGTAGGCATGGGAAGGGTGCTCACCCACCATCTCTGGTATGGCAGCATCAGACAACGAGAGAGAGTCCCCAGAGGAGAGGGCAGTTGTGAGCCACTAGCAAGCAACCAACATCACAGCCGTTGGAGGTGGGTGCACCAGTCTCACAGAGGGATGAGGCACCAGGTGCATCAGCTGCACCGATGACCAGCACCCTCGGTGTCCCAGAGGAAATGCCGCTGCAAGGCGACTCCCTGGGCTGTGCTGCCATTAACTCTGCCTCCACAGTCAGTAGCTTTCTAGCAGCTTTCGAAAGACGGAAGCCTAATCCTCAAATCATTCCATTCTGTAATTACCCAGCGCTGGTGCCCGACTGAAACAAAATGAATTCTTTTCTTTTTTTGCAATTTAACATTTAAGCCTTTATTAAAAGATGTGTATCTCATCCTCTCCAAACTCCTCACCCTCCCCTTGGAAACCGCATGGAGGCTGCTATATACTCTCTTGGGTTTTGCTCTCAGTGGATGGAATCTTGCTCCGAAGAAGCCAGATGAGGTGGATCAATGAAATCTGTTGTTCCCCAGCTCCACCAAGAGACCAAGTCCCAGAAAGCAGAGATGAGCAGTCTATTCGGGGTTTTGCCAGTTTGACATGGAGGAGACAAAGGAGACATTTTGCCAGCACTGGGGGACTTCTGTTGAGGATCAGAAGTTACGGAGTTTGGTCTTGTGGGAGACTTTAGTCACAGGAAATCCATTTGAGGGCTCTGCCACCGTGGCCACCTCTGACAAGCAGAGGAAAACTGCCGGTATGTGAGTGCTTAGCCAGCCGCCCTGGGAACCCTGTAGGGTGTGCGAGTAGCGACTTGGGAAATGGTGCCGCTGCAGGTGTGAGGCTGTGAGAGACCTGAGCTGATGTCCGACCAGGGAATCTTTCTCTGGATTAACAGAAAGCCTCAGGCGCATGAAGAAAGTTCAAGAAAAATGCCACGTGGAACAGCCGAGACAAGTCGGAGGCCTTTTCAAACTAAACAACCACTCTCAGAAAAGGTGCATTTTGAATTGGCCAGCCGAAGAAGCAGCCAGCACTGACTGCAGAACAGAAAGAAAAGGGGATGCAGCGCCTTTGTCATCATTCCCCGACAAGACATTGTGCCTACTTAGCTCAGGTCTATGTTTAAGAATTCACATTGGTATGCTTCCCACTGAGCCACTGAGCTGGGCCGGAGCTCTGTGTGTGAAAACTATGTTCACGAGAAGGCACATGAAATAGAAACGAGGTGGGTGGTGACTTTTGTTTGGAATGAATTGTGTTTGGGAGCCTTTTGAAGAACAAAAAATAGACCTATTATTGACCTAAAACCATCCATGAAATGGGATACAATCTCTGGCATAAAAAAAAAAAATTAGAATTAGAAACTCCCCAATGGTGTAGATATCTACAGATGAAAAAATTGTCTGTAGCTGAGAGGACTATTTCTTCATCCGCAATCCCAATGTTGAGCTTCCTGCAGAATCCTGAACAGTATTATCTGTTTCTGGAACACAGGTCAAGATAGATAGGTAGATAGATAGATAGATAGATACATAGATAGATAGATAGATAGATAGATAGATAGATAGATAGATACAGATCAGATAGATAGATATAGATATGTCTGTGATAAAGATGTCAAGGATATAGATATCAGTGATATGGACATCAGTAATATAGATATATATGGTAGATAAAGAGACGAGATAGAGATACAGAAGGGGAACATAGTATGCCATCCCAAAATATGCCTCAATGGAACATTTATATATTTAAATATGTATATGTATATTTATAAATATATAAGCATGGGATTATTTTTACATCGATTATTTTTAAGAAACAGCAGACACAAGTAGAGCTCTGAAATCTGAGAAGGTATCCTTTTGTAAGAGACATTTTTAGATTTATAAGCAAAATCTCAATTTGCAAGGGTGTCTTCCCTTGGGTACCAGGAAGGATGACTCTAACTCTCTAGAAACTGTTAAGTCAGAAGGCAGTGGCTGTAACCTACACAACAACCTTACCTGTGTTCACTGTGCTTTTCCTGGTAACTTTCCATAACTGGCCTCCCCCTTCACCAAAAACTTTTGACTTTAGCTAGAGATTGCTATTTATGGAAGTGGCAGTTTCTTTCAGGGAGTTACTCAGTTTTCCTGGGTATCTCCCATATATACAGGGGATATACATGTTTTTAAACTTCTGTTTGTTTTTCTCTTGATAAACTGCCTTTTAGTACAGGGAGGTCTCAGCCAAGAACCTAGACGGGTAAAAAGAAAACTATTTTCCCTCTTCTACAATAGAGACATAGCAATATAGATATAGATGATATAGATTTTTTACTTTAATAGTCCTCTTTTTTATGGCCATCGTGTGGGTGAGAAGGAATCACAGGCATCACTTTCTGAGCACTTACTGGGGCACCACCCACTGAAGAGCACATCTGTGTATTATCTCATTAAATTCCCAGAGCGCCACCATAAAGAAAAAGCTCTTAGCTTTTATCCTCATGACAAGCCAAGGAAACTGAGGCTCAGGACACTCCACCTGGGAAACAAGACAGAACCCCGCTCAGTCTGACCTCAGCCTGACCTTCTTCACCACTGTTTCCTTTCATTAAAGAAAATGGCATTCTGTGCAGTAGCCACGATTGAACAGGTGTTCAGCGTGGTGACCTTGGGAAGGGGAGCAAAGAGAGGCAGTTGCTGAGTGCCCTTGAACGTTAGAGGGACTCGGTTTCTCCTACCAGCAGCCAGCCACGGTGCTGCTCACAGCTTGAAGCATTGCGTGATTTGTGGACTGAGAACAGTCACTACTGACTCATCCAGTCCTCCATCCTATGCAGCTAGTCAGCCACTAACTGCAATGGACTCTCTTTTGAAATAACTCATAACCACCCTTCCTCCCCCTATTTCTTCCTCCACTTTGGGTTCAGTGTTAGTCTATTCCTGTTTTAATGACACCATTTTCCCCACTGGCTTCTCTGACTCAGCTCTCTCTTTCCTCATCTTATGTGCCTGCTCACTGCCAGACACAGCTTTTATGTGTCATTTCACTGCCAGCCCAGACACCTGGGACAGCTCTCTGCTCCTCACTGGCTGACATCGGCCCCTTCACCTCATTATAGTCTGTCTTTAGGTCAGAGGGCCGAAGTCCACCCCCAACCTGCACTTCACCTCATTGTCTTCTTTCCTTTGCACATCTGGCCATCTTCATCTGTGTTGCCTTCCCCTCCCCACCCTGTTACTAAATCATATCCAAATATCAAGGTCAAGTTGAAGTCTCATTTCACCCTTCGCTTCTGTACTTTAAACCAAACCACCCCATCCTCAATTGTCCTATACATACCAGGTCTGTTTTCATGAATTATTACCACAAGGAAATGCTCAGACAAGAATTCTAATGCAAATATTCTATTTGGAAGCTGTAGAAAACACTCTAAGGAGTGCAGAAGAGAGGCAGAGAGGAAAAGCAGCCAGTGGAAGGTGTATTACCAGGCCAGTTCCTACTGTGGACAAGTGGAGCTTAATCCTGTTGGGCACAGGGGAACCAGGATAGGACAAACACTCAGTCATCCAGTGGGTTTTAGGCAGCAAAACTGTCACACAACTGTGGACTGTCTAGCTATGTCAAGTGAGAGAAAAATTAAAACTTTGTATAATTAAATTCATTGTTATTTTGTGTTTCTCTTTTTCACAGCTGACCAAAGGATATATTTTATTGCTATTTCTTCATTTTTCACTTTTAGAAATGATCTACTGATGACCTATAACATCAGGTAAATATTAGCTTTCTTATAACTTCCACATCTTCAATCTCAGTATAGTTTTATTGTAATATTATAACTATGTAATTCTTGTTCACCGCCAAACCCAGCAGTATATGATCAATGTTTCCTTTCTTGTACCACTTGTCATCGTATCTGGACTTAATAATTGCCTTGTGTATTCATTTACTTACTCAAAAACTATTGCCAGCTTTTCTGCACCATCTGATAGCCTCTAAATTCATTTTTCCACAGAGAGAAATGTATCCGATGTTCTTCCGGTTCCACCTCTATTTCTTAGACTCTCCCTGCGGGAGCCCTTTGCCCTCTGACCCTCCGGGTCTGCTATGTAGCCACCATCCCAGGGCTTCCCTTCACTCTCCTCCTGGGGCTTTCCTTTGCCTCACTCCTACGTGGGATTCTCAGTTTCCTTACTGTCAAGTCTTCCACTTTTCTGGTTTCTCCTTTAATGTGGAGGACTGCTTCTGGTAGCTTCCTAGGGAAGGATGCCTAAAAGGTAAATTGCATTTAACATCTGTTTGGTGGGAAACAGACACAAGGGTGGCCCCAGGACTTCTCCAGGCTCACAGAACCCATCAGAAAACCTGGAAGAAGTGATGCTAGGAGAATATCACCTCTTTTCTCACCTTCGGGTGCACCTGTGCCACTGCAGAAGAATATAGCTAAGGTAGGGAAACACATTCTCCACGACAGAGCTTTCCAGAAAGAGGGAAAGGCACTACTGATGCATCTGAATGCAAATAGCCCAAGATCTCCAGTCTACGGCCATACCACCCTGAACGCACCGGATCTCGTCTGATCTTGGAAGAAATTCAGGAACTCCAGATGACCCTCCTATGAATGTACTGCCTTTCGAAAATCTCACTTGAACTCTGTTAACTTATTCCCCAAGAGCAGAAGATGCCATGTGGCACTTTTTCTACTCCTCACCTGGAATGAATCTGAAAGCAAACTTCCCAGAGCTCATTAGCTGTGTAATTAACCACACAACATGTTCAACTCAGAATCCTCCAGCAAAGCACAATGGAATCAGCAGACAGAACAGCCGGACAAGAACAGGGCATCCCTGCTAGCCCTGAGGACGAGCTGGAGGGTGCACCTCTGAGCACCCCAGGCTTTGCCCTGCTCCTCCCCAGGCTCCTGCTTGGCCCTTAGCTTTCTGACTACCAGTGAGCATCAGGGTCCTGAAAACTCCAGCCCAGGTTTTGTGCCATTTCTCATCCAAGCTTGGGTGCAGTAGCTTAGAAAGTCTGTTTTGCCCCAGGTAGAAAACCAGCCATGATGAATTAATCCAACACACTTTCTTGTTTTTTAATTTAAAATTGTATCTCGAGGTGTATTTGCTGAAGGCAAACACACAAGGATGTGAAATGTGAAGGGAGAAGCTATTTCCCACTACTCAGGCTCTCTTCAACCAGGAATCGGGCTGGTAATATTATTACAGGGGAGTTTCAGCGCCATCAGCTAATTGACTGAGAAGGCCCCCCTCATTGTTTATAATTGTACAAAGGGCTCTGTGAGCAGTAAGTGACCCACATGCTCCATCCCTCAGGGTCGCAGAGGGAATGGTGGAGAGTTCTTATGGCCTTTTGGCAGCCTTGGTGTCAGCTCTGTTTTCAACGGAGGAAACAGCAAATAGTTCTTCCTTCAGCTTTTTCTCCTCTCCGATTTATCCTGGATTCCCCTCAAAACTGGAAGTGGCCTCTGCTCCCCCAAATGCATATATATACCCCCAGAACTTAAAGCAATGTCTCTTGAAAATATAACATCTTGGTTGTGAAATACACGTGACAAAGACGCACTCAACCCAAGTTATCGTCACTGTAGGGGCTTTTTAGGTCTTGATATGATCATTTATAACTCTCCAAGACCAGGCTCCTGAATGTAGCTTTTCCAAAACTTCTTTAACCATAGAACCCTTTATTTGGGGAAGGGGTGTGGGCATTTCCTTATATTTCACAGGCTGTTGACCCAAGGAGTGTAACTTGGGGAATAGAAGAAAACACCAGCAGAGTGAGCCTTCGAGTCTCCAGCCCCAGGATATATTTCTGAACCAGAGTAATGTCGTCTGTGGGGAAACCAGGAGACTGGGGCTTGAAAATTTCCTTCACCATGCCCTGGCTATTTTACCCCAGCCAAGTTACTTAACTTCTGTAAGATTTATCTTTCCATCTGTCAAATGGGAACAATTACACTTACTTTTTTTAAAAGAGATATTTAGAAAGGATTGAACGAAATACTACACATAAAAACCCTGTTAAATGCCTCACTTTAAATGGACACCAACACTAGCCTTTCTCTTTTTTTTTCACCTTCTCCTTTCCCACCCACATCAACCTCATTTTGTTCAAGACCTCTGCATTACCCACTGGCTTGCTGATGTTCAAAACGCCTTTGCAGAATGCATGAAATAGATCATATGGTGCATCGACAAACCAGGGAGAGGGACTTACCTGAAGTGGTGACTCTCATACATTGAGGCAGCAAAATTACTTGTCAAGAATGTTTTCATTAAATAATAAATGAAGGGTAGGACTTCTGCCAAGATGGAGGCATAGGTAATAACACTGTGCCTTCTCACACAACTAAGTTTAAAAACAACAAAGTTTTAGCAACAAAAATGCAGCCAAACCACAGTAAATTGAACTACATGGAAGTTTGACAACAATGAACACTTCAGCCAAACCGCTAAGAGGGGCAGAGCCAGCAGCAGAGCGGGGTCGGGCAGGAAAGATCCACCAGACCGACCCGGGCACGTGACCCAAGTGCACCAGCAGCCTTGGGCAGATCCCAGGTGCAGAGAAGCAGGCGGACCCACTGAGGGTGCAAGGCAGTGGACCCACTGAGGGCTGATCGCAGTCACACATTTGTGCGCAGATAAACTGGTGAAGGAGCTAGCAGTGAGACGGACCACACAGGCCCCAGCAGCAGAAGGCAGTAGAGGAAACTGCCATTGCCCCTCTCTGACCCCACCCCCACATACAGCATCACAAACCAGTGACCTGGGTGGCCCCGCCCTGGTGAACACCTAAGGCTCCGCTCCTCATACTTAATGAGCACGAACAGATCAAAACATGGCTCAAGAACAACTCAGAGCCCCAGAGCCCATAAATCTAAGCGATGAAGAAATAGCCAAATTTTCAGGTGCACAGTTCAAAACACTGGTGATCAGGATCCTCACAGAACTGGTTGGTTTTAGTCACAAATTAGAGGAACATATGAAGGCTAAACTAATTGAAATGAATGGAAATACACAGGAAAACCAATAGTAAAATGGAAAGGAAACTGGGACTCAAATCAAAGGAGTGGACCAGAAAGAGGAAAAAAATGACCAAACAGAAAAGGATGGAGAGACAAGAATTCAAAAAAAGGAGGAGAGGCTTAGAAACCTTCAGGACATCTTTAAACATTCCAACATCTAAATTATAGGGGTACCAGAAGGGGAAGAGGAACAGCCACGAGTGGAAAACTTATTTGAACAAATAATAAAGGAGAACTTCCCCAATATGGCAAAGGAAATAAACTTCCAGGAAATCCAGGAAGCTCAGAGAGTCCCAAAGAAGTTGGACCCAAGAAGGAACACACCAAGGTACATCATCATTATATTAGCCAAGATTAAAATGAAGGAGAGAATTCTAGAAGCAGCAAGAGATAAGGGGACAGTCACCTACAAAGGAGTTCCCATCAGACTGTCAGCTAATTTCTCAAAAGAGACCTTACAGGCAAGAAGGGGCTGGAAAGAAGTATTCCAAGTCATGAAATCCAAAGACCTACATCCAAGATTGCTCTATCCAGCAAAGCTTAGAATGGAAGGACAGATAAAGTACTTCTCAGATAAGATCAAATTCAAGGAGTTCATCATCACCAAGCCCTTATTATATGAAATGTTAAAGGGACTTATCTCAGAAAAAGAAGATAAAAAACATGAACAGTGAAAGGACAGCAAACTCACAGTTATTAAGAACCATGCCTAAAACAAAAGCAAACTAAGAGGACAGCTAGATCAAGAGCGGAAACATAGAAACGAAGATCACACGGAGGGTTAGCAACAGGAGAGTAGGAGGAGGAGAAGGGGGGAGAGGGTACAGAAAATAAGTAGCACAGATGGTAGGTAAAAAAATACATAGGGGGAGGGCAAGAATAGTAAGGGAAATACAGAATCTAAAGAACATGAGACACGTGGTCATAAGCTAAAGGGGGGGAATGGTGGGGGAGGGATGTGCAGGGTGGAGGGGAATGAAGGGGAAAATAGAACAACTGTAATGGCATAATTAATAAAATATATTTAATAATAATAGTAATAAATTTAAAAGCACCCACACCTAAAGATTCTCATTTAGAAGTCTGCAGGTGAGGCTCTGGCTTCTATATATTAGGAGAATTTCTAGGGAATTAATTATGATGCAAACAAAAGTTTGGTAATCATAAGGCTTTACATACACACACACATATATATAGATATAGATATAGATATAGATATAGATATAGATATAGATATAGATATAGATAGATAGATAGATAGATAGATATAGATAATGTCACAGGCTTCTGTGAGAACAAGAAGTGGGAGAGGAGAGAAGGTCAGGGCCCTCGTGATCAAGAAATGAAGCCAGAGAAGGAAGGCAGAAGCTCAGAATAGAAACTCTGACTAAGGACAGTCTTTCTCTCTTTTCCATTTCTCCTGAAAGTGAATCGAGGACAGTTGCAGGAAGTGGAGGAAATATTCATGTGACCAAGGGTGGGTGCAGCTTGGCAGTTTCGGAGGCATAACTGGCAGGGTCCATCAAGCAGCCTCATACTTGTGCTTGGTAAATACCCATCCTATTGGCCACAAAGGCACTTCCAACTCTGCCAGTGCTTTAACCACACCCATTACTAAAGCCCAAAGCCATGGTCAACAACCCCTTGATGAGTATGTTTAGGGACCTGGGGAAATATAGATACTGAACTACCTATAACCCGAAGGCCTTTAATAATCAGGCTAAACAGCTTCCTCCCCTGGTGACCCAGTTGGCTTCATGTTTCACTCTCTTTTAAGAATAGAACCACTGAACTGCCTTCCTATTTTGTTAATCCAAAACCGGGATGCAACTTTCAATGAGAATAGTCTGGGAAACAGCATGAAAATCATATAAAAAAAGCAAAGGGGCCAGAAGTAAGTAAGTTCACCCCCAAAGGCTTCTGTGAGGGTTTAATAACTGACATATGGTGTCCAGCAGGGCATGGCCCTTAGTCTGGTTTTCATGGAGAGGAACAATATGCAGTATTTTTAGATATCAGACTATGGATATTGTCAGTGAAGTGAGTATGTCTTTTATTTCTGTCTCCAAAGTAGGCCCAGGGCCTAGCAGACAGTAAGAGCTCAATAAATTTTAGCTGGCTGACTGGATAACTGATGTAGATTCCAGTATCAACCATCAAATCTGCAAGTTTTTATGACATGTTCACTGTGTGGCCACAGCAAGGTGGTCTCTCTATTGGCATAAAGGTGCAAAGGAGCACTCTCCCAGCTTTAGGCATTTACAATTTTGTCTGGCCAGAAAGGTTTACACAATATGCACATGCACACACACACACACTACACTGTGAATACTCCAGAAGATATACAATCAGACGGAAAACTGTGACATGAAGACATGCTATGGTCAGCTGGATTAAAGGAAAATTTGGTATGGACAAGTGTAGACTCATCAGGGAAGAAGGATGCCTCATGAAACAGCAGAGAAAGCACTGGCTCTGAGTCAGGCAACCACAGGCCCAAATTTAACTCTAATTTCCTCTTCTTTCAACCCTCTTCACTCAATTCATAGGGTTGTTTGGAAGATTTGTGGATTTAGAACATAAGAGTATTTTTATATAAATTTTTCATCTTGGGTAGTGTAGTTGGCTAATGGCCCCCAAAGAGGTGCACATACTAATCCCTGGAACCTGTGATATGTCACCTTATATGCTATAAAAATGGGCTTTGCAGGTGGAATAAATTAAGAATCTTGAGATGGGGAGATTATCCTGGATTATCTGGATGAGCCCAGTTAATCACAAGGCCCCTTATAAGGTAAAGGCAAGAGGGTAAGAGTCAGAGAAGGGGATGCAAAGATAGAGTCAGAGGATGGAGGGATGCGGGGCCACCAGCTAAAGAGTACTGACATCCTCTAAAACCTGGCAAAGGCAGGAATGGATTCTTGCCTGGAGACTCGAGAAGAAATTCAATACTGCCAATGCCTTCATTCCAGCCTAATAAAAGGCACTTTGGACTTCTTTCCCTCAGAACTATAAGACAATAAATTTGTGTTAAGTCACTGAACTCTGGCAGTTTGTTATAGCAGCAACAAGAGACTAATACCAATTGTTTTTGTTGACCAGTTGCTCTCCAGCCTAGAGGCTGAGGCATCCATCCATTCAGGAGGATAACAGAACTCAGATAAGAACAAAGCATTCAGTGGTCAGCTTTTGAGGACGTTCAAAGTCAATTCCTGGTGCATATTTAGAAACAACAGGTATGGAAGCTGTGACTTTCACTTTGTAAAAGCTGTGATTTCTTTGAGAGAGAGAAAGTCAAAATGAGTGATTGCCAGTTCCAAAGATCAAATGCTTGTAAACTCAGAGGATCAGAGAGTGAAGGAAGGGGATATGTTCTGAGACAAGTTTAGCTGCCATGCAGTGAGAAGATAAAAGGCTAGGGGATAACCCAGAGGAACATGCAAGAGGACGAAATTATGGGTAAAATGTAGTTTTCCTGTCCCATAGAAAAAGTGAGCAGGTGGATGTGTGTGAGATGCTAGGAAAACCAGTAGTAATGTTACCGAACAGATGTCCAAAGGGGGGGAGGCAATACTTGGCTCACCCAGGGACGCCAAAAACTGCTACAGAACAATAGGGGCCTCTCCCAAGGACAGAATATTAATATCTCCTGGGCTCTTCTCTCTGCTGCCGATTGGAAAGACATCTCTCAATGCCAGAGATTTGTGAAAAGGAAACAAAATGTTTATTTAATGCTATTCGGGCCTAATGCCTCCATTAAAATATCAAAGTCCTTTAGGGTATACACCTACACACACACAGCGCTCCCTTCTCCCACTGTCCCAACTCTGGGTACTGTAAACCAGGAAAAGAGTACACGTCCATTTTTCTACACCGTTGGTATCAAGCTGTGTTGACCATGCAGGCAGGATTTCCAGTTAATCCAAAGTCATGTGGCACCCTTTCACAGTCCACTAGCAAGAGTTCTTTGTACCAAATTCCAGTCAAAGTCTCTCCTGTTTTCCAGGCCACGTGGCCAAAGGGGGCACCCCAAAGCTGCATGGGCCTCTTCTACCAAAGCTGCAGTGGTCTGCACTCCACCAAAAGTATGTGTCTTTCTTTTTCACCTGGCTGCAGAGATCTCCATTCTGGCAAAGCTGCGTGGTTTTCCCTTTCACCTGGGAAAGAGGGGGTTTGCTCTCTGCCAAAACTGCGTGGCTCCCTCTTTCACCTCACCAAGAGGTGGTCCTCACTCTGCCCAAAACTGCATGGCTCTCCCCCAATAGCTGCCGTGTCTGGGTTTAAATCCCCATGCCAATCTTTCTCTGTATCCCTACGTCCAACTCCTCCCACAATCAGTTACATCTGCCAATATTTCTGTATTATTACAAGTTTACTGGACTGCCATTGTTAGTCTGGGCAGGTATGGCCCCATGTCCTAGAGCCAATATTCCCCAAGCTCCCACACAGGCGCTATAACTTGGGGGATCTGCCCCCAGTTAAATCTTGGGGGAAGTGACTTCATCCCCCTGGCTCCAAGCCTGGCCACAGCCATTTAACATATCCAAGTGACCCACCAAAGGCTATAGATGTGTTAAATGACCATGTCATGGATTAGCTGCAAGGCTGTGGCTGTACAAAACAGCCCTGCATGTTCCTGCTCCATGTGTTCCTTCTCCCAACTCACACCTGTGGGGGTGGGGAAGGGGTGAGGACATCTTATATGTCTCTCCAATATTCCTATACACTTTGAGTTCTGGACACCATTCCAGATCTTTTTGGGGGGGGGGGGGGGAGGGACCTTGGCTGCACCCTGTAACAGTAAGAACTCAGGATGTGCTAAAAGAGAAGGGACTTCTACCCCACCACCTGAGAACCCCTTGCAGTACCCCACAGTAAAGTGGGAAGGCTGGTGGACTTAAGGCAGCAAAAGCACCTGAGGCCACATTTGTGGTTCCCACCAAGATCTACCTTTCCTTGTGCCTCAGTGAAGGGACCCAGCAGAAGGCTGAGAAAACCCATGCACTGAAAGGGCCTTGGAGTCAGGAGAAGGTTGTCAAGTACAGACTTCACAACTACAGCCCATGACTTGGTCCAAGGGCAGCGGTAAACAAAGCAAGCATGCAGCAGGAATTAAGGCCCACTCTCCATAAGCAATGATGAGTGAGCTCTGCTGAGGCCAGTGAGAACAGCCAATGGAATGCACCCTCCCTTTGCAGCTGTGATGCTGTGTATCTTTTCTCTGCACCCAGGTAGGACTGTGGAGAGGAAGAGGGGAGGGAGAACCCCTGAGAAGGGACATCATCCGTGATAGGGAGTTCCCTTTTAATTCACTGAATTTAATTAAAGCCTGAACTGACTGAGTATTGACCTGGAAGGAAATTAAGTTTTAAGCCAGAAGAATTGAGTTACCTTGATGTGACAAAAATTTTCCCCCACCACAAAGAGCAAGTTGAGTTTGATTATTGAGAAATAAATTGAATTACAGTGCTGTTCTTATAAGCTGTGACTAAGAATTTTAAGCCAGTGCATGGGTGTAAAACACTTGGCACACAGTAGATGCTCAGGGGTGTTATTACCACACCAACCCTCTGTGAATAAAGGAAGGGATTTGTCCAGGGGGACAGGAAGGGGAAGGACACAGTTTGTGGAAGAAACTCACACCCAGTCTTAAAGAAAGTAGCAGATATCTACTGTTTTGCCTGCCCATTTCAAGGACTGTCCTGCTGGTAACAGCACACTGATTTTCCTTTGGAATATACCTTTTTCCTGCTCTTTCCATGTGATTAGAGTAGGGTGACATCATCCCCAGCTCTGGGACTGGCAGATTACCTAGGCCGGTTCAATCATAATATTCTAGCCCTGTGTTCACCGTAGTCAATTCAAGAGAAAGAGAAGGGTCCCAAGCTTCATCCCAGCTAGGAATTCCAAGGGCTTTTGTTGGCGCCACTTGGAATGAGAGCCCCTTTCTGTTAGAATTGGTAAACTGGGGGGGGGGGGGGGGGGGGCATAAGAATGCCTGGATTTCTGCTGCTATATTTCCAAAACAAGGGACATCCTGCCTGATATGAAAGCCAATGCAGAGAAAAGAAGTTTGAAGTGATTTGGAGAAAAGGATACCAGGAAGCATTATCTGTGCACCTGGATCCATTCATGCTTGAATCCTTCTTTACATAAGCAAATTAGGTTTCTTTCACTAGCAAATATAGAAGCCTGAGTAAAACATAGAGGTATGCACTTCCTGTATTCTCAAGACAACAAGGAAATCAGCCTAGCAGAGAACGATGGTATTGTATAAGAAAAGTATGAACAAGTAGGGTAGCAAGTATTCTGAAAGCTGTTGAATGCCAAGCTCGGTAACTTGATTTTGGTCCAATAAACACTAGATAGTCAGAGCAGGCTGAAGAAATAAGTGGAATAATAAAAAGACTAAGTGGAGAAGACTGGCCTGGCAATTACATGCAAGACTGAAAAAGCAGGGGCCTGGAACCCAGGTACCTAAATGGAAAAAAAAAAAAAACGCTTTATTTACATCAATCTGTGATTGGAATGTGGGATCTTCTTCTATTTTGAATGTAGACAACACACTGCTCTGGTATCAGTACTTGTATATTTTTCTGGACAAAAGTTATGGGTATTTTCCTATAACAGTTATTGCAGATATGTAAAAAAAACATTTACACTCATTGTTGCTTTAAAATTATAGTTGTTGCTGAACTGACCACTGGATCTGGTCTGAGACATTAATGGAGAAGAAGCACGTATGTCACAACAGCATGTCTGGGAGGTGGGGGTTCTATTTCAATAACTATTTCAATATAATCGGCTTATTTTGTAATCCTAAGTGTTTTCCTTTGTGCAGTTAAAATCATTATGGGGAGGACCCTTTATGTTGTACCAAGGGGCACCGAAAAGATGGCACTGAGTTTATTACAAATCTTTGCATTAGAGGAGGCAAAGAATGTGGATTGAAGCCAGGAGGCAGAGAGGGCTTCAAGTCAGAAGGAAGCACGGAAAAGAAGGCACACCCAAGAAGTTTCGGGAAAATGTCAGTTGGAGCTGCAGGAGAAAACGAACCTATGCGAGTCAGGCAGTAAAGGAAGATCTGAGAGATCAAGGACTCCAAGTTGCCAAACCTGAATGAGTGGGACAAGATCATCACTCAACAGATGACAAAATAATGAAGATCGAAAATTAAGGACACAGAGCTGGTTTAATTGAGGTTAGCTTTGTGATATTTTCCAAGGTTATGGTAGGACTTTCCAAAGGAAATATTCAATAGGAAAATCAAAATATCTCCTATTAGCTCAGCTCAGAGGGCAGGGTGTGCCCTGTCTGCTGGGAAGGCCTCTGCTTGCAGGTGAAGGTATGGCCATAAATGCATTCTCTTGGGGAAGAGTGTGCAGGAAACTGAGGACCCATGTCACTGGGGCTGGGGCTCCTTCCCCTGCGATTCTCCCACTTCTGCCTTCCTGTACCTTTAGGGAGCAGCATGACAACACTGTTATTCCCAGCCCAAAGCCCTCACACAATATCAGGCAGAGAGCAATCTTCTCTTTTAGCAGTCTCTGGGGACAGAGAGCAGCACCTTTTCCAGCTGCCCCTGATGCTCATTCTGCTCAGACTGTCTTGGTTAGTGTGGACCCTCTGAACTCAGGTGACCACACAACCAGGTAGGTCCGGAAGAGTCCACATCTACTTACTGTCCCAGTGTAATCAAATAGTGTCCCCTCTCACTCTCGAAAACATCCCAGTTTGCATGACAAAGCAAAGTCACTGAGCTAGGGAAGCAGAGAACACATTCACCTAGGCTGTGTTCAGAGATTTGGGCAGGGAAGGGTTCCCCAAACAAAATCAGGACAGGTACTAGAAAAGAACACGGGAGCTGGGCAGCAAAACCCAGCGATGCCCACTTTAGGAAGGATGCCAACTTAAGATTCCTTAAGCAAGATTTATAGCAAGGTAAAATTTTAAAAGCTGGAGGGATATCACAAGAAGAGATCAAAAGGGAGGTCTTGGAGAGGTGACTACCTCTCACTAAATTATGAATAGTAGCCCTGATTCATTTATCCTGTGTCTCCCGACAACCTTTAGCCCAGCACCTGGAAATGTTCGAAATGTTGAATTGAAAACAGAGCCTCAGAGACTATTGGGCCTCAGTGCAGAGAATACTTTCCATACCCAGGAAGACTCCATTCCTGACAATCTATCTCTTCTGCCTGTTGCATGTGCAGCATGGTGTACAATGGCAGGCAGTTCCTCCTCTGTGAGAAGTTCTGCGAGGATTTGCAACAGAGGCACCTAGAACCTCAAATACCTTGTATATTATCAGTCACAGTCTTCATAGAAGCTAGGGTACAAACACCTTTTTTCCTCCTATTTCTCAGTTAAACCAAGCTCTCAAGTCACCATTTCTGAACAGGAAAAAAAATCTCACTCTTTTCCACTCACACTAACTCAGGATTTAAACTTGGTCAATTCAATAATTTAATTTAGTCTATGCATGATCTCTACTCAGGACCAGTTATGTAATGTGCAGGCCCCACTGCAACAATGACAATGCAGGGCCGCTTGTTCCAGACTGTTAGGAATTTCAAGACAACAGCAGCACATCATTCAATCAAGCACAAATCCTTCCTGAGCAAGGAATCGCATACAGGTCACAGGCCATGAAGCCGGGCCTGTCTCCTCTCTCTCTTCCTCCCCATACCCCATAAGGTGGACCTTTCAAATGTTTTGCCTTTCCCTCTACCCATGTTTATGAAGACAGTTTGATGCTCTAACGTGGAGATTATTTTCCAGTTAGGAAGCCACTTCTACATCAGAAACTCCACTTAGAATTTAACGTTACACATTCCCACTCATTCCATCATTGCCCATTGCTTAACTTCCTAAGATCTGTGTGTTACGCATTCTTTCTCCATTTTTTTTTTACTCATATGGCATGTGATGATATTTTTTCTGACTTTACTGCAAATCCATAAATTTTATTCTTTCACCCTGGCAAGGGTGAAAGAATATCTTGGGTGCATAATATCTTGGGTGCATATAAGATTCTTCTTGCATAGACCTTTTTTCTTGAAAGAATATATAGACATTTTTCCATTATCTTCTCATTTGCTGTGTTGCCAAAATACAGTTCAAAGGAGCCTGATTCTTTCTTCTGTATAATTTTCCTACCTTGAAGTTTATAGGATTTTTATCTTTACCCTGTAAGTTCAGGATTAGTACCAGGATATACTGAGTTATATGGTTTTTCTCTTCAACACTGTCTGGTACTCAGAACATTTTTACTCTGCAGACTAAGGGTTTTCTTTAGCTTCATTCTCACATCAACTCAGAGAAATTTCTTCTTATTATTTGTTGATAAATAAGCTCTCCTTCACCTGTTCTTTGCTCCTGCTGGAACTGATAGTGTTCATACAGTAGGTCTCACAGATCTGTACACAAATTTGCTTATGTTCTTTGTCCACAATTCCCTTTTCTGCAATTTTGCTCCAACATCTTGCTCTTGATCGTCCAGTTCGGGTCTCAAAAATCACTCTTCCATTCACTACAAAACTCAGGATTAGAAGATCATGGTTTTCATTCCAGAGAATGTTCTTTTCTCTGTGCTGTGGGCAAATCTTTGCCTTTCCAGGACCTTCACTTCTCTGAGCTGCCGCCAGCACCCCGGCTCTGCCCTTTCTCCTGTGCCTTGAATTCTTGATCGCTCCTCCCTGGGCTCAGGCCACTAGTGGTAAACCAAGGGCAGGGCCGTAGGAAGGGTATGTAGTAAAACAAAAACCAACAAACCCAACTGGAGGCCAGGGTGCCTTTCATCTTCACCATGCATGACAGCATAAACAATGTCAGTGATCAAATACACCTCTCCCCTGGGAAGCTTCTCCTGGACTAAGTGTTAAACAATTGCTATGGTTACAGTTGAGTTTTAATTAGACATATATAAGCTTCAAATTAGCACATTTTTATTACTTACCATTTATTTATTTATTTATTTTTATTTTTATTTACTAAATTCCTTTATGTATGAGCTTTTAGAAATCTTTAAGCTTTTTAATCTCCTATAGGCCAAAAAGGGTATTTGCTGATACATGGCATATAGGTACCACAAACCTTGTGTTATTTACTCTTAGCTCTGGATATAGATATGTTTTCATATGAAAGGCTCACGTTTTAAAGGTACTTTCAAAAGATTAAATAGATATTTAACTAATTTTGCACAAGCCACCTTAAGTTTCAGGTAGGTATACAACGTTCTTATCTTTTAATAGACATTGTACTCTACATGGAAATTAATTCAGAGAATTCTCATTTATACACTTGGCCCCCAACACTGACACTCAGTTCTGAGCTCCGAGGAAGAGTAAGTTCAGAGTTTGGCATTGTTCCAGCTCACTTCATACGCACTTCCCATGTCCAGCCCCTGTGGTACAACCTATGCTGCATCTCTACAGTAGACTGAACATCAACAATGACAGCACAATAACCATAACAGTGCAGAAATAGAACTTGAGTCACTTGAGTTCTGGTGCTATATGAATACTTAGAATTTTTATTTGTGTTTTTAAAAGTGTTAAATGGAAAGAAGTATAAACTGCAAGCCAAAATATTTTGCTCGGGAAGTGAAAAGTTTAGTTTTCATACTTGTAATTTGACTGAACTTTAATAGCACTTTGAAAATTAAAATGTATTCTTTTTAGTTATTTGTTCTTTGTTTATAGCTAAAGAAAAAATAGATAAAATAATGATTATTACCAAATACTACATGATTTACACTGGAAATAATATACAAAAGAGGAGATATTACAGTATGACCCACCCTGGGTATTAAACAACTGGATACTTCCCTGGGTCCAACCCCTGGGGCAGTTCACTGACAGTGATGGTGCTGGATCTACCTTGTGTGGTGACTCAGCTGGCAAGTTACTGTCCCCATGGGGTTATCAAGACAAAATATCTGGGCCCCTGGCCACATCTGCAAACACTAGTACTCCTGAGCCTTGGCAGTAGGAGGGATTCACCCCATTTTTTTCAGATCCCTCACAACTTCTCAACCCTCACAACTTATCAAGATCTGACACAAGCAAGAAGTCCCAGAAACACTCATGGGGCCAGAACAACCTCCCCTCCTGGGTCTGCAGACCACTATAGGCCACATTTTCTCCAGGGACTTGCACCCGGATCCCTATTCCCAGGGTTCTCAGCTGGTGATCCCTAGTTCTTATCAGCTGCAGAGGTGAAGAAGTCTTAAGATACTCCCATCCCTGGACACCACCAAAGCCCAAGATATCTTTCAGATCACTCCGCCTGCAGAAAAAGCAGATTTCAGTTGGGAAGAGATCAGCTGCTATGATCATCCCAGAGTCCCTACCACTGAGGCACAGTCACGGCTTCACATGTATAATATATAACTATTTTTGATAGATAAACTCAAGAGTTCTTTGCCCATTCTTTTTTGTTTGGAATTAAAAACATTTTTTAATCAATAACTACCATATTTAAATATGGCCAATTCGAGATTTAGATTCAGTCAGTTCAAGATGCTCTCTATCTCCCTTGTTCTCCTCTTGATGGACTTGGGTTCCCACAGACTCTGTTTCCTGGCATGGGGAAAGGCAGCTAGTGCAGATCTTCTACATCTGGGTCTCCCCTGAATAAGGGCTCCTCAATTTCCTGGACAATCAAACTGGGAGATTTTAAAAGCATGCTTGCAAATTCTTTGATACTCCTATTAAGCAACGCCATCTTCCCTTGATCCTGGGTAGGTTTTTGCCCCTGAATCAGTGAGAAGTGTTGCCTTAATGACTTTCAAGGCTAGTTTAGATAAGGTCCCAGGGCTTTGGTGAGTGACTTTTGGGATACTTGCTCTGGAAGCCTTCAGCTACCATGAAGGAGGTCTGGAACTGGTGGCTGCCCCATGGAAAGACCACATGGAGAAAAAGAGAAGCTTGTGCAGCCCTCAGCTGTTTAAGTCTTCCCATCCCAGGAGTCAATCATGTAAATAAATACCCAAGACAACCCCAGGTCCAGCTGCCATTTGACTGTAACCCCATGAGAGACCCTGAGCAAGAAAGGCCTAGCTGAGTCCAACCACTGTCTCCTCCAGATTTTTGAGCAAAACTAATGGTTGTTGTGTGTTTAAACTTAAGCTAATGACTAAAGCCAGTGTTTCAAGGTGGCTTGTCCTGCAGCAAGAGACAACTGAAACACATCAACTGTTGATGTATCTCACACCCTCTTCTCTCAGCAGAAGCAATGCTCAGTCATTAATCCAGGGATCTCCATTTCTTCCCTCCACAGATGATCCTCTGACACCTGGCTATGCTCTCCATCCAGTCACTGGCATGGGATGAGTCATCCACAGCTTCTCTCATGAGGTCCCCCCACCCAATGCCACAGTGATGCTCTGGCAGGCCCACCAGCCCTCAACCCTCAGCCAACTTCCTGGCTGTACTCCAGCAGAAGAGGCAGGGCTGCTGCCTCCCAACACTTCTCCAAAAAAAGTCTGAAGCCTTTACTTAGCCTACTTCAATTGCCTCTTATTGCCATGAGGCCAAAGGTTGACTCATTCCAGATGGTAAATGGGATACCAGTTCCCTCGATCCTCAGATTCCCAAACATCTGAGGGTACCCATCATTCTCACTATCTAAAGAAGTTTCCCTGGGCCTCTTCTCTGAGCTGCAACAGTGTCTAACCTTCCTGCATAATTTTTTCCTCCTACTAAATGTTTTTTCCTTTCTGTGGCATTCGAAAGTTCATATGTCATCTCATGTTTTTCCTATGGTGTATTGTACATAACTGTATTCTTGAACTCCTCCAAAAATTATGGTTTATGCTTATAGCTCAGCTATTTGGAATTTCATGGAAAAATATAACCCAACATAGCCTGTCTCTTAAAAATCAAAAATATTTTATCTTTCAAAGTACTGAGAACCCAAACCACCTACGTCCACCCAATTTTCTGTCCACATTCATACAAATATTCCAGGACACCCTTCCCCAGGAAGATGAAATTCTCAGTATCTTTTATTTATTGTTTAAAAAATGACCTGAAAGTACTCAACAAGTTACAACAGTACTCAACCAGACTCATCAACAATCCAACACCTACTTCAAATACCTGGCCTTGAAATTCTCACCTTGCTGAATCAGCCAATTCCAAACTATTTTATCATGAACTTTGCCTGCTTCTAATAGAATCCAAAGTTGAATATTCCAACTTTGTCCTTCCCTTTCTGAAATAATATTAAGACACCATCAAAACAGTGATCTCCTTTATTGTAGTAACCAATATACTTGGATTTACTCTATCACCAAATTATTTTGGTGGTATTTTAAGAATTGAACATTCAATAATATTACCTCTGCTATCAATTCACAAAAGCTATTAAATATTTAAAACTAAAAAAATTAATTATCCCAGACTGCATCCAACATTCTTGAGAACAGTTAGTTTAGAGAGGAAAGTAATAAATACAAAGAATTAGGCATATCAATAAAGATAGAAGAGGAGGAGAGGAGGAGAAAAAAGGGAAAATAATAATAATTCATTTAATCCTCACAACAAATCAATGAGTTAGATATTATTATTACCTCAGTTTACAGATGGGGAAACTAAAGCATGCAGACCAGATAACTTGCCCAAGATTATTACATGGCTGGTAAGTGGAAAAACTGGGACTGTACCTACATAGGTTTGTTTCAGAGTGTGTACTCTTATACACTATGATAGTATCCTGTTACTTATGAAGACAACTGCAAGATGGTATGCTAAAAGTCCAAGCATAGCTATGAACAGAGCTTAAAGACAAAGTAGTCAACCCCGCCTGAGGGTGGTTTGAGGTGGGAGAAACAAGACTCTGTTGGGCTTGATATAGGGGTGATGCTTGATGTGAGCTTTGAAAGATGATCAGATGTTCCTGCACATGACCTGACCCAGAGAGCAGCCATGCAAAGGCCCAAAGGTACTAGACAGTGCGGAGTATTCAGAAAATGGTGAGCTGGGCCATGGGGAAGTAAGAGCAGGGAGGAAGGTACAGTGAGAGACAAGACAGGCTGCAAGGGCCAGATCATTAAAGGTCTGTTGGATTGGCCAACAAGTCTAATCCAGAATATCAATTCTTAGATATAACCATGAGCAGCATATTTAACCATCCCTTCTGTCTCCCAGTGGAGGCTTTCAGAATATCAAAGAAAAAGAATCAGAAGCTTCTGCTCTCCAGCAAAAATCAAAACACCTCCTCACTCCCACCCAAAAGGTGGCAAAGGGCTGCTCTAGTGTGGAGGCATTCAGAGGGAGCAGATGAAATTTCATCCAGAGTGAAACCCCTCCATTAAATCAAACACTTCAAATCCCAAAAAGCATATTAGGGCAAGGTCTGTGCTGTCTCTACAGACAGTAATGAAGTTTTCTCATTTGCTGTTCTGCATGATAATTCCCCACCTTGGGCCTGAAGCTAATACAGAATCACATGTGATGGATGAAGTCAGTGGAAGGAGAGGTCTGAAAGGCACATGTGCCCCCGGGCACCTTCCCCTCTCTCTAAGTGCCATCCTGTGTTACCCACGTGTGTGTTCAAAGCACAAGGGCAAGGAAGGGAAAGCCAAGATGGAAGAGAAAGAGAAGCTTCTCATCAATTCTCTGATCAAGGACAAAGAAAGGAGTCATGAGGGAAAAAAGCAAAAGGTAGCACTTTCAGGATCTAATCACTACTTCCCAAGAGCTAGAATAAAACTAGGGCAGAAGTTCTCCAGAATTCAGAATTGTTCACTCTCGGGGTAGGAGCCTACCCAGCTTAAAAGAGAGAAGAAAAAGACGCTTCTACTTCTGAATTCCAATACCACTGCAGCAATCTGCCCTTAAAAAATGGCAAGGGCCTTAGCTGGAAATATTAATTCAAAATTAGCACTCATTTGCATCCATTTCTTATTTCCCAACTTTATGAATAAAATGAACTTAATTAATGAAATCAATTGCCAAAGTATTAAAACCATCCTTTGGAGGATGATGGAAAAGAAACTATATATATATAGTTTTTCATTGTCTGGCACACAGTGAAAGCTTAATATGGAATGACAGAGTGAGTGAATGAATGACTAGTCCCCTTAGTGGCTGTATGACAGTATGACATATTCCTTACCCTCCCTGTGCCTCAATTTCCTGGTTATAAGAAGCAGGGAGTGTGAAGGAATCCATGCAGCTCACCCGATTCAACCCTGGTGCTAAATGGATGGCACAGGCCAGTGGTATCACATCAGGTCAAGGCCTTGCCACCAACTGAATGTTTATTCACAGGACCAAATCGTCACCCATCACCATTGCCTCTTCCCAGCCATCTCATCATCGGGGTTCCCCTTTTTCCTGGCACATGGTCAGCATGCTGGGGAGAAAGTGATTCCCAGGCCTTGTTCTCAAAGGACCACCTACAGAACCCACCGTGAGCAGAATCCTCAGCCTGGAGGACTCGTGTGCTGTGGAGAAAGGCACCCGCACCCAAGACAACAGGAATAGGAGCTACAGTGAGAGCTCCCAGCCATCCTCAGCTGAACTGAGCAGTGACCTTTCCGGCCCCTGTCATAACTTTCGAGTAGGGGAGCAAATGAAGTTGTTTCCTTCAAATCGATCAGCCAGGCTTTGCTGACCTTGAAGCTCCTGCCTGTGAAGAACTTGCTATCTTTTTAAAGAGACAAGATTAATGCGCAGAGAGCAGTGAAGGAGCAGAATACAGGATACCTAACCACAACTAACAGAGCACGAGGCGGGTTTTTACCCCTTCCCTTGTTTTTGCAGTGACGGGGAAAGGAGCACTTCTGGACCACGATCAATGCCTCATAAAAGTGGAAGTGAACAGGAGTTGAGCAGAGAGGCCTTCAGATGCCTCATAAAATGGTGATTTCTGGACTCCAAACAGATATTTCTTTTACATCCACAGGCCACATATGGAGAAAAAGCAAGGAAGGGTTTTGCATTACGCTCAGATGAGAACCAGAGAATTACATTGCCTTCCACAGGCTCAGACTTTATTGCCAGCAAATGGGTGCCTCGGGAAAAAGTGTAGGCTGGTGATTCTCAGATCGCGTGTATCAGAGTCTCCTGGAAGACTGGCTTTAACAGACTGCAGGGCTTCACCCCCAGAGTTTCTGACTCAGGAGACTCAGGTGAAGCCTGAGCATTTGTTTTTACAGTAAATTCCCAGGAGAGGCTGATGCTGTACAGCAGGTACCACACTTTGAGATCTGCTGACTTAGATGGTTGTGCTGAAATGGACACTGGATGCAAATGTATGGTCTCTGAACATTATAGGTGATGCAGATGTCTACATAAAGCTACATTACTAGGCAGTGAGTGGATGTGGGAAGAGATGGGCAGAGTTAGAAAGGGAGGAGAGAGGAAGAGGGGGAAGGGAGAAGGGCTGAACAGGGGGAAAAATGGTCACTATGGAGAAGAGGGGTGCAATAATTATAGACCCTAACTCGGGGCTCATAAAATCAGACATCCGTAGACTCTAAGAGATAATATAAACGAAAAAGGGGCAAACAGAAATGAGAAATGTCACTGTCTGCTACAATATGAGACAGACAGTAGTGGGTGGGGTGGCTTTAGGGACCTGGAACTCACACCCTCTTGCAAGGACACATTCCCTATTTGACTCCGGCAGGTGTGTTTGCCAACATTACATATTTTTCAGAATAACAAAAATGTTTTGGATTTTTGTCAGACGTGCCTGTGAAGTAACAATAACCAAAATCATAATTAAAAAAAAAAGAAAAAAGAAAGCAGTCTATTGGATTCCCAGAGTGACTCAGAAGAGACCAGGATTAAGAAATTCTCCAGAATTTGCCTAGGAAACAATGACTGGCATCTCTTAAAGGATCAGAACACTGGCCCCTCTGGTCAGAAGGTGAGCAGATCAGCCCACATTTGCTGTAATGGAGCTTTAACAGCCTGCCGCAGACACTGAACCTCACTGCAATCTGGCTTCTAAAGAGATCAGCGTCTGTGTGTGCTGGATGACAAATGTTGTTCTTCCCAGGCCAAGAAATCATGTGGCATTTCCACTTCACTGAAACTCTGGAAGCTGAGCAGGCAACTCCCGACACAGTCAAGGTTGAAGAAAGAGTCCTAGGTGTGGATTTCTAGTTGGACGTATCCCAAGCCTTCCCTCACAATAGGACAAGGAGGCAGCTGAGCTCACACCACCAAGACTTGTCGGGAAAGGAGGATGCTCCTTGGGGGCAGGACAGCATCTCACTCCCCTTAGTGTCTTCAGGGTCTGGCACAGCACGGAAACTCAATGTGTTTGCCCAAAATAAATGTCCTTCGAAATGAGGCCACTTTAGAGAATTGGCCCACTTTCTTAAAATCCTTTATTTTCCTTTCTTCTCTTCTTTTGTCTCCACCAACCTCTGTGTTCTTCCTGCTCCCCAAGCCACTCACGGCAGGGTCCCTTTGGTCTATAAAACACAGTCACTTTGGATGTCGAGAGTCGCTTTCAGACCCATTGTAGCAGGGGCCTTGTCCTGCCCTTCACTAGGGGATTCCAGGAAAAAGAGGACAGGTACAAGGGAAAGAAGCCAAGTCAGAATTTAAAAAAAAAATTTACACAGCACTTAGTAACTGAGGTGGTTTACAAAATCCTCACTACAAAGAACCCCAATAAAAGTTGAGTTTCAATATGCAGCTAGCTTGGAGGGCAACATAGGGTGTAGGGTAATCCACTGTGCCTGTTTTCCTGAGACTGAGAGAATTCCCGGGATGTTGGACTTTCTGTGCTAAAACCCAAATGTCCTAGGGAAACCAGGACAAGTTAGTCACCCTCACCTCTTACTTCTCCTCCAAGTTCAAACATTTGCAACAATAAGGGAAAGAAGAAATGGGGGGTTAGGAGGATGGATACCTTGGCCTCACCCACACTATTCGAGACACAAGATAATAGGAAAGTAATCCAGAAGCCTCTGCTGATCTTTAAGACATAGTAGCCCATTCAACAAATCAAAGAGAGCCCCATAAGACTAGTAAATTGATCTCTTTTGAAAGTGGGGAGCTGTGAGAAAAATGGGAAGGGGGTCAGAATAGCACTGGAGAGCCCTCCTTCCCAGAGAAATTCCTCCCCTGCCTTTCAGAGGCTCACTCAAGGACCAGCTCCACAGATTCTGCTTGGTCTCGGTGCTCCAAAACAACAAAGAAATGGGTTTTTGCAAATCATTTCTGGAACCTGATTGCTTTGACACAGTGATCTTCAGCATTCTACCAAAGCAGACTCTCTTCCATTTAGGTTGCTTCACCATGAAATGATTCCATTCAGGAACAGGGCGTTAGATACCATGCAAAAACGCTGCAATCCCTACTGATTGTCAGGAAGGAAGAAAAAGGGTGGAGGGGAACGCTGCTCAAAATGGAACATAAATTCTATTTAAAACAATTTTCTGAAAAACAGTGATTGTGGAGGCCTTGCACCAGGACAGCTGAGAGCAAGCCATTACATTTCCCTTTTAAGGCACAGCTCCCTGTTGCTTCCAGCAGACCACATGTTTCGTGGCATCTCTGAAGAAATGTTAAATCAATAAGCTACCTAAAGGTTGCTGACAGATCAGATGCTGTTCTATAAAAAGATGAACCCCTTTGGCAGGGAGAAATGGAAGATCTGAAGAATTTTTAGAAGGAGAAGGCCATTTTCCGCCGACACCCCACCCTGTATTCTGACAGCTGAGGGATCTCAGCTCACATTAGGGGCACTCGTAAGTTCTAACATCTCTACCAAGCCTTCAAGGTTAAAGAGAACGAGGAAAGCACAGAGAGGGCATGGGCTTGGCAAGCCTGGTGCTCCATATTCATTCTGAGAAGGATTTCTGACTACAAAGGAACTCCTTTCACCTGGAGAGTACTTTACAGTTTCTGAACATTCATATCATCATGTCATTTGCTTTCCATAAAAGCCCTCTGAGTTTGGCCAAACCAGTATTATTATACTTATCCCACAGCTGAGGAGAAAGAGGCTCAGAGCACCCTTGTAACTTGTTCTAGACCTCATGGCTAGAAAACAACAGAGCCAAGTCCAAAACCTAAGGTTTTTTATTTCTAGTTCACGTTCTTCTTTCCTTGCTCTGTGGGAACTTAGTACCTTCATCAAATCCACCCAGGATTTCTGATATCTCCTAAGCTCCCTGAAAATAACTCATTTATTCTGCTCCAAAGAACAAAGTTCTTGGTTTCTTCAATAGCTATAACTGCTTACATTTCTTACTGTATCAGATTCCTGTGTTAATAATTATATGGATTTTTGTCTTCTCTCCTAAATTCACTTAATCCCTTGACAAATATTTATTAGACACTTTCATGCAGCATGTGAGGCATTGATATCGGGGACACAAAAGCAAGAAAGACAGTCCCTGCCCCCTCGGATCCCACAGTCCAGAGCAGGGACTGGCCAACTGTTTCCGTTAAGGGCTGATTTAAAAACTGCTTTAGACTTGGTGACCTCACTGCCTCTGTCACAGCAACTACTCACCTCTGCCATTGCAGGGAGAAATCACCCATAGACGATGGATGTGGCTACAAAGTTTTATTGCAATAAAACTTTATTCACAAAAACAGAAAGTAGGTAATATTTAGCCCTCATGCTGTGGTGGGTCTAATTCTTATGCAGAGAGAGTGTCAAGGTGAAAAGCATCCAGCAGTGAAGCAATACATTAAATGTCCTAATGCCACATGAACTTGGAGTATGTGTTGGCACCTCGACACTGCCACTCCTATTTGTGGCTGGAAACTACATTTCCTAGAGTCAATTTCCTTATGGCTCTAGGTTAAAGTTGACTAAAAGGCACTTATGTAAGATTGGAAAGGCAAAAGAAAAACAGATACGATTGCTTCAGGAGCTTGTGATGGTCACACATGAAGAGAAACAACAGGGATAGGCCTGAAGGGTCCCGGCACGTCCTCCCTCCACTCTCACTCTGCATCCAGCTCGTATTCCTGGCCACCAGTCCTTCTGACCAACATCAACCCCAACTTCCCACAAGGCACTTGAATGTCTCCTGTCAAAGTGACAGCTTTCACAGAGACAACACCTTTCACAGAGGTAGTACTTTCTGCATCTCTGTTCATGAGCACCTCCTCTGGAATCCCACATCAGCAGCCAGACACACGTAGCATCTCAGATTTTCCTGCAAGCTCCGACTGTCTACCCATGCCTCTGTCTCATGCAACCGTGATAGGTAATCATTTTTTTGAGTCTCTGACTCTCTGCTTCCAGACTTTCAATCCTCAATGCCCTCCACTTTCACGTAAGAAAAAGGTTGTATATTATGTCCCATATGCACATGTTACGACCTGACTGTGACTTGGTTATGTCAGGAGGGTAGAGCCCTCATGATTGGAATTAGTGCTCGTATGAAAGAGATCCCACAGAGCCCCCTGGCCCCTTCCGCCATGTGAAAATACAGCAGGATTTCCACATCCCAGAAGGGGGCATTTACCCGACTGTGCTGGAACCCTGATCTTGGGCTTCTAGCCTCCAGAACAGTTAGAAATAAATTTCTGTTGTTTATAAGTCACCCTGTCTGTAAAATTCTGTCATAGCAGCCCAACTGGACTGAGACATCTTATAATTTTCATTGTGACTCCGTTTCCCTAACTAAACCTGACAGATGCACCATATAAACAAAGTACATTGGGGGCATAGAAGAGGAGGTAATGAAGTGGTTGAGTATTTCCATGATGTCTTGGTGGGCAGGGACTGAGAGAAGTTGAGAAGACTTTGCAAAAATACCGTCTTGGGTCAGGTTGTCTTGGAAACAGACCCTGAACCTCTGAGATCTGAGTGCAGGGGGGTTGATTGGAGAGTGCGCTGTAAGGAGGTAAGGAAAGCAAAACTGGACAAAAGAAAATGTAAACTGCATTGTAGCTACGACTGAGATCTCAACCAATCCTAAGGGAAGCTCAGGAGTGGGAATGGACCGTAGAAGAGATCCCAATTTTTGGAAAAGGGGTCAGGCCCTTGGGCCTTCTCACTGACCACTCAAGGCCCTGAGGGGTAAGCTGTGAATGAATCATCAGCAACCAATGCTCCCAGTACTGTAGTAAACCAAGGCCCTCTCTGTGGCAAACCACAGCATCCATTCTATAGATTCTAACTTTCAAGAGGGCTCTGAGGGTAAACGTGAGTTATCCACATATTAAAATGAGAATCAACATTTTAAAAGATGAAACCATCCAAGCAAACCCATGTTGAAGTGAAACAGCCTGAGGTGTTCAGAAAGTTTCCAACAGACCAAACTCTTCGTGGAAAAGGAAGTAGGTAGAAGTCACAAATGTTGAGATCACTTATGAAGGGTCCCAACTGAGCTTTTGTTAAGTTATTTTTCATCCTACTTTGAGTAGCATGATCATCTCCCCAGAGGGAAGATTTCTAAGTGTTTGAGGATGAGCAGTAAGGGAATGGTTGGATGGGTGGTGAATGGATGTGCTGATATACACACAAGGTGATGAGTGAACGAACAGTGAGTGGATGCGGGGAAGGAGGACGTGCAATAAATAAACAGGTTTGTGGCTACATGGGTGGTTAGCGGATGAGTCAATGGGTGCTGTATACATGAGTGAGTGGGTTATTGAATGTACTGCCATTCATTTACCAGGGGTGCCTAACCTTTCGGCATCTCTGGGCCACACTGGAAGAAGAGTTGTCTTGGGCCACACGTTAAATACACTGCAACACATAATCACACACACAAAAAAATCTCATGTTTTAAGTAAATGTACAGTTTTGTGTTGGGCCACATTCATAGCCATCCTGGGCTGCATGTGGCCTGTGGGCTGCAGGTTAGACACCCCTGATTAGTCACTGTCTGGTGAGAAGCATTCCTCCTTAGTCCCTTGAGAAGCAAGAACCATAACTTGGGAGGAAAGAATAGCTGGTGAACTGAAATCCCCAGGCAGACCTTCTTGAGTACTAAATATTGGGTTGGACAAAAAGTTTGTTCGTTTTTTTTCTGTAAGCTGGTTCTAGTAATGCTTAGTTGTCTTCAACTTCATTTGGAACAATTTTGTTACACTGTATCATGACAGCTGTTAAATGAGCATGCATTTTTTAAAAACTTACCAAATTGGTGAATTTTTGTGTAGCCATGTTAATATTGAAGATGGAACAAAATAAGCAACACATTCAGCATATTATGCGCTTTAGTATTTCAAGAAAGGCAAAAATGCACCTGAAACAAACAAACAAAAATTCATGCAGAGTATAGAGAAGGTGCGGTGACTGATCAAATGTGTCAAAATGCGGTTTGCAAAGTTTCGTGCTGGGGACTTCTCACTGGACAATGCTCCATGGTCCAGTAAACCAGTTAAAGTTGACAGCAATCAAATCAAGATGTTAACTGAGAACAATCAATGGTATACCACACAGGAGATAGCCCACATATTCAAAAATATCCAAATCAATAAAGTTATTGGTGAACATGAGAAATGCATCTTTTATTTTACAGAAAAAACTGAAGACTCTTTGGCCAACCCAATATATTTGCAGTCGTCAAGCTTAGGGGAAGAATGTCCGTTCTGTGTCAGTCACTTACTACACTCGTCCGATGCCTGCAGACAACTGAATCGGCACAACCCTTTTTCTGCAAGGGCCTCAAAGGCGGAGGGTGTGCCTTCAAGCACTCTCCAACAAGCAGACTCTGAAGACGAGGATTAGATGTAAGTACATAAGCACTCACTAAACATCATCAATAGATTTTTGGAACTGTCATGAAGCATATAGTGAAACCAACTCTACCACAGGCCAATTATATAAGTCCCCACAGCATCTCATCAATATTATAATGAAACAACATTGAACAAAACAACGTCACTCAAGGCCCTACTGTACTTATTTGGAAAGGGAACCCAAAGAGCCCAAGTAGGACAAGGGGACAGGGAAAGGAAAGCAATAGACAAAAGTTGTTTTATCAAGCCCCTCCACTCTTGGTAACAGAATTTTAAATCTGAGGGTTAACTCTGGGAGACTGTATAAAACATATGCCTCAGAGTTATTCGAACAGAAGGATAAGGAAGTAGGGGGTTTTACACCCTAACTCCCATCAGTCATTGTTTAAGCAAGGCCTGCTGAGTGTGGTGGTCAGTGACTCTCCACAGACTTGGAGAACAAACACCCTTAATCAAAAAACTAGATACTCGCAGCTGAAAACCTCCCCAGCTGGCTGAAGTTTCACGGGGTACAGGCAGGACACTGGTGGCATCTTCTCCAGTTTCGTTCTCTGCTGTGTTCAACACCTGACGGATAGTGAGCACTCAGATAAGTGTATGTAAGTAAAATAATCCATTTGAATCAAGAATGGGCTGATTACAGACAGAGAATAAGGCAAGTGGAGAACATATGTGTGGCCAAGTTTCACACCTGTGTGCAGGGTCAGCCCAGCACCCTGCCGCCACTCCCCCCACTGTGGGGGCTACTCCTGCAGAAAAAGTATTTCATCATCTCAAAATGCTTTAAAAGATGATTGCAACAGTAACAATCACCATCACAAGTCTTGGTATTTAATAACACACTGGAATCAATGACAATAACAATCCCAGTATAATGGGCTTAGCTGGCAAGGAATTCAACTTGGGTGATATTGTATACACACTTGTTTTTCATCTGCATTTCCATTTCTTTCTTTATGACTACCTACAGATGTCTCCATCACAATTTTCCCAGAGGCCATATTCAGGACATGAAGTCTGGAGAGGACACATCATTGCTGTCTCACTTGCGTATTATTTCTGTCCGCGCACCTTACCTCTTTGCCACTGACTTTTGCGTTCTGGTATGATTACTGTCACCTCAATGGCCGCCAGTTCATGCATTTCCTCCATTCAGTGGAAACAGATAGCATTCCTAAATGCATTTACAGTTTCACAGCATTGTCCCTTTATAGATGCTCCTGTGATTCTTGTGGCAACCCTGGGAAATAATCATAGGTAGGCTGTTGCAGTAAAGCTTTATAATATGGTATAAGTGGGGCCCAAAAATTCAGTTGCATAAAACATGGGATTGCATTATTGTGAAGTTAATGACTACATTTTTGTTTAGTTGTTCCTCCAGTTAACTTATGAAGGTGGGAGGGAGGAAAATGTTCTCATTTACTTGATGTGTAGGAACTAGGCTGATTGCTATAAACAACATGTACACTAAACACAGGATGTAAGAATCCTTCCACTGGGTAAAGCAGGATCAGTTCCAAATCCCAGTTGCATTACACTTAGCGTAGCCAGAAAAGTCCCAGTACCCACTCTTTACTCTCAAAAATGGCTCAGTAAGAATGATAAGATCCATAGTCATTCTAGCTATAGCTGATTTTACATTATCACAGTTAACTTTTCAATGGTGTTTTACTCTATTGTTTCCATTTATCACATGAAAAAACTGAGGCTCACAGAAATTAAATAATGTGTCCAAGAGAATATCACTAGTATTTGCTTACAGCTAGAACTAGAAGCCAAAACGAGTTTCCTGCCTGGCTATATGATTTACCTGCCCTTGGGCACACTGCCTATCTTAATTGAGGCTGCTTGTACAAAGCACCATGGACTGGGTGGCTTATAAACAATACAAATTTATTATTCACAGCCTGGAGGCTGGAAGTCCAAGAAGCCAGCATGGGCAGTTCTAGTGAGAGCCTTCTTCCATGCTGCAGATGGCAGACTATTGACTCCTCATTGTATCCACACTTGGCGGAAAGAGGGCTAGAGAGCTGGCAAGCGTCTCCCATAAGGGCACTAATCACATTCATGAGAGCTCCACCCTCATAACCTAACCACCTCCCAAAGGCTCCACCGCTTAGTACCATCCTGTCAGGGGTTAGGGTTTCTACATTGAGGACTGGCTGTGGTGGGAGCACGTTCAATACCTTACATTGGCTTTACTAGATGGTTTCCATTTTGCAGATGAGAAAATTGAGTTTCTGAAAAGTTTGATGATGTGCTCAAAGTGACACCACTAGTAATTGCTCATATTTCAAACTAGAGGCCAAAATTAGTTTTATACTTGTTACACTGCCTCTTTATCCAGGCTGACTCTATTAGCACTGAGCAAATGTTTTCTCTTCAACGTAAGTCATTCTTATCATTTGGCTGTAGTACTTTCTAGTCTTTCTACTTATGCATATTCTATTTTAATATATTTACAATGAGATCACAGATGGACAGTTATAATCTACATTCTCACTCAGCATCATACTACCTTATCTGTTAGGATTAGGAGTGGCTTAAAGAAGATGGAGGGGATTTTTTCTCCCCTCTGAAAGAAGAGGAATCTGGTGGCAGGCAACCCAGACTGTTACGGTGGCTCCACAGTCATCACGGACCCTGGCTCTTCCCCTTCTCCCCCACTACCCTAGAGCTTGGCTTCCATCCCAAAGGCACCTCAGGATCCAAAGGTAGACTCTGAAGCTCCAGTTTTCCTCTGTTAAACTGGAAGCAGGAAGAAACGGGAAGGAAAGGGCATAAAGGGAGTATCTATCGGCAGAGTCAGTTACTTCTAATCACATTTCCCAGAAATATGACTCAGCCCTTTATCTCATTGACCAGAACTGAGTCACACAAACATATCTAGCAATTTAAAAAGTTTTAAAATGTAATTTTTTTAATTGAGCTTATTGCTGTTCCGATAAAATTAGGGTTTTCTTTTCAGGGAAGGAGAGAATCAATCAGTTATTTTCACAACAGTGCTACATAAGAAACTACCCCAAAACTCAATAAGTATCTCTCGTTTGTGTGACTTGGGTAAATGAGGACTCACAGGATAGTGTCTGATTCTGCCAGAAGAGGTGAAAAAGCAGGTACTTGGGTATAAGATCCCAAATTGGTGACATGGAAAGAGAGACCATGATGGAAGTGGGTTTAGTGGGTAAGGCTGCCTGCCTCCCATGGTCCTACTAGATGGAGGACCAGCCAGCCAAGAGCTTTCCCAAAAACCCAATTGGGGGTTAACAAAGAGAAACTTTGAGGGTATATTAAAAGATGGGAGAAGAAGAGGGGGCTCACCAGAGATCAACAGAGTGGACATCATCTATAGCAATTAACAGGGCCGCACAGTGAACAGGGCTACTGCACGGCGTAACTCTAGGGGTGTCGATGATATCACAGTCCCCACAGTGATCAGCACAAAACCTACATGGCCTGAAGCATAAGCCTTCACATTACATACCAAATATATTTCTCCAAAATGTGTCCTCTCCTAATATAACATATACAAACATACCAATGACATTATCCATGTCAATAGGTACAGATCTATTTCTCTTTGAGTTGTCTGACGTCCTATGGTATAGATTTACTATAGTATATTTAATTACTCCCACCTGGTAATGGACCTTAAGTTGTTTTCAACTATAAACACTATTATAAGAAGCATTTTTCTCCATATGTCTCTTTCATTCTTATCTCTCATCATATATAAAAACAAATTCTGGATAGGTTAAAAAAACCAAATAATCTTAAATTTTTTTAAAATAGAAAGTATTAGAAAAATATGAAATGATGTTTCTATACTTTGGGGTATGAATAATCTTTATAACATAAAACCATCCCTTATACAGTTTAATTTTACAGAACTTCTGCGTGGGTAAGCATAATACAAAGTTAAAAGACAAAGTGACTTGAAGCTAATATTTATAATACATATTAAAGACTAAAGGCCAAAAATATTTTATTTAAGTAGCCTTCATATACTGATATCTAAAGTGGATGATTCAATTAAAAAAATGAGCAAGATGAATTGATAATTCCCAGAAGAAATAGAAATAGAAAATAAGACACCTGGTCTTACTAGTGAATAAGGAAATACAAGTTAAAACAACAATAAAATATAACTTTTAACAACTTTTAAAAACTTAAAAGTATTGATAGCATTTACTGTCAGTGAGAATTTAAGAAAATAACAACTTCTGTGCTTGCTAGAAGGGAAGGGCATTAGTGCCATTTTTTGCAGGATAATTTAGCACTACCTACAGTGATACTATTTAACAACTCAGCAGTTTTGGTCCTGGGAGCCATCCTAGAGAAACACACTTACCTGTGCATAGAAAAATATACACATACACACACTTTTCATGCACAGCATGATTATTGGAGCATTACTTATAGAATCAAAAAATAAAAACAAATAGAAATGACCTAACTGGCCATTAAGAAGACAATATTATGGTACAGTCTTTGTTGTGGTCATTAAAACGGTGTAGGACTATGATAACTTGGACAAATGTCCACAATATATTTCTAGAGAAAAAAATATGGTACAAAAAGTATATGTAGCTTCGTTCCATTTCCATAAAAATACTTTTGGGGGGGGTTGCATAACTATAGAAAATTCTAGAAGATTATACTTTAAAGTTACTTCTGTAGGTGAGGGGATGTTGATTTGGAATACGGAGAACGATTCTTCTATATTTCATATGCTCTGTTCTTTTGAATTTGTAACACACATATGCACTTCTGTGGATTAAAAAATAAAGATGCAAAGAAGATAAATGCCATGGGTTTGTGTCTGACTCTGGCACTGCTGAGCAGGATGAGGCTTTCTCCAGGGTGAGCAGAGATGTACTGGCAGATCAGCTGGGTGAGGACTGAGGGCTGGGATGGAGGTGGGAAGGGGGCCCTGATTCGTAGTGTTTGTCTACATCTATTGTGTAAATGTTTCTGCCATGGTCAATTTCAAGTGGCTCACAAAATTCCTTAATATTTACCATATTAGGTGTTCAATAAATCAACTTTTCAAATCATGTGTTGAACAGAACTGAACTGCCAAGGTCCTGAACAAATAAACAAGCAAAGTCATAAATTCTGCTTCAGTAAAATGGAAACATCCCTGCTGGCTGGGGCAAGTCCTAACCTCATTTGTTCATGGCACACCCCTCTCTCCCCCCAGCTCTCCAATTCACAGTTCAAGGTTTCTCAGGCTGGTATGGTCTCATAACAGTTTTGCGAGGGCAATTTATTTACCGCTTCTTTAAATGAAGCTTCACCCTTTAGAAACAGGTTGGGTGGTAGAAGGGAAGTCTGCCAGGAAGGGTTCCATATATTTTTTTAGCCAGGGCAACCCCAGGTAACTGAAAGCTGTGGACGGTGCACAAAAGGAGAAAATCTGGGTGAACTTACCACCTTTACCCAAATATTTCTCCTGATGGGGAATAAAAACTGTAGTTTAACCCCATTTCCAAATGCTTCTCTAATCTGCAGCAATCAACAAGGTACAGCAAAACTTACCTCGGTGGAAATTAAGAAAAACCTTGGCCCTAATTTGCTCACAGTCCAATGGCAGACAAATCTGAGCTATATCACAGAATAAGTGCTATGACAGCCAGGCCCACCACCAGCATTTTCAAGGACTATAAAACCTGCCTCCCTTCTCTTCTCAGCCCAGGCTCCATCCTACCCTTTAAGGGTTCTCACGCAGGCATCCCACCAATGTGCCCAAACCTGACCCATTGTAACCTGTTGGCCATCCTTTAGAAGCAGGGGTACATGCCAGCTAAGTCATCTATTCCCTATAAAAAAGAATCTGGGTAAGAACTTCTGCAGGTGCTTGGAAATAGACTAAGGCCTTTTGGGACAGAATTTGGGGGTCCTGGGTGTTCAGAGAATGATCTAGAACCAGGATAAAGACTCTTTACCTCATGGAAGGAGAAAAGCCCACAAGGGACCTAAGAAGAGTTCTCAGAATCCTGGAACCCAGGACAGGAGCCCCATTTGCCTAGGAAGTTTTGGTAACAGGAATTATGTATGGGGCTAGGAAACAACTAATCTACCCTTGGGCAGTAAGGGAAGGCTGCCTGAAAGAGGTAAGCCTAAACTGAGCTTTGACACATGTATAAAGTTTAGCCAATCAGAAAACAGTTAAGGCACTCCAGGCAAAGGAGCAGTGTGTGACGGGAATCATCATTGGTTGACATTACTGACTTTGGAGAATTACAAGAACAGATGCTAAATCATTCATGCAAGTCTGAGCCTGTTCTTAACCAAACCAGGGAAATGCTACTCCCCTTCACTCCCGATTGCTGAGAACAGAGATTGGCAATTTGGTTGGATCCACTCATGGAAGAGTGAGCACGTGTTTCCTAAACAGCTAGACGGAGCACAAATTCTGAAGCTAGTGACATTGACTCTCTGTTTGCCATTATGACAGGTGGTTCAACTGAAGTCCCCCAACCGTGGCCCGAACCAGTCCCAAACTCTTTCCTCTCCTCCCTCCACCTCCTCCACAGTTCACTACTATCTCTGGGGAGAGGTATTCAAGGACAGAAAAGAATGGAAAAGAAATTAGTGCCAAGGTGTTAACTGGGTAATGAGTTAGCAGATAATCCATTTACATTTTTACAGGCCTTTTAAGGCCTTAATTTACCTTGAAAGTGTGATTAAGGAAGAAATTTTCAAGAGGTAAGAGGGTCCTTAAGAAAAAGTCCTGGACCGCCTGGTCGGTCACCTTTGAATACCTAAATCAGATATATGCACACTTTTTCTTTAAAAGGCCAGACATCCAATATTTTACATCTTGTGGTCCACATCCTGCTGCAAATACCCAACTCTGCTGTGGTAGCTCCAAAGCAGCCATGGGTAAAATGCAATTAGATGAGCAAACAAGTGAATGCGTGTGTCCACGTTCCAATAAAACTTTGTTTACAAAACAGGTGCAGTCCAGAGTCTGCTCCCACCTGCTCTAATGTTAATCTGCTTTCCTCTCCTCTTCCCACCACCTCTAGGGACACGCAGCTCTGCTTCTCAGAAGCATTACAAATAGTCTTTGAAACTCTGCCAATGGGAATCATCTTTGGTTGGCATTACTGACTTTGGTGAATCCAGTACTTGTGATCACGTGGAACCTATTCATGATATCTAGATATCTTAGTCCATGTTATGCTCGCTTATTCCTGAAGGGCAATCACATATGTTACTTCATGCTTTGGTCTTCATTCCTAGCCCTGTCACTTGGGGGGAAATAACATAGTGTAATGGTTAGAACAAACATCGGGGTTCTGGAGTTAGACGAGCAAGGGTTGTTGTGTTAGCCAGGATAGGCTAATTATGCTACAGTAACAAATTGACCTCTGAATTTCTATGTAAAAAAAAAGGGTTTACTTTTTGCTCATGCAATGTGTTAGCGTTAGGTGTAGGTGGCCCAGTTCCACACAGTTGCTCAGGGACCCAGGCTAAGAAAGCCTCCACCACGTGGAACATTCCTAGGTTCCCACCTTGTGGTAAGAAAAGAAAATGTGGAAACTTCATAGACACTCTATGCTTCAGCTCAGCGATGACACAACGTTAGTTCTGCACACAGCTCATGGTCCATAAGTAATCACATGTCATTAATTAACTGCAAGGAACTCTGGAAGATATCAAAGAGCAGATTAAAGGTTTGATGAGCACAAATGTCCCTGCCACATGTGGCCTCACTAGTGAGTAGTTGTATGACCTTGGACAAAAGATTAAAATATTCTGTGCCTCACTATCCCCCAAGGAAAGCAAGACTAACAACAGCCTCTGACTCAAGTGTTATGGTCACAGAAATTGAGAATATGCTTTTAAATCACAGTGGCAGGCACATAATAAGCATTCAGCAAAAGTCAGCCATTACTTTTCATTATTACTAACTACAGGATTGTAAAAAAAAAAGCTTTGTTCCTCTGGGTCTAGGTTCACTCATCTACGAATCAGGCGTGCCAATAATACTGTCTAGGATGGCAATTACATTAAATGGCACAGTACAGTATATCAAGAGATCATACATACAATAAGCATGTAGTAAAGTCATCTCTCCTGACTGTATGTAGTCGTAAATTGATAATTCTTCTCAGTTCTGGTTACACTGGGCTCATTTGTGAGTTTCATGGGCTGCAAGAATATTTAAGATGCTGACCAACGGAAATTCAAATATAGAAGTGATTTTAGAGATTCTCTATTTCTAGAAACAGTTACACTTCCACAGATATACTGTTATATATAACGTGTTATGTTGCTCTTTCGGCAACTGAGTTATGTTTAGAACTACATTTCCAGAATCCCTTTTCTTACACGGTCTGGGTTAACGTTGCCAAAAGTGAAGTGGCCTGAGATATGAACATGGAAGTGAAGCAGCAGCCATGATGCTCTGAAGTTCAGTGTCGGTAGGAGGTGTTCACAGGGGCACACCAAGGTGGTTTGGGGTTCCAATTTGTCTGATCTTCCCTACTGCCCACCAGCCTTCCTTTCCTGCTGCCTGATGAGCGGTGGTGAGCCGGCCACACCGCGAACTCACCAGGTGATGGCTCTCCTGGTGGCTCATCCACACCAGCAGCCAGACCTGTGTGGTCGCTTCCAGATTTTCCTGAAAGCTCCGACTCATTCACCCCTACTAGGGCTGGTGAATGACCTGTTATGGGGTGAACTGTATGCCCCCAAAATTTATATATACATTTACACCGTGACCCCTAGTACCTCGGCATGTGACCATACAAGGGTGGGCAAAAGTAGATCAAATAAGATGAAACATTAAGTAGGAGTATGAAATAATGATAATAAGACAAATAACAAATAAAAGTATAATACTAAATAAATAATTATAGAAGAATAAACTGTGTTTTGTGTACTCACACCTATAAACCTACATTTGCCCACCCCCGTATTTGGAAATAGGGCCTTCAAAGAAGCAGTTAAGGTAAAATGAGGTCTTATGGGTGGGCCCTGAGCCAATGACTGGTGTCCTCATAAGGAGAGGAGATTAGGACACATACAAGGGAAAGACCATGAGAAGACACCAGTGGAAGTGAAGGTCCTTGGGGAAAAAACCAGCCCTGCTGACACCTTGACTTGACCTTGGGCTTCTAGCCCCTAGAATTTTGAGGAAATAGGTTTCCATTGTTTAAGCTAGCCAGTTTGTGCTACTTTCGTACAGTCCTAGCAAACTAATACATGACCTTTCTCTGACCCTCTAAGCTTCACCCGGGGACCTTTCCTTCTCCAGAACATCTCACAACTGAGTACGGTCTGATTCCTATAATAAATTTCCTGTTCCAAAATACTCACAGTGGTTCTGCTTTCCTGACTGAACCCCATCTGATACAGGTAGAGATTAAGGCTGCAGATGTTAGTAAAATCTCCCATTTACTCTGTGTGATCTCTGGGCTATTACTTGACTTCGCTGTATCTCAGTCACCCTATCTGGGAAATGGGATGATAACAACCCCCCCGCCTCCCTCTACAGTTGCACTGAGTGAGCTACTACAAATGAAAGAGTTAGTACAATCCTACCAGACAGATAACAATTAACAACCGCTGGTCAATATTACCATTTTAATTATTTGCTGTCTACCCAAGAACTAAAACACTAACTCACAGTTATCTCAGACTCTGCCCTGATTTGTGGTCTACATTTATTTTCTTCTCCTAGAATATAATATCTTGAAAATAATATCTATTTTTATAATTTTGTCATTTATCTTGCTTTCTTCCACCTGAAACATTTATCCTCCTGTAGCAAAAGGTCCATGACTATCTCAGATGCCAGTTGAGAGAGAATTAGAGATCTATTTGGTCCAAGGATGGCTTAAAGTCTGTGGGAGCCAGCCTCCAGGACACCTCCCATGAATCCTGCTGCCTGGTATTTAAACCCCTGTGCAGTCCCTGCTCACATTAAGTTGGACTGACTTGTGTAACCTGCAGGACACCGGGAAAATGATGAGTGTAATTTCCAAGGCTAGGTCATAAAAGAAAATGAGGCTTCCGCCATGCTCTCTTGGATTCATCATCTTAGGGGAAGCCAGGCACTGTGTCATGAGAAAATTCAGACGGCCGTATGAAGAGGTTCACAGGGTGAGGAACTGAGGCCTCTTCCCAAGAACAGCCCTAACTTCCCAAGCATGGGAGTGAGCCACCTTGGAAGTAGATCCCCAGCCCCTGTCAAACCTTCAGAAGATTTCAGTCCCAGCAGAAATCTTGATTGTAATATCTCATGAAAGTCTCCAAGGGAGACTGTTCAGATAAATCACTTCCAAATTCCCCATCCACAGAAACTGAGGCCATAATATTTACTGTAATTTGTTACATAGAAAAAAAGAAGCAATATACCATCTAAAAGAACACTAGCCTCGTTTCAGCAACAACAATGGGGTTACATACCAAGTGCTAACTACCTGTCAGGTGTTGTGCTGAGCACCTTGCAAACATCTTGTTGAATCCTCATAACCACCTTATTTGAGAAGCAACTGAATTAGGTTTCTACTATTATTAGTCTCCATTTTGCAAATAAGAAAATTGAGACCTAAAAAGGCAACTGACTGTTGGCAGTGCAGCCAAGACTCAACCTACGCATCCAGACTCACAGCTGTGGGATCTCTTCACCGATGCCCTCTTATGTCTCTGGCGGAGCTCACTGAGACGTCATGTGCCATACATACTGGTTTCTTGGACACTCAAAGATACAAAACTCCTGGACTGTAAGTGCCCCTCCCCTAGGTACACCTCCTGACCTGAACGATGCACGCTCTCCAGCTTCCCACAGCCAGGGTGCAGCCGTTCCCAGACGTGCAAGGGCTCCTAACCCGTCACAGGCTTGCACTGCTGACAGCCCCCAGGTAACTGCCAGTGAAGGGTGCACAGTTCCTTCCCATCACTGCACCCTGCTTTCCTTCCTGGCTTACTCCTGCTTGGCTGGGGAAGGGGGAGGGGGCTCGCTTTAAGAGCAATTTCACACTTCTCATCTGTTGTTCAGTAGGGGATACATCAAAGGAGATAATTAGCCCAGAAGATTATAAATCTTATTATTATGAGAACCAGTTGCTTTTGGTTTTTAGAGTTACTTACACGTATTCTCTTTGGGCCCTTCTAAGTGTAAGCACTTGGTCTGGCTTAGATTTCTTGCCGGTGTAGCTTTTGTTGGCTTAAAGAGAAACAATTCCATTTTGCAGTAAACTTCCTTGACCACAAAATGTCTAATTAATCAAGATGTTCTCGCAGCATGTTGCCACAAACCCTATAGTATGTGTAACATATGAGAATAGAGACCTTTTTAGCCTTCTATGTTCTTACTTTGCTAGGGTATTAACAAAATTTTGTTGTTTTCTTTCTAATTATAAATATAATACAGTTAGCTGAGATACAATACTGTCATATATCCATAACAAATAAAATGAAAACTCCCCAATCTCATGCCCTAGGGATTATCACTTTAAATAAGTCAGAGCATATACATTCAAGTTGGTTTTTCTACACATGCACTAAAATGTTTTATATTCGTTTTCTTTTTTAAAAAATTTTTCTTCTTTAAAAAGTAAAAGTTGTGTTCATATTATATATTCTATTCTCCCATATATTTTTCCTTAGCAATAGCTCCTAGAAATATTATATCTCAGAAAGATACTCCTATATCACTATGTATAAATTCTCCTTCTTTTGAACACTTACTGATATATCATAATATGATCAGTTGGTCCCATATTCAAGGGACACTTGGGTGGCTTCCTTTCTATTTTCCAGTGACAACCTACACAAACATGACCATTCTCACACACTTGCCTTACACATTCCTAGGAGTGTTTCTGAAGGGTGGATTCCAGTAAGAGGGAATTTGAAGACAGGCTTTGCTAGCTGTACCAGTTCACATTCCCACCCACAGTGCCTAAAGCTGTCTGTCCCTCTACACCTCACCACCCCTGGCTACTATCTTTCCTTCTTTCATCTTTGTGTTATGCCTAACTCTTATTATAATTAACACTGGTGAGGAAACAATAGGTTCTTTTCCTCTTTTACAGCTGATTGAAAAAGAAATTCCCTAAGTGGTAAACAGGAGATTACATCTGCCCTGGAGTAATTAGCATTTATATAGCCCCTCATCTTCAGAGCTAATTCACATTCCCGTCTACACACACACACACAAGCAGAAGCCTGACATTAGGGAGGATTTTGCGTGCCCTTCCTGGGAGCTACTGTTGTGCCACGCTTAGCCTGACCTGGTGACTTACAATCGGGTAGTTCCCCTTAAAATGGAATACATTTTTGGTATCTAACAATCACTTAAGGGAACTTAGGAAAAATGGAGATGTCTACCCCTCCTATTTCCCATTTTGATTCAGGAGGTCCTGGGTAGGATATTTTTGTATGTGTTGGACTTGAGTGTGAACAGTGGAGGTGCTCATGCTCCGAAGCGTGGCATTACTGCTCCGTGTAGGGCCGTGTTCCTGTTTTATACAGAGACTGCCTTCCGCTCCCAATGCTGTCTCCAGCTCCCCCGCCTCTCCAACCAACCATTTCAATATAGTGGAAATATTTTCTAGAACTTTAAGGTATCTCTGAAAAATATGTCATGTTGTTTCATGTAAAAGTAATTTAATTTATAGATCTGAAATTAAAAAATGTGTTTAACACATGATATATGTACATCCATGAGTCTACTGCCAGGATTTGAAAGACATGAACATTTTGCTAAACAGTGAGTCCTCACTCAGTGTCATCAGTAGGTTCCGCTACTTGAAGCAAAACAACATATAACAAAATCCATTTTACTCTAGGCTGGTCAATGTAAACAAGAGTTAAGCTCCCATGGTATTAATAGGGGACTCGAGAGTTGGAAAATTATAGTTTGAGGTAAAACGTTATAAGCCTAGTAAGTAATGTATATGTTAAAGCGTTTCAGAAACTACAGATAAGGCCCATCCTGGCTCCTGGGAAAACAGCCGACCTCTTGGGGCACTGCTGAAGGTTACTGCCTGGGGACAAGCGGAGGCATCCAGGCCATTGTGCTCCAGGGAAACACAGAAGCACAGAACAGCTAACTGCCCAGGGCAGGGATGTTGCAGTTCTCTCACCTAATCCTCCCCGAACTTTGTCAAAACCCCTCAACGCACCTTGTTTATTCCTTGCTATAAAAACCTTGGCCTGGAAAGAAAAGACAAGATGGTTTTGGGGGATGCAAACCTGCCATCTTCTCAGATCGCCAGCCATCTGAACAAAGCGCCCATAAAGATTCAATCGCTGTCATTGCTTATTGGGTTTGGTAGTGACAGTCAGCCTGAACGCCAGTGTCTTCTCTGGTGTCAGTATCTCATCAACATTATAACGAAATGACATTGGATGAAATACCAGAATTGGAGGCCTGCTCTGCTTTGGATCACTCTGGGGAAAAAAGTCACGGACGTGGCTAGTGCCTTCCCCCGCCCCAAACCCCAGCCCAGACATCCCCATCTGGAGGTCCTCACCATCCTGAAAAGGGTATGATTCATTCCCAGGCCTATTTTTAACTTTTGTCAATAAAATACACACTGTTGAGGGGGTTAAATTTTACCCAAATGATACTATGTTGCATATATCTTTTTACAACTTGGTTTTTATTATTAAAATCACCTCGGAGAAGATATTCTTTTTCCTATTTGATTGTCCAAAAAAAAAGCAGGTGCCCACTGTGCTGTTAGAAAATGTTTTAGCTTGCAAATGCCCAGAGCCGAGAGCTGATGGCACATGGAGTTGGGTATTACCTCCCTATTGTTGGGGCCCACTCTGCCTGGTCTGAGGAATTGTAACTACTCCCCATGGCTAAGGATGAGTGAGCCACAGGAGACAAAAAGCGTGTCTCTAGTAGCGAATGCTGCCTCGGTTTCCTCTCCCTGCCCCAAAAGCATGGTCAGAAGTCAATGATGGGTAAGACTCCTCATAGAGAGAAGGGCAACCTAAGCCATACTGAATCACTTGGGATGCCATCATGGAAGGACTCGGGGGGCTGCAACAAAGAAGGAGCAATGGACCCTTGCCCCCCAGCTATGTGACGTAGCCCGAGTCCCCACATCCTCTAGGAGAAGCGCTTCCTGGCTCTAATCCACTTAAGCCTGAAAACCTTATGGGGAGGGGTGCAGCTCCTTGCCTTTCCAGAGTGGATCCTGGGGAAAAACCCAGCATCACAAATAATTCCTAAAAAACCTGTAAAACCTCCTCTGCTAAGAGTGTTTTCATTCATATGTTAAGGGTCTGAGCAGGAAACCCTAAAGTTTCTGCAAAACCCCCTTCCTGACAGACACTGACTCGGACTGAGCCCTCAGATTTCTTTGAAATGTTATCTACAGTTTGATCCTTGCCGCCCTGTATTCTTGTGCATTACAACCCAATAAAAGCCCTTCGAGGAGGGGGCTCAAGGCCTTTTTCCTCTGAGAAACTGGCCACCTCTCCTCCCCAAGCAGATCATGTCTTGGTAGTGTTTACTTTCATCTATGGAGGATGGGGGGGAGGGGGGGCTTGAGTACAAAGTCGCTCCCACACCCTATCATGTGCTTGCTTGAATCCACTAGTTGACAGTGGACTAGAGGAGCAACCTGGGAGAAATGCAAGCAAGCTCCGGGTCCCCTTCCTCTTAACTTTCAAGTTGTATGGACAAATGCAATGGCCCAGAGTGGTCCTGGCAGAGGCCAGGGGGCAGGAAAAGTTAACAGAGAACTCTGAGGAGACTCACTATGAGAGTGGGGATTCTAAACTGAAACTCAGATTCCAAAGCAGGGTCCAATTTTGGGGCATAAATGAGAAGAGAGCTGGTTATGGACAGTGTATGTGAGGATGGGGGGGTCCCAATTTCACCCAATCTAGCTGCTCTGGTTCATGGGCAGGACATGGAAGTGGGGTCAAGGTGGCAGGGGGGTGGGGTAGGTTGTGTCAGTATACATATGGCAAGAACTAGTCCTGTGAACAAACTTCATTACAATTTTCCTGTATAGTAGTAACTACAATGTAAAGATCTTGTCTCCTAAAGCCAGAGGCAGGATATGTGACATGCAACAGACAGCATCCCAACAACAGCACTGAGCAGGGTTATAGGCAAATGTGCTAGACATCCGCTTTTCCTTTGCAAGGCGGTAGGAGCTGAGGTTTTGGTGTCCTTGAACTTGTCTTGGGAATCAGATCTGAGAGAGTGAAGAATGAACTTTTCTTAATCTGAACATTTAATGAAACGAGACCAATTTATACATTCTCAAAAACTTATGTGCAAGAATGATCACAGCAGCACTATTTCAATCATCCCCAACTCAAAAGCATCGCCATGCCCTTCAACAGTGGAATGGATAACCAAATGGTGAAAACGCTACATGATAAAATTCCTCTACACCAATGGAATAAGTAACCTACAACTATATGAATAATACGGATGAACCTTACAAATGCAATGTTAAATGAAAGAGGACATATACAAATCAACACATATTGTATGATTCCATTTATATGAAGTTCAAAAACAGACATAACCATCTGCGTTGTTGTAAGTTGGATCTGGTGGCTCTTGGCATAGGACAGAGGCGGCAAACACAAGGCCTGCTGGTCGAATCCAACCCTCCGCCTTGTTTTATCCAGCCCAGCGCCTTGTTTCCTCTACCCAGTGGCAGTGCCAAGCTCCTTGACCCTGGTTAAGGAGCAGTTACATTTATAGAGTCCTAGTTACATTTATACAGTCCTAAAATACTGTTACATTTATACAGTCCTTTGAAGGCAACGGCAAGGCTGATGTGGCCCCCAATGAAAATGAGTTTGACACCCCTGGCATAGGGTAATGAGTCAAAAGGGACCCTGAAGGACTTCTGGGGCCCTGGTAATGTTTTGTTTCTTGATTTGGGTGCTAGGTAAAAGGATTCATTTAGTTTGTGAAACTTTATCAAGATTTAGTTTATCAAAATTTTTATATATATAGTATAATTTCAAGATGTTTATCAATTGCATCCATAACCACTGGTGGAAGATCAAGATACACTTTCATTTCTCTACCTGGTTTAAACATCTAAATGTTTTCTAAAAGAGAATGTTGTAACCTTCCACAGCCCTTCCTCCAGCCTTCTCTGCAGTTTTATGAGAAAACACAAGAAATCTGTTACAAGAGATGAACACGTTTTTATGGGAAGGAAGGAGCTCTCAGTCCCCAGGTCTTGACTCTGGGAGTAAATTGATAAATCAGAAAGCAGATGGTGCTCACCACAAAAACACTTCCCCAGCAAGACGAGGCCCAATTTTGGTGTTCTCACATCTATATTTAGCAGCCTGAGCTTTGCTTCATTCAAGTCTTGGTGAGCATTTCATTTTTTTTCTTTTATTATTTTGGGGTTTTTTTAAATTGATTTTAGGAAGAGAGAGGAAGGGAGAAGAGAGAGACAGAAAGAGAGAGAGAAAAAGCAACATCTATTTGTTGTTCCTCTTATGTATCCATTTCATCGGTTGCTTCCTGAATGTGCCCTGACTAGAGATCAAACCCGTGACCTTGGCATATCAGGATGACACTGAGACAACTGAGCTACCTGGCCAGGGCTTGGTGAGCGTTTTAAAAAGGAACGTATATAAAGGACACATAGACAAAGCCAAAGGGGGTAGGTTCAAGGGTGGGAGATGGGGATGGGTGGGGCTGAGGGGGAGTGGTGGGAGGAAAATGGAGAAAACAGTACTTGAACAATAATTTTTTTAAAAGAAAAAAGGTCTCTTGTCATTGCTCACATGAGAGAGGTATCAAACCAAGACCCCTCCTGCCCCACAGGAAAGCCCTGCTTTTCACCAGACACTGTGCTCCTCCTGCACGCTTTCAACCTTCTCTGCATTTTCCTGGCTTTCACCTCTAACATCCCTCTGCATGTGGCTTTTCAGGTAGTCTCTTTAGATCACTTGACTCTGCCCCCAACAATTGCCTCTGTCATGTCAACAACTTCAAATTTGCCTATTAGATTCCTGTTGGTTAAACCTCTTTTGGGTCAATCCCTCACTAACAGATTTTGAAGTAAGTCAAAAGGATTTCTGGGAATGAACAGGAAAAATATTCCCTCCTCAATGAAACACGGGTCCGATGGCAATGCCTGGTGCCCAGTCCAGGTGGTATGCGGACTTTGAAACTTTCTAAATGTAAATGGCACTGAGACAGAAAGATTGCTACACAAGACTGGAAAAATTAGGCCCTAGTAATTCCCTTCATTCCTTGTATGGCACCTACACTGTTCCCATAGAGTGTCTTACGTAAAAAACAGAGTGGGGCAAAAGGAGGTTTACAGTTGTAATGCAAATGGACAATACAATAATTATTCAATAATAACACGAGTATAAACCTTGTGTTTTGCATACTCACAACTGTAAACCTACTTTTGGCACACCCTGTATGTTCCCATTATGAGATGGGGAAGGAAAGAAAAGAAAGTTTGGAAGAGGAGTATGAGATGAAGAATCTAACTATGGCCCAGAATTCTTTTCATTGTTCTTCATGTTTCCAAATCGACTTGTATGGCAACATACTCTGTAAAATAATTATTCCAAGGTTTAAAATAAAAATTGGAAAACTCTGCAAACTAGAGCCCCTTCCTGGATATTCATAATACACAAGAATCCTAAAGGTTCTGGAAGTCCTGGATCAGAGAAACATGTGTGGTTTGGGTGTGTCCCAGAGTATTCCATGGCATTCTTTTCACATCCTTCACGGGATCGTTTAGTAGCACTTAGGCACATCCTACAGGCCCAGTGTTCTTCAGAGCGTACCTTGGCAAGTGCAGCTGTAGGTCAACCAGACGCGATTCAGAGACTGTCCATCTGAATTGTTCCCAGGCAAAGGGCTTCTGAAACCATAGCTACCTACTGCGCACGTGCCTCTGAGACAGCACCAAGAGCATCCTGACTGAAACACTTGCTTGTGTGAAGCCAAGAGCACATGCTGCCATTGTACTACACACATTGTGCATCCTAAACACACTCTGAGCCTGTGTTGGGGGAATGCTATCCGATCTCAGTGGTTTCCAGATACAGTGACAGTAGGCACTACAGCCATAATAATTGGGTGTATAGCGGTCCATTCTGGAGATCACGGCAAATGAGACAAATGATTGAGAGATGCATTTATGTGTGTTATCTGATCCTGACATTCAGTTCCATTCCGTGCCATTAATTTAACAGAGCAAAGCAAAGCATTGATTACCCTCTTCAAATTCAATCGAAAACAGCCATGTTTCACAAGGGGGGAAGCAAGTGATTATTGAAACCACAGTTTGCAGATGTCGGCCAGCCAATAATGAAAGCAATCTGAGCCTGTTCTGTATGAAAAGGAATGGAAAAGTGGCCTGGTTGTGGTGTCTCTCATACCAAGGAGAGGGTGGCAGGATGTGACCTCTTATGCCAAGATTTTTTTTTGTCACCAGATGGATACTCTACCAATAATTTCAGTGTAGAAATGCACTGACATCTAGTGGACAACAAGGTGGTTGATATTTTGGCTACCAATCCCATGGTAGGAATTAGTCAATGACATAATAATGGTATTTGAGAAAACTCAGTTCACATGAAGTTTAAACTATACACATAAAGTTTCCCCTTTTCTCATAGTTGAAGCCAGTTAATTAAATTCATATTTAAGTTAATATTATACTTTGAAGACTTTTTTCCTATTAAAAATACTTTGGTGCCTAACTGGGTGCCTACCAGAATTAACAACTTCATATGTAGTTAAACACAGGTAACAATGCCAAAGACACCGAAAATATGACATAAAATTCTGTCCATTTATATGTTTTTGGAATAAAAATATGTTGCCTAATTATCAAACACACATGACTTAGTAAGTTACAGTCACCTGCCAGTAAGGAATTTGAGCATGTTAGACATTTGGACAAAAATTTCCAAAGCTGAGCATAACTGTCTCCGGCACTGCTCTGGTCGGTGGGGAAAAAGGGCATTTCAAGTCCAAAGACAGGGTTGTGTGTCCAGTTCCTCTTGAGTCATTCATCAAGAGAATCAGCGAAACAGATCTTGTTTGTCTAGTTTACTAAATGATATGCTGTAGGAAGTAATTAGTGCTAAGAGATGAGGAGACGGCTAGACAACATCTATCTTTTTGACTCTAGGAGTATAAACCAAATGAGAAATAAACTAAAGGGGTAAATCAAGCAAAGATTTAAAGCAAGTTTTATGCTTGGTAGAGCAGATTGGAAAATGCTGCTCAACCCATGGCCAACACATCTCTCTCTGATATGCTTTGGCTGCCTTGATTTAAATTTACGCTGATGTAATTATACTGCTTCTGTCTAGCTCTCGTATGGTTCCTACTTTTTTCAGAACTACAGGGATTATTCATGATTTCCTTTATCTATTTTTCCCTAATACACAATGTTAAGAAAATATTATCCAAAAAACTTTGAAATAAGGTAAAGGGGAAGTGGAATGTCTGTTCAATGCCATACTAGAATTTCCTTTACTAGCCTAGCACAAAGGATTAATTTTCTGGGAGAATGTACCTGTATTTGACTTACAACTTACCTGAATAGAGCTCACCCACTGTGAAGTCACATGTTAATTTGTAGAGTTCTGTACGGAGAGATTAAAGTACACAAATGGACAGTGTCCAGACCATATATAAAAACAGTTCTGTGACCCATGACCTTCAAGAATCAGCACAGGAAACCAACCCATTATCTACAGTAACCAGCCAAGGAAGCCAACTAGCTGCAAGTCAGATTTGTAGGAAGTTAGATTGCTATCTCTAGTAACAATCCAGGAAGCCAAACAAGCCCTATGAATTCTCCAAGCCCAAATTTTCTAGGACTAGATCATTAACTGACAGCTTCCCTAATTTTTATCCTTTGTTTTAAACTTTGGACTGACCAGAGAGAGCCAAATACACACCCCAGTCCTGCTTCTCATTAGCCCTGCCTCATGCCAACAGCCCCAAGCAGGGCATACCTGGAGCCTCCCCTTGTTTCTGCTATAAAACTTTCCTACCCTCTGCCTGCCCTTAAGTCTTCTCCACAATGCAGGGGATAAGTGGCCGACTCCCTTGCTATATAGCAAACTCTGAACAATACCTGTGCATGTTTGATGGGTAATTTCCACAGTTCAGTAGTCCTTCTGCACTAGGAAGTACTACAGACTCACGTGTCCATGATTGTGAACGTATATACCCATCTCATCTCATCTAATCAACAGCAAAAGCAAAACCACAGAGGAAGAAAGAGCCCTGCTGATCTGCTCTTGGAAGCACCGGCATCCAGACACAGACCAGACGTGAAAGACGGCAAGTAGGAGGAGTACGGTTTCCCAGAGTGCAGGGCCCTTGACTGGTGTAATCACAGATCTTGAAGATCTTTGGAGCTATCTGGCAGAGTAGGGGGTCACAATTTCAGAATCGATTTGTAGATAAGTATGAGTCAGGCATTAAGCCTTGAGTCAGCCTCATCTCAGGAGATGTCAGAAAATTAGGCATTTTTCCTGTTGTGCTCCAATTCCCCAGGGCACTGGTTGAGCCAGAGGCAGACCATGCTCTGTGAGCAAAGCCCAAGTCCTTGAGATTAGGGGACAAGTATATTCTGAATATTCTAAATAAAGGCACTAAGTAAAATTCTGAAAATCTTATTTTGCAAGCAAAGTTCAAGAAACATTCCAAAAACTGACATATTAAAGCTAAAGTCTAACATCATTGATATGCCTATTTACATATATCACATAGTTGTCAAGAATTATTATCTATTAAAATGTCACTCTCTCAATAATTGTGATAGATGACTTATTAGGGTTAAATTTCATTTTAACATGAATAAATTGAACTTTGGACATACTCTTATAAAACTGATGAAATCTGTATTTCAGCTATCAAATAAGCTAGGACCACTGCCTCTTCCCTTGCAGCTTACCCAAATATAAGTGCCCAACTGCACAGTGAACTGCTGAAGAGCTTCAAATGCCTAAAAGAAAAAATACTTCTTTGTGCTACTCAAGTCTTTTTTTTACTCAACATTATATTTGTGAGATTTTCCATTAATATAGTTTTAGTTCACTCATTTTCATTGCTACATTCCATTGCCTCTGTGTATTCCCATATTTAAATTCATCCTTATATGAAGAGTTATTCATAGTTACTATTCAATTTGCAATCCCAAAATATTCTTTGTTCTTACCTTGCCATCTATCTTTACATGTATCTGAATATCACTGCCTAAGACACATGCATTATGATTAGAGTTTAGCACCAAATAGTACTAAATATGTAGAGAGAGACCTGCTGGAGTGATATGCTGTCTCTTTCTAACATCCCATTCATGATAAAGGCCAAGATTATTCTAGTAAGAGAAACATTCAGGATGCTCTTGTCTGGGCCAGGATTGGTGGAGTTTGACTAGCTCGCTCACGCATCTGTAGTCAGTTAAGGGAGGCTGACTGGTCTAGGATGGTCTCGCTTACATTGCTAGATGTAGGGTGACTGTTGGCTGGGGCAGTAAGCATCTGGGCATATAGCCCTGACCTTCCAAGAGGCTCCAAAGGCAGGATACAAAGATGGAACAGAAGTTCCCAAGGCTCTGAACTGGCACACTATCACTTCTTCCACATTGCATTGGCCAAAGCAAAATGAACAGCCAGCTCATGTTCAAGGGAGATATTCCAGCCACCTATTCCTGTATAACAAACCACCTCAAAACTTAGTGGCATGAAACAACAATCATTTATTTTGCTCACAGACATACCCTTTGGTCAGGGCTCTGTGGGGACAATTCATCTTTGCTCCACTAGATGTCAGCTGGGCAGTTTGACTAGGTCTGAAGGATTCTCTTCCAAGGTGCCTCGGTCACAGAGCTGGCTGGCAAATTCCTCTCCCTGTGATACTCTTAGGGGGAAGATTAATTTCCCTACAGCATAGTGGCTGGGTCCCAAGAGCAAGCATCCCAAGAGACAGGAACTGGCAACTGCTAGTTTCTGAAGGCTTTATCCACAAACTGGTACAGTACAGTTACCACCTAGACTCAAGGAGAAGGAATATAGGCCTGCCTCACAATAGAAGGAGTGTCAAAGAATGTGGGGGCTACATTTTAAAACTACCATAGGCAGGCTTTAGACTCCACTCCTGATGGGAGGGGTGATGATGTCACCTTATAAAGGACATGGATCCTGGAAGAGGTGAAGGGTTGCAGCCACTTCAGGGAGGGGGCGAGATTTCTGGTTCAGTATTTCTTCTGCTTCTTTTAACTAAGCTGTTACTTATGTGCCTCAGCCTCATGTTAGCTCTAACTTATTAAAAGGTAAATTTAAAAATGCTACTCTTATTATTTAAATGGCTTAGAGGATTTTATATGGAAAGGCTTCGTAAGTGCCTCCTTTTTATTTTGAAATAAATGTGAGTGCTTCAACTCCCCTTGAAAAATGTGAAATCATGTTTTACTGATGGGATAACTATTATGCAACAACCGCGCAGGTAATCATCTTATTCCACTTGACAAGATGAACATAGCCATTTTCGCACAGAAAAGACAGGGAAGCACTCAATTACAGCTGTGTGTTCAATGTAAAAGCTTCCATTCATACGAACTGCAGAGTCACTGATCTAGACACACCGGCAAGCAACTTTAGAAGCCGCGGCCATCCTGAACTTCCCTTAGGCTGTCTCCTCTGTGCCTTGTAGACCACAGTTAAAATGACCTAGAGGCCAGCCGAACAGACTTACCCATTGACATTCCCCAGCCCCACTTGCACCCCATCACAAATGGCTCCACAGGATACAAACACTTCTTTGGGGAGGAAATTCTAAACTATATTCATCAGTTACATTCCCAAATCCCTGCTTTACTTTCCCAGGCAGCAACCTAATTTCAGAAAAAAGATCTGACCTCCTAGAAGTCCTCAATAGAAAATATTTATTGCACATACCCCTACCCACCCCCAGAATGGTTTGATAAACCCAGTCCCAATGGTCCAAGCAAACACCACCTCCTGGAGAGCACTGAAGTGGTAATGTGGATCCATTGAGCCACAGATTGAGACAGTTTGAGTCGGTCTTTATATTGATGTGTTTTGCAAACACTTTCAGTTAGAGCTGTATCTGGCAACAAGTAATGAAAAATTTTACATACGGTAGTTTTTAAAAAGTGAAGGTTCTGATCTTGTATTTTGTTTGTTTTTAATAGACCAAAAGGCACAAGAGTATTTCTCTTTCAGTGTTCTTACTTTCTGGTTTTTATCCTCATATTTGTCACCACGATGTTACAAGTTAGCTATTTTAAATATGTTGAAGCTACTATGCCGACCCAGGGAAAGTCTGTGAATGCAGACAGCAGAGAGAAACCACAGCCAAGAAATGTAGAAACGTACAGGAAAGCCTGGAGACCGTGTCCGCCCTGGTTAAGCCAATCCTGACGACACTCCTAAAATATACATACCCCTGGCCTTTTCAATTACACGACTCCCTACATTCCCTTTTTATTAATAGATTGGGATTGAGTTTCTCATCATTTAGAACTGAAAGAAACTCAAGTGGCACAAACCCCATTTTGCAGATGAAGAAACATAAAGGTCCTCAGACCTATCATTTAAAAAATTTACTGAATATATCTCCTTTTGGCACTCACATAGCAAAAATTCAATACAGCAAGAATTTGAAATGTGAGGAACTCCTGAACTGAATTTGTGGAAAACTGCAAAAGTACTCTTTAGAAGGGAAAATATAGTCCTAAAGGCTTGTAATAGAAATGGGAACTGAAGTTAACTGAGGTAAGTATCAGTGTGAGAACTTAGAAAATGCAATTCCAATGCGAAAAAAAGGAAGAGGAAGATGAACAAAACAACAGAAGTTTGTAAAACAGAAATCAGAGATAAAATACAGAGAATTAAAAATCATAATGGAAATTTAAAAATACTCATAGCCAAATTATAATGAAAATACTATCACAATTTGTGGGTTGAAACAAAATTAATACTTGGAAGGAAATGTGTAGTTCTAAATCCCTGTATTGGGGGAAAAAAAGGCTATAAGTTAATTTGCTAGACATCCAATTCAAGAATTTAGAAAAGAACAACAAAACAAATTCAAAAAGTAAAAACAGGAAGCAGATAAAATGAGCAAATTAAAGAACAAAATCAAAAAAGCCAAAGATAGGTTCTTTGGAAAGGCTACTGAGTTAGACAAAAGCCTAATAATATTCAGCAATGAAAAAGTAGGGTGGAGGGGAGGCAAAAATAAATATTAAAAATAAAAAGATGGGCATGTAGGCAGATTCAAGAGAGAATAAAAAACATTAGGAACAGTTTTTATACTAATGAATTTGATAACAGATAAAATGAACAATTTCCTATAAAAATATCATTTAACAATATTATTTCAAGAAGCAATAGAACCTAACCAGTACTGGAACCATTAAGGAAATAGAATCAGTATTAAAAGATCTTCCCACAGGCAAGATCTTTTTTCAAGAAGATTCTATCAAGTTTTTAAAGAATATATTATTCCAAAACATTCAAAATCTCCCAGAGAACATAAGACAAAACATTTTTCCCAGTCCCCTCTAAGGCAGCCGGGTACCCCTGATCCAAATCCAGAAGAAAACATGAAAATGACCAGACTATTTTTATGACTCAATGGTAGGAAAGAATTTCTTAAACAGTCATTTTTAAAAATCACTAAACATACTAGAAAGGATAAATAAATTCTACATTCGGGGGCCAGCATAGTTGGGTTCTGATGAGAGCCCACTTACGGGCTGCAGACTGCAACTTCTTGTGGTGGAAAGAGAGCGAGTTAGCTCTCTGGCCTCTTTTTGTAAGGTCACTAAATCCCATTCACGAGGGCTATAATACGACTCATGGCCTGATTACCTTGACCTCATCTCCCTTCATCACATTGGAGATTAGATATCAACTTATGAATATAGAGGTAACATAAACACTCAGTGCCTACAATACAATTTAGGAACTTTAAAAACTGGGGAGAATACACGGTTTAGAGAAATATGAAGAAGAGCTACTCAATCTCACTATTAACCAGAGAAGTGCTAAAAGAAAATTAAATTCCACTTTATGTCAATAACATTGATAATAATGAAAAGATGGATAATAGAAAATGCACAGAAGTTATGAGGAAAGGGAGTTCTCATAGACAGTGATAGGATTAACTAGTTCTGACAACATGATGAACGGCTCGGCATTATCAATGCTAGGTGTACACTCCAGAGAACCTCTCGCAGAGGTCCATAAGGAGATATGTGCAAGGATGATTATTTCAGCATTGTCTGAAAAAGCAAGATTCACCTCTAGAAAAATGGGTAAGTAAAATGTATACGTGCACGTGATGGAATGTTATAGAAACTATATAACAGGAGCACTAAACCAGATTTAAGGAGCACACATAAATAGTTCTGAAAAAAGCATAACATTGAGTGGAACGGGGAAAAAAAGAGAATTTGATTTATATCGCAGTTATACTTGTGTAAATTTAAACAAACACACACAACCCCATACATTTTCAAAGCTATGGCAGTCAACATATAAAGAAGGGTAGGAAATTCATTTATTAAATACATCAAGGTGAGTGTCTAAGAGGGGAAAAGGCATTGGAAGTGGGAATAAAAGGGACATAATGATGAAATAAATCAGAAAAGGGGTCTTGCACAGACTAAAGTAGGTAGCATGCCATCAACTGAAGTGTATAATCAAACTCCTTTCTGGGCAATCGAGTCAGTCTGTCTGTCTGTCTCTCTCCCTTTCTCCCTCTCCCTATCTCTCCCCCCCTTTCTCTCTCTCTCTCTCTCTCTCTCTCACACACACACATACACACACACACACACACACACACACACATTCATCAAACCCTCTGATTCTACAGCCTTATTTTATTATCTTAATTGAAAAGCTCTATCAGAAAAGACATTCAAAAGTTTTGCGGAATATCGTTGAACTATCAAAACAATAATCATATAGTTTAAAAAGTTATTGATATGATTGATTTGTTAAATGACCAAGTTAGCTTGAGAAGACTTATACCAATAAGTGCCAAGTTCTTCTCTGAATTCCTACAAGTTGATTATCTTCTAGAATTGTTTTAGGATCCTTGTTTTTTTTTTTATATCAAGCTTTAGGTAGGTAATTCTTGGCATCTCCCTTTTGAAAATGAGGTCATTTTTTTTTTCAGATTTGCCCTTCTCATGCCTCTCATTTTCCAAAACTTTTTAAGGTTGGGGACAATAATCATCTTAAAATAATAAACCTAAGATAAAATCCACAAGTTTTTTCTGGGCTCCAGCATGTAACCCATCTGAACCTGGGCAAATGCATTTAAAGTAGCTACGTGATTTTTTGGTGGCTCATTAATATTTCGTGCATTTTCACATTAAGGCATTGATTATTCACTAAAGTCCAGAGTCTTTGTAAAGGGCTTCAGTGATTTAGAACAATTCGTAAAAACAGAAACATAATCTGAAGACAGAACTGGCAACAGAATACGAAACTAATGATTCGATACCCCACTGGCTACATTTGAAAGGGATTTACATGTTGATGTAGTGAACAAGAATCAGAGATGTGAATTCTAGTGCACAACAGTCCACTAATGAGGTTCATCTGTGAAACGGCACACTATTTGTCAGATTCAAGTGAGACAGTGGATGTGAAATATCTCTAAACTGCAGAGTAAAAAAGAAGAAATGGATATCTTAATTGTTTTCTAGAATTATGTCCAAAGAAACGAAAGAGTTTATTAGCTAAAGTGTTTTTAGTTACATATAAGGAGGAACCCAATTCCAACTGGCCTAGACAATAAGAGGAATTTATTAGCTCAATGTCTACAAAAGCAGAAACGGAAAACTGGACACACGGGCTTAAATTGTGAGCCTACTTTGTTTCCTTCTGGTTTTTAGCTCCAGTCCCTAGCATCTGTTCCACCTTCGTGGTCCAAAAATGACTGCCACTAGCATGTAGGGCTATACCTTTCCTGGTACAAGTCTAGATATAAGATCTTCAGCCCTGAGAGTTTGAATAGAGCCCCCGAACTTGTGTCTTTGGTTCTAATTAGCCTGACGTGGGACATGTGCCCACTCACTAACCATCGCTGTGGCCAGGAGCATGGGACGCACTGATGGGCTTTAGGTTACTCAGGAATCATGGCCACAGTGGCTGCTTTGCACAACTCCAGGGGGTGGGATTTCTATATTTCTGAGAAATGGATGCTGAAGAGCCAGTCAACACAAACAGGCTATTGTGGGTCTCTGGGACAAAAGTTAATAATTATAGTGGAATAGCTCCTTTGAGCTGGGAATAGGAAAGGCAGCCTCATGAATTGCAAGCCAGATCATCATGAAAAATCCTAGATTCCACCCAGTGATCATTTTCCTAATCCGTGAACACACCCCTCCCAAAACCTCTCTGGACTGCCTCTTACATTGGTTTCTGACCTACATCCATGGTTTTTATTCCCTGAACCCCTCCTGCTATCAGCTTACTGTGACAAGGCTTGCCCCTGACACTCCAGTGAACATTTCTAGCAAACGCTGACTGCCTTTCCATCCTAATCTCACACAACCATTTAAGAGTCATGGGATTTCACTGATAATGCCCTTCTTCTCTTCCTTTTTTTTTTTTTAAGTCTATGACCCAACATAATTGCTCTCTTCCCTTCTGGCTTAGGTTAGATATATGCTGATGTCTTTCTGGCCTCTCTTCACGTTCCAATTCTCTTGTTACTCCAAGTTCTCAAGGACTTTAACTACTATATCTATGTCAACGACCCCCCCACCCCAAAATCCACCCAACTCCCCCCCCGCCAGCATCCTCAGTCAATATCCATAGATCCCTCCAGCTCAAGCATTCAAAGCAAACTTCATTGTTATTATTATTCTATCTTCCTCAGAATGTGCAGAAAGAAACCTGCTGCGATCTGGATAAATGGTACTAAACCACCCGAGACAGAAACCTCAGCATTACCCTCAACAAGTCCTTCTCCTTCCTTTTCATATTAATCAGCGACATAGCTCTCTCTTGGACATCCTTGGCCATGTCCCCTTCTGTGCCCCCTAATGCACAACCAAAGTGTCATCCCAGATTAGTGCTCTCTTCCCTGAAGTGGCCTCTCTAATTGCATTCTGTGCATCATCAGCATGCCTACTGAAAAGAAAATGAGAATACTTTAAAAATCTGATTATATCACTTCCTACTTACAATCCTTCTGTGGTTCCCCATTGCATAGCAGATACACTAAACTTCATCTAAAGGGGATTCTGTGTGATGGAGTGGACAGTAAACGCAGTGCTTCATTTAAACCAGTGGGTGAGATAAAGGATTATAGTGGGTTTCAGCAAGATCCAGTTTCTTCTGAACCTTCTATCTACCCCTAGCACAATACATCTGTGGCAGGCTATATCACTGTCTGATTTATTGCTTACAAAGCTTTAGGAAGCAGGTTATCATATTATCCCCATTTTGTCGATAATGAAACTGAGGGACAGAGAGGTTAAGTAGCTTGCTGAAGATTATATAAGTGGCAGAGCAGGCAACTAAATTATACTAGCCTAATACAAGACTGCACTTTTTAAACCATCCATCCAATGGGCTGTATTTCTCAGCCTGGGCTCCATTAGCCTGTCCAGAAATAGGCCCAAAAAATTGCATTGAAATTGTTGTATGCATATATAATTTTTACTAGGAAGATGATCCGTAGCTTTTTAAAGAGTCTCAAAGGAATCCATGGTACAAAAAATATGGTTTAAAGAAAAAACCTGCTATATGACTATAATTTCCAGGGGCTGTAAAGTGGCTTCTCAAAATATTCCTTGGGAGGCTTTGGAGGGTGTAGGACTTTGGAGCATTTTATGTTACCATAATAGCTTATTTAAAACCTATCACAATAACAAATTTTTCACTACACTAATCTTCCTTCCCATAGGGTATAAACTTGGTCCTTGAAAGGCAAGAAGGTGGTCTATCCACAGAGCTAGGAGTGACAAGAGTCCCTCCAGCTCAAGGTCAGGTGTACAGTTGAATGTACATGTGGGACAACAAGCTTACCTTCAACAAAGCATGCAGAGAAAAAGATCAAGGCTAAACCATAAGAAAGTCCTTCAAGCAGTGCATTGCTGTGCCTAGTCATTGGCAGAGAAGGCTGAGTCACATTCAAATTCTCCCAGGTACAAATGCTTTCAGTTGAGGTGCTCATCTTCTCCAGGCCTGGATATTTGCAAAATACCCTGCTTGCCTTGATTAATGACTCTTCCCATAAAACCAGTCTCAGTGATGACATGACAAATCTTCTCTGTCCCTGTGTGTTAACAGTGCAGAGGGACCATTAGCTTTTGGCTAGTATCCCAAAATTGCTCTGAAGATGTAGAAGAATCCTAATGAAATGTAAAGCATTCATCAAAAAAAGAACACAATAGGTTTTTCAAAGCTTACGCTCAGCCCTTCCATTTAACAAACACTATACCTGTTTAGGAAACACGGGCATTTCCTATGCAAGGGAAAAATTATTTTGAATTTGTCTTCATCATTTCTGTATTTTAAATTGTGGGTTATGAACTTGTACTGTGATTATAAGAGAAAAATTTCATAAACATTACTTTAAAACTTTTTCAAAGTCATGTACTCTTTTGGTTCCCAAAGATGGTTTACTACCAGAAGCAGCAGCCGTGTTAAAATGCAGACCTACCAAATCCAAATCCCCAGTGCTGGTCTAGAACCTGGGCAAGGGTTGTCGCAAAGTTCAGAACTGAGGTAGCCACGACCTTTTGTTTGTAATGGACACAGTTGATTGACCACCCAAAACATTTCTTACCTTTTCTTTCTGAATGGCACCAGATTTCATTTGAGTAGCTACCTCCCTATTTTTTCAGAATACATTCAACCCTCCCCTCACTTCAGGAGCAGTTCCTGGTTGGTTTAAATAAAGCCTGGGTTCAACAGTGGGCATGTGACCTACAAAGTCCAGTCAGGGCAGGTCTCAGGACTCCTTTGGAATGCTGGGACATAAACCTCCATATCTCACCTGAACCAAACAGGAATCCTAAAACTCCAATGCCTGCGTCAGCTATCTTTAAAACATGAGGGGAACTGGACTTGGAAAGAGCTGGAGACTTTGGTGCTACCACAGGACTGCTGCATCAACCAATCACAGAGATTTATTGCCTCTGGATACTCTGGTACATAAAACAATAAATCCTCTTCATTGAGAAGGCCAACTGAAATTAGATTTTCTGTCCCTTGCAATATGATGACCTAACTGGCGCACAACTCCTTATAGTTATTGATTTCAGCTTAATACCTCCTCATTAAAGCTTTCTCTGACTTTCTCCAAGTTGCTGCTGCGCCTTCTCTGGAGAAGACGGACAGCAGAGGAGAAAAGGCAGGAAAGGCTGTGTGTCATTTAAAGCCCAGGAATTGTACCAGTGTCGCTGTGTACTCAAGGTTTTAGGCCCTGACCAGTCTTTTCCTTTGCAGAAAAGTCATTACGCAGATGGACAAAAGGGCAGATGCTTCTCCTCACAGTGTATTTCTAAATTAGAATTGGGGCAGAGTACTTCTTAGAAGCACGCAGAACTCTATATTGTACATGTGCATGTAATGTATGCGGTACAAGTCTGTTGGTCCCCAACTCAAATATTAGGTCTGCCACAATGGAACCAATGCCTAGTCTGTGGCACACTGCTACACTATAAGGCTACATTATATTATATTACATTATATTACTTATTATATTATATTATATTATATTTTAATGCCTGCTCTACTAGAAGAGCTAAAAAAAATACTTTTTGATAAGAGTGAACAAATGACTGAATGAATAACCTTCACATTTAATCAAAGAATAATAAGTATTGGTGAGGAGGCAAGACAAGGGGAACTCAGATCATTGTTGGTGAAAGTGTAAATTGGCACAATCTCTGAAAAGCTATTTGGCAATTTTTCCTAGAACTAAACATACAGCTATGCGCTCAGCAATACCACTCCTGAGTATATCCCTGTGTACCCTGGAGATGAGAATATATGTCCACCAGAAGATGTGTACAAAAACACTTATCGCAGCTTTATTCAAAAAAGATAGAAACTGGAAATAACCCAATTGCCCATCAACAGCAGAGTGAACAATAATGATACATGAGTAGCAGAATACCGCTCAGCAACACAAAGAACAGACTGTTGCTACCCAGGACAAACAGATGAATCTTAAAAATTCAATGCAGAATGAAAAGCCAGACACAAAAGAATATACACTCATGATTCCATTTATGAATTGAAGGGTAGCAGAAGCAGAATGCACCACTCCGAAACATTCTCCTTTGATATAAAGATTAATTGGAGCTGATTGTTTTTGAGAAAGTGCAGGCACTGGAGAAACTCTAAAAACAGAGAAGTTAGGCTTTAAAAGGGAAATCTGTATTGATAAAGGAAATCTCCATTTGTAAGAATGTCTCCCTAACCAGAAGAGACGAATGGCTCTAAATCACAAGAAATTTATCAACAGAGAAGGCACTGACTAATAACTGTACACCAAACTTTACCTTTGTTTACTCTGCTCTTTCTGGTAACCTTCCATAACTCACATGTGCCCTCCATTTTTCTTTTATCTTTAGCTAAAGACGATATTTAAGGTTGGCAGCCTGGGCCATCTTCAGGAGTTACTCAGTTTCCCCGGATTATCTCCAGAAACAAGGAGTAGGGTGTTAGAAATGCTTCACATCTTGATCTATGTGCAGTTACATGGGAGTGTGTGTGTATAGGCATACATGTGTGTATGTGATATCGATGTAAAAAATGTTGAAACCTGCAGACAATTTTTATAAAAGTTTATTTGAGCCAAAACTGAATGACATATGCCAGGGAGCAAGATCTCAAATGTTCTGGGGAATAACAGTTTTGCAGTTTCTTTTGTGCATTTGAAATTAAGGAGGAAATGTACGGAAGATTACATGAAGATGAGAGAAAGCAAGATGAAGATCCGATTACAGAATTGTGAACAAGACAGTGGTTACACTTTTGAGGGGTATTAGTGAGGGCATTCCAAAGGTGCGTTCATCCGAATGGAGTGCGCAGAGCTGCCTTAAAAAAACTTTCACCAAAGAAATTAAAGACCCGGGACATGACTGCCCACCATGACCTGCCCAAATAAAAGTTTATGACTTATAACAGCACCCCTTTTCTGTCCACAAATGTATACACATACATACATATATACATATTTGCACACACAGAAACATATATGTAAAAATCCATGAAGGACATTTACAGTTTTATATACTTTACGTATGCGTTTTCTATATGAAATTTTTACTGAATTGAGGGCATTTCAAATTTATTTTTTGTTGTTAAACATAAGAGAACACAGTGCAAAACTGCATTAGACAGAATCAAAGGTCAGAATTGGAAGAAACAATCCCCTTATTTACAAATGACACAAAACCAAAGGGATACAGTTATTGAACCAGTGGTAACTTTTCTCGTTACTCACAGAGCTAAGTCGATATATTTTCGTTACCCTGCACCTTGCAGTTTAAACACAGAGGGCAGCAATGAGGAATGGAGAGAAGGCAGGGAGACTTTCTCTACATTCCATCTTCTTCCCCACCACATATCCTCTTCCTTTTCCCTTCCCTGACTTAATCCCATGCAAATTATCTTCCCTGACCTTCCCTGGTCCTCATTCTCCCCTTACCCTCCATTATCCATCCCAGCCTACACACACACACAGTCAAATTATCGTAGATCTCAGAGTGGTTCTAGATAACAGAAGCCAAAAAGTAGGCAAGCACAAAGCATGTTTCTTTAAAATATACACTAATATAGTTGTACACTTATTTACAACACACCTCATTTCCAAAAAGCATCTTAGTCAGCCCACAACGGGAAAATTCTGCAATGTCCTAAACTGAATTGCAGCAAGCCAGAGGGTGGGAGGAAAAGGCGGTGAGAGTTCATCAGTTAACAGAGCTGCAGGAGAAAACGTGCAACAAAAGACTGCTCACATTCCTGAATGTGTCCTGGAACTCTGAGTCAACTTCCAGTCAGCTATTTCAGCTCTTATCTCGAGAGAATAGCCTACCACCAAATCACCACATTTTGCTTACCCAGGAACTTTCTGGACTGTGGCCCCCATTCAAAAGCACCAAGTACCTCTTCCTGACGAACTATTCACCAATTCCAACGCTTTCCCCACTTCACCTTTCCCCACCCTCCCTATCAGCAGCCAATTTAAACTCTTTCAAAACAATACATCCTCCTTCTCCAAACCCACTGTATAGAAGAGCCCTGTTATTCTGAGGATGATGGGAATGTGTGTCTTCTCCATTGAGTGCTGGTGTGGTTTCGATCACATTCCCTGAGACCTGGTCCTTCTCCTGGGCAGGCTCAAGAAACCCTTTCTTACATGACAACTTTTGGTCTTGAAGGTTTTTGTTTAACACCGCTCACAAAAACACATATATTACTAGATGATAAACAGAAATTGTTTGTGGAGGGAAAATCAGAATTGGAGGAATAAGACGATTCTAGGAAAGTCATCTGTGCCTCTGTTTGGGAAGAGATTTTATCACAGCCTCTAAAACATTCGTACCAAAGTCAGGAACTGCCTCTGGCACTGCCTTCCTGACCTTCACTGACGGGGGATCTTTATAGGAAAGGACGGATCTGAAGATTTTATCTTGCAAGTTAAGGAAAATGGAGACCTTCTGATATTTTATTAGTCGGCCCTGCATATAACCTACCAAATAAGAACTGATGTCCACACTCTAAATAATACAGCTGCTTCCAGGGTACAGTTGAGCTGTAGACAAATTAAAGTGAAAACATGATCTGATCAGAGGCAGGTGCAGGTTGCAAAGAACTCCTCCCTCCGTATCAGCTTTGAGGGCCTCAGGACACAGGCTGGAAATTGTATCATGTCAATCAAGCTGCCATATGGTGAGCCTCTCCTTTGTTTATGAACTGATGCACAGAATACAAAACATATTAAAATCGGGTAGTGGGAAATAAGCTGCTATTCCAAAAATTGACAACACAGGAGTCAGGAAATGCGTTTATTAAACATTCTCATTTTACTGCTCATTCATCCACGTTCCATATATGTGACCAACATTCTGGAAACCATCCAAGGAATTTAAAATGTTACTTTACTACTGATACTCAAACGAGAGTAGTAGAAACTACAGTGGAGTCTATTAATTGTCTATTACCTACTACTGTTACCAGAGTGACCTCAAATAAAACGCCTTAATTTAGTCCAATGAAAATGAAGGTTTGGGTGTTTGTTTTTCATTATAAAAGAAATAGAATAGAAAATAAAAAATATTTTCAAACTGAAATCCTTGAATCATACAAATAGCTGAGAACTCTAAGTAGCATTAAAGAATTCATGGTCTGCTTGTAGGAGAGAGTTTTCAGGAGTGTGGACTAAATGCATCCCAGAGTCTCTCTCAGTCTGTAGCCACTTCCACGCAGTTATAAGTTGCATCATTAGAACATGGCCCAACTGCTCTCTTCATTTAAAATTATATTGGTAAATGTTTATTTTTTTAATTATCTGGTGGCTAAAATGTAGAGAGTTACATTTGGTTTTCCTTCTCAGCTCTACGACATATTAGCAATGTGATCTTAGGTGAGTTACTTGAATTCTCTTAGCTCCAATTTTCTTGTCTGTAAAAGGAATACAGTAACATTAAATATTCATTAATATTTATTATTCATTATGAACTGTATTTTATATAACTTGTATATACATATTAAATATTAAAGCACATGAGAAGCTCACAGAGTTGCTGGGAGGACCACAGGAGTGGACGTACAGTTCCTGTTAGCACCCACCTCATCATGTCCATTTTCATTGTCACCACTGCCACTACTAATGTATTACGGGGGAAAACGGAAAAAGTCTTCGTTTTCTCAAAAGAAAAATATTCCAACCCCAAGAAACAGACAAGGGTCATTCCTCGCTACATGTAATTTGTAAAGGCCAGTATTCTGCTGAACCCAAACTTTTAGAGCCACTTCGACAAGGGAAGGGGCTGTGCTGGAAGAGAACTTAGAGCCAGTGCATCATCGAAGTCTAGGAATCTGCGGTAAACAGTAAGGAGCCGGGAGAAGAAGTGGCACGCCAGCAGAGTGGGCTGGGGCTTCTCCAAGGAAGGTCAACGGGACATGAACAGTGCAAGACAAAGCGACGGGGATGAGCAGGTGCCATCCCAGAATTTGCCACCTTGGAATACTGAATACTCTAAGCTCAAGGAATTTGAGAAAAGGGCAGAGGCAGGAAAGTCACTGTAGCCCCCCTTCCCCATCACCCCCCTTCTTCCTCGAAACAAGTCCTGAGAAGCTCATGTGAGAGATGCCCTCCCTACACCCTGAGGACAGGAGCATCCTTATCTCCAAGACAACGGCATCCCTGAGGAGAACCCCAACAGGCCTTGCTGTTTCCCCCAGTCGCTTACCTCTGCCTCCTTAACCTCTCATATTTCTTCACTGCTGCTCACTCTCCATCACACCTCACATAAAAAAACACACAGGTCTGTTTCTTCAGGCCTTCGTTTCCCCAGGAAGGCTCCCAGGTCAAGTAAATAAATCCACATGCTTTTCTCCTGTTTACCTGTCTCTGCCAGGTTAATTTTCAGACCCAATTAGGGATGCTAAGAGGGTACAGGAAAACTTATTCCTCCCTTATAGAAGAAACCAGACCAAAATATTTAGAACAAAGACCGCTTGCTTGGGCTCAGTGTTTAAAAGTCATCACCTACTCCTTACAGAAGAGATAGTACAAGTTTATATCAGAATTTACTACATGTTTTTGTAGTGTGTTGTTCAAATGCTTTAAAGCTCATATATAATCAGTGTAAAAGAGCTGTGGTTTTAGGATGCCGATTAGATCATTCTTACCTAATCCTTTCTCTGTCATAAGAACATCCCAAGATTTTTAAAACAAAACAAAAAACCCTCTCTGAGAATGGTTACGGATAGAAAATCTGGACCTGATGAACTGAAGTTCTTTCACTGTCCCTGAGCAGGCAAAACTGTTGCCCATGCTTTTCGGGCAACACGTGTCATTATAACATGAACTGTTTTGTCCAGCTCTGGAATAAGGTCAGTCCTACTTGTGACAAACAGACTAAAGCAATTCCTTAGACACATAATGTTCCAAGCAGCATTCTGCGTCGCTTCCTGGAGGCGCCCCCACCCCGGCTCAGTGCACAGAAATTTCCTAGCCCACAGAAGTCTTATCTATTTAACCAGCAATGAGGCATAACAACAAGTTTTCCAAAAATAACAAAACGCAGAATTACTTCTTCCTGGAGCTGCAGGGAATCATCTTTACCATCTTCTCTGAAGAGTCAGCTAGAAGTGGAATTCCTGAAGAAACACTGGCCGGAACCCGCAGCACAGAGAAATCAACACCATGTGGAACTATTGTCGCTCACAAAGCAGGCAGTCTCCACCCTGCTGAGATCAAGGGAACGAAAGCACGCCACGCCTCGGGGAGCTGAGAGCCATGCACATCCCGAGCCCTCTTACCCAAACTCTTTCCGGCTCTGCTGCAGATACCGCTGTGCACGCCAATCTCTCCCTAATTGTTCCCTGAACAGCAAAGAGTGAATGATGAAAACAGCAACAGTAACATTAGCAGACACTTAAGAATGGTTATTGCATACTATACACTAGTATACGTGCTTTATTCTCTACTAAACTGTTTAATATGTGTTGTACAGATGCTCTCTGAGGCATAGAGAGGTAAATAATGCATCCAAGGAACAAAGCTTTTAAAATGAGTTTTGTGACCCTAATGTCCACATTTTCAACCACCACCTTCACTGTCTCTTAGAAAAGTGAGCTTTACTGGTCGGTGTCCATTTACCCTGGTGCTGAGAACCTTCCTAGGGTTTTTAAAAGTCTTCAAAGAGGAGGGGGAGGAAAAGGGGCAACAAAGCTCAGAGGAGAAAGAGACAGTATTGATTTAATAAGCAATCCTTTCCCTGAGTTTCTACACCTGCTAAATATAGATGGCCCTTCTTCCCCTATAACTTTTTTTTATAAGAGATCAGAACAAATTTTCACAGGAGCAGGGCAGAGACAGAACTAGAGAGCAAGTACATTGTTATCTGTAAATCGCTGCACAAATGTAAGGTATTCTGAGCAGTATTTGAAGCTATAAGAAATTCAGTAAATGCAATTTTGTACAAGGACTAGCTCGCTGTTCGTTTCTTAACTCTTGCAGCTCCTGGTGATCTTCTACCACAAAGTTATCAAACGCTGATGTGCCTGTTACCAAGAGTCTGTTTGGGGAATGAAAGGAAGAATGGTGACCCAGCAGACAGGTGGGGTGAGGGCACTTAAGGGAAAGCATGAGAACCAAGGTACTTACGCTTGCATTGAGCAGATACACAGGGAGCATTTCCTATATGCCAGGAATAAGTGCTAAAGATACAGGGAAGAGCCCTAGCTAGAGAAGCCTATTGCCTACAGCAGGGGTTTGCAGGCTATAAGGTCTCTGTCCCAACCACTCAACTCTGGTCCAGTAGCACAAAAGCGGAGCTAGATGATATGTAAATGAATGGGCACAGCTACATGTCAACAAAAGTATTTATAAAAACAGCTGGCTAGATTTGGCCCACAGGCCAGAGTTTGCAAACTCTGTTCCAGTAGACACCTCACGAAAGATTTACAGAAAACACTCTCTGGGGTGTTTCATGTTAATGTCTATTTGTTGCCTTCACCCTTAAATAACTTTTTTCTGGGTCTTCACATCCTGTTTAGCACCTCGACTGTTTTGTAGCTATCGTTTAGCACTGACTGTTGCTGAGGGAAAATCTGTAGCCAGTGCTCCTTCCCCTTATAGGTAGGTGACATCCCAGGCAATTTTTTATCTTTCAACTCAAGGAATCTTACTAAGATTTGTCTTAGTAACACTCATAGGAAATACCCCAGATTTTAGCTTATTTATAATTACTGACATGACGAGTGTGTTTGTCTTACTATTTTGATTATTATGCTTTCTTCCTCTTTTTCTACTTTCAAAGCTTTCTTTGCTATATCATCTTTTGCTTTATATTTTGTGTTTCTTCTAATCTGCAGTGGCACACATCTTTTTGTTCTAGTGCTTATTTTTATGACTACCTTAGTATCTGTTAATTCTGTACTGTAAACAATGATGAATTTAACCTATAAGGCAGGGGACACAAAAAAAGGAGAACTACCTTCTGGAGAGCAGGCCTTTGTAGTACAGGCTTCTTCCAGTATGTGAGGGTTCTAGAAACTCAGCAGTATCAGTGCACCAGCTGGTGTTGTTGTGAGAGCCTGCATTCAGCTTCAGTGAATTTTTTTGAAGACTCTTTCAATGTGTTTGCCCATTTCGTGATGGGTTATTTATGAGCACACCTGCCCACACTGCGCTGAGTGTTCAGCAGTTGACCAAAAATGGCATGACCTCCATGCCCCACCCTCCCTGTTCACCTGATCTTATCCAAAGCGACTTTTTCTCCTTTCCCCACATGAAAAAAGTCCTCAAAGGAAAATGGTTTGCTGATGTGGAAGAGGTAAAACAAAAAATGTCAGAAGCCCTAAAAGGCATCAAAATCAATGAGTTCAAAAGCAGTTTTGAGCAGTGGAAAAAACATGTCAATAGGTGTATCGTATCACATGGAGAGTACTTTGAAGGTGACAGGAGTTTAAACATGTGAGAATAAATGCATAATTTTTATAAATAAATTCCATTTTGAGGGGTCCCCCTCATATTTTCTCTTCTTCCTCCCTCCTTCAGCTCCATCATCCAGTTGTAGTCAACCATTGAATTTTACTTAATAAATACCTTTTTCATGTTCATTTACATGATAGGTTATGGTTACTATTTCCTTCCATGTTTTCTGGTGAAATCATATTTGACATCTTCCTGTATTTTCACTACCTTTTCTATAAGCTCTTATACTTCTGCTTTATATCCAGATTCTTAGAGATGATAGGAAACTTAAGTCTATTGAATTTGTGGTAGTAAAACTGGTTGCAATTTTTATTTGTTTGATAGTAACACTTCTGTTCTACACAGAACAGAAGTGTCTTTTTCTGCCATATTATTTTCTGCTGCTTTTCATTACGTATTCTGGTTTATTCCTTGTATTGATCCTGTGCACACATACTTCATTACTGACCACCAAAGGTGGTGTTTTCTCTAACTGCAGACAGGAAGTCTATGTTGCGTAGGTTCCCTGTTCCAGGTGTACCTGAATATTGTGTGTGTGTGTGAACACAGACAACAGTAGGGTGTTTTGGAATGCAAAGACATTTTCCTCCCCCAACCACAAAAACAGACAGCTTCCCGCAAGCATGGCTCACCCATGCGATTCTTCATTTAACCCCGCCCTCTGTTCCCTGACAGGAATCTAGGTCTGGGGAGTTCTGGAAACTGTCAAGATTCAGATTTTTCTCCTGAGGGTGTGCTCTCACTACCCAGGGGTCACTTACTTCTGGCTATCTCTGGGTTCTTTGGCCCAGGATTTCTGGCTGCTATGAAAGCAACCCTTTGCTTGGATCCACAGCTCTTGGCAGCCCTTCCATAGGGTGCAGTTTGAGATTTTTGGCTGTCTTTCAGTTTTGCTGAAAATGAAGAACGTGTCTACATTTTTCATTAACCTTTTTGCTTTTTCAGACTTTCTAGGGAACTAAGGTGGGAATGTTGGCTTGCTTACTCAGAAATGTGTAAAATTGTAAAGAGAGTGAAAGTGACCTAGGGTGATCAGAGCAGGAACATAAAAACCAGGAAAGCACACACATGTACACATTCCATCTCCAGGTTAACAGTTACTAACAACCTGATTGCCTGAGGTCAAGAGAACTCCTAGTGAGAGAAAAACTGAAACACCTACCCTACTGAGAGACAAGCAGTTCTTCCCAAGTCTCTACATGTTCTGCAAAGACAGGCAAGGAGATGAGTGTGATCACAAGACCAAGACTGTGGAAAGGAGACCTTTTCTGTGGAAAAGGCACTTCCCATCAGCAACCCTAAGGGTAGGATCTGATCTCCCTTACTTACAGGTACAACACCAGGATGAGTTGGCAGAACACGTTGGAATTAAAATAAGAGTTTTTGTTGCCACCTAGTTTATTGCTTCTACTTTAATGCAGTTATACACAGATCCACACAGACTTCTGCGTAGATGTACAAATGTCATCATTTTCTTTATGGCAGTGTCCTGTTTATCTCTGTACCAATAGTTACTTCCCCCTCTCTTTAAAGGGGCACACCATCCCAGCCTTGCCACGTGCCCCAGGTAATCCATGCTGCCAACCTTTTCTGTCTTTCATATTTTTCTCCTTGTTTGTGTAATCAAACACAGACTTACAGATACATACCATTTGTTTTGGTCATTATTTACTCTACAAAAACAAAATTATATTAGGGATTTTTTTCTGTCTAGCATTTCTCACTCAATATTACCCTGTGCTAATTCCTCAGAATAGGCTTGAGTAGCTTTAATGTGTCTTTTTTAATGTCTGTATAAGATTTCATGGTATAATTATGGACCATAATTTATCCAACCATCCCATTATTGGTGGGCATTTGCATAACTTCCAGTTTTTGCCACCACAAACAATGTTGCATAAAACATCTTTACATATATTTTATGTACTGATGCTTTTGTTTCCACATGACAGATTCTTGCAATTTGTAATCGCTGAGTCCAAGGAAATACATATTTTTCCATGTAATAGAAAATGCCAAATGGCTTTCGGAAAAGGCAGAAATACCTCATATGTCTACCAGCGATGTATGAAAAACCCCTTTTTCTCTTCACACCCTCAATAAATATTTAAATCAGTTAGTTCTGATTTATGTTATTTTCCTTATCAGTTTCAAGATACTTCCTCCTTTTCTGCAAAGTGATGTCATGAAAGACAGGACAGAGAGATTAAGAAAACGTCATGGTGTCGGACAGTCTCCTACGTGGAGCTTCAGGAGTGTTTGTTCAGCAAATACTTCCCAGGTACTTACTCTGTGTGCAAAAACTGTACAAGGCACTCATCAAATTTTTAAATATATAAATAAGCCCATAGACATATGTGGCCCATATATAAATAAATAGGAGCAAAATGTCTCTATTTAGAAAGGCCTGGGGTCTGCTTTCTGTTAATGTGTGACTTCTGAAACCTCCGTCTCCTCCTCTATCAAATGGTGTTGATGATACTACCCCCCCCCCTTGAGACTGTTCTGGGGATGACAGATGATGTGTATAAACTACTTAGCACTACGTCTGGCACCAGAGCAAGCACTCAATAAACAGAGAGGTTGTATTATTATGATTATTATTGCTGCTATTCTCATTATGATTATTAAAGATTTATGAAGAAAAGTAATGGCTAATAATATTAGACAGGTGGGCTGGGGCCACATGCGGAAGACCTTGATTATTCCATTAAGAAATTCCATCTTTAGACAATGGGTTCTCAAGAAAGAGAGTGATATGATGAAAATGGCATTCAAGGACGATTTCCTGGGCAGTCATTAATCTGTGGGTAAATTAGTGATAAAGAAGCTAGCAGCAAAAAGAGTAGGAGGCATATCAGTTAGAGGCTTCTTCTGTAAAACAAAACTCATATTTGAAATATTTGTTAAGTGCCGCAGCACTGGCCCGGAGTCATCAGAATGGATCCTGGCTGTAACAACTCCTATCACTATAACCATGCATCAAACCTAGTATCGGCCCCGTTCTTAAGTGAGAGAGCACCTTCCAGAAAATGGCTTAAATAACTGTTCAAACTCACATAAAAAGAAATCTGGAGGAAGGTGGTTCTGGAGTCGGTTAATAGTGCAACCTACCAGAAACTGGCATGGGCCACCCCCATCCCTCAGAACTCAACTTCCCAGTGCACCCTGACACGGGCTTCCTTTGGCCGGGATCTGCAGCTCTCTGTTCGCAGGCTCCCCCGGGCTGCAGGAGTGTTCTCTTCCCCCGTGTGGGACAAGCTAGAAGAACTAGGGAGGCAATACCCTGACAATGCCTCATGGGAGTAGATGGGTAAACACGCAGGTTTGCTGACCTACTGGGTGGGGCAGCTCAGAAGCCTGTGCGGCAGGTGGAGGCAGAGGTCCCCAGCAGGACTGAGGCCCAGGTGCCCGCAGCAGTAGCCTGCGCATTAGCACACACTCTGTGGACTTACCTCTTTCCCTATCACTTCCTCACTTTCCTAATGATGTTTCCTAAGATCGCTCCCTGAGTAAATGCCTTGAACTTAAGTATTTTTCTCAAGAATGGCTTCTCGAAAAGGCAAACTATAGAGACCTTCACCCTGGGTGTGTCCCATAAGATGGACTCTCTAGATGTTTTTCTCACTTTATGAAAGGAAAAAAATATGAACTTTCAGAAGGCTCACATCTTCTTGCATTTCACTGGCCACCGTGGGGTCACATGTCTATGCCTAACCATAAAGTAATCACAAAGGAGAATGAGATTGATTAACACAATGCATTCAGGCCAAACAACACTCACATCCTGGGGCACCATAACAGCAGACACATGAATAAAACTGGAGTTACGTTACCAAGGAAGAACTAAGAATGACTCCTGAGGAGGCTCCAACAGTCTTTCCTGGAAAAGGTTTCTGTGATAATTTGGGCGTGAGACAATGAGACCGACTACCATGGAGTTGGCAGTGAAAATCTTCCTCAAAATCCTGGACTGGATTCATCAAGAGAATTCCGAATCTTCCACCTTTTTTCAGAAAAAAATTTGGAGCTTTCATATACAACTCAGTGATTAACCTGTCATGAATGTGATCTGCATATTTTGTACATGAAATGCTCTTACTACATCTTAATTGCCCACAATAGAAATGACATTTTTCATAATGATGAGGTGTTCACATCCCTCTTTCCCCCTTTTATTTGAGTGCTCAGAGATACATTAGATCCAGCTGGGAGAAGAACTGCCACGAACAGCCCTTGATTATACTGTGAAGCATAAAGTATCCCCACAAACTTGCACATTGATACCTAATATAGACATCGAATAGCTGCCTAAAAATTATTTATTAATATTCAGACAATCTGTGTGGCTGTGACAGGTAATGATTGATGACTCAGGCCACACAGGGTCCTGAGAGACAGAATCTATTCCTATTTTGTACAAATGTCTAATGAAAAGACTGAAGTTTCCTCTCTTGACAGCTGGGAGCTAGCTCTGGGCAGGCCTTTGACTCGGTGTAGGACCTTAGTTGCCTTTTTTCTTCCTTAACTTTTCCTAAATCCTAGGCAACTGCACACTTCCTGGAGATAATCTCCCACAGGTGAGACCCCTCTGAGGAGGTCACGAAGCACGAATTCCCCCTGGGGCGAGCCTGTCAAATATTTCACAGCAGACAGGGGAAGAGAGAGGAGTGAGGGAGTGGAACGTGGAGCTGACCCCACACTGAGCTTGTCAGCATGTCCTGAGCTCAGCTGCTAATGCCACCAGAAATGCAAGAGACACAAGGTGACAGAATTCGCCTTCAGCCTGTGCTCCTTTATATTTGTTGGCATGGAAATAAATTGGTTTCACTTTTTATTTCCTCTTTAAAAGTCCTTAAATTCTACCAAGCTAATGGAGCCAATTCCTTTTGTCACCCCAATCCAAATCCATTAATACCCACCCGGCACTTCATCATAACCTTGTGCCCCTTTACAAGCCACACAATCATTCATGTTCAGTTTGTCCTGCAGGAGGAAAAACCCAAAGGTGCCTGATAATTCCCGGTTCAGGCAGAGATTCAGGGAGAAGGTGTCGGTCAGTTCAGAGCCCTTCAGAGATGGCTGCTTGTCAATCTTGGCCTTGCTGCAGCCAGAAAGACAGGCCATTAGTAGGAATCCACCACCTTTTGGCCTTCATAATAGTGGGAGCTATAGAAGGAGGGGGGAATAGGGGGCAGGTAGAAGAGGGGAAGTTGGGGAGGGGGTTTAGTCAACCTCATCATGAGAAATGAATGCTGCAGGCATTCCACAGAGGGGGAAAGGGAAAAACAACTGAAGCTTCCAGCTTCCACCTTGCAGAAGAATCAGGGATCACACAGTAAAAGACTTGAAGGATTTGGAAGCTTTTTCTTCGAGTTCTTCTTTCCCTACATTTGTTATTTTTATCTCCTGTTTTTGTATGGTTTTACAGGAAAGCTCAATATAGAAGGCACCTGTGGCTCTGAACTAGCCAAATGGAAGAAAGCAAAGCAGAAGGACTGGGTCTCATCCACAGCTGGTTTCAGGAGGAACAGAAACCAGGGAACCATGTGAGTAGTGGCAGCTACGAGGACGGAGGCTGACAAATTGAGGCTCTCAGGTGCTTCTGGGGAAAAAAAACAGCAAGCAGAGGAAGACATCCTTGACCTCAGGAAAGTCTGTGGACGTCATACCAAAGCCAAAACTCTAGGAAGCGCTATGTCAGTACGAACTGCGTGAGTCTTTAAGTCTTGATCTGCACCATTCAATAGGTTACCCACTCATTACTGAGCACTTAAAAGTGTGGCTGGTTGAAATTTGGATACATACATGACTTTGAAACTTCACACTAAAGAAAGAATATTATCTATACACATTAGTTACTTTTATATTGCATGCTGAAATAACGATAACTTTGCATATGTTGGGATAAGCAAAACACATTATTAAAATTAATTTCTCCTATGTCTTCCCATCCATCTTAATGTGGCTACTACAAACTTCCAAATTACACGTATGGCTCGCATTACATATATAACACATCACTTGTCTAAGCAAAGAGATGCAGAATTTCCAACCTCCAAGTCGATGAGCTCATCATACTGAAACTTTGCCCCCCTCCTCTGCGCCCCTGAGCTTTCCTGAGAAAACCAAAACCAGCCTCAGCTGAGCGGTGAGACAGGACAGTTCGGGCCCCGATACTGCCCACCAGCCTAGAGAACAAGCACGGCTTTCATTTAATGAGGTGACATTTCCTCTTGCCTTTAAAAAGCAAACAACTTTGGGGGAAGCTAAAGACATAGGAAGTAGGAAGCTGGAAAGAGGTGTCGATTCCCTTCTCTGCCCCAATTATTTTTACGTTTGTGTTAGCTCTGCTTTGTCGTGAGGATCTGTGTCTCCTTGCTGACCTGACATTGACCAGGCAGGCCATTTCACACAGCGGGCCACCGGATGTGCCCGCTGCTGTCCCCTCTGCGTCAAGAGACAAAGCTCAAAATCATTTCATTACTCACTGTCAGGAGGCAATTTGAATAATCTGGAAACAAACTGTGTTCTCTTTGCTCAAGTACTGAGACTTTTCTTTAACCTACTGACTTCTTACCGGAACTTGCAGGGCATTTTGTGAATTCTGGCTGATGGGTAGGTTTTGATTTCAAAAAGTCTTTTCTTGGCAGTTTTTTAAGGGAATTTAATTTACTTGATTAACAAAAATGAATGACTCATGCAAAGGTATTAATGAGACACCTTGCCCTCAGTCAACTCCCAGATAATTGAGGGAGATAGGTTTGCTTTTTTAGAAAAATTGCAGATACCAAGGCAGAACTCATGACAGAATACAGAGGCATGAAAAAAAGGGAGTCATCAGTTTTGCTGCTGGAGAGTTCAGAAAGGCTCTGAGGGCCTCTGAGTGCAGACCACCCCATCAGCTTCCTCACACACACACTCCTGTCCCCTGGTCTGATATCTAAACAAGCATGTGCAGATGCCTGCAGACATTTCCACTTGCATGCCTCAGAGACAAATTAAAGCCACACTGCAAGACCACTGCGCCCCTCAGGAAAGCTAAGACAACAAGGCAAATGGAATAATATCAAGCGTTGGAGGGGCTGTGAAGCAACTGGAATGCTCACATACTTCTGATGAGAGTGGGAACTGGTATGAAATGGCTGAAAAACTGCTTGGCAGTATCTACAAAAGCTGAATATATTCGTACCCTATGCCCAGAAATCCTAACCCTTAGGTAGACACACACACACACACATGCATACACACCAGAAATCTATACATACATACATAAACCTAAAAATACATATAAGATTGTTGTTAGCAGCACTATTCATAAGTAGGCCCAAAATGGAAATTAACCAAATGCCTATTAATGGTGGATAAATAAATTCTGGTATAGTCACATAATATTATTCAACAGCAGTGAAAACTATTTCAATCACTGAAAAAAATATGGTTGAATCTCAAGATCATACTGTTGAGCAAAAGACAACAGAGGAGAGCTCGCTGTGTGATTTATTTAGACCGTGTTCAAAAGTGGGAAACCCTACTGACTGCTGTTAGAGGTCAGGTTAGAGACGCCCTTGGCAGGAGGAGGGCCATTACGACTAGAAGAAGGATAACAGGCTGCTTCTGGGCTGCTGGCTTTGTTCTGTTTTCTGACTTGAGTTTTGGGTACACAGTTATATTGTGAGAAAATTCATTAAAATTATATTACAGTTTGGGTACCTCTCTGTATGTATCTTAAACGTCAATACATTTTTTAAAAAGAATTTAAACTTCCATCTACAGCCCCACCCCCTCAGCCTGAGCTTCTTTCCCCTGTTTTTGCTGCTCCATCCCAGTGCCTTGTTTTAGCTTCTCAAATGCACCAAGTTCATGGCCCCCTCATGACGCTTGCTTATCCTGTTCCCTCATTCTGAGTGCTCCCCTGCACCCTTCTTCACCTCCATAGCTCCGACCCTCCTTGACACCAAAGCTAAGATGTCTCCTCTTCCTGGGCACCACACACAAAGTAAGTTTCCTTCTGTTATTTTCTCGCTTGAGCCCCTGTTTTCTCCCTTCATAGCACCTATCACAACATCCATCATTTTATTTGTGCAATTTTGGCAGCTGTTCCTTCCGGTTAGAATGTTAGCTTCACAAGGGTAGAGACTGTCTGTGGTGTGCACCATAGCACCTCAGAACAAGGTAACCAATTCATTCTGGTTTCCCCAGGACTATCCTGGTTTTAAAACTTAAATACCAGCCTCCTGGGACACTCCCCAGTCCTGGGAAAAATGACATGGTTGGTCACCTTAGTCAGAGTGCATCCTGCTGCCACTAAATAGTAAACAATTACTTTAGAAGAAACAAACAAATTTAACAAAGAGTGTTGTTCAGGTGCACAACAAAAGAAGAGCAGCTATACAACGCTGACTTTGCAACACAGACAAGAAAGAAAGGAACAGGTGTCAGGATGGAGCGCCCTGAACCCAGCAGGGCCTTGGTCATGTGTTTACTGCATTTGCTCCTTTGCTGGTGCAATTCGATAATGTGTCGTGCTTTCAAAGTTGCTTCTGTGGCTGGTGGGTTGCTAGCTCTCCCTAAGGCGGTTTTTACTTCATGGAAATCAACGTGCTGAGAGATGAAGTAACAGGCACTGCCTGCAAACACACTGGTCAAAACATTTCGTTTAAACGATCACGCTACACCAGCATCCTCAGGAAATGAGAGTCCTTCGGAAAACTCACCATTATTCTGTCAGGTAGAGCGACTTTGCAGCCTCCTTAAGCACTGGGGATAATGTCCATCTCTCTCTCATGTGTCCCTTTTGGATTCCAGTTTCCTCAGCAGGCGAGAACGAGTTTCTGAAATTGAAATGATGACCTAAGTGTGTGGTTCTTCAGCTTTCACTTAGCCCCTCCTTTTTAAGCCACCGAAAGTTCTGGTATGGCTTCCCGTTAGCAGAACTGCTTTGTGACCTGGCGTTCTGCACTACCTGTGACTGCAGAGGGGATTAGCAAGCCGAAAGCAGCTGAAATGGAAGAGCAGCAATTTTCGTGGCTGGGAGTTATAAGTCAATCCAACAGGAAATCACAGGGTACCAATTAAAGGTACATTCCATCCCTATACATCTAATTTGGACTTAGCCATGTGACGTACTTTAGCTAGGGGAATGAGAGAGGTTTGGTAATAGTTCCAAGCACAGATCTTAGGAGGTATCACATTATTTCTCCTTGTGCTGTTGCTAACAAGTAATCACAATGAAAAAAAACATGTATCAGGTAGTTCGCTGACCCAAAAAGAATGAAATATGGAGAATACTTGGGCCCAATCCATCACTTCATGCCAAGCTCATGAGAGCAAAGCCTAGATCAGACAACCTTCAACCAACGCACAGACGCATGAGCAATATGGGACTGCTGTTTTCAGCCACTGATTTGGGCTGGATTTTTAGGCAACATGGGTGTGGTAACAGAAGATTAATACAATGAAAATGAGTCTACCTGTAAGCTAGTGCTGTCCTAAACCTCGTAATGAAAATCAGTTTTACCATCCCCTTCCACAAGGTCAGTAGTTGCTTTTGGCAAGGTCGTCTAGGACCAGTAAAAATTTATTGAGCATCCAATATACATCAGGTTCTGAAAGCACAGAGGTGAATACAACAGAGTCTCTCATCCTGAAACAGCTTATGTTCTGAATGGGATACAGGCACCTAAAAATCACTTTACCATAACTTGGTAAGTGATAAGATTATAACATGCACACTGTTCAGAAATATATCAAACCCTGAAACTCAAGTATTGTCAACAAAAAGTTGAAATTTATAATATAGGTTGACCCTGGATGACTCTGACCGACCCATGACTTTTGCTTACAAGATCGGAAAGAGTCTCTACTGCTATATCAGCTCGCCAGTTACAATGCTGACTATCTCATAACAAGGGTGAGAGTGGATGAAGAAGGGAAGAAACTACATATTCAGACACCGTAGTATGTCACCAGCAGATTTCCAGACATATTGTGACAGACAAGCCCATCAGTTATATAAACTCCCAGCAAGTTCAAAGGAAACAATAAACAAACAAAAGGTCATCATATAACAGCAAAGCAAATCGGGGGGAAAGAGCTGCCAGTGTCAGGTGATGCTGACCCAATCTGAAGCAGAAAATACCAAGAGAGATTAAGATTGCTATTGGTGTTAAATCTTCAGGCGGTGCACCCCTCTGATAGGTACAGTGCTGAGAAAGATAGCAATCAAAACCAGTAACCCCACAGCCCTTTCAACCATGGCTCTCTCTCCCCAAAATGTATTGTCAACACGTATTTGGGCTTAGAAGTCTGGAGTTTGGGTTACAGTTTGTGAAATATTAGAATGGGCACTTGGAAAAAAACACAAAAACTAAGTCTGAGTGATTCACAAACTCTCCATGACACCTTCCTTTGGGAGAAAGCAATTGGATCAGATCCAGATGAATCTCTATCCCAGAGGACACAGAAAATGATCAAGGTTATGCTGGACTATCTGAAACCCAGATAAATAACCACATTTGCAGATCTGTTTTAGGAACTAAAAAATAAATAAAATGCATAATGGAATACATTCCCACTGTGATGGTAAGTGATGTTCCCACTGTCCAAGACAGACTATTTTCCATGGATAGAAGATCATGCATCAAGAAGATGAAGAGCCCAGAGATGAGGCAGGGGGGCAGGCATTGTGGCCATTACCTACCACCGAAAGGTGCATCTCTGACTGGTCTAGTCAAGAGACATGGAAGTCCTGTCCCTTCAGTCTTAAAATAATTGCTGAGTGATATTCTGGGCAGTGTCTACATAGACCAAGAAGCAGTGACTGTGTCCCAACACTGGAGATCCATTTCCCCTCACATCAGAAAGAAAAGGAGAAGAGTTGGTTTATCACCAACCTGTATGACTCCAAAAAAAGCAGTGACCTGTGCCTTTGTTTAAATATGGTTCTCTTCTTTTTTTTTAAATTGGGTATAGATTAAAGTATTCTTTACCTACAAAAACTTCACCTGTTTTAAATATACAACTCAGTGATGTATTAGTAAATTCACAGAGTGGTGCAACCATTACCAGAATGCAGTATCAGAACACTTCCATTCTCCCAGTAAAGATCTCTCCTATCCATTGCAGTCAGTCCTTGTTTCCCCAGCCATAGGCAACCACTGTGCAATTTTCTGTCTCTACAGATTGACTTTTTTGGACATCTCATATAAATATAATCATATATATGTGGTCATTTGCATCTGACTCACATAGCATGTTTTTGAGGTTCATACATGTATTAGCATGTACTGATTCATTTTGTTTTTAAGATAATAATTTTCCCTTACCAACTTCACTCCTGTCTAACAAAAATAGAATTGACATTCTATTTTGACACAAAGTGTATAGCTTTAGTTCCTTCAGCAATCAGGCCCAAGGAGGCTGCTGTATGCAAGAAATGGAAATAAATACTGATTGAAGTAAGAACAAGGTTTATTCTCCACCTCCCATATCCCTTAGCTCACTGGCCAAGAAAGAATCTAAATCTTTAGTTATAACAGAGAGTATCACAAGTTTTCATTACTCTTTAGGAAAATGGTGACCTTACAAATTTCCTCACCATAGATGAAGTGTTTTTCAGGCCACTTTGACCTTAATTTCCTCTCTTTCTGTTTATATCTCTCTGTAATGTCTCTCTTTGTAACTCTATTTCCTCTCTATCTCTCTCCATCTTTTTCTGTTACTTCCTCTCTCTCCCCCCTTTTCTGCCTCCCTGAGTCTGTGTGCATGAGTCCTGCCTCTTTTGGGGCATCTAAAACTTGATCACTGAGGCCTCAGGAAGTTCTGCAATGGAACAGAATCTTATTCAACAGGACTTAATTGGCCAACACCAGAAAAATTATCTACCTACATAAAAGACTATAAAATTCAACCATTAAAGTCACAATCTGTAAATGAATAGCAATAGATAAGGAACAACTGATATCAACATGTGTGTTCCGCAAATATTTAAGTATTTCAGTTAAGCTTTCCATGAAGGAAAGCGTGTTTTTAATATAGTTACTGTATTATTTCCATCACTGAGACTAGATCATCAAATGAACTCATAATTTAAGGTGGGGACGGGTACAAGAAAATCAAAGAAAGAACAGCTTAGGCCCTGGTACACAAAATAGACCTTTGAGTGTGTAATCAGCCAAAAGAATTCTCCAACCCACTTGGGAACTGTGAACAATCTTGTGACTCAGCTGTGCCCTCCCCAAGCTAGGAACCTCAGTCCACATTGCTGCTGCTATTCATGCCCAATGGACGCATTCGGACTTGCACGGCTATTTCAGAGTCCATGCTCAATGGCCCACCCATGTTGCAGTAGGACACTGAGGCCCCTATGACTTCAGTATGGTCAGCTGAGAGACGATGCCAAGCTAACACCTCCACACAAAGGCAGTGACTCGTGTCAAGCCTAATTTTGTAAGCCACACCAAGGGGAAGTGACCTGGTCGTGTTTGGGCATCACGTCGAGTCTAAAACAGTGTGGAGAAAGAGAAAGCAAGGTTTAAAGAAAACAGAATTGAGCTGAACTGAAAGAAAAAGAAGACAGAACCTTGTAACTGTACTAAATCCTGCCAATTCAAAGCCAGGAAATAGTGGATGGGAGAAGATGGGAACATAACAAAGCATCCAAATCCATCTGAATTACCCAAGCTCATGTGGTAGAAAACAGGGTTCTGAACCACAAGAGGATGCTAAGGATCCCTAAGTCACTTACCTCTCCATTCTTCCTACAGCCAATGCTTTCAGGTAAATCAAGGGCCACTGGAATTAGCCCACATTTTTAAAGTGTGGGTCTCTGTGGGAAGGGCGTAGTTAACCAGACTCCTTGGTCCATCAAACATGAACATGATCAGTGTGACACAGCCCTTCTCTGGTTTCATTTGTTTATTCACTTATCCTCTTTTTTATTGCCTTTCTGTCTCCTGGATTCACTCTCATCCAGAGACCACGCATTAAAACCTGTGACTTTTGGTCCCTGACTAAGGTCTTAATGGATAAAAGATTCGGTTTTTCCCCCCAAAAGCACCCTCTCTACAAAGCTGTATGGTCTCTAGAGTCAAACTGTAGTAGCCAGATATGTATATTTCAGTCCCTGTTATTCTTTTACAAACCTGATTCCACACCTGTGTATGTTAAACAGCATGTGTATATATTGTGAATATTCTTCTTTCTTTTATATATACATATATTAATAAAATTGGTTAATATTGTTGACTTCTCACTATGAGTCAAGCACTAGGCTTAGTGCTTAACATTTATAATTGCCACTCAACACTTAAAATCTACCCATGTAATAATTATAATCCCCACAGCAACTCTATGAGGCATTATTATTATTCCCAGCTTTTAGCTGAGTGGTGCATGAGTAAGTAACCTGCTCAGAGTTGCAAATGAGTGGGTGTGAAGCTCAGACCCAGATATATCTGGTGCCCGGCTTTTATCCATCATCACAACACAGTACTCCATCCTTACATATGTGTGGGTATGTTTTTTTCTTGTTTTTCACTGTTTCAGTGCTCTTATTATCTACCCTAGGATACTAAAGTTCAAAAGGCAGTAACTACTTTCTATCTGCTTTTTTGCACCTCATGTCTCCACTTAAATGAAGAATTATATGGAATTATAAACCCAGTGGACAAAAGCGTGCCAACAGGACACAAGGCTTAGTTTGAACACGGAAGGAAATCCTCTGTATACAAATACAATGCATAAGAAAGTTACGTGAAACACGGGAGAACGTGGAAGGAGGACGATGAGTGGAGGTTTTGGAGTCTAGGTGCCACAGCATCTTCTGAAGAGCGAACACAATGCAGAGGAGAATTCTAATCACCAGGAAGGCCAAGCGGTCATGGTGCTACCTCTTGTGGTTTCCTTATATACTACTCACATCTTTGTAAGTTCTTCTCAAAATACCAGGCTGAGTGTGTCATCCGTTTCCTGCCAGGGTAGGAAACTGTCACACTGATCCAGCTGTGTGACAGATGTTGACAAGAAGATACTTGGGCACCCAGAAGTAGCAAAGAGGAGGTAAGGGACAGAAGCAAGGGAATCTCTGGGATAATCTGCTGATTCAGGTAATGACAGGAGATGAACATCTCAGTAGTACTTCTGTGGACAGGTATCTGTCCCCGCCCCCACAGATTTGCTGACATGTGTCTTAGGGTGCATTCCCTCACATGTAGGTCCTGTGGGCGCACACATTTAACTTGAGAGCTAGTCCTTGAAAATACCAGCAAAGAAGGGGAAAGTGAGCCAGGGGAGGGAAGACAGGCAATAAAGGGCTACCACCTTCTGTACTTGCATCTGCCTCTGTCGAAGGATGCTCCCAGGGTATGTGAATGCCTCGGTCCAGGACAGAGTGTGTCATGCAGAGAGAAGTCCCAGCCATCAGAGCAAGCCCCCAAGCAGAGAGGTGGAAGGGCTGGCCATGGACATGTACTGTTATGGTAAAGTCTCATACGATGCGGTTAGGGCATAAACGGCATATTTGCAACACCAAAGAAAGCTGAATGTCTCTAAATTGATTGAGATTGATTTTAAGTGGAAAGTGGCTCAAACGAGAAATTAATTTGATTTATAGACAAAGGAAAATAAATTTCTTTTGCACCGGAGTTTACAGATGGAGATCCATATTTGCTCATTTGCAGAAAACAGAAACTTACTGAAGCTAGCACAGGCATAAAGGAGAATTAATTACAGGTACATCAGGATCATTCATAAAACCCAAAGGCTAGAGTCTGAACTGCATCAGAGGCTGACTACAAACTGCAATTGCATCAGGGCAAAAAAGGCAGCCAATCTCTCTTCTCACACACATGTGGGACCCAGCTCCGGCCATGCTTCTGTTACAGAACAATAGGGGCCAAGGTTTGTTACGTCTGCCACTCTATAGGAAAGATATCTGTCAATGCCAGAGATTTGTGAAAAGGAAAGCAAATGTTTGTTTAATGCTATACAGACCTAAAGCAGTGACCTAACATCTTCATTAAAATATGAAAGTCCTTTAGAATACCCACAGCCACCCATAGTGCTTCCTTCTCCCCCCAACCTAATTTGGAGTACCATAACTCAGTAAAAGAAGCACATGTCCATGTTTCAGGCCACTGGCACCATCAGCTGTGTCACCGTCCAGGCAGGTTCACTAATTAATCCAAAACCATGTGGTACCTTCTCATGGCCTACTGGCAAGCGTTGTTTGTACCCATTTTCCAGGCAAAGATTCTCCTGCTTCCCACGTGGCCAAAGGGGGCACCCCGAAACCTCGTGGTCCTCTTCTACCAAACCTTCAGGGGTCTGTACTCTGGCCAAAACTGCATGGTTCTTTCCTCCACCAAAGCTGTGGGGGTCTGCATTCTGGCCAAACCATATGGATCTCTTTCTCCTGGCAAGAGGGGGTCTCACTCTGGCAAAGTTGTGTGGCACTCCCTCTTCTTTCATGGCTGCGGGGGTCCCCACTCTGGCAAAGCTGCATGCTACTCCTCCCTCCAATGGCTGCCCTCTCTGGGTTTAAATCCCTAAGCCAATATTTTTCTGTACCCCCATTTCCGACTCCTCCTACAATCAGTTACACCTGCCAGCATTCCTGCAGTATTCCAAGTTTACTGGACTGCCATTGTGAGTCTGGGCAGGTATGGCCCCATGTCACGAAGCCAGTCTTCTCCAAGCTCCCAAGCAGGGGCTGTAACTCAGGGGACCTGCCCCCAGTTACATCTTGAGGGGGGGGAGTGACTACATCCCCCTGGCACCAAGCATGGCCACAGCTATTTAACATATCCAAGTGACCCACCAAAGGCTATAGGTATGTTAAATGACCATGCCATGGATTAGCTGCAAGGCTGTGGCTGTACAAAACAGCCCTGCATGTTCCTGCTCCATGTGTCCCTTCCCTCAACTCACACCCGTGGGGGGAAGGGGTGAGGACATCTTATATGTCTCTCCAATATTTCCTAGACACCTTGAGATCTGGACCCCATTTCTAATCCTTTTTTGGGGCTCCCATCTTGGCTGTACCCTGTATCACTTCTGCTCATTGCCTCCACTGCTTCATACCTCCTCATTCTCCCTCCTCTGCTCCAGTGTTTTTTACTGTTTGCATTTGACCTCCCCTCTGCCAAAAGGCAACTGCATCCTTGTTAGGCAAAGTGTTAAGACCCCCAAGATTCCCCACTCCTTGGTGTACGTTCCTGTGCAATCTCCAGGATTATTAATATGAAGGATTTCAATCCATTTATTAGGTGTACAGTATATGGCACAACTTTAAGAAAAAGGGATCTGTTTCTTTCTGTTTTTAGTTTATTTGTGTTTATTCACTTTTCTCTGTGAATTTTAATTTCTTTGCCTGCCATCTAGTTTGTAGCTCTCTTACACTGAAATGATTAGGCAATGGTGTGTTGGTGAACCAATTCTTAAAAAAATATAGGGGAGACCCAAGATGGCAGAGGAGTAAGCGGAAGCTACACTAACCTCCTCCCAGGACCAATCTGGGACTACAACTAAATTGTAGAGAAATCATCCTGAATAACCAACTGAACACAAGCTGGAGAGAAGCCTTATAACCACAGACAGACAGAAGAAACCACTTCACCACAACGGGACTAGGAGGGAACATGGAGGAGGTGAGAGAGCTGGCTGGGCTCCCTTAGATGGCACCTAAAGTTCCCGAGGGATACTTCAGCAGCCAGGGGGTTCTCCCTGACAAGTGTGGGGTCTAAACCACAAACTGAGTTCCCCAGCCTATAGCACCAGAGCTGGGAAGGAAGCCAGATAACTTCCAGCTGTGAAAAGCAGCAGGGTTTCTGTCTGCCAGGGAGAGACAGCTAGAGAGGCAGAGAGCCTCTTAAAAGGGCAACACACAAAATTTTGTTTGCAGCCACTTAGGCTGCGCTCTGGCAGAGAGAGAGCAGAGTGGACTAGAGACACATGAGGAGAGCCTAGGACTGGTGGCTCTGGGGAGAGAACTGAAGGAACAGCCACCTGGGTCCCTGTGCTGAGTCATTCCCCACACTGCAGAGACTTTCCCCTCCCAGTAGCATCAACTTGAGAAGAAGCAATAGCCCTGCCCACAGGAATTACTTTGCCTGCCCTGTGGAGCTTAAGCCTGGAGGCTATATCACTGATTAAGTTAAACAACTATGGCAGATGTCTGGGAGTTTGGACAGTTTAGCTGACCCTCCCCTGGAGCCCATGCTGGTATAGTGGGCCTTGGTGCACAGTCTGGTTCTTTCTGCACAAACCCAGGCCCAGCAGAGGAAGGCACAGCAGCTGTGGATCGCTGATAGACCCAAACAGGTTGCACAGGGCCAGTCACAAACAGCGTCTGGCAAAGGGCTCCATCACCGTCTTTGCAGTTTTAATCTGCCAAATTCGTGATGATTTGTTAAACAATAATAAGATATTAGTATAACATCACTACTTCTACACAATCTCCTACTTCAAATACCCAACTCCAACCAACTATAGACCTTAAGTCCTAAAATAATAGAGAGTTGGGACAAGAGTCCACCATGACCTAGACTGCAGTGACCACTGGGGCCCAGACATGTTTCCCACTTCTCACTCAACAGTGGTTGTGGATTTAGAGTGTCAGGCAAGAGGACCCAGACAAAGCAGGCAACTGGCTGCATGCTCTGCTACTGCCCTTCCAACTCAAATGTGTGGCATTCTATTAGCTTATACTCTGCCTTGCATTATACACATTTTCTCTAGTGCATCGGGGCTAAGAGGCAGTATGGTGCAGAAGACAAGCACTACCTTAGAGAACACAAAGACCTGGGTGCAAATCCCAGGTCTTCCCACTTACTTGCAATATGGTCATAGGCAAGCCACTTAACCTCTCAGGAACTCTTCCCTCGTTTGTGAAATGGCAGTAATATAACTGTCATGCAGGGTTGTTGTGAAAATTAAATGAGATGAAGTGGGATCTTCAATAAGTATGAATTCCCTTCTGCCATTTGTAGTCCACTTTCTATGTCTACCATAGAAGTTAGCACAACAGCATTAGATGCACTCATCGCTGCATTAAATCAAACAAATGAAACAATCCATACACTGACTGTCTGATTGATGGAAAGGAGTGGGGCAACCAACAGTAGGGAATTAACCCAAGTATCCCATGCAGCCATGGTGTCAGCAAAGGACAGACCTAGTAGCAAGTCCCCCAGACATGAGTGCACAGAAAAGGTAATAATGAATAGCATGATGATAGCATCAGGCATTAACTGACAGCATCTCCTACTGTATATTAGGCACTATTTGGAGGTCCCCCATGTGTACTTCAACCAAAGATTAACAAGGACCTTTCATAAGTGCAACCAACACCCTATTTTACACATGAGGGATAGCGGTTCAGAGAGATGAAATGACTTAGGCCAACTAGGAAGTGGCAGGATCCAAATTCGACCTGGGTCTCTATGAGTCTGAAGTCCAAAGCTTTAAGCCACTCTACACGTTGCCATGAAGTGACAATTCGCCATCAGAAATAGCACTCCAGTCGGTGGAAACACTTGTGGTACCCCTGGAGCCTGGAATGGAGTGATAAGATATAATCCCTTTCACTGACTGCTAAGCTCTTTTCAAGTCTTTAAATTTCCAAAAAAAATTTTTTTGTCAAAGGGCAACAAAAGAATAATGAGTTTAATTCTGCCAAACTGCAAGTTGCTAATCGAAAGGGAGCCCAGAGCAACTCCATTGGTTAAGTTTTCCAAACAACTTCTGCTTGATTTTTAGTTGTTTAGAAAATGAAGACAAAATGAGAAGACTATTGTTTCCTGTCATTAGATGCCAAGAGTCTCTTATTTTTGTGTTTCAGCAGGACAGAGACCTCCCAAGCGACTAAAAATTCTCTGTATTGCTTGGGGTATCACCCTGGGTCACTCTTGACAAACATTTATCGCTCTAGGAAATGTGACATTCATGTTTATTTACTTATTCTACTTCCAGCTGGGGTGTGGGGTCCTCTCCTGTCCACCATTTAAGTTTCAAAGTGCAAGAGAGCTAGCCCAGGCAGTTCAAAAAAACCAAGGCTCGCTTTGATAGTTTTAATAACCTTGTCCATTCCCCATTTAAGAATCAAGCCTTTTTTGAGTCGACTTGAAATTCACCTTGGCAAGGATCCTATCCTTGCTGGGCACTTCCCCTGGCTTTTCAAACTCAGTGAAAGGAACTGAGACCTAGTGGGAAATGCCTGCCTGTTGTTGCTCTCTTTCTAGAGTTTGCATGAAATCTCCCACAGGGCTGCCCTGCCTCTGGGCTAATTGGGCTGTTTTATTACACAACAGTATCAGGGAAAACCAAGGGTGATTCTTTATACCAGCCACAAAGCCCCTGTCTCTGAGAGGTTGGAGGACCTGTGGAAATCACACAATACACAGAGACCCAGATTATTATTTGCTTGGATATGCCTGGGGCGTGCTTTCAAACCCTCTGCCCCATTGAATAAAATGCTCCTTATTCATGATACACTGACAAACAGCAAAATAAACAGGGGAAGTGGCATATCCCCTTCCTCTACTCTCTTCCTGTCTACATGGCAAACTTCTATTCAAATCTTTGAATTAGTCCATCCTAAATGTCACCCTTTCCTTCAGGAGGCCTTCACTGAGTTCATCTGAGCAGGGTGCCATGCCTTCTCCTTTGTTCTCCTTGGCACCAGGATGAGTCATCACAGTGGGTCACTGGAGTTTGTTAAGTGGCCGGCAACCCCCAATAACCATGCTTGTGAGTGCAGGATGAGACCGCGACAAAACCCTGTCAAGCAGGAAAGTGCTATTCAAGGTGTGGTCCACAAACCAGGCCCTACCAGCCGCCGCCATGAGGAACCCAGGGACGTCAAGATCAATGTTTGTAAAGCTCTGCAGTGATTTGACCGTCCTGGAACATCTTACAAAAGTATCAGTGCACAGCAGATTGGAAAACAATAAACAAAACTATTGCTTTTTTTAAAAAATCAGAATTTGGATAGCACTGGTATTGGAGACACACCCGAAGAAAGGAAGGGAAGAAAAGAAGAAAGAAGGAAGGAAAGAAGAAAGAGTGGGGTAAGCAAGAAAGATGAGTGAGACGAAAGGAAATAAAAACTGTAGACAGACTTGGTGGAATGATTTAAAACATACAAAGTATTTTTACACAGACTGTCACTGGGCCCTGACCTCAGTCTTCCAAGGTCTTCCTTCTGTTCCTCAAACACTCTATGTGTTCATTTCTCTTTTTTCCCCGAGCTCCCTCCCCTCTCCACTGGTTTGTTCTCTTATTTTTTTAAAGATTTGTATTTATTTATTTTTAGAGAGAGGGGAAGGGAAGGAGGAAGAGAGGAAGAGAAACATCTATTCATGGGAGAAACATCAATGCATGAGAGAAACATCAATCAGTTGCTTCTCCCACACCCCCAACCAGGTTCCTGGCCTGCAGTCTAGGCATGTGGCCCTGACCGGGAATCGAACCAGCGACGTTTTGGTTTGCGGGATGATGCCCAACCAACTGAGGCATACCAATCGGGACAGTTTCTTCTTTTATTATGATCCCGGTTCATATGTAATCTCTTCAGGGAGCCTTCTCTGGCCACCCCATTGAGAATGTTCTCCCCTCCCCATGCCATCCCTCTCTATCTATGACCCTGTTTATTTTTCTTCCCTCTGTGATACTTAAAACAATACAGAACTATCTTATTTAGGTACTGACATCTTGCTTATGGTCGGTCTCCTCATGACAATGTAAGCTCCTTAAGAACAGGCATGCTCTCCATCATTGTTCACCCAACAACCCCCACAGCTAGAAGAGTACCCAGCACAGGAACAAGTGAATGAATGAATAATTGAGCAAGTGGTTGAATGAATAATTAAATGAGTGAATGAAGACAGTAAGTATTCTTGTTTCCATTTAAAATGCAAAGAAAAGAAGACTTTGAGGACTTTGCCCAAAAGAACTTGAGGCTGCTTCCCAAGGATGCGCAGTGACCTAGCAGACCTGGGGCGCCAGGTGAGCCTCCTGACTCCGAGAGCAGTGCTTCCTCCCCCACAGAACATGGCCAGGTGTCAAAGTTTCCAGGGAAAGATGACAGAGCCCGCAACATCCAATAAGGAAATTCCTAATAACTTGCACATAGCTATAGTCGGCTTTCGCAGTTGAGAATAAGCATGTCTTTGAAATCAAAGAGAAAACAGAAAAAACCCAGGAGGCTAAGTAAAAATTCTGCCTCCATCTGAGGCAACAACTAACCCCTCCTTTACTCCTTTCTCCATCTGTCCCAAACGATTAATTTCTTCAACCCCCTCTTTATTACTACAAAAACGTGGTACAAGCCGAGACTTTGAAATCAGGCATGCATGAGTTCAAATCTTGAATTTTCTCTTACTTAGGCAAATTCCTACCTCCCCCTCGGGTCCTTTATCCACTTTTGAGAATATGCATGAGGATTAAAGGGATGACACAGGCAAAGTAACCCCTGGAGCATTCAATTAAGATGATCCTCGCTCTTCTTCCTATAGACATCTTCTTTAATATCCACTAGTTATTACTGGGATCGAGTGGGAGGGAGAGTGAGCGCAAAAAGAATGAAGTGGATAACCCACACAACTTTTCAAGGTAGATTAAAGCTCTCCAGTTAGACTTACCATGTGAGTGACATCTTCACATTCACCTTCCCAACTAAGTAATGTTTTCACGGGTCTGTGGGCTCACATGCAGTCTCAGTACTAAGAAAATAACCTTTAACATGAGCCATACATAGGATAAAGAAGTAAATGGCTATTTCCAATGCCAAAACACCATCACTCGAGGTAATCATCGTAGTTTTTGAAAACCAAAGTCTTCACTTTATTTCAGCTTTTCTACTCTGAAGCTCAACTAGTGTAAAGAGAACACTTTGCAGACACACAGACAAGGGTTCAAATCCAGCCCTGCCATTTACTGGTGAATTATTGCATATTTCTAAGCCTCAGTTTTCAGAGCTATAAAATGGGCATTATATTTCTTACTTCAGTATGTTCTTGGCAAGCCTAGAAATGATGTAGTGGTGACTATGGAAGATGCATAATAGACAGGAGCATTAAATTCTGTCCTCAAATATTGGTCTAAGTAACAGGTAGAAATGTCTGCCCATAGAAGCATGAAGGAGGAGAGCCCCTTTACCACAGTGCCTGTAACACAACATAGGAGGCACCCAATAACTATCTGATGAATGAATAAAATGGAAGGATAGTTTATTTGCAACTGTCAATAAGCAAAAAGGTTCATATCCTGAAATCTGGCTTGGGGTCTCAGAATTTCAACTTGTGACATTAGCCCTAAATCACGATTCACCAAGAATGAGGGCAGTTTAGTCTAAAAGTTTTGCCCTTTGTTCAGCTCCTCTCTGGATTAAAAAATATGAATTAAGGCCAGCTATAAACGGTGACATGGCCCATGAGGTGTTAGACTGAAAGCACCAACAGCGATGTCTCTGTGGCCACCAAAGTGACTCTATTTGCTCTGGGAGAGGAACAGATCTCCAAGAAGGAAGATTCGAGGTGGCTACTCTCATTGCCATGGAGCCCCGATTTTAAAGCATAGTTACATTCAACTCAAAGCCATTCACTGCACCTGGGTGTTTAGCTAGGCTCCAACTTTTCCCATCAAGAAAATGATGCACGTATACCAATTAAAATAATAAATAAATAAATAAACAAACAAATGTTTTTTAAAAAAGAAAATGATGCATGGATGCCATGCAGGAATTAGATGGCAGCAGGAAGAAAGAGGGTCACGCGAAGACTGAGAAGCCTAAGAGAAATCCCTACGCTGGGGTTTGCAAAGCTATGCAGAATTTCTGATCAGGCACTTGGTGGGAAAAATGTAGTTTTCTGTCAGACATCAAGTTTGGTTTGCAGAGCTATCAGTCACTGCGTGAACTACAAAGTCACCGTGTGAACTGGCCAGGTCCTAGGAGGATTTTTACAAAATAAAAATCCAGATAAAGAAATGCCAACAAGCCCAAGGAACATTGAATTCTTAACAATACTGGTATACCAGCACTCCCAAGTCACATGAGGGTCCCTTCTCCCCTTGTCTCTTCCCCATCTCCAACTCCTCCTCCCTGTTGTTTTCCCTTCCCTGCCTCTTCTTATCTCCTTTCCCCTAGACCTGAGAGACTTAAGAACTGAAGGGACAGATGAAAAGTAATAAAGAAAAATAAGCTGGTTAGAGCTTCTATTTATCTGACATCAAAACTTCCATACAACTCACATACACGAAATGGTTTTTCTTTCCTTTTATGAGAAAAGGACTAACAGCTAGTTGATGCAGTAGATTAACTTTTTTAAAGATTAATTTCAGAGAAAGACACAAGGTCAATGCAGATTCAACATGAATATATCCATTTACATCTAATTATCTATCTATCCAGATATCTGGTTTTCAACAAAAACTTACAAAGCACTAGTATAGACTAGGCATTTCTCTCCTCTCTGCCCCAGAGCAGTGTCACTACAACCTCATGGTCTACAGCCTCCACAGGGCCCCCGGTGCCCTTGCAGCCCTTCCACATTTCTGTGGTCAGCACCCTCTCTTACCACACCAGCAAACGTCAGTCTTCATACTCATCAAAGCTTCCACCTTATCGCCACCCTCTTTAACTCAGAAAATCCCCCCACTTCCTCTTTATCAGAAAAAATAAAAGCCATAAAGCATGGGTTTCCTCAACCATCTACTTCCAAGCTCACCTGCCCTGGTCCCTATGCCACCTTCTCAGGACACCTACCCTGTAGGTCAACCTTCCTCTCTCCACAGCTTCACCTTCTCCCTTTCTGTCACTCCTTCTCCATCAGCATTTAACTTGGGGTTATTCCATCCTGAAAGCAGACAAGAAGAGAAACCAATCTCCTCTCCACAGACTGGTCCTTCCAGATATGTCTTCCTCTCTTTTCCACATCATATCCCAGCTCATGGAAAGCAGAGCCCACACTCATTGCCCCACTCTTTTCTCCAATTAGTTAGGAATTTGGATTAAAGCAGACTGGGTCAGAGCCATTCTTTACCCAGCTGACTTCTGTGGTCATGGGCATGGTATTTAACTTCTGTCTCAGTTTTCTCATGCAAAAGGAAATTAATATTAATTCCAAGTATTTGGTTGTTTTAAATATAAAAAGTGGCAATATGAGTAAAGAGCTTAGCACAGTGTCTGGCACATAGTAAGCTCTCAAAATGTAGCTGTTAATAGTATATAATCCTTAATACTCTGTAATCTGTCTTCTTCCTCTGGCATTTAACCACCATTCCTGTTTCCAAAAATACTTTTCTTTTTGCTAAATTCAAAGATGATTTTTCAGAATTATCTCATTTGATCTCTTTGGCACAGTTGATAATCTGTTTATCAAACACACTCTGTCTACTTCTTAATCTCCTTCCTCTAACACTGTAAAATTTGTAAATGTTCCTCAGACTTTCATCCTCCACCCTGCCTGTTTTTCCCTCTCCTCACACCCCCTTAGTGATTTCACACACTCCTATGTCCTTTGCAGACTGACAACTTGCCAATCTTTCTCTGCAGTCCAGAACTTTCTCCCAAGCTACAGACTCCACAATCCAACTGCCTATAGTAAAGGCATCTTTACTAAGACGACTCACAGACATATCAAAACTGTCCCAAGTGGGACCTAATCATCTTCCACCTGTCCTCCTGTGTGAACCATCACTCATCCAGTTGACACTTCCAGAAACCTGAATGACACCTGTTCCTTCCCTCTCATGCACATCCAATCCCGATCTACTTCCAAAATGCCTCAGTGCCTTTGCGTGTTTCCACGCCCATGGGGGCAGTGCAACAGCTGGCACATTAGTCTCCAGTCGATATCACCACCACAGACTTCCAACCATGTAGGTATAGAGGCTCAGAATGAGCCACTTCAAGATGTGCTTCAGTGGTAGGTGGATTATTTTGAACTAAAGGCAACCAAGACCTGCAGGTTCAAGATAAATTTCTGCTCCCTCCATAACTATCTAGAAAAATTTCAATTAGGAGCCTGGCCCATGACAGGAGTTATCACCAGAAATGACTTACCTATCTCAATGGCAGAGCACACGAATTAATTACTGAGCATGTGCTGTCTCTGCAATTACCTTCCAAAGCCCTGGGGTGCATGACCTCATCACTAGCTCAGAATGTATTATGTACCTCAATTTCCCTTGGTGCCTCTGAATCTCTTATGTATGTGTGGTCTCTACTCTTTCATGTATGTGGAGTTCCCATACATGTATATGTAATTAAATTCAATCACTTTCTCTTGTTAATCTGTCTTCTAATTAGACTATTAGATCAACCAAAAGGACCTCAAGGGTAGAGGAAAGGTTCTTCCTCCCCCACAGGTGCACTGCATCTCTACTAACCCTTCTCTCCCCTAAAGCCAGAGTGAGCTTTTCTTATCTATTTCATTTGAGAAATATTTTTTAAATATAGAAAAGTACAAAGAATGATACAATAAATACCCATACTCCCATGACCAATAAATGCTAATGTTTCTAAAGTTAAAATCACTTAGAAAAGCATAATGTTCCTAAAATTAAATCAATTTTCCTTTTAAAATTAAAATCATAACTAATTTGCAAACTGTCCAAAGGCTCCTACTTGTCCTCCTTAGCATCAAGTTCAAACTCAGCCATAAGGCTGCCATGACTCTACAGTTTCCAGCCTCTTCACACCCACACTTCCCTACTCAAAATTCTGAAGCGCAGATCACAGCAAACTATTTTTGTTTCCCCCAAAATACCAAGGCCCCTCTCCTATCCAGTCCTTTCCACCTTTAAGGAGGAAGGGCAGGGAAGGGACGCAAAACTGTCTGAATAAGAGAAAGAAGCAGGAACGAACACTGGATAGTACTTGGCAGGAAGCCCATAGAACTGATATCCAGAGCATACCTTAGACTGTACAAGTAACAGCATCACAGAGTCTTAGAATTGCTCAGGAATTTATTTAAATCTGGCCTCCCCTGTCTCTCACTCCTGAACTTAACCAGCAGGCCTTCCAAAAACCTGTGTTTGAAGTGTACTAAAGTATATATATTACATGTTTTGAATCTTTTAGATGCTTTACATACTCAAAGGAAAGTATATAATACAAGAAGACCAATGATTATAATTCTCTATGGCTTCTGGAAGGCAGAAACCTTTCCCCTGACATCCCTTCTAGGGGGTGGAGGTGATCTCCGAATGGAAAAGGAAAGATCAGTCACTAAATTAAGCAGTCCTTACCCGGGACAGAAAGGAAGCATTCGAAGGTTCCTGGCAATCCCTTTGTTTTATGGAGACAGTTAAAAGGAAACCAGGAAGGAAGAGAAATCTTTCCACTTCTTGTGACATGCCTTGCAAATTGTCTTATTTTAAGAAAACACTGGCATTTCAGTTGCACAGTAAATGACGCCTAGAAAATGGCATGGCCATTGTATACCAGAATTCTCCTATTTTATTCTGTAATGAAGTCCATCAAAGATGTGTGCATCATTAAATGCCTGATGACATTTGGTTTGGTAGAAAAATTAGCGGAAAAGCAGCATATGATGCAACCGCACTACCAGAATTATTTAAGACATGGGTAGCTGGCTACGAGAAAATGGATTGTACTAACAAGCTGCCTACTACTCAAGGTTCCAAGGGCAACTGCTCCAATTTCTGTGGATGACTTAAGATGGAAACTTTATTATTTCTTCAAAATTCAATAGCTGTTAACTGATTACACCTCTGCTTTTTACAATGACTGTTGTAAATTTGTGAGAAGAAAACAGAAGGAACTCATTGCTGAATTTTTTAAAAAGTTATAATGAAAGGGAAGAAAATCTGTGAGTGGTCTCTCTGTGTGTGTTACCTGGGGGGTTTGTTTGGGGCTTTGTTTTCTCCATTACATATGAGGGCACACTCCCATGCCTCCGCCCCTCACCCCCACCCACCCCTCTGGGAAAAAATTTATTTTGGACTATAACTGACTTTCCAGCAGAGTGAAATATTTTTTAAAGTGCTGCCATTTTGATTATGTAAAAATACACTGCCTTTTAGAACAGGTGTTTTTGAAGAATAAATGTATGTCAAGAACTCATGATTGTCCCTGGAAACATCACCTATTGGGAGGGATCATGAGAATCCCTTAAAAATAGTCACATTCATAAATACAGAAGTCACTCTTCCACTTGGACTCTGTGCCAAGAGCCATGGCATCCTTTATAATCATGATGTCATTTTATTCTCCCAACAACCATATTTATTAAGTCATAATCCTCATTCCACAGAGAAGAGAGAGATGTGCTTCATCGCCAAGATACTGCATAACCTTGAAAAAAAGCATCAAGGTCCTTTATTTCCAAGTTGTACTTAGTTCAGGAAGGCAAGCTTCCCAACATTAGTAGAAATCAAATTTAGTTTTATGTTAGATCTGCTAGTTTGTTCCAAGGAATTTAACTGAAATACAGAGAATAACATGTTTTTATTTAATTGTGTAATTTCTTTCACAACGGTATACTTTAAAAGCTAAGGATAAATATTGCCTACTATTCTTTTATTTTTTAAGCTTTTTTTAAATCCTCACCTGAGGATACATTTATTAATTTGAGAGAGACAAAGAAGAACATTTATGTGAGAGAGAAACATCATTCAATTGTCTACCATACGTGCCCTGACCAGGGGACCAAACTCGCCACCTAGCTATGTGCCCTGACCAGGAATCGAACCTGCAACAAGACGGCACTCCAACCAACCTAGCCACACCAGCCAGGCTTTGCCTAATGTTCTCATCAAAGTTTATTTAAGTAGAATATACAGATAGAGCTAGTGCTTTCATACAAAGATTCTGTACAGTTCAGCACCTTTCTCTCAAATTTTCATTAGTTTTACAATTCAATTCAACACATGTTACTCCTTGACACCTACGTGTCAGACACAGGAAACACAATACTAGGCTGGCAGACAAGATGGCTTCTGGCCCTCATAGAATTTCAATACTGTCAGGGAGATGATGATTAAGTAAGTAACTCCAATACAATGCTGTAAGTGCTACAGAAGGCAATAATCAGGAGATTATAGGTGAATGTACAAAGGTAAGAAAGAATTTTGGGAGAAAAATGACATTATGCTGAAACCTGATGTAAACCACACATGGAGGAGTACGATAAAGATCACATTAGGTCTTGGAGTTGAACATGGTGCATTTAAGAAAGTCAGTCGTAGAACAGGTACTGTGATGTGGTCGGTGGGAGCATGGATGTGGGGAGGGTGAGGAGGAAGACACAGCACAAGGTGTTGGAGAAAGACATGGGCAAGGATGGCAGAAAATAAGGCTGAAAATGCAATCAGGGTATAACTCTACCCCAATCTCTTGTAGATAGAACCCCTCGGAACTGTTAGCCTCACTAACAGTTAAAAATTCCTAAAGGTTTTCTTCTGCAGCAGACTGTAGTTATCTAAAAAAGGTAACTCCCACTACCTAGGACTTTGCAATTTGGTCAGCGTTCTCAGCTCCCTACCTGTTCATCACTACAGTATTCCCCATCTCCTAATTCAAGGAATAAAGTGTTCTTCTGATCCATGCAGGGCTAGAAGGAAGGATGATAATTACTCAGCACCTGTAGTGTGAACCCACATAACCAACCTAGCTCTACAATGCATTTCTCTCCTAAACCATCCCCATTACCTTTAGCTATTTCTCCTTTGAAGCTAGAGCTTTTATGTAACTTGAAGCTATTAAATGGAATTACTATTTAGCAGGTATCACCCATACTGGGTTAAATCCAAAACTACTCCCTCATTAAAACTTTAAAATTACAAATATATTATGCCACAATACAAACTTCAAAGCACACTTTAAATAGGTCACTCTTTTTTCATCCTCACCTGAGGACATGCTTATTGACTTTAGAGAGAGGGGAAGGGAGAGACAGAGGGAGAGAAGCATCGATGGGAGAGAGGAACATCAACTGGTTGCCTCTTGCATGCATGCTGACTGGGGACCAAACTGGCAACCTAGGATGCACTCTGACCAGGAATCGAACCCACGACCTTTCCGTTTTTGGGATGACGCTCCAACCACGTGAGGCATGCAGGCCAGGGCAGTCTATTTTTTTAAAGTACATGTAAAGTGTGTTCTCCACTAGTGTCTTCTTCTGGACAAAGAGAACATTCTTAATGAGAAAGTAGGAATAATTTTGTAGCTAGACAATCCAACACACACACACACACACACACACACACACACACACACACACTTCTGCATTTGAGGATTGAATGGTTACAGAGAAAAAAAAATAAAGGAGGCAGTGGGATGTCTGAACAAATAAATATCCCAAGTATTTCAAGTATCATCCAAGAGGGAAATTCCACTAACATATGCTGCAATCTGCCACAGGCAAATGAGGGCCTCTAATTCAAGAACATAAGCTGGGTTTCTACCTATAAAAAAATTCTACAGGCATCAGCATGCCCTGGCTAGAATAATGATGCATGACTTGTGGCTGAAAACATTCTGCAGCTCAACAGATGCCTCTCTTCTGGGGTTTAGGACAGGCAGGCACCAGGCAGTATCCTCACAACAGTGAAATACCACTGACCTGAGGTGGAAAAAGTGTCAGAGGCACCAGCCCAGGGAGATGGCAGGTCCTTTGTGAAGTACATCGTTTTCTGGGCATGCCCTGCAGGAATTTCCCCAAAAAATATGGTACAAAGCAATTGCTTTGTTACCAAGGCATGTCAAGAAATCTCTAAGACAAGAACCATTGGTGCAAGTGAAATTCATGACTTCTTTTTAACATACTGAGAGATAGAGCTTGTGTTTGTCTCAGAAGCTCAATCTCATTATTATACATCTCAATTTTAACTTGAGGTTTGTTTCTCTGGCATATTCCAACTCAAATTTCTCTTTTTCCCAATGCAGATCCTCATTGGTACCAGGGAGAAGAATAACTCTTGTAACTGCAAGTGACCTTCTCCCTGGTCCTGTGAGCAGCCTTACCTTCCTGGTCAGGCACTGCCACCCCCAACATACAAAAACTGAGCTCACTGTCCTCCCTCTAAAAGCCAATTCTTTGTTCAGTTTTCCAAACTGGTAACTGGTAACTATCTAGTCTACTGTCCAATCCAGAAACCCAGGAGTCATCTTTGCTCCCTGTCCCTTACTTCTCAGGCCAATAACCAAGTCCAGTCACTTTGAGCATCCAAATCTCTCTCTGGTCAGTCTGTCTCTCTCCAGCTTCCCTGGCACCTCCCAGGTTCAGCCCATTGCCATCTCAGTCCTGGATTATGCAACCTGCAGCCAGACTGGTCTTTCCCATCACAGCTCAGAAGGAGCGTCTCTTGCTTCAAACCCTTCTAGTGGCTCTTCATTGCTTTAGAACAAAGTCCTCACCCAGCTTATCTGAATCATCATCTCCTGCCATGCCTCCTTGCCTCACACTCTGTGCTCTCACCAGTCCTAGCAATATGGGACATCCTCAAGGCACTGTGCTCACTCTTGACACTCAGACTTTACATATGCCATTCACCTTGCCTCACATGAGCAATTTCCACCCAACTTCACCTTGTCTTGTCCTTGAGCCTCAGCCCAGTGTGCTTTACCAACAGAAAGTCCCCTCTTTTCTCCAAAAATTTCCTTACAAGGAAGACACAAACAGGTGTCCTCCATACATGTTCTCATAACCTTCTTCTAAGTCATAGTACTTGTCCCATCATGTAAATGACTGTGTCCCATCAGGATTGCATCACAGAACCCAGGAAAATATTGGATACTTAAGTATTTGTTGAATAAATGAATTAATGAATACTTCTTGAGTGACTGACTAAATGATGGACCAAATTAATAAATTACACTCCTGATTATTTTAGCAAGTGATAGCACATCCTTTGCCTCTTCACCACCATCCTACTCCATTCCTTTCTTTGGCTCATTCTGACTCAGCACTGCTCTGACCCTCTATTTCCTGACCTCTAGATTGGTGTACATGTGTGCCGTCCCTGCTGTCTGACCCTGACTTCCCCAAGGCATCTCTGATTTGGTTTTCCCTCTTGATCCCCAAACCTTCCTGGGTAGGACCAGCCTCATAGTATCTAATTCTTGGCCCCAGCCATTCAGTTGGCCTATGCCTGGGTCACTTACCACCTCCCCCACACCCACCCAGGAAGTGAGAAGGCATGCATTTTAATATACGCCCATGTTTCTGGGAATCCATGCTACTCAAGCAAAATCACACCATCATGTCTTCTGAAATTATGTGTATGATGCTGGGGCAAGACACACACAGCTCAGCAGGCAGATGTGTGCTTCTCTGGAGTGACAGTCAGAGATGCTCCCCCTTTCCCTACAGGTGCCTCCAAACAGCCACTGGTGTGGCATCTGCAGGCTATTCTTCACCTCCCTGTTAAAGAGCTTCACAGACTCATCACAGTTACAGTAACCCATGGACCCCCCAGGGCTCAAAATCTTGCAGATGTCTTTCTTGTAGACCAATTATTGTGGGACGGTGTGAAGAAGGGTCATAACATCCCTGAAGAGGCCACCCTGTCAGCTCCTTTGCTGCTCTGCGGGACATGCACAGGAGTCCCATCCTCTGTGCTTTCAGGAGTCACAGGCCAACAGTGTAAGGATCCTGCAGCAGAGCCCCACTGGCCTAGGATATTCTTCCACAACCTTTACATGCTGAGTCCTAACACCAGCTCCCTGAGACCCCTCCCATCCCATCTCTCCAGGCACTACCCTCTGCCCCTTTCCTGTAAGTTTTCCATTTATCTTGGTCTTGATTTCTGCCACTCTGACCTTGTAACTGAAATCGTGTCTTGAACCTGCCTGTGCCCCTCTGCATTTTGCATTTGCATGTGGACTTCTAGGTGTGTAACACCTGGCTTCCCGCTGTGACTCTGACTGGCTCAACCTCCAGATTAAGATGCCGGTACCATGCATCTGCCCACCTATGGCCCTTCAGAAGGGGAACAGAAGGGATGTTAGAGTCAAGCAAATTACCACTCAGCCTTTCCAAGTGGCAGCACGCTTTCTGTAGACTCTCTCTATAGAGACTACTTTATCCTTGACTTTGTAGCCTGAGTCCTAAAACTAGAGTTGGAGGCCATCTATACTGTAACTGACTGACAGCATGAATGGGGGGGGGGGGGGGGGCGGCGTTGAAAAGTAGCTTCTCTCTTATTTATGTCTGCTGTCTTTCTTTAAGGTATTTTTAATCTGAGAAGTACAAAATTATTTTTGGGGGGTGGGGAGACCCTCATTGCTCACTTTCTCTGTACATTCCCAGGAGTACCAATCCCTCCCACCCCTAGAATAACCACATAACTTATCCTTTAAACAATGGCATTTTTTAAAGTCAAGGACTTTTTTTTCTTTTCACATTTTGTATTGTTGTTCAAACACAGATGTCTCCATTTCCCCTCCATCACTCCTTCCGACCCTACCCATTCCCACTTCCCACCCTTGATCCTGCCCCCTTTTGGTTTCGTCCATGTGTCCTTTATACATGCTCCTGAAAATCCTTCCCCCTTTCTTCCCTATTATCCCCTCCATAAAACACACATGAAAATACCTGAACAACTGAAAATACCACATTAGGTATCACAGAAATATGGGTCAGCCTTTAAGAAGGAAGTTAGAATCTTGATCTCAAAAGCTATTAAAAGCCAACCTTTTCCCAATCTCTTCACCTGCTTGCCTGATTGCGTTTAAATGAAGATGCAAGATTTCAAGAAGAGGATGCAAAAAACAGAATGTCATTTTTTTTCTCTCCACTGTCTCACAGATGATGGTGTGGGAGCGTCCACAGGTATAAATAACCAGTGTAAATTAACAGCTTAACTGGAAGCCCATAAAAGACCATCTTCACTCCCTCTTATCTACTCCCATTCTCACACCAGAGTATTGGATATGCTTTGGCATCCTATTAAATCAGACCTGCTTTAGAAAAGAGATTGGAGTGGAAGGTGACAACCAGGATGACTGTCCCATGGTTATCTAAGGTACCACCTAGAAGCACCTTCTCCCAGAATCACCTTGATATCAGCGACATTGTCACTTCTAGCTTGGACAGAGTGCAATAATCAGAAAATACATATTTCCCTCCTTCCCCACCTTCTGAAAGTGATCAGCTATGGAAAATTCAGGTCTGTAGCTTAGATGGAACAAAAGACCTTGAAAATCCAAGAGGGACTTATGTGGTTTAAAAATGATCCTAGGGACAGTACTTCTATCCCAGTACTGTTCATGATATAATTTGCTTCATCAGAAATCTAAGCCACAAAACCCATAACACAAAGCCAGGTATTCTGAAAGATTTACTCAGTGAATGTAGAACTTGAATTTTAAAAATACAAAAGTTTATCAAAATTAGGATACAACATTAGCTTCTTACTCCAATTATGAGCAACTACAGGGAAAAAATGCAAGAGAAAATACCTAAATTATCATGTCACTTGATTCAGCTCCTTTGTACAAATTGTCTTCACCCATATCCATGCTGAGGAGACAGGGAGCCATGGGCCCCTTCCCACATCTTATTGACAGACACTTGATTAAAGGTAAGCACTCAAGAGTCTCCTTCACGGAAGGTTGAACTCAGACACCAACCAGCATTCTAGCTGGTTAGCCTCAAGTGCAGGACTCAGGAGGTCATGTAAACAGACTAAAGTGCTGACTTCATTTTAGAATGGCTGCAGTAAGATTGCTTGTAGTGGGGAGAAAAGGAAAGAGATGGAGGGAGAGCGAGTGAACAGCGCATCTTAAAGCTTTGTTGCAACAACTATACCTCCTGCAAGGTACTTTTGGAATCCCTGAAATAAACCTGTATTCACCTGAGCTTTCTTAAAGGATTTCTGGGGTTTGCCATCAAGAGATTCCTGTCTATACCATGTATCCTCAAGGAGTCCTTTTCATTATGATTTGCATTTTCCTAGGTTAAACCCTACCTTTGGACACTTATATGTATTTCAACAAAAACCTAACACTTACAAATGCCCCAGGCTCTAAATGGTTTTGTGACTATGAAATTTTATTATACAAACTATAAGGTGAGAAACCACATCCCCAGTTTTCAAGAGTTAGTAACAAAATAGAACTGAAGTCAAATCTCTCTGCAATAAAAGAATCAAAAAAAAAAAAAAAGAATCCCATGAACCCACCAGGAGAATGAAATTGATGTCAAAGGCCCCACACAACTACTCTTTCATCTTTATCCCCCACACCTTTGTCAGTCTTCTGGAATCTTTGATTTTGTTTTATTTTGTTTTGCTTTTGTAAGCAGTTGGGAAGCTAAGTAGATTTTGCTGGATGTTGGAGATAGGAAATGTCAATCAGCCTGAATCTTTGATGCCAAAACAATAAAATTGTGAAGAACTCACTTCCCTTATCCTCTTTCCTCTTAAAATGAAAACAGGACACAATCAAGTACATCAATTGTAGAGGATAAATGACATTTAAGAACAATAACAGTAAGAAGCAAATGTGGCCAAGATTATTCTTTATTATGCTTAGTTTTTTATGCTTGGGTCAAAAAAGCAATTCTATTGCTAAGAACCCTTATTAGACCTCTGTAAAAGTTTTAGTATATGGGGTTATTCTCTATTAGAATATTTACTAAAGTGAGATATTTTCTTGTGTGATATATAACTATTATGGTACCAAGGGTTTATTTCAAGTCCTTATCACACACTCAAACCAAAGCTGGCCATGTCTCCTGCTGGTGCATCTAACGTGTACTTCCTCAGCCATAGAAAGTGAGTTACTAAAACTGTAACAGGATGTTAAATAAGCCTTTTCTTGGGGTTGCCAGACAAAATACAGGATGCCCAGTTAAACTGTTTTTCAGATAAACAATGACTATTGCACAGAACATAACTATACTGAAAAAAATATCATTATGCTGTTTGGCAATCTTAACTTCTCCTCTTGTCTCAAAAATTCAGTCGAAGGTGTAAAACTGAACCATTGGGTTACAAATACCCCAGTACCCCTAAAAAGAGCTGCTACATGGATCCTTGCCTTTGGTTTGATTCTGCCTCAGGCTTTGCGCTTGGGATTCTTTAATTCTCCATCTATTCTGCATACTCCTGTCAACTCACCTTAGACTCTACCTTTGCATCTTATCTTCGCCTATAATCTGCTGACTCCTTCAGGGCGGGACCAGGTCCTATTATTCACTTGTTTCCTCAGGAACCTGAGCACACATAGATGTGCAATAATATTGACTGGGATAAAATTTTTGCCAATGGCCTTCAACACCAATTTCAGGCTTCCCCACCTGGCTTTTGAGAGCTTTCACAATCAAGCCTCGGCCTTCTTATTTTCCTTCTTTTCCTCTCAAGAGCCTCCGTGTTTATTAAGCTTTTGTTCTTGCTGTTTCTCAAACATGCTCTACTCATCCTCACGCTGATATGGGAGCCCATCCTGTGAAGCCTCACCTCTGATCCCTGAAATCTTACACTGACTTTCCTTAAGACCCAATTTGAGTACCCCATTCCTCAAGTAGATTTTTTTGATTATTTTGTCTGAAGCCATTGCTGTTCCACAAAACTTCCATTTTAGAAGTTAAAGCACAACACAAAGTTTTCCCATCAATGTTTGCTAATTCTTTGGTCTCTTAGCTAAGTCACCCTCGTTCTGAGGTCTTTAGAGTCAAGGATTGTGTCGAAATGTCTCTTGCCTGCCCTTGCCCCCAGCAGAATGCTTGTGGATATATCCTACAGAAAGGCATTGAATTTTTTCATGTATTCTAGGACCTTCCATAAAATTATTAGAGTGTAATTCATAGCTTAAAACTTTTAAGAAAAACCAAGACACATGTTCTTCAATCTTGGCTCTTCCACAAATATGCATCATAATATTGCAAATAAATGTTTACATCATAATAATGCAAATAAATATTTTAATTATATTTCATTGTGATGTGTATTTCTCTAACCACTACATGTGAGCATCTTAATTTTTATCAGACTTTCATATTTCTTCTTCTTTCACAGACCAGTTCAAATATAGTATAAGTAGCTATATATTCTGATTTAGGTTTAGTTTGAAACCTGTGTTTGACATACAGTTTTGGGGGTGAATAGCCTAGAGGCTAGGGGTGGTCGTTAACCATTTTGGATAAGAACAATCAGGAAGTACAGTAAGTATGACAACCCAATTGGGCTTGTCAAAGAAAAAAACTATTCAATAGTAAATATTTTGGAATTACCCATTTAACAGTGCCCAAGTGAACTAGAAATGAGCCCTTTAAACCTAATCTTAAGCTCTCTGCTCACATTTGATATTATAGGGTTTTGGTGGGATAAAGAAAATCACGTTCCCAAGAACCAAACATGTTGGTAAGTGGGAACTGTCTGCAAGGCAGTATCAATAAAGCTGTGTCTGCATTTCCTATTTGACACTGTGAGATAGAGACATGTCTGGCAAGGGAGAGTGGCTGCACTGGGTTCTGGGTAGAGCTGACAGTGGTCCAAAATAATGAAAGCAGAGCATCTGTTCTGTCTGGGAATAAATCGTCTAGAACAATTTCTCAGCTACTGGGCCAAAGTCAGCATTACCCAGTGCAGATTGGAGAATCGGGATGTTGACATACAGTTCATCGTTAATCAAAACAAAAGCATGTTGTTGTAAGTTAAACAGCCATCATGTTAGCTGCACAAGGAGATAATTTTTAGAGATGCCAAAGGGTCAAACTATACCATTAGCCACTTTACTATGACACACTATATACCAAGCGTATGAGTACAGGCTAATGTGCTCAACTACTATAGCTAGACACAGTCAATGCTGTAACCAAAAACTGCTGAATGCACAGGGCTCTGCAAGAGGGAGTGAGAATGTCTTACCTACCCCTGGTTCAGGGATCATAAAAGCTATGTTTGTTCCTCCACACATCAAAAAGGAAGATCATAGGATGATGATAAAACTCTACCACTGAGAAATCTCATTCCAGCTCTGGCATTCTGGAACCAGAATATGCAGGGGAGGCAATAACTCTACCCAAGGATGCTATCCTCACTCCCGAACACTCATGGTCAAAATCATAATGGTTATCATGACAGCAGTTAACAAGGAGCAACTGTCTTCTCTTTGCCAGGAACTGTGCTTTAATACTTAACACAACGCCATAAGGTAGGGTGGATCATTTAGGAAGTTACTCAGGGTTTGGCATAATCCTCCCAGAGAACTTCCTTATCTCCAGAACTTCCTCAGGATACAGTTAGGGCAGTATCCTTGCTATTTTATAGAAGTGGCACTAAACTCCAGCCTCACCTGCAATGTACAATATGAATCCAATCTTTCGTTTTGCTTCTTCATTTTTTCTTCTTTTCTGGTCTTGGTTAAGTATCTGTGTAGCCACAGAAGAGAGTAGGTTAACCCTACGAGTGAACTCTATTAAAGGCTGAACACTTCCAAACTCAGCGCTCTTGCGAGATTTAAGAGGGAAAAAGGTTGTGGCAACATAAACTGGCTGGTTCCTTTGGATACCTAGAAAGAAAATCTGGCTCACTACTTAGGAACCACTCTGAGATCTTGGAAGGACACTAAAGAATCCTTGTTTGTGTGGTTGAGCTATTCTCACATAGCTATTTTTATGATTAACTTCTATTCTGAGTGACAAATGAGAAAAGAAATCCTTGAACTTTTGTCCCAAACAATTGCCAAGTTTTGTTTTACTAAAGTAACTCAGAGAACTACAGTTATGTCGTCCTGACCTCAGAAGTCATCACTCTGTTCTGGAAAGTAAATAAACTAAAATAAAACTTTTTTTTCTTCTTCACTGTTCAGTATTCTGTCCTAGGACATGCTCAACCCATGTTATGTGGTAAATGCTTTTTCCCCACCTTTTTCTTGTCTGTTTACACTGTCAATTTTGAGCCTGAGGTCTTGGAACTATTAGTCCAAAGTTAAGAATTCAGCTGTTAATTCATTGGCAAGTCATACCCCCTTTTCTCCCCCGCTTGTGATGTGGCTTTGTAGTTTGGTCATGTAATTTGTTAAAAGAATAGTGATCATAAAATCTGCAGTGAAAAAGATGTTGAACAGAGTAAAGCCATCCACTGGAGAGAGCTGACAGAAAATGGACATGAGAAAGAGCTCTCACACATTCAGGAAGCTCTAATGAACCCCACGTGTCAGATCCTGTGATGGCCAGTCCTTGGCATGGAGGGAGAAGTCAGCTGGAGATAGTGTCCCATGGAGAGAAATGGGCCTCGGAGGCTGGGGGAGCTGGCGTTGGCCTGCCCTTGAAAACAAACAGCTGGTTTTACACTAGCCAAGGATGGGGTCCTCTCTGGATTTTAGAGGTTCCTCATTTGATTTTTTTGGCTTTATATTTTGAGGTAATTGTTGATTCACTTGCAAGAAGTAAGGAAGCAACACCCTGTATACCCTTAACCCAGTTTCTGGTGCCAGTATTTGGTGTTATTACTAATGTTTTTATTTTGCTCATTCTGAAAGGTGTGTATTATATTTCATAATGGAGTTAATTTGCATGTTCCTAATAACTAGTGATGTTTAATATCTTTCCATCTGTATATTTTCCTTAGTGAAATGTCTGTTCATGACTGTCACCCATTTTCTAACTAGATTATGTGTTTGATTTTCACTGTTGGGTTTTAGAAGTTATTTACATATTCTAGATACAAATGCTTTGACAGATATGTGACTTCTAACATTTTCTTTGAGCCTTTAGCTTGTCTTATATCCTATTAATTAGTTTAACAAAGCAAAACTTTATAATTTTAATGATGTTGAATTTATCAATTTTTTCTTTCATGGATCATTATTTTAGTGTCAAATTTAAAAACTTTTTACTAGTTCAATGTCCTGAAAATTTTCACCTATGTTTTTTCCTAAAAGTTTTATATTTTTATATTTAAGTCTATGAGCCACTGTCAGTTAATTTTTGTATGAGACGTGGGTTAGGTTGTTTAGGGGTTTGGTTTTTTTTCCCTATGGAAATTTAATTACTCCAGCACCTTTTGCTGAAGAGGTTATCTTTTCCCCAAAGTTGATTTTGCAACTTTGACAAAAATCAGTAACCCATATTTATTTTTATAGGTTAATAAATATTCCATTAATTTACATGTATATCTCTTCCACCAACAACATACTGCCTTGATTACTATAGCTATACAGTATGCCTTAATATCAGGTAAAGTAACTACTCCCACTTTATTTTTTTATTTCAACATATCTTGGCTACTTTAAGTCCTTTCAATTTCCACATAAATTTTCCAATAAGCTTATCTACATCTCTTAAAAACCAGGCGGGGATGTTGATGAGATTTGCATTAAATGTACAGATCAATTTAGAGGGAGTTCACACCTTTGCCATGTTGTATCTTGCAATGCACGAACACTACCTTGTTTCAACTATCCCCCATAGGTTGCTTTGCCTGGGCTCCAGGGTTTAAATTCCCCTGGGGCCCATATCTGTGGAAACCATATCTGAGTTTTTCACAGCCTTTGGACCCCGACCTGCCCTCATGAGCACAAGTCTCTGGTGCCATCACCTGTGGTTACAGCTTTGGCTACCACCTAAAGCTTTATAGACTAAGCCAGAATTTGTGGTTGAATCCAACCCCCATCAGGTGTTAGCTGGGTCACCTCAAGCCTCAATTTTCTCATCAGTGAGATGGTAACACCTTCCTTGGAACATCCCTATAGCTAGGCTTTGAATGGAGGCTATTTGTATTATTTTAACATATCCTCCTACCACTTACCTAACTTCATATGCAGATTTTAGTATTTAAAATGCCAAGTTACACTCATCCTTATTAGTAATCTATCACCCCTTTTAATCCATCATTCCAATTTGTTGTAAGCATTCTGATCCCTGATGCTATCTCCATTTTTATTGCAGTCCTTGAAACATAACTGCAAACTAAGCAAAGAGACATAGACAGAGTGACGTGCTACAAGGTAAATCCTTACTCATTTGGTTCTTTGGTTGCAGTTAATAGAAACACCTTCCAGGAAATTAGATAAAGGGTATAAATTAGGAGGAAGTCAAAGAACCGTGCCCGAGAGCAGCAGAACCAGGCAGTACCAAAATCGGAAACCTTACAGCCTTGCCCAGGACCTGGGCTCTGAAATGAAGTAGCCGTACCCAGCATCTGTTTGTCTGTGTCATTCTATTCAAGAGTTGGAAAACTAGGAGAGAGGTCCTATCAGCCGAGCTCAGGTCTGGTGATTGGCTCCGGGCTACACTTGGCAGTAAGAGAAAAGATCTGGCTGACAAGACCCTTCAGCACCTGTAACAGAAGGATGCCACTGGCATTTCTCATCCACTCAAACTGCCCACGGTGGACAAGAGTCAATGCCTCTGAATAGAATCAATGCTGTTCAGGAGGGAACATGAGTACCTGGATTTTACAAAGTACCAAAAGCCTACTCTAACTTTTTCCCATGTAATAATGATTCACTAAATAGTGCTCTCTGGCAATGGCCATTTAGCCAGAAATAAATCCACCCAATGGTCCAGGAACATAGATTTACCTGCTCCATATGGTAACCAATTGATAAATAGTGTTGCTAAAAGGCAGGTAGGTGAAACCTATGGCATTCTGTGAATCTACTGAAATTTACTAGGATCACAACTTTCACACCAGCATTGAAGCTGCCACACTGGCCTGTGCAGTGACCTCAGATCCCTTACTTAACCTCAGTACTCAAGTTTTCTTATTGACAAAAGGAGGATAATGGTTCTAATCTGACACTTTGGTGGGATTTTTCAATTATAAGGTATTGTATAACTTATTCATAATTTTCTTGCTAGTTGTAACTCCAATTGCCTCCTTATAAGCATAGAGACTGTTAGGTAGAAGTCCCTATATTCTTAGTTTTGTTGTCGTTGTTGTTGTTTTTTAATAGGATTGGGGATGCCAACTAGGAAGAAGAAATACTGAAGGGAGAGTTGAGTTTCTCTGCAAAAGAGGAGAAATAGAAGACATTCTGCCATCTGAAGAAGTCCCGTGTGTGAGGGTGAGGAGCAGGGCTGGGAAAGAGGGAGAACTGGTCAGGAGATGGCAGAGGCCTCAGGCTGTGTGATGAGAACCCTCACAGCAGCCCCCTGGGAAGCCCTCCCCAAAGAGGTGGTCTCAAGTCAGAGGAAGCGTTACAGGACAAGGGCAGATTCGAGGAGTGTGAGCCCAAATGTTGGAGAAAGCCAAAAGGGCACAAGTGCCCATTCCACTTGTATCTTCACCCTAAGAAGTAGCAGAACTCTAGGACTTAAAGCTCCTTGAACATGAAATTTGGGAGCTAAAGGCAAACTTATATAGGTCTCAAAGGGTAGGCAAGCCCTCAGCTGACTTTTGGATTATATATATATTTGCATTCAGACATGAGAAACAATAGAATACTAAAATCTCTAGTGATTTTTTTCAAACAGAAAAAGGAAAAAAAAAAAGGCTTTGTTCCCTTATTCCGACTTTGATCTTTTATTCATTCTCTAAAGGCAGAAATGACTGTTTATATGTTTTCATGAGTTAAATAGCTCTTGAGGATTTTTGTTTGTTTTTAGTTGTTGTTTCCTGCTGTGGATTTTAACACAGAAGCTTCTCCTTTTCAGCCAAAAGTACTGACAGCCAGCACCTTACAACTACCATGTGCTACAGTCTGGATTCATTCATTTGTGGGCTCTTTTTATGCATGCTTTGTAGGGCACACAATTAATTACAAATGTGGAGAACATTCCTGCTGTCTAGGAAAACCGGAAGTGAGGCTGGCTGCCACCCACCACCCGCCAGAACATGTCTAATCACAGCCTCTGCAGAACGTGGAGCTTCAGGACATGCCCCCTCTATCGTGTGCCCCTGCTTTTCCAGCCAGAGTCAGGATGCAAATCTAAGGCGAGAGCAGCCAAACCCTAACCTCACTGTGACCTCTGGAGTGACCACAGGTGAAAAGACCAGCTAGGTCAGTAGGATCGTCTTTCCTGAGTATTGGAAATGGGAAATGGGTTAAAAACGATAAGGGAAGTGGAGATCCAGGAAGGTGTGAGATCATTTAGAGGCCATGAGGAGTCATGAGCAAGCCCAGCATTAGAAGGCAAGGAGAATGAAGCAGACATAAGAGAATGGATTGCATCATGTTAACCCCATCTGTTCCTGCCCCAGGTATGAGCAAATACAAACCATTCCCTTTGCTTACCTTCTTCCTCTGTCGTCTTCTGTCGTCTTCCTCTTCTGTATCTGTCGTCTTCCTCTTCCTGTCTTCCCCTTCTCTGCCTAAACCCGCCGAGGTGGAATAGTTAGTTTTGAATCAGACCTGATGAAAATGCACCTTTCCAATTTCCTTCTTTTTCTCAATCCAGAACAAGACTTACAGAGGACATGCTGACAACCTTGGCACACGTAGGTCTAATGACACCAAGGACTTCCTTTGTTGGCTCAAAATGCCCACATAGAAACAATATCTACGAACTTAAGGTTTCCCACCACAACACTCTTCTCTCTTATGGAATCTAATTGTAGCTCTAGAAAGAGAGAGATTGGCTCTTGCAAACCTCCCAGCAGGCTGACTCTAACACATCACGAGCTAAATCAGAAAAAAACAAGGGCAGTGTGGTGTGGGAGAAGTAGCAGTGTTATCTTTGGTGGGTTTGGGAGGAAGGGAGAGAGAAATGTGAAATGCCTATGGAAGCACTATTGCCACAGGCCGCAATATATATATAGCTTTGCAGGGTAAAAATATAGTTAAATGTATTTTCAGCATGCGGCTCAACCAGAGTAATTTATATCTGTAACTGGCATCCCTAATACTATAAAAGTGTACCTAGAAGCTCCTTTTAGGCTCTCAGGATCAAATGGCTACTCAAAACATAAATAATAGGTAGCAATGGCTGTTTAACAGGGAGAAGAAGATAAAAATAATTTGCTCCATTTCACTGGATTCTGTCCCGTGCCTCTAACACAGCAATCCTGGGCAGTTAATTTATTCGAGTACGTGCAGTTGCCACCGATGAGGGAAAGTGCTATCAGCGATGGAAGAAACAGCAGACAGGAGATCCTTAGATCTTAAAAATTAAACAAGGGTAGAATTTTAGAAGCCAGAGAAGGTACCCTACAAAATGAACTGAGTTAGAGGAAATAAATGCCTTAGGGAAAGCAGGTCTCCTTACCTCAGACCAGCAAAGACTCTAGGTAAAGGAATCCGTACTTAATTTATTAGTTATTTTTAAATAGGCTATCACTTCAATTAAGAAACTAGGTGGATTCCCGGAACTGACCTGTTTTCTAGCTTTGAAACTAAGCCATGAAAAACACAGACCAAAAGGCACACGCCAATACACCCTCTCCCTCAATCTACCTCTTTACCAAAAGGTCTCCCTCCAGGAACACTTTACAAAGAGTTTGAGAGCTATAAAGTCACAAAAGTGAAATGTTAAAGCTGGCAGAATGTAAGCTAGCTAAATGTGGTGTTTCTGACTCTCTCCTCTTGTCAACCCCAAAGAAGCACGGGGGTGTTGGGGACACACAGGCTGGGCGCTCAGAGACCTGCACGTGTGGCACTTTAATGAAGAAATAAGGAGATGGACTTCTATTTACCTCCCCACACCAGAACCCCTTCCTTAGGTTTGTCCCTTGTTCCCCAACTCACAAAGGAGCACAACAGCCAGGCATAAACAGGATGAAAATGTAAATGGTAAATGATAAAAGCACTTGATCTTTTTTTTAAATTTTATTTATTTATCATTAGAGGGGAAGGGAAGGAGAGAGGGAGAGAAATATCAATGTATGGTTGTCTCTCCTGCGTCTCCAGCTAGGAACTGGCCTGGAACCCAGGCATGTTCCCTGACTGGGAATCGAACCACAATCCTCTGGTTTACAGGCCTGTGCTCAATCCACTGAGCTACACCAGCCAGGTGCAAAAAAATAACACTTAATCTTAAAAGTTGTTGAGAGCTTTTGATCCAAAGTAGAATGATTACTGTTTGAAGCCCCATCCCCCCAAATTAATAATAATAATAATTTAAAATATTCCTTCATTTTCTCCTGAAATCTTTCCTGAGATGGCAAATTGGCATACACTAAATGAATATTTTCATCAACATGTCCAAATATGTTATTCAGAGTAGGATTTTATGTGCAATAGCTCCTGGGCAATTTTCTGGGAAGGAAAGAAAGCCCTAAAATTGGATGCACAAATTGCTTTAAGGTTTTACGACTTGGCAAAGTATACTGGACCTTCATTGTACCCCAGGCCAGATATGGGGAAGAAGTCAGCTTACTGGGTACCGCAAATGAACTTGCTTAGTACATGTGCACAAGAGTGCAGCAAGCAGGAGAGGCAGTGTTCCCAGCACACAGTGACCCAGACCCTGATCTTCCAGCTGGCAGGTTGCCTAGTGGAGAAACAGGATGCCACTGAATTTGTAGGCATCTCAGTCATGGGAGTGGAGGAATGCTGCCAAAAGAGAATGGGGGGAAGAAAAATTGGGGAAGCTGGGATAGAGGTACAGGTGAATTTGGGAAGTGGAAATTTATTTTTTCAAGCATAGAACAACTACAAAATATTACTGGAGAAGTGATGCACAAGAAATGTTCTTAGCCAGGGGAAGGGGGAAGGCGGAGTATGTGTCATAAAATACACTCTGTGGCCAAGACCACATTGTATTCTGTGATCATTCAGACCACACATTGGTAAGCAGAAAATACCTAATCAAGCAGACAAACCACTCCACTGAGGATTCACACTCTAGCCCCCGGCCCAGGTTAATGATAAGAGCAAAAATGTAAGTGGTCAGACATGCACACATGGACACACCCATGCGTGTGCACACACCCCGAGGCCTACACGCAAAAGGCAAGGGCAAAACTCATTCACAAATCTTCAATTGCTTTGCAATTGTTTTTCATCTTCTCCCCCATTTCTTCTGCTGGTGATTATGATGATATTTTGAAATTGCGATCTACCACTGCTGCACTGTAATTACATAAACACAACACTATAAATGAAGGTTAGTGCCAGAAATAGCAGAGCAGAGAGGTGTGCAATTTGTCTTTATGGAGCTAAGTGTGTGCGTGTATGTTTATAAATACCTCCTGTTTACCTGGTATCTGGAAATCATTTGCTAGTCTAAGCAAGAGGAGCTTAGGAAATAGAACAAGAGCCTTAGTCTCATTTTCAGCTCAAGAAGATAAAGGCGAGAAAAGACAGGTTTTCTAGTCAAGATAAACAGAAATAATGAGGAAAGAGCTAAGCTTAAACAGCTCAGATCCCTGCACTGGTCTGCCGCTGAGTGGGTACTGGTGGCTCTGCTTGTGGCCAGGGGTCAGTCTGGAGTGGTATGGATTCTGAACAGCGGCCTTCGTGCTGAAGGTGCTGTCTGGAACCTCGGGGAATGCCTCTTAAGCCCTGTTCAGAACAGGATTACCTCTTTCCCTACCCTCACTCACGCTTGCTTCCACGACACCACCCAGACTCCTCAACCAATAACAGTGGGAGTTGGGAGACAAATAACCCAGCTTCTTCCACTTTCAGGGAAAAGAAAAATTCTGACATGTGTTCCACAACTGTCACACAGAGCATGTGGCATTTCTAAAATATGTTAACAAATTATTTGAAACTCATCCCTTTAAAAGATGCAGCCTAACTCCCCCTCCCCTGGAATGTGGGCTGTACCAAGTGACCCATGTTGACCACCCCATGATGCGAGTGATGCCACGTGACCTCTAAGCCTAGGTCAGAGAAATCCTCTTTCTCCTTCAGATCGCTGGGTCTGGGGAAAGCCAGCACCATGGCATGGGAACACTCAAGCAACTTCTGGAAAGGTCACGCAATACGGAACTAAGGTCTCCCGCCAACAACCAGCACCAACTCGCCAGCCACAAGGTCGAGGCAGCTTCAGAGTGGATCTCCAGCCCCACTCAGGCCTTCAGATGGCGAAGCTCCAACCAACATCTTGACTATAACCTTGTGAGAGATCCTGAACCACCCAGATAAGCCACTCCAGAATCCCTAACCTACAAGAAATGTAAGTAAGTATAATAAATATTATTGTTGTGTTAAGCCAGTGGTATCAAACTCATTTTTACTGGGGGCCACATCAGGCTTGCCGTTCCCTTCAAAAGGCCGAATGTAATTTTAGGACTGTATAAATGTACCTACTCCTTAACAGTTACGTGAGAGCTCAGCGCTGCCATCAGGTAGAAACAAGGTGCTGGTCCAGATAAAACAACATGGAGGGCGGGATTCAGCCCGCCGGCCTGGTGTTTGCCACCTGTGTGTTCAGCCATTAACTTCTGGAGTAAGCTGTTCTACAGCAGTAGATAACTGCATCCTGGCCATGTTGATCCCAGTCTCCCACAGCAGTAACCCACTCATCCCCTCCTTTACTGCACTTCCTTACATCCCCTCCAAAGAGCGCTACCACCACTCCAAATCCATGTCCCAGGGTCAGCATTTGGAATCTAAGACACCTCATATAAGGTCCGTATTATTATTATCACTGTCACTTTACAGGTGAGAAAAATCAAACTTAGGTGACAATTATACAACAAATAGTGGCAGGCCAAAGTTTCCTGAATCTTAATCCACTGCTTCCAATTTCATCAAAGCTGTATCCCTCCCTAACCACAACACTTTGCAATTTTAAAAAGTCCCCCTTCTCTCCCCAAGAACACTAAGTCAATTTGCTCAGTCACTGGGACCCAGACAACCATCATAATTACCAAATTTCAAAACCAAGCAAATTCAGGCGTGAAAGCAAGAACTTTGAGTCACTTAAGTTTCAGGTGGGCTCATTTTTCCTAACAATACCTGTCTACAGCAGAGAGGAGTAACTAGCAAATTAGTGGATTATTCTTCTGTTGACATTAATGCAAAAGCCAGATGTGACTCTACTGTGTTTTATGTCCAGGCCACAGGTGCTGGCCCAGAATTGTGAACCAATGTCACTCATACTTTACTAAAGTTATGAACAAATGACTGCACTGCACGGGCAAGAAATGGTGAAGATGAGGCCTATGGAGGCTGCACCTTCTCTTCTAATCAGATCAAATGAACAGCCAACTTCAACTGTCAGACATTTAATCACAATCATTATTATGCTGTGTGGTAATTAGGCATACATGGGACACAGGTGACTCTTGATGGCACCATTTTACATATTAAATAGCAACCGTTGTGTGTTTCTTTCCCTTTGATAAGTCTGCAGTCTCTATCTCTACGCCGTCCCTGGCGGGGGGTTTGCCCCGAGTCAGAGAAGTAGAAGAGAACGCACAGAGGGATTGGAACCAAACGAATCACTCAAGCTGTGTGATCTTGATCCAGTCACTTTACATCTCCCGGCCTCTGGTAGACAATGCAAATGAGGCCTCTCCAGCAGTACTGCTGTGACAATCCAGTGAGAAACTGAAATGCAGTCACTAGCACAGTGGCAGTATGCTGTCGTTGCTCATGAAGATCTCCTTTGGGTCTCTTTTATCAACATTATTTCCACATAATGTCACAGGTTCTTGATTATGTTCCCACAGGTTATCATGTCCTACTCTGAATTCCACTCCCAAGAGCACCTGCCTTTGTTCTCCAAGTCACACCATCCCACACTAAAATCCCAAACTCATTCATACTTGAGAAAAAGACTTCCTACTGTCTGAAGAAAAACTACCAACATAATCAGGACAAATGGCTTTGGGTTCATAAGTGAAAAAGAACACACTTCAAATTTACCTGGCCCTGCTCAGACAGTTTGATAGGAGTGTCAACCGTTCAGCGTGAATGAGTTTAGTGATGGGCAAATGATGACGGCAATTTCTCTTTCCATTAGAGTTGGGTATAGATGGCGAGATATAGCTGGTATTAGTCACCTGAAAGAGCAAAGGGAAAACCATAACACTGAGGCTTCCAGCTATGTTCACCCAATGGGAGGCTGTGGTATTGTAAAATAATTTAGCAAACACACAGAGATAGAAAGTTTGTATAAAAATATCTCACATCCTCACGGCTGCGTGATCTCCTGGGCTTTGGCAGACACTATGAAGGCAAACAGTCTACCTCTCCAGTGCAGAAGATAGATTTAGAAAAACAATGCCCACTGATAAACACAACAGATCTGGACAACAATAAGCAACAGTAATAACTACCACTTCTTAAGGGCCTAACATTCAGTTGCATGCCAAGGTTAGCCAATAACTTTTATGTCTTGCCTCACGTGATCCCCTGGCAGCCTGGGTGGGTATTATTCAATCCATTTCAGATAAGCAAACTGAGACCATGACAAAATACATGTCATATCCAAGAGGCCCATGAATAAATGGCAAAAGAATCAGATCTAGAATCTTAATCTCATATTCACATTTTTTATCAGACTCTATTAATAAATAATTAGCTTTGGTTTGAGTGATACAGGGAAGCTAATTTATAAATTCTTCAGTTAGCTTTTCTTGCCCTATATTGGTTTTTAGACCCAAAACCCCACATATTCACATCACACAGGTGGTATACAAATAGTTTAAAGATAATTGTTTAGAGATCTTCAAGAAGAATTTCTTGTCAGGAATAGAGATATCTCCCAGGGTCCAGGGCATCTGCAAGTAGCTATGTTAGGACCTGTAACTTCTGTAGAAGGAAACGTTCAGATCTTGTCACAAAACAGCAGACCTTTACTGGGTCAGCTAGGAAGGACACTTATAGTCAAATATTTTTTTCAGCTTCCCCACCACGACATGGAGACTTTTGGCCACAGATACCAGACTTATTTATGAAGCTCTTGACCTTGTTAAGGGGACAAAAAACACTTTCAAATATAAGAAATATAAGATTCGCTTTCAAAACAAGATAGTGAGCCTGGGAATACAGCAAATGCAAACCGAGCCAGGCACCATACCAGGAGAGGGGCCCCTGGTCCCGAGGAGCATGCAAACCAGTGGTTCTCAATCTGGGATGGTCGTCCGTGTTCTCTGGAGGTGTTTTCAAATCCAGATAAGTCTCTATTCAGAAGTAACAATCCTCAATTAGTCTAGAAACTCGAGTAGAACTGGCATTAGTATTTTTTAATCTATGCAGGTGATTCCTTTGTGCAGTCACAGGAGAGAAACATTTAATATAGTACAAGCCAGAGTGTTCTATACTCGCTTGATTTGAGAAGCACCTAAGGTTCTTATTAAAGATGCGGATTCATGGGTCCTGGTCAACACCTCCTGAATCAGAATTTCCAGGGCAAGAACTTGGGAATGAGCGAAACTTTGAACAATGTAGATTTGAACCGCATGGGTCGAGTTATACACAAATTCCTCATTTAAGTGGACTTGCACCGTTCAAACACACGCTGTGTAAGGGTCAACTGTATTTTGAACAAGAGCTCTAAATTCTTCTGATTAGGAAAGTTAGACAAAACCTGTTATTGCCCTCAAAAACTTGACAGAGTGAAAAGGTAACCTACAGAATAGAAAAGAAATATTTACATATCATATATCTGACAAGAAAGGATTAATATCCAAAATATATAAAGTACTCATACAACTCAAAATGACAAATAACCACATTTTTTAAAAAGGGTTGAAGCACTTAAATAGACATTTCTCCAAAAAAGACATTTCTCATTAGAAAAATAAAATTAAAAAACCACAATGATATATCATCCCCTTACACCCATCTTGGTGTCTACTATCAAAAATATATATATAAAATAACAAATGTTGGCAAGGATGCAGAGAAACTGAAACCATTTGTAAACTGGTAGGAATGTAAAATGGTGCAGCCTCCATAGCAAATACTCTGAAAGTTTCTCAAAAAATTAAAAATAGAGCTACTTTATGATCCAGCAATTCCACTTCTGGTATATACCTAAAATAATTCGAAACAGGATGTCAAAGACATATTTGCACACCTGTGTTCACTATAGCATTATTTATAAAAGCCAAAAGGTAGAAGCAACTCAAATATCCACTGATGGCTGAATGGATAAACACAATGTGATTTACGCCGAAGGAATATTAGTTGGCCTTGAAAAAGGAGATCCTGTCACATTCTACAACCTGAAGAAACCTCGAGGACCTTATGCTAAGGAAAACAAGCTGGTCACAACGAGACAACTGACATAGTCAAATTCATAGAAACAGAGAAGAATGGCAGATACCAGGGCCTGGGATAAAGGAAGAGCAGAGGTTGGCCAATGGGTTTAGGGGTTCAGTTTTGCAAAATGAAAAAGTTCTAGAGATCTGCTGCACAAAAATATTCATAGAGTTAACACTACTGAACTGTATGCATAAAAATGGTTAACATGGTAAATTTTACTTTATATGTTTTCTATTACATGTAAAAACTTTAAAAAAAATTTTTTTTAATTTACAAACATGACAGTGTCCAAAACCAAATAGCTTTCTATGTCTCATCAGTCTCTGTCACAGCCCAGAGATCAAAGAACTCCAGGTGTTTCAGTTTTTCTCTTCTGTAAAAATAAGACAAAACAAAAACATTTCCCATCTGCCTCCTAGGAGGGCAGTTCCCAAATTTGGGAAGTCCAGACACTTGCCAAATACAAATCTGGACAAGCCAAGATGGACAGAGATGGCTGACTGAGAGAGAAGCGTTTTAAGGTGCGGGGAATGGGAAGATCACAGACTCAGGGGAGGGTGGCCAGGAGTGAGAAGAACAGCCTGGGTCATCTCTGGGGCCCAAGACACTTGAGGGGGTGTGTGGGCTGGGCTGGGATGAAGGTGACACACTCATTGGGAAGAGACGATGCTGCACTGTCCTGGAGTGTGTGGTGAAGGCCCTCTTCCTCCTCCCCATGCCATCCTCGGCAAAACTCACTGGCTCCCACATCTGTCAGTATGGCAGGGCTGAGGGAAGTTTCCACGCCACACACTCCCTGCCTGCCGCCAGCTCTGCCCAGCCTGGCCCCTGCTCAGATCCACTCTCTGCCCTTCTCTGCTCAGCTCTGGTCCCTGGATCACAACCAAAGTCTCCTGGGTCTAGACAGTGGAGCCACCAGAAGGAAATGTGAGGGCAAGAGAAGAAAGTGCAGCCAGGATGTTCTGTGCCACATCCGCTCTACTCCAGCATCACACTCCAGAGGTGGCCACACCCCTCCATGAAGACAGACTCTGCAGGGCAGCCCCCCTCCAGAGTCTCGGGGCTCCAACAACATGGCTTGCTCCCCTCTTGGCAATGTCATGGGGAAACTCGATTTTAAAAAAAATAAGAAAAGGTTTTCCCAGGGCCTGGGAGGAGTCACAAGGGCCTCTGAGCAACTAGCCATGGGAAAAAACAATAGCCAGCTCCTTCCCGCTTCTAACCCAGCACTCAGGCCCAGAGGCCTCCCTCTGCCCAAGTCCCATCAAAAACAAAAAAGATTCTAAGAAGGACAAGAAATTGGGAGGGGCTTTCGGTAGGAGGAAAGGTAATTTCAGAACATGCAGGGAAAGAGATTGTGTGACATGAAAGAAAACCTGAGAAAGGTAACCAAATCGGTGGTCAGAAAGTAGAGCAGCTCTGGAAATGGCCTGGAGCAAGACACACAATTGTTAAAATAGGCCCCATACGGCACATTCACTCCGTTTCTGGGAGCGGCCTCCCCAGCCCTTTGAGGCAAATAGGTTGAAAAGAAAAACTGGGGGTGGCGATGGGCTTTGGAATGAAAGCAGCATCTGCAGTATTATTAACTGGACCAAGATGTGCAGAAGCTATCAATCACTCCTCTTTGGGGACTAATTGATTGCTGAAGAGGTCCAAACAGGACGCTTCTCTCTCCCTCAGGTCTGGCCCTGAGTTCAGCCAATTAGCTAAGTGCTTCTGGGCTGGAGAAGGCTGGGGATGCAGTGAGCTCCCCCTTAAACACAAGGTGCTGGAGGAAAGAGAAGCCTCAGAATCTCTGCTTCTCCACTGTCCCTTGACCAGAACCCACACTATTCTCTGATGTGGCTTGTGAGTAGAACCTGTGAGGAGGGTGGGGGTGGGCTCTGCTTTTGGACTTGGCAGTCTGGCGGAGACAATCAACCCTCTCCAGATAATGGTTTTAATGGCATAAAGTTAATGCACTGAACTTCAAAAGAGGCCAATCGTACTGAAACACAGTTATCAAAATATATCTTTTAGAGAACAAACTGGTGATACTGTCCTGTCAGTTGGCTGGAATGACATCCTGTATAGCAAAAGGTTGTGGGTTCGATCCCCTGTCAGGGCACATACTTAGGTTACGGGTTCAATCCCCAGCTGGGACATGTACAGGAAGCAACCGATTGATGTTTCTTTCTCACTTCGGTGTCTCTCTCTCCCCCCCTCTCTCTCTCCCTCTCTAAAATCAATAAACATATCCTCGGGTGAGGATTTGAAAAGAGAAAACTAGTGATGTAGTAAATAGCTGTGAATCTTTTTAAACATTAAAAAGTAAGATCTAGTGGTGAGTACAATAACTTAAAGTTATGTAAGTAATGGATTTTTCAAGATATTTACAATAGCAATATGATATGAAATTGTTTGTAATATCTAGTGCAACTGTTCATTCTACTGTGGTTTTCTGACCTATATTTATCATTGAAGGGAGTGTTAATTTTATTTAGATATTAGTGAAAATAAATAAGTAATATTTTTCCATCCAAATTTATAGATCCCTGAATTCTCTCCATGTGCCGTAGGTTAAGAACTTCTCCCATAAATGGGAATTTAAAATGACAATGACCCCCTTCAATTGCTGTGAGTGCTGTAAGAAAACACACATTCAGTTTTTAGTTTCACTGTCCTAGGTGCAAATGCTTTGGACCTTGGCCTTAAGGGGCCTGAAATCTGGAAAGCACCACATAGAGACATCGACTCCTGTCGTGTCCAAATCTGTCCGAACTAACGGTAGCTCACACCCCACCCTCCCTGCTGCCGAACGGAAACAGACTGCACCATTCCCCTGTCCTTTCTTCCTCGGCCTTCCTGCTTGTTATCAATTCCCCATTTGGGAGCTTGGAATAGATGGTTACTGAGTCCACGGGGCTCATCAACTAGACTGTGGGCAATCTGACTTTGGGATGGCTTTTCTCGGCGACATGATCAGATCTGTATTTCAGGGCAGTCCTTCTGGCTTCAGAATTGACAATACCCCTCCAGCCCACCAGCCGTCTCTTTGTCTACGTCACCATCCATTCTTGCCTGGACGGTTGCTTTGTTCTCACCTGGTTTCCTCCCATCCATTTTTGCCCCCTACTGTTATTCTCAACAAAGCACCCGAAGAGATTTTCTTCTCTGGTTCACTGGCTTACAGCATGCTGGCCAAATCTGGCCCGCCCCTGCTTTTGTATGGGCTGTGAGTTAAGCAATTTATGGAAATTTGCTTTTGCTTTTATTACATAAATAGCTACACATCAGGACCTTAATTTTACCTCTTGGGCAACAAAACCTAAAATATTTACCATCTGGCCCTTTATGTAAAAAATTTGCTAACCTCTGGCAGCCAGGAAGCCAGAAACCACCCTGGCCATTCAAATGGGGTTGGGGAGCGGGGGTGGGTGTGCATTAACTCTGAGAATTGGTTGTTCAGAAGTTGTCAGAGCCGAGGAGACAAAATGACACAGTGAGGCAATGCAGAGACTACAACAGCAGGAAGCTGCTACCACCCTGCAGATGGAAAACCAAGGAAGGTACCATGCAACTAACAGGAGCCAGAGAGCTGGGCCATTCAGCAGAGCTGCAGGGCATGCAGCTGAGAAAGGAATGCTGCCCAAGGCGAGGGAGAAAACCTGGATGCTCACTTCCTCTCACCCCCAATTTCCCAGCAGCACTTCCTACTGGCTAAAGCCACCTGGAAGGTTGTTGGCAAGAGGGTCTGCAATAGACAACCAAGCAACAGAAGGCAAGGGCAGGCAATAGAGAGTAGAGTAGGCAGGCCAATTCCCCATTCTAACCAGCTCCTCTATAAAGTGACAATAACACCTGCTTTGCAAAGTAACTATAAGAGCTCAAGATAAGTAAGCTGTCCATGTGATGCCTGGAAAGGGTAGTGAATATTATCATCATCATTATTGTTATTAACTTTAACCCTGCACTTAGGTCTCCTGTATTGGGCTGTGCAAGCTGAGCATAAAGGTGTAGGCAGAGGACAGGACTGTAATTGACCTGCCCTACACACAGGAGTAAGGAATGGCAAGAAATTAGACCACAACAGTGGCTCCCAAACATACCATAGAGGTGGGCCCAAGAACTTAGACCAAACCCCCTTTTCCCAAGCAATGAAATCATTTCATGGAGTTTGCTGTTGCAAAATGCACTCAGAGATGCTTTGTGCTAATAAAGATTTTTTCCCCTAAAAGCATGTATGTTGTTAGTGGAAATTCATTTCTGTCCATTTCGCACACTTCTGCCTACCCTTGAACTGTCTCTTGTGCCAACCCTTAAAACCACAAGTATAACAGCTTAGTTTAACAAGCTTCCTCTGTTAAATGCCAGCCAGTGAAATCAATGATGGGTGTAATGAGATAGAGAATGTAGCCAGTAGGGGAAGTTTTTGCCATCTTAAATGTCATAAGCAGGGCTGCAAAGGTGCACAGATTGAGTATACACCACCAACTCCTCAGGAGGCCATCCATCCAAGCAGAGCCTCAGAGAACTGGCTGTTGGGAAACTGACCACCGCTAGCCACCTTCAAGTCCTTGACATTTGAGCACTGAGATCCAAGCCTAAGGCTTCAGAAGTCCCAGTTCTAGGTTTACAGAGAAAGGCTGTGTTTCTTCTACTTCAGATGCTTCTGGAGGTCAGTGTCACTCACAGTCCTTCTCCCCACTATCTGTCAGAGTTCAGGTCCGGTATGGGCAATGGCAATGAACAACTGCATGATTTGGTCTTGCAGCCAGTCTACCTCTGATTCTGCTCCTGTCGCACCCATTTCTGGGCTGAACTTTTAAGTGCTGCAATGACAGATATTTAAATAAAATCAAAAGTTGTAAGTGGGAACAGAATTTATTCTTTCTACTCAGGTCTTACATTGGTTCCCAGAAGAGCTGTTTACTGGAATCTCCAAGGGCAGATTGGGCTTGGGATTGGCTGCTAGGGAGCTGAAGGTAGACAGGATGATAGTTTTTATCCTAAGTTAGAGTTCCCCAAACTTCTATTATTCTCAAAGTCTTAAAAAATGTCATTACATCCAAAAGCCGCCTCTACACTATTTACTTAACATTTTGCTTCTAATTAACTCATTTTTATTTAAATTCACTTTGAAGAAAACTCTATATTATTTTTATAAACAGGAAAGAAGTGTCACTTGCCATAAATAGAAGGTAACTATGAAAACAAAATGATATTTTTATGTGGCCTACTGAAGGCCCAGAATCTGGGACCTCCCCTCGATGTTAAAAAGGAGAGAATTGGCAAGTAGCAGCAGAGCTGTTAAAGACATACTGGCACAAAATAAAACCTTTTTCTTTAAATAATCAGGATTGAAAAATAACTGAAAAGGAAGTCATTCTTTCTGTGTGATTCAGTGACATTTGTTACCATGTCCACACACTGCCTGAATCATCTGCATAGTCTGGTACATGGAAACAGCTATGTGATTTGCAGCGTCCAGTGCAAATTAAAAATGGGAGGCCTTGTTCAACCATTATTAATAATTTCAAGACAGCAACAGCAGACATCAGACAAAGCACAGAGCCCTTCTAAGCAAGGGGCCCATGCAATTACACAGGCCACAGACTCTGAAGCCTGGATGGTACATGTGCCATACATCTAAGAGAATGGATACATGTAACCACCCAGTAAAAACGAAGTCAGAAAATCCCAAAGCACAGTCTAGCAGGCCATCAATGCTTCCCAGGGCATGAAACAAAGCCAAGGTACAGGACCAGTAAGTCTACACCATGCCAATGAGAACAACCAACTGAGAATCAGGTCAGAAGCAATAATGAGGAATGTGGCTGGAGCCACTGCCTGGAGCTTGCTTTTAGAAAACCAGCTCCTTCTTCATTCTAACCTTGGTCAAGGTTAGGTTTGAGAAATATAAGAGATAGCAACAGCATGACCTGGTATATCTGGCAGTGCCCTAGCAAGAAATATCCAGTCTACTTAAAGATATAGCTGGAGAGAGTTTAATGAAGGAACAATGCTCAGAGAGGTGGAGGCAGGGTTATCACCACCAAAAGGGACAATCACACACCAGGACTAATAATAGGAAGCTATTACCACCCTTATACTTGAAAAAGGGAAGGAAAGTAGTGGTTATTGACACTTAGAAGGAACTGAACCCCCAAGAGAGGGTTGGCCAACAGGAGCCAAGGCTTTGGAGGAGGGATGTAGTTCCTGCCAAACAGCAGCTCAGTAGGGAGGGAGCCGGAAGCACAAATGCACAACTCCTTTCTTCTCTCAGGTGGGCATTGGCTGGACCCACCCAGGACCAGAAGGCAAAAGATCTAGGCTTATGCCATCCCAGAAGTCAACCTCCTAGTGCACAGGGAGGCCAAAGGGGATCTGGAGAGCAACTTAAAGTTAACCAGCACACCTGGTGACATGTGTTTGTGGGGGTACAATCTGATGACACATATTTGGGGAGGTACTGAGGAGAATATGAGAGAGAGAGAGAGAGAGAGGTGTGTGTGTGTGTGTGTGTGTGTGTATGTGTGAGTTTGGGAGAGGGGTTCATGAAGGAAAGATAGCACCCAGCTTTTTGTGTAGAACAAACACTTATCAAGCTAGAGAATTCAAAAGAAGGTAAGGCATTCCATTTGGCCATGCCTAATTTGGAAGCATAAGGAGCATCTAGAAGGTTAAGGAGCCAGGACTGGCACTGGAGACTGGAAGTCATGGATTTGTGCTAGGCAAATCAAGTCAGTGAGAAAAAAAAAGGCCAAGAACACAGACATAGCAACACCAACATGTGAGAGGAGATCAAGGAAATAAACTCAGTAAAAGAAACTAAAGAACAGCCATCTGGATAAGAAAAGACCCAAGAGTATCTTTATCTTTAGGGAGTTGGGTTGGGGGCCCTCGAGAAACATGTGGTTGGGGATGTCTGTGGGAGAAGGAAGCTTCTGGTCCCTTACAGAAAGCCATTAGGAGGAGGCCTGCACTGCACTGGAGTTTGGACGAGATGTCCATTTTCCATGGTTCATCATGATGTCCCCATCATGGTCAGAGGTGCAACAGCTGCAGCAGTTCTCAGCTACTCCCCCACCAAAGATCCCAGTCCGCCCCAGAGATGGAAGGGGATGATGCCTCGCCCATCACCATCTCCAGCTGGGAGTAACCACCTCTGGCTTCCATCTCCCCACCACCATTCTCTCAATTTCTTCTGAAACCAGCACAGAAGGACTAACTGGGGTGGTGGCTGCCAGAAGGGATGGAGGTGCAAGAAAGAATAAGAGGAACCAAGTTTCCATTGGAATCTCTGAGACAATTAAGGGCCAGTACAGCAGCCACGAGCTCTGGCCACCTTGGCTTGCTGGTCAGCTTCTCAAGAGACAGGTAACAAAGAAGACAGCTTCCCTGTCGGCCCTAAGGAGATGCCACAGCTCTTCTCCAGAGGGCAGTCTCTGCTACCTGTCAGCCTATGCACCGCCCCTCCCGTGCATCCTTACCTGAATTGATGTTGAGGGTACAATCACACATGGAACCAAGGTCCAGGTCCCTCTGCCCCCACATGCTCACAGCCAGGATGGGCCTATGCTCACGTGCCTATAGGGAGACCTCCTGTCCATCTCCCCTGAATGTTCTGAATCTCTTTTTCCGGGTAAGCCAGGACTTAATCTAGACATCCCACATCTGAAAAGCCTTATAAAAGGAGGTACCTCCTAAAAAGGGTACCCAACTTTCACCAAAACCAGTAGATAGAGATCCCTCCTTCCACAACACAAGCCCGTTGTGCTCTCTAAGAAAAGCAGCTTTAACCGAGAGGCCCTCCAGGTGATTGGCCAAATAAGGCCAGTTCTCTCCCTGAACTCATCTGCCTTCCTGCTGATCTGTCTTTAGCTTTGGCCAGTGAACATTCTTTCAGTAGCGTCTGCTGAGCTCTGGAGCCACAGGGTCCTGGTTCACTGAGGTGGCTGAACGACATCATTTCCCAAAGTTCTCTGGTTCTCTAATACGGCCCTCTCTGATCATCTTGTCTTCATGTGAGGGTGCAAGATGATTCATGGAGGAAGGACTCATAACCCTTTCCCGTTAAGAAGCTCACCGTCTTAGGGGAGAGACAAGGAAGTGCACAATCACCCCTTTAGGTGTGCGCAAAAGCATGAAAAGAATAGAAAGACCCAGAAGAGAAAGCCATTCAATCCAAATGGGGACCAGGATAATTCAATAATAAGAAAGTGTCTACTATTTATTATGTGCCAAGCTCAGTATTAGCTACTTACATGAACATTAACTCTTACAAACCCAGGAGGTAGCCAGTCTTACTGGCCTTGTTGTACAGATAAAAAAATGAAGGCTGGCAACATTAAGAAATTTGCCAAAGGCCACTTGATATTAAGTGCATGGGTTTGGATGTGGACAAATCTCTTCCACTCCAAAACCTGCATTTATAACCATCACAGTGTACACAGTAACTAGGCCAGCAACAGATCATTAAAGGGCATCTACTGCCCAATCAGATGCTGCCTCATACATTTAACACACATACAAATTTGCCTCATGAGAAAGGTATTTTTTCAGTTCCCCCTCTAAAATAAGAAATGAAAGGTCAGTGAAGTTGTAGAACTTGCCTAAGGTCACAGAGGGGCCAGAATTCATACCTAGAGCCTAAGTATCACATAATTTTCCATCCAGGTTTGAAGACAGAATGTGTAAATAATGCCTTAAAGGCTGTTAAAAAAGAAAGGCTCCCTTAGTTTGGGTTCTCCCGAAAGCATCACCTGGGATAAGGATTTGGGTGCAGGTAGTTTACTCCTAAGGTGATTCTAGGGAGCAGAGAAGGGTGACACAGGGCAATAAAGACAAAAGAAGGGTCTGTAATAGGAATGGACACTGTGGAAACCAGGCCCAATTCCATGAGCCTTCCCCAGAAGCATCCAGAATCCTCCCAGAACTGAGCTCCCATGGGAAGGACAGTGGAATATTCCCCCTGCTCTCCTACCCCATGGGGCGGGCCTGCTGAGCTCCCTCAGGCATCCCTGACCTCAGGGGAGCCCTGGGGCAGTAAACAAAGACGTAAATATGCGTGAAACCAGACAGAGTGGGCAGGAAGTGAAACAGAAAGCTGGTTCTGAACCACCCAGCCCAGCCATAGCTGAAATCAGAGGTGACCATGAGAATCTGAGTCCAGGTTCCAGGTGTGCCTGCCTCCCAGGGGAGGTGCGGTGGCCGGGGACAATGCAGACACAATGCAGACAGCAGGCAACAGGACCAAGACTGGAGCCTGAGGGCCTAACCAGGCCTGTCCTGCCACACGCGTGAGAACTTCCCATTGCTCCCTGCTGAGACCCACAGCTGTCTCTCCCGTGCCAGGTTTGCAGCCCTCCCACGGAAATGCCAGAAATAAACTCAGTCCATGAGGTAAATTGCAGTGGAACAGCCCATGGTGCTAAAGCCAGGGGCAGCTTCCCCCTTTCTTTGGCATCCAGCCACGAAGAAGCAGCCCTCTGCCCCAGGCAGGGGTACCCCTGGGCTCTCAGCTGCTGGTCTTTTCTAGGCTAGCAGCATAGAGTGGCAGCTGAACGCTTGGACTCTGTGTCTTTGAGTAAGTTATTAACCCTTATGAAGGTCAGTTTGTTTCATCTCTAAAGCAGGACAAAGATACCCACCCAAGAGAACAGAGTGGGAATTGGATGATATTCTGCCTATAACACATTTAGCACAGCAAGGGGCATAAAGTGAGCATTCAGTCAAGGACAGATGTGCATATCTTAACATTTTTGAATTGATTCAACACCAAAGAGGAGAACTAGAGACAGTTATTTACCATTTAAAGAAAGAGAGTGATATCATACAGAGACTGCTAGGCTTGCCAGGCAAAAGAGTTCATCTCCCAGCTGTATAGTCTTAGGCCCAGTAACCTCTGAAATTTGGGTTTTTCTATCATTAAGTGGAGATGATCACTTCTGTCTGCCTGGAAACATTGCTGAGATTCAATGGAGATCACAAAAGTAAAAATGCTTTGTAAACCTGAATGTAATAGAAAAATGTTATTGTTGTGATCATAACAAGGATAAGAATCAAAGCTTTTCCCTTCCCAACAGATGCACGTACACAGGCCGGGAGACTCACTGCTCCTCAGGTGCCTGACGGAGAAGCGAGGCATTGTCATCTTAAGGTCAGTACCATTGAAGGGAGTGTATGATTAATATCAGAGACACTCGGTAACAGCTGCTCAGGGCAAGTCATTCATACCGTCAGTGTCAAGGACTGTGCCACTAATTTAGTTATGTGTGAGGATGACAACCAGGAAAAGCAATTAGGATTTGGACATCTGTGCTTTTGTGATCCGGGATCCCCGGAGCGCTTGCAGTGGCGTGCCACAGAAACCTTAACAACAGTTGCTAACCGCTAACTACCTTCCTTTCGAGTTGGCCCAGGCTCTCGGCCTCTTCATAGGCCAAACAGGTCACGTTTGTGCCCCGACCCCTCATCTGTTTCCCTCTGCACGCCAACCCAAGTTACGTGACAAGTGGTGGGAGGGCTGAAAGGAGAACAGGGCTGGAGACAAAGTTGGGGGCGAAGCTAAAGTATTTCCAGAGTTCTTTACGACAATCAATTAATGAACCCTTGCAACAATCCAGGAAAGTAGGTCAATATTATTATCCTTGCTCCGTGTTTGAGAAAACAGGCTTAAGAAGAATGGCTTGCCCAAGGCTAAGCCAGCGATCAGAAGAGCTGAAGCGGAATTAGATGGAAGAATTCCTGACTTCAAATCCTCACCCAAGTATGTGCTTACTTAGCATGCAGAAGGTGATCAATAAGTGAGATGGACTCACTGAGTCCTAAAATGATACATTAATCCCCTCCTGGGCACAGTGGTGAATGCTAGGTGGGACTCAGATCTTAGCCAAGAGAGCTTTTAAACAGAGATCCTGAATAATCCAAGAAAATATCTTTGGGTGCACCTGCCATTGTAAGAAAAATGAGGAGGTAGGTTTGTCTTCACAGTGGATATTATTTTGGCTGCCAAACAGCTGAATACCCTTCTTTCCACGGGACAAGGAAAGGTTTGCAGGGAGCTCTACCCTTTCCCCCACCCCTGTAACCCTATGGAAGCCCAGTTAGGTCCAGGATGTAGTACAGGGTGGACAAAACGGGGGCACGAGGCCCCTGGCACCACTGAGATGCCCAGTGACCTCCAGTCTGGCAGCAACTCATGAGACTGAGACTGTTTCTATGGCAAGGCCGTGGCTGTGCCTTCACCTCCCTGGTCTCCCCAGAGCCTGTGCTCCAGTTTTCCAATCGATTCCAATAAACTCTTCTGGCCCCAAGTTAACTGGACTCTCCTTCTATTGTTTGCAACCCTGACAATACAGTTTCTGACCTAAAAATGTAAGTGCTTGCCCAGGGGGGTTAAAACTGCCAGGTATAGATTCCCACACATTGCTGGCAGGAGGGTAAATAGGCAAAAGCACCCAGGGAGGAGATTTGGCCAGGTTATCACATACCCCCTGACCTGGTGCTCCACCTTTGGGAACCTATGCCACATACATACTTGCCACATCCTACACACAAGTTATTTTGTGCTTATGTACCTATATGCTTGGTAGTGGCATTTGTAACACCAAAATATTTGAAAGGATTCAAAAGTCCATTAATAGAGGGTTGATTAAATTATAATACAGGCACATGATAGAAAGCTATCTAGCTTTTTTTTTTTACAAATGAGATATTTACTACATGTTGATATGCAAAAATCTCCCAAATATGCAAGTAAAAATAAATACATAAAAGATTCAGAACAGTGCACATAATAGGCTACCTTTTATAAAAATATGAGAACAATAAGAATCTGCATTTGTTCTTTCTAAAATCTACCTAAGGCAACTCTAGCGGGCTTCCAAAGAAAACCACAACAGTGGCATCCTATTGGGAGGAGAATGAGGCAAATAAGAAAACAAGATGGGATGTCTTTTTATAACGTTAGGTGTTTTTGAATCACGTTAACAGGCACCTATTCAAAAACTGACATTTAAGAAGCACCATCACAGAGAGTGAAGATCAGCACAGATGTCATTCCTTTGACCTCCCCGCCGCCCTCACGCGGACCCGCCCGGCCCCTGCAGCTTGTGGAGAGGGCAGCTGGTTAACAGTGGCTGTCGGCTTGCATACCATCGGAAGAAAATCTGGTCCAGACCGCTGAGGGGAAAGGACAGGACAGAATGCTGAAAAACAAGCAAGATCGCTTCTAGTGCTAGAGAAAAAGGAGGTTCATAGCATCTTTTGATTTGTGCAATACAAAGAAATGACATCTCAGAGACGTGCCTGCTGTAAGAAGCATATGTTCAAGTCATACGACTCGCTGTCCCCTGCTGTCGAGACACTCTCCTCGAAACTAGGAAAACAGCCCATTCAGCATGAGCGACTGGAGAATAAGGGTCCTAGCAAATGATGTGCCTCAGTGGAGTCTGTCTGGTGTGATTATCACACAAACACCCCCTAAGGAAGGGATCTGAGCTTTCTTACCTGCAGATCCATGGCTCAGACTCAAACCAAGGTCCCCAAGACAAAATGCATTTACTTATCCCCTAAGCCATTTACTTGAAAATCAATAATATTTCAAATTTAATGAGTTATATAAGACAACTAAATTAGAATTTGGAATAAACAATATTGATTAGATTATTTTGTCAGCAGGAACCCATGACTTTCCTCTATAATTAAGGATTCATCTAGGGTACAGTGTGCTCAACCCCAGTGGCTTTCACGGGGGAATCAGAGGTCTGCCCATTCCTGGAACGAAAGCCTTCTTCCACAGGCTCGCTGGCGGTCCGCACCCCACCAGCGTGGGCGGCCCTGCCCTTCTTCTCCACAGCAGCAGGCTTCTGTGACTAGTGGTTTTCCCAAGCACTAATCACCCCTTGCTCTAGTCCCAGAGCTTCAGTGAGTTTAAACATCAAAATGAAGAACGGCAACTAAAAAAAAAAAATCATTGTGGCAGAAATAGCCTTTAGTAAAAGAGCTTCTGTGGAATGATGTGTAACAGCCAGAAGCTGTCTTTAAAGTTCCCCTGGCGATTTGAATTTCCTAGAAGCTTGAGGATGGCCAAAGTAGGTTTCTCACCAAATTGACTGAATGAAGAAGGAACAAAAGGGCAGAACTTAAAACATGGATGGGTTGGACGAAAAAGGTGAGAAGATTAAGAAAAAAAAAACAGTATGGAAATTATAAAACAAAAAGGGGAGTGGGCTAGGAGGTAGAAGAGTGTAAAGGGGGGATAGATGGTGATGGAAGGAGACTTGACTTGGGGTGGCGAACACGCAATACAATATACAGATGATGTGTTATAGAACTGTACACCTGAAACCCATATAATTAACTAATGTCACAGCAATAAATTCAATTTAAAAAACCATCTACTGTCACCATTCAACATCAAGTACGCTACCTCTCAACACTGAATCGCCTTGCCATAGGTGACCTAAGTCTCCTAATATGTACATACATGATGTGGGTATTGAAAGTTAACATGAGACGTTGCAAGAATTGAATCAAACAATCTGTATGGAATAAGATGTATGTGTATACTGTGTGTGCACACCTTTATTTTTAAGCTGCTGGCAGAGTTTTTATAAGGCTAGATTAACCTCTGAAGTCAGGGGTTTGGGTTAGTTTTATAGTGGTTCTTAGCCCTAGCTACATATTTCAAAACAGGGGCCCAGCTAGGGTGGGTGGGGGAGGGGGATGCTTTTTAAAAAGACCTAGGCCCAGTCTCCACACCAAAACCAATTAAATCAAAACTTTTAAGAATGCTACTTGAGCCTCTGTATATTCAAATGTGCAGCCCAAGGTTGAGTTCTATTGTGTTAGAAGGAAACAAGAGGTAACCCATCACTGTGCCCAAGAAAAACCAAAATCAACAACAATAATCTTGGGTGGCAAAAACAAATGAACATATGAGAAATAAAAGAGGCTTAGGGACTGATGAAAGAAAAGGCAGCTTATGCTATGGTGAGGTATCTGGATCTCCAGCAGCAGAAATGGGTAAGGGTTTTATGAAAAAGAGAGAAATGCAATATAATTGATATTGACTATGTCATGTCAGATCTTGCAGTGAAAGCAATCGTGCAGTTAATCAGAGATGGGGGGAAAGACACTCCAGAAGAATAAACCACTGATTCTCAGTCGGGTTGACACTAGGACTGATAGAGAACGAGAATATAAGCAAAGAATAAGGATTCAACAAAAGCCAGAAATAGGAGTCAGAGATGACCAGGGGACATGCCAAGCCTTAGGAAGCTGTAAGAGACCTTGAGAGTAGTGTGGGGGTTGGGTAGGGAGCATGGGCTTTCTACACCATGAGAAATAAGCAGGTTTTCTCTACAGCATAAGCAGAAGGGTTAACTCAGCTAATTTCAGGTTACACATGACAGAGTCTCAACCATGGACAGATTCTCATGGTGCTAGTTATAATTAGGCCTGGCATGCTGAAATCTCAACACCCTGCACACACTTGACATTGGATGCATCAGTACAGAAACCCCACCGGCCAATGCAGAAGTTTCAAAGAGGCTGCTCTGGCAGTCTGATACCCATCAGGTGTGGGAACAGACCTTCTGACTGTGAAGTTTCCCAGCCTTTGTATTAGCAAGTATGTCCCGGAACGTGGATCTTGACAACCATTCCTAACATCTGTAAGAAGACATGGCCTCTACCTAATACACTTCTATGAAGACCCCCAACTTTCAGAATCATATTTGTGACCCAAGAGTCAAGAGAACTGTGGGGAACGCAGGCTGGGGGGAGCCTTGCACGAGCTCCTACACTTCCATCCATGTGACTGCCTTCAGCTTCTTCCGGGACCCCACAGTGCTGATGGTCGGAGCAAGAAGGCAAGAGAACCCCCAGTCAATCAAGTGATGACATCATATAATATGTAGGAGTGCACAGGGTTTTTTTTTTTTTCTTTGTAGATGGCCTCTTAGAGGCAGGATTGAAGTTTAACACATAGAGTGAAATCACTTACAGAGGGAAAAACAACATCCAATGTGAGGCTTTCCAGCCCCACAGGAAAACCTTTTAAGCTTTCAAGGCTTAAAAGAAGAAAAACTTCTTGAGAACTGTCATTTAAGAATCATAAAAAAATACACACACGCATTTGTCCCATTAAACATCCTTGATTTTTGAAATGATTACTTTCCATAAGCGTTGAAGACTTTGATTTGTCCTCTCTCTCACTGCAGTAAGAGAGAAATTACTTAAGAGTAGAGATCTTACTTATCTGGCTGACTCAGTCTTCCTTCTACTCTCAGCTCAGGTATCTTATCCTCCGAGATGTTTTTCTGATCCCCGAGCCAGGGGAAATTGTCCCATCCTTAAATATCTCTAGCTGTCTCTTCATGTCACTACCTCATGAATCTTATTTTACATTGAGGTTATCGTTATGTGTCTGTCTGTCCTAGACAACTGCATACTGTTCCCACCGTACCCTTAGCACCTAACACTGTGCCTGGCACAAGTGTTTGCTCAACTATTAAATCAGCAGAAAATGATGGAAGAGGATCCAAGAGAACCCAGAGCCTGTAGTATTATAAACAGGAGCATCTTTTGCTTTCTTTCTCTCCTGAGTACAAGTGAGAACATGGGTCTATTCTCTCAACCTTATGGAGAGGTAATCTACATAAAGAAGATTATTCACCAGAATAATGGAGACAGCTGAAAATTCTCAAAATCAGCCAAGGCTGTAAGCTCCATAGAAGGACCGTCTTCCTATTTGGGGCTGCAACCCCAAGTCTGCCCCAGGGATCCTTCAGCAATAAGGCCCTTCAGAGACTGGCTCAGTTGTGCCTCACGTTGCCTGCGGTCACGCCCTCCCCAGGGCATCCCTCACCAATGAACCAGCAAGCATGGGGATAAAGGCACAGCCACATTGGCCAACTGTGGCCCCGGGACAAGTCCAAGAGGCAACATCCTCTCCAGATTCTGCCTCAGCTTGTCCCGTGTTGCAGTTTGCCTTTTCCCTCAGCCCAGTCCTGCTCCGTTCCCCTTACCTTCACAGATATCAGTCCCAAAGGGATACTTTGCTCCTCACACTCTGCCTCAGTGTCAGCCACAGGAGGACCTAACCTCCTAACCTGTGAAATGTTTGTCAAATGAATGCGTAGGGGGCGGAAAGGGATGTCCCAATGAGCAGATGTAACTAGGAAGTGTTCCAGCTGTACTGAGACTCTGCTGTCAGCTGAAGAAGGAGTTGGAGCCATTAGGGAATCCCAAAAATGTGGCTCCCACCTCCTGAGCATGTCTCCTGCTAACTGCCATGCTATCTGGCCTAATCCTTTCATCTGCTCTATTGGGTGGAAATTCATTGGCCCCATTTTACCAAAGGGAAAGAGGCTCTCTGAGGTGAAGGAACTTGTTCTCAAGTTCGCACGGCTAGTGAACTGCAAAGTTAGGATACAAAGCTTTTCTGCCTGGCTCCAAATCAAACTACTCCATGGTTCATATCAGCCTCCACAACTGATAGCAAATGTTTTAGTTGGTAACCCCTTCTCAATATGGTCAAACAGACTGGCTGAAAGCAAACATTTGGCCTGAGCATTTCCTTCTCTCCAACTGGCTGCTCCAACAATAAACCATTACCCTTGTTCCCAGTGTGTACCAACCAGCTCATCCCGCTGTGAGCAAACTGACACTACCTGGAAAATTCCAGTTTTCTTTTTGCCCTTAGTGACCTAAGCAATGCTGCTTTTCCATATCTTGAATAACAGCAATAAAGTAATAATAATACAATAATAGTAGTAGTAATAATAAAAGTGAAATCTATCTTTACTAACTTAAAAATCACAAGAAAAATTTTGCACCTTTTTTTAAAAGGAGTATGGACTATTGTCTATTAATAGTGCAGTGATAATACAGCTTGACCCAAGCGCAGTTTAAGAGGGACTTTAAAATATATTTCTGAATAAACACATTGAGCAACACGTCCAGGCCAAATAGTCCCCTCCCCCTCTATTGAGGCAATATTGAAATATCATCGGAAACTAGACAAATTAATACTTCCTCAAACTTTTGGAGGAATTCCCTCTACTCACAATGGAGAGATGAGCCCTATCCCTTCCTCGTCTCAGTGTCTAGGCTCTTTGCCTGGTCCTGTGACAATGCCCTCCCACTTGGATTCATGGCCTGCATGCGATTCATCAGCCAATGGGATTCAGCAAATGTAATGTGAGCAGAAACTTGAAAACTGACTGCAAGACTGGGTTTCCCTCACTGTGACGCCCTAGCCATGGCCATGTGAACATGCACAGGTGAGCTGCTGGACGGTGAAAAACACAGGGAACAAAGAGGCCCCAGCTGAGGTTCCCCAAACCAGGCCAACCTGGATTAGAGCTCGAAACTAATCCTCTAATGTGTAAGAAACTCACGCTTATTGTCAGATGTTACTAGTTTGCTACACAGCAGAGTTTAACTAGTAGCCTTTCAGTGCTTTGAACTTTGAAACAAAATGGAAAGATAAACAAGAAAAAGGTAAGCAACCCCCCCCCAATGAATCCTCATGTCAGACACTCGGGGCCAGTGCCGCTCAGAAAAGGGCTTTTGCTCTGTGACTACAGATTTTTGCCCCCTGGGTATTAGTGTCTCATGATACCAGTGCTGCCCAACAGAAATATAATGTAGATCAGATAAATTTTAATTTTCTAGCAACCACACTTCAAAGGCAAAATGAAACAGAGAAAATTAATGACAATAGAATATTTTAATACATCTGAAATATTATCATTTCAAGATGTAATCAATAATTTTAAATTATTAGTGAGATTATTTTACATTCTTTTTTGTATCTTTGAAAGCTGGTGTATATTTTTTCGTTTTTTATTTATTTATTTGAGAGAGAAAGAGACAGAGATTTGTTGTTCCACTTATTAATGCATTCATTGGTTTATTCTCGTATGTGCCCTGACTGGGGATCGAACCCACAATGCTGGGGTAACAGTATGACACTCTAAGCAACTGAGCTACCCAGGTAGGGCTGGTGTATATTTCAGATTTTCAGCACACTCCAATTTGGACTAGACATATTCCAAGTGCTCCATAGCCAAAGGTAACTAAGTGGCTACCAGACTGGATGGCACAACTCTGCATCCATTGGAGATGGTGACTCCATTGGCCCAGAGTAGACATGGCCAGGAACAGGAGAATTGCAACCATCCTGGGAATTTAGGCGGCCATCTGAAAGGAGTAAAACCAGAAGAACTGAGTATAGTAGTTTTTCATATTCAGCTTCTGCATAAGAATGACACATTGCTATAGATTATTCAGAAATACTATTCTTCGTCATATCCAGAAAAGTAAAAAGAGTAGATAAATCAGGAAAACTTCCTCAGATAAGCCTCTGCGAGACACTAGAATTTGGCCAGGAGCTATGACCATCCATCCATTCATTCTTCAACCTGAGACAGCGTGAGACAAGGAAGACTGAATCATCACACATGGAAAATAAAAGGACGAGGAAGAACTTGCACACCCACTTGTTTGAAAATTCCAGGAAAATACAAACACACACACAATTTTAAAGTTCTGTATCACTGGAGAAGAAACATGTTAGAAACATGTTTCCCTGACAATGAAAAGCAAAAACATATATTTGAAAAGGAGTCATTATAAGAAACACAATATAATTTAAGAAGTTACAGAACTTCCGCCAAGATGGAGGCATAGGTGGAGATACTGTGCTTTCTCACACAACCAAGTTTAGAGACAACTAAATATTAGCAACAGAAAACACAGCCAGAACACAGAAAATTGAACTTTTCGGAAGTCCGTTAACAACAAATTCTTCAGCCTGACCTGTAAGGGGCGAAACCAGCAGCTGGCGGAGCCGGCTAGCACAGGAAAACTCAGTCTGACGGACGGGCACGCGGAATCCAGGCACAGGGTTGGACCTAGTGAGCGACTGAGCAAGCAGCCGCAGGGAAACAGCGAGGGAGCAGGGCTGCAGGTTGACTATGGTCACCCATTTGTGCGCGGATAGACAAGCGAGGCTGTGGGCAATTGGATGGGACCCAGCCAGTCCCCGCAGCGAGGGGCAGCTGACAGCGCCGCCATTTCCCCGCTCTGACCCCGCCTCCACATACAGCGTCATAACCCAGCGACTCTGAGTGGCCCGGCCCAGGTGAACCACCTAAGCCTCTGCTTCTCACCCAGCCATGCGAAACAGCAGAGGGGGCCGCCATTTCCCCGCTCTGACCACACCCCCACATACAGCGTCACAACCCAGCGACCTGGGAGTCCAAGGTGCCGCTTCTCACACTTAACAGGTGCGAACAGACCAAAAAAATGGCTCAAGAAGATTTCAAAGCCCCAGAGCCTATAAATCTAAGTGATGAAGAAATAGCAAAACTCTCAGACACACAGTTTAAAACACTGGTGATCAGGATCCTCACAGAACTGGCTGATTATAGCCACAAATTAGAGAAACATATGAAGGTGAAACTAATTGAAATGAATGGAATTGCACAGGAAACCAATAGTGATGAAAAGGAAACTGGGACTCAAATCAATGGAGTGGACCAGAACAAAGCAAATAATGGCCAAACAGAAAAAAGTGAAGAAGCAAGAATTCAAAAAACAGAGGAGAGTCTTAGGAACCTCCAGGACATCTTTAAACACTCCAACATCCAAATTATAGGGGTACCAGAAGGGGGAAAGGCACAGCCACCAGTGGAAAACTTATTTGAACAAATAATAAAGGGGAATTTCCCCAATCTGGCAAAGGAAATAGACTTCCAAGAAATCCAGGAAGCTCAGAGAGTCCCAAAGAAGTTGGACCCAAGAAGGAACACACCAAGGCACATCATCACTACATTAGCCAAGATTAAAATGAAGGAGAGAATTCTAGAAGCAGCAAGAGATAAGGGGACAGTCACCTACAAAGGAGTTCCCATCAGACTGTCAGGGGATTTCTCAAAAGAGACCTTACAGGCAAGAAGGGGCTGGAAAGAAGTATTCCAAGTCATGAAATCCAAAGACCTACAACCAAGATTGCTCTATCCAGCAAAACTTTCATTTAGAATGGAAGGACAGATAAAGTACTTCTCAGATAAGATCAAATTCAAGGAGTTCATCATCACCAAGCCCTTATTATATGAAATGTTAAAGGGACTTGCCTAAGAAAAAGAAGATAAAAAAACATGAACAGTGAAAGGACAGCAAACTCACAGTTATTAAGAACCATGCCTAAAACAAAAGCAAACTAAGAGGACAGCTAGATCAGGAGTGGAAACATAGAAATGAAGATCTCAAGGAGGGTTAGCAACAGGGGAGTGGGAGGAGGAGAAGGGGGAGAAGGTACAGAAAATAAGTAGCATAGACAGTAGATAGAAAATAGGGGGGAGAGCAAGAATAGTATGGGAAATATAGAATCTAAAGAACTTGAGACACATGGTCATAAACTAAAGGGGGGGTAATGGTGGGGACGGGGTAGGGTGGAGGGGAATGAAGGGGGAATAGAACAACTGTAATGGCATAATCAATAAAAAATCAAATAAATAAATAAAAACATAGACTTATGACACCATTCAAAAAAAAAGAAGTTACAGAACCTATGAAACAAAACTTGAAAGATGTGAAAGGAAAATTTGGCTAAAGCCAAATTTTGTCCTTAGATAAAAAATGGAGCTAACTGAACAAAAGGAAAGGACTTTAGAAAATCAAAAATGCAATGAAAGATTATAAAGATAAAGAAGAAATCAATAAATAGGATGGAGATAAGAGACCCAACTTATAAATAATTGGTGATACCAAGAGAAAATCATTATTCCACCAGAGTAAAAAATAAAACTCTAACAATAAAAGACAATGAAGCAAATCTATAGAGTTTTAAAGCAAAGTGTATGGCCCAATAATTCTCTACCAAATAGCCGTCACCAGAAACATATTTTTGGACTATAAACTGTACCTGTATCTGTTTCCACAATAATGTTATGAAACAAGCACTAGCCTCAGTGAGATAAAACAAACGTTTATTTCGTTCCCAGTATCGTGGGTCGGAACATGGGGTCGGCTGATCGGAGCTAAACCACCTCATGTCCCTGTCTCCTCCACAACTGGGTCCACTTGACTGATTTCCGTGCATCTCATTCTCCATCCTACAAGCCTGGTCTCATGATGATAGAAGGGGAGAGTGCAGACACATGGGCCCTTTCCAGCCTCTGGTTGCATCGAGTTTGTATTGGACAAGGCAAGACACATGACCACGCGAGTGTCAGAGTGGGAGGGAACTACAAAGTCACTGAGCACAAGGGGTGGATACAAGGAAGCCAGTTGGTGGAGACACGGATGCAATCACTCTACTTGTCAATACCCTTCGACCGACCACAGACTACCATTCATACACCTAAACAAGTGGGTTTATTATTCACTTCAGCGAGGTGAATCTTGGGAAACTCAAGCCTGGAAAACCTTGAGGTGCCTCAGTAAGAGAGTACGGAAAAGGACTATGACAGGATGTGGGCTTCAGTGATTTGGGGGGCAGGGCTTAGTTCTGAATCGATGCTCTCAGGAAAGGGAGACGTTTGGTCACCTTTGTCGTCTGAGCAACAGTCACATCTCATCTGTGTTGAGAAGTGGTCGTGAAGTGGTCTTGTCATGGTCCTTCACAGTCACAGAGTGGCCCGCCCTGACACTGACATTCCGTGAAACCGTCTGTGTCCAACGGGACGCTGGTACCCACCCGTGCTGTGACGCAGCTCTTTCTCTTCTTCCCATGCCACACACACTGCCAGTGACTGTGGATCTTTTACTTCATGCTGTCATCTATCATCCCAGAGGTGATTCAAAATAAAGAACTTGGTTTGAAAACAGCCCTGGCTGGTATAGCTCAGTGGATTGAGTGCGGGCCTGGGAACCAAAGGATTGTGGTTCAATTCCCAGTCAGAGCACATGCCTGGGTTGCAGGCCAGTTCCCAGCAGGGGACCCACGAGAGGCAACCATACATAGATATTTCTCTCCCTCTCTCCTTCCCTTCCCCTCTAAAGAGAAATAAATAAAATCTTTTTTTTAAGTGCTCTTTTTTAAAAATCTTAAAAAAAGACAGAGACAGAAAAGTCTTTGGTATAAAAGTACCAATAGTAGACATTAAACCCATTAAACATGCAACTATGTCTAAATAAATGTTACAAATATGCTTACAAAATATCAAAAGTAATCATCAAATTAGACATATAAGCCATACAGTAAGAATGTATTGTGCTGGCCAAAAAGTCTGTTGTTTTTTCTGTACAATAACTCTAGTAGCATTTAGTTGTCATTAACTTCTTTTGAAACAATTTTGTTAGATTGTATTGTGACAGCTGTCATATCAGCGTGCATTTAAAAAAAACTTATCAAAACTGGTGAATTTGGGGGCAGCCACTTTAATATTGAAGATGGAAAAAGATACACAACATTTTCAGCGTATTTATGCTTTATTATTTCAAGAAAGGTAAAAATGCAACTGAAATGCAAAAAAGACTTGTGCAGTGTATAGAGAAGGTGCTGTGAGTGATTGAACATGTCAAAAATGGTTTGCAAAGTTTCTTGGTACTACTGGCAATTTAGCCAAATCATTCTTTGCTGTGGGGCTGTCTTCTGCATTGGAAAGTGCTCAGCAGCAACCTCGCCTCCACCTACTAGAAGCCAACAGCGGGAGACAGCCGACATTCTGAATATCCGACTCAATAAAGTTATTGATGAAAATGAATCATCTGTCTTTTATGTTATGAAAAAAAAAACATATGGATGTTTTCCCTGAGCAAATATCAATAATTAGAATTTAGGCATTAAACCTCAAGTTACATTAGCAAAAGTCAAGAAGTAAAAAGTAGACGGTAAGAGGAAGTTAAAGTGTGTAACCTTTCTCATGTTAGAGATGGCAAAGTCAAAACACGAGGGTTCAAGTTTTTGCTTTGATGCCCGATGAAACAGAGGTGTCAAATGTTTCTTTTGAAAGATTTGTTTTAAGTGAAAATTACTTGTAGTGCTAAAAAAAACTAAAACAGAATATACAGCTTCTAAATGGTTGAGAAAAATAAAAGCCAAGAAAATTAAAAAACAGAGAACAATTTTTAAGCATAAAACGAAACAGCTGACATAAACTAGCACATTCATTATCCTCTCCCCCCTTCCCACTGGCCCCCATCCCCTGCCTTCCAGGACAACTGGTCTTCCTTCCCCAACGGGGTCTCTGCAGAGTGGAGGCTCCCCCTGTGCCACTCCAAGTGCAGTTCGTGGGGCGGGGGAGGCCATCCACACACTGTCCATCACTGGTCGGCAACCGGGTAAGAACAGACAATAAAGAAGCACTGGAAACCTTTAGCAATTTGGTTGCTAAATGTCAGAGGTATTTTATATCTGTTGAAACTACTAATTAAAAAGTGGTGCTTGCGCTCTGTATTTTTTTATTTTGTGTTTCTAGTAATTCATTTTTATTACACACTCTAAAAATATCAGTGTGTAATAATATATTAAAAAAGGAAAAGTTGGTCCCTCACCACAGCCGGTCTGAGAAGCCCTGGTAGACCACATCGGAACAAGTTCTATGGGCCACAAGTCACAATCTGTCGCTTCTCTGTCTGCAAGCCTGCAGTGGCTCTGTCTTGGCCCTAACAATGAATCTTACCCCTTCTTTCTTTTCTGCCTCCACACTATTTCTGTGGGCAGCACTGCATACCAGGCATGCCTCTTATTATGCAGGAATTGCCAAAGGAGTTGGGAGGGGGGTCGTACATACTAGAAGGAGAAAGCAGGGATAGAAATCTCAGACCTGGGAGGAAGGGGCAGGGAATGTGCACTTGGAAACAAAAGCCCTGAGGACCCTGAGTAGTGTGTCCCTTCCTTCTCCCCTTTGAGACTTCCGGCTCCGAGGATGATGTCAGTGCTCCTTAGCTCTGCCGACAGTGCACAGCTTCTGCCCTCACTACCCTTGGGTCTCCCCACCAGGCCCCACCTCACAGCACCCCGAACTCCAGGCACTCAGAGTGCTCCCTGAACACAGCCTGCGCCTACCTGCTCGCACCTCCTCTTGCTCCACAGAGACGGCCCTACCTCTTCCAACCACCCACGTGACTACCCAGCCTGTGATTCCCTGAGGCCCCAACTCCAAAGTCCTGCTTTCCTTGTTCCCACCCTTCTCCCCAAGGCTCCTTTAAGAAAAAAATTCTCACTTTGACCCTAAGACTTTTATCTTAGGATTTTTTTCTAAGACAAAATTATGGATTCGTGCACACAATTACCTATAAAATTATTAAATTGAGAGCAAGGTGAGATTGGGTGAATAAGTGTATCCATCCAGTAGGATAATATGTAGCTATTAAAATTATAAAGAATACTAAATAACATGAAAATCTGTTTACAATATGCTGCTAAGTAAACAAGTAGACTATAAAACAAAACATACACGTTTACAGGGGGTGATCTTGTTATTAAATATAGTGATGGATACAGCACGCATTCAAATACAGACACAGGTATAGATGTAGGCAGAAGCACAGGCAGAACCGTAAGCACAGACACAACACAAAATTAGACACAGACCAAATGTTAAGAATTGTTATTGATGTGCTCTGGGATTAGAGGCCATTTTTACTTTTATTTTTTTCTAACTACGTTGTTAACAGAAATATTTTATTCAATTAATAAAAACATGTTAGAGAAAGAATTAATTATTTCCCAGGTACGTTGCCATGGGAAACTGAGCTCCGCACAGTCTACTACGAGAGCATTGCCCTCTTACCTCGATCGTTTCCTTCGCCAGCTCCTACTGGACCGTGGTGGGCAGGACCATCCTCGGCTCAGGGCAAACAGAGCGCCCTGCCCCTGCGCTCTGAGCCATCAGGGAGGTCATGTTTGCAGAGTTAAGCAGAATGCATTGAATTGGACAAGACAAACACTGAACAACAGGCATCTGTGCTGTTTCCCAGGAAACCAAAAATTAAACTGATCATCAAGACCAGGTTGTGTCTGGACCCACAAAACTGAGACTTCAGAACTCACCTGTCTGGATGAAGTGTGAGTTGAACTTGGTCAAGGAGAAGGTGAAGGAACCCTGTTGTTAGCATTCATCAGGCCTGATGGACACTTCACTGAGCAGTCCTCCCCAGCTGTGTCGGTGCAGGTGTAGGCCATGATGATTTATCCAGCCAGCATTGATTCTTTCCAGGCAATTTGGAGAGGGAGTTCTTCACCAAACTGTCTGGGAAATGGAGCAAGCCCCCGGGATGGGCATATTAGCAGCAATGATTTTTCACTTAGTCGCTGGTGTTCGTGTCTCAATGTAATAATAATACTCTCCAAAACGCGTACACTGACTTTCCCCTGAAGAGGACTCAGTTCTTTCACACATACTGAGCCCAATTTTCCCATTTCTCAAGTTTCTCTCCAAGAGCGAGAGTACTTCAAAAGACACATGAGTTCTGGAAAGCGTCTAGACTTTTATTTACTGACAGACGGCTGTTGCTAAAGGAATCAAGGCACTGCAACACCATCTGACTGCTTTTGCTTCCAGACATGCCCAGCCTCCCCAAGACCCTCGTTCATCTTTATAAATGTGTGCAAAAGAGCTAAAGGCAATGGTTACTGACATGGGCTTTGGAGTTAGCCCGCACTGGGTGCGAGTCCCACCCTGTTTGTATTAATTCATGTGTATTGCCAGGGTTCAATCAAGGAAGCAGAACCACTGTGAGTATTATGGGCCTTTTAGAAGAAGGGATTGAGACAAGCCTAAGACCTTACGCAGTTGTGGGACGAGCTGAAGAAGGTAAGTGTCAGAGAGCAGGAGTTGGAGGATCAGAGAAACGTCACTAACCAGCCCTGTGGAGGGCACCAGGGGAAATGAGAAGCTCTCCAGCTCCAGCTGCTGGCATGGGACCACAAAGGAGCATCAGTGAGGACTGTTGTCCCCTGTACGATCATGGGCCTGGGGCCGCTGTAGGTCAGCCAGCCTGGCAGGTGGAAGGGCAAACTGATTGTGGAGGAGGGAGTTGTCAGGAACAGCTTAAATCTGCCGGTAAGATCTCTGCAACCATCTCTCACTGCCACTCACCACAAAGAGCTTCAGGGAATGAAGGCTACTCTTTCATTCCCACCTTGAAAATCCCAAGTAAATTTCTCTTTTGGTCAACTCTAAGCCAGGACCATGAAAAGAAAGGGAGTCCAAGAACATGATTCCAGTGTGGCCCAGCTGACACCATACAAAACCACCAGAGACGTGCCCTTGGGCACAATGGCAATGAAGTTAGTGCCTACCTCATGTGGTGGTTGAGAGGATTAATGGAGAGGGTACCGGTAAAGACTAGAACAGTCCCTGGCACGTAGTAAGTGCTGGACAATCCTTAGTTATTATTGCCAATGCTATTGAATAAAGATCTATTCTGGAGCTGGTATTCTCTCAGAGGGTTCACCTTGCAGAGTTTCATGGGCTGACCTTGACTTCAACGAACTCTAACACAGTTCAATAAGCAGCTCCCTCCACAGACAGAGCTATTAAAAGGGGTGAAATGGAGACCAAAATCAAGCTTATCTTGAATATAGTATTTTTGAGGGGACAACAAAAAGGGCTAGGTTGGAAGGCCTCCACTGGTTATATGACCTTGGACAAGGTCATGGCCCCTGTTGTTTCAGTCCTCCCATCCTGGAAAGGGGGAAAAACGCATTCTCTCCCTCCCTGTCTGCTGGGAGGGAGAGGAGGAGCAGACCCAAGACAGGACTTTGTGAGATGTGAGAGCTCTTTGAGAGAAAAGCACTCTCGCAATACCAAGTAATCTTCCCCTTTGTTATGGCGCTTCATCTCCGCAATGAGAAATGCTCCTTTAAAGTGCTGCCGGGTGTAGATTATCACAGAGCTGGGATTTTAAGGTCATTTCTCCCTCCTGGTATCAAGCACTGATCAGCAAATAGGTTTATGAAGAGGGACTACTTGCCTGGAACTGTTCATAATTTCCCATGCAGGTGTGGCAGCCAGAAGTGAGAGCAAAGCCTCCCAGGAGAATTGCTGAATTTGCCAAGGAGTAAAATGCACCTCATAGTTTACGTGTTAAACCATTATGCTGACTCCTGTCACCATATCCACTTACAGAGCCGCTGAATGTTAAGATCTTCTCCAGGATCCTTCAGGCTATAAGCCCTCAAGAGCCCCTCCTCTCTCCGTCCTCCCCCCTCTGCCCACAATGTCAGCCACAGACAACATGTTCTGACCTATCAAGAGTCACAGAAATTTAACAGTGAAGTAGTCATTCTAACCTCTTCATTTTTCCAAATGTGGACATGGGGGGCCAGAGACACCAACACCTCAATCAGGGTCACAGCGTAAGTAAAATGCAAGGACAGCCATCAGTACCAGGAGTCCTCACCCTAAGCTTTTCCCTCCCCACCAACAGAAAAGGACACCTGTTATTTAGCTCTGTCCACGCCCTTTATGCTGACAGCATGAGCCAATGCGAGAAACTCGAAGCTCAACTAAAGACCGAGTCTCCAAAATGCACCTGGGTGATCCCAGAGAAGGGCTGCATTCCGGTGATTTATTATTTAGTTACAGCATCCTACTGCCCAGCGAAATCCATTATAATTGCATTTTCTTCACCCTCCCACTTTCCCTGGAGTCGAGGTGAATGTACAGACCTTCTATAGCTCTTTTCCCATGAAATATGCCCTTGGACTGGAAGATCCCAATTATACCTTTGGTGAAGTGTTATCTATTGGAGAAAGACTTAAATAAACTGGAAGAAACAAGGATGCTCTGTGACCTCAAACTTTTCTCCCCAGGTGCCCTCTTCCCTGAGACTGAGGGGATTTTTACGCCTATCTGGGCTCAACTTCCTGTGACCTTTCCTTTTAACATCTGTCACGCATTCAGGTGGGCCTAACCTTTCACCGTGAAACCTGCAGGCCTGCCATTGTGTCTCGAAGCTAATAAAAACAGCATGTCTTTTCTTGCTTTATTCACAAATCCAGAAGCTTTTCTGGATTCTTTTGTCTTGTCCCTCCCAACCCACCCCTGCTCCCGTACCTCCTGCCTTTCCACTGGACCACTGGGGCCTAATGGCTAGTGCTGACTGTCTGAGATTCACCTCCAACATCTGTTATTCGGGTAGCCAAGAACTAGTGATTATTTGTCATGTCAGGCACTGGGCTTGTGGGTATTCAAGGGCAAGAAAAACAAATGTGGTCCACACCCCCCTGGACAGGATAACCTCTCTGTGCCTCAGTTACCTTGGCTCTGGTGCAGGGGTAGGTAACAACAGTACCAACCTCACTCAACCACTATGAAGATCAAATGAGTTAACTTCATCTTAAAAGCAGACCTTACTAGAGAGACCAGCACAGAGACAGCATCCAGTACCTATTAGCTTTTATTGCTATTGTTATGGTTATTGGCCAGACATATATCAAAGAATCACAAAAGCATATGGAATGTTCCAAGCAGATCCGTGAAGGGGAGGTACACTGTGCAGCGAGGGTGTCTGGCGGGAGAACAGGACCTGGTTGGGTAGATCAGAGAAGACGCTATCAAGGAAGTGACCCTTGGGCTAAGACCTGAACCAAGAGTAAAAAGCAGTAAGCACAGAAGAGACGAGAAGGGTATCTAGTCAGATAAACAGACTATGCAAAAGTCTTGAGGCAGGCAAGTACATGATGAGTTCAAAGGACTCCAGGAAAACGTGTGGGGCTACCAAAGACAGCACCCTGTGCAAATTAAGACTAGTCAGTCAAGTAGGATCAGTGCAGGCAGAGCCTTTTGCAGCATTTTAAAAAGTTTTCTGTATCCCATAACCCTAGGAAGCACTGCAAGACTAAAAAGCAGAGGTGACATGATCAGATTTGCCTGTTGGGGGAAGAAACAAATGCTGTCTATTCCTGATCTTTCCAGTATTGATCTTAGAAGTCCTCCTCAGCTACTATTTCCCAAGGCCATTATCATGTACAGCTGTGCAAATCAGGCACTGAACAATTTTGGAGATGGGAGACACTACTCAGACCTCAAATTGTACAGTGTCCTCTGTACTCATCCGTATGCAGTGACTTTCTATTTGCTCCCTTGAACTAAATTTCTCCCCAGAGCTTCAGGTAATACCCTAACTCCCAATATTCCAATGTCCTTCATTGCTGACATTTTTGTCTTTGTCTCTACCAAAGATACCTATAGCATATGCTTTAGTTTTTTTGTATACAGGGCACTCACCTGCAATTCTGGTTCCTAAGATTTTGGAAGGCCATGACTTTGCCCAGCACAATGACTGGCCCACTGAATGAGCACTCCAAAATTGCTCAGTTAAAAACAAATCTTTTGAATAACTAAATAAATGACTCCATAAACTCCCACAGAGAGGAGCTCCCTTCTCTGGATACACTGCAACTCCAGTTGAGCCCAGATCCCCTCAGATCTCGTAGCCATCAGGACCTTGGTTGGAAACACTACCCAGCATACAGTTCAAGTTCTTTTCATGCAGGAGCTGCTTACAGAGGTGTGGGCAGTCTTCAGGAACCCACAGCAATGCTGTGGCACCCAGAGGCCAGCAACAGCAGGAGGACATTACACGCACCTCACTCTCAGGGTTTCTATACCCCATGAGAAGTTTTGGCTTCCACCTAACTTGCCTACTGTCCTCCTCGATTCTCCTCCTCCCTACCAGGTGCTAGCATCTGGGTCTCTCTTCATGAGGGGAAGAGTCTCTGATGCTCTATCCAATATCCTTTCATACTCCAGTGTTAATTCTCAGCTCTGAGTCCTCCAAGCTCAAGCTAAACTTATTTCAAGCTGTGTCTTTTGGAGATTCAGAATAAAAGTCCCTTTTATCTCAAGTGCCTAGTTCTCACAAACCAAAGTCACCTTGGTTTTTCAGACTATTATTATCGCCATGGACTCTCAAAATCCTTAAAAGTGAAAGATAACAATGGTGTCCTTTTTCCATGCTATATCCACCTTTCACTGAAAGCAAAGAATGCTATTGATTTGGATGAGGAGAGAGAAAAGAAGGATAACTAAAAACATCTGGGGATTCCAGGAATTCAAACTCTATCCATCTACAAAATACCACCCTGCTGCACTTGTCAGCTTGAAAGGTACTGCTGAATAGGGAGGGGAACATGAGGACCAATGTGACTGCACACTGACCTGCCTTTACAGTGAGCATCACTCACAGCATTTGCCTACTTATCCTTCATAAGATGTGTGATACACATGATTGTGCTTAAGCTTTCTTAGTTATAATCCCCTCTAGGCATGCTTCCTAAGGAGGGATGTTCTGCCATCACCTCGGCTGAATTAGAATATTCTTGGAATGTCTCAGAAAAAAAGTTTTACAAGGGGTCTCTTGAAATACTTTTAGAGTTGGCTGACTCCTCCCAGATAAACGTTTAGATTTTACTTATTTATTTCATGGATAGTACTTTTTTCCAGGTATGCTGGGAGTGGATGAGGCAGATGGCCTCAAAGTTAGCCAGAGAAATAAAGGACATCTTAACCTGCATAAGCCTTCTACATCAGACACGATGGGTACCTTCTAGGTTCCAGTCTTTTATGAAAGCAAACAAATCCTACTTACTGGGTCTAGGGAACAAGGAAGAAAGAACTAAAATCATTCACCCCCTGTCCATCTGTAATTTCCACCTGTGGCCAAGGGGAAGAGAGTCTCACAGTTTGGGTTAGAGACACTGGGCCCTGGAGACCAACACAGTGAAGCTTCTTGGGCCCCAATCACAATGGGCCACATGTTAGCCCACTGAGGAGGTTACTCCAGCAATTCATAGCTCACAAAAGCTCCACACTTGTCCATCTCCCCCAAGGATGTTGTATCAGAATTCAAAACTCATTTCTCATCGACTAGCTCTTAAGACCCACTCCTTAAAAGTAAATGCTTAATTATTATTGGCTCAACTCCTTTATCTAACTCAGTGAGATAAAGTTGAATAGCTCCAGCAATTAAAACCATATTGGGCTCTCTCTTTAATGTCTGTGTGACTTTTGTGTGTTAAAAAGAACATGCACTAGTATTTCTATTATGTTTAATGTTAAATTCATTAGGCTCATTTCTAATAAAAGAAACTTTGAAAGCCCTTTTTTCTTAAGCATTTAATCACTGATTACAAGTTTGATTAATTCAATTCCTTTATACAATTTAAATTGTAATTACAAATTTAGCATGGCTTATTCTTTTGAAAGCTTTCTATGCCTTAAAAAAACAAACAAAAGTAAAATGATCTCAAAACTATTTAAACTCGTTCACAAAAAAGGCTCTAAATATGTTAAAATCAAAGGCTTGACCTTTTTTTCAGCACATGCTTATCCTTTTCTGGGGTTTCAACTTTCATGGTTTCCTAAGGTTTCAATAACCCTACCATATACCCTTTTTAAAAAATTTTCTGAAGTTTTAGTAATTTTACTAGATCCAGAAAGAAAGAAATACCATAAAGAAAAGCTTAGAAGGCAAATATGTACTAGATTGATGACCCACTGACTTTTGACCAGAACATAAAATTTAATTTGGCAATCCTCTGGATTAAATGCATACTTGTAATAAGGTTTTGCTTATGGAATTATGGAAAACTTACATCCATTTCTGACAGTAGGTGTTCTTTATTCCTATTTTCCTATCATTAAAAATACAGACCTGTTTTGTTGGCAATATTAAATATAGAGAGATATATACTTATCAGTATACATCTACATACATCACAACCACTGTAGAAAACTAGGTGGAATTTATTATATTAGTAAACCTACACCTATCCTGTCATTCAGAAGTTCCACTCCTGAGCATTTACCCAAGATAAATAAAAACATATGGTCATAACAACAATGTCCATAACAGTTTTATTTGTAATAACCAAAAACTAGAAACAGTGTCCATAAGCAGCAGAATGGAATAACAAATTTTATGGCATAATCATCTAATAAAATACTACCCAGCAATGAAAAAAGAATAAATTAATCTATGTACCAACAGGGATTAATCCCACAAATATTAGGTTGAATGAAAGAAGCCAGACACCAGAGCACATACTATATGATTCCATTCACCTACGATTCATAAAATAGGTAAAACTAACCTATGGTGATACAAGTCAGAACAGTGATTTCCTTGGAGGAATGGGAATTTCTGGTCATTTCTGGCAAATGTTCTACATCTTGACTGGTGAATACACCAATAGGTCTCATGGGTTAAATTTGCCAAGTCATCAAAGATCTATTCATTTCACTGTACATAAATGTTACTTCAATCCATACAAAATATGTATGCCCCCCTCAAAAAATAAATGTACAGAAATATATATATTACACATACACATGCAAACAAAAGGAAAACAAACAAAAATAAAGCAATCTGTCTGGCGGCCCTGGAGAAGCAAGGCAGTGAGGACTTGAGGGGACACCATCACAGAAGAAAGGATGACTCAGGAGAGGTAAGGCCATTTCATCTCACTGTCCTTGTAAGGTGTTTGCTTGTTCAAGTGTGGAGAAAAATCTGAGAAGTGGAGTCTGGCGCAGTTAAGTAGGGTGGGGATGGGGTACAGCCTAAGATGGAAGAGAAAAATGTGTGTTCAGGCCCATTGTTAGAAGCGAGCCTGCTAGTGCCCCTGTTACTACGCCGATATTTTCTTAAAGGTTGGATTCGAATTAATAATTTACAAGTTATTCATCATATTATTGGACACCACTTTTCTTATAACAGGTGGTTTTTCCAACCATTAAGACTTTCTCCTACACTGGCAAAAGCATGTCTGTTATCAAGTCAACAGTGATTCATTCAAAGTGACTTTCGTATAACGTGTGAGGCTCACACAGTGACAGTATTTGCTCTCCTTCCCTCATCCTTCAAGGAAGGATCATTATAACAAGAACTTTAAGAACTTTCAGAAAACTCTACTCATAATCTCTCCACAGGTAAATACTAGCAGAATCCAGGTTCTTTGGGTTGGCAGACAACTTGTTGGTTATAGAAATAGCCAGTTTAAAACATAATAGTAGCTTTGATCTTTATAGTAAATAATGAAACATTAGGTGCTAACCTAAAAAAAACACCAAAAAATTCTCTCAGACTAAATTTGTGAAGCCAACTTTGAGTATTTCTTCAAGAAAACATCACATATTAACAAAGTCCTACCATTCAGAGGCCAGTAAAAGAAATATGGCATTCCCTTGCCTTGTGAAAGAAAGTTTTTTTAATTGCAGAATAAGGAGAGCTTGAACACCTTACTCTGTGGTACAATGGTCTTCGAAACCAAACCACTCAACTCAATTTTCACCTAAAATAAATTTGCCTTTCTCTATGTGCACAAACACACACATCCACATATACATTCTTCCCCATGTCCCAGACACACACACACACACACACACACACACACGTGTACTCCACTTACTTCACACCGATTCGCTCAGTAATGATGCCACTGTTACAGTCTGGAGCTCCGTTCCGAAAAAAATGAGTGCAACAAAATAAGCCCCTGATGGGCATCGGTACTGTTCTTTTGGGCAGTCGGATGCAAATTGAAGTGTAAAGTCTGTCTGTGTTCCTTTACTCCCCTCAGATGTTCTTTTTTTCATCAGAAAACTGAAAGCTTCATCATCTCCATCTTCACCATATGAGATGGACAAAACAATAGCTGCAGACAAAAATTATCAGGCAAACTAGAGCAGGTAAACTTGACATTCCCTCTTCACCTGCAACTTCAGGACCCAGATGACTTTTAAAAATTACAGCCATAGAACTGTAAAAACTATTAAAGGCAGGAAACAAATCAGAGCTACTCTTTGTCAGTTATATATTATGCCAGCATACACTCAGTAATAACTGTCTTTGCAGAAAACACACCTCCATTCAATGTGTGCTTTAGGTATTAGGTAATTTGGATGAAAAGAATGGACCCATTTTAGCAGGTCATCAACTCCAACTAGAACGGGGAGTGAAACCATTTATAAAGTAATCATGTGTCACGAGGATGATGTCAAACTACTAGATAGATAGATAGAATGAAAAATGAGATGAGATTAAATAGACAAAGGCAAAAAGATAATGTCATTGAATCCATACAACATCTACAGAAGGTAAATTTTCGTATCCAGACTTGAAAGATGGGAAAACTGAGAGGAAGAGAGTTGGGATGATTGGGCTCAGGGATTGAATTCCAACCAACATCAGTCTGGCTCTAAAGCCATGATCATCTGCCAATGTCAGCGAGTCCACAGTAGAATGCTCAGCGTGAGAAATCAAGGCGAGAAGAACACATCCTGAAAAGGTGTGTGTGTGTTGAAGTAGATTTAAACACGTGGCAAGCGCACGGAGCCTGTGCTAACTAACGCGAGAACGCTTCCAAACAGGAGCAGGAGTGGCAAACATCACCTCCCTTTATTTACATGGTTGAATTTTGGATATTACATTTAATCAAAGTGAATATAGAGAGCAAAATAATAGTTTTCCTATGAAAGTGATGACAGACTTTAAATTGTAGAGATAATGTAATTGGATATAAATTGAATGAGTTCATAATTTTAATTGAATAGGTTCCATAAAAGTTCTAGAAAACCAAGTATGAAAATCACATTTATGGGAAAAGACACTTAGATTTAGATTTTAGTCACTGTTAGCATGTATCTACACCAACATTTTCCACATTATTCTCCACAGACCATTACTTTATATTGCCCTGTTGTTGCCCATTGCTTCCTAGCCACCGCTGTGTCTGCAGAACCTGGGGGAGGGCTGTGTCTGCGGAAATCTGTGCCCTCCCCACCATCTAGGCCAGGCTCAAACCTTATTACAACTTACTTTAAAAAATAATAATGATAATAAGCCTGCTTGTTGATCACTGCAGGTCCAGGCTGCTTTTCCATTGCCACCCCACCCCTACTGGCACTACTGGGGAGCAGGGGTAGGACACAGACCTGGGAATGCTTAAAGACATGCACCCCAGGTAGACACTGCTTCCAGACAAAGCATTTCTCCCCTTAACCCAAAATAGATCAGATCCTTATACATCAACATACACAGGCAGACCCACAAAGATAGATCTTGCCCAAACAAACATACACTCACAGCCAGACATGCAGACCGAAGACAGAGGTACACACACCCACCAACGGGGCAGCCCTCCCAGGCGTTATCTGATGTGCAGGTGAACCCAAACTCGGGGGCCTCTCCATGAGGGGACCAGAGGACCCACACAGCCTTCAGCAAACCACAGGTTCCAGCACTGGCGCTGGCACACAGATGCAGGCCTGAAGCCCCAAGGCCCCCTGCGCTCAAGATGGGGAGACATCTCTCACAGCCCTGGGTGCTAATGCCGCTCAGGATAGGGTAGGGTAGCATAGGGGTGAGCAGTTGGCATCAGCTCGCACTCTTGTACCCTCTCCAATCCCGACTCAGACCCGTACAGCCAGGATATGCCAGACATAGCAACTGACAACTGTTCTCCCACTCCTACCATATAGCCTGGCTCTCTAACCAACAAACACATCACACATGTGCATTTCCAGAGTCCATCATTCTGCCTCTGCCCAGAGCAGCTCGGCCCCTACTGACCATCACTACTCTTAAAACAAATTCTGTCCAGGACTCAAATCATTTGGAGAAGCACTGATTTAACAACACAGGACATTTCTTTCTTGCATGACTGCAATCATAAATCTCCAGGAAGAAGACACATTATGCTGGAATGCCCAAACTTTCCTGTCCGTGGGATGCTGGTATCACAGAGGACTTGCAGAACATGCTCCGTAAGGAGAATTTGGGAAATGCTTGTCTAGGCAGTTGTTGGCTAAGAAAAGTTTGACAGGGGTTAAGAATATACACGTGAAGAAAAACACTGCATTGCTCAACAACCTTCACAAGTTGCCCTGTCTTACTTTATTTATTCACCTTTGAGCCTGAGCAAAACCGGGTAGTCTTCAAGGGCCATGAACAGGAGAGTCTCATTCTCCTCGTTCCCCATACTCAACTCTTTAACCTTCATTAGACTTAAAGCATCCAAACTCAGGACAATCGGCCTCATAATTACATATGGTTTAATATTTCCTTTTTCCCCTCAAATTAAAACTAGAAGCCCATTCCTTCTACCTGATTTCATTTTAATAGCGTACGATTGATCTTTGGGGAGATAGGAAGAAATCATGGGGAAAAGATTTTGAAGCTCAGTTAGCATAATTGTAGATTTAAATCTTTTCTTCTCGATGGATTTGGAACATGTTCTATGAATGTGATTTTAGTTCACAGACTGGCCCCGAAGCATTCAATAAATGATTTGGGGAAACTTATAAAGTGGGCAGATACAAAAGCTCTGAGGAAGTACATGAAGTGATATGCCAAGATAGAATTTTAGCTCCAACGTTCTTAACTTGAAGTGATTCTTTATCCTCTATGGAGGGTGTTGATGATTCTCAGAGGGCAACTGAGAGTTATTTTCTGTGTCACGCAAGCAAGATAATCTGCTGAATTTAAAAGTGGAAGTACCCATGCAATTGGGACGTGGGCTATGGAACAGCACAGAGATGGCACTTTGTAAAATTTTTGCAGGTTTAAAAATTAAACTTAACAGCTTAATTCTCACAACAGATGACAGAGTCACCCTGACTGAGCACCTACTATGTACTAGGCACACTATGCCAACTGTTTCCCCAAAATTAGAATTTTAATCAGCATCACAAGCCTGCACTGTAAATATTATTAAACTCATTTTAGAGCCACATTTACAAGAGACCCACAGAGGCAGTTACAAAGCTGGGAGTTACAAAGACAAGAGTCGGTCCCTAATTTTGTTGGATTCCGAAGTCCATGCCCTTTTAACTAAAAAACATTGCCTTCAGTGGAAGAGTGGCCTTAACTCTTAGTTCTGCTTTATTACTTATGACGAAAGGAACAGTTCAGTGAGCAGTGCAGTCCTTTTCTGGATAACTTAAGATGGAACATGACTTGAGAAATAAAACTACTCGTGTTCTAAAAGGAATCAAATGTCAGAGTCATTACCCTCACCTCTGCCTAGGTACACATCAAAGGCAGAATCCAGGGCCTGAATACCTTCTCAATGGACATGTCATTTCCCTTAACACTGTAGATTAAATTGCCCCCACCCTCAAGAGCTCTCACTATAATGGGAAGACACAGGCAGGTCTCCTTTTCTCAGGAAATACCAGTAGAGTATTTGCAGTAATTTAAAGTCACATAGTTTTTTTCCTTTTTGATTGACTTAGTAATAAGCACAAATGTAAAATGTAAAGCTCCATAAATTTTTGCACATGTTTACACATGGGTAATTAGCATGTAAATGAAGATAGATCATTTCCAGCACTCCAGAAAGCTCCCCCATGTTTCTCTCAATCAACACCATTCCCCAAAGTAACCACTGGTCTTATTTGTATCAGTATAGATTAATTTTGCTTATTCTTGAACTTCATATAATGGAATCACAGTAAGTGCTCTTTTTATTCTGGCTGAATTTACACAACATTATATTTGTGAGTCATCCAAATTGTTGCCTATAGCAGCAGTTCGTTCTTTCTCATTGCTGCATAGTGTGTAAATGTAGCACAATTTATTTATCTGTAATACTGTTAATGAACATTTGTTTCTCATTTGGGGATCTTACAGTAAAGAGGGTAAGAACATGGTCTTATCTATGCCTTTTAGTGGAATTGCTGGGCCACATAACAGGCATATGTTTAGCTCTCATATGCCTCCAAGCAAAATTCCAAGAATATTTGTACTAAGTTATTTTCCCAGCATGCACTCCTGAACCAGCAATGCAGAGTGTTCCCACTGGTCTACGATGCTCACCACCATTTGGTAGCGTTGCTCTCAACTGTAGCCATTTCAATGGGCATGTAGTGGTATCTCTTTGAGGTTTAAATTTGTATTTCCCTGTGGACTAATGATAAGCACCTTTTTATAAGCTCATTAGATATTTGGATTTACTTTCTTGTAAAGTGCTTCAGAATGTTCTTTGAAACAAGTTAGATGCAGCCTGTGACGAGCCAACTTTATTACCAACTTCACAGTGTGTAGATGTATTAAAAGGCGCTTTTCTTCTCTCCTGTGCTCCCCACCCCCGGTTCCTCCCCCTTCTCCCTCAGTCTCCCTCTTCACACACATTCCCCTCCCCACCTGCTGGGAAGAGAGCCATCTCCGCTAGAGATGGAAAGCTATATTTTAGGCTCAACAGGAAAACCCCATTTCATTTAGAAAAATGAAATAGATTATGACACTTCAGAAGGGTTCATCTCTAGCTGCTTGGTGGGTTTTTTTTTTTAATTTTTTGCTTAACGCCAGTCTCCTATCTCTATTACAGCTCTGTGGTTTACCATCCTGGCATAAAAGAACTCAGCGGATTCTCTACTTCCCAGTACAGCGGGAAATACAGCATTACATATATTTTAAAAACCTAAATCACTGTGAGCTCTGCAAAAATAAAATAAATAAATTCCAAGTATTGATTTAAATGTGTCTTTTTGCAACACTCCTCCCTGCACGCTTTAGGGAACATAAAGTGACCCATAAATATTCCGGAAGAACCATTCACTTTCTACTCTTCTGTCACCCGAGCCTTGTTTGCCCCCAAGATTTCACATCTGTACGCAGGCTGGCTGAGGGAAGAAGGCTCCAGTTTAAGTAGATTGCTACGGGCCTTCTGCTGACTGCTGTCTGTTCTCCCTTCAGGCTATTTCTAAAAATAATAATAAGCAATGGTTTCTCTTCACATCACCCTTCTCCCACAATGGAGAGTTCACAGAGGTTCTAGTATTAATTCATTAATTCTACAATAGCCTCCTGAGATAAGGAAGAGCTTGCTACCCAGTATCTGGGAAGGATCTTAGGGCCTGGGGTGTAGATGGGCTCCACATCATGCAGAAAAACAGACTGAAATTAGCTTCATGAAATCCATTACACCACTGATCTACAAAGCCATGATTTTAGAGCTAGAAGGACCCACATGGTGGAAACTATTTATTTTTGTATTAGAAAGCTCAGACCCAAAGAGGTTAGGGGGCTAGTCAAGGTCCCACAGAGAAAGGATTGAACTCCACCTCCCACCTCCTCCCCCCACCCCCAGATCATGCAGACACTTAGAGGCTGAAACAGAACAAGACCCAGGTTTTCTGACTTTCAATTCAATGATCCAAGATATTAAACAACAACAACATCAAGAAAAAATGGCATAAGAAAGCAAAGATGAACTAGTATCATCCTTAAGTTTCCAAGGCAGTTAAACCAAAGTTCAGTTCAAGATGTTAGAGGAATTTCTGCCTCTGGTAGGTCGAACAGGAGACAAGCACTAAATTAGAACCCAGGTCTGACTGATGTCAAAGCCTAGACGCCAAACCACCTCTTCCGGCCCAGGAAGTGATGTCTGAGGTGCTTTGTCATGCTCTAAGAAAGTGCTTACCGATCTTCTTTAAGAGATTCTAGAAAACTAGACAAGTAGTTTAAGGATGAAGTGGGAAGAAAATCCTTTTTCTTTTCACTTTGTACCCTTTTGATTGTTCGACTATTTGTTAACCACTATGCACACATTACTGTAATTGTTTTTCCAAGCAGTTGACATATTGTACAAATTTTCCTGAACTAGGAAATGTCATTTAATTAAAAGAAACAAAACTAAATTCTCCCGGTTGCTCAAAATTTGTGCTCCCATTAGAGCATTATTTTATCTTCTTTGGCACGTACCCAGAGTCCCTTCACCCCAGTTTCCCTGGCAGTATTTTTGGTATATCCTGTCAGTTCATTACATGATGATTACAGCTAAAAATATGCTTACTTCTGCCCACCCCCAATTTATTATTTTTATATGCTCTCACTCTGTACAGCATCTTTATTATGAAGAATTTGCATAAGCCTTTATGGTCCTTAGTCACACAAGAGACAGTGATCGCCGACTATATGCCAAGCACCTCATGAGCCTGCCACCCAGGAAGACTCACATTTGAACAAAGTGTAACCACATAGTCAGAAAAAATACACAATTAAGTCACCTCATCTCTACTTTTAGGACACAGAAGAAAGTAAAATTCATCCGTAGAGGGAGTTAGGAAGGTGTTCAGAGCAGTGACATCTGACCTGGCTCTTGAAGGGTGAAAAGGAGTTTTCCAGAAGTCGAAGAGAGAGCAAGTTCCTCTAAGCATGAAGAATGACATGGAGGCCTATCCTCTCCTGGGTTTTCAGTGGCTGCACCCAGGAACAATAAAAGGCAGTCCAGATGGGAAACCCAAAGACACAAGTCAGGTGCTGTGGGAGGTGGGGGGCCGTAAGGGCAGACCACAGTGTGGGAGCAGAAGGGAAAGAGAAGCCAACGTGCAGGAGTGACTGAGGGGAGGGAAAGAATGAGAGAGACACTACAGCACATTGTATTGTAGGATGGTCTGGATCAACACTTCTATTCTCAGAAAGAAAACTCTGCTATCATGTCCTAGAGATGCACACTTCGGTAATGAAACTATACAAAGTCACTCAAGGTCAAAGTCACTGCACAGGTAGGAGGGTGGATACTTTGGGGAGGATGAGGGCCCCTGGGGTGGTCACTAATGTTTTCTTAACCAGGGCAGTAGCTAAGAAGGTGTTTGCTGTATAAATAATTTATTGTTTGTTGCTTTTGGAAGCTTTGGTATTTACATTTATTTTTCAATTTACAAAATTACCAATATCTAAATTAAGGATAGGTCTCATTTCTCAAGGCCTCTGGCTGGATGTAAAAGTGTAGAGATTGGAGGCAAGCCTCCAGATGGCTCAGCCATGGTCCAGGCACACGGGGAAAGGGCACGGTGCACTTGGGGAACATTCCAAAGGTCACTGTGGTGAAGAAGGAATAAATGGTTCTAAGGAGACCCACACTTGTGACAGAGAAGGAAGGTAGACAAGTGGGGAACTCAGAAAGACCCCATGGGTGGTGGGAGCCTCATTTCCATCCCTTCCATCCCGGAGTCAGCATCACAGCCTCCTGGTCTTGGGGTGTCAGTATCAGGACCCCTTGTTCAGAGGCAAGGTAATGACAGCCACAGCACTCTGGGCAAAGAAAGAACCTGAGCCCTCCCCACTTCACTGCAGAGTGACTCAAAGGGACCTCTTCAAACAAAGGTCTGATCCCCTCTGAAAAAAAGAAGAATGAAGCAACTTTTGTGAGCTTCAGTTCTAGCTGGGACAGGGGGTGCTTGTCTCCTGGGAACAAAGGACAGGTCTCTAATGACTTGGGGAGGGAAATGCCCTCTGGTGATACCAAGAAAGTGCTGTGTTCCCCATCCCCATCTCTTCCAGAAATGTATCACACAGGCAACTTCCAGGTCAGCTGCAGAATTTAGAGCTTCCTTGCTGCTCTGCAGAGTTTACCCTTTTCTCTCCTTCACCTTGGCCACTGTGATGTCCACACCACAGCATAGTCAAAATAGTACTTGTGTTTGCAGGTTGAACTGAACTGGGTCAAACAAGACCAGAGATTTGCTACTTATGATCTCTGTGCCGGGGTAAGTTATTTAATCTCTCAGGCCCTCACCTATAAAATGAGGATGGTCACCCCTCTTTCAGAGGGTTCGTGCACAGACTAAATGAAGTAGAGCACCTGGTTCAATGTCTGATCTCAGAAGTCACTCGGGAGTCAGTGGTGTTTGTTGTCATACTCAGATGGAATTCACAAGCATTTTCTCACAACACAGAATGAGAAATAACTCCCAGAACAGCTAAAATCAAAAAGAACAACAATGCCTCAGGGTGATAAAAATGAGGAACAACCAGAGTTCTCATAAATCCTGGTGGAAGGGTGATATGGTCCAACAACCCTAAGTAGCTATTAAGCAGAATCTGCTGAAGCTGAACACATGCACCCCCCTATGACTTGGCAATTCCACTTGAAGAATAATATAAACCAACAGAATATGTACTTGTGCATCCAAAAGATAAGAATCATCATAACAGCATTTTCAGGATAGCCAGAAAAAGGAAATGACCCAAATATCCATCAGCAGTGGAATGCATAACTTGTGGTGTACTCACACAACGGACTATTACATAGCAACGAGATTAAATGGATTCCTTCTTGATCCAACAACATGAATGAGCCACAGTAACCAAGTGTTGAGCAAAAAAAAAAAAAAAAACCAGACACAAAGGAGCCCATCTAGTATATATACATCCATTCATACATATTTCAAAAATGAGCAAACATCATCTTTGGGGCTGGTAGTCAGGAAAGTGATTATCCCTGGGGCAGAGCCAACATGCTGGTGATTGGGAAGGGGCATGAGAGGGGCTTCTGGAGTTTGCATCATCATTGTATTGTATTGTATTGTATCATAGCTTATTTTATTTTATTTTATTTTATTTTATTTTATTTTATTTTATTTTATTTTATTTTAGAGAGAGCGGAAGGGATGGGGAGGACAGAAAGACATGCATCTGTTGCCTCACCCATTCACTAGTTGATTCTTGTATGTGCCTTGGTCAGAGAATAACCCAGCAACCTAACCTGGGTGTATGGGGAAAACACTCAGACCAATAGAGCTACCTGGTCAGGACACAATATCTACTCAGTCTGGGTGGCGGTTACTGTGAGATTTCTGGGTGTGTACACTTTGTGATCATTCAGCAAGCTGCATACCTGTGATATGTTTACTTATCTAAGGGTGTTACACCTCCATTAAAAAAATAATAAAAGGATTTAAGAAATCAAGCAATTAAATGCTGAGGTATAAACTCCATCTGATATAATCAACTATCCATCTTTTCCTAAGTCTCTAGGAAAATTCTATTGCTTCTTAACTGTTATAGCTAGCCTTGACTGAGCACTAACCATGCATCAGGCATGCCTCCAAGTGAGTTACATGTATTAATTTTTTTAATCCTCTCAACACTTTATGTGTAGAATGACCAGACGTATTCGTGTGCTGGGTGTGGTCCTGATTCACTCCTGTTATCCCAGCAAAATTATTATCAGCCCCCCTCAACTTCTCAAAAGTGCCTGGGGTTAAAGAATAAACTACATATTCACCCTATTTATGAGGTAGTCACCACTATTATCTGCTGGGCTTTTGGATTTCTGTGTGTGTCATTTTTTAGTTAAAAATTAAAAGAAGTTAAGTAATTTGCCCAAGATCACAGGCTAGTAAGTAGTAAAGCCAGAATGTGAATCCAAGGTCCAGATGCTCACCAGTAGGATAGACTGCCTTTTTGCCCAAATTTCATTATTCTCGAGACTCACAAATTTCTTAATGCCTAACTTTCTTCTTCTGCAATTTTTAACCAATTGTATTTTCTGTTGCCCAGCATTTCCTGAACTAGGAGAGCAGCTCACCTCCCATAGTGAGCCCTAAAGCCAGCCCACCTCGCACACTATAGCCTCGCCACACATTCAGGCAATGAGTAGAATCATCTTCTCCCCTGTCTTTAAAATAATATAAATATGCTCCCATTCACCCTTACATTTTCCTCATTCAACCTATTTCCCAATGTTTTAGTCATTTCTGTGGATCTATTTCTCATCTTTCCCATTCATTCATTCAGCAAATTATTCAATGAACTCTTACTATGGGCCACGCCCTGCCAGCCCAGCTGACAATAAAGTGGTGGTAAACAAGACAAGCACAACCCAAGTCTTCAAGGAGCTGATAGTCCCACAGGAAAAACAACACTAAAGAAATGACAACATGAACAATTATTCATTAACATCCCCATAAGGGCTGTGACAGGGGACTTGACCTGAGGGGGTGAGGAGTCAGCAAAGGCTTTTCTCAGAGACAACAGCATTGGAGCCAAGTCCTAAAGCCTGAAGAAGGGCACTGAACTGGTAAAGGCAGAAGGAAGGGCATTCCAGGCAGAAGGACGAGTATTTGCAGACTCCTGAGGATGGCAGGAAGGTGGGCTATTGAAGGAACCACAAAGTGTGGCCAGAGCCCAGTGAACAGGGGACAGAGGCTGGTAACAAGGCAGGGGAAGCTGGATCTACACAGCAGACCCAAGCAAGGAGTTCCAAGTGCAATGGAAAGCATTTGGACTTCTTCAGCAGGAGACTGGCCTAATCCCATCCCCCTGCAATGCTTCATCCTGGCTTTCTAACCGCTGAATACTCTAAGCTAAGTGAAGAGGGAGGCCATCTCCATTCATCCATGTATCCCGAGAGTGTAGAACATTTTTAGAATGTTTTAAGAACATTTTTACAAATGAACAGCCTACCCCAAATGTCCCTGGTAACCAGAGACTTCTTTTTCAGTAATGCGCTGCCAACTAGTCTACAGAGACTAAATTTGTCCAAAGTCCTGGCTCATAGCCACCAGTTGCATAAATCCACCTTGCAGTCTATTGTAACCAAAGAGCTCTATTTACACAAACAGCAAGAACAGTGTCCCCTGTAGTTGTGCAATGCACAAGGTCAGCCTCTGTCTATAGACTTGTATATTTATTCACCTTCATATTTGTATCTTTATTTATGAATCTGTGTCCCCTCCTTATTCTAAAAATGACTTAAGGAGGCTTATAAGGACAGAGAAAAACAGAACAAAACAGCATAACAAAAAGAGAACACACATTCAAACAAGAGGAAAATAAAAGGAAAGCAAGAGCAGGGCCATAGAAATAATTCAGGAGTGAAGTTATTACAATACAGTTTTGTACATTTGACTCTGAGTTTTCTAGCAGCCAATACTGTTGGGACTTGAGGGGACTCATTAATCAGATCCTTCCTCAGAAGGTTCAAAACAATTAAGAAATAGAGTGAGAAAGAAAATTAAAACACTGCTTCTCTTCTCATCCTGGAAAAGAACTGGACAACGGGACTTGGAACTGAGATCCAAAATACTCTTCACCATGAAGCAAATCACTTGCCCCCAGCCACAGGCAGAACTGTGGACAACTGTCAACTTTCCCTCTCCAAGAAGCAAAGCCCACCGGTCAGTCCACTCATCACCTGAAGGAGGCAAAGACAGAGAATAAGAACACCTTTGCCCTGAGGGGAAATGGTCCCAATGGAGCACTGAGAAGCTAGACACACCTGCCAGTGGCTACTGTTCCAATGCCACCGGCTAAATTATCCCCCACCATGAGGAGGTTATAAGAGGCAGAGAGAAGTCTGGAAACAAATCCTACAATCATACCTTTTCAATTCTGCTCCAGTACACAGCTCCTTGCTGGCCTGACCTAAGCAAGCAAACATTTTGCACTGATTCTCAAAATTTTATGTGCACATAGATGACCCAAAGATCTTGTTGTCATGCAGATTCTGATGCGTGAGTCTGAAGTGCGGGTTCAGATTCTACATTTCAACAAGCTACCAGGTGATGCTGATTCTGCTGGTATACATCTGAAACATGTAGGACAGGAATCCTTGACCTTGGGTCCACACAGAATTCTTGAATTCGGAGTGGAGTCTATGAACTTGGGTGATAAAAAATATGCCTCTTTATTTTTACTAACTTCTAATGGAAATCAATATAAATGTAGACAAGAAAGCACAGCAGTGTGATCAGTACCTGAGATTCTGTCACCAATAAAAAACTCAGATCTCTTCATTATCATTTAATTATTGTTGCAGATACCGCAATATTTGCAGATATTTTGATCTCTCCAAATATTACTATGACTGTTTGGAAATTACAATAGTTATTAGACCAACTGCTAACTCTTGTTCTTTCAAGTACTTATAATAAAGAGGCATGTATGTATCATCTCACAAATCAACACATCAGGATATTTTTCATATTTTCATTGCTGTAGTTCATTATAATTGGTTTCCTTTGTAATCCCATGCATTTTATTTTTATGCATTTACAAGTATTATTTGAGAAAAGAGTTCACAGTCATCACCAGGATGCAGGAGACATATAAAGGTTAAAAATCCTTGATGGAAAAAAAAAGTTCTGCCAGAAGAGGCACCACCCTCCGGATTCGGGAGCCAGACCGTCTGGGTCTGAACCCCTCTTCCTACTGTGCAAGTGCTTACCCTCCCTGTACTTTGACAGCATGCATTCCAAAGGGGTAGTTGAAGGACTAAATGAGTTACAGTTTTTAAGGTGCACAAACAGTGGCTGGCTGAGAGTGAATACCTTATATGGATTGGCTAGAGGCTGTGAGTACCGCATGCAGAAATTCAGCTAAAGAAGTATCTAGTCGGTCCACCAAGGAGACAGAGATGAATATGCAAAAGCCCTGTTCTCACTGAGTCCACCGGTTCAGTGGGGGAGATGGCAACCAAGCAAAGAGAAGACATCGAGCTAACTCTCGGAACAGTAGGTAGGCACTGTGGGAACCCAGAGGAAGGAACTCCTGGCCATGTGGGAAGAAAAGAAAGCCTCCCTAAATGCTCATCAAACACCTCTCGAAAATGTTCTGAGGTTGGCAAATGCATCCCATTTCCTCCTGGCTGCTACTTCTGCTGATTTCTTGCTTAAATTGCCCTACAAACTCTGCATACCTTTTAGAAGCTCAATACCCAGGCTCCTTATTAGCATTTTTCTGTTTTGTTCGAGTAATTCCCATCTACTCACCATGCCCCTGGAAGCTAGCCTTTCACAGTACCATAACCTTGGGACAGGTTTATACTCAGTGCGGACGCTCTTCCAGGAGAAACGTTCTCTCCACACCCCCAGGACCAGCATGCCGACACCAGTCACCACCTACTCTGCCAGGGCACAGAGACCCTCCAGCCTCCAAGGCACAGCGACAAAACTACTCCTGCCAGAAAGCGGCTCCCATCCAGACATGAAGACCTCTTGGCTCCAGTGCCTAGTATTTGCAGATTCCTAGAAATTTTTGCCAACTAGTACTAATAACAATAGTTCCCATTTGCTGGGCTGGACTGTGCATCAGGCAGTACATGTAGCACTTCCCATCTGGATTCATGACCCAGGGCTGCTAAAACAAAACCCACAGACTGGGTGGCTTATGCCACAGAAATTAATTTTCTCACAATTCTGGAGGTTCAAGACCAAGATCAAGATGTCAGCAGGGTTAGTTTCTTCTAAGGCCTCTTCTAGCCTCAGGAATGGCTGTCTTCTCCCTGCTCCTTCACAAGGTCTTTTCTCTGCGCCTACATGTCTGTCCTAACCTCTTAAAAGGACATCAGTGGTATTGAATTAGGGCCTACCCCCAAAGAACTCATTTTAATTTAATTACCTCTTTAAAGATCTTATCTTAAAATGTGATTACATTCTGAGGGACTGGAAGATAGGGCTTCAAAATATGAATTATGAGAGCACACAACTCACCCACAACACTTGGGTTAACATCTAACCCACAGGGAACTAGTGCAGATGAGGAGCCCACAGCTCTGTAAAATTAAGTAACATTCTTAAGGTCACATAACCAGGGGAGCTGATACCTGCAGCCAAGGCACTCTGAGTCCACAGCCAGCACTCTGCCCACTGTACCAGCTCTCTCCTGGCAGGACCACTAGGCTCACTCCAGGGGCTAGATAGACATCCCCAGAATCAGAGTCCCAAGGGTGGAGAGGAGGTTGGATTCTGCATTTGTACAATCTCCCTGGATGCACCACCGTATAAGAACCTAATCATCACTCCATGTGGACTCCTGCTCCCACTCCCATCTGTGTTCCAGTCCTTTTAAGTCCTGCTCTCTGTGAGTACAGGACCGGGGTGTGCAGTCTCCATTCCCAGGAACACATGCACTCTCCTGGAGGACTTTGTCTGTAGCAGGATATGACGCTGAACGTTTGGTTCCCAGGCAGGTTGGAGAGTCCACAGCCACCATAGCCTTCCCACAACCTTGCCTTCGTTCCTCTGAGACTCTGAAGACCACTCCCCCAAGGGACTCTGAGTGGCCACCAGAAAACCAAAGGAGTAAACTGCTCCTCTGGCGCAAGCGGAGTTGGAGGCCGACCACTCCCCTCAGCCTCCGGTCCCAGAAGCCCTGGGAACCCCAGGGCTCCCTCCAAACGCAGTTTGAAAAGCACTGTTGGGAGCCATGCCCACACTGGATTTATTCTGGACTAGTCTGTTATATTGTTTAATGGCTTTACTATAGTATGAATGCAATATAGCAAACCGCACATAAAGTGGACAGTTCGCAAAGTTAAGACATGTATACACCTATGCAACTAGCTCCCTGGTCAAGAGAAGGAACGTATCCATCACGTCCAGAAGTTTCCTCCTGCCCCTCTGCAATCTGTCTCTAGTCCCTCTCTGCCCTCCCCGGTGCCACACTGGTCCGTCCCCCATCCCCATCCCACACAACCACTGCTTGGCTATTTACATTTAAATTAATTATAATTAAATAAAGTTAAAAATCAGTTCTTTGGTGTCACTAGCCACATTTCAAGTGTCCGATAACCACAGGGGGTCACCAGATGGAACAGTGCAGAGTCAACATTTCTGCTGCCGCGTGTTTTCCAGGAGCGCACTGCCTACATCTCCTTCCCTTTCATGGCGCTACTGTGCTCCAAATTTCTTCCCGGCTTACACTTTTTCAGTTGCTTATGGTTACTCGGAGCTTTCTGGGTGCCATACTACCAAGCACATAGCATTTACTTCATTAAATACCCACCATGGCCCTGTGAGGTAGGAACAATTACTGTCCTCATTTACAAAACGAGAACACTGAGATTTAAGGAGGTGAAGCAGATGGGAGAGCAGGTCCGGCTTTTGTGCCATGCCCTGGATACTGTGTTCCACCCCACGGTCGGTGGTTGAGAGCACAGGCTCTGGTGTCTGCCCGGATGGGTTGCAGCCCTGGCTCCCCCCCACCCACTTCATGATATTGGGCAAGTCATCCATTAGCTACACTTCCACGCCTGCATCTGGGAAATGAGGATCACAATAAAACCTGCCCCCACACAGCTGCTAGGAAGATTGAGTGAGTTAAAATAAAATACATAACCTTTTTAGGATGGCGCCTGGCACGCATTTGGGTTTCCTACTTATACCATTTTCCTAACTCCTGTCCTGAACTCTTGTGCAACACACAGGTTTCTCAGAAATAGAAGCGTGTGTCCTGAGTGATCAGACATTCACCTGTTCCTGCGTTCCCTCTCTCGGCATCTCCCAAGTCCCCGTGAGGCACAAGGCTCCGCGCTGCGTCATCTACAACAATGAATGATTTCAGGCTTGGTATTTCTGCTCAGACGTTTCCCTGCTGATCTGTAAGTCACCCCCTCCCCCCCCCCTTTTTAAAGGAAAGACAAAATTATTTAAGGAAACAGAAGCACAGAATCATTTTCCCACTTCAATGGCTTTCTGGAAGAGTTAAATAAATGGTGTTAGATTCATGATTGGTCCCCATTCTTCCTGTTCCTGTTCTCGCCGCCTTTGAATGCTGCATGTCCCCAGTTGGAGCAAGACAGCAGGTGCTTTCTCGAGGAAACTCAAACAACACATTATCTCTGTAGGATCATCATGACAGGTTACTGCAGGAATCACTAAGTCTCAGTGTAAAAATCCATTAGCGGAACCTTAGTTTGAGAATAATCGACTTACGCAGAAACACGGATGTCGCCAGACAAAAGGCTGCCTTTTCTAATAGATGTGAGAGGAGGACCCACACTCGGGACATTTCTGTCTCTTAGGCAACAATTTCTTTTCCTTTTAATCTCTACTCCCAGCCCCCCACCCAAGCTCAGCATTTGACTCCCAAGAAAAGACTTTCATTTCTTCAGCATAGAGAAAGAGGTCCGCCTCTCTCTACTCATCATTGGTACTAATGTCCCCAATCCAAGTGCCCCCAGATATAAATCTAGAACAACAGTTCTGGGCTCAAACCGGTATCACTATATGTAAGACCACAGTCCTTGGCCAGAAAAGTCTCTAACAGCACACATACACATGCACAAACACACACCTATGCACGCACACTCATACGCATACACACTTCAACCTAATTTCAAACAATGTAGTTTCCATTCTAAAGTGACAAAGATTTTATCCAACCTGAAAGCATTAAGAACCCCTTCCTGATTACGCAAACCAATATTTTTTTTAATTGACAGGATTTAGATTAGGGAAACCATAGAATCTATCCCATGAGTTTTCCTTGCGCACATATTGATCCTTAGAGACATGATTTTATTTTCTTGGACAATTAAGGGAAGATTATACCACTGGACCTGAGAAGATGTTAACACTTCCTATCTTCTAGTGGCCAGCAGATAGCTATCTTAATTTAAAAGACCCTAAAGGTCAAAGCTTATTTAGTCCCTTGCAATAAACAGTTTTTGCCATAATTCTTACTTCCTGCTTAATTCCCTTATCTAAAGCAGCCTTTTCCACTTCATATTTTGCAGAACAATAGATTCATTTTAGGCATTAATAAATATCCCTAGGATAGAGAAAAATAAGTGCTTCTATAAGTTTGGGGAATGTCAGACTAGAGAAAATGAAGCAGGTTCTCTACTACAGGACTTCTCATAGCCTTTAACATGCTCATGCCTGTTACAGCACAGTGGTGGGTGGGAATAAAGAGCTAAGTTTATAACGTGTACAGCAAAGAGGCTGATACATAGTAACAACCAATAGATGTTAGCTTTTATAATTATTAGCTATCAGGATTTGAGCATTGGTGGGAGGGTGTTATTTTAAAGAAGGAACAGAGAAAGCTTCACAATAAGGTGATGGTTGAACAGAGACCAGAACGTTGCCAAGGACAAACCATACAAGAGTGGTGCTTGATGGGAGTGTGAGAGTAACTCTGAGAAGAGCGTGGCTGCAGTAGAGACGGCGGTGGGAAGAGCTGCAGAAGATGAAGTGCGAAGGGTAATGGGGTGGGAGAGGAAATCAGGTCATCTGGGGCCTTGTAGGCATTGGTCAGGACTTTGGCTTTTACTCTGGGGACACTCTCTGCAGGACTGAAATTAAACACATTGGCCATGGAAGGTTAAGGAGGGAGCAGACGGAATAACCAGGCCTGAAGGATCGTGACGGCTTGGATCTAAGAGGCAGCAATGGAGGAGGTTCTGGGGATGAAATACACTCTGGGAGCAGTAACGGCTGTCAGGCTGCCCATCACTCAACATGTCTTCTGCAAGGAAATGTGAAGGAAGGCTGCCTGTCTTTCAAGAATCTCTGTTCAGTGGGTAAGTCAAAATTCGGCTTATTAGCAACCATCTTATTCCTACTCAAAAAAGATCTGTGCAATCAAAATCTAAATCGAGATGCCTGGTGGATTACCATAGCTACAGGTGCCTGGCAACCAGGATTAGACTGATAGCCATTGATCTATGGGCTCTGCATTCTTCCCAAAGATGGAATGCACGGTACAGGGCATCCAAATGTCCTGAAATCACCCAAAGCAGAGAGAGAAACATTCATCCTCACCTTCTTTTGTCTGATTGGCCTTTGCCTTCCACAGACAAGGTGCCTGCTCACCAGATTCAGGCTTTAGGGGTCACTCCTTGGACAGGGGACTACCCCAACTAACCTCTGGTGGAAAGCTTCAGAGAATATGGGCAAGTTCTAAAGGCAGAGGCAAAGAAATAGGCTGTGAGGACAGAAGAAAGAAAAACAACCAAAAACCTATTTGACAGGTCAACGCTGGAATAGGGAAGGGAGAAAAAAGTGAGCAAGCCACAGTGAGAGGGAGTAATTCAGGAATCAACAGACTATGATCCTTTGGCCAGATTGGCCTGCTGCCTGTTTTTCTAAATAATGTTTTATTGGAAAACAGCCATGGTCCATTAATTTACATATTGTCTATGGCTGTTTTCACGGTGTGATGGCAGAGTTGAGTAGTTAGTTATAGCACAGGCAATGTGGCCCACAAAAACTGAAATATTTATTACCGGTACTTGGTCATTTGCAAAATAACTTCATCCACCCCTGGCCCAGTTGTTTCCAAATGGCCTGGAGGACATAGGCTTGTTTTTATTTGCTCACTAGAATACTCAGCTTAGCTCTGGGCCCTGGAATGCTAAAGAAATACTAACAAGTTTCAAAGATATAGCCAACATCACTGTCATAAGGAGGAAAGAGGAGAGGTCCTCTAATAATAGCCTCAGTTTTTATCTCAACATCAGCTTTTTATCATAGACACCAGGCAATACCTAGGCCTCAGGACCTAACATCACACACAGAGGAGCAAAGAAACTATGGGAAATAAGACAGGCACCGGAGGAGCAATGGCACCTGAATTGGGACCTTGACACTGTTGTCATCAACTTCCCTGCTGTAGACTGAATTGTGTCCCACCCCACAATTTATACTGAATTCATGCTGAAGCCCTAATCCCGTGTGATGGCATTTGGAGACGGAGCCTTTGAGAGGTAATGAGGAGACTCACAATGGGATTAGCACCCTTGTGAGAAGGAGCACCAAAGGGCTCTCCCTCTCTCTTCTCTCTGCCTTGTGAGCACACAGTGAGAAGATAGCCATCTGCACACTGGGAAGAGGGTTCTCCCCAGAACCCAACCATGCTAGAACCCTCATCTCAAACTTCCAGGGTCCAGAACCATAAGAAAATAAATTTCTGTTAAGTCACCCTGTCTATGATATTGTTACAGCAGCCCAGGCTAAGACACTCACCAAACTGACCCAATAGAGTGTGAATCTGGGAGCAACGGAGCAGGCACAACTGCTGAGAGACAATCACACAAATACTGTATTTCCTCCCCCATTATGTGACTAGTAATTCCCTTTCTCTCACTGCAGGAAAGCCCAATTTCTGATTTTTACCTCTTCCAAGCACCCAGCCAGAAGCCAGTCAGGAAAATGGAATTGGTACAAGATGCTGGTTCGTTTAAAAAAAAAACTCTTCCTAGTTAATAGTTCATGGACATCATCCAATGCCCCCCAGGCTTTCCTGCAGTGCCTCTGTTTGCTGCTACTTATTTTCCAGAAACAGAGTCCTTACAAGCAGGCTCCAAAAAGCTTCTAAAACAGCCAATGTACCAACTCCAAGGATTCTGGTTTCTTTCTTTCTTGTAACCTTGGCTTATTGGAAATGTGAGTGATCACCTAAGTTGTCATCTGTATTATGTTAGGAGTGTTCTGAGAGATGCTGGACCTTGAATAACTCAAAGAGTTGCCCAAGGCTTGGGGTAAAAAAGGTAAAAGTCTATTGTTGCTTTTCTCTTCTACCCCCATATTGCATCAACTATACCAAGGGGAGAGGGGAGACGGTGAGGTATCTACTATCCCCCTGAGCTTCCATAACATAAGCCTCAGAAATACACTGAAGGTAAGAAATTATCTGAATGGTAAGAGGAATAAACATTCTGTTCTACAAGATTCTCCAGACCCTGAGTCTCTTCTGGAAAGCTCTGTAGCCAAATAGCCATTTTTCTCCTCTGTTGAAAGATGGAGTTGAGCTTGATTTGATGACAAAGTAATTTAAGACCTTTCTCAAAAAATGTTGGGCCAGGACCTGAAAATGCCATTGACAATGCTAGAATTGTTTCTTGATGCCTCAGGGTGATGAGAATAATTCACCCCTAAAACGCCGAAGCAGCTGTCTCTGGGGTCCTGCCCTGTCTGCAGAATGACCGTCTGCTCCCTTTGTGCCCCTAGGACCACACTGCAATAAGACGAGAGCATCCTACAGGCAGCTAATTTTTCTTTTTGTGAAGATCTGTGAGCAACAGTGGTATTTTTCTATTATGGGTTATATTTTTTTCCTTGAGAGTTCCTTTTCTTAGTTTGTTTATTTCTCATGCTGTCATTTTGTTAAACCTCAAAAGGGTCTAGTGGGAGAGCACTGTGCCTAGGTGCTGATTTCCCAAGGAGGGGGGTAACTGCAGGGTTCCCAAAGCAATCCTCTCACTGAGCTGCAAATCAATGCTATTTGGAATTTGGCCTCTTCTTTTTCAGGCTGATGCAGGTGACAACACATTCAAATTTGACTGGTCTGAGAGAGTCTAATAGGAAAATTGGCAAATCATGACAGGTCAAGAGCCAAGGGAAAAATACAAATGGTCGATAAACACGCAATAAATGTGAACTAGCACAATAATCAAAATTGCAAATGCAAATTCAAATAAGGAGATTGCATTAGCAAGTCCTTTTTTAAAAGATAATGCCAAATATTCATCAAGATAATATATCTGGGAGCCATGGAAGCATGGAGAGTTACAGAATCACACAGTCTCACACAGGCAGAGTACAAGATGCAGTTGTTTCAAGAAAAAACAACTTTCTGGAGGGCAAGTTGGCAACATACATAAAATCTTAGAATCTTATCATTGTACATCAACTTTTCACTCTGGAAGTACAGTCCCATAGAGTAAGAAATATAACCTAAGAAAATACTATAGATGTGCAGAATTCAAAGTAGATGTGATGGTTAATTTTATATGACAGCTTGACTGGGCCACAGTGCCTGGATATTTGGTCAAACAATATTCTGGATGTTTCTGTGAGAATATATTTGGGTAAGATTAAACTTTTGGTTTAATTAATTTATTTTATTTACATAGCATTAAAGTATAGTTGATATGCGATGTTAAATGAGTTTCAGGTGTACAACATATCTATTCAACATGTATATATCTTACGAGGTAAAATCACTGCAATGAATTTAGTAACTATCTATCTTCAGCATATAGTTATTTTGATACTATTGACTATATTCCCTATGGTGTACATTACATCCCCATAAGTATTTATTTTATAACTGGAAGTTTGTGCCTCTTAATCTCCTTCACTTTTTCACCCAGCCCCTAGTCCCTCATTTAAATTGATACAATTTGAGTAAAGCAGATTTCTGTCTGTAGTCTGGGTGGAGTTCATCCAATCAGCTGAAGGTTTAGCTAGAACAAAAGACTGACCTCCCCAGAGAAAGAGGTATTGTACCAGCAGACAGACTTTAGACTTGAACTGCAACACTGGCTTTTCCTTGGGTTTCCCACCTGCTGGTCCACCCCAGACATCTAGGACTTAACAGCATCTATAATCACGTAAGTCAATATATTTAAAAATTTCATATATATACATGTATATGAGAGAGAGTAAAGGTATTTCCAATAATCTAATATATATGTATAAGTTTTATATATATTTATATGTCATATTGATTTCATTTCTCTTTAGAACCCTAATACAGTGGACAATTAGAAAATAGTTTTATTCATTTCCTCAACTCTGTACCTTGACTCTGTGGGGCTGCTTCATCCTGTCCATGGAGAGAAACTTGGGTGAACTTCAGGAAATGCATGGTCATTTTCACATAATAAGAAATTCTTGGGGGGACTTCCGCCAAGATGAAGGTATAGGTGGAAACACTCTGCCTTGTCTCACAACCAAGTTTAAAAACAACCAAGTTTTAGCAACAAAAACACAGCCAAACCACAGAAAACTGAACTATATGGAAGTCTGACAACAACGAAACATTCAGCCAAACCAGTAAGAGGGGCAGAGCCAGCAGCAGAGCGGGGTCGGGCAGGAAAGATCCACCGGACCAACCCAGGCACACAACCCAGGCACGCAGGCAGTGGGCGGATCCCAGGTGTGGAGTAGCAGTGGGCAGACCCACTGAGGGCTAACTGAGGTCACTCATTCATGCACAGATAACCGGCGAAGGAGCGAGCAGTGAGACTGAGACAGACCATGCAGGATCCAGCGGTGAGAATCAGCAGAGGGCACCAGCAATGTCCCTCTCTGACCCTGCCCCCACATATAGCATTATAAACAAGTGACCTGGGTGGCCCCATCCTGGTGAACACCAAAGGCTCTGCTCCTCATATTTAACAGGCACAAACAGAGCAAAACATTATGGCTCAAGAACAGCTTAAAGCCCCAGAGCCCATAACTCTAAGCAATGAAGAAATAGCTAAACTTTCAGATGCACAGTTCAAAACACTGGTGATCAGGATGCTCACAGAACTGATTGATTTTAGTCACAAATTAGAGGAACATATGAAGGCTAAACTAATTGAAATGGATGGAAATGCACAGGAAACCAATAGTAATGGAAAGGGAACTGGGACTCAGATCAAGGGAGTGGACCAGAAGGAAGAAAAAAATGACCAAACAGAAAAGGATGAAGAAACAAAAATTCAAAAAAAATAAAGAGAGGCTTAGAAACCTCTAGGATATCTTTAAACATTCCAACATCCAAATTATACGGGTACCAGAAGGGGAAGAGAAACACCCACGAGTGGAAAACTTATTTGAACAAATAATAAAAGAGAACTTCCCCAATCTGGCAAAGGAAATAGACTTCCAGGAAATCCAGGAAGCTCAGAGAGTCCCAAAGAAGTTGGACCCAAGAAGGAACACACCAAGGCACATCATCATTACATTAGCCAAGATCAAAATGAAGGAGAGAATCCTAGAAGCAGCAAGAGATAAGGGGACTGTCACCTACAAAGGAGTTCCCATCAGACTGTCAGCGGATTTCTCAAAAGACACCTTACAGGCAAGAAGGGGCTAGAAAGAGGTATTCCAAGTGATGAAATCCAAAGTCTTGGAAATCTACATCCAAGATTGATCTATTCAGCAAAGCTTTAATTTAGAATGGAAGGACAGATAAAGTACTTCTCAGATAAGATCAAATTCAAGGAGTCCATCATCACCAAGCCCTTATTATATGAAATGTTAAAGGGACTTACCTAAGAAAAAGAAGATAAAAAAGATGAACAGTGAAAGGACAGCAAACTCACAGTTATTAACAACCACACCTAAAACAGAAGCAAACTAAGAAGACAGCTAGATCAGGAGCAGAAGCATAGAAATGAAGATCACATGGAGGGTTAGCAACAGGGGAGTGGGAGAAGGAGAAGGGGGGAGAAGGTACAGAAAATAAGTAGTATAGATGGTAGGTAGAAAATAGATAGGGGGGAGGGCAAGGTTAGTATGGGAAATATAGAATCTAAAGAACTTGAGACACGTGGTCATAAACTAAAAGGGGGGAATGTTGGGGGAGGGGGTGCTCAGGGTGGAGGGGAATGAAGGGGGGAAAATAGAACTGTAATGGCATCATCAATAAAATGTATTAAAAAAAAAAAAGAAATCCTCACATCACTTCCAGTCACAACACAGACTAACATCCATTGTATTTGATGCCCATGTAATGATAAAAACTCCAAATGTTATCTCAAATTCAAACCCCTCTCCTCCCCCATCTAGACCTGCTGCAGGACTGAAGCCTGCGGGTGCACTGTGGCTTTCTTTGGGTTACCTGGCACAGCTCCTCCAGCACCCTCAGCACCCAGTAGGCAGCCTCTGGCCAATGCAGAGGGGCACCGCATAGAGGGGAAGGACAGGTGAAGTGCAGGGAAGGACAGGTGAGGTAAAGGAAAAGCCCTACCTGGGCCCCCACTACGGACCAGCGCACTGGTCTCCACGCCACGCCTCACCACGAAAGCTGCTGCCCAAGATTGTTCTCCTCTTGGGGGTGATAAAGACGACAACTGAGCCCTTAACAGCATCAGCTGGGAGGGGCTTTGGGAGAGGCTAAGGCTTATGGGAAGAGTTCACGTACTCTGCCCTCGCAAGAACCGAGGAAACAACTGGAAGCTTTATTGCAATTCCCTGCGCAAGGTGGGTGCACGTGTTTTGTCACATCTGCAAGGCCTGGGTTGCAACCCCCCTTTTTTTTTTTCTGAAAAAAATTTCTGTTTGGTGATGGAACCCCTGTTCGAAACCATTGTTCACCCAACTGGGGTCAGTTCTTGGATCCTATGGAGAGGAACAGGCCACTGGACCCCTCCCAGCCCATCACTGAGATCTTCGTTTTCCTTAACATGGACTGTGCGTCCCCCCCACCCACCTCTACAACTCCCTGGCTTGAAACAGGCCAGTCCACACAGACTTTCTCTCTTCCCACTGTCCCCTCTCCCCGCACGGCCTTAAGGCTGCTTCTTTCGTCCTGCAGCCCCATCAGATAGTCCACAGGAGACAGGCATCGTTCATTTCCTTAGAGCAATGAGGTAGTCTTCACCTGTGACCTCCAGGCTTTTGCAGGTGAGGTTCTGAGGGAAGCACACATTTCCCAGCACAGGCGGGTTCTCTGGTGAGGTTTGCCCCTCCCTGCTTAGGTGGCCTAGGGAGCAGCAGCAGCTCACTCTGGATGTTGGAGGAGTCGGCACCTCCTCAGCCAAACGCAGACAAGATTCTCATTTTAGCATACTCATATACAACCTCCAGACACAAGAAGGTAATCTTTGTTTCATAAATGTCAGAAGTTAAGTCTCAGAGAAACTTACTAAATTTGCTAGGATCACATAACCAATCAATGGCAAAACAGAAATTCAAATCCAAGATTGTCCAACTCCAGCTCAAGCTTTTGCTGCTGTACCATCACTGTCTTAGTAAAAGGCTTTCAAGGACTGTTGGCCTTAACCCCCTTCCCTCGTCCCCAAGTCATTCCTTTAGCTCATTGATCCAATATATGGGGGCTGGAATGTATCCCCTCTCTCACCACACAGTCCAGCTCTACCTGAGGCCCTCTGGGCTGAGCCTGGGGGGCAGGTGCCTTGTGCCCTCAGGTCTCCAGCATAGCCTCAAACCCTCCACCTGCGCAGGTCCCCCTCATTGCAGAATGAGACCTGGCATATTCCATGCACCTCGCTCTCCTGATAGATGTGAGGAAAACACAGTGTAAGCACTGAACATCAGTATGTGTCTATAACAGTCATTATAAACATGGGAAAAGAGAGAAAGAATGCATCTCTAGTTACAGTGTGGGAAAAGGAAAAAAATAAATAAGAACCTTCCAAACATATGCTTAATCACACTTCTGTACTGAGAGGGGGAAATTACCTGTAAATCTTTCCTTTGTGGTTGATGTGAAGCTGATGGACCTTTCCTTTTGAGATGGATGTTTGTAAATCCCTAATGGCTGCAGGAGAGAGCAGGCCACGCATTCTTGTGCCAGCTCAGTGGGAAGCACATCAAAGCGGCTTTGTTTAAACTGGGGCACCTCCCCCACCACCCAACTGACCTTACCCTGCACCCTCCTGGAGCCTCTTTCTCTCTATGTGGAATAGTGGTAAACTCAGTAGCTGACCCCAGGGGTCACCCCACAAGCACTTTCCGGTTTGAAACTTGGTCTGCCGGTCTCATTTCCACCAGCCCGGAATCCTTGTCCTCAGCCCTGACATCCGCCACCCCCCCTTAGATAAAAGAGCTCTACTGTCTCTGCCACCCTGAATTCAAAGGCAGCAGGGGTTTTGTTGTTGATGTTTAAATTTGCTTTCAGTTTTTAAAAATAAAAACCTATGTTACACTTGTTTTCTTACTGCAAAAGCAATACATGTTTGTCATAAATATAGTCAAACAGTGCAGAGAAGCAGAAAGGAGAAATTAAAAGCACCCATTAAAGCATCAAACAAAGAATGAGCACAGTGAGTGTATTGAAATACATCTTTCCAGACTCCTTTCTCTGTAGATATCTATCCACTTAGCATTGCAAAAGGAGATCACATTAAACACTTTGGTAATGAATTTGATTTTTTTTTCCATTTGGCATTATGTTGAGAATATTTTTCCATGTCATTAAATGTGGCCGCATGGTTTTTGAAAAATATTTTGCAATACAAACAAAGTTTGGTAGCTTTCGTCTGACTATAAAAGCGATTCACACTTAGAATTTCATATCCTCAGCTCTGGCCACCGCTCTTCTGTGGGTGCTGCAGAAATACCATGGGTCAATCAGAAATATGCATTCTTGATTTTTTCCATTTAAAAAACAGGGACATTGGTAGTGTTCTCTTAAACAGCTTTTAGGCTTTATAACTAACTGGCGTTAGAGGGCTTCACAACACTCAAGTACAAAGACTTGATTGCCCCGTTGCTTTCATCTTCAACTCGAATGAGAAAAGGGCCAAGTTCTTGCTGCCCTCCCTTCCCTTCCCCCACTACCACCTTGGAAGTGATGCTGATTATCTCTCCACCCACAAGCAATCTGCTTCCCGTGAACTATTACACAAAACTCAAACCTCAAGTTCACAAACCTTAGAAGAAAAAGATCGGTCTGATTTCCCCACTGACTGCAAGGGCTCTGGGGTTTACCCTGCCATTTGCTCCCACTGGTGTTTTTGTGGCTTTTTGGTGCTCCAGGACCAAACAAAGGATGCTTCTAGCCAGCAGATGGTGATGCCAATCCAAAGCATGGTCCAGCACCCAGCATGGCAACCACGTCCTGTGAGCAGTGATGCCTCCATCCTCTCTACTGCAAGTCTAGCTCCAGATTCCTCTCGCTGAGTGAATGTCCGGGTCCTTGCCCTTTCACTCCCAGAGCGGAGAGCCATTCTGACCATGGCTGCAGCTGGGAAAACTAAGTCAGAAATGGGGTTGAGAGCCCATCGCTCGCCATTGTTTATTCCATTTTCCTCCCCAAAAGATCCAGAGCCACACACCTAGCATCTATTACCTCCCTTTTCTTTCTCTGCTTTTTAAGAGTTTGTGCAAGATTTTATCTGAGCAGAACTGATGACTATTGTTGCGAAGATCTCAAAATGTTTCCCTATCATCCCCCCTTCCGAGTACCAAGGATTTACTCCACTCCCCTCCGGGCAGTAGGGCACTGGGGTGGCGATCAAAGGATTCAGACCCTCAAAACAAAGAACTTTACAGGCAGCTTCTGTTTTGTTTTTTGACCCTGGAATAAAAACATTGCTGGCTCTCTGCTTTCAAAACACTATGGACTACTAACATCTAAGAAGAGATCAGACCTCCCTTAAGAGTCTAGGGGAGAGAAAAGTCTCTTTATTCATGATGGAGGAAGGAATAATTTCCCTACCTCACCTTTTATTCTCCAACCCAAACACAAGCAAGGGAACCATTTAGTACTTCTTGCTACAGCAGTGAAAAACAAAACCCTAGCTCAGTTTTAAAGTGGGTCACACTACTACCCAGCAAAATTAATCTTTGACAGATCACTGCCTCTCTCTTTAAACGAACAATTACTGATTGTTTTTAGGGAAGCAACCTGGTGCCATGAAGATTCCCCAGGGTAGAAGTTAGAAAACCCAAGTTGTTCTTGCCCTGCCTCTTAGCACCATCTGACTTTAAACCAAGTAGTAAACTTTCTGAAACCCATTTTCTCCCTCTGCCTAAGATTGGACTTGACAGTGGAAATTTAATATCCAAAGTCTGTTAGTCAAGAGTCTCTGCTTCCCTGGACAGTGCTTAACATTTTACTACCAACCAGAGCGACTTATTTTTCTGTGCATTTTTGTTTTATAATTTTCAGGGGGGAAAAAAACCCTACAAACCCAAATACTTGCTTAGTAATGTGGGAATCATTAAAGTACCCTAGTTAGGTGACACAGTTGATTAACTGTAATTTACTAATTGTGTGACTCTGAACAAGCTCATAGCCGCTCTGAAATTCAGTTTCCTTAACTGTAAAAAGATCTAACACAAATTCTATAGGCCTGTCCTAATCAAAACGTGTAAGTCTATTAATTCACTAAAACTTGACAACTGCAACTGTATAAGTAAGGTAGGTATTATTATTATTATCATTATCATCACCATCCTTGTAGGTCAGGAAACTGAGGCATGAGAGGTTAAGTGACTTCCCCATGGTCACACAGCTATGAAGTGGCAGAGCCAAGATTCAAACCCAGGCAGTCAAGCTCCAGAGTCTATGCTCATAAACATGTGTCACATCATATGTGGCTTTGAGACTATGGAAGAGCTTACTTCCTATGGTTGTTGGAAGAATTAAATGTATGCAAGGCACTGTACTTGATAACATAGTAAGTCCTCAATATCTATAGCAATGTATTGCTATATCACTGTTTTCTAGGTGAAGTTGATAAAGTTTTATGCTGCTAGTTGAAAATTATAAAAAACTGCATGACAACATAGAGAAACCCCACTATCTTAAGTTACATAGTGAATGGAAGGAAAATATGAAATAGTACCATGCTTTGGTTGTGCCCATGCATAAATTATATTGACATTTTATAAGCATTTTATTGATCAGTTATCACTACATAACAAATAATAAGCATTTCATATATGTCTGCTACTTAGCTACGGATCCACACATTTAGACTGGTCCTATCTAAACAGCTTTGCTCATGCCGCAGTCCAGTTGGTCTTGTCTCCTTGATGCGGATTGAATTCAGATCCATGCATGCCCATTCTGAGTGTAAGGATGAAAGGGCAACAACCCACTGAAGGAAGCTCTTCTGTGGCAATGACAATGGTACAAGAAGGCAAGATCGATGGCACGAGTGCACTTCAACTCTATTCACATCAGCACATCCCATTGGTCAAATTAAATATGGCCGAGCCCAGAATAGAGGGACAAGAAAGTACACTCTACACCCTGTGAGACCAAAGCAAGTCACATGGCAAAGTCCAACATCAACTGATCAGGAACGTATACTCTTCCCATGGAAGCAGAAATAAGGTAGTAAGTAGTTTTTGAACAATAACCTACCATAAGAAGGGTGAGGTAGAAATAGAGAAAACTAAGGGAGATTATTAGTTTGGTGAAATTGTAGGTATTGTATCTTTCTTTCCAAAACTATACTTGCTATCTTATTCTCTTTACGATTAAAGACGGGAAAACTCAAGAATCATACGAAAAGAACAGGCTAAAAGGAAAAGCCTAATGCGAAGCAACGTTGGATCACTTGCTCCACAAGCATTTGCTGAGCCCCTCCTATGCTCAGGTCAGTCTAGTCCCTGATCCGAAACAGCTCACAGTCAATGAGTAATCCTGATAATGAGGAATGATAATAATTATAGTAATAGCCAACAATTATTAAGTGTATCATATCCCAGGAATTGTGTTAAACCATTTACATGGTGTCATCTCCTACAATCCTATTATAAAAACTCTACAAAGAAGTTTCTATCACAATCCCATTTTAGAGAAAAGAAACTGAGTCACAGAGAGGTAAGTAATTTATTCAAGGTCACCCAACTAACACATTGTAGAACAGGAATTCCAACCCGGCTGTCCGTCATCCGCATCCTCATATTCCCAACTGCTACACACAGTTATGGAAGTTGGACATTTGGGAAGGCGGATGGGGAAAAAATGGACTCATCCGAAATGTGGTGTTTAAGGAGAGCTCTCCTCTCCCTGGACCACCAGAGAGAGGAGGAAGTTGGTCCTAGAGCAAATCAAGCCTGAAACACTGCTGGGGGCAAAAATGACAAACAAGCTGTTTCACTTCAGGCACATTGTGAGAAGGCAGGGTTCTTTGGAAAAGGCAATAATGCTGGAGAAAAGTAGAATTCAGCAGGAAAGGGGGAACACCAAATATGAGCTGCACTGACTCTGTGAAAGAGGCTATAGGCATAAGTCTACGAGAGCTGAGCAGTGCTATCGAGGACAGGACATTGCAGACAGCATTCAAAGAGTCATGAGCCGTCAGAGCTGAATCCACAACATGTAACACATACAATCCAGCTTCAGACCCTGCATTCAAGCACTTCACTCCCCACTCACACATATTCCCCTATCCCATCCCACCCCCATTCCTTGGAAGCAAACCTTCTCCCTATCCCCGAGTTAAGGGATCACTGAATTATTAATACAAAATGTCCCTTCTCTGAGAAGTCCAGCACACACAAGGCCTCACCTTTCAAATGTGTACTTGACCATATAGATCTCACAGGCAGGTGTGGGCAAAGGGTGCCGGCCTACAGTAAAGACACTGACTTTTTGGTAAGCTTAAAGAAGACAAGAAAGATGGGAGACTGAACAATGCTCATTTCTAAGTTGATTGAGGCTCATTTTCAAATCCACTGTAAGGGGAGTGTCTTGCTTTTTCCAGCTCAAAAACAAGCAGCAAAAATAAGGACTCACACCACAGCATTAGGGACCTGGGGGAGGCAAAAGTGAACATTTCCAAAAAACAAGGACATTTTGCCTGGAAAGAGTCTGGCAAAGGGAGGTCAATGGATCCCTTTCACAGAGGCAAGGCAGGGAGGCAGGTCAAGCAGGGGGCAAGGTGCAGTTGGATGAGGTTACCTCTCAATACCCTAGAAGTCAGTAACTGTTCTACTCAGGTTCTTTTTCTGCCTCGCTTTCCTTGAGGCAGCTTTCAGAATGTGCCAAGCAGCAAGGGTTGAGTAAGACACCAAAGCCCATTCAGACCAAATTACTTCTTCCTTCTTGACTTTTTAATCCTGCCCAGGCCACCCTGGAGCTGGCCTTTGTGCAGCTTTGATCTGTAATGACAGTAAAGAAAAAAATACCCCCCCAAAAGAAAATACCAGAACACAGAAATCATATAAACATTGGCATGGCAGGAACTCAGTTCTTTCAAAACAATTGCAATATTCCATTCATCAGTAACTAAGACTGAGAATAGAAATAAAAACCAACAGCCAAAAAAGACACTTTTGATGAATCAAGTAGGAAAGAACTTATTTGTCTCTAAGTGTCCAATTCAACTCATCACAAATGACCCAACAAGTAGCCGATGAAAGGAATGGCCGAGTTTAAGCTGCAGACAGTTCCTTCCAAAGAAATCCCACAAGAAAGCTGCCTGACATTCCTTTTTCTTAGAAATAATGGCCAATCATATTAAGTACAATAACAGAAAATCACAGTTTGGCTCCCTCATTAAAACTGGGTCACTCATAACCTGAACAGGCTCTGTGTGACTGATATTCACCCTCCACCTGGTAATCACCGCACACCTGATTAACCTATAGAAATTGGTAAAAATTTCACCTAGCTTCCACCCATGGGTTTCCAGATATTTCTGCCCTTCCGTTACTGACAGGGAGAAAATTAGGAGACAAAAGAGGTAATTTTTTTTTGCTTGGTTTTTTAAATTTATTTAATTGTTGTTCAAGTACAGTTTTCTATCTTTTTAATAGGGTTTTGTAATGCTTCGCCTTCACGCAGGCTCAGCGCCCACGGGCAAGCCGGCTTCTGCGGCTCCCCCGTCCTCCGTCCCCCGACCCCTGTGCTGTGCTGCTTCACAGAAAGGCCTCGGGAAATGCACTGATATTTGTGAAGCCCTGTTGTTCCACCATGTGGAACACCCTGGGCAAGACCACAGGAGTGGGAAAGGGACAGTCTGGGGGTGGGAAGGCTGTCCCAGGGGCCCTGCAGTATGGTGTGCCAGGTGGGGACAGGAAGGGCAGTTCCCTGACAAAGACCACGGGGAGTGGTGGCCTCCAAGGCACCAGGTTTCAGGGAAGTCAACCAGGAGGTGGTCCTCTTGTCTCCTGGTCTTTTTGTTTTACTGCTTCCTCTTTTCCTTCTTGATAATCTTATCATAACTCCTGTCAGGATGTGGCCTTAAAATCAGTTCTTACAAAGGTCCCACTTTTAGAGACTGTGATGAGGGTCCCTGCTGTAGATGGCTGGGGCCACATTCTGTGGCTGGTTTGAAGATTCGGTTTTCCTCAGAGCAAGGGTCACAGAGCGTGTATGAAGTAAGGAGTGGGGGGTCGGGGCGGGGGGGGGGGGAGAGGGAGCAAGTGGTGAGAGCAGGAGAAAGCCCAGAGCCTGTGGGTGTGAGGATAAAAAAATAAGGACGAGGTGGGAGGTGGTCCATGCTGGGGCAGAGCGGAACCTTAAAGACCTCATGCCAAGCAAAGGGAGCCAGTTACAAAAGGACAAATACTGTGTGAGTCCTCTCATACAAATAACCTAGAGTAGTTGAATTCTTAGAAGCAGAAAGTAGAATGGCTGTCAGGTGGTGGTGGGAGTTAGTGTTTAATGGATCGGAGTTTCGGTTGGACAAGATGAAAGAATCCTAGAGATGGACGGTGGTGATGGCTGCATGACAGTGTGACTGTGCTTATCACCACTGGACAGTGTACTTAAAATGGTTAAAATGCTCAATTTCCTGTTATATCTGACCAGGCTAAAAAAATTTTTTGGGTATGTGGTAGAGGGCAGGGATAGTTTAATCAGTTGTGTAGGCCTAGTCCGGCAAGGAGCAGGTCCCATGTCACTCTCATATACAGGGGCCAGGGACTGGGGGGTGGGGGGCCCTGCTGGACTACCAGGCCTCTCTAGGAAATGCCCTTCTCAATGATATTTGAACTTGGGAACCTGGAATCTTTCCCTGGCTGAGGGGGAGGATGAGTCGCTGATTGGGAACCATCCTAAGTGCATAGCAGACACCCCCACTTCCTACACAGCCAGGAGGTGGTCTAGGGACACAGTAACAAACAAGGCGCCCCTTCCCTAAAGAAACCACCCCAAGAACTTCCTAGGAAAGCTGAACATAAAAGTGGGAAGGTGTTAAGGGTGAGTTGTGCGCAAACTCAGCCTTTCGGATTGAGAATGAAACGTAGCAAATCTTACTGCCTAGAAGTCACTAAAATTCTGTGCAAGAAATTGGAGTATGTTCTGGTACCTAGAACTCCCGCTGCAGCTGAACTCTGGAAGGCCAGGCAGAGGGTGGTCAACAGAGCCTGCCCTATAATTGTTCAGTAGGGCAACCTTCCCAGACTTAGCCTGGGAACCACGATGGAGGAAGGCCCAGCCTCACAGAGAGCTGGTCTGGAGGCTCACTGTGGCATCCTGTTTGACGCAGGCAAGCATCTTTTCTGTAGGTTATTTTTGTCTCTGGCCTTGGCTTGTTTTTGCCAGTCCTGCTCCTTGGATTGTAACATTTCTCCCCTGGCTTATTATAAACAGAGATAAATTGCCTAACAAATCTTTGTTTTTTCCTTCAAACCTCTCCAACAATGGCCAAAGTCACTGCATTACCGCTTCCCCCTAGCAGGAGGCTCACAAAATAACCGGTGTGTTCATGGAAACATATAGATCAAGAAAATAAAGGGAAAACCTTTAATTATTTAGAGGCCTCCCACTCCTGGTACTAAATTTACTGGCCTTGGTTTGATTTAAAGAGGCAGGACAACACCTGAGCAGCTACTCCAGCTACTTGGGCTGCAATTCCCGCCACCTGCACACAACAGAGGTTTGCCTCCTTCAGTATGATGAAGACGCGCATATATGAACAGCCTTCCTTGTTGATTGAATGGTTATTTTGGGAGCACCCCTAGCACATAATTTATTTTGAAAGCTTCTCCCTCTATACATATATACACAAACCTCTGCACTCAACTCTCCTTTAGTTTCTTAAAATTATTGAATTACAAAATTCTGGCATTTGAAAGCAACTCAGACATCCTCTAATAGAATCTCTTCTTTTATTAGATGCACAGGATTCTAAGAATATTATAGGATATCTAATCTGACACCAACTCTTCCCATCAGATGCCTTATAATTCACACACAATTCTCCTTAGCACCCCAATAGTACTGTATACATACCTCCATGAGGGCTTTGCTCATTTACTGTGATTATTTCTTTTAAAAGTTTAAACTTTTATTTATTTTTTTTGGAAAAGGTAATATGTCCACATGGTTGCCAACTTAAAAAGTAGAATGAATATATTATCCTATCCTGTAAACACCTAGTTTACCTCTCCAAAGGCAAGTAATGTTAATAATATCTTAAGTATCTTTTCTGAGATATTTTATGTATATATGCATAAGTATATTCTTTTCTTTCCTCATCTGAAACAAGTGCTTTCATGCTGGTCTGCATCTGCACCATAATATATCTGTAGATCTTTCTGTACCAAGCTTCATTCTTTTAGTTATCTCCATGGTCTTCCATTATATGAATGTACCATAATTTGGGGACATTTTGGTTGCATCCAATTATTTTTATTACAAATAATGCTACAAAGAATAATTTTTCTTTGCACATTATTCTCTTAAGATAAACTCCCTGAATGGAATTGCTGGGTCCAAAGGTATATGAATTTGCCATTTTGGTAAAATTTGCCAAATGTCCTCCACTCATTTCTGCTCTGACCAACAACAGATGAAAGTGCCTCTTTTCTTACAGCTTCACCAACAGTATGTCTCCAATTTTTTTTTACTTTTGCTATAGTTATTTATTTACCTGTTTCTCTCCCCGACCCCATCCCCTCATTAGAAGATGAACCCATCAAGTTTTCTCAGAACCAACATAGTATCTAGGACATAATAGATTCTCAATAATATTTGATAGTGCTCACTTTGGCAGCAGATATACTGAAACCCGTGAAGGGTCCCCTCTTTTAGAGAGTAGATTTTAAATGCCATGTGAGGTGATAAATGCATTAACTAGTTTTGTGGTAATCATTTCTCAGTGTATATGTATATCAAATCATCATGTTATTTGCCTTAAACTTATACAATGCTGTGTTCCAATTATACCTCAATAAATCTGGGGAGAGAAAAATGCATCACTCCAAAATATTAATCAATATTTGAGGCATGAATGCATGAATGGATGGATGGATGAATTATAGGGTTCTTTAAGTCAGAATTACAAAGCATGGCCCTCATTTTCTTCATTTGGTGAGCTCGAGTGTACTGCATTTTATTTTATTCAAGTGTAGTCCACTTATACACATATTCTGAAAGCTTCACAAATTCTTGGAGACAGGAAATTTATTCCATCCATTTTTCTTTACCTGTCATTGCTATTGGAAAACAGAATTTTGAAGTATTCTCTTTCATGGGTAGATTGCTTCAAATATCTGGGAATAATTGCCTAGTTAGAGCAGAAAGTAAAGTCAAATATGTTCACCAGGTACACACCAATCTATACCTCTCTGTTTCTGTCTCTGTCTTTCTCTCTGTCTCCCTCACTCTCTTTCTGTCCCTCTGCTTATAACACATGCAAACACACACATACACACAGAGCTAAGGCTCTCTGACCCCCGGGCCATGGGCTGCGTGCTTATTTCCAGAGACAAGAGTGTGTTCCTCCCAGGTGCCCTTTGACGGGTCTTGTCAGCTGTAGGTTGGCTTCTTTGCAGTTGGGATCTTCAGAAAGCAAACTCTGACATGGAGAACCCGCAGGACATTTATCAAGGTGTGCACTTGGGATCAGCACCTGTGGAAGGAAAAGGAAGGAAACAGGACTGGGCAGAGGGAGAGGTCGGATTGCAATAGCTGGGACAGCCCTTCAGAACTGTCTGCCGTAAGTAGGAATGAAGGGGTCCGGCTTTTAGACCCTTCGTGTCAATCAGATATTAGATGTGGGCTGCCGCTGGGAAGGGGCGATGCCTTTGGGTGAGGTGGCCCTTTTCGTCCAAGGTAATTACAGCTGGAGGCCACCAGCTAAGAGCACTCCCAGCAGGTGGAGCAATAAATCCTTCATTCGTGTGCGGGGAGCGGGGATCTTAGTCGTGCAAGCAGTTTTGCCACAAATAACAGGAGGGGTTCCTCCCCAGCCTCTGCCAGATGCTACTCCCACCTTTCCTTGTCTTTGTTAGTGACAGACCATGGCCATACTTTAAATTGTTAATGCAAAATGACAAGGACTGCACACCTTCCTCCCACACATTCTCCCGGCTTCTGGTAGAGCACTCTCCAGGCTGCCGCTGCGCAAGTGGCCAGCAAAGAGGTCAGTCATCAAGAACACTGGATAAACTGCAAGCAATCAAGGCTCAAGATCAAGCCCCAATCTGTGGCTGCAGCATGAAAATGGTACCACATCAAAAACAAACACGGTGTGGCCGTGTGGCGAAATGGCCCACATGTACATTCAGCCTCCCCATCCTGAGGCCCCAAGAGTAGGAGAAAGTATCCCTGTCCTTTGAGAGTTGGCCTGTCTCGAAACCAAAACTCCTCTGAAATCGAGCTGCCCAACCTCGGTTCTGGGCCGGGTGAGATGCCCAAGAATGGAAGAACTTAATGACAGGAGAAGCATAGGGACAAAAACGTTTGGGACTTAGACTTGAAAGTAGATCTTGCCACAAGACAGCCTTCAAAATCATAGTTTTGTGGTTGTTGGGGGGGGTTGTTTTTTTGTTTTTTGCTGTTACGATTGTCAGAACCAAGTTATGATCTGGAACTTTCTGATCTGGGGGAATCTGTGCTGAAAGCCCACACGCACCCAGAAGCAGCCCAGAGGCCTGCCGAGGGTTTCAGTGAAGGGAGTTAAAGGGTTCAGAGTCACCTCCCTCTTCCTCCGTTCACGGATGACCTCACAGTTTTTTACCTCTCTTCCCCACCCATGAAACTAAGCCGCCTCTCCAGAGGTATAAATTCACACAGGGCTTGGGGCTCCTTTCCTGGAGAAAAAAACTAAAGAAGAGATTATATGGTAAGGACCCAAGCAATTTGAGTTGAACCCTGTGTGAATGTGTCAGGACAGCCATACCAAAATACCACAGACTGGATGCTTACACCACAAACGTACTTTCTTATAATGTTGGAGTCATGTTACATTTTCACCGGGGTTGGTGTCTCCTGTGGCCTTCCCCTTAGACCTGCAGACGGCCTCCTTCTCGCCGTGTCCTCTCCTGGTCTTGCCTCTGTCTGTATCCCGATCGCCTCTTCTTATAAGGACACCAGTCCTACTGAACGAGGGTCGGCTCTAAAGCCTTTACCTCTTCCTAGACCCACAGTGCATGAAGTGCAGGGGAGGAACAGCCCCGGGGAGACGGTGGAAAGTGCACTCAGGCCGACTACGGCAGTGAGTACTGCAAAATCCACTTTCCCTTACCAAGAGTGATGGCTAATGGCCTGTCCCTCTGTGTCCAGGAGAAACTGCAGAGCAGCTCTGTGACATCTGTTATTTCACAAAATATGCTACTTCGACACGCTGCCCCTCACCCTTTCTAACTGTAACTGTTCTTGCTAAAGGTACACGTCTTCATCAAAGTTTAGGTTGTTGGTGGTGCTTTACATTGATGAATGAGATCTTACCTATGAAATATATTATTGGAAAAAAAATAACATTTCAATATAACTACTTCTTTAAAGGCTCTACCTCCAAACACGGCCACATTCTGAGGTGCCGGGTGTTTGGGCTTTAGCAGGTGAATTCTGAGAGTAGGAGAAAGTGCCCCGCCACGCTTTGAGAGGTGGCCCTTCTCCAAACAAAAACTCCTCTAAAATCAGGCTGTCCGACGTGTGGGGGCACAACTCAGCCCACCTACGCCAGCACCAGAGTGGCTGCCTCATCCACACCCTTCTCTAGCCTGACCACATCTCCCTCTTTTCCAGAGTTGCCAAACTTTGTAAAGGGATGAACGGTAAATATTTTGCACTCTGTCCCCTTTATTTAATGCTGCCAATGAGGCATAAAAGAAGCTAGAGTCTATATGTAAATAGGTGGGTACTCCAGTATCCCAATAAAACAATTTATGGACACCAAAATTTCAACTCCGTATAATTTTCACAAGTCACAAAATATTACTTTGACTTTTTAGAACCATTTTAAAAATATAAAAACTGTTCTTGGCTCATAGGTCCCACAGAAACAGATGATGGGCCTGAATGCCTTGGCTGCAGGGCTGTGGCTGGACCATCACCTGTCTATTCTCTCTCCGTGCACATCACGGTCCTTGAACACGTTCTGTGCAGCCTCGCTCTCAGGACTCACCCCGTTCACTGCTCACCCGGCTCAGAAAGGTCATTTCCAACATATAGACCGTTTCGTTCCTAGGAGTTGTGGTGCCAGCTGTTAAATCATAAATTATTTAGGTGTAATACCCCATCTTGATTAAAAACACCTATTTCTCACTGGTGTAGAACTGAGATGACTATGGCTCACGACTAATAACTGAATGACTGGTTTCGTGCACTTTCACAGAGGCTGTCCTCCAGGTTTTCTGAGTGCCCAGCACTCTGCTGAGGGCTCTGCAGAACCACTACATCTGCATAGGAGCCCTGTGAGAAAACTATCATTGTTACCTCTATTTTGCAGGTAAAAAAAAAAAAAAAAACTTGGGCTCATCAAAGTTGAGTAAATATCTACCAGTCACACAATTAGTATGAGATAAAGGCAAATCTGAGACCAAGACTGTCTCCAAATCCAGACTTGGCCAATAATGAATGCCACACTGCTTCAGAACGTGACATTTCCCTTTGAGGACTGTGAATCATGACACCGAGGTGTCAGAGCACAAGGACCCTGTGGCAGAGACAGCAAGTTACCCACCCGATATCCACTCTCCCCTTCTTTCTTCCTAATAAAACCCCAATTCTCTTTGTGGGTGATGGTATGTCCAGCCAGAAAGACACATTTGCCAGCCTCCCTTAACCAACAAGATGCAAGCAGAAGCCTCAAGAGGGTATTTCTAAGTTCTTTAAAGAGAATGACTCAGCCGGCTAGTGCCCTCTCCCATTCTTCCTGCCTGAGATACAGACATGATGGCTGGTGCCTTGGCAACTATCTTGAACTCCTATGAAAATAAATGAAGGATCACACCATAAGAATGGACAGAGCAGATTTCTAGGAACCCATGTCTCTGTCCATGGACATACCCCATCAGGCCTAGATGTCTCACCTCAGGACCTCTGTAGGTAAAAGAAATAAATAAATAAAACCTTTATAATTGTTCAAGCCATGTAGAGGGAAAACCTACAGTTTTTTTTTTCCGATGTCCAGAGCAGCCCAGCTCCTCCCTACAGAGTTTTCCTGCGTCTCTTCCTTACTACTTACACAGTACACTTCTCTTCTGACACTTCTGATCACCAAATGTGTGCAAGTTTTTCCCCACAATTAACTCTCTGAGACACCAGCCGGGTATTCTACCATTTATTAAAATTCTGATGCTATCTACCTGGAGAGAGCATCATATCCCACAGCTTAAGGGCTCAGTCCCATGAGACTCCCCCCACCTACTTCAGATGCCAATTGCAAGTCACGGGTCCCCAGGTCACCTATAAATAACTTCTGTCCAGTGTGTCCACAAACCAGAGGTTCCCATGACCTGCTCCTCAGTTTCAATTAATTCACCAGAGTGGCTCACAAAACTGAAGGAGACACTTACTTCCATTCACCAGTTTATTAAAGGAGAACACAGATGAACAGTCCGATGAAAAGGTACACGAAATGAGATTCAGGAACGTCCTGAGTGTAGGAGCTTTTCCCAATGCAGCTGGGGAAGGGGTGTCGTCTTCCTGGTGTGGATGCGTTCACCAACACAGAAGCTGTCTAAACCCTGTACGTTTGGGATTTTATGAAGTCTTCACCATGGACAAGATATATCATTAACTCCCTTTTTGGTCTTTCTCCATTCTCCGGAGAATGGGGCTGAAAATTCCAAACTTCTAACCACAGCTTGGCCTTTCCAGTGACCAGTCCTCATCCAGAAACCACCCAGGAGTTGCACCCACAGTCACCTCATTACAGCAAAAGACACGTCTATCATCCAAAGAAATGACAAGGTTTCAGAAGTGATGTGTCAGGAACCCAGTGCAGAGACTGTTATATATTTTCTATTATCTCACCAGCCAGCATGTTTCAGGACTCTATTACTTGAGGCCAAAAGCAGCTCCTACCTGATATGAGCCCTCTCTGACGCTCACTCCCACACTATACTCAGAGGACTCACTCTTTAGTGTCCCTCTCTACTGGCCCTCTTGCCTAAGAAGCATCAGAGAGCCAAGCCAACTGCTCTGTGCCTGAAATGTGCCATGATGTGGACTCCTCAGCCCTGTCTGCCAGCCGAGGCTGGTCAGGTCTGTGGCCACTGGTTCCTGACTAGGACCGAGAATTCATTACCCAGTAACAACCTGGCAACCTGGACAGTGACTCCAGACTCCTGGTATGTACCAACTTCTCATCTCCTGGCCTCCCTGAAACAGTAGTTGAGGTCAAAACAGCTCAATGGTTAGGGTCTGTCATTACTCCCTTGTTCTTTTTTTAAAGATTTTTCTTTATTTAATTTTAGACAGAGGGGAAGGGAGGGAGAAAGAGAGGGAGAGAAACATTAATATGTGGTTGCCTCTCATATGCCCCCAACTGGGGACCTGGCCTTCAATCCAGGCATGTGCCTTGACTGGGAATCAAACCAGTGACCCTTTGGTTCAAAGGTTGGCTCTCAATCCACTGAGCTACACCAGCCAGGGCAGCTCTTATAAGGTCCTTTACAGCTGACAAAGCATGTTCGTGAGCAATATTTCTTTTGATTGTCACAACTTTGGCCAATGAACAGTGAGGGTATTGGCATGTGTCCCCATTTTGGAGTTCAGGAAAGTGGAACTTGGACGGGCTAAGTTATTTGCCCAAAGCACAGAGCCAGGATACAAGCTCAGCCCTTTCAGTCTGAGGTCCCCAGTCTTTCCAAGATGCCAGCGCTTCCAAAAGACTTCTTAGATGCCCCTGAGAGAAGCCTGAGACAGCCCCGTTCAGGCAACCTCCTTTGAAGCAAACTTTGACTGGCTACCAATGGCCTGTCTCTACCTGATATTTGAATTGCTCATCATCATAACAAGATTGACCCATTCACCTGAATCAAGCGAATGACTGCATGGCATTCAGAAAATCAGTTAAATCAACATCATCTGTAGCCACTGCACCCGTACTCTCTCTAATAGGCAATGTTGACATGAACAACACTGATACTTCTGTAAACATCCAACAGATGAATCACTTACATGAGAACAATGGCAGTTGTCTCGCTGATGCCTGGAGTATGGTGGAAGACAGTGACAAGCGAGGCTGAGGAGATGCTAGCACAGAGAGACAATATGATGAGGAGTTGGCACTTCCCAATTAGTCAGGGGAGGCTGCTTGGGAAGGCAGTGTCAGATGCTGTTTAATTCAGAAATGAAACAAGTTCAGGAAGATAAGTGCCAGTTCCAACAGAGGCAGAAATGGAAGAATAATAATCAGAGCTAACACTCTACTTGCAAGAGACTAGATGACAGTTCTTAAGTATGGGAAAGAGAAATTGGCTCTGCCTGATGTAAGCACAAAGGGAATTTGCTGAAAAGATACTGGGTAAATTGCATAACTGCCAAGAATTCTGGAGGACCCGGCCCTGAAAATGGGCAGAAACAAAGAGTACTGGGCAGCCAAAACTACTCGAAATCCCACCACTCAACCAGTCCAGCACTGGACACAGTGTATCAGTTACTTTTACAACAATGCTGGCTAACAAATGACCACAAACACAATAGCATATGATAATTAGCATATGTCGCTTATGTGCGGGGGGTCACTCAGAGGCTGGTAGGCAGCTCTGCAATCTTGACCGAGCCAATCATGAAGCTCCAGGTTGGCCAGCTACTGGCTTTTCTAGGCTGGCCTCAGCCAGGGTGACTGGGTTGACTAACATGGATGAGAAGTCAGCGGCTGTATGGAAAGTAACCTCACAGGGCGATCTGATAGTAAATTCCTAACTGGGCAGGTCATTATGAATAGTCCTGCCTCAGGCCTAGCACTTCTTTAGTGAAAGGTTTTAAGCCAGCCCTGCCCACTGTGCTTGGGCATCTTGGTTAACACACCTTTGAAATGCCAGAAGTAATGCCCATTGAAAGGGGCATTAACCCTCAAGAGAGCATATAGTGTTGTTAACAGTCCTGTATTTCAACCCACGCCTCAACTTCTCCAATCTCCTTTAATTTTGAGTGCATAAAAGAAGCTGCAAAAATTGTTATTCTCCTGGAGCACTCGAGATCCCCGCTCCCAGGCATATGCTGTCACTTTGGTTCACATAAACATTTATAAAAGTTCTCTATGGATGTGGACATTTCTTTTCTTGTATTTACTTATTTTTAGAGAGGGGAAGGGAGGGAAAAAGACTGGGAGAGAAACATCAGTGTGTGAGAGAAACATCAGTCAGTTGCCTCTCACACACCCCCAACTGAGGACCTGGCCCGCAACCCAGGCATGTGCCCTGACTGGGAATTGAACCTGTGACCCTTCAGTTCACAGGCTGGCACTCAGACCCACTGAGGACTCTGCCTCCTTAGCAAGGCAACTGCAAAACCACACAACAAAGGGCCTCACACTGATGGTTACACATTGGGACTCTCTACCACACACAGGAAACAGCCACTAACACCCCTGCCACTTCTGCCCTAAAACTGTGCATGGCTTCCATTGCCCCCGCCACCACCACCGCCTGCGGATTCTCTGTGCCTCTTTGCACCCCAGCTCCAGATTCACAGTTAGGGCAAGTGTCTCAGGATAATTGGGATTATGACAGAGTTGTACACAAAAGGCACAGAAAACACTGGAAGCAAGTATCTGAGAGTGTTTTCACTTCATTAGGAGAAGATGGGTTCTGCCTAAGACCTATAAGCTGGGGAATACCCCAAACATATAAAAGAAGTTCAGACTCTGGATAGCCCCAAATCTGACATTTGTTCTTTAAAACCACCGAATGTCTACTGGGGTATATTACAAAATGTCCCCACTTCTTCACCCCTTTTGGATCTATGTTCTTTACCATATAGCTTGCTATGGCCTCCCTCCATGGGCATGGTGACCTGCCTCTCTCTTTCACACTAGACTCAGGCACTTGGGTGATTCATGTGCTCACATTGGCCCATGGGATCTTAGCAGAAGTGCCATAGCAGAGGCTCACAATGGGTGTGCATATTGGGGCTTGTTCTCTTGCGGCGCCTCTGCCGCCACCATGAGAACATGTCCACACTAGCCTGATAGAGAACGAGAGACACGTGGACCAGAGCAACAGTTCCCCAGTTGTTTCAGCCTAGATCAGCCAGCTGACAGCTAGGCAGGCCACAGACGTGTGAGCAAGCCCAGCCTAGATCAGCAAAACCATCTAGTCAATACCTAACAGATCCAAACACATGAGCAATAAATGCTCATCATTACATGCTCCTAAGGTTTCGTGGCCATTGTCACAAAGCATTATTGTGACAATGGATAACCGATACAGTCTGCCAGCCGTTCACATGTAAATAAGCTCATTTCGTTCTCAACCTGCAAGTTAGATATTAGAATTTTTATTAGCATGGAGAGATTAGGTAAACTGTCTAAGGTTACCCAACTGGGAATTGATAGTGGTTTTCCTACAACAGAAGCCAATCTCTGGAAAATGTTACCTTGGAACACAGTTAGAAAGAAATGAGTTCATGACCCTGACCTGAACTTGCGGGACAGAGCTTTTCCTCACCTTGCCTGGGCCAACAGGCACTCTAAAACAAGCCAGGAAACTTGGACAATCACCAAGAAACTATTCCAAGGTGAAGTCCACCAGTGTGAACCCTGGGAACAATGCAAGATTATTCCGTCTTGGAAAGTTCTTGAAATAATAGAACCACCAAGGACCTAGAAATACTAAAGTTATTTGTGGTTTCGCCTAATAACCAGCTTAGCTATGATAGGATTTGGTCTGTCCCCAGTCTTAAAGGGCTAAAAGGGTCCTAGCTCCACAGAAGCTACTACCATAGATACAGTGTATTATGACAACAACCATCAGAATGCCCAGCACACAGTAGGTGGTCATACATATTGGGCCCTTTCCTTGCCCTCTCATACTTCATATTTAAGGGACCATATCACCAAGCCTTTTTATTTTTGCAAATCACAGCTCTCAGGGCCTGACAGAACCCCAGTTACGTACTGGTTCAACATATATGCTATAGGCCTGCTATGTACTATATGCCAAGAATACAGACACGTGGAACTGACTTGAGAAATCTACTGGGAAACAAAAGTTCTTAGGAGCAGACTTAAATACTGAGGGGACATAACATCTCCATAGTACCAAGTGAGCTCTTACAAGCACTATATTTGGAGAAAAATAATGAATATATTAAATTTATGTTATGTTAAAAGGTGATCTTTATTCATTCAATCTCTATTAAAAAATATAATGACTGACTTTCAATGTTAATTTTCTACATTATGAATGTATTGTAAACTTTCTCTTTTAATACACGCAAGCCAAAATCTATATTAGCTTTGTTATTTATCTACTTTTGCCCAATTTCACAAACTATAAAAATTCCACTCCACAGCTAAATATATAAACTTCACAATAACACAAAAGCTAAATTTATTCATTCATTTAAGCTCTAATAAAATTATTATTTTAGTGCCTGGAAGATAAATAAGCTTAAAAGGCAAAGGATATCTTTTTCCAAGCAACTCTTGTATGCAATGCCACATTTTGAGGAAGAATTGGCAGAAAGTTCAAGGGAAACATATGGAGGCCAAATCGAGAGGCAGAGTTGCTATAATAACAAAGTTAAATTGCCAGAAGGCCTTTGCATTATTACATACATGCACCAACCAGCATGTAACAGTGAGACCCCGAAGTAGGACCCTATCATCTCATTCCAGGGGTAATTCCATAACCATCTGAAGAGCTGTCTAACTTCATTCTTGCTTTCCAAGTCTCTCCTTTGAAAACTGAGCTCTGTTCGTCCAGGCATGTGTTCCCCACAGAAACTCTGCTGTAGAGATCCATGGATTAGCATCCACAGGACCCATCCCTCCTCAAAGTCTCCAGTGCAGAGCAGCAAGAAGGGAGAGTTTGGAGGGAATGGGGCAGGGTAAGCTAAGTCTGAATGAAGGAGAAGTTCTGAGGAGGAAGGACAGTAAGTATGGGGACAGCTGGGCAGACAGAGCAGGCCACTGATGTGCCCACAGGTGGCAGAAGAGTCCTGATTGTCCATGAAGGACAATAGTCCATGGGCACTGGGGTGAGAAGGAGACCGTGTCCAGTGCAGCACAGAAGCTCAATGAGCAGCTGCGCAATGACTGACTCATTTTTCTACATTGGACTGACTAACTTCTTTGGCTCTAGTTATTCTGCCCATAAGGTGAAAATCACTAAGTCAAAATTATCCTTAAAAACACATCAAATTGCCCACAAAGTCTAGAAATTTTTTTCTCTTGCATCTTGATACCAAGACTTGTACCCAAACACTGGTGTCCCTCACCAAGCCCAGCAGAGGCAGGTGTTCCCCCAGCAACAGAACCTATGGCTGGAATTTCTTTGAATAAGTGCCAGACAAAGCAGCTGGCTTGTGTTAGAAGTCCTGTTGTAAGAAATAATACATGACCTTGAAACACCAAAAACACTGACTGTAGTAAGAAATACACATCGTAAGTGGCACACGTGAACTCAGGCCAAGGAGGAGAAAGCAGATTGACCTCCATGCCAGTACCCCTGGTCCGGGACAGAAACTCACAGCAGAATATAGACTGCACAGTCCATACCACTTAAATGACCTATTCTCCTTTCGCAGGGAATGGCAGAGTTAATATATGAGTTCATACATTTGAATTGGCATAAATTAAATGGTCATACGATGCCATTGGGCTGTGCTTTGTAATTTGCCGGGACCTGTGCTCTTTAGTACAGTAGCCATTGAGAATTGGGCTATGCTGTAAGTGTAAAACACACACTGGGTTTCAAAGACTTTGTGTACAAAAAAATGTAAAATACCTCATTTTGAAATTATAGTATAGGTGTATTGGATTAAATTTACCTTGCTAAAATTAATTTCACCAGTTTCTTCTTACTTTGTTTGAACATAGCTGCTGGAAATTTTTAAATGACATGTGGCTCCTATAATATTTCCCTTAGACAGCACTGGCTTTGATGAAAGGCCTGTATTTAGTTCAGAATCATCCTACACTGAAACTTTGAATTGCTAACACGTATTAAATTTGATAAAATTAATTTATAACTTTCCCTTTTCTTTAATTATTCTGCCAAATTTTAGAAAGCATTGGCTCAAACTATCTTTAAGATGATAATCTATCTTTAAACTGATTGTCTATCTTTAAGCTGATAATCCAGAACTAATCAATTTTGTTTTACCAGGACTGAGTCAGATCCCGGTAGCCAACTGTAAACCTATAGCATTCATGCATCATATAATCTCTACTGAACTTCAAGCCTAAATTCTTATAATTCAGTAGAACTACATCTAATTTTTAATTATAATTCCTTTTGTGTTTTGCTAGATATAAGATACTGTATTTGTGTAGGTAGAAGTTACATTTGTTCCAACATTTTATTATTAAAAAAATCAGAAACACACAATTAACATGAATACAATAGGAAGAGGAAAAACCTAGGCATTAAACTAACAGTATCATTAGACGTGGAGGGCGGCGGATCCAAACCATAGATCTGTCCCTCCTTGCATTGTCTCATTGTTTAAATAGAAGGTATACAGAGTATTATATGCAACAAGGAGGATTCACAAGAAAACATATCGGGTAGAAGCCAAATGCTAACTCCTCCATCCAAAAAGAAGCATCTTGTGTCTTCATTATTGTACTTTCAACAAGCAAAGAAGGGGCTCCTCATTGATAATGTAAATTAAATTTATCTATCTCCTGGACAAAAATTAATTGAAAAAATATGAAACAGATAAAATAAGTAGTTCATAAGACAACCTTAACCTTGCTGAACAACCTCTATAATCATTCCATTTTTCATGTTTTTATTAAGTTTTTTATGTGACACGATAATAGATTTGTCTATTCACTGTCTTGGATTAATTAAGATAAATTCATAAAAAGTTTTCAACCTCCTAAATACAAAGTAGGAAATACTTTCTTTGAGAGGGAGGATACTACTAAAGGCCATTGGTAGGAAAAGTACACATTCTACCCCCCCAAAAAAAGAGTTGTAGGTGGCAATTGAGTCAGCTATACCACCACCACTATGAAATCATGTCCAAGTCCCCTTGTCCTCAACATGGCCTTTCCCAAAAGATAACTTTTCATTACAAATTTCCCCACTATAGCAGGTAACATCAGTGTTCCCCCAGGTCCCTTCAGATAAGACCCATTTTTACCATTTTACATTCCTGCCTTCCAAATTTTTTCCCAACAGGCAGCACCTGAATATGTTTTTTTGAGAGATGAACCACATCACATGCACAGAGTTGAAAGTGCCTGGGAATTAATGTCCCCATTTGGGGCCCTTAACCAATGACTCCTGGGTATGGGAGCCTTGGCTGGGAAGAGCACCCCCTCCCTGCAAGATGAGCCTGAACTCCGATATTGTACAGTTGCATCGACTCCTCTCCCCCCTTGGCCTTTATTCTCCTTTCCTTGCTGGATTCTCCTGGGAGCATTTCCTTAGCACATCACTCAGGACCCAGGCCCACAGCTCGGGGTCTGCCTTTGCAAAATCTAGCCCAAGATACTCATCAACCTGGGTCTTCTCACCACAGCAAGACTGCACATCCTAAACTTTTTCTCCACTGGTCCCAGTATTCATCCTAAACTCTACTGCACACTGAAGTACTTACACAATTCCCCAAACTCAATCGACATTATCCCACCTGCTTGCCTTTGTATCTGTTGCCCTTGCCATATAGAATTATCTGAGCCCTGTCCTTTCCAAACGGACCTTCCTTGGCTCTGCCAGCTGTCACCCAGTCTGCTGCTTTCTCATGGTCCTAGGTACACATTGCCAGTAGGACACCCAATGGCTCTGAAGCTATGCTGCTTGGGTTCAAATCCTGACTCTGCTACTTCCAACTGGAAGACCTCAAACAAGTTACTCCATCTCTCTTTTACTCTGTTTTATAAAGTGGATATAAAATTCAAACCTACTTTCGAGAATTCTTGTGAAAATGAATGAGATAATTCTACACGCAAAGCACTTACAGATGGCTAGTTCAGAGAAAATGTTAGCTGGCTTTCTGCCTTGTGCTATTTGTTTATGTGTCTGCTGTCCTTCTTAGTACCTCAAGGGCAAAAGTCATAACATATTCATCTTAATACAGGTCTGTTAAATAAGTAAACACGCTCCATCAAAGATCCTTTCTTTTGAAAAGAATACCTCTTTTCAAGAGCTATTGTTTCTCTTTAAATTGTTTGCGTTGAATCTCTCAGGACTCCATTATTTGCATATTACCTTCATGACTTTTTTCTCACAGCCTGAACTATTTAGTAATTATGCTTCCTTACCTTTATATCAAAACAGTACAAATAAACAAACAAAACAGAAACAAACTCACAAATAAAGAGAACAGATTAATGGTTGCCAAATGGAAGGGGGTTGGGGAGTAGGTTAAAATGGTCAAAGGATTAAGTACAAATTGCCAGTTATAAAAACAGTCTTGAGGCTGGAAAGTACAGCATAGGAAGCAGTCAGAAACACTGTCATAACTATACATGGTATCAGATAGGTACTAGACCTAACTGGAGTGATAACTTTGTAAGTTATATAAATGTTTAATCACAACTTTGTATTCCTAAAACTGATATAATACTGATGTTAACTGTAATTAAAAAATAAAAAATTTTAAAAAGAGGAACCAGGTATAAAAGTCTTCTGCTAAATGTTGGTTAAATAGCTAGACAAGAATTTGAACCCTGGTCTCATTCTGGGGCCTTACGGTAAGCAACATTATTTATTTATTGTTATTATTATTATTATTATTATTATTATTATTATTTTGAGTGAAAAAGTAAGATCTCATTAGGGGTATAAAAAAGTTGATTTATATCAGTCTTTTTTTAAACTTGGCCTTATGCTAAGAAATAGATTATATTAAGTCACAGGTTTAATATGTCGTGGTTTATTCTAATACTCATTAAAATAAATATATAACCCCTAAAGTGAAATCTGTTCATCTGTATACCTTCCCAAATAATTTCATATATCCCTACTGGTATCTTCAGCTCAGGTTGGTAAACTCTGTCACAAAATTGGCGACCAGTCAATAGGTGCCTTTGAATGTATAAGAAGTTTGGGTAAATAGCAGAACAGTAAGTCAATTAACAAGACCCTTGGCATAGATAGTTCTCTGTTCTGCACTTATATGAACTCCCTTGGAGATCTTTGACAATCAGCTTTTTTTAGCTCAGTTCTCAGGCACAGAAGAAATGATACACATTCTGCCTCATCCAGCAAAGGAGAGCCTCTCCACTCCAAACAATTAAAAGTCAAAGCACAGGTACATGGGCCTCAGGTGGGGCACTGTAGTACATGAGTCCACACTTCCTCCCGCCTTATCTGAACATGTTTCCTGTAGGTGATGAGTTTAAAACGGAAGAAACAAAGACAGGGAAAGGGAAATCATCCCTTAACCAGGACTGGGCCTGGTGAAGAGTAAGTGTAGAAGGACATAGGCCCCCATCTGTCCTACTTTTTGGGGATGTTCATTATGGGTGCACCATGAGCTGGTCTTTTCATTGCTCTAAGGTGACCCCATGTCCTAGTATTTGTCCAAGGACCCAGGAAAAATTCCAGGAAGGTTTCCCTGGGGTTTTCTTACAACCACCACCTTGCAAAGCCCACTAAGTGAGCTGTAAAGTGTGGAGTTTAATATCTCCCTCAGGTTCAGGATTCCAGGGAGAATTGAAGAAGCTGGCCTGAAGGAGGTAGCTCATACCCTTACTTCCCATGCTGTAGTCCTGGGAACAGCAGTACTGGCATTGCCTGGGAGTTTGGTAGAATTTCAGAGTGCCAGGCTTGACACCAGGCCCACTGAAGCAGAATCTCATGAGTGTACACACTGAAGTTCAATGTGGCCTTATTATCCTTTCTGCCATTTTGTTCCGTACAACCACATGATCACTGGATTCTTGTGGTCACATGTTTCCCTTTCGGGCAGGCCACCCTAGCACCTGTCAACTGCCTTTTGCAAAAAGCTGATTAAACTTATCCTGTGCTCTCATTGCCTAAGTCTTTCTTGCCTTGTGGCCTTTGTATGTGCTCCTTTTCTGCCTGGGTAACTCTCCCACTGGCCAACACCAACTGTTCCATCAAGTATCAGTTGAAGCATCACCTCCTCAGAGATGCTTTTCCTGTCATTCACTCTAATGGAAATCCCCTACCATTCTCTCTTGTGGCCAGGAGTCCTTTTCCTTCCATCAGTCATTATAATTTGTCATTATAAATTAGTCGTCTTCCATATGAGATTGCTCAAAGAATCACCATTATGTTTGCTCACTTCTGCACACCCAGCACCTGCACAATCCTGAATCAGATAGGTGCTCAATAAATACTGTTTGGTATGAAATTTCCTCAGAAAACTAAAAATGGACCTGCCTTTTGACCCAGCAATTCCATTGCTGGGATTATATCCTAAGAAGCCTGAAACACCAATCCAAAAGAACATATGAACCCCAATGTTCACAGCAGCACAATTTACAATAGCCAAGAGCTGGAAGCAACCTAGGTGCCCATCAGTAAATGAATGGATCAAAAAATTACGGTACATTTACACAATGGAATTCTATGGAGCAGAAAGAAAGAAGGAGCTCCTACCCTTTGCAACAGCATGGATGGAACTGGAAAGCATTATGCTGAGTGAAATAAGCCAGGCAGTGAAAGACAAATACCATATGATCTCACCTTTAACAGGAAGCTAAACAACAAAACAAATAAGCAATCAAAATAAAAACAAAGACACTGAAACAGAGAACAGGGAGACAGTGACCAGAGGGGAGAGGGGAGGGAATTTCAGGGGAAAAGACGGAAGGATTTACAGGAACTAGTATAAAGGACACACAGACAACAACTAAGGGGGGTGGAAATGGGAGGGAGGTGGGGAGTAATGGGAGGGAGGTAAGGGAAATGGGAGTAAAAGACAAAAAACTGTACTTGAAAAATAATTTAAAAAAATAAATAAATACTGTTTGAATGAATAAATAATTGAAACCAGTTTCTTTACTGCATGATTCTTAGATGCTAATGAGCATCATCAAATCTCTATGAGAATAATAAAGCACGCAGTATTTCCCAAACTCATTTGTCTCTCTGCAGAAAACCTATTAATGTCCAAGGGAACCGGGATCCACAGAACCTAGTTTGGAAAATCCTGGGGTAAGTAAAGCAGGAAAAGAGAGTTCCTCAAAATTAGAGCTTTACAGAAATCTAGGGAAGATTTTTAAAAAATAAATACTCACTCTTAGAGGTCCTTGGAAAAGCAGCACTATGAAAACTTACACTGGTTCTCATTACAGTTGTGTAAATCTGCCCAAACATTTTGTGAAGATTCATCCACCAATGAACATGACCAGAGGAACATGAACCATCATCAATGAAGGAATAAAAGAGGACATGAATTCTCAGCTGCCACCACTATAAAAAAGCAGCATTTCTGGAAAGTCTACATTGCCATCATTCAGAAATTAATTTGCTGAGTCATATTACCCAGAGTGGCCAGCACTGGTGATCCGATTACTGTGCAGTGTGGTATTATAGAATCACCCATCATAGCGTCACTAAAAGGGCCAAAGCATATTATCTCTGAAGAGGTCACAGAGTGAAGCGGCTCTGGTTACTATTGCTGGGTAGCAAGTCATCCAAAAATGCAGTGACTTAAAACAGCAACTGTCATTTGTCTTGCCTGTGGGTTTGTAATTTATGTAGCATTCCGTGAGGAAGGCCCATCTCTGTTTCATGTGGCCTCAGCCTGAGCAGTCTGACCATGGCCTGAACAGTTCCTTTTAAGACAGCTCACTTCTATGATTGGCAGGTTGGAAAGGTGCTAGGAGCTCTACCAGGACTGTGAGTCCTGGCCTTGCCCATGGGGTGCTTGGACTCTCTTGCAGCATGGTGGCTGGCTTCCCAAAGAACCATGAAGCTGCATGTCCTTTTCTAATCTAGCCTTGGGAGTCACAAAGCACCACTTCTACCCTCTATGGATAGAAGCAATTACAAGCCCACTCAGATTTAAAGGGCAGAGAATTAGCCTCCGCTTTGCAGTGAGGGAGTGGCAAGATTCTTACTTAGAGATCAGGCAGGATGAGAGAGGTTGTGGCAGCCATTTTTCAAAACAAATAACTGCTACATCAGAAAAGATATAGAAAAAGAAAAGAATTTAAAGAAAAAACTTATTAAAAAAACAAAACTCTTCTCTGAATCTTTCTTATGAAGAGAGGAAAGGTAGATGTCAATAGGTATCAAAATAGAGCAGGGGATTGGTCCCTAAAAATGTAAAGAGCTGACTCGGGTAAACCCACAGAGGCATAATGGGAGCACTAAGAACACACTTGTCCTAGTGAGCTATGAACTATGAACTTGATGAAGGTTCAATAGTCCTTGTGTCAGAAACATGAAACAGGTTAAGGTGCGGGCCAGACCAAACAAAACAAGTCCTACCGACGGAAAATCCACAAGGCTGGCCAGCACTGGTGATTGAAGGCACAGAGTTTCACGTGTGTCTCTGATTTTCTGGGAGAGCCCCAGTTTTAAAAAGTTTATCACCATGACAATTCTGATCTAAGCCTCGAAAGATAAGCAGGATTTAAATAGTCTGCCAAGCAAGACAACCAAACAAGGAAGAACAAGGAGTGGGAAAAGAAGCAACAACAAAAAAAGTGATCTCATTTTCCTTTTCCTCCCTTTGTTCAAAGTGTCAGAAAACACATGTTTGGCAAAAGCTTCCAGCACAAAGTAGGCCCCGAATAAACATTTCTAAACACTAAAGATTTCACTCTTCTCAGCCCACCACAGGCCTTAAAGTTTCTGCCTTGTACAGTCATTCCTTTGGCTAAATCAATGTGGCAGACACAGGGATACACCTTTCAGACCTCTAAGAGCCAGCTGTTGATGTCTTTTAGAGTCTGCTTCCACTTTCAGGCCTATGCTGTGCTCTACTCCGGGCAGGCCCCAGGCAACGACTAGCAGACAGTGAGACAGGATCCAGCCATTGCCACCCAACCCAGGACTGCCCCCTCCCGGCCCGCGAACGTGCACACGCGCACGCGCGCGCACGCACACACACACACACACACACACACACACACACACACGAGAAGGGGCCATCTTTGCTCCGGAGTTCCCCATTGGGCTGGCAGAGCCTGTACCATGTCTGACGACTTCCCCTGCAGATACTTCATATTCTTTCCTTTTGTAGGTATAACTCCCCAACAAGCTTTTTGCCCTCCTCATTTTATCTCAGCAACCGCTTCCTCCAGAACCCAACGGCAACTGCAGTGTCCTCAGGGGTTCTCCAAGAAGAAGCCAATACCCCAGCACCGTGAGCCCTCCCCCAACCCAGCCCTGAGCCCTGCAGGGGGCACCATGGGAGTGAAACGCTGCCCAGGGGCATTTTGAAAGAGGGCGAGAACAGATAGGAGAAGCTTGAGATATTTTTATGGTATAATGTTTCACTAGCAGCCAAGAAAGGATACTGTTGTTATAGTCATCTTCAAGGCAATCTCTGGGGCTTCTGAGAGACTCCAACCCTTGCCAAACAAATACCACTACGAAAAGAGATTTTCTTTGGTCCACACACTTTCCAGTGACGAATCTACCTATGATCTAGCCAGCTACTCAATACAGGGTGGGGCAAAAGTAGGTTTACAGTTGTCCAAATAGAAAATAATGCGATAATTAATATATAATAATATAGGAATAAACTCTGTGTTTCGTGTACTCACAACTGTAAACCTATCTTTGCTCCACCCTGTGTGTGTATGTATATATTTTTTCTCTATTTCATGTCTTCCTCTACTTCACAGCTTCTTGCTATTTTCTGCTCACTTGTGGCAATTCCTGCTTCATGCTCTTCTGTGTCTTTTCAAATCCTGCTCCAGTTTCTCTGCTTTGTCTTTGCAGATGCTATTTGCAGAGGTAAGAAGGCAGGCCCCTCCTGCAGACCTCCATGCCCACCACAGCCGGGGCGGACAGTTTCCAGCAGGCTGACTTCTCCACCTGAGGTTCCGCGGCAGCTTGCTGAGGTGTGGCAGGTACAACCCACAGGAGTGAAGGAATGTCCTAGAAGTAATAACCCTCAGCTGATGTGGTTATTACTCATTGTGATAGGGACTGTTAGTTATTGTGATAGGCACTTAGTGGCTAAGTATCTGGCTTGCATGTCCTCCAGGGGGACAATTTCTAAATGAGTCTCGCATGGTTTTTCAAATGGTTCCCAGCAGGGTTGAACCCCGGTTGGCTACAGTGCTAACCACTCACTGTTTAGTAGTTTTTCTCTTCTGCATGTCCCACCTTCTCAAGTCTCTGCTTGTGATTCCTGGAACTACCTTCTGTATTAGTCAGGGTTCTCCAGAGAAAGAGAACCAATAGAATAGATGATGGGCAGATGGATGAATGGATATAATTCAGTCAGATTCCAAGGGCCTGAGAACCAGGGAATCAGGTAGTGGAATACCCAGTCCAAAGTCAAAGACTTGAGAATGAGGACCTCTGATGTCCATGGGCAGGAGAAGGTGGGCATCCCAACTTGGAGAGAATGTGCCCCTCTTTTACCTTTTTGTTCCACTTGGGGCCCCTGTGGATTAGATGATGCCAGTTTGCACTGGTGAGCATGGCTCTATTTACTCAGGCCACTGAATCAAATCTTAATCGCATCCAGAAACACCTCACCGACATACCCAGAAACAAAGTTTCATCAGCTATCTGGGCATCCCTTAGGCCACTTAAGTTGACACATAAAATTAATTATTACACCTTCCAAATAAACTTCCTACACTCCAGTTAATGTCTCAGAGTCTTCTCCTGGGGAAATGTAAACAAAAAGAAGTCCCAGTTCAAATGCCGAGAGAATTGATTAATTACCTCCTTAATCACCACAACCTGTGTTTAGACAGCGCTTTTACACAACATCACCACCCAGGCTATTGGCCATCTATGATTGGCTGCTCTTGGGTCCAGACCTCTGGTCTAAACACCTTTAGGCGGAGATAGAGTCACATGGTGTAAAACATGGCTGCTAAGAGCTGCTGGCATAGCAGGAGGCTGTGAGCGGTACCATCTTCGTCAGAAGGGCTGTGAGCAGGATAGGCACTCTAACCAAATGATTCAGTACAGAATCTAAATATCTGAGTCTATATCTAGACATATCCTGATAGTCCCTATGACACATCCCCCCCATAACATTGTTCCAGGTACCCATTTATTTACCGCTACGCATGATTCAAAACAACTCCAGAGACTCATGAATCTTTCAACTTTGTTCTTCCTAAGTTTCTTTTTCTGTAGCATTCTGTAATGGACTCTACTAAGAAAGGGTTAAAAGTGCAAGGACTTGATTTATCCAAATGTTTGTGTTAAAGGAAATAGGGAGTGAGCTAGAGAATGCTTGAAGAGTCCTCAGACCGCGATGCAAGTATAACCCCAGGCAAAGGAACGAGGGAGAGGAGGTTGGATGGACAGAACCAGGTCACTATGCCATCAAAGGAGTCCTTGAGCCAAGCTCACTAGCAAAGGAATACTCTGCCTCCCAGGAAGGAGTCTGCCTTAGTATTCCCAGCACACTCAGTCCCTGAAGGAAGCAGCCCACAGGAAGTATGGCCTTAGGAAACACAGGCCAGATTTCAAAGTGGAACCTCAGTGAATTACACTCCCCATTCTGAGCTCCAGGAAGCTATTCTTATGGTTGCTTATGACCATATAATTGTCACCCTTATTTGGGATGCTCCATGCTACAGGACCATACATTTCATTATTTCTAGCACGTATACCTACCTGATTTGCTTTGGCCAATGAAAGGTGAGCAGAAGTGAAAAGTGCTGCTTCCAGAAAGAAGCTTTAAGAAAGAGAATGAATGGGGTTTCACGATGTGCTGTTTCTCCCCCTCCTCAACAACAAGCAATGTCCCAGAGAAAAGCTCCTTCATCAGCCCGAGTCCTGAAACAAGGATGACATGGCACAAAGCCACAAGCCAACCCATGGACGTGTAGAACAAATAAGAAAAAAATTGTGGTTGTTGCAAGCTGCTGCAATTTTGGGCTCTTCATTTCCACAGCATAACTTAGCTCATACTGACCAATTCACAAATTCTGTCATCACTCTTAGTCCTCTTCTCCACACACATAAAAAAATTTAGATTATCCTGACCTAGGCTCTGAGAAAATAATTGTTTTTCCCATCTGCCTTTCTCTATACTCCCACTGCCACAGGCAATACATTGGGTGGGCTTTTTTATTGTGTGTTAGCTTTCTCATCAGCTAGCACTGTTAAGAAAAATGCTTGTGGTTTTATATCCTGAATGGAATATTTTTTAAAGGAGAAAAAATAGGCATCTTGATTTTACAGTCTAGAACTTCTGTGATAGAGTATACACTCCACAGTGCTGCCATGATGAATCCCTCTTTGAAAACCGTTTCTTAAAATATATATCCTGTGTGGCTCTATATGTTCATCAATCGTTTCCTGTTCTGTACCATAATTCTTGTTTTCCTTTTTTTGCAAATCCTTTACACTGTATTCCAAGGAACAGAATTACATTTAAGAACTTAATGTTCTGGATGCATTTATACAACTTCGGATGAACGGAAAAATAATCCTGACAAGTGACGAAAGATTCATGAATACAAATCCATTTTGGCATCTCTTTTCTCTGTTATAAAACAAGGAGGGAAAAGGAAGCACCCAGCAGATGCTGGGTTAGAGCAGCTCAATTGGCCACCCACCTCCCCAGTGCACCACGGTGCCAGCCGCCGGGAGTACAGGGACCATCGGATTTCATGTACGGCCCATGTGCTTGCCTGAAATGCAAGGGGCTGGGGAACAGTTGGAGACTCCTTTTGATTTAATCGTGGGTTCAAATGGGCTTCGCAAACTTCTCGCAAAAGGGGCACTCAGAAATTTGTGGAAAAGATGTTTGTGAGGATGCTGGCTTTGGCTTTTTAAAAATAGAAGGCAGAATGCTGGCTAATTAACATACCTAATTATAGCAATTTCTTACAGACAAATGCTCAAGTCAGTTTTTTTCTCATCATAATGGTCATTGTTAGTTTCCAGTCAGAAGAAATAAGAAAATTATGCAAGGGAAGCCTGCAAATTACTCTCAAAAGGGAAAAGCTGTGACTGCACCTGGAGTTTTCTTGTGAGGGAGCAACATGCCTTCCAATTTCAAGTTGGTGTCCACCCCCCAGGTCCCCCACTCTTTCCAAATCTGGAGACACACCCCTTGGTCCCTCCATATACCAAATATATTGGTTTCTGATAGAATCAGTGGAGTGAGCTCCATTTCAGACTCCCAGCTGTAGTAAGATATTCTAACTGGTGGAAATCAATCCAACTGAAGTACCCTTGGGCACAAATCAAATAAGACGCGACTGCAATTGAGGAAAATTATAGTCATAAGTTTGCTTTCGGAGCTAAGCCGGCTTTCTCTCTGCATGGGCTCTGAAATTGGTATGGATGCTGTTGGCTATCAGCAATGATGCAGGTGCCAGAACACATTTGTTACTAAAGAGAATTATTAAAATGTCTTTTATCTATCTGGGGTGTGTCATCATTATTAAAAGCAAAAGCAGGAGGAACCTAATAAAGTCAGATCATATTCAAAGCGGTTCTCGGCCTACTGTGTGCTAGCAATACTATTAATGCCAGCACTTAGTGGGGTCCGGAAGTGTTCTGTCAATCAAAACAAACACACCCCAATGCAGAACAGATAAAATGTTACTTTTCATAAGTGAGCTCCCCTGCTGGGTTTCTGCAGTCCATATCTGTATTTTCTGTCTTGTAATTGTGCATATCAAACAAGGTTTCAGACCCATCCATACTCACGGCATGTTGTGCAAGAGGATTAGGGTCAGGGTTAGGGATAAATACATGTCCACTCACCCACCTCCCGCTTGGACGTACTCGGTTTGCCATTTCACAGATGAGAAAAACCAGGGCCCAGGAAGGTCAGATGAGTAGCCCAAGCTCACACAGCGAGTTAGAGAAAACCAGAATTAAAATTGAGAACCAGAACTGTTCCTTCTCTAGAATACGCCCTCACTGTTCATCAGCAGCTTCAAGGCATTTTTTTTCAAAAGTGAGTAGACTATGAATTATAAATAAATCGATAGTACTCCACACCAAATCCCCCAAAGGTAACTCAGTAGCGGACGCCTCTGCTTTTAAGATGCAATTAAAATGCAGTACATTCCCGGAAACAGATGTTATGGAGCTGATCATCCTTAGGCAGGCCAGGCGAGTCTCTGCCAAACGTGGGTAGCATGGGCAGAAACCGTCACAGAAACCAGGCTGTATGTAGAACGAAGGGACTGAGAAGGTGAGAACTAAAGCCTGGGGTCCATTAAGATATAGAAAATAAAGAAAGAAGAAAAACACAGCAGGTTCACAGGTAGGCACTGCCTCTGCATATAAATGGAGGCCATTAATCTCTGAGATAGGCAGATCAGAAATCCTTAGTCCTCCAAGTTCGGTTTCAATTCATTTGAATTCAGCTTCACAAACAGTTACTACAACAGCCACTACGGGCCAGGCAAGAGGTTAGGCATGGAAACGGTTACAGTGGTGGACCAGAGAGCCACGGCCCCTGCCCTCCAGGAGGTTATAGTCTTATGGGAAAGACAGATCAGAAAGAGGTTATTTCAGACAATGTCGAAGTGCTGCGTTCTGGATGCTCTTTGCACTCATGAACAAACAGCCCAGCAGTCTGAGTGGAAATGACCTTAGTCCCAGATCCAAGAGTGAGCCCCATAGGCTTAAGCCAATCAGTGTTTGAGATTTCTAGGGTCCCAATGATTGGTTCCAGGTGAGCACATGACCTAAGTTTGTCCAATTAGAGTGGAGCCCACATTTGTTTCAGTGGTTAGGGGGAAGAGAGGGTCCTTATTCTGTTCAATATAGAGTGTGAATATGAAACCGCAACACACATTTCATGACAGTAACCAGAGACCTGTGTGGGAAGCTTCCTGTTTGCACCAGAATTGAGATCCAGCATCAAAGCTGGTGAGAAAGAGAATGAGGACTCTATTCTCCGGCAAAATTATAAACAGAAGAGGAAACTCCTTGGGGCTCATTAAAATGCTACAAAACTAGTTCTCCTTGTACCTCAAGTTAAATGAGGAGGGCTCCTGAGGACCCCTTAACAGAGACTGGGAGTTTCTTCAGTTGGGTGGCAGGTCCACACCTCACTCCATGGCTGGATGCCTGTTGTACTGCAGAAACCCACATACCCGGTCTAGGGTCCCTGCTGGCCAGGTTGTGTGGAGGGAGGGAGTTCCTGGGTAGCATCAGCAACCTCCCCAGGAAATGAGCCTGGTGACCCAGCCTTGTCTGGAGAGTTCTCAGACTGGGTGGCCAGTCTGGAAAGGAGAGGATTGGTGTGGTGTGCCTAGACACAAAATAGTACCATGCCCATCCCATTCCAGTTTCTCAAGGCCATTGAATGTCATGAAAGAAGCCACAGAAGTTTCTATGACTACACATGAATGTCACAGAGGGTAGAAAAGGAGACAGACAGAAACCATGAGGCTGCGCGGGCAGCTGTTAGCAGCCAAAGCTACACCCACCTGAAGGAGATTGGCGAGTAGACCACTGAATGAACAGAAGACACAACTGCCCTCTCTAGAGATTCCACATCCTGGCAAGGGTGGGGCACAGGTGAACAGCATCCCAAGAAAACTTGCTCGCACTCAACACAGATTGTCTGGACCCAGAGGAAGACCAGAAACAACTCTGACCGATGGCAGCAGCTAGTGACGACCACTGTGCCACTCTTCCCAGCCCCTCCTCCCAGTGCTAAACACGGAAGCATCCCCAAACCTGAAAAGGGAGGGAAGAGAGGTGAATAAGCAGCCCGTGCCCTTATTCTGTCACTAAGTAGTGAGCTAAACTGGGGATAATGATGTTTAACTTGCAGGATTGTTATAATGACTATGCATGCTCTCTTGATCTGTTCAGGCGGTTATAACAAAATACCACAGACCAGGTGGCTTATAAACAACAAAAATGCATTTCTCACAGGTCTGTAGCTGAAAGTCTGAGGTCACGATGCCAGCTTTGGGTTAGGGCCCTCTTCCTGGTCAAAGTCTTCTAATTGATCTCTCTGGCATGGCTTTATGAGGTCACTAATCCCATTCATGAGGGCTCCACCCTCGTGACCTAATCGCCTCCCAAAGGCCCCACCTCCTAATATCATCACACTGGGCATTAGGCTTACAACATGTGAATTTGGGGCCAGGGGACGCAAACATTCAGACCACAGTGTGTGCCTTCCAAAAACACTCACCATGGTTCAAGGAACACTGTAGTGAGCTGGGTGAAAAACTGTGGAGGATGCGTGAGGCAGATTATATTTTTCCACAATGATGACAGTAATATTTTCGGTTCCACACGCTCTTCTAGAAACTTGCCCCACTCCATGAAGAGGTGGAGTCTACCTCCCTCTTGAAGCCAGACAAACGTTTGTGAGTAGCTGATAGAATATAGTGGAAGTGAATGTATCTTATTCCCAAAGCTAGATTAGAAAATACAATACGACTTCTACCTGGATCTCTTGCTCGGGCATCTGCTCTTGGATCACGGCCGCCATGTTGGGAGAAAGGCCACGTGCGGAGACCATTACAGGGGTTTGGGCCAACAACACCAACTCCAGTCTCAGCTGTCGGTCATCACCACCCACCAGAAATGAAACTGAACAAAACTTTATGTGGTTCTAGCCCCTGGCCTTCAAGTTGACCAAGCTAATGCCAAGAGGAGCAGAAATGAGCTATGTCCACTGAGTTCCGTTCAAACTATGTATTTGTGAGCTAAATAACTGCCATTGCTTTAAGCCACTACACTTGGGGGAATTTGTTACACAGCCTTACTAACTGAAATAATGAGGTTGGCAAGTAGGTGTGAGGTAGATGGTACAGCAGGGGTGTCCAATCTTTTGACATCTCTGGGCCACAATGGAAGAAGATGAGTTGTCTTGGGCCACAGATTTAATACACAAACATAAATGAAAACTAATGAGCAAAGAAAATGTTTTAAGTAAATTTATGATTTTGTGTTGGGTCGCATTCATAGCCATCCTGGGCTGCATGTGGCCCACGGGCCATGGATTGGACACCCCTGGTAGAGCCTTAATACCATGGAAAGTATTTGGATTTAATATTAAATATATTGAGAAGCCTTGGGTATAATCTAATCCAGTTAAGTTTTTGAAGATGACACCTTCCACCAGGAGGAGAGTATAGGTGGGCACACTGGTTAGAAAGCTATTATAATATAGTTCAGAAAAGATATGCTGCTGGCTTAGAATTGAGTGGTAGTCATGGAGATGACATGACATTGACAGATTGGCAATATTCTCCACTTAGCAGCCAGAGTTAACATTCCCAAACTCAAGCGTGATATCTTTGTTGTTAAAAAGGCTTTTCAGGCTGTTAACAATAAGACAAGAAACGACAAGTGTTGGCAAGGATGCAGAGAAAAGGGAACCCTTGTGTGTAGTTGGTGGGAATGTAAACTGGTACAACCACAGTGGAAAACTATACAGAGATTCCTCAAAAAATTAAAAATGGAGCCACCATATGACTCAGGAATTCCACTTCTGAGTATTTATCTGAAGAAAATAAAAATGCTAACTCAAAAAGAAATCTCTACTCTCCACCCTACTCTTTGCAACATTATTCACAATAGCCAAGACATGGAAACCACTTAAGTGTCCACGAGCAGGTGAGTGGATAAACAAAATGTGAGACACACACAGGCAGGAGAATGCAGAGGGGGACACCAAAAAAACAACAAACAAAAACAATTACATTCTGGAGTGCTGGCCCCTTGTAGTGCAATGATTTCCCCGCTAGCTGAGTATTCTACGAACCCATCTGTATCTGTGTACCAGATGGTGGTGTTGTGAGAAGCTGCATTCCACTTTAGTGCATTTTTAAAAGACTTTTTCAGTGAGTTTGCCCATTTCATGATGGGTGATTTACAGATGCATCTGCCCACATGGCACTGAGTGTCCAGCAGTTTTTGATAAAAATAGCACGACCCCTATGCCCTATCCTTTCTATTCGCCTAACCTCTCCCTGAGCAACTTTTGTTTCCCTGGATGAAAAAAGTTCTCAAAGGGAAAAATTTTGCTGATGCTCAAGAAGCAAAACAAAAAAAATGGCAGAAACACTAAAAGGCATCAGAATTGATGAGTTCGAAAACTGTTTTAAGCAGTGGGAAAAAATGTTTCTGTGGGTGTATTGCATCAAATGGAGAGTACTTTGAAGGTGACTAAAGTTTAAACATGTCAAAATAAATACACGAATGTTTTAAAATAAATTCCAGGTTTTTGTGTATCCCCCCTCTTGTAGAATTCAGCCATTAAAAAAAATGAAATGTTGCCATTTGCAACAACATGGATGGACCTTGAGGGAGGGCATTATGCCAAATGAAATAAGTCAGAGAGAGAAATACAAATACTGCATGGTCCGTCTCATGTGTGGGATCTAAACACAGAAATTGAAAAATAAAGCAGAACACAAGCTCAGACACAGAACAGATTGGGGGCTGCCAGAGGCTGAGAGTGGGGATTGGGCAAAATGGGTGAAGGGGCTCAAAAGTTACAAACTTCCTTTATAAAATAAATGTCATAGAGATGTAATAGACAGCATGACGACTATAGTTAGCAACACTGTAGGGCATATTTGAAAGTTACTAAGCGAGTAAACCTTAAAAGGTTTCATCACAAGACTCCATATGGTAACAGATGTTAACTAGACTTATTATGGTGACCATTTATCTCACCATGTATACAACTTTCAAATCATTATGTTGTACGCCTGAAACTAATACAATGTTGTATGTCAACTATACCTCAATAAAAAAATTCCTTCCCACAGACTTTAGATAGTGGCTGGAAGGTGCTTGGCGCATAGAAGGTCTAATAAATGCAAGCCCTGGAAAGAAGCAGGTGGGAGGAAGACCGGAGGGAGAAGGTACAGTGTGAATGAAAGTCCAGCAGCCTGCAGTGCAGGAGGAATGGAAATAAGGTCAGAGTGAGCAGGCCTCTGGGAGGTCTGCCCCCATCTCCGTGAACGTTCAATGATGCCTCGGACTGATTGGCTCCTGTAATGAGCTTCGCTCCTAAAAGTCCGGTGATGTCACTGGAAGCACCTCAGAAATGCTGGCAGGAAGGCGCTGAGTCAGCCTTCACTTTTATAGAATGCATGTGTAACACGGTTCCTGTAGTAGATAGTAATGGTGTTTTCCTTTCTGTGGCTTGATTTTATCTTTGCCTTATGCTCACACACACACACACTCACACACACACAGACATAAAGCAGTGAGATCCTTCAGGAAAGACAAATGCGGCCGAAGGAAGGAGGAAGAATCCCAAGGGAAGGAGAAATTCAGCGGAAACCTGGCCCGCTCCACAGATGTACGACCTTGGACAAGTCAATTTAAAAACTGCTTGAGCCTCAATTTCCTTACCTACAAAATAGACAAAATACTTCCCACTCCGAAGCGTTGTCGGGAGACTCAAGTACAACACGTACAGGCCCTGCTGGGTCCCCAGTTGGCTAGAACATCGTCCCCACACCCCAGGGCTGCAAGCTGGATCCCCGGTAATGCAAAAATAAGTGGAGCAGCGGATCAGTATTTCCTTCTCGCTTCCTTCCTCTCTCCCCTGGTCTCTCCCACTGTCAAAATCAATTGAAAAATTAAAAGAACAACATGTCCTATTCTTTGCATGAGAGAGCACAGTAGACGGGACAATCAAACTAAAGTCCTGCTCACTTTCCACTCACCTGGGTCATGTCTCCTGAGCATGACTGTATTTTCCTATCTGAGACAGTAAATAGTGGGCACATTTTCTCACTTGTTTCTCATATAAACTAGCAGTGGCTAGATCATAATTGCATAAAATAGATGAAAATTACATAAATAATGATTACATTACAATTATTCAAAATCATGCATGAAAATCACTTAACTCCACATTGCGAGAGTTGGCTAAATGGAGCTATTACCTTTAAGGAGAAGTAGAAGGGAAATTGTCCTCCAGAATCATAAGCAGTGGCACATATGGACAATTGACAAGAAAAGGAATTAAAATTTCTAATAACCATAAAAAAATAGCCAACCTCATAAGTAATCAAAGAAAATTAAATTAAAACTAGAAAATCGTCTTGCGCTAAAAGTATCTGACTTCCCTAAAATCCAGTCATGGTAGCAGAATGATGCAACGAGCCGTCTTCATATCACATGGAGAACCTCTGAGTTCTTAGCCCATTTCTGGAGACATCTGACAAGATGTATCAGCAGTTTGAAAACTACCTAAACCTTTCATGACCTGGTGATTTCCCTCGTTTGAATTTAACCAACACATAAAAATCACAGTTGAGATGCAGCTGAAGATTGATGTTGGAGAGCCCTTGTCCCAGCATTGTTGGTCATGGCCAACATGGAAAAACAACCAAAATGTCCCACAGTGAGGGGTTGGTTGCTCACAAATGGCAGATGAAATGAATTAAAATAAGAGCTGGAAATGAGTGTCCTTCATCATTTCCTTCATCCCCTTTTGGTTAGTTTAGGCCACTGCTTTCACTTCTCGGTTAGACGTTTCTTCCTCCTGTGGAAAGTACTGGTGGTGTCTTGGGTCAGGTTTCCTAAAGACAGAGGCTGAGCCAGCGTGTCTCATGGTTACAGAGACAGTGCTGCCAGGAGAAGGGAGTGAAGGCAGCAGGGTGGGGCGAGGGGAAAAGCTAAGCCGTAATGTGGTCTCTGCTGGAGATCTGGGGTGTGAGGTGCAACGCGGTTGGTCCCAGCTTAAGGCAAGGGTCTGTTCATTTCTCCTTCCATGTCAGTCAGTCATGGAGTGCAGGGGGGTGGGCAGAGGCATAAAGTCCCAGTGGAAGTCGCTCCTGTTCCATCTGGGACAGTTTTCTGGAGCAGGAGTCGCTGTTAGCCATCAGCAGCCAATCCTGACAATTAACCTGGTCCAGGAGACCTGGGCAAGGCAGCAACAGTGCCCACCCATGTGGGGTCAGGTTGGATGTTCAGCCTCAGGTCGCTGCCTACGAGAGGTGGCAAGAACTTATGCAGCATGGTAATCATCAAATCACCTTAGTCACTTGTGGAACTCTGCCTGACACGCATCTGTGTTGTCATTGAATAGTTAGGTATCTTGCTCATGAAACTGTATGTCATGGGGAAAGAGTTCTGGCGATTGGCTTCAGTGAAATGTGAGTTTATGGACATTGTCCAGAGCCTGGAACCTGGTATCTTAAAAATATATTCTATATACAAGTATGCTGCAAAACTTCTGTGTAATAGAAAGCCTAATGAAGAGCAAGCAATTGAAAATGCAAGTGATGCCACTTTAAGGTTAGGGAAGGTGCAACTTTTAAACAAATTGGTCAGTTCACAAAGACCAAAACAATAGGATACAGAGCAAGGCTGGGCATTCTGCATCAATCTCTGGGATTATGAACAAAGAGATTCATCTCCCTAGGAAGCCCTGAAGCCGCCCAGGAAGGCTCTCTGAGGATGAACACCAGTCATAGTAACGCTCCAGCCTCCTACCACTGCCTAGAGGGAAAACAGTGTGGGAGGTACTGAGAAAGATTGAAGGTCCCAGGATGTCCTTGGGTTGGTGATGCAGCAGAGGGGCAGCCAGAGCCAAAGGGCAGCTTGCTGGCAGCTGGCAAGGCCACCCAAGGCCGACCCACTTCATTACATTAGTATCAGCCAGGACTGCACACTCTGGCTCACAGTTAAAGGCATGCCCAAGAATAATTTTCTTCCCACACAAAGAGAAGGAATAAACAATTAGAGTGAGCCCTGCTCAGCCTTATCTAGGTTCTTCCTTGCCAGCGCCAGAGTTGATCCACTAAAAAGTACCCAGTTTATGCTCTTGTTGGAGGTGGTTGAATTATAATAAAAAATTCTTCCACTTGGATGAGGCCAGCTCACTCTCTCCTTCTCTCTCTCTTTATCTCTCCCTCCACCTCTCTCTTTCTCTCCTGGCCCCCCAGCTTCCCTCCTTCTCCAACCCCTTTTCCTAGCTGCCTGTCTAGGTACGAGGCCAACCGTCTTTAAAGGAGAACAGGTTCTCAAGGATCTTTCACTGACCCAAGTCTGGGGTTAAAGTGAGGCAGGAAGTGTATATAAAAATTCTACACATGTATATCGACCAGCTACTATGCTCTAGGCCCTGAGGTGGGCCCAACAATCACATAGATGAGTCAGACAAGAACCCTCAGGGCCTTCCTGTCTAGAGAAGGAAGACAAAGATGTTCAAAGAACTAGAGTGCAGCCTTTTTAACCTCAAGTATGTTAGAATGATAAACTTTTCTTCCATAACTCAATGTTTTGCTATTTCTAGTCTTCATTCTGCCCCAGTGACAGAAACACAATTAACCCGGGGTTTGTTCCCTGCTGTGTTTCCCTGGAGTCGTGGCTCAGTTCCAGGAGGTGAACACAGTGAAAGGAAGGAAAGAGAGGGCCTTTGGTCACCATCCAGTCGTAGCAGCTGGCACAGCATGTCTCTGCCTGTCTGGTCCACATTCTTTGGTCTGTTTGAGTGGCAGTGGGGCCTGAGGCCATTTTTAAGAGATAACTGTAACATCAGGGTAGAAGTTAGGAGTGAGGCCTCTAGGCAAGAAGATAAATTCATGGATTGTTTTAAGAGTCCCAGGAAGCAATGATGAGTTTGGTCTGCATTAGGCAGTGATAGCAGGAGTAGAGAAGGAGGAAGAGAATAGAGAGAAATTTCCAGGCACTGTCTGCAGGATTTGTGATTGATGGGAGGCAGGGTAAGGAAAAGGGTGGCAGGGAGGACGACTCCTAGGTTTTGGCCTTGAGGGACTATGTGGCTGGTGGTACCACTCTCATCGGCAGACTGCGTGTGGAGCAGGGCTCTGGCCTGGCCGTGTGCAGAGGACTGGAGACGATGATATGCTGGGAGATGACGCGGTGTAGGTGCCCAGCAGAGTTCTGAGCAGGAGATCCCAGCCATGAGCAGCCCTCAGAACCCAGGTGATAGATAGTTCTTCTTATGTACAGGGGGACGGGGCCACCAGGTACCACTCGGAGCCCAAGAAGAAAGAGAGCAGACAAGCCTGCAGAGCATCAACATGCAAGGGGAGGACAGTGAAAGTGAAAGTGAGGAGGAGATGGGAACCAGCCAGCACAGAGGTTGTCAGATGCAGCACAGGGATCAAGTTTCCACCAGGGAGTTTTCCAGAAGGATCAGTTGCAGCAGCGGGACTGAGTGGAGTGGGCTTTAGATGGGGCACATCTGCCCTGCTGTGTTAAAGCCTACCGCCATCACACACTGTTAAAGAGCCAGTGAGGAGTAGTTTTTATTTTGATTACATTCACCATCTGAAAGATGCTAAGGAGCAGCGGAGAAAAGAAGAAACAAATGGCCTTATTAGGTCAAAATGGGGCCCTCATCTTAAAAGTTAGTTGCCTCCTGCACAGGGATGAACGGTATCTACACATGTAACATCACAAACTTCCTTGAGATCCTGTCATTTCTAGTCCTCAGAGGGGGACTGCCAAGAAGTGGCAGGGGAGCCTTCCGCAGGAGGTGGCTCCGCCTGTATGCCGACCAGGCGGACCGTAAGCCTGTTTTCGGGAGGACCCACGCGGAAAATGGCATGTGGGTTGCTCAAGCTGTGCCTAAACACCACATTTGCTTTATGGTTGCACTGTCCTTGGTCTTTGGGCAAAGAAAGGCACACCCAGCAGGATGATCCCATCCAGAAATATCCACTTTGTGTGATCCCAAAATAAGCTAACTCCCCCAACCCTGAAAAACATCCCTGCCGTCGAATTTTAAACTACCATCGTTGGCCAGGCCTTAAAAATGTTCCTGAAGACCCTGATGTACAACAGAATTAAATCCTCACTTCTCACAGTGGCTTACTATCCTACCCTCTTCACCCTCATCTTCCTCATTTCCATGAGCCACTCAACCCAGCCCTCTCGCAGTTCCACAAACATCCCGACTCTTTCTTACCTCCAGATCTTTGCGTAGGTTTTCCTCTCCCCTAGAATGTTCTCAGAGGATTCAGTGTTCATACTTCTTCCCCAGAAGCTGAGGAGAAAGGAAAGGAAAGAAATGGAAAGCAGGCAGTTTTGGAGAAGCAACTGAGGGAATTAAATATGATTTGTCTGAGTTAAGAATGAACACATGTCGAAAGATCCATCTGACCAGGCTTGGCAGAGAAAAGTATGGTTTGATGGGATGCCTGGAGGCATGAGTGTGGAACCAATGACCTCCCCAAATCCTCTGCAGAACGGTCTAGAATTACAGCATGCCCAAGCTCGCCAGAGTTGTAAGATGGCAGAGTAAAGAAGTCTCTGACCTCCTTTTTCTCTTGGAGAATGCCCTCAACAGCAAGGAAAATGAGAGACAGAACACACACTGCATTTCTGATGGAAGCAGGAAGCACCTGTAAAGCTGAACCATGAGGAAAAGTTGCCAAAGGTAGAGAAAATTAAATAGAGCTACAGAAGATGCTGAAAACACAAAGTACACAGTGAACCCTGAGGGACGAAATTAGCGACACTTTCCTTGGATAGGGAATGGGGTATGTAAGCTGGCTGGGGAACTTCCCCGGATTCCACAGAATGACAGAAGAAATGGGGCCAAATACACTAAAGTGAAAACTTATATGGCTAACATTCTCCAATTACAGTGCACTTAAAACTGGAAATCAATGACATAAGCTTTGAAAACACTGCAGCAGGGGAGTCAAACTCATTTTCACTGGGGGCCACATCAGCCTTGCGGTTGCCTTCAAAGGGCCAAATGTAATTTTAGGACTGTATAAATGTAACTGCTCCTTAACAGTTAAGTGAGAGCTCAGCGCTGCCGGGTAGAAACAAGGTGCTGAGCTGAACAAAACAAGATGCAGGACCGGATTCAACCTGCAGGCCTTATGTTTGCCACCTGCGCGCCACATGTCAGAATTCATGCGCTATAGCTCAAGTGTTCTCAGAGAAAATTTCATAATCTTATGTACTTGTATCATACATAATAAAAACATGAATCAAAGAATTATGTAATAAGAAAATGGAAAAACTATATAAAGAAACATATGCATAAGAAAAAGAGACAGATTAAGAAACATTTTGTTTTGAGAGAGGGGAAAAAAACAATAAAATAAGAAGGTACAGAAAATAAGTAGCATAGACGGTAGGTAGAAAATAGATAGGGGGGAGGGCAAGAATAGTATGGGAAATATAGAATCTAAAGAACTTGAGACACGTGGTCATAAACTAAAGGGGGAGGGAATGGGGGAGGGGTGTACAGGGTAGAGGGGAATGAAGGGGGAGAATAGAACAACTGTAATGGCATAATCAATAAAATATATTAATAAAAAAAGAAAGAAAAAAACAATAAAATAGAATGCCATAAGGTAAATTAAGGGATTAAAGTATAAAGCATAAAAAATGAAAATGGAAAAATATACTGATATATAGAATACATATATTTTTAGTTGAATTTATTGGGGTAACATTGGTCAATAAAATTATACAGGTTTGAAGTATTCGATTCTACAATATATTGTCTGTACATTGTATTGTGTGTTCACTGCCCCAAGTCAAGTTTCCTTCCATCACCGTTTATCCCCCTTTTATTCTCTTCTACCTCCCCCTACCTCTTCGCCTTACAATAATCACCTTACTATAGTCTGTGTCCACAGGCCTTTTTTTCTTTGCTTAGTCCCTTCACCTTTCATGCCCAGCCTTCAATCCCCTCCCCTCTGATAGCTGTCAGTGTGTTCTCTATGCCCATGAGTCTATCTGCACTTTGTTAGTGTCTTTTGTTCATTAGATTCCACATATGAGTGGAATTATACAGTACTTGTCTTTCCCTGACTAGCTTATCTCACTTAGCATAACTCCCTCTACATCTATCCATACTTTTGTAAAAGGTAAGATTTCCTTCTCTTTTACGGATGAGTAGTGTTCCATTGTGTAAATGTACTACAGATTTTTTTATCCACTCACTTACTGATGGGCACTTGAGCCGCTTCCAAATCTTGACTATTGTAAGTAACACCACAGTTAAATAGGGGTGCATATATTCTTTCAAATTAGTGTTTTGGATTTCTTTGGATATATTCCCAGAAGTGGGATTGGGGTCAAAAGGCAGATCTGTTTTTCATTTTTTCGAGGTAACTCCATACTGCTTCCCACAGCGGCTGCACCAGCCTGCATTCCCACCAACAGAGCATGAGGGCTCCCTTTTCTCCACATCCCCGTCAGTGCTTGTTGTTTGTGGATTTATTGATGACAGCCATTCTGACAGGTGTGAGGTGTTATCTCATTGTGGTTTTGATTTGCATCTCTCTGATGACTAGTGATGCTGAGCATCTTTTCATACGTCTATTGGCCGTCTGTATGTCCTCTTTGGAGAAATGTTTATCCAGGTCCTTTCCCCATTGTTAATTGGATTGTTTGGGGGGGGGTGTTGTGTTTAATAAGTTCTTCGTACATTTGGGATATTAACTCCTCATCAGATGTATTGGCAAATACGTTCTCCCGTTCCAGATGTAGTCTTTTCATTTTTGTTGCTGGTTTCCTTTGCTTTGCAAAAACTTTTTAGAATGAAGTAGTCCCATTTGAGACTATTTTGAATTACTGTTCAAGTAATTCGAAAACCTGATAAAAGTGGTACCAAACAAAAAACAGAGTCTCAGCTGCCTGTCACCACAAAAGCCAAACTCATGAGGCAGGTGTTGGTGCAAAAGGAAAGAGGTTTTATTCAGGTGCTGTGTGGCCTGAGAGAATGGTGGATTCCTGTCACAAATACCATCTCAAACTTCCTGCTCAAGCCTGAGGTTCTTATAAGGATATGGAAGGGAGGGCAACTTTCCCCATCCAATTATCTTTCTAGTTTTCCTTGCACTTGGGCCATATATATTTCTAGCTTTTGGTGTGTGGACCATATCCATGCATATTTCTAGCTTTTGACATGCTCAGTATTAAGAACCTCCCCCTGCCCAACAAGGATAGTCCCTGGTGCTGGACTGACTGGCTACAGTAACAAGTGTATTGTTCGATGAAACATAAATTACTAAAAAAACAAAACTGCCAAAGAGACAGAAAATGTAAATGAACCAAATACCGTTGAGGGTGGGGGAGGTGAATTGAAAAAAAAATGGTCAAATAGCTACCCATCATAAAAACACAAAGTCCAGATGGTTTTATGAAAAAAGCCTACCAAAAGTTTAAGGAATAGCAAAACCAATGCTATTTAATCATTGCAGATATTATAAAAAGAAATAGATAGTCCAAATTTTTAATGAAATCACCGCAACATTGGAATGCAGACACAACAAAGATCACACACAAAAAGGAAGACCGAAGACTGATCTCATTTTGACTGTTGACAAAAATACCTAACATAAAATATTAGCAAATAGAATTCAACAATCAGAGAGCTACTATAAAATAATTCATTGGAGTCCATGGCAAAAGGAAACAGACAACTCTATATTATAAAATATATAAATGCAATTAATTATATAAATTAACCAAATTGAAAATCAAAAGGTATCCACATAGACACTGAAAAATGACCAGATAAGATTCGCATCCATTCTTCATTTTAGTTCCAATGACCAATTATTCTGATTTGTCTGAGAATGAAGAATTTCCCAGAATGCTGGGTTTTCAGTGATAAAACAGGGAAATTCCCAGGCAAAAGAGACAAGTTGGTTATGTTGATTTCCACTGAAATAGATGAATACTTCCTTTTGAATTAAGACAGAGATAAATGTGCCTATAGATAGACATACATCACAATTCAGAAGGCAACATCAGAGAAACACTAAAAATATTATCAATAAAGTTGGTAGCAGGTCAATGACAGCCACTGATACCACATTATTTAATTATGGAGGTACTAGCCAAAGAAATTATCTAAGATGATAAAATTAAAAGCATAAAAAATTAGAAAAGAGGAAATAAAATTACCATTACCTGCAGATAATATGACTGTGTACACAGAAAGCCTAAGAGAATCATAACTCTCATGCCATAATGATTTCAATGAAAAACAGGCAAGGAGTCTGAGTGTATAATAATAACACACTATAGATAGTATTCCTTGTATAAAAACAGCAGACTGTTAGAAAATATCATGGAAGAAAAGATACCTATTGCCAGAGAAGCAAACTATAAACTATTTAGGAATAAATTTGGATACAATTGATTCAAATGAATGAGAAATATGCAAGACGCATGAAGAAAAAAACTTAGATAGGAAAAATGGAAGCAATGAATGTGCCTACTCTGTCCTTGTATGGGAAGATAGTCAATTCCCCCCAAAGTAATTTACATATGGTATAAAATGTGATAAGAATAAAACCCCAACTGAATATATTTCTAAGAACTAGATAAAATAAATTTTGAAATGTCTCTTGAGAAGCTGGAGACTAGGACTTCCCCTAGCACAACATAGCAGAGCTACTGAAAAATAATAAGTCCTCTCTCCCCAAAGCTACCCATCACAACACATGTTTCTCTTCCTTTTCCTTTTCCTCTCTTCCTCTCCCCACTTCTCCCTACCCCAACTCTTGCTGGTTTCTTCATCTCAGGCTCCCCCTCCTAGTCTTATCCTTTTCCACTTGAAATGATCTGGCCCGCTTTCAATTTCACTCCTCTCTTTTCCAGCGCTCCCCCTGATCACAAGAGAGAGATAGGTAATTGCAAGTCAAGTATTTATATGCTTTCAGCAGCAAGGAGAAACCCTGACTCAATCTGAATTAAGTCATTAGAAAATTTATTAGAACTATATATTTATAACTATACAACTATAGATCTTTTATATAGCCATAGAGTGCAGAAGTAGGAGGAGCTCCAAATTTCATTGAATTGGAAGTCCAACAGCATCATCAAGAATACAAGTGCTTTGTGCTCATTAATCTTTGGGACATTGAAACACAGGCCAGGGGAGATAATTGGATAGAAAGCATTACTCTATCCATCTACCATCCAGCCTACAAAAATGAGAAAAAAAAATACAAGAGCTTTCCATTTCTTTACCAACCTTGGTGTTGGCATCACTTCTTGGGCTAATGAAAAGATGATTACCTTCTCTTCTTGTAGCTCTTTCAGGATCAGTGAAATTGTCCCTGAATGCTCTATAGCATACTTACCCTCACACTTCACTGTCCATAACTGTCCCTTCCTGGATCAATAATGGGTGAGGGGAAAGAAATTACCAATGTTGACCTAGTGTGGATGGCGGATGTCCGACTGCATCGCCCACCACAATGTGCACCCCACAGCAATAGTCTACTCCGGGTCATTTCCCTTCTGTGCCTCAACTTCCTTATCTACACAGCTGGGTGGTTTCCAAGTTGCATCTTGACTCTGACATTTAATGACTCATAAGTGTTTGAAAGTAACAATATGCAACAAAAACAACATTAATTTCTCTGACATTCACATGTATCATCTGAAAATGAGGTAATAATACCTACCTCATAGAGTTGTTAACAGGATTGATTGAGGTACTGCAGTTAAAGGGTCTTGCTCTGTGCCTATCACATTGGAGTTACTCAACAAATGACATAATGATGATGATGACTTTATTTGTTATGCAGAGAAAATGCTGATATTGCTAAGAAAACTCGAAACTAATGAAGGAGGACTAAGAAGTTGCTTTTTCAAAGAAAACAAATTAATTCTCTCTGAGTTTGTTTTGTTTTCTTTCGTTGCAGGTAGCCCTTTAAACTTAGTTCTTTTAAAAGTCATCTTTTGAACTGAAAATAGCTTCATCATTTTAAGACATATTTCCAGAGAAGAAATTACATTAGGATTGCTCTGCCCTTATTGCCGTTAACTATTATTTGCAAACTGAGAAGAAAACATATCATTTAAATTCCAGATGCTGACTGTAGAGTCCATCTTTCTATGAGCACAGGCATGTTTCCTTATTGTTCAGTTCTGCTCTGCCTACATTTCACAAACCACTGGTGCATAAAATTACTAATTTAAATAAACGATTTTCGACTTTGTCATTATGCCATTTAGGGGCTAGGATGCAATGGCTAATGATTCAAATAAGCAAAATAATCCACTCTACTTACTGTATTCTCTAAGAAAGAAGCCTCAGCATCAATACATTCAAGAAGAACAAAATGTTTTACTCAAGAGTAGGGAATAATCACACGTAACTCCTGGGGGGACATAGCTCCATTTCAGGAAGAACCATTCATACAGCAATGGAAGGTCAACCTCTTTTCAAAAGCAACTACCACAAATGTAAATGTCCAGTTGTTTCTGACTGACCAGAAACAAAATAAACACACCACTTCACACATCGGAAGATACTGGACTCATGGAGGCTGTGAAAAAACTTCAGTGACTTTGAAAAGCAGAAAACTAAGCCTCTTCTACCAAAAAATTCTATTATCACCTTAGCTCAACTGCAGTTGGTTTAAATAATTCAGTTCAGACTTCCATGATCAGTAGCATGTAAACGGTGCAGATCCTACTTGTGGAAAGGATTAGAGAAAAGAAATTTGCCAGCGGCTGGGGCTATAAACATAGTCTCCAAAAGACTGTCTACACTGAGAACCGAAGTCAGCAAACTTTCCTGTCCTTGTGCTAAACAGCACTGGGACTAAATATTCCTTTTTTTTTTTTTTGGCTTGTCAACTTAATTGAGAAATATTTATGCATGAACATCATTTTTCTCTCCATGATATACAATACTGGGACAAGTCCCCACCCCCAAATAGCTTCTTGATCCAAAAAACACTTGCACCCAGAAGGTAAGACTGTGAAACAATGAAACAGCTTATGCATCAGATACATACCTCAAGACCCTCACCTTTATATTACATAAAATATTACATCATAAATTCTGCTCAATACCCATTGGTTTTTGGCATTCCTAAACCTAGGTCCTCAACCCAATGTGTATCCCTCCTGACTTCCCCTCTGAGATATCGCTAACACTGTCAAGGGGCAACATATTAGACTTATTGCTCATTGCAGCAAGTCTAATCAACTTGGCTTTCTCTGACCGACAGACTTTTCTAGTGGTCTCCGGAGGGTTTTAACGGCCAACTTGTTTTTCCTACAGAAAAAAAAATCTCTCAGAGGATACCATAGAGAGGGATAAAGCATTTTCAATCCAATTTTCCAATAAATCCCCATTTCCCACTCAACTATAATTAATAAATATTTATTGTTTTCTACATACAGAGATCTACATCAGGGATTTTTTTCCCAAAGTGTCTAATATAGAATGCTTCTTTATAGGCCAATGGAAAGCTTCAGGACAGGTAAAGGGCAGAGATGTTAGTGAACATGAGCGGGCGATGTTTGTTCGATACATACAGGATGACCTGTACAGACCTTAGTGCCAGGAAGGCTCAGAGGAGGGATATACCTGAGGCCAAGGGCTATGGACAACTGCCGGAACTGACAGCTTACACTTTCTCTCCCTCTCGGAGCTTCCCAGGATACTCCTGGGATACTCCGCTCTGCTTCAGACCTGTCTCCGGAAGTCAAAACATGACTGTTCATAACTCCTGAATATACTCGACGATTTTGCTTCCTATTCAAAGTACAGGAGACAATGAAAGCATTTGAAAGAAAATCCAATTCAGTATTCAAATGATACAAGGGTCAAGAGGGACCTGAACAGATATTCCTCAGTCCTTCCTTATGGACATTTAAATTCTACCCCACACATGCAACAGCTATTTATTCATTTGGATGCTCTGCTCCTCAAATGCCAGGGCATCATTAAAGACTTTCCATATGCCATGCAGAAATCCTTTTAAATGCAGTGTCTGTTATTTATTCTCAAAAAGCAGCCAACAATTAAAAACCTCCACCATTTTACAGGCATGGAATACAAAATGTCAAAAGCATATCCAGAGACTCTTCCAGACTCTCTCCTCCTCTGAGCAAGTAACTTAAAAAAACAAAGCAATTAAATAGAACCCAACACAGCAGCAGAATGTAGAAACCATCCCACACAGTGCTGCTCCTCAAGGTTTCGCCCACCATCACCAAGTATTTTTCTCTAGGTACCGATCTGTCATCATCGCCTCACCCTTGTTATTTGCACTATTTAGCAGTCAGATTCGGAGGCACACCTTGCCTCCGAATCCTTGACTCAGCTCTGACACCTACCAATAATGTAAATTTGGACATAACCCATTTGTGCCTCAGTTTCCTCATTCATAATAATGAGGCTATTTATTCTGACCACCTCACAGATTATGTCTATGTGCTATGCTTGAACAAGTATGCTGGAGTCATAAGCAATGCCAAAATCTTAACCCAGTAAAATTTTGTTTCTTATTCATGCTACATGTCCAGCTTGGATCACTAGCTTCTCAATACATGCTTATACAATGAATAAAAGAATATGGCAAAAGTCAAGTGGCTTTTAAAGACTTTGTCCAGAAGTGACCCGTAGCAGCTTCACTAACATTTCCTTCGTCACAGCAAATCACATAGCTATGCCTACTTTCATACAGGATGAAGAAACACCTGCCATTCATCATGTCTCTAAAAGGAGAGAAAACCCAGCATTTTAAAAAAATTTTTTTTTATTTATTTATTTTTAGAGAGAGGGGAAAGGAAGGTGAAAGGGAGAGAGATAAACATTGGTGTGAGAGGGAAACGCTAATTGGTTGCCTTTCATACATGCCCCAACCAGAGACCAAACCCACAACCCGGGCATGTGTCCTGACCAGGAATCCAACTAGCGACCTTTTACTTTGCAGGATGATGCCCAAACAACAGAGCCTCACCAGCCAGGGCCAGCATATTCTTTAACAGTCCTGATGGCTACCAAGGCTTCAAAATGTGAATGGTACAATTATTATTATTGCTGTTTTTGTTGCTATTGCTTTTAGCATCAACATCCTCATGGAATGTCAGGGCTAGAAAGGACTGGAGTTCTACTGCACCTCATTCACTTATTTACCCTATTTACGCAATATTTACATTGATAATTAGTCAATATTTATTGAGAGCTGTTGCGTAAAGAATTTGTCTGGTCTTTGTCCCAGGTTCCTGGGAGGAAGCTTCTAAACGCTTGGAGTTTCCCAAGTGATTGGAGAGTGTTTGTTCTTCATGGCGGGCCCCTGGGACCAAACCTGAGTTTGTGTAATGAGACCGCACATGGTGGGCTGCTAGTTAGTTTTGGGACAGGGGCTGACTGCACTGGAAAGACCAATCATATGCTAAGATGGTTGGGCTTTGAGCCACATGCTATAAGCCCAAACTCTGGGGAGGGAAGAGGGCTGGAGATTGAGTTAACCTCATGGCCAATATTCAATTAATCATGCCTATATAATGAAACCCCAATAAAAACTGGTGACACTAAAGCTTGGGTGAGATTTCCTGGTTGGTAATTCTGCACTGATAATGCTGTCAGGGCAACACGTTCTGCTTGTACAGGGAAAGGACATACAAGATCCCTGTTTGGGACCCTCCTTGATTTTGCCCTATGGGTCTTTTCTTCAGGAGGGTCCTAATCTGTGTCTTTTATAATAAAACTGTAATCACAAATATAGCACTTTCTTGGGTTCTGTGAGTCATTTTAATAAATTGCCAAACCTGAGTAATAGTGGGAACCCTCTAATTTGTGGTTTGTTGCTCAGAAGCATGGTTGGCCAAGGAACCCCCAGAGTGGTTACAGGTGTAGAAGTAAGAGCAGCGGTATTGGAGACTTCGCCCTTAACTTGTGAAGTCTACGTTAACTCCTGGTAGTTAGCATCAGAGTTGCACTGAAAGGGCACAATATATGCCCAACAGTGGCAATAAAGAGGTTAATAAAATAAGCTCAGCTTCTGATGCCATAGACCCTATAGTCAAGAGGAAGAAGCCCTGGCTGGTGTAGCTCAGTAGATTGAGCATGGGCCTGTGAAGCAAAGGGTTGCTGGTTCAATTCCCAATCAGGGCACATGCCTGGGTTGCAGGCCAGGTCCCCAGTAGGGGACACATGAAAGGCAACCACACATTAATGTTTCTCTTCCACTCTTTCTCCTTCCCTTCCCCTCTCTCTAAAAATAAATAAAATAAATAAAAACAAAACCTAAAAAAAAAAGAAATATACATTAAACAAACCAATAAAGATCTAACAGAAATATCATGGTAAACTGACTCCTACCACATCTCACAAAAAAGCCTCTTTGGGCAAAGGCTCTTAGCACAAAACAAAATTAACCTGGAAAAATGTACTGCATTGTTAACCCCTATCCATCCTTATGTACCTTCCCTATAACAAATATTAAATTCAAAAAAGAGAAAAAAGGCTTAGATGCCTCTAGTCACGTCAACATTCACAAAGAAAAAAGCAGCCTCTCGCTGAAGCCCAGCACCGTTCTCTCTCTCAACAAAGGCCATACCGCCAAAGTGGTGTGTCTGATGACACATAGTTGTCATTTGATTTTTATTTCCTCTTATTTTACAAAAAACTGTTCAGAAAACAAGTGTGTGTGAGAGAGAGAGAGAATGTGTATGTAACAAGAGTTTAAGCCCTGGCCTGCTGACTCAGGTGGTTAGAGCATCGTTCTGTACACTGAAAGGTTGCGGGTTCGATCCCCAATCAGGGTATGTGTGGGAGACAACCAACCAATGTGTGTGTCTCTCTCTCTCCCTCTTCCTCTCTCTCTAAAATTAATAAATAAATCCTTGAGTAAAAAAGAGTTTAAGATCACAACATATATAGTGTCTTATATACCTCTTGATCCTAGGATATTATTTTTATACACAGGGCAGGGCAATAGTAGGTTTACAGTTGAGAATACACGAAACACAGAGTTTATTTTTTTATTATTTATTAATTATTGTATTATTTTCCATATGAACAACTGTAAACCTGCTTTTGCCACATCCTGTGCACACACACAGAGATATATAATAGATATGAATTATTCTGTGCCATTAAATATTTTTCAAAAGCATAATTTTTTATAGAGGAAAGAAATCCTACCCTGCAATGTTATAATTTCTTGAGCTATTCCTATTATTGGAGAGGTTACTTTCAATTCTTTCACAGTCATAAATAATGCAGCAATAGACATCCCTGAACATGAATCTTTGTCCACACCTTTGATTATTTTCTTAGGATGAAATGCTGGAGAATAAGTAATTGGGTCAAAGGAAGAAATATTTTCTAAGCCTTTGGTACTCAGGGCCAAAATGCTCTCCAGAAAGCTTGTATTAATTTTTCCTCTCGCAAGGAGCAAGACCATTACTCTCTTGCTGACACAAGGAAATTTGGCCAATAAACAATGGAACATTGAAACATTAGAGCAGCACTTCTCACTCTGGGCAATTTTACCCCCAGGAGACACTTGGTTATCACAACTGGTGGGATGCTACAGATGTCTGGTAGACAGAGGACCGGATGCTGCTAGACATCCCATGATGTACCAGGCATCCCCCATAACTGAGAGTTATCCATCCCCAAATGCCAATAGTATCAAAGTTGAAAAATCCTGCACTGGAGGTATGCCTTTCCAACTGGGACCAAAGCAGTACGCTCACTATCACCAATATCATGCTCAATCTCCTGGATGTGCTAATCCAGGTATTAAGGATAGAATATAAACAAGATATAAAACTGATGGCAAGAAGGAGACAAAATTATTAATATTTTAGAACACATAGTTATACATTTTAAAACATAATTGACTAGAAAAAATAATAGCATGAGTACGGAATATTAACCTGCTCTTTCTTCTTCTCAATGAAGAGCTAACGAGCTGCCAGGTAAACCTGACTATATATCACCCACACATATTACAGATTTATTGAGTCAAATATTAAGTCCTGGCATTGTTCTAAGCACTAGGGATACTAAAATGAATTAGAAATAACATCTCTTAACTCTTAGAGATGACATGTTAGTGTGAAAAGATCCCCAAAAAGCATGTAAACAAGTAAGTATATAGTATATTTGTTCATGACCAATTCTATTGGGAAAAAATGATAAAGCAAGGTGCCAAAGAAATGATTCTTAGAGGCTCAAATGGGCAAGATTTTATAGATGTTTGCCCTATAAGATTTTGACTTTTACTTCAGAGAAATTTAGAAGCCATTGGAGAATTTTGCAGATAGTGATGGGTTTTTATACAAGGTGGGGCAAATGTAAATCATAGTTGTGCATATGGAAAATACTACATGATTAATAAATAATGATACAAGAATACACCCTGTGCTTCATGTACTCACAACTGTAAACCTACTTCTGCCCCACCTTGTACTTGTTTTCAAAGGACAGCATGACTGCCAGGGACGAGGGACAGAAGCAGGTCACAAAAACAGAAGAGTAACCAGGAACAAATCTAAGGAGGGATCTGTAGGTCGTTGTAAGGATTTTGGAAGACAGAACAGCCAGAGAGTTCTGAACAAAGGTATGATCAGACTCAGATTTTAACAGGAGTACTCTGGCTATTGTGTGGAGAAACACTGTGTGGGCAAGTGCAGAAACAATAGAGGAAAAAGTACATTCACAGGAAAAGTCTAGCTCCTTCCCCCTCCACATTTCTCCAGCTCATTCTCACACAGACCAGGAAAGAAACATCACTGTTTTCATTGCTCTTGGCTAGCAAATATTAGTATAAAAAAAGCTTTTTAAAAACTCAGTTGGAAAAGTTCCTGTTTGTTTCAACCTGGAGGTTCTTTTGCTCATGGGAGGATAAAGAGCTTGAGCCTGAGACTTGAGGGAAGAGTTAAATCTCACCATCAGAGGTGGCTGTCGGATTCTAAAGTTTCCCCTAACCATTCTTTGAGGATGGTTTGTTCGCCTTGCTGACTAGAGGGATCTGTTCCTATGGCTTTTCAAAAAAGCAAAAGCTTGGAAGTGCTCCCAGCTATCACCGGTTCCTTTTTCATGAATCCTTTTCAACAGCATCAAGCTATGTTCATCATGTCTGAGCTTGATAGGTCACCTGGAAAAAAGAAACTATATTCTTCTCTAGACAGACATCTTGACATGATTCAAAAGTTTTAGGTTTCTGAAATATGGAAGGAAACCAAAGCACAAAAAGCTTCATCAGTTCTGATTCAGAGAAGAAGGGGGACCCATGACCAAGCTGAGAATAACATTCTTTAATGATTCCTTTCAAGGACTTAAAATTTTCTTTGGCTGAACAGCCAACTTTCAGATATAAAGACCAAGTTTAGCCTTTACTACATTACACATTTTTTATTTAGTGCTTATCATCTTTACGAGGGCTGTTAGCAGTGAGTGACAATGGAGTTTTAGAGACAGGTAAATTGTTATAACACCTTAGGAACAAAACGCGGTGGGACTAGCCACTGGAACTCAGAGCAGATGAAAAAAAGACTTGACTCTTAAACTACACACTAGTACAAAGCAGGTACTTGGGGGAAGCGCTCTAAGTTCAAGGATAAGCCTCAGACTTGAATGGAGATGGTGAGTCTGTGATGGGGAGCTGGGATGCAATAGGACCCAAGTACACACCTAGTCTTAGGTACCTGTCAACATGGAAAATGGATGGAAACGCTGTGTCTTAAAAAAATATATGTCATCCAACTTCTATCTTTGAAGGTCTCAGACCCTAGGTCTGGTTGTCCATAGTGCATCTTGAAAGCAGCTATGACTGAGCCACTGGTCTGCACAATACAGTTCTTTTTAAAAAGTGCTTCTGATATTCTGTAGTTTCTCAATGACTTTCCATTCAACTAAGGAATGTTTGCATGGATGGATAGATGGATAATCTAGATAAATGCCTTAATTTTAAGCAACCAGATGGAAGTGCAGAAGCTACAGAAATGCCTTCTTAACAGGTTTCTCTCTAAGCCGATATAGGGGATCACCAGTGTACTTGATTTTGACTTACTAAGAAAGGCCAAGGGAATTGATCCAATTCTGGGTCTAGTTTTAATGCTCCATTCAGTATGATTCCATTAAACAAAAACAACCTTTCATTGGATTCGGGGACTTTTTTTACTCTTATTATAGTATGGTATGATTTTTTTTAACGTTTTCAGAATCACTAATGGGGATTTACAAAAGACTATAACTTCAAAAAGTATGGTGGTAATCACTTGTTAGTTCCTGCTCTTGAACTTTCTCCACATTTTTACTTATCTCTGATGCCTTGCCCTGCAAAAGCCCTCTAACTTCCTGCCTAATTGTCTTTGCCATTGTGATTGACCCTATCTGACAAGACCTTTTTGCTCTCTTCTCCTTTTGAAACTTAACTGTTCCTTAAAGCTGTGTTCCTCTAACACACCCTGAACTTCCATGATGCCTTTCAGGTGCATTTAGACCTTCCCTTGAACCACGGTTGGCCTTTCCCTTAGGATCTGATCTTTAAAAGCTGCACAGTCTTCACTAGCTACTAGGAAGTATTTAACCTAAGACTCAGCTTAATTATCTATGAAATAGGACTGCCACTTGCATTTCCTCTCTCGCAAAACTATGCTGAAATTAGTGAGGCAAATTGTAAAGTGCTTTGCAGATGAGATGAGTACTGACACAGGAACCCCTGTGTCTTATACTATGGCCAGATAAAGGTTTGTACATGTCCTAAACTCTGAAAAGATTATAGTTTTCTCCCAATGTGTATATATATATATATATATATATATATATATATATATCAGTAATAATTAAGCATAATGTAAGTTCTAAGTTTGAATAAAATTGAAGCATGATTATTTCACTGCTTGATCTTTTTGAAAAATAAAATTCCATTTTTTCACTGCCTTTTTCATTTGTTTTCTATCTTGGCTTTGCTGCTTTCCTAGGTGTAATGATCGTTCAGTGATGCATTTTTATCCCATCTACTAAACTGGGGGTTCTTGAAGCCTCTGTCATAGCTTGCTCATAGCCAGTACTCAATAAATATTTCCTAAATTAAACTTCCCCTCTTAACACTTTGCATAAATTTGTCTTCTATGTCAGTTGGAAAGCTCCACAAACAGCTAGAAGCACAAATGGTTTGAGCAGTCAAACCTCAATCATGCAGCAGGAAGTTATTAAAAACAAAATATATGTATAATTTAGAACTTGAAACAATGGGAAATATAAAATGAATGGAAGAGTCCACACCCTCCAAAAGTGTTTGAGAAGATGGAGGAGGGGAAGGATAAAAAAAGAGTCAGGGAATGAGAAATTGAAACATAAGTGGGGGAGGGATGGGAGGGAATAAAGAAGTTCTTAACCAAAAGTTGAAATTAACAAGTTGTAGGGAATCATAACTAGAATTAAAGTTGAAAGGACCTTAGATGATATTTCACCCACACCCACCCAAAGTTAAGCTGTTATCCATATACAACAAAAGAGCAGAGTGTGAGGACATGATGGCTAACATTCTCCATTATGACACTTCACACATTTTTCAGGTGTCCTGCCTCTGTCCAAGCTGATGCCGGTTCCTAGATAGAAGGTCTCCTTGTGACTCAGGACTTTTTGTAGTTATGTTCTGTTCTAGACATCCAAAGCATTTGGCTTCCCATGGGGACTTGAAAGAATATTCTCAGTGCATTCATTTCTCCCTCATTTCTTTGCCTCACTTTCTTTCCATTTCCTTTTGCTTCTGGTCCTCTGTCATCAGCATTTTAAATGCCCAACATGGTCCTTTTTATCATTTTTTTTCTTTCTGCTGTCCAAGCTTTTAGCAAAATGCATTCTCCTGGGGAGGTTACATACTCCAGAGCTAATACTCAGCAGTTATGAGCTTCCCAGAGCCACTGTAAAAGGCATAATAAATGCATTTGTTTTGAAAAAATAAAATAAAATGAGAATCAACTTCCAACCAAAACATTAAATTAGAAAAAAAGTTTGTTTGCACTTACTATAGCTTTTCATTTATATGTGCTCTGTTATTCTACTTGGGACAGAAATTACTGTGTGCAGTGGTCATAGAATGGCCTTTGCCATCAGAAAGACTCTGGGCTCACGGTCTGTGGACCTTGGGATAGATAACTCCTTTACCTCCTTAAATTTTAGTTTCCTCTTCTGTCAAATGGGAGTAACAATGACATGACACAGGAGAACCACTTAGCCTGGTGCCCTACTATTTTCAACTTTCCCCTCCCTTACTGGTGTTTTCCTTCATGCCCCAAATTAACTACTTGCACTTGAATTCTTTCCTCAAGATCTTCTTCTGGTATGGACAAGGCAGTCATTAACAAGACCCTTGGAATAACCTTGTTTATACAGACAGCAGTCACTGGAATGTTCTTCCCTAGTCTTTTAGTGTGGGCAAGTAGACATTGAGGAGTCCGGCTCCAGGCCCAAATCCCACATGTGATCTTTCAGGTCTGACCACAAGCAATTGAAAAGGCTTTACCTGGTAGGCTTGGAGGGGTAGGTGATGGGTGGACCATTCTCCCCACTTGCTGCAGTCATCAGCTGTGCACATATTGCATTTCTCACCCACATACCTACATATGGAAACCTTCGTATTGGGGAGCCCTTGAGCAAGGCCCTGCTCAGGCACCTCTGCCATAATCACCTTATCTAGTGAGTCTTGAAGATACTTTTCTGACTCAATAGACAATATTTTTCTACTCCTAATCCTTACCTCTCTTCTCCACCCACCTCCCAGCCCCCAGCAGAAGATTTTTGTTTAGTGTCCTCCAATAGTGAGATGATCCCCAAGTCTGTGCGAATTCACCCAACTAACCAGGTAACATTGTTCCAAAAAATGAAATAGGGGTGATCTGGTGCTTTTTTTCTTTTTAGTCTCTTGTTTAGGCTGTCACAGTAAGTGATTAAGGACTAGACTGCTACTTTCATTTTGGCTTATTTTAATTCATCACTTCAAGACTGGAAAGCTCAGCTTTCTAGCTCAATACTTCACAGAGATCATAAACCTGCAAAAGGGTTGCAGTGGAGCTTTGTGTGGCCTGACAAAAGCAGAAATCTTTTTATTTAGACCTGGTCCCAGAGGTCAATTTGCATGAGCTTTAGGTCTTCTGGAAAAAAAAAGAAATAGACCCCAACAACTGCTTCTAGGGATTTGAAATTGAGGAAGGCTGTGGGGATAAGGACGGGTCAGGGTGGTGTTGGCCACCACTACCCTGAAGCAGAACTGGAGAGGAGAGAAGAGAGAGACTAGCAGTCTGGGTTCGTAATCCAAATTCAAACAAACAAGAGTCAGAAGAGGCTTGGAAGGTGGCTGAATCTGAAATAGCACAGAGCCAACACCGTAGGTCCCTCATGGTCCAGCCAATCAGTATGGTGGCACACTGTGGCGAGCTATGACTAAGCACATAAGAACTGAGAAATTCAGGACCCTGAGCCTAAGGAAACAGCACTGTCACTGAGTTTTACTACTTATGCATCACATTGTGCAGAATTAGCTATTGAGCTGACACAACTTTGCAGTTCTGGGTGTGTGTGTGTTAGTGTGCATGCCCAAGAGTAGGCACATGCCTATGAATTGTGTGTATCTGAGTCTTCTATCCATTTTCATAACCAGACTCTGAGTGACAAAGCATGTTTGATGATTCCAAAGGCAGTGTGCTCTCCTCTGTACACTGCTTTCCAGGGAAGGCAGTGTCTCTACTGAGCTTTAGCATAGAGATAGGTTTGGCCCAAATTAACTATAAAGTCAAAGATTCTAAGCTATTTTTTCTTTATTATATTATTTATTTAGCTTTTTTATAGCACAAAAGTACTGTATCTTCATCATAGAGATTCAATGAAAACAACAAAAACAAAATAAAACCACTGGTAATCTTACTATGTGCAGATAACTGCTAGTACCTTTTTTGTGAAATTCTTTTCAGTATCTTCTTTTTTCATAAAATTAGGATCAGAGAATATATATATTAATGGTATTACTGTATATACATTTATCGTATTGTCATTTACTATTGGTCAGAGTCACAACAGCAACAGAAGTTATCCTTATATAAAGGTAAATTAAGGAGAGTTTAATAAAGGGCACTTTGCACAGGTTTGGATAAAGGTTCAGGAAACCAGGAAGGACACTACTGGGCTCCAGAGCTAATGACAGCAAGAAGGTGTCATCCCTGGGCATGAGGGGTTGGATGGAGTAAGATTACCAGAACCCAAGACGGAGGTGGTTGACTGGAGAGAGGCCCCGAGAGGCCCTGAGATTCTGAGCCCAGAAAGAGCCATCCTGTGGCAAGCACACAGGGAGACAAAGAAATCACATCCTCAACTGCCCTCTCCTCCTTTCCTTCAGTCTTCTGCGTGCTCTCCAATGACTCAACCCAAGTTGAACCAAGAGGACAAAGGAGGCAGTGGTATAGGCCAGTGACTGGCAAATGTCTTTGCAGAGATTTCTGCGAAGAGCCAGATAACAAAGAGTTTAGGCTTTGTTGGCCCTGTGGTCTCTGTCACAATTTTGGCACCTACAGGTATAACATTAAAACAGCCACAGACAATATTTAAACAAATGGAGGTTAGCAGATTTGACTTACCAGCCATAGTGTGGCAACCCCTGCTGTAGACTATATGGGTCAGCCTCCCAGGCCACAGAGCAAGGTAGAAAACATGGACAATCGATCTAGAGGGGTGAAGGAAAGACACCTAGACACTTGCTTTATTGGTTTAATGTATTGTAAACACTTTACCATGTTTAAATACTTATTTTGTTAACTTTGTGCTATGACAACTTTATTGGAAACAGGCAGAGTAGGCACATACAGTGTAGCAAATGTAGAAATAAGAAGTTATTATATATACAAGGTCTGGAAACATTCCAGCCATTGTAAACATATGATGACAATTTGCATGACATTGATGTAACCTGGCAGCCAAGGAGAGTGGACTGGAATGCACATATGTGAACAATGATGACTTCACTGTACTAGTCAGTGGGGGTGATAGACACTGTTGAGTGAGCATGTGTACTGTGTGGCCATCACATTCAAAATGACTGAGCAAGTAGAATCTACGTCAGATTCTACATGGAGCTTGAACATTCCTCCACAGAAACTATTTGGATGATTCAGAAGGCTGCATCTTTGAGCAACTGGTGATTGGCAGCTTCATCATGACAATGCACCTGTTCATGCATCACATCTCATCTCATGCAGAGTTTTTTGGTGAAACATCAAATCCCCCAGCTGACTCAGCCCCCCTACAGCCCAGATTTGGTGCCCTGGAACTTTTGACTTTTTTGAAAACTAAAATCACCTTTGAAAAAGAAGAGATTTTAGACCATCAACGAGATTCAAGAAAATATGACAATGCAGGGAATGGTGATTCCAACAAAGGGTTTTGCAGAGTGTTTTGAACAGTGGAAGAGACATTGGGAGAACTGTGTGAGGTCCCAAGCTGCCTACTTTGAAGGGGACTGAGGCACCATTGTCCTATGTACAATGTTTCTTGTATCTTGTATCTTCTTCAATAAGTGTATCTATTTTTCCTAGTATGTGGCTGGATACTTTCTGGACAGGCCTCATATAATTAGGAACTAACTTTATGGATCCTATTTTTTTTTACCTATTTCACTTATTTTTTGCAACTCACGGTGTTACAAAGAGGCTTATATATGCAACATGAATTAAAATGAAATTTGAAATAAATGAATGAACTTGTAGGAAATTATCCTATATAAATATGTATTTACATACACATGACTTTATATATTCAATGAGTAAAATTAAACTGAAATGAATGAGCCTATAAGAATTTACCCTATAGATATAAGCATGTATGTGAACGAAGACATATACAAGGGACATTTATTTTAGCATTGGTCTTAACAGCAAAAAAAAAGTTTACAGTTAAGACAATACTGAATGAATGAATGAGTGAATGAATGAATGAATGAATATATTTGAAATCATTAGAGCAAAGCTTTCCAAACCAGGATTTCTCTATTGGATGAATATGAAATGCTTCATTTTTTGTCTTATAACAGAGCAATGCTCTTAGGGAAAAAAAAGAACTAACATTTATAGACCAGCCATAATGTGCCATTTATAAATGTTATCTCATTTAACTCTCACAACCGTCCTGTGAGGTTGGTGATAGTTCCATCATTAAAGAAAACTGTCCCAGAGAATTTCAACAGTCATGTAAGAGAACAGAATAACTAAATGGCAACACTGAAATTGGAATTCAGGTTCACGTGTCACTCCACCACATTAAGCATGAAACTCCTCAAACTAACAGAGATAGCAAGGAATATTTTTAAACTATTTAATGTATGTTAAATTTTGTATACTCCTGGAGAACCTGTCTCTCTTCTGCTTCTGTAAGTTTCAGGTCTGTAACGTTTCCTTCTTCACTGCATCTGGTTTTTGCATGAATGATGGGCCTTCCATGTTCCACATCCTCTGTTCTCATCAGAAGCCTCAGCAGAAATGTCAGCAGTTTAACCTGCTTGTGAGAGAAACCTCTAGCTTTACTCACTGGGAGGATGGAACTGCTTGCTGGCTTCATTCTTTCAATCTGTTTTCTTTCATATTGTTCTTCTGGCCCAGACATTTGTTTTTTGCACGTACTCCTCTAGAGTTTGTTTTTCGGGGTCCCCCGGAGTATCTGATACCAAGTCAAGGAGTGAACAGTTTTCTAAAACATACAATTTTCTAACAAATCTTGTCTCTGTTCACTTCCCTGAGCTGTTCAATCCCACTCAGGAGGCATGACCTCATCAGATCAATAGCCAACTCAGGACTGACCTCGTTTATTTTTATGTTGCTGGCTCCCTTGGAGTAGATCTTATTTGCCCTGTGTTTTCCCTTGAGAGGTTCCTAATTCCATAAATTTTTCTGGCATGTTTCCTTGGGGAACAGGCAATTCCCACTGCCCCATCTATGATAACTATACCACCTGCCAATTCATGACTCAATGCCTTGAGAATTTCATCCTGGCTTCTCAGGGCTCCTAATCTGTCCAAATGTTATACAAGGCTCTCTCACTCCTTGAGGGGTATTTACCCAGTTGTCCTTATTAGGGAATATCTAGCTGTAGTTTACATAAATATTCCTCAATCATTTTCTAAATTCACAGGGGGATTACACACATCTCCTGCCTGAGATCAGTTAACTTTTCTGATCTTAGAACAGTTTTATTAAGGAGTAGTTAGTGGGATATGGGTCACCTTTTCACTCTTAGATATGTCTAATCTAGTCTCCAAAATATCATTTCCTATTTCATATCTGCCTAGATTGTGTGCTAAGATCTCAATCATTCTGCTAAAGAAATTTCTTCCTTTTCCTCCTCAACCAGTTGTCTTCCTTTTTTTCTCCCTTTGATGCTCTTACCTGCTCCTATTTTGATAGTAAGACCAACAAATGATTTACATAATTTCCTTCATTTTCTGAGCAAACTTGATCCCTTAAAACAAAGCATTATAGACATAGACCTTCTTTTCTTTGGACATACAATAATTTAGTTATTTCTCTTATTCACCTGAAAGAAGATATCCCACTCCTATTCAATAAGCCCCCTATTTAAGTATATGGTATGATTCTACAGCCTGGCTTGCTAATGAGATCAGGTTGCATGTAATTAACAAAACAGAGCCTCCCACATAAGTTCCTATCTCTGACCATGATCCTGAGATTAAAAAGAAAACAGAAAGAAGTAGATCATTTCAGGCCAACTCAGACACTTATTAGTCACCTGCCATGGTCCCCCTCTTTTCTTGGTTGACATTTCTAAGTATCTCCTGGTCCCCTAATTCTCTTCAGCCAAGTACAATTATCTGGCAAAGGTTGCTCAGATAAACCATTAACTGCAACATTGGCAAGTGGGGAAGGGGATGAGTATGAACACATCAACTAAAAAATGGTGCTGGCTGATTTGCTTCCTGGAGAGAGCCCTCTTCTAGCTGGGCCTTCATATAGGAGACAAGAGAGAGACAGAGGTCTGATGTCACTTCTTACAAGGGTATTAACCCTGTCAAGAGGATCCCACATTCATGACCTCATCTAACCAAATGACCTCCCAAATGCTTCAACTCCTAACAGCATCACACTGAGGTTTAGGGTTTCATAACATGAACTTTGGGGAAGACATTCCATCCACAACACTTAGGAAGAAATCAGAAAGGAAAGAGTTGGCACCAATAACTGTCTGCTTTTGCCTCATAGAATACAACTGTGTCACAAGGTCACACCTGGCTGCAAGAAAGGTTGAGAAATTGGGTTTTTGGCTTTTATAGCTTCAACAACAGAATAATGCAAGGGGTAATGAGGTTGAAGATGGAAGCTGGGCCAGCTCCCTGCGGTATCTGCTACAGAGCCTTTATTTATTAGCATTATTTTCTGAGGAGTTATTTATTGATTAATAAGGATAAACAGTGTGCTGATTCCTTAGAAAGGAACAAGATAAGCTAGTGGGCTCTGGGGAGCTCACTGTGTAGCACAGGAAGAAAACCAGTAAGTCAACGTCTATTCAATGTGAGCAAGGCTATGGGGAAAAGATAGTTTTACCACAGTGTCTCATATAACAGTAGACACAGAGGAGGGACTTGGACAGTTAGCCTGAGAGAAGGAGGTTGGTTTGAGACATATTAGAACAATATTTTTGGTGTGTAATGTGGTTGCAGGTGAAAATGGGCATGAGTTGAAGATGATGTCTCACTTTGAAGATTTGGAAAATGGGTGGATAATTAGATAACAAATATACTTTGGGGCACATAGAGTCTAAAGTGCTTCTATGGGACATGTTAGAGGAGCTGTTCAATGTGCAATTGGAAAAATAATAGTTGACATTAATTCAGGCCTCACTTTGGGTCAATACTATGCTCCAAGCTCTTCATATTGAGTCTCTTAACTCTCACAACACAGCTTGTCCCCTTGATTCCAGCATTGGCACTTAAGGAAGGCAAAACCTTACTCCTTCACGTGGTGGCAGGGAACAAAAAGAACAGCCTTTGAAGTTTATTACGGGTTGACCCAGGAGCTATAAACTGGTTAACTCATTTAGCTTATCATGCTCGTGTAGTCCAGCCTCTGACCTAATCTTATGTGTGTTTTTAATTTTTTTGCGTTTTTTCTAGAACCATAGACTCCACCCAATTCCTAATCAACCATTGCATGGTTATATTCAATCTAAGGGAACTGGGTGTTCCATAACCATCACAACTTGAAGAACAATTCAGAAAACCGTCAGCCTCTAAGTCTTTACATAGGAAATACAACTTACATCTATTGTGTCCCTGTTGAGTATCAGACATGTAGCAAGCGCCAAGCAAGGCTCTTACTTCATGAACATAGGCTCATTATATCTCATACCAACCCTATGTTGCCATCAGCTCCATTTTACATTTTAATGTCATTTGTAATTATAAACATGAACACACGGCCACTGTAGTAAAACTAGGACAATATCACTTCTGCTGCCTTCTCTTGGTTAAAGCCAAGATTCAAAGGGCAGGGACTACACAGGGGTATTTCGGAGGGGAGGTACACAGAAAGCCATAAAGTCATAAACTACCACATCCTGTCTCTGTGACATTTAGTTCAGATTCTCTGGAGAATCAAATTGGCCTACATCCTGGGCCTCCTGGGCCTGAGGTCCATTCCAATCCAATCAGTTGTGGTCAGAGAGGAGAAGGATCATATGACACAAATATGAACTAAAGGCCATTTTTTCGCCTGGAACTATGTAGTAGAGAGAGCAACAGTTCTCAGAAATGAGGGTATAGACAGAGAGGATACCACAAAATTGATTGATTACATTAACACCCATGAAACAGGTAATTAGGTGTTAAACTCTGAGATGTCGGCTATGAATACAAAAGAGTCCAAGAAAGAAGGTGATCGATGTTATTTGAAATATTCAGGGAAATTTCACTTTGTTGTTGTTGTTAATGTGTCTCATAGCATGTAACCTGGAATTACTAGTGGAATTTAAGTAAGACAAGAGAAGAAAGACATTCTATGCAGGACAATGACATTGGCAACATGAAAATGTGCAGTGGCCACAGAGAAGATAATAAGAAGACAAGCTGTGAAGTGCTCTGATGAACAAGTAGCTGAACATGACTCCAGGCAATTTGTAATAAATGCAGTACCATCTCCTCCTTGATGTCTCATTGCATTAAAGGGTAGGTTTTTAAGAAAGTAGGAACTTTGATTTGTGGAGCGTTAAGTCCTCAGGTTTTGTTCTGAACATTGCCTTTGATGTTCTAATAGTTTTCTATTGCTACCATAACAATTTACCACAAGCTTAATGGCTTAAAACCACCCAAATTTATTGTCTCACAGTTCTGTAGACCAGAGGTCTGGATAGACCCAGCTAGTTCCTCTGCTCTGGGTCCCACAAAGCCAAAACCAAACCCCAGCCAGCCTGGGGTTTTATTTGGAGCCCCTCAGGGAGACTCTTCTTTCAAGCTTATTCAGGTGTTAGCTGAATCCAGTTCTCAGTATCTGTAAGACTGAAAGGTTTCTGTGTCCTTGCTGGTTGTCAGCTGGGAGCCTCTGTCACGTTCCTTGTCACATTTCCCCTTTTATCTTCAAATCAGCAGCCACACATTGAATCTTTCTTGCACCCCAGATGTGCTAATATTCTGGCCACCTCTCTTCTGACTGCCAGCCAAAAAAAGTTCTCTGCCTTTTAGGGCTCATGTGATTTGATCGGACCCATCCGGACAATCCAGGACAACCTCCCTATTTAAAATCCATGGCCTTAATCACAGCTACAAAGTTCTTTTGCCATGTAGCATATTCACAGGTTCCAGACACAAGGTATGGACAGCTTTGGGGCTCAGTCTGCTTATTACAGCTCTCCTAAGTCTCCTATATTTCCATACGAATTTTAGAATTGACCTCTTTTATTTTCACAAAAAAAAATTCTAATTTAGAGTTCATGCATATAGCTTGATGTGTTTGGAACTGATGTAATTTGATAGGGGAGGCATAAAATTTACAGATTAATTTGGTGACTATTGACGTCAATATTGAGTCTTTCAGTCCTTGATCATAGTATATCTTTCCACTTATTTAGGTCTTTTGTCCTTTCTCTCTGCTGTGTCTGTAAAAATCTTTCTGGTCTTTTGTTAGATTTACTAATGAGCATTTGATACTTTCAGTCCTTTTACAAATGGTCCTTTTCATTTTCTAAAATTTTGGTGGTAGGCATCTTGTGTCTCCAACACTTAGCACAGTACCTGGCAAATACTAAGGACTCAATAAGTATTTGTTAAGTGAGTAAATTAATGAATGGCATTTTATATGAACTCTTTCTATGGACCTTGATATTTGGTATTTTACAATGGTTTCTGTACAAATCTTGGTTTCCTTGGTGACTGACTGTGAGCACTCCATACCAGTTTATAGCACCACGTTTGACCCATTGCACAGCCTATTAAAGTATCCATATTTGCCACAAATCCGTGACATGGAATATGTATACTCATCATGAAGAATACTCTCAAACTCCTTGCTCCCTTATTCTCATTGAAAGTTCAATTTCACAAGATATTAATGGAGGATTCCAGAAAACAAATGCGGTCCATGTATTCTTCTAGTATCTAGAGTAGACTCTAGACCCTCTAAATGTGGTCATTGAGTTAAGTCAGAAAGCTGTATGCCTGGTCCACAAGCTTTGTACTCCTCAGAGAACTTATTTTTCAGAATTACTTTAGGCATTAGATCATTGACCTATATTTAAGAACATAACAGAAACAGTGCTATAAAATTTGGTTTGTGCAAGTGAGATAATGTTAAAAACAGAGTTCTCTACATCTTAAGGTACCTCTTCAGTGAAAACCAACTGGAAAAGTACTCTCCATCCCCAGAACTTTCAATAACTTTTCATTTCCTCAGCAGCCTTAACTTAAGTATCTGATTAAATTTCCCACTTTGCCTTGGCTACTAGGAAGATCAGTTCTAGTGGCCAAAGTTCTGGCAAACTATATAGGATATAATGTGTATTTTGGGTTTAAATATTAACCTTACCCTTAGAAGACAAACTAGAAAGAACAACTCTACTAGCTTGCAAACTCCAGAGGGCAGATGTTATGTTTGGTTCAGCCATTCCTGTATATACAGTATCTAGTGTATTTTTCAGACTATAAGACACACTTCCCCCCCACCAGTTTTGGAGAAATAATGGTTGTTAATGCTGCTGTTGATTTCTATTAACATATACATTGGTGAAATATTATGTTATTTATATTATTAAATATTTTGCCACATCTTTTGCTTTAAATTTTTTTTTCTGTTTTCCTCCTCTAAAACCTAGCTGTGTCTTATGGTCCGAAAAATACAGTACATATTGGATAAGTAAATGCTACAGAACATAATACGCTACCCTGAAAATAATGTACAATGCAGATGTAATAATAAAGAAAGGGAAGAGGGAGGGAGGAAAAAAGACAACAGTGTGAAATCGATTGGTAATTAATTATGAAAAATTTAATGTGCTTTTTCACTAATGCTGATTTTTGATGTATAATATTGTTTTTGCAAAAACAATTGGGACATCCATTAGCAGAGTAAGGCAGAATTTTTTATACTGATGTGGGAAGAGACAACATTGTGAATACAAATATGTACTATGTAATCACTTTTTTTGTCTTTAAAAAAATCTGTATAAATATTTGCATATTTTTCCTAAAGACATACTCATATGTGCAAAGAGAAAACTAGGTGTTCTGAGTACTGTTCTACTTTTTACACTGTACTATTGTGACTCCAACTTGGGATATCTTCTCTCAAGGGTGACAATGGTACAGTGAAATCTGGCATGAAATTGATTTTTTCCTAGGTCGCCAGTGGCAGTTTATGTTGGTAAACACATAGGTTGCCAGGTTAGCATTACTATTTGAAGCCATAATGATGTGCACCCATCATTTGATAACCTTTGATCAATTATTCCACACATGGACATTCATCTTAAGGAAATCGGTCCAGTAAAGAACAAAGATCCATGCTCACAGTTAATTATCATTTTAACAATCCAAACCAAGTAAGAGTGAAATATTGAAATACCTTTCTCTTCTTAACTTTTCTCTCAGTTGGATGATATTTGAAACAGAGTCTATAGCCTTTTAATCACTTTAAAGTATTAAAAATAAAAAATAGTCTTAATTGGGATATTAAAATGTTTAATAAAATCTGAATCAAAACTTCGGTCTCATTTAACTTAAAACTCCTGGTCTGATCTGAGCTTAGAAACCTGCAGAGAAGATCAGGAAGTAGTGGAGGGCAGGAGCTAAGGAGACAGCTTTTCCTGGTTTTTGTTTTACTATCTCCCCCACTTCCCTGCTCAGGATGGGGGCAGGAGAAGAGAAAAGAGCTAAGTGGGTGAAAAGTCTCACTTGACCTAAGTAAATGTAGAGTCAGAGCTCTCTGTGTGACACAGATACCTGAATACGAGTAGTCCTTTCTCTTTAGTCCTTTTTGTAGAGGGAACTCCTCCCCTGATGCCCTCCCTATATTGTTCCAATTAAGAACAGACTCTTGCTTTGGGGTTACCACTTGGGCGTGGACAGACCATTAGGGTAGGATCTTTCTAATGCAACACCTTCCAAAGACCACCATCATCCCACCCACAGCTGAAAGCAGTCTTCATGCTCTGACTTAGGGGAGCTGTAACTAGCTTCTCACCTCCCTGCTTTCCTAGGTGTCAACAAGCTGCCAGCCCCCGTGTTCTCCAACATAGCACATGCCTCCAGGAGTTCTACTGAGGACCCTCTCACTTCGCTTTAGTTGGGGCATGTGAATGGAGAGAAACCAAAGCACTCTTTCAATTCTCCCCAAAGAGAATCTCACTAGTAATTTCTCCTAAACCCTCCACACACACCCCCATATATAGAGAATAGTGGGGAGCCATAGACTATGTAAGGCAGTTAGTTTTTTGGATCTCCTTTAGGAAGGATTGATCTGGCAATTCTCTTTAAATGCAAAAAGGCATTCTGTGACACCACTTTATTCACTTATTCACTATTTTTTAAAACCAATAACATTTACCTCAGTAAACTTCAAACAACTTTTCCAGTGCTCTCAATACTATAATGGAAAACCTAACTCTTAGCAGAGAAAAACGGCCTTTAAATTTTAAATGTGTGTAGTAGCTCATGCAAAATGCCTATTATAGCTCATGTTATGGTAGACTGGTTAATCAAATCAAAATACAAACCTCCTACTACCTAGAGAGTACAATAGAATGGAAATAATTCATTCATAAGATTCTAATTTATAAAACAACTTCACTACTTATAAAATACTACCCTAAGAATTATAATTCTATCAAACTTCAATTTGAACAAATGTGCAATCACTTAAACAACAGCTGTTACATTTTAAAAGACTTCAAAATGTCTTTAGAAGAGTGACAGAAACATTATTAACATGATGGCCCTGGTTCAGACCCTCAGAAGGAGGCTCTCTGAAGGCTGACTCAGCCCTAGGAAACTCATGCGTTGCCAGTAGCTCTTGGGCAAGAGTCACAAAGCAACCCCTTGGTGGGTTGATATTCCTTGGCACTCATGGTGGATGCAGGGCCAGGAAAATTGTTTGTAGGATGTGATCTCAGGAATTCACACAGGCTTCTTGGAGAAAAAGGAGATACATGGGGTTCTGTTCTTATAACATACCCTATGGATCCATTCCCAGCATGGAACCTTCAACTGGATGATGTGGGTGAAGAAAAAATGCCTGCACCAACTTCACTTTCAGGTAGCAGAGATGAATCAGGAGGACCTAGATTGCCAAAAGCACCTCCAGGCTGAGTCCTGCCCAACCCCATTTTTTAAAGATGTGGACCAATGGCTCCCTCAAAAGAAGGCCCATTAAAACTTATGAATCTTGTTGATATAGAAAGATAACCAGTGTCTGAAGCAGAAATGGAAACGCTGGCTGGTACATGTGAAGGAAGAGCCGGACCAGGATATAAATGGACAGGTAGACACTATATCATTCTGGGCTCTAGATCCCATGGAGACAGCATCTGGTCACATCTGGTGATGCTGGGCAACATCGAGCCCTGAATCTCTACAGCATCCTGGCTGGACATATCTCCGGTCTTGATGACCCACTGATCCAGGGATTCCCTGGTTCTCTAGGGCCTTGGCTAAATGCTGCACTTGGATCTTCAAGGCCTTGCGCATCCCTTTCTAAAATCTCAAATTTTATATGTTTCTGCAGTTAATTTTGGTCTTCCACATAAATTTTCTGTAATTAAGAGCAATAAGCTGGCTTTTCAAAGGACAAATAAGTCCTTCCATTTTTTCCTCCTGGAGCTTTGGCTTGTTTTTTGGTTTGGTTTGGTTTGGTTTGGTTTGGTGCTTTATTTTGTTTTGGCATTCTGCTCTTCATGACCTGGCTCGTGTTTTTATCTGCTTTGAAACTTTTTCCTCAATCTAAATTTTTCTTCTTCCTCTACAGAAAAAAATTCCTGGGAGGTTTCTTATTCTTGTCTTGACACAGCTCAGTCTTTAAGCATATGCTGAAGCTTTTGGACCTCACTTAATCACATTTTCTAATTCCAATAATGCATGTTTTTTTGTTTGTAGAATTGTGCTATATAATCAGTTAGTGGTTGTTTCTTTTGTTTTACAGCTACTCAGATATATAGTTGGTTACTTTCTTCTTCAAGGGTTTATAAGGATTTCCTTAATGTCATCAATTAGCTTCTCTCAAAGCTCATATTCATTGGTCATCTAAGTGATAATCAATTTTTATTAAAACTTGGCCTTTGATATATGTTATTCTAATATCTTGAACAATAAAATGGAAGGTACACATAAAACACTTCAGCTTCCCACTGAGCTATGATGATGATCTAAGCAGAAAACTTGTGTGCAGTTTGTTGAGTTGCAAGCTGAAGTAGCCACTGTTTTCCATTGAGCATTATATTCACATGAAAGAAGAACTTGACAAATAATACAGACTTAGGTATTTGGTGGGCATATTTTAAAAAAACAAACAAACTAAGCCTGTCAGTTCAAGGAACACAACTGACAGTATCTTTGCCGATGATAAAATTCAAGTTGTCAAGTGAATATTAGCATATGGGAGAAATTGTATCTGTCACCATGAGCTTGATATGTCCCCAATACTTAAAGCTTATTCTGATTAAATCAGTGGTCTTATTAATAGACATAACATTTTTATATTTTATAATGAAATATGTCAACATTTGAAAGATCTGAATCATTCAGTAAGCCAATATTTTTCAAGTTACCAATACATGATGTTACAAAATCATGCATATGTAAAAGATCTATATAAAATGCAAGCTCGGTCAATAAATTTTAATGTAACAATATGGAAATTTTACTGATATGATGTCAAATTCCACATTGCAACTACCCTTTAATAAACAATGATCAAGTCTTAGTATAGTAACAAAGGATATCCACAATTACCCAAAAAGGCTGTTAACATCTCTCTTTTCCAGCCAGATATTTGTGTAAGACAGGATTTTCTTTATTTATCTGAATTATAGTAACATATTGAATGCAGCAGATATAAGAATCCAGCTATCTTCTATTAAGTCAGATCTTTTAAAAATTTACAAATCTATAAAATAATTCCAGTCTTCTCACTAATTTGTAGGGGTGAGTTGAGGAAAATCTGGTAATTTTTCATTAACATTTGTTATTTATTTTTAATATTGAGTTTATAATAAATGTTATTAATTATTACGATAAATATAATAATGAATAAATATTATTTTTAAAATGTCTCTGTTTTAATTTATGATACAGTAAATAAGACTAGATATAACCTATATAAACAAAATCCCTTTGGGGTCCTTAATAATCTCTAAGAATGTAAGAGTCCTGACACCAATAACTTGAAGAACGGCTGCTTTAGAGTCTTCAATCATTTTTTTTTCTGTTCATTGCATTTTTCACTCTTTTTATCCTGCAGTATCTTATGAAAGTAGTTTTCTGCTTTCCTGAGGATTGTCAAGTTCATCCACAACTTTTTTCAATGCCGTCACTCATTGTTCCTCACCCTTCTAATAGAACTTGGGGTGGAGTGGCTTATGATTCATCTGTTAATGACTGAGCATCCTTGTGATGCTCATCCTGGTCATTTAGATTTCTCTTTTCCTCCATTTTTTTTTTTACTAAGTCTGTCTTAACCTCAAGGAGGAAACTTAAAGTTTTCTTTTTATTATTTGCCTCCAGGCTCAGCATTTCTAATACTTTGTTCTCAAGGCTGGCCCCCTTCAAAAAGCTCTGCAGTATGTCACAATGTCTCTTAATATTCCTGAGCTCAGAAATTTTACTTTTTAAATATCTAGAACAGAATAACTTATGCCAAGCTCTTTCTCCCTACATTTAAAAGTTGACTTTATCTACAAAAAAGCCTGTATCACCATCTCTCAGGGAGAAGGTAGCATCACCAGAGCTGGACCAGGACTCAGACCTTCAAGTGGGGCCCTCAACCCACACAGCACTTCCAGGATGGCCTGGGGTGAAGCTCTGCAGATTCACCAAGGCCCCTGTGGCACCAGTGGTTACCAGGACATGCTCAGGTTGTCAGGGTCCTACTGGCCCCAGTGGACTACAGGGGCCCCTTCGGATCCTCCACTCAGAACATAAGCCAACATATGCAGTGAGGCCTGTCCGATCAACCTTCAGCAGGGCCAGTAGCAGCACATTTTCTTGGGTGGGTATCATTAAGGTCTTGGCCTGGGCTCTGCAGCCACAATGGATCCAAGTTCAAAATATGGCAACTTTGAAAGATATCACCAGGTGAAGTCAATCAAAAACATCCGGAAAATTACCAAGTCTATGAAAATGGGAGCAGCAGCAAAATATGCCCAACCTAAAAGGGAGGTGAAACCAGCTCAAGTATATGGAACAGAATCATTGGTTCTCTATGAAAAGGCTGGTGTTAAGTTCCCTAAAGACAAGAAGAAACACCTCATCAGTGTGTCCTCAGATAGAGAGAGGGATTTGTGGTGCTAACTATTCCTTGGTTGCTAAGCAGATGAAAAGTGAGGTGGCTAGGCTCACAGCAACCAGGAAAGAAGTTAAGATTGTTGGAATGGGTAATAAAATCGGGGGTATACTTCACAGGACTCATTCTGACCAGCTTCTGGTGACGTTCAAAGAAGTGGGAAGAAAACCCCCCACTTTTAGAGATGTCTCAGTCATTTCCCTGGAATTACTAAATACTGGATATGAATTTGATGAAGGATCTATTGTCTTGAATCGATTCAGGTCTGGCTTCTTCTACCAGACAGAAGAAAAGCCCATCTTTTCCCTGAATACCATCACAAGTGCTGAGAGCGTGGGTATCTATGATGACTTTGATACTGACGTGCTGCTGCATTACCAGGAATACAATCTGGCCAGTATCCTCTACTATTCTCTGAAGAAATCCTCCACAAGTGAGCAAAGTGCCAGGATTACAGCCATGCACAATGTGAGCAAGAATGCCTCTGAGATGATCAACAAATTGACTTTGACCTCCAACCGCACCCGCCAAGCTGTCAGCACAAAGGAGTTGATTGAAATCATCTCTGGTGCTGAAGCTCTGGATTAATGAAAATCAGGTTTCATCCACAAACAAGAGGTAAAGAAGGAAAATTCAGCCAGCGGATTTTGTTTTTAGCCTACTGCTGTCCTGGTCAGAAGAAATTATTGGTCCATTGTTCAATTCATAAAGACAGCAAGATATTTGTAAATTATCCTACAATACACAATTTACAGTTAGAAATATATATGCCAGTGCCTCACAGCAAGAACAAACCAGGAGTGGGAGGGAGACAGGGAGATTAAGGGAACGAAATGACAGAACAGAGCTTTTCCACACCGATAAGACATGGTCACTGGCAGAAATGGTAGCCCCTACATGGCAGAGGAGACAGACCCCTCCTGGCATCTGGGAGGACTGAGTGTCCACATCTTTCCAGATGTTACTCCTTCCCTACAGCTGAGCAACAGGAAGCTCTGCTGCAAAGGGTCTTCTGCTCACATCATGAGCTCGTACTCCTGTACTCTTCTATAGCCCCAGAGGCACGATCCTGCCTGCAGATTGCCAGATTTTGGTCAATATGAGATTGTCCATATGTGTAGGTGTGAGTTGGGAATAAAACGGGCCCTATAAGAACTTTCTTTAGCTATCGACAGTAAAATGATGTTAAACTACCCCATGAATAATTTAGAAAACGTAAAGTTCAAGTGTATTTAAACTTCCCCTAGTCTTGGTGCTCTTGTCATCATGTAACTTACTTCTACACGTCATCCCACGATACATTTCATTACTGTTTTAAATGGCCAATCATCTTTTAAAGAACATGTGTGTGTGTGTGTGTGTGTGTGTGTGTATATATATATATATATATACATTATTTCTGTTGAGAAATCTGCCATTATTCTGTAAGAAATATACCTTTTTCTTCAGGCTAATTTTTTAAGTTCTTCTTATGTATTTCTTTTTGAATGTTGACTATGTTTTCTCATGGCTTTTTTTTAAATTTACCTAGCTCGGGGTATGCTGAGGTTCTTGTACCTGTAGATTGTTATGTTTCATCAGTTTAGGGAAATTCAAGGTCATTATCTAAGATCCTACTCTACTTATATTAGATCATTTGGTATTCTCAGATATTCTTTTTGGTTTCCCATTTTTATCATTCCATTGTTTTCAACTTGCACAATCTCTATTGACCTGTCTCCATCTTTGCTAATCCTTTTCTGCTGCTAGGTCTGTCAATTCAGCTATTCAAATCCATTTTGAAAGGTATTTTTTCAGCTCTAGCATTTCCATTTGATTTATTTTTAACATTTTCTTCCTGGATTTTTTTGGCTGAAATTCTACATTTGTTTATACATATTACCCATGTTTTCCTCCCGATTCTTTAGCATGTTTACAATAGCTAATTCCAACCTCTGTGTCATATGTAGGTCAGTTTTTTTGACTGCTTTTCCCCCCTCTGGTTTATAGGTCACGTTTTCCTACATTGGCTTGCTTTCTTTTACTGTGTGCAAAGGAACAGTAGAAACTGAAGTCTATGATATTTACCCTTGAAAAGAGCATACCCATTTCACTGTCAGGCTGCTAGTGTGTGGGAGAACAGAGTGAGTCACTATCATCTGAGTGTGAGCCTCGCTGGCAGTTCATTTAGTGAGATTTAATTCGAATGCTTTGAGGGAAGGATCAGGACTTTGCCTGCAGCTTGTCTTGGAATCTGAACATCAGTGAGACTTCAGAGACCTGTTTGTGCTTGGCAGGCTTGGACCTCTCTGTTCAGCGGCTAGCTTTGGGGGTTCCTGGAGAGTCCTGTTTTCTCTGTCGTCAATTTCTGTCTGTTATTTTAAAAAATTGGAAATTATTTAAGTGCCCAACAGAATAGTTTATGTAAGTTATGGAAAAACCAATGCTGTACATGTATGCACTGATTTATAAAATTGTTCTGAAGAAAAGGGAGGCAAATTCTGAACATATAATGCTACATTTTAAAAAAACACAGAGTATTAAAGTATATACAATAAAAATTAGGTAAAAACTATATTTACATAGGAACAAGTGCTAGAAAAAAAGTCACTAAAAATGAAACATTTGAGTCATTGATAGGGCAAAATCATGAGCAGCTTTGTCTTTATTTTTTGTTGTGAATTCCCTTAATAATGCCAATTGTACTGAGAATGTAGGAAAGAGTAAACTTTAGACAGATCTGAACTAACAATTTCTCAGTCTGTGGAAGATAACCCAGAGCAGAAAAGGTCCTGCATCTTTTCCCCTAAGGCTCAAATGAAAAGAAGCTACTTCAAAATACAGCAAGAGGCCTGGCTAGAAGCAAGCAAGAAAGAGACTTTGGACTGCCGGGGCTGTAAAATGAAGACTAAAATGAGAGAGTTAGAAAAGGGAACTAAACTTACAGAAACCCAGATGTGGAACAGTCTAGTCCTGCCCAGAGATTTGTTGTTAATTGACAGTAATATGGTCAGACATCTCAGGGTAAAGCATCCTCATTTCCATCACTATTATTATGGACTAGAATTGGTTACTAAGAAAAGTTGTAAAATTTTTTCCCCAGAGGCCATTTAAAATCAGATATAGACAACCACCTGTCTAAAATAATTCAGATTCCACCCTGCCTAGAGGCAGGGGATTGAACTAAACGACCCCTGAAGTTTCTTCTAAACTCTGTGACTTTGCATTCCTGTGCTGATAACACTGAGAAACCCTCATTATCCAACTTTTTTTCCTAATCCTTTACTTCATACTCTCTGTTTATTTTTTTTCAGATTGGAAAGGGAAAAAAATTTTTTTTGCAAGCATCTCTCTTCTGCCTCTCCCTGACACGAGGCTGAAACTTTAGTATTGCAAATATCACTGGGGGGTATTTCTTAGTGGCAGTTGATTTATTTCTTCTTTTACTGCCAGGTGTCACTGTGCCTGGAGAATTCACTTAGCCAGGGAGGGGCAGTGAGCTGCAGAGGGAAGAAAGAGCATGTCCTGCCTGAGGAGCTGGGGGAGTGGGGTGTTAGAAAGGGCAGCATTTATGGAAAATCAGCAGACACAAAGCATGTATTTGAATTAAAGATAAAACGTCTAGTAAATTGCACTTGTGTGTGCGTGTATTCAAAGTGCTTTAGGACACAAAATTCTACACCATCCAACCAAAGCTATCGTTTGACCACAGCAACTAGCAAATGTTAATGATGCCACATAAAATGCCTCATAAGAAACCATCCTCGGCTACCAGAAAAGGGGAGGGGAGAGTATGAGAAAAGTATGGAGGGGGAAGATTGACATACATCCACTGAGAATGGAAAATTAGTGACTTAAAAAAAATCACCAGACTAAGTTATATTTTGCCCCTGGATTTCTCATCTCTAATTTTATTAGTGATCACTCATGGGGCTTCTCAGTGAGGACTGCCTCTTGCCCTCTTTTAGAATGTGAATTTCAGCCGGAGAAGAGACAAGGGCAGGAATTATTGAAAGCCCTGTTGCAGATCCGCATTAACAATTCATGGAACTCATTTCTAGTTCCACCTAAGGCATTGGGAAGGACACTTGTGCAGCAAGGGTTGTTCAAAGTGTCTCCTAATCTGCTTTGAAATGCACAGTGGATTGGGGCCAACGCCGGGTCAACACCCTGGTAGAGGAAGTGAAAAACCAGTACTGACTGCAAACCCATCAGCCAGCCCCTGAAGGATGTTTTGAAATGCAAACATCCAGAGCTGAGGGTTTGGAAACTTGTTTTCTAGTCAGGGCCACTGACTCACAAAGGGGGGCGGGAGAGGGGGAGGGAATAATCAGCACTCACACGATTTAATGCAGAATAGAGAATTTTAGATATTATTCATTAGGTTTACCCAATTTGAGAGAATGTATCTCAATTTCAGATGAGGGGCAGGTAAAGAGGCCTATCAGTCCACCAGACTTCCTGCAGGTGAAACATGCCCTCTACAGCCTGCCCACTTCCAGGCAATGCTCTTCTGGCTCCTGTGAACTCTCCTGGTTCCCTCCCAACATCCTGCTCCTCAGGGTTACTTGTCAGATCTTCCTCTGCATCTCAAATTTGAATGTTGGCTCCAAAGGCTTTGTCCTAGGCCTGCTTTTCTTCTTTTTGACGGCCCCTCTACCTCAACAATCTCACCCAGGCCAAAGTCCCTCACCATCTCTATCTACTCAGATGGACATATATTTGATCATCCAGATCTTTCTTTAGAGCCCAGGCCCATCAGTCCAGCTGCCAGGGCACAGAGCCCCCCGGATGTCTCACAGGCACCTCCAACTCAGTGTGTCCCTAACTGACTCCACCCCTTTCTCCAACTCTTCTTCCTCCAATGTCCTTTCCCAGTGAATGTACATCCATCTGCTTAATTTCAAAAGTCGGAACAACAGAAGGCTGTCTTGACATCTCCCTCTGCCTCATCCCACATCTGATCCATCTCCAAATCCTTAGTATCTCTCCTTCTCTTTCCTCCCAACATCCAAGCCGCCCGCACGCCTGCAACTTATTGACCAGTTTCTCTGCATCCATTTTGCCCCCTCCAGTTCAGTCTGTACACATCAGCTGGGGGGACCTTTCTGGAGAGCAAAGCAGTGCATTCTCATGCTTCTCGCATAGATTGGCAAACTTACCACAGCACATAAAGCTGTGAAACTGTCTGTGCACAATTCTACAGCCCCCACCTCTAGATACCTTCCTGCCTCCCACACCCCCTCCCAGTTCCACTCTGAAAACCGCACAGGGTTTCATTTCCCCCAAATGTCCCCTGCTCCTCTCCACATCAGCACCTTCAAAAGCTCCAGTCTTCTCTGCCTGTACCTGCTCCTCCCCATGAATCTGCTTAGCCAGTTTCTTTTCATCTTCTCAGTCTCAGCAGAATTACCAGCCACTTCCTCAGAGAAATTTTCTTGCAATCCCCAATGCCAAGTTCAAACCTTCACCGGTCCAGTTTCACAGTCCCCCTGACTTAATTTTTTTCTAGGATTTGTCACACTTTCTGATTAACTAACTACTCTACTATTTAGTTGTTTTCTATCTTTTGCATTGGTGTTTCTCCAGTGCCTATACCCCTGTATCCTGCACATGGGAAGTACTCACTGGAGGTATCCTGAATGAATGAACGAATGAATGAACGAACAAATGAATGAATGAAATAGAAATAAAATATCATAAAAAAGGAGAAAAATTATTTGTAGCTAAGTTGTTACTCACAATTTGTGTATTTTTATTTGTGTTAATTAAGTGAGATACTCTCTCTCAGATGTTCACATCAGAATTAGTGACCGACTTACATCTCAAGGGCTCTTTCCCATAACTGACGTCAAGCCAGGTATGCCTCTGTGCTCAGGTAATTTGTGTTTCATCTCTAAGTAAAGATTTTACCTTTGAGAAAAAATATAGTTTTTGAACCCAAATTCTGTCATTCAAGATATGACTTTTATGCCTTCTTTCAAGTTAATAAATGATCTCCTCATACTAGCAACACAAAACCCTACAAATATCCCTAACAGTCTCCTCCAGTGTGACAGGCACAATTGTTCAACTTATTGAAGAGCCATTTCTCCCAGCTTTCTTATTCCTCACTCTCTATAGAGGCTATGAAAAGCCAGAAACCCAGCTTGTCAGCTTCCCATGTGGCTAGTGGTGGCCAGTGAGACACAAAGGGACATCTAAAAAGAATCAAGAATGTGGAGAAACATTTTGCTCCCATCTTAAAGGAAAAAGCAAGGTCAACTTAAGATGTGCTCTCTTAACACTGATTATAAAATTGCTTCTAACCTTTGGATGTGATTGTGATACCTGGAGTCACAGTAGCCACCTTGTGACCAAGAGGTGACTTGCCCCATTAAGGGCAAGTACAAAGGCAGAGTCAATATGATGAGATGGAGGAACTTCTGAACCAACCTATTATGCTTATCTACAGAGTTCTTGTTGTGAGAAATAACTGTGTCTTCATTGCTTAAATCACTATTAGTTGGGTTTTCTATGGCTTACAGTCATATAAGCTTGAAAGAGACATTTGGTTAGAATGGAATCATTGATTACATTCAAAGTATAGTTGATCAGCCAAACACAATTCTAAATATAGTGAACTCCAACCCTCATTCTTCTATTTTATCCACAAAGCTATTATGAAAGACTTTACTTCAAAGTCTTTTCTTAAGTCAAGGTACACTGAGACTAAATCTCCCTCATTTGATAGTTCTGGAGGTTGACCTAAGAAGCATTGTTCTTGGCCTGAAAAAGATATTGGTAACAGACACGGGGTGCTCAGATCCTATTTCTGTGAATTTTGATCTGGATTAACATTAAGCCTCTTGAAACCTTGTGTTCTATCAGCTTCATCTTACTCTTTTTCATAATTATTCTTTAAAGTAGGTAGGTAGTTTTTCTTCTGAGAATATAAAAATGAAAACATAAAGAATAATTTCTCCCTACTGCTCTTCCCAACTCTTTCATGGTCCCGTACTCTGAAAAACTTTCAGAGGCTCTCTCCAATAACTAGAATAATCAGAATGTCCTCTGGTATTAGTCAGAATATCAGTTGGATCATAGGCTCAAAATAACAGTGGCCTCACTGAGAAAGGTCATAATTTCTAGCCTAACGGTCTAGCCACTGGAAGGTCATGGTGGCATGATGTCAAGCACCCAGGCTCCTCCTATCTTCTTACTCAAGCATATATGGTTAGCTTTTCCTCTTGGCCCAAGCTGGTATCCACCACATCCACAGCCACAGCAGCAAAATAGAGAAAGGAGAATGGAAGATGATTTTTCCCATTAAGGGCATGCCCCCAAAATTGCATCCATTACTTCTGCCCACATCTAACTGACTATAACGTAGTCACATGGCCCCATCTAAGTATAAGAAAGCTATAAAATACAGTCACTGTTTTGTGAAGCCATGTGCCCACTTAAATATTATGGCTTCTACTATTATGGACTAAGGGAGGAGAGATTTTGAGGAACAACTTACATCTCCATCATTTGCTCCCAAGAGAAATCTGATTCCTGGGCTGCAGTTGTAGTAACCAAGAGTAACATAACAATCTAAATGAAATCAAGCCAAAGGTTGAATAAAAGCTGGATCTTGGTGTTGGGAGCCTTACACCTGGCTTCTAGCTAAAAACATTGCATTGATTACAGGAACCTGTGCGCTCCACGAGCCAATCAGCTACAGGTACATGAGGTGTGCATGCGCTCCAGGAGCCAATCGGCTACAGGCACATGAGGTGTCCACGAGTACCAGTTGCACCCAAGTAATCAATAAGCGGGCCCTTCTTTGTCTCAAGCTAGCCAATAGCAAGCAACCTAATCTCCTTCCTCTCCCTCCCCCCTATATATATACCCAGTTCGGAAAAATAAAGTTTGCAGCTTGATCAGAATCTTTTGTCTTGCTGCCATTCTTCGCGCCTCTTGTCCCCCCAACTCATTTGTTCTAGGTAGGTGGTCGAGCCCCAGTTGATTGCTCCACGGGCCGGAGCATCTTGGGCTAGACAGAGTTCACACACTTTAATAAAAGAGGACCAATATTTCTAAGAAGTTCCTTGATGAGTAGTTCTGAAAGTGTGGGTGGAACCAGCAACGTCAGCATCACCTGGGAATTGTTAGAAATGCAAATTCTTGGGTCTCACTTGACTTACTGAATCAGAAACTCTGGAGACAGAGTCCAGGAACCTGCATTTGAACAAGCTCTTCAGAAGATTGTGATGCACATTTAAGTTTGAGAACCACCCACACTGTAAAGTATAGCACTTTGTGAATACATAGTGAGCATTTATAAATTCCTACAATAAGATACCTGGTGCCTGAATAGTTCTTGTGCTCAACTGAGCAATACACTATTCAGTTAAGGAAATTTTCTGATCATAAAATGGGTTCTACATAAAATATATTTCTTAATACTAAGGAGTCTTTAATTCTTCTTAAGAAAGATTCGATTAGATTTGTCCTTAACCTTTTCAAAAACAACAGTTGTACAACAGTGGATTTCAAATTAAGAAAAGAGTAAATCCTTCTCTTACCATGTTACTATCCTGAAGACTTTGTCCAGTTCCCTTTCTGATGCAGTCAGCACATCCAATGGGAACATCTCACCTCAAAGGAAGAGGTGCCAACAATTGGCTCACTAGATGGAGGAGATAGGGTTCTCTTGGACATCTTCTCACACAAAACTTCCTTTTCTAGCTCATAGATGTGAACAATTACTTATTTATACAGTTTTCTCTTCTCTCATACATAGTCTTATTACTAATAAGGGGTAATTGTCATTATAATCATTTATAGCAGTTTCTCTCAAGTTTTCACTTACAGAAATCATACCTGAGAATCTTGATAAAACACACCTTCTGATTTAGTGGTCTGGGGCCAGGCCTGAGATTCTGCATTTCTAACAAGCTTTCAGGTGAAGCAGGTTCTGCTGATCTGCACACCACACTCTGAGTAGCAAGGCTTTGTAGAATAACAAGACAAAGAGTGGAGGAGCTGTTCCAGGAGGACTCCTAAATTTAATTAATGAAGTCATCACCCAGGAGGACAGTTCAAATTAAGCACTCAGGTTAAAAAAGAAGAGAAGCCTATTTACTGGGAGCAGTGGGGAAAGCAAGGAAAAAAGAAAGGGGTACATCTTGTCCATCCCCCCATTAGTGCTCCACCCTTGTGTCCAGGACAGGACATCCTCACAGTCTAGCTGTTCTCCCCAGGAATCATTATGGTTGATGGCAGGTATTCCCTCGTGTGTGCATTCATTTCATAAATATTGACTAAGCAATGATTATATGCCAAGGGGGTCAACTCCAGTCTCAAAGCATCATCTGAACAAGCAGAAGGTCACTGTCATGGTCCCACACTCTGGCTAAGCTTTAGCATCTTATAGTGCCCCCTTCCACTCCTTCTGTCCATCAGCACATTGGCTCATCTCCATATCATTAACCTAGAGGTAAGCTCTTACTTCTCACTGGTTTAATAGCTTTGACTTACATGAGCTCATTTATATTTGGCTCACTTGCTTTATCCTGCAGGAGACAATGTTCTCTAGCTGGGGAGATATTTTGTCTAGGGGCAGCCCATAGACAGCTGCCTTACAGAGCTGGTGTTTAGCATTTCCTCTCCTAACTCAAAATCACTCTATTAGCCAAGTATTAATGACAGAAAAGCTATCTTTGATTCACTTTACAATCTAAGCCTAAACATTCTCAATGTCTTTTTTTTAATAATTTTTATTTATTTTTCTAGACTTTATTTATTTATCTTTAGAAGGGAAGGGAAGGGAAGGGAAGGAGAGAGGGAGAGAAATATCAATGTATGGTTGCTTCTCATGCGACCCCTGCTGGGAACTGGCCTGCAACCCAGGGATGTGCCCTGACTGGGAATCAAACCGCGATTTTTTGGTTTGCAGGCCCATGCTCAATCCACTGAGCTACACCAGCCAGGGCTAACATTCTCGATGTCTTAAGTAAAATAGTAAATGTGTCCTTCCTTTATTATTCTTCAATGCAAATCAAACTTCTAGAAATTCCACATACATAAGCTGACTCTGGCTCTTCTTTCCGCAGTCCCCACAAAAGAGCATTAAGACAGTTTTAACAACATTTGTATTCAAGGGAGGTAAAGAGAAGGCCCATGTAAACTGAACATATTTTTCCAAGCCACAGATCAAGAACATACCTGGAAATTTTCAAAGTACTTATTGGGACAAAGGAACAGAAGAATAGACTTGTCCTAAAAAGTTTCAAACATATATTCATCTTGGCACTAGTAGACAAGTGTTCTACGAGGGATATGGAAAGGGAAAAAAAGATCAAGAGACACAGGAAAAAGACAGACATTATGTACTTCATAATCATATTATTTGAGATAAGCTAGATCAGTTTTTTGGCCTATTTTTAATTATCACCTTCCAAAAAGTAATTTTAGATATTTTGTTCTTAATCCCCCATGAAATTTTAATACCACAGGTATGCTATATATCTGTTTCTTTGTAGTGTATATATACTAGATATTTTTACCCATCTCAAGAACCATTTCCACATGAGCCCTTGGAATCATCTCTGTTAAGAATGCAGATATTGGAGTCTGCTTAGTAATGATCTAAATTCTTAGTAGGTGATTACAACAAAGTTGTTTCCTACTCACATTCCCTACGTATCATAGGCCACAAGGGGGAAGGGGCAGGAAGAGGTGCTCTTCCCCCCAGGATCCAATTCCAGTGTTCCAGAGCATTTAGGAAGGTCTTGCTCCTGCAACTAAATGCTATAAATCAGAAGAGATACATGTCACTTCTCATCTCAGGTCATTGTGCAGAAACAAGCTCTATGGCCCCTACAACCACAACAGAACCAGGACGTTTCATTCCACTGTGTACCTAGAAGATGAAGAGTATAAGGAAATAGTAGAGAAAAGACAACAAACACTCTTTAATGATCTTGCCTTTGGATAGTCCTGTTATCAAAGAGTATATGTTGTAAATATATACAGAACAGATCTTGGGACCATAAGATGTAAACTTTCCTTGTCCAAGACTCACCTAAGTTCTTGCCAGAATTAACCAACAGAAACACTCCCCCTTCCCCACCACCCTGTCTAGTGGCCAGTCCATTCATGCTCCATTACACTGTAGTCGCAAACACCACAACCCCTCTAACTACCACCTCAACTTCCCAACTAGAGACCAAAAACCATCAAAAGGAATCCAGAAGGCTAAGAAGGCTGCCTATTAGAGGAATTTTTTAGATTGCAAAATGGTTCAGCTGCCATTGCCTTTGGGGGATGCAGGTGAACTAAACACAATCTAGGGTCCTCATCAAAATGAAATAAAGTAAATGTTCCATAAATACCTGATTGATAAATGAAGGTGTGGTTGGGTAAATCGGTAAATGAAAAGCACAGTGTGCAGCCCGTTTTCCAGAGTCCTCAATAACACATTTTTCACCTTTGCTGTTGTTTTCCTTTTCTGGATGTGGACCAAGGGTGCACGCCTTCCTCTCATGGCGTGTTCCAGTCTCAGTTTAACAACAACCTTGTTTCCTTGTGGTCCCACCACTGGCCTGACCACTGGGTTTAGAGTACCTGTGTTTATTACTCTGCTTCCTCTTTCCTTCCTCTCTCATTGCAGGCAAGGTTTTTTCACTTGGCCCCTTCTCTAGATTGTTCTGTACCCTGTTTGAAACAATGACATTGATAAACAGAAAGAAACTGGATGTGGTCACAAAATGCCAGAAACGTGTGCACACAGATCGTGCAGGTCCATCCAGAAATTGCTATGGGTTTGCTGTTTCTCATTTGAAAATACACCAGTAAAGTAGGTATTTGGTGGTCGATATTATTCAACTTTCCCTATATAGTTATGTGACTGGGCACTCCTGATGTGTTGCGATTACTCTTAAAAACTATGAACTATGAACAAAAATGAATCAGCCAGTTGGTCTATATTCAACTGGCAATTCAAGTATTCCAAGTTGAAGCTTGTCACTTTCAAACCAAAATATCTACTTGAATATAAGAAAATGGCCCTAGTTGGTATAGCTCAGTGGATTGAGTGCAGGCCTGTGAACCGAAGGATAACAGTTCGATGCCCAGTCAGGACACATGTTCTGGGTTCCAGGCCAGTTCCCAGTAGGGGACACATAAGAGGCAACCATACATTGACATTTCTCTCCCTCTCTCCTTCCCTTCCCCTCTAAAGATAAATTTTAAAAAATATTTTTAAAAAATAAAAGATTATGATCTTAAAAAAAAGAAAATAAGAAAATGTTATTGAAGCCCCTCTCAGGATAGAATCAGGGTAAGGATGTGGAAATGAGAGCTAGTCTTTCTGTTCTACAGAAAGATGGAGTGAATGAAAAGTACCTTTGGAGAAAGGAGAGGAAGAAGATGTTCCCTTTGTTCCCAATTAAGTCTTAGTCAGAAATTCTAGAACCAAGCTTCAGAAAGAGCAACACAGGCTTGCTTTGAACAGAAATCAAATATCATTAATGTGCTTAGTGTTCATCAGGGTTGTCTATATCCTGTACTGTGTTACTCCTGGCTGTGTGCTTCAGACAGATAGAGCATAGATTTTTACCTCTACTTCTATTAGCCTGATATTCTTGACGAACAACTTAATGGAGAATAAAAAGTACAAAAGGCATAGAAGGAAAAAGAATTTACTTTGCCCTTTCAAGGGGGGCAGAATATTCATTGCTCTGCACATTTTTTATTGAGCATATAAGCTAGGCATCAACCTAGGCACCTGGGCTTTGACAGTGAACAACACAGGAATGTTCCCTATTCTCATGGAGGTAACATTCTAATGGAGAAAAAGAGGCAATGAGCAAGGACATGAACTAAAGAATGAGGCAATCCCATGTCATAATAAATGCTGGAAAGAAAATAAGAGAGGGTAAGATGATTTTTGTTTTAATGATATGAGAGTTGGAGGTTACTTTAGATAGAGTGGTCAGATGAGCTTTTTCAAAGGTAATGTCATTTGAAGTGACACCTAAATAATGAGAAAGAGAACAATAAGTACAGAGACCCTGGGCCTGTGATGACCTTGAGACCTTCAAGGAACAGAAAGAAAGCCATGCGCCCAGAAAAGGAAGGAGGGTTATGACAGGAAGTGAATTTGGAGCAGTAAGTTGACACTAGATCAGGTGGGGCCTTAAAGACCAAGGTTAAGTTTGAATTTCCAAATGTATGTATAGCGTGGCTGTCCTAAGTCAGAGTGAAGAGGGGCTGAGCTAGTTTCCTTCTGTCTACTCCCTCCCCACTGGGTACCAGCAAGGTAAGTGTGATCTCACAACTAGTTAGTGCAAAAAAAATTATTCTGCAAAATAATTCTGCAAACAGAATTATTCGGTCAAATCTCCTAAAGGTAGACCCTGATACAAGGACTCAGGTACAAGTGACTTAATAGGGAAGTACACTCAGAAGAAACCGGTAAGGGAGGGTGGAGAACAAGACAGAGAAGGTGAAGAAACTAAAGAAGGAACTTAGGCAGAGTTCCATAGACGGGAGCTACTGCTTCATCCTTGGAGGCAACTGAGTGGAATTTGTGTAACTTAACACCTCACAGTTGTCCCAATTTGGGATAAGAAAGCTGAGCTTTTGTAGTCTCACACCGGACAGAACAGTAAGGGGTTGAATGACACCGCAGGGAAAGGAGGCTACCATATCCTGAGTACCCTCACCCTCCAAAAAAAGAGCTGCAGTTGGTAAATACTGGAAACAAGAGTACACTGAAGCATACACGCACCCATACACGCACCAGTAAAATCAGATCCTAGAGCACTGGTCAGAGTACCTGTATCATCCACTACACAGCTGACCTAAAATACCTAGTTTCAAATAAAGTTCCACCAATTACTCCCTAAGTGATCACAGTGTTCTCGTCTATAGAATGTACACAATCATAAAACTTACCTTATGAAGTTATTCCCAAGATTTAATTCATGATAATGCACTTAAAATTCTAACACAATGCCCAGCATATAATAGGTACTCAATAAAAATTTTTTTCACCTAATCAGGCATTCCAGAATTGTTGCACCAGGCTAATGGAATGTTTTCCCATTTATCGCTTTCTCCATGCTCTTATGAGATCATGAAAGCTCCGCCAATTTCCGTAAGTATAATAGCTTTATAATAAGGTCAGTTGGCAAGCTAGAGGATTAGCCTCAGAACTTTCAAAGAGAACATAACTGCATTCCCACCTAATTACACATCAACACATCCTTAAGAATCTCTCTTCCCTCTGGGGAGGACTAGGAATATTCTTAATAACAACCGAGGATTGTCATTAGCTATCATAAATAGGACTTTGCAATCACAGATGTCCAAAAGACTTCAATCAAATTCTTTATATTCAGGTCCCTTATGCGTGATAATAGACTGTGGCAGCTTCACAGACTCTTGGATTTATTTCACTGCTTCCACAATTGTACTTCAAATCCTACTTCCTAATAATGAAGGTGCATCACTTCAGCAGAGTTTTATTTTAAGTTGATTACAATACGCAATGTCAAAGGATCTTTAGTTAGTACTGAATGGGACTTTGAACATTTAATCGTGTTCACATATCTTTCATCATCCCACTTCCCAGCACCTACATTTTGAGCTGCTTCTGAAGTTGGCCTACTTCTTTCTCTCCATTACAATGAACCCACAACAAGCAAAGGATGACCTAAAATACGGGAAACAGTAACCAAACTCAATACTAATACTATACAGAGAGCAAGATGCCAGACTCAGTTCAGAGTCCGGTTGAAAAGCAGAGTAATACATTCCACTCCTTAAAATCAACACAATCTATTTAGATGGAAATTAAGGGGTCTTGCCCAATAAAGATTTTTCGTGTGTGAAAAGTAGTGTTTCAGACTTCAAATAAAGATGGATGGTCCTCCATGGTTTTCTCCCCTTCCTTGCCACATCCCACTGAAATTCTAGTGAAGAAATAAAAAATTACATTAGTCCAAAAAGACAAATACAGTAAAAGAAGGGATGGCAAAGGGATAGAGTCATAGATGGGACTGAAAACAGAACAATATAATCCACATGCTGAACCATAAGAACTTCCTCTTGCACCTGCCCTCAGAATGACAATAGCCAGGCAACTTATTGTTCCTTCATTCCTCTTCAGGCTGAAAGCTGAAGATTCTTCCCTAGAGAAGGTGAACAACACAGAGATAAAGCATTTAGAAACATAGGGAGTTCCCCAATAAAAATACCCCCCCATTACCTCATCATCCTCAAATGGATCCCACCAGCGGGAAAAGATGCCTCTCCCCACAATTTACAGCCTCCAGTCTCCTTCCTAATGCTTTATTCTCAACTCTGTATGGAAAGCTGAAGGTAAGCAGTTAGGAGAATAATTTTCTGGAGAATATAGGATACCAAGACAAATAGAAAAGTAGGATCTAAAGGAAATAGAGAAGGAATGTTTGAAATATATATAACAGATACCTTTAGAAAGTTAAGAGAAGATATTTCCATTTGTGAAATCAGAATAAGATGCCGCCCTGGCTGGTGTAGCTCAGTAGATTGAATGCGGGCCTGTGAACCAGAGCATCGCGGTTCGATTCCCAGTCAGGGCACATGCCTGGGTTGCAGGCCAGTTCCCAGCAGGGGACTCATGAGAGGCAACCATACATTGATATTTCTCTACTTCTCTCCTTCCCTTCCTCTCTAAAGATAAATAAATAAAAATTTTTTAAATAAATAAAATCTTTAAAAAAAATTTTTTTAAAGACTAAGATGCTAACAAAAAGTATTAAAGCACGATAAAGACCTATCATTTTAAAATTAACTGAAAATTAAAATTTCATAGAAAACTAGACAATAAACTTAAGAAAATTACCTAGAAAATAGAATAATAAAACTTACCCAGAAAGTAGAACGACTTTCCAAAGACATGCTAAATGCAGGGAATAATAAAACAAAATTAGATAATGAATCCAGAAGTCCAGTATCTGACTGATATGAATTCCAGAAAGAAACAGCAGAGGAAAGAAAATGGGTAAAATTATCCAAGTCATAGTACAAGAAGATAGCCCATAACTGAAGACATGAGTCTCCAGTTCTCTAAGTGACAAACAAAATGAATAACGAGACTCACCTGCAGTCATGTCATCATGACAGAGCAGAACATCTGGAATAGATGAAGACTCTAAATAAACACTTTCAGAGAGAGAGAAAATGTCACATACAAATATTGGAACCAAGAATGGCACAGGGAATGCAGTCAATAATATTATAATAACTATGTGTGGTGTCAGATGGCTGCAAGATTGATCAAGGTGATCACTTTGTAAGCTATATAAATACAGAATCACCATGTTGTAGGCCTGAAACTAATTAATATATTTTAACTATAACTGAAAAATAAAAAATATTTTAAATAATAATAAATATATATATAGGTCTTTCAGTTTTAATCCTCTGATCATTTTAATATATTCATGCATATATGTGTGTGTGTATATATATATATATATATATATATACACACACACATCACTCTTTATTCAAACCTCCCTAAAATGTAGGTTCCTGTTTGTCGTATTTCACTTGTAATCACTTTGATTAAATAACTAACATTACATTCCAGTGGTTGATCTTTCTTTCTTTTAAGCTAGGGCTGTCAGATAAAACACAGGATGCTCAGCTTAATTCGAATTTTAGATTAACAACAAATTTTTTCAATTAAGTATGTCCCAAACATTGCATGGAATGTAACTTATAAAAGAGTATTGACTGTTTATCTGAAATTCAAATTTAATTGGACATCCTGTGTTTTTATTTGCTAAATCTGAGAACACTATTTTAAAGGTTACCTCTGCCAAACTCACCTTAAATCTGCTTCTGCATCCGTCTAAAATGCACCTGCTATTCATCATCCCATGCTCCCTCTCCACCCTGAGCCCTCATTTCCGAGGGCTGGTCACCCCAGGACCTCCGAGGCTCTTATTAGTCCCAAATAGGGTGCAGCCTCAGTGGAGAGGAGATGCACAGCCAGTGGTATCTCCCTTTGCCACCTGCCCCCTTGACACCTGCCAACACCCTTATATAGTCTGTGCCCTGTAAGAGATTTGGTGACATTTAACAGAGAATACTAAATAGGACTTAAAGTAACATAGAAAAAAGTGGGGGGAAAGCCTTCACTTGGGACCTTCTCATGGAAATCTGGGGTTCCTAGCTCACTCCTTTCTCCTGCGCTCCATGACAAGCCCCGCCTCTTCCAGGATATGAAACCATTTCCATGGTCCCTCAGAAAGACTCCCCTTACCCCTTTTAAAACAGTTCAGGTCTTACCCACAGGGGTGGGCCTCACCCCTCCCCTCCCAGAGAAATTTGTCAGGATTGAGAACCCCCAGCAGTGGCAGAAATGTTTTCTGTATTGACTGTGGTGGTGATTACATGAACCCACACATTTGTCAAGATTTGTGGATTGTATACAGAGACCACATGCATTTAATGATATATTAATGACACTTCAATGAAATGGATTTTTGAAAAATATCCCCTAGCAATACTTTCACAAAAGTGTGAGTTAATCATTCTGGAATCTAAAATAACACTCAGGGATTTCAGTCACGAAGCCCAGGAATTTGCTTTCTGTGTTGGATTTCCTCAAATTCTGGGGAATGGGGGTGGAAGAAGTCGTCTTTTGGTTCTTGTGGTGGTCTTGCCTCTTATGGGTACTTTTGAATAAAATACACACACACATCATCAAAATAGTACAATAGTCCACCTAAATCTCTTCTGGAAAGCAAAATTATTTCATAACCAACCTTTTATATCTTGGTAGAACAATTCAGTCAAGACAAACACATTAGCCTCCCTATTGAAATGCATTCCATGTGCAGCAATATTAAAAATGGAATTATTAAACAGGAATATCCTTTGAACGGTTACAGGTGGGGTGGTGGGGTGAAGCTGGGGAGATGTTTAATATCGTTTTACAGGAATTGTCTTGGCTTCCAGGATTTTACCACTCAACAAAGGGAAAATTCCATTTTCAGCTCCAACCCTAATCAGGAAGTCAATCTCCAAAAAAAGGGGGGAACAGCTGAAAAACTCACTGCTCCACAGCCCAGAAAACACAAACAGGACAGAGAGGCCGGAAAGCCAAACTCCACCCAGAGAAAAGCCATTTCTGGGTAAGGAATGAAATGGGACCAGGCATTTTACAGATAATGTGTGAGGAAAGCAAACCTCTAAGGCAAAGAGTGGGTACTTATGGTGAACCTTTCAAAAGCATGTAAACAGACTTTCTATAAACTTTAATAAATAAATGCCTTGATTTTAAAGAGAGGGAAGAAATAAAACAATCTAATACCTAAATTTTTGTCAATCAAAATCTAAATTTTGACAGAGCCAAAGGTCCCCAGCAAGCAGAGTATTGAAAGAAACAAAGAGAAGAGGATTATGATTAGCATCAGAATACTAAAAGAAATGTCAACAATTATGCTGAGCATTCATGGTATGCCCAGAACTATTCTTAAGTAATTTATATGCATTTGATCCTCACACAGCCCTATGAGCGAGAACTATTATTAGTCCCACTTTGTACATGATGAAACTGAGGTACTGCATGCAACCCCAAACAGCTTGCACAGAATCACACCGCCCCTGAGTAGCAGAGTCCACATTGGAATCCATCACCATCTGTTGGCAGATCCTTAACTCTTACCCATGACCACCGGTCCCTTGCTACTCATGGTGTGTCCCATGCACCAAGAGGCACATGAGCATCACTCTGGAGCTCGTTAAAATGCAGAATCTCAGGTGGCACCCCCAGACCTACTTCATCAGAATCTGCATTTGAACAAGACCACCAGGTGACTCTGTGAGTATTAAAGTGTCGAAAGTCTTGCTCCAGGCCATTTCAGAAGACACATAGTTCTCTTAGTCTTATCTGTTCATGTATCGCAAGTGCCTTCATGAGAATGTACTAACAATGGGTATCAGAATCTATTAGGTAGACTTCATAATGTTACCGAACAGAGGTCCGAGGGTGGCGCAATATTTGGCCCACCCAGGGACGCCAAAAACTGCTGCAGAACAACAGGGGCCCCTCCCAAGGACGGAATACTAATATTTACTGGGCTCTTCTGTCCGCCACCAATTGGAAAGACATCTCTCAATGCCAGAGATTTGTGAAAAGGAAACGAAATGTTTATTTAATGCTATTCAGGCCTAATGCCTCTACTAAAATATCAAAGTCCTTTACGGTATACACCTACACACAAACACACAGCTCTCCCTTCACCCACTGTCCCAACTCAGGGTACCGTAAATCAGGAAAAGAGTACACGTCCATTTTTCCAGGCCTCTGGTATCATCAGCTGTGTTGACCGTCAGGCAGGATTTCTAGTTAATCCAAAGTCACGTGGCACTCTTTCACAGTCCACTGGCAAGGGTTCTTTGTACCAAGTTCCAGTCAAAGTCTCTCCTGTTTTCCAGGCCACGCAGCCAAAGGGGCACCCCAAAGCCGCGTGGGCCTCTTCTACCAAAGCTGCAGGGGTTCGCCACACTCCACCAAAAGCATGTGGCTTTCTTCTTCAGTTGGCTGCAGGCCCTCCATTCTGGCAAAGCTGCATGGTTTTCCCTTTCACCTGGGAAAGAGGAGATCTGCACTCTGCCAAAACCACGTGGCTCCCTCTTTCACCTGGCCAAGAGAAGACCCTTACTTTGCTGAAACCATGTGGCTCCCCCCCTCAATGGCTGCTGTGTCTGGCTTTTTAAATCCCTGCGCCAATCTTCCTCTGTACCCCTATTTCCAACTCCTCCCACAATCAGTTACACCTGCCAGGACTTCTGTATTATTGCAAGTTTACTGCGCTGCCATCGTTAGTCTGGGCAGGTATGGCCCTATGGCGTGGAGTCAATCAACTCCAAGCTCTCACACAGACACTGTAACTCAGGGGACCAGCACTCAGTTACATCTTGAGTGGAAGTCACTCCCTTCTCCCTGGCTCAAAACTTGGCCGCAGCTATTCAACATATCTATGAAACCAGTTAAAGGTTATAGATATGTTAAATGACCATTCCAGAGGTTAGCTGCAAAACCGTGGCTGTACAAAACAGCCCTGCATGTTCCTGCTCCATGTGTCCCTTCCCCCAACTCACACCTGTCGGGGGAAGGGATGATGACATCTTATATATCTCTCCAATATTCTTATACACTTTGAGTTCTGGACACCATTCCAAATCTTTTTTGGTGCCCCGCCCCAGCCTTGGCTGTACCCTGTATCAATAATCATTTAAAATAAAGTGTGCTCTTTTTTGCAGTAAGCAAAACACATATTGCATAGTTAGGTTCTTTTATTTTGCAGAAACTAGAGCACCCCCAAGTTACTTTACAGCTCTGCTTTTAAACTTTTCCTCTAAGTATCCCAACAGTTGAGCAGACCTCCACCCCCGTCCCCCACCCTACCTCACCCCCGACCCCATCCCCACCCACCCAGAGGTCCTGGGAGCCCCAGCCTTTCGTTTCTGTCTTACCTACTTTTTCTTTTGGCAAACAACATTCCTGCAGTGTCATTTTCATACCAGAAGATTCAAATGTTAAATTTACAATTTAATGATTTTTTAATAAATTCACTGGATTCACTGATTTCTACAGCCATCATCATAATCCAGACTTAGAACGTTTCCATCACCCCAGTAAAATTCCCCAGGCCTGTTTACAGTTAATCCCCATTCCACCTCCAGCCCATCTTTATGGATTTGCTTACTCTGGACATTTTGTATAATTGGAATCGTACAATATGTGGTCTTTTTTATCTGACTTCTTTCACTGAGTGAAATCTTTTTTTTTTTTTTTTTGAAGGTTCATCCCTACTGTGGCTGATAGCAGTACTTAATTATTTTTACTGCTGAATTTTCCATTGTACGGAGCCGCAGTCCTTTTTATTGTTTAACAAGTTTGAAAAGAAAATAGTTTAAGCTTCAATATTTATCTTTAACATTCATTCAAAGATTGCACACATCTGTGTTGGCCTTAATAGAAAGCCGTTTTAAATGACTTATACGTTTTCTTTAAATTTTTAAAAACTAAATTGTTGCTCCAGCTCCCCTTAGGCTCCATCTGTGTGAAATGTGTTATTTTGGATGATGGGAGTTAGATGTAGGGGAAAATGCCTGGAGGAGAGGGGGACCACACAAGCCTTTAACTGTGTCAGTCTTGAGTCAGCCCTAACTAATCCTTCTGTAACTCACTCCAAGTCCCAAGATAAAGAGGCCGGCTGATATAAAGAGAGAGCAGAATGAGATGGACCATCGCAACAGTTGCAAGCAGAATTTTGGCCCTGGCTAGTGTAGCTCAGTGGATTGAGCAACCCAAAGGATCCCTGGTTCAATTCCTAATCAGAGCACATGCCTGGGCTGTGGGCCAGATACCCAGTAGGGGGCGTGCCAGAGGCAACCACACATTAATATTTCTCTCCCTTTTTTTCTCCTTCCCTTACCATCCCTCTAAAAATAAATAAATAAAATATTTAAAGAAGAGATTTTCAGGACTGGACCATTAAAAAATTAATTACATCACTCTTTTTAATAAAGGATTTTTTTATCACACAGATCAAATAGATACCCTCTCTACCCGAGTATCCCAAAACTTAATTTTAAAGAGAAGCCCTGCCTTGTGTGTTTTAATTTTTTTTGTCAAATCTTGGAAGAGCCCCATGATATTGTTAATTAATTCCACAAATGATCAGCTCATTGTTCCCCAGCTGAGGATCTATGAAAAGCACTACCAAGTCACCCCATGCAAAGATCTTGTTTCTAATACCATTTCCAATCAAATAAACCAGAGCTTCTTGGGGATATAGTTAATTTTAAGACTGGGACAAGAAATGCACAGAGGATCCTGAAGCATCTTGTAGCACCAGAAGATAAGGTGCTCCAAAAAATAATAATAATGATGACATATCGAAGGGATACAAGAGCCACCCTGAAGGAGCTCCCAATGGCCAAAGCTGTAACAATTTAAGAAACAAAATAATGTGGCAATGAGTTAAAATGAAAAGTGTAAAAAAAAACAATCCATGAGACCATACTAATATAGACTACAGAATAAATAAACCCATTGGGGGATAAATATCCCTGAAGATTTCCAAATACTTTATGTAGACATTCTTCTGTTAAGAAAGCAGAAGTTAAATTCCCTGCTCTCTGAGCAGTGTTGGTCACTGGCTGCAAATAAGCAGAGCATGTGAAAGGAGAACAATTTTGTTCCACAAAGGACAAACCTGGGAGGCACTGCCTTGGCCAGATGATCAAGGTTAACATCGTTAATGATAAGTCATCTTGAAAACACGTAGCCTTTAAATAATGTTATGAGAAGGGCAGTTTATCTCTGTGGCCCTCCTTCACCTCCCCAAAAATATAACCTCAGTCTAACCATTAGAGAAATATCAGACCAACCCAGGCTGAGAAGCATTCTATAAGATAGCTGGCCATCACTCCTCAAAATAAGAAATGTCTGAATGCCTGAGAATTGTCACAGCCAAGAGGAGAATAAGGACACACGGCAACTAAATGCAGCATGTCATCCTGGATGGGGTCCTGGGGCAGAAAAAGGATCTTGGGGGAAAACTAATGAAATCTTAGTAAAAGATACAGTTTTATTAATAGCAATGTCTTGATGTTGGTTCCTTAGTTGTGGCAAATGCACCATAGTAATGTAAGATGTCAACATTAAGGGAAACTGGGGGTAGGGTGTATGGAAACTCTCTCTACTCTCTTTGTAATTTTTCTATAAATCCATGCTATTCAAAAACAAAACCATTTAATTAAAAAAATGTTACAGCCAGACTTATTTCAGAAATCCCTCCACAGAGAAATAGGCGGTAAATTAACATAACTAACTACAGGCAACAGTTATCTGAATAGGGATGCTTTTGCTCTTTGTAAGGTGTCACACACTGCCCAGCCTGCTGTCATCCACAGCCAAGGGCCTCCAGCTACATAATGAATCTACACAGCCACCTTTCCCCAGGCCCATTCAAACATATAAAGCCTAATAATGCTTACATGGTACTGATCCCCTCAAACTCATCTAACAACAAACTGGACAATACAGCTGGGTATAGTTGATGGCTATTATTATAATGATTCACATATCCAATACAGACTCATTTTCAGGAAGGCGGATATTTGTGAGTTTGGCCTCTTGGCTGGCCCTGGTGATTTGATCAGTCTTTAATATGGATGATTGTATGTTATAAACCATATGTGTAAAATGTTCTATGGGCAAATAACCCAGTTACACCTAAATGGTCAGGGCAGTCCTTGAGATTGATCGTCCAATATAAACTAAAAATAATACCCACTCATATGTTGTATTTACTATGTGTGAGGCACTGTTCTATGTACTTTTGAAGTGTTGTCTCATTTAGTCCTCACAACAACTGTATTAGGTAGGTATTGTTATTTCCATTCTCAGATGAGGAAGCTGAAGCACAGCGAGGCTAAGGTCGCAGGCAGTCCTCATTGCACACAACCCCAACGACACATGCCTGGTGTGTGTGCATTTCTGTTAACATAGTACCTTGAAAATAGCTGACTGCCTGTGCATGAACTCAGGCAATCCAACTTCAGAGTCTGTACACTTATCCTCTGCCCACACCACTGGTTCTCAGAGGGTGGTCACCAGACCAGCAATGTCGGCATCATCTGTGAACTCTGCAGAAGTGCAAATTTTCCACACCAGTTCTGGAGCAGGCTCAGAAGCTCTAGCACTGGGACCAAGCAAGCTCTCGGAATGAGCCTCCAGGTGATTCTGATACAAACCAGAATTGGAGAACCACTGCACCACACAGATGCTCCACGACTCTTCGTAGCCAGGATGGTAGAAATCAGGATGCGTATGGTGGCCCGTTTGGGGCAAACTCAAAGGTCATCCACTCTAGAGGGGCTTCCTTAAGCTGAGAAACAAGAAAATCCGCAAAAGTAGGTCAACTTTGTAGACTAGCTTCTTCTAGAGATATCATCTTCTTTTAACATAGCACTTCAGTGAACAAGGAATAAGAAAAACATCCATTATTTTTCTTAAAAATATTGCCCATGACCACTTTTTTCAGGTTGAAGTGTCTATAGACACATCTCTGAGTTTCCAAAGCGCCAGCCAGCGATTTAGCGGGACACAAATTCCCCCCTGCAGGTGAGATCCAGCCAGAGTCACCAACCAACACTTTGACATCCTCACCTCCGGTAGACAGTCTCCCCTTCTTAGGTAAAGCATCTGATGCTCTGAAAGTGATGGAAAGCATCCAACGACTCTCTCATTGCTCTTTAGGCCCAACGCTGTTGATTCAGTGACTTTTATCTGAGAGGCACACCAGATTGTCAACTTGCTTTTCTTAAAAATACAATCTCTAGGCTAAGATATTCAAACTGCCAAGCCAATGGTATCATGGGAGACCATTATAAAATCTCCGAGTTAAGTCTGCATGCCTCAAAGAGCAAAAAATTAATATACTGTCATTACACAGTTGAGAGGGGAAATTAATTTATACAGAAACCTTTTCTAAGGCATGTTCAGACTGCCCAGATACCACGCCAAATGGGAGCATTATCTGCCTTCCCAAAATAATACACCATATGCCCTCATCTGGCAGACACAAAGATAATTACATGACTCTGGCAGAGCCAATATGCTCGCTAATAAATGGAAAAATGAGGACAATGCAAATCAAAGTTAAGTTCAATGGCTATTCAGAATCGTGGTAGGGAAGCTACCTGCTACAATTAAACATGATGACAGGCAGAAAATCGGTCTCTTGCATAAATTAAAAAAGCCAAAGCTTCTGTGAAGAGACCCATTTATATCAAGGAGAAAGGGGAGCTGTTTGTGGGTGTGGATAGTCGTTTTGTGTAATTCCAAGCCAGAGGGTAAATCCCTCTGTAATAATCCACTCTTACAGGGAGTCAATGGGAGTTTTTCATAAAACCGAAGCTCAAAATGCCAAATTCCACACCATTACCTGCTATTTTAAAGCCAAGAACACTAAATGCAAACTGGCCTGAAATTATCATTTGCATCAGCACAAATCTACTTCTGATGCTCTGACCCCAGGTCACGGAAAGCGCTGCCTCACAGTAAAAGATCGTCACCTGACATCAGCATACTCTTCAGAGCTCTCTCTTCTTTACGCGAGTGATCTTTTTTCTTAATTATTTTCTCACAGAGCTACTTGGAATTCTTGTGTCCAAGTAGTTGTTCTTGGCCCTGGCATGCACTAAAAAGGGTTAAGTAACTGATATTATTAAGCCTGACTCCACCTGACTATGGATGAAAGATGTGGAACTCCCCCTCCAAAAAAAGGAGTTTCTTGTACCTTGGAAAATACCCAATTGTGTCAGGGGGAGGATTCTTTCCTTGTAACTTGTCTCTTTAGCTTCCCCACCAATAAGCCCTCTCTCTCAGCCCCAGAAAGCCTTCCTATCTTTAGAACAAAAGAATGAATTCTGTCCTGGGGATGAAAGAAACATTGGTGTGAGGGGCCTAGATTGAAAGCATCCAGCCCCTGAAGCACTGTATCAAGAACCAGCCAGAATCACTGTGGACCACTGGGTGAGATGTAGGGATGTGGCAAGCCCTCTGTGAGGGGCTACACATTAAAAGCCCCACTTGTCAACCACAGCAGAAAAACAAAAACCAGCCCCGGGGAACATGAACCCTTAAAGAAAGAGTCCCTCCTAGAATGCTAACAAATTAGGTCCCATGAGTAACTCTTGTCGGTTAAATTCCAGGAGAAAGACAGTGACAGATGTGGGGATGCCAGTGGATTTGAGCTCTGTCAGTACAAATACCTTCACAAGGAAGCCTGCATTGTACAGAGAAAGGCAGCAGTAGTGAAATATATAGACATCAACAAACTTGCCAGATTTGTTCTGAAGACTAGTCCCACGAAAGAGAGAGGAGAGAGAGACTGTGGCCCTTGATCAAGGGAAGACCACAGGTTTGGGAAACCAGGCAGAGGCCGATCAGGATCTCCATCCCGGGAGGCACAACCTTCGAAAATCATAGAAAAGATTATTACAAGCCCAGACATTTATCTAATACAACATCTGCCGAAGCATTTTCCACAGAACTCCCAAAAGATGCTTAGGGGGAGGAGCTTTATATTCCACTTAATTTGGGAAATGCTTTATCCTTTTTTTTTTTAAGATTTTATGTATTTATTTTTTTAGAGAGAAGAAAAAGGGGCAGTAAGAGAGGGAATGAAACATTAACAGGAGAAGCATCGGTCAGTTGCCTCTTGCACAACCCCTGCGGGGGGTCAGGCCCGCTACCCAGGCATGGGCCCTGACCGGAAATCCAGCCAGTGACCCATGTGCTCACGGGATGATGCCCTACCCACTGAGTCACACCAGTCAGGGCTGTTTTGTTCTTACAGACCCAAGATGTTCACTGGCTTAGCAAAGGCCCTGAAAATCCCGCCGGAAAGAAAGTTGTTCAATGTTGTTTAACCCAACATTCCCTGACTTTTGGGGTCATAAAAATCCATTTATTCTTAATATCTACATCTTGTGCCATTCTAATGATCTTCCAACACACTATATAATATAGTAGACTTTCAATAGGAAATGTTTTACTTATTCAGTATTTTAATATTGAATTAAACAATAGTGCACTTCTTTTCCTAGACTAAGTTCTTGTGAAAAAAAATTGGACTGGAGTGCCTATGAGGTTCTGTTTGATTTAAGCCTTTTTTTTTTTTATTGTTCTTGTGCCCGAGGCCAAGGTCAGACTTGCTTTTCTATAAAGACAAACATAAAAAGCACAACCACACTTCAGGTCATCCTCTGACATTCTAAAACAACAATAGAAGACTCAGGACAATTCAGGGGGGCGGGGAGTATTTCTGAGAAGTGACTGATTTTGATTTATTTCTGGTGTAGTTTGCCTGCCTGCGATAGTTTGGCACAAGAACTGCTTTATAAAAAGCAGCTGCTGGGGCTGCTTACTCAGATTCATTTCCACTTAAAAGAAATTCTGAATGTGAAACTGTCATAATTAGCCCTCCTCTCTATTTCTTACCCCTCCATTGAGGGCTAACTTGCTTATTAGCAACTCGGCGCACCTCGCCTGCTTTTCCCTGCCAGCTTTAGGCTAGTTGTATTCTAGAACTAGCCCTAAGTCCAGACTGAAAAGCAGGGAGCCCTCCTTTGAATGGTCCCCTAATTTCTCTCTGTCTTAATCAGTTACTGTCACAATGATGCCACATAACAAAGTGCCCCCACACTCAGTGGCTACGGCAACAAACACATACTTTTCTCCCTCGAGTTGTCTGGGATGGTTCACGTTCTGCTTCTGGTTGGCTGCTTGGCTCTAAGCTACGCTTTGGGCTCAGGTCTGCTCCACGTGTCTCTTCATTCCAGGCCTCAGGCTGAAGAGGCAGCAGATATCTAAGCCTTCCTAAAGTGGGTCACTGGAGACTAAGAGAGTGTGCAATAACAAGCACATTTAGGTCTCTGTTCATTCGTATCTACTAACATTCTACTGGCCAGAGAAAGTCACACAGCCAAGCCCAACACCCATAGAGGGGAAAGTAAGGGAGAGGGGAGTGAATGTTTGCTGCACGATTTTTCAGATATAGCGTGCTTCCGTTCCCTTGCTTCTCCCTGTGCTACACATCGTGAGGTTTTCTCACCCCTAACTGCTCATCCGGCTCTCGGCAACCTGGATGATTTTGACCACTTGTGCACTGCTTGCTTTCTAACTTTTAAGGGTGCTTCCGGGACGCCAGCCAAATGCACGACGCTGGAACTAAGACCTCCGAGCCAAAATCAGATTAAATGGGACGAGCGGTATGGGGGAGGAACAAACTTTCCTCTACCCTCTGGGTTCTTTTGGCTGGTCTAATAATCAAATAAAGCATGAGACAGATTAGCAAGAGAAAATAACCAAATTTAACACCTACGTATGTATGGGAACCACACATTAAATGAGAGGTTCAGACATAGAAAGGGGATCAGGTATACAAGACACCCTCAGCTAGGGATGAGATAAGGTCCCGTGGGTGCTCCAAAGGGTCATTGCAGGTTGATTAGAAGAGCAGATACTTAGTAAATAGAAGTTTGCCCCACCCTATAGACAGGTCAGAAGAGGTCATCTCTGATAGTATGGGCAAGGCCTCTAATTCAAGTTCTGCTAGGTAGTTAAGGGAGGAGCAGGAGTTTCTCTTGACATGACAGCTAAAGTTGCTTTTACCTCAAAACAATCTGCAGACCACAGAGGCACATCTTGGGGTGCCTCATTCCAAACCCCCACAGCAGTGAGAAGGGTCCAAAGTGGAACGACAGTGGGCAGAAGCCCTGATAGTAGGGAGTAACAAGAGAACCATGGGAAAGCCCAACTCCATCCTCCATGCCAGGGGGTCCTAGCACAGAAGGGAATAAGAGATGAACCTCAATGGTCAGAAGCTGAATTGACCCTGAAACAAGATGGAGATGGGGAGGCAGAGATGCAGCGGTTTCCCCTGGCTGGTTCTCCCTTGGCCATCAGTTTTATTTTGGACTGTCCGAGGCCAATTTGTTCCTGTGACCTGCTGTCCCACCAGAGGACCCAGTCACTCTGCCCCCGGGTGGCAGGCTGGAGATGGCAACAGTTCGCTCCTCACTCACCTCCAGACTGCAGGGCAGATGCCAGAGGTGGCTTTTGAGTTTCTTCTCCCAGCCGTCCCTGTGGTTCGGAGACACACCCCAGCATCCTTCCAACTGATTTCCCCTTTTCATCAAAGGCAGAGGTTCCTAGACTTTGTTTCTCATTGGAGTCACCTAGAAATCCTTAAAGGGTGGCTCTCACCCTCAGGCATTCTGACTTAATTAGTCTGGGGTGCGACCTTGGCACCAGAATTTTTAAAACTCCTCAGATAATTCTAATGAGCAGCAAAGTTTGGAGCCACCAGTCTGAATACCCAAACTGGCCAATCAGACTGTAACAAGAGTTCATTTTAAATCTACAACACAGTTATGAATGGGCAGGAGAATACCCCAAACTGAGTATATGCACAGGAACGGGGGAGACCCCAATGGCTCTGCATAAGGGAATACAGGACCATCATTCTTTATTCAGAAATCCAAAAGACTTCAAAAGTTTTTCAAGACTCAAGGGCGACAAAACCTGACCTGACTTGAACTTACTTGGTGGCAAAACTCAACTATCTAATAGCCTTTATTCATCCCACTTAGTGTGAGTATTCATGCATTTTGCCAAGAAAATATTAATGTGTTTAATTACAGAGTGCTTTCTCGGACCCTGCTAAGATTGTTACATAATACCTGGTATGTGTACCTTTCCACACTCTGAAAATTTCTGAGTCCAGAAAGCAATTGTGTGACCCCACAGCTGTACAATAAGGGGATGTAGACTTATAAAAATAATTTGTTTTATTGCACCTTAGATATAAAAATCAGGGAGCAAAAAAAGAGGATGGAAGAGACTAAAATGACCAAACAACATGGCCTTGTGTGACTCATATAAAAATGCTCCCATCTGAGTGGATTGATTGGAGAAAAGGAACACCTCCAAGTCAACACAGCCCTTCGGTAAGGCTCACGGCTTGATAAGCAGACCACAGGCCGAACTGATCCTCACTCGCTGCCCTTGGCCAGACTCTTAGGTGCACTGCATGAACCACACAACCAGACAGGGGGCCTTGCCAAGCAGCTGCAGCAGCCCCTGAAACCCGAGGTATAGAAATGGGCAAAGATTTTTTTAGGCATAGGATGTCTAATATTCAATTTTTTGTTATCTCTGTTAAGGAAATAACCATGTTTCTGCCACCAAACCTCGAGCACAGTTGACCACACAGAAGTTTGTGGGTAAAGTGCATAGTCTGAGGATAAAGTGCATACATGCAAGGGGTGGCTTGTGTGCACAGGGTGGCAGGTGCGGGAGAGCCAGTGTTCATAAGATAAGGCACTGGACTTTCCACAGACTATTAAACAGGGTTCAGATTAATTTTATTCAACTATTAAAAAGCACTGTCTTCTATGAGTGACCCCAGCCAATGTCTGGGCTGAAAAAAACATTTCATTGAAAATTTAACATGGTAAATATAGCAGATACTATCTTGGGTAAGCCTCACCACAATCCTAGGAGAGAGAAGGAAGCTAGGAGCTATTAAGTCATTTGCTCAAGCAAAAAGAGTTTAAAAGTAGCTAAGCCAGTTATTCAACCCAGATCTTTCTGACGCCAAAGCCAATGCTCATAAACACTACTCTGTGTCTCCCTCATTGCAACAGTAGCAGTACTTGGCCTGGTGCCTGGCTCCTGTGTGCTCAAAGGCCACCTCAGCATTATTTATCTGCAAGGGTGGTTTCCATTACCCACACTCTTGTGATTGTGGAACAGACCGTGAGAACTTCAGCCAATCGGGACCCAGCAGTGCCCTAACTTATGGCCAGCTACACATCGAGCCATTTGCTTCAACTCCTATTAGAACTCAGCAACCAAAATGCACTGGTGATGGATATGACACATAATAAGCAACATAAATAAATTGAATATATAAATGTCCTGCTGTAAGTGACTGTGGCAGAGACCACTGATTGTCTATGGTGACAGCTAACTATGCATCAAAAATGTATCCTCCCCAAAGGGGCTTCTGCAGTGCTAGTTGTATTCTGTTTCTGGATCTAGAGCTGGTCACGTAGGTATATTAAATTTATATAAATGCATTGGGCTTCCCTGGCCGGGTTGGTTAGAGTGTCATCACGTACACCAAAAGGTTGCAGGTTCGATTCCCTGTCAGGGTACATGTCTGGGTTGGAATAGAATAAAGAGCCCAGCAATAAATCCTTGTTTATATATATAGTCAATTAATCTATGACAATGAGTCAAGAACATGCAATGAGTTAAAGACAAGTCTTTTCAATAAGTGGTGTTGGCAAAGCTGGACAGATGCATGCAAGAACAATTAAATTGCACCACTTTCTTACAACATACACAAGAATAAACTCAAAATGGATTAAAGACTTAAATGTTAGACATGAAACCATAAGACTCCTAGAAGAAAACATAAGCAAAAATTCTTTGACATTGCTCTCAGCAATATCTTTTTGAATATATCTCTTTAAGAAAGGGAAACAATTTTTTATTAAATGTATAGCAGAATTCACCAGTAGATTTCTCTGGATCTGGAGTTTGGGGAGAAGGTTTCTAAATATGAATTAAGTTTCTTTAATAGACATGGGACTATTCAGATGCTCTCTTTCTTCTTAGATGAGTTTTGGTGAATTTTTCTTTCAAGGAATTGTTACATGTCATCTATGTTATTGAATTTATGTGCATCGAATTATTCACAGTTTTTCCTTATTATCCTTTTAAAGTCTGCAAAGTCTAAATGATATTCCTTCTTTTATCCCCGACATTGGTGATTTGTGTCTTCTTTCTTATTTTACTTCACAATATAGCTACAGGTATTTAAATTTCATTGGTCTTTTCAAAAAATATATTTTTGTTTCATTGATTTATCTCTATTTTTCCATTTTCTTTTCCATTGATTTTTCTCTATTTTTACCATTATTTCTTTCCTCAGCTTGCTTTGAGTTTATTTTAGTCTTCTTTTACTAGATGCTTGAGGTGGAAATTTAGATTATATATTCGAGTCTTCTTTTTTAATATTTGCCTTTAATGTCACAGATTTATCTACCAATTTTGATGTCTTATTTTCATTTTCATTAAATATTCTAAACATTTTCTAATTTACCTTCAGATTTCTTGAAAGTATGTGCTTAATTTCCAAATATTGGGTGATTGCTCGAATATATTCTGTTATTGATTTCTAGTTTAATTTCAGTGAAGTCAGAGTTCATTCTTTGAAATATTTCGGTTTCTTCCAAATTACTAAAGACCGTTTTATCCTTTAGATTGTTCAGCTTCTTGTAGGATTGTTCAGCTTCTTGTAGTGGATCCTCCACCCTCTATAGAGGATCAGCTGTGCGGGGGCAGCATGATGGCGCCCCAGTGTGGTCTGTAACTGTCCACTGGGTGCCCAGCCTCTGGGGTTACCCAGAAGGTGCAGGCCAAGGTCAGCTGTCACTTGTGTTCTTCCCAGGGCCACCCTGCATGAGCTATAAAGCAATCTGAGATAGCTGATATTCTGCTGTGTTTGGAGACTCCCAAGCAATGCCAAGCTATGAATCTAGGCTGCTGTTCCTAGGACAAGGCCTGAGGCCACTTAGCAAAAAGTATGGGGGCTAGGGGCTCACTGAGGCTGGGTGTTCTGTTTGATAGGATTTAGGATGTTTGAAGCATAATCCAAGACCAGCCATTCATATGGAAAAGTCATGGTTAACAGTTTGGGGGGAACTATAGATTGGATAGGATGGAGTCTCAAGGTAGGCAAACAGTGTTAGACAGGTTGATGGAGTCTCAGATATGGCACCAATTTGCTGGCTCTGTTTGGGGAAGTGTTTAAGTAAAGGGACAATGGCTTCTGCTCAGCTTGATGCCAGACACTTCAGTTCCTTCCTGCATGCCACTGGTACCTTTCAAGCTGCTACCCCAGTGTTGGAGCTCAGGGGGAGTGAGTCTGAGTAAGTTCATGTGCGGGTTCTTTAAGGGGAACTGCTTAGGACTCCAGAAGTTTCTTCCGCCAGCACAGTTGCTACTAGTTTTTGTAGCCAGAAGTTGTGGGGACTTATCTTCCTGGCACTGGAACCCTGGGGGACCTGGTATGGGACTGGGATTCCCTGCTCCCAAGGTATCCCTCCTGAATTTTTGTCCACCACATGTGGGTATAGGATGAACCAGTTCCACATTTCTGCCCCTCCTACCAGTCTAAGTGGATGTGGTTTCTTTACTTCCATAGTTGTCAGACTTCCATTCAGCTCGATTTCTGATGTTTCTGAGTGATGGTTGTTCTATATTTTAGTTGTAATTTTGATGTGGTTGTGGGAGGAGGTGGGCTGTGTTTACCTGTGCTGCCATCTTGACCAGAAGGCTTCACTGATGTTTTAGGGACCAGTCTACTGATGAATCCATCAAAGGCATTTTTCATTTCTGTTATCATAATTTTTTTCCTTTCTAGTATTTTGTTTTGATTCTTTCTTAGTGTTTCTATCTCTCTGCTTATATTATCCATCTGTTCTTAACATGTTGTCCATTTTTTCCATTAGAGACTTTAGCATATTCGTTGTTGTTTTTTTAATTCCTGGTGTGATGATCCCCAAATTTCTGTGATCTCTGAATATATACTCTGATATTTACTCTGTAACTCATGATTTTTTGTTTGTTTATTTATGTGTTTGTTTTCCTGGGAGCAACTTCCTGACTTCTAGGAAACACCATTTTCCTTCTGTTGCTTTACCAGCCATTGCAAGACTTTTACAATGAGTATTTTATATTAAGTCTCTCTGTTTGGAATACCCAGAAAAGACCCTATTTCCCTTTTAGATATTGACTGGGAAAATAGATGGAGTAGGGCCCTCATATGTGGGTCTCCAGGGTGCCATGCCCGGGCATCCAAAAGTCCTTAATACAATTGGAGCAGAATATATTCAGAAATATGTGCCTTGGGAGCAGCAAAGACATAAAAGTTCTCATGCTGTACAGGTGAGAAAAGGAAACAAGGATTTTAATCATGAAGTTGCTGGTGCTCTTATCTTGCTCCTAACTGCTGTTTAGCCTTAACATGATTTACACCGCTGTTAAATTAAATGTGGACTCTGTGCCATCTTCTTAAAAAGTTCTTTTTTTCACATTATGTCTTTCAGTAGTGTGGACAAATAAACTGTGGTACATCTGTACAATGTAATATTATTCAGTGTCAAAAAGAAACTAGCTATCGTGCCATGAAAAGACATGGAGTAAACTTAAAGGCATATCACCAAGTGAAAGAAGCTAATCTAAAAGGTCAACATGCTATGCGATTCCAACTATATGACACTCTGGATAAGACAAAACTGTGAAGACAGGACAACGATCAATTATTGCCAGGAGTTTGTGGGGAGGGAAGAATGAATAGGAAGAGAACAGGATTTTTAGGACAGTGAAATTATACGGTAAGATACTATAATAATGGATACATGTCATTGTACATTCCTCAAAATCCATAGAACATCCAACGCAAAGAGTAGACCCTAATATAAACTAGCCTTTGGTAATACTGTGTCACTCTAGGTTCCTCAATTGCAACAAATGCACCACTGTGGTGGAGGATATTGACAGCGGGAAGGCTTTGTCAGGCAAAGCATATATGGGAAGCCCCTGTAGCTTCCACTCAGTTTTGTTGTGGACCTAAAACTTCTCTTAAAGAGCTAAAGTTGTTTGCAACAACATGGCTAGACCTTGAGAATATAATGCTGAGAAAAATAAGTCAGACAGAACAAGCTGAGAATTACATGATTTCACTCATATGTGGGATATAAAAACTGAAAGCAACAAGTGAGCGAACAAGAAAAACAAACGAACAAGCACCCAGAGACACAGACCACAGCAGGGTGGTTAGCAGAGGGAGTGGGAGTGAAGGGGAAGGGGGCAAAACACACATGACAGAAGAGCATTTGACTTTGGGGAATGGGCACACAATGCAATATACAGATAATGCATCACAGAATTGTATACTTGAAACCTATAACCAACGTTTCCCCAATAAATTTAATAGAACAAAAAGATATCTAAAAAAAAATCTTGCCTGGCTGGGTGGCTCAGTTGGCTGGAGTGTTGTCTCATGCACCAAAAGGTTCCTGGTTTAATCTACAGTCAGGACACACCCTTAGGTTGCAGGTTCAACCCCCAGTCGGGATGGGTGCAATCGGCAACCAATCAACGTTTCTCTCCCACATCCATGTTTCTCTTTCACATCAATGTCTCTCCCTGTCTGTCTCCCTCTCTCTCAAAAACCGATAAAACATATCCTCGGGTGAAGACTTAAAAAGAAACTAAACTGTTATATTCACAAGCATGTTGTATAAAAATGCTCAATTTAGGGATAGAGTGTTTGGTTTATTGACCCACAGAACAAAAACAAAAATTTTCTCACCAATTTGCTCTTTTCATGCATTCCCAGGAAAGTTAAAACATCATCAGAAATAAAACCATTGGTTGCATTATCCAGCAAGCAAGACTGCTCCTTAGGCAGGTTTTTAAATCTTCTGTGTTTTAGAAATTAATCCTCCTACAAACATCACAGAAAATGCAAATTTAGCTCTGTATTGATATAAAGAGGAGAAAAAGAAATATAGACCAATATATACACACCATCTTGGAATGCAGCCTCTTGCAAACCCAAATGCATTTGCTTCTTCATGCTGAATCAAGACCACAGGGACAATCAGAAGTGAAACTAAATGACAGAACGATAACAGTACAGTTGAGTAGATTGTTATTTGTGCCATTTTGGAAAAGTACATTGTACTCCAAAGGAATAACTAATCGTACAGCTGAATAATAGTATACATATACTATTTATTTCAAGGAAAATGAGTTACTCTAATGCCATGAAACTATATTCCATAATTATCCTTTAAGTCAACAAACAAAATCAAGTGTTTTCTTCTTCACAATCTGACTTTTCTGCAACTGTACTTCTTAGTCCCTGCTTCTGTCATGGCTAAGTGTTGTAAGCAACAGAAGCTGAATGAATATTCCAAATGAATATGCAAAAGAAGAATATTTCAATGTTAAACAGGTCACAAACTCCTCTGGAGGGCTGGAGAACCAGGCTTGAGATGAACTCGCAGAAGCAGTTCCCAAAACTGCACTGCAGAACTAGTCTGTCTGATTAAGAAACTGTTGCCACCACACGATAATTATGCAGTTTGAACCACTGACACTTCCATGCGAGGAATTCCACCTCTAAAGAAAGAGAGTAAGTTCACCATTGGTATTAGTCAAGGTCCTTGATAGGAAAAAAAGAGAGAGAGAGAGAATTGGGAGGTGGAGGAAGAATGGGAGGAAGAAGAGGATACAGAAACAGGGTTAGAGGCAGGATGGAAATCAGCTCATGTGATTATGGAGGCTCGGTAAATCCAAAATCGGCAAGGGTAATCTGGCAGGGAAGAATCTTATAGTCTATTTAGGCCTTTAACTGATAGGATGAGGCCCACCTATACTGGGAAGGAAAACATGCTTTACTCAAAGTCCACCAATTTCAGTGTCAATCGCATGATAAACATCCTCACAGAAACTCCAGAATAGCACTTGATGAAATATCTAGGTACTGTGGCCCAGCCAAGTTCACACATAAAATTAACCCTCACACCAATCCAACTCCCTTATGTTACCAGCTATTGTGTCAAAATTTGGCAAAGACATGTGTGAGTGGCACAGTGAATCTGTGGGCGTCCAGGCAGGGAAGAGGTCGCACACTGCGCAGGGTAATTACAGAGTGTTTATTACGAGGACTGTTTACAGTGATGTGGGCGTGGATGGTGGCACAGCCGAGGACCAGCAACAGGGGAAACCGTGACAGCCCCTACATCAGCAGGGGCAAGGGGAACAGTCAGTAGACACAGTAGTTGTTGGGGTTTTTTCTTTTCTTTTGTTCCAAAGCTCTGGGAGATTTTATTGAAAGCAGGTCTCCTGTACCAAAGGGATGCTGAGCTTTTTTTTTATCGTTGGCAGGTGCCACAGCCAGTGGTCTTTCTATTATTGCTGGTTGGTAGGCCAGACTACACTGACCACAGTAACCACAAGCAGCAACAAAATCACTGCTCTCATCCCACAAGACCCAGACTGTTTCTGCACACCTGGTTTCAGTGCGAAGCTTCTCACCTGTTTTCTCCACCAGGCTGCCAAGGTCATCGGTGATCTCTAGGACTCTCCACTATCTCTACTCCCTACTCCTGGGGCAGCAACAACAGTCAGCACCACTAGGCATAGATGGAGTTGGGGGAATCAGTGTCTCAAGGCACTCTCATTCCTCAATCTCCTGCTACTATTGCCTTCCACTGGCTAAACCCAACCAGAAGCCAAAGGCAGGGAAACCTTGGTGATATGGTCCATACACATCAGCCTCCTGTGGGACAGGGCAGGTGGAGAAGGAAGGGCAGTGGATCGGGAGGCACAGACAGATGAAGTCCATCCCCCAGAGCCTGGGTCACTGGCTGGGGCACCAGCTGTGAGACACAGCAGGAAGCTGAGGGCCAGAAGGTAAGATTTAAAAGGAGGGAAATTTCCAAAATAGAAGAAAAATGTTCCAGTGATGCTGATGCTGATGCTGGATAAATACAAATAAGACAATTGGCTGAACTCCATCAATTGGGTGCATCCTAAAGGTCAAAGACATTTTCAAGCACTAGCCACTGCTGTGGCACAACCCTCTCCAATCTTAAATAACTTGAAAACAAGGACATTCCTCATACAAAGGCTCTTATCTCCTCTTCTAAAATGTCCCGTGTCCTGGGTCTCTAAGCCTTTTGCCTTTTCTCCAGACCTACAAGTTTTCCCTTGGAGGTCATTGAACATTTTCTGCACTTATCCAAGGAAAACAAACAAGAAACAAGCAAGCTTGTGCACAAATAAAATGCCGCATTTTAGCACAGATACTCTGAATATGTAGGTTAGCACCCAAATCTCCAATTTTATCTTAGAAATAGTCAAGGTTGAAGGATGCTGGCCAACATCAAGGAAAGACTCCGAAAAAGGACGCACAGCAGCCTTCTGCTCTCCTCACAGCCGCTCTGGTGATGAGTCACCCCTCTGCAGTTTGGGGGCAGGGGAAACTAGCACCAGCCCTTCCTCCAGGTGTTTTCTAAAACAACAAGACACCTATGCAAATATGACCTTAACGCCCAGAGCTTTCAGTCCAGTAGCCCTGCTGTTAAAAATAGACCAAGGTCAGAAATGGCAACTGGTGGCCTGGAATCCACTCAGACCCACAGAAGTATATCATTGAGCCTGCACGGAGTTTTCCCACACTGAACTTAATATTGATTTTTAGTTGCCAATATTTAAAATATTGGGGAATTCATAACCAAAAGCCAGATTGCCAGCTTGTCCTAATATTTAAGATGCTCTGGGAAACCTGAGCCCATGTTCCAACAGGGCATCATGCAGCAAGAGCTGAGAAATGAATACCTGACTCCTTTTTCTAGGACGTGTGCTCTTCAAGTCACCACCCCTCTGTCCCCTGGAAACTGAGGTTAACCTCAAGTGACTGACTGTCATCATCACTGCGCTTTTGTTTTTCTGAGTCAAGTTGGAAAGGAAACTATTTCTCACGTATGTCTCTATCAAAACGAAAGAAATTAAAGAAAAACTAAGAGAACCACACGTTTCAGAAAGTGGGGAGCCTATTCCTGTGCTCAGGTGATGCGGCCTGCTTCACCCATGGAGGCTTTCTTTCCGTGTGGGCCGAGGGATTGTGGGACCGTGATACCTGGTGTGCCCCCGCTCCTTTAGAGCCACTTTAGCCTTTAGTTCCTTACTTGGTTCGACTTGCTCTTCGAACCCTAGACATGCATTTTTTCATTAAAAGTGCTACATGCCACCTGTAAGAATGGGGATGTCCAGTTTCTTATTTACGCACTCAGTATCCATTGGACAAACAATTAGGGAGCACTTAGGGGCAAGGAGCTTATACCAGAGACACGGCGATGAGAAAGATCGACAGGATCTTGGCCCTTGTGGAGGAACCCTTCTCCGTCCAGCTGCTTCCCAGAGGTGATTTGGAGGACATAATCATGTGGAAGCCTCCTTTTTCAGTGAGTGACTTCACAGCCTTTTCTTAAGCCAGCACAATGACCTGGAAAAGTACCCTTGCATATGGCCCCAAAGGTCGCTTTCTGTGGGAAGAAATCAGAGAGAGAGGGAGAGGGGCCAAAATCATTTCACTGCCAAGGCCTCACATGTTCTCACTACTGTATCAGTCAAGATGGGCTGTTGCGCTGTGGTAACAAGTGACCCCAGTTTTAGTGGCTTATTTCCTAATCATACCCCGTGTCTGGCCCCAATCAGCTGCGCCGCTTATCCAAGCCAGCCGCCCCCTGGGACTGGGCTGACAGAGCCGCCTCTTTCTGTGACCTGGCCCCTTTGTAGCAGAAGGAAACAGCTGGAGAACCGCACAAACACCCTTAGATCTTCTGCTTGGAAGTCTCACACCTCATTCATATTCCCATTTCTTTGGACAAAGCAAACCTTGTAGCCACACTTGACTTCAAAGGTGTGGGGTTGTCTAACCCCCCAGCACAGGGGGCAGCACAGGGAGGGAGGGCACTTCAGGGAAGGACAACTGACATTCTGAGCAATACAGAACCTACCGCAATTGGTCAGCATTAGCCCCTGAGGAGCAAAATAAAAAGAGAGTTTGAGCATAAAAATCATATCTGCAATAATAAATTGATTGTCTCCACTAAAAAGTCAAGTAAGCAAAGGAAGAAAAGCTCAGAATCTATTGTGTTTCCATGTCCTCGCTGCAACAGTCCTGGCCACAGGTCTTCCTCACAGAGCAGATGGTTGCCCACACTGTGTATCATGACCAGTATCCCAAGGTCAAGTTTCCTCTGCCTGCTCATCAGAGCATAGTGACTGAACAGGAAGCCTAGACAAATTGTTTGGGTTTTTTTTTTTTGGGGGGGGGGGGGCTATTCAATACCTTCCTGACTCAATCGATTGATGAATAATAACTTCTAAAATTAGCTCTGCATTTCATTATAGTCTGAAATGAAATTCACTCAGCCTACCTGAAAACCTGGAAAATGGAAATGATGAACAAATGTCCTTTAAGGCCCTAAAACTGTCTTCCTCTCAAGTTGTCTTTCAGGCATCACATATGGAGGTGGGAGGAGGGCTCATTTCCTTTTGCAGAGCTCTCTCCCACAGCCTCTAAGAGCACCCACAGGTTTATGATCTTAACCATCAGAAAGGCCTTAGTTCTTTCTTTACCCCCTTAGTAGGAGATGAAACTTGGCAATGGAAGACTATAATTACTTTCCACCCATGCTAACTCTTACCTTTTCTCTCTAAAAAATCACCAGTAGAAATTGTAAAACACAGATGGGAGAAGGCCGCTCTGTGGTTCTAAAGAACTGGGGCGGGAATGAGAGGGCTGTAAATACATGAAAGCCTTACAGGCAGGCAAGGAATCCTCTTGTCCCCCGAGAGGAAGGCACTTACCCCCAATGGAGGTGAAGAGGGAGAAGGAATCCTGAGACTTGGAAAGCAATCAGCGGGATCTGCAGACCAGCTGAGCCACCGTTTATTTTTATTTGTTTGCTTTCGGTCCCAAAGAGACATAAATGGAAGATTCCCCAAATCATTTTACCATAGGCCACTAAATGTTCACTCCATGGGAAAACACAATTAAAAATAGCCATAGTGTTATCATGTATCTGAGAACCTTTTGTCAGGATCCGAAAGTGGGTGGCCAAATGAGCTTTCTCAAATTTAAGCTTCTTAACCCACATTACCACTTCCTTTACCACTGATTTCTAAACTCAGCAAGTTATTTACCAAGCATTCGTAGGCTGTAAAATGACTAGATACAGAATTTACTTACCCACCAGGCAATGAAGCATTTGCCTCGGGTCTACCTCTGAGCAGGTATACTTGCAGACAAACCAGTTAAATAAATAAGATCTCATGCAGTCTTAGGTAAATCCTTCTCATAAAACATGAGAAGGTTTGCATTTTTATTAGCTTGATTATTAACAGGAAACCCTAGGAGAACCCCAATAGAAAAGCCTAAGGGTAAAGTGGAAATTTGTCTTAAAGCCATACTAGAAGGATGGTTTTATACGATGCAAAAATTGACACTTTCGAAGATGCAAATGCTACCGTCAAACAAGAAAGACTGGCAGGCATAAAGTCAGTCCACGCACAATGAAGAGGTAAGTGCTGGAGATATAGACATGAAGAAGATGGATACAATTTCCATCCTTCACAGGACTTATAGAGTCCCTGGGGAAAGATAGACAAATATTTAGAAATTCGATGAGCATTGTGGAATGAGAGCTACACACAGCTGTGGAATATAGAGCAAACATTTAACATTGGGGGGGTCAGAAAAGGCTTCTTCGAGGAAGTACCTTGGAAGCCGAGACCTAGGAGACTGGTAGGGTACTAATGAGAACCCACGGCAGCTCAGGTTATTGCCCGTGGAGATTCTCACTCCTGTCAACTCCCCATCTTTCCTCCCAAGGAGCTACCACCAGGCGTGGCGCATCCCAATCATCAAAGCTCAGCAACAAACTACCCACCTGGTTTTATTAGGCAGCTGTCGGGGAGGGAAAGAATTTTCCTTCTCCCCTTGTAGGTTCTTTTGCTCGTCTAATAATTAAATTGACATAAGACAGATTAACAGGAGAAGAAAATGAATTTACTGTGGTAAAGATGGGAGCCCCATAAAAATACAAGACTCAAAGGCAACCAGGCAGGTGAAACTTACATGCCATCATGAGCTAAGGAATGGAATAGGGACCTGAGCCTCAAAGCAGAGAAGGGTAATTTATACAAGGAGAAGAAGAGCAGGTGTTTGCTAATTAGATGTTTGCCCTGCCACATGGATAGGTCATTCAGATAAAAAGAACTGACCTCTGGTGATAGCCCTCTCTGTCTTTCTGGGCCAGTCTCTTACCTAAAGTCTTTTAGGTCATTAAATGAGAGGTGAAATGTCTCTTGAGTCTGTTAAGTCTGGTTTGCCATCCACTCAAAACAATCCATGTGCCAAATAGTGTATTTGGGGGTCACCACTCACAGGTAATAAGACAAATGGAGAAACAAGTTGAGGACTGTTTTCAGTCCAAAGAAGTTTAAATGGAAAACGAGCTCACAGAAGTGAGCTAATCTGGATTTTGTGAAACACTCAGTCACTAACCTCCGCCAAGATCACGGATAAACACACCTTCTCCTTCCCCCAATCAAGAAGAGTGCCTCGTTTTTCATACAGTCTTTTAAAAACAATGAGGCACAAAGCTGTAGTTTTATAAACAGAACAAGAAGGAGAAACTTCTTGTCAATTGTTTGACAAATGCATTTCAAAACTTTAAGACTGGTGCAAGGAGAAAAATAACAGCATGTGTTACCAATAATCAATATCATTCCTACATTTAAAGATGAAATTGTACGTTGCTTTTGGAAAATGTCATGGTGGAGTCAGAATGGGAGTATTTGATCCCACATTTCTCATTAATGAGCGATTGTGCAGTTTACCCAGCAATACTCTAGTTGGCAAGCAGATGCATGCAGTCTGAGCCGACAGACAAGGCTGGTATGGAAAACCCTTAGCAAATCGATTACAAGCCGGACGACTGCATTAGTGTTACTAATCCTTCTTCCAAAGATATGTGAGCATAACAAATAAAAGTGTTCTTTGCTATAATTCTCACAATTAGGATATCTGTTTCTTCTGGGCATTATTTTAACCACATGGAGTGTCTTCTTCATTAGCTACTTAGAAAGAACTTGGGATGGACCCAAGAAGACCACGAGAAATCTTACCTATGATCAAAGTATATTTGCCCATAGTGTTGTTATCACAAGAACATCTGGCTGCCTTTTCCTTTTCCCTACAACAGGTGCTGCTTGTCCCCATCCCTCTGCCAAAGGGAACTAAACCAAATTCTCTCTACTAACCTAGAAGGCATTCTATTGATCAAGGCCACCTTAGCTGAGTCACATTTCTTATTGAGCCAAGAGCAAACCCACTCAGGAATCTTGTCTATAGAAAGCACTCACTCAACAACCAAAGATCCCTTTATTAGATTAAAAAAAAAGACCAGTATAGGTATATCATTCCTGGTGCTCCGTGGTTCATGTCAACAGACAAAAAGACTCCAGGGGAATTTGCTTCTGGCCTTTTTTGGAAATAATTGTAACTATAACTTAGAGTTTGGGGATCTACGAGTCTAGAAGTGAACTCCTGGGTAAACTTACAGGTTGTGATACATTTATCAGGTGGGAATAGAAGTATATGAGTTATGTCTTACTGTTCTGAGGGAAAAATATCTCTTGATAAAATTATAGCAAAGCAACAGGGCTTTTTATTTTGTTTTCTGTTTAAAAATAAATAACTATTCTGAGAGGATCATGGTACATTTTGAGATTTTTGTCCTGAGCTCCCTGTATTTACCTTATTTGTAATGTGTCTTGAACAATTATTATTTCTACCATCCACATGATATAGGGATGGTAACGATGTTTCCACTGGAGCTACCAGTCATCAGACTAGTCAATACACTTTATTTTCTCTGAGTATTCATAAAGCATTTTTTAAAATTGATTTCTCAGTTATGAGTCAGTTGGATCCAGTGAAACACAATGAGTTTTCAACACCGAGGTCAGTTTTCAGCATTCTATGGTTTGTGTTAGGTTCAGCGATTCTTCCAAAGAATACGCCAGCATATCCTTTGGATGATTTACTGCATTTCTTTCTTGACCTTCTCCCAACCAACACCAGGAAAAAAAATTCCCCCAAAATCCAGATTTAGAATATAAATATTAGCCGATAGACTGTCAACTTTCCAAATGTCAGCAGGATAAATAAAAGGCTGCAGACTGATTATTGGCAGAAGCAGGGACATACAAAATGACCCCAGTCTTTCTAAAGGGCTGTCTTTTGTCATCTACCTCGTCCCAGACTGGTTGGAAATGATCCAAGCTGAGATTCCGTTTGAGATATTTACAATTCGTTTCCGATAATGTAATTCCCTTCTTCAAACTGACTGATGGTCTCTCTCTTTCCTCCTTTCCACGTGTGTCTCACCATTCTCCAGAGGTTTGGGCTTCTGGGAGAAACATGGCTGAACTATTCAGAAGTTTGTTCACGACGCCAACCAAACAAAAAATACTCTCACATTTTCATACAGGAAGTTCTCCTTCACGATACTTTGAAATCTTTTCCGTTCTCCATTATGTTCTCCATTATCCACACTTTCTTTGCAATTTTCTTTTCTGTGAAGATTCATAAATACCTCAAATGTTCTTACTGTTTTAATGCAGCATTAAAGATTTCCCTAAGGAAACGTATAAGAAATATTATTCTTCCTACTCATTGATCATCCCAAACTAAATCTCTCAGTTTAAAATATCCCAAATACAGGACTTCCGCCAAGATGGAGGCGTAGGTGGAAACACCTTGTGTCCGCGCACAACCAAATCTAAGAACAACTATTTTTAACAACAATAAACACAACCAAACCACACAGAAAATCGACAATACGGAGTCCGAAAAAAAAAAAAAAAACCGAAATGCTCAGCTAAACTGGTAAGAGGAGTGAAGCCAGCAGCAGAGCTGGTTGACCAAAAAGATCCCTGACCTGGTGGTGCGCAAGCAGCTGAAGGCACGGATCACAGGTACGGGCTAGCTATGGGCGGACACAGGGAAGAGGCGCAGAGGGCTGTCTGCGGTAGGTCGCGCATTTGCGTGCAGATAAACCAGTGAAAAGGCGAACATTGAGACCACAAGGCGCGGGGCAGCAGGCTCGCACAATTCCGATCAGATAAACAGGCCGAGGCGAGCGGTGGGACGGACTGGGCTAGCGGAGAGGACCGCTGTTGCTCCCTCCCTGACCCCGCCCCCACACACAGCGTCACAAACCTGCGACCTGGGTGGCCCCACCCTGGTAAACAACTAAGGTTCTGATCCTCGTACTTAACAGTGTGAACAGACCAAAAATGGCTCAAGAACAACTCAGAGCCCCAGAGCCGATAAAGCTAAGTGATGAAGAAATAGCCAAACTTTCAGATGCACAGTTCAAAACACTAGTGATCAGATCCTAACAGAACTGGTTGATTTTAGTCACAAATTAGAGAAACATATGAAAGCTAAACTAATTGAAATGAATGATAATGCACAGGAAACCAATAGTAATGGAAAGGAAACTGGGACTCAAATCAAAGGAGTGGACCACAAGGAAGGAAAAAATGACCAAACAGAAAGATATGAAGAAACAAGAATTCAAAAAACTGAGGAGAGACTTAGGAACCTCCAGGACATCTTTAAACATTCCAACATTCAAATTATAAGGGTACAAGAAGGGGAAGAGGAACAGTCACAAATGAAAACCTTATTTGAACAAATAATAAAAGAGAACTTCCCCATTCTGGCAGAGGAAATAGACTTCCAGGAAATCCAGGAAGCTCAGAGAGTCCCAAACAAGTTGGACCCAAGAAGAAACACACCAAGGCACATCATCATTACATTAGCCAAGATTAAAATGAAGGAGAGAATCCTAGAAGCAGCAAGAGATAAGGGGACAGTCACCTACAAAGGAGTTCCCATCAGACTGTCAGCTGATTACTCAAAAGAGACCTTACAGGCAAGAAGGGGCTAGAAAGAGGTATTCCAAGTCATGAAATCCAAAGACCTACAACCAAGACTGCTCCATCCAGCAAAGCTTTCATTTAGAATGGAAGGACAGATAAAGTACTTCTCAGATAAGATCAAATTCAAGGAGTTCATCATCACCGAGCCCTTATTATATGAAATGTTAAAGGGACTTACCTGAGAAAAAGAAGATAAAAAACATGAACAGTGAAAGGACAGCAAACTCACAGTTATCAACAACCACACCTAAAACAAAAGCAAATTAACAGGACAGCTAGATCAGGAGTGAACCATAGAAATGAAGATCACATGGAGGATTAGCAACAGGGGAGTGGGAGATGGAGAAGGGGGGAGAAGGTACAGAAAATAAGTAGCATAGACAGTAGATAGAAAATAGATAGGGGTGAGGGTAATAATAGTAGGGGAAATACAGAATCTAAAGAATTTGAGACACGTGTTCATGAACTAAAGGGGAGAATGGTGGGGGAGGGGTATGCAGGGTGGAGGGGAACGGAGGGGGGAATAGAACAAATGTAATGGCATAATCAATAAAAAAAAGTTAAAATAAATAAATAAAATAAAATATCCCAAATACAAGAAATGGTTCTCACTTTCCCTCTGATCATAGAGAGTTTGTCTTCAGGAGTAAGAAATGGAGGGCTGGGCAACAAGGGGTGGAGTGCAACTTCTATTTTCACTTGGATTAGGTTTCTATTACTTATGAAAAACTTCACAACTCAAAACAATACGAATTTATTTTTTCGTAGTCAGAACTCTGGTTTGGATTGGCTGGCTTCTCCGCTCTGGATTCCACGTGGCTCAAGTCAAGGCGGCAGCCGGGTTTGTTCCTAACTGGAGGATCTGGGGAAGAGTAGGCATTAAGCACAGGCAGGTTGTTGGCTGGATTCATTTCCTCCTGGTCACAGAACTGGGGCCCCAGTTTCCCTGCTGGCTGTCAGCCAAGGGTCAGTTTTAGAGTTTCCGGGCAGCCCACATTCCATATGGTGGTACCTCCTTGCAATAGCTGGTCCAATCCCATCACCCTCAGCCTGAGAAAATTCTGTCTGTGAGGCCTCATCTGATTCAATTGGGCCCACTTAGATAGTCCAGTGTGACCTACCTTAATTACCTGTGAAAGTCCCTTTTGCTATGTCACATATTCACAGGATCCAAAGATTACGGCGTAATCACCTTTGGGAGGGGGTGTTATGTAAACTATTACATCACCGTATATTTTTCTTTGTACTTTGAATTCATACCATTTGTATGTATTAGCTATTCAAAAATTCATAAAAATCATAGAAGAGGACATATGGAACAAGAACATGACAACATTTGTGGAAGTTGTAACATATTTACTGAATGCTTTCCAAGTGACAGGCTCTGTTCAAAGCGCTATACGGGTATCACCTAATCTAATCATCACAGCAGTACCATCTTGATTTTACAAATGAGAAAACCCAGGTCCAGAGGGGCTCCATGTTTGCCCAACGTGACACAGTTTGTGTGTGTGACAATGTTACCCACCCAGAGGTGGCTGGTACCACCAGAGCCTGCTTCTAACACCAGGCAGCACCACCTGCCAAGTCCCCAGCTGTGGGAAGCTCTGCTCTAATTCCTCCTCCATCTCTCTCTCTTACAGAGATTTCTCTAGGGAAATAAATGGCTGAGGAAGCAACTTGAAGGGCATTATGTTTTGTGAGAGCCCAGGGAAAGCTTTCTTGTCCTAATGGATCAACACCTCTGTGCAGGCCATTTTCCTGCTGTCCGTCCCAGGTGGGAGAGAGCCGGAGGCCACCACCAGAACCAGCAGGGTGGGCGAGGCAAGGAAAGGCACTGGGTGCAATTTGTAGAGGTGGCAGGCTACCAATCACCTCCCTGACTATCTCTACCTGCTTCTAAATACCACATCCATCTATGACCCCAAAGGCCACCAAGTAGCTGCCTAGTGGTCTTCTAAGGCCTTCTGTCCCAGACCACCCCTCAGCTAACAGGAAGCTCCATTTTACCTCCGCCTACATCAGCACACCGTTGCAGAAGGGGGTGGAGGGCAGAGAACAGAGCCCCCCAAGACTCCCCTCCATACACATGCTCCAGGCACCCTGCCCAGTACACAGGAAATTGAGCTCTATTTTTCCCAATGATACAAGTAATTGATGTTTATTGAAGAAAATTATATATTATACAGTGAGCAAAGGGAAGAAATTAAGTTACCATATCTCTCCGCCAGCACAAAGCCACTGTAATATATTGGTGTATGTGCCCCCAGATGTGTACATGAGAGTGTGTGTGTGTGTGTGTGTGTGTGTGTGTTGTGAGAGAGAAAAAAGAGGCAAAGAGAAAATAAATTGCATTCTTTTTTTTTTGGAAGAAGTAGAATCATCTTACATAGAGTTTAACACGATTTTATTTATATTTGTTATTTTTGTGAACATTTTTCCCTGTCAGTAGACACACCTCTGTGATGATACTCTTACAGCCCAAAAGTGGTTTCTGAAAAATAATTTCAACTGAGTAACACATGTTCATTGAGGAAAAATGAGGACATACAGATAAGCGAAATAAAATTGTAAGTCCACCGTGTGAGGTCGACATCCGCATCTGCTGTGAGCATTTCCACCCTCACTGTTCCAGAAAACACACTCTTCCAGCCCTCCAAAGTGGAGCACAGTTGCCAAGATTGGCTAGACAAGATTTTGCTAGACGCGCTTTTGCTAGATGGGCAGCAGCAAACAGAAGAGCAGCTAGACTTTTGTTCACATCCTTGATTATTTCCTGAAAACTGAGTTAAGAAGTGCTGGGTCAGAGGACATGTACGTTTTTAAGGCCATCAATCCATATTGTTAAATTGCTTTTAGGGAGAGGTTCCAGGGTTTGGGGGCGCTTTTTCCAGTCCCCCTCACTAACTGTGGGTGGTATAATTTTTTTTAAGCTTTACAGGCATCCCATACAAAACCGTTCAAAAGAACAAAGCTCTTCTGTGTCTTATTTCGGGAGTTCAGCTCTCGTAGCCTTTCTGGCATAGCGTTTTAATCAGACCCTGGCCCACTGTAAGGGGCAGATATGTTCTTATGCAGGAAAAATGAAAAGACACATACATTTACAAGGAGAAAACGATGAAATTACAAAGGAAAAGACTCCAGTGAAGAGAGAAATAGGATGCCCTTTGAAACTTTCCAGAAGGAAATAGAGTCACTTTCATTTTGATTTCGTTTTCTTTAGTGTCCAGTCCCAAGGACTGCATCTGTAACTTTAAGACTGTGGTGTCAAATACCAATTTAAAAAAACCTGAACAGCCTCTGGGTACTCTGAATACCTTAGCACAAAGAAAGGGAAACACAGGAATATTCCATGTGTTTCTCTCTTGCCCTGCTCATCAAAAGACAAAGCACCTGTTCAGAAGATTCGTCTTTAAGAAGCTCTTTCTGTCTTTTGTGGTTTGTCAAAGCGCTTAATCTACCACATGGGGCTCAGTCCAACAAAGGCATTGGCCCACTTCCAGCAATTACCCGAGGAATTCTATTTCAAACACTAAATCTCCAGTTTTAATCAACTTGCAAATCCCAATCACCCCCAGCAGTGAGCAATCACAGGTAGGTCTGATGGGAGCAATGATTGTGTTTCTGAGCCCAGAAGACCTCTCTCCATCAGCTCTCACTTCGAAATCCCTGGTGTCTCCTGTCTCCTGTTAAACTTCACTGTTTACAGATAAGATGTCTGAATGAAGAAGGAAATGATGCTCAGGTCCTGGAAGGGCTGCTAAGTTGGGGCCAACTCCTGCTGTGGCCCTCAGGCTAGAACTTGTGGAAGGGAAGCCATGACTCAGGAGAGAGATATGTGTCCTGTTCCTTAGCACCATCACGCGCCTGGCTTAACCGGAAATGTTTCTCCCACCAGTCCCAACAGTGACAGGGCTGTGCCCGCCACCTGAGGGGACTGATGCCCTGGCAAATTCGGCTTTGGTGCCAGCAACTATTTTAGAGTGACATTTACCCAGAGCTCCTAGTTTAACCCAGCAGTGCAGCCCTTTTCCCGCTGCTCCATCTCACGGAGCAGAAACCCCAATGGCAGCGCTCTGGGTGCCCAGCAGGGGTACGGGTCACATTATTACAACGAGCGGAGTAGATCAGCTCCTAACTGTGGCATGGAAAGCTCATTCATTCAGAACATTTGCACATTAAAAACCACACACCAGGTGAAGAATTATTTTCCTTTGTAGGTGAAGCTAGGAAAGACTATCACAGAACTTACCATTTTATGTTATGGATTAAAAAGAAAAAAACCTATTGCTGCTTTTTTTGAAAGTGTTGAAGTAGAAAGGGGAGCACAGAGGTCCTCTAAATTTGCCTTTTAAACATGAGATCCTGCCTCCGAAAACTGCCAGCACAGTTATTCTAAAATGCTGTATTGAAAATGAATTCTCTCTGTAGAAGTAGTAATTGAATTCTAACCAAGTTACACTTTTAAAAATAGCTAATATTTATGTTCTAATTAAACCCAGCAAAAATACCACAGGCATTTTTTTAATTGGGTCAGAAATGAGGAAATCAGTTGTTGCCGTCACTACCGTCACACACATCAGCCAACAACTCAGCTAATGTGTAGCCCAGGTTGCAAACCACTATTCTAAGTACTGGGGTGGCGTGTTTTTGTAAAATACAAGACAGATTTTTCATTTTCACCAGTAACTTTATTGATTTGGATATCCTGAGTGTGTCAGCAGTCTCCTGCTTTTGGCTGCTAGTGGGTAGAGGCCAGGGGTGCTGCTAAACATCTTCCAATGCATAAGACTGCCCCACAGCAAGGAATGATTTGGTCAAAATGTCGATAGTACCAAGAAACTTTGCAAACCACCTTTGACACATTCAATCAGTCACAGCACCTTCTCCATACACTGCACAAATCTTTGTGTTTCAGTTGCATTTTTACCTTTCTTGAAATAATAAAGCGTAATATGCCAAACATGTTGCATATCTTCATCCATCTTCAATATTAAAATGGCTGCACAAAAATTCACCAATTTCGATAAACTTTTTAATGCATGTTGATATGACAGCTGTAACAATATAATGTAACAAAATTGTTTCAAATGAAGTTAAAGACCACTAAGCACTACTAGAGCCTTCATATGGAAAAAAATAAATGAACTCTTTGGCCAACCCAATAGTTCCAGCTGTGTATGTTCAAGCTTAGTGTGTGTGGAGACAGGGGGATTAAAATGCCACAAGGTGTTCTGTGAAGAGGGAAAAAAAGAACACTTGATCAAATCACCTCCTGCCCTGGAAATAAAAATCTTATCACCGCCATCAAATAATGTTGGTTGCAAATCTGCTTTCCAAATCCAGTTGCTCGGTTTTCAAGTCTAGGAGTGTAGCGGCCTCTGTACATGTCTTGGCTGAATAAAAGTCACATATCCATACTCTCCTAGGTTTGAAAAACAAATTACGGTTACCATGTACCCTCTGCTACATGACACATAGCATAGAAAATGTGATTCTCAAATCAGTGCAGTACTACCTTGCTTTCTCTTCATGAGGGACAAAAAACAATCTTGGCTACCTCAGAGCCACATTGAAAAAAACATGTCTTCCAATGTCATTTATTAAGCTTCTAGGATGAAATCTACCTGTGAAAATGTCATAGTCTAGAAGGATGCTTCCAAGGATAAAGTGCCAGTACACACTTTTCCTGGCTAATTCCACAAAAAAATAGGACAGCATTCTCCCTTTTTCTTCTTCTTGCTGAACCTGTTAATCCTTAAATGATACAGAGGAGAGTGTTTTAACATCCTGTTGTTATATTTTCCTGTAAAACTTTATATCCTTATTCCTAATTCTCCATTCAGTTGCTATAATCACTGGCTTTTATCCTATAAAACTTTGCTTTTTAACTAGCAAGATACAGATCAATGTAATACAAAGTATGTGCTAACACAGAACTAGGTTCTGCTCTTCCACGCGTGGGTGACAAGTAGGGAGACAATAACCTGCAAACACAGTTTGAAAGAAACGAGCTCACCCCAGATATAACCGCCTCCTCTTTCACGGGAAGCAGCAGCCTTCAAAAAGTCACATTTCCACATTGCACTTCCCCCCTTTCCCAGGAATTTTAACATCTATGAAACGAGGAGATGTCTTACAATTTTCATAGTTTAATTGCCTTTTTTCTTTCATGGTTGTACATAAAGTAATGGTCCACCTTAAAGCTGATAACGTCTTAGTTTAGCTAAAATGAGGCAAATCCACATCATTTCAGCCAAAGAGAGAACTGAATAGATGTCACATTAAATGTGGGCATGTGAAAGCAAACAGAAAAACAGAATTTTCTCTCTGATGCAGCCCCTTCTGGATTCTTCCTGGAGCAAACAAAGCATGGAGTATTTTTTGCAGGCATGTATGTATACACATATATATATACATTATATACATTTGTGCATATGTGTATATAGGTAGATAGATATTGATAGGCTGATGTGCATATATATACACCATCTCTCACCTGTTGCAATTTCAGGCACATTGACCCCATTTAGAATGAAAGCTAAAAGAGACAGTATTGAAAGAGTAGCTTCATGGTAATGTTACGGGAGAAACTCCCCAAAACTCGATTCTTCTGGCTGACACAGTAGAAAAATCACAGATCAGCAAATCTATTAGCACATAAGCAGGGTTTATGGGTGACCCGTTCTCAAGGAAAGAACAGCCTAGGTAAGGTGGGGCGGTGGGTGAAAGGCATAGGCAAAGCAGGGTAAGGGAGGCCAAAGTAAGGGTGGCCAAAGGCCAGGGTGGCCAGAGAGCCAAGAGAGAGAGTCCTCTGTTCTGAGGACTTGTATAGTTGGAGGGATGAAGTGAAGAAGTTCCGTACTGATTGACAGGTAAAGGTGGTGTCAGCTTTCCCAGAGGGTGTGACTACCCGAACATGAGTATGTGTGAGGGTCTGTTAGCCTGAGTCCTTATCTTGCTCCAGGCCCCAATTGCTCATCTTGTTGTAAGACAGATACGTGACAGGAGGCAGTTAATTAAAGTTGGGACAGTTACCCAAAGTTATTTCTGTAAGCAAATAGATAGTGACCAGTGGTAGACAATTAACCAAAGCTGTTTTCTGGGCCTCTTCCTCTGGGCACCGCGGACCCTCTCCCGCATTCCAGGCCTTGAGGTGGAAGCACACTTTCAAGGCTTTCTTTCCCCGATAGTGGAAACAGTACATAGACTTTCAAGGGCTTCCCTCCTTCCGTGTTAGCATGTGTTTCCTGTGATGTTATAACACTTGGCAATGTTATCGGACCGGGATCAGGACTGCTGCGTTAGTGGGTGAGACATGTCTCCCTCCTCCTCCCTGCCTCAGTTTGCTATCTAGCCTACCCAACAGTAATACATATTGCAATTAGCCAGTTGGCATTTGGCTGAGTTCCTACAACACGTTTCTGTTTCACAGAAACAGTCCTTGGATTTTTAACGCTAATAAGAGCTCTAAGCCAAACTTTCGTGAGGGTAATCTTCGACATATGTTAAACATGTGAATCCCAGGGCATTCCCCCAGACCTTTTCATTCAGAAGTCAGAGGGCAATGGGTCTGGGAGAGTGTTTATATGATTACCAAGCTCTACGGGGGAGTCGGACGCATGCGCCACTGAGCAACTCTATAGAGTCCTTGTGGTTTAGGACTCTGGGGCAACGTGTCATGCCCTTGGCACATCGGTAGTGAGGTTTCCCAAGCCCATCTGTGCAGCACTGGTCTCCAAAGGTCCGGAGTCACCTGGCTGTAGGCTCACACTGATCAGTAGATGTATCTCTAGCCTACCGCTCTTTCACGCCAACTCGGTTTCTCCCATGGCCTGTTTTCTGCCCTCTGTGTGAAATCCTTGTGTCCCAGAGCCTGTGGTATCTGTGACAGCTGTCCCAAAGGTATTCATTCAGTAAAAAGGAACTGAGGCCTAAAGTGGTTTACTTAAAATAGTGAAGGGTCAAGGAAATTTGGGTGGAGTGGGATTGATTTGTTTGCCAAGTAATTTTCATTTTCAACAGCCACAAGGAAGCCTCCTTTTTCACTAATGCAGAATTGTAACCCAGCTCAACACTCAGTGATTGCTCTCCACCTCCCCTTCATTTTCCAAATATTACAGGGAGTGGGAGGGGTAGGTTGAATAATGGCCCCCCTGAAACCTATGAGTATGTTACCTTACAAGATAAAATGGATTTTGTAGATGTAATTAAATTAAAGATCTTGAAAGGGGGAGAGTGGGCCAGATGATCCAGGTAAACCCGATGAGAGCAGAAGGTCTTATAAGAGGGACACAGAGAGAGACAAGACCGAAGCACAGGCCGGAAAGGAGAGAGATGCTGCACCACTGGCTTTGAAGAAGGAAGAAGGGGCTATGAGTCCAGGAATAGGTAGCCTCTGGAATCTAGAGAAAGCAGACAAATGGCTTCTCCCCTTAAAGCCTCCAGAAGACATGCCAGCCTGCTGATACCTCGGTTTTAGACCAGTGGTATCCATCCAGAATCGCAGGTTACTCCCGTGATTTTTAAACCTCTAAGGTGGTGATCATTTGTTATAGCAACAATAGAAAATTAATACAGTGGGGTTTTAAATACCCTTCTTACTATAGAGCTAAAAATTCTCAGAACAGTGACCTACGGGAGGCCCAAGGAACAGGCCTTGCTGGAACCTGTGAACCAGGACACGGGCTTTCCTGTTTCTCAACAGCAAAAGGGATTAACTGACATAGTGGCTCTGGCTCTTGACAACAAATGTCAAGGTCTCTGGGCCCGTTCCAGGAGATGCGCTGCTTTTTGTGACCACACAGGAGACCTTACCGAGTCCTCAAGTCTCCTGTTACCTCACTGGTGTTTGAAAGCACTCTTGCTTGCTATTGGGATGTGCATAAGGTTCTATTAGAGTTTAGAGGAGAGAGTTTAAAAGATAAAACAAAGCATGCCACTGCACTTCTGCCCTACGTGAGACCATGAAGGGGACTAAACTGTCCCATGCCTAGAAGTTGCCCCAGGCACTGCCTTTTGTTGTCCCATTCAATGTCCTGTCCCTTGACCCTCTGCCTTCCACCCCTCATCCATCCCAGTAAGATCATCTTAGAGCAATTCTTAAGCTTTTGAAGTCTTTGGGTGATTTTTACCATCAGGAAGAGGGGGGAAACTTGGGGGTGAGATGCCCGATGGTGTCTGCTGTGTTTCAGCCCTACACTCGCCTCCAACAGCCGGGTTACTCCTGCCAGCGCACACAGCCGCAGAGGACGTTCCCAAGACTTGCTTTCCACCTGGCTTCCTGTCAGGTGCTCTGATGCAAGGCACCCGCAGGAGTCTGGGAGGTGAGGGGAAGAAAGAAGCCTTTTCTCTGTCGATTTAGTTGTGCTCTTGCGGAGGCAGCCGCCACAGTGCAGGAGCGCAGGGGTGGCTGCGGTTAGCTGTGGGCAAGTGCAGGCTTCTGGGTTTCTGCCAAGTCTGCCGACGCGGCCCTGACAACAGCACATTGTGCACTCTGAGTAACATTTTTTCCCTTTGTTCTTTCAGATCCGGAGGTGGTAACCGCTTCCGGCACTTACTGATCTTTGGGAAATCTTACCTTCCCAGTTTTTCCCCTCTACTTCATCTAACGCCTTAACAACCAGCTCCCTCTTTGAACACCCACAGTAGTTTCTGTTTTCCTGAGTAGATGCAGATGGATAAAACCCCAACTTTTCACTTTCATTAGCAGGGGACGGAGAGTGAGTGAAACCCTTTATCTCCCTTCAGTATCCTGGGTGTTATAGATCTCATTTCACTGGGATCAAAAGAATCAAAGTAGGATCCTGCCCAGAAAAGAGGGGTGGCTTAAATTTGCAACACATCTCAAATCAGACTGAAAGCCATCGTTCCTTCTTCTACACTCATGGTCTTAGTCGGTTTCCCCAGCAGGTTTAATGCATTAGTGGCTTATTATGGGAGTGCTACCAGCAGCCACCTACAAAAGGAGTGGAGGTAAGCAGGCCATGATGAAGCCAAGTAGAGATGAGACCGTGGGTAAAGCCCCAGAGGCTGCTTAACCTGATCTGCAGGGAGCTCTGAAGCCTCAGAGCTTTCATAAAGATTGCACCCACCGTTTTCTAAGGGCGGCCCAAGGAGGCCATATACTCCCAGCAATTTGGCACTCGTAGCCCAGAATAGGCCTCTAAAGATTTGCAGGTGTGAGCCTTTGGAAACAAAACTACCCTAAAGCTGGGGGAAGGCACACAGAAAAGGTCAAAGGGACCCCAGAGGATCTGCCAGAGTTCTGACAGGGTCTCTCTCTGATTAGGACTCTTACTGTATCTGCCTGTGAAGAAGACCTGCAGAAAGGGATGGCCAGTGCTTCCCCTCTGCCTACCACGTTTCTCGCAAGGTCTTCCATTGGCCAGCTCCAAGCAACAACCACAGAAGGAAGGAGATTCTGGGAAATGTAGTTCCCAGCTCAACCAAGTTAATAATAAAACAATCCTGATATTAAGCCTAGCTGTTTCAGTAAGTGTCACAGAATCCCCAAATGAGGGTAGGTTTCCTTTTGCTAGAAGATCCACAGGTAAGTGTGGGTAGAAGGCCCAGCAGTAGCAGGAAGCACTGTTGACACACTTCTCTGTGTGGTCCCCATGGAGTATTCGATCAAATGGAAGAGGATGTTCTTCAGGTGGAGGGTTGGGTGCCTTGGCCCTGGCCCAGGCCCTGGAAGGTGTTAGACCAGCTGTAGACACTGGTTCTGGTCCTCTCACCTTAGCAGCCCCAATCCCCAGTTTCCTTGAGCCTCTGACCACAGTTTTTAAGTGCTTCTTTGGGAAATAAAAAATACTGCTCCATGGTGATTTTTATTCTCTTCACCTATAAATTTAGAGTCATTGTGGTGTTACTGAAAATATGGTCTCTCAAGCCAGAGGTTCTGGCTTGGGTTTGAGTATTAGGTCCATCACTTACCAGCTGTTTACTCTTGACTGAGTTGCTTAACCTCTCTGCCTCAGTTCCTCCTTTGTCAAGTAATAGTGTCACTGCCTTTCTTAGATAGTCGTTGAGAGGATTAAAGGAGTTTATATGTGTCAGTCACTTAGAATTTATATGAATAACACATTCATTGAACTTCAGTGGTTATAAGACACCTTTATTTAATGATTATATATTTTTCTTAGCTAGCCTACTAAAGCATTACCCAATAGGATTTGTCTTGGGGCAGATTAGCACCACCATGTGTGAGAACACAGTCAAAGTGCACAATATTTTAAAAACATTCTTACGCCTACTTGTAACTGTTTCAGAATGGCTTCCCCCCCCCCAATTTGTAAGGTTTTATCATACATGGAATATTTTCTTACAAGACAATCTTTAGGGAAATTTTTCTAATACAAAATTGTGATTACAGAAGGTTTAAAGGCCAAGTATGAGGCATTTGAAGTCTTCTTATTCAATCAATAACTGGCAAATTTCACCAATAACTATTAGCCTAAGTAGTGAGAATACAGAGCCACAAGGAATATTTGCAAGTTTGGGGTTTTATCTGATGATCTCAGCAAGAATATCCTCTCTGAGACATATGGATAACCTCGAGTTCCTCGTGGTCAGTCTCAGAGAAATTCTGGCGTTCTCCAGTGACCTGGTATGGTGACTCACCGAGGCCAGAGCTTCCCTCTAAGAACACACTTAGGCAGTACTGGTGGGATTGCATACTTGGTACAGCCTCTTCAGAGGGCTATTGGAAATGTCACTCAACACTTGCAGGGCTTATACCCAGCAATCTACTGTGAAGTGTTTATTGTATAATAAAGAATTTGAATGGTCTTTGCCCCAGGTTTTTGGGACAGAGCCTCTAACCCTTGGAATTTTCCAAATGGTAGAAATCGGTTGTCTTTCAAAATGGGCTCCTGGGATTGCACCTGAGTGTGTTAGTGAAGTGATGCAGGGTGGTCTCCTAGAAAGTTCAGGATGGAGCCTGGCCAAGCCAGAAGGACCAGCTATGTGCCGAGAGGGTTGGGGCTTTGGCCACCCGACACCAGCCCAAACTCCTGACCTCTGGGGAAGGTATAGGGTTGGAGAATGATTCGATCACATGGCCAATGATTCCATCAACCATGGCTACAGAATTAAACCCCAGTAAAAACTCTGGAGCTTCCTGGTTGGTGAAAGCACTGGTGTCCCAGAAAGGTGACATGTCTTGAAGTCATACGGAGGAGACACAAAAACTCCACAGTCAGGACCCTGCCAGGCCTCACCTAATTTGCATTTTTCATAATAAAACTATAATGATAAGTGCAGGGCTTTCCTGAATTCTAAGTAATTCTGGTCAATTATTGAACCTGAAAGGGTCATGGGAACCCTGACCCCTTCAGTTAGTCGAAAGCATGTGTGGCATTCAAAGTGAGGGCAGTCTTATTGGGAACTGTGCCCTTAACCTGTGGGGTCTTCACTAACTGCAGCTAGTGTCAGAACTGACTCCGAGTATTGCTGTGTTCAGTAACCAGCTCCACGGGAGATGAGGAAAAAGTCCCAGTTTATAATGTTTGCAGATTTCCATGACGGAAGTACTCTCACTATGGCCAATTTCATGTTACCAACATGATGCCATTGATCATGGAGTTGAGAAGAGATGCACTTGATCTGCTTCTCATGGGCCTGCGCTGGTGGACTCCAGCACACTCTTACTTATATCTTGTGACCAGAAAATTCCATTTCTCAGAATTTATTCAACATAGTGCATGAATAAAATGAAATGCTATACAGGCTTTAGAAAGCACTAGGCAAATATATACTGATGTGGACTAATTTGCCAGCTACATCATAAAGTGAAAAAAGGAAAAGGCAGAACAGTCTGCACTTTGCTACCATTTCGCATGACATGGGGGGGGATACATGCTAACTTACATATATGTATACACTTTGTTGGGAAGGAATACACAAAAAACTAGTAAGAGAGGTAGCTTCTGGGAGGGAAGATTAGGAGGTTTGAATGAGAGACACTACTTTTTACATATACCATTTAGCTCTGTTTGCATTTTTATGGTGTCTATTTAAAGACATAAAGTAATAGGCAATGGCAGAGAGTAAGGTTAATAGGAATGAATGACCACGAAGAAATGAGTGAACCCTCTGAACAAAATGGCTTTCGCTCTTTCATCATAGTTAATGCACTTCTCACCAATTTCTGTGCACAGTTCCAAAGGCTGCTTCAGCGAGAAGGTGACAGGGTTCGCAGAGAAACTGCAGGATCCTTTTTCTAACAATGAGGTCAGACGGTGAGAAGCCTGTAGGGGCCAGGTTGGCACCACCAATGCACGGAGTTGCCCAGATGGGGGTCACGCTGAAATGAAGGGCTCCCATCACACGCGAACAGAGAAACCACAACTCGGCTGCAGCGGCTGTTGGCCTGCAGGGATGTGGACCCAGCATTGCCAAAAATTCAGAAAGCCAAAATAATACATAAAACTTCTTCACCTGTTTAAAGTAAGTAACTAACACAAATCTTTCAACAACATTATGTGGGCCAAATATGCCATTTATTTATTTATTTATTTATTTATTTATATTATATTTATATATATTATAATTTTATAATTTTTAAAGCAGATGGCTATGTATCTACCAATGAAATACAGAAACTTACTTTAGGCTCATATTAGATGAGTAGCAAATATTTGAATGCGATGTTCTAAGGAAAGGGGTTTGGGCATCTTCTCCCCGAGTCCAAGACAATTCAACTGTATTTGTAAAGGTCAGTGTCTTAGTTCGTTTAGGCTGCTATAACAAAACACCACAGACTGGATAACTTGCAAACAACAGAAATTTACTTCTTACAATTCTGAAGGCTGTGAAGTCCAGGAGCAAGGTGTCAGCATGGTGGCATCCTGTGATGATGGCGCTCTTCCAGGTTCACGACCTGGTTCATGCCTTCTCACTGTGTCCTCACACAGGGGAAGAGGCTAGGAATCACTCCAGAGCCTACTTGAAAAGGACACTAATCCCATCCACGTGGGCTTCGTCTTCATGACCTAAGCACCTTCGAAAGGCCCCACCTCCTAACACTACCATCTTTGGGGGTTAGGATTGCAACAGGTGAATTGTCGGGAAAGGAGGGAGTGGCGAACACAAACGTTCAGATTGTATCAGTCAATTAAGTCTGAAACAACACTTCTTCCCTATTCTCTTGACAGGATTAATAGATTTTAAATGTTATGAGAAGTCTGTCAAGCTCACTCAAAAGTGAAAAATGGGAATGTGCAGAAAAAGACTCAAGATGGAAAAGAGAGATATAAAGGTGGTATCCAGGCAAACACAGGGAAGGAGTGAGAGATGGGGGTGCCACCGTGGGGGGCAGTGACAGGAGAGAACTGCAGCACTGACCGACCTCAGGAGGCCGGGCCGAGACCAAAGGCGGGGAGACCAACCATTGTAGGGCAGTTTGGTTCACTGGGTTTTCTTGCTCATCGATCTGCCTTTCTGAGTTCTGGGTGTTCCCACTCTAGTTTGATTAGAACTGTCTGAGTCCATCAGCATCCAAATTATGACTAATTCATCCCCGCTGACTTAGACTCTCTCAGCACCCTGTGGACTGAACGTGTGCTGATTTCCTGTTGTTCTCGCTTTTAAGAAATCTCAGCCGAAAGCGTGGCCATGCTTCTGTGGAATCTCAGACCCACACGTACTAAGCAAGTCCCGGTGAAGTGAGATTAATGAGGGTATCTGTGCACTGCAGAGGGAGAGAAAATAGTGACAGTTATAATAATGATAACAACGGCAGCAGCATTTTTATGGGCCCAGGGGCTTTGTGAGAGAGACAACCAGAAGTCTTACCCTATTACCACACCTGGGAAATGTGCCTTCCTCCGAGTCAGGTCTGCACATAACTTCTCAGAGTCCAGCCATGATAAAATCAATTATTTCCAACACACCATACTCCATAGAACTGCTAGAAAGGAAATAAGGTAACCAGAATAAACGCCTTTTGGGATAAAAGCAAAGAGAGAGAACAACCAGTCCTTAGCATACGCTGCATCCAGCCAGAGAAGACTGGCAGGGGCATCCTGTCCTTGGCAATAAAGTGATGTCCTTGGTCGACCAATCTGGCCACCCTTGGCTTTGCAAACAGAAAGAACTTTGCATAGCAAGATTATATCCTGTTTCTTCTTATAAGAGCCAACATGGGCTACACTTTGTCCCATTCCTTCAGGACTTTACTGAAAGCTGTAAGAATGAGCCAACACACTCGAACACTATGACATTTTTCTGCTTACATCAAGGCTGAAGTTCCATATTACTGTCTCCTACCTACGTAGAAGGAAACTAAGATTTACAGAAATTGGATAACTAAACCCATCAGAAAGATGCAGAGCACAGATGTGAGTAAGTCTATCTTACTTTAAAATTATTCTTGTCTCATTTTATTTCCTCTTTCATAACTTTTTAATTTCTAATTACCGAAGTAAGGAGAACATAAGGGTGGTGGAAAGATTGGAATACACAAAAATGTGCTTTGTATTTCCTTTCAGTATCACTCTCTCGTGATCACATGCACACAAACACGCTCACGGTATTTCATTAGGATTTGTCAGTATATACTCTTTCCAGTTCTCTACAAAGCTACAGAATTCTCACCATGAGGCAAGAAAAATAATCCCAAGAATTCCAGGTTTCCAGCAGTTTATTGCTTTGGCAAGAGCAACCTAAATTACCTCAGATGGGCTTGTATTTCACTGTGTTAAATTTCAAATAACCCATTACCATGAATAATACAAGCACTAGAGTGAGATTTTTGAAATATTTCTCTTTCATGCCTGATTTCAGAATTGGTGCTTGGGTATAATGAATATCAAGTTTAACTAAGGTAAGAACAATTCTAGCCACCAAGCAGATGACAAAGAAAAAGAAATTAAGGACAAATCTCCATTCTAGTCATTTATCATTTTGATAAATAATTTTGAGCACTTTTTATGTGCCACGCACTTTTTTTTTTATACAATGCGGTATTAAATGGACAAATTCTCTGCTCTCAGGGAGTTTACACCTTAAGAAGGAGTAACAAACATTACACAAGTAAACGGAGACAATGTTAGGTTGTGCTAAGCACTGTGGGTTGAGAAAACAGAGCAGAATAAAAGGAATGGGAAAGGCTGAGGAATGAAGTGCTGCTATTTTATGAAGTATATTAGTCTACTTGGGTTGTCATAATAAAATACCATAGACAGGGTGGCTTAATCAACGGAAATTTATTTATTTTCTCACAGATCTGGAGACTAAGATTCCAGAGCAAGATCCCAGCCAATTCAGTGTCTGGAGAGAGCTCTCTTCTGGGCTTGCAGCCAGCCACCTTTTCTCCATGTCCTCACATGGCCTTCCTTTGGGATGAACTTCCTGGTGTCTTTTTTTATAAGGACGCTAATCCTCTCGGATCAGGGCTCCACCTTTATGACCTCACTTAACCTTAATTGCTTTCTTAGTCCAAATGCAGCCATAGTGGGAGGGTTAGGGGTTCATCAAATGAATTGGGAGGCCCTGATGGGGGAAACACACATACATTTAGACGATAATATACAGGAGATTCAGAAAAGGCGTCTCTGATAAGATTCCATAGCTAGCGTTCAAGAAGGCCCTGGGGGTGCTTTGTGCTGATATTGACACCCTGAAGCAGTCTTCTCCTACAACAAACCCGGGCTGGGTCTGTGCTGTAGAATGCAGCAGAGATTAAAGTATTTGACTTCTGAGGCTGGCTCATAAAAATCACTGAAGCTTCCACTGCTGTTTTGGATCACTCACCCGGACACAAGTCAGCCACCATGACATGAAGACACGCAGCCTTGAGAGAGGCCCACGTGCAGAGGAATTCAGACAACCCACCGACAGCACCAATCTGTCATAACTGCGAATGAACCACCTTGAACATGGACCCTCCAGGCCTCAGATGACTTTAGCTCCAGCTGACTCCAGCCCCATGTAGAACCCCTAGCTAGAACCATCCAGCTAAGCTTGTTTCAAGTTTCTGGCTTTGGGAAAAAGTGAGATAATAAATGTTTGTTGTCATTTTAAGCCACTAAGTTTTGGAGTAATTTTTTTTCCAGCCAGAGATAAGTAATATACAAGGTGACACGGAGAGATCTGAGGGAAATAATCACAAAAAAGGCTTTCAGGTAGAAGCAAAAGCAAGTGCCAAAGCCATTGATGTACAACATGTATGGCAGTGGCCTGTGCAAGGAACAGCAAGAAGGCAGTGCGCTGGGAACAGAATGAGCAAGGGCGAGAAGAGCAGAGGTTGGTCAGAAAGGAAATACACAGTCAGATCATGGAGGGTCTTACGTGTCTGCTGCCGTATCAGAGCAACATGTAGTCGACGTCCAGGAAGAGCATCTTATTTGTTGAGAAGACACATTCTGATAACTTTTGAATTTCATGTCATCAGATTACATCAGCCACCTCGGTGAGCTCCACAACTCTCATGCTTCCCACTGTGTTTTGAATTTTATTTATTTATTTTAGAAAGGGGAAGGGAGGGAGTAAGAGAGGGAGAGAAACACTGATGTGAGACAAACATTGATGGGCCACTTTCTGACCAACCCACAATCCAAGCATATGCCCCAACCAGGAATTGAACCAGTGACCTTTTGCTTTGGAGGACAATGCCCCACCAACTGAGCCACACCAGCATGGACTTACTATTATTTATATGTCTACAATTCCCAAATTTATGATCTACATCTCTGCCTTGAACTGCTGCATCTTATACCCAAGGGTCTAGTCAACATCTGCCCTGTAATATGTACCAGGTGTCTCAAATTTACAGTGTCCAAAATAAGATTCCTGGTCTTCTCCAGCCTCACTGCCCCCCTCAACACATTCTTCCTCCATCTCAGAAAGTGAAAACCCAATCTTTCAGGTATTCAAGGCAAAAATCTTAGAGTCATCCTTTATCCCCAGTTCCTTAGAACAGTGCTTGGTACACGGGTAAGCACCCAATAAAAACCTTATTGAATAAATTAATAATCCCCTTAGAGTCTCCAGGACATGACCAAATGATAAAGCGTGATGGCGCCCATGCTATGCAGAGGATAATGAGAACTTGAGATGCTCTAAAACTGAGGAAAAGAAAAATAAAGGCACAGTATAAAGAGAAGAGCCCAGCATGTCTGGGGGTACCTGGGAGAAACCCAAGAGAAAGGTCTTCCCTTTGGGGTGGGCCCAAAACTTGGGGAAATCAGACAATATTGAAAGGGACTTTTAAACTAGTTTGCTGTGGAATATGTAAATGTAAACCTCAATCCTTCACCTTCCCTAGGAAATGTTTGTACAATTCTTCTTTTCTTGGTAATGCCCGTGGGGGATGAGGGGTGGGTTCTGATTGGGGAAATGGGAGAGGAGTGACTTCTGCAGCCAAGCTGATTAAGAGTCAGTATGTTCAGAGGCAGAAGGCAAAGGTCAAGAGTGCAGCTAATATCTGAGTTGCACATGCAGCCTTAACCTTGCTGTCTATTTCCTTGGCTGGCTTCTGTTAAATAAAAGGGTGACTTTAACAAACACCAGTGTTTTTAATTTATCAGACACTGTTCACTGTGGCTCTGGTCCAACTCATCTGCGGGCAGCTGCTTTCCTACACATTCTTCAATTGAAACTTATCATTATAATCAATAACCACCGCTCACATACGCAGTGTGCTAGACACTGTATCCTGAAAAGAGGTGGCCTCTGAGCTCAACTGCTCAGTTTCTATTTTTAATCATGTAGTCCTAGCATCTTACTCTCCTACTCTTTTCCTAATAGAGTTAGCTTTTTCAAAGCAGGTAACCTTTTAAAATCGCCTCTCCACGAAATCTCCCTCCAGCCAGTTCTTTGGGAGTGCTTCAGGCAAGGAACAACAAAAGTGGTCATTGCCACTGGAAACGCGCCAGAAAATTAAACTATGGCGATAAAAAGTAGTGCTAGTTTCTATTGTTAATATAAAGTCTTATTGAGATAGCACAGACAGTGGTAGTTAAACCTATTCACCGAGAGAGAAAGCATTTGTGGGCTAAAAAGCCATATTCACAAAATTTTTTAATCTGCTTCCTATCCTAGCTCCTAGCTGCCTTTATTTTATTCCCATTATATTTCACTGAGTATTTCTAGTGTGCCATAGGGTAAAAGAGCCATAAAGATCCTCTTCTTTCTGGGCTTTTTTGGACCCCGTTTACACCCTAAAACCCCAGCTTCTGAGCAGCCCCTTCACTTCTGCTCCTCACCCAGCTCTACCGATCACTGCACCCTCCACTTCGCAATTGCCATCTTTTCAGTTCCCCTCACCAAAGGTATTTCTCGGTCTCCAGGTTTTCTATAGGCAAAAGGCATACTGAACCTTTTCCCAATCACAGATTTTGAAACTCAACTTCATTTCATTCAAATACCACACATAATTTAAAAAACCTACCAACAATGGCTGTTGTTAAGATGAGTGGACAAGAACAGGGATTAGTAATGATATCTATTAGATAGAATTTAATGAAACTTTTCGAAACCAGATCAGCAAATCACTGTTGGGATACATGATGAAACATGGGAAGAGCCTTCATGGATGCGACCTGATTTTCTAGGTCATGCTCCAGTCACATCCCATGGGTACTGTCGAAATCCTATGTTTAAAAAAATGTTATTAATGCAGAGATAGACAAATAGGCCAAAGAAATAAACCAAGTTGCTTAAAACAGACGCATACCTACAAGGACACTTGACGTACAATACAATAAAGACACCACTTCAGAGCAGTAGAGAAAGATGGTCATTGAATAAATGGTGCCAGGACAGTTGCTTATTCAAGTAGAAAACTTTAAATGAAATACCTCTCTTACAACACATAGAATAAATTACCAATGGGTTCAGAATTCAAATATGAAAGGTAAAACACTCAAATGTGTAGAAAAGAATATTCTTTATGACCCAAAGTGTTAAGGGGAAGAAAGATTTCTTAAAGCACAAAAGTACAATACAGGATGAGATCAATCGGTAAATTGGACGACTAAAACTGTGAGCAAATATTCCTCAGATTACACCATTAAGAAAATGAAAAGGCAAGCCACAAACTGGGAATAAGTATCTGCAATAAGATAACCAAAGTATCAGTATCCTGAAAATACAAAGAACTCCATGAATGGTTGAGAAAGTGAACAAACAGCACAATAGTAAAATGGTCAAATATGTGAACAAGTATACCTCCAAATATAACCAGCAACTATGACATAGTCAATAAATATAAAAAGAGAAAGTAACCAGAAAGTTAATGCCACGGGTTTGTAGAACAACAGGAACTCTGATTCACTGAATGGGAGAAAACAACTCGGCACTACCTGGGAAGGTTAACAAAGATGTATATAGTCTGTGGATAACTCAATTTTACTCCTAGATATAAATCCTAGAGAAGCTTCTAAAAATAATAATATAAAATTGCATAGCACTGCAATTGCACCATGCTGCATAGTTTATGAAGCACTAGTATTCATAGTCTATAATTTTTAATCCGTTTTTAGTAGGCATTACTAGCTCCACTTCTCACAGAGGTTTAGTTGTTCCCAGGGTCACACAACTGGTGAGTGGCATTGACACCCCCTGGTGTAAATTCCTTCTTCTCCCGGTATCAGCCCCAACTTCTGTCAGGAGATCTCTCCTCCCCGCTTGTGTGCAGTTTTGATGAGGTTTCATCTAGACTTGGTCATTGGAAACACAATGGTGATTGGTTTGTGGATAACATGGGACCTAGGTTTGTCCAATCAGAGTGTAACTTAGCACTACTGGGAAAGATTATGTCCCTTCCACACTGGTCTAGAGCCTGGTAGGAGATGAGGCTGGAGCTGAGTTAAGCTGTCATTTGGAGTCTGAAAACAAAGCAGACAAGCAGAAGGAAGAGTTGAGAGATGAAAAGATTTGTCTGGATGACATAATTTATAGCTCTAAGATAACAAAGGCCAGATCTACCCCTGAACATCTAGGAGGTTACGTAAGCAATAAACTCCCTTATGTTTAAGTGATTTTAAGTTGCCCCTTCTGCAACATAAAACCCAAGGATTCTGGATGATACAAAGACAAAGCCAAAACTAAAGTCCAGGTGTCCACTGCTCTTTTCATAGCAATACCCAGCAGATGCCGCCGATGGGCTCCAAACCCCACATGACAAAAATGAAAACAGTATTTTGCCTTCACTACGACAAAAATCTTTAGGTGTTCTCCTTAGTCTATCATACAGAAAAATATTGCTGTCTCTTATTTCTAGGAGTATATATCTAGTTTGTATCATATTTAATTCAAGGTCAACAACTTCATAACTGAGGTAATTGCTTTGTCAAAAATTCCCCCGAACAGAGTCAAGGACAGCATTCTGTAATTACAGATAAATGCATCCAAACCACACATGATGTTTAAAGGTGATCAAAGTAAGGATATCCGTTAAACTATTATCATGAAAGGGGTTTAGACTCTTTAATCAAACGGCATGAATGAAGTATGATGACACTGTAAATAAAGTAACCAACAACACAGAATCCTAAACAACATCCCCTCCCCACACAGGAGAGGGGGACATTGTCAGAGCTGCCCTTGTCTTAGAACAGAGGCTGGCAACGCTCAGGGAGAGGATCCGCCTTGCCAGCTGGAGTCAGGGAAGTGGAACTGAGGGGCTCTAGAAACCGTGCCCATGATTGCAAGACCATGACTCCCAAACATAGTCTGACAAGTGTGAGTATGCTTATGAGGACAGTGGAACAGGGTGTTTGAAAGCAGGACTGCCCAGGAGCTCCAGAATGGTGGTGGCAAAGGTAGATAATAAATGCCTTTCTCGGAAAAAATACCTCTGGACAGCAAAGACGGATCATGAGCTGTCAACATGGCTTGCCAAAACTGCAAAGCCTTCAAAGCTGGTCCTCAAAGTCTTCCAGGCTGGTTTGCCTGCCCCCGCGGACCTGCTCCCTCTTCCCTCTGCCCAATGGCTTCATCCGTGGAAAGCCCCACAACGAGGCATTCCACTCAGACAGATGCTCTTAGACAAGGCTTAAAGCTCAAAAATTAAGTGTTTCTCTTTTTCCATGTCACTCATCAATATTTCCATTTCCATGGACATTGGAGCCGTGCAGGGCTAGGTACCAGCCAAGCCAGGCCACTTAAAAACTGGTGAAACTGGGCTTTCTTTGCCACTTCCAATGCCAGGATGCAGACAGACATTCTCAGCAATCAGACTGCTGATGTCCCAGAAAATGTCCACGTCACTCTGAAGAATCACACAGTTATTGCAAAGGGCCCCCGAGGCACCCTGCGGAGGGACTTCAGTCACATCAACGCAGAACTCAGTCTCCTTGGAAAGAAAAAGAAGAGGTTTTGTGTTGACAAAGGGAGGGGGAGAATAGAAAGGAACTGGACGCCGTTTGCACGATCTGCAGTCAGACACAGAACACAACCGTGGGTGTCACTCTGGGCTTCCGTCACAGGATGGGGTCTGTGTTCTCTCCCTGCCTCGTCGATGTCGTTACTCAGGAGAATGGTTCTCTCACTGAAATCAGAAATTTCTTGGGTTAAAAAGGCATCCTCAAGGTGCAGGTGAGGTCAGGTGTTGCTTGCTCAGTATCTCAGGCCCAGAAAGATGAGTTGACTCTGGAAGGAAATGGCATTGAACTTGTATCAAATTCAGCTGCTTTGATTGAGCAAGCTGCAACAGATAAAAACAAGGATATCAGAAAAATTTTGGAGGGCATTTATGTTTCTGAAAAAAGAGCAGCCCAGTAGGCTGATGAAAAAGATCTAAGTTGTCCAGCTACAGAAACAGCAAGGTGCCGAATGATTCCTCACACTCGTGTGCAATATTCTTCACATTTATCTGTGTAATTTTAAAGATGCAATAAGAGCTATGTATTGAAAAAAACTAGTGATACTGGGAAAGTTAGCATCAATTTAGCATCAATTTAGCATCAATTTCCTCATCTGAAAAATGAGAATATAGGCACCCGTTCTCTTTTCAAAAGTTCACTTTAGGCCACTTCACGTTTACGGAAGACCTGCATTAGTACCTGCTTTCGATAACAGGAAGAAATCTGAAAAGGATTTTCACTTTTATGAAAATAGGGTGCAGTGTCTGACTTGCAGCACGGTGTTAAAGCGGCAACGTGTGTGCGAACCTCGAGCAGCAAGTGGCCCCACCAAGCTCTTGATCTTGGAACTGCATACCCTCAGCATCCCAGCATCAGGCCTCCAGAGCTCTGAGCCATGTCTGTGAGCATCTGTGCTTTGTCTCGATTTGTTCTGTGCATCCATTCCAAGATGGATCCTCGGGTCATTGTTCCTTCACTGTGTGCCATATTGACTTATGAAAGGTTTCATAGCAATGCTCTCCTTTTGGATAATGAGGGAAACCTGTAATAATAGCCCCTAATACAGAGTTACTAAGAGAATTCAGCGACCTAAGGCATGTAATGCAGTTTACCCAACGGATGGTCCCAAGGAAAAGCCCAATGAATATCAGTAATTACTATTATTGCTACTAATGATGATAATAGTGATAAAGATAAGAATGACTGATAGGCTTAACCCTACTGAGAGTGGGTATTTGTCTATTTTTAAAAAGGACTTTAAGTGCAGGTTGCCACTTTTGCACGTAAGCACTCACCATGTTCATTTTGCGTCCACTATTTTTGCCCATAGGGCGTTCAATAGAACAGATCATGTATCTTTCACTGTAGTAAATTTCAATATTCCTTTTTCACAGGATCCATTAGCTCTGACATAAAAACTCTTCATGCACAGCACACAAGTGATGCAAACAATGCACCAGCCCAAAGATGCGACACTAGCAATATACCAGAAGACCTTTTCCCTCTTTTCTTTGGTAATTTACCTTATGAATAAATTGTTTTTCTTTAAAGGTCACTTTGTTGTTTTAGAACACTTTACACCTGACACTATCCTTTTACTGTAGGGAGTTACACAAAGGGTAATTTAAGCAATATTTCCTAAGATTTCATCTACTACATTGTAACAACCCTCCCACAGGGAGGGGAAAACACCCATGTTTTTGAGTAACTAAGGTCATTTTCCTGAAAAGACAAGTTTTATCAAAAATCAAAACAATAAAAAACTATTTTATGTAACTTCCACCTGGATAAGACATAATGGTTCATTGCAAGGATGTTTATGAAATATTTACTATATGCCTAGCGATTTACACTAAGGGTTTATATCATCTCATTGAGTCCTCACAACTATTTTATGAACTAAGTTTTGATTATTCTCATTTTTAAAATAAGAAAACTAGCCCTGGCTGGTGTGGATCAGTGAATTGAGTACCGGCTTGCAAACCAAAGGGTCATTGGTTCAATTCCCATCAGGGCACATGCCTGGGTTGTGGGTTGGGTCAGAGACCGGAGCCTCTTCCCAACTCACAGGGATATTCTTTTTAGCCCACAACACAGAGTGCTATTGAGATATTTGAGCCAACATTTAAAAATTAGATCTCATGCTAAAAAACCTGGATTTCTGTATTTTATTGAGAATTTCAAATTCCTAGAAACCGTAAGCCAAATTCCCTCATGGAAATCAATGGCTAAAGCTGGGGAATAGTTGCCCAGGGCACATTCTCTCCAGCCATGACAATCCCCATCAGCCAGCATTTCTCATCTCATTTTAGCATGAACCTCTATTTCCCACTCTCATGAGAACTGGCAGAATGGTATGACCAATCGTTGACCGATATGCAAAAGGCCCCGGGTGCAGGAGACAGCTACCCTGGCACTGACACCGTCTTCAAAAAACCCTAAAATACCAGGAGAGCCACAGAGGAATGATACAGATACATGGACACTGAATGTCTCCCATAAGTCTGCTAGAAACACAATTTGCCACAGGATACATTTAAAAAATTGTGGCAAAATATTGTTTTCATTAGTTGTTTTGTGTAAGTGTCTGTTATGTGGTCAAGCCTTTGTTGTTTTGCCACGTAACTTCCCTAGCAGTGATTCTAACAAAAGGTTTAGAAAGGTCACACGGAATCTATTCTCTGTTTCCTCTCAAAAGTAGAGCTCCTGGGTTTTATTTAGCTAGGCACAGAATCACCCAAGAAGAAACTACATTTCCCAGACTCCCTTGTAACTAAGCAGGCTCTGTGACTTCCTTCAGACCAATGGGATATGGGCAAATATGAAGTGAGCAACTTCTGGGTCTTCTCCTAAAAGATTGACCTGCACACTCTTTATTCCTTGTCCCAGGCTAAACCACCAGTGTGGAAGTGAGCCAGGATCAGCCATGTGAACATTCAAGATTACCGAGTAAGAAGAGGGAAGGTACCAGTCTCAGAATGTCTCTATAGAGCAGAGCCACCTCACCAGCATAAAATAGCTCATTCTGGACTGTTGTTTCTTGGGAAATACGTAAACTTCTATTTACTTAGGCCGTTATGGTTGTATTTGTCTTTGTTCCCACAGCCTTCCTCCCTGTATTCACTCCCGCTCCTTCCACTTTCAGTCATCCTTTGTTTCAGAGGATGCGGTATCCTCCCGCCACTGCATTAAGTGGAGCCTTAAATCCTGACTCTGTTTCTTGGGGACAGTATGACCTTGGGCAAGTTACTTATTTTCTCTTAACCTGATCTTCAGAATAATGTTGCAATGATTCGTCAAAATGAGAGAGTACAAGTATTTCTATCTCCTGACATAAAACCACCCTCCAGCCTACTTTTCTCTAATGCAGACTTAAGCCCATTACTCCATATTAAAATTTAACATGACACCTCTATTGCCCTTAGGGAAGAATCCAAGGTAAAAAAAAAAAAAAAAGTTGAAAGGCCCCTGATGATTGGGCTCCAATGTCACTCCCAGGCACACTCTCCAGGCACCCAGAAGAGGCCCTTAGCCAGCCAGGCCTGTAATTCTTGTTTTAAGGCCATACACTCTGAGTTTCCTACCGCTTGGCAAACTAGAAGGCTGCACAGTGTTGGGGTTAAGACCAGAGGAGTCAGATAGACCTGAATTCGTACTGGTTCTATGACTCCCTGATGTGACCTCTGGCAAAGAACTTAACTTCCCTGTAAAATCAGTATAATACTATTACCTCAATGTTGTTCTCATTGTTAAATCAGATAATCTACGTTAAACCCTTGGCTGAGGGCCTTGCAGGTATTGAATATTTAATAAATAGCTATTATCATTATTGCATCTCTCCTTATTTGCTTTTTTAAAATTTGATACAACAGAGAAGAAGCATGGAACAACCTCCCACCCTCAACCTCTACCAAGTACCCAAGCCATCTCCCACACACCTGTTTGTCCAGTGCATTCTGGGAGAGGTCAAGGGGTGACCATGTCTTCCTGGTAGGTGAGCAGCCAAAATTCCAGCATTCTCATGCCCAGTCATCAGATCCAAATCCTCTTCTACCAGTTTGCCCCCGTTGAACCATATGCAAGTTGAGTCTGGCTTTTGGAGTTCTCTCATGAAACCCCAACAATAAAAATCCCAAAGACTAGCTGTATCAGAGTCCAGTCATGCATTAATTAAAACGGCAAGCCAGCAACCAAAACGTAACTTTCAATCAGCATTTTAGTGCAGTTTCTCTCAAAGAACACCAAAGAGGGAACACAGAAGAACTGTTAGACATTCTCTCGTGCCTTTCATTCATTTGCAGTTATTCCCAACTTTTGCCGGTGCCCCAAAATCTCTCAGCCTTCTTTCTAAAGCTAGACACAGGTATGCAAACACACAAACACGCACTCACACTGACACATACAGACATGCACACACCACCAGAGGTATGCCGGAACCAACTTGCACCAGCTTGAAAGAGCCGATTGTTAAATTTACAGGAATTTTGCCAGCCGGTTGTTAAACAGCATCCATTATGAAAAATTAAATAATATAAACTTACAACAAAACAAATTCTAAACAAAAGTGATAAATACAAAGTACTCAGAGGAAAAAAGGAATGAACAGGAAACAACACGAATGAATCTCAAAATAATCATGCTGAAGCCAGACAAAAGAAGAGTATACACTAAGTGATTCCATTTATGGAAAACTCGTCTGCAATGATAAGAAGCAGATCAGTGGTTGTCTGAGGGAGAGGGTAAGACGTGGTGAAAGAGAAAGTTTATATACACAGGGGTGTGGGAAAATTGTGGGGAGTGATGGATGTGATAAGTTCAGCATTCCGACTGCGGCGATGGTTTCACAGGTATATACATAAGGCAAAGTTTATCAAATTGTATAATTCAAGTATATGTATGCAATTTACTATATGTCAATTATATTTCAATAAAGGTGTTAAATAAACACTCAAGGCCCATTACTTTCTAGTCATTTTACTGCTATCTATACCCATGAGGGTTTTTTGCATCTTTGTATCTGTTTATGTTGTGAATATTATATAATGGCACCCTTGGCATCTCTTCCCAATTCCAGCGATGTCATGCTTGTAGCTTGCAATTGGCTATGGTAAGAGTGTTTACACCATGAAAATCAGCAAACACTACAAACCAGGGCTTGGTTCTTTGGTTTGTTGGTTTTTTAAACTTAAGAAAGTCATGGGGAAAATGCTAATAATACAAATAAACTTGAAACTGCGGTGTGCCTACAGCCATTACATTGTGAATAACACAAAGAATTGAGAAATTATTCTTTCAGTATGCAAAGACTATCATCTGATTCAGCAAAAAAAGTCACTCACATTATTGTGAATGTTTATAAGTTAAACTTATTCTGTCTTGTTTCACTTTCTTATGTCTGACTTGTTAAAATAAATGAAAATATTAACCAATGTTTGTGTCAGAGCTGGATTCATTTGTCAATTGCAGTGGATGCAAGAGTTCAGCAAAAATCAATGAAAGCATTCTGTGAGAATCAATTGTTTATATGGACCTTACAATAAAGAGCATTACATATTTTATTACTACTTATAAGTTGTGTGCTACACAATGAAACCTGTAACAAACTTACATATGTATGTGTGCACACACACACAGAATTAGTTTAGTTTAGTTAGTTTGTTTTTTTCCAGAAAGCTTGTATTAAACATTTGCCAACACTATGTCATCTTCATGTCACTAAGATGTTGTTTGTGAAATAACTATTCCATTTCCTGGTGTCCCCAGCCTTTTTTTTTTTACTTTAGTTCTTTATTACATAGCTTTATAAAGTAGTTTTCTTCATTAGGCAGATTGAAGGGTTTTTGTTGTTTTTGTTTTCCTTTTTTACTTTGTTTGTTCATTTTTTCCCAGAAAATAAAAGAAGATGACTCTGGACTGACCAAATAAATAAGAATCCTTCTTCCTTAGTGAAAGAACATTGCAACCACTTCACTATAATTTGCTCTCTTCCTTTATCTCTGCCTTGTGCCTGTTTTCGACACAGCGTTCGCTGACAAGGTGCTAATGCACACCTGTGGTTGCTTTAACACTCACTTCCTCATCTCCCTTTAAGCTGCCCCGGGGGTTCCTATTGTAAAACGTGACATGCCTGTGCTGAAGGCATTGCAGAGAGAAGGACAGGTGTGCACTGCAGAACAGGGAGCTCAGAGGTGACACCCAAAGCCTGGAAGCCAAGATTGCTGGACTGTAAAATCCTATCCCCTCTCTGATTTCAGAGATAGAAACATTTCAAGGGCTTTCCTGCAAGGCCTGGAAACTCACAGAAATGAAAGTACTCATGAGACTAAAATGTAGGCAGAATTTTTCCTTTAAGTGTGTATTCGATTAATGTCACTATGAAACTGTTTGCTTAACTAGAAATCATCAGAGGGATTTGTGTACAGCATATCACAATAGAGAAATACCATATTTTTGCCACGTATAATATGCACTTTTTCCCAGATGTATGAGGAAATAATAAGGATGTGCATTATAAATGGGTATAATAACTACACACTATGGTTATAGTAATGGGTATAATAATCCCGAGTACAATGTGCACAAAAACGTCGGTGTGCATTATACACAGAAGTGCATTGTACATGGCAAAATACCATAGCTTTCTTATTTGCTTTGTTCTCTTCACCCTAAAGCACAAAAAGTTATACAGACGTCCTCATATTCACCCCTAGTCTGTAGCCCAGCCACTCCCACTCACACTGTCTACGGTTTTCTCTCTCCATACTTGGTTCTTCACCTGCCCCACAACCACCGCTGCTCTCCTCCCACCAGCCCCTCAGGGCAGCTGCTTCCTGACCCCTCAAGCTCTCCCAGAACATGTCCCCCTCCTGCCCTGGACAGAGCCAAAAACCACCGCTTCCCCAGCGTGTGGCCATACTGACCATTGTAACCTCCTAAAGATGCTCTATTTCCCTGGAAAAGCATTGTCATCCCTCCCTGTCTTCGTTCAAACTCTTCCCTCCACCTGAAATGTTCTTCTCTGTTATTAACCATGGAAACCCTACCCCTCTTTCTAAACTCCACAAAATGGTGCTTCCTCAGGTAAGTCCAGTATCCTCTGGGGCCCGGAGGGAATGAATAATCCCCATTTCTTAGACTTTTCCAGTCCCTCCCGAACCCTCTATGGCCACACTCCCGTTCATGCTGTGAGTGCAGTTTGCACAGAGTGATGGACAAAAACTACCAGAACACGCTTGCCCTTTCGCCTCCTTTTTCCAGTGTCCATGAAGATGATGAAGCCCTTCAGTTAAAAATAAACTGGTTATTTTTTAGTCACTTCTTATTTTAGGCTACCAGTTTATGGTATTATTCAAGAAATTTCTTTGTGGTTTTTTTTCATTTCTTTCTTTAAAATAAATCTTTACATTCCAGGCCTACCTCTTTGATAGAAAACCCTATATAGAAATTTAAAGGAAATTAAAAAAAACGTCTCATTTCTCCAAAGCAGTAAGGCTCCACTTTGGGGTTGTTTTTTTTTTTTAGGAATGTAAGTTTGAAGGAGAATTGCATCTCCACATTCCCACTCCTGTCCACAACTAATTAAAATTTGAAAAATGGCCATTTCCTGACCTCGTCCCAATTTGTGAACATCTCCTGTGTGTTAGATATTGACAGTATGACCAAAAAGCAAGATGGCTCAAGCAAGAAACAAACGAGTTTTAACATAAAAAATAAAAAGGACTGAATTTCTATTTTTGCTATTTAAGCATGTGCTATAAAAAGACAACTTGCCATTTTTCTTTACAAGGAGAGCCTGGCTCAATATTAACATTTTTCATCTTAATAAGGGTTCCATTAGTTCCTTACTAACCAAGTCAAAATTTGACCAAAGTATTTCTTCTCTTATTCTTTCTCTCTTCTTTTTTTTTTTTTTTTTTTTTTGCTTTTTAAAGTGTGTATGTTAAAGCCAAAGACAGGAAAAGAAAGGAATTACTTAGGCCACAGGAAGTAACCAGAGAAAGCATGTGTTGTTCTTCTTTGGTTCCCTACAAAGTTTATAGAAGAGAAGTGATCCAAAGCAAGGCTGCCTTTAGTTCATGTGGAAGCCAAACACCAAATTAGGTATCAGCCCAAGAAGGAGTTGCCACTGTCAGATGCTCCCCTGGTTGCAAGTCGCACGGGGACCCTTATAGTTTAGGAGGAAGTAAAACATTCAGGCCTGTCTTCTCTTATTCTTGAAGGTACTTGAGGGCAGAGTATTATGTTGACGGCTCTACTGTCTTTTAGACAATAATTCCGCACAATTTTTTCAACCATAGAATACTGAGCAATCTGGAAATGTGAAATAATTTATGATCAAATGGGCTATGCTGGGAATGTTTTTTCTCTGTATGAACCAAGTCATTGTAGTGAAAAAACCCGTTAATTTCATTTGATCTCTATGATATTATTTCTCTCTTCTTCATACCCCATGTCCAGAAAATAATTGCCTATTTGGTAGGTTAAAATCATAGCCACATTAAGATCAGAGTTTCTAAAGTATCAAGGATAAAGTATACTTAGTGACCTTGTAAATAGTGATTAAAACACTAATTAGTCTTTCATAAAACCTTGACAAGAGGTGATAAACCTATAAATATTTATCTTCTTTTCCTAGCTCATTCCATGCAAAAAATGTGTAGTTCAGAATTTTGGAGATAGGGAAGAGAAGAAAGTTGTATATGTTTTTGAAAAAGCTCCCCTAATATCATGGTGCTTCTCTGGTTAAGTCATTTCTCCTCCTCCTTCCTTTTAATGCTCCTCTGTTTTGTGTTTATATTTTATTTACCTTTTTTTAATTTATAGATATATTCCTTTTTCCCCCTGCCTTACCACCTCAAAATTTTGATAGGGGAACTCAAGAGTTAAAGATTTTAGCTTGAGTTATAATTGATAGGCTTAAGTCATTAATGCATGGGGAAAGCTGTTATTCCAAGAATTGGAGTGCATGACCTATGTGACTCCAAGAGGTCAGCCAAGCAATTCAACCTTCTGCCCCAGGGGTTCTGCAAGTGATGGGGACGGTGTCTGAGCCATTGTGCTCCAGGAAGGGAACATCCTTGATACAGATAAAGAACTGTTGACCAGAAGGTAAAGATACACTAGGAAAATCATTACCTAAAACTCTTATCTAATTAATCTTTTTTCCAAACCTCTTGCCTACCTTTTTCTTCTCCTTATAAAAACATCAGCTTGAGATGAGATGTAAGATGGGTTTTAGGGTACATAACCCACCATCTTCTCAGATTGCTGGCATCTGAATAAAGCACCCATAAAGAATCAATTTTTGTCTATGTATTTGTTCTAGTAGTGACAGGCAGGATGAACATCGACTTTTCTGGTTTCAATTTGAGAAGGTATTATTCATTTCTCCCTATTCTTCTTCTATTTTATTATTTTCCTCACTATCTCTTCTCTTTACTTTTATTCCTTCTCTCACAACTGATGATGATACAGAATTTAATTTTACTTTAAACTAGTGATTGTGTCTCTGAAATTAGTTTATCTTCCACATTCTTCATTGTAAAATCAGCTTTTGGAGGAGGAGAAGGGAATGGGCATTTATTAAATACTTTAGCGCCAGACATTATGCAAGGTGCTTTGCAGACATAAATTTGTTTAATCATTTTAACAGCCTATGAAAGATTGGATTATTGTTCAGAAATATTCACTCCCTCCCCCTCACTTTCACGAGAAGTAGATACTTCCTGCTCCAGTGACGTTATGTTTGCCCAAATGACTTGCTTTGGCTTCAGATTGGGCAGGGTATACTTTCCCTCCTCTTGATTTTGTTTTCTGTCATATGACAAGCTTTGCCCAATAAGGTACTAGTAGATATGACATGAGCAGAGACTTGAAATACAGGGAAAAACATTTTCAACTAGCGGTCTGGTCCCAGGAGAAGGACGAGGCTCTCAGATAACAAAAAGTCTCCAACTTAGATTAGCCAACATCCAGCTGACACTAGCACTCCACAGATGCCTGACTTAAAGAAAGAGTTACTATGTTATGCCACTGAGATTTTGTGGCTCTTACCACAGGGCAATAGCTCACCAATACACATATGGGGTAAATAGTATTATCACTTTTTAACCAAAATAGAAACAAAGTAAAAGACGCCCACAGTCACACAGCTAGTGGGCCCCAGAGCCAGGACTCATACCAAGCCTGTCTGACCTAAAATCCAATGCTCTTCTACATGCATTACAGCATGCTTCTTTCTTAAACTTTGTGTTTCTCTTTCCATCAAACAAACATATTCAATTGGGTTTTTACTTTCATGTGCCTCTTGGTTGGTTTTTGCTAAGGTCAATAGCCCTCCTACAAAGTGTCTTTATTCCTCTGCCCAGAAGTTTGACCTCCTAGAATCATATTTCTCCTTTATCCTGTGAGTTCTCAACATGACCCACAGATACAGGAATAAAAATCTAATAACTGATTATTTCAAAAATGTAGTTTTTATATGTTGCATCCGTGTGTTTAAACTCAGCATTGGCCAAATCTGAAAAGCAAGAGCTGAGTACAAGTGCGTGGCGGGTAATCATTTCCTCCCCTCCTCTAGACCAGAGGAGATCCCATAACAAAGTAGAAGTGTTCCGGGTAGCGGGCCCTCATAACAGTTCTCGGCCTTGGCAGGAATTAGCAGTACTACTAAGTCACTTGTCATTATTTTTCAGAACTGATCATCCTAAAGAGAAATACCTGGAGCACCAGGAACAGGGACAAACAAAGTGTCCATTATTTCTAAAGGTCATTCAAGATTGGCTATTTGAGATTGCTCAGTTTAACTTCAATATCTACAAAGTCACTAGGAAACGCAGTCAATTGGATGTGACATTGCAGCCAACTCGACTGCCAGTTAAAGGGATTCCCACTTTGCTAGCTTAACCCCCTGTTGTAAATCTCCAAATATCACCAATAGTAGCTGTAAAGGTGATAGGGAATACTGTTTTGGGGTTGGTTTATTTGGTTGGTTGGTTTTTTGTTTGTTTTGTAAATCTACCTTTGGGCTACAATTCAGAGTTTCTCAGAGTTTCTCTGGGCACTATTGACATTTCAACCTAAACAATCCTTCGTCACAGGAGCTGCCCTAGGCATTGCAGACATTTAGCAGTGTCTCTACTCACCAGGTGTCAATGTACCCAAACACTCCCCCAATGCCCCATGGGGTTCTGAAAGTTGAGAACCAATGGGACACGTAAACACTATTTTCAATTACATTCATTGGGTATAAAAAACTATAATATGCCCTGGCTGGTGCATCTCAGTGGATTGAGCACAGGCCTACAAATTGAATCACTGGTTCCATCACCAATTAGGGCACGTGCCTGGGTTGCAGGCCAGGTCCCCAAGCAGGGGGCATGTGAGAGGTAAACACACATTGATGTTTCTCCCCCTCTCTTCCTCCTTCCCTTCCTATCTCACTAAAAATAAATAATTAAAATCTTCTTTTTTTAAAAAAAACTATAATATAACTCGCTTTCTTTTGGCCTTCCCAGCCTTTGTTCATGCTCTCAGCAGGCCTTGCCCCCTGATATTACACAGACTACTAGGCCTTCTCAAAGCTCCAAATTCTCACCCTGTTCTTTCTGGGGGTCAGAAGGGTTGTCCCAAATACATTCTTTAAAAAATCGTCAGCTATTGCTAACACACAGTGCATGCGCCTCTTTCCTCATCTGCCCCAGCCTCTGAGCCACACCATGCCCTCTCCTAGTGCCTGCAACCTGGTAAGCCATTTAAGGATGCTTCCCCAGGACTGGACTGCCTCCGGGAGTATTCAACAATATCAGCCCTGGAGATGGCAGACCAATACCACTGCCCCTGAAGTTCCCACTGCACCAGAACCGTTCGGTTTCCCTGCAGGACGAACTCGGCATGCCATGCTCCATCACCTGGGCAACAAAACAAGACTATTTGTGCCTTGCCTCCCCACCCCCATCTCACAGAAACAGTCCAGGAAAGAACCCTTTAGGCTCAATGGTTCTCAAGCCATTAGGCTAGCACTTCTCAAATTTGATGTGTATTAAGAAACTTGGGAGATCTTAAAATGTGACTCTGATACAGGAGATGCGGGGTGGTGGGTGGGGCCTGACAGCCTGTGTTTCTTCCAAGCTCCCAAGTGAGGCTGGCCCTGAATGACACTTTCAGCATCAAGGTTCTAGATGCCAAGATCATCTGGGGTACAGATTCCTAGACCCTTCTGATACAGAAAGATCAGATCACTGGGAAGGAGCAGGAAGTGGCCGTAGCAGGAGGTTGCCTGAGACAACAGTAAACAGTCTAGAATGGCATTGGCTGAGAAGCTGAATGCCTCCAGAGTGCATGGAATTGTGGGCCTGAAAACATAAAAGAAAAAGACAGCACAGAGTGGCTCCTGGGCTCTTCTTCCTCAAGCATGCCTGGATGATGGTGCTGCAGCTGCCTGCATTTCCCAACAGGTGGTATTTTGGATGGGAAGGAACTCCGGGCACAGCCTAGGACTGGGCTGGCCTGGCAGAGCGGGACAGGGTTATTCTCTGGGTGTTCTAGAGGGGACAGGCTCTGAAGCAGACGCCTACCATTCTTCCAAAGTTGTGTAGCTTTTGTATCTTATGTTTTACTTTGTAAACTAACCCTACAGAAATAAGATAACTAGGGGAATGTGGGTGGGAGGCTGTGTGCAGGGTGGAGGGGAATAAAGGGGGAAAAGTGGGACAATGGTAAAAGAAAGAAAGAAAGAAAGAAAGAAAGAAAGAAAGAAAGAAAGAAAGAAAGAAAGAAAGAAAGAAAGAAAGAAAGAAAGAAAGAAAGAAAGAAAGAAAGAAAGAAAGAAAGAAAGAAAGAAGATAACTAAAAATGGGGAATGCTGGGAGAACCCAGGTGTCAGAGTTCAGCCTTAATTGAAAGGCTTATGTGATTAAAGCTGTAACTAAAGGGTTAAAGATGTTAGCCTTAACTGACAAGCTGGAAGTGACTAATGCATATGGAAAGCTGTTCCTCCAAAATTGTATAGCTTTTGAATAAAGACTCCTTTCCTTTATCACCAAACCTTTGCCTCCAGAATTTTTCCTAGAGAGTGGTGGGGGCAGCAGGACCCCGCAGGGTGGGCAGCAGGAGGAGTTCGGTAACACTTCCACCAGAGATTCTGATTCAGCGCGTCTAAATGGAGCCCAGGCATTTATGCTTTTAACAACTTCCCCCTGGGTAGTTGAGAATTCACACTCAAAGAAACACCTCATTGCAGTAGCCCTTAACTTTATAAGACAGAAACATATTCCCAGGGGCTAAAACTCAACTGGTTCCACAGAGATACCCTCTTCTTAGTTTTCAGTTCTCTCCCTATAGGCAAATCACCTCATGAAAACTGGGCTTGTCTGGGTGAATCCAATGACCTGTTTGGTAGTACCCACAGGTAGTACCAGGTCATCAACTATGCCCAGGTAAATCCAAACCTTCAGCAGCTAACCGAGGTGCCTGCTGGGCCCCCAACAGACTGAAAGGGGAGAGAGTCTGGATCTCCTTCCAGGTCTGGGTTCAGGGAGAGTCTTGTAAATAAAAGACACAGTGACCAACTCATATACCGTATTTTTTGGACCATAAAATGCACCTAGGTTTTAGAGGAGGAAAATAGGAAAAAAATTTGAAGCAAAAAAATGTGGTAAAATATTTAATAATATTTTACCAATGTAAATGTAAAGAGAACTCAACAGCAGCATTAACAGCCATTATTCCTCCCAAATTTGGGAGGGGGAGTGTGTCTTATAGTCCAAAACATATGGTAAATAGTATATGCATAATTCAACCACCTAGAAATGGAGAGTTGGAAAATCCTGTGCCTCGTGGACCTTGTGGACAGCCCTGGACCTGTCCCCGGGGCTTTTTAAATGAGCAATTTCCCCAGACACAGAAGGTTAGAAGTGTATGTTCCCTGGAACGCCTTCTGATGTCCTGAAGTTTCAAGGTCAAGTATGTCTTTTAAGTATTTACGCCAGGAAGAAAGTTAAAATCCAGAGGACCTCTTCTCCTGCATTTGCCAACAGAATTCCTTCTCAGCACCCTTTTCCCCACAAGGATCATACTTTCCCACCAATTTGGCCTAAGACATCAAATGAAAAACAGTAGTTCCAATGGAAGAGAGAGAGAAGCACACCTTTATGACACACTTTTTTAAAAGGGAACCCCCCGACTCCCGCCCAGGATCGACAAAAGAAGTCAGAATAACTGGGATAAATGTAAGGAAAATATGTCGAGATCTTACTATGTAACAGGCACTCTGCATGCATTACCTCCCATCACCCTCTTAAGGAAAATGAGATGTCCTCATTTCCACTTCATTGTCGGAGACAGGAAGTTCAAAGAATTCGAATGCAAGAGAAAAGAAATCTGGGTTCCTGACCCTAAGGAGCTGCTCTGTCAGCACAGTGCTGCTTGCACCAACCTTCTGTCTTATTTTAGGACACTGTTATTTTAGGTCCTTCTATGACCGTGGCTGAAACACATTGCCTAACTCATATAACCAAAATTATTAGGATACAATTCCAAAATCACTAGGGTAAATGTAGCCTTTAAATACCATAATTTAGAATATTTTGTATCATTTTTAGCATTTTCTTTCTTGTTTTTTAATCCTCACCCGAAGATATGTTTATTGATTTTTTTTTAAGGGAGAGAGAGAAACATTGATGTGAGTGAGAAACATCAATCAGTTGCCTTCACTATACACCCTGGCCAGAGGCAGGATCTGCAACCTAGGCATGTGCCCTGACTGGGGGTGGAACTCACAACATTTTGGTGTGCGGGATGATGCTACAAGCAAATTAACCATCCAACCAGGGCAAATGTTTTTCTTTGATGGCATTTTTGCACATGAATTTAAAAGGTGACAGTTCACTGCTTCGACCTCTGGTGCTTCCATAAGCTCAACTCCACCCCCCACCCCACCACGCTAACAGCAATACTGGCCATCTATCAAGCTCTTCAATAAGTACAGTCTAGGAAACAACATCCTGACAGATTCGGTGGATCAGACCAAATCTACCCAGGAAGGGAATGTCATTTTTCTATGTTCATAGTAGGCTTTTGAAGAAACCTATAACATTGCTATCCTTTTTTATGAAAACTTATATTACAAAGGATGAACAGCTAAGCCAAAAGAGATCAATAAATATGCCAGCGTGGTTCATCTGAATTCTAGTTATATCCAGTTCTAACTTCAGAATAGATTTTTGTCTTATTTCATCTCATTTCATTTATACAACAAAACATTCAAAAGTTTACATTTTAGATTATGATCCAATCCCCTAATCTCTTAAAAAATATGAATACAGTGACCATATAGCCCAGATCTTCCAGAGTCAACCTGATTTACATGTTTTTCAATTGTCATCCTTGGGTCCTGGTCTGTGGTTCACCCCTGTGTCCAAGAATGAATGCTTATTTTTTCCACTTAAAATAACAATATAGGCCGTATTTTGCCATTGATAATGTGCACTTTTGGTCCAAATTTTTCTGGGGAAAGTAGGGATGCGCATTATACATGGGTAGTCCCTGAAACACCTTGTATCTGTTCTTGTGTTTTGTAATTATTTGTTATATAAAATTTTTATACCATGAGACTTCCGCCAAGATGGAGGCATAGATAGAAGCACTGCACCTTCTCACACAACCAAGTTTAAAAACAACAAAGTTTTAGCAACAAAAATGCAGCCAAACCACAGAAAATTGAACTACACGGAAGTCTGACAACAATGAACCCTTCAGCCAAACCGGTAAGAGGGGCAGAGCCAGCAGCAGAGCAGGGTCGGGCAGGAAAGATCCACCAGACTGACCCAGGTGCTCGACCCAGGTGCTCCAGCAGCCCTGAGCAGATCCCAGGTATGGAGAAGGGGGCGGACCCACTGAGGGATGATCTCGGTCACACATTCACACACAGATAAACTGATGAAGGAGCAAGCGGTGAGACACAGACTGTGCAGGACCCAGTGGCAGGAAGCGGCAGAGGGAACCGCCACTGTCCCTCTCTGACCCCACCCCCACATACAGCATCACAAACCAGAGACCTGGGTTGCCCTGCCCTGGTGAACAAGTAAGGTTCTGCTCCTCATACATAACAGGCACGAACAGATCAAAACATGGCTCAAGAACAACTCAGAGCCCCTGAGCCCATAAATCTAAGCAACCAAGAGATAGCTAACCTTTCAGATGCACAGTTCAAAACACTGGTGATCAGGATGCTCACAGAACTGGTTGATTTTAGTCACAAATTAGAGGAACATATGAAGGCTAAACTAATTGAAATGAAGGGAAATGCAAAGGAAACCAATAGTAATGGAAAGGAAACTGGGACTCAAATCAAAGGAGTGGACCAGAAGGAAGAAAAAAAATGACCAAACAGAAAAGGATGAAGAAACAAGAATTCAAAAAAATAAAGAGAGGCTTAGAAACCTCTAGGACATCTTTAAACATTCCAACATCCAAATTATAGGGGTACCAGAAGGGGAAGAGGAACACCCATGAGTGGAAAACTTATTTGAACAAATAATAAAGAAGAACTTCCCCATTCTGGCAGAGGAAATAGACTTACAGGAAATCCAGGAAGCTCAGAGAGTCCCAAAGAAGTTGGACCCAAGAAGGAACACACCAAGGCACATCATCATTACATTAGCCAAGATTAAAATAAAGGAGAGAATCCTAGAAGCAGCAAGAGATAAGGGGACAGTCACCTACAAAGGAGTTCCCATCAGACTGTCAGTGGATTACTCAAAAGAGACCTTACAGGCAAGAAGGGGCTGGAAAGAGGTATTCCAAGTCATGAAAACCAAAGGCCTACAACCAAGATTGTTCTATCCAGCAAAGTTTTCATTTAGAATGGAAGGGCAGATAAAGTGCTTCTCAGATAAGATCAAATTCAAGGAGTTCATCGTCACTGAGCCCTTATTATATGAAACGTTAAAGGGACTTATCTAAGAAAAAGAAGATAAAAAAGATGAACAGTGAAAGGACAGTAAACTCACAGTTATTAACAACCACACCTAAAACAAAAGCAAACTAAGAGGACGGCTAGATCAGGAGCAGAACCATAGAAATGAAGATTACATGGAGGGTTAGCAACAGGGGAGTGGGAGAAGGAGAAGGGGGGAGAAGGTACAGAAAATAAGTAGCATAGATGGTAGGTAGAAAATAGATAGGGGGGAGGGCAAGAATAGTATGGGAAATATAAAATCTAAAGAACTTGAGACACGTGGTCATAAACTAAAGAGGGGGGAATGGTGGGGGAGGGATGTGCAGGGTGGAGGGGAATGAAGGGGGAAGTAGAAAAACTATAATGGCATAATCAATAAAATATATTTTAAAAAAAGAAAAAAATTTATACCATAATATGTTCAAAAAATAAATGCTAAATTTCCTTTATAATACAAAAAAACAAGTATCTAAATATAAGTAAATAAATAATTGAATAAAAAATTAAAACAAAAGTGTTTTTTTTTTTAAAGTTTGGGCCAAAAACATGGATGTGCATTATACTTGCGAGTACACAGCCTGAATACCTGCTACTCACACTCTTTCTGGGATGGATTTGATTCAGATGACCTGAACCCTTCTCAGGGTTCCTTACCCTAAGCCCTTTTTCCCACATTTCCTTTCAATTCCCAAGAGTTTTAATCAATTTCTACCATATCACATATCTATTACTTATGTAAGCCTTATTATAATAGCTGCTTGTTTTTGCTTTTGTACACACGCATGTTTGTGGGTGTCTACCTCCTCCCTGAACTGTGAACTCTTTGAAAGCAGGCACTCACGTTTTTCATGGCACTTGCTTATGTATCCATATGCCTAACACAGGCTGGCACATGGTATGTGTTCAATAATCGTAGGTTTCTAATTAACAGAATAAATAAATGTGAATTTGCTCATAGGTCAGTACAGAAGTAGGATTTCTGGGCACAACAGAGAAAGTAGGGTGTACATACGATGGTTCATCCAGGTACCATGAGCAGCTTGGTGGGGATGGAAGAGGAAAGGGAATCATGCTGTTGGAAGAGATAAAAAGGAACCAGTGAGTTTAAAAAAAAGACCAAGTAAATTATTTTTTAAAAGGAAAACAAAAGAAACAAAAATTTTAAAGAGAAGAGAAATAAATAAATAAAATGATAAATAATAAAGAAGGTTTGAAAAAAACAAAAGCAAAAAAAGGAAAGGAGCCAGTGACGCATAGTACCTTCACCCAATTTTGTCTAGGGCTCATCTTGTCCACAGCAATCACTGAAAGCTACACTTAACGGCTAGAAATGAGATCAAGGGCCAAGGGCAGACTGAGGGGAATTTGAAATTAAATAAATTCTGAAGTTGAAGAATAAATGCTCTACTGCTGCACTCTAAGAATGTCCTCAAGAAAAATAAGTTCCATTAATTTAAAGAACGAGAAATATGGTTCAAAAGAGAGATTGTGTTGTTCCACTCTATAAAAAGCTAGTTGCTTGACACTCTTGCTGGTCAGTAATGTAAGATGTGATCATCGTATACAGTTATTTTCAGGGTAAGTGTTTTCTTGGGGCTTACACCGGGGAATGGGGGCCTTTAAATGGAATACTTAACAAACTAAATCAGGCAACATTTCAATGCTACTCATAGACTCATTTTTTATTTTGTATCCCTTAGCAGAAAGGATGCAGGGAAAGGGGGGAATTCTCTTCGAGAAATGTCAGACAGAGCTTGGATCCCGGCCTTCAAACCATAGTCACTCCCTGTAGCACCCACGTCCATCAGTTGAGTTCATCTTCTACCAAGCAGACAAAACTCACCCCCAAAAGTTAGATTTTCCCAGAGTTCAAAAGCGGTCTGCAGTTTGCCTATTTCTTGACTTATTTAAGAAATCAGATGCTTCTTTCTCAAAGTTCCGATTTTTGATCTGTGATTTTTATTTTTGCCTCAGTTGACAAAAGATAGTACATCCTTTCTTGGCATTCTGCACCCCAACTTAGTCACCAGAAACAGATGGCTATGAACATGTGATCAAACTTGTTTTTTTAATGATTTTTTTCTCACAAAGTCAATATATCAATACATGAAAGCAGACAGCCTGGTAGTCCAAAATAATAAGCACTGCAAAAACCTCATATGTATGAAGCCGAAACTTTGTTCTTGTGCACGCCCTCCACCTCTAAAGACTCAGCTGCTCCACACAGGCTATACAAGTCCTGCTTGCTTTGTTTACACTGTTCATTAACTGAGGGCATAACTATTTCTGATTCTGCCCACATCAACAACCAGCACTACACATGGCAGTCTGATGTGAACAGATTATTTGCGACTCAACATGTAGCCACCACTATGTTCTCTTTTCCTTTAGCAGCAATCAGCTACTTTACTCGTGACTATCCAAATTCTTCTTGATATTGTTACCTGCTTCGCTTAATTAAGTCCTCTGTTGATATAAACAAGGTTTGGGTTTCACTGAGCTCACAGGAAATGTGTGTTTGTTGTTTGGTTGCAAACAAGAAAAATATGGTGAAATGAGCTCAAGTCCTCAAAGGAGGGGGCTTGACTGTGAGAAGTGCAGAGTCTCCAAGGTCTAGAGGTCATCAAGGTAGCAAGGCCTACAAGGAAGAGAAAGAACCTGGGATCTACAAAAGTAAGAAGACTTGTTCAGCCCTGGCTGGTGTGGCTCAGTAGATCAAGCACTGGCTTGTGAACCAAAGGGTCATCAGTTCGATGACCCTTCCCAATCAGGGTGTATGCCTGGGTTACAGGCCGTTTCGCTGGGGCTCACAAGAGGCAACCGCACATCGATGTTTCTCTCCCTCTCTTTCTTCCTCCCATCCCCTCTATCTGAAGACAAATGAATAAAATCTTGAAGAAGAAGAAGAAGAAGAAGAAGAAGAAGAAGGAGGAGGAGGAGGAGGAGGAGGAGGAGGAGGAGGAGACTCATTCAGCAAAGCCCTCTTCTGCATTCTCTCACCACAAACTGGCATCTATTTCTCAGGACCTACAGATTCACCCAAAAGACAGACCCTCTTTTCAGTCTCAGTTCCCAAATGCCCAGGAGATTGGCAAGTGGAGAACTGATATGCAGAATAGCCATGTGGACAGAATAACTATGGCAGTGAGGGACCAGGGAACTCTTCCTGAGAGTCGCAGTCTCATTGGCTGATCAGACATCACCAAAACAGTCCACCAAAGAATATCATCTTTAAAAAAAAGAGCCAAAATATGTAAACACCATCTGATCCCACAGAAGATATGCAGTAGCCAATTTGGTAAAAACTGAGGAATGCTTTAGGCCAGTGTTTTGTATCACTCGTTCCGAGAGGAATGGCGTCCCTTTTCTGCTTGTCACAGGGGAAAAAATGGGGATTTTGGAAAGCTTTCTAGTTCTTTCTGAACCTTATTTTAATAATGTAAATGGCTTGACATTTAGTTTGGTATATTTTCCACGGCATGAAACAAATCCATATATTAATAGAAGGAGCAAGTCCATTTAAAGCCTAACATATGACTTATGAAAGTGGGTTGTTGGATTTCTATTTCCTTCGAATTTTAAAGAACTGAAGCATGACGAGTATATCTCAGTGTGTAAATATAATAAAGATAATATTTTTGAGATTATTTTCCCCCAGTAGTTCATTTCTCTCCACCATCCTTTTCTCTCCAGGCAGTTACCACTTCTAAACTCATTGCCTCAGTGAAAGGATGAGCCCTGCTGGAAAGCTGGAACAATGAAGTATATTTCTGTCTTGGGCTTTTAAAATCCTGGGCCCTGTTTTGAGGGATGAGAGGACAGATGGAGCCCAACTTCAGCACAGAAAGAAAAATTCCACGACTGAAAGTAGGGGAGGGGTGAAGGGGAGTTGGTTGGATAAGGTTTCTCTCAAAGTTGGAAAATTGGTTTTGGTTGGGTAAAGGAGAAAAATCTAGGGGACAAGTTAAATATTTGGAAAACAGAAAGCTCTCACAATTATAACCTTGAACCCCTTTTCCTGGTCAGAGCCCCCAGCAGGCAGCAAAACTTAAGATAGATTTGTAGAACCAGGGGATGTTACCGGATCTCTGCCACCTATGTGAGTAGAACTGCCTGAAGCTGTAGCACGACAGTCTTCAGGGACCCTGCTGCAGGCAGAGATCTAAGGAGAGTCATAGGCATCTAGGCAGGCAGGATTTGGGTCATTGCTGTCCTTAGAAAGCCAACCATAGCATAGAAGCAGCAGAATAATTCTCATATGCCAAAACATAACACATAAGTAAGTAGTAGAGCAAGTCACAGAAGTGACATCTCAGTGGTCTTTTGAATGGATTGACTTCTGAGACAGAAGAACAATGAACATTTCAGTGGATGTCTGTGCAGAAAGATGACTCAAAGACCAGATGCTCTCCAGATGTGTTTTGGTAAAATATCCCCACCAACCCCAACCCCCCACCATCCCAGAATTTAGATACAATCTGGAAAAAGATTGAAGACAGATAAATCTGCATTAGTGAGGTCAAGTTTCAGCCACTCAGTTGAACGGGGGCTCAAACCAGAACCAAGTTGCATTATAGGAAATAAATTTCTATTTCAGGTATACTTTAATTTCTGAGCTGAGAGATATATTCACTAAACAAATATAGAGAAAAACAAGAGAACACAGGAAGCAATTTTAGCAGACTTCCTAGAAGGTCATTCAATGTCATTCAGGATTATGGAAGATTTTCTTGTTTTTCAGCAGGTATTTTCTTCCTCCTCCTCACTTCTGTGGAATTCCTCTGGCCCACTGATGTTGGGCACAGGTAGGGTAGACATGCTGCAGGTAAAGGTGTAGACATTTAACAATATTCTAGAATAGTTTGACTTGATCTCTTATGCTTTAGCTCTTCATCATGAAAAGAACATGCCCCAGATAGCACTTCTCCCAGAACAAAGAGGTACATGGAGCAGACCAGAACCCAAGCCAAAAGCAGAGTCATCCCCACCAATCTCCAACCCATGAATGAGAAATAAATATTTGTTGTGGTAAGCCACTGAGATCCTTGGATTGTATGTTATGCAGCTTATTATAGTAACAGCTGCTTAATACACATGAAAAACTATAGCTGTAGGAGATCAGCAGCTGCTCAGATGATGCAACCAGATCTTAAGTGCTTAATGCTTAGAAATGTGTGTCCGCTCTTTCTCTGAAATTCTGCCATTATGGCTGCTAGCATAGGTATCCCCCTTCTTCAGGAAAATTGACCCTCTTTCTCCTGAAGTTCTATTCTTTCTCTCTCTCACACAAATCATGAAGTTCTACTGAAAACTGATAGCCATAGAACTCAGTCATCCTATTCGCACTGATTTGTCCAGAGATGGTTATATGAACCAAGCAGGACCAATCAGAGCCTTTCCCCAGGATGTTTTAGTGTTGAAGGTGCAAGTGGCCATTTCCCCTCTCCCTGCACTGACCTTGCCTGTTGACAATAGGAGAGAATGAAGCAAACAATCAGAGGGAAAGAAGACAAAGCCAGTAATTTCTGGTTGGGTTCAATTCTTGCTTCTCATCCTCTCTAATCACATACCCAATCTTCCTGGTTTTGTTAGCTAATAAATTCTTTTTTTGCCTAAGCAAGTTCAAGTTGGGTTTTATCCCTTGAAACCAAATAATTTTCTGCTTTTGCTTCTATTGCTGTGGCCATTGTCAACTGACACTCTTCTCTTCCACTTCCCTTGACAGCTTCCGCAGTTAGAGCCATCTCTGTTACCTGTTTCCATGCTCTCTGCCTACTGTATGTCTGCTTATGTCTGATACTCCAATATCCTCGGAGAAGCCAGCCATAAACTAGGACAGATCCTCCAGACCACCTCTAAGACAGCTGATTTTGGCCACCTCTGAACCTGGATCCCATATTACTTTAGTCAGGTGTAGCCTGGATGGTAGGGGGTACATAGTACAAAGCATGATGTCTCAGGTAAAGGACTCTGCCAAAAGGGATTGTAGGCACGACAGGCACTCTGAGGCTAATCTAAAAAGAACAATATAACCAGTCAGTACCTTTCTTGGCCTGTCCTCTTGGTCCTGTTCTTATTTATCCACATTATCATTCTTTGTGTGTTGTACAGACCATGGAGGGTTAACTGGAAATGAAAGCAGAAATAGCTTTCTATTTAGAGGATAATATGGAATGGGGGAACTTTTGGGGAAAATAATTAGTTGCAGGTTTTAACAATGCAACTAAGAAGAGAAGCTTCTTTTTAGCTTCCAACTTTCCCATGTTCTACGATCTCCCTGATGACACTTACCTCTCTCTAATGCAGAGGTGGCAAACCCAAGGCCCATGGGCCAAATCTGGCCCTCCACCTTGTTTTATCCAGCCCGGCACCTTGTTTCTTCCCGGTAACAGCGCCGAGCTCCTTGCCCCTAGTTAAGGAGTAGTTACATTTTTACAGTCCTAAAATTACATTTGGTCCTTTGAAGGCAACCTCAAGACTGATGTGGCCCCCAGTGAAAATGAGTTTGACACCCTGCTCTAATTAATCAAATTCTCCAGCTGATAGTTCTCACTTCTAATATTTTTCCCAAATAAAAGCTTAAAGATCAGATCTTTCACTCATTTATTCAACCAACAGTAATTAATCAATTTAGTACTGAAGCACAATTCACTTTGTTTCTTTAACTATATCCAAATTTGTTAGTGATTATTTAATTAATCATTATTTTTTCTTTCTCCAACTTTTTATAATGAAAAATGCCAAGCATAGAAAAGTTGCAAGAATAAGCAAATGAACACCTAGCTTCATCATCCTTTAGGTTCAGCGATTAACTTTTATTGATTGGAATACTGATTACACTTATTAGTGTATCGGGCCATAATAATGAAAAAGACAAAGCAAAGGGTTCAGAAGAACTCAAGGGCTAGTCCAGCGGTTCCAAATAACAAAAGCAGCTCTGGGAGCAGACTGCATCAGTTGCCTCTGATTCTGTTGGTCTGTGGTAGTGTCCAGGGACCTGAATTGATAATGAACTCAGCAGATGACTCTGCTATGAAGCCAGGTCTGAGGCTGCTGGTCTAGCAGAAGAGAGAGAGAGAACAAAGAACGAGGAGCAATATGATAAGCTGAATTAAAGATATGAAAATGTTCTGTGAAAATAGGGTGTGGCAACATTGGAAGGTTCAGTGGGGCTAATTACCAGGGCTAATTGAATTTCTCAAATGGAACCAGATAGAGGGTTAGGCAGCTGTCCTCTGCCCTAGCTCTAGAAACTTCCATTTCACCATTCTTATCACCTCCTTCTGTGGTAAGTGGAATAATGGGTGTGTATCAGCCACTTAAATTCCCATAGTTCTTGGTAATTTCTAGACAATTACTCAAGAGACTTTCTGGTTTGTAGAAAGGGGTTAATGTTTCCATATTCATTTCACAGCGCCGTGGTACGAATCAAAGACAAGAAGGCTTATGAACGTCCTTTGTTGTCTGGCAAGTGATTTATACACATAGAATAATTATTATCACTCTCAGTCAGCAGATCCATTTTCATATTCACACACCGTCCACATATGTCTGTGAGCTACTTCTCCCCCCACCCCCCACCTTGCACAGCTTTGTCAAAGAATGTGTGAAAAAACACCAAGCACTAGCAAGATTTTTGTTAACCTCACTTTGGATGGAGCTGGCAACTAAGTCATGCAATGAACTTTTATTGACTAATTAATTGATAGGCTGTTTCCAATTACATTAATCTCCCCTAGAGATGAAATGGAGTTGTTTGGCATATTTCTGGCCTTAGACCATTTCCCCTACTCAATATAGGATCTCACAGTAACAAGGAGATATCGATTCTTTCTCAAAGAAGATATAAAAGTGTCCTGAGTGACACAGCCTGAGGTGAATGGCCCAAGATTCCCCTATTTCATATGAAGGTGGCTGGAGCCCCTTGTAAAGCACTGATTTGCGGATGGGATTATCTCTATTGCTTTGTTTCCTGGTTCTCCAAATCCCTCTATGTGGATACAATAATTAGATTTGGTCCGATTATTTTCTCGAGCTGGGCAAGCTCTTCCTGGTGACAGTGGCTGCTCCTTGTATCTTGCCCCCCGGCGTTTCCGAGCGAACCTGTCATCAAAAAGCCCACGTGGAGTCTCTAACTGGCTTACTTGACTTTCTTTGTTTCTTGTTAAGTATTCTCAGAAGGTGCCAGAGAGAGGGCGGGGGTGGAGGAACACGAGTTGGAAGCCTGCTGTGTGTAATTAAGAGATAATTGTAGTTCTCTGGGCATTTTGTGCTGCTATACCATTAGCTTATTTGCAAGTGGTGCCTAAATGCGGTTAAGATGACGATTTCAAACATGAATAAAGAATACATTTTGAAGGATGAAATGTGTAATAATTTGAAAGAGCACTTTACCTTGTTTTGCCAAGATACACTACAGTTTAGCCTGATGTTTTTAAATTAAGCTTGAAGTTTTAAAATTAAGCTGACTTGCTTTGGTTTCCACGAGAAATCATCACCTATTTTGAAGATTTTATTTTTACCATAACTTTCTTTCTTCATAGATCTGTAACGCAATCTTTGGACAAGTGAATACGATTAAATGCATTCTAGGACAGTGAATAATGATTCTCAATGAATTTTGGAGCAAGGCTATTCAATTTCATTTACATTACTTAGATGAAGAAATTGGTATTATCCTGGGTGTGACTTTTCACTATTCTACTATATGATGAATGTTAGTGAGTTATTTATGGAACGACATTAATAAAACAATATACTAAAAACATTATTCATCTCACTGCATAGTGGACGGATAAGCTAAAGAATAAAAGTCAAAATTTGGAGAGTTGCTTAGTTACATAATGCACACCATTCCTCTTTCATTATTGTTTTCTCCATGGAGATTTCTGCCATTTATCTTTGGGCTGGGCCCTTTCCAATAAGGTCTACAAAGGTCTTGAAAGGACCAAAATTCTGCCACTCTGAAGCTGCTTTTCCAGGTATGGATTTTAAGCTGTTTATTAAGGAACAAAAGACTCGGAAAGAACCTTTCACCCTCCCCCTTTTCCTACCGGAAAGATTCAGGCAGGGAAAACTACTTCAGGAAAAAGATTTTGGGAGGTTTGCCTTAGCCTAATCTGAATTAACTATGGCACACGAGAGGGCCTCAGGCGGGGTCAGCGAGGTCCCTGAGTGTGTCCCATTGTTTCCCAGTCACCTAGGAAGGATTTTCCTGCTCTGTGTGTTCGGCTCCTCCTCAACTACCTATAAATCACTCATTGTCACTTCTAGAATCTGCTACCCTGTTCCTCACCCCCTTTTCTCCTTTGACCCAAACGTCTTACACACCTAATGTTGCCTCATTGTCTTGAGACTTTTCATGGACTTCTCCTGTCTATGAGAATTCTCCATGCACACGTATTAAATTTTTATTTTCTCCTGTTGACCTCTGTTATTTTGGTTATTAGCCCAGCCAGAAGAATTTAGAAAGTGGAAGAAAAGTATTAATATTTTTAGCCCCCACCATTTTTAGTCTCTGACCAGTTCCAAATGGTAAATGAGCTCTGCACGCAGATACATACCCTCAGGATGCATTTGGGGGAAGTGGGTTGTTGTCTAATGGCACCACACACATGTGTTGTGGTCACCTCATCAAGGCTCTTGACATGAGTAGGGGAATACAAAAAATTGACAGGATATCTGAGAAGGAATTCAGTTTGCGTTAAACAGAATTGTAGAAACTTATCATCCCCTAGCAGTGCTCATCTAAGGAAGACAATGATTTTGTGGGTTTTTTTTTAATTTTTAGAGATGACTAAAAGAGAGCTAATGACAATTACCTTTTTAAAAAACGACAGAACTTTATTTGCTCTTTTGCAGTAATCGTACCCCTTCAATATGATAATGGCTACCATAAATAGCATAATCCTAGAATTGTCATTATTATCAAATATTTATCAAGGAGAGATTTACAGAGTAGATTAGAACAGTCAGTGTTCTCAAAAGTATATAATCTAAAGACAGAGACAGTTCAGAAGAACACAAAAGATACTGCTTTCTTGAAGCGTAAAAATGGCATGATCTATCATTCTATGTTTTTTTAAAGATTTTATTTATTTACTTTTAGAGAAGAGAAGAGAGGGAGAAAAAGAGGGAGGTCGATCAGTTGCCTCTTGCCCGCACCTAAACAAGGACCTGGCCTGCAACCCAGGCATTTGCCCTGACCAGGAATAGAACTGGTGACCTTTCGGCTCACAGGCCGGTGCTCAGTACACTGAGCCACACTAGCAGCAGGGCTGATTCTCTATTTCTTATCTCTCATTGTCCTTCTAGAGTCTCCTGTCCTAGATGGGTTCTCCCAAAAGTGAGTCCCTGAGACAGGAATTTGGGTGCAAATAGTTGATGTGGGAGGTGATCAGAGGAAACACAGTGAGAGTTAGGGACAGGAGACCTGAAAGGGAGGAAAGCCTATAAAAGGTGTGTTCATTAGCATGTTACTGCTGTGGGCAACAGAGCTCAGTCCTGCTGGGGACCCACTGAGCACCTGCATAGCACACATCTCAGAGTTGTCCCTTCTGAAAGGACGAGGAGACGTGGGTACTGATCCTTCCACTCCTGTCCCTACAAGGTTGAGGGTTGCTATTGGGGCATTAAATCCCCCAGGCCCTGTGGAAATTGCCCTCTCACGGACCCAGCACAACCCCACTGACAGAGAGGAGCAGGAAGAAGGAAGTTTATTGTCAGTATAGGAATTCTCCACTGAAGTGGGCAGCTGACCTCAACGGGGGCCCAGAGTAGGGGACTGGGATATTATAACATCTGCCACAACCCCTTTTTCCATTTGAGTAAACATAGCCCTTTTCTTGGCCTAAAGCCATCATCAGAATATCAAAGATTCAAAACAGTTTACCACTATTTAGGCACCATATACTACCCTTGTACTAAAAAGTACATCGTGTTTAATTTAGTCTTGAATAACCTAGCCTGATTTCGAATAGCCTAGACCTGAGCACCCATATCGAGATGGTTTGTTATCACAAGTGTGGTGCACTGGTATTTTTCTTCTTGTAGGGCAATGTGTGCCTAAGAAAATAAATTATCCATCTTACATAAGAAGACAATTATCTGAAAAGAATCAAAGTGACTATGCTAACCAAACACAGTAGATACTTTGGTGTGACTGAGCAATTGCATATTGTATGTCTAAGGTTATATCCATGCCAAACAGGTTCAATCAAATTTTATTTCAAAAGACTGAGGTCAATAAAATCTATTTTTAGAGATTGTCTTTATGACAGGGAACAGCCAGTTTGAAGTCTCCCCCCCGATTTCTTGAAAGGTTGTGTGCATGATTTAAAGTTATAATGCCTTTCAAATGGGCAGAGAGGCAAGTCAGGAGTGGGGCAAAAGTGGCCAACAGGGGGCGTTATCACACCCTTCGGAAACAAGACAGAGCAAAAGTGCCGAAAGCAAGGAGGTACAAGCAAAGTTGAAGGTCTTTTATAGGCACTTAAAAGTCAAGACTACGAGTATTTTCCATTAGAATCAGAGCATGTAAAAGAAGCACAAAAGAAAACGAACAAAACACAGGCACACTGAAACTGAGTAATTGGAGGAGAATTTAAGAAGTGGATTACTGCCCTGGTCAGGTAGCTCAGTTGGTTAGAGTGTCATCCAATATGCCAAGGTTGCAGGTTTGATCCCCAGCCAGGGCACATACAAGAATCAACCAATGAGTGCATAAATAAGTGGAACAACAAATCTATGTTTCTCCATCTCTTTCTCTCTGCCCCTTACTCTCTCTTTCTGTAAAATCAATCATTTAAATAAAAAAGAAATGGATTATTTATGAGTGTAGGCAGAATTAGGGAAACCGCAATAGATAGTGTAATATTCAGGACTCGGAACAGCAGGGAGGAGGTTCAGAGCCCGAAGGGGCAGGGAACAAGAGAAGTTGCCAGAAATCAGAGCGGGAACTGTGAGGACAGGGCCACCTGGCAGGAGATTTGTTGTGTGCCAGCACTGGTGATCCCACAAAAAAAAGATGCCAGGGCAATAAATATCCCAACCTCACCTGCCAATCCTCACCATCAGCAACCCCAGCCAGAAGCCAGAGGACCGGGACCATGTGGATGTTGCCCATCCAGGTGAGCCACCAGGAGCAGGGGCCTTGATAGACAGTGAATTCGAGGAAAGGGGACATGGAGTGCCACCGTTATATAAGAGGACCTTGTTTAATTTATATGCAGGCTAACAACCTAGCCAAGAAAGATCTCTACCCACTGCTGCTTCTGAATTATCCTGACACTGACCAGAGAGAAAGCAAGTAGAAGTTCACCATCTCATTAGGCAGTGAGGTGCCCCTCATATCAAGTGTAAGAGAAAGGATACTCAGTCACTACAATGAAAGAAAGTCTAAAATGTCAGGATCCCATTTATAATCCTAAGGAGGATGTGTTGCTCCCTGAGTTCCATTAATTTGTGACAGACTCAGAGAGAGCAGGCCCCATAACCATAAATTAGCAGCATCCCCCACTGCATACCTGGACATTAGTAGAATTTGACCTTGTACTTCAGAAGCTTTAGGAGTCCCCATGGTGCTCCCAAACATAATTGCATTAGGCTGGTAGCAACTGCTTATTATGCTCTGGGGGAAATGAATGATGTTCTATAACATTGCTCTGCCTCAAGTTAAATAATTTTTTTTAATGCATGTAAGCGAAAGACACCCAGAGTTCTCCCATTTCTGAAACGTGGTACTCATGGCTAGTGCAGCAGCCAATTGTGGGAAGAAGGGCAGTAGTTGACTCACATGGCTTTGCCTCATCTTTGATGGTTTGTGGCAACTTTTCTCACAGTAGCTTAAGAAAATCCCGGATGTATGTGCTCGGAAGCAGCAGGTAATGCTAAGCCTCAGAGAGCTGGTGAAACTTGGACTGTGAAGGCAATTTCCCTTGCTTGAGAGGAACTCTCTGTTAGATAAGAAATTGAGCACTCCTTTCTCCTCCGCCATATGGTGCTGCAGCATAATTTAAATTCAAAAAGCCAAATTTCATAGCCCGAGAATTGCAATTGGTAACACTCCTAATCACTTTACTGATATAAGGAGGGATGGAGAAGCATAAGAATTTAAGTGAAAACCATACTTTTAGAATCTGATAGGAAACCCTCCACACCAAATGCATTTTTATCTTCTGATTCAAAGGAAAGATCCAGGGGAAAAAGATGCTAAGGGAGCAGACCAGACAAATGGATGCTATTAGCAAAGTTACTCTTAAAAAAGCATTGTGCTGCTGACCAACTGAAGGGTTTGGAACCCTTTAAAATGAGACCTTTTATGGCAGGATTCTTAGAACAACAGGAAGAAATCCATTAAGCTCTAATTCCCACAGATACTGTTAACGTTAATAAAAGTCATAATTGAGAAAAAGGAGGTGGGTATGCAGCCCAGCTACTCGACAGAGGAGTTTTTACTGAGTAGCTGAAGAATTCTAAGAAGCGTGTGTTAAAGATAAATAGAAATACCTAGAATAGGTGTGGCAGAGAATTCCAGTTATGGGTCTTAGTAGAGATTTTTTAAGCCAATAGATTTTTAAATTTTTAATCAAATCCACGTAGGCAAGTTTTAAGAAACACAGCAGCACCCTCTCCTTTAAGCTAAAAGGAAATGGAGCATGGAGATGCATAATTTGGCCCTCAAGAGGTTTAAGAAAAAACTCAGTTGCCATTCTGAGCAACTGTGAGAGGAGTGGAGCCCCTAAGAGGACAAAGAAATAATGACCTTCTATGCTCTTTGGAGAATCCTCCCATCTGTATCCATCAAGTTTCTTTTAAGTTGGGGGTTGGAGGTGGAGAGAATAAGAGGAAGGGAGGGAGGAAGGGCTGGAGGAAGGAAAGTTATTACCGTTAAGTGGTAGTGTTACCCAACAAAGTGTGATTCGGCCACCTGCTGCCATACCCAACCGGAACACAATAATTGGTGGGAAAGGAAAAAGGATTGCCCCATTTGGGGAAGCTGGGTCACCCTAGCTTGAAGCCAATTTTTTCCGCAAAGCACAGAAATCCCCTCGTTTCCAAAAAAACTAAAATCCAATCCATGCCCTGAGACTCCTCTCCATTCTTATCTGCGCCCAAGGCTGTTATATGAAGGGGTTTTCCTGTCTCCAGCTCCAGGCTCGCTCTCTCTGGGGTGCACACTTGTGTGGCAAGCATCTCCATTGCCTCACTACAGCTTCCTCCCTCTCCCACGGCCAGAGCAGGCCATCAGATTCTGCAGCGGGCCATGGCACCCAAGGCTACTTGCACCTCCAGGTCCAGTGCATGTTTTCAGCCCACGAGTCTGTGCGCTGCTCTCAGAGCGAGAGATGGGCACGATCTGGGACCTATGTTGTGAGCATGGGCCCCAGTATCCCGCAGGCCCACCATTGATGAGGCACCGTGTCCCGCCTTCGGGATGCAGTCCCTGAGCTGGCTGCCGACTGGACTGCGCAAGCAAGGGGAATGCAAAAAGGGCCACGTTTCTACGTGCCCTTTCTTTGAAATCTTTCACTCCCAAATTATACATGCTATGGACTGTGGCCAGGCTGCAAGCCCATCTGGGCTGGCATCCACTATGCTCCTCAGCTTGCACGGTGTTTCTGCCCCTCCTCTTCCCGCCAAGCTCCGGAAGCCAGTAGAAGGGTTTCTAGCCTTGTGCAGGGCTACAGTGTCTCGGCCCAGGGTAAAGTGTCACCATGCTCATTTCCACAATACACATGCGTGGTGACCTTTTCAACCCACGCATGCTCGGTGCAAGCTGTGTCCTAAGCCATGTTAGTTGTTTACCCCACCCCAGGGATATGGAAGCCTCTCACACAGTTTCAGTTGCAATTTCAATCCGCCACCTTCAACACTTCCCAGCCCCTCTGGGGAGTCCCTCCCCTCTGCCCAGTGACCTGGCCAGACCTCTCTGTTGCAGTAGAGGTAGTTGGGCTTCAGGCATAGCTGAATCCAGAGGTTCAACGATATCATTAGGGCAAGATTGATTTATCTTCATCTCTCAACAGGGCTCCTTCTGGATAGGCTCTGTTCTCAGCCACGCCCTTCTTTTGTGGAAACAGAGAAATCTCACTGTGTTCCCATAGCTCCTTACTTCATTTTATAAAACCTCTGGCTTATGACTGGGCACACAACTTCCTGAGATAAAGACTTTATTTCCATGCCTCTACAGCAGTTAAGTATAACAATGTGACTAAGTTCGGGCCAATGGGATACAAGTAGAAGCATCATGAGCAATTTCCAGAAAGTGTCCTTCAAGGACACCTCTTCACCCTGTCCTCCTCCCTACAGCCTGGAAGTTCAGGCAGCTATGCGGGATCATCAGGCAGAGCCATGTTATCAAGGACTATGGAGCAAGAGAGAAAGAAACCACTCACTCTCAGGGGACCTTGGAGCCACCACACAGCCCCGAATTACTTACCTCCAGACTTCTCCTTACGTAAGGAAAAATATATATATATCAATCTTGTTAAATTGCTGTAAATTTGGGTTTTCTGTCTCATAGCAAAACCTAATATTAATGAATATATACAGCAGAATGCTCACTGCATTTCTAGGCTTATATCCTAGGAGGTAAAATTCTTTAGCATGCTATGCCTAGCTCCTTCTCAGGAGCCCCAGAAAGCCTTTCATGTGAGCATCCCAGTGGCTCTGATTGCATCCTGGGCCAATCCCTGAACTGCGGCGGGGGCTCTGACAGGTTTAACAGATGTGCCCCCTGCTGGAGCTGAGAACGGAGTTCTCCACATTTGAATGGCGCAAACCGAGAGTTGGGGGAGGTTTCCCAGAGAGGAAGGAGCAATGTTCACTATACTTCCCAAGCGAGATTTTTTCCCCTAGTTTTATGATTTTTTATCATAGATGTGATCATTCTTCTGGGTTCATAACATTGTTTATATAATCCATTACTTGTTTTTAAATATATTTTAAAATTTTTTTATTATTGTGTTTTTTCCATTATCATTTAGCCCCCTTATACCACCCTCCCGCCTGTAGTCACCCCACTATCGTCTATGTCCATGCTTCCTTTTTACTTTTTGCTCAATCCCCCTCTATCCTGGAACCGCCCACCCTGCCCCCCCTCCTTGCTGTCATCCTGCTCTCTATGAGTTTGTCTCTATTTTGCTCATTACTTCAGTTTATTTATTAGATTCCACATTTGAGTGAAATCACATGGTATTTTTGTCTCTGCCTGGCTTATTTCACTTAGTGTAATGTTCTCCAGGTCCATCTACACTGTCACAAAGGGTAAAATTTCTTTTTTATGGCCAAGTAGTATTCCATTGTGTAAATGTCCCATAGTTGTTTACCCACTCATCTATTGATGGACACTTGGGTTGCTTCCATATCTTGGCAATTGTAAATAATGCTGCAGTGAACACAGGGGTGCTTATGTTCTTTCGAATTAGCATTTTAGGTTCCTTCAAATATATTACCAGAAGTGAGATTACTAGGTCAAAAGGCAAATCCATTTTTTATATTTTGAGGTATCTCCACACTGTTTTCCACAGTGGCTATGCCAATCTGAATTTCTACCAATAGGGCAAAAGTGTTCCCTTTCTCCACATCCTCAACAGCCCTTGCTGTTTGCTAATTTATTGATGATAGCCATTCTGACAGTGAGATGATATCTCATCCTGGTTTGAATTTGCATTTCTCCTATGATTAGTGATATTGAGTATCTTTTCATATGTCTATTGGCCATCTGTATGTCCTGTTTGAAAAAGTGTCTATTCAGGCCCTTTGTCCATTTTTTTAATTGGGTTGTTTGGCTTTTTTGGTATTGAGTTTTATAAGTTCTATAAATTTTGGATATTAGCCCCATATCAGATGTATCGACAAATATGTTCTCCCATTCTGCGGGTTGTCTTTTTATTTTGTTGATGGTCTCCTTTGCTGTGCAAAAACTTTTTAGTTTGATGCAGTCCCATTCGTTAATTTTTTTCTTTTGTTTCCCTTGCCTATCCATTACTTCTTGATATGGTCTCTTGTGCTCGATTTGGTGGCCTTTTCTTCAAAATCTCACAGGAAATAAAAACAATGAGACAGATACAAGAGACATTACTATGATTCAGTAGTATAGTATTTCGGAGGAGGATATAACTATTATAACCACAATGATTAAGAGTACACAAATCAACAAAATAACTGATCAGTATTCTTCAAAAGTGTTCAGGTTATGAAGGACAAGAAGACTGAGTTACTGTCAAAGATTTGAGGAGACTAAGGAGATGTGACAGTTGTAGAGGACAGAGCCTACAGTGGCCGTCAGGATCCCAGCCCCGCGTGGTCCCTTCCCCTTGACTCGTTTTTAATCAACCAAATATGGCGAAGGTGATGGGATGGCATTCTGTGGTTATAGTGCCTTATACAGACTCCACATCGCTGGAAGACTCACTCAGGAGAGCTCTCTTCGTACCTGCCTTTGAAGAAGTTAGCAGTCACGTTGGGTGGCCCACTGGGCAAGGAGCTGGGGGCAGCTCAGTAGTGGTAGCCAGCAAGAAGTCAGGGCCTTCATTCCTATACAGACATACCTCGTTTTATTGTGCTTTGCTTCATTGCAGTTCACAAATGCTGCATTTTTTTTTTTTTTACACAGTGAAGGCAAGACCCTCTGCCAGCAAAAAGATTACAACTCGCTTTATTGCAGTGGTCTGGCACTGAACCCGTAACATCTCTGAGGTATGCCCACAGTCTCAAGGGAATGAATTCTGCCAATACTGGAGTGAGCTTGGAAGCAGACTCTTTGACATCTGGCTTCCAAATGAGATCCGCCCTGCTAACACCTTGATTGCAGCCTTGGGGCACCCTAAGCAGAGGATCCAGTGAAGCTGTGCCCAAACTTCTAACCCAGAGAAACTATGAGATAATTAATGTGTTGTTTGAAGCTGCTAAGTTTGTGGCAATTTGCGGTAATAGAAAGCTGTCTTAATCATCTTGAGCAGCTATAACAAAATACCATAAGCTGGACAGCAACAACAGGAGTTTACATCTCACAGTGCTGGGAGCTAGAAGTCCCAGGTGGTAGCGGATTCTGACTCGGATTCTGGCTGGAGCCCTCTTTCAGCTTTGCAGAAGGCTAACTTCTGGTCGTTTCCTCACATGGTGCCAAGAGAACAAGCTAGCTCTGTGGCCTCTCTCATGACCCCATTCGTAAGGGTTCCACCCTCATGTCTAATCACCTCCCAAAGGCCCCAAATACCATCACATTGGGAATTACATTTCAACCTATGAATGGGGGGAGGCACAAACATTCCGCCCACAGCAATACCTAATCTGTCCACTAAATGCAATGTAGAGTCCTCAAACAGAAAAGAGACAACGGGCAAAGTGGTGAAATCCAAATAAGGTCTGTAGTTTAGTTAACACTGGAGTACCAATGTTATTCCCTCAGTTTTAGTCATTGTCCTATGTTTATGTACGATGCCATCCTCGGTGGAGGCTGAGGAAAGCATTTACGGGAACTCTCGGATACACATCTAGAATCCCCAAATGAAAAGTTGCAACAATAGATTTGGAAGTACACAATTCAGCTATCACACTTCTGGAAACTAAGCCTCGACTCTCATGGCTAGTGATAATGTAAAAATAGCACAATGTCCATCAAGGTGGAAAGGAAAACTGGAAAATTTGATACCACGTGCAGCTGTCCTAGGCCCAGCCTTCTTGCCCAAGCTGGTCCGCCCATGTCAACACCTGAGCACACCAATGTCTTATTTTCAATTATTTGATATCTCACGTCTATGTTAGTTATGGTTCTATTCTTAGTCACTCTGATGATTTGAAAACGATCTTAATATGAAAGATCCTTCCCCCCACTCTTCCTACTCCCTAGACATTTCTCTCATTTCTATCTCTCCAACAGTTTCTCCCATAACTATTTCACTTTCTTTCCCTTCCACACCTTCTTTCTCCCTCTTTATCAACTCTTCCTCACATTGTTTGGAATTTCTAAGGGAGGCGAGGCTGGAACTACCCTTCTAAGAGAAGGAGTCTTTGTGTGTTATTGTTTCTTTAATACTCTAGACAGCAACACCCCAAACCAACACCCAGCCCTTCAAAATTTTCACTTGTGCTGTGCTCGAACCCCATGCAGAATTCATCACTTCCCCTTAACTAAATCTTTACAACAGCCTCTCACCCCAGGGTGAAATGTTCCCCAAATATTGTCTCTTCTTGACCTCAAGCAGGGTTTATAACTAAAAGAAGTTTGTAACCAAACTTAAAATGTAGATCAGGTAGGTATACAGCTTGGTGAAGGAAATGAATGTGAAGAGCCAGAAACAGTTACTAAAAAGCAGAGTTTGTTTGTATGGGCTATTGTTTAGAAAATAAATAGCTTAACCCAAACAAAACTAAAATACCGTAATGAAGGTGCCATTGTCTTAATGAAAATGTCCTGTGTTTGCCTGAAAGGAACATAAATATTAATTGAAAAAATTACTTACTTTTATTTTGGTCTGTAGAATTAAAAACCTCTTACACTTATTGGGAGCTTTTGTGGTTACTTCTTGCTACTCACCCTGAGCATCATAAATTACTGTGTAGATCTTAATATCAATGATATTTGGTCAGTGTCTACTTTGTAATCTGTACTTACATGCTCTGCCTCAAAGTAGCCTTTCTATTTTTCTTAAATTATAAAACTTTTTTTTGAAGCAGAGATGGAGCAAGATGTCCCCCAGTACTAAAGCACAGGCACAAAAACATAATTATGTGTAAAGTATAAAATATATTTAAAAGACACAAAGATGAATAGGGAAAAACAGAAGAGAACTAAATTGAGGCCCTTATACTCACAGAAGTTACTATTAATTGTTCATTTTCTGTTAAATAATGTACATAAAGATTTTAATTTCTTTTTCTTTTTCTTTTTTTTAAGATTTTACTTATTTGTCTTTAGAGGAAAAGGGAAGGAGAGAGGGAGAAAAATATCAATGTATGGTTGCCTCTCATGCGTCCCCTGCTGGGAACTGGCCTGCAACCCAGGCATGTGCCCTGCCTGGGAATTGTACCACAATCCTCTGGCTTGCAGCCCTATGCTCAATCCACTGAGCTACACCAGCCAGGGCGGGATTTGAATTTCTTAATTCAGAACTACTTATGGATTTAAAGTAAATTTTGACACGCAGTCAGAGTCTTGAGGGTTTTTCTTATCTGTGTGACCTAGTGAGCTAATGGATACACAGCCTTAATGAGTGCTCTTGCTGTAAAGAAACAGAAACTTGAAAGCAAGCAGAAATAGATTTAATTTTAAAGTTAATGCTGCAGGTTTGTTGGCATGTCTGCCAAGATTTAACCCTCACAAATGTTTCTTTGGGTCCTCGGTCTTGAAATGAAAGGGAGTTGTGTGTGTTCAGTAGATGCTGGCAAACGGGAGGAGGCTGCCTTGGCAGACTGGGCAAACTGCAGGTAGGTGGTTTTGGGTCCCACTCCCCTAGGGGAGGGAGTGAAGAGTTAACGGTGCTCTTGAACCCTCTGCAGAGCCACTGAGAGCAGGTGGGAGCCCTGAAGGGAACATGCTGCTCCCAGCCCTTAGACTCTCCAGAAAAGTCAGTTGACACATCCAGTGTGGTCTTCCCTTAGGGCCGGCAACCTTGGCCAGACCCAGGGGAGGGGATTTGCAGGCCCTGGACAGACCCACCAGCTCTTGAAAGTGGCCGACAATTCCCATATTTACCAAAGGGGTCACTGGGCAGTGAGCAGTGGGAGGTAGACCACTGGTCACCCATTAGTCCCACACTGTAGGGTGGGAGAAAAGGACAACACCAGCACTGACCCACCTCTAAGGTTACCACCAAACACACTTTGGTGCGTTTGCTTACAAACTTTTTGCTATGCATTGATATAGTAAATATGGGGGCGGGCAAAAGTGGGTTTACAGTTGTTCACATGGAGAATAACATGATAATTAATAAATAACACACATACTAACAAGCGTAAACCTACTTTTACCTACTGTGTATAACACGGATAAATAAATAAATATTGTGTTCAAAACCAATTAGGCTCTTTCCATTAGAGAATATATTGTGAGTATTTTTTCTCCTTATAGTTCTTACCTACACAGACAGACGTGGGTGGCCCTTGAGCCCACTACTGCAATATTTGCCATCCTGGATGCTGCCTGTCGCAACATTGGCCAGCCTGGTAGTCGCTTGTTGCGCTATTTCTTTTTTTGTTTGCGTGTTTGTTTGTTGTTGAAATATTTCTAGGTTTTACTTTTTGATTCATGAATGTATAAGACCATGTCTACAGGTCAGATGGGAAGGGACTATCAAAGTTGAACTTGACTGGTGGATTGTCGCACATCTTGCTGATAGACGTTTTGGACTTTGACCACATGTGTGTGCACACACACCCGCTTTTGTCAATAAAGACCACACTGCTCAACTACTTTCAACTGAACTTGACCTTTGAGGTGTTTTCCCAACAGTGGTTTGGGGTTTACACTGTCATTTTCATGTGGTTGCCTCTGTGATCCAGTGCATGAGTTTCCAAAATTTTTCGTGGAAGTTACATGGCAGAGCTGAGAAACAGGGAAAAGCTAAGTGGTTTGGTAATAATTATAAGACTTACTGAACCTGGCTGGTGTAGCTCAATGGATTGAGCGCAGGCCTGCGAACCAGACAATCGCAGTTCGATTCCCAGTCAGGGCACATGCCCAGGTTGCAGGCAGGTTCCCTGCAGGCCAGTTCCCAGCAGGGGACGCACAAACGCAACCATACATTGATGTTTCTCTCCTTCTCTCCTTCCCTTCCCCTCTAAAGATAAATAAATAAAATCTTTAAAAAAAGGAAGTTACTTTAGAGATATGCAGTAAACATTTTAAAAAAAAGACTTACTGAGCACTCACTGTGTGAAGCATTGTCCTCATGCTTTATTTCAATGAACTCATTTAATCTTGGTAACCCTGTTATGTAGAGCCTATTATTATCATTATTCCCTTTAATATATGGGCAAAACTGAGACCCAGAGAAGTTGAATAACTCACCAAAGAGCACACAGCAAGTAAAAAGAGCCAGGATATGAACTCAGGAAGCCTGGTTCTTGGCTCTTGCTTTTAATCACTAAGTGACTGTTACCATTATTTTCTGCATTTTCTATAAGGGAGATCTTTAACAACCAGTATTTTAAAATAAAGAAATAAAATGCAGCTCACTGGACAAAAAGGCTAACTAGACTTAAAAGAAATTAGGGTCTCATGGACAGAATATCAATTTTATAGTTAAAATAGATATAGTGAAGGCCCTGTAACTTGTTCTGACCATTAGTTGTAAGTAGAAGTGATGCAGGCCACTTCCAGACTGAAAAACTTAATTCTTCAGCCCAGTAGGTGACTCTCCAGGTCTCTGTTCTGAGCGTCTGCCGTGGTGATGGAGAAGGCCGCCTGGTCCAGATGCTGCAGCTGTACGATGTTACAGCCTCAGTCAGCCTGGGTCTCTGAGTCATCCTGTGGAAGAGAGCCCCTCATAGGCCCACTTAGATGTGAACCACAAGTAAGAAATAAACCTTTGTTGTATTAAGTCATTGAGAGTTATAGACTTTGCTTCTGATATTCTGGCTAATATAGTCTACACGTTTTTATCAGGTTTTCTATGTATTCATGAAAAAGGTGTTTGACTTGATTCTCATTTCCTTATTTTTACAACGTGAATATTAACATTTTCTTGGCAGAATTGACAAGAGGATTAAATGAGAGCCCTTGATGTGCTTGGCTTATAGGAGATGCTTGAAAAATGGTGACTATTGTAATTATTCAGTATTACACTATATACAAGTAAGAGGAAAACTCAAGTGACATAGTGTATAAAGAACATGAAAGACATTTTTTAAAAAGCAGAGCTTATTATTGCATTCCTATACATGGTTATAACTATAAAACAGCTGAAGAATATTTTCAATACAATGCAGAAAGAGGGTTATAATTTGCACACATTTTATAAATATCTCTTGTTTTGATACCCAGCATCCACACTTTTATCTTTTGTTCATTGTAACCTAGTTTCCCATGGAAACCCTTCTCTTCTTTCATTCTCAACCAGCATACTTCTGGTGGGGCTCCAGAATCAAGTTCCAGAATGGAACGTGTGACTTAAGGCTAAGTTAATTATCCCAGTTCCCTGGCCATAGTGATGGGTTCTCAGAGCCACTGAGATGCAATGAGAATGCTGGGAATCCTGGGGGAAAAAAGACTGTCATTTTTTTCTTACTGGCACACAAGATACTGAAATGTTTGGAGATTTGATAGCTATCTTCAGCTACAAGGGAAGAGCCTGCGTGAGAATAGAACCCACGTGGAGGTGAATGGCACCAAGTAGATGGTTGTGAAGGAGATATTAGGATATAATGATATTGTCTGAGCCCCTGATCAAGTTGCACCTGAAACCAAAACGAACCCTTAGATTCTTTCACTTTACAGAGTTAATAAATTATCTTTTTTCTTAATCCAGTTAAAATGAGATTTTAGTCAGAAAAGATGTTTGGGTTGCTCAGAAGGGAAGTGTTCAGGTTTGACTAGATGGAGTTACACTTTGGGTCACATGATTTGATAAGAGATTCCTTCCCATTTCTGGAGCTCTACAGAGCTTTTTTCTCTGTCATTCTTCCTGGATTCTGTATTGAGGATTGAATTAGACTCTCTGTAGCCAAAAATGTTTTGGTTGTGATCTTTACATTCATGTAAAGTGTGCAGATAAAATTAAATATAATGTTTATGTTATATGCTAATAGATTTTAAAATACAGGTAAAATAATTCAAATAAGGCCCTGGCTGGTATAGCTCAGTGGATTGAGTTCAGACTGCGAACCAAAGGGTCGCCAGTTTGATTCCCAGTCAGGGCACATGCCTGAGTTGCAGGCCAGGTCCCCAGTGGGGGCCACGTGAGAGGCAACCACACGCTGATGTTTCTCTAACTCTTTCTCCTTCCCTTCCCCCTCTCTAAAAATAAACTTTAAAAAAATCTAAAAACAAAAATTCAAATAAGAATACGGGGTACTGATGTTTCTGGGTTTATTAAGTAAATGAGATATATGTGTTGGTAAGTTTCTTAGATTTAGTCTAGTTGAATCTTGCAAGCTTTACAAATAAAGCTATAAGTCCTATGATTTTCAAACATTTTGTGAATATACTAGAGAAAGTCAGTTAAAGAAAAATGTATTGCTCACTCACACTGTGCTCCAATCATGTCTTAGCTCAGTGTACCATCAGAATGCCATAAACTCAATTACTAAAACAACAGAAATGACTTTCCTGCATTTCTGGAGGCTGTTGTAAATCTAAAACTAAGATTCCAGAAGAGACAGCCTGTGGTGAGATCTCCCTCCTTGGGTTGCAGGAGGCCACCTTCTCCTCGTGTCCTTCCATGGCCTTTCCTCTGTGTGCAAGGACAGAAAAAGAGGCATCTCTGGGGTCTCTTCCACCTCTTATAAGGACACTGGTCCTTTTGAATTAAGGCCCCACATTTATGATCTCATTTAACTTTACCTCCTTATAGGCCCTATCTCCAAACACAGTCACATTGAGGATTAGGGCTGGGGGCTGAGGAATTGGGGGTGACACAGGTAATTCATAACAATACATGTAGTGAAAGAAGAATTTAGTGGAAAGAACACAGATTCTGGCTTCAATCAGGCAAGTTTTAGGATGACACCCTACTACCTGCTAGGGTATCTCCAAGTTGTTTTCTGTAGAAGAATGCCTTATGGGCCACAGCTCACAAGGAAATCAGATTTTTATGGACTATGTTCCATCTTTATACAAGCAAGACCAATCCTTAGATCTGAAGATGAAGAACTACTATTACTACTCCAAATGTTTCAAACCATCCTTTAGTGTAATTTGGCCGTTTCTTTCTGGAGCCAAATTCTAACATGCAGGGTCTGTAACTGTATGTTGGCTGCGACAGAACTTCATCCCCATGCAATCCTGCATTCTCTCCTGGATCAAAAGCAACACTTTAAAACTCCACATATAGGCTCAGGCTATTCTACATAAAGGACAGCACTCCTGGCCCTTCTGCGTGGAACAGGTGTGGAGTACTGAAACTTCTCAGCAAGCGCTATCACTGTGTCTGGAGTGAAACTGCTAAATCACAGGTTCAGTCCCTTGATGGCAGTCCACCCATTCTCTCACCTTTTGCTTCACAGATTTCCTTGACAGTTGCCTTTGCCCTCGGGTCTTTTTTTTCTAGCAGGAATGTGAAAGTCAGTACTCGAATTATAATAGTGTAGTCACACACTAGTGGGAGGCTGCAGTTAGGCAAATGGAGATGAAATACACAGAAGACACTATGTAATCACAGACACATAGAAATGTGCTTCAAGTTGATAGTAAACATTTTTGTAAACAAGTAAATGTTCCCATTGCAAACAAAGTGTGAATGGACATTTCTTTTTATGGAAAAGAACTTTTGGGATGTCTTCAGTGTTAGCTATACAACCTCAGGTGATTTTAGAGCTTCAATTTCTTTAATAGTAAAATGAAATGGATACTCTCTATTTCATAAAGCAGTGGCTCTCGAACTTTCACATGAATTAAATTACCTGGGGTGCTGACTGCAAATGCAGACTCTTGGACCATGCCCCAGACCTACTGCGTAGGTATTATTGGGGTCTTGTCTTGAGAAATATTATTTTATTATTTTAAGAAATAAATTAGCCATTAGAGAGATGCAAATTAAAACCACAATGAGATATCACCTCACACTAGTCAGAATGGCCATCATTACTAAATCGACAAACAACAAGTGCTGGGAGAATATGGAGAAAAGGGGACCCCAGTGCACTGTTGCTGGGAATGCAGACTTATACAGCCACTGTGTGGAATTTCCTCAAAAAACTAAAAATGGAACTGCCTTCTGACCCAGCAATTCCACTGCTGGGAATATATCCTAAGAATGCCAAAACACCAATTCATAAGATGTTCATAGCATGAACCCTATGCTCATAGCAGCTCTATTTACAGTAGTCAAGTGCTGGAAGCAGCCTAAGTGCCCATCAGTAAATGAGTGGGTCAAAAAACTATGGTACATTTACACAATGCAGCAGAAAGAAAGAAGAAACTCCTACCTTTTGCGACAGCATGGATGGAACTGGAGAGCATCACGCTAAGTGAAATAAGCTAGTCAGTAAAAGACAAATACCATATGATCTCACCTGTGGAAGGAACATAATGCAGACAAAATAAACTAATGAACAAAATAGGACCAGAGGCATGGAAACATGGAACAGACTGACAGTGACTGGAGGGGAGGGGAGAAGGGGATAATGGTGGAAAGAAGAAGAAGAGACTAGTTAAAGAACATGCATAAATGCCCCATGGACATAGACAATAGTGTGGGAATTGACTTCCAAGTGGGGGGTGGGCTGAGTGGAAGAGAGCAAAAAATGGGACAACTGTAATAGAATAACAATAAAAAATTTAAACAAATAAATTAAATGAGAAAATACGAAGCGCCTATTCTCATTCCTATAGCTGAATAGTAACTACTATGTAGAACCCTACTCATTAAAAAAAATCAAATCTGAAATCAAGAGATAGTGACTTATTACAAGACACTTTTGATCAAAATTAGAAATTAAGAAAGCTAAGTGCGAATACACTAAAACAAAATAGACTAATCTACACTAGAACAAACCAGTCAAGGTACAAGATTTATAGGCCAGTTACTCTGCTCTCTTAAGAGCTTCAACACAACTGTCAGAATGACAACCATGTACGGGAGGCTTGTTACACATAGTGACCATGCATTGTAACGTGTCACCCTACACCTGGAAACACAACTGACAAGACCAGAGAAATATGCCAGGTCTGAATGCATTCAGGACTCTATGGAGCGAGTGACCCAGTCCGACAATCCAACAGAGGCACCCTACACAGGAGGGATCCTCGATCCAATCACATTAACCTGTTTTAGGGAGCTTCAATCTGAGCCATATTTTAACCTGAGGATTGCTGAAGCAACACTCTGCCCACATCCACCATCTTCAGGTCCCTATTTACCACATACATGTCCTTCTGCCCTAGGCTTTCCCGTCCAATGACCAGACAACCAGAAGTGTCCAGAAACTCATGCAGCTCCTTGAGCCTTAAGCACTGACCAATGGGTGTGGGAATGGAGATGGTTCCAGGTTGGATGTCAGAGACATCATTTATACTCCCAAGCTCCCTCACTGAGATTAGCCTAGAGAATTTTCCTTTGACTTTGCTGAGACCACACCCTTAATGGGCTTCTTCCCTGTCTTTGACCTTCTCACTTCCTTACCAGTTTCTCCTGATATTACTTCCTTAATATATCATACAAAAGCTCATCTCAGGATCTGCTTCTGAGGAAACGGATCTAACACAGATGTGCAAAGATTTCCTAAGAAAAAGAGAGATGTTCAAGAGAGGGCAGTGAGCAGAGGCCCCAAAACAGTAGGAGCCATAAGGAAGCACAAGTACAGGGTTTCTGAGAGCAAGAATATTGAGTGAGTTAAAGGGAGGTAGTCACGATAGGAACCAAGACCGAACAGTAGAGCCAGCATATGAAGAGGGCACAGTGCAGGGAGATGCTGAGACCATGGAAGGTGACAGGTCATGCTACTGGCCTAGTAGAGTTTTGCTGAGTCACCAGAATTGCTGTGTGTCCCAAAATAACTTCTTGTTTTCTATGAGGCCTGGCTCTGCAGCTGCAGAGATGTCTTCTGGTCTCTCTTACTCCTCTGCATCCTTTCAATAAATTCCATTACACAGTAAGCCAAATATATCTCTGTTCTTTAAAAACTGAAAGAGCCTAAGAAACCCACACTGCAAGAAGTAAAATTATGTCCTGGCTGACATAGCTCAGTGGATTGAGTGCAGGCCTGTGAACCAAAGGATCACAGTTCAATTCCCAGTCAGGGCACATGCCTGGGTTGCAGGCCAGTTCCCAGCAGGGGATGCATGAGAGACAACTATACATTGATGTTTCTCTCCCTCTCTCTTTCCCTTCCTCTCTAAAGATAAAGAAATAAAAATTTAAAAAAGTAAAATTAACACCCCAATTGTACATGCCTTTATAATACTTTAGATGTTTAAAATATTTTTGTCATTAATATGTTCCCTCCAGCTCCTTTTAATTTTTTTGTATTTTATTTTGTTCTTTTTGTTTTTATCTTATGTTTGTTTTTATTATCAAAATTATAATGTAGTTTTCAATTTTATAACTTTGAGCTAATGTGTCCTCCATTCTTCATTGTGTAACTAACTTAATAATCAATAAACTCTCTTCTAATTTCTTAATAAATGGGTTTGCTTTCTGTGATTATCAAGTGAAATATACTTATTCAGCATAATATTTAATGTACCTAACTTTAAAATTAAACTTGATAGAAAAAATTTGCAATAAAAAGTAGGGAGATTTAAAAACTTGTATACACCAGTACTTCAGCTCAGTATCTATTAAATTCTCTTAAGTAAGAGAGTCCCTATTTCAACTTTTCTGTTTTCCAGACACTGAAAGGGCAAAATAATACCATCTTCGTACATTACAAACTGCTTCTTTGAACTTCACTCTGACTTATAAGAACATAATTTAATAACTTTTCTTACAAATATGATGCAGCTATTGATTCTGTGATTACTTGGGTTAATAAAATAAAAAATGAACAAAGAAAAAGAAAAAACTCTCTCTCTCTCTCTATATATATATATATATTTTTTTTTCCCCCCTAAAGTGACCCATTTACTCACTTGCTCCTATAAGGCTCTCAGGAAGAGATGCACAGTTGAGCTGTAGCTCAGGAAGATACAAAACTTCGTGACATTAAAAAAAAATGGAACAACCACCTTTCTATCATAGTAAGCATTTACTAACAGTTACTTATCTTCAGGGAATTTCTACTTGAATTTCTTAATATACCATAAAAAAGTTCCTTCATTATTTGACAAGTGTTATAAGAGTACTTTCGTGAAGTACATGATCTAGAGTAGATAATCTAGGGGGTACTCTAAACTGAACAGTAATAATAAAAAAAGCAATAATAATAAATAATAAAAAACAACAGATTCACATAAATTCAATGCAGATGACCTCATTTTCTGAGCAACTTGCAAATAAAACTACATACGTTAATTATTTCCATAACATTGGCGCATACTACTCCAATAATTGTACTGAAAGATACAAAATCGGCCTTGGCAATCCTGCCTCATTGAGGATGCAACAAGATTGCCTTAAATATGAAATCGAGGACCCCAGCCTTGCTCATAAAGGAAATGCAAATTAAAAGTACCAGCTTGCACCTTATTTGTTATGAAAAAGCAGAGTTTCTTTTTCCAGTTTCTTCTGGGCAATGGGCCTCTCACACATTGTGGGTCCAGGATCTGAGGGCAGCTTAGCAGAGTCCTCCGGCTCAGGGTGTCTCACTAGGCCACAGCTGAGGTGTCCTCTGGGTCTGCTGTCAACTCAAGGCTGGAAGCGTCTGCTCCTAAGTTCACTTTCGAGGCCTTTGGCAGGTCTCAGGTCCTTACAGGCTGCTGGCCAGAGACAACAGTTCTAATGCCACAAGGCCTCCTTCTAGGACTACTCACAATACATGATTGTTTGCTTTCCTCAGAGTGAGAACTGAGAAAGACAGAAGAAGAATAGGAGAGCACAGGGAAAAGGGGACAGGAGAGGAGAGACCCATTTTTTATTACCTAACTCTCAAAGTGACATCCAATCACTTTTGAAATAAATCACTAGATCCAGCCTACACATAGTGGAAGGGATTCACAGGAGGATATGAATACCAGGAATCAAAGATCATTAGGAGCCATTTTAAAAGCTGCCGAATACACCCACTCTCTGAGGTTTTCTTCCTACCTCACCTACCTGGTAGTTTATTCATTGAAACGGAATTCTTGGTAGTGGTTGATTTGAGGCAAGCACTTCCCTCAAAATCGGAGTTGGCAATTCTGCCTCATTGAGGATATAATAAGATTGCCTTGAATAGAAAATCAAGTACCCCCAGCCTTACTCATAAAAGAAATGCAAATTAAAACTATCCCAGTTATTAAAAAAAACAGAGAAGCATTCAGATGGGTTCAGGTGATAGAGGGTTATCGTAAGGATTTCCAGGGAGGTAAGTCTCACAGCCCTTCTGTCGTCCTCGATACAAAAGTAGTCCCAGGAATATTGTCAAAAAGCACTCTGTATTGCATAGTTCCTCTGTGCGAGGCACTATTCTAAGTTGTTTTCATGTATTGATACACTTACTTCTTATTAAAACCCTAAGAAGGTGCAATCCTTATTCACACATTAGAGGTGAGGAAACCAAGGGGCAGAGTGGCGAAGGAATTTGCCAAAGGTCATCTGACTCAGAATCTATAGAGTCAGGATTTGATCTCTGACCGTATGTCTCCAAAGCTTGTGCTCCAACCACTACACAACACGGCTTCTAGGCAGCATGCCTAGGATTTCATGAACTCATAACTGAGTTTCTCCCTCCATGTTTCCCTTTCCTCTATTGTGTCCACAGCAGACAGGTGCTCTGACCAATGCTGTCAGAAGGGAACGAGATAAGATTCGAGAAGTTCCTCAGTTACCAAATACTTATAAGTGCAATTATAGGCCAGATTCTGGCAGCTCCCTACCGTGGTGTGCTCAGGACAAAAGTATGTGTCACGTTGTTTTTGTTCTGGAAAGAAGGAAACCTTCTGTAAGCCCTGTGCCATTCCTGAGACACATTATCAGCTCTTCAATCTTTTCTTGAGTTTAGTGGGAAACGTCAGGGACCAGGATCAATCAGTTGGTCTTTTCTTGGTGCAACAAGGTCCTCCGTGTGCTTTCAAAGCCAGATTTCTGAAAAGGGTGGTTTTACACTCTCTGCCTCCACATCCTCTGCTCCCGATCCCTCCTTACCTGCTGCCTTCTGGTTTCTGCTCTCTACCACTTCACTACGATTGACCTTAATAAAGAAATGCCTAGAGAATTCCTGGTTGCCAACACAAGGTACAATTTTCGGTGGTGTCACACCTCACTAGTCTGCACACTGTGTCCCTGCTGGCCTCCCTTTGTTACTTTATTTTTCTTTCTTAGCTGCTGAGACATCACCCTCTCTCCTGATTCTCCAATCTCTTTGGCTGTTCTATCCTGGGCTCCCTTGTCAGCATATTTCTTAAGCTTCTCAACTTGGGAGTTCTTTAGGGTCCCATCCTCAACCCTACTTTCATTCTGTCTAAATTTGGTTCCACCACAATTTCACCCATAGCCACAGAAGTCCAAATCTTTATCCCTCCTAAACCCTTCCTCTTGGGTATCAGATCTCTTCAACTAGGTGCCTTTTAGCCACTTCCTTTTTGGGTGTCCTAAAGAGATTTAAAACATGACACGCCCAAAACTGACCTGAGCATTGATCAGTCTCTCCATTTCCGTGGCACTACCTCCCATTCAAATGGCCAATCCAGAAACTCCAGCCAGACTCGTCCTAACCCTGACTTCCTTTATCTTTCCCCCTTGATAGCCTCTCCTCTCTCTCCTTTCCTCTTTGGGCCCCAGTGTCTCAGTTTTGGCATCCAATTCTCTTTCCTGAACTTTTGTAAAAGCCTCCACACTGATCTCCCTGATTCTATTCTCATCCTTGCCAGTATGTTCTTCTCTATATGCTGTCAATTTTTCCCCCATCAACCAACTCTGATTTTATTATTGTTCAAAATGCTTCAATGGCTCCCATCTAATAACCAGGCAGACAAATCCCTGAAAATATGGTCATCTCCCTTTCAGCCTCATCTCCAACAACACCCTCATTAATATTAAACATTGTGTATTACTTCCAAGGATGCCCTTGTTTTTATTTGGAATCCCTCATCCATTCTCCTTGTGTGTGAGTGTGTGACAAACTCCTACTCATCCGTCAAGTGTAGCTGAAATACTACCTCCCCTCACAAGTCCCTAGCAGACGTGGGCCCACTGTCTGCTTTGCTTCTGGGAGTCCCACTCCTCCGCTCATCAGATTGCAGTTTATGTCTGACCATCTGATTCCTCAGAGATTGGAACTCAGTGAGGATAGTATATAGCACTGGCACAATCAAGAAGCTCATGCGCAGAGAGGGAAAGCAATACACTCAAGCTTCATGCACAAACTGGAAACCATTTTTCTACATTGGTGGGCTGGAAACTGAGAATTCGCTGGTCCCTTCTGCAAAGTGCTTTCCACGTTGCAGTTCTTTTTCCCTTTTTATTTTCCACTTTGCATTCTTGGTAATCTTTCAAAACCCACCTCTGATCATCTCTCACTCCATCTTATGAACACCGCATCCTGCTGAAATCCTTCATGGCTTCCTATTACTCCCAGCTTGAAACAAAACAAAACAGTAAGTCAACATGACCTATACTAGAGGGCCATTTCTTCAACACTTACCCCACATTGTTCCACTGTCAGTGTTGCAGCAGTATTGGCCCCTTTCTGGGTTCCTTATACCTGCCTCCCCAGACACACTGCAGGGCTTTTGCATGTGCGTCTGTTTGGATAAGTTTTCCCATTCTTCCGCACCGCTCCCCCCCCCCCCCCGTCCATTCATTCTAACCACCAGTCCTCAGCCCTAATTATGGTTTCTCAGAGCAATGTTCTCATCTTTTGCAGACTGAATCCCCCATGCATCTCTTTTCCATAGAATTTTTCACATTGTATGTGGGTACTTAGCAGTGTGATTTTCTGTTTATGCCCATGTCCCTAGGGGTGGCTGGTGAGCTCCATGAGGGCAAGAACCATGTTTCTCATGTTCCCTACTGCATCCCAGTGCCCACATAGTGTTTGGCATAAAGGAGGCACTTAAAAAAATACTTGTTGAATGAACAAATGAGTAAGTAAATAAATGAATACCAAGAATAACTGGGTTTTTCCTACTGCCTTTATTTTCATCGTTATGCTGTATTTGCATATATTCCATAACAATTTCTCAAAATATTTTCAGATAAGCAATCTCATTTGATATAAACAATTGACTTTAAGAGTAGAAAGGTCAGCTCATGCAGGTGACTTACTGGTCTAGTAAGCAACGATGTGAGAATACTACCAAGTTTTACCACTTTTCAGACCGGGGTCTGGCAGCCAAAGAAGATAATGTAGAACTTAATAAGTAGAATCTACAAAAAAGAATGAAATAGAAATATCCAAATGTTATAACAAAAACACAAAATAAATTCCATTTCAGGCTGATAGAACTTTGGTTCACACAACATGGACACAAATACTCTAAATGCTGCATTTTAGCACATATGGTTGAAAAGCGTGTCACTTTTATGGTATAACAGGACTCAGTTAATACTGTCATAATTCTCACTAAAATGTAGATTTCAATAAATGTCTGCTATTAAATTGTTGATGGGAAAAGCCTATTTCTGGAAACCTTTTGATTCTTTCCTTAATGCAACTTTATTTATTTATCTTTCTACAAAAAAGAGAGAAAAAGTTAATCACTTAGCGAGTTAAAAAAGGAGCAGGATCTATTAGAAGTGCAACCTCAAACTATTCTGTTAACATTTTGAAAAGACCTACTATTTAAACACAATTTCTAAATGTGTTTATATGTTCTACATGTGTTGTTTTTAAATGACTTAATAATTGAATGTCTGTATATTAAATGAATACATGCTTTTAAGTCGTTATTTAATAAAAAGGAAAATTAACTGTTAATGTATATTAACAGTTAATTATTTACTGAGTGTTGATTATACTGCAAACTCTGGGCGGGGGCTTGTATCAGAGCAGTTAGTTCTAGAGTCCGTACAACTCTAAAAATTCATTTTACACTGAGTTTAGTCTACCCGGTCGCACTTTTTTTTTTTGGAAAGAAAGTATAAAAATACAAGCTAAGCGCGCAAAATTCGCGTACAGGAATCCTGAATCCGTTATCACTTACTAAAGAGAGAATTGGGTAACAACTGAAAAGTCCACACAAACTTGAACCATTTCATTCGTTTGATGTAACGTATGCAGCCATTAAAATGAATTCCTGCATTTTCCCCATATTTCCAGGAAACAAACATTACTTTTGCAATTAGGAAAATACAAGAAATGAAAAAAGCGAGACAAAAACGCACTTTGCCTCCCCTTCTAGGTCTTCTCGGAGCTAGGGTCTGTCTGTGGGCTTCGAAGAGTTTTCCGCACCGGAAAACTTGTCTTAGCTCGCAGTTTCGTCGGCAGAACGTCTGGCGCACCCTGCGGGGCGGACTGTGGCGTCGCCAAGTCCGTCCCAAAGGTGGCTCAGTCCGTGTTCTGGGCGCAGGGCGCCCCGGGCGGCCAAGCCCAGCCGGCCTGACACACGCGACGAAGACTAACGTAGCGCGCCTGCGCGCTCAGTCACGTGGTAGGCGCTCCGCGCAAAGCGGGTTAAAAGTCGCGACAGTGGTAAGCCCGCGAACTCCTGGCTGGTAGGCACGGTGCTCAGTATCCCTAAACTGGTTTTTGACGGAGGCCGCTCTGCTGTTGTTGACCACCGCCTGACCCTCGGACGGGCTTAGCTCTGTGTACCGAGCGGAGCCGCCTAGCGCCCTTCCTTGCCGACCACACCGACGCGCGAAACCTCATCCTTCAACTGACAATGAAACCTCAGACGCGCAACACGGCCGCTCCGGGCGACTGGGCGCGAGGCCGGGAGGGGAGAGGGGAAGTAGGACGGTTGAACCAATCCCCGCCCCAGCTCGCACCCCTATTGGTGGGCTCCACAGTCCTGGGCCCGCCCTCTAACGGACCTGTCGCATTGTGACAGGTGGAAAAGCCAGTTCCTGTTGGGTTGGGGGCGGAGTCAGAGGTTGCCAGAGCTCCGCCCGGGCTCCAGGGGGTTCCTCCTCCTGCTCCTCTCCGCTGGGCGGGCGGCGGGTGTGAGGGAGAATGTCATTGCTGTTCCGATTCGAGGTGCTGCCTCCGTCTGCTCCTGCTCTTTCTCTGGCGCCCTCGTCCCGTCCGCTTTCGCCGCAGCCGCAGCTTCACTGGGGATACGGATGGCTAGTGGGACGCTAGGGCCATCCGAGTTGAGAGAGCGGCGGTCGCGGCCGCTGCGGAGGCGTAGACTCCCCACCGCCACCTCCACCCCCAGTTCCCCGGCCTCGCGGCGCTGAGGGCGGGAGCGCGCGGCGCTCTCCCCTCCTCCTTTTTCTTCCTCCTCCTTCGCCTCCTCCTTCTCCTCGGGTCCCCGCCCAGCACCCCTCGCACCAGGCGGCGGCGGCGGCGAGGAGCGAGACCCGCCGCCGGGGCACAACATGGCGGAGCCCTCGGCCCCGGAGAGCAAGCACAAGTCGTCCCTCAACTCGTCCCCGTGGAGCGGCCTCATGGCTCTGGGGAACAGCCGGCACGGCCACCACGGGCCCGGGGCCCAGTGCGCTCACAAGGCGGCGGGCGGCGTGGCGTCGCCTAAGCCGGCCCCTGCGGGGCTGTCCGGGGGTCTGTCGCAGCCGGCCGGCTGGCAGTCGCTGCTCTCCTTCACCATCCTTTTTCTGGCCTGGCTGGCCGGCTTCAGCTCGCGCCTCTTCGCCGTCATTCGCTTCGAAAGCATCATTCACGAGTTCGACCCGTGGTGAGTGCCCCGCCGCCCCTCCCCCGCCGCGGGCCCGCGGAACCCCGAGACCCGCGGCTCTCCCCGGACCTGGCCCCGCGCCGCCACCGAGCCCCGCTCACTCTCCCGCAGAGGCGGGCGCGCCCCCACCCCGTGGGCGAAGTTTCCCCCGAGTAGCTCAAGACGAGGCGTCGGGGTCCCCGAGTGGGACCTTGACCCCGGCGGGGCAAGTGTATCGACTCCCTGAAGGGTGAACGGAGCCCTTCGCAGCCCGCTCGTGTCCCAGAGTCCGGCCGGGCCACTCCGGGAGCCGGCACACTCGTCGCGGACTCTGCGCCTCCCCGCCCCTGGCTATCGCCTTCTTTCATTTTTGCGAGCGCGTGTTCGCTGGTTGGGATGGGATCGGCGAGGGGTTGCCTTGCTGCGGTTTGGAGATGAGTCTAGATGTGCAGCAGCTCCGTCTACTCGTCCTCGCAGTTCACCGTTTCTCTGAAAGAGAGTTGAGTGAGGTGTTGTAGGAAAGGAAATAACATCCTTGAAAGTGATCTGAAAGCTAGGAGTCTTATTTATTTAACATTAGCTATTTTTTTCAAGAGTGGGTTTTTTCAAGGTCCTCAAGTGCACTCACTCTGCACCTCACTATTCCATAACTATCTCGGATTGCTTTTTAGAGCAAAATCGTTAGTCTATTGGCTAGACTGTCATCCTCTATGCTGTGCACAGTATCGGAAAGCATTGCATTAGTTCCTTTATTGGTCTCTACAGGAAGATTGTGGATAAGAGAACAAACTACCACGGTGATAGGGAGCCCTGGATTGTAATACCGGAGTTGCACATGGTATGTGCATTCAGGTTAACTGACTTGAATGTTACAGAAAATTACCCCATTAAAAGCAATAGCCAATTTAGACACTCTATCGGTCTGTGAATTATCTAGATAGGAAGATTAATTTTTTCGAACTTGCCAACCTGAGTTTGTTTATACCTTTTAAACTAAATTCATTTTGTTGATCTCTTACTTATCAGGTCTTAACTAAACTTTAGGATATTTATCATTTGAAATACAGAGAAAATCTTGAGAGATACTAAGTACATAGACAATATTTTGTGGAATAAGTTACCAATATATCAAAGTACTGGATTGGAGTTCTGTTATGGATAGAAAAATTGGTAATACATCCTGTATTGAATACCAGAGGGGCCCACTTACTGAGAATTCAATTTAGGATAACAGTTAATTACTGTGACATTTTTCCGTGAAACATTTTCATTCTATTTTAGAAGTTTTGATTTTTTTCCTATAACTTTCTTTGAAAGCTGTGGAAAGACGTTATTATATGTTCTATTGCAGAATTAAAAAACAACTTTTATGTTAATTGGAACGACAGAAGAAAATAAATTACTGTGAAGCTTTGTGAACTAGGTGCAGAATTCTTAGTCTTTGCTTTGAAACACCAGATTAGATAAAAATGAAATTGGAACCAGAAAATGAAAACTGCTAGTATTTTACTGAACAGTGTGAAAAGAGAAAGTTCTGTTTTTTCACATTACAGCAGAAGTTCATGGCTGACCAAACATTAGTAGTAACAACAATTGTCTGTTTTCAGAGTATCATTCTTACAAACGGAAGGCCGGATATTAGTAGTAATGTGGAGGGCAATATTAAGGGTTGCAGAAAAATTCACAGCTGAATGATGAGATGATTTTCATCTCCCTTATTTTGAAGGAAGATTAGAAATCTCTTGAGTCATCCAAAGATCAGTAATCATGAAAAGTCTTACTAGGTTGCTTTGCAGATAATACTTCTTTTTTTTTTTCCAGTATGGCAAAGAATGAAACATTGTTTTCTTTCTCTCAGTTTCAAAAAATACTTGAAGGACATAACTTATCCTTTTTTATCCACATGAAAATTTGTTTCACTTCTATTTTTCTATGTATAAAAACACATTTCAGAAACTTTATCCTTGAGGTAAATGTATAACATTTGAGTACTAAATCACAATACACAAAGCTAAAAGAATATACATTGTCTTCAGTCTTAAAGACTCCTTCATTTAGGTGTTCTGCTTACTGATAGTTTTAATATTTGCATTTTGTTATATTTCTGATGAAATGTTTACATTCATAATGTTAGATTTCTGATTAACTATAAACAGCCCTTTATAATAAAGGAATTGTCCCTATCCCTTATTGGGAACAGAGATAAACCTAATGTCTAAGTATAACTCAGGTGACTTGAATGAGAGAATTAGGTTTAATACAAAAAGAAATCCTGTTCGATCACTTTTTATATCCTTTAAAGATTTCAGGTAGTTAGGCTTCTCATTCTTAAAATCTATTGTTGAAAATTTTTAAAGAGAAGGGTTTCGGTATCGATGGCCTGTTGTTTGGATTTAAAACAGTTCTACAAAGCTCCTAATAGTACCAATACTTTGATCTACAGCCTAACATTCTAGTGTTATATGCTAGCTTGGGAGTCTCACACATTACCATTTCAACATTTAGCAATGGACATGAACCTTTAATAGTACCGAAATGTTCCTCTCAGGTTCTGTATCTACAAACCAGTTTATTCTGGCCTTCCTTGATCCCTTTTTTCATCTTTTTATTAACAGCTTTATTTCTGAAGTATTTTTAGTGAAATGTTTACTTTCGCTGTTTATTATTTCTGTAAATTTTAGAGTTCTTAAATTGAGTAAGATTCTAGTTAGCTATTGAGGGTGACTCATTGTCACAAAGTTACTTGAAATTGTCAGTTTTTAAAAAATGAATCTTACCAGTTATAAGGGGTAGTATATGGTGTTGGATATTATCTATTTATTGCACTTTTAAGTACAACGCACATTTATAGAACTTAGCAACATTATTGGTAATGATTTTTCTGCCACTTCATTAATTTCCTCCCTTATCAGTTGAGTTGATCAGACATGAGGAAGCAGTTTGAGAATATGTTCTTTACTTGTCAAGCATTTGGTTGACCACCTAGTTTAGCAGCACCTAGTTTTATTTTTATCTGGAGCAAAATGTAATTTCCACTTCTTTTTGTTGTAACTGTTATACTTTTACATTATGTTAACCAAGTACCTTTTTCATAACCGCTGTCTTGGTAAATTAGGTAGCTTTCCCACAGAAGCAATGTAGAATCTCCCTATGTGAGGAGAGCTGCCCTTTCCCCTGCCTGCACAGTTTGTAGTGGATTCTCCCTAGAGATGTAGAGAGAATTCTCTGAACCTCGAGTTTGGGCTGCAGCTCAGAGTTGAAACTTGAATGCAATTTTTTATAGACTCTGGCATATATAGGTTAATTAGTACAGAATATGTTTTCAAAGGAGTGATAAGCCTTTGAAACATTAGCTGTTTGTAAGTTGGGGACTACTTCCTGTTCTCTGAGGTTGTCATGTTTTTCTTCACTTTCCAGATGACAAAAAGAGGCTACTGACCTCAGTTCTGAAGAAGACAAAATGGGTAATAAAACCAGTTTTAGAACAAAGCGTCCCCAAATCTTAAAAAAAAAAAAGTGCGGAATCATTAGCAACAGCAGTTCAGCTGCACTTGAAAACAGGTATACTGTCACTGATTTCATATGAGGTAATTTAAGTTTTTTCTAGCCTTGAGCTCTTGAGATCATTTTAAGGTACAAGAACATTTAGGGAGGAGCTGCAGGGAGTGAGTGCATTGAGATGCTGGATTGGACCTGCTCCCATTTAGGGTGAGTGTGGTGGCTCCTGTAGGTAGTAATCATGGGTTTCATGAGGCATATATAATAGGTCCTGGGTTAGTTAGGATCTGTCAGCAAAGACTTTGGAATTTTTTCTTTTATTTTAGGGTTTTCTTGAGTACTAACTTAGTAAGACTGAATACCCCTTACTGCCATATGCATATGTAATTTGCATAAAGGCAACATTGGCTGTACTGTAGACCAAGCATGAGAAACTCAAAGTAAAGATTTAGGTTTTAGTCTCTGACCCAGTTGTTAAGAACTATGGGGAAACTTACTGGCCTGACTTTACTTACTCTGTCTCTGATTTGTATTCTGTCAGTAAGTTTTGAGTGCTTTCTAATATGAGAAAATGTTAAAAGTTCTTTTTGTTGAATTAGCTTAGTATCCATCAGTGCATACGTGCTGCCAAACATAGTGGAAAGATTATTATTTTTGAGTGACCAAATCATCTTTTCCCAATCTGTGAAAGCTTAATGCTTTTAGAGAGAGAGAATAAATACCGTGTTAACCTGAATTACAAAGTTTATAAAATACTGCACAGTGCAACATATCTACATATTTCAAAATTGTTTACATTATGAAACTTCAAACATACCGAAAAGTTGAAAGATTTTTTATAGTGAACACTCCTACTCAACACCTAGATTCTACAGTTAGTGTTTTCCTCATCATCTTTCCATCTAGGCATTACTGCTTTTAAACCTTGCTTATAGATACTGATAGTATACCATTCATGCAAAATAAAGAATATTGTCTTTTTTCCCTAAGTCCACAATAAAAAGGACCTCTTATTTTTGGATAGCATTCATTTTCTATAGTACTTGAACATAATGGGTATAAATACTCTTTCTACATGCTCCTCAATTGGACGGCAGATTAGAATCAGATTTACTCATTCTGGGTTTTGGTTAGTAACTTACCTGAGTACATCATTAGTTGAATAACTTGACTTTGCTGAATTTGATGTTTGAGGAGAAACTCAGAAGTTGTTAGAAGGGTATTTGTGATGGTTTTATTAGACTTAATTGTGTGGAATTCCTAAATTCTTTTGAATTATTAGAAGCTTTTCATTGGTCAGCCTGTTGCTTACTGTCTTATTCATGTTCTTTCTTTGCCATGTTTTATCCAGATATAATACTTAATTTAGTTTTATATATGCAAAAGGGGCTTCCTGACAGTTCCTACGATGAATAGGAAAAAAGAAAAACATTTTCAAGTAATATAGGAATCACAAATATAATACATGGAGCAAATTAATACATCAAAAGGGAAAGAAATGTAAATGGTTACTCTGTCTTCACTCCTTTATTTGAGTTACCTGATTCTGGTGGTTCGTTTTTGTTCTTAAGCCACTTACTCTTTTCTGAGGTTTCAGTGTCCTCACTTTACCATGACTAATTTCCAAGGATTTAAAAATTTATATAGGAAGTGGTAATACTATAGAATTTGGGGGCAGGTAGGAGTATGTTAAGTAAGGGTTAGAAGAAGCTCTTATATTTTAGGTAAATGTAGGTTACTAGCATTTGTTTGCCAGGAAACCTAACTGCTATATGGAATTCTGTTTCTTTGGAAAAATGCTTTCATAGTTTAACAAGAAAGACAGTTACACATATTTTGGAATATTACCTGTATATAAGGTGGTGAATGCCTCTATGTCAGTCAAGTTTGTACTGTTCTTAAATAAGTGAATTTCTAAGGAATTGTGACTGGTACCCTAATTAAAGTGACCATACCATCTGTGACCATTTGTTATTCTTTCTGTGGAACTTAGTGTTGTAGGGTAACTAATAAATGGTGTAAATGATAGTAAACATTCAGTTTTTACAGTGTCTTACAACTTGATGTAGATCTCAAAATTGAGATTGGGTAACATCTCTTATTTCTATGAATAAAAGATATTTCAATTTGGTATTCCCCACAAGACTTGAATAATACATGTCCATCTATGTCCTTTTTACTGCATCCTCTGCCTCCAAGGCCAACTTAAATGAAAGTGTCCTTCATTTAATTTGTTTTTTAATCAGCTGTCCTGATTTAAGTCTTAACATATTGGCCTATCAAAATGCCTGGGCACAATCTGTGTTCTAGCCAAGCTCACTAGCTTGGTGGTGGCTAATTACTTTGCTTTAATGTAGGAAAGAGAAGATTTGGTGATGACTTGAAGTTTTTAAATATGGATGACTAGGGAATTTTCAGAGATAGCAATTTTAAGAGAACAGCTGAATGAGAGGAAAAGGTAATTTAATCCAACTAAATGTTTACATTTGAATTTATTTTGTTTGTAAGAAGTTCATATTAATGAAGTTGAAAGTATTAAGCCATTCCACTAAAGGGTGGAAGCTAAAATTTTAGAACAGACCCAGAGTTCTTTAGCTTAAGGGACTTGTAGAGTATGTAGAGTACTTACACGTTGGCTTGTTGGCTTGTCTTGTTTTCCGGGCTAAGAAGCAGACTATGAGAAGGGCGGAGCACCTTTTCTAAGGTGGTGCAGTTGTACCTTGGCTAGATGCTTTTCTGTTTTCTTTGCACCTATGTTTGCATTGGAGGGAGTTTTATGAGAAGTTGTTTGAAACTTATTTCAGAAGGTATGGGAAAGTTAGGTTCTACCACAGTATTGGAAATGTTAGCAATTCAAGTTTAGCTATTGGAACAGCTTTTGCCGTCAAGTTTAACATCTTTTAGGATTAGTGATTTAAAAAATTGTGTTCATCAGTTACCTGTAATTTCCATAAGTTAATAGTTCTCATAGTTTAAGTTTACAAGCTTTAATTTTTGGCTTTTTCTGTCATTCCTGTCCAAAGGGAAATATTGCATGAAGACATAAAGAAATTTTGTTTATATTAGTGAAGTGTTGACAATTAGTCGATAATCAAGTTGATAATGTTTTTTGGGTGGAGGTTTCCTTTTCATTTCACTTCATGCCTTACAGGTTTATTAGCTATTCTCAGGCAGTAAAATATATTTCTTCACAGTACTGTGTTCTTTTCTTTAGTGAAATCTAATAATATGTATCTTGTGTGTGTGGATATGCATAGTATAATTAACATAATGTTATATTAGTTTTGGGTGTATGATATAATGATTCAAAATTTGTATGCATTTCAAAATGATTACCAGAGTTAGTCCAGTTAATATTCATCACTGTACATAGTTATACAAATTTTTTGTGAGAACTTTTTAAGATCTTCTTTTAGCACCTCATGCCTATTCTTCAAACACCAGTAACTCCAGTAAATAAAGTGCAGTCTACCCTATTTAAGGTTTAATTGTTAAAATAAACTATTATACCATCTTGTGTAATCTACAGGAAAAACTATGGAGCACTCCTGTAGTTTTTTGAGATATTCTTAGAGAATGCCTTAAATGTTTATGTAAGTTTACATAAGCAAGGGATGTGTTCTACAAAGGCTCTTATTATCTGCAAGAAGGGGTTTAGTTTCATTGTTTAAATAAAAATTTTTATGGTGAAATGATACATTCTGAAAAGAATATAAGCCTAATTTACAATGTAGTGACCAATTATAAAATAAAAACCCATGTGATAATTACCAAGATCAAGAAATAGAACATTGCTACCACCTCAAAAGCCTTTTTCATTCCCCCTCCCCACTTTTATAGTAATTACATTCTTACTTTTCTTCATAGGTGGTATAATTCTTTGTGTATTCCTAAATAATGTAGTGTTGCCTGTATTAAAATTTTAAATAAACATACTTTGGCTTCTGTGTCTTGCTATTTTTTGCTCAGCATTGCTTTAAATGTTTATCTTCATTGATCAAAGGGTTGTTGAAAGTGTGTGGATAATAAAGTTATGCAATAATTTGATCAACCAGGCTGATTTCGAGCTCTTTTGCAGCAGGAAGTACCTAGAAAAGGGAAGGCATTCATCTCTTCGTTGGAAATCAAAAATTATTTCAAGATCGAATTATTGACCTGGAGCCAGCCTTGTCTCTAGACAATCTTGACAACTTTTTTAAAGGTACTAACTGGCCGGGTAGATGCAGTCTTACAATTAATAGTAAGACTACAAGGAAGAGTGAGCAGAGGAGGACACATCATTGTCCTTCAAGAGACTAATAAAGTAACCAGATAAATGCGAAGTTATTAGTCTTTGAGTTAACAGTTTTTGCCAACTGTTGTTCATTTTAAAGTATGTATATTAAAATTTACATAAGGCAAGGGGTGGTTGTAGTTAGTTCTTGAAGGAAGGGTCTTTTTTTTTTTTTTCTTGAAGAAGGAAGTGGTAGTTTTTTCTAGAAATAAAGAAAAGGAAAGAAGGACAAAATGTTGGAAAGGGGTATAAACTGAAGGAATTTAGGAAAACCCCAAGAATAGACTGTTTAATGTATTGAAATGTTGATATTTTTGTGTAGAGGATTGATGACCCTGGGCTGTGTGTAATTTTAACTGTGTAGCTCCAGTGGGGTCTTGAGTAGCTCGTATTTTACTTACATTGTTTGCTTCTTCCAGTCTTCATGGCTACCACCTGTATTTTTTCCTCAGTTTTTGTTTTGTTTATTGATTTAGGTCTGTCTGGTCTTTAGGAAGAATAAGAGAGGTATAATAAGATTCTTCCAGAAACAGTCCTCAGGGTATAAGTTTTATTCAAGGAAAGGTAAAGCAAAGGTCATGGATTTTTATATAGGAACTTGAAATCTGTGGTGTGTGTGAATTTTGCATTGTGTGTTAGCAAGCGATTAAGTATATTGGAAAGGTGATTCCAGCTTACAAGATTTTTTTCCTTCTTTTCTCTGAAGACATGTTGCACCAAATCTTAAGACAAAGGACACTGGACATTAAGAAAGAGGTCCACCCCAGTCTTTACAGTCTAGTGCAGTTATTTTTCTTCTTGTGTATACTCTGCTAACAAGCTTTTTTAAAATTAGAAAATAGTTCTTCAGACAAACTTAAATGCTCTCTAATGCATTTCTACTTAATTGGTCAGAATGATTTTGATCAAATTCAGGGTTTTTTTCTTTCTGTGCATTAGTGTGGAGCCCATGCTGCAGTACTTTAATGGATAGCGGTTGATTTCTTTTGTGAATAAAAGACTGTTACCATAGTTAACTCAATTCTAGTTGAAATTTTAAACCATGTATCTCATAAGAAAGGTATACATACTTATTACCCATTCTCCCCCAAATCCCATGTAATACATGCCAGAGAGAAATATAAATGACTTTGAATTAGGCTCTATTTGGGTAATGGTCCAACTTAATGATTTAAGCTATTTTAATCCCTCTAGTATTCCTCTTATATGAATTCCCCGAGGAAGTAGAGATTCTTTTGTGAACTGTATTAACTGTTAGAAAACATGCCAGGCATACTCCTTTCAGAAATAACAATGTAGTGTAGCTTAGCTGCCTTGCATTTGAGAGGTATAAATACCAGTTTTATTAATTCCAATATAAAGTCATTTAAATTTTGTTCAGAACTGTTCACTTAACGATTAAAATAGGCCAGAGCCATTTTGAAGGAGATTTTAACACCTGTAATGTAAAAACACTCAGGGAGACTTGTTCCTTGTTTTTTGCCTAAATGAGCAAGATACTATTATGGCAATAATGATACTCATCCCCCGTAATGGTAATAATAATATTGACAATTGTTCTCATTATAGACAGACTAATAGATGTGATCTTTTATGGCCAGAACATCTTTTTTTAAATATATTTTCTTGATTATGCTCTTATAGTCCCATTTTTCCCCCCTTTATTCCCCTTTGCCCTGCACACCCACATTCCCCTCCATCCCCCCCCCCATTAGTTCTTCTCCATGGGTCGTACATACAAGTTCTTTAGCGTCTGCATTTCCTGTACTATCCTTAATCTTTGTCTATTTTCTGCCTACCATTAATTCTACTTATTCTCTGTACCTTTACCCCATTCTCCCCCTCCCTGCTGATAATCCTCCATGTGATCTCCGTTTCTGTGATTCTGTTCCTGTTCTAGTTGTTTGCTTAGTTGATTTTTGTGTTTGTTTTTGGTGTGGTTAATAACTGCGAGTTTGTTGTCATTTTACTGTTCATATTTTTTATCTTCTTTTTCTTAGATAAATCCCTTTAACATTTCATATAATAAGGGCTTGGTGGTGATGAACTCCTTTAACTTGACTTTACCTGGGAAGCACTTTATCTGCCCTTCCATTCTAAATGGTAGCTTTGCTGGATAGAGTAATCTTGGATGTAGGTGACTTGGAATATTTCTTTCCAGCCCCTTCTTGCCTACAAGATTTCTTTTGAGAAATTAGCTGACAATCTTATGGGAACTCCTTTATAGGTAACTGTCTCCTTTCTCTTGCTGCTTTTAAGGTTCTCTCCTTATCTTCCATTTTGGCTAATGTAATTATGATGTGCCTTGGTGTGTACTTCCTTGGGTCCAACTTCTTTGGGACTTTCTGAGCTTCCTGAACTTCCTGGAAGTCTTTTTTTTTTTTTTTTTTGCCAGATTGGAAAAGTTTTCCTTCATTATTTGTTCAAATAAGTTTTCAATTTCTTTTCTCCTTGTACCCCTGTGATTTGTATGTTGGAATGTTTAAAGATAGATGTCCTGGAGGTTCCTGAGCCTCTCCTCATTTTTTTGAGTTCTTGTTTCTTCATTCATTTCTGGTTGAATGTTTTTTCTTCCTTCTGGTCCACAGTGTTGATTTGAGTCCCGGTTTCTTTCTTGTCACTGTTGGTTCCCTGTACATTTTTCCTGTTTTCACTTAGCATAACCTTCTTTTTTTTTTTTCATTTAATTTTTGACAATATTCAACCAATTCTGTGAGCATCCTGATTACCAGTGTTTTGAACTGTGCATCTGATAGGTTGGCTATCTCTTTATCTCTTAGTTGTATTTTTTATGGAGCTTTGATCTGTTCTTTTATTAGGGCCATATTTTTTTTTATCTCCAGCACCTGTTTTGTAATAAGGGGCAGAGCCTTGGGTGTTTACCAGAGCGGGGCAACCCACTTGGCTGCGTTGTGATGCTATATGTGGGGAGGGGTCTAAGGGGGAACAGTGCCGCTTGCTCCCCTCTCTGCGGGATTTCAGTCACTTCCCCTGCTACCCACAATCAAACTGGGCCCTTCTGGTACTGATTCCCGGGTGGGTGGGTTTGTGCACATTCTAGGACCCTGCAGGTCTCTCCAATGAACTCTCAGGTGAGGCTGGGAGTTTCTCCTGCTGCCTCAACCCCCACAGGTGTTTTCAGTCAGAGGTTTGAGGTTTTATTTTCCCACACTGGGACCGTGGGTTGCGTGCTCTGCCTCGCTCCCTAGTTGTTCCTCGGGCTTACCTGCACGAGAATGTGGGACCAGACCGCACACTCCACCAGTCAGCAACTTGCCCACCCCACTCCTCCAGCTGCCATCTTGCCAGGAGTCCTCTCCACCAGGCTGCCTGTCTCGACCCCTCCTACAGGTCTGGATGAATGATTCTTCTTCAGCTCCACGGTTGTCAGACTTCCATACAGTTTGATTTTCTGGTAGTTCTGGTTGTTTTTTGTTTTTAAATTTGTTGTTGTCCTTCTTTTGGTTATGGGAGAAGGCATAGTATATCTACCTATGCCTCCATCATGGCCAGGAGTCAGAACATCTTTTCTAATCTTTGTAGAATATTTATCCCTATACTGTATTGGGAACATAGTGAGTGTTCAACTTATATTAACACAGATCCTTTATCCTTAATGATAGCCACATTTTATGTTTTGGTGGTGGTAATAGTACAGGAATTCCTGATTGTGTAGCACCTCGATTAAACTTGGGTTTGTGGTGATATTGTGATTTGTAATAAGAAATATTTGTTTGGTCTTCGTCTCTGTTTCTTGTACAGAGCTCCTAAACTCCTGAGTGATTGTATGTGCATGGGTCTTTTGCGATGTTCATGAGGTGTTAGTGGAGCCAAGCTTGTGAGTAGAGGGTTGGAACTGTAAGCCCTACCCCCTGACCTTCTGGGAGTAGAATGAGACTAGGAGTTAAATTACCAGTGATTAGTAATTTAATCAATCATACCCGTAATGGAGCCTCCATAAAAACCCAAAAGGATTGAGTTCATAGAGCTTTCAGATTGAACATTTAGAGATTTGGGGAGAATGGTGTGCTGGGAGAATGGAACCCCGTGTCCCTTCCCACATACCTTGCCCCCTGCATCTTTTCGTTCTGCCTGTTCCTGAGTTTTATGCTTTTATAATAAATGGGTCATCTAATAAGTAAAATGTTTCACTGAGTTCTGTGACCTGCTCTAGCAAATTAGTCAAACCCAAAAGAGGGGGTTGTTGGAATATAGCCTTTGGGTTAGAGGTGCTGGTAACAACTTGGACTTGCAGTTGGTGTCTGAAGTTGGTATGGGTGGATGTCAGTCTTGTAGGACTGAGCCCTTAACCTGTGGGATCTGATACTATCTCTAGATAGTATCAGAATTCATAGTTTCAGAATTGAGTTGAATTGAAGGACACTCAGCTGGTGTTGGTGTCTTGAGAATTGCTTGGTGGTGTGAACCACCCCACCTCCTCCCCGCCCAGTATACACACACCTTTTAGTAATGAACGTCATAATCTCTTCTCAATTAAGGTGTGGTTTTAATTTTATAGAGAGAGGAGTTGATGGAGATGCTCACAGAAGTAATTTATATGTGTCAGTGATTACTGTTAGCACTTGGGAGATGGCTGGCTGGCTGGCTAACTTAGGAAGAACCTTGGAGGAGGATTTTTGTTCTACGAATATTTCTTCCAAGTACAAGTAACTCTTAGGGAGTTCTGTCTCAAGTTTTAACTCACTAGTTAAGGAACATTGAATAAGAAAAGAGAGTAGTTAACATCTTTAAAAAAACATGAAAAAAGTTTCAGTGCTGTTAACTTTTGAAATAGATAAAAAAGACGTGGCAGCAATAGAAGTAAGTTTCTAAGCTGGCATTTTGTTTGAACTTGCATAATTCTTGATGTGGAGGAAGAATAAGAATAGAAATTCTTGAATCATTGAATATACAGACATTAGAATATGCTAAATTAATGAAAATGATGAGTTTGGGTGGAGTTAGATTAATGATCCATTTGGGTTTTTGGCTCTTGATTTAACTTTATGATTGTAGGTAATTCATATGGAAATTAAGCAACACTTTAGGAAGGCATCACAGTTCTGATCTCATTTACACTTTCTCATGAGAGATTAAAGTATACTAAATAAAAATACTCATTAGGGATGAAATAAGTTTTTTGGCTGTATTAAAGTGTTTCTGCAATGGAAATATTTTTGCATCTAATTGCTGGGACAGTCATTGAATATTGTAGTAGGCCTTAAGCATTTAAATAAGCCAAGACATGAAGTCTTTATCTTCATTTGCTCTACTTGAACTCTAACGAAATGACTGGTCAACTATTTAATTATACTATTATTTCAAGTAGTAACAGTATTCCTATTCGTTCTAAATCTGATATGCTGTAATGATCAGTTTTAGATGTTTTTGCTTAAAAATGATGTGTGCTTTAAAAACAAAATCTTTATCAATGTTCCTTTTTTAAAAATCTGTTACAATGGGCAGGGTTTGTTGAATTATTGACAAATATAACACTGAATAGGTTCTTAATTTTAAAAATTTAATAAAGGTGCTTTATGGAAATTTAATTTTAAAACAAAAACTATTTTTACTCTAGACCATAGCTGAAGAAAACTTTTATTTTAATATGCTAACCAGCTTCCTGGCTTTTGAAGAACAAGATAATGAAACTGTGGTAGATGAAATGAATATAATCTTAAAATTGTATAAAGACCAGTCATTTGTTTAAAGTAGAAGAAGGAGCTTGAGGAGCAGCTAATATCCTTTTACATAAAGATGTTTTTTGAAGGTTGTTAAAATAAGCTAGTCTCTTCATTAGAAAGAGAGCTCTTTTCTCCTGTTAAGATACTTTAATTTTGGTTGTAAAAATAATTTACCACATTTTAATAGTGTCTAATATATACAGCATTTACAAAAAAAAGAAAATGTTTTCCTTCTGAAGTAAAATTCATTCTAGACTTCTAAAAGTTTGTGTAATAAGCATTGATGTTATAACTTAAATACAAATTGCAACATAATATAAATTATATAAATAAAATTACAATAAATCAAGATATATTGAAAATTCTAGTTGGATATAAACCCGTATATGTAATTATGAACATAATGATAAACACCTGAGAAACCCCTACCCAACTCTAGAACTAGAATATTACCAATTTCATATTTATTTAAGTTCCTTCTGTAGTTTATTACTCTGGTTTTCTATTTAGCACTAGGAATTCATTGTCCTGAGTTTAGCATTTCTTTTGCCATATTAAAAAAGAAAAAAACCCTCATGTATATTGCTAAGCTTTGCAAAATAGTATTACTTCTTGTAATCTTTGGCTTACATTTATACATTTGCTAGTCGATGGACATTTGGGTTTCCATTGTTTCAAAATGCTGCTATAATACATATATGTGTGTGTTTGCTAGGGTATATACCTGGTAATTTTGTCATAATATGTTTTAGTTATTTATAAAACTATAGTGCACCACTCCAAAATTTAGTGACAAGACAGTATTTCCTTCACAATTCTGTGAATTTATTGGGAGGTTCTGCTTCATGGTGCCATCTGTGGTGCTGGGATGATTGCAGTCATCTGGAGGCTGACCAGGCTACAGTCATCTAGTTGAGGCTAGAATGGCTGGGATGCTAGACAGTTTAGACTCCAGAGTAATCTGGGCTCTTGATTGGGAGCTCAGCTGGGGCTTTTGGCTCTTGCTTGTGGCTGCTTGGGCTGCATCACAGGAGTGTGGCTGGGTTCAAAGAAAGCAATCCACCAAAGAGGAAGCTGCTAGGCCAATTAAAGAGTAGGCTTGGAATGAACCGGGTCACTTACACCATGTTTTATTGTTCCGCATAGACACAGGTGGATCTCACGGTTACAGGAAAAGATGCATATATAGGTAGGGCAGAATTGTTTAGGGCCAGTCTTTGGAGAGTGGTAACCACAGTGTGTTTATCATTTTTTTAAAAAGATTTTTAAAATTTATTTTTAGAGAAGAAGGAAGGGAGAAAGAAAGGGAGAGAAGCGTTAATGTGTCAGACAAACATCAGTCGGGTGCCTCTTGCACACCCCCAAATGGGGGTCTGGCCTGCAACCCAGGCATGTGCCCCGACAGGGAATCGAACCAGCAACCTTTTGGTTAGTAGGCTGGTGCTCAATCTACTGAGACACAGGGCTGTTTATCATTTTTATTTCCTCTTCTGAGAAATGCCTTTTCTTTTCTTTGGTTAGTTATTTTATTGAGTTGTTTTGTATTTTTTTTTAGGGGAGACTAAGTCTGGATTAAATTTGTTGCAGATCTTAATGCATTTTGTGGTTTATTGGTCCTTAAAGCAATCTTATGCGATATTATCTCCATTTTGCAAATGAGAGAAGCACTGCTAAGTATGTTAGGAGATAGGCCTTGAAGACAGCTGCAGGTGGTATTTTTGGTATAAAGAATAGCATGTGTATACATGTGCAGTTTGAAATATTGGATTGACCGCCAAAGTTTATGTTTTTTTTCTGTAAAATAAGACATTTTTCATTTTTACCAATAAATTTATTGATTTGGATATTTTCAGTACGTCAGCTATCTTTGCTATTGGCTTCTAGAGAGTAGAGGCCAGGGATCTTAAGAATCTTCCAATTCTTAAGGTAGCCCCACCGCAAAGAATTACTTGGCCAAAATGTCAGTAGTACCAAGAAACTTCGCAGACCACTTTTGACACATTCTGTCAGTCCCAGCACCTTCTCCATATACTGCACAAATCTCTTTTTTCCATTTCAATTGCATTTTTATCTTCCTTGAACTAAAACATGGTATGTAAAAAATGTTGCATATTTTCTTTCATATTCAATATTAAAATGACTCTACAAAAATTCACCAGTTTTGATTTTTTTTTAAATGCAGGGCTAATATAACAGCTGTACCAATACAGTGTAACATTTGTTTTGAATGAAGTTAAAGACAACTAAACACTACTAGGTGCATCTTGAAAAAATGTAACAGACTTTTTGGCCTACCCAACAAACAGCATGATGCCACTATCAGTCTACTTGTTATATCCCTCCCCCTCCAAAAGAATGAGGCTCAGAAAAATTTACAAATAATTTTTCTTTATTTATGGTCCATTATAACATTTTAGATGAAGTGACTTTTGTTATGAGGAGACAGGCCAGGTGACTTGCCTAGAGTGACAGACTAGAATCAGCACATTCAACTTCAAGTTCTTTCTTGTCTTCCCCGCCTTCCCCGCCTTCCCCATCTTCCTCATCCTCAGTAGTTTTTCCTCTAACTTACTCAGTTGGATTAGTCAGTTAGGAGCTGCCAGTCCATTGCAGACAGTTGTATTTTTGGTAACCAAACTAGTTTTGCAATCATTTCTCCCACTTTGAGGGTATGATGGGCGAGTCAAGATAGTGGAAAGAAATCAGCTGGTTTTCTTGACTGACCCTACCTTCAGACTTTGTCATGGAAATCAAATCAAGGTTCTTAAATGTTGTGGTCAGAGTAGTTTTTATAAAATTATAATAGAAGCCAGAGATTCACAATTAATACTCAAAATATTTGCCATTGGTAGTTTAAAAAGAACACTGTAGGCATGCAGCTGAATTGCCTTAAAACTGAAAATGCCACAGAATACAGCAATTCTGAATTCCACGGGACTTTGAATAAATTGAACAATTTGCCTAAACTAATACAAAATATGCAGAAATAAACTTATAGATACTTCTTCCCAGTCCTCATTTAGGAATATTGTTCTGTGTAAGTATAGTTCCTGAGCATTACAATTCTATATGCTAAAGACAGACATCTCAGTATATCTCTCTCTCCAGTATAGAAGCAACACTTCAGCTTGTCTTACTTTCATGTCATCAGATTTCTTGGATCTAAGATTCAAAGACAGAAATGAAAGTGATGATAGTACTTATTGGGGGATTCTTTGACATGTAGTGGAATACAAGCATCTTTAGACTTTGATGAGGAATCTTCACCACCAGAGATAAGAGCTGTTGCATGACTGATCTCATTCATTTTTCTTTCCTGTCCCGGATTCTTCCACTTTGTGTCATGAATGAAAATTACCCTTCCTCAAGAAGTAAACTGAGGTATAACATTTGTTACAAGGTTGATGCAATGTTACCATGATAAGACATAGGTGCCAAGTAATTTGGCAAAAGGGTAATGCCAGATTCTACCACGTTGAGTATAGTATAACACCATTTGTAAAATGGAGGGGGGAAATGTAAGTCCATTTAAAATCCAATAAATGCATTGTAACATTTGTAATTTTCAGAGTAAACACATTTTGAAAGAGTATACCAAAAACCTGCTATTCTCTGAGTTTAATACATTATTTTATAAAAATTACTTATTTTATGAAATTAGATACATGAAGGATACTAAAGCTTTTATATAGCATTTCAGCATTTTGTAAAGCTTTCAGCATTTCACATCATCTTGCTTTGAACCCCTGTTAAAGTGGAGAGGAAACTGACTCATTCTTTTTTTATTTTCATTCTTAACTCCTTGTGTTTTTACTGATACTTTTCTCTTTGAAAATGGAGTTACAAAAACTAGGTATATTGAATCACTTTTGGTTTCTCTGAAATATACATGGTCTGGCAGAAGTAAGTGTGAGTGTGGTTGGTAGGGTAATAATAGGGTTTATAATAAAACTATAATCATTTATAGTTTTAATTTGAACATTTCACCTAAAATGTCATTAGCTGTGCTTGAATGCAATATTGTTACATTACAGAATTACATGTTTATGATTTTGTGGTAAGAGATTTTGTAACAAAAAAGGGGGCATTATTTGTGCTGGACCCTGTAGAATGAACTTCGTGCCTAGAAGAGAGCACAGAAATTATTTATTACGGTGATTGCCAAAGCTTGTTCTGCAGAACACACATCTTAGGAATTGTAGTTCAAAACAAAGTAACTTGTAATTTAAATTTGGAAAAAACTGCATACCCTGTCCACTTATTTTTATACAGCATATTAATATATTAAAAGCCAGGAAGGTTCTTGAATACGGTATTAATTTTATTTAACTTAGTGTTTACCATGTTTAATTTAGGAATCACTGTAGGATGTTTTTAGTGTTTCATGCAATGCAATTTGGGAAGAACTAATTTAGTCGCTTTACTTGATAGATGAGAGTATCTGATCATTTATTTATACCATTCCTCCTGTTTATTTTGGTGACTGAGTATTTTAACACCCAGCTCTTCAATACTTAGTATTATGTCAAATTTTAACATTGCTCTGTAGCTTATGAATATGCCTCACGTAAATCTTAAAATGTCCAGATAAACCTATATACATTGCCTGTTTTGAGTGCTTATTAAATTTTAATTTATCCCTTGCTGTCCTGTCCACTTTACCCCCTAATATTGTTTATTTCTCTCTCGAGCTTATGAGTTGGCCAAATAATTCTGGTTTTTTAATCATAGCAAATTATGGGATATAATTACTATATAATAATTGGATATTGTTAATATATATTATCATATGTGATATATTATATTATGTATTATATATAATATATACTACATATATTGTATTATATATAATGCTCTTTAGCTGGAAATCTTATTTCTGTAGTATGTGACCATGTCCGGACTTAAATACATATATCATAATACATATTTATATAATGCTTGTTAGCTGAAAACCTTATTTATATAATTATTCTATAACGCCAGTAAGTTAGATAATAATCTAATAATAAGTAAATGTAAGTATGTTTATGTAACATTTTGGGGGAGATCTTGTTTCTGTAATATATGAATATGTATCACATGTGTGTGCTATGTAGAGAGAAGGAATACATGCAAGTGTATCTGTCTCTTGTCTAGGATTTTTAGATTTCAGTCTGTATTAGATTTAACTGAGCAAATAGTTTTAAATTATCAACTACATTATTTTGTAAGTGATCCTAGAATTTTTTTTTTTGAATGGCACTAAGACACTTATATGAACCTCTTATTTCAATGTAGTTTTTTGGTACCAGCTTTTCATTGTTTTTCCCTATAGTTTAAGTGTCCTCTCTAAAACAGAAGAGGCCTTCCTTTTTTAAATGGATACTTATAGAAATTGACAACTGTCATTTCCAGTTAAGGAAAAAGTTAAGAGATAGGTATAAAATAAGGATATTGTTTTCAGTTAGTATGTATTTGGAAGAAGTTTTGCTCTGTATTCTTATGAATTCTAATGTCTTTTAATTTGTAATGCATCTCACCATAAGTGGGAGGGTATAGAGAAGCTCTAAGAAGTCTGCAGGATGTTTTGAGCTTTTAAATAACAAACTTTGTGTTTTTTTCCATGTGTTGCTCTGAAATGGACTATAAACAGGTAGTTTGTCAGTCTCACACATACAGCCTGCTCTTTGTTTATGAAAGATCTTGAATCAGAATGTCCCATCTATGACTTATAAGAATAGGGAGGTTAGTGAGAGCAGTCATTAACACACCCAGTTGGAGCTGCTTGTACATAAATAAGTATTGGTAATCTGGTGGTGTGGCACTAGTTAAGAAATGTATTTGTGGGTCTTTACAAACTTTAGAATTGACCTTGTAAAAATAAAACAATAATATGACTTCTTATTCTGTATCATTAGTAATCCTTTGAAACTTTGTTTCGTTGTTACTTAAAACATGAATATGAACCTCTAATACTTGGCTTGAATATATCCTCACATAGGAGTTTCCATAGTTGAAGTTATAAAATTAGCTTTGTGTTTAATATGGTTATTTAGACAGTGTTCATATGTATCACAGGGCAGGATTGGATTTAGGTTGTTAGTTTTAGTAGTCTTAGTAAACTGTTTTTTTCTGCTTGGTGTACTTAATTAGCATGTTAGCCTGTTTTTGATCCTGCCACTAGATGGCAGGAATAATAAAAGGTAAATTGAAATGCCATTGTAGCTTGTAGTCCTTATTAGCTGCTTTGCACTTTCACCTTGGTATGTTATGAAGTATGCCAACTAATGGGACTTCTGCAGATCTGGTACCTTGTGTAGCCTGAGAGTACCCAGTGACAAGGTAAAGGAGAAGAGAATGAACAAAGAAGAAAACCTTTAATCCTGGATGTCATCATTAGTGTTGTAATTACACTTTGCTTTTTATTTTCTCTTTGTGGAATTCTATTTCTTTCCCCTTTTTTTTAATTTAAAGATTTTATTCATTTATCTTTAGAGGGGGAGGGAGGGAGAGGAGAGAAATATCAGTGTATGGTTGCCTCTTGTGCGTCCCCTGCTGGGAACTGGCCTGCAACCCAGGCATGTGCCCTGACTGGGAATCAAACCACAGTCCCTTATTAGTTCACAGGCCCTCGCTCAATCCACTGAGCTATGCCAGTCAGGGCTTAGTTCTTAATTCTTTTATATTGGCATCCATACTAATTTCTGTTGATGGTACTAGTTGCCTTTTCATTTATGAGGTGGATTATTAACCTGGCCAATTTTATAAAATCTTGTAATACTATACTTTGCAAACAAACTCAGAGTTATAATCAACTGTATAAAATCTTTTTACAGAATGAATTATTTTTTAAAGGGCCTGTCTGTTCATAGCCTTCGAAGAATTGTGTGATGGACAGGGGCTAGGATGGTATGATATAGCTCCCATGATTATGCTCCATTATATAAGAGTTTGTCTTACTAGTGGACTTTTACCAGTCTCCCCTTGCTGGAGTTATAAAATAAGCAGTAAGAAATTTTATTGTTTTATTGTTGTTACATAAACATGGATATGAATCTCTCTAATCTTGTAGAAGTCCTTGTCAGGTAACTGTGGGCAGCTTCTATGAGCCTCCAACCAACAGCCAATATCAAGGAGGTAGATTCTACCAGTAACCTTGGAAGTAAATTATTTCCCTAATTCAGTCTTCAAATGGGAACCCAACCCTGGTGACATCTTGATTATAGTCACAATCGTAGTAAGTAGGGGATCCAGTTAAGCTTCACCTGGACTTCCTGACTCAAAAACCATGAGATAATGAATGTATGTTGTATTAAGCCATTGAGTTTGCTGTAACTTGTTTTGCAGCAATAGAAAACTAATATGCATGCCTTTGATAAACCTTTCCCATGTCTGAATGGTATCTATTTGCCAGGTGCTGTGGATATAGTGGTGTGAACCCAAATACATAGGGTTCTAGTCTTGGAACTTGGGAGATAGATTTGGAGCAATTAAGAATGGCAAGTGCAGTGAAAACATATGACACCAAAAGAGCGTTTAACAGAGACTTAAATACAAATATGTCTTTTAAGATTTAATCAACTTTTTAAAACTTACTCTTCCTAGGTTGTTTTCTCATTTATGTTTTTAAAGCTTATTTTTGCCATCACAAAACTTGATCTAGCTTTTTTTTTTGTTAGTGTGTTGAAAGTGAACAATGTACCTTTCTTAGCCTCTTCATGCGTGTTCTTCCTAGACCACTTCTATTCTTTCTTGCCTTTTTGTTTAATAGTCCAGTAAGATTTACGTTAGGTGTCAGTTGTAAAAGCTTTCCATGAGAGTTTTGGGAAGACAGATCTATCCTGTATACTAGTGTTTCCAGTGTGCTTCACAGTGCTGGTGGTAGACTCTTTAAAATAAAGAAAAAAGAATAAAAACTTGATATAGAGGAAGTAGAACTCTTACACTGGTGTGAGTGTGAATGATACCACTTTGGAGGACTATTTAATTTTTAAAAATATTTTATTTATTAATATTCAGAGAGGGAGGCAAACATCAATAGGCTGCCCTTCGAGTACCCCCTACTGGGGACCTGGCCCACAACCCAGGCATGTGCCCTGACAGTGAATCGAACCAGCGGCCCTTTGGTTTGCAGACCAGCACTCAGTCCACTGAGCCACACTGGCCAGGGCCTCATTTGTATTTTATATAAGAACAAGCACGTACAGGGTTACTAATAATTGCCTTAACTGGAAACAACTCATATGTACTACCAAAGGAGAATGAATTGTAGTGTGCATAAAATGGAATACTACTCAGCAACAAAAAAAGAACAACTGCTGCTCTGTGAATAAATCTCAAAAATATGTTGACTGAAAAAAGCCAGACAATTTAGAAAGTAGAATCTATGATCTGTTTGTGTTAAGTCTAAGAACAAACAAAATGAATGTATGGTGAATTCCAAAGTGTTTGAGGTGGGAAAGTGATAGAATAGTGCCAGTGGGAGCTTTCTGGAATAATAGTTTTGGGTGATACTTACAGTTGGTCATATGTATAAAATTGACAAGACCCATCGAATCAAATTAAAGTAAGGTCAGTGTGTTTTAATGATTGTAAATTATACTTCAGATTTTTGGAATGGAAAAAATGATCAGGTGTCCTTTATCCTATGTGTTCCCTTCTTCCCTGTATTTGCTTATTGCCTGTCCCTACAGCAAGATTGTCCAAGATTGTCACCTTCATGAGGTCAGGGGCCAAGTTTGTCTTTGGCTCTCTGAGTGTATACTGTATGCATAATGCCCAGGCTTATTGGCTCTGAGTCTGTTATTTGTAATAATTTATTCTATTTCAGGAAGCACAAAAGGCATCTTGTTTAAGTGTTGGTAAAGTAATCTATATTCAACTATAACTTTGCCAATCACTGTTTGAGATGGCACAGTGCTATATGTTTGTATAGCAAAATTTAAAAATCATTTTTTATAAATGTGAAGTTTATTTATTACTCTAAAACAGATGAAAACTAAACATTAATCCTGTTTTCTCCTGAATCTCATCCTGCCATCTTTCCTTAATTTCTTGAGATATGGCAAAGAACGGAGACCCTGTTTTACTTTTTTGATACAAAACAGCCTTAAGCACCATAGTAATTTGAAAAAGAAGCAGGTTGTTACATAGCACTTTATATAGGAATAACTAGTAATATTCCTCGTGGTGGTGGTGATGTTATTGTTTTCCTTGATGAAAGTAATACTAAATTTTATTTTATTTTATTTTACCCAAGGACATTTTTCATTGCTTTTGTAGAGATTGAGGAAGAGAGAGGAAGAAATATCTGTTGGTTGCCTTCTCACACACACCCTGACAGGTCAAACCCGGAACCTGAGTATGTGCCCTGACAGCGAATCAAACCTGTGAACCTTTCAGTCCATAGAACGATGCTCCAACCAAGCCACACTGGCCAGGGCATTAATATTAAATTTTAAATGATTAGTGGCTAGGCCAGAAGCTTGAAAGATAATTATAGTCTCAATTTTTCCAAAACTGCCTTGGTAGGTCACAGGTGTAGATTTTTCTGAACTATTGAAGAAGGCAATTCAGAGCAGATTTTTTTACTGCTAGAGTTATGTGTTGGACGGTCTTCAAAAATAAATTCAAAATTCTGCAAAATATCTATGCATATTCTTCTAGTAAGAGAATCTATATTTTCATCATATTCTCTGAGGTCCTCTCCCAGAAAGGTTTCTCCCTCTGATTTCTATGATGTTTTTTTCATTTGCCAGCTGATGGTTTTGCCAACTTTTTAGAAACATAAACTGTTATGGTTCACAAAGAAATTACTCCATATTGAATGTTTACACTGTGAGAGTATATTTGAAATGTCTATTGGTGCCCTTCATTTTTTTCCATTGTTGTTTTAAGATTTTTTTCTGAACTGGTGGCAGAAGTAAACCGTAATTACTGGGCTCCACAAACTGGCCTCTTCTGAGTTTCAAACCATCTCAGACACAGGTGTAAGAATGGTAAAGAGGAACTACTTCCTTCAGTAAACCTGATTTTTGTTATGGGACCTCTGGCCAGAAATGCTTGTTCTCATATGTAATACCAGTTTTGTAGGGGAGAATACATATTTCTTGACAAGATGTTTAGGAACGTCAAAATTTGATATTGTATGACTGCATGTATATTCTTTGTTGCCTGCTAACTTATTCTGCCCTGACTCTCCTATTTCTAATCTCATTGTTCTTATCCTTGAGGTGGCATCTAGCTGTAAAAAACTATAAAAAGATAAAAGTATGATTTTTGCAAGAATAGTTATTAGGATAAACCTCTTTTAAGAAAATTCATGTGACAGCACTGCATTTTGATATCTATATTCTATTTTAGTTTAAAAACATTGTCATTTTTATATACTTTCAATACAAGTTTAATTTGATTGAGGAAATATTTTTTATTTCTGTTGAGAGTTAAGTAACTCATCTTTTTCCTTTTTGACTTCGGTTGTGGGAAATGAAGTCAGATTAAAGTTTAAACTCATAGGCCCTGCTGACCTGCATTTGTGTATATTTTTATCGAGTCTTGAATTTTTGTATGTATACTTCTGTTGTCTTTTATCTTTCTATGTTACCTTTATTAGGTATTTTTGTAGAACAAGAATATGATAAATTAAGGCGTTGAATATAAATCTTAGAATTTTTAAAAAGCATTGATTAAAAAAATAGGTTTTGATTGTATATGTGAACTATGATAGAGCAATACTTTTAGTGCTAATGATACCTTCAACATTCAAGTTATTTAACAAGTAGTTATTGTGTGATAGCTATGTGCCAGGTATTTGGATGTATATAAAGGATCTGTGTTGTATTGGAACTTATTTTCTGGCAAGCAAACATAAACAAAAGATCAAGATAATTTTAGTTAGTGATAAAGGCTGGGAACAAAGATAATGGGCTAGCCAGTGTCTGGGATGTGTTTATGGTATCTTTTGAGTTAAGTCCATAGAGATAGTTGATGTGGGAGGATACAAAGGAGGATTTGCTCTTCCAGCAACAGGAACAATTTATGCAAAGGTATAGAAGTATGAAAAAGCATGAACAGCATTGTTTAGGGATAAACTAGTAGTTGAGGGTATATTAGGTGAGAAAGAAGTAGGGAGGAGCCATTTTGGGGTGGAGTTAGAAAAAGGAGTCTTAAAAAAAGGAAAGATTCTTGCTGTAGATTTTGGATAAAACCCTATATTTAAGGATTTTAAACAGTTGGATTAATTAATAGTTTATTTTAGAGAGACACTTGTTTGTTGTATAGAGGATGGATTGGGAGATAGGGAAGGAATACTGGAATCTAGGAAATAAGTAGGAGGCAAGAGAAATAGTTTAGAAAAAATTACAAAGAAAGCTTTAATTAGGGGAATGTTAAGAGCTGTAGAGGTGTCCAATCTGTGGGCTTTGGGCTGCGTGTGACCCAAACAACACAAAATTGTAAATTTACTTAAAACTTTTTTTTTTGGTCATCAGTTTTCATTAGTGTTTGTGTATTTAATATGTGGCCCAAGACAACTGGTATTCTTCAGTGTGGCCCAGAGAGGCCAAAAGGTTGGACACCCTGGAAGATGACTCCCAAACACTTGTGATAATGGTAACATTTTAACTAAGTTAAAGAGCAACTTTAATGTTGGAAGGCAGAGGTAATGAATTCAGTTTTAATTATGTTGAGTATGCTGTGCCTGTGAAGGCATTTATTCAAGTAGGCTATTCAGTGTATGAATTCAGAATTTCAGAAGAGGAATTTTTGTGCTTGGGAATGGTATGTGGTAGTAAAAGTTCAGGGAATGAAAGAGGAGAGGTAACGGGGAAAAGAGAAAAGTGAAGACTAAGCCTTGACTTTCAGTATACTTGAAGATATCTTTAGCCAAGAGATTTTAGGGGCGTGGGCAAGTGTAAGGGAATCAATGTTTAGATTCACAGCTTCTTTGTGTACTTTTTCTTAAAACTGAGTTCAGGCATCATACTGATTCTCTTTCCCCATCTCTCATTGCAATCATCTATCTCTGATTTTACAAAAGGAAGACATTGCACTCACCTATCTCTGTATGTTGCCCGGAATGGAGGCATAGTTCACAATGTTGGTGTGGAGATACTGTGCTTTCTCTCAGAGAGCAAGTATGATATCTATTATTGCGAGAACTATGTGATTCTGAGAACTTGGGTTTTCAGAAATTTATTTGCTGAATTATAATCTAGAGAGTTTGGACAGAGGTTAGTTTCAGAGACAGAAGTTTAGAGTACAGACCTTAAGATGGTTGGCCTTGGTGAGGTGTTTGGCATCTTGGTTTTCAGATGGTCTTCTTTAGGAAAGAGCCAAGTGTTTATGTAGCTTAGCATAGATTTTCTTATTCTAATAAAACTGACCATGGTTAAACAGAGGTACTTAGGAAGCAAATGTGGAACTCTGAAGTTAGGAACATACATCTTTTCCATAAAGCCAGTACCTTTTTTAAAAAGACAGTGTGCTCTTTCTTCTTGTGTTTTCATGCTACAGTTTTTGCTACTATATTTGAAGAAATAAGAAAAGACTTTTTGTTTTAAATAAAACCTAGATTAATGCTAGAGAGAAAAGAGACAATTGAAGTAGTTAAGTATTAGAATTATGCAATGAAGAAGGTAGGTAAGCTTCAGTTAATTCACTTAGGGTAGAGACTCTACTTTTAGATAGCGTGACGTATTACTTGAATAATCTAAGTGAAATCCAAAATGAGCTACAAATTACACACCCCTGCAGATTTTTTGGCATTTTTTTCCTTAGAGAGGGAGAATGACTTCATAAGATAGGAAAATTAAGTCTCAGTAGATTTTTTCATTTATGAAATTGCTATATGAATAATCTTTTGTCAGTAACAAGACAGGTTAAAGTTTTAAGGAAAATGGGATAAACAGTAAAATGTTATTTTTAAATTTGTTAAAAGGAAAATGACCATACTTGAAATTCCTGTTATTAGAAAATACGTAATAACAAGGGAAAGAGGAAGAGATGCAGAACTAATTGTTAAACTTTAAATCTCCTAAGTAAGCTGTTCAAATCAGAATTCTGATAGATTATGATTAATAACGAAGACCATCTCTTGGAAGATGTTACAACAGTGGACAACAGAATTAACCTGTTAACATATCTGTCTTGCATTATCTTTTCATGGAACTGAGGCTGTGCTTTCTATCAGATAAGTTTTTGATCCATGTATAATATCCATCTTATAAAAGTGAACTGGCTTTTTTTTAGGTCATATAGAAATTCCTAGTTCCTATAAACTGAGTTTTAAAAGAATGAAGGAAAAATTCTGTGAGACAAAATACTTTCCCATCCTTTCTACTTTTCTTTTTGATACACCAAATAAACAGATGATAGTAGACATTATTTTCATGTTATCATTCAGTATTCCCCAAAGTAGTCCTTTAACATTTATGGGGCAGCCTTGTCTATGATTGGAGGACAGACTGGTGTAAAACAAGCCTGTACCCTGTATTGTGTGTTCTCCATCCCAAGTCAAGTCTTTGCCCATCACCATTTATTCTGCCTGTACCTTCCTCCACCCACCTCCCTCTGGCAGTCACCACACTGTTGTCCCTGTCTATGAGATTTTTCTCTTTTTCTTTTTTGCTCAATCCCTCCATACACCCCCATTTGTGCCCCACACATACACACAGCTGTCAGCCTGCTCTCTGAGTCTGTTACTATTTTGCTGGTTCATTAGATTCCTTGTCTTTTTCTGACTAGCTCATTTAATTTACCATAATATTCTTAGGTCCATCCATGCTGTCTTAAACAGTAAGATCTCCCTCTTTTATTTTTTTATGGTCAAGTAGTACTCCATTGTGTGAATATACCACAGGTCTTTTTATCCACTCATCTACTGATGGACACTTGGGCTGCTTCCAAATCATTGCTATTGTAAATAATGCTGCAATGAACATAGGGGTGCATATATTCTTTTGAATTAGTGATTGGGGTTTCCACTGATAAATGCCCAGAAGTGGAATCGTAGGGTCATAAGGCAGTTCCAGTTTTAATTTTTTGAGCTAACTCCACTGCTTTCCACAGTGGCTGCACCAATCTGCATTCCCACCAACAATGCATGAGGATTCCCTTTTCTTCACATCCTCACCAGCATTGATGATAGCCATTCTGACAGGTGTGAGGTGATATCACATTGTGATGCACTTCATCACAATGAAATATGCATTTTAATATACATTTCTCTAATGATTAGTGATGTTGAGCATCTTAGGTCTTTTGGCCATCTGCGTGTCATGTTTGGAGAAGTATCTGTTCCAATCTTTTGCCCCATGTTTTACTTGGATTATCAGGGGGGTTGGCATTGGTAAGTTTTTAATACACTGTAGATATTAACTGCTTATTAGATGTATCATTGGTGAATAGGTTCCTCCCATTCCATGAGTTGTCTTAATTCTATTGGTGGTTTTGTTGTGCAAAAAAACTTTTTAGTTTTTTGATGTAGTCCATTTGTTTATTTTTTCTTTTGTTTCCCTTGCCCAAGGAGATATATTAGAAATAATATTGCTATGAGAAATGTCTGAGATTTCACTGCCTGGGTTTTCTTCTAGGATTTTTATGGTTTTGAATCTTACATTTAAGTCCTTGATCCATTTTGAGTGTATTCTTGTGTATGGTGTAAAAAAGTGGTCTGGTTTTACTTTTTTGCACATATACAATTTTCCAGTACCATTTATTGAGTCAACTATCTTTACCGTGTTACATGTTTTTGCCTCCTTTGTCAAATACTAGTTGATTGTACAGGTATGGATTTATATCTGGGTGCTCTCTGTTTTGTTCCATCAATATATATTGTCTGTTTTAATGCCAGTACCATGCTGTTTCAGTTACTGTGGCTTTGTAGTATGGTTTGATATGAGTGTGATTCCTCCAACTTTGTCCTTCTTTCTCAAGATCTCTGTTGTTTTGGGGGTCTTTTGTGGTTCCATATAAATTTTTTTGAGTATTCTAGTTCTGTGAAATATACCATTGGTATCTTGATAGGAATTGCATTGAATCTATAGATTGCTTTGGGTGGTGTGTACATTTTAGTGATGTTAATTCTTCCTATCCACAAACACAGTAAATGGGTCCACTTATTTTACCTTATTCAGTTTCTTTCTTCAGTATCTTATAGTTTTCCAGTACAGGTCTTTTACATCTTTGTTTAAATTTTTTCCTAGCAATTTTATTCTTTTTGAAGCAGTTATGAACAGGATTGTTTTCTAATTTACCTTTCTGATAGTTCATTGTTGATATATAAAAATCCAACCGACTTCTGGATATTTATTTTTGTATCCTGCTACTTTACTGAATTCGTTTATCAATTCTAATTTTTTGGTGTAATCTGTAAGGTCCTGTATATAGAGTGTCATGTCATCTAGAAATAATGACAGTTTTACTTCTTTCTTTCCACATTGGATGCCTTTTATTTTTTCTTCTTGTTTGATTGCTGTGGTTAGGACTTCTAGTACCACATTAAATAAGAGTGGCAAAAGTGGACTTCCCTGTCTTGTTCCCAATTTTAAGGCAAAAGCTGGTAGGTTTTGCCCCTTGACTATGATGTTTGCTGTAGGTTTGTCATACATAGCTTTTATTATGTTGAGGTTTGCTCTCTCTATTCTGTTTTGCTGAGAGTTATTATCATAAGTGGGTGCTGGGTTTTATCAAATGCTTTTCCGCATCTGTTGATAAGATCCTGTGGTTTTTATCTTTCATTTTGTTTATGTAGTGTGTCACGTTTATTTATTTGTGGATATTGTACCAACCTTGCATTCCGACATAAATCCCACTTGATCATCATCATGTATGATCTTTTTAATGTATTTCTGGACCTGGTTTTTAAATATTTTATTGAGGATTTTAGCATCTGTATTCATCATGGATATGGGCCTATAATTTTTTTTCCTTGTGATGTCTTTATCTGGTTTCAAAATTAGGCTAATAGTGCCGGTCTTGTAAAATGAGTGTGGGATTCTTCTGTCTCTTGAATTTTTTGGAATAGTTTGAGAAGGATAGGTGTCAGTTCTTCTTTGAGTATTTGGTAAAATTCACCTGTGAAGCCATCAGATCTAGGACTTGTTGGGAGTTTTTTGTTTGGTTACTGCTTCAATTTCACTAGCTGTAACCTGTCTATTCAGATTTTCTGATTCAATTTTAGATGATTGTATTTTTCTAGGAGTTTATTCATTTCTTCCAGACCGTCCAATTTGTTAGCATATAGTTGTTCATAATAATTTCTTACAGTTTTTTATACTTCTTTGGTTGTCAGTTATTTCTCTTTCATTTCTGATTTTATTTATTTGGGTCCTCTCTCTTTTTTCTTGATGAGTCTGGTTAAAGGTTTGGTGATCTTGTTTAAATTTTCAAAATACCAGTTCTTGGTTTCCTTGATCTTTTGTATTGTGTTTTTTAGACTCCAAGTTATTTCTGCTCTGATCTTTATTATTTCTTTCTTCTACTCACTTTGGGGGTTTTTTGTTGTTCATTTTCAAGTGGTTTTTTTTTTTTTATGTAAAGTTATATTGGTTTATTTCAGTTTTCTTGTTTCTTCAGACAGGTTCTGTAATGCTCCGGATTGCCCACTTAGGATTGCTTTCACTGTGTCATAGATTTTGGGTTTTGTTCTTTCTTGTTTTCATTTGTTTCAAGGTATTTTTTACTTTGACTTCATTGTTAACTCACTCATTGTTTAGTAACATGTTATTTAGCCTCCATGCCTTTGAGTGTTTTCAGTTTTTTTCTTATGATTTCTAGTTTCATACCATTATGGTCAGGAAAGATGTTTGATAGGATTTCAATCTTAAATTTATTGAGTTTTGTTTTGTGTCCTAACATGTGGTTGATTCTAAAAACTGTTCCATGTGCACTTGAAAAGAATGCATGTTCTGCTTTGGGGTAAAATGCTCTGAAGATATAAATTAAATCCTTCTGATCTAGTATCATTTAAGGCTACCATTTCTTTGTGTTTTCTGTCTGGAAGATCTATTCATTGATGTCAACGGGGTGTTTAAATCTCCTATTAATGACTGTCTTAATGTCCTTTCCTTGTATGTTCATCGGGATTTTCTTTACATATTTAAGTGCTCTTGTTTTGGGTGCCTAAAATGTGTTATCCCAGTAGGATTTCTTTAAAGGATTTATAACCTTTGAAATATTTATGTAAATATACATGCACACATGACCTTTTACATTTTTGGCCTAAATACGACTGTATTATACAAACTAATAAATTTTGCTTCATCTACATAATGGCACCAATATATAGTGTGGGGCAAAAGTAGGTTAATAGTTGTTTGTATGGAAAATAATCAATAATTAGTAATACAGTAATAAACTGTGTTTTGTGTACTCAGAACCGTGAATCTATTTTTGCCACACCCTGTATATATGGTAGCCATTAGTGCTGTTAATCATTCTCCTTTCCTTTTTTCTGAGCACATGGGTGGGGCCATTTCACTAGTACAGGCCAATGAAGTGATGGTGTAAATCAGGGGTCTCCAATCCCCAGTCCATGGACCAGTATATGTCTGTTTAGGAACTGGGCATCTAGATACAGGGATCTTAGGTGCTTTCAGGTTGGTCATAGCATTAAGGCTAACAATATACTGTTTCTTCCACTTAATTTATTTTTATACATTTTCTAATTTTATTTTTTCAGGTACAGTGCCTTTTTTTTTGTAATTTTAGGGGGGGAGGGGAGAAAAAGAAACATCAATTTGTGTTCCACTTGCTGATGCTTTCATTGGTGGATTCTTGTATGCACCCTGACCTGGCATCAAACCTGCAACCTTGACGTGTACAAATAACACTAGTTAACTGAGCTACCTGGCCAGGGCCAGTGCCAGTGCCATATATTTATAGAGAACTAGAAACGTTATTAAACTTAGAAAACTGTTTTCCACCTCAAAGATTTCTTCTCAAAGATAGAAAAGGAGCAGGTTAATTTTAGGGTTGAGGCATAATCATTTTTTTGCCTCAAATGCAAGAAATTTTTGCAAGAAAATGCAAAATTTTGCATTTTCTTGCTCTTTAAGGTCAAGGGTATGTTGTGATATTTTGCTTCAGTACATAGTCATGATATTTCATTGTTGCTTTGAATGTACATTAGGTGTTTCAATATAATGTAAGATGAAATAATCTAAACTAAATGTGTCAAGTGGCTAAGTCTCCAACAAAATTCTTAGAAGTAAAACAGCAGAGGCAGCCCTAGTTTACAAATGTGTTGGTACTTTTTTTCTTTTTCTGAGGAAACAGTATAGTTTAGTTATATGTTGATACTAGAACCTAGGAAATAAAACCATTTTTAAATAAATAGGATTCTATCATTTAATCTTGTCTTGCTTCTTTAAGAGGTAGTCTCTTCCTCCTAAATCAAGCATATAAACTTTTCTTAGCTTTCGAAGGGTTTGTTGGGATGAAGAAGATACAAACTATGGCATTTACAAGGATTTTTTTAAAGGCGTGTATAACTTGCAGGAAGCAAGTTCTTTACAGAGAAAGGCAGTTAAAATGGGTAGTGCCTTTGACTAGCCAGATGATACTTTTAGGTCTTGCTAATATATGTTGCAGGGAAAGGTGGGTTTCCGAGACATCTTTTAACTTGTAATATGGCTATTTTCTTCCTTTATGAAATTAAAAAAATCAAATTTTACTTTCATCCCCAGTTTCTCTATACATCTTTAACCAGTCAGTTTGCTTTTCATATTTTTATGCACCTTTCAGAAATGAAAAACATCTAAATGAAAATTATCTTGACTGTCTTAATAAGTCATTCTACCCACATTATTGGAATTGCAGCTCTAGGGATTGGGTCAAGAGAATTGCAGGGAGACATTCATTTTTTTAAAAGCTATTATGAAAAAGTCAAAGCAAAAGTAGAGGAGACCACAGTCAACCTCGTATCTACCATCTATCTGTACTTAATAATTATCTTTGTCACACCTGTTTCAAAAAGTTTTAGTAAAAGTAAAAATATTGAATGTTGTTCTATTAATAAGAGAGACATGTAAAACCTAATAATGTTCTTAGGCTATTTTAGGATAGCTGTAATTTTACCACTTGTGTTTCTCTTTTATCATACTTTTATTGGTGACTCCTAACCTTTAATACATCATTTCTCAGTCTGCCTAGTTTTATTTGGGGAAAAACTGTAACTTGTATGCATGAGAATACATGTGTGTGTGAAATTTTTCATAATGAAATTTATATAAATATTAGGTTATTAGTGTTTATAATTATGTAAATCATATATATGTGTGTATATTTAAATTTTATTACAATTATATATGGGGGGGGGTTGTCCAGAAAGTATCTAGCCACATACTATTAAAAAATAGAGACTTACTAAACAAGGTACAAGATACAAGAAATATTGTACATAGGACAATGGCACCTCAGTCCCTTTCAAAGTAGGTATTTTGGGACCTCACACATTTCTCTCAGTGTCTTTCACTGTTCAAAACACTCAGCAAAATCCTTTGTTAGCATCACCATCAGCTGCCCTCTCATATTTTCCTGAATCTCATCAGCAGTCTGAAATCTCTTTCCTTTCAAAGGTAATTTTAGTTTTGGGAAAAGCCAGAAGTCACAGGGCACCAAATCTAGGCTCTAGTAGGAGGAGTCACCTGGTTGATTTGATGTTTCACAAAAAAACTCTGCACGAGATGTGATGAATTAGTGGGCTTTTTGTGATAAAGTTGCTGATTACCAGTTGCCCCTAGCTGTGACCATTTTCATTGTATTGCATCCCTCAATCGACAAAGAACATTGAGGTGTAGAACTCTATTAATTGTTTGGCCTGTAGAGGTGTACTTCATGATGGACAACACCTTCCCAATCAAAAACACATTTAACATAGTTTTGATCTTACTGTGACTTTGCTGCACCTTCTTCAGGCATGGAGAACCAGGCAACTATCTTCTTTGCGACTACTGAGCCTTTATTTCAGGATCATAGCCATAGACCCACGATTCATCTCTGATTATGACCTTCTTGAGGAAATCAGGTTCATTGGTAGCAGTTTGAATCAAGTCATTAGCAATTGCCGTATAATATTCCATATGCTCTAGTAGGAGGAGCCGCAGAACAAATATTGCCATGATGCATTTCATGCCAAGATCCTGTGTCAAAATCTCAGACACAAGTAGTTTTTGGAGTCCCTAGATCAATTCTTGCATTGTCAGCCGCTGATCTTTGTTGATTGCAGCCTGTACACATTTAACATTCTTAGGTATTTTGCTTGTTGCATACCTTCCAGAATGTAGATCACTTTCAACGGATTCTTGGCTACCTCTGAAGCGTTTCTGCCACACTTTTATTTGCCCTGCATTTATTTTTATTTATTTTATTTTATTTTTTTATTGATTATGCTGTTACAGTTGTTCTATTCCCCCTTTATTCCCCTCCACCCTACCCCCCATCCCCACCATCACCCCCCCTTTAGTTTATGACCATGTGTCTCAAGTCCTTTAGATTCTATATTTCCCATGCTATTCTTGCCCCCCCTCCCATCTATTTTCTATCTACTGTCTATGCTACTTATTTTCTGTACCTTCTCCCCCCTTCTCCTCCTCCCACTCCCCTGTTGCTAACCCTCCTTGAGATCTTCATTTCTATGTTTCCACTCCTGATCTAGCTGTCCTTTTAGTTTGCTTTCGTTTTAGGTGTGGTTGTTAATAACTGTGAGTTTGTTGTCCTTTCACTGTTCATGTTTTTTAACTTCTTTTTCTTAGATAAGTCCCTTTAAGGTTTCATATAATAAGGGCTTGGTGATGATGAACTCCTTGAATTTGATCTTATCTGAGAAGCACCTTATCTGTCCTTCCATTTTAAATGAAAGTTTTGCTGGATAGAGCAATCTTGGTTGTAGGTCTTTAGATTTCATGACTTGGAATACCTCTTTCCAGCCCCTTCTTGCCTGTAAGGTCTCTTTTGAGAAATCCGCTGACAGTCTGATGGAGACTCCTTTGTAGGTGACTGTCCCCTTAGCTCTTGCTGCTTCTAGGATTCTCTCCTTCATTTTAATCTTGGCTAATGTAATTACGATGTGCCTTGGTGTGTTCCTTCTTGGGTCCAACTTCTTTGGTACTCTCTGAGCTTCCTGGATTTCCTGGAAGTCTATTTCCTTTGCTAGATTGGGGAAATTCTCCTTTATTATTTGTTCAAATAAGTTTTCCACTGGTGGCTGTGCCTTTCCCCTTCTGGTACCCCTATAATTTGGATGTTGGAGCGTTTAAAGATGTCCTGGAGGTTCCTAAGACTCTCCTCATTTCTTTGAATTCTTGCTTCTTGACTCTTTTCTGTTTGGCCATTATTTGCTTTCTTCTGGTCCACTCCGTTGATTTGAGTCCCAGTTTCCTTTTCATTGCTATTGGTGTCCTGTGTAATTCCATTCATTTCAATTAGTTTCGCCTTCATATATTTGTCTAATTTGTCCGTATAATCAACCAGTTCTGTGAGGATCCTGATCACCAATGTTTTAAACTGTGCGTCTGTGAGTTTTGCTATTTCTTCATCGCTTAGATTTATTGGCTCTGGGGCTCTGAGATCCTTCTGCGCCATTCTTGGTCTGTTTCGGCCCTTTAAGTGTGGGAAGCGGCGCCTTGGATTCCCAGGTCGCTGGGTTGTGACGCTGTATGTGGAGGCGGGGTCAGAGCAGGGAAATGGCGGCGCCCTCCACTGCCGCTTGCCGTGGGGACCTGCCGCCCGGTCCAACCGCCCACTCCCTCGCCTGTCCACCCGCGCACAATGTACGACCTCAGCCAACACGCAGCCCCAGGCCCGGCTGTCTCCCCCGAGGTTGCTCGCCTGGTTGCTCGCTGGGTCGCTCACTAGGTCTGACCCTGCGCCTGGATTCCACAGACCTGAGTGTGTCTGGCCGAGTCCTTCTGTGCAACCCTGCTCCGCCAGCCGCTGGTTTCGCCCCTTACCGGTCAGGCTGAAGAATTTGTTGTTAACGGACTTCCGAAAAGTTCAATTTTCCGTGTTCTGGCTGTGTTTTCTGTTGCTAATATTTAGTTTTCTCTAATCTTGGTTGTGTGAGAAGGCACGGTACATCCACCTATGCCTCCATCTTGGCGGAAGTCCCCGCCCTGCATTTATTGCATTGTCTCAGAAAGCCTCCTGAATCACCTGAATAGTTTCTATGGAGGAATATTCAAGCTTAGTGCAAAATTTGATACAGACTCATTGCTCTACTTGCTCAGTCATTTTGAATGCCGTGGCCACACAGTACACATACTCACTTGGCTTCTACTGACCCCACTGACTGGTACAGTGAAGTCATCATTGTTCAAGCATGTGCATACAGTGGCTGAACATTTTCCAGACAGATCTTGTATATATAAACTACCTATACACGGTAAAGGAAAATATGGAAAACGTCAAACATACACAAAGTAGAGCTAATACCATAGTGAACCTCCATATATAGATTACCCAACTTAAGCAGGTATCAGTTTATGGTCCATTTTGTTTCACCTGTTAAAGTGTTTTTTAAACATGTAAATTGGACAAGCCAAAATTGAAGTCTGCTTTTGTGTACACAGTTGCTTGACTTTAATGAAGAGGGAACAGAAGACAAAATTTTAAGTTAGTGTTACTACTCATTACTAAAATGAGAATTAACTAAATATTAGTTGAGCCTCATGAAAAGTGTCACAAACTAGGATAACTTCCATTGATACAAAAATCTCTAAGATATTATATTATGAGGTAAATTAGAGGTTCCAATGTGATGTTTTCAAAGCCCAAATTAAAGTGGAGCGGGAAGGGAAGGATGGAATATTACAGGAGGCTTTTTCAAGAATGAAGTTCAGGTTTTAGAGGACTGCATGAAGAAGGCAGAGTAAAATGCATGGCTATGGTAATTTTGATGTAGATAGAACAAAGAGCTGAGAAAGAACATGCTAAAGTTGCTCAGAAAGAAGGTACAACTAAAGATTGATACGGAATATTCGTATTTGTTTGCAATGTGAATATGGCAGTTGTTTGCCACAGTGATTTTCAACCTTTTTCATTTCATGGCAAAGAAATTAATTACCGTATTTTGCCATGTATAATGCGAGTCCACGTTTTTGGCCCAAACTTTCAGGGGCAAAAAATCTTTCAATTCTTTAATTCCGTTAGTTATTTGTATTTAGGAACAAAACTGATTACCATATTCCAGAGTTTTATTTTGTATACAGATATCGTTATTGCTTTCTAGACTTACACTTTTAACACATAAGAGTAAATAAAAGAATTGAAAACATATATATATGATATATATACATGGAATTAGTACTACCTATAGATAATATACATCCTTATTTTTCCCTAAAACATTTGGGCAAAAAGTGTGCATTACACACTGCAAAGTATGGTACTAAAGTTCTGCTACACAACAAAATATATATATATTGTCAATATGGCAAGATAGATATAGTTTTATTTTTTAATATATTTTAATTTTATTAATTATGCCATTACATTTGTTCTATTCCCCCCTCCGTTCCCCTCCACCCTGCACACCCCTCCCCCACCATCCCCCCCTTTAGTTCATGAACACGTGTCTCAAGTTCTTTAGATTCTGTTATTTCCCCTACTATTCTTACCCTCCCCCTATCTATTTTCTATCTACTGTCTATGCTACTTATTTTCTGTACCTTCTCCCCCCTTCTCCATCTCCTACTCCCCTGTTGCTAACCCTCCCCATGATCTTCATTTCTATGGTTCACTCCTGATCTAGCTGTCCTGTTAATTTGCTTTTGTTTTAGGTGTGGTTGTTGATAACTGTGAGTTTGCTGTCCTTTCACTGTTCATCTTTTTTATCTTCTTTTTCTTAGGTAAATCCCTTTAACATTTCATATAATAAGGGCTTGGTGATGATGAACTCCTTGAATTTGGTCTTATCTGAGAAGCACTTTATCTGTCCTTCCATTCTAAATGAAAACTTTGCTGGATAGAGCAGTCTTGGTTGTAGGTCTTTGGTTTTCATGACTTGGAATACTTCTTTCTAGCCCCTTCTTGCCTGTAAGGTCTCTTTTGAGAAATCAGCTGACAGTCTGATGGGAACTCCTTTGTAGGTGACTGTCCCCTTAACTCTTGCTGCTTCTAGGATTCTCTCCTTCATTTTGATCTTGGCTAATGTAATGATGATGTGCCTTGGTATGTTCCTTCTTGGGTCCAACTTCTTTGGGACTCTCTGAGCTTCCTGGATTTCCTGGAAGTTTATTTCCTTTGCCAGAATGAGGAAGTTCTCCTTTATTATTTGTTCAAATAGGGTTTCCATTTGTGACTGTTTCTCTTCCTCTTCTGGTACCCCTATAATTCAGATGTTGGAGCATTTAAAGATGTCCTGGAGGTTCCTAAGCCTCTCCTCATTTTTTTGAATTCTTGTTTCTTCATATTTTTCTGTTTGGTCATTTTTTCCTTCCTTCTGGTCCACTCCCTTGATTTGAGTCCGAGTTTTATTTCCATTACTATTGGTTTCCTTTGCATTTCCCTTCATTTCAATTAGTTTAGCCTTCATATGTTCCTCTAATTTGTGACTAAAATCAACCAGTTCTGTGAGCATCCTAATCACCAGTGTTTTGAACTGTGCATCTGAAAGTTTGGCTATTTCCTCATCGCTTAGATTTATCGGCTCTGGGGCTCTGAGTTGTTCTTGAGCCATGTTTTGATCTGTTCATGCCTGTTATGTATGAGGAGCAGACCCTTAGTTGTTCACCAGGGCAGGGCCACCCCAGGTTGCTGGTTTGTGATGCTGTATGTAGGGCGGGGTCAGAGAAGGAGCAATGGCAGTCCTCTCCACTCACCCCCTGCCTGTTTATCTGAGTGCAAATGTGCGAGCCCGCCGCCCTGCACCGCACTGTCTCAATGCTGGCCTCTTCACTGGTTTATCTGCGCGCAAATGCTCGACTGACCGGACCGCAGACAGCCAGCCCCACCTCTTCCCTGTGTCCGCCCATAGCTAGCCCGCACCTGGGATCCGGGGCCCTTGGCTGCCTGCGCACTGCCCGGGTCTGCCAGGTCGGGGGATATTTTTTGCCCCTCCCGCTCCACTGCTGGCTTCGCCCCCTCACTGGTTTAGCTGAGTGGTTTGTTGTTTTGGGACTCTGTATTGTCGATTTTCTGTGTGGTTTGGTTGCGTTTATTGTTGTTAAAACTTTGTTGTTTTTAGGTTTGGTTGTGCGAGGACGCAAAGTGTTTCCACCTACGCCTCCATCTTGGTGGAAGTCAATAGATATAGTTTTAATTAACACCAGTGGTTATTGTTTTGTTGACTGTATCATACTTTATTTGACAATCTAAGGAAAAAAAGGTCAGTGCCTCTCATTGTATAGTCAGGTGTTTCATGTTTTAAAAATTTATTTTGGCACACTGCTTGAAAATTGCTGGTTTACTGTAATGGAAGAGAGTAGTTGTATGGCCAATTCAAATGCCTTTTATATTTGTTTTGGGTTGTATTTCTCCCCAGTTATAAACTTTTTTTCTGGGTTCTTAAGTTATTGAGATGTAATTAACATATAACAATGTATTAGTTTTAGGTGCACAGCATAATGATTTCACAGACGTATATGTTGCAAAATGATATCAAAAGTTGGTTAACATCAATTACCAAACGGAGTCATAAATTATTTTCTCTTATGATGTGAATTTTTAAGATCTCTTAGCAACTTTCATATATACAGTGCAGTGTTTTTAACTGTAGTCACCATTACAGTCCCAGGACTTAATTATTTTATAATTGGAAGTTTGTATCTTTTGATCCCCTTTACCCATTTTGCCCACTGCCTGTCCCCTGCCAACACTTATTCCATGTCTTGGCTATACTGCACTGTACATAGGAGAGAGCCAATGAACATTGTGGAGCCCTCCTTTGTGAAAGCTGTAAGGACTCTGTGGCTGTCATGGGGACTGTTAGGTCCTCAGTGGCAAAGCGTGCGTAGGGACCTCCACAGCAAAAGCCATTGGGAGCTACAGTGGCACCTACCAATATGGCTGATACTGATGGCCTCCTCTCTTCTTTGTTTTTACCTGTCTCCAGATGTCTCAGCTGAGCCTATTTCCCTAGCAAACATTTCTGCATGGTGATTCTCCATTTTTTGCTTTATTGTGCTGCAATAAGGTCTTTTATGTTCTCTTGAGTCTTCCTAGGGATATTTTCCTTCAATGACAGCTGTCTGTTTCTTGTGGGTTTTTGGTGTGTGTATGTGTGGTTTTGTTTTTTGTGGGTGTGATGAAGACTGCTGGCTCCAATTATGCCATCTTGCTGACATCATTTCTCAAAATACTCTATCTTGTTTTTATTTGCTTTTCATTTTTTAACATTTTACTATTTAACCTATCTTTTGTTTTATCTTGATGACCATTTTTGCCACTGGAAAATGTATGGTTTTTTTAATCATGTTTTCATTTTATAATAGTAGCAGTTGCCATCAAGTGCTTTAGAAATACATTGTTTACTCATCATAGCTACCTTATGACATAGGTATGATTGTTATCCCTCTTTTACAGATGAAGAAACTAGAGCAGAGAGAACATAAGTTGTTTGCCCAACCAAGGTCACAAAGCTAGTAAAGTGTAGAACTGAGATATTCAAACCCAGGCAGTATGACTCTGACATCTCTGCTCTTAACTTGTAGGTTATACTTTCTCTTTGGACCACTGTGGATTATTTTAGCCTTTTGACAATATTCTTATTTCTGTTTCCCATGGTATTAGTTGTATTCCATTAGTTGATTTTGATGCTTAGCTTTTATGTTGCTCACTTTTCTCAGATGTTTGATTTTTTTTAAGTGTGTGCTGGGTTTTATTTGTTTTGTTTTGTTTTTCATTTGATCAATCTTTCTATAAATGCAGCAATGTTTACACCTAGTGATTGTGGGAAGGAGAGTCATGACCGTTGCTCGAAAGGATATATCATACTGATATTGGATGTGTGGATTTCCTATTCATCTTCTTTCTTTCCATCACTGTTCTGCTTTTTTACTTACTTGGCAACCTGTAGTGCAGATACTTCTGGTGCCCATTTCCTTGCTTGGCAGGGGTAGAGGAAGGGGATCCACCTGCCTGGATGGTAATGCCATTACTCTGAGGATTTCTGAAGGATTCTTTCCTGTCCCCCATAGCTGCTTTGAATCAAACATGATCTGCAGTTTCCTTCTGCTTGCAGTTTGGGCTGCAGTTTCTTCCATTTTATTTCTTCCCATTTGTCTTGTCTCCCACTGCTGTTATACTATTATAGTTTATTAGTATGGCTTTAATGCTATTGTGATATAGTCTTCAGCCTGTAATTTTTAGGTTGTAGGATCGGAGTTGACTACCAAATGTGCTATTTTCATTTTGATGTCATCTTCTGCCGGTGCTTCTTAATCTTTTGAGAGCCATTGACTTCTTTGACCTTTTGGTGAATTTTATGTACTTTTACCTTGTTTTTTAAATTTCAAAGCAGCTGTCTACCATTTATACCCCAAGCAATGGCCAAATGATAATTTGAGCATTAGTAGTTTTGTAGGCATTGAGCATAACTAGGTTTGTGGTCATTGGGGTAGGGAGTACTTTGCTTTTAGTTAAATTAGAGGAATGAGTCTATTTCTTGGAAAATAATTTGTTATTCAGGCTTGAGGAAAATTGCTATAAAAGATATATTTATATAGTCATAGTGTTAAATATTAGAGACAGTTATATTTGAAGTATAACATCAGAAAGCTGTTTCTAGTAAGCAGTTTTATAACATTTCTTTTTTTTTTCTTGTTTTCTCTAGGTTTAACTATAGATCAACACATCATCTTGCGTCTCATGGGTTCTATGAATTTTTAAATTGGTTTGATGAGAGAGCATGGTATCCACTAGGAAGAATAGTAGGTGGTACTGTAAGTATATTTGCAGTTATGTTTTTATCATAAAATTTTACAGTTTTTTTGTGTAAATCATAAACTTTTAAGATGATTCTTTATAACTTTGTATTGTTAACTTACACACTTTTCTGTGGCTGATTATTTAATATTTAATTTTCTAAATATCTTTTCTTGACACTACCTTCACCCCCAAACTTCCCACATATACACCTGTCTTGGGGTTATCTCATACTGCCACTTTTTCTAACAAAATGGTGAGGGCTGTCAGGAATCTCTTGTTACTGTGTGTCTTAAATTCAGGTTATTGGGGTGTTTTTGTCCCAAATCTGTCGTAAGTTACTCCAGGTAATTGAGTATTGGTCATAGTTCATGGGCAATGATTACATTCAGAAGAGGCTATAAGGGGCATTATTTTTAGTATTTGAGATGTGAGGAGAGTATTGAAGAGAAACTAAAAGATATAAGACACCTGTTGGGGAGACATACATGTCTAATACTGTTTTTTTCCTTGATCAGTTTTTGTCAGAAATTGATCAGTTTTATTAGATTTCGTTGACTTTGTTGATTATCACTATTAAATGTTTGTATTCTGTTGTATTAATTTTATTTTCTTCCACTTTCTTAAGTTTATTCTGTTTCTTTCTGACTTCCTGATATAATTTGCTCAATAATTTCCAGATCTTTTTTTGTTATTAATGTATTGTTAAAGCTAAAAAATTTCTATTACTCGGTGTTTTAGCTACATTATTTAAATTTGATATGTAGTATTTTCATAATTATTCAAGTCAAGATGTATTTTAATTTCCATTATAATTTCATTTGATTCATGGGTTATTGTGAATTGTATTTAACTTTAAGCATAAGAGAATTTCCTTGTTATCTTGTTTTGATTTACAGTTTGAATATATTTTGTTTAGAGAAAAGTCCTGTATTTTTATTACTTTGAAATTTATTGAAATTTGATTTATGGCATAGGATTTGGCAGATTTTGTAAATGTTCACACCGTTTGGAAAGCATATGTTTTCTGTGCTAGTAACTTTCTAATTTGAGACATTATCTTAGCCTTGATGTAAGTAGAAATAAAGGTACAAGGTATGTAGTCGTGATGGTCTCCAGGGCAAATAGCAAAGATATTGAATGGTAGGAGATTTGGTAGATGGCTATTGTCTACATTTTGGGTTGCTAATATTATCACAATACTAATCTTGATATATTAGTATTTGATGGCTCTAGTTTGTGTCCAGCTTTGTATCTTGAATTCATCCGCCCTGAAGGCTTGTTTTCTGAGATTCTTGGTATCCCCATATTTGGTACCATTCCTGTAATCTCTCTCTCACCTTTGCTGGAGCCCTTTGGGGTTTCACCTTTTTTGAGGATAGTTTTTAGAGGTCATATATATGTTAGCTTAAGGTTTCTTTTTCTTATACCTGAAGTTGTTACAGATGTGGAACCAGCATCTACACATGCAATGAATGAGTTTCATATTTCTCATTTGTTTCTATTCGGTGCTTTGGATGTTACGCAAAACTTTCTTACTGCTTCCCTTAATGAATTGGAGGAATTTGCCGAGTCTAATTTCACAAACAGGAATTGCCTTTGTGCTGGGAGTTAGGCCTTTTCTCTCATATCTGTGTTGAGTGATTATCTCCCAATTTCCAGTCCATAAGGTATGTATCAGACCCAAGTGCCTTTTTTCCCCCCTTTTTTGGAGGAGGTAGGGACTCCCATAGCATCAGTACCTACTTGGAACTTGCTGTTTATTTTTTGGCATCTGAAGGGTTCCCTCTCTTTTTATTTTAAATATGCTTTTTTTGTTGTGTAGCTAGCTGAATAGAGGTTTGGCTGGCTGCCTGCTGCAATGAAAGACAAACTCATGAGCCAGGTGTTGGAGAGAAGGAAAGCAGTTTATTCAAATGCCAGCCCTCTGAGATGATGGGGGACTCTTGTTCCAAAGCCCATCTTCTTAACATCTCCATGCAGGCAAGGGTTTTTATCAGGAGGGGAGGGAAAGAAGAACAAAGGAATCAGGGGAAGGCGGCTGTGGGTATGCAGGCAGTGTTCTTTCTGGCCCTCATACAGATCTTTAATGTCAGCCTGAGTCTTGTGTTCAAGCCACTCCAGGCCCAGGCATGATCCACAGCAGCTGGTTTCTGCAATGTGTTCAGAAAAAGTCTGTTAGCGATTTATGGCAGGCATGGCTAACTGTCCTTTGTTTGTCAAAGTAAAAAACGTCAAAACCTGTGAGAATTTTTATGAGTTTATTTGAGCCAAACTCATGACAGTTGCTGGGAAGCAAAACTTCAAATTGGGAAACTGCTCCAGAGAATGGCAGTTTTGCACCTTATTTTATACCTTACAGTCTAAAGAAGAAGGCCTTAGTATGTTACGTGAAATCCATTGTTGATAGATTCAGGAGGCAGCAAAGTGGCAGGGGGTGGGAGGGGATGCTTCTGGGATTGGATGAAAAGTAAAGTGATAGACACTTTTATGCAGGTAGGTACAGGATAGTTAGTTAACAGTCAATTAACATAATAAGGATAACAGTGAGGGAATTTGTGGCTGCCCTCTGTTGCAGTGCCTGTGCTTTGAGAGGTCCAGAGAAAGGAAACTTGACATTTCAAAGACATGTTTTCATAAATGCTAGGGGAAAAAAAGGCTCTGCTAGGGTGAAAATTGACCTTTGCTAGGGAAAAATACCAGCCTAGGACATACCTGCCATAACCTTCTTTTAGTTAGAAAGTTTTTAATTTCAGACCATCGTATGTGGTTACTCTAAAAGGATCTCTGAGTTTGTAAGGCTGCCATACAGGCTTCCCTGAGCTTGTCAGGTTTATTGTGTGGCCCCTTTTCTTCCACAGTTTTAAGGCATATATCCTGTTTCCTTACCTGGGGAAAAGTATTGTTCATTATGTGTTATTTAATTCAGAAGGTTATTTTATTGGTTAGCTGGTTCCCTGGTTAGCATACGATTAAATGTAGGACTTGCAAGACGTTTATGGTCAGCATCCTTGAGTTGGCCATCTCGTTTTTTGTCAGCTAAATTCCTGGGGCATCTTTAGGTTCACGCAGGAACTGAAACTGCAGGTCCCTCTAAATTATACTAAAACAGCTTCTAACATTTATGCTCTTGTTTCAAGAGGGAAAATCAGGTTAGAGTAACCAACTGGGTTTAACATTTACTAAGGTCATTGTGGGTTGCTTTATATAGATTTCAGTTTTTTTCTGTGAATAGTATAAAGTTTTTATTCCATTGTAGTAGAATGGGGTCTTTGTTGTTTGGGTAGGGGTTTTTTTGTACTTTCTTCAGTATCTTTCTGTATTTTGACTATATTTTGTTATCAGCTCAGTCTGACATATTATCATGGATACATTAACTTACCTTTAGAGGTATTTTAAAATTCATTTTAATTGTCATTGAATATGGTTGATGAAATCATACTCTGGGACCTGGTGTTGTATGTGAAATGAAACAATTTTAATTTTTAAGAATGATGATTGCAACACTTTTCCCCCCTCTTCCTTTATTCCATTCTACTTCTGTGCATTCAGTAGGTATTGAGCATTCATTTTATGCCATCCATTGTTTTGGGTACTGAGGAAGTTTTTTCTGCTATTCTGGAGCTTATTTTCTTGTGAGGGTGTTTAGTTAATAGACAGTAAATGAAATAAGTAAAATAAGTAGTATGTGAAATGGTGGTAAGATGGAGAAAAAGCAAGGGAGTAGGTTAAATATACTGGGGAATTTGCAGTATTAAATAATATAGCTAGGAAATTTAAGACATTCTTTGTGGCTTTAGTGATAAAGAAAAAATCTTCTAGGATTTAGTTAAGGATGGAAATGTAAATACATGTTATAATCACTGATGAATAGTTCAAAAATGTCCTATTTAATTTACTTTGGATCCTCTTAATTTTTTTTAAATTTATTATTATTTTAGAGAGGGAAGGGAGAGAGATAGAAAGAAAAATCAGTGTGTGGTTGCCTTTTGGGTACCCCCTACTGGGGACCTGGCCCACAACCCAGGTCCTGACTGGTAACCCTTTTGTTCATAGGCTGGCACTCAATCCACTGCGCCACCCAGCCAGGGAGGACCCTCTTTATTACCCTCTTTCAGAGTAAGGACAAGGATTACAATTGTTATTTTAAGTGGTATAAATGCTCGACCTTCTCAGAGTCCCAAAGTACTATCTTTGAATTCATAGACTGACTAGTCCTTCATTTTCTAGCTAGAATTGTTTACTTTTCAAATCTTGGCTTTGAAAGGAGGAAAGAATCATTTATAGATACCACTTAAATAATATTGCACTTATCTTCACCTTCTCTTCTTTTCTCATTCCTTTATTCACACACAAGGGCAAAATTTAAGGGTGATTTAGACTAGGACCCTATTTTATAGTAAAAAAAATAGTGGGATTAATAAGAAAATTACCCACAGTTTTCTATTGAAAAACATTTTCAGTGTTAATAATCATTCTATCTGATCATTCTTGTTTTTATTTAAATGTTTTTCTTCATCTATGAGCTTTTTCTTTGTATCTAATACAAAAGAACATTTAATTTTGTAGTATGTGAGGAAGGCAAACTGTTTTGAGATCTTACTCTTAAACTTACTATAAACAATATGTAATAATGAAGAAAAGAGTTTGTTAGTGTTTTTAACTACCTCATTGTATATGTTAAAATTTTTCCTTTTTTATTTTTAACCTAGGTTTACCCAGGGTTGATGATAACAGCTGGCCTTATCCATTGGATTTTAAATACGTTGAACATAACAGTTCACATAAGAGATGTGTGTGTGTTCCTTGCACCAACTTTTAGCGGCCTTACATCTATATCTACTTTCCTGCTTACCAGAGAACTTTGGAACCAAGGAGCAGGACTTTTAGCTGCTTGTTTTATTGCTATTGTACCAGGTTACATTTCTCGTTCAGTAGCTGGATCCTTTGATAATGAAGGCATTGCTATTTTTGCACTTCAGTTCACATACTACTTATGGGTGAGTAACGTTTAATTTTTTGCTACCATTAATACCCATGTACTTTCTGCTGAAATGCTGTAGGTTGTATATATATGTCTTTTATTAGTTATAGTTGCATACAGAGATCTCTCTATTATTCATAATAAACTTAATAATGATTAACATTTACAAGTATCAGGTACTGTTCTCTCATATATACATATTTTATATATTTATGATATGTTATGAGTGTGTATAAACCATTTTGATAATTCTGTATGTTCATTTTACAGATGATGGTTTATATTCATATAAGTCATAACTCCAAAAAAGAGGGTATCAAAAAACAAGCTATTGATTTTGTTTGTTTCTTTTTTTGTGGGGGAAGAGGGATCAGAAGTACTAAGAAGGTTGACATGTGGTTCAGTGTCTTGGGATTTTTTATTCTGTTTGCAAAATTAGCACTGTTTTGCTGTGTACCTTTTATTTCCTTTTCTTATCCTTCTGTATCAGGTAGTAGTTCCAGTACAGTGTTGAAACGGAGTGGTGAGAGAGAACATCCTTGCCTTGTTCCTTGTCTTTGTAGAAGAGCGTCAAGCTTCTTACCAGTAACTATGTTAGCTAGAGATTTTTTAATACAAGGGGGGACCCAAGAAAACCAGGATTGTCTTCTACAGGGTGGGCCCGTAGCAGAACAGGCTTCCCCCGCTGGGTGAGTGTTCTAGGAACCCATCTGTATCAGTGTTCCAGTTGGTGGTGGTGTAAGAGGCTGTGTTCAGCTTCAGTGAATTTTTTTGTGAAGACTCTTTTGAAATGTGTTTGCCCATTTCATGATGGGTGATCTACTAGCTCACCTGTCCACACTGCACTGAGTATTCAGCAGTTTTTGACCAAAAATGGCATGACCCTGTATGTCCCACCCTCCCTATTAACCGGATCTTGCCCTAAGTGATATTTTTGGTTGTTTTTTTGTTTGTTTGGTTTTTCTGGATGAAAAAAGTCCTCAAAGGGAAATATTTGCTAATGTGGAAGAGGTGAAACCAAAAAAAAGCACTAAAAGGCATCAAAATTGACAAGTTCAAAAATTGTTTTGAGCAGTGGAAAAAAACGTCTTGATATGTGCATTGAATCAAATGGAGAGTATTTTGAAGGTGACTGAAGTTTAAACTGAAGTTTAAACATGTAAGAATAAATACACATTTTTTATAAATAAATTCCAGGGGGGGTTTTAGGTCCCCCCTTGTATGCATTTCCCCCCTTATTAACGGAATTTCCACTCTGTTTGCTAAGAGATTTTACTATGAATGGATGTTGAATTTTTTCAAATTCTTTTTCTTTACCTATTGATACAGTTTTTTTCCTTTGACCTTCTGATGTCATGAATTATGTTAATTAATTTGCAAGTGTTGAACCAGATTTTTCTACCTGGGATAAATGTAAATTGATTATGGTATATAATTCTTATATACATTGTTGAATTTGAGGATTTTTGCATTTGTGTTCATAAGAGGTACTGGTCAGTTGTTTTCTTGTAATGTCTTTTGTTTGATTTTGGGATTTGTATAATGTTGGCCTCACAGAATGAGTTACAAAGTATTCCCTTTGCTTCTGTTTTCTGAAAGAGATTATAGAGAATTGTTATAAATTGTTCCTCAAATATTTTTTGGAATTCAGCGGTGAACCCTCCTTGGCCTGGTGCTTTCTGTTTTGGACAGTTTTTAATTGATTCGATTTTTAAAATAGATATAGGCCTATTCAGATTGTCTATTAAAAAATCATGCAGGAAAAAGATTTTGTCTTTCAGTCTTGGTTCATTTCATTTAGGTTCTCAAAACTTGTGGGCATAGAGTTGTTCTTAGTAGTCCTTTATTCTTTAAGTAAAATGTTCATAGGATGTATAGTGATGTTTCTTCTTTCACATCTGATATTAGTAATTAATATCTTCTTTTTTCTTAGCCTGGCTAGAGACTTGACAAATTTTTTTGATCTTTCAAAGGATTAGACTGTGAGAGAACCAGTTTTGGGTTTCATTGATTTTTTTTTTCTCTTAGTTTCTGTTTTCAGTTTTGTTAATTTCTGCTCTAATTCTTCTTTCTTCTACTTCATTTTGTATGTGTGTTTTGTTGTTGTTGTTGTTTACTTTCATTGGCATTTATTTTATGCTGAATGTAGTCCCAGGCCATAAGTTTTTGTTTCTTTGGTTTCTTCTGAGATGTCTTTTTCTTCTGTGCAACCTCCTCTTTTGCTTCAGGAACATTCTGCTCTTTTTCAGTAAGAATTGTCTCTGTGGCAGGCTACAGTTCATGTGTGGGTAAATCTGCCCATGAGCTTATTTAAATCTGCATCACATCTTGGGAATTTTACCTGAATGCATTAATGACCAGAGAATCTACATCTCAACCCTTAAGTTAAGCATTACTCTGTGCATTAAAAAAAATTTTTTTTATTTACTTTTAGAGGGGGGAGAAGGGAGGGAGGGAGGGAACCATCAATGTGTGAAAGATACATGGATCTGTTGCTTCTTCCCATCCCCAACTGGGGATCTGGCCTGCAACCGAGGCATATGCCCTGACTGGGATCCAAACTGGTAACCACACAGTTTTTAGGCTGGTGCTCAGTCCACTGGGCCACACCAGATAGGGCTCTCTGCGTTTTTAGTCATGTGCAACCAAAATTCAGCATTCTTTTTGGGCCATCAACCCTCTGTGTAGACTCATTTCTTTGGCTTGGACACACCTACCAAACCCTACCATTTTAGGGATGGAATGGCACACATGGCTTCTTTAAAGTGACATCCTTCAAGTGCTTGGTGGCTCTTCAAATGTGCATACCCTTGATGTCCTGGGCAGTTTCATGAAGATTTGAACTTCTTGATTTGTATGATTTTTTTTGGGATTTTCTGGGTCAAGTGAAAAATAGTAAAGCTTTTTTAGAGGTTTACTTCAGGACATTTATAGCATTTTGGGTTTCCCCCCTTCCTATGCTCCTTTTTTATTCAGGATGCTGGGCAGGAAAGCTGCAGAGGCTGAGGGACCCGAGGTGGAGCTTCTCCACCGACTTTGAGTTCAAATTTCCCTTCTTTTTCTAGTTTCCTAAGGTCATTATTGACTTAGATCATTGATTTAGATCAGTACACACATTCAGTGCTGTAAATTTTCCTAGAAGCACTGCTTTCTCTGCATCACCCAAATTTTCAAAACTTTTTATTTTTTAGTTAGCAATATTTTAAAATTCCTTATGATTTCTTCTTTAACCCATGTGTTATTTAGAAGTATGTGTTTAATCTATGTGTATTTTGAGATTTTTTCATTTATCTTCCTGTTACTGATTTTTAGTTTAATTCCATTGTGGGCTGAGAATATACAATATATAACTTCCATTCTTTTATATTGGTTAAATCTGTTTTATGGCCCAGAATATGGTTTATCCTAGTGACTATTCCATCTGGGCTTGAGAAGATGGTATATTCTGCTGTTCTTTAATGGGATAATGTGATGTGTCCCTTTCTGTGAGACTGGTTTTGAATCATGACAGTGGATTCATTTTTCTTCTTGCAGTTCGATCAGTTTTTTCCTCATGTAGTCTGACATTCTTTTCTTAGGTGCATATACTCCAACGATCATTGTCTTCTTGGAGAATTAATACCTTGATCATTATGTAATGCCCTTTTTTAATATATATATTTTATTGACTATGCTACAGTCGTCCCATTTTTTCCTCCCCTTTGTTACCCACCTTAGCTTTTGTCAGTGGGGACATGATATATAAGTTCTTTGGCTTCTCCATTTCCCGTACTATTCTTAACCTTTCCCTGTCTATTTTTCTACACCTTTTCCCCTATTCCTCCTCCTCCCTCTTCCCACCGATAACCCTTCATGTGATCTCTATTTTTGTGCATCTGTTCCTGTTCTAGTTGGGTGCTTAGTTCATTTTTCTTTTAGGTTTGGTTGTTGAAAGTTGTGTTTGTTGTCATTTTACTGTGTATATTTTTAACCTTTTTCTTAAAATTAAGTCCCCTTCACATTTCATGTAATAAGGGCTTAGTGATGATAAATTCCTTTAGCTTTCCCTTGTCTGGGAAGCACTTTATCTGCCCTTCCATTTTAAATGACAGCTCTGCTGGATAGAATAATCTTGGATGTAGGTCCTTGCTTTTCATCACTTTGAATACTTCTTTCCAGCCCTTTCTTGCCTGCAAGGTTTGAGAAATCAACTGGCAGTCTTATGGGAACTCCTTTGTAGGTAACTGTCTCCTTTTTTCTTGTGGCTTTTAAGATTCTCTCCTTATTTTTCATCTTGGGTAATGTAATTATGATGTGCCTTTGTGTGTGCTTCCTTGGGTCCAACTTCTTTGGGACTCTCTGAGCTTCCCGGACTTCGTGGAAGTCTATTTCTTTTGCCAGATTAGGGAAGTTCTCCTTCATTACTTGTTCAAATAAGTTTTCTATTTCTTGCTCTTCCTCTTCTCCTTCTTGTACCTCTGTGATTTGGATGTTGGAACATTTAAAGATAGATGTCCTGGAGGTTCCTAAGCCTCTCCTCATTTTGGGGGGCTCTTGTTTCTTCATCCTTTTCTAGTTGAATGTTTCTTTCTTCTGGTCCAGTGTTGATTTGAGTCCCAGTTTCCTTTCTGTCACTGTTGGTTCCCTGTACATTTTCCTTTATTTCACTTAGCATAGCCTTCATTTTTTTCATATAATTTGCAACCATATTCAGCCAATTCTGTGAGCATCCTGATTACCAGTGTTACCAGTGTTTTGAACTGTGCATCTGATAGGTTTGCTCTTTGTCTCTTAGTTGTATTTTTTCTGGGCTTTGATCTGTTCTTTCATTTAGGCCATATTTTTTGTGTGTCACAGCACCTGTTACATATAAAGGGTGGAACCTTAGGTATTTGGCAGGGCAAGGCTACCCACCTCACTGAGTTTTGATGCTGTATGTGGGGGAGGGGGTTGAGAGGGAACAGTGCCACTCGCTCAGCTCTCTGCTGTCTTTCAGTCACTTCATCTGCTACTGGTTGTCAGACTTATACTCGTAAGTAAATTGGGCCCTTCTGGTGCTGATTCCTGGGTGGGTGGGCTTGTTTATGTTCTAGGACCCTGTGGGTTTCTCCAGTGCACCCTCCTGTGAGGGTGGGAGTTTCTCCTGCCACCTCAACCCCCACAGGTGTTTTTAATCAGAGGTTTTGAGGCCTTATTTCCCCACGCTGGAACTCTGGGTTGCGTGGTCTGCCTCGCTCCCCAGTTGTGCCTCCCGGCTTACCAGCACACAAATGTGGGATCACCTGTTCCACTAGCTGCCACCTCTCCCGCCCAGGTCCTCCAGCTGCCACCTTGCAGCAAGACCTCTCCACCCCTCCTACCAGTCTGGATGAATGTTTCTTCTTTAACTCCTTGGTTGTCAGACTTTTACAAAGTTCAATTTTCTGTCAGTACTGGTTGTCTTTCTGTTTTTAAATTTGTTGTTATCCTTCTTTTGGTTGTGCAAGGAGGCAAAGTGTGTATCTGTAATGCCTTTTTTTATCCCTGATAACTTTTCTTGTTTGTAAATCTCCTTTGTCTGAAATTAATGTAGCTACTCCTGCTTTCTTTTGATAAGTGTTAGCATGGTATTTATTTTGCCATCTAGTTATTTTAACCTATATGTAGCTTTTTACTTAAAGTCGGTTTCTTGTAAACATGTAGTTGGGTATTGTTTTTTGATTCTCCCCAACAATTTGTTTTAAGTGGTACACTTAGACTAACGCTGACAGAGTGATTATTGATCTAGTTGTATTAATATTTACCGTATGTATTACTTTTTTCCGTTTGTTACTTTGTTTGTATTTTTGTCCTCCACTTTTTCTGACTCGAGTGGTTTTAATTGAGCCTTTTATATTACTCCATTTTCTTTCTTAGCAGTTATACTTAACACTGTATCATTTCATAGATGGTGTGGGTGGGTACCTTATAACAAAATAATTCTAATTTCTTCTTGTCCCTTGCAATATTATTGTCATTCATTTTGTTTATATATAAGAATACATATGTAAAATATATTCATAAACACATATAGTAGAATACATGTTATTCAACAAATTGTTATGTTAGGTCAATTAAGAAAAATGTATTTTATCTTTACTTGTTCCATATTTGCTTTTTTTCTTTATGTAGATCTAAGTTTATGATATATATTATTTTCCTTGTAAAAGAACTTCTGTTAACATTTATTGCAAGTTAAATATGTCAATAAATTCCCTCAATTTCTGTTCGAGCAAGTCCTTGTTTCTCCTTTAATTATTTATTTATTTATTTATTTTATTGATTATGCCATTACAGTTCTATTCCCCCCGTCATTTCCCTCCACCTACCCCCCCATCCCCACCATTATGCCCCCTTTAGTTTATGACCATGTGTCTCAAGTTCTTTAGATTCTATATTTCCCATACTATTCTTGCCCCCCCCATCTATTTTCTATCTACTGTCTATGCTACTTATTTTCTGTACCTTCTCCCCCCTTCTCCTCCTCCCACTCCCCTGTTGCTAACCCTCCTTGAGATCTTCATTTCTATGTTTCCACCCCATCAGACTGTCAGCAGATTTCTCAAAAGAGACCTTACAGGCAAGAAGGGGCTGGAAAGAGGTATTCCAAGTCATGAAATCCAAAGACCTACAACCAAGATTGCTCTATCCAGCAAAAAACTTTCATTTAGAATGGAAGGGCAGATAAAACGCTTCTCAGATAAGCTCAAGTTCAAGACATCATCACCAAGCCCTTCTTATATGAAATGTTAAAGGGTCTTATCTAAGGAAGATAAAAAATATGAACAGTAAAAATACAGCAAACCCATAGTTATTAACAACCACACCTAAAACAAAAGCAAACTAAAAGGACAGCTAGATCTCCTTTAATTTTTAAAGATAATTTTACAGTGTACAGAATTCTAGGTCGGTATGTTTTTCCTCTTGCAGTACTTTGTTTCACTCTGTTCTCCTCTTGCTTGTATGGTTTCTGAGTAGAAGTCATGTAATCCTTATCTATGTTCCTGTGCAGTTAGGGTGTCTTTTCCACTGGCCTTTTTTAGGACTTTATCTTTGATTTTCTGTAGTTTGAGAAAGTTAAGCCTAGGTGTAATTGAGGTAAGGGTCTTTTTGGCATTTATTGCTACATGTTTCAGCTTCCTCAGTCTGTGGTTTTGTGTCTGACATTCATTTGTCAGACACAAATTCTCAGTCATTACCATTTCAAATATTCTGTTCCTCTGTCTTTGTTTTCCTTCTGATATTTCCAGTACACATATATTACATCTTCCCTTGTTGTTATACAGCCCTCGAGTATGTTCTGAGAATGTTGCATTAGGCAATTTCGTCATTGTGTTGAGCATCGTAGTATGCACTTACATAAACCTCGATGGTAGAGTACACTAAACACTAAGGCTGTAATGTGTAGCCTGTTGCTTCTAGGATACAAACCCATGCAGCCTGTTACCTCACCAAACAACACAAGATTAAATCAAGCACAAGAGAAAATGGTGCAGTCAGGAACCGTGTGAGCAGGAGGTGCATGAGGCTGCTGCCTGAGTTACACAGCATATTGTTTTACAGCAAACTTCTTTTAATAAGCAGTAAAAGTATGCTGTAACAATAATTTAAAAGTATAGTATAGTAAATATATAAAGCAGTAATAGTCTCTTATCATCATTATCAAGTATAATATACTGTACATAATAATATGTGGTATACTTTTATATGATTAGCAGAGTAGTAGGTTTGTTTATACCAGTATTACCACAAACACAGTAGTAATGCATTGTGTTATGACCTATAAACAGCTCTGATATTACAAAGTGATAGGAATTTTTTAACTCTAGTATAACCACTGTCCTATATGTAGTCTATTATTGCTCCACACCCCCCCCAAAAAAACTTGCCATTGTACCACATAACTGTTGTCATGGTAACAATATTGCCTTGCCGTCTGTGAGTGAACTTGGGATGTGTTTCCATTTATTTGTCTTTAATCTCTTTAAGCAGTGTTTTATGGTTTTCATTGTACCTCTTTTATAAGAAGTCTTTTACCTCACAGTTAAGTCATAAGTACTTTATTATTTTTGATGCTATTATAATTGGAATTTTTGGTCATTTTCAGATTGTTCATTGTTAGTGTATAGAAATGCAACTGGTTTTTAATCATTGACCTAGTATCCTGCGGCTTTGCTGAATTCATTTATTAGTCTCATAATTTGTGTGTGTGTGGAATCTAGGGTTTTCTACATATGAGATTATATTATTGGCACATGGGGTTGATTTTACTTCCTTTCCAATTTTGGATGCCTTTTATTTATTTTTTTTCTTGCCTGCTATGGCTAGAACTTCAAGTACTATGTTGAATAAAAGTGGCAAATGTGGGCATCCTTGCCTTGTTCCTCATTTTAAAGGAAAAGCTATTGAGTCATTTATCACTGAGTATGATGTGGGTTTTGATATGTGGCTTTAATTATATACTTTTATGTTATTAAATATTTAATGTATTGGTACATAATATTTTATAAATCAGTATTATTTATACCTTTTTTATACATAATATTTCTCAATTGGATGAAGACATTCCTCTAGGAGACTCCTTGGGAAAGACTTATGAGTACAGTATTTCTCAAGTTTTCTTTCATATTTAAACCTGTTTTTCTGTTGCTTCTTATAATTGAGAGCTTGGCTGGCTATAAAATTCTAGCTTGTATGTCCTTTGCTTCAGTTTCTTGAATTTGTCATGCCGCCATTGCTTATTATACTTGTTACTATAAAGAACCTGATTTTGTGTGTTTCACAAGAAATGTCATTTTTTTGCCCTGGCCAAGTGGCTCAGTTGGTTGGAGCATTATCCCATATACCAAGAAGCTGGGGTTCGATCCCTAGTCAGGAGGTCATGTACAGAAGGCAGCTAGCTGATCAATACCTGTCTGTCTGTCTCCCTCTCTCTCCCCTCCCCAACCCCTTTCCTCTCTCTCTCTAAAACCAATAAACATATCCTTGGGTGAGGATTAAAAATAAATAAAAAAGAGTACAGTCTTGGTGGCCAAACTGCCATGGTTTAATTTTTTAGTTTAAATGCTAGCTGTACCACTGAGGGTGTTTTAAACTACCCTAACTGCATTTCATAACTATAAAATGGAATATTAGTTATCTATCTAATATAATTTAAATAAGTTAATACCTATAAAGGTATAGAATATTGTGAGAACACTGAATGTGATGAGTGCATGTTTGTTATTCTGTTGTTACTGCTCACCTACAACAGTGGTAATACAGATAAAATAGTACTTGAAGCAGTGCTTATCATACTGCCTCATATAGGTGGTGGAGTTTTTATTTTAATATTTTCCTCTGTGCCTTTGTAATCAGGCCTCTCCTTAACTCATATTCTTTGCAACCAGCGATTTAATTCTGTCTGTATATCTTTGGGAGTTTCTTTTTCAGAATGCATATAATCAAACAGTAAGGGTTAATTAACCCTTTGTGTCTGGCTTATTTCACTTAGTGTAATACTTAAAGAGTCATCCATGTTGTTGCATGTTTTAGTAGTTTGTTACTTTTTATTGCTCAGTAATATTCTGTTGTATGGATGTACTTTATATAGTTATTTTTTTCTAGCTTTTGGCAGTATGAGTGAAACAGCTACAAATATTTGCATACAATTTTTCATTTTGACATATATTAGTATTCCTCTTGGATAAATGCCTAGGTGCAGAATTGCTGGTTTGCATGATAAGTATGTTTTTAATTTTATACAAAGTTGCTGAATGGTTTTTCAAAGTGACTGTGTCATTTGACATCCCCTCCATTAGAGTGTGAGGAGTTGAATTTACCTCCTTCGCCATTGCATGGTATGTTCAATTTTTTTTAAATTTTAGCCATTCTATTAGGTATATAATAGTATCTTATGGTTGTAATTTGCATTTCCCTAATGACTAATATTAAACGTCATTTCATGTGCTTATTTTCCATCTGTTCAGACTTTTGCCTGTGTTTTGGTTGGGTTGTTTGTTTTATTATTGAGCTGAAGGAGTTTTTTTTATATATTTTGAAAATAAGGCTTTTATCAGATGTGTGTTTTGCAAACATTTTCTCACAGTCTGAGGTTTGTCTTTTTATTTTGTTAATGGTATCTTTCTAAAAGGGCAGAATTTAAAAATTTTGATGAAGTTCAATTTATCATGTTTTTCTTTTATGGTTCTTGCTTTTTTGGTGTGTTGTCAGAATCTTTGCCTACTCCAAGGTCACAAACGTTTTCTCACATTTACTTCTAGAAATTGAATAGATTTAGGTTTTACATTAAAATCTGTGATCCATATTCAGTTGGTTATGTATGGCCTGTGGTGCAAGAAAAGGGTTGAGGTTCTCTTTTTCAGGGTATGTCCTGCTGATCCAACATCATAAAGGCAGTTCCTTCTCCACTAAATTGTTTACCTTGGTAGCCTCATCAGCATCAGTTGACAAAATACATTGGGTCTGTTTGGGAATCTGTTATGTCATATCCTTAAGACAGTACTCCAGGTTGTATTTATTAGTTTATAAAAAATGCTCAAAATCAAGTAGCATGAGTAATTCAACTTTGTTCCTCTTTTTTCAGAATTGTTTTGGCTCTTCCTAGTACTTTGCTTTATATAAACTTAAGATTTGGCTTACCAACATCTACCCAAAAAGCCAATTGTAATTTTTATTGTAAGTACATTATCTATAGATTGGTTTGGGGAGAATTGTCATCTCTGGTTCTTAACAATATGACAACCTGGTGGAGACCCATGGAAAAGAGCCTGTGGGTGCCAACTACCCTGTGTCTAGATCCCGAGCTGTTCCAGCACTTGCTTATTTGTTCACCTTGTAACTTTAGCTCTCTGATAAACATAAAGAAACTTACTGTTTTGTAGGTTTTCTCATTGTGGTTAAAATGACCTTTTTTAGATTTCCACATCCTAAGTAAGCACAAGCAGAATTAGGTCTTTTAATACTATAAACCTGAACACATCACATTCGCAGATCTTAGAGGGATGCTTTCCAATAGAATTTTGTGTGATAATGGAAATGTTCTCTATTTACTCTGTTTAATAGGTCCCAGTTATCAATATCTTTTTTATGGATCATACATTTGGTATTGTATATAACAAAAACAACCCCCCCTCAAAAAAATCACCAGAGTAAGGATGCCCTGATTTTCTCCTATGCTGTTTACTAAAAGTTTTATAATTTTGTGTTTTACATTTACATCTGTGATCCCTTTTCCTTTAATTTTTGTGAGGGGTACGATGAAGTCTGTTTAAATTCAGGTAGGTGTCCAGTTGTACCATTTTGTTGAAAAGACTGTCCTTTCTCTTTTGAATTGCCTTTTCTCCTTTATCAAAGGTCAATTGACTGATTTGTGTTGGGTTTGTTTGTGGGCTCTCTATTCTCTTCCATTGATCTTTGGATCTTCATTCTTTTCACCAATACCATACTGTCTTGAATGACAGTAGTCTTGCCCCTTATCCACAGGGGACACATCTTAAGATTCCCAGTAGATGCCTGAAATGGTAGGTGGTACCAAAATCTATATTAACTATGCTTTTTCCTATAAATGCATATCTATGATAACATTTGGTTCATACATCAGGCCCAGTAAGAGATTAACAACAATGATAAAATAGAACAATTACAATATATTATAATAAAAGTTATGTGAATGTGGTCTCTCAAAAATGTAGATAAGGAGAGAATCTTAAAAGCAGCAAGAGAAAAGGAGACAGTTACCTACAAAGGTGTTCCCATTAGATTATCAAAATTTCTTAAAAGAGACCTTACAGGCAAGAAGGGGCTGGAAAGAAGTATTCCAAGTCATGAAAGGCAAGGACCTACACCCGAGATTGCTGTATCCAGCAAAGCTTTCATTTAGATAAGGTCAAGTTAAAGGAGTTCACCATCACCAAGCCCTTATTATATGAAATGTTAAAGAGACTTATCTAAGAAACAGAAGATCAAAAATATGAACAGTAAAACGACAACAAACTCACAACTATTAACAACCAAACCTAAACAAAAACGAAAAACTAAGCAAACAACTTGAACAGGAACAGAATCACAGGAGATCACATGGAGGGTTATCAGTGGTAGGGAGAGAGAGGGTGAAAAGGTAAATAAGAAACATAAATGATAGGTATAAAATGGACAGGAGGAGGTTAAGAATAGTATAGGAAATAGAGAAGTCAAAGAACTTAAATGTATGACCCATGAGCAGGAACTAAAGGGGGGGAATGCAGGTGGGAGACGGTGTGCAGCATGGAGGGGAATAAAAGTGGGAGAAATGGGAAAATGAATAGCATAATCAATAAAATGTATTTTTTAAAAATTTAGTTTTTGAAAAATTTCCAGAAGTTTTTCATGCATAAATTTATAACTTTTACTACCTTAAATAAGCGCTTATGTGACTGTGACTTTTGCAGTTGAAATTCAGCAAAACAAGCACGAATTTTGTTTTCCTTCACAATTTCATAAATAGAATGTTTGCTTGCTCGTTTGTTTGTTTGTTTTACTATATGTCTTAGTAGCCTTAGCCTATGGGGTTTTTTTCCTTTTCTTATTGAGAACTACCCTTTCACTTTTAAAGAAAGCTTTTTATGGCTTCTCTTTGGCATGTAAGAATTTCCAGCATCACTACTCATGCTTTAGGGCCACTATTAAGTAAAGAAAAGTAAGAGGTATGTGAACATGAGCACTGCAGTACCATGACAGTTGATCTGGCTACCAAGAGACTAACAAGGTAGTGTATACAGCATAGATATGCTGGACAAAGGGATGATTCATGTCTGGACAGGACAAGATTTCATCACACTATTTGGAATGGCACTAAAATTAAAACTTAAGAATTATTTATTGAACTGTTTATTTCTGGAATTTTCCATTAATATTTTAGACCGTGGTTGACTTCAAGTAATGGAAACCTTAGATAGCAAAACCCTGGATGGGGGGCTCCTACTGATCGAATGTCACCTGTCCTTTGCTTTAATGTAGTACAGGCCCATTTTAAAAGTGAAGAATTTCTGTAAATCAGTGCTATACAATACTGTTAAATTTGAACTTCCTATCAGGACATGGCAATAACCCTTTTAATACAGAATTGCTTGTAATGGAACTTGGGTCTATTATTTCCCTAGGACACTCACATGACTCATTGTAAAAAAAAAATCACCCTTTGCTCTTGGCATAAGTATTTAGAGCTTCTGTTTCTGAAACTTAAAAATTGGTTTTCTGAAGTTGCTAACATATTTCGCTTTTTCAGATCAGAATACAAATTCTTATCTGGGATTATTTCTTTGATTAGTTTTTTTAAATTTTGTTTATTATTTTTAGTGACGGGAAGGGAGGGAGAGAAACATCAGTGTGTGGTTGCCTCTCATGTGCTCCCTACTGAGGACCTGCTCTACCACCCAGGCACATATCCTGACTGGGATCGAACTAGCCATCCTTTGGGCTTGCTGGTCAGCAGTCAATCCATTGAGCCATGCCAGCCAGGGCGTATTAGTTTCTTTAAGTCACTAGAAATAAGTCAACTTTTTGAACCTTTGTTTACTGTAAGTTATCTCTACAGTTTAGGGTAATTGAGGATTTTACTGATATATTATTAGGATATTTAGAAACTATTTTAGGAATACACATTTCTTGAAGACATTAATTTTAGCATCTGAAATTTTCTGGATGATGAAAAGTTTTTGAAAATGTATGCTCATAATGAGAATTATGTGTGAGATAGAGGGTCACATTCAAATGAAGAAAGGTTACAGATTAAGGTTAAACAAACCAGCCATATGGACATGCAGATTTAGTGAACACTTTTATACTTTAAATTCTCAATTCATTGTTATTAATAATTTTAATATAAAAATGTAACATGGAAAATGCCATTTGACGTATCTACTGAAAACCAAATAACAAGGAATAAAAATCAAAGCTACTTTTGAAATGTTTGATTTCAGACATTGTGATAAATGCATAGTGTTATAAATGCATGTATGAAATGGAACTGCACATTTAGTACATACTTAAAATAACTTTTACTTTTTATAAGTTTACTAAACATTTAATATTTTTTATTCAACAGGAGCACTTATAGACATATTTATTATATCAGTTACTCTTTTTTTTTTTTAGGTAAAATCTGTAAAAACTGGGTCTGTTTTTTGGACAGTGTGCTGCTGCTTATCGTATTTCTATATGGTAAGATTTTATATTTGAAACTACAGGCGCTCTAACAAGTCTTTTTGGCAGTTAGACCAGTTTCTCCTCTTCTTCATTCTTTTCTCATCAAGGGCTAGTTCTCTACTTCGTTTCTCCTGATTTTTAGGATCTTAATTTTATTTAATGTATACTCTTTCATTACTACCATGTTCTTTCTCGCCCCCACCCCCAGGGTCCTATAGGGACTTCTGCTTTAGTGGGGATGGCTAATACTCTACCTCTCGAATATATTTGCAGCAAGTAAAATAAAAATTTTTCTTTTAAGTGTACAAACTTAACCTAAATAATGGTCACTTCCTCTAGGTTAACCTGTAAACTACCTACATATGTTTTCAACAGATTACTTAAGATTGGGTTTCAATATCATCTATTCTTTTTTTCATGTCACAGCCTGTTTAATAGTTTTGTGCTGAAAGATAATGATAAAATTAGGTACCTTTTTTGTGTGTTTTTGAAGAAATGTCACGGGATTTGTGCATCCACATTATCTGTGCCCCTTTAAGTTGTTAAAGCCTGGGGCACATTCTGTGCAGTTGTACTCAGTAATAGTGGATGAAGTCTCTTTCAAGTTTAGACTTAAATTTTGTAAATAACCAGGAATCCTTTGGTTAGGTCCCCAATCAGAGTAACATTTTTTTTTCCCAGTGGAAAAAAAAGTAGCATGTAACTGAAGCAATAAACCTGATGTTGTATGCATTTTAAACTGAATGCAATTCCGTACAAGTGGTGCTGAAATATTGTACCCAAGAACAGCATTGTTAAAATATATATGTTAACATATAGTCTTGAATGACTAGTGTTACAATTAAACATTTATTACAGCACATCCAAAAATTGATCTTGATAACACCCTATTGCTCATTATTGAATATACTTTAAATTTTAATTCTTTTGGTTGAAAATAAACATTATCTTTAGAATCTTTATCAATTTACATTAGAACATACTTATTCTGATTAAATAGAATTATTCTAACTTTGTGATACAGGCTAAACATCAAATGGGATCTTGATTTGTACAGGAAATCATTTATACTCTAGGCAGCACCTTTTACTTTGAGGAAATCAAAATATATCCAGATCATCTGACTATTCCTTTTAACTACAAGTTGAATTACTGACTGCTGCTAACATTCATTGTTTATATTCTCAGTAAAGTTTCTTGTAATATATTTGTCACCAAATATGGGGGTAGTAAAGGCTGGGGGGTTGGTTTTGTTTTTGTGGGGGTTTTTTGTTTTGTTTTGTTTTTGTAAATTTATATGTATCCTAAAAATCCTTTTCTTCATGACAGTACTTTTACTTTTAATTCACAAGTTATAATATTCTCAGTATTCTTAAATTCAATTTGATCATTTCTTCAATGAATATAGAAAAGCATACTGGATTTATGGGATTATGTAATTTTAATATTATGAATAAAAATAAGAAATTAGTTATTATAGGTTATATAAATCCATCTTTAAACATTTCTCAAAATGGCTAAATATTTTTGCCAATTGTATGCTTAGATTATCATGACAAAACTTGCGAACATAAGTTATTTCACTTTATTCATAGGTATCTGCTTGGGGTGGTTATGTGTTTATTATCAACCTTATTCCACTACATGTATTCGTGTTATTACTGATGCAGAGATACAGCAAAAGAGTCTACATAGGTAAGTGAATTGACTTCTGACAACTGTCAGCTTCTAAGAGGTGTTTCATGTACATTTTCATTGAATAGACATTTCTGTTAGGCCGGTACTGTATCCATGCGAAGATAAAAAATAAATTTTTATATTTATTTTGCTTTTGGTATTTGTAAGAAGAATAAGGCATTTTTAACTAAGTGTGTTGTTACCAACTTCTTGATGAGTTTTTTTGTTTTTATAGAAATTGGTCTAGATTTAATATATTATTCAAATTCAGAAAAGATTGAACATCCTCAAAGTAAACAGTTTAAACTTTCAAAAGCCTTTTTGGTGTAATGTACAATGGGCTCTTAGTTCATCTGGGCTGCCATAACAAAGTACCACAAACTGGGAAGCTCATAAAGAACAGAAATTTATCTTTTATAGTCTGGAGGCTGGAAAGTCCAAGATCCAAGCACGAGAATGGTCATGTTATTGTGAGAGCTCTCTTCCTGGTATATATTGACACCTTCCTTTTCTCTGTCCTCATACGGTGGAAGGGATGTGCTAGCTCTCTGGGGCCTCTTTTAAAAAGGTACTCTAATCCCTGGAGCCCTCATGACCTAATCACCTCCCACCATCACTTTGGGTATTAGATTTTCAATATATGAATTGGGGGTGAGTTGGGGCACAAACATTCAGACCATGGAACATCTTTCTTTAGGCAACAGGTTTTTAAAAACATTCTTGAATTAGTTGCTTAGTGCAAAACGGTGTCTCAAACCTTAGAGGTCATTTTCTGTGATAGACAGAAAATTCTTACGGGTTAAATCAAAGAAGCCATGATTGGAAACCAATGTCTTAGTAAAACACTACAATCCCATTATAATGTTTTTGGAAAGCAGTAACACAAAGATAGCTTATTTACTCGATTAAACAATATGATACTTTGGCAGTTCCTCAAAAATTTAAATCACAGAGTTACCACATGATTCAGTAATTTCATCCTAAGTATATACCCAAGAGAATTGAAAATATATATTCACACAGAAACTTATACACTAGTAATGTACAAGCAGCATTCATTATTTATAATAGTCAAAAATGATGACAACCGAAGTGTTCATCAGCTGATGAATAAAGTGTGGTATATTTATACAATGGAATATTACTCAGCCATAAAAAGAAATGGAGTGCTGATACATGCTGCCTTGAAAACCTTATGCTAGGTCAAATAAGCCTAACAGATACAAAAGGACAGGTATTATAGGACTTTTTTTTTTAGTGGTTGCCAGGAAGTTAGGAGTGGAGGAATGACTGAGTGGGTATGGAGTTTCTTTATGGGATGAGGAAATGTAGAAATAGATAGTGGTGATAGTTATACAACTTTGTGAATATAATAAAAACCACTCAGTGGTATATTTTAAAGGGGAAATTTTATAGAGTATGAATTGTATCAATTATTAAAACATTTATACCATTTCAACATATAGCATCACCACTGAAATAATTAATACATGAGTTCTTTACATGTATTTAACTTACTAGTCTTCATAATCACCGTGAGGGTAGGCATTGTCACTATCCTCATTTTACAGATGAGGAAACAAGAGAAGACATAATAACTTGCTGAAGATCTTGTAGTTAGTAATGGAGCTGAAGTCTGAACTTAGATGTTTTGGCTTCACAGACCATGATGCTAAAAATCACTATAACTATGTGCATAGAAATAAATAGCTTACTGTTGAAATACATAAACCTATGAGGTTTCTCTACCCTGAAAACATTATAACCAGTCATTGAGATCCAGAAAAGGGAACAGTTAATGAACTGTACTTCTCAGCTTTTTTGCTTTGGAAATAAAGAAGGAAAAAAATTAAATTAAATCATTGATTTTAGGAGAGGAACTAAGATTTTTGTGTGCTTAATTTTTAATACATGGGGTCCTGAAAATTTAATTGCCAGAGGGATAAAGTGCAGAGAAGACTGAGGGGCTTTTGTGAAATGCCCACGAATCAGGAAGAAGGGGAAGAGCCACAGGAGAAGTCAGAAGTAGCTAGATAAAGAACATTAGTAAAGAGGTCAAATGGAAGTCCACATAAAAAGTTTAAAACATGAGCAGTGTTGAGCTCCCTTAGAGTGTTAGCACTAACATCTAATAGAGTGAGAATTGAGAAGAGACTTTTATTTGGTGAGTGGGAATTCTCTGGTCACTTGAGAAAAGCATGCAGTTAATACTTCTTCATTTGGCTTTTGAGAGTATTTCTTTTCAGAGGGAAGAGGAATAAAATGATGTAGGGATGTTATATTATGAGTATAAAGTTAGATTAGTAAATGCCTCATATAATTTCATAGTGTTTAAAATCTCTGCCCCATTCTCCTCATTTCTTTTCTTACTCCACTCATGTAACTAAGAGTATTTCAGGTGATTTTTATGCCCTTTGATAGAGTTTACTTTTAAATAGATGGGAAAGTGATGGCACAGGACAATTGTTTCTCTTCCTTCACCCTGATGTATCTGATTTAAATTAAATTTAATATAACTTAGTGGTCCTAAAAATATGGAAGCATTGCCAAGTGTTTATATGTATAGCTTGTCCTCTGATTTTGGATCTCCTATTAGTGGTTATCCCTGCTCATGAGCAGAAATATTTCAATAAAAAAGGATTGGTGGATGGCAAACTCATATTAACCAAAAGTTTCATTGGGTTCTAAGTAACAAGTGAAGTAAAAATGAATCATTTAAAATAATTACGTAGAAAATTCTCTTTGGAGTAAAATTTTTTGGCACATGTCTTTAGACTCAGTTGTTAAGGAAAACTGTCAATTTGGTCACATGGAAAAGGGGGAGCATGGGAGGGAATGTGGATGTGTTAGGGGTAGGAGAAGGGGGCAGGGTATAAGGGAAGCTTGGATCTAAGAGGGTAGAAAGCCTATCTACTTGAAGAAATTAGGGTGGGGTTATAAAGTTAGATTTTATGTCAAGATATATTTTGGACTTGTGGAATTGGGAAATAAATTTTATAAAACTGTATTACAAATAGGATTCTCATGTTTTCACAAGAAGAAAGAACATCCAGAGCTTATTTTGCGTATACAGAAAGACTGATTTACAGGTATCACATAACACTGAAGGGATAAAAAATGTTTTTAACCTTTCTAATGTGATAAAAGTTCATCATACTTTATGTCATAAGAAAATTATTCAAGATATGAAGACATGTGGTGTTACTTGTAGTTGTGAAAATAGCTTAAATGTCCAATAGGGAAACTATAATTTATAAATTACACTTAAATTATAATATTGTCATATCATGAAATATGGTACCATTAAATACAATCTCTTACAGTATTTAGTGATACAGGAAAATACTAATAAAGACAGCAAGGATTAGTGGTTTTCTTCTGCTTTCTAAATTTTCTACAGTGAGCATGTATTAAATTTAGAATGAGACTTGTTTTTTAATTTGTAGAGATATGAATTTTACTTCTGTGGTTTGTGTTTCACTGACTAAATTAGAACAGTAATTTAAGAAGGAAGAAGTTAGTTTCTAGTGTTGATAAATGGTTTTTAAGTGTTACTGAAGTAATTTGTTTATGGTATTGTCTGTGTTTTCTCTGGTGAGTTAATTTGAGTAAGAAGAGTAACACTCATTTTTCATATTATACCTAAAATGTATTTTTATAGTAATATTTTCTGGGACTCATCATTGAAAGAGTAAAGCATTGTAGATGTGCCACTTCAGTTTTGCACAAGCTGTTCTAGGGTTGCGTAGCTTGTGACTAAATGAAATTCTACTATTGAGTAAATTAAAGTTAAAGCCATAAATTTATATAACAGCAAATTGAATAATCACACGCAAAAGTGGGGAGTGCTAGAAGTTTTCTAATCCCTACCATATTATTTTTGAGGAAATTCAAGCAAATTAATTCACTACATCATTGTTTAATAGATACTAAGTTTTGTACTACTTACTCATCAGGATACTCAGATCATTAGAAGATGACCCTCTTCTAAGGAACTCATATTATCAATGTAATCCATTGCTACAATATAATTATAGCATGAGACCAAAGTGAAAATGGGAAGGAATTTTGGAGATAAATCTTGATCTTGAGAGGAGAAAGCAAGATTCAGTTCAGTTCCTGGCCTAGTCACTTACTGGTGGTACAGTTTTAGATAAATTTCTCCATTTCTTTATGCCTTATTGCCCTCATGGGTCAGATGACAATAGTAATAATTCCTACTTTGCAGACTTCTAAAGGTAAGTGAGTTAATAAGTGAAAACTGTTTATCACGCAAGTGCTCTTTGCCTCTGTTGTTGTTAAAGTGATAAAGGAATGGCCAGACAAGACAGAAGGAGTTCCAGAGGCTAAGAGAGGTAAAGACTGAGGGGTAAAGCCCCATAATCTAAAAGTTGTTTTTGACTGAAATTTTTCATTAGAACTGTTTTTTATTAGGAGAAATGTAGTGGAGAAATAACACTTGAGTATAATGTGAAGTACAAAATTGCAACTAAAACACAACTTCTAATAGAGTGCTGTGCTTGTTTTATGTATAATTTTAAAATTTAAGGTAAGGTATGCAGAGTTTCTAAGCAAAATTAGCAGCTTCTTTCTCCGCCCTTTTACTTAACTGGCTTACTCTCTAAATTGTCATCCCGAGACAAACACTTCAGTCTTTCAGTTTCTTGGTTTTTGTCTGTTTGGTTTATCTTTATTATATGTTTTGTTTGTTTTTGTATGTACATGGATCTCCCCCCCCCCCACACATACACACACACTAATGCACTTTTAAAGGGTTCTGGTCTCTTCCATCCTGTGTGCGGATTTTTCCACTCCAAACAATTCTCTGATGGTAGCTGAGTGTCCTACCATTCAGCTCGAATCTGTCACCATTTACCCATAAGAGCATCAGATGCCACAGGGTAAGGGCTCAGTCCCATAAAACTGCCCTCAGCTTCAGGTGCCAATCTCAGTTCCAGATTGTCACCTGGACTTCTGACAGAATGGCTGTAAATGAGAGGTTCCCACAGTCCCCTCCTTGGCTTCGATTAATTTGCTAGAGTGGCTCACAACTAAGAGAACATGTTACTAACTAGGTAGCTGGTTTATTATTGATTATAATTCAGGAACAGCCAGAAGGAAGAGATGCATTAGACTTACAAGTTTTAATGCTTTGTCACAGAGAAAATAGATGTTAGTTTGGGGAACATCAGGAGCTTCTAGTAAACTTAAAATTTCAATGGAACTTGAATTTGAATTAGACCTTTCAATGCCTTTTATCTTAATAGAACAACTCATTTATATACCTTAAGTCAAGAGTATTGGTTTACTTTTTTTTCTGTATCAGTCTGGTCCCACCTCATACCCTTGTATTTAAAAAAAAAGTACTGCCCTGGTCAGGTAGCTCAGTTGCTTGGAGTATCTTCCTGTGCACTAAAAGGTTGCAGGTTCAATTCCCAGTCAGGGCACATACCTAGGTTGTGAGTTTGATGCCCACTTGGGGCGCAAACTGGGGAGGCTACTGATCTGTATTTCTCTCTCTTCCCCATCCCTCCCTTTCCCTCTCTAAAACCAATAAACATATCTTCGCATGAGCATTTTTTAAGTAATTTAAGAGTGAAAGAAATTTAGGCTCTGTTTAGATTACTGTTGTCCCAAATCAAAGAGGTTCTTAAAAATAAAGTAGCGGCCCTTGTGTACACCTTTCTCATGATAATTTTTTTCTGGAATTCTAATGCATTAGAACAATGATCTTCAGTAGTGAATACCAGTAACCGGGCTTCCACAGGATGGCAGTGTAGTAACATTTTCATAATGTAATAAATGATTTACAACATTGCTGGTATTATGCACTTCTGTAGAACTCCCTACTCTTGATGGAAAGCTTTATTCTTCTGGTTTAAAGGGTAAGAAAAGTTGATTAATGTGGAGAGATAGAAAGTTATAATAGATATGGGTAATAGTTTGGTTAAGTTTGCTATAGAGTTTGTAAAAAGAATTGGTGGGGAGTGATTCCTGTTGCTGTGGGTTTGTACTGTTGAGGACTTCTGAAAACAGTAACAGAAATGGTACGGGTTTGTTGATTGCCTCTTCGCTGCTCATGTCCAGAAGAGGTGATCTTACCCTCCTTTAAGTTTTTATAGGATCAGGGTTCTTCCCACCAATCTCACATGTAACTCCCTCACTTTATTGTGGTTCTTTGTGAAGAACAGAGATGTGAAACACATCTCATTTTCTCAATTAGTTATCTCTTAGAAAATAGCATTGCTCTTAATGGGATTTTGTAATTTTAGATTGTCTTGACCATAACAAACATAAGGTTAATATTCGAATGAATTATAGCGGTAATTCTTTTAAATTATTACCAGAGAATATGTGTTTTGATTTTAGAGAGAAAGGAAGGAGGTGAAGTTGGGGAAGACAGAGAAACTTAGATCAGTTGCCTCGCCTATGTACCCTGACTAGGGATCAAACCTGCAGCCTAGGTATGTGCCCTGACTAGGGATCAAACCTGAAACCTTTTGGTGTACAGGATGATGCTCCAGCCACCTGAGCCACCCTGCCAGGGCTATAGGTAAATTTTAAACACAGTTAGATGCAGTAGTACAAACCCCGGGTAAAAATGTTTTTATTTGCAGTGGATATTGTGTTTATCTTTAAGAATTGAGGGTTAATTCACTGTGTCTTTCTACTCAATGTATCTAATTCTTATTTTCTGTTTAAAACATGGATTGTAAGTGGGATTTAAATTGAGGTACTGAGATGTATATCCGATTTTACAGATTCCAAGAGAAGGGCAGTATTTAGCAAGATGACTTTATGATTACCTGGCAAGCAACCCTTAGTTTTATTTAATAGAAATATTTATCTGTGTATTACAGAATGCTATGAGATAGAACATCTGTCCCATGTAAACATCTCAGGATCAGTGACAAAAAAATACAGACACAGGGTAGACATGAATCCAGTTTCTTTTAAAAGAAAATGGTTATCTTTGGATTATTGCGTCTATCACGTTTGTCAGCTTTGTATTATTGATGCATAGAAAGTAGGTATAAATGAGGCTAATTTGAATAGAGGATTATTCAGAGGTAAAATGTTGTTGAGAACTTGTCAGTTTCTATTAAGTCAGCTTTATTTGATGCTAACCTGTGTTAACAAAGTAATACAAATTAAATCCTCCCTACCCCCCCACCTTTTGTTTCCTGAAATTCAATTTCTTTTTCTTGAACTCATCTCAGTCACTCTTTACTACCTTGAACCATAATGCGTCTGCTTCTGTATAAAGTGGTTTCTTCTTTACTGATAACAATACATGTTTCTGCAAAGTTGCATAAAACCACTGGATTGATACTGTTACCAGGTGTATTTTTTTTTCTTTTTGAATATGCCTGAAATGAACTGAAAATCCCTGAGAGGAAACTTCATCAATAGTTTCCAAGAAAGTGATTGCTAAAATTTTTACACTGCCAAGCACAATATACTTCCATTCGAAGAGAGAGAATATAAGTGACTGTGTGCCTACCGTATCTTTTTTAGTAATTGTTTCTGGAAAATGTGGCTTAGAGGGAAATAAATGGACAAAAGGCTTTCACTTTTTACTGTATTAAAAAAAGCACACACACAAACACACATTACCTTTGCAATTAAGAACAAGTCAGAAATCCAAAAAAAAAAAAACATGCAGATTTGTCTTTGCCTTGGGTGGTTCTGGGGAGAATGAGGAACAATTAGTTAATAAATATGAGGTTTTCTTTTGGGATAATGAAAATATTTTGGGGACTATAGAGAGGTGCTAGTACACAAATGTATTAAATGCCCCTGAATTGCTCACTTTAAAATGATTATGTGTGTATTTCACCTCAATTTGTTAAAAAGTCTTTTTGTTCAACATGTGCCATTTATCATTAGTGCTCATTTTTTTCTAAACAAAGAGCAATCCAGCCTTAGAGCTGATTGTGGTATTTTGGAGGTAAGTGGTCTTAACTAGAATTAAAACACATAAATGACATAAGGTTTTCTCAGGCTTGGCCATTCTAATTGTGCTTTTGTGAGTTCAGTATTTGTCCAGGGTTTGATTTCTCAGCTTTGGATGTTTAAAAAGCCAGTTGATCGTGGAATCTTAGGTTATTATTAGGGGAAATCTACAAGTCTTGTTCAAACTCCTCATTCTGTAGTGAGGAAACTTCTTTTAAGTAGTTGTTCCAAGATCAAATAATGACCTTGCTTTCATTTTTTTCTGATTCTGCCTCTGTAACTGTTTCTCAGGACTTCTACAAAAGACTGATTTTTAAAAGAAACATTGATATTAGAAAACCCATCAACCAAATAAGCTGACAGTTCAAATCATGTGGCATAGAATTTATTTACTTAACTTTTATTGCATTTATGCTCAAGTACCTCATTGAGGATAATTCTATTCGAACATTAGTATATCTGAAAAGTACAATATTGAGTGGACTAACTACATCTGCGGTCTCTTAGACAACCAGTTCTCCATTAGTTTGAAATCATTGGAAACTTTATTCACATACATGGTTCTTTTCTATGTAATTTACTTGAGATTCTTATCCTTTTCCTAACACTATAGTCATTTCTTAATAGACAGCTTGGGAGGCAGGTTAACATTTAAACCATTAGCCCACAATTTGCCTTCTATAAATGGATTTCTTTCTTTTTTTTTTTTTTAATTTTATTTAGTTATTTTTCAAGTACAGTTTTTTGTCTATTTTTCCCATCCCAGCCTCTCCCCCGCCCCTTGCTCCCCACCTCCCTCCCATTCCCCCCCCCCTTAGTTCTCGTCCCTGTGTCCTTCCTATTTGTTCCTCCAAATCCCTCCCCCATTTTCCCCTTAACTTCCCTTCCTTCTCCCCTCTTGGATTTCTTTTAAAAGCAGATAAACTTACTTTCTCAAGAAAGTTAGGTGAAGAGAAGTAATGCTATATGCTGTGCTCTACGTGTGTAGCATATGGATGTGTATTCTGTAACAGTTCTCTTCCTAAATATACCCCCGTTTTTTCCAAATAGAGTACTATATTTACCAACCACTGAGTATTGACTGTGCTTCATAAAATGACATAAATAAGCTTTTCTAAGTGGAATAAGTTTCACATTAATTTATCGTAGGTGGGTTTCACTTTTATTTTTATTATTTTTTAAGATTTTATTTCTTTTTAGACAGAGGGGAAGGGAAGGAGAAAGAGAAGGAGAGAAACATCAATGTGTGGTTGCCTCTCATGTACCCGAAACTAGGCATGGCCTGTAACCCAGACATGTGCCCTGACTGGGAGTCCAACTGGTGACCCTTTGGTTCACAGGCCTGTGCTCAATCCACTGAGCTACACCAGCCAGGGCCCAATTTTCATTTTAAAATAATTTTTAATTACAGTGATTTTTAAATACTAACTTTCTCTGTAATTATCTAATAATTCTGGTATGTGAACACCTAAATGCAAAACATGTCTGTTACACAAATTGTATCATTCCCCAATTTGTCTATACTTTTACGTTGATATGTACCAAGAATATTATAATGTACTGAATGCCAAGAGCAAACAAATTTTCTTTATTAGGTTCTAATAAATTCAGTAACTAGACTATTGTTTGGCTTGACTTTTACGTACAAAGTCTTTTTCTTCTTTAGCCGGAAGAAACCTAACGGATGGATTTTTTTTTCTGTTAAATACTGTACAAATAATAGAAGACTATAAAAAGGGTGTGAAACACTCAAGCTTTTGAGACAGCAACTATTCATATATAATGATGATGTTAAGTATTTGTTAGGTCATGCATACTTTGGATTAATGGCAATAAGAATGGTATTTACTTACTTATATATTATACTGCTTCTTGGGTTGTGTCAATGGTTATTAATGATAAATTTTAAAAAGCTGGATTCCATATGGGGGAGAGGAAGCAGCATCAGTTATCTCCTAAATTGTTCTTAATGATAGCTTGCAAAATAAAGTAGCTAAAATAACAATTTTTTAAATTGGCAGATAGAATTGTTATGTATGATTAACCATCAAATAGTATCAAATAGCCCTGGCTGATGTAGCTCAGTGGATTGAGCACAGGCCTGCGAACCAAAGCATCACGGTTCGATTCCCAGTCAGGGCATATGCCTGGGTTGCAGGCCAGTCCCTAGCAGGGGACTCACGAGAGGCAACCATACATGGATATTTCTTTCCTTCTCTCCTTCTCTCCTTCTCCTCTAAAGATAAATGAATAAAATATTTTTTTAAAATAATATCAAATAGAACAGTCACTTAAAGATTTTATTCTTAAAATAGGTTCAGTTAAAACTTTGCTAAAAAGAAATGTTATATACATGTTTACGTTTTAAATACTTAATGGTAGTGGTAATTTATCCTTGTTTCCTATTTTGTCTTTTTAGCATATAGCACTTTCTACATAGTGGGTTTAATACTATCCATGCAGATACCTTTTGTGGGATTCCAGCCAATCAGAACAAGTGAACACATGGCAGCTGCAGGTATGAGAAAATACGTTCCTTTTTCTAAAGACTATATGAATGTGTGCCTAGCCAGTCTTCAGGGGAATGAGTGGCTCTTTGTTTTCAGTTTTCATCATAGAGGCATAGTGGCTCTAAAACATCACTGTAAAATGAAAATACCATAGTTTTGTTGAGACTTTTTGCTGTTGTGATCCCCAAAGTGCCTACCTTCCCAGCCACTGCTACTTTGAAAAGGCAGAACATCTTTTTTGCACATTTCATGTTATTTGCAAACACTAAGTAATATTTGCTTTGTATAAACTAATATTAAACAGTATTTGTATACTGAGTACTGTATGCTGAGTTTCCATTTCAGCAAATTTAGATGGGACATTTCATTATGTTAACTACCTCTCACTAAAATATTTCTTCTATCTACTAACTGGAATTAATGGCTTTTGTATTGATTAGAAGGTCATACAATTCTCCTCCGTGTAAGCAGAGTTCTTTGCCACTATTTATCTGGATCACAATTAGCAGTAATGGGGGAATCTGTGAATAAAACTTTATCAGAGATTCTCAATTCAAGACATGGCCCATACAAAGGCTGTGGGTAGTTATTTTATTTGTAACATTTTATAAACACCAGTATATTTCACTTTCTGAGGTGATGTTCACAGCTTTTATCATCAGATGCTCAGTGAGAATCTTAAAATAAATAAATAAAATAAATTACCCAGAAAGTTAACAGCCCACAACTTACTATTATATAGCACTTTAAAATCTGTGAAATACTTTTATATGCATTTTTAATGTGATTTATAAAATTACCGACTAATAATTTGAGAGAGAAATACATATTCAATATTCAGTTTTCAATTGTATACAATTGTAGATAGCTGTGTATGTGTAGGTACACAATCCCCTGACTCTGTATGTATGCATGCATTATTATTATTTTTCCTAAAATCTAAATTGTTGATAATACTTAATCATTCTAAAATTAACTTGAAATAAATAAGCCCTATGACTAAATTTTTAAAAAGAAATAGCAATATTCCCGATGAGTTTGGGTTCTTGTGTCTTTATTTTACACCTAGTGCTTTGTATTGTGTTTTGTACATTTTGGCAATAAACTTTCCACTGTTACTGCCTTAATTTTGTTTATCTTAGCCCTCTCCCTTCTGTCTACTAATTTAGAATCTTATATAAGTATATAATTAGGGTCACATACCATCACTCAACTATAAACAATAACTGTGTAACATTCCCCTGACCCGGGTTATTTGTTCCTTCAGTAAATCTTAGGATTGTTTTTAAAGACATTTCTGTATTTTTCCCCTAGAAAACATGTCACCAAAATTGGGATAAAAGGAGGAATGTGTTTAATAGGCTCTGGTTATTGAAATGGGGTTTTTCTTCCCTGGTTTTTTATATGGGGAGTCCAGTCATTTTTTTTAAAAAATATATGCAATAGTTTTTTGGATGTATTAAGTGGCTGTCATTTGACAAAGAAAATGTTGGTTAGATAAAATGGCCAGTGTTCATACTTGGTATTCTAAGAATCTCTTATATGACCTTTTTCTTTAGGTGTCTTTGCATTGCTGCAGGCTTATGCTTTTTTGCAGTATCTGAGAGACCGATTAACAAAACAGGAGTTCCAGACCCTTTTCTTCTTGGGTGTATCAGTAGCTGCGGGTGCTGTGTTCCTTAGTGTCATTTATTTGACTTATACAGGTAGGTGGGTGTCATCACCTATAGGATGTGAATCTTATCTCTAGATTGTTCAGAAAGGTAATCCTTTTACAAATTTTGTTCATGTTCCATTTATCCTAGGAGTCAAATACTATGGTTGTATTCTGTACAAAATATGAAAGTAGAGGTAATGGTTCTAAAATCTGCATAGCACTGCAAATTGTGATTTTTTAAAACAGTACCTTAATTTTGCTGCTTCAAGATCAGTCCATTTTCAAGCACCTCTTGACAGACGAATAGGCCCCAACTGTATAAAACTCGACACTTCCAGTGTTAACCTGCTACATGCTTGCCCTCTTGTGTGTATATATTGTCTTACTTTTGAACAGTCTGCTGAATCAGTTTCCACTTCTGGATTCTATATTACTTTCTGATCCTGGTTTTAGTAGTGCCTAGAACAGGTCAAATTCTTTCTAAAGGTATTCTTCCTGTTAAATTAATATACCAGCCTAACTCATAAAATCATGAAGAATTAATTGACAGGAGGAAAAGGCATGAATGTTTAACATCAGCTTCATAATTCATCTAAACTTGGCATACTAGATAATTGGATAATTTAGACAGCCTCCCCCTTTTTAATATTATCCCATGCTCTCTTACTATCTAGCTTTATTTTACTAGTCAACTTGAAGTTTAAGGTAGAACTGAGAAACTTGCTACAATTTTATCTATTAATTTGTGTTTCTCTTGAGATGTAATCTCCATGGATATTTGTTTTTATTTGATTACTAATATTTTATCTACCTGCCTGCCCTGTGAAATATGTTGTTACCTACAAATAAAACTGAAAATTTTAAAATATTAGGTTAAAGTAATTCATAAGTTAACAAAAACAATTAAATAAAGGCAGATTAATTTTTCCTCTACATTTTTTCTTCTAAGGTTACATTGCACCGTGGAGTGGCAGGTTTTACTCCTTGTGGGACACTGGGTAAGTGCAGATAAGTTATTTATCTTCATTAAAATACCATTTAAGTATCTACCATATATTGCTTTGGTAAATGTTGAATCCCTTGTGTATTTTTTTCTCTAATACCTGTTTGGAATGCAAGTCATGTATTTCTGTTTTACATGGGCAAATGTCTTCTTTGTCAGCATTGCAGATAACATTTGTGTAATTTTAATGATTGATCTTTATTTTTGCCAATGTATTCAAAGTTTCCATCCACTAATATTTACTTTTTAATCATTAAGGGGCTAGATGCTACGTAATAAACCCATATGCTATAGATGTGAAGGAAAAAAATTATTTTTTCTAATGCTACATTATCTAAGTTTATGATATTTTAATCTATTAAATATATTAGAGAATATCTGTGTGTTAAGTGTGCTAGCTCTGTTGATGTACCTCTTTCCTATTTCTGCTATTCTGTCTTCTTTGTTACTCCCCATATGGCCCAGTAAATAACCTAGCACAGTTTATTGAATGGACCTAATTTTTGATGTGATACCAAAAAGTCTAATTAAAGGGCATAAGCAAATATGTACCAATGACTGAAACCAACATTTGGACACATAATTGAAAAGATCAGCCAGTGGATCACCGAACAGTTTGAGGGAAATCCCCAGTTGTAGACAGTATTCTTTTCTTTAAAATAATATTTTATTGATTATGCTCTTACAGTTGTCCCATTCCCCCTTTTCATTCCCCTCCACCTTGGACACCCCTACCACCACAATCTCCCCCTTTAGTTCATGTCCATGTGTCATAAGTTCTTTAGCTTCTACATTTCCCATACTATTCTTGCCTTCCTCCTGTGTATTTTCTACCTACCATCTATGCTACTTATTCTCTGTATCTTTTCCCCCCTTCTCCTCCTCCCACTCTCCGGCTGCTACCCCTCCATTTGATCTCCATTTCTGTGGTTCTGTTTCTGTTCTAGTTGTTTGCTTAGTTTGCTTTCGTTCTAGGTGTGGTTGTTAATAACTATGGGTTTGCTGTATTTTTACTGTTCACATTTTTATCTTCCTTAGATAAGACTCTTTAACATTTCATATAAGAAGGGCTTGGTGATGATGTCTTGAACTCGACCTTTGAGAATCGTTTTATCTTGCCCTTCCATTCTAAATGAAAACTTTGATGGATAGGGCAATCTTGGATGTAGGTCTTTGGATTTCATGACTTGGAATACTTCTTTCTAGACCCTTCTTGCCTGTAAGGTCTCTTTTGAGAAATCAGCTGACAGTCTGATGAGAACTCCTTTGTAAGTGACTGTCCCCTTATCTCTTGCTTGCTTCTAGGATTCTCTCCTTCATTTTATCTTGGCTAATATAATGATGATGTGCCTTGGTGTGTTCTTCCTTGGGTCCAACTTCTTTGGGACTCTCTGAGCTTCCTGGACTTCCTGGAAGTCTATTTCCTTTGCCAGATTGGGGAAGTTCTCCTTTATTATTTGTTCAAATAACTTTTCCACTTGTTGCTCTTCCTCTTACCCTCCGGTACCCCTTTAATTCGATGTTGGAGCGTTTAAAGATGTCCTGGAGGTTCCTAAGCCTCTCCTCATTTTTTAAAAATTCTTGTTTCCTAATTTTTTTCTGTTTGGTTGTTTCTTGCTTCCTTCTGGTCCACTCCATTGATTTGAGTCCCAGTTTTCGTCCCATCACTATTGGTTCCCTGTGCATTTTTCTTGATTTCACTTAGTATAGCCTTCATTTTTTCATCTAACTTGCAACCAAAGTCAACCAAGTCTGTGAGGATCCTGATGACCAGTGCTTTGAACTGTGCATTTGATAGGTTGGCTATCTCTTGGTGTCTTAGATGTTTGGCTCTAGGGCTTTGATCTGTTCTTCCATTTCAGCCTTGGGGGAGGGGGGGGCTTTAGGTGTTCACCAGGGTGGGGCAACACAGTCACTGGGTCAAGACACTGTGTGGGGACAGGGTTAGAGAGGGAACAATGACGCTTTTTTTTGCTCGCTCTCGCTCTCTCTCTCTCTCTCTCTCTCTCTCTCTCTCTCTCTCTCTCTCTCTGTCTGTCTCGGATTTCAGTCCCTTCTGCCACTTCCCACAAGCAAATTGGACCCTTCTGGTGCTGGTTTCTGGGTGGGTGGACTTGTGTATGTTCCAGGACCCTGTGGGTCTCTCCAGTGAACTCTCCTGTGAGGCTGGGAATCTCTCCTGGCATCTCAGCCCCCACAAATGTTTTCAATGGGTGCTTTTAGGCTTTATTTCCTGGCTCTGGGGCCCTGGGTTATGTACGCAGTCTGTCTCGCTGCCTGTTTTCGTCTGGTTTATCTGCACATGAATGTGACCACAGTCAGCCATCCCCCTTGTGAGCCTCATTGGGTCTGCCAGCTGCCACCTGCCACCTGCACGCCTGGGGTCTGCCAACCCCCACCTGCATGCCTGGTTTGCCAACCACTGCTGTTTCCTGCTGTGACCCCTCTCCACCGGCCGCCGACTTCACCCTTCTTACCAATCTGGATGAATGGTTGTCGGACTTTTGTACAGTTCAGTTTTCCATCAGTTCTGGTTTTTGTGTTGTTGTTGTTGTTTTTAAATTTTTGTTGTCCTTAATTTTGGTTGTGCGAGGAGGCACAGTGTATCTACCTACACTTCCATCTTTACCAGAAGTCTGACAGTATTCTGATTAGGTAAATTACTAGGTTAAATTTTTATCAGTCATACTTATTCTTGCTCTCTAAACTTTAATGGACTACTTTGGAATCTCAGGGCATTTTAGGAATAATTTGGCTTGTCCTTTCGATTTTCCTCACCACCTCTATGCCATTGCCTTGTTAAGTAGGCATTATAGCAATATAACATCTTAATGGATAAAGTATATATATTTTTTAAGATTTTATTTATTTTTAGAGAGAGAGGAAGGGAGGGAAGAAGGAGAGGGAAACATCAGTGTGGTTGCTTCTTGCATGCCGCCTACTGGGAACCTGGCATACAACCCAGGCAGGCATGTGCCCTGACCGGGAATCAGACTGGAGTTGACCCTTCGGTTCCCAGGCCAGTGCTCAATCCACTGAGCCACACCAGCTGGGACAGATAAGGTAGTTCTGTGAGTAGTAAGTTCCCCAAAGGTAATGAGATGTGGGAGATACTAAGTTAAACTGCAGAACAGATTCCTGTTTGAACAAAGACTTTTGTATTAAAAAACCAACACTTTTACAAGTTTTAGGGATGGCATGTTAGTTTTAATTTTATCAGTGTGGACCAGACTTATATTCAATATAATGGGTTATGTTTGAATATATTTGCAAGTGAGAAGGGATGGAAAAGAAGAACCATATCTATAATCAAATTTTTTTCATCTAAAAAGGATTTTATTTAACTTTAAATATTAACTTCTTTAAATACCAGGTATGCAAAAATACATATTCCAATTATTGCATCAGTGTCTGAGCATCAGCCTACGACTTGGGTGTCTTTCTTCTTTGATCTGCATATTCTTGTGTGTACCTTCCCAGCAGGCCTATGGTTCTGCATTAAAAATATCAACGATGAAAGAGTATTTGGTAAGATTTCTGATTAATACTTATTCTTAGAAGTTATTTTTATTATTGATATTATCGCTTCAAAGTTTTTTTCTTCTTTACCTGACTGCATAGTCAAGATAAATTTCTTATTTTGCATAAACCTTAAAAACCTAGTGAATTTGCATTTTATATATATATTTTATTAATCATTTTTACTTAGGACTAATAATATAAATATTTCATTCCATTTCCTACATTTTCTGAAAGGTCTTTGGCTAAGAATTGGAAATTAAAACTTTATTGACAGGATGGTCTTGACTTAACTTTCTGAGTTATATCTGATTAAGTAGGAAGAAGTTTGCAGGGGTGTCCATCATTGAAATTCCAGTGCAAAGCACACTTTCTAATGGAATAAGGATCACCTTTAAGTAAACATCTTCTTTACTGATAGATTTGTGTAAATTTTCAACTAACAAGACTTAAAAATTCAAACTACCTTATAGGCAAGTTTTTAGGGTCTAACATCAAATATAAATAGACAAAATAAGCAGATACCAAAGACCTCATTGATCAATCATCACAAAAAGTATGCTGTGGCTGTTTTGCATACGATAAAAACTGAAACTGAAAAAAAGCAAGATACACAGAGTCCCATAAGTAAATAATTTGTAGTACCAGGACTTGAACTTATATAAGTGTGGGACCTGTACAATGAGTGACGCTCAAGTTCCTATTCCAGGGTGAAGTCAGGAGGAAAAAATAGCCCCTGTGTGAGTTCTAACCAAAGGATGACACTCATCCTTCTTGTCTAGATAGACCAGTGCCTCTGGAGGAGGCGATGTTAATAATAGCACATCATTCAAAAGGATTTAGTTTAAACATATTACCCACCTCATGCCTCAGCAATCTTAATCCCAAGAGAAGTGAATGCGTATGTCCAACAAAGGACATGTTTAATAACGCAGGTAGCAACTTTATCCATAATAGTCCCTTACTCAGAAACATTCCAAAAGTTATTAGCAGTAAAAGGTATAAATAAATTTTGATGTGTTTGTACAATAAAATAAAACACAGCTATTAATAAAAGAATAGGATAGGTAAATTTAAAAGGCAAGTACAAAAGAGAATGTTTTTATAGGATTTTTTAAAGAAAGTTAAAAAAATAGGACAAATAAATTAATGCTTTAAATGTAAATATTCGTTACCCTTTTAATAGACATGGAGGGGAGGGCAGTTAACTGACTTGGAAGAGGCATCAGCGATCCTTCCTGAGGTTCTGTATTTTATTGAGGGTAGTAGTTTTGTAGGTGTGTGCATATGTAAAACGTTTATTGAGCTATACAGTTAAGAACATGGTATAATAAATGTATTTTTTAGTCAGGAAATTAAATTTTAATTAATTTCACATGAGATGGAAGCTCAATGGACTCATTGACTTTATAAAGTTATATAGCCTTCAGCCCGAAATGGCAGAGGCTTTCCCTGTGGTTAGTATATTATGTGGAAAGTGTTGGCTTCTGGAAAATACTTTCACACTTTTTTAAGTCTCATCAGTAACTTTAAAAGTTCCTCCTTTGGCTAATAAATACTTGTCCTATTTTTACTTTAAAGCAAGCGTTATGCCAGATACTGGTACTAACTTTTCACAGACTTTATTTGATTCCATAAATTTACTTTACCTGATAATAAATTCAAATATGTTTTCATCCATCTACTATGGATTTTCTAATGTTATTTTATTGACAGATAATGAATTTAGTGCCCTATATAACTGTAATTAAATTTATATCATGATATATTTCTCTAAATTGTTGATAGTATTTAGTCAACATTAGCTATAATTTCCAAATACAACTATTAGATCATTTGGTCTGTATTATCAATTCAAAAACAATTAGCTCTTTTGTGAGATGTCTATTTTTAGACTTGGTTTATAATGTGGTATTAGATATTTAGTTCCGTTCCCTGTGAACATTTTTTTTTCTGAAGTGTTATAAGAGAGTTTGTCTTTGCAGTTGCTCTGTATGCAATCAGCGCTGTCTACTTTGCTGGAGTGATGGTGCGGCTGATGTTGACTTTGACTCCAGTTGTCTGTATGCTGTCTGCAATTGCCTTCTCCAATGTTTTTGAGCACTATTTGGGGGATGACATGAAACGGGAAAACCCGCCTGTGGAGGATAGCAGTGATGAGGACGACAAAAGGAACCCAGGAAACTTGTATGATAAGGTGGGGACTCTAAAGTAAGGCCTTTAAAAATTTTACGTGCTTTATTTTTCTACCACAGTAAGAATTATAAATATTAAGAAATGTGATTAAACAGAATTTAGACAAACTGCCATTTCTGGTTGGTCTTTTAGCTCAGAATAAGAAAATAGAATGTAATCAGGGTAGGGATTCTCATTTCATTTTGGTTAGGTTTTATCTAAAACCCCTCTATTTTTTAGAGCAAAAACCTAGTGCTCTAGTAAACTACATAAAATATAAAATTGAGCATTATAAACCCTTCTGAAACCATGTGTACAAGTGCTTATCCTTAAAGTTGATATTTAATGTAAACTTAAAATATTTGGTTGATTGGATGGTAAAATAAAGGGAATAAATGCCTCGAAGGAGCGGGGCAGGAAGGAGGGAAAAAGCCTCCAGTTTGTTAGAACAGCCAGTTGACTGATATAATGTAACTTACTTTTAATCTCTCAGTAACAGCAAGATTATATTTGAGCAAATGTGGAAAAGACTTATAAGAATTAGAGCACTTGTCTTGGGTGACATTAAATTTTATTTGAATATTAACTAGGTTTTTAAATGCAGATAAGTAGTGATACTTCTCAGGATAAGTCTAGCCTTGCAATTTAGAATTTCTGATGTGGTTCTGTTTTCTCTTCTGCGTTTTTGGTTGTCTTTAAAAATGTTTTCAAAAATATAACATTAATTTTAAATTAACAAGTCTATTGGTTTGGGGTTTAGAATTTGGAAGATTGATTCTGATAATGCTTTTTTTTTTTTTTTTTTTTTGGTCCTAAAGTTCTGCATGGTCTGGATTATAGCTGGACAGTGTCATTTTCAGGATGAGGAATTCAGATTTTGTAAGAAAAGTTTGCCAGAGTGAGGCCATTTGGTTATTTTCTTTGTATTTAAGTAAAACATAAGGACTGCTCAGTTCGAAAGCAGTTTCTTAATGGATCTGTGACCAGCTCCTGGGTTGGGTATAGGTCCCAGGAAACCTCCTTATTCACATTTGACTTAAGAATCTACGTTGCTAATTTTTAGAAAATATTGTTTCACTCACACAAGAATACTTGATGGTTACACAGTTTTCTTCTCAAATAATTAAATTAATAGATTAATATTCTCCCAACTTTTCTACTTGAATGCCTCTGAAGCACAGTAGATGACGAATTTGTCTAATCATTTTTTTGTATCTTCAGGCAGGTAAAGTGAGGAAACATGTAACTGAACAGGAAAAAACTGAAGAGGGATTAGGTCCTAATATAAAAAGCATTGTCACCATGTTGATGCTGATGCTATTGATGATGTTTGCAGTCCACTGTACCTGGGTCACAAGCAATGCCTACTCCAGTCCAAGTGTGGTCCTTGCCTCTTACAATCATGATGGGTAAGAAAATAACCTGGTTACAAAGGATATTATACCTGTCCCTTTTTTTTTCTGTCTCAATAGTTAATAATTCAAAGAGAGAATGTGAGACTGCATTAGAATCCACCACATTTTTCTTGTGGCCTTTTTCTCTACTGCCCCCTTTGGTAGATGTGGGTAGCAGTGATTATATTTCATGACCTTGTCCAGAATGTCTTTGCATTCATAACATATACATTAGTTTTTCTCAAAATGCAGTCCTTGGACATAAAGTTCTCAATACATCATGGATAGCTTCTGTGATTTTTAAGCAAAACAAAATATAACGTAACTAATTTTACCATAGGCTAATTGAATAAGAGTTCAGTTTCTATCACATGTCATCGTTTTATAAGGAATGTTATTCAAGAAACCTGTTAGAAATACAAATCTTTGCCCCCATGTATGACTACTGAATCAGCAGCCTAGGGGTAGGGCTCAGCTGTCTGTGGTCTAATAAAGCCCTCTAGGTAATTATGGTGCAGCAAAAATTGAAGAAGAGCTAATTGTATATATTGCCACCTCAGCTTCTACTTCATTTGGGTTTTTGTAGATTTGCAGTTTTAAAGACCATCCTTAAAATGTGGAATTAATTCAGTGGTTTACCAACTCAGGATTATAAGTTACCCTCTTCACATTTATAAGATCTCATTTAAAAGAATATTGTGATTCTTTTCAGCACCAGGAATATCTTAGATGATTTTAGAGAAGCTTACTTTTGGCTAAGGCAAAATACAGATGAACATGCCCGAGTGATGTCTTGGTGGGATTATGGCTATCAGATAGCTGGAATGGCTAATAGAACTACTTTGGTGGATAATAACACCTGGAATAACAGCCACATAGCACTGGTAAGAATTCGATAAACAAAAGATCAAACTTATAAATCTCTACTACTTAGCAATCAGGCTTTGCTTATGATTAAAAAGGATAGATGTAGGTACAAGTACTCTTTGCTTGTTTAAATTATCAAAATTTCTCTTTATATATTCATTCCATAAATTGTGCTTGGGTTACACATATTTGTTTTTAAGAATGGTATTTATTTAAGCATTATTCAGAATTGTAGGCTGCTTTCTGGCACATCTCATGCTACATCATGATAATAGTTCATTGGCGATTTGGACAAAACCTGAATTTTTTTATGCACTAAATTTGACTTATCTCCATTTTATAAATTCATATAATTATTTGCAAATATGTAAAACATGCATTGTATTTAAATTATGGTTAAGTAATTATATAAATTAAGGTGATCACCTCTTTTTTTTTTAAAGATTTGAAATAGATACTAGGTTTTAACCAAATGAGTTTGATTTGTATTAGTGTTGTAACTAATCATCAGATGTCTGATAGACTGAGGAGAATAACACATTAGTACTAGCTAGATTGCTGCTCATACCTGGCCTTAAGGTCATGAGAAATTCTATTCCTTTTAAGCTTGACTGCTTTTATATTAAAATGTTAATGTCATGAAAAAATTATTAGCAAAATATTAGAATATGTATTCTGATTTTGACATTTCTGCTATATGGTTATAGCAAGTGAGGTGGCTTCTTAATCTCAGTAAATTTATTAAATTCACAGCAAATCCTTTCTATTAAAAGGAACTTCATGTAAATCACAACTTGAGGTACATTCTATCTTAGATAAAACTATACATTTATTTCTTTTTTAGCATATTATTGGACTGAGTACATACATTCTCATTTTTTCCTGTAGGTGGGAAAAGCTATGTCTTCAAATGAAACAGCAGCCTATAAAATCATGAGGAGTTTGGATGTAGATTACGTTTTGGTTATTTTTGGAGGGGTTATTGGCTATTCTGGTGATGACATCAACAAGTTTCTGTGGATGGTTAGGATAGCTGAAGGGGAACATCCAAAAGACATTCGGGTAAGAAACTGTTAGTTCAGGTGTGTAAAAGAAAACTCACAGTGTCCAGGTAATTCTCTTATTTTGCTAATTGTGTAATGTTTGTTTTCATTATTTTATCCCCAAAATTAGACTCTCACTCTCACTTTAATATTAAATAAGATACTATAAGCATTTTCTCAGTTTTAACACTTTTGAAATCACTACCTGATATTTCCGTTCTCAAGCAATCCCTTGTCAGGACTTTTGCTCTGACTCCTTCGTAGCCTCTCAACTCTGTCCTTTCTTTCCATTGCTTCCTCTCTGTTACTAACCCTTATGATGATAAGCCAGAAATAGAATAGTAACCTTAAAATTGCTGTGTTTGCCTTAGTCTTATTTTCTCTCCCAGTCTAACATTACATTCATTGATCATGTCATTTTACAGTTTAAAAGCCTTAAATTGATTAAGGAAAAGGCCTTGAAACTAGACAGACATCAGTTAAAACTTAAACCCAGCCATGGTGAGCTTGGTGCTATGGGCAAGTTATTTTTTGCCAGTCAGCGTTATATGCTTTGAGCCTAAGTTCTTGTTCTAGGTTCTGGTGTTATAATGGTGATTAAGGCAGCCTCAACTTATCACTCATTGGGATGCCAGAAGTGATTCATTTGTAGTGCTGTTTTGAGACTATAGGTGAAACCTCAGCCTAGTGGCTGGTATATAATAATTTCCATAATAAAGTAATGGTGTAAAATCCAAACTCCTTCACTCACAGTACTAACCCAGTAATACTTCTCTTTTCCTTTTCTGCCTTCTTGTCCCTCCGTCAGCTTTTTCTCCACTCTGTCAACTATCTATGCAAGCTATTGGTGAAATTTGCCCTGTGGTTTCTTTCTTTGACTCATCTAACACGTGGTGTTTATACTTTTCCCTTTCTTGGGATAGCTTCCCTATCACAGATTTGTCATCTCTCTGGAAGCCCTTCTCCGGTACATCCATATCTATACTTGTCGTGAAATCACATATACAGCCCATTTTATAGATCGATTCTATAACATCACTCCCACTCAGTCGTGAGCTCTTAGGGAGTCTCAATTATACAGTATTGTATTTTGCTGTGTGTAATGTGCACTTTTTTGCCCAAAATTTTGAGGGAAAATAAGGATGTGCATTATTCATGGGTATAATGATTACATACAATGGGTATAATAATCCTGTGGGTAATGCACACAAAAATGGGGGTGCACATTATGCAGAGGAACACATAATACATGGCAGAATACTGTATGATTTTCACTCGGATTTCCTTTCACAGTGTTAAAACTGACATGTGATGGATCCACATGTCCTTTGAACATTTATATAGAAATTCTAAATTTCTGAACTTTTTAAATACAGTATTTTTAAACTTTGTGAATAGGGAATACTGTCACATGGTTCAAAAGTATAATATAAAGGGATGTACAGTGTAAGTTTACCACCATCCCCCGCCCCCCCAAAAAAACAAAACAGAAAAAGTTCATGATAATCACTTATTTTCTTAGGATTCTTATACACACTGTTCTTCATCTTTTCAGTTCACAATATATATTGGAGGGTTTTTTATATTAGAATATGGAGAGCCTTTTTCATTGTTTTTTTGTTTGGTTTTTATTTCTGTTTTACAGTGGCACAATTGTGTGTGTGCCCCATGATTTATTTAACCCTGTCCCTATTGGTGGATATTTATGTTGTTGTTTTCAGTTTTTAGTCTCAAACAGGGGTGTGATAAGGAACTTTTATACTCATTATTTTGTCCATGTACAAGTATCTGTGTAAGGTCAATTCCTAGACTATAAATTTCTATTTAGAGTGCCAAATTCGACTTTGTAGAGGTCAGTTTATAAATTTCATGAGATTTCAATAAAAATTACTATGCGATTTTCTTAAACACTCTCTTCCCCAACTAAGGAACTGATTTTAGAGTTCATAAGGGAAAATAAAGAACAATTTAAGAAAACTCCGAAAAGGAGTAATGGAGTCATTTGGAAAAAGTGAACCGGTACCATTATGTATTGAGGTTTTACATCATGGTTATAATCTGGTAGGATTAATTTCCTCACTCCAGAAAACATTACTGTTCTTTTTCTGTGTGTTCTTTCTCATTTATTTTTTATGAATGATCTCTGGACTCAGCTTTTAAAAGCCATCATAATAACCCTGGCCAGTATGGCTTAGTTGGTTGGATCATCATCCTATAAACCAAAGGGTTGCCTGTTAGATCCCTGATCAGGGCACATATCTAGGTTGCAGGTTTGGTCTCAGGTTGGGGAGTTTGGGGCAACCAGTCGATGTTTTTGTCTATCTGTGTCTGTCTCTCTCTCTCTCTCTCTCTCTCTCTCTCTCTCTCAGCAATGGGGAAAAAAGATAAACCACTAATGATAGTTTTATATGGTTTTTTTAAGGGATCACATTAAGTTTATAAAATAATTGTCTGATAATATTTTTTGAGATGTAACTAAATATGGCTTTATGAATGTATTCTAAAAGCTGGTTCTTATGGGGAAGTTACGGGGGAACTGTAAATTTGAATGTCTTAAGTTGAATTGACATAAACCTCTGATTTTTTTCCTATAGGAAAGTGATTACTTCACCCCACAAGGAGAATTTCGTGTAGACAAAGCAGGATCTCCCACTTTATTGAATTGCCTTATGTATAAAATGTCATATTACAGATTTGGGGAAATGCAGGTTGGTTAATCAGTTTTTCTATAATCTTTTTGTAATGAATATTTTGAAAGCAGTCTTACCTTGGCTCGGTGGCTCAGTTCATTGCAGCATTGTGCCTTACACCAAAAAAGTTGCAGATTCAATCACTGGTGGGAGCACGTACAGAAGGCAATCAAATGATGTATCTTTCTCATGTTGATGAGAAACTCCCTCTCTCTCCCTTCCTCTCTCTGAAATCAATGAACTTAATAACTCAGGTAAGGATTTTTTAAAAAGTAGTCCTGTTTGCCTCTAGAAAACAAGATAATGACGTTTTGATTGTGCTATAAAGAAAAATGTGCTTGCCTTGGCTGGGTAGCTCAGTTGGTTGGAACATCATCCTACTTGCCAAAAGGCTGCAGGCTCAATTTCCTGTCAGGACATGTGCTGGATTGCAGGTTAGAGCCCTGGTCTGGGCACACGTAGGAGGCAACCAGTTGATGTTTCACACATCAGTGTTTCTTTTTCTGTCCCTCTCGGTGCAAAATCAATGAACATGTCCTTGGGTGAGGATGAAGAAAAAATTGAGCTTATCTAAAATTTCCACCTGAATTCTCCTTCTACCCCATTAAATTTAGATTTCTGAAACTTGTATGTGAAAAATTAGGAAAATATGTTAGATCAAAGATTTATTTCCAAAGTATTAATTGACAGTAGGCTCAAATCCAACCTTTGCTAGCCATTTCACCTTTTGGCATCATGCTTTTTGCAGATATTCTTCTTCCAGAGAATAGGTCTTCCAGCTGAGGAAACTGTGATCTTAAGTAGATTACTTTGGTGCTTTGTGGGGAAAAACCTGAAATTAAAGAGTTGAATTATATCGACACTTCAGATATGCATTCTATCCCTGTTCTCATCACCACAGATAGCTAGAACTATGTGGGTTAGAGGTTCCTAGAAAATTAGAAAGATGTAGTACAAAAGTTTAAGGGCCCATGAAATGAATGAATGAATAAATGTGTAAAGAGGTATTGTGGCAAAAAGAACAGACATTGGACTTCCTGTCATAGGACGTGGGATTTAGATCTGATTCTGTCAAGTTGTGCAACCCTTGAACAAGTCACATCCTCCCTGGACTTTTTTTCCCTCATGTGTATACAATAAGGGCTGGACTGAATTGAAGACTTTATTTCTGAGGCAATGTATGGTTCTTAGATTGCATGACTATAATACAAAATTAAACCTTCACACCAAGATTTCATTGAAAACTGCCTTATTCCATATTGCATTTTGGTTAAGTTGATACTAGGAGGCAGAGGAAAAATTGCTTGTTTAATTTTATACAGATACCAGGGATCAAGATAATGTTTATCTCTATTGACTTGGAATTACTCTGGAGGTGGCTTTAAAAAATAGACACTAATTTTACTACTAAATGTAGGGTTTTGTTTGCGTTTTTGATTCCTGAAGTCCACTGCCTACTTTCTAAACTCTTGTTAAGAAAGAAGCAGTTAAAACATAATAATTAGCTGACCCAGAAAATGGGTCAAAGTTTCTTTGTTCACTAATGGTAGCAGCAAAGAGTTTCCTTTCTGTCCTTTAAGTTTATCAGCAGTGTTAGGCCATGCTTTAATCATTTTGATGCCTTTTCTTGCTGAGGAAAATAATGATTAAGACAAAGTATAACTTTCTGTTGTATAGATAAGCATGAACAAGTAATTCCCTCATTAGAGTAGATTTAGTTTTGTGTTAACTTTAATTCACTTTTGTTCTGTGTGTCAACATAAACTTAGTCTGAGAATTTCTTAAGTTCTTCTCTCCCCCCAAGTTTTCCTCTCTTAAATCCTCAAATCCCTCCCCTGGTTTGCCTTTGTTTAACCTTTATTTACAGTTCCCACTTTCAGGATATAGTAGGCTTGTGCATTTATTTAACAAATAACACTAGGGGAAGTAAAGCCACATTGAATAAGATAAAGTTGTAATACAACTAACACCGTAGTGGAGGATACAGGTAATTTAAAAAATAAAAACGTTTTGCAATGAACAGCATAGAGCGAAAGATAAGGAAATAGTGGAGTACACTTTTCTACTGCCCATCTCAAGAAAATGTTTTGGGGTTTTACAAATCAATAATAGTTGGTAAAATAACAAATAAGTTTAAAAAATAAAGTAAATAACTTTATACATTAATGACTGGCCTAATTTTATATCAGATTAAAGTGTGTCTTTTAAATTTTCTTTAAAAAATACTTCCCTGAAAGGATGGTATTTGAACTGAAACCAAAGGATAGAAAGGGGAGCTGGCTATGCAAGAGAGCTAAATGAAGGACTTGCAGGCTGAGAGAATAGATAGTGCAAGACCCTGACGGAGGCAGAAAAGTCCCTTCTGTGTTTTCTCTCCATATACCTATAAAACGGGCTTTGATGGATTTTATTTTGCTGTTTTGGTGTTTTTATGCCTCCAGGCTTTTCATTCACTCAAGGATTCTGTGCAGTTCTAATTCTGATGTATTTAGTTTCTTCCTGATTTTTTCCTATCTAGTTAGCAGCATATGTTAACTGTTACAATATATTATTCTTATTCTGTTTTCCTAGTTTAAAGTGAGAGTTTTACTCTGATGATAACATTTACTACCTTCTAATACCAAATGTTTTCCAATGTGGTTAACATCCAGCCTGGTCACTTTTGCAGCTGGATTTTCGTACACCCCCAGGTTTTGACCGAACACGTAATGCTGAGATTGGAAACAAGGACATTAAATTCAAGCATTTGGAGGAGGCCTTTACATCAGAACACTGGCTTGTAAGGATATATAAAGTGAAAGCACCTGATAACAGAGAGACACTAGACCACAAACCTAGAGTCACCAACATTTTCCCCAAACAGAAGTATTTGTCAAAGAAGGTAGGTATCAAGTGAAGTCATGTTAGTTGTCTGAAAAATGATAGAAAATTGCTAATAAATTTCCATTTGCCGAGCTTATAAAGACTGTCACTTATGTGCCAAGTGCCAAGTAAATATCAAGCTAGTCTGTTAGGGGCAGGTAGACCAACCAGCAACTTTTTCTGGAAATAGCATTGCGGTTATCAGTAAACCGAGCTGAGATTTTTCTAAAGGCATATTCTGGCTTTAGTTTTCTATTACTTAGTTTAATTTCCCATTTGTAAAGTAAGATGTGTCTGTGGCCATCATTTTCTGAACCTTTGTGAAAGTCAGAATGCCAAACATTCATTTATGATCAGTTCCTGATCTTATGGTCAGAGTAAATTTGTATTGCATCTTCATGTTCTATTGTTATAATGTTACTTTATTAATCATTGAATAAAGAATAAGAATAAGAAAGAATAAAGAATCATTGAGTTGGTTGAGTCCATAATAAAAAAAATCATTTATCTTAATTCTTTTTAACTGTAATTATGACCAAGTTATAGGAAGGAATTATGATGATGAGACTATTACAGTCCTCTTGTAATAAATATTTAATAAGATATAAAGTATATTATTGGAGGTCATTATTGCTCACTTAAGCCAAATATATACAATCTTTGCTAGTAAAGACTACTAAAAATGAGAATTTATATAGGTTGCCCTCTGTGGGAAATGGCAAATAATAAGCAGTTATGGAATATTAAGTTGTATTTTAAGGAGCTATCCTTAAAATACTAATTATTATTAGGCTGTTTTCAGTTTTAAGTCTCGAAAGATGCTTGGGTTTACACTGCTCACATCAGTTACAGTATTCTCCCCTTGTCTTTGGGGACAAGGGAAGAGCCCCAGAGGAGACCTGTACCAAACCCTTATATACTATGGTTTTTTCTTTCCCCCTACACATTTACATACCTTTTCACTTAAGGAAGCACTTTACAAGGGTTCTCTTTGGCATACCCTGATTACCAGCATCACTACTCTTGTGCTTTGGGGCCATAATTAAGCCAAATGAGGGTTATTTGAACACAAACATGTGATATACCATGGCAATCAGTCTGATAACCTGGGTGGCTACTAAATGACTAACAAGTGGGAGAGGCGTGCAGCATAGAGGTGCAGGACAAATGGATGATCCAGGTACCTGGCGGGGCAGAGTAGATGGCATGAGATTTCATCACACCGCTCAGAATGGCACAAAATATGGAATTTTCATTTAATATTTTAGACCAAGGATAACCAAAACGGGGGTGGGGGGTGCTACTGAAATTTAAATCACTGAAGCAATTATCTCATTCTGTTACATAAAATATGCTTCAGATGTTTTCAGAGTATAGGTTATTTTAATTTGTGCTATAAAAGTGTGATGTATAAATAAAAATGTTTTAAATGAATACTTTCTATGCCAGATACAGATTACCCTCATTTGTCATACTTAAATGTCATACAGCTGTCACTCATTATGTTGGTCATATAAAATTCACTTACTAGTCTTTACATCAAATGACCAATCAAATGATCTGGTTTCTCACAGACGTGTGGTGGGAGAAACTGGTGAGTCACATCAGTGCAGAAGGTAAAGCAAATGCTGCTATTCTCAAGGCAGTTTGCTCTTAGACCATCTAAGCCCAGTTGAAGTGTACTTTTTCTGAAAAACAGTGCCATTGAACTTATCTAAATGATGATAGTGGATTTGCTTACTTTAACCTCTTTTGTCTCCCATCATTTCCCCAAAATAAATAAGTGAATGCATATATAAAAATTACTTATTTTTATAGTCTGTCTTATATGCCCAAAACATACATGGTAGTAGTCAACATGGTTTTGAATTTCTGGTTTCCATGATTTTCTATTCTCTGTTTTGTTCTAGCACTAGAGGAATGCTTGTTGTTTCTTTGTTTTCTCTCTCCACTCTGGTTTTTACTCTAGGGGTGGGGGTAAGAGTACAGCAGTCATTCTGGGAGTGTTCCTACCACTGCAAAGATGGTGTGGCTGAGGTTCTAGGAATTGTAGTCCAGGGCTACAGATGAGACTTGGCAAGGCCACTTTTACATACTTTGCATAGTCCTGGGCCATTTTACATGATCAATCAGAAGAGGTGTCATGTTAGAATCTGTAGGCAGTGATAATAAAGAAACTAGCTTCTTGACCTGGTTTGAATTTTTTTAATTGTATTCTCAAATTTATTTACTTTTATGCTTTCAGCTAATAATAAGTTAACATACATTGTGAACAAGCTAGCAGCAGCTAATTTTTGTAACCTTAATAAGGATTGCATTTTCCTTGTATTCTTTGCCTTGTTAGAAAAAAATATAAATCAGTTAAAACTGAACTTCATTAATATATGTACATAATACAGGATATACCCTAAGTTTCTGGAATTTCCTCCAAGAGTTGTATATAAGTGTGCAGGTTGAATTTAGGGGTCACTCTCTTGAATCTTCAGCCTCTGCTAACCCAGTGCTCTGATGGTACGTTAAACTAATTGTTTCCCCCAAAATTTACTATTAGTATCTGTGGATATGTCAGATTGACAGACATATGTTCCTGTATGATTTACCTTGTAGGATTCTAACATTGCAAACCTTTTTGCAGTAATTTCTGCCACCACATTTATAGTAATTTGTTGTAGTAATTTGTTTTTTTCTTATACTAGAAAACATCTGTTGACAGTATTTTAATGGGATGCAGGGTGTTAAGAAAAATTCATTGTTAAGATCTATAAAACTCAAGGAATGTTAATGGGTTTTTTCTCTAGATGTTTGGTGCTCATTTTGTGTTTCATTTTTAAGTGCTATTTTTCTGCCTAAATTGGAGAATGTGTCGAGTAATTTTATTTGTTTTTCATTTTTGTAGGTAGGTACAAAGGTACTTACTTTGTATTTCTGACACAGCCAATTCTTGCAGGCTAACCCAGGAACAACAATTAACATTTTCTGATTCCTTAGTGTTATATTCTTTCATGTCTGGAAATGTAGTTACTACAACTAAGTATTTTTAAACACTTGTAACACAGAGAGAGTGGATGGGGGTTCATTTGCCTGATGGGGAGGAATGTGTGATACGCACTTGGGAAATGCGCTGGTACTCCTTTTATTTTAAACCTGGGGACCTAGTCCAGCTTCTTTTGGGTCTCAGCATACTTGGCACAGAACAGTGGTACTCACTGTTTAAAGAATCCAGCTATAAGACGAGTGAAGGGCTTATGAAGGCAGTCTTCCTCACAATGCAGTAAACCACGTATGTGTATTTTTTAATTTGTAGGAAGCGTGTACTAACACCATGTGTTGTTTTCTTTTTAGACTACGAAAAGGAAGCGTGGCTACATTAAAAATAAGCTCGTTTTAAAGAAAGGCAAGAGAATATCTAAGAAGACTGTTTAAATAACACTGTTCTGGTTCCTAACTTGAAGCAGTTGTCTTTGTGAGAACCGGTCTTTGCCTTTAACTCATGTCCTGTTTCACAGCAACGGAGGGTACAGAACTGTCGCTGATCCAGGTTAACGTACAAAATTTTCTGGCAATACCTGATTTAAAAAATAAAATTGGCTTATTGAGAACAGCTGTTTTCAACTTCTAACGTGAAGCAAGACAGAGCACTGCTGTAAATGTCTAACAGCAGGGGTTTTTTTTTTATTGGTACATATTATCCTTCAAATCTGAGAATTTGGACTAATTGCACCAAAGAATCCTCTAATTTGGTCCCTGGCACATGCATACTTGTTCATGTTTTTATTCTTTTACAAGACCTGCATTTTATTTGAATTGCCCAAATAGCAATATATAAATTACAAATGACAAAATGTGATGAGCTTCTTGAACCAGTAAAGTAGTACAGGTCTGAGAAAGAGGTATTAGAAACGTAATTATACTTCTTTGAATTATATTTATTTTCATGTTTCTTCAGTGCAAAGAATGTTTCATCAAATGTACATTTTCTATTGCTTACTATTTTTGCTCTGAGAAGAAGCTGCTGTTTCAAAGATGAACCTCTGAGTCACTAATTGATTCAAGTAGTTTTTTTATGTTGACATGATATTGCTGCTGTCGGCAGTTGTTTTCACCAGGTACTTACGGAGTAGATCTCATGTGTTGTTCATTCAAGGGCTAAATTTAAATCCTTTGGAGATCATGGCAACTGCACAGAATGTTGCCTGTCAGGATGGGGTTTGTATCTCAGTACTGAGGTTAGCACTATGTTTACATGTAAACGATTAAGGAGAAAACAAAGTGGACGGGGGTCCAAAGTTCATTTTCTGTGACTCTTCAAAATGACAAAGGATTTGTAAACTTTGCCTGGACTTCTCTTACAACAGTTTCATCAATCACATCAATTTTGTTCTCTGCTCCATATTGTTTGAATCCCTTAAGCATTTGATGAAACACTCTTTAATGCTATTAGAATTTTCTTACTTAAAAGATGTGACAGTTGTCAAAAAATGCACTAAAATATAAATGGAGGTTGAACATGTTCACTTTCCAGCTTATAGACAACTTTATATTAGACTTGAAAATTTTCTCGTTGTTTAGTAAAAGTGAAAGAGAAAAGGTTTTTCCTGCCACAGGATATAACTTTTTTTATACAAACAAGCATAACTTACACCACTGCTTTTGGTGGAAAAGTGCAGAATAGTATGTACCTTTTATGAAGAAAAGTGTCATTTACAATATTCAGTGAGAATGTTACTGCTGATTTTCTTTTCCAAAGTGTAGAATATTCTTTGATTTATAGAATTCATTTTTGACCCAGATGATGGTTCTTTTACAGACCAATAAAAAGGCTGAACATTTTCACAAATAAAGTGTAACTAAATCTGAATTTCTGATACCTTGTCATTTGGGGGATTTTATTTTACTTTGTTGCTTTAAAATTCAATGCAGAGAAGTTGTGGACTGTAGGGAAAATAAAGTTAATTCAAATTTTGTGTTAAGTGTGTTGTCTTTTACAGATCTTTGTTTTTGGAAGGAGTTACAGCATTGAACATGTTCGTCCTTGTTCGTTTTTACAAAGGTTTTAGAGAATGTGTATAGAAGTTTGGTTAGTTCAGCTTGACCTACCATTTTGCCTTCTTTTTGCCCCAGAATGAGAATCTCTTTTTGATTTTTTTAAAGATTAGCAAGGAGGAAAACACCTAGCTACATAATATTTGGTCTCCATTTAAATGAGGGTAGGACTCAGACAAAAAAAACCTGCTTCACAAAGTTGTATTTAATTAATCAGGTCTTCATTGTAGAATTTTCTCATTAAGAAAAGGATTAATCTCTCACTTTTCTCAGTTTTGGAGAATACCATTTCGGCTCAGTGGATTGCCTCAATAAAACATCGTAATAGAATGTGACTTTATTGTAGCAGAAAAGCAAAATTATAGTAGTTTAAATAAATACATTGGAACATAGGCTCATTCGCTCAGAATATTTAGATTCCGAAGTTCATTTCGTATTTCATTATTAACACTGAACATTACACAGGGGTGGTGGGGGCAGTGGGTATTAAATATCAAGACCTCTAAGTTTTAGACTATACAACAGATTTTGATTTTGTTCCACATCTTACAATTAAACAAAGCTGAGTGCTTTGTAGTATAAATTAGGCAAGTCCAAAGCTGAAGTGCAGTTTTAGAACTTATTACTGGCTTGAGTTTGCATTTGTAGAGTTTTACTTCATTTGAGTCCCTAGGCCATGCATGACCAAGAGACTAGCATCTTTCCTTAGCTGAAGGAGCCCGAAGATCATGAAATATGATGCTATTGCACCTTTAAATTTGTTTTAAATTGTAATATGTTAAAAATTTACAAAACTTAACAATTTTTTAAGTGTAGAGTTCAGTATTGTTGAGTACATTCACATTGTGTTGACCAATCTCCAGAATTCTCTTGCAGTTGCTGCTTTTTGATGGTGGGTTTTGTCTGACTTCTGCCTTGCTGTTGGTATAGCACTCAGTCCAGGTAGGTGGAATAATGGATAAGGTAGAGTTCAACAGCACTCTGCGATTGAGATGTAGCAGATTAAGACAAACCAGTGAGGAAATGTCCTAATGTTTACTGTTTCTTTTAAGCCATTTAAAAATATATATATACTGTTCATTTTTTGGGATCTGTTATCATCTTGTGAAATTTTTTTTCAATGCATTTTTTAATTGTTGTTCAAGTACAGTTTTCTGCCTTTTACTCTCACCCCACCTCCCTCCCATTCAACCCCCCTCCCTTGTTTCTGTCCATGTGTCCTTTATACTTGTTCCTGCAAACCCTTCCCCTGAAATTCCCTCCCCTCTCCCCTCTGGTCACTGTCAGCCTGTTCTCTACAGTGTCTTTGGTTATATTTTGCTTGTTTGCTTGTTTTGTTGTTTAGCTTCCTGTTAAAGGTGAGATCATATGGTATTTGTCTTTCACCGCCTGGCTTATTTCACTCAGCATAATGCTTTCCAGTTCCATCCATTCTGTTGCAAAGGGTAGTAGCTCCTTCTTTCTTTCTGCTGCATAGAATTCCATTGTGTAAATGTACCATAGTTTTTTGATCCACTCATTTACTGATGGGCACCTAGGTTGCTTCCATCACTTGGCTATTGTAAATTGTGCTGCTATGAACATTGGGGTGCATAGGTTCTTTTGGATTGGTGTTTCAGGGTTCTTAGGGTATAATCCTAGTATTGGAATTGCTGGTTAAGCCATTTTTTGTGTTAAATGTAACACAGACAACACAAAAATGTAGACTGTAGTGTGCATAAAACAAGCAACTCTGTAACCACAACCAAGTCAAGAGAACAGATGGTGCCAGTACTCCAGAAGCTTCTTCTTGCCGGCTCCCAGCTATTGGCCTACCCCACTTCCCCCTCCAGAAGGTAATCACTGTCCTTGATTTCTGGTTTTAATAACTTAAGTATCTCCCTCTAAATATTAATTTGCCTATTTCAACAGTATAGATGGAATCAAAATATTTTTTGTATCTAGCTTGTTTTTGTGAAATTCATCCAGATAATTGCATGCAGCTGTAAGTTTATTTCCACTGGTAGACAGTATTCTCATATATGTTGTTTCCTATTTTATTGTTGATGTACTTTTGCATTGTATCCAGGTTGAGGATATTATAAATAATGCTATAGAAATAATCTTTTACATCTCTCTCGAAACTTATATGCATACATTTTTGTGGGTATTTAGCTAATAAAGTAGAATTGCTAGGTAGAACATGAAGGTTATTTTACTCTCACATCCTGATCAGCCCTTGTCAATCTTTAATTTTGCCTTTCTGTTAGGTAAATAATGGTTTCTCATTGTTTAATTTTCCTAGGTTACCAATGAGGTTGGTCTTGTGGAAATCCCTTTTTTACAAGGGTTTGGTTCTAGTCCATTTTTCAGTTCATCTTTTGTATTAGTAGAAGTTGTTTACACATTCTGTATCAATCCCTGCATTGTTTGATAGAGTATGCCTAGGAATTCGTTATCTGAATGTGCTTCTTTTTCAATCTTGTGTGCCTATGGACTTTTGTCCCTCATTTGAAAGTCCTTTTTCTAACCTGAGGCCTTACATTATTTTCTAGAAACTTTATCTTTTTATACTTAGCTTTAAGATACACTTGTTTGAGTGCGTTATAAATTGTTTGGGGAGGGGGTTGTTTGTTTGCATGTATAAACCTAATTGTCCATACACCATTATTTAAAAAACCAGCATTTTCCTGTGCAGCATTTCTTTTGCAGTAAACCAGATATCCATGAGTCTCTTCTTGACTGTTATATTCCATATAGTGCTCACGTTGTGACCACGTGTGTTGACTTAACATAATTTGAAGATGGATAATTAAGATATGGTAATGCAAGTCCCTCTCCCATCCCTACCTTATTCTTTAAATTTCTCTTGGTTTTTTTATGGCCCTTTATTTTTTACTATAAATTTTAGAAACAAACTGTCAATAACACCAAGGAAGAGAAAGCTTTTCAGGCTTTTGATTTGGCATTGAAACTATATTGGGAAAAAATAGCACCTTTAAAATACTGAGTCTTCTATGAATATGGCATATCTTTCCATTTATGTAGGCCTAGGTCACCTTGAATTTCTGTATTCTAGTTTTAAATGGGTCTTGCATATTTTCATGAGTTTTATTACAAGGAATGTTATTTTCAATAAATACTGTCTTACAAAATTTTATTTTTCAATTGTCAGTATATAGAAAGTTTGGTTTTACATGTTGAAATTGTACTCAACAATGTTAAACTCATTTTTAATAATTTTTAAGATTATTTTCATTATAAACACACACCATCCTAATTGGAGACAAATGGCAGTTTTCTTCCTAAAGGTCATATATTTAATGTTCTTGCTTTTGCTGATGGCCATGGGCCACATGTTGCCCAGGATGGCTGTGTATGCAGCCCAACACAAAATCGTAAATTTACTTGAACATTTGAGGGTTTTTTGTGACTATGTGTCACAACGTATTTAATGTGTAACCCAAAACAACTCCTCTTCTTCCAGTGTGGCACAGACACACCAGAAGGTTGGACCCTCTGGTTAGGACATGCAGTAATAATACTGCATAGAAGTAACCCTTAGTCCTTCCCTCACAAGGAAAACTGTTGTTCCTCCTTTATGTTTGCTATAGATTTTCTGCAGATAATCTCTGATAATATTGAGAACAGATTTTCCCAGTTGCTCTGAGTTTTAAGTGATTTCTCTTGAGAGGATTGTGGTTTTCCTCCCACATTGTTAATAATGTGAATTAACAGAGACTTTTTGTTGACAGTTTAAACTAAATTTGTATTCCTGGAATAATGATCAATGTTTGATAGAATTTACTGCTATAAAGCCATTTGTGCCTTAACTGCAAAGGTTTTTAATTACAGATTCAAGTACTTTACAGACACAGGATTGTTTGGGTTTTGCCATCAGTTATGGTGTTTTCTTAAGGAATCTGTTCATTTACATTTTTAAGTAGATTAATGTAAAATTGTTGCTGATATCACTTAGTGACTATTTTAATGTCTGAAGATTTTAAACAACTGTCCTCTTCATTCCTGAGATTTTTTTTCCTTCTTCTTGCATCTGTTTTTTGTTTCTCTTCTCCCTCTACCTTCCCCTTCATTTTCTTTCACAATTTTGTTAGCTCTTTTCCTTTCAAAGACCAACTTATGGTTTTGACATTTTCTACAGTGTCATTTTTATTTTATCAATTTGTGTTAATTCCCTCGAAGAAGTGTTTAAGTGTGATTTCTTTTTCCTGATATAGGAATTTAAAGTTATGAATTTACACCAAGCATAGTTTAAGTTCCACTCTCACAACTTTTGATGTGAAGCATCATTTAGTTAATGCATATTTTAATTTCCATTGTACTTCAGCCATGGTTTTTTGATGTGCATTTCTTGATTCAAATATGATGATTTCTAGTTATCTTTTTATTATCGATTTCTACCTGAAATGCATTTTAGACATTCCAATTGTAATCCTTTGAAAATGGTTAAATTTTCTCTGTGATCCCGTGAGTCCACATCCGAGGCTCCTTCTGTTACTTGTGTAGAGTCGTCATATCCTAGTTTAGACTTGTACATTCCTCCTCGAACTCAGTTTTCTCCTTATATGTTTGGAAACCCATATTATTAGGTATATATGTACATTTGGAACTTTCTTGGAAAATCTCAGATTTTATTTTCAGTACTGCTTTTGTTAAAGCCTGTTTTGATGGTCGTGTTAGCATTCTTCTTAAGATGTTTGATGTATCTTTCTCTTCCTGCATTGGATTTGTTGAGCATCTAACATGGTAACTCATTGGTTTTCATTATTTTAAAAATTATCAGTCATCTCCTTAAATATTGCCTGTCTCATTCCTCTCTGCTCTCCTCTGATCTATGACCAAGCTAATTAGACCTTTGCTGGCTATATATAGCCAAAGATATATATATGTCTTTCTCCTTTTGTCATTTCTGCCGACTCATCAGTTATCACTAATCTAGTATTATACCCATCTATTGAGTTTGTTACTTCATTTCTTAATTCTAGAGTTTATTCCCACCCACCCCCAACCTATTTTTTTTAATGGTTTACAGCACAGGTGGCAAACATAAGGCGCACAAGCCGATTCCAGCCCAGCACCTTGTTTCTACCTGGCAGCAGTGCCAAGCTCTCACTTAACTGTTATGGAGCAGTTACATTTATACAGTCCTAAAATTACAGTTGGGCCCTTGAAGGCAACTGGGAAGCCAGTGCAGCCCCCGGTGAAAATGAGTTTGACACCCCTGGTTTACAGGAATATAAATGAGAGACCCATGTGAGTGGGAGACTTACCAGTTCATGTCTTTGGTAATTGTGAAGTATAATTTTTTAATACAGTGTAGCCAGCCCTATTTGTTGAAAAGACTTAATTGGCACCACTGTGGAAAACAAGGTGTTGGTCTCTTTCTGAATTCTGTTTAATTAGTGTGTCCTCACACCAATACCACATGGCCTTCAAATCAGGTAATGTGAGTTTAACACCTTTGTTCAGTGGTCTTTTAACCTGGGACCACAGGCTCAACTATATGTCATAGGCAAAGAAAGATGTATGGTTACCCATCCTACAGTTGACATAGGGTTAATATTCAGAATATGTAAACCCTTAGGAAAAACAAAAAAAAAGATTTTGATTAATCCTCAACAGAAGAAATAGAAATGGCAAATATATGAAAAGGAACATACCTACAAGGTTAGCTAAGATGTGTAATTAAGTGTTAGGATGTGTATAAGCAAACTCCCATACATTGCCAGTGGGAATTTAAACTGTTAAAAATCACTCTGGAAAACTTCAGCAGAAGCTAATGCAGGTGAACATACACATCTCCACATCTTAGCAGTTCTTCTAGGTTTGTTAAAGTTGGTGGTGCTGTAATGTGGTCTGAAGCCCCAGTTGGTAGGGGTGTCGGTTCTGGAAGCTCATTAGGAGGGGCTCTGGTGCAGGCCACCTGGTGGGATCTGTGGTTGGGCTTGGAGATGCTTGCTGTGAGCTGAGGCCAGCTGCCACTAGTACCAAGGCTGTGGCCCTTTGTGGGCACTATGAGGAGAGTTCAGGCCAGCCACTCGTGCTGGGCTTGGAGCTGCTTAGCAAGAGGTACAGGGCACGCAAGACCAGCTGTTGCTTGTTTGGTTGGTGGACTTTTGAGAGATTTTAGGAAAGTCAGCAGCATGAACCTGGTCAGGCTGCTTATTGTATGGGAAAACGGCTGGAAGTGGCTTGGACTAGGTTTGCAAGTTGGGTGAGATGAAGCCTAAGGGAGTCAGTCACCAGAGTGAGGCAAACGTGTTAGCCAGGTTAATGGAGAGTAGAGATTTGGCACCTGTGACTGGGTTGACTGGGGCGAGGGCTCAGCAAACAATGGTGCCTGCCAGCACTTCCATCCCAGACAGCTCCCCTGACTCCATCCAGTCCTCGCACTAGCTGGTCAATTCAGTGTGTTTCTGTATGTCCTTGGTGCTGGTCTAGCTCCTTCCCCAGTGCTGGATCCCAGAACAAGTGAGTCTGAGTGCAAGCAAGATTGTGCTTAAACATTTTTTAAGTAAAGTACACTTTAAAATAATGATACGGAAAAATATAAAAGTTATTATAAATAGTACTATAAACAGCAACAATCATTTATAGTCATGTGCTGTCCTTTTACACAACCACAGAGCACTAGGTTTGTTTACATGAGTGAGGTGTTGTACCATGACATACAAGGCTAGAATGTTACTAAGTTAGAGGAAGTTCTCAACTCCATTGTAATGTTATGGGACCACCATTGCATAGCAGTCCATCGATGACTGAAACGTGGTTAAGGGGTACATGACTACACAGTATAGGTGAAGGAAATGAGAAGGGACTGAAAATGCATTGCCACAAAAAACAACTAAATACAAAGACCACAATGTATGAATCAGGGGAAAAAAGCTTTAAGACATATAAAAAACAAAATGACACAAGTCCTTATCACTAATTACTTTTATGTAAATGGATGAAATTCCCCAATCAAAAGACAAATTTAAATTGGCAAAATGAATTATAAATATAAAACCAGGATCTAGCTATGTACTGTCCACACAAGGCTCACTTTAGTTCTAAGGACAGATACATTCAAAGTGACAGGATAGAGAAAGAGAACAAGGCTGGCTATTATATCAGCCAAAATAAACTTCAAAGACTTAAAGGATACAAGGACATTATATATTGGTGAAAGGATCAATTTGCTAAGAAGAACTAACTTACAGACACACATGCATCAAACAGCTCCAAAATATATGAAGCAAACACAAAACTTAAGGGGAAAAATATATTTTTATAATCGTTGACTTCAGTGACCCAGTATCAATAATGGATTAAACAACAATATATGCCACCTGGACTTAACATATGTATAGCTTCCAACAACAGCAGACACATTTTTCTCAGGTGTGCATGGAACATTCTCTAGGACTTAATTATATGTGAGCCCCCAAACAAGTCAGTGAATTTTAAAACTAAAATCATACAAAGTATCTCATCTAGCCAATGCAGTGAAACCAGAAAATAGCAGAAACTGAGAAATCGACAAATATATATAAATTAAATAACACCAAATGGGTCGAAGAAGAAATAAGACAAATTAGAACTCTTGAAATAAATGAAAATAAAAACCAAAATGTAGGGGATGCTGCAAAAGCAGTGCTAAGAGGAAGTATATAGTACCTGTAAATGCTCAACATTTGTGAAGGTCTCAAATCAGTGAACTCAGAATCTGTTTGGGACTGAAAAAACAAACAGTAAATCCAAAACTAGCAGAAGGAATTAATAAAATATTACAGCTGAGATAAATAGAAAAACAGAGAAACCATGAGTTGGTTCTTCAAAAAGGTTAACAAAATTGACAAAAAGGCTAAGAAAAAGAAGTGGGGACAGTATTTCCCATTTTGTAGAAATGAAAAATTACAAGTATGAGGAACAGTTGTGTATCAACAAACTGAATATGCTAAATGAAAAGGGCAAATTTCTGGAAACATACCAAGACTAAAACTGAATCATGAAAGAACAAAATATGAACAAGGCCTATAGCTAGGAGGAGATTGGATCAGTAATGGGTGTGGGGGGTGCGGAAAGTTCCAACAGATAAGAGCCCAGGGACAGATCACTTCACTGCTGAATTCTACCACACATTCAAAGAAGAATCAACACCTGTTCTCAACTCTTCCAAAAAAAATTTTTGGAAGAATAGGAAACACTGCCTAACGCATTGTACACGGCCAACGTTACCCCAATACCTGAGTCAGATAAAGATACAACAGGAAAATTACAGAATGATACGCCTTGTGAATACTGATGCAAAAATCCTCATTACAATAAATAGCAAGGCAAATTCAACAGCACATGGAAAGGATTACACACCCTGACAGCAGGGTTTAGTCTTGGAGGGATATTGAACATACAAAACCAATGTAACGCACCATACACTAACAGGACAAAGTGAGGGGGAAACATGATCATCTAAGATCAGGGGTGTCCAACCTGTGGTCCAAACAAAATAATAAATTCACTTAAAACATTACGATTATTTTTGAGATTACGTGTCACAATGTATTTAATGTATAGCCCAAGACAACTCTTCCTTCCATTGTGGTACAGAGATGCCAAAAGAATGGCCATCCCTGAAAGCAGACGCAGAAAATGCACTTGACAAAATTTAGCACCTTTCATGATAAAGTCAACTAGGAATAGAAAACATCTCAACATGAAGGTCACATAGGAAAAAGCCACAGCCATACACAATGACATAAAATTGAACAAGACAGGATACCAGCTTTTCCACTTTGTCCAATTGACCTGGCTAGAACTGCCAATACTTGGATAAATTTTCTTTTAAAAGGCATTCAAACTGGAAAGGAAGTGAAATTATCTGTTTATATTTATAAAACCCTAAAAATGACAGAATATATCCTGCAAAGTTGCTAGATACAAAATCAACAAATAAAAATCAGTTGTTTATACATTGCCAACAATGAACAATCTCAAAAGGAAAATGAGAAACGATTACTTATGTAATAATATCAGACAGTAAACTACTGGAGTAAACTAAGGAGATGACAGACATATACATTGAAAACTACAAAACACCCCCAAAAGAAACAGAAGATAATGAAAAGACATCCACTGCACTGAAAGATACATTTGTTAGGATGGCAGTACTACATGTGGCAATCTACAGAGTCAGTGCAATGCTTCATCAATTTTAGTAATGTTTTTAACGAAAATATAAAATTCACATGGAATCTCAAGGGACCCCTAATAGCTAAAACAATCTTGAAAATAGTTTAAAGGCTCACACTTCCTGTTTTTAGAACTTCAAAGCCATAATAAAACAGTATAGTACTGGCATAATGATAGATGTAAACCAGTGGATCAGAATAGAGAGTCCAGGAGTAAACCCTTGCATAGATGGTCAAATAATTGATAAGAATGTTCAATGGGGAGAGGAGATCCTCCCTTACTCCCAAGACAAATGGTCCTAGGAAATCAGGAAAACCATATGCAAAATAATGAAGTTGGGCTCTTGACTAACACAGTATAGTATACAAAAATTCAGGACCCCCCCCCAAAAAAACTAAACACGAGCTAAAACTAAAACTCTTGAAAGAAAATGGGGAAAATCATGAAATTAGATTTGGCAATGACTTGGTTATCACAACAAAAGCACAAGCTACAAAAAAAATCAGATGTAATCAAAATTAAATACTTTTGTACATCAAAGGGTACCATCAACAGTGAAAAGGCAACCCAAAGACTGGGAGAATATAAAACATTTATAAAGAATTAACATCCAGAATTTAAAAAACTCCTACAACTCAATACATAATACATAAAACAACCCAATTAGAAAATTAGCAAGGAACTTGAGAAGACATTCCTCCAAAGGTATACAAATGGGCAGTAAACACATAAGATGCCATCACTAATCATTAGAAAATGCAGATCAAAACCACAATAAGAATGTGCTGATTCACACCCATCAAAATGATTTTTACAGACAAAAGAAAATAATGGAGAAATTCAAACCCTTGTGCATTACCAGTGGAATTGCAAAATGGTATAGTCACTATGGACAACAGTGTGGCAGGTCCTCAAAAAATGAAACATGGACTCTTCATCTGATGCAGCACTTCCATGTCTGGGGGCACATCCCCAACGAACCCAAATAGGGACTCGGATACTTGCACTCCTGTGTTGCCAGCAAGCAGCCCTCATAATAGGCAAGAGTACAAACCCAAGTCTTTGTGATAGGTAAAAAAAAAAAAACAATGGGAGATCTATATATTCATATACAATGGTATGTACTATGCAGCCTTACAAAGGAAGGAAATTCTGATGAACCTGGGACACATGCTAAGTGAAATTAGCCAGGCGCAAAATATGTATAGTATTTTTCTACTCATGGGGTGTATTTAGTCAAGTTTATAAAAAAATAGAACGGTGATTGCTAACAGTTTCAGGCACTGGGGTGGAATGGGAATTACTGTCTGATGGGTAAAAAATACAAAAATCAACAAAGCACATGACGACATGGATCTGTAAACACAGTATTAGCTCAAACAAGTAAATATGGAGACAGAAGAGCAAAACCCAAGAGGGTGACTTGCTCTGGGAGTCAGGACGGTGGTGGTGCTGCCCCTGGGGTTAAGGGGGGGGGCACGATTTTGTAGGGCTGCAGCCATGGCTTTTAAGCTACTGATGAACAGGTGTCTTTGCTTAAAAAGTAGGTATACAGGTGCTTATAATTATCCTTGGAACTGTAATAATGGTTTTTTTGTGAATATTCACTTTTTAGAAAGCAGTCAGCCCACCCACTTATCATCACCACCACCCCCCAAAAAAGAAAAGCAAGCCTTCTCCATGTTTTACTTACCAGATGGTTTATAGTTTGAAGGCTGGAAAATCTAAAAATGCCAGTGATTACTTTTCAGTCTTCTCACTGAGGATTTTTTCCCCTCAAAATAGCATCTATCCTGCTTTTTCTCTCAGCAATAAAATACTTCCAAACATTTTATTCGCCCAGGTGTTTTGAGACTACTATGCACATCACCACGCCTGTATCACTCCTCCGCCCAGTATTCACTTCTCATGAAATAAAACATTCACTGGATGTGAGTCAAATGCCCTTACAAGCTTGTCATACAATATCCACAAATGCTTATCTGGTAGAGTTTTCATTGTATGTGAAACACTGTTTTGATGCAAATATGATTGCTTGTTCACATCAAATTAACAATAACCAATAAAATCTGAGCTTATTTAGCGCCACCAATTCCAACAGAATTTTTTAATCCCTGAAGATAAAACAGACACAGATAGGTATAGTATTTAATTGAAATATATTTGTCTAATATCTACAAAGTGTGAACAATTGGTCTTAAGAAAGCAGACAAAAGGCACAAAATTAGTATTACTACAGAGAAGCATTCATGCTACTGGATTTTATAAATATTCTCAGAGTGGCACAGTAAAAAATAAATGAAGCATTGAGCAAAAATCAAATGTGTCATTTTTTCTCCCTTGCTTTATATTCTAGTCAAGTCTTGACCTCATTTGTAAAGGCTGAACACTGAGATTCAACTGAAACCAGGGAACGCTTAGGCGGGCTTTATTTTAATCACAGTGGTTTTCTTCAAGAGTCTGGGTCAAACAATAGAGGCGCACTAAAAAAAATGCACATGATATTCTTTTCTCTTTCCCCAAACTAAATACAAGATTGAGGCTGTGGTTGTGCATGGTTCTATATGCATGCATTTATTTAACTTCTAAAGCCCTTTTTTCATCATAAAAGTAGTGTGAAGTTCCTGTATGACTTATTTTCTACTGTAAAAGCAGCTTCAGAAAAAAGTGTATGACTAGTGCTTTGAGCATGAGAAATTATGGGAGGAAAGTTCCAAGATGGGCCTGCTTCTAAGTTCCCCCGGAGGTGCTCCATCCTGAAAGGCTCTCGCTAAACCTTTAATAGCTTCCTGCCCACTGCTCATTCAGTGGAGCTGTTTATCTTTCTGGAGAATGGACAAATGCCGAAGTGGGGAGGGAGGTGGGAATCAATAATTTTGAAATGACAGCCACCTACTTGGAATGAGCCATTTTCCATCAGATGTCAGCTGGGTGATGCCAATTCAATTTTGTTTTGACAGGAGTTGACTACCTTTGTGAGTGCAAAACATTTTTGGCAAAGCGAGAAATAGAAAACGTCGAACCTCATTGATAAAAAGGTGCCCGTAATTACCCACTTAAATCTTAATAAGTGAAGTATTTACATGTGTAATACCCAGCAGATGTGTATATAATGTATGTGTGTGAGCATGTAGTGTGCCAAGAGTCCACACACACCACTGTCCACACACGCCCCAAATGGCTCTTGAATAAATTCAATCCTATAGTAGAGTCTGGGGTTCATTTTTCACAGTATGTAACTTCTCAGGTACCATTTCTTGAACGATATCAAGAGGTCTCAGTGAGTACCAACAGAACCTCGATACTGTACCACTTTAATTCCTACAAAAAGAGGCCTCTTTCTAAAGGCTCCGCACCTCCACGCCATCAGTATGCCTTCCAGAGGGGATTGAAGTAGACCCAGCCATCACCCTGTGAGAAAAAGGAGGAGACATCATTACATGGAGACCTCTCGGCCGGCTGAGGGGAGACACGAGAGTCTTGGGCGCTGCTGGATTGGGAACGGAACACCCTGCGAAGCAGTGCTGTTAGAACCGTCACCGGTACACGTGTCTGACTTGTTCCTGACACCTTGGCCACACCAGGCGGGTGGTCTCCCTGCCCCTCCTCAGCCCAGCTGCTTTTGAAAGCCCATATGATCTTTGCATCCTGGCATTTTAGGAGGAAACGCCACAAAATGACCAAAATAACAAAAGGAGGCTTTGCTGGGTTACACCAAGGAAGATGGCAAAAAAAAACACAACCCTTTTAAACAGCAGGACACTGGGACAGGGGAAGGGGACTTCAGATGAACAGGCAGGAAAGAAAAGGCAAGTGCCTGCCTATGAGGTATCGGCCACTGACCAGTCTGCAGGGACCTGCCCAGCAGGCTGTGGTCACAAGTCAATCACACCAGACCAAGAGGGCGCACAGTCTGGCGCTCCACAAGAAGGGCCTACACTGAGGGGTGACAGTTCTGGGGTTGGGGCGATTTCTGTTCTCTGCGTATCCTCAAGCCTTCTGTTAGGAACACGCTGGCTTCTATCAAACCCAGCGGAACAGCAGTATGTATCCTGTTGTCGCTTTGTTTTTAATGTTCAGCTGCTTGTCTCCGAGACCAGACCCCCGTCACAGAAAGACCCTTGAAGGACTGTGACAGTTAATTTCATACGTCCACTTGGCAGGCACGGGTGCGCAGATCGCACATACTTCTGCGTGCGTCTGCAAGGGTGTTTGTGGATGAAATTAGCGTTTGATTGGCAGACCCAGCAGAGGGGACTGCCCTCCCCAGCACAGGTACACACTGTCCGGTCTGCTGAAGGCCTGAAAAGGAGGATGGGAGCAGGAGGGATTCACTCTTTTTTTCTCCTTCTGCCTCCTTGGATTGGGACAGGGATTTACACTGTCAGCCTCCATACTGTTGTGAGCCAGTTCCTCATGGTGAACCTGCCTGTATTTATGCCTTGTACTGGTTCTGATTCTGTTGTGTTTCTCTGGGGAACCCTGATAATAGTCTCCTCACCTGGGCCAGGCTTCCAGACAGGGCTCCCACTCAGTCTCATAAAGGCAGAGTCTCCCTACCCAGGCTTTCTGTCTGAACCAGAACCAGCCTTGGAGTCTCCAGACCTGAGCCCAAAGCCTGGGGGAACAGGAGCTGCTTCCTGCCCCTGACCAGAAGTCCACCCCAAGGTCACTAACTCACCCACAGCCTTCCAGCCACACACAATAACCCTTCCTTGTAGTAGAAGTCAGGCATGAGCAGCACCTGAGCCAAGAAAGCCCGTTTAAATGGTTTTAAATCCCTTCACATCACACTAATTTCAGATTTCTGGCTTGGGAATAGTGAACAGTCAGCTTGTGGTCATCTGCAGGTAAGGCGGCACCCAGCCCCCTTCAGATGCAGACTCGGGCCCACCCCAGGCCTCACCGGCCTGTTTCTCACTGAAGCTGCCAGACGCCTTCAAAACGCTTCTAGAAACTCACTTGCGTCATTTCTAGTGGTCTCAGAATGCTTCCCGATTGTTCCACAAACCACTTCAGGAGCACAAGGGCCTCAACTGAGCACGTGGTGCCTTGCCCACTGCCCACTGGGTGGGCAGTCTTGGACTTTATTTCTGCCTCCCAACGTCACTCCTGGGTAACAGCGACAGCACGCAGGCACAGGACTCGGGGGAGCCTGCCCTGGCAAGTCAGTCCCACTCAGCCCACAGGAGGCGGAGCTCTGGAAAGGCAGTTCTAACCACGAAGGTTCCGGCCCACCCAGGTGTGGGGATGGGCTCCGAGGTGCTTCGATGACCTGGAGCTGAGGACAGAGCAGCAGGGGATGTGTGGGTTTTTCTGTTTTAAATGACCAGGACAGCATCCAGATCTGCAACCCCATTCCCTGCCCTCCCCGCAGGCGGATGTGCTTTTCTGACGGGGGCTGTCAGAGGGCCAGGGTCAGGTGCTCAGTTTGCCCCCAGGATGACCTGGCCCCAAGCTGGAGCCAGAGCCAAGCAGCCCGAACCTTCCCAGGACCTCTGTCGTCCTCTGTCCAAACTACTGTGTTAGCCAGACAAAGCCATCTGTCCCTCACGCAGGACAGGCGGCAGAGTTACCTCCTGGGTAAAATACTTGGGCTGCCACGGGGTGCGGAGGCTCTCCCGCTTCCGCTCCTCCACCCGCTGCTTCTCCTCCAGGCGCCGCTTCTGCTCCGTGGCAGCGTCAATGTCCCCCAGTCGCAGGTACCGAGTCACCTCCCGCCAGAGGTTCCTGAGGATGCATGGAGGAGAGGAGGGGTTAGCCAGGGTCTCGAGGCTCAAGGACGGCTGTCCTCGGCAAGGGGAGGGGGGCCAGAGCAGGGAAGGGGCCATCTGGGCAGCCCGGAGAGGCAGCGCATTCCAGGTGCCTCAGAGACGGCTGGACCCAGCCGGGATTTGCACCTGAGCCGTAAACTCTTGTCCTGACCACCGCGGCTCTCTCGGGACTCGGACTGTGCAGGGATTGAATCCACAGGTAATAGTAACCTTACTACAACAATGGACACTTACGCAGTGTTAACCGTATTTCTGAGCATTTTACACGTAAACTCATTTAATCACAACCACCCAATAACAGATGCTATATTGTCATCCCTATTTTATTTTAAAGGGCAGGAAAATAGGTCCACATAAGGTGAAGTGACTTGTCCGAGGTCAGCAAGCTGGTGGAGAGGAGCACTGGGTTTCCCACAGGGGGGCCCAGTGTGAGGAGTCACAGGCCAGGATGCGTGTTTAGGGAGGCAGGGTGTTTATGCTACAGGCCCTGTCATCTCCCCCGCATCTGCACGGACGCTCCTTCTCTGTCACACCCACTCACTGTCGAAGGCGGCCTGGACTGGCTCCTGTCTCACGTGCAGTTCCCGCCTCAGGAATTTCCCAGGGCCGTCCCTGACTTGTGCACTGTTCCAGAAGGTGAGGAAAGGAATTAAGGTAGAGCAGGACGCACGCACACCCTCACTTAGACTGGTCGGGACAAGTCAGGATTTCACATGGAAGGAACTCCAAGGCAATTAATTAGATCCTGGGCCAGGGAGCACGCCCACCACAGGGCACCGCGACGCTGTCCACGTTGAGGGCACCTCAGCAGGAAGTTTGAGTGTTGGCAGGATCGGGCTGAGGAGGGGCAGGGGCTGGCAGCAACGCAGGGACGCAATAACCAGACCCTGCTGTGGGGGTGGGGAGTCAGAATCGAGGAGCTGGCGAGGCGCGAGCTCCTGCGGCCCGCTCAGCCTGCCTGCCCGGGGTCCCGCCACACAGACGCAGGGAGGGCGACCCTCCGGCTGCGGTTGGACAGCAGGAGAAGCCTCCGAAGTGGGATACGAGGCCGGGCCAAGGAGCCTCCCAGCCCCTGCTGTGCCCTGTGAGCTGACCTGGGGAAGACGCCCGGCCGAAGCAGCTCAGGGAGGAGAGGGAAGGGAACTGAGGAGCTGGGGGCTGGGTCCTGTCACAGCCTCCATCACCCGCACCCTCAATACACATCCCATGCGGAGGGAGGGGCTGGGCACACAGACATCCAGGGTGGCGGGTGCATGCAAAAAAGCAGGGCCTCCCATGACACGGTCTCACCACAAGATAGTGGCCCCAAGTTTAGATGGCAGGGACCCCCAAGGGCTGGAGAGAGGGTTACTGGGACAAGAACTGGCCCCGGACAGACAGCTCTGGCCAGACACACAGGGACCCAACCAAGACCACTCTCTGGGGGTAGGGACCGATAGGGAGGGGTTAGGGGCTCATCTGGGAAAGAGTAAACTTTGAAAGAAAAAAACAGGTGAAGGAGACCTCAGGAGGGAGCGGGGCAATGAGAAAAGCAGGAAGTCCAGGGGCTTCCTCCCTGAGAAGGGGAGATCATGATAGCAAAGGGCCAGCGGGTGGTGAGTGACAGGGGCAGGGTGTGACTGGTGTCACTGGCTCTGCCTTCACCCAGCCGGGCCCCGAGGGCTCTGGCCAAGGCAGGACTCTACGCGGACCAAATTCCGGGCATCGTGAGCAAATGCATAGGTGTGGGCAAACTGTCTTATCTATTTATCTATCTATCTAAAAATCTCCACTCTTCCCCTGATGGGACAGTGCTTCCCTCCCCTCCAAGGGGGCAAGTGGGGACCAGAGGTCTCACCAGGGCTAGCACCACCACAGTGAGGGCCGGGACACCTGGTCTAACCACTGGCCCACCTGGCCGTGCATGTGATCCCCTGGGTGAACGGGCAGAAGTGTTCTGCCCAGCAAGGGAGCTCCTGGACCAGCCACGCCACCTTGCCGGACTGTTTCCCCTGGGAAAACAAGGTGGGCGGGGCTCGTTTTCCCTGCAGCTCAGCACCATGTTTCAGCAAGGTCCGCAGAGATAAGCCAGAAAGAGGGGGACCAGACCCTCTCCCCACCCCAGGCTGAATTCTGAGTTCCCCTGGCTACGTGAAGCAGCGAAGCGTCTTCAGGAGGAGTAGCTGCCTCACTCCATATCCCTGGAAGAGCAACACAGGCGATCGGTTTTGTTCACCGCCAAACCAGAAACCACGGGGTTCCTGACCGTGGGAAGGCTTCGTTGGAGGCAGTGTGGGCAAGGGGACGGCTTTCTGCCCTGTCACACAGCCTGTCCCTTGTCCCACTACAATCGTCCAATACACTGAACTGAGAAAGCCAATGGTGAGAGTTCACAGCCTACATTTGGACACAGAAGGTCATGCCCACTGTCCTCAAATAAACAGAAGAACAAGAGTGTGCTGGTCCTACAAGGCGGCAAGGGTGCCAGGGGTCGCGAGGCCCTGGTCTCATTCAATTGAGTTACAACGTACTGCTTCTACCCACTGCTGTATTCCCACCGGTGACAAACTCTTGTAAAGGCAAGCCCTTTCAGAGAACCATCTGTAATGTCATTGTCATTCTACATCACTTTCTAAAGAGCAGGTACTGATTTTAGATAAGAACAGGAGGCGGCAAACATGTTCCGTCACGGGCCAGACAGCAAACATGTTAGGCTTCGCGGGCACTAGGGTTTCGGTCACAACTGCTTCCCTGCCACTGTAGCAGGAAAGCAAAGGTAAACGGTAATCACGCCTAAGTTCCCATATAATTTTATAATATCAGCCGCAGGCTAGATTTGGCCCCAGGGCCATAGTTTGCTGACCTCCTGGATTAAAAAATCAAAATAGCAGCTCTGGCTGGGTAGATAAGTTGGTTGGAGTGTAAGTCCCATACACCAAACAGCTGCAGGTTCAATTCCCAGTCAGGGCATATGTCATGCCTATAGGTTCGATCCTCGGTTGGGGCCTGTATGGAAGACAACCAATCCATGTTTCTCCCCTCTTCCTTTCTCTCTAAAAAAAAAAAATCAAAATGGCATACTGGACAAAGAGCACGCCCGTGTGCCCGCATGAACATCACTACAAGGGGCTGCGTTACGTTCATACCCCGCAGTGGGCAGGCAACCCGATCAGACAGTTTACGTTTAACTGTTTCCTCCCGCCGAACAGGCAGGTGGTTGCTGCTTCTTTTAATTCTTTAGTCCATGTTCAATTAAAAATTTTTCTGATTTTAAGAATTTTCCCCTAGAATAGGTTCCCAGAAGTGGGGCCCTAGATTGAACTGAATTAATGAGTGTGAACTACTGATGAGTGTGAACTACTGATCCGCACGGCTAAACCTCACACATTCCTACTCTAAGCTCAGGGTACACGGTGTCAGTTTGATCACACCCTCGCCAGCAGTGACATTTCTTTTTTAATGATGTCGCTAATTGGGTAAGAGAAAGAAAAAGAATAAAGGTATCTCACTGCTTCACTAATTCTTGGATTACTAGCCACTCTCTGTATTTAACTTTGTAATTAAAGCGACAGAGCAGCTGACAAACTCTGGCAGTGCCCAGAGGACAGGCACTGGAAGGCCACCACAGACTCACATTCCACCACCAAGGACGGAACCACCGAAGCTGCAAAGGACCCACCGCCACGTGACACAGAGGGACATTCTAACGCCTCAGCAAGTCAGAGCATGACTCCCGGCCCATTTCCATGCCCTCCGAAGGCTTCCTCCCTGTCCCCTGGGCCGAGTGCCGAGGACAGCTAAGCCGGGCAGAAACAGCCTGACCCCCACCTGGACTCCATGGGCCCCTGCTTCTCCAGAGGCCTGATCCTCTTAGGGCACACGGGCAGCGCGGTCGTGTCAATGACTTTGGTCTCTCCGCTGTTGTAGGTGAACTCCAAGGTGCCGTTCCACTCCCCGTGGGCCTTACAGACAATGGTGTTGGTTGGGTTGTGCTTCACTTCTGCTGTGACCCTGAGTGAATGAACCAAACGAACACGGTCTGTGACGTGATCAAAACACAGAGACTGACTGCAAAAGGCAGACTCGCGATTAGAGAGTTTTTCTATGGGGGGGCATGGAGAGGAATTGTTTTTTAGTGTTTTGCTCAAAGACTAGCTTATACAATGTCATTGTACTATCCTTGAACAAAAAAAGAAAAAAATGGGTGGGAGGTGAATCAAACCTACAGACTAGTTAACGGGCCAGTCTAACGAAGGCTGAACAGAAAACCTAACCTCTGGTGTGGCCTCGAATCGGTACCTTCCCACTCACGGCAGCGGCTCAGGGGGGCCACCTTCGAGCTGGCCGTGAAAGCACCTTTGCAGCGACCCGTGAGCGCCTGCTTCACCCGCCTGGCCCGAGGGAGCACTAGGTCTCCAGCTCTGGGTGACAGCAGGCCCTGGCTCCCTCTCTACCTTGAGGCTTGCAGATTCTGAAGCTTGGAGGATTCAGAAACAGGAACCCAGCTCCAAGCAGCCACGTCTGCAAGGCGAGCTCATCTCTTTCCGATGGCCCAGCTCAGGTTGAGTGTTCAAACGCAGGCTTGGAGCTTTCTGCCTGAGCCCCAGCACAGCCCAGGTCCCTAAGTGGTGAGCAAAGGCTCCCGGACAGCATCAGGAGACTCCAGGCTGCACCCAGGGGAAGGGCCTTGGTGGCGTGCAGGTAAAGGTTTAACAACGGGCTCTCCAGGAGGGAAAACATCCGATTTGCAGCATTTGCGTATTTCTGGGGCCCCAGCACTGCTGATTTCAAGCTACCGACTTGGTATGAGGGGTGGCCCTGGGCAGAAGTGCATGCACGTGCTCAGCTTGTGAGTCGCAGTGTCTGCATCCCAAACTGCTGCTGAGGGTGTCTCACTATAGAAAGTTCTGTAACGAGCAACAAAACCAACGTGTCCTTCTGCCAACAGCAGACCTCGCCTTCAGTTTCTTAGGCTTGTGCTTCCCCAGCTCCTAAGGGGGGCGTGGGCAGGGGGAAGCCGCGATCTCACAGAGGACACGGGACTCAGGAGGTTTAATGGAGCCAACTTAACGCCAACAGGCAGCTCTCAGATCACATGGCCTCCGACCGGGGCAACGGGCCGCGGCCTCGGAGGGAGAGCGACTGTAACAAAGGGAAGCGTCTTTTTTCTCCCGTGTTCTGCTAACAGATCACCAAAGGGTCTCACTGTAGATTTACATGGGGAGGGCTTAATAAAAAACTGCCATGTGAGGAGGGAGAAGAAGCCTGTTTTCAAAAAGGTCTGTTCAAAACTTTCTCTTGTTTTTCAATTCATCCCATGGCTGGAGTCCCATCTCTGATGGAGGAAAGAACTCAGGGCATCGTGATAAAGACAACGACAAAGGCCCCCCGGCTGCCTCCTACCTGTGCACTTTCCCTCCGTAGAAAGGCTTCGTGTGGAATATCACGGTTGCTGAGTACCCCGTCTTGGCGCAGCTGATGCTGACTTTTCCTCCAAGCTCCACCCAGGGGACGGTGAGGATGGAGCGCGCGTAGGCACTGGGCAGGGTGAACACGTACTCCTCCCCGTGTTCCAGGAGCCTCAGCACACCTCCGGGGAGAGAGGAGGGGGTGGTCAGGCACGCAGGTGCGAGAAAAGGGCAGCCGGGCACCCCGAGACACAAAAGAAGCCAAGCAGCCTCCTGCAAAGGGCCTCCCACCTCCACACAGGCTGGCTGCCCATTCACCATGAACTAATCTGCGTGCCCTACTGTGTGCCTACTGTGTGCCAGGCACTGTGCGTGGCACTGAGAATACAACGGTGAACAAGACAGACCCAGTGTCTGCCCTCGGGGAGTAGGGCAGAACAGTGGGCGTTAATTAACCGGCAGGCTAACACAAGGCCGCAGCTGTGAGAAGGTGCCCGCTCTGTCCACTGAGTCACACCAGCCAGGGCCTGACAGGGGAATTCTTAACAGCGGTATGTCCATTTGGGGATACGGAGGCAGTCACAGAGTCTGCGGTGGGTTGTGCACATCAGGGACAAAGAGATCAGTGGGGGCCACCTCCTGCCGCTCATCGTCTCTAGAAAAATCTCTTCCAAACCAACATGAACTTTCCCTCGAGTCCCCAGAAGCCAGCGGGCCCCACCGCTAAGCTGGTGTCAAAAGCATAAGCCAGACCATATTCCTTTGGCTCTTTTCTGAAGATCTTTACGATATAAATGTGCCGACTTATTAAATAACCTATAATTAAGCCTTCACACCACTACTTTGTAGGGTTTCATAAAAAAAATACTTCCCCCCTAATGGGAATAAAAGGCTACATTAAAACTAGACTCACTGATGGGAATCACAAATGAAGGCTCCTTTTTCGTTGGCCTAACAGCTCAGAGAAACTGAAAAATGCCAAATAATCCATTTTTCCCTGCCGACGTTCGTCCTCAAGCTGGGAGACCGTCGTGTTCGATTCCACAAACTGACTTATCAATAAACATAAGGCCGAGCATTAAGGCTTTCACACTGATAAATTTCAATTAGTTGCACACACGATCTCAACCCGAGGAACCGAAAGACTCCGATAGAACCCGCGGCCTGGAAAGCCCAGACGCGGAGAGCGACCCGGGGAACCCGGCTGCTGGCGCCGGCAGCATCCACATTCATCAGCGCCGGGAGACGCGTCACTTCTCCTGCTGGAACTAATTGCCTTTCCCTACAGACTCAATTAAGAGGCTGTGCCATTTTACTGGGCACTGGTTCTGCTATTGTGTTGGGGGCGGGGCCGGGCAGGTTGCGAGAGCAGCGGATGGGCCTCAGCTCCCCGGCCGTGTGGGGGGGACAGGGGAGGTGTCTTTGCTTCCCTGTGGACACGGGGGATGGGGACACCGCATGGCATCTCAATTAGGGGTTTTCAGTGTCGGAGCCTCGGCGTGGGCGGCTGGGGAGACGGACTCTGAGCTGCAGCCTAAGTCAATTCAAGGCATAATGAAGCACTTTATAATGGCATTTCGTAGTAAGCTAAATATGCCACCGCCTAAGGCAATAATTTAAAAGATAAGCCCAAGTATTTACCACACAATTTCAAGGGGACCCATTTAAGATCTAAATTTTACCATGAGAGGGTTGGGAAAATGTTACTTTAAACTCAGTCAAAATACCCATGGAAAGTGCTGGATTCACGCAAGGAACGAGAGAGGACGGGAAGCGCATCCCGCTCCCCCTCGCCCAGCCCTGCAAAGGAGCTCTGAGGACAGGAACCAGCAAACTTGGGAGTCTGGGGGCTCTCACAAGGGTTTTGTGCTGTGAAAAAATACGACCATAGGAGTTTCCGAGCAGCCAGAAAAACGGCAGCAGCAAATTCTCAGCTTCAGGGATGCCCACAGCTGAGGCCTCAGAAAGGGTGGTCCTGGGCCTCCCCCCCACAGCATCGAGCGCTTTGTATGCAGACGCATCTCCGAGCGCACCCGGGGCTGTGCCCCAGGAACGAAAGGCCCAGCCCCTACCTGTCGTGTGTCAGAAACAAGGGAGCCAAGGCCCTGGGACAGCAGGGGTCTACCCTACAGAGACACACAACAGCTGCCAACCAAGGGAGACGGCGAAGAGGTCAGCGCAGGGGACAGGGTGGGAACACCAGGGCCCAAAGCACCCGCCACCCTCAAGCGGAAGTTCCCGAGCAGCTGGGCAGAGGCTGTGGCTTCTGCTGGGGTATGGAGGGTGCCCCATGGAAGGTGTGTCTCAAGTGGAAGGGCTAACAGGATGGACGGGGTGCAGAGACTCGAGGAAAGAGGGGAGAGGTGAGCAAACGTGCTGGGAGGCGGGAGGCACCAAAGCAGCCACACAAGTGGGGGCGTTACCCACCCACCCCCGCGGCACAGCCCGCCCCTGGGGCCCGAGGGTGGCAGGTGCCCTTGGACTTTTCGGTGAGAGCAGGGGGCTTCCCTGGGGCTGGGAAGAGGCGGAGGTTCTCTGATTGAAGACTTCCCCAAATCACTAGAAACAGATCTGCAAAGCTTCACCTTTATCAAAAACTTGTAGTAGATCCCTGCGTGGGCCCAGAGAAGGGAGGCGCCCAGCCCGTGCTGTAAATTAGGAATCTGCGGTTTCCCACGGCTTGACAACTGGCAGCAGGCAGTTCTGCCGCGTGCAGGGGAGTCCCCAGACAGGAACCGGAATGTGTTCTGTGTACCAGAACATCCATTTCGTTTTATCAGATCGTACGGCATTCACTGAACACTTACTCTGGCTAGGCGCAGATTTAAAGTGTGCGTGCGTGTGTAAGAGGGAGGAAGAGAACAGCAACTCGTCCACTCCTACTTCTGCCGCGGGGTCTCCTACCTCCCACCTTCAGTCTGTTCGTCACACAGCAGCCCTTGGGAGGCGGCTAGAACCACTCCACCCTCCACCAACTCTCACCTCACTCAGGGCAGAAACCCAACTTCTTCCAGGCTCCCAAGCCAGCCTCCATGACGGGGCCCCTGCTCCTGGCCTCTTCTCCTCTCCCTACCTGCCACCCTCACCTCTGCTCTGCTCTGCTCCAGCCACACTGGCCTCCTGATGTTCCTAGAACTCGCCAGATACACGCTCCTGCCTGTGAGCATTCAACTTGCTGGGTTGTTTGCTTGGAACACCCACACGGCTTACCCTCTCCCCTCCCCCAAGCCTCTGGTGAGGTACTCCGCTCTCCCTGAGGACCTGCGAGAGGTCCTCTGTGGCAGCAGCCCACTCTCCGCCTTTCCAGCTCTGTCTCACTAGCAGCAGCCATCATCGCCTGTTACACCTCCACTTTCTCACACACATCTTGTGTTCTGACTCGCGCATTAGAACATCAGCTCCCCCAGGGCAGGAACCAGTCTGTCCTGCTCACTCCTGCACATCCAACTCCAGGTACAGTGCTGTTCATCTAGCACATGAACGCATGACCCCACAGATCTGAGTCACCCCGTCATGGAGAAGGAGGTACCTACACAAGAAGCAGTATCTCTAATTCAGGGACCATCTGAGCAAGGTTCCTCCACCAAAGGCCCCTGCCTCCCACGTATCCCGGACCCTGTCTCATAGGCTCTTCCTTCCGCCCCACCACCCACATTTAACACACCATCCTACAGTCTTAAAGTCGCATCAGATGTCTTGTAGGTCGATATGAAAGTTTATTCTAGTATGCTAATAAAACTCAACAGCTGGATGAATTTCCAGATGACATTAAAAGTCAGTGAATGAACGAATCAATCATTCACGGGAAACGGGGGCGGTATCTTTGCAGAACACGCCCTCAATCTCCCACTCCACGGGCTTCAGGTTCACTGAAGGGGGGGGCTGCCTCCCACAGTGTGTTACTTTCTCTGCACACGAGCACACTTCTTCTCCATGAAATACATCCCGTGGGAAATAGAGGCTAAGGAGCAAAATTAAACAGAACGAAATGAGTCTCCCAAGTCCCAAGACCTGTTTGGAAATAAGACTTCACCAGCGCGAACCTCGAGGCATTAGGTGAGCTGCTGCCAACCTGCAGGAACACAGAGCCCCAGATAAGTCAAAACCAAGATTAATACCACTCTCACTCCTTATTACACACGCCAGTGCACAAATCAGTGCAAACACAAACCTCCCCCACAGGGGTCTTTAGCGAGCCTCTTCCTGCCGCGTCCTCCCTGCTTTCAGGAGCCACAGCTGCCTGGGGTGCTGGGACCCAGCTCCCTGCTCAGGGCGCTGCACCACGCGGCACCGCACCACGCAGCACCAAACGACGCAGTCCAGCCCCTGGGCAGAGACCTGCTTACCAGGACCTGCCCTGCGGCCTCAACCCCATCAGCACAGCCCTACTGCAGCTCCCTGTCGCGGCTGTGAGGAGAAGCCTCTGATTCCTGTCTTCCCAAGCCCTCTCAGATCTACAGTGGTGACCACTTATTCATGGTTTCGCTTCCCACCATTTCAGTTAGTTACCTGTGGTCAACAGTGGTCTGAAAATATTACGTGGGACATTCCAGAAGTAAACAATTCACCAGTTTTAAACTGGGTCCCCTGCTGATGAGGAGCATGATGAAACCTCAGCTCCATGCTGTTGGGCCAGGGTGTGAATCATCGCTTGGTCCTGTGTGTGTGTATGAGTGTGTGAGAGTGTATGAGTGTGTGCGTGTGGTGTGATACTACCTGCAGTTTCAGCACCTACTGGGGTCTCACAATGTACTGCCCATGGAGAAGCAGGAACCGCTGTATTGCAATCAGCTTTTCTCCAGCACCATTCCACTCACGTCCCTCCTGGGTCACCATTGACCTCAGTCCAAAGCCAATGGTCAGTTTTCACTCCCCATCTTCCCAGAACAGAACAGCAGCATCTAAGTCAGCTGATCCTGTCCTCCTCAGAAAGGCTGCACTCGGCTGGCGGGAATCGCCTTCTCCCACCCCGTCTACCTCTCGGCCCTCAGTCTCCTTGACTGCTGCTCCTCGGCCTTTGGGCCTCTCGATGCTGGAGGCTACAGGAGCAGTGCTCGTTAAGCAATCTCCTTAGGCTCCAGACCTTAGGTCCGGGTTTTTACCTTAGCACGGAGCCTCCCTCCAGAACTTCAGGCGTCGACTCAAGCACCCTGCTTGAGTGTCTAAACCATAACACAACCTGAGCTCCCACACTCGCCGCCCAAGTTGGCTCTTGCTCTCCCAGCCCCAAGCCTCCCCCACCTCCGTTAACGGCTCTTCCATCCTTCTAGGGACTCAGCTCGAAAGCCTCGGTATCACCTTCCTCACGTAACCGACACCAGACGCCGACACGGGTCCCCTGGGCTCTCTCCCTTCACAGTGCTTCCAGACTCTCACCCCGTTTCTCCTCCTCGACTATTTCCCCACCCTGGCCCCAGCCACCACCACCCTCTTGCCTGGATTATGACCATTATCTCCTAACTGGTCTCCTTGCTTCTATCTCTACCTGTCTTATTCCGGTCTGTTTTCAACAAGCAACTGGAATAATCTCCCTAAACTGTAACTCTGATCACGATACTCTTCTGCTCGAAACCCTCGGGGGCTCCACGGCTCACTCAGTGTGAGAGCCAAAAGCCCGAGCAACAGCCCAGCCCGAGCCCCTGCGGATCTGGCCGCTGGCCGCTCTCTGACCTTGTTTCTCAAACCCCTGCCTCGTACACCCTGCTCCAGCTCTTTGCGCTTCCTGCTCGCCGCCAGCACGACAGGGCCTCCGTTCTTTCTGCTGTACGTATTCTTCCCCTGGCCCACCTTTTATCGCCACCCCCGGGTCTCTGCTTAAATGTCACCTTCCTAGTGAGACCTTCCTGGCCGGCAGCCCATCCCGAGGCTCTACCGCTCTCTCCCCACTCCTCCCAGGCCCCCTCTCTGCTTAATTTTTCTCCATAGCACTTACCTTCCAACCCTCCAAACAGAATTTTATTTCCATTATAGAGTAGAATAGAAGCTTCATGAGGACAGACTTTTTGGGGGTGCGTATGATTTTGTTCATACAAGTATCCATAGCCCCTAAGACAACATCTAGTAGGTGCTCAGTGAGTGACAGGTGTTCTTATCTCCTGGGGTTTCACAGGGGGACTTCCAAGAAGCCATCTACTCCCTGACATTGAAAGCCACATTTTGCTCCCCACTCACCCGCCAAAAAGTGAGTCTACATCCTTCAAGTTCCAAAGGGATTTGTGACTCAAAAGAAGTTAAAGAATCACCAATACAGACACTTGAATTTAACAAGGATTATTACAGGTTTCTTCAAATGATGGGTCAACTTCATTCATAGCTATTTGCTAAAACAGAAACAAGCAAGCCGTGAGTGGGGGATTCACGCTGTGCTCTTCCTTCAGAATCGCCAGCACAGGGGCCAGAGGTTTGCCGCGGGAATTTTCATGAGCAAATGGTGACTAGGTAGCACTACTCTCCTCACTGTCTTTGAGCCAGAAAACAGGTGAGAAGGGGTGAAAATGTGCTTCACAGATCCGGAGCGGGCTGTGATAGTCACGCAAAGCTGAAAACGAAGCACATGTAAGGCCACTCACGCACACGCGGCGCATGGAAAGATCCGGGTGAGCGGCTGGTTGGGCAAACAGCTACATGCCCCATCCAGGCCATCACTCTGGCCCCACTGAGAAATTACCAGGATCTAGTCCCAAAAATAACAAAACCCGGCCCTCTCTCCTGCCCACCCACTCACTCACCCCTCAATTCCCAAGCAAGATAAAAACGAGGAACCCCACAAAGAAAATCATTGGTCATCCATCAGGTATGCAAACATCACTGTGTGAGAGTCAGACTCCAGCGAACACATGAGATGGCTTACCTTCTCCTATCATAGAGACCCCCACGGACATGCCCATGAACTTGCTTTTGGTCCATACATGAGTGTTGACGCACAGTTTCTTCTCCTTGCACTCACAGTAGAAGCAGGAGATAGGTGGGTGATGGGACACCTGCTCAGCCACAAACCTTAGCTTGTAGCTTTCAGAAGGGTCACTGGCCGTCAGGTGTTGGTGGCCAGGAGGAGAGTGGGGAGCAGTCCTCTTTGGCTTGACCTTGTCCTTGGGGACTTCCCAGGAGCAGTGAAACGTCTCACCAATGATGGGGTTGTAGGGCTTCTTGGCCAAGGCCCCCTTGCGGCCCTCGTGGAAGGAGGTGAGGTAATACTCCACAAAGCCAATGACTCTCTCCTCGGGCGTGGCTCCCGCCGCGATGGCCAGCAGCAGGTCCGGGTGCGCCATGAAGTCCGCATACATTTCCAGCAGGGACCGCTTCTCCAGAATGAATGTGGGAAGCACCACCTGCATTTGGGAGGAGGCAAAGTCAGACAGGAACCCCTGGGATGACATGACGGGGCGGAAAGAGACACGCGTGGAAGCTGCAGCCACGCCAGGCAGACGCACCATGGCTGAAGCCAGGGGACAGCTTCTTTCGATTTGTGCAAAATGACGAATCGGGGGAAATAATGTGGCCGAAACTGGAAGTAGCTGTGGTGGTGGCATCAAGACCAACCTGGCTTCGGGGACAAGACTGTCCTGAGTGATTCTCTTCTCAGTTCATGTGAGATAACACAACGGCCTCTGTCTCTGTCCACTGCCATCCGCCTGTTACACCACACAGCTCTGTCACACTCCTCATCATTTAGAGGGTGAAGAAAACAGCTCGGAAGGGCTTTCTCATGACCTTCCCAACGTCAGGCATGACCAAGGGGGCTGCTCGGTGTGTTCCCACAAACATGGACATTGGGGTTTGCCGGTGCCGCATTAAAGGGGGTCCGGGTAGAACGGACCCACCAGCAACCATTTGATAATCTCCGTCACGAGAGAAGCCTATAAAACCCACCGAGGTCAGGGCAGAACAGGCGTGGGGCAGGGCCCCGGCCCAGGTCTCCGGGAGGCAAGGCCAACTACCAGGCAAGTGTGCACGGAGCTGCCGCAAAGCAGAGGGGCCATGTGGGCCAGAAGAAGGACCAGAAGTCACGAAGCAGCAGCTGGCATTGAACCTGGGTTTGTTACTGGCCCATGACTGAAGGTAAGTAGAAATCAGGGTGGCTCTGTCAGGGGTGGGACACAGAAACTCCTTGTCGATCCAGAGTGGTCACTCAGGTGCCATACAACCTAAATGCCTGTAACCCTGTGATTAGTTACTTAAAGCAAATGAAGGATCTTGTGACACTGGCGAGCAGGTAACTCATTACTACTGCTCATACGCGGAGGAGAGCGGCCTGTTTCCCACTGCTCGACAGTGACCTTGACGTGACTCTCAGTGCCTGGATGTTAACGTCCCCCCTGCGTAGCCGCGCGGCACAGCCTTTCTGACCTGGAGCATCTCACGCTGCTGCTCCTCCTCACAGGGAATCACAGGATGTTGAAGCTGGAAGCCTGGTCTTGACCTGCTGGCTCCTCCTTGCCCCCCTCCAAGTGAGGAAAGAGGATCCACACTAGTTCAAGGTCAAGCAAGTTGACCAAGGCCATGCAGCTGGACTGTGCTCCCTCCTTACACAACCAAGCCTGTCCTTCCTTTCCACAGTCACTAACTCGCAGGAGGACATTTGCAAGGGGGCACCTCTCTGGGCGTGAACATTTCAGCTCAAAGATCTGTAACCCTGACTCTGCTTCAGCTTGCTAAGGCCCGTCCTTGCTGAGCACGTCACTGGAAGACAGAGGTTCTGAGAGAAAGAGACAGACAGACAGACAGGCATGAGATCAGCAAAGCACAGGGGTTTCTGAGAAAAGGAGAAAGGCCAGCCCACTGGACAGATGAGGCTGGTATCTTTTTTAATGTTCTATCTTTCACCTATAAATTGTGTCAGAGGAAAATGCACCTGTATTAAGTAAAAAAGTGGCCAGATGTAAAATTAGACATGTAACACAATCCAAACTTTCTTATTTTTTCTGAGCACCTTTCTGCTTTGCTTTTGTAATGGACTGGAAGAAGAAGCATCATTTAAGATACAACTACAGCAAATTAAAGGAGATGCCTAACCTTCTCTCTGCTACAACTTAACCAAAGTGAGACACGGGCTGCTCACGGATCTGAGCTGCCCAGGAAAAGTACGCCCTGGGTCAGGACGGCCTGCAGATGCCGCTGCGACTACTGCTGTGCCTCTCTGCGGGACCGGGCGTCATTCAGCAGCCATCGCGAGCCTCAGGGGTCCAACTCTCCCAGGCTGCTCCTCTCCCGGTGGCTTCCCACCATGCACGGGGAAAGCGAAATAACCCCAAACACTCATCCTCTCTCCTTCCCCTGCCCCCAGAGCCCCTTGAGCTCTCCCCCAAGAGCTGCCCCAGCCAGGTCATGCAGCTTAGGGACTGTGGACTTCAGTAGCCCAGGCAACCCCCTCAATGAGGCTGAATCAATGAGAGAAAAAGAAGCCACAGTGTCCACATCACCGGACTACCCCCAAACCATGCCCCTTCCTGTTCTCTCCCTTCCAGGGCCCCAGGACCCCGATCAGGAGGCAAGGCGGGAGGGAGCAGGCAGAATGACAGCGAGGGCCGTCAGCCCTGCCCCCCAGAACGCCAAGGGAAGGTGACTCCACGACCTTGACGCCCACCCTCCTCCCCACCCCCGGCAGCAACGGGGCTGCTCTGGACACAATTCCGCCTCTGGACAGCAAGAATCCCCATGTCGGTAGCCGAGGTTGAAATTGCAGGGAAAGAATCAGCTACAATACGTACTTGTGTACTTTTGAAAAGGCAAGAGTTTAAAGCATTTTTCCTTATTCATCATTTCTGAACTCAGAAGCTGAAGGATTAAAACAAAATGAACAGGAAAAAGAACTCCACTGAGAACCCCAAATCACTGATCATCAGAACCAAAAGAAACCTTCAAGATGATGGAATTTGCCATGGCTGGTGTGGCTCAGTGGATTGACCACTGGCCTTCGAAGCAAGGGTAGCTGGTTCGATTCCCAGTCAGGCAGGGCACATGCCTGGGTTGTGGGCCAGGTCCCCAGTAGGGGACATGGAGAGAGGCAGCCACACATTGATGTTTCTCTCCCTCTCTTTCTCCTTTCCTTCCCCTCTCTCTTAAAAAACAATAAAAGAAAAGGTGATGGAATCAACACCAGTCTCACAGGTGAGGGGACAGAGACCGGGGGACACAGAGCAGCAGGGAACCTCAGAGCTGCCCCCCGACACCCCAACTTCTTTCCACGACACACCATGATGATCTGCTTCTGGTTAACAAGCACATTTTCCTTCCCTCAGAGGACGAGGGAGGCAGAGTTCACTGGACACAAGAACTGGGAGGCTCGGCGTTCTACTCTCACTGATTAATAGTTAATTGTGGGGCAGGAGGTAGCAGAGGGGAAGGGTAGGACAGGAGCTCCACCTTCTAGTTCATTCTACTCCTCCCAGAATGACAGGGAAATCCACCAGTGAGAAAACCATCATTAACTTTACAGCTGGTGGGAAGACCTTCGGCAGTTCAGAAAGGGCGTGCAAGGCCACCACAGAAAACGGGAGGGACAATGGGTGCTCCTCAATCAAAAACGGAACTGCCTTACGACCAAGCAATTCCACTTCTGGGTATAGACCCGAAGAAACCCAAAACACTAATTCGAAGGCATGCATGCACCTCAGGCCCACTGCAGCATCATTTACAACAGCCCAGAAATGGAAACAATCCGAGTCCCATTAACAAATGAGTGGATAAAAAAGCGCTGGTACGCACATACAGTGAAACATTACTCGGCCATAAAAAAGAATGAAACTTGAACACTTGCGACAGCATGAGTGAACCAACAGGGTATTATGCTGAGTGAAATCAGCCAGTCAGAGAAAGACAAATACCCGTGACACCAATTACACAGCATGTGGAATCTGAAGAACAGAATAAATGGACAAAATTGAAACAGAGTCATAGATACAGAGGACACCCTGATGTTTGCCAGAAGAGGGGACTGAGTGGAAATGGTGAAGGGGTTGAGAAGTACAGATCGGCAGTTACAAAACAGCCACAGGGATGTAAAGTACAGCACAGGGAACATAGTTGGTCACAGTGTAATAACTGTGCGTGGTGCGGGGGGGGGGGGTACTGGAAATATAGGGGGACACTTTGTTATGCACGTGATTGTTTAACCACAACGCTGCACACCTGAAAAAATGCAAAATAATACAGAATGGAAACTAATTGAAAACTGTGAGTACAACTCAAAAAGAAAATGGGAGGACACGCCCAGCCAGCCCCGTGGAAAAGCGCAGGCGGAACTCCCTCGCAGGTCTTGCAGCTTTCGGTGCTGCCCACCTGCATGTACTTCTCCACACCCCGGCCAGGCTCTTCTTGCTCAGATCTGCACCGGAGAGGATGGTGAGCCTGGCCCCCGGCTCCCTCTTGTCTCACAGCAGCCCTCGATCTGGCCTGCAGCCCTCCCTCACCGGTGCCCTCCAGACACACACATTCACTCCCGCTTCCCCTTCGGCCCTCTCCCCCCTGCCCCGTGCAAATGCTTCGCAGCTGCGCAGCTCACAGGACACCCCCTCTGTGAAGCTGTCTCCAGCAACTCCTGCTCCCAAGGCTAGACCAGCAAACCGCCTCCTCCCCGTCTTCACTGCGCCCACGCTTCTCTCCATCACAGCATCCACGGTGCTCTTTTTGCTCTTCATAAACTTATCAACAGCATTATGGGGAGGATTTGGGAAACTTCTACAATGGGCCCTTTATGAAATAGTATTGCATCAATGTTAAATTTGCCAAGTGTAACAATTGTATTGCGTAAGAGGAATGTCCTACTGTTCAGAGATACTGCAACACTCCAAGTGCTTCCTCAAAAAATAAACCTACACATACGTGCGCATGCGTATGTGGGGCTGTGGGGCGGGGGAGAGATGAAAGAGGCAGTGGAGAAGGAGAGAGGAAAGAAGGGAGAAGAAACGCAAAGAGGCAAAATGTTCACCAGCCAATAAAGGTGATACGTGTGTGGGAATTCATCACACTATTCTCGTAACTCTACTGTAGATTAGAAAATGTGCAAAACAAAAACTTGGGAGGAAGAAGAAAATAGGCTCTACTGCAGATGCAACACCTGAGAACTGACCAGCGTTCCGAGATAACCCTCCTGAAATTGCACACGCAGGGAGTGCGGTGTCACAGCCAACGCCAAGTCCAACGCACTGGATATGGATCCTGAACTTGACAGTGAGGCCATGGCTTTGGCCGAGACGGGAAAAGGAGAACAGGTGAGAGACAGAGGAGATGGGTCGGAGTGGAATGACCATCTCCCCTTTCACCTCTTCTTGGTAGGTTTTGACAGTGTTTGTGCAGAACGCCAGACAGACACCTTTCAAACCAGCCCTTTGAACATTCGGGAACACACTTTTCATTAAAGTAGATTTCTTTTTTAAAAAAAATATATACTTATTGATTATGCTATTACAGTTGTTCCAATTTTTATTCCCCTTTGCCCTTCTCAGCCCAGTACCCCCCTTCCCTCTTGCAATCCCCCCCTTCAGTTCACGTCCCTGGGTCATGCATGCAAGTTCTTTGGCTTCTCTACTTCCTGTGCTATTCTTAACCTCCCCCTGTCTATTCTGTACCTACCGTTTAAGCTTCTTATTCCTGTACCTTTCCCCCACTCTCCCCCTTCCCCCTCCCAGCTGATAACCCTCCATGTGATCTCCATTTCTGTGATTCTATTCCTGTTCTAGTTGTTTCCTTATTTGCCTTTGTTTTTTTTAGATTTAGTTGTTGATAGTTGTGAGTTTGTCACTTTACTGTTCATAATTTTGATCTTCTTTTTCTTAAATAAGCCCCTTTAACATTTCATATAATAAGAGCTTGGTGGTGATGAACTCCTTGAACTTGACCTTACCTGGGAAGCACTTTATCTGCCCTTCCATCCTAAAATGACAGCTTTGCTGGATAAAGTAATCTTGGATATAGGCCCTTGCTCTTCATTACTTTGAATACTTCTTGCCAGTCCCTTCTTGCCTGTAAAGTTTCTTTTGAGAAATCAGCTGATAGTCTTATGGGAACTCCTTTGAAGGTAACTCTTCTTTTGTCCTGCTGCTTTTAAGATTCTCTCTTTATCTTTGACCTTTGGCATTTTCATTATGATGTGGTGAGGTGTTGCCCTGTTTGGGTTCAACTTCTTTGGGGCTCTCTGTGCTCCCTGGATGTGTATGTCTATTTCCTTCACCAAATTAGAGAACTTTTCTTTCATTATTTTTTTCAAGCAAGTTTTCAATTTCTTGTTCTTCCTCTTCCCCTTTTGGCACCCCTATGATTCAGATGTCGGCACATTTGGAGATATTTCAGAGTCATCTTATTCTCTTCTCATTTTTTTTTTTGAATTCTTGTTTCTTCATTATGTACTGGTTAACTTTTTACTTCTTCCTCATGTTCCAAATCACTGATTTAACCCTGGCTTCCTTCCCTTCGCTGTTGGTTCCCTGTGGATTTTCCTTTATTTCATTCAGTGTAGCCTTCGTTTCTCCCCTTATGTGTTTGCAATACTCAGTGGGATCTCTGAGCAGCCTTATCACCAGTGTTTCGAGCCCTGCATCTGATAGGTCTCTGTTTTGCTTAGTTCTTTTTTTGGAGTTTTGACCTCTTCTCTCATCTGGGTCATACTTCTTTATCTCCTCATTTTGTCAGCCTCCCTGTGTGTGTTTCTGTGTATTACATGGCGCTACTTTGACTCTGTCTTGGCACACCTGTCACATTGTAAGGGGCGGAGCCTCAGGTGTGCGACAGGGTGGGACAACCTGTTTGGCCACTTCGTGGCGCTGTACGTGAGGGAACGATGCTGCCAGCTTGGCTCTTGCCTCATTTCGAGCCACTTCCCCCACTTCCCATTTGTGACTGGTGCCCTTCTCAGCTGCTTCCCTGGTGCTGAACCCCACAGTGGGTGGGTTTGCACACATTCTAGGGCCTTGCAGGTCCTTTAAATGAACTCTCTTGAGAGACAGGCAGTTTCTTCCACCACCCAACCCCCGCTGGTTTTTATAGCAGGAGTTAGGAGGCTTTATTTTCCTGACGATGGAACCCTGGGCTGCACGGTCAGGGCCTGGCGCTGAGATGGCTCACTCCCCAGGGGTCCGGTCCCTCCCGGGTTTTCTCTGCCACATGTGAATGTGGGACCGCCCATCCCACCGGCCGCTGCCACACCATGCCCTCTCCACCACTCTGGCTCCCGGTCTCCGCCCCTCCTACCCATCTGGATGAATGTTTCTTCTTTAAGTCCTTGGCTATCAGACTTCCATACAGTTCAATTTTCTGGCAGTTCTGGTTGTATTTGTTTTGATGTTAGCTGTGAACCTTGTTGTGGCTGTAAGGGAGGCGAAGTGTGTCTGTTTATGCCTCCATCTTAGCGGGCTCGTGCAAGCAGATTTCTATCTCTCATGCGATCTTCCTGCTCTTTGTGTGTGTGTGCTTTTGCAACTAAGTCACTTAATCATCTGTTCCTTGGGCGGTGGACACCAGAGAGATAGAGCCAAAAACTGGTGGGTACTAATTGGGCTGTCTGCCTCCAGTGGAGAGGTGAGTGATGGCCCAGCTGCGCAGATGACGGTGTCCAAACGGCTAGATCTAGATGCAGATTTATGGAGCCATCAATAAGGGCTGCCTTTTCTCTCATTAACATAATTAAGACAATGAACTGCTTTGCAGAAAGGGAAAAAAAGAGCAGATCTGCACTTGGGACTCAGAGAACAATTAATTATATTTAAAGCTGCATCAATCTACATGTAAATAACTAATCTCCAATCTGGGCCCTTAGAAATTCCAAATACTCAGTCACCCATTGAGAAAGTCAAAGGGCTCCCGGGAAGAGGGACGGTCCCTTCCCCCCAGCAGGGAACTCAACAGGAAGGCCCGGAGCAGGGGCAATGCTCTGCAAAGAAGCATCAGTTAATGTCATAACCTTGAGCATTATCTACCTATCACCCTGCCCTTAGACTGGCAAACCTACCCAGTGCCAATATGCAAGTGAAGAGAGGCCAAGACCACCCGCCAAGACTGATCTATGTAATCCTTTAAGGAAACCAGGGGAAATACATGAAAACCCCAACCTTTCAAAAGAAAGGGGAGATAATTCATGCTGCCAAAGCTCCACTAAATCTCCTTCAAGTGCCAGATCCCTTGGCAACCAATTTCCCTGTACTTAGAACATCACAAAAGGCATCTATTAAAATTTTCGTTGGATGGAAAGAGTTTGAAATAAAATTTTATCTTTTCCAATAAGATATTTACTACCTGAGAGAGATACAGTGCTGAAATCAACCCCTGTGTTCTCTCAGAATCCCAGCCCTCGGCCTGCGGAAGTGCACCAGAAGCTGTGAGTTCAGGTTCATCTCCTGGCAACCCAGAGACGTGTGCGTGGGCACATTCACCGCCCCAAGACTCAGTCCATGGCAAGACAGGGGAAAGGAGAGTACCGACCGCCTAGGTTCTGTGTGAGTACTAAATGAGAGCATACAATTAGCCCAGGGCCTACCTAGCACATAGTAAAGGCTCCCTCACTCGCTCTCTGCTGGTGGCGTTTATCATCAGGGATGGGCACCCTCATCCAGAAACCAGGGGAAAAGAAGGACAGCAAAAATCAGACACAAGCCTGCCACACAGTATTTCAGTGACAAAGCGGAAGACTAAAAACAAGCCTCCTAATGACTAGAGCAGCCTCTGGGACCACCTCTGATGCTTCTGTAAATAATTGGTTATTTGAGAATACAGAGACATAATTATATAAACAAGAAAAGTATTGTAAGAATGCATGACATGGCCCTGGCTGGTGTAGCTCAGTGGATTGAGCATGGGTCTGCGAATCAAAGGATGGCGGTTCAATTCCCAGTCAGGGCACATGCCTGGGTTGCAGGCCGGTTCCCTGCAGGCCAGTTCCCAGCAGGGGACGCACAAAAGGCAACCACACATTGATGTTTCTCACCCTCTCTCCTTCCCTTCCCCTCTAAAGATAAATAAATAAAATCTTAAAAAAAAAAAAAAAAAGAATGCATGACATGTTTCCCATGTAAACCTTTTACAGAATTCCAGCCCGACACAGTATTTGGGGATATACATTTTTTTTTTCTGTTGTTGTTGTTTAAAGATTTTTAAAATTTATTTTTAGAGAGAGGGGAAGGAAAGGAGAAAGAGAAGAAGAGACACATCGATGCAAGAGAGAAACATCAATTTGGTTGCCTCATACGTGCCCTGACCAGGGACTGAACCCAGAACCCAGGCATGTGCCCTGACTGGGGAATCGAACCAGTGGCCCTTTGCTTTACAGGACAACGCCCAAACGAGCCACACATCAGAGCAGGGTACACATCATCCTGTTCACTCTTCTTGATAATCTGTGAGCAGGTATGACCATTCCATCTTACAGATGAGAACACTAAAGCCCAGAAAGGTTTTTCATTTTCACATGAACAGATTCTGCTTGGTCAAGGCCCATGCTGGACCCCTCACTGCCCCCAGGGGGCCTGAAGACCCACCTTCACTCACTGGAACTCTTTGGGGAAGAACAGGATTGATGAGATCGTGCCAATCATACAGGAAAGGAGCACAGAAATGGCACACACACTGCCCCCTGGTGGCCCAGATGTATACACACAAGCTTAGGGAAGCCAGGTCACTACTGTGTCCTCTGTTAAAAGGCAAACATTTCAGAAGAGGTAGTGGGCTTTGTTTGACAGCATATTAAAAACAAGATTTGGAGAGAAGAGGTGAAGGGAAAGGAAGTGGGAGCAATACCTGAAAGATGGAAGACCCTGAACATCCACGGTTCTGCCTGGGGGTTATGGGGGGAGGTAGTTAACACCCCTGGACCTTCTGACTCTTTTCATTCAAATTTCCCCTGGTAAGAAATTCCCCTTGTAAGTTCATTGCTGAGCTTGAGCACAGCAATGTCCATCCTTGCATACTGTGAGGGACCCTGGAAGGTTTGTCTAATAAAATAATGCAATCAAAGGGTAAAAAATCTGTATGCTCAAGACGTCCCCTACATCACAAGAAGGCCAAGAAAACATGACCAGTTCCCTCTGATCCAGCCCCACTGGGCCGTCTGCCCAGAATGCCAAACAAGGGCCATCTCAGGCCTTTTCACAGCTGTCCCCTTGGCACAGATCACACTTCCACTAGACACTCACAAGGCTGACTCCCTCCTCTGAGCCTGGCCTCTGGCACAAGGTCACCTGGGAGAAGCCTGCCCTGCCGGGTCTGAGAGGCCGCACCCCCCCCATCACCTCCCACCCTCCCTGCCGGGATCTACTGCTCTTCATTGAACTTCCCACCTCCACTTCCTCTTCTTCTGAGTCTGTTCCCACTGCCGCGCATGCTCCAAAGACGGGCAGCACACCTGCCTCATAAACAGACACCAGAGCTTCATCCTTCAATCAGAGAACATTATTCTATCTCTAGGGTACCCGCTCAGCAGACACTTCATTCCGGCTAAGGTCTGCAACTGCCAACGTAGCCCGTGCTTAACTGAATGGCCTGGGCAAGAGCCAAGGAGAGGAAAGACAGCAAGGCAGAATTTCATCGACCTTTTTCTGACACGGGGCAACAAAAGCCCATAAACCTTATGTGCAATAAAAGGTCTACCGCTTCCTTATCAAGTTCCTGCTTGGTGTTTGAGTAGCAGCTTCTCCCCAGTAAATAAATAAGTTAATAAACTGTGGACTAGACAAAGTTTTTCCTTCACATGACCAGCTGAGTGTTGAAGAAACCCAACATCTGCTTTTATAGAAATAGACCCTGGCTCCGGAAATGCAAAGCAACCAGATCCTAATAAAACAGTGAGATGCACAGTTCTGATTTCCTTAAAGCCAGAGAGCCCTGTCATGCTGCCTCTGGGACAGTCGGCCTGTCGTAACGCAGTCCCCGCAGTATCGCACTGCTTCTCCACATCTGACCTGGACAACTTCAGTGGCTCTGAGAGTCTCTCTCCTACATCATTCATGAGTCCACACCAGTGTTTCCCATGTGTTTTTCATTATTGATTTGGGAGACAGAGAGACATCAATGTGAGAGAGAAACATCAATTGGTCGCCTCTGCTATGCACCCCAAACCCACAACAACCAAGGTATGTGCCCTGACTGGGAATCAATCCTGCAACCTCTGGGGTATGGGATAGTGCTCCAACTGACTGAGCCATCCACCACCCCCTGGCCAGGGCTATAAATATTTTTTAATATGATCCATGATAATTCATTTTATATTGTAGTCCAGTTACTCATGTATCAACAGAACTAAAAGTTTCACGTGTTATTTTCTACTATATTTTATTTCAATCTTTAGAAATGATAACCCACTACAATTGGTTTTACAATCTACTAAATGGGTTATGACCCACAGTTTAAAACTATGATTTTACATCGTGCTAGTACCCATATTCCATCTGCTGGATCTTAAGCTCCATCGTAACTGGCTCCACAATCCACAAAAATAAAGAAGAGGTGGCTTTTAAAAAGGCAAGCATTTGAAACGAATCCTCCAGCAAGAGAGACGGGCGTCATACAGCCCGGAGACCAGAGTGTGGACGGGGGACATACCGCAGGGCCAGCCGCACGGCCGGGTGTGCAGAGCTGGGCAGACCGACGCATGCACGGGGCGGGGGATGGCAAAGCTGGGGGGGCTTCCTGCGTCAGCCCCTCGGCGTGGGCCCACAGGTTTTGTTTAAAGGGGTGCAGTCTCCCAGAATACGACACACTCATCTCCAAATACATAAAAAAAAAAAAATTCCAAAGAAAAAAGGGGTTTTCTGCCCTCCTTGGGACTCCCAACTCCTGTCTCCTCAGTCACGATGTCGTCATCTTCCCCTTCGAAGAATCTCTCCAATCCACCTCCCTCCCTCTTCTCTGGCCTCCAGTCCAGCCTGACGTGAACCTGGGGAATCCACAACCTTCACTGCAGCCAAACAAGCCACCTCCCCTCATGGCGGCTTCTGCAGGTTGTGCCTTCGGTGGCTCTGTCCATTTCAAGGATGCCCACATTTTCCCAGCCGACCTTCAGTACCTAGAACTTCCATCCACAGCACACCCTCCCCACGGGCCGTGTCTCTCCAGCCCCCGGGGCTGCTCCTCTCCACCACACGCCGTCCACCACACGACACAGCGCTCCATAAGGACAAGACTGAGGGCGCGCCTCCCACGACATCAGCACTGAGCCCGGTCTCTACACACAGCCTCTGGTTCTCACTCTGCCCCTTTGGGAGTAACCAAGGCTGGACACGGAACACAGGTGGCCCGCGCAGCAAAGTCCAGGCACCCACCACACCCCTGATGACACCATTCCAGCTCTCAGCCACACACTCGACTGCTTTTCCTGCTGGCCTCCCCAGGAAGCCACAGACCTGCAGGGAGGGCAGGCCTCTGGGGGCCATCAGCTTGCCACCCGAGGGTAGGACGCTGGAGGAGGTTCCCGGGGAGAATCCTGGCTGCACGTGCACCAACCAGCGGGTTTGTTTCTTTACAAGTGGATGCGGAGATCTGGGTCCCCATCCAGGGTGCCTTTCGGGGACCAGCTGTGAGAGCTAGTGACAGTGCGGCAGCCTCACTCCTGGTTCCACTGTTTTCCTTCCTCCTGTTTTTCCTCTGCGGCCAGCGTGCCTTACCCACCTCTGCAGGTCACCTTGCCCTTCTCTAGGACACAGCTGGAAGCAGAAATACCCTATCCTGAATCTCCCTTATCACCTCATACCCTTTTGCCAACGCTCTCCCTGCCCTCACAGAGTCGCAGCTCCTGCAGGGAAGCGCGGGCAAGACTCACACCTGAGGCTGAGCATCCATCTGCTTTCCAATCACACCTGGAGTAGCCGTAGTCGACTGCAATTCTGAGCTCCACCCTGCTCTGCTTTTCTGGTCTCGCCACAAGGCAAGGAATGGGACCCGGGAAGGCTTAGAGGTAGAGACGGCCACACACCCAGCGGGACATGCCAACCTACCTTGGTCAAATCCATTCCAAGTTTGAGCTGTGAAATGAGATGAAGAATCACGCTGCGCTGGTCCTCCATGACGCCCAACTCGGTCTCTTCCTTATCTTCAGTGTCGCTTTTCTCATCTTCGGACAAAACCAGTTCAGGGCCTGAGTTTGGCTACAAGAAGATCGTCGACAAAAATCACCAGCCAGTCCAGCAGAAGTCAGAAGCATGGCACGCAAACCCATATGCTTATTAGCAAGGGGAGAGAGAGCCCAATCCCGCCCCGGGAAGAGTTTCCCTGTAAATAGGTCCTGCCAGCCACAGGGCACAGGGTGACCCTTTGGGGCGTGCAAGCCATCTTCAGCTGCTGTACGTACCCTCCGAGCTTCCCTTTGCCCACCCCCCACTAGTGACCCTTCTGGCTTAAAGACTTTCCCTACCAGAAAACTGTCCTGCCCTTTAAGAAACTAACTCTCGCATGCAGGGATAAGCCCCCTTAATCTTGACTGTTCTTCCAAACCAATATTCTCCTGTTAACCTGCACTACCCAGGATACTTCATGCCTAACACAAATTTTTCTATTTCTAAGTAAAAGTCTGATAACCCAGAGAGTGACTGAAATGACCTCATTTATGGGAAAATTTACTGAGACTCTTTCTACTGTTCCACATCAATTAGTATCACAATAAAAAGTGTGACAAATGGCTCAGAGCTGGTGCTAATTTAGGGTGAGAGAAAAAAAGGAAAACGCAAAGAAAACCTGACATTTTTATAAGAATGCTGAGATGTATGCAGGCTGAGAGACCCTGCGCCCCTCAATGCAAGTCTATCAATTCCATTGTTTGCTCCATTTTTCCATTGACAAAAAACAGGCAGATTAATAGACTGAATGTGCAAAGGGAATGAAGGACTCAGCATCAAACTTTTCAACACCCCAGACTCAAGAACACTGGCTACTCTGTTAAGTACCCTCAAAATTCTGATGAAAAGAGTGGCCCCCTTCCACCATTCCACACTCGCCTGTGTTCTTAGGGCGTTGTTCGTATGCAAAAGCAAAACCACTCTGCACAAAACATCCTGCCACTGTCTCTAATTATCGACAACAGGTCAGACACAGTGAACTCGATACACAGAAATGCAGAAGCTCCTAGGAATTAAATATAAGAAGGTACAGACTTGCCCACATGGCCACGCAAAATCTAATGATTTATAAACCTCACTAGACAGAATGATCTCATTTTATTTGAAGGCACTTGCAATACATAAAGGCCGTCTCAGTGATTGAGGTGGTTGTCAATGTCGGGCCCAACATATGTGTGGCTGGCCATTCCTGACCAGCCCCGCAGAGAGGAAATAGAGTGCTCCCCGCTCCCCGGGGGCAGGTACGTTTAAAACGGGAAATGAAACAGACATTGTCCATAGACATACTTCTCAGATTACTCTCCAGTCTTCTCTGAGTAGCCCCAGTGCCGGGGAAGCCTCGGTGATGCCCACAGGCCCTTCCCCCAGGAGCTGAGTTCCCTCCATCACGAGTCTGGATCTCTGGCCTCATCACAACGTGTGGCAGCTGACGTCATCGGCAAGTGGCTTTGCTAGAATACACTGAACTAGCTGAGAGCTCTGGGCTGCATCCCGGTTCAGGGAGGACCAATGGGAGGGATGTCTGGGGGCTCGAGGGCGCCCTGACTCTGTGCTAGGAGGTCAGAGAACTCGGACAACATCCCTTCAGTGGCAAAGGTGCTGCTGCTGCTGCTGCTGCTAATGCTATTCCCGTGGTGCCCTGGTAAGTGGTCCTTTTATCAGCAGACTTCCCCTCCACCCAGAGCAGCAGGCGGCAGAGAGCACAAGGCCCAGGTATCTTGCTTTGGGAGGAAAATGGACAATCGAAAACAAACCAAGGCTCCATCATGCACCCAAGGGTTTGGGGGTGGCGTGCAGGGTCCTTCAATGCCTCAACATGAAAGGTAGCTATGTGTTGAGTGCAATACTTCTGCTGGGAATCAGTTGTCCTCACAAAGCCCTGGCTGCAAACTAAAACAAATCAATAGCTCAAGTGAGGCAGTCATAAGCTTCATGAAGCAAAGAGTGATTCTTTCTTCTGAAATGCAATTTGCCATTTGCCTCCAAACCAGCCCACAGGGAAATTGCCATCCTGCCCACTCGCTGCCACACTCAGTGCCACGTGTTGGCAGACCACCTGCCACCAACCACCCCCTCCTGCTGTTCCGCCTCACGGGTCAATTAAACCTGGCTTGTCCCTGACTCCAGTAACCAGGCAGCCTTCGGCCAGGTCCTGCGGCGGGAGACAGGACACACAGAAATGTGCACGCAGGCCTCTCCAGCTCTTCCCACTTCAGTCGACAGCACCTTTCCTCTGTGTCTGATGTGACTCAGAGACACTGGCTCCAGCGGAGAGAATGAAGGATGGTACACCGGCCCCAGAGGTCGGCTGCCTCCAGGCGACTTGTGTGCAGAGTGCCCTGCAGTCCTGCCAAGGGAGGAAAGGCGATGGGGGGCCCGACACACACCCGCCTCGCTGGCTCAGATTCTCAGCAAACTGAGCCTGAAGCTTCAACAAGGATCAGCAATATTTTTATCTCCCACAGCTTCCGAGAACTCACCCTTTCTTTCTCTTGCAGTATCATCTGCAAAAAATTCTCCTACCCACCATCAAGGAAATAATCCGGTGTGTTTTGCTTTGTTTTTTAAAGTGGGTTTCCTTCATCACGCTGTGAGTGGACATCATGGAGGACACCCGCAGTTCCACCCACACCCTCGGTCCACCTGCAGAGAGGTGAGGCCACCTCTGTTTTGGGTCCAAACATGAAGTGGATAGAATGGTGGGACCCTTTAACAGGTGACCTCAGTGTGCGAGGTATCAGTTGGCAAGGTAAACACAAATACGTCACTGCCCACAAAGCACCCGTCAGCAGGCAGTACAAGACACGCAGGGTCCGCAGGCAGCCTTCTTCTTTTGGGGGGTCAAGGGTTTGTTGAGTCTGCCACTCTGACGTAAACTCCGAAACGGCGCTAACAGTCACTGGCTCTCAGTCTCCTCTCCATACTCAGGCCCGCATGCCCATCCCCTCCTGGGCTCCCAGGGTCCTGCTTCTGTCCCGGGGACCCGTGCACACCCACACCCTCAGGTCCCTGCGGATTTCTGCTTGTAAAGCAATGACAACTGTCTCCAGGTGATCAAAGGCGGCAGATCAGTGTGTCTCCACCTCAGAAGAAAATGGAAAATGAGAAAAGGGTTTTCTAATGCTGAGAAAGTTCCTAAGACCGAAGCAGAATCTTTAAATCCCCCATCCCCCAGGGATTTTTGCAAATGAGCCAGCCCAGCCACAGAAATGTACACAAACTTGAAGATAAAACGGAATGGAAATGTGTTTTAAAGAGAAACAGGCTGTGGAATGAGGTTTTTAATAAAAACAAAAATTATGACTCAATATTTCTAACCACGTGACCACCTCGGGGCATCTGGCGCTACAAAAATCAAGTGACTCATCATGCCTGTTGGCAAACAGGGGTAAGGACAAGCAAAGCCAGTAACAGCAGAAAGCCACGTGGAGGCTGGGGTTTGGGGACAACTCCTCAGTAGCTTAACAATGACCTGTGCCCCCGAAACAAGGGTTCTTAATCTGGGCTCTGTGGACACTCCTTAAGATATCTACCACCACCCTTGATATTTCGTATAAAAATGGTGGCGTTTTTCTGGAGAGAAGGTGTCCATGCTGACCTTGGATTCTCAGAAGGGTGTCTGCCCCTGGACTGGCCACAAGGCCTCTCAAGCACCAAAGGGTCTGAGATCGTGAGTGAGAGAGAGAGAGACCCCCAGGGCGGAGAGAGGTCTAATCCCAGTCCGCATCTGCATGGGCGCCCGATTCTAAGGGCAGATTCCCAGTCTCCTTCCTGCCCGGCGGGAGCGGCACAGCCCTGAGACTGCGGTGAGGCCCAGACCAGACGCAAAACCGACTTGTGTTCATCAGTCTTTGCTTTCATCCCTGCTTCTCAACAAAAACCTAATTCTCCGTCTGATACAAATGTAAATCCCAAGCCCAGACTGCCATGCCAATCTATTTTTATTCAACACACATATGTACTTTAAGTACAACTTGGTCAGTTCCAGGAAAAATCCACAAAACAGACATTTATCATCAGAGTCCGTTCATGTCCCTACTGCGGCCCTCAATCCACGCTCCCCAACTCTCCCCGCCTTCCTGGGCCTCACTCTCGTGTTCCCTTTCTCAGGCAGTGTGTACACAATCCACGCTTCTTTATTCACAAGGATCTTCTGCTCTTTCCCAGCAAAGACCTGGGGCCACTGTGAGCAGACTGACCAGCTAACATCCTCTTCATGTATAAATGCCCATTAACCTAGTGTCTTAACTCAAAGGGCTGAATCCTCAGATTTGAGCCGATCTGAGAGAGACCTCTGTGACTGCATAACCAACCTTTGAAGAAGCCTTTTTGCTGTCAAGCTGGGAGCCAGCCCATGGCAGAGCCCGGGTACCACAGACATGCAGGTGTGCGGGGTCTACACGGGGTAAGGGGGCTCCTACGGCCATCTTCTGCCCCAGGGAACAGGCGTCAACAGAAAGACAGAACCCACTGAGTTCAAGTCATCTGTCACTGGCCTGAAAAATCTATCTGGCCAAGCACAGAAAAGCCACCTACAGCAAGAACATCAAATTCTCTTCCAGCAGCGAGCACACTGCAGCTCAATCATTTTAAAGCCTGGCATCTCTCCCCATACACCATTACCCTGGCACCTGGCTCTGAGTCATACCAAAGAACCTTGGTATTGAATGACAAGAAGCAAACACTGTCCACATATTGCCTTTACCGGAAAATGGGCAAACCCAGCCATGTCAGGAAGATCATCTGGTGTTCTGAAGACCACAGCAAGGTGGGCGGTGGAGGAGACCTGAAGTACTACACCCCCGATACATGAGAGAAATGTCAGCAGGGCGAGGAGCAATCGGGGAATGCGTGCCTGCCTGTGTAATTCTCTCTCAACTCCACAACTACACAGAACATGCAGTAACATGCAGCAATGGCCACCTCTGTTCACAAGGGGATAAGAGTCCACAGTTGCCTGGCCAGATAGCTCAGTTGGTTAGAGCATCGTCCTGACCTGCCAAGGTTGCAGATTCAATCCCTGGTCAGGGCAGGGCACGTATAAGAAGCAACCAATGAAGTTTCTCTTTAGTGCTCCCTCTCTCTCTCTCACAAATAAAAAAAAAGTCAGCAGAAGTTGGCTAGAAGTTGGCTTGCCAGAAAATGAGAGGTTCTAGAAGAAAGTAGGAATGTGACGTTGAAACATGGATAAAGGTCAGGGGGCCCGAGAGATTGAAAGAGTAGGTGAGTGAAGGATAAAGGGACGAACAAAGAAACTCGGTGAACGCTAAAAAGGAAGCAAGGGGTCCGAGTGTCGAAGAGGCACAAGGGCCCAGGGACCGACTACTAAACCAATGTGTTTTCATTTTTAACAATAATGGTGCTACTGTCGCTGCCTATGTTCATGGAATCCATAAAACCAAGGATTTAGTCCCTTTTTTGTCTCGTCATATTTTTCCATTTCAATATTCACAGCATATTTAACCATGTTATCACAATCATTACTTAATCCTCACAGTGTATCTTCATATTAGTCATATTTCACATCCCAAGAAGCCCCATCTCACAGCCCAACGTCAGGAAAGTTGGCATCGCTGCATTCAGAGGTGAAGTCCAGCTTGTACAGGAACCGATACCATCAGCACAGTCCAGGGTGTAAAAGGTGGCCCGCAGTCCGGAAAATTCCACTTGGCGTTTTTATCCCTCACCCCCCAATAAGACATTTTTATCACGTGACTATCAAGCACAGGGCACTCCCTTGCACATGCTGGGGAAAATGGGTTCCCCTGAGGACACACACAGACATAAAGTTTATCACATGAATATCAAGTGGCTGCTCCTGATGACCCACTGTCCTTCCCGCACTTCGCACTGGTGGGACTTCTCCTCCGGAACAGTCTCTTTTGTGCCTGCCTCTGACGTCCCCAAGGAGGTCATCGGTGCCAGGTGGAGTGTCTCTCAGGCGACCGGATGACGCTCTCCTCTGGTCAGAAGTCATACCAAAGAGCTTGTTGTCGGACACACATCCGCAGATGGTGTCTTGTCCAGCTGATGCCCCTTGGCCCTGATGCAGAGTGGCTGTGGATGGCTCTGCACACGCACTGTCTTCCACACATCCAAAGTGGGGTGGCTAACTGTGCCTTGAAAGCCACCAACGTACTGAGGGGACCTGATCTTGCCACTTGGAGGTAGGTACGATGAGGCCAATGTGGGCGGGACCCGGTGGAGAAGTTGTCTCTTATCCTTGACAGGTTCAAGTATAAGCATGTCCACACCGCAGGCTGGTTCGAGCTGCCGTTTGGGAGAGGCTGAGCTGGTCGCCACTGACGCCTTCTGCTGCCGCCCGTGGACGCGCTGGCTTCCTTGCTCTAACCACACATACACACACACTTGCCACACTTGGCTCTCACAGACTGGAAGGACAGATGCTCTTCTTGAGCAAAGGGACCGACCTGCAGAAGAGTTCATTTTTCAATAGAGCGCACCCTGGCGGGTAGAAGGAAGTCAAGGCTGGGGAGGGCAGAAAACGTGGGGACATTCGTCATCAGCCAAGGTAATCAGGAATAATTACACCAAGAGGATTCAACAGGGGTTTCTTTAAAGACACTCAAGGGGGGCATTCACAGGAAGCAGCAGCATCCAGCCTTTGCGGATTTCCACATGTCTGCTTGGAAACCACTTTTAAATGAAAGCCAAAAAAAAAAAAAAAAGAGAGAAAGAATTGAGAAGGAAGAAAATCTAAAGAAAGTACAAAAAAGGAAAAGCAAGAAGCAGCAGCAGATGCAGTTGTGGCTTCTGACCCAGACCAGTGACAGGCCTGGCCACCCACATGCAGGACTCAAGGCCACGAAGCACACAGTTAAGTTCCTTTAGTATCAGCCTGCAGCCAGGAATTTGGGGGGGGGCGGGCGGCAGGGGGAGGGCACAGACATGGGGGCCAAGATGCCAAGTGCTGTGTCGGATGCTCTGTGACGTGATCTCAATCAGCAGAGGTCTAGCATTTGCAAACCAGCACCGAGCTAACAGGCCGGCCGGGGCTCAGCAAGGCTTCTGAAAGCGAAGCTGTGTGGGGCTCGTTCTGGGTGACCCTAACCCAAACTCACAGGAAGCTCGTTAGCATAGGGATGAAAGTCACGAGAAGCAGCAGAGCAAGGCCACAAAAACAAAGAACACGAGCCCCAGAGCTTCGGGAGGCAGTGGGAGACAGAAAGGGAGAGCTCTGGGCTCTGAGCTCTGGGCTCTGGCTGCAGACGGTCCTGGCTGTAAATCCTGACGCCACTGCCTTCCTCCTGTCGGCCCCCGTCTGGGGCTCTGTGAAACACAGGTGGCACCACGCCCAGCTCAGAGGACTGCCGAGAGGCCTGACAAAGACGAGGCGCCAAGCCCAGGGCCGGGCGCAGAGGACACACTTGGTGAGTGGCTGCTGCTCTCGTGGGGCCTGTGGCTTTCACTCTGGGTGCGTGGCGGTACCTGTGGGCGTGTTCACCTAGAACATGCCCTTCCCTCCCCGCCCGCAGTACCCCTCTGGGAGCTGTATGATGCAGCCCAAGGCCTCTCATCAAGGAAGACCCTGAGGGCTCTGGGGCTGCAAAGGTCCAGGCCCCTCAAATAGCCCATGGCCTTGACCTCGAGGTCCAGGATCTGTGGCTGCACCAGAAAGGGATTCATAGAAATTTCAAAAAAAAAAAAATCTCAGCCAAGTGTCACGTGCAGAACCGCAGGAGGAACACAAAAAGAGCAAGGACGGTGAATGGGAGAGACAGGCCCCGGTCTGGGTGACGGGAGTGGCAGGCCTGCCACCCACACTGCCCACATTCTCCGCAGGCCCAGGGAAGGCAGACGAGAAACTCCTTCCCGACCCGTCCTAGCCCTCCTGGCCTCGGGGAAGAGGAAAAGCAAAGGTTTAAGACAAAGAAGACCCCACCTCCTCAGGGTGGGCTGAGTGATGAGCAGACACGAGGCCTGAAAGAGCCGCCATCACTCCGGCTGCCTGGACTGCCCACGATTAGCAAGGCACCACATCAGGTGTTAGGTACATAAGGATGTTTAAGACCAGGTCTCTGCCCCGGCTGGTGTGACTCAGTGGGCTGAGTGCTGGCCTGTGAGCCGAAGGGTCACCAGCTTGATTCCTGGTCAGGGCACATGCCTGGGTTGTGGACCAGCTCCCCGGTTACAGGCTCGCAAGAGGCAACTGATTGATGTATCTCTCGCACATCACTGTTTCTCTCCCCCTCTTTCTCCCTCCCTACCCCTCTCTCTAAAAATAAATAAACAAAATCTTAAATGCTGTGGCTCTGTGGATTGAGTGCAGGCTCGAGAACCAAAGGGTCCCAGGTTGCAGGCCAGGTCCCCAGTAGGGGACACATGAGAGGCAACCACACATTGATGGTTCTCTCCCTTCTCTTTCTCCCTCCCTTCCCCTCTCTGGAAAAAAAAAAAAGACTTTCAACACCCCAGCAATCTGCTGGAATCGAGTGCCCAGATCTTTCTTCCTCCCCAGCCCTGGGTGGGAAGTCCTGACTCATCATTTGAGACAGCCCAACGACATGGGCAGGGTGGCACCTCCATCCTAACGAAGGACCCGAAATGCCCTGTGCACATCCAATCTGGCACTTACCGAGCTGTACTGACTGGGTTGCATGTCTGCTTTCCCGCTGGAGCAGGGAGGCAAGTCTCTTCTGGGCGGGGCACACGGGTTATCTGAGCTGGCTCCTCGGGCCCCGGGAGGACCTGCACTCAGATGTCGTCCCCGGGACCCGGGAGAAGGAGTGCTGTGCACAGTGGTGGCCGTGTGGCTGTCAGCTCACCCTCATCAGAGCTCCCTTGGGGCAGGAATCCTGCCTAATCCAGGTTTTCATTGCTAGAATCTCAATACTGGCTGGTGTTTTGTAATTGGTGGTCAAATATTTGAGAAATGATTAAAACTAAAAAAAAAATAAAATAAAGGGGGGGAGGATGTGAGTGTGCAAGGACAAAAGTCCCAATTTAGAAGGAAAGGACAGCCAGTGACAAAAGACCACATCTGCATGATCCCACTTACATGAGACACCCAAGTCAGGCAAATCTACAGAGACAGAAACAAGGTCAGTGGTCGGCAGGGCTGGGAGGATGGACGGGCCGGGGGCTGGTCAGTAACGGGTATGGGGCTTCTTTCTGAGGCAATGAACATGGTCCAAAACGGTGGTGGTCCATACTGAAATACACTAAAATCCCTGGGAGGGTACACTTTACATGGGTTAAGGATATGGCATGTGAATTACATCTCGATAAGGCTGTGATTTAAAAATTAAAATAAAAGAAGAAAGAATGCAGCGTCAAACGAGGACAGAAGGCAGGCCGTGGCCTGGGTGACCAGAGAGGCTTGCGAGGAGACAGAACCCGGGCCGAGGGTCCTCACAGAGCAGCGCTGCGGGCAGGCAGAGGAAGGAGCGCTGCGATGACGAGGGAAGTCTGGCTGCGGCCAGACAGCACACGGCTCTGACCTCCTGACTAGACTGGCTCCCTTAGAGACTCCATCTGATGCCAGGGCTTTAAACCTTTTATACTTATTTACGACTTCTAAATTTACATCTCAAGTTCAGCCTTCTCCCCTGAACTCCAGCTCTGTATATCCAACTGCCTATTCGCCACGTCTTTCCCTTTGAGTGATCTGTGGCAGGCAGACTAACAGATGCTCAGAGATGTCCCAGGCCCTGGAACCGGGGAATGTGCTATTTTAAGTGACACAAGAGGCCTTGGCAGATGTGATGCGGTTCAGAGCCTTGAGAGCGGGGGAGAAGAGTATCCAGGGTTATCCAGATGCATCCAGTATAACCACCCACATCCCTAAAATCAGAGACTCTTTCCTGGCCACGGTCAGAAGGAGCTGTAACTATGGAAGTGTAGTTTGGGAGACGCACGACTGCCAGCTGTGAAGATGCGGAAGGGGCCACAATCCCAGGAAAGCACGGAGCCTCTAGAATCCAGTAATGGCAAGGCACAGATTCTGCGGGAGGGCCTCCGGGAAGGACCGAGCTGCGCCGGCACCTTCTCACTGCAGCCCCGTGAGACCTGCATCAGACGTCTGACCTACAGAGCTGTCGGATAATGAGCGTATGTTGTTTTAAACTGGTAAGTCTGTGGTGATGTGTTACAGCAGCAGCAGAAGGTAAACATAATACCTAGTAAGAACATAAAACTGTGTGTCCAAACCAGACCTCCAGGTTCACACTCCAACAGGGTACCCTCCCCCTCTGTGAACGACAACTTCATTTATCCAGTCAGCCAAAAGCCTTGGCAATGCCCGCCCCTTACCACCGTCCAGCTCACGCTTTACCCCACTCACACCTCTCAAGGAATCCTGCAAATTGTATCCAGAGCTGATTGCTTCTTACGACCACCACCACTCTGGCAGGCACAAGCCACGGTCCTCTCACTCAAGGTCTGCAACACCCTCCCACTGGTCTCCCCTGTCCCCTCCTCTACTATCTCTGTCTCCTGACAGCAGCCAGGAAGTGTCTAGAATCACAAAGCACATTGTGAAACTTCTATGCTCAAAACCCTCCCCACTTCGTTCGGAATATGCTTCAAAGTCCTCCCTGTGGCCTGCACGGCCCTCTGTGCTCTTGTCCCATTGCTTCGCTCATCTTCCTTCCCACCTTCCCTCCTTCTCCTCTCAACTCCCCCCCCTTCCCCAACTTGCCACCATCCGGGTTCCTACACACCTGCCTCAGGGCCTTTGCATCTGTCGCTACCACTCTTCCCCCAGATCTGTGCGTGGCTCACTCCCGCACTGCACCCAGATCTGCACTGTCCCTGCCCAGGGCGGCTCCCTGACTGTCACCGTCTCCCTCTGTCACTGTTCACTCCTCCCCAGTGCTTCTGCTTGCGGCACTGATCACTCCCAGTTCTATTCATTACACACCAGTCTGTCACATCTCCCACTGCGGGATGTCAGCTCACAAGAACCAGGACTGGGTCTTGTTCACTGCTTTGTCTCCATCCACAAAAACAGTTCTTGACGACACTGACACGTTAGTCGAATGGGTAAGTGAAGTAAATACTTGGCTTTCACCTTTGGAAATGAGGAATTGCTGAAGTTTTCTTATCGGCTGAAGAATGTAACTGAGGCCCCTAGGGGACTAAACAGGGGTGTGACCACGGGCAGGGGTGCTGGGGTACCGAGGGCCACTCTGGGAGACTTCGCCAGCAACAGTCCAGTCTGAGGGAACCGAAAGGCACTGAGCGGGGAGCGGGGGAGGGCAGTCAAATGTCCCCTGTCCCCTTTTCCTTTCTTTAGTAAACAGTCGCGGCAGGCTCCATGCTGGGCACAGGACAGGAATGCAGACAGTGCTGGACGGGCCCGGCCCTCCTGCCCCGCTGGGACCTGCAGCCTTGCTGGGCAGACGGAGGTGCGGTTTCGGTTCCCACGTGTAAGTTCCAATAGCGAGTCACCGCAGGGGCCCAGGAAGCAAAGGGGAAACAGTAAAAGTCGGGGGCAGGCAGATCAGAAAGTGCAGACAGTGGCAGGTGGAGCCGGCAGCACACTGTCTTGTCGACCACGTCTGCGGGTGGCGACGGTGGGCAGGAGACCACCATGGGGGAGACTCGCCTGGGCAGGCCACATTCAACTGGGAGGAAAGCTGCTGCGATCCCCCCTCCCCTCCTCTCACACCCGTACACACTTTAAAAGGGTCCCACCGGCGTCCTGACCTGTCTGTTTGGCCCACATCCTTTTCGTCATCCAGGCTCAAGGCCTGCAGGTTGGCCGACACCTCCTGAAAACGCCCACCTGGTCCACTCGGCCCCACCCTTCCTTGTGGCTGCTGTCACCCCCTGGGCCTCAGGCACATTACTGTGCAACCCTAACCGTCCGCAGCTTGTGTGTCTGCCCTGGACGCCTCCCCTAGGCTGTGTCCAGCGTCACAGCACTGGAACGTTCCTCCCCAAACACGTCTCTGTTGAAAAACCTCCCGTGCTCTCCTATCGCCCAGAGAAACTGTCCACGCCGCCCAACGGTGCAGGCTTTCCCCCGCCGGGCCCTCTCCCCACTTTCCCTCCAGCTCCTCACCGGGCCTCGTCCAGCCTCCACTGACCCCAGCCCGTGCACGCCGCCCTCGAGGCGGGTCCTGACCAGTGCAGGAGCCACTGGCCACACGGAGCTATTAAAGCTGAACATTTAAAATTCAGTTCCTGGAGGGCACCAGCCACGTTTTAAGTACATCACCACTGCATGTGGCCAGGGGCTGCCGTACTGGCCCACGTACAAAGGAAACACCCTCGTCACCTCGGCAGGCACCGCCCCGCACCCCTGCTGCCCTCCCAGTTCACTTCCCCGCACCCCTGCTGCCCTCCCAATTCACTTCCCCGCACCCCTGCTGCCCTCCCAATTCACTTCCCCGCACCCCTGCTGCCCTCCCAATTCACTTCCCCGTCTCCTACCGCTTGTTATTTCTTTGCACGCACAGCACCCGGGCCGTACTGCACATTCGAGTGCCACCGGGGCAGGAGCGACACCTCCTTCCGCCCCATGCTCACAGGCGAGCTCCGCGAGGCACTCATAGGTTTCTCCTTTCTCAACTTCTTGGATCAGAAACCTCAGCGAGAGCGGGTTGTTCTGAAAACTTAAAATCCCTAATGAGGCACCAAAGAATCATTTTCCAAGCACTTCCCCTCAGAAACAAAATGATGAGGGGAGGATGCACTTGGAATACCCAATAGTATTAAAGTGATTCTGTGCCTAAAAACTGAAAGGAAATCTACCACCTGAGATTTGCTTTTCTATTGAAATCCCTGGTGCACGCCAAGAATAGAACTCCGGCTTTCTCCACCCCCCATCTAAATCAGTATTGATTCACGCCTTGGGCCGGATGATGGATTCCTTCGGATGCTGCAGACGGCGAATGCCTTTACTCTGGGAGCACACGATGAAAGTAAAGTTGGCGGCACCGCATTAGCGATTCTTCCAGTCTCTACACTCGATGCCACTCACAGCGTCAGACTGCCTTGCTCTTCCCACTGAGTATGCACGGTCACAGGCTTAAACTCCAAGGCAGGGGCAGCAAGAAAACACCTGGGTGTGCGGAGCAGCTCTGAGCCAGGCCTGCTTAACGAGAGGCCCCAGGGCCGCAGCCCCAGGCAGGGAACGCGACAGAAATGCCAAGTCCAAGGCCCCAGCCCTGTATGTTCGTTTGAGGGCTTTTTTTACTTTTTTTAATGAAACTATAATGTATACATGGTGCAATATACAGACCAATATACACTATACAGTGTAGAGTCCCATGAGTTATGACAAACCTGTATATCCAATTAAATTTCTTTACCATCTTAACCACTTATCATCTGAACTTGAAGTGTATACAGTTCAGCAGTGTCAACTATGTTCGCATTGTTGTGTGACAGATTCCTACAACTTTTCGTCTTGCAAAACAAGCTCCATGCCCAACTGAACAACTCTGTTTCCTCCCAGCCCCCTGCAGGGCCTGGGCTTTACCGAGCCCCTCCACCCCCAGGGGGAGTCGGGGGCCTGCCAGCATTTGAGAAACTCTGCTCTAACTACCCCAGGCCATAGGGGCTTCACGGAAAAGCACAGAAAGGCAGGTGTGCTACAGGCCTGGCACCCAGGCAAGCCTATGGGGAGGCGTGTCACTTGGACTCAACTGCTCTCCAAACCCTGAGTGCCCACGGTGGCCACGGCCCTGCCTTAGATACCAGGGAGAGCCAAACAGATAATGGTTCTCAAACACGCGTGTGGTCACCGACTGAATAAGAAAACTATTTCTCATCACCGGACCAGACTCTGGAAATTCCGCTTGACGGCCCTAAAACAGAATTGGAAAGCTATAAACTTTGCGTGGAAGAGAATGATTGTGTTTTCATCCGTCGCTGCACCAGACAGTTATTTAATTCTGACTTTGAGTTTTATCCGTCCATTTTAATCCTTTGAGCCTCTCACTTGGAAATTCCCCCCAGAGTCTCCCCAGTGGAAATCTGGGGAGGGTACCATGACGCAAAGGAAATAACTGTGGCATTTCAAGCCACAGAGCAGTTTTGATTTACAAGTCATTAGAAGCAGGAGGCATTTACTATTCCTCACAGGCAAAAAGGGATTGCATGATGAATAATGGAAAAAGCGATGTGCATTTAAAACCCTTCTTCTGCCCAGGCCACACAAGACGCCCATTCACCGAGGGCCCCCTGGGTGCCGGGCCCCTATCTGTATGCACCCAGTCTCATCCCAGCCTCCGAAGGGTCAGAATCAGGCGACCCTAGGCCATTTCGCTCCAAGAAGTGGATTTCTGGATTATCATCTCCTGACTCTCACAAGTTCCAATGATTTAGTACATCACCACAGCACATCAAGAGCTGGGAATTTTAGAAACAACCCAAAGCTTGGGTAATCTTAGACTTTTCCCTTTTCTTAAAAAGGGTTCTAGCAATATGCCTACGACGTCCCGATTTCTGTAAACATTAGCGAACCGAGGGACAAGCATCTGGGTGAATACTGGCTCTAGTGTTGAGAGAGAGAGAAAAGAAAGTGAACCCAAAGCTAAACCACCACAGCTCTTAATTTCACAATGAAGAAGTGCCACTAAGGCCCTACTAAAGCTACAATCTCCAAATCCCACTCAATACTTTTTGTTTCCAATAACAGGCACCTTCTCCACTGTTTAATTTGCATAATGTGTCCATTTTTCTAGCCACTGAGACAGAGGACAATAAGAGAAGGTTACCTGGTACTTTTATTCAAATGCGAACTGGCGCTCGGTGCTCTAACAGGGTAATTGCAGCGATTCCTATTTTTCTCATGCGATTATTCCACTGCTATCAAGTCCAAACAAGGCCCGCTATGTCATCCATGTTAACAACTGTCACAGCGTCACACGCTGAAATGCTTCGCACTCAGTGAAAACTTCGAGGGGAGACACAGGAGATGGTCACGACCATTCCAGGGCTGGGCGAATGCTGTGGTGAGCGCTACTAGTGGCCAGAACCGTGGGGGTATTACACTGCACACAAAAAGGAGAGAGTGAACTTCAAGGTGTAAATGTACTCGGTGGGGCAGGCATTCTTCTAAATACTGAATTTTTGTTTTTCTTTTGTCGCTCACTCGGACGCACATCTGCATTTTCCCAGCACACCGCAGCCCTGTGATGGCTCTCGAAGCTCAGTTTCCTGTCACCTGGGTGGACATTTTGACAAATGCTCTGATCCTGAACATGTCTTCATCCCATTCATAAAGCATGGGAGTCTAAAAATAACCAATGCTATGCAATGCTAGATTTGAAATTATGATTTATCTGGGTATTTTATTATGCCATCCATCATCCAATGTCTTTAGAACTCAAAAAAAGCACTTCTGACATTTACCTTCTGATAGTAAGTGCTTCATTTTTGAGAAATGAAAGGGTGGTTTTTTTTGTCAGCTTGATTTTTAAAATCTGCATAAAACTGCCTTAAAAACCAACACCATCATACCCTGCACGGAGACAGAGTACAAACCAGATCCGCCATAGAATGAGTCCCTGCACATTCTGACATCTGCTTCGGAGCAAGAACAAAGACCAGGGAGAGGGCGGGGGCAGCGAGAACAAGCGCCCCACGTAGCCACGGCGCTTAACAAGAGGACTGCTTGATTCATGTGAAAAAACCAACACAGGCAGCAACTGGATGGCTCACCCCAGTGGGTGGTCCCAGACAGCAACGCGCAGAGTTCTCAAGGCAGGGTGTCCAACCTTCGGGCATCTCTGGGCCACACGTTAAATACATTGCAACCCGTGATCACAAAAACATCTCATAACATTTTAAGTAAATTTACGATTTTGTGTCGGGCCACATTCGCACCCATCCTGGGCTGCACATGGCCCCTGGGACAAGGTTGGACACTCTTGTAAGAGCCTCATTTGAAATTAATCCTGAATGTTTAGGAAAGGATGTAAGGGTCGACTTGAGTCTTAAACCCACTGAAGCTAAAGGACCCTTCATGGGAAAGGATTTCATGGTGGTGACTGGAACCGTAACTGCTGTCCCTCGCATCCTACCCCTAAAAGTGCAGCCAAGAAACAGACATGACACTGCCTCGCATGATGAAGAACTGATTGGCTTAATATAAAAACAATTCTTATCAAATATTAATTTTTAAAGTCCGACTGAATTGGAAAATGTACAAGACATTAAAAACAAATGGCAATGAACACAGGAAACATTCTTAACTTCATTCACAATCTTAAAAATAGAAATTAAAATGCAATACCATTTTTCTTCTATAAAAAAAGAAAAAAAGCTGGCAGGAAAACAGTGACATTCTTTCCTGAAGGAGAGGCGAACAGCAGCCCTCACGCCCTGATCTGGGAGTGTAAGTGTGGTTCACTGGAGGCAACTGGATAATACTTAGCAAAGTTTTAAATTCCCACATTTTTCAACTGAATTCCACTTAAATTCTACTGCTTGATGCTTTCCTCATATGATATATATTTTCATAAACATGCAAAATATGTGTAGAGCACCATTTGTAAAAAAAAAAAAAAAACCTGTCTAAATGTCTCTCCCAGGGCCTGGTTAAATAAGTTAACATAATGATTCCATGACTTATCATATATTCGTAGAGTTGAATGCTGCTTTGTAGCTGTTACACCAGCTCTACAGACTAACATGAGAAGATACCTAAGCTACACTGGTAAATTAAAAAGTCACATTCTACATAAACTATCTACATTGTGATTCCAGTGCTGTAAAAATAATTTAAATGTGCCTATCTTTTCTGTGCAAATAAACTCCCAGTAGAGACATACTAGCCCCTTGTAGGAGATGATGTCAGAATGAGAGCTGAAATAGTGAACTTTCACTTCTGACTTTCTACAAATCCTTTGCTATATTTTTATGCGAAAATTATGTCATTTCAACAATAATGTTTAAGCTCCTCTTCCTTCTACTGCCAAGCTACCAACCGTATGATCTGTCAAAATCGACTTCATGGTACCATGTCTGGTTTAATTCTAAGGCTCTAGGGAGGCAGGGGGAGAAGGTGGAGGGGCAAGGAGCAGAGGCTGACTGGGAAAAGCAAGTTTGAAAAGTCACTGGGTACAGAAAGCAATGCCAGTGCTTTTCTCCCAATAATGCATCCAGCTGAGCCCACTGCTGTCTGCCAAGGGAGCAATTTAACGATCTGCTCTATTTTCAAGCTAAAAGTTGACCCTAGTTTTATTTCCATGGTATGTCTAATGTATTTGGAGAATGCCAACCAACTCGCCTGCTGTGGTAGGCTGAACAGTGGCCTAAAGGTGTCCAAGTCCTCTTTCCCAGGACAGTGACTGTGTTTGGTTATGTGCCAGTGGGGAATCAAGGTTGCTGATGAGCTGATCTTAAAGTGGGGAGGTAATCCTGTTATCTGGAGGGACCCAATGTACCCATAAGGACCCTCAGCAGGGGAAGAGGAAGGCAGAAGGGGGAAGGCAGAAGGGGAAGCCAGAAGGAGATATAACTAGGGAAGCAAGGTCAAAGAGATGCAATGTTCCTGGCCTGAAGAGACAAGAACGGGCCACAAGCCAAGAAATGCAAGCAACCTCTAGAAGCTCAAAAGCCAAGGAAACAGATTCTCCTCTAGAGTCTCCAGAAAGGAATACAGCCCTGCCAACACCTTGGTTTTAGTCCCCTGAGACCTGTGCCGGACTTCTAACCTCCAGAACTGCAGGATGATAAATGTGTGTTGTGTTAAACTGTTAAATTTGTAGCAGTTTGTTATAGCAGCCAATAGGAAACTAATACAAACTACCTATATCTCCTTTATTTCTCTGCATCCTGGACTTTCTCCTGTAGGCAAACCTAGGGTATGCTGTGAAAATCAGCCCACATGGGTGTCCCCTTGTACAGATTCCCAGTGGCCTGGGTCCACACTGCCAATTCAGCTGGCTGGTTTTTAGGTCGTCCTGGGAGAGAACTCGGACAAGACACCAGCAATAAAACTGCCTTGATGATTATTTAGCTACATCTGAAGAAGCTTAATTTGAATAAGTTATTACTGCAAGTCCTTTGTCAGTCACGCTCCATCAGGCAAATAAATATACATGTCATCGTTTACACCCAGACTACTCTTTTGGAAGACTAACAAAAGAAAAACGAAAGCGTAACAACCAACGCTCTTCAGGGGTTTCCAAACGTACCTCAAACCTGACAGACGACATAGGCAGGACAAAGGACAACTTGAATAAACACTGATTCACTCCTGAGCACCTACTATGTGTGGGGCATAGAACTGAACACCGAAATACACGATCTCATTAATTCTCGTGACATTTCCAACAGGAAGTTACCGTGAACATTACCACCGGTAACGCAATGCCCACAGTCTCACGCCCAGTATGTGGAAGAGCTTGGGTTCAAACTGCTGTCGGCCCCAAGAGCAGGGACTGTACCAAGACATCAAGCTGACCCCTCCCCAGCAAGGGACAGCTGAAACTGCCCTCTACTCTATACCAAATTGCTCGAGAAGAGGAGAGGGGGAATATTGGCACCATTCCTCTGATCCTAGAAATGCCATCACTGAACTGGACTTCTCCAAAATACTCCTGGGACTGAGAAACTCTTCCACTTCTCTCAAACAGCTAAATTATCTAAAACAGGATCTCTTCTTGACTTTATCATTATTTTGTAGCTTAGGTACTACCAATTGCTTCTTCAAAGAATCTGTGTTTTTTTTCTTAAGATTTTATTTATTTTTAGAGAGGGGGAAGGGAGAGAGAAAGAGAGGGAGAGAAACATCAATGTGTGGTTGCCTTTCACATGTCCCCTACCAGGGACCTGGCCCGCAACCCAGGCATGTGCCCTGACTGGGAATCGAACCAGCAACCCTCTGTTCAGCAAGCCAGCACTCAACCCACTGAGCCACACCAGCCAGGGCTGTGTTCTTAAATGATATAAACAAAAAGCTTGCTTTTGTGAAATGGGCACTCTGATGCTCATAAAGACTTTCCAGTACAGTTCAGGAAGTACCTGGGGAGTATCTGTCTCTCACTGCCCAGGGCACGAGGCATCTCCACTGACCAGGTTAGGAACCACTGACCTCACAGAGCAGCCCCTAAGCAGGCAGCATTTTCTCACTGTGGGCATTTCTATAAAAATCCCCTTCTAAGCAAAGTTTTTAGCTCTAAAATTTCATAATGGGATTTTTTAAAAAGGCACGTAAGCAGAAGTGTAGTCTCTTTCTCTTGCTTCCATTTCTTTCCTCAGTTCAGTACCTGAACTTGGCATCTGTCTACTCTGGGAAAACCTCGCAATCCCCAAGGAGGCATTTTTTTCTCCCTGAACTACATTATATATATATATATATATTTCCTTTTTAAGCCAGAACTACATGTTGGCCCTGAATTTTCACATAGGAGCCACTGAAAAGACAGCATCTGAAATCTGAAACACATTTTCTAAACAATGTCATTCATGGTCTAAGTCCCCTTCCAGAGATACCCACCAAGTTCTCCTAGACAGAATACGGGCAAAAGGCTATTCATTCACTGTAACGAGTGCAGATTTGACATTCTTGTAGTATTAATTTCTAAATATCTACAAAAATGTTGTATACTTTCTTTTTAAAGAAAAGAAGTTCTGATGAAATCAAGTCAAATGTGACAAAAGATTTGGGGCAGTCTGAAGAACATTCATGGTGTTACATATCAAAACACTATTCTCAACTATGTTTCATTTCATTTCCAAAAAAGTTACAGTTTCCTTTTCCTCCATGTGACTGTACTTCTGCCACTCTTCTTATACTTATTCATGATGAGGTCATTTTCTGAGATTATAAAGAGAGCACCATGTGACATAAGGAAAATCCGGTGTCCACTTAGCTGGCTGTGAACAATGAATGACAGAGAAAAAAGACAAGGGTAACAGGTGTCAGATGACACCTGATGGCGTTTGTCACCTGGCAGAGCCCACCCACTTCACTTGGCCCTTGCTGCTCTAAATCTGTCTGCAGTGGCAAGGACAGCTCTGGTCCTGGGGTGACAGGGGACGGCCACACAGCTGCTGGTAAAGTGGGTTCAAGTGTTAAGAGAAGTGGGTGGTCGAGTCCCACAGGCGCAGGGTCTGAAAATCACCAACGGACTGGGACAGTTCCACAGCCAGCATTCTCTGGCTCTGCCTCGTTTACACTCACAGTCTACATGTTCCCTGGCTGCTCACGCCCATCACTGTTACCCCAAATTTCTTAATTTACAAGTATTATTGAGTACACAGTCAGCCCCCACATTGTACAGCACATGATCCATCTACAAAACCCGATTCAACTTGCAAAAGGGACATGAAAACTCATTGATTAATTCAGGCAAAGCCCAAAGTACTGTATATGTGAGAAAAGATTTTACTCTTTTTTCCCATAACATTCTTTCCCCAAGATCATAAATCTCTCAGCGCTGACTTTCCATCTTAGAACAGTGAACGTCATCCAAGGCAGCATATAAATCACCGTGAGAATAGTTATTCATCATAGGCAAATAAAAATATAAGCCAGGCAGATGGTGCAAAGCTCATTTACACTGGTATAATTTCATGGGACTAGGTAGGCAAGGGGGGGACGCGCAGGGAATTGTAAAATCCGGGGCCACATTTATGAGAGGAGAAGAAACACAACAAAACAACAAAATACTAAAAGTGATCATACCCCATCGCTACCACCTCTTCGACGCTGCACTCCTGGTTCAGCTCTGACTTCCTCCCTTCTTGGTCACAGGAATGGTGGGAAGGCAAAGAGAAAAGGAGGAATGGGGCAAACCCAGATAAATACCGCAGTGTGTTAAGCCCTTTCCATTCACCCGTTTCAAAGCGGTTAATCCTTTGGGTACAGCGGCAGGGTAGGGGAGACTGTACCACTCGGTGCTGACTTTTTTCATAGGGCTCCAGCTCACAAATGGCAACGCTCAGCTGCTCCCTCCCCAACACTCTGGAGGGTGTTTATGTCACAAAGCCACCATGGCCTGGGGGGAGGGGAGAGAAGGGAAGCAACAGGGTGAGCCCTCCTCAGGCTACCCCCAAAGTCTGGCTTATTCCAGTGTTAAAACCCATTAAGAGCCCCAAGACACCCTACTGGGCCCCGAGAAACTATGATTTGGGTCCTGCAACCCTATTCTGCCTCTTTCTTATAAAGCAATGTCCAGCCAAGGAAACAAAACATTATCTATCACTCATGACAAGGAAGACAGGAAGGGGAAGTGAAAAGGGACAGAGGAAGGGACAAGACTTTGAAAAAGTATTACAAAGTGAAATCCATTCCCCAAAGCTGCACAGGAAATTGCGCTGCTGTGCCTGTAGCGGAGAGCTCATTAGTGCTGCCAAAAACTAAGATCAAGAAGCCCTCGGAAAAGGCACAGAGGGCTCAGATGGTTGTGAGATGGTTGTGTCTGCTGTTGGTTTTTCAACAAGAGAAGAAAGGGGGGGGGCAGGAAAATGCTTTTTTGCAAGGCAGAAAGCTCTTAATCGTTACAGTCTATCAGAGGACCACAGAAGCAGGCCTTCAAATCCCAGATCACCTCCCGGTTGGCTCGTCTGAACTGCAACAGGCCTCAGGGAAACGTACCGCCAGGACCTGCATGGCTTTGGCTCACTAACCTGGAAACATCACTCGGTGACGTTTCATCAACCTGAAAACCATCTCTCCTGCTTCTCATCCCAAGACATAAAACGTAATTACAGTAGGTCCTCTCTCAACATCGTTGCTAGGTTCTACAACTTTAATAACAGAAAGTACGTATAACAAAACCAGTTTTACCATAGGCTAATTGATATAAACAAGAGTTAAATTCCTACGTCATCTCATCAATGTCATAACAAAACAACGTTAAGTTAGCGTGACGTGAGAACCTACTGCTCAACTACTGTGAAATGTGCATGGAATGAAAAAGCCGAGCATCTTAGCTCAGGTTGCATAACAAAATACCGCAGACTAGGTGGTTTAAACAACAGTTTATTTCCTCATAGTCCTGGAGGCTGGAAGTCCAAGCTCAGGGCGCCAGCAGGGCTGGGTTCTAGTGAGGGCCTCCTTCCCGGTTTGTGCGTGGCTGCCTTCAGAGAGAAGGCAGAGGTCTCTCTCCCCCTCCCTCTTTTTACCAGGCTATAGTGCTGCGGGATGAGGGCCCCACTCTCCTGACCTCACTTAGCCTTAATTGCCTCCTGAAGACCCTGCCTCCCACACACAGTCACACTGAAGGTCAGGGCTTCACCATGAACTGTTTCTATGGAATCACGCAGTACCTGTCCTTCTGTGACTGGCTTATTTCACTCAGCATAATGTCCTCAAGGTTCACCCGCATTGCAGCACAGGACAGAACGTCCTTCTTTAAAAAGGCAGAATGATTCTCCATGGCATGTGTGCACACGTTTGCTCTAGACATTCATCCACTGAGGGCTGTTTAGGTCATTGCCACCCCTTAGCCATGGTGACCAATGCTACAATGAGTGCAGGTATCTCTCAGGTCCTCATTCTATTTCTTTTGAATAAATACACAAAAGCAGGTCTCCCAGATCATGTGGTAGTTCTTTTTCTAATTCTTTTTCTGAGGAATCCCCATATTGTTTGCCAGAAACCTATATGTCAAACCAGGAAACACTTACTAGCCCACTTCCTATTGTGTGAGCAAATTAATTTGCTTGACGTACTAATTGTTGGATTCTCTCTTACAACTGAAAGAATTTTACTGGGTACAGGAGATGGTATATACTGTGAGAAAGGGCACTGGCTTGGGAGAAAGGAGGTCCAGAGGCCAATCTTGTCCCTAACCGTGACAGTCACGGACAGCCACTCCAGTTTGGGGAGTGGCCATTTGACCCCCCAAAGCGTGTCCAAATTCTAAGACACAGCGACTCAAAAGCTATGATTCAAAGAGAGAAAAAGCCCGTTCTCCAGAATCTGAGGCTACGCAGTCAAACTATCTGAGAACAGGGTGGGGAGTGGGGCAGGAAGCAGTAATCCTAGCAAATAAGAACTCACTTGTAACAAACTCTGAGGGGTCAACGACATTTCCCGCCTAGCGATCCTCTGGAATTAAACTTTGTGGGGTTATGACAGAACTCAATAAAGTGACTTTCAAGCCTTGTGAGTCAGTGACAGCCACCTCACTCCCTGGGCAGTTGACAACAAATAAGTATGTGTCCAGTATGCTGAACAATCCTTTTAAGACTGACATTTGTGTTATAAGAATCATCCAAAGGATCGAAAAAGTGTATCGCCCTATTTTCAAACACCCATCGCCACGCCCGGCACCCTTAATTAACACCCACCTACACGCATGCGTAGTGTGCACATGGAGAATGAAGAGAGGACAGAGGGTGGAGGGGCCTACACGGGCCAGGCTTCAGCTGAGGACTTCCACCGGCCAGTGTTTATGGCAAGCAGTTCAAAAGTTCAGTGCTAAAATGACAATTCAACCAAGGACACGAAAACTCTCCTGGGAGCAAAACTCCTATTTGTCCCCTTCCTTTATTCGCAAGACAATTTGCCAGCCCTGGGGAAGGGAGGAGATTACCGCGCGCTTACTTGAAAATTCAGTTCTGCAATTTCCTAACCAAACCCCATTTGGCTCATTTATACGCTGATCTAGTGCTCAGTACTTTGGGACATGATGAGAAGTCTTCCTGGCTGGGGGCAGGGGGAGGGTAGTTGTGTGTGGTCTCTTGACAGCATCGTGGCCACCGCAATACAGGCAATTAGCCAGACAAAGCTTCTAATGAAACAGTCAACCCAGGGACTGGCAGGAGCCCAAAGGCAGAGGCTTAAAACCTGCTCTGCGCAGGGTCTCGGTGGGAGGGATTAACAGTATTAATAGTACTAATTCCCCACCTTCCCTTCAGGCCGAGTAAGGCATCTGGACACCAAATAATTACCTCAAATGACGACATGACATTATTTTTACATGCCCCCCTTTTTCTGTATCATTGATGGGGGGTGTGAAGCTGTCTTTCAAGTTTAACAGATGTTCTTCAGCTGGGGACTGCATACACAGACTCCGGACCCAGCGGATACTAGTTCCCAGAGGCACGGACACCACGGCTAACACCGCAACACAAGTGAACCTCACACGGGCTTTGCGAATGAAGCAAGCCTGGCTCACAAGGCTGCATCCTGTGTGATTCCGGTGACAGGCCCTTCTGGAAAAGGCACCACTGAATGGGTATGAAACATGAGTGATTTCCAAGGGCAGGGTGGAGGAGTTGACAACTAGAGAAGAACACAAGGGAATCCGGGAAAGGGGTGGAACTGTCCCAGACTTTAATTTGTTACAAGTGAGAAAACAGCATTTTAAAGGGGCGAGTTTCATTATTTATGAATTCTACCTCAATAAACCTGAATTTTGAGCAAAACTAGAGTCTTGCCCCTTAGATACGTCCTCCGGAAAGGTGGGTGACGGGGCTGCCTTCACGCTGCCCTCGGCTCTCCTGGCCCAACAGCCCAACCAGTCAGGGTTCAGCACCAGGAACAGAGGCGACTCCAGGTATTTCAGTTAGAAGGGGATTTGGTGTGGGAATTAGGTGCTCGAAGAATCACTGAAAGACCTGGGGGAGCAGAAGTCCCCCTCGGACTCTTTAATTCAAGAACACGCCATGCTGGAGGCCACGATCTAAATGTCGGGAAGATGCTGCTGCCCCGACAAGCTTCTCCAGCCCAGGCAGGTGGGTCTACGAAGGTCCTAGAACAGTGAGTCTGGCCACTGCAGCTGCCTCTCAACACTCACATCCCCATGGCCTCACCTGCCGGCAGCGCCAGCAGAAGGAATGGGGCGGGGTCTTCACCGCAGGCTTCCAAACCTCATACATATGCATTAATGAAACCTGTCCTGCATTTGGAAACCTCGCTGTAAGAAAGTTGGGGACACGGAGTGGGTAGGCTTCCAATCAGAAGGGTGCAGTAAGGGTCCCGCTACTAGAAGAGGGTCAGTCCTCAGTGTCTCCCCCATCGCGGTTCTTTGCATCCTAGAGCAAGGCATTCTTCGACACAGAAAGCAAACGAAACCCTTTTTCTGTCCAAACTCAGATTTCCAACGGTGTTCAGAAACTAGAAAAATTGCTCTACTAATGGGTCAAACCAAGATCCCGACTCGTTTTATTATCCAAGAGTATTTCATTTTCACATTTAGTTGTAGCCCCGATGGAATAAAATGTTAAGATCCCTGCATTTGATAACAGAGCCAATCACAGTCCTAACTCATGCACTAAATACACAGTGCTCTGTGAGTTTTATTCTGCTGGGAATTAGGCAGACTAATCTTGAAAATGCATTAATTTTCCAGACATCTGTAAGTTATTTTATGGTGAGCCAGAATCAGAGGAGGAGAGTGCGATAGTGTGATTTATAAGAAGAATATCTTTGGTCTCTGTCTGCATTCCTGGAAGAGAGCTTCTAAAAGCCACGGAACTTTCTGAAAGATGAGAGAGATAAAGGTATCTTTTGGTGTGTTACTGGGGTAACTTTAGGAAAGCCACTAGGTAACCTAAGGATGGAGAACAGGTACAGAAGGAGCCAGATTAAAAGGTTGGAACTTACAGTCTCACCCCAACCTCCAGGGACAGGGAGAGAGGCTGGAGGTCAAGTTCAATCACTAATAGCCGATGATCTGACCAACACTGCTGTCTAACAAACCCTCCGACATCCCGACAAGAGCAGAGTGCAGACAGCGGCCGGGCGGGCAAACTCGTGCACATCCGGGGAGAGCGCACACCTGGAGACGGAGGGAGGCGCCACTCCCTCCCCCCTGCACCTCTCCCACCTTTTCTGAATTATACCCTTTTATCATAAACTAGTACATGCTTCTCTGAGTTGCACTGTGAGCCAAACCAGCAAATTAATCCAACCTGCAGAGGGGTCCCTGGAATCTCTGATCTACAGTCAGTTGGTCAGAAGCGCAGGTGACACTGAACTTACATGGCTGGCACGAGAACTGTGTGTGTTGGGGGTGGTGTCCCACGGGACTGAGCCCGTACTCTGTGGGAGCTGACGCTCCCTCCAGGTAGACAGTGTCGGCATGGGGTTGAATTGTGGGGCATCCAGTCTGTGTCCAGTGAGAACTGGATTGAGTTTATTGCACAGTGGGATTACACACACACACGCACACGCACATACCCCCCAGAGGGGAGGTATCTTTTATCTCCAATTATTTCTCCTCAAGACCTAATTGGTCAAAACGTTTTTTTAAAAGTTTATTTAGCTAATGTACCACAGTAACTACAATTCTTAGTTTCCCAGTGATCACTCACAGAACAACTGTGATCTCGGTGCCAAAGGGTTAAGAAACCTTCTTATAAAGACGGTTTTGCCTTTAGGAATTTCATTCTTCTTGGGTCATTTCTCTAAGTTATACAAGGAGGAAGCATTGGAAATATTATCCTTTTTCTGACAGGAAAACTATTGGGTGGATATTGCTGGCTTCTTTAACTCTTTTTTAAAAATTGTTTGTTTGTTTGTTTAGAGAGGGGAAGGGAGGAAGGGAGGAAGGGAGGGAGGGAGGGAGAGAGAGAGAGAAATATCATGGTGTGGTTGCCTCTCACACACCCCCTACTGGGGACCTGGCCCGCAACCCAGGCATGTGCCCTGACTGGGAATCAAACCGGCAACACTTTGGTTCACAGGCCCACGCTCAATCCACTGAGCCACACCAACCAAGCCTTTAACTCTTAAAGAAAAAAAAAATCAACAAAGGGAAATCACCTAAGAGTGGTGCCCAGGCAACAGGAGCTGTTGGGGTTCAGAGGACCACCTCCCAGATTGTCGCTGAGAAAGCTGAGGGGTGTCTGCAAAAACACTCTAATTCTCCCTCCTCACACCCCGGTGAGTCTCTTACAAACAGTATCTCATGTGGCTTTCACAACGGAAGTGAGGGCAAAAAGGACAACCAGAAACGAACAATTGTTCCGAACCTGGGGGGCAAATGCTCTCCTCCCTCCTTCTCTTTCAGAGCATTTTTTTTAAGTTGCAGTTCAGAGCTAGTTATTTCTTATGGACAATCACATATGATCAATGATACTGAGTGGCAAAGGTGAGTGGGCCACGATTTTATGTAAAAAGAACAGACCCGGCCTCCCTAATTTCAGGATTAGAGGACGCACCCAGCTGGGAAAAGCAAGAGAAACATCAAGGATGAGCCCCAGAACAAGGAAGACCCCCAGCCCTGATAAGTGAGCTCCTCAGGGCACAGCCCCTGCTCGGTTCTGCCCGAGAACACTGCCAAGAGTAAGGACCTCAAATATTATTACTAGAGATCTAAGAACTTCCTTCTGTACTCTTTAAATGTCTCTCTAGAGCAAGAGTTTAAAAAGCTTTATTATGGTGTGAATCCCCAAAGGTTCTTCCCCGAGAAAATAAAGAGCACTGAATCTTTCAACCCTCCTGTGCCCCAACCTCAAAGGCCGCCCCACCGAAGCATCTCAAAAGAGCAATGCGACAGAGCGGCCCCCAGAATTTACTCAGTTGCCGACTTACCTTCCAGTTTGCCTACACAGCAACGGTGTTTTCAACCTGAAACTCATTGTACAGGCAGAGGCCAATGCCTCTCCACATCTCACATCCCCTGTGACGGCCCACCCGGCAGAGGCACCAAATCGATAGCAATGACAATCTGTGCGCAGGCGGACGGACCCTGCCTCTGGAGGAACTAAGCTGCCGCGTCACTGTGAGAGATGGCAATGAAGTGAGGCTTGGAGAAGAATTTCCACTGATAACCAACACCATCTGACTGAAGGAGCCCACTCGGGGCTTTTGACCTTACAAAACAGACTTTGTGAACCTTCCACACTTTTCAGGCTAAAGTGATTTCCATTAACAGTAAAAATAACCTCTAACGTGGCAAAAGGGGGGCTCAGTCTGGGTCAAAGATCATGTCAACAGGGCATGTGCATCAAAAGGAAAAGGGGCTCTGGCCAGGTGGCTCAGTTGGTTGGAGCATTGTCCTGTGTACCGAAGGGCTGTGGGTTCAATCCCTGGTCAGGGCACATTCCTAGGTTGTGGGTTCAATTCCTGGTCAGGGAGTGCATGGGAGGAGACTGGTTAATGTTTCTCTTTCACATAGATGTGTGTGCGTCTCTTTCTCTCTCATCAATAAACATACCCTCAGGTAAGGATGTAAAACAAATTTTTTTAAGAAAAAGGAAAAAACAAAATTCACTCCTGACACAAAGTAAAACTGACAAAAGGCAATGCTATAGCTGGCTTCCTTCTGGCCACCACTAGACGCACAGTCAGTCACGAGAGCCAAGTGCCTGAGTCCCTGAAGCCTGTCCGAGCCTGGCTGGTGGTGCAGACCTACAGGGGGCTGCCCCTCCCTGGCCAGGCAGGGCAGGTGTCCCCTGCAGCCTGGACCTGAGCTGCAGTGCCCAGCCCAGAGGGCGTCTCGGTCCCTGCCCCTCGAACCCTGGGTCTGCAGCAAGCAAGGAGTCGAGCACGTGAGTCAGGACCTTCAGTGAGAACCACGAGAAGAAGCCATTCTTCAGGGGAGTGACAGAATATATTGTAACTGCTCCCTTCCCGTCAACAGGCATCACTTTCATGGGCATGTGAGAATTTCTCCCGCCTGAAGTTAACGCGATTCCCACTTCAATGAGAAGCGGGAGAGCCCTCATCCGTAGGATCACAATTCACCCGCAGCAGCTGCCGGACACAAGAGCAGACGCGCCAGACATGCACGGGGCTGATTTTTTTAAATCTCTCCAGGCAATGCTTCACTTTATAATTTGTGTCCTCTTAAAACAAAGAGCCGAGCAAATTACAAATACAGTGAGTATGTCTCTGAACAAGCGGTAACTCAGGCCGTGAAAGTGCTGGGAGGACTGCTCGCTTACCTCTGGCTCTGGCTGGAAGGCTTGTTCCTCTTCGGCGGAGTTTGGTAAAATGGCCCAGGTTATGTTGGCACTGGCTGATGGCAAAGAGCCGAAGGTCCCATTTTTCAGTGGCTCTGTGGAATGTGACTTGGGCCCGTGCCATCCCAGGATGTTTTCTGAAATAAAGACCTAGATTGATGCCACGTATTTTCCAAATCGAACACTTATAGTTCAAGAACTATCTGCACCTCGTTGTATACAGAGACTGACTGGAAATGGGCCCACTTGCGAGTGGACCTGGGTGAATTTAGGTGGAGCTTGTCATGAGTGGCGCTCCAAGGGCAGGTTCCGATCATCTATTTATAAACTAGTTTCTACAGAAATGGCAGTGTCCGAATCACAAGAGGCCATTTCTCTCCCCACCCTCAGACACAAACGATCCACATTTCCCCAAGCCACAGTTTCTTCAAGGGGTTCTATTTTTTTAACTTAAAAACATTTTTTAATGTTTACAACCAAAAAAAACCAAAACTCTAATTTTACAAACACAGGCTGCTCAGAATGTGATTTAAGGCCACTGCACATGATGACCGCAGCTTAGAAAGACGGCTGCAGTGGGATCTCGTGACGCCGCCTCTGCCGTGAGAGGTGGCTGGTGCGCAAGCCCCATCGCTGTTAACACATATGGTCATTCCACTCCAGCAAGGAACACGGGAGACCGATCTGGGAAACCAGAAGCGTTCTTCTAATCCTCTCCCAATCCTTGGGGGCGGAAAAAAAAAGACTTGCTAATTCTGTTTTTTTTAACAGTCATGTGCTATTATAGAATATTCGTACATGTTTACTACTGGGGACAGGAGTAATCAGATGTAGATTTCTTTACCCTTTTAATAGTGATTCTGCCATTAGAATCAGACTAGGTCTCAAACTCAGCTGACCTACCTGCCCTCCAAAGATTGTTTTCAGTGTAAATTCAGGGGTAAGTGATGGAGAAATGGCAGGCTGAAGTACAGAGTGCCTCAGGTGAACTAGAACGCAGCCTTTCAGCATCTCGATGTTCTATCCATCAAGCGATCCCATGCACCAGCCTTTCCATTAGCGTTACTCCAAGGAAAATCTACACGTGCTTATGCGTGTGTGTTCGTGTGTGCAATAGTATCCAACCCAACGCATTTTTATGCAGGAACCTTTTTTTTAAATGTCAAGTGTTACATCATATAACTCTGCTTACAAGCCTCAACCAGCGTCTCACTGCAACTGAAACAGAATCGAAACTGCTTGCCCTGGGAGACTGCAGCCTCACTGCATTCTCTCCCCGTCCTTGCTCTCTATCCTCAAGCCACGCTGCTATTTTTTCCATTCCTCAAGGGAGCCGAGTTCACGGCCATCAAGAGCCTCTGTGCGTGCCATTCCTTCCGCTCAGAATGCCACCCCTCCGGTGCTACATGAGGGGGGGAGGTGTCCCACATATATGCAGGGACTGCCTAAATGTCACTTGCTCAGCAAAGCCCCCTGTGACCTTCCTGGCCAAAGCAGCACCTAAAGGCACTCCTGCCACATCAGTGGAGTCATTTCCTGTTTTCACACACTGCGCACTATCGGAACTCACCCTGCTCACGTTCTTTGTCCAGCGTCTTTCTCTCCTCCTTGGAAAGACAGCCCCTGGCAGGCAGGGACCATACTGCCCTTGCCCATGGCTGTGTCCCTAAAACCCAGAACATGGTCTAGCAAAGGGCATGCACTTAACAAGTATGTGCAGGATAAATGAATAACTTAAGATTTCCAGAGATAGCAAATTTTTTAAAAAATGTGCGCATTTTACAACCTCCTAAAAGTTAAAAAATTAGAAAGGAAAAGTAGCCTGGTGGTTGCCAGGAGGGTCGGAATGAGGGGGGCGGGGCAGGAATGCAGAGCTCCTGCTCAGTGGGCACAGAGTTTGAGTTTTGCAAGACGGGAAGAGTTCTGGCGATTGCTCACACGACCAGGAGAATGTATATAACACTACTGAGCTGTGTACTTAGAAACAGTTAATACAGTCAATTTTTATATGTTTTTAACCACGGCTTTTTAAATGGCAACAAGACAGCCATACACCCCTCCTTGACGTCACCTGGAAAAGGTGGGAATGCACAACACTCAAGTCAGAGGCTGCAGGATGATCTGCGTCCAGACGTGGGTTCGAGACACCAGAATCTGCCATGAGAATGGTGGAAAGCTACCTACCTGTCCAGCCGATCAGCTCCTGCTCAGAGTCCTGAAGCTGCATTCAGATCTTCAATATTGAGCAACTGTCTCATTAATACTGGGATACCACTTTTTAAAATTTTATCTATCACACAAGTAGTACGTGTCCTCTGGGTTAATTGGGAAAGCCTAAGAAGCACTGGGGGAAATAATGAGATCTGCTTGCCTAGCCAATCAGGACAGTGGTCCCTCCATCACCCCCACACCTCAACCCTGTCTCTCCCTCCCCTCCATTCCACCATCATTCAGAGATGAAAATCTGGGGACAACAGAGCCCAGGCCCCTAAGGGATATCCGGCCTCCCAGGATAGACAGACAACCAGGTCAGGTGGACTGGCAGTCGCAATGCATGCTGGGAAGTGTAGTTTTCCGTATACTCTATGGATTCAGAGTATCAACAAACCAGTGAGGGAGGACAGAAGAGAAACCCATCTCGGACCCTTCCAGCTGCTGTAAGAAACGAGCGCTGGTTTGGGGGACTCGACGGACACGTCTCCTTTGAGGATGAAGGAGGAGAATTCTAACCGACAGTGAATGAAAAGGATTACACAGAGCAACAGTATCCTCAGACGGCTTCGAGGAAGAATATGTCTCTGAAATTTCTAACATGAGGCGTCAGAGAAAAAACATCAGGAAAGGCTGCATCCACAGCACAACACGGGCTGCAGCAGCCTCTGGGAAACAGGAGCAGGAGAAGGAGACGGGCTGAGGTGGAAGAGGAGATGAATGCCCTGTGGCATTATTATGAAGAAATGAAATCAGCAGCAGTAGAATTCAAAGGAGCCCTGCAGCGAGAAAAGAGCAGAGTCAACACTGCAGAAAGTCAAATGAGAAGCCCATCAAGTTAAGGCGGTCCTTGCTGGCGTGCAGCTGCAAAGGGCACGGAGACAGCAATTAGAGAGGAGGTAACAGAGATGACACGCAGCAGCGACCGCGAGATCCCGACAGACAGTGATCAGGTCTACGGAACAGAAACAACGAGCAAGGACAGAGCGAAGAAACAGCCGGAGCTGCAGAGAAAGCCGAGGGTGCACAGCTCGAACGGTCCTGCAAAGGCTTGGCAATATCTTCTTAGGCTTCCGATGGCTGAAACTTCAAACACACACAAACGTAGACAGACAGAGCAGTTTGATGAATGCCTAGCTCGTGAAGTTTGGCGACATTTTTGAATAACAAAAATCCAGAGAAAAAATTTTCAATCATTTAGGCAGAAAAATTAGACTTGTCTTCGAGAAGGAAAAAAAATCAAGCTGGTCTTGAATTATGCTATACAACACTAAATGCCAAAGGCGAACAGACAAAGAAAAGAATGCAAAAAAAAAAAGTCCACAGATTTGGGGCAGGGTGAGGGACTTTGGGGGATAATGCTCTTCCTCAGCCGAATTATCTTTCCTCTACTAACAAAGAGTCCATATTTATTGAGCTCAAGGTCTACTGTATACAACTTACATGTGTTACCTCTCATGTAATTCTAATGACAGCCCATAAGGCAGGTCCTACTGTTACGCCCAGCTGACAGATAAAGAAACTGAGGCACACGGAGCCAGTGAGTGGAAGGATTCAGATTAGAACCCAGGCAGCCTGGCTCCAGAGCCCAGACCCTTAATGCCCACTGTCTTCCTTTTCAGCAGCACTGAAGAGACTCGGAACATACTCGGCCTTCGGGGGGCGGGGGGACAGGAAATTCCCTGAGGACGTATGGTCACACCCTCACATACAAAGAAAAGAAGCAGAATCGAAAACCCAAGACTGAAGAAGTCACATATAAGAGGACGAGTGGTGAGCAACGACACCAGTAAAACACAGAGCTGAGCGTGGCTGAAACTACACTGAAGTAAAGGCATTCCCATCACATGTAAAATTTAAAGAGCCACCAAGACACTCTAAATGATATTTTCACCCAAGAGTAGGAAAATCAAAATGAATACCCCCCCAATCTTACAGACTCCATCTCACTTGCCTCCGCCTAAGTCCTCACCATGTGGAATCCTGTCTTTACTTAAAATTTTGTTCATCCTGAAGTTTTTACATTTTGGTTTAAAAACATTGCAAAGCACCGTTTTTATCTTAATTATTTTGGTACCCCTTAAATTACGCTCGAGGTAAGTGCCTCTCTCACCTCACCCTATTCCCTGCCCTGGAACTGAATCGAAATTGTTCTAAGCAGGGTTACAATTGCTTCTCGGCCTTTCGGCTAAGATCAAGTGTAGTATCTGTTCCTATCAATTTAAACAGGGTTACATTACTGAACACTAAGTCAAAATTATTTTAGAGATTTAATCATTAGCGCACATTAAGTATTAAATTAGTGTTAAAATATTAAGAATAGCCCCTACATCATACTACCAAAAATCAGGGAACGAGGAAATTAAAGTGTGCCAAGTCTTTGTCCCTCAAGGAGAGAGTCAGAAAAGCGTGTGTCAGTCTTGACTTTGCTGATTAGAAAAACGCAGGTTAAAGAACGTGCATGAAAATGTAACGCACCACTACTAAAATTTATAAACATATTTTTTTCCAAAACACTACAGAAGAGTAAAGGAAACACAAAATAGAGGAAAAAATGTGGAAAGTAACACAGAAACATAAAACAACAAACAGCAGTTAAAAAAATAAAGAGATTGCGGGGAGAGGGGGGCATAAGGGGATAAATGGCAATGAAGGAAAAAATACAATTAAAAAGCTGGAAAAAATAAACAAGTGAATTATATTCCTCTACGGAACGAGTCTCGAGACTGTGTCATAAAACAAAATGCAGGTCTGAAGCACATTTCATTAATTGTGAGACGCACCTAATTTCCCCATGTTAACATCTCTGAAATTGGAGTCCATCTCACAATCAATGGCGTGTCACGGTTTAACTGGCAACTTTTTCTTTCCAGTGGTGCAAAGGAAAACAGCATGTTTTTACCACTGATGGTGTCTGACAGTGGAGAAAATACGCCTCCCCTCTGGAAAGCGACTCGGAAAGGTCTGAAGTCAAAAGGAAGCCAAAAACTCCCACAGGAGGAGGAGGCTGGGATCAAAATGTTACCTCGGGCCACTGACTGATGATAAGACCAGACACTTAGATGTCCATCGCCTGTCACTCTGGTCCGGGCTCAGGGGCAGGGAGCTCATCAAAGATGACACAATAGAAGAGAACTGGAAGGCGAAGGGATGGGTAGTCCCGCAAGTGGCAAATCCCATCCTCAAAATGGGCTTTTACACACACCTGGAGCTCCTCACGCAACACACCTTAGTGGACGTGAAGAAGAAAAGCAACTATAAATATCTGGTTCCCTGAACCGGCTAGAAGAAAAGGCTACAGGAGATTTCACCGTGCGCTTGAAGGTCTGACTGTGGAACGGTCTTGAGCTGTCCTCAGCCTCAGCGTCAACCTTGTATGAAGTGCTGAGAGCCACCGTGCCCGCACTGGAGCTGTGAGGCCCCTGGCGAGGCCCGTGACACGTGACAGCACGTGGCAGGTCTCTCCCTCCTCCTCTGACAGTGAGTTCATGCCTCCCGGTCAGTAAACCTGAAAGGCTGCGGCTCCAAAGTGCAGTGAGATGGACGAACTTGAGAGAAGCGGAAGGCACATTCACCATGGAGAGCTGGGATGTTGGCATCTAACAGCTGTGTTTTGAGAAGCTGCCACTCAAAATTTGTGTTTAGAGAGAATTTTTTTTTTAAAAAATCCACCCATCTGACATGCTCTGCAATGCTAGGTTTCATGTTTTCCTAATATGCTCTTCACTGAAGGAATCATTGCATTTCAAACTTGGCTTTTAGTCACAAAATAAGGGAAGGCGGCTCAGGTTGGGCCCATTTCACCGAAGCAGTAGGTGGCGTGAAAGAAGGTGTACGAGCCAGAGAAAGCACAGGGAATCTCTGAGTGGCGGGAAGGAGGCGAACTCCGGGAGGCTGAAGATGTCTCTGTCATGCAGTGAAGCACAGTGGGAGGAAGGAGGGGACTGGCCAGAAGAGCCAGGCAGAGTCCTCATCAGGGTCTCACCTTTTTGACCCCTTTGCCAAACCCCCAAATGGGGCAGGACCAATGCAACTGGCTTATTAACTGGACACCCCACAAATCTTACAGGAGAATGAAAATGTTATTATACAGATGAATTAAGTGCATTAAGTCCTGCTCCGCTTCTCCTCTTGTCCATTACACGTCTCTTGCTCTCTTGTCCTGATTTGTGTCTGAGGGCACCTGCGTCACCCACTGCCACTCCCCAGGGCTCTACTCTCACCGGCCTGGCAGCTCTGCCCCCAGTGTTCTTTCCCAACATGCCTTGCACTGACCACTCTGTTAGCATCCAGCTCTTAGCTGGCTCTAGAATGTGCTTATCTGGTTACAGGTATCCCCTCTGACTTTGAACCCTGTGTCCTGGATCAAGGCCTGCAAGCTAGGAACCAACCAGAAGCACAGACAACAGACTGCACCCCCAAATCCCTTGAGAGGTCCAGTTTCTCTCCCACACTGGTACCCCACCTAAAAGGCCAGACTCCTAAGTAGCTCAGCCTTTCCCAATTCTGATGGAGTCCTGCCTGTTCTTCTTCGTGGAATCAGAGGCTTGGGTCTCGGCTGGGGAAAAAGATGCTCGCTTGCCCTCCTTCATCAATCATGTGCCTCCATCCAGCTGTTGAAGCAGAGCTGCAGAACATAAGCCTTGACCAAAAAGCTGAGTCACTTTATTAATTTTAATTACAAACCTCTCCACAAACAGAGAAGCTCAACGATGCATTTCAGCCCACTATATCTTACAGACGACATCAGAGACAGGTCTAGGAGCCCAAAACAGATAGGCAGAAGGCAGATGAACACAAAAGTAGTGTTGGATTTCAGTCCGGTGCTCGGTGTGTTTGAAATGAAATAAGCATTAGGAAGCAGCACTTGCAGACAAAGGCTCCGAAGCCAACACAGTCCCCAGAGGGTACAATGAAATGCTACAGGAGATGAACTATTCCATGACTAGAAATTAATTTTTGATTTGGAAAAGGGACAGAAAAGAAAAAGCACTGCAGGGGAGCAGAACACTGTGTTCGGGTATTCGGTATGAGGGGGGTCCCCTGTGCCTTTCTGCCCAGCGAACAGGGAAAAGAAGCCCCAGCCGAGCCTCACGTTAATGCGACCTTGACTTCCATCAGCCCAGCCCAGCACGCCCTGGACACAACCGCGGTGATTTTTTCAGCAGGAGTTCAGACTGTTATGGCTACGATCCACCTCAAGAGCCCGGAGAGTCTAAACAAATGCATTTTGTGATGACACTCCCGGGGTTACCATACTCTCTTATTCCACTAGTCTGAGATTCGGGAACTCGGCTTCAAGTGCAGGCAACTGTGATGTTTTGGATGCAGAGAGTAATTCCATTTCCCCCTCCCGCTGCCCCCAGTGTGTGGCACAGATTTAAAAGACACACACAAAGTCTTTACAAACTTAAGTGGCTGTGGTACACGGAACTGAACTTTTAACAGGGTTGAGAAGACAAAGAAACAAAATTCGCTCTTGCGAAGCTTTATGCTCCCGTTGTTTTCCAACCCCCCACCCAGGTTCCCTGATAAAAGAGGACAGGAGGCCGGACAGAGGGGCCGGGAAGACAGGAGGATGGAACACCACACTCGGCATAATCTCAGGAACACTGCTGGGTCCCTCCTCCTCCCAGAGAGTTTCCATTTCAACCTGTCACCACATCTGAAATTCTACCTTGAGCTCTGTCTCCACCCAGGTCCTTAAGAACACCGGAGACCCAATGAACATGGGGAGGCAGAAATCTGCTAGAAACCATCCCTGAATTAAGATGTAAGGGATAAATTTGGGAAGAAGACAATGGTTCAAGCTTACATTTACCAGCGACGGGCTCTTGAAAGAAGCCCGCTGGGCTGCAGAAGTTACAATATACTGTGAGGGAGGTCACAGACACCGGGAGAGGCCTCCGGTCTCACCCTGAGTTTGTGCCCACGCCCCACTGGGGTCACTCAGGCTCCTTCCAGATCGGGGAATGTCAAGGGGGCTTTGGCACCAGAGTTCGGATTTTCAGCTGGAGAGGAAGGCGGGACAGAAGAGCAGGTCAGGACAGTTCCTAATAAAGCCTCAATACCCATATCTATACACACACACACACACACACACACACACACACACCCCACCCCCTGCTCCTAGACTGGATCCGGCACCAGAAACTTGTCTCTTTAGTCATGAGGGACATTAATAGAGCCATTGGCAAAGTTCGGTGAGGTCTGTGGATTAGGGAACAGGACTGCACTCATGCGAATTTACCAAATTTGACCGCTGTGCTGCCATTATGTAGGACAGTGTCCTTTCTTCAGGACTGAAGTATATAAGAGTAAAAGTATGTCGCTTCTGCAGCATACTTTTAAGTGGTTACGAAATTGTAATAGGTTTGTACATAGAGAGAGAGGATGAAGTAAATATCATAAAATACTATCATTTAGGAAACCTGGATGGATGGATAGATGAGAATTTCCCATACAGTTCTCACAGCTTTTCCAAAAGTCTGAAGCTATTTTTTTAAGTATACAAAATAAATCTGGACTTGCCCTTGAGAAAGTTATGACGTGAGCCACACAGTGTCCCCAGTCCCAGTTAGGGGACCCCGAGCCCACCGAGTGGCACAAAGACCCCGGAGGGCACAGCGAGGAAAAGCCCGGTGCTCGCCTCGTAGCTGGTGGAACCTGAACAAGTCATTGAACTGCTCTGAGCCTCAGCATCTCACCCAAAGGCTGAGCACAGTAATATCCACTTTGTGAAGAAGGCAGAAAGTGTGTAGCAAAGGCCCGACAGTGGCCGAATCGGACCCCAGCAGATGACGGTGAGAAACACAGAAAGAAGCCTGCATTCCCTGCACGCAGTCTGCTCTGGAAAACCAACACCCCCTTCGCCGTTGTACAATAGAGAGCAAAAGGGACTTGAATTAAGTATGAAACATAGCACCATAACCTAGCTTTATTCTTCCTCTATTAAGTTGCCTTATTTCCCCATGAATTAAGTTAATTCTGGGCAAGAAAAGTCAGGCTTCTGTTAGTCTCTTAATTCTAATACTTTATAATTCAACCCAACATAACCCACCTCAAGCACCTTTCACCTTTATCGTTGAATTTAATCTTCACTAACATCTTTATATCTTCTCATTGGTTAAACCCTCCCCCAGAAGGACTGCGGCATCTTAAAGGAGTGTATTATTATTTCTGGATTCTTAACACCTAGAAATACCTCCGAATGTCTCCGGTAGGTATTCTAGAAAAATTCGCTCACACGTCCAGGAGGGGGCATGCAGGAGCACGCTTGTCACAGTGAGGGGTGTGGACAGAGAGCGGGGGCGATGTGCGTGTCTGTCATCAGAGAGTGTTGGGTAATACCTGGTGGACGCACACCATGGCCACGGTTGGAAACCATGGACCAGACGCTGCCTAGCCATAGATCTTCAAACACAACAATGAGTGCAAAGCCACAATGTGAATGAGATTCAGAACGTGATGCCAGAAAGTCTAAAAGGAGTGCTTATAAACATGTTAAATGTTTCATAGGAGAGCGTATTTCTTATAGGTAAAAGAAAAATATATATCAGATTGTGGGGGGAAGAAGGGAAGGATAAATGAAGACACCCTTGGACAACAAGATAGATGGATGGATGGTGGATAAAAGGATCAAGGTGAAGGAGGAAGGCCATCGTGCCCATGTGAGTTCCCACACCCACCCTGGACAGTACTCACTTGCGAGCACAGAACTGCCCACCAGGAGTCTTACCTGAGGCTGCAGGCTTGTGGCTGGGCTGGCCCACCTGGTGCACACTCTGCTGCAGCAGGCTGAGGCACTCCCCAAGGCAGCTGAGGGTGGCGGCGGAGGTAGCTTTCAGGAGCAGCAGGTCCTGGTCCAGGGCGGTGAGGGGGCCGGAACCCGGCAGAGACTCGATGGCATGCACGAGGCTCTTCTGCTGCCCTTCCACCTGGTTCATCATCTACAGAACGGGAAGACAGTGAGCGGCCGAGAGTCAGAGTTCTCCTTTCAACGGGAAGGGGGCAGCCAGCCCGTCACCCACGGGACCGGAGGAAAGTCAGGGGAACGTGGAGAGAGACACCATCATCGCTCAGATGACAAGTGACATCAGAGACAGCTCAGAGGGTATTCATTCCGTACATGAGTCCCTGAGTCCCCAGATGATGTAGGCCTGGGTGAAATCAGTCTCTCCAAAGGCACACATCTTCATCTCTGATCACAAGGAAATTTTAGAACTGCAGAGCTGAAAGGGACCATAAGGACCATCTGGGCATATCATTTACACGTCTTCTGAAAGTAAGTAAATAATAAATACATCACAGGGAGAAGTCCCTGTGACCGTCTCTAAGGGTGTTTCACCATGGAAGGTTACCTGAGAGAGCGGACAAACCATGGTTTCACCTACAGCAAAGTTGACACCTTCCTTTTCCTCCAGCTCCTCTTCGTAATTCCTTGACAGTCTTTTTAAAGTTCAGGAGACGGAACTGAAATCTAGGGCTGGTGATTTGTATGACTGAGATCGGAGGGAAGTCAGCACTGAGCCATTCCACCCCCCAGAATGTCAAAGAGGACATGACTTTCTTAACACCACATAGGCTGTCTGGAGGAAGGAAAAGCCAGGGATTCTAGAGCCAGCCCTACTCCACAGCTGAAGCTATGACAACCCCAAATAACCCTATTTTTGTGGCTTGGCTTCAATTCCTAACCTACAGAGAAGTAGTCTGATTTTATCTTCAAATGCACAGATCAAAGAGAAAAACACTCAAGAACTAGAAAAGGAATTCACTGGTTATCTTGTGAAGCTCACCTCCCTCCTGTTTTTACAACGGGGCTCACTAAACAAGACGATGCGTGGAAACTGCACGTCTAGCAAATAAACAGTCATCGTGGAAAGCCGAGGGCGAGAGTGGCCGGCCCCAAGTGCAGGGCCCATCAGCCTCAGAGGCAGGGGGGGGACCCTTGGTCTCCGAGCTCCAGTCCAGGGCTGTCCAAGCCTCCCCCACAAAAGCCTCCTTAACTGGAAGCAACACCTCCTGCTTTCACACTGTCAGCCCCACGGGTTCCTCGCTGTCATCATGTCACCCTCTGGGGAGAAGCAATGACTCTGTCCGGACCACTGGACTTGGACATGAACGTCATTCCATGCTCAGCCTTATTTTTCTATTTCCCTTTGAAAACGAAAACCTGCTGTTTTCTAGTAGTCTTTGTACTTGTCCACTTAAAAAAAAAAATTCATCCGCTGCAATCCGACTTACCAAAATAGGTGCCATTACTTCAGAACGATTCTTTAACAAATCAGTGTGGAATGCGCTACAACAGACGAGGTTTGCAGCATTCTCCCGGGAGCGCGCACACCCACCCTCTGACTGTGAGTGACATTTTTCTGCAGATTACAGAGATTACACCCAGCCATTCCGGCTTTTTTAAAGAGAGATAGCACCTGAGGCAAAACAGGGGCTCTGTTGATATTCACTTCTTCAAATCTCTGCTCTAAAGTCACCTTCTGAAGAAAGCTTCACTTAAAATTGCACCTCCAGCCCAACCCTTGGCACGCCTACCCTCCTGACCACCTCATTTTCCTCCATAGCACTTGCCACCTTTCCACCCAGCTTGTAGCTTACTTCTTGTGTTCCTTTGCACTAGGGTGAGAGGAAGGATTATATCTGCGCTGTCCACTAGTACATCCCAAGCACGATAAATATCTGCTGAATGAACAAACACGTGATCCTCCAGTCTCCCTCTTCTGCCACCCGGGTTGTCATTGTGCTTGATTAGCATAATATGGCTGAGATTTAGTACAAGTTCATACCTCCACCATCGGCTCAGGTTTGCCAAGAAATACTGCCAACTGGTTTAAGTTCAGAAAAGCTCAAATGTTTATGCACTCTTTGACAGTGAACTCTATGTAACAGCTAGGGAGAAGTGGAATTCAAACTGTTTGTTGTACTAAGCATTTCTGTAACTTCTGACCATAAAATCATGTCTTAGAAAAATGATGTGTGGAAAGGAAGAAAACAGAATGATGAAACGCATCATACGTTATGTTCTTAACTATTACGCGCATAAAGCAATAACTCTTAAGAGAAAAGGTAAGTAAAATTAAGCCATTAACTATATGAAATACACTTGGTTTTAATCACTGAAAAGAAATAACTATATTCCAGTTGTGTGGTATAGAATACTTATTTCACAAATGTAAAATAGTATGCAAACCTCAGGTAATGGAAAACACAGAACTCGCTTTCAGAACCTTGTATCACAGCAGAGGGACACGCCCAGAGATGGAATCCACATCTCCGCTCCTGAAAGTATTCAACAGTTTTTACTGAGTGCCTATTGCCAGTGGCAGAGTCAGGACTGTCCTGCTCAAGGGGCATTTGAACCAGGGGTTGGTACACCGGACAGTTACAATGTCTGAGAACTACTGGCACTGAGGAGGGGTGTGCTCAGGAGTGCTAAGCACCCCACAAGCCAGGGCACAGCTCCCTACAACAAAAACTTTCCTGCTCAAAATGCCAAGAGCGCCCCCTTGTGTAACCCTGGGGTAGAGACACATAAATAACCAGGCCCTTGATGAATCTCAACATTGTTCTTAGTAAACTGAGCCCCCGAAACAAGCCTCACACAAGGCTTGACACAAAGTGGACTCCTCCTCCAGATTCATTTTCTCCCCCTTTTCCATGTGATGCTAAACAGAACTTCAGTCTTTAACGACACAATTGATACCACTCTTCACTTTATTTTTGCTTCATCGGGCTCCAAAAGAAATGGAATGAACCCTAAAAGGAATGCAGGATGGCCAGCCTCAGAGGGGCAGAGCAGAGTTATAACTGTGCTACCATTTCTAAGGCAGGGAGAAGAATCACCCACTGATGAAGAATCTGTATCTGACTTTGGAAGAACAAGTTTCTGCTATTTCCACCTCTAATTTTCATTAAGGGCACATATAAGAAGATAAAGGCGGCACTGAAAGGCCATAAGCAACGAGAGCACCAACAGCCAGTGCTTCACTCGGCCCCTCTCCCCCTCACCATTCCCACCACCCCCAGCCTTGAAAGTGTTGAGCCCCTTGAATCACCCAAGTTTCAAACCCAAGCTCTCCACACGCCTTCCAAGCGCCTCAACATCCATCATTTGTAGTGTTTACAAACAAGTGAAAAGATGCGTGAGTTTCATTTCTTTCTGGCATTTGGTTTTCACAACTAGGCACATCAACATCTTGTTGAGATGTTGGTTCAGGCTTCGGAGATCCACCCTCTGGAAATGCCAGCTCTGAGGCTGTAAAATCACCTACACATAGGTCAAACTGAACTTCACAGACAAGCAAACTTCACAAGGGAAACATTCTATGACCCATTTATCTAGCACAAACAGTGGCATGTACACCCCAAAATCAAATCACAGGAGTTAATGCTAATAAAATCATCAGTGGCAGCTTTTGTTTGATTGCTTTATTTTCATAGAGCTGAAACCAGGGTGCACAGACCTAAACCCAATGTCATCCGGCTCAACGAGCTTGGATCAGGACAGAGAGAGGAGTGAAGGAGACAGAAGAGGAGAAAAGCTTCATTTGCCTTGATTGCTTCTGGCCGCTCTGAGCTGCAAACCTAGGAGCAGGTTTGAGAGGTGCCAGAAAGGCCCAGTCTCGACAGGCTGGATGTCCTCGAACACCAGCTGAGTCACTCACCCATCAGTAATCAAAGGACGCCGATTCCTTATTCTAAAGTAACCAGGACTGCTTGCCTTAGTTGGCAGAGCCCCCCTGGGTTCACAGGTTCCTTCATACCATCAGTACAATCCACCTTGCTTGGAAGTAGACCAAACTATCTGAAGTGAGCTTCAGGGTGGCCTTGGGTTGGCATTTCTCCTTGGCCTGGTGTAATTCCAAAGCCCCTTTTAAGTCTCCCCCTGGGTCAGGAAACTGTCCTTGGCTAACCTAGGTACTTTTTCACTTGGCCAAAGTCCTCATCTAAGTTTGAAAGCCATGCCTCAAGGATCTTTAGAACCAACACACACACAGCTGTCTCCATTATTACAGATTTACTATTCCACCGCCTTCATTAGCATTACTTTAATATCCCAGAAATGGTCTGATAGCTCATTACAGAAACTTCCTGAAATATCCATCAACGCTGTAATGGAAACCGTCAAATACAGTTTGTACCCTAAAGTTCTTTGAAAGCCTTGCCTCAAAACCCTTGCCCCGCTGTCTCCACCTGTCCTGAACTGATGCATCTTGGTCTTTACCTAATGCCAGTCAAGCCCCTGTATTGCAAACCTAACTTCAAACTCCCCACTGCTGACCTTGCCCTCCCCTCAGTGCCACGCCCAGTGCCCTGCAGAGGTGGGGTTTTCCCTTGGGAGGGGTGGTGAATAGTCAAGTCACTTTGTCTAAACAACAATGCAATTTGTTGAGAGACAGAGGCAAAATTCTGAACTACACACACACGCACACACACACACACATACTCGCATGTATGTACATTGATCCAAAAAACACTTTCTGAAAATGTGCAGACAAGTCTATTCCATTCCCTATAAGTGAGATGTCACCTCTTCACCTTTGGCTTTCCCACCATCTCTTCCTCATCACCCCTTGTAAGAACTCCACACCACACAGATATGAAATGCACATTTTATCTTCAAAAACTCCCAGAAAGCAAACCCATGCTGATGTTCAGAGCTATGAGATGCAGCATTCGTAGCTAAATGGCTCTGATGACTCTGTCACGCCTGTCCCTTTCATCCTGCAGACAGGAAATCCCAGTTCAGCGAGGCCAGGGGCCCTTGCTGAGGTCACACGGCGCCACCACTCTGGTGTCCTCTGCACTATGAGACGTCCTCCTGGGTACTTCTTTCTCAGAGTCAAGAAGCGAAATGCTATCTCCTGCTCGGAAAACAATGACGGTGAAGTTTCTGCCACTGCCCCTCTCCCCACCCTTTCTCACCACCTGGGAACAACATGTGTTCACTTTTTGGATTATAAGAGGCCAGTTTAGTCCAGCGACCAACCTCCCGACCCAATTAGACAGTAAACACAGCTATAAAGAAATAACGATGACCTGTAACCCCACTTTCTACCAGTAAGCACTGTTAACCTTCGGGTATTATTCTGACTCTTCTGATTTACGTGTCCATACAACAGGTGATATTTTTTAATTTAAAAGGACCATCTCTTATATATAATTTCCCCCTTTCATCACTACAATGCATCGTCTCTGATGCCTGGGATTTATGTTAAAATAACCCAGTTGGGGGGGGGGAGTGAGAATGAACCGGTATTAACTGTGTGTGGGGAGGGGGTGCTGACGCAGCTGATAGCCACCTGGCGGTTCAACATGATCTTCTCCAATGTTTGACGTCTGACATTTTTGCAACAACAATATATTTTGAATTCGGAGAAACTACATTGTTACAAACTGAATTATGCCCCATTGCCCCAAATCTTATGTCAATCCCAACCCCCAGTACCTCAAATGTGACACTGTTTTACAGGGGTAATCAAGTCCAAATGCAGTCACTAGCTTGGGCATGAATCCAATACGACTGGCGTCCTTATAAGAAGGGGAACTTTGGACACAGACACACACAGAGGGGAGGGGAAGCCGCAGATGACGACCGAGACAAGGAGAGAGACCGGGAACCGATCCTTCACAGGGCTCGGAAGGAGCCACTCCCCGAGGCCTTGACCTTGGACTTCTGCCTCAAGAACTGCGAACACAGACATTTCTGCTGTTTGAGCCACCTGGTTTGTGGTACCTGGTGAGTGCAGCCCTAGAAAACGAACACTCACCTCACAGACCGTGTTCTGCAGCAATAAACGCTGAGCTCATTCTAATGGCTGCACCTCCCAAGGGCTTTTGGCTCCAAGCAGAGGAGGCCCTGCCGTTAGAGCAGAAGCTCCCTCAATGCCATCTTGCTACCATTTCTTTTCAGAAAAAATAACGGAAGGTACCCATGCAAAGGTTATTGTTATTATTATTTTAATTCTACGTGTCGATACTGAGTGTTAGTTAACATGCTGGTAAGAAGGGGCACAAGGGACAAAAGGACTAATTTCTTGCTCTCAAAGGAAACACCACTGGCCAACAGAAGGACATGAGTGGAAGGTGAGGTGTCAGTAAATCGCCTTGTTCATTCACGACTCACGTGTCTGCTGTACCCTGTGCCTCGCACACATGAAGACTTGGACCTGAAGGGGGCGCTGTGCGCGGATGAGACGCACTCTCTCTGGGCACAATGGGCCCCCAGGAACAAGGCCAGAGGCCAGAGAGCCACAAGGGCTCCATCCGCAGGAGGCCACTCTGCTTTGTTTTTGTTAAAAATATCTATCCTCCTATTTGGGGGGACAATACTGTTCACAGGAAAAAGTAATCAAGGAGAAGGAAAGAAATAGTGAACCCATCCAAAACCAGAGAAATATTAAAATCTTAATGTATGGATACTTAACTACGTTTCTATGCATATCTATGCACTTTTACTTTTTATGAAAATGGTTGCACATCATGCTTGTAACCTTTTTTACTCCATATACCATGTCAATAAATTGCGACAATACCATGTGAAATACTGCAGATCACTCCATCACATAAATGTGCCGCAATCTATTGCCCAGTTCCCTACTGCTGGACATTATGATGAGGCCTAACTTTGTTCTCTGTGACAAATTACAACTCAACACACTTCACTGGAGCTAAATCTCAGCATAAATTTGTAATGATCTTCTGAAAATAAACTCCTAGAGGAGGGATTGCTTTAACATTAATTTTAAGGCTTTTGATAAATGCTGCCAGCTCACCATCAAAAAATTGTCCCAATTTGTGTTTTTCTCAGCAGTGTGTGAGCTGTCCTTTCCTTTTTAATTTTTTGAAAGTATTTATTTATTTATTTTTAGAGAGGGAAAGGGAGGGGGAAAGAGAGGGAGAAAAACATCAGAGTGTGGTTGCCTCTTGAGTGCCCTCTACTGGGGACCTGGCCCACAACCCTGGCATGTGCTGTGACTGGGAATCGAACCAGCCACTCTTTGGTTTGCAGGTCAGCACTCAATCCACTGGGCCACACCAGCCAGGAATTTCCTCTTTCTTATCACTCTCTAAAGTCATCGTGTTTTCTTAACCAATTTCATAGGGAAAAAAACCCAAACCAGTATTTCATTGTTTTAACTCATTGGGCATGTCCCCATATAATGTGGGGTAAAGAAGGGTTAAGAAGTGTCCATATCCAGCCATAAGCAGTAAAGAAGCCCCAGAGATCTAATGTACAGCCTAATGGATATGGACAACAATGTTGTACTATAACCACCGAATTGCCAAGAAACTAACCGCTAAAAAGAAAGGATAATTACATAATGTGATAGAGGCACTAAATATTGCTGCAATGGCAATCCTTTAACAATATAGAAATGCATCAAATTAACAAGCTGTGCACCTTAAATTTACACAATGGTATACGTCAGCTATACCCAATTTAAACACAAAAAGTAGTTTCCATATCCAGTAAAGAAAATATAAACACACACGACACTAAGAGTCCAGAGAGGGTGTCTCCTTCAATACGGTGGAAGTAGCCACGTGGATGCCTGCAGTGGGCACCGGTGCAGGGCACAGGGGCAGGTGGTCCCCAGCGATGGGAGGGAGAAGTCCTGAGGAAACGGAGGGAAAGGACTATTGGGAGAAGAACCACGAGGACCCAGAAAGCTCTCAAAGAAGCCATGGTTCATTTGTGAAGGTCCCAGGGACAGGGGGACAAAGGGAGGCAGTTCCCGAAGTCCCTACACCACGCAGGGCCAGAGGGAGCGGTTCTACCTGGAGCTGGTCCACCTATTCGTTCTGTCCCCAGAACACACTAGATAAGGGAAGGGCACCTGCCCACTGTTGCCAAGCCCACCCATGGCCCTGCCTCAGATTTAACCCAGCACCGAGGCTTAAGAGAAAAGCAGAAAGCGGCCTTTGTCCTCCCCACATTTCCCTGTCTCCTCTTGCTATCTTCATTTCCCTCTGGTATAAAAACCATTTACAGTAACAGCCACCAACATGAATAATGGAAGCACAGCCATTTCTCGTCGGGGGAACCGGGAGCTCTATGGTTTACAAAGTGCTTTCCTCACGTTCATAATCTCGTGCTCCCAGCTCTGCCCCAGCCACAAGGCAGGGCCGGTTATTGCGATTCTCCTTTGTACAAACCTGGGGCCCAAATCATGGTCTGCGGAAGTGGAGAAGTTAGGATTAAAGTCCCATGTTTGGGGTCCAAACTTTTCTGCTCTACAGACGCTTCAAGATCACAGATGCACGTGAACACATGCACACACGCACACTCACGGCTTCATGCTGGTCTCACACAGCCTTCCACGTAAAAGTAGCTCCTTGGGAACAAGCCACTTTACCCTCTGGCTGACTTACCGCCCAGCTGAAGGAGAACAGGTCAGACCACCAATTCTCCCCGGGCTCAAATCTCCAGAAGAGAAAACATGATTCATAAACAAAAACTGAATAAAGAAGGGACGGATCTGTTCTGCAGATGGTGTGGAAGTTTCACTCAAGGTGTTTCAAGTCTCTCTCAGAAGTCCTCTAATCAGAAACCATTAGACATACATCATGTAAAAAACCAAACACTTAAAACGCTGCTTATCCATCCACTTTAGAGTCTGCCAGTTGGCCCGCCATTTCTCAGCAAACGCCGCCTAGCCTATCAGTTTGTCTCTTACAGAATGGAACCTCACACACCAGGCATCAGCCAGGATGAAACGCAACTATTTTATTCAGCCCGCTTTCCTTTTGTTCCACATACATGCTCAACCTGTCTCAACGAACCTCTACGTCTCTTGGACACTTAATCTCTACTTTGGGAAATTCTTCTATCTTTCAGGGAGAGAAGGTTGCTTCTAAGAATTCTCAAAGAAAGCATTCCAGTAGTCGTCTACATTCTCAGTTCAACCTGGCAGCATATACATCATTTACCTTAAACCAGGCCTTAGCTCTTCCTAGCAAATGCCTGCTAACCTCTTTTAAAACTTACAGTTTGGGTTCAGATATCTACCCACAGCAACAGACAGGAACATAACAATATAATTCCCCTTTCCAGCTAAAATTAATTTCACTAGCGCCAGTTACTCTCAGGAAGGAAATGCATCTCCGAAGGGCACTTTAAAGAGGGGGAAACATTGACCGAGAACGTCATGACTCCAGGCAAACCCTGTATAGCATTTGAGTCTTGGCAAATGAAACTCTAGAGAGACAAACACATTTATCAGGAATCTGCTTCATTAATCTGAAAGTGAAAATTCTGTTAAGGGATAAGCCACCAGTAATTAATATTTACGGTATCCCCCCCTGGGTGAGTGACGCTGCACTCAACATTTGACAGGAGAGCGAGCACAATTTCCGCACACAAACTGCTTAAAATGCCATCCTCAAGGTGCTCAAATGGGAGACAGAATCATAATATGTAATAGACCGTGCTTTGCAAAACAGCTAACCACCCTTTGCAGATGCCTGCGTTTGAAATTGCTTCCCAGCGACGGAAATGAGCTGGCCCGAATCCATCCCCACTCCTTCTCCACACTTCCTCGTGACTCTGGCACACGCTCTTAAGAAAGTACGTGTAAGAGTGTATATAGCCTGTGATCACTACTCATAGGACTACACACTCAAAAGGAACTTATAATTAGTTCCATACACATCCACCCTGGGGCTCAGCAGACTGACTGCATCAGTCAGTTAAACCTCTGCACGTGGGACCCTTCATGGGAAGAGCCTGCAGGAACTTACTCATCAAAGGCCTGTTCACAGGCGATGCGGGGCAGATGTCTGTCGGGTGGAAGGACGGACTGTGATATTTAACCCAATTTAGGACTTTGATATGCATGAGCTACAAGGATGCACACCATTTACAAACACTTTTAAAATGCACTTCAGTAGAAGATTCATTCATGTGTCGAGTGGAGTATCAGTCAACACTTCCGTCTGAAACAATCAGTCTAGTAATGAGGTCTCTCCCTAAACTTAATGCTGGTACAGCACAAATGCCAGGGTCACGCAGCATCCTCCCAGAGGGTTCTGGAGGTGTATTAACGTCTTACAAATGTTTATGATTGACACCCAACTCCGATAAAGCCCAGACCACCCGATCTCTCTCCCCTTTCTTTTGGAGGACCACCTCCGAATGCAAAATCGACACAGTCCGCCAGGTCGGGGATTTAACAAGAGACAAGGACTCAGACCACAGTCCTTTCTCCACTTGTACATGTCCTGGTGATTCCCAGAGTCTAGAAAACCACCCAAGTAGCTGTGTTACTTCTCTCGGATCCAGTTCACGGGTCTAACACTTCCACTACCTTTGTGTAAATTAAAATTGCCACCAAGGTGCTCTGCACGTGGCTGGTGACAGCGTTAGCCAACTCCCACCCAAGAGGTCTCTGCAGTTTTCCCTCTGAAGCTGTGATTAAAACAGTCCTCTTTTCCATGAGAATAAATTCTTCTCTTCCCACGACCACCACCAAAGCTGGGAAATAAAAAGGAAATGTCTGGCCCTGGCAATGACCTTGGAAAGCATGCGAGCTGAAACAGAACCTTGTGGAATTCTCACCAATGGTGGCTTATGTGTCTTGTACCCTAACTTCTCATGACTACACTGCCTACTCAGGCAACTTGGCACCATCTGATTTTTCTCTCAAATGATGTCTTGCCTACAAATCCTTTCCTCGTCAGCTCTCACGACAGAAGTCCTACTGGGCTCCCAGTGCCCCACTAGGGACAGTGCTCCTGCATGAAGCATTCCTCATTTCCCCAGGCAGAAGGTACCGGTCCCAATGCTCCCCACCCTCCACCGGCTCTCTGAGCCCTGCCTCTAACACTCACCTTTCTTCAAGGTCTTGAGATCTGGGGACCAGCCCCACGCCCATGTTCCCTTAGCACCCGGCTAGCTCAGGGTGACACTAAGTTTTTAACAAACCTCTAAACGCATCCTTGAGGCTTTGGGTCACTGCTTCAGCCTGCTCAGTGAAATGCTCTACTTCAGTTGTATGTATGTCAGGAGCCTAATTTGGACTAATCTGGGCACGTACAGAAGGAAAATGCACTTTCTCCTTCAGTTCAGAAACTACTTAGAAATGACTGCCTCCCTTCAGACTTATCTGTGTCCTGCTAATTCGCTGTCATTAAACTAGCCATGTAGTAAATGTAAAACATCAGCTGTCCTTCCAGATATTTTGTCATGCTTCCCACTGCAAAATAAACACATGCTGTTCTTTCCACGGACTTCAGTCCAGGCATCACACTGGTTTTACTATCATGTACATTTAGTAGCAATAAAAGGTAACACTCAGCGGAAAAAAATGCTCACCAGCTCCCTGCAAAAGTTTCTGACTGTACATGCTACCCTGCATCACACCCCAAAGCCTCAAACACAACAACACCTGCAGTATCCGAGGAATGCAATTCCTCCAGTTAAAAAAAAAAAGTTTAAAATACTATTTCAAACTGAAATAGATGCCAGAGTTTCATAAAGCTGGACTGACTCAAGAATTATTTCCTCAGGTCTCACATTGGGAAGGTTTCCTTTCAAGAGCTCTGGAGCTCCGAAAAGCCGGGTTAATCTGAAGAACAATGACCATCTTTACTCACTCCATTGCTGCCCCCTGCTGACCAAAGGATGGGAACCTTTGCCAGACGCTGCCCTTTCCTGAGAAAAATGGCAGGTGTGGACAAGAGAAGCCCACCAGCCCGCTGGGCACCAAGCCCCCCAGAAAGTAAGGAAGGGCAATGGACACAGTTCCTTAGGGCCTTACAAATAACTAGAGGAAACATACATATACATATGAAACCATCCAAAAAAAACAGTATAAAATTATGCTGTCAAGTGATACAGTGAGGCTGTCGGACTAAAAGCATTCTGGGAAGGGTGATAGCGAGGAAGCCAGAGGGCCCCTAAAAAGGCTGGTGGTTCCCAACCTTTTCGCCCCTAAGGAACACCCCCTCGCTCAGCGCAGGACTCCTGTTCTCCGTAATCTGCCCACATCAGGGAACCAGAGTGCCCAGCAAACCAAACATTCATCTGATTCCAGGTAACAGCAAAAAAAAAAAAAAAAAAAAAACCAAACAGGTAATGGCTTGATTTTCAAATGGTCAAAACAGCTCATGAACCCGCTAAGAGAGAAGGTTCTCGAGTCCATGAACCAACCCGAAGACACTTTCTCAATGGGTTTCTCAGGCCTGGGAATACCCACAACATGGACTCAGTGACAGGATTATGTGGCTGGAGCATTTTTCTCCTGAGAAATGGGAGGTAAATTTGTTTCCATTAGGTTCTCAAAGGGACTTGTCCCAACAATACATCAATCAATAAACAAAATTAAAATCTGTTGGCCAGGGATGTCAGGCTAGGACCTCCTGGCAAAGATGAGGAGACGGTGCAGAGAGCTCTCCTGTCCCCATTCTGAGAGGCTATCGTTTGGATTTAAATTGAAGAAATACCCACTCCTCCCATCTAACTCTACACACTAGACTACCACATAGCACTTCCCTTCAATAATTAGAAAAGTTTTAAGGCAACTGTAAGACTATACTTTCAGGGATCATTTCTATAGTTTGTTAAAGCAACTATAATAGGCCGTAATTCTTAATTTAGGCTGTGTGGTCAGTTCTCCTTGGCAAAGAGGTCAGTCTCTGTTTACAAGTGTCCTTCATCAGATACTTGTTATATTCATCAGAAACCGACCTGCTAAAGTACCTACAGACACTTATCTGAGCTCAGCTTCATGGAAAATTAATAACACATATAAGTTCATACCTAGTGAGTCTGCCTACTTATGGAGGGAGTGCCTTCCCCCACCTGCTCCCTTCCCACCCCCCAAAACAGCAGAGCTCAGGGTGTGAGTGTCCAGGCTCCAGACAACTTACTAAGTGCAACTTGAGGCATGCTGTCTAATCTTCCTGGACCTCAATGTCCTTACCTGTAAAATGGGTCTCATGATAGTTCTTAAAACATAGGCATGTTGTGAGGAATGAATTAGTCAATAATTGTGAACCACTTAGAAATTTTCCTAAGCCACACTAAGTGCCATATTGCTGTTCCCACTACTGCCATTACTACTGCAATTCTTATTCTGAAAGGTGACAGAGATTCAGGGGAAAGTGCTCGAACCAGTGACAGGCAGGTAGGAAACGCTCAGGAAATGTTAACAGCATTGACGATGAATGCTGTGGAAAAGTAAGCACATACATGGAATTGCTATCCTCTTACTCTAGCTGGGTGTCATAAAACCTGTTTATTTAAGAAGCAATAAATTCAATGTAAACCATATTACACTTCTCTTGTAGAATCATATGCGTTCTCGATCGTAAAAAAATAAGTCATTACCTTATTTATTGTTGAAAATAACTTTACTAAGTCGATTGCTGTTGATTCTCCTTATTTGCGATGGTTATGCTCCATAGAGTCTCCATAAGCACTGAATTAGCAAACACTGAACTCTCTCTCCAAAGGGAAGTCCATGGGGAGGTTCCTGTGAGTCTATAGCAATGTCTTCATCACTGAAATGCCATCTGCATTATATAGGTGTGTTTGCCAATTCCTTGTAAAACAAACTAGTTTCATTAGCGTTAAAAACTGGCTTTTCTACAAAATTCTCTTCCAGTGTAACACTTAACAGGCACAGTCAGTTCTCATTATTCACAGCAATTATGTTCTATAAAGTCACCATAAACGATGAATTAGCAAATACTGAACCATTATTCCTAATACAAGGTGTGCGTGTACACGTATTCATATGTGTATATGTATGTGTGTGTGTGTGTGTGTGTGTATATATATATATATATATCACAAAGACAGAGATTATCATCTTAAATGCTAAAAATAGAACTCATCCCCAGTAGATTCTATTTTCTTTACCAAAGAGAAAATGAGTTTCAGAAGTGTTAGATCACTTGCCTGGGGCCACCTCACAAATAGGTGTCAGAGCTGGGATTCCAACCACAACAGGAGCAGAGTTTCTGGCCTTACACTGCATTGCCCCCTCCCATGTCCAACCTGTCCTCATCTCCGTGTGACAAAAGAAGCAAGGGGCCAAACATCACCTGCTTTGACCTTAGCTGAGAACCGGTGCACTGGGAGACATGATTTCGATGTTTTGGAGACAAGTTTTTCGATGTTTTGGACGTCTGCAAATGACCACAACACTACCAAGCATATCAATTTTGGGAGTTACAAATAAACTTGAGCAAGAAGGAGAATTTGCAAATCTTTGCATAATGAGGATAGACAATTTTTAAAAAATATTTTGTCATCAGTTTCTTGATCTTCGGCACCTGTCTCACCTGGAAATTTAACATTTTTTACACTGTATTTATTGCCTTTTGGACTCTATGAGCTAGCTAGCACTAGCCAAGAAGCATTTAATATTTTCCTGACCTTGGGTAACGTGACCGAGAATTTATTTGGTTTTTGGCCCCATGACAATGCTGTCCGTTACGCTTTTTAAATAGACCATCGTCTCATGAACCCACAAAGCTAGCTCCTTTTTCATAGTTTCACCACGTTCCATTAGCATCTTCCACCTCGGGGCCTCTTCCCTTTTTTGGATGCACCTTGCGTTTCCTTCATTACCACTGACCCCACGGCCAACAGCAGCACGACTCATGGGAACGAGGCTCATCTAGCATGCGCATTTTCTCCATCGGGCACATTACAACCTTCTTGCACTTGAAACACCTGACAGCACTTCTACACTCTCCTTGGACGCCACTTGGAAACAGTGAAATCACCAACAAAAAGCACCAATATGTGGTACTAAGTATATCATGACAAGGATGTGTGTTCATGACTAGCTGAGCATCTCCAGGACCAGGGTCACAGATAAACACTAGGGAGTAGGCAAATTTGCAAGCGCAGAATCCATGACAAATGAAGATCAACTATCTGTATTTAAGATGTTTTTAAAGGCTAGAGCTATCAAATGAACTCAAAATCCAAAGGGAAATACATAATGTCGTGCATGTGTGCGTGTAGCTTATGAAACCGTTCCACACGCCATTGTAAGCCTCAGAGAGAAACACTTCTCATTCGCCATTATCTTCACTTCGAAACAGGCAGCTTAACTGGACTCAATTATTTTAAAGTTCCGTGATGAACAGTAAATTGGAACAATCTTAACCACTGCAGTTATTCAAATGCAGGAAAATAGACCCAGACATGCTCCTAAAGCTTTAAAGATATTGATTTTGATGCAGAAGAAAGCTTCTCAAATACCTTTCTCTTTGAGGGGGGTATACATCATTCTTCGGGCAGCCTTTGTATGACAGATTGTATTAGCTTTCACAGCCCAAACTCGTTTTAGTTGCTAAATGCTGTTCGCCTATGGATGGCATTGTGCTCCCTTAAGTGGTGTCATTTTTGTCACAGTTCACGGAAGCAATGATTTTTTTTAAGGCTATTTAAAGCTTCTGGGAAGAAACACTGAGAACACATCCTCAGCCTTGGCAGGCTTAAACCTCACATGCTTCTAGGCAAGAGGGTAGAGCAATGAATGAACCGATGAAAATCCCTGCCCACCTGAGCTGATGCTCTCATGGAAGAAGGTGGACCATGAGTAAGAAAATGTGATGAATATTACAGAGAAAATTTAGGCAGGGAAAAGAGCAAGAGATGGAGGCAAGGCATTTGCAACTTTAAGTAGGTAGGTAACCTAGGAAGGTGTCACTAAGACAACCTTTGAGTGAACACCGCAAGGCAGGAAGTAAGCAGCACAATGCGCAGAGCCAAAGGAAGGACGTTCTAGGTAGAAGGGGGTGATGGGGACTGCAGAGGCCCCGCAGTGAGAGGCAGGCCTGGCGCGGCCAACAAACACCGACGCCAGCTGGACTCTAGTGGGAGAGGGAGAAGAGATGAGGACGGTGTAGACAGGCGAGGAAGGGCCGAGTGTGGAGGGCCTTCTGGACGGTTGGTAGGTCTAGATTTCACTCTGTGTGAGAAGGGGCACATTCGAGGGTTTACAGGAAAACCCCAGAGATACTGCGAGTTTGAGTCCAGACCACTGCAGGAGAGTGAGCATCACGAGAAAGTGCAAGAGAGCTCTTTATTGCAAGAGGGCGAGTTACACAAATTGTTTGCTTCCCCAGTACATATAAAAGTTATGTTTATACTATGCTGCATTCTGTTAAGTGTGCAAAGTGTGTATGTCTAAAACACAATGTCTATGCCCAATTTAAAAATACTTTGTTGCTAAAAAATAACCATTAATGGAGCCTGTTGAGAAAATGATGCCAAGAGACTTAAGGGTTGTCACGAACCTTCAATTTATAAAAAACATCGCATCTGTGAAGTGCAATAAAATGACGTGCAAAGGTATAAGGTATGTTGGTATTTGTTTTAGGTGGGGTTTATTGACTATCACCTTTTAAATTTTGAATATTCAGAAAACTTTAAAGATTCGAAACATATATACCCACCACGATATTCGACAACTGTTGACACTTTGCTGTTTCTGTTTTACCGTGTGTGCGTATGCTTGTCTCCCCCTCACACTTGTTCCTCCCGAAACATCTGAAATTAACTTACAGGTAACCTTGACACTTCACCCCTAAATACAGCAGCATGCTTCTCCGAACAGCCAGGATATCAATCTACCTGCCCACAATTTCACCATCTCGCTTCATTAAGTTAAAAGTAATTCCATTAAGTTATCTAATAATGGCCCATATTCGGTTGTCCCCAGTTGTCCGAGACATTAGGTTCACATTGGAGAATTTGGTTGAAATGTGCTGGAGTCTCTTAAACGACAGGGTCTCTGCGTCCATTTTTCTCTATGTGAAGAGACAGGACTTGTAGGGGTCCCGCAGTCTGGATCTGTCTGACTGGCCCCTCATGGCAGGGTTGCTGAGCATGTCAGGCTGCAGCACGCGGCAGGCACGGCACGGCAAGTTGTCCCACCTGAATAAGTAGTGCCAAGTATGAACACCTGAACAAGGTAGGAACTGCCAGCTCCCTTCCTGGAGAGGTGTATTTTCTCTTTTGTAATTAGCAAGTCATCTTTGGCATCTTACAAGTACATACACACTCGAAAACCCACAAATACACCATACAAATACCCCATTCCCCAGCAACCTTCCCGTAACAGTATTGGGGAAAGTCGCCAAGAAGATGTGACTGCGCTGGCTGGTGTGGCTCAGTGGGTTGGACGTCATCCCGAAATCCAAAAGGTCACCGGTTCAGTTCCCAGTCAGGGCACATACCTGGTTTGTGGGCCAGGCTCCTGGTTGGGCACGTGAGAGGCAACCAATTGTGTTTCTCTCCCTCTCTTTCTCCCTCTCTTCTCCTCCCTCTAAAAATGAAGACAATATTTTAAAAACACAAAGATGTGACCACTTTGAAATGCGCGCTCCGCTTGCCTTCCCTGCTCCCACAGACTGACAGGAAGACACAGCCCGACGCCAAAGTGTGGTGGTGAGCACACCTGGACCGGGTGCTCGACTGGCCCCAGTTCAGGCCCCTGAGTACGAGACTGGCCCCAGCTGAGGCCTCCACCTAGGCTTTGATTTGGCAGGTGAACCTAGGAAACGACTCCTCTAGTGGCCACCGGAGACAAGGCTCCTGAGTACCTTTCCTTACTCGTTAAACAACGCCCCCCCCCCCGCCCCCGGCCTTTCCCTGCCCTCCTTGTACTGGGGCCAGTTTCAGATACACCTGGGAAGCTCCCAGCCAGGTCTGCAACTCAACAAACCATCTGGCCTTCCGTAATAGTCTTTGCCAAAATCAATTATTTCTTTAGGGGTTGCAAAAAAGAGGGGATTTTCTAATCCTATCATTCTTTCTACATTTATTAGTTGACATTCTTCCTCCCACCACCTGCCACCTTCATTTTTGTTCTCACTACAGACTCATGAATTACCTTGTTCATTCCAAACATTATAAACTATTACCGCGATTATCTTCTAGACACACACGCACGAGCCTTTAGCACTTCCTTTTCAGGTACCACCTGATGTCCCAGGCTTACTCTGTGCTTTCCCTGCTCTGACTGACTTTACCGTTTCAGCAAAGGCACGGTTTAAATAAAGGAGGCATCGCTGGCCTTAAAAGGATAGCTCCAGGTGCTGGATGGAGGACAGGGCTGTGAGGAAGGTCAGAAGCAAGGAGACCAGTAGTAAGCACGCTCCTGGGTACACGAGACAAGAGCTGGGAACAGTGGCATCAGTCACCAAGGTCTGATTCTGGATACATTTTGAAGAAAAGAGACAGTGAGGAATTCCTAAAATCCCGATATGGAATATAAGACAAAAAGTAGAATATATGACAAAGAATAACCTCGATGTTTGGCATCTTAGCTACTGGAAGGATGGGGTCCCTACTTATTCATATAGGGAGAGTTTTGGGTAGCGTCTGCAGGCAAGGGGAAGAGATGTAGGAGTTAACAAAGTCCATTCTGAGTACTTGAGTGCAGTGACTCTGAGACCTCCATCAGGCATCCCAGTGGAGATGCAAGGAGGCCGCTGGACATGAGTGTGGGGGTGGTCAGCACACAGATCCCATTTACAGCCGCAGCTCCGGAAAGGATCAGCAAGCTGACGCCGGGAGACAGAGGGGAGACAGAGTCCAGCGTTTCAGAGGTCAGAGGTACCGGAAGGAACAAGCAGCAGAGACTATGGAGAGTGATCTGTCAGGTGGGAGGACACTCAGGAGAGCGTGGTGTCCTGGACAGGTGTCCTAGTCCAGGTGGGCAGCATTTCGAGGAGGAAGTGACCCACCTGATCCCACACGGCTTCCAGGTGAATGAGATGAGGGCGGGGGGCTGACCACTGAATTTACCAACCTGGAGGTGACTGGTGCTCTTGATGCGGACAGGAAGAAGTGAGACACAATAGGTCACATGTTGTATGATTCCACTCACACGAAACACTCAGAGTAGGTGAATCCACAGGACCAACACTGGTGGTTTCCAGAGGGGCTGGGAGGACAGGGTGATGGGGACTGACTGCTTAACGGGTACGGGGTTTTTTTCTTGGGGTGATGAAAAAGTTTTGGAACTGGGTCCAGGTGGTAGTTGCACAACATTGTGAAAACACTGAAATAAATGTCCGCTTAAAATGGTTTATATAATTTTGCTTCAATAAATCAAAGTTTTAGGCAATAAATTCACCTATGTCAAGGTTAGACTATTTATAATTCTTCACCAAAAATAAACACTTAAAAATGATACTCATTGTTTCAGTCGGTGAATAACAGAATAGCAAGACTGAGGAGCAAGATGGCACTGGTCTTCTCTACACTCAAGTCTCCTGAAAACCTCAAACTAAAAGCCAGACTGTGAAGGGACTCTCCCGGCTGTGAACGGAAGCCACACTGGTGGACCACCTTTTCACGGCGTCTGGGTCACAGGAAGCATGGAAACACGGTGACAGAGCTCAGCACTTACTTTCCAGCTAGTTAATAAAACACAGTCACCAACTTAACTAAGTTACTTTCAAAACCCAGCATTGTTTTTAATCTACAGGGAAATGCTCCATTCCTTTTGAGATGAGTGAGTGACCTGCTATTGCCCCACTAACCTGGTGGGCTCTCAGGAGTATTCCCACCCAGATGGGCAAGTAACACATGAGGCACCAAAGTCCTTTTCTCTGTAACTGTGCATGGCACATGGCGTGTGTCTGATTGGCATTTGTGGGAGGTGAGAAGAGAGATAAGGAAGGAATCACGATAAAACTCAGGCCTGGCCACGCAGCGCTAAAGAAATACTTTCTGTGAAGAATACCCAGACTTCGCACCATCTGTCTTAAAGCTGTTTCGCTCGGCCCCAATTCCCACAAAGCCAAGGAGGGAGTTTTGGACTGGCAGGCCGTCAAGAAATTCAAACTCAGCCATTAACACTACGTGTGACTTAGAACCAATCACCCATCTCTCAGAGCTGTGCTTTCTTCATCGATAAAATCAAGAGGTTAAACTAGACTGACTCAACATCTCTCTCAGTTCTAAAAACTGTCCATTCTGAGATTTATTTTGCAAGGCTCATCCTTCAGCACTGGCAGAGGCTGAATAATAATCTCTGTTCACTGGAGGACAACAATCCCAGGCTTAAGTCCCGTCCTCCCCTTAATAAACTGCTTCCTAACTTCAGAGAACTGGCCTCTTACCTTAGCATGCCTTTGGGAGGCTGGTGAGCCAAGCTTCCGGATATGACAGAGCGGAGAGTTACAATCATTAGACTGAGATTCAGAACAGATTCACCCCAGTTGTTGTTCATCATTGTAAGTAAAGGCAACTTGCTGAAAAGTCGGAGAGCTGGCAGGGACGGCTGGATCAGGCTGGGGGCGGGGGTTGCTCAGCCTCACGGGAAACTGAGGCCAGGCCACATCTCGGGAGGACCCTTAGGCTCCGCTGAACCAAGAGAATAAACTAGAAGAGACTAACTATCTGAAGCCTTCTGTCCTCCCTCCCAGGGCGGAGCCCCATGAGGATGACTGAACCACTTGCCAAAATAGGGGAGGGGAGGGGAGGGGGGGGAGGGGAGGGGAGGGGGGGGGGGGGAGGGAGGAGGAGGGAGGAGGAGGGGGGGGAGGGGAGGGAGGGGAGGGGAGGGGGGGAGGGGAGGGAGGGGAGGGGGGGGAGGGGAGGGGAGGGGAACTTTTCCTTGGGAATCTGAGTTCTACCTTATACAAATTTGTGACTCTTAAATATATATGCTATATTTATATACTTCACTGATGTTTTATTAAATTGAAATTATGATACATATTATTGCTATTGATTTTCTTTCACTTAATATATTGTAAATACTTCACTACAATATTAAAATATTTTTTAAAAAGCATGATCTTAAGGGCTACCTGGTACCCCACCATACAGATGTTCCTTACTTTGGCTAAGTGAAAGCCAGTGTAACTTCCAAAATAAAAATTACAAGTACTCACTAAGCATGTGACATTTTTCAATCTCATAAGTAATTAAAGACATGCAAATGAGAAGAACAAGTAGACACTTTTTTTTTTGTCTGCTGAGCAAGTTGGAAAAAATGTTCAATATGACAGTACTCAGTGTTGGCAAGGGTTCGGGGAGCGAGAGGTCAAACCAGCTGCTGGCCGAGGGTATAAATTAGGGGGACTTTTCTCCCAGCCATTTGGCAGAGTGTCCCCAAACCTTTAAAGGACCATTTCTATGTGGCGGTGCCGGCGAACCCAACAGAAACATGTCCTGAATGATCCCCCAAATAGTGAAGAGCTGACTTACACATCACACGTCAAACTCTCAGGTCTCTGAGTCGCAGATGTTAGGATCCACCATCTGCCAATCACTAGATGCTGGTGGAGGATAAAGATTAAGGGGCCACACGACAGATCTGGTAACATCCCCCCTTGCCTGCTCACCACTGGCAGGTGGAGGTGCCTGCAGAACTGAGACAGGTCTGTGGGGTCTGACCCCAAAGCTTGAATGTAAAGACCTGAGAGGCCCAAGCACCCATCGCCACCCAGTGAGTCTTCTAATAAATGCTACACACTCATCCACTAGATGTGACCCACGCAGGTCTTTCCAGGATAAGAGGCTCCCATCATTCAAACCAGATCACTGGGCCCAGACAGGAAAGATCTACTGCATATGTGTCTGAAGGCCAGATGGTGCAGGAAACACAGACATGCTCGTTGGAACTCACTCTAATGTTATCCCCCAAACCCAGGCCATATGGTAGAGGCTTCCCTGGCTGGCTGGCATCGGGAACTGGGCATCTGAGACTCCTAAACGAGTTACCAAACGCAGAAGGAGAAAAGGATGGAGAGGGCCTGGTTCTCGTCCACTCAGACTATGAAAATAATGTCATAAAAATACCCCTGTGATTTTTTTTTTTGCAAAACAAAACCTTTGGGTTTTAAAATAGAAGTGTCATTTTTAATGCGGGAGCAGCTTGTTCTTCTCGAGATTTGGCTCTGAAAGCTAGGTAAAAAAATCTTGTCATTCGAAAACCATAATGCACTTTTCAAACCTCAGACACTGGAAGCACTCACTCAGAGGCTTTCACAGGAAGCATGAACGCGGAGGGCACATTCTGGGGCTAAAAACTCCCACATAGTAAAAGCCATTCGGCTGATGGAAGTCTCCGGAACAGGGTTATCCAGGAAGAATGAACAGCAAATGAAAATACGGATGCGCCTCCCCTGAGGTTCTGGCAGTTTCTGATAGCCTCCCCTTGTATTTGTAAGTGTTCATGGCAGGATAAATTCCATCGTCTGCTCTGAAAGTAGTTCACTGTGCTTGCAATAAGCATTTATTTTAGCCCACTGAAAACTGGGGTTCTCAATGGCTTGTGGAACAGAGCGCACTAATTACTTTTACTTTACAAACATAACCAAAGTGAGGTGTTTGAGGCCAAAGTAACTAAAAACCCATTAAAACCTATCTTCATGTCTTAAAGGTCTAGTTACCAGCAAATTAGGGGGAAAAAAACCAATAATGTAATTAAGTAATTATGATCTTAAAAAGCACACCGTGATTAAGATGAGAAAGTAGATTTCAAAGGCTACAGTTGTAAGGAAATAAAAACAGAGAACACAGACCACTTCAGTTCAGTCCAACGTTTACTGAGCCATACAAGGGGCAGAGTGGAGGGTGCAGGTGTAGTGAGGAATGAAAAGAACAAGATACGTTAGCAGCTGGAAATTCAAAAAACGCTCCATGAGCTTTCAAGTCCTCAGATTCTATGTGTCACTTTCAATAAATATTCAGGAAGGGAGAAGTCATTATGACGTTGTAATATTGACCATTTCAAGGAAGCTTTCCCAAGTTTTCAAAAAGGCTGAGGGCAGCTTTCAAATGTGCCATTTTAATTAAGCCTTTGGCAGAGCGGTTCCCCTCCCCCAAGCCCAACCTGTGATACAACGAAAGGCTTACAATTACCTAGAAAGGGGAGGCAGGCTACAGCAGCTTTTTGCTTTGTTTCTAGGTGGTGCGTAGTGTGTGTGTGTGCACATGTGGGGGGCAGGGGAGGGGGTGCGTTAGACTCTCAGCCATTCAGACATGCTGGATGTCCCGGAAAGTAAAAGGGATGGGCTTTGTCCCCAAGAGCTCACACAACTGGGATTTCCTGCCAGCTAAGCATGCAACAGGTCTCAGACTCCCTCTGTTGTAGTCTCTAAGAGAACAGATCATCTCTCTCAGTCTAGCCCATGGCACCAGCTTCTCTAGTCCCCACCAGCCCTCCGTGTTCACAAGCCAACAGAAGTGGGCAGAAACACCTTCCTCGTCCCGGCCTCTCCTTCCAGTCCTACCTCCTTCCTGTGGCATCGATACCTGTGAACTCCCCGCCAGACTGGGGGAGCGCCTGTCACTTTCTCTGCCTAAAATAGCAGCAGCAGCAGCAGCAGCAGCAGCAGCAGCCGCCAGGTGCTGCAGCCTCCCTTGGCTCTGAGGACGTTCCCAGCACCACCATCCAGCACCCATTTGCAATGACCCCTGCAGCATAAATAATTTATGGGGAAAATGAAAGCAGAATTTTAAAACACATTTCTGAACTTAGATATATAATCTAACTAGCAATACATGTCTGATACTATAGTTGCTAACTGCTTTTTTACCAGGTTGTTAGGCTTCAACACTTTGGGGGTTTAAGGAAAAGGGAAGGGCCCTGGCCGGGTGGCGCAGTTGGTTGGAGCCTCATCCTGATACGCCAAGGTTGGGGGTTTACATACAAGAATCGCCCAGTGAATAAATGGATAGTTGGAACAAAGAATTATTTCTTTAAAAGTCAATAAATTTTAAAAAATGAAAAATGGGGGAAGGGTCACATGTGGGAATTCTTATGTAAGAAACCCAAAACTAAGTACCAAATATATGTATACCTTTCTCCAAACAAGATGACCTCATAAATATGACTACTTCTGAGGTCTTAAAAAGCACCTCTGCTCTATAAAATAATGCAAAATCATGCAGACCATCTAGCTACCCCAGTAAAAAAGCAACTAAAATTAAGTTCGTCCTCCTGAGAAACACCAGAGTTAAGAATATGGATTGAAGAAAATCAGCTTTTCCCAATGCAGAAAGTTCACAATGCATTTTGCCCCTCTCACCTGTAAGTTGGGGCTTCTCACCACCACCCCACCGACTTTCCAGGCCAGGTCACTGCGGGGGGGCGGGGGGGCTGTCCTGTGTGTTGCGGGATGCAGGATGCTCACCGGCATACCCGGCTTCCACGATCTGGATGCCTGGCATTGCCCAATGCCCCTGGGTGAGAGGCCCTGCTAACAGCGATTTCTTACAGCTGATCACCCTCCTGGCTCAGGACCACCACTCCACACAGTTTTACCTGTACTGTCTCAGCACAGGAAGCGCCAAATTCATCCGCGGTGTTTTCAAGCAGTAAGGGACCCCTTTCTCCCACTCTGAAGCAATCTCTCCCAGTATCATATAGGTTCTTTCCAGAAAAACCCATAAACCTTACAAACAACTTCGGGGCTGGGCAGAAATTGAAGTCAAGTGTTTAGAAAGGAAGTTAAGCCCCAGCCAGTGTGGCTCAGATGGTTGGAGCATCCTCCCCTAACCCAGAGGCTGGGAGTTTGGGGGGCATGGACTGGAGGCAACCAATCCATGTTTCTCTCTCACATCAATGTTTTTGTCTCTTTCTCTCTCTCTAAATGCAATGAAAAAAAATGTCCTTGGGCAAGGATAAAAAAAGACAAAGTTAAGACACTGAACTAGCCCTTAGCACACAGTTGGGATTTCCCCCCTTTGCTCTGTGTTATTTGAAAATCCTTGATTCCCATGATTATCTTACCAGAGTGACGACAAAAGCACAGCTATAAGCCAAGAGACTTCATGCAAACCATTTAACCTCCCCGGTCCTTGGGGCTCAGCAGAGAAAATGAAGTTGAAGCAGCTACTAAAGATCACTGCTGTTTTTCCACATAAAAGGGCGTACATCAAAACACATAACCCAGTTCTTCTGTATGGCCACTGACATGAGTTCCGGTCACTTTTTGTCATTTCCACCCCAAAGATCAATGAGGGTGGAGTCCTGGCAATGCCAATAACTCCACGTGACCCCAGACACCTTGCTGAGCACCCGCACCTTTGAAGAGAGAGATCATGCCACCCAAAAGTGTGCCACTGGGCATAAGAATTATTCTGAGCTGAAAGCAACTGAAAGAAGCAGATGCAAGGAAAGCTCACTGTCCTCCCTCTATTTGCCCAAAAGCGGGACCTACATTTACAAAAGTGTCCCCTGCTCCCCCAACTCTCCAGACAGGACAAAGGTTAATCCCCCAAGACAACACCAGACCCGGTCTAACTGAAGCGAGCACCGAAGGAATCTGTAACAACTGTACTAACTGGCTTGATCTCCTCCCTGGGACCCCGAAACTGCTGGGAACCTCGTCCTGTCGTCTTTCTGCCTATCCACGGTTCTTTGTTGAAGATGCTGCACAAAGCAGATGCTAAGCCACCTCTGGGAGTTACTCGTTTCTCCCTGGGGAACTCCTGTGTGTATGTGAGGTACACATGGTAATGCACTTCTGGCTTCCTCCCGTCAGGCTGTCCCATTACAGGAATATGAGGACTCAGCAGGGCACAGGGAAAAGTTACTGTTCCTCCCTTACACCTTCAAAGTGGGGAGGAGGTAGGTGTATGCCAGACAAAATAGTGTCTATGGTTTTCTCCAGTCTTCTCAACCTGGTGTCCACATACATTCATAATAATGACCAATTTTACACTTAAACTGTGGGTCCAGGGGCCAACGGCTGCCTGCAAGGCTGTCTTAATTCATTTATCCACCAGTAAAGGCTATCCAATCCAGTAGCCTCTGGCCACACACAGGTAGCCACCGAGCACATGAAACGTGACTGGTCCCCATTGAGATGTATGCAGTAGGTGTGAAATGCACAACTGAATTCCAAAGACTTAATATGAAAAAAGAATATAACATCTCATTGTAACTTTTAAAAACTGATCATTCGTTGAAGTTACACTATTTTGAAAAAGAATTAAATAAAATTATTTTACCTATTTCTTACTAATTTTAATGTAGACAATAGAAAAAATGTAAGTATATAGGTGGTTTACATTGTATTTCTATGAGATCATACTAGATGAATCTAAACCCCACTCTCAAATGCCACACTTGGTTCCAATTAAGTAAACCTTTCAAGTATATTTAAAATTTTTTATTTAATGGTGGAAAACAAGATTTTCACATCCTGTATACAGTTTGAGTCTGGATCTCAGAAAACTATCCCTCTAAAGCAGACGTCAGTAGGTCTTTCACACAAGGCCCTCCCATCACCTGACCTCATCTGGTCCTTCTTGTGGGGTACTTTCTCCCTCTGGGTGCGAGTCTCAGATGTGCCAAGGGAGAGCAGAGACTACAGGACAGCCACAGTCAAGAGTGTGGGCTTGGAAGTCAACCAGCTGGTTTGAATTCTGGCTCCACATTCAGTATTCACCTGACCTTGAACGTGTTACTCACCCTCCCTGTGCCTCTAGCTCCTATTTGTAGAAGGATGATCATAATGGGGTGTAGCTCGCAGAGCTGTTGGTGGAGATGAGTGAGTACCAGGCCTGGTACGTGGTGAGCACTCCAAAAGTGATGGCTGGAAACATTTATCAACCTCCCTCAGCAGATTAAAAAAGGGATGGCTCACGGCATTTAAGCTGCCTGCTCCAAATCACAAATCCTAAACAGCAGCACCAGAAACTCACACGCAAAGAGCGCATTTTCTTTTTTGTTCCTTTATTTTTAATACTCTCTGCCTGGGTTCAATGTGGTCAATCAAAGGGCAAGAGGGCAAAAATTTCCGAACAGAAAATAATCTTCGGGATCATCAACTTCTCACCAGAACCTGAATCCCAATGACAACACGTGCCATGCGCTCTCATACACAAACCATGGATGCTTCCAAAGGGAAGGTCCTTCCTTGCACATGCTCTGCGGTCCTCAGTGCCCTCAGTAGTATTTCAGGTCAGTGACTGGGCAGCTGGTCCATGACAAGGAAGCAGCGGCTTTCTCAAGGCACCCACCATATTTGGGGGTACGTGCTATCCTTACGACTTTTTACTGGTGATGTCGACCTTGATCACTTAGTAACGGTGGTGTCTGCCGGGTTTCTCCGCTGTAAAGTACTATTTTCTGCTTGTACTTGTCTTGTGGGGAGATGCTCTGAGATTATGCAAACATCCAGCTTCTCACCGTACCTTTCTTCAATGCTTTCAGTGTCCAGGGAGGGTTCTCGCCAACAGTTACCACTACGCTCTTTGCACAGTGGCAATCTTCTATTCCTCTCATTCTTTGTACAGTTAGTAATGAAAATTTTCCTGTCTGGAAAAGCTGTTTCTTCTCCCTTTATTTATTTGTTCAACTATTTACTTATATAAGCATGAATCGTGGATATTTATTTTAGTTCAAGGGTTATAACCCTGTATTATCAACATAATGGAATTTTTAATCCCAAAGATAATTCGGATATTATCCCCATTTCACAGATTAGAAAAATGAGGCAGGAAGCGATTAGAAACCCTGCATAAGGTTACTCAGCAAGTCAGTAGCAAAACACAAAGCCAGTCTGACTGGGTGACAAGTTCAAGTTCTTAACTACCAAGTGATCCACTACTCCTTAACAGTTAAGGAGTTGAAATTTCATTCGGCCCTTTGAAGGCAACTGCAAGGCTGATGTGGCCCCTGGTGACAATGAGTTTGACACCCCGATCTAGGCTAAACAAAGTGATATCATCTCATTGAGCAAAAGCAAGAAGAATGGGATCCACCAACTAATAGGCCTATACACATATTAGGAAAGAAAAAGAGAAAATATCTGAAGGTCTTCACCTTAACAGGCAGAGTTACCTGCTCCAAAATTACCACAAAGTGCTGACCACCAAGGAGCAAGAGAGAGCAACATTAGGGACCTATACAAACCTTTCAAAACTAAGCTGTTTCTGAGGTTATTCAACTTTAATAAGATCACTTTCCCAACTACAAAATCCGCATTGGCCTACAATTTATTAGGGCTGTTTAAATGATCAAGCTTCTCATTTTGAGCATCTGCTCAGTAAAAATGATTCAGATTTTAATTCGAACCAGCACCACTAACCCCAAGGAAGCATCTTACGGCCTAATGGCTCTTCTGTTCTCACTGTCACGCCTAACTTTCCTTCTGCTTTTTGACACCGTTCACAAAATTCATGATTATTATTATTTAATCTAAAAGGTGTTCAGGGTGTGCTGTTTGTTCTTGGCGTTTAAGACATAGCTTTTGTTCATGCTTAAAATGAATAAGGATGGGTTTCTTTTCTTTCTTTTTTTTAAATGAACAGTGATTTCCTGCAAGGTATTTCAGATGCCTCCTTCTGGATAAAACTTTAAAACAAAATTCTCCACCTGCCAAGATGTTACCTATGTTAACTCTTTCTAGGAATCTGCAGCTCTCTCTGCTCATGCAAGTAGCTGAACTGCTGGGTCTCAGGGAGTCAGTAAGCCCCAGGGAAGGACTGACTAAACCTAGTTATGTGTCCCCACGCTGCTCCCCGGTCCATACCAGAAGCTCACGTTGCTAAACCAGAGAAGACAACTTATTACGAGCAGAAGGAAAACTAGTCAGTGTGACCACAAACTGCCTTGCATTTCTCATTCTCCCATGCTCACCAGGGTTCGGTCCTACTTGCCTTCAGTTGTATCATTTGAAACAACTACTGAATGGGTTTTCTCTTCCACGTAGGTCCCACATAACAAACTGGGATGCTGGCTTGTATGGGTTAGACGTAAAGAGCAGCAATCCACATTAAATACCACGGTACAGGAAAGCGGCAAATACAGAATGAAGCCTAGAGGTCTGACCGTAGACCCTGAATGCTTAGCCGCACCCGACCAGTGCGCCACTGACCCCCTCTCCAGGACTGATGAAATACTGCCTGGGATGCTGGGGCGGGGGAGAGCGGAGCACCCCACCCTTGGCCAGGCCTCCCAGAGCCTCTGGCGGAAGCCCCCACTCCCACATTTTCACCAGGCTCAGCCAGGAGCCAGTCAGGACATGTGTCCAATTCACCATTTCCGACTTGACCAAACACGCTCCCAGAAAGCCCCCCACAACCCAAATCTCGTCCTGAAAGACTGAACTCATATGCATGACTGAGAAAATCCCAGGTGGCCAGTCCTCACTAGCATTTCCCCACTTCCTTCTTTCAGCTGAGAGTCAAACAGAAATCGCACGGGTCACTCTTTCTCCCAGTCCACGTGCACTGGGCCATCCTCCACGTGCCGGCTGAGAAAGGCCCTGCTCTCCGTGAGGTTTTACATTCCGGTGCGGGACACGAAAAAATGAGTCAATCAAGCCCCACACAGTGTCAGGCGGGCAATAATGAAGTGGTAAGTAGTGCTAAAAAAGAATAAAGCAAGGCAGAGGGAGGGAGGCAGGGCAGGGGAGCAGTGTTACCTTATAAAGAGCGGTCAGCAAGGGCCTCCCTGGGCAGGAAGCATTCAGGCAGCGGCCTGCCAGGAGAAGTGAGGTGAGGCACGTGGGGGGCCGTGGGGGGGAAAGGCGAGCACAAAGGCCCTGGAACGGGGGTGTCCTCGCCTGTGCAGGGGGCAGCAGGCAGCCAGGCAGCCAGGAAACAGGGGGAGAGCAGAAACACTCTGAGAAGTGAGGTCAGAGACAAAGCCAGGGACCTGCCTTCCTGAACCTGCGGGCCGTGGGTAAGATCTGGGGTTTTAGAGCAGGTACAGTGGAAATCCACGAAAGCCTTTTTAACAGGTGCATGACCTGACACGGCTCCTAAAGGGTTCGCCCCTGTGTGAGAAGGACAGAGTGGGGGCAATGGCGAGGCAGGAGCTCCAGTTCAAAGGCAGGGTGACAGCCTCACGGAACAGGGCAGTAATGGTGGAGGTGGCGAAACACGGTTTGGCCCAATTTAACACCAAGCTCCCCCAGGGAGAAAGAGGGCCAGAGGCCTACGTAAGAAATAATTTAAGAATTACAGTACAGATGATGGGCCATGATATAATGATGCATTAATAGCACTATCTTTTTGTATAAAGACCAACACACTACTGGGCATTATGATAAGTAAAATAAGTCACCGACCAATAGCACATAATCTCACCTATCTGTAAAATCTGATTCAAAAAAAACACCAAGCTCACGGATACAGATGACCACTGTTGACTGCCAGAGGCAGGGAGCAGGACTGGGGGAGGGAATGGGTGAAGGGGGTCAAAAGGTACAAACTTCCAGTTATCAAACGAATGAGTCCTGGGGATGTAATATCCAGCGTGGGGACCACAGTTAATACAAGTACTGCATGTTGAAAAGTTCTTAAGAGAATAAATCTTAAAAGTTTTCATCACAAGAAAAAAAGTTTGTAACTATTTTGTGTGGTAACCAGCTATTAATTAGACCTACTGTGGTCATTTGAAGATATCTACATATATTGAAACATCGTTGTACACGTGAAACTAACAATATTATATGTCAGTCACACCACAATTAAAAAATAGAAAAGGGGACGGGGGGAACTTGCGTAGCGTGAAGAAGTTGCCACAGTCCGCATTTCCATCCTGATTCTGGCGAATGAGCAATTAGCTATGATGACCCTGAGTCTCACCTGAGAAGCAAGCGGTGTCCTGGGAAGAAGACAGCCAAGGTCCTGCACTCACCCTGCAAGACCAGAGTCCTTCCCACCTTACTCCTGTCAGCCCAGCACGTCCGACAGGAGACTGGAGGAGGGAGGTGCTGGCAGAAGAGGCGCAGGCAGACATTTCAGCGACTGGCAGAGGGAGAAAAAGGAAGGACCACAGGAGCTGCCGGGCCTGTAACACAGGCAGAGCTGTTGTCTGGGGGAGCTCAAAGGCACCCTGAGATCTTGTCAGGTGTCACGTCTGCAGATTGTGGTCCCAGGGAGTAGCCAGTTGTCTTAGCAACAGTCTCTATCCAAGGCGATAAATTACCCCGCTCTCGAACAAATTCAGTTCATTTCTTAAACAATCGGCATCCTGGAAATGATATGAGGACAAGCAAATACCAGCCAGTGGACAGAGGACAAATCAATCACTGGGTTTCCCTGGAAGTCTCTTGACCAAGGAGAAACACCAGCAACCAGAGTTGGGGGAAAAGGGCAGGGTTCCTAAGACGGCCAGTGCATCCAAAATGTCAAATTAAAATGAAAACAGAGCTGATAAAAAGACACTTGAAAGAATTCTAAATCCCTTTCTGATCATCCTAAATTCACATTATTCTCTACCCTTCTCCTCACGTTACCTCCTAGAACCTGCCATCTATTAATTCTTTGATTTCCATTTCTGCCTCTTCCTTCAGAGTCTGAGCATCTTGAAGACAAAGGCTTTGTCTGTCTCACTTCCCACTGTACTCCCCGAGCTAGAATCCTGCACAGAACACAACAGGTCTACAACAATATTTGCCAAATGGATGAATTACTCTCCTAAATTTCTAAAAACATATTTTACACATATACTACATAACATATTATACACACACACACACACACACACACGTTTTATGCTTAATGGGGAAACTAAAAGCAATTCTAGCAAAACTAGGACTAAGGCAAGAAGGATCACAATAACCACTACTATTTAAAATTGCTTTGGCCATACTAGCCAACACGGTCAAACAAATTTGATAAAAATCAAGAGAAGGACATAAATTATCACTACTTGCAAGAGATAAGATTTGGCACCTGCCAACCCAAGGAAATCAACAGAGAAACTACCCAAAACAATAACAGAATGTATTTAGGTTTTCTGAGAATAAATCCAACCCACAGAAGGCAGTATCCTCCCCATGTACAAGCCACATGATTAAGTCGCCCAATAAGGTAGAAAAGATAATGGGGGAAAAAATCCCATTTGCAACAGCTGTAAGAGACAAAATACTTAGCAACTGAAAGGAACATGCAAGAGCCAATATGTGTCAAAATGTGCCCAATGAACAGAAAAAGACACTGAAGTTGAAAGATGAGTACTTATGCCCCTATTCTTAAAAAGGACGTTATTCCTATGCCAGTTCTTAAGTAATAAATGAACGTAAAGTGATCCTAATTTTTTTTTTAAAAAGCCAGTACTGCGGTGACAGCTGTGGTGGTTTTAAGACCCAGACAAGCTGACCCTGAAGCTCTCATGGAGAAGGACCACCCGGGAATGGCCAAAATGAAGCAGGACTAAGGTCTATCCACGCAATGGCCTCACCAAGTACTAAAGTGACAATACATAAACTACGGTGGTTCTCAAAAGTGAATCGGCTGACGAATGAACGAGACAGAAGAGGAAGGCCCGAGACAGACCCAAACACGGGGTTCAGTGTGGGGTGCAGGCGGCACAGCCACGGCAGCGGGGAAACCGTGGACGCGTCGGCCAACAGTGCTGCAAAGTGGCAAGGAAATGCAGACGGGTCTGTTCTCACACGTTGCGCCGCATAAATCCCAGGCCAAACAAAAATTCAACAATAAAAATGAAACATAAGCATAATTCTTGAAACCACTTAGAAGTGTAAAAGTAAAGCACAGTGATGGACGTGTTCTGACACCGAATGCCCAGCTGCGGAAATCCACTAAACCGCCTTGGTCTGCAAACTTAAAATGAGTAAAGTTTATGGTACGTGATATATCTCAATAAAGCTGTTTAAAAAAGAGAACCATAACAGTATTTGAATAGATGGGTGCTTCTGAAAGAAGCCTGCAGCGGAAGAGAACTCCGCTAAGCATGGCTGACCTGCAGAGCTCCAAGTCTCTAAAGAAAAGCTTGGTAATTCGACTATGTGAAAATCAGCACAGAATAAAATGCCCTCAATAACTCGAAGGGCAGCTGAAAAATTAGGAGAGTGAATTTTCTTAATATATAAACAACTCCTAGAAATCAATGAGAAAAAGAACATAGACCCAACAAAAAAAGGAAAGAAAACAGTTTTCAGAAAAGGAAAGGCAACTGCTCTAATAAATATGAAGTGATACTCAACCTCATTTAAAGTAAGAGAAATCAAAATTACGAGATACCATAGTTGCCCTCGCCAACTGGCAAATGGAAAGTCTGATAACACAGTGAGTCCATAACGGTGTAAACCACACTCTGGACCATCGCCGGGGTGCTGTCCACAGTCCCGGCCGAGCAATCTTCCGCCCGTGGTCTTCGCTGTTACTGAGCAGCACATAGACACAGATATTCCCTCTCATTTGTGAGAACAAAAAGTTAGAAACACCCTGCCCTGTTCACCAAGGGTGTCCAAAGCTGAGCTGACAGGTGAAGAGGTCATTTAGGGCAAAAAGCCAAACTGAAGGTGACAACTAAGGCTTGATCTCCTTACTGTGATAAAATACACAAGAGGCAATACCAGAAAAGGGGGCCCAACCCAGGGTGAGTTCCACTAGTGTAGATGGCGGGGCAGGTGACCTTTTCTCTGCACCTGGAGAGGGGAAAGGCTGAGAATGGGAAAGCACTGAGGACTGAAGTCAGAGTGGAGAATGGCCAGCAAGCCCCCTTCTCTAACGAGGGGAGCTCGGCAGAGGAGCCCAGCTGGGAGTGCAGATGTGGGGGGGCGTGGCTGGCTGAGGCCAGGCCTGTGTGAGCATCACCTGGGGCGGGAAAGGCAGCTTTCCCCGCATGGAGACTGCCAGGCAAAGCTTTTCTCCTGTGCCCAGGTCTGAAAGACCACACGTAGGGTTGCGGCCTGGAGAGTGGTCTTGAAGTGTGCCACGGTTTTTAAGCCACACAAAAGAGAACTCTTCCAACATCAAAAATAGAAATATAGTTCTTGCACATATTGATAAAGAGCCATTTCCAAGGGAGAGCAGCAAATTTCACAACGGGATACAATAAGGACATACTGATATACATAATGTACTACAGCTGCTGTTTTGTTTAAACAAGACTATTTTTAAAAATACACGTATACACACAGGTCCCTATAAACATGCATGTGGCAACACGTGTATGAACACAGTAAGAAGCTGAAACAGGCGTGAGCTTTGGTCACGAGGTTGGAGAGAGGAAGCCCTTTGTCAACACACGGCCAACACTTATCAATGGGTACACGTGTCCTACATCTGATCTCAGGTGCACTCATTAACAACTCGAAACTCTAGCTGCTTTAAAGAAACAAGAGTTAACACGGAAGTGACCTCTGAACAAAAGTCAACAGCCACAAATCTCAAGTGACCCGATTATTATATCGGACACAATTTAGTACCCAGGCCGCTTCCTCTGGGCGGAGCAGGAGGGCACCTTTCCCCACATCCAAATTCTGGTTCTTGAATTATCGCTATCAATACATTCCAAGCACAGGGTTTAATACAGCTGCCACATCGCACAAGTTGCCCTATAAATTCTTTTTAGAATCTCAAATGAAAGGTGCTGTGTAATTATGAAGTATTACTGCTATGATTTATGTGCCCAAATGTTAGTAAATTCTAAACAACACGCCTGACTGTGCTACTTCCTCTACTGACAAGAAACCTTCACCTCCCCTCCTGAGGATTAAGCTGATGGATGTGTTTTCTGGCGGTGTGCTGAAACAGCTACACAAGTCGGAAAAAAAAAAGAAAATCATTTTCCCAGCACCATGTCAGAAGGACAATTATTTTTATGTTGGAGATAAAAAGGTGTACTAAAATAATAACAGTTTTACTTTTTTCCCAAAATACAGGGCACAAGTTTTTGTTTGCTTTTATGCTTCTCATCCCCTCCCTACTGGACAACCAATGTAAATCACACATGTTTCACATTGGACTCTCTCCAATATAAGGAATGTATTATACGAAGAATTCATCTGAAATAAAAATACAGAAGTGTCTCCTCACAGACCTATCTACTTCCCCTGGAGTAAATAATAACCAAGGAATGAAAGTTAAGTAAAGGGAGGGAAGAATAAGCTTCAGAAAGAAGTTCTATCGTGTCCTTTTCACCGTGGCATCAGCTTCTGATGTAAAGACAAACCAAAGCATCTTTGAGCTGGTGACACCAGGAACCTTCAGTTTGCAGATGGGGGCCAAGGTCAAATGAGCTGCCCAAGATCACACAGCAGGTTATGGGCCCAGCACCTCCCACAGGTGCCCCAACCCTGTGGTCACTTATTATCTACACAGGCAGAGATTTTTCTCTACAAAATGACACTAAGAACCAAGTGTTTAATATAATCCAAAGCTACAAAAATGAAAACTTCCTGTTGCCTTTAACACCACCTATAACCTGGAAATTATGTGTAAAATAAGGTACCTGTGGCCAATACAATGCCATAGGCCATCAGCACTGCCCTGCTCGTCACCAGGTAAAAACGGAAGCCAAATTTCCAGGTGTGGGAGGCAGCGAGCACCTGGGATGGAGGGTTTCACGAGCCCTGGTCGTGAGAGGCGGCTCCAGGGAGACACCCACAGCCCCCGGTTCTGGCACCGCTGCTTGTTCACTGCAACAGCTTGAGCGCTGCTTGTTCACTGCCCCTCCGTGTCCTCATCTGTACACTGGGTGTGAACCTACTTCATGTGTAAGACTTCGGGAAGGCGTGTGTGAGCATTCGATATGTGCGAGCCCCTTTCAGGTGTCAGGCACACGCTGAGCTCCACCGTCCTAGTGAAGGGCTAATGACAGAGTGAGACCCTGCTGGGGACACACATGGGGCCCCCCCACGGCCTCAGCCTTCGGGAAGGCAGAGCCAGAACTTCTGAGAGAGGGCCTGGTCCTGTCGGCCAGTCTGCCCTCGAACCCTCCCTGGGCACTTTTGGGCAGAGGTCAGAGGGCACAGGCAAGAACCCCAGAGGCAAGGTGACTTTCTCCTGTGCTCAAAAAACGCCACCTAGACTGGACCTGCTCCCGGAAGCCCCACAGTGTTGTCAGACCCGTTGTGGAATCACGCCAGGCTTTCCACGCTGAAAAACCAGCCCAAGGGCTCGGAGCACACGTGGATGGCTCTTTGTCCCAAGTCACCATCATGAAGTTAAAAAAATGCAAGAATCATCATCAAGTGTTTTGCGTGAAAGACCTTAACTTCATAAAGATCTGCATTGGGTTGAACAGTGTTCCTCAAAATCCAAGTCTACCAGAACTTCAGAATGTGACCTTGTTTGGAGATGGGGTCTTGGCCCATGTGGTCAGTTCAGACGAGGTCAGACTGGATCGAGATGGGTACTACATCCAATACCGAAGGCCTTACATGAGAGACAGAAGCAGGGTCACACGGGGAGGAGGCCATATGACAAAGGAGCCAGAGGCTGGAATGATGCATCCTCAAGCCAAGGACTGCCAAGGGTCACCAGCTGTCACCAGAGGCTAGGAAGAGGCATGGGACACTTCTCCCCCCCGAGCCTCCGGCAGGAACCAACCTTGCCAACACCTTCATTTCACCTGCTGGCCTCCGGACTGGTGAGAGGATAAATCAAAGCTGTTTAAGTCACCTGGTTTGCGGGACTGTTTGTGGCAGGCCCGGGAAACCCACACGGGACCCAAATCCATGGATCACACAACCATTGGTTTCGAACTGCCCAGACACAGAGGCTGCCGAGGTACTGCAGTGGAGGTCACGGACCCTCACTGCCCCCAGGTCAACTTGCTTCATGAGCAATAAATGCCCACTTTACCTTCCAAGGGAAATCCACACTAATAAATACTTTTACCTGTCTTTAAATAGGAAGCATCTGTAATATTTTTATTAGAAAATAACGTTCTATTGCTTGAAAAACATCTGGAAATCACGGACACTAATTCCACATTATAATTTTTGAAAACTGAAGTCAGGAGCAGACGTATTTTAAAAGATGGCAAATCGCTACCAAAACTACTTGCTAGAGTTATTTGTTATCATTTATCCGAAAAGTAACCAGGAGAATTTAGGACATTTTCAAAAATCAACATTCTGTTCACACAAAGGAAAAAAAATCCACTTTGTATCTTCAATGCGGTTTCCCTGGTGATGGGATGGCCCATATTTAATGCTGCCCGGATTGACTGCTACCTTAAAATTGATCGGCTAATAAAATTCACTAGGGTGATATTTTACAGTCACTGCTTCCTTCGCAAAGGCTGTCCATGAATCAAGGTTTCTAACCAGGCTTACGCTACATTCATATGCACCAGGGTCAGGCCGAGTCACCCTGAAAGGAGAGTATCATTTATAAAGACAGCAACTTCATTAGAGCACTTCCCTGGTATGGGTATTCAGTGAATGTAACAGTGCAATTACACGGAGAAACATGCATAAATTCACACAGCTGGGGCAGGAGCTTCTCCACATATTATAAACACACACCTCTCCCACATATTATACCCTGTGAAAGATTTAAAACCGTATTAAATTACGCAGCCTCGATACAGTTTATCTATTCCCAGAATAGAGCAGTGCAGCAAACAGCCCTCTCTTAGAAAGGGGTGTGTGCCTGCAAGCAAACTAATAAAAAAAAGTTTAACGGAGGAATAATTCCTATTTGTCGATAAATTCTAATTGAAAGCTTAATCAAATTTAAATGTATGCCTCACACACACCCATTGTGATTCAACAGCACGACCTTTCCCTCATCAAATGACAGAATCCAGACACAGTTTCCCTACGAAATTAAATGGCTTTTGTTTTTAAGCCCAAGTGACAAAACTGAAAAGCATTTAGTCAAAGCCACAACAATCCTGGGCTCCCCAAAGTGTATTGTCTTTCAAGTATTTCTTATGCCCATACCTATGATCATATTTATATTTAGAGAAAAACTGCAGTAGGTACTCTCTTTAGAGAACTTTCTAAACGCTAATCGGAGGTAGAAAATGGTTAAAATAAAAGGAACTGAGATCAGAAACAGACCCGTACATACACATGAATCTGTGCGTGTGCACACACACGTATGCTCATGCTCACAAATACACAGAACATCTTGGGAGTCACTTCCGGGAAGCAGTGATGGGAATTAGGAAAAGAACACCCTGACTTCCCCTTCTCCCATTCAATGCAGTGTGTGTGCAGGCTGAACACACACACAGTATTAGTTTGAACATGTATTAAGGGTTGTCCTTTTTTCTTCAAACGGCATCTAGCAAACAATAATTTTATAAAATTCACACTGGACTTCTTTGTACCAACTGAACTTGTGTCCATTTAAGTTACTGTGAGTCATGTTTTAAAACATGTTATCATGTAATTGAAAGTCCAAGAGCTAACTAAGAAGAGTTAAGATGCAAAAGAATGCCACACGTTCCAATCAGCACATCCTCAGCAGCTGAGGAGTCAAACTGATATGAACACTATGTGAGATTCTCTTTCTAGAACAACTGCAACGGCCACACAGAGGCTCACACTGCCTCACCGCCCCCCACCCTCACTCCCTGTGCTCTCATTCGGGCAGCCACTCCCCCGATGCTGTTGGAGTGGGAAGAGACTCTCTGCATATCCGACTCAACCAATAGCCAAATAGCCCCTCACTCACACCCACCCCATATAATTACCTCAACGATCCCTGAATGCCTCCTTTTCCCATTCCTAACATGTTCCAACTGCTAGAGAATGGGTCCTTCAATCAGTATGTTCAATGAACACAACCAGCAAACTGAACTAGGACTAGAAGATGCAAAGATGAATGAGACACAGCTTTCAGCACAGAAATCCAGCCCCTGGCACATAGTAAGTGCTCAATTAATACCTGAAGACTGGAATCACTGAGTGAGCAAGTGCACAGTCTGGAGTAGTGCGGCCCAAGGGAAATAATAACACAAGCTACAAATGGGAGGCACAAGCACAATTTTAAATTTTCTACAGGCACAGTTAAAAAGGCAAAAGGAACAAGTGTCATTAATATGTTTAATGTAACCCAACACAAAGTATTTTCATTTCCACGTGTAATAAGTATTCTAAAACACTATTAATGAAACATAGTACCTTTTTTTGAACTAAGTCTTCGAAATCGAGTGCACGTTTTCCATCTACAAGACATCTCAATTCAGACTGGCACCTTTTAGGACCTCATCGGCCCCACCTACCGGCCCTAGTGGAGAGCGAAGTTACAGACCACTCCCATCACGGCAGGAAGTTCTACTGGGCCATGGACCTTCCAACCGAGGGAGGTAGGAAGTCCATGTGGGGATGAGAAGGAATGATGAGGTCAGAAGGCGGGGCCAGGGAGGTAGAGACAGGTGACGGAAGGCCTCCTTCGCCACCCTCAACAGTTCAACCTTTATATCCTGTGGACAGCAAGGAGGAAGGGGGGTTCGATGAAATGCTTTCACTCAGGACAGTGGCTTCCTGGAGAGCAGGGCGTGAACTAGAAAGAAGAAAAGCTGGCAATGGAGAAGACGGGCCACACTGAAAATCACTCTGAAGTTAAAAGTTAGTGGTATTCTGCGGTTTAAAAAGACAGAGTCACAGGCCATGACGAATCCATAACGGAGTCTCTTCATCCCAGATAAGATAGTAAAACAGGAAAAAAAGCACGTAATTCTTTTATTCATACAGTAAGTGGCTCTTTGTGCTGAGATTATATTGCTTTGGTGGGGAGAGGAGACGACAAGCATGCACTACACTTAAAAAATGTCCTTAGTGGACAAAATTAAAAATTGCAATACTTAACATTGCTCCCAAAATTCTACATTTGAATTTTCAAGAAAAACCCAAAAATTCTGGAACCACTGTTTTAAACTACTTCTGAACTACATTAAGCTGGACATGGAGTCCAATGTGTGTGTATGATTCTGTGCCCTGGTTTTTTTTCTCTCACTTCCACACACCCATGTGCCAACAATACTGACAGAACTCGGTTTTATCCTCCCCCAAGGATATGTTTTACTGATTTTAGAGACTGATGAACGGGGTGGGGGGGGGAGAGAGAGAGGAAAAAAAAACACTGATGTGAGAGAGAAACATCGATCAGTTGCCTCCCGCACACACCCTGACCGAGGACTGAACCCACAACCTAGGTACATGCCCAACTGGGGATCACACCTGCAACCTCTGGTGTACTGGTCAACACTGCAACCAACTGAGCCACCCAGCCAGGGCCACTGACAGCGTTTTTACCCTAAGTGGATACATAATAATTCAATATGTTACAAATATTACTACAGTTTATTTAGTCATCCCTATGAGGGTTTTTTTATTGCATCTATTTATTAGTATGAATAGTTTTACCCAAATGAACTTTCTTCCTTCACAGATTATTTCCTCTGGATATATATATAGCTCCTAATGCCAAATTTATGAATCAATGGAAATACACAGCTTTATTTTGTGTTTAATTGTTCCTATTTATCACCAGACTGTAGCAAACAGACAGTGTGCGACATTGCCGACTCGTCCGAATACCCCAGCCAATGACGGACGACCATTATTTGCAGTAATCCAATAGACAGAGTAGTCCTAATTTTTCTTCCTCGAATTGCTGGTGCTGGTATGTTCCCTTTCTCCTCACAACGGTACCGAGCCCCTGATTCTCCAAACTTATCTCTCCTAAGCACTTCCAGAAAGGGCTTTGGGTACTGCCCTTTGGCATCTCAATTCTTTATATTTTAGATGATAACCATTTAATCTTTTAAACTGTCCCATAATTTTTACTCAAGCTATGGCATTCCATTTAAAATTTATTCCACTGCCATTGGCTGGGCTATTTTTCTTTTATTCTTCGGGAATTCAGGCACATCTGTCTTGTATGCGATGATTTTCTCCATTGCTTCTGTGGTCCTAAGTTTATCTTCCCTGTACAGCTGGGTTAAAAATGCTATGCCATTTTCTTCTGCTTATTTTATAGATAAGTAAGGGGAGTCTAAGCAGAAGCCTGTACACTTGGAAATACACTTTTTAAACTGCAGAACTTTCTGGTAGGAAATCTGCTCAGACAGTCCTCAAGGTGAACCTGTCCACATCCTAAAATGACAGATGTCACAAAGCAGCTACCTCACTCCAATCAGAGTGAAGCTGGTCATGGTACCTGAGAACCCAAACAGTCAACTCTGCCTTCAATTCTCTGAACCACCAATGTTTCTACGTACTTCTCAGTAAGCTCACTTAAAATGAATTTTCAGCAAGAAAAGGTCATCAATAGACGAGAGCAATCACTCAAAGAGAAATACTCTTGCCTAGGAGTACAAAAAGAAATCAAAATGGCTGTGGAAACATTTTGCCTAATCATTATTTATACAGTGAGACTCTCTGGGAAATTATAATAATCCCCCACCTAAAAGATGAAAATAGAAAACAAAAAAGCAGCAGATATGTATTCATTGTTTACAAAGATTAGATCATACTATGTAACCTTTTACATATCTATGTATGCAACTAACACATAAGAAAAAAATAATCCAGAAGTGAATTCACTGAAATATTAGCAGCAGTGAGCTGAAGGAAAGAAGCATTATGGGTAATTCTGATTTTCTCCTTTAGACTTCTTTTGCAACATATATTGGCATTATATATTTCATATAATTAACATTTTATACATGCTTACACAAAGGACATACTTTTATTCTTTTAAAAACTAGACTTTTTTAAAAAATGAAGGTAGAAAAGATTTTGGCATCCAAAGCTACTAAAAAAATCTCAGAGAAGCTAAATCTCTGAGAAGCTAAAGCACCTCCACTTTTACTTAGGGCACTGCTCACTAAACACGAGCACCCCCCCTCTTTTCTTCCCACATAGGAAGCCGCCTATCATCACTGTAACAGTAAATATGTCTGATGCATTATAATACAATTAAAAATTCTCCACATACCAAGAATGTTCAACTTGCCTTTTTTCTTTCCTCTTTTTAAGGTTATGTCTCTAAAGTACTCGCAAAAAATATCTGCAATGAGGTTTACACAAAAGTGACGCGATGGTATTGTGATTAAGTTGTTTTTTAAGTCTTTATCTGATAGACAAACATTGAAGCACTTACAGGCAATGCTAAAATGATAAAATATTTAAGATCTTAAAATACTCTAGCAACAGCAAAAAAAGTGGTGAGCGAAAAGAGATGAAACAGGAACAGAAAGGTTGGAATAATGGGTAACGTTATTCTAGTCCACTGCTTGTACATTCGAAGTTTTTCCATAATAGTTTTTTGAAAAGGTGCTATGAAAAAGTTTCATATGAAAAGCAATATATACACATGCACAACCATTCCTCACATCACATAGTGTAGCAAAAGTAAACTCAAAGCCAAACATTTTTTTTTTCATGTCAGTGTTGCTATTTCAGAGGGCGCGTGTAACTCTGCACCTTTTCTTAATTAGACAATAAAGAGTTAGTAAGTGCATACGTAAATCTACTAAGAAAAAAATTAATGTCTTTCATTTGCATCCATAAATGTGATCCAGAAAAGTTCAGAGTTTCTTTTGTGGGCCACAGTCAGACTAAGAAAGTCAGCTGACACAATGCTACATTTAGGAAAGATGGTGCGGGCTGACTCGGGGGGGCGGCAAGACCCTGTTCTGGGAGTCCCACTCACCACCTTGTCACAGAGGATGGGCTACTTCTCTAAGAGGACAAGCAGGTCCAGGGACAAGTCAGCTGCAAGCAAAAAGCGTCAGCACTCAACAGAAGTTAGGCAACCAATACCAGGATTGTTTCTTTTGTGTATGTAGACTGTTCTTGACACTAGCTGCAAAAGACGGTATGAATCCTGAGACTCTGGGAATCTGCAGCTGATGACTTCCCAGTGTATCCAAGTAAAACAAAACACAAGCCCACGTGTGCCCACCAGTCACTCCTAGTTAAAGGGTTTTCGTGTGCGTGATCACCAGTGAGCCTCCACTCTTCCCTGAGGGGCTGTTGGCACCGACTGGGTTATCTCCACCTTACAGATGCGGAAACCCAGGTTCAAGCTGCTAAAAGACCTCAAACAAGAGTCTTCTGACTGCAGGGACAATACCTTTTCCTTAACCCGGAGCGTGTCTGTGACGGTGAGGAGGAGGTAAGCACTTCACACAGAGAAGCGGGACAGAAAGAGGGGAAATCAACTGTAGGACTAGCATTTCCTGAGTTTCAAACCACCTTGTTATTTCCTGACTGCACACTACTTCGTACCATCTATTCTTTGCTATGAGCGTGAGACGACTTTGATGCATTTCTGTTTACAACCACGCTTCTCGGGCTTGCTTTCCCTGCCTTTTGAGTTCTGACAGAGGTCTCCTAACAACTCAAGCTAAGAAACACAGAAATAATGTTTCTTTGAAACCAGGAGGGACCGTCATGCCTGTGTGGATGAAACACTTGCTGCTAGTCCTCTCTCTCTGTTATTAAGATGGTACAAGGGAAGAGAAGTGGGTAGAGAAACAGTCAGCCCTCGACGCCCACGGACCACGGGACCTGGCAGGAGAGCGGAGCCTACCTCTCGGACTTCATGAAGCTGGCCGGAGTACTGACTCTTGGCTCTTCGGGCCGCTGCAGGCGACTTGTGATGCGTGATTGTGACAACACTGGGGGCCCCCGCACCGAGGTGTCTCTGGCTACAGGGAGACGCAGAAGTGGGTGTCCCGTGGGAGAGCAAAGTGAGACTTCGGCTTCGGGAGCTTGGAGTGGTCTAGAATAAGCAACAGGCATCAAAACTCAACAACGGACCTGCAGAACACGGCCAAGTGTTGGCTTCCATTTATTTTGGGCCTCTTAGGAGGGGGACCCCCAAAACTGAAATTTTTAAGTAAAAAAACTGTGTATTTATTCTTTATGCTTACACATTTAAACTTCAGTCACCTTCCAAGTACTCTCCATGTGATATAATACACCCATATGGAGATGGGTTTTTTTCCCCCACTGCTCAAAACAGTTTCTAAACTCATTGATTTTGATGCCTTTAAAGTGCTTCTGACATTTTTTGTTTTACCTCTTCCACATCGGCAAAACCTTTCCCTTTGAAGACTTTTTTCATCCAGGGAAACAAAAATGTCACTTGGGGCAGGATGTGGTGAATAGGGAGAATGGGACACAGGGGTCCTGCTGGTTTTGGTCAAAATCTGCTCAACACTCAGCACAGTGTGGGCAGGTGCGCTTGTAAACCACCCATCGTGAGATGGGCAAATGCATTGAAAGAGTCATTTTAAAAAAATTACTGAAGCTAAACACAGCCCCTCACAACAATGCCAGCTGGCACACTGATACAGATGGGGTCCCCGCAGGCGGCGCCTGTACTATAAGGGGCCCGCCCTCCAGAAGATAATTCCATTTTTGGGGGTCCCTCCTCATAATCTTTCCTCTTTATTGGTTTAGAGGGATGAAGGTACGGGGATGGGAGTAACAACACTACACGCCCAAATCCTACCCTCACCCACCTAACTAGCTCAAATCCTACCCTCACCCACCTAAGAGACAATTTGCATTAACTAGCTTTCTGGTCTCACCTCCAATTGTGTCTCCTGCCTCACACTACGGCCACAAAGAACTACTCAAAAGTCCTCCCAGACACTACAGAGTTTCATGAACTTGTACCTCGGCACTTACTTGCTCCTCCTTCTAGAATATCCTTACCCTCCTGGCCCGCAAACCTCAGCTGAACCTTGAAGACTCAGCTCAGCGTTCTCTGTGGTGTGAAGCTTCTCCCCTTCTCAGTCTCTCCTCTGCTCTCAGTCCACTGCACCAAGATTATATTCACCACCCAACTAGGGGGTTCTCTTAGGGGGTTCTCTCACACTCGTCTACATACCCCCAAGATCCGGCACATAATGATCAATTTATTAAGCACTTAATAAATGCCTGCTGCATAAGCGAATGTACTAAGTTATCCACCGACTGATCCCCATTTGTTCCTGCTGTGCTGTTTTATCCTATGGTAATATATGGTCCAAATAACAGTATATTTGATGGCATATACAAATAACAGTGAAGATGACATCTCAACTTAGTGGAGATAAAATTTTTTAATAAGTGGTATTAAAATAACTGGTCAGTCAGATCACAGACCCCCAAATGGATCAAAGTGATAAGAAAAAATAAAAACAAAATCACTAAAAGGAAAAACATGTAGCCTTGGGGTAGGAAAGGTTTAACATCTCCAAATCCAAAAGCCATAAAAGAAAAGCTCAATAGCCCTGGCTGATGTGACTCAGTGGATTGAGTGCCAGACTGCAAAACAAAGCAGGGCTGGTCTGATTCCCAATCAGGGCACATGCCTGGGTTGCGGGCCAGGTCCCCAGTAGGGGGCGCTTGAGAGGCAACCACACAGTGATGTCTCTCTCCTTCCCTTTCTCCCTCCCTTTCCCTCTCTAAAAAATAAATAAATAAAATCTTTTAAAAGAAAAAGAAAAGCCTAATAAACTTGACTTCCTGAAAAGTGAAAACTTCTGCATGAAAAAAAAAATTTAAAGACATACTCCTACCATCAACAAAGCGAAACAATAAACTAGGAAGAATAGTTTCACCCTGTTTCACAGACAAAAGGCTCATCATTCTAATTTATAATTAGGAACATAATGCCTAGGAAGCAATAAGGACAGCAAACTATTAAATTAGAGCAAGCTGTAGACAGTTCACGAAAAAGATTAATGGTCCTTAAACCACATGGAAACATGTTCAACTGAACTCAGAAGATAAATGTAAATGCAAGCCACAGTTAGATACCAGCTTTCACTCATCAGAGTGGCAAAAATCCACGTCTAAGTACACCACCTGTTGACAGGACCACAGAGAAACAGGTTTGTGGGAGCATAAGGCAGGGAAAAACCTGTAGCGAGGACGGCCGGCAGGGCCTGCAGCAGTTACAAATTTGCGGAGTCACTTCCCCGTGACCCGCAATGATGCCCTGTCTCGGGAAGCCTCCCCCAACACCCCGGCACCCCAGTGAAATGGCGTGTGTCCCCCCTGGTCACCACAGCAGTGCGTTTAATGGCAAAGTATGAGAAACAACCCAGAAGTTAAATAAAATACTGCACAGCTACACCAGGGAACACCACTGGGCCCTAAGAGGGAAGTGAGGAAGGTCTCTGAGTCGGGCTGGGGAAGAAAGGTCTAAAACTACACAGTGACAAGAAAGGCAAGGTGCAGAACTATCCTGTAACATGAAAAGTTGCGTCTAAATATGGAAAGTATTTTTATTGCTACTTGTTTGAAACACAAAAGTACTCTAGACGGATATATACAAAACTAAAAAAGCTGGTATTTGTACAGAAACAGGGAACAAGACAGTAGGAGCAGAGGGGAAAGGAGCATTTTCACTGTACATTTTTATATTCTTTCATTCTGAACCATGTGAATGTATTATCTATCCAAAATTTTTAAAATTCTCTGTAAAATTTACATACTAAACGCTCCTATACCTCATTTTAACTTGAGAAAAGGCAGTTAATGAATGATATGTTGGATTCATGCCAGTTCTGTATTCTAACGATCAAATATTTACTGAATACCTACTATGTGCCAATATCTATAAGGAGAAATATGTGTTTCACCATAGACGCTTATGCTAAGGGCATAAGACGCACAGACACTGGGACAGAAGGACTCTGACTCTCTTTCCCACCCTCCGTCTCTCTCGCTCTCTAAGAGTAAGACAGTGCATAACAAGGTGCTAATTTGGAAACACAACCAGAAAATGCCAAAGAAGTGAGGAGGAGGAAGATCAACATTGGTTGACTTGGTGAAAAGACTGAGGTCTGAGCAGGCTTAGAGAAGGGAGAGAGACGCACAGCGGTGCACAAGGAACCCAGAACAAGGCCGGGTGGTCACAGCGGTCCCGGCCTCCGCCCTGGGTAACAGGCACAGCACTCAAAACCAGTCAGTGGTAATGGTGGTAATTTTACAAATCACCGGAAGGCTGGGGTGCAGGGTGGGAGCCAGGGTAGGTACATTACCCTGCAATGGCACAATAGCTGATCAAGGTTCTCTGGGTCAAACGTGGACATAATAGGAATACAGACAAAGCAGGGAAGCATGGTATTACTTTTTAACAGCCTTAGGTAACTGGAGAAAATCTGTGGTCCAAGAATTACATATACCTTGATCACAAAGAAAAGTAGCAATCACCTTTCAGCCTCAATCTTTTCCCTTGGAGTGTGGAGGACAGAAAAGCTATTTCTTTAATCCTTTAATGACAGTAAATTCGCCGAGGCATAAGAGTCTAGTAAAATACATTTGGATTGTTTGGGAGGTTTATTCCAACCCAAGAAAAGACCGATTGTTCACTGGGCTTTGAAGCCAGGCAGACAAGCTGCCCTCACCCAGCTCCACCAGGTTCGAGCTGTGTGACCTCACAAGAGTTTATTTAAGCTTTCTGGTTAAGCATCATTTTCCTAATCTTCAAAAAAGGAACAATAATATTGACCTTTGAAAGCCACTGTGAAGATGAAATGAGATCATGCACATACACTGCTCGGCACAGCGCCTGCCGTGCGGGAGCTGTGTGGCCCAAGCTTGGTTTTTTCCTTACGTCACGTAACCCTTGATGGATGAAGGCCTTACGGATTTTTAAAAGTAACTTAGCAGAAAATCATAAGCAGACACTGACCTGCTCTTTACTTTCTATATGATGATCATGCTGATGAAGCTCAAAATATCATTAAACACTTACTGGAGAACCCATATGATCAGCAATTAAATTACAAGACTCGGGGGTGGGGGGGATACTTCTAGACTCTGAATAGAACAAGCACCCATCAGCAATGAGACATGACAGTGGCTCTGGCATCGGGCACCTTTATTTGGAACAGTATCACCATAAACGGCAATAAATAATGAAACTCACCCAGAAGCCAAATTATCCTGCTATGGACATCTAACCTCGTGATCATTATTTAACGGCTGTCGTTCAAATTCACAAGCAGTAAATTTGAGTTGAAAAACCTATAATTTCCCATGAACTGTGGGATTCTCACAGCTCAATTCACATGCAGACCTCCTCTCAGGGTAAAATGGGCAAAAAAGTCTCACTCTTAGTTAAATCTCATAGGTCATCAGGCACCAGGGCAAAAAGAGAGAAAACTACCGTCCCTTTGAACAAACAAGTGAGGTCTTTCCAAAACACAGCCATCTAAAATGTCCAGGTTTCGTGCTTAAATGTCAAACATTCAACCTTGATACTCATTTAAAATAAGGTGCTGTCAGAGCCTGAGAAACAACACAGCGGATTTTCTCCAAATATTTACTTCACTATTTCTAGGGGGCAACTGGAAGTGCCAAGTGCATCACCTGCGGAAAATTCAGAGTCCCGGGGAACCGCTTCTCTTGGGGTGTGAGATGCACCCTCTCCCCAGGGGAGTCACCCTGGTATCTGCCCAGATCCACCCAGGCACTCAGCATGCAAACAGGTCTCAGGTTGTTCACCAACCTCTCGGATGGTCCCCACTTTCCTTCCTTGGGTTCATATATCCCTGAAGATTTTGCAGAAGGAACACACAGTGTATACTGGCCAAAATGGGCATGAAGAAAAGGCGTGACTGGAAAGGGAGAGGAAGAACTAGAAGGAATTTGTCCAGCCAGGGAAATCGAGCCATGAACGGGAGAGAGGGTCTGGTCTGGGAGGCTTAGAGCAGAATCGGGTGGGCTGTCCAGAGGCCTCCATAGTACGCCACTGTCCCGGAGAGAAGCAGACAGGGGTGGTTAGGAGCACCGGTCTGAAGTCAGTGGCCTGAGTTTCAAATCTGAACTCTTCCACTTATGAGCTGTGTAACCTGGGAAGCTAACGTGGTGTTTTTACTTCTAAAATTTTAATATTGTTATTTCATTGGGCTGTTGGAGAATGAAATAAGAAGTAGGCAGCCCTGGCTGATGTAGCTCAGTGGATTGAGCGTGGGCCTGCGAACTAAAGGATAGTGGTTCGATTCCCAGCCAGGGCACATGCCTGGGTTGCAGGCCAGTTCCCTGCAGGGGACGTATGAGAGGCAACCATACATTGATATTTCTCTCCCTCTCTCCTTCCCTTCCCCTCTAATGATAAAGAAATAAAATCTTTAATTAAAAAAAAGTAGGTAAACATACCACACCGTAAATGTCATCATCATTCATAAATTAATAAAAATGAAGCCTTCCGGCACCAGCATAGTAGATGGGGTAAACAGTCCCAGAATCCACCATTTTATGGACTTAAGGGTTGTTTTTGCCAACAGTGCCTTAAGAAAACATAGCCTTACCACTTCCTTAACTTAAAAAAAAAAAAAAAGTAAAAGTAATCATTCTACTTACCAAAAACAGTTTGCTTCAGAGAAAAGTTACATTTAAAATATGAATTCACATTTTCAAAAACTCATCTGTTGTGGAACTGGGTACCCACGCATCTGCATGGGTCCCGAGGATAAAGAAGTAGTTCAAGTACGTAACGGGCAGTTTCCCATTGACATTTTAGAATAAAATACAAAACCCCAAATGAAAACAATAATTAGCTGGTCCTAAGAATCTCTTAAAACAGGTACCCGAAGTTTATAATAGGCTTGCTAAACCTCAAATTAAAGAGCTGACAGGAAAAGGGGATTTAAATATTTTAAATACACATTTGTGGAAACCACTACAACTGCAGAAAAATTTTCTAATCAGAAAAATTATTGAGGATCAATTGTGACATTTAAATGACATTTAATTTGAAGCATATTTTCCTCACTTCCTTGAATTCTTTCGCAATGAAGGAAAAAAAAGTACTATCTTTCAGAATAAAACAGCCCAAAGGAGGCAGAAAAATCAAAGCATCCAGGTTATATATTGTGAAAAATAAATTTAACCAACTAAAACCATTTCATTACATTCTTCTTTCTCCAAAAAAAAAAATGTACCATTTCTAAATATGTAAAAACTAAGCACAAGAAGTGTGATTTATTCCTTTTCTTTCAAAAGTAAATATATCTTAAAATCAACTAAAAAAGGAAAAGAGTAAGTTTTTAAAATAGTGTATTTGAGGGTAAACGGCCAGCCCCCAACCCTCCAAGAAACAAAAAAAATGAAAAAAAAACAAAAAGTAACCCCCCCCCCAAAAAGGCAGAGCAGCATGCAGGAGGTCCGGCGAACCACTCCACCAAAAAGCATGTGGCTGTCTTCTTCACCTGGCTGCAGGGATCTCCATTCTGGCCAAACTGCGTGGTTTTTCCCTTTCACCTGGGAAAGAGGGGGTCCACACTCCGCCAAAACCACGTGGCTCCCTCTTTCACCCCACCAACAGGGGGTCCTCACTCTGCTGAAACCGCGTGGCTCTCTCTCAATGGCTGCCGTGCCTGGCTCTTAAATCCCAGCACCCATCTTCCTCTGTACCCCTATTTCTGACTCCTCCCAAGATCAGTTACACCTGCCAGTATTCTGTATTAATACAAGTTTACTGGGCTGCCATCATTAGTCTGGGCAGTAATCATCCCATGTCCTCGAGCCAATCTTCTCCAAGCCCCTACGCAGGCGCTGTAACTTGGGGGACCTGCCCCCAGTTACATCTTGGGGGAAGTGACTTCATCCCCCTAGCTCCAAGCCTGGCCACAGCCATTTAACATATCCAAGTGACCGCCACCAGAGGCTATAGATATTAAAAGCAATGCGTACTGAAAACTTCCCCCCAACTCACACGTGGGGGGTCTCCCACTTCCCTCAATCTGGGTTCGCCTTATAATCATTCAGAATTTCATTTTCCTGGTAGTCAGCATCTGAATAAAATGTCAAGTTTTTTTTAATAAATTCATTCCACTATTTTGCTTAAATAGCTTCATATGAACCTTTTCATTTGTGCTGGTCTTTTTTTGTTTGCTTGGTTTTGTTTCTTAATATTCAGTTATCTCAAGGTTAAAACAGATCTAAAGTGAAAACAAAAATTTTTAAACTGGGACATTTTCCAAATTCATCCCCATGAATAACTCTCACAATTACACTTACCACTCTCTACTTTTCCAAATTCCTGTGTTCTTGCAGAAATGGGAGTTTCAGCTTTAAGTTCCTAAGCCTAGAGAATGTCTTCCCTTGTCAACTGCAAATCTTCAATATATATCTTAAACGTTTCCCAATAACTTTATATCCATAACCTCTTAAAATATATACACAAATGTGTCTAAACATGTGTACAAAGGAAAAACAGTGATTTTCCCCTAGAGAAGCAGTCTGTAGCCGGCTTCTAAACATACCACCCCAAAACTGTGACTGTGTACACAAACGCCAGATCTTTGAGAGATCAGTACAAGCAAATGGACTGCAAATAAAGAGAAAGAAAACTTAACATTTTTGGCTTGCTTTTTCTCCCCAAATTTTCAGCCCCCCAGTAAGTTCTGCTGACTCTAAGAGCTACCCCAAAACTCTAGAATCCCTATTTCAAACTCCGGTCCAGCCTCCGTCTAGGGTCAGCTTGAAGGTCCCAAATGGGCTGAAAGCATTGGTTTCACACCTGTGGCCCCCACACCACACACCACCTTCTTCTTCCCTAATTTCCCCAGCCTCCTTCATCTTCCAGACCCATCTAAAAGTAATTAGGTGCCATTTCAAAACCCTCCACACACCCACCCTTTCAGCTTTGCACCTTCCATCCACACCCTTTGTTTGGGACCTGGCAGTTTCAAGTACCAAGATTCCTTTCCCATCCTTTGTTCTGAAGGTGTGAAGACTGCCTCTTCCTACCCACCAAGCCCAATCCTCTCCGTTTCTCCTGCTGTGGAAACAGAATGTTAGAGCTGGAAGCCCCCTCCCTTAGAGATCTAAAAACTACAGCCACAAAGGGTACAATAAAACATACAAAAGGAGGACCCAAATAAAAAATCTCAGGATTCAACTAAAAAAGCCTGATTCGACTCAGACTTTCCAGGTGTCCTGTCCCAACTGCATGAGGACCTAGCTATTTAGAAGAGTGTCTAACACAAGGTAAACATTAAAATATTTGATAGAAAGCAGGAAAGCTGATACATTTTTATCTTTCTTCTTACTCAAAACTTCAACCCACTCACCTAGCAACACAAAAATACACACACAACACTCCTTTAAAAGCAAGTAGGTCTTGCTTTAAAAAAAGTGTACTATATTCTCTTAATTGCAAATTCTCAATGAAAATAACTGTTATTTGTTAATAACATGAAATAGACTTTTAATGCTGCCTTGTCATTTTAATAGGAAAAAAAAATCTGAAAACAAAGACCAGAAAGAAGTTTCTTTAACTTAGTTACATACCAAAAACCTAGAGTATCCACCATAATGAATACAGAAATTTTATAATTTCTATTGCTTTTAATTTTATAAGCCAAATAGACAAAAAAGTGGCAGAGAGATAAAGAAATAAAAATGTCCAAGTGTAGATCTGATCATTATACCAAAAAAATAAAAACACTAATGAATCCAACAAAATTGCCAGATATATGATTAATTTAGAGAAGTCAATAGCATTCTTCTGTATTGACAATAACCAGTTAGGAAATATAGTAGGAAGTAAGATATTCGCAGCAGCAAATAAAAACTATGATGCATAAGAATTGATCCAGTTAAGAGCTTTGTGAAGCACTTTTTTAATCTATGAAAAGAAATCAATGAGGAATTGAGACTATGAAAATACACATACCAGATTAATGAGTGGAACAGCTTAATATTGTAAAGACATCAGTTCTGCCAAGTCATTATATAATCATTCTACTAAAACTTGCAACAGGAATTTTTAAGTAACTCAAATTTATTCTAATATATGAATAGAAAATAAAGATTTGTAAAGAGTCAAGTTAATTTTGAAAAAGGAGGACTCATCCCAACACTGATACAAATATTAATAAGCAACCAGAGCAAAAACTAGAAAAAAGTACATAAAAATGTTTATCTATACTTTATAACTTGGTATAGTACAGAGGCAGCACCATAAACCGGTGTAAAAATAAATATTGGGAAAAGCAAAAATAGAGCTGGCTGTCCAAGGGGGACCCCCAGGAAACAGAATTCTCTTCTAAGGGCAGGTCTATTATAGTACAGGCTTCCCCACTAGGTGAGGGTTCTAGGAACCCATGTGCACCAGCCAGTGCACCAGCTGGCACTGCTGTAGGGGCTGTATCTGGTTTCAGCGAATTTTTTTGTGAAGACTCTTTCAACATGTTTGCAAATTTCATAATGGTTGCTTTATGAGCGCACCTGCCCACACTGTGAGCTGAGTGTTCAACAGTTTTTGATTGAAAAACGGCATGACCCCTGTGCCCCACCCTCCCTATTCACCGGATCTCGCCCTGAGTGACTGTTTCCCCAGATGGAAAAAGTCCCCCAAAGGGAAAGGTTTTGCCGCTGTGGAAGAGGTGAAACAAAAAAACGGCAGAAGCATTCAAAGGCATCAAATCGACAAGTTCAAAAACTGTTTGGAGCAGGGGGAAAACCTCTCAATCGGTGTATTGCATCAAATGGAGAGTACTTGGAAGGTGACTGAAGGTTAAACGTGTAAGAATAAACACACGATTTTTATAAATAAGTTCCAGGCCTTTTTGGGTCCCCCACCCATATACCTCACAGCATGTAAAATGGTAAAAAATCAAAATGTAAAAAGGAAAACTACAAAGCTAACAAAAGAAAAGGCAGGAGACTATCTATGTAACTCTGTAGGTAGGAAAGCATTTCTGAAAAAGACCAACAGCACAAGTGGAACATTTGACAGATTTGACTACATTGTAAATGCGGGTTTCTACCTGACAAGGACACTTTAGACAAAATTAACAAATTGTGGAGACAAAGAAGATGATTAGTATCTGGAATATAAAAGGAGCTCCTCCAAACAAGTCAGAAAACACTATAAAAATGGGCAAAAAGTAAGAATAGGCAACATACAGGAGCAGAAACAAGCATGGCTAACAAGTACATCAAGGTCATCAGAGAAACGCAAACTCAGGTACTGGGAGATTCTACACCCACCAGATCTGCCAAAATTAAAAAGCAAAATAACGCCAATAGCAAGAATACAAAGAAACTGGAACCATCTGCACTGCTACTGGGAGTAGACCGGTTCAGCCAGCAGAATTCGGTGAAAAATACGTGCATGTCCCCTGCAATCCTCAAGCCTTCTACTGGGCAGGTACCCAACCGACACGCTTAAGGTCACCTGTATGTACAAGAACATTCACTGTTTACGAAGGTGGGCAGTTGGACGCAATGTAGGTGTATATCAGTAAGAGGTTGTATAAATAAAATGTAGACATCCAAACAATAAACAATACACATACATCATGGATGGAACTGGAGACTATTGTGTTAAGTGAAATAAGCCAGGCGGTAAAAGATAAATGCCATATGACCTCACTTACAAGTAGACTCTAATGAACAAAATAAACTAACAAGCAAAACAGAATCAGAGGCACAGAAGCATGTAAGAGGGGAGGCGGGAAGGTGGCAACTGGTAGAAAGAAGGTGGAAGGGTTAGTCAAAGAATATAAATGCGTGACCCATGGACATGGCCGAGGGTGTGGGGATCAACTGTGGGTGTTGGGGGAGGGCTGAGTGAGGGGGGACAAAGGGAGTAAATTGGGACAACTGTAACAGCATAAACAATAAAATATTTAAGAAAAATAAATAAATTCTATTTAAGCCAAACACACACACACACACAGATACACCAGTTAGAAGTAACGACTCTGAGGTACCCACAGCATTCACAAACTTAAAACACGCTGCTGAGTTAGTCAAGTTTAGGAAGAAAGTAAGATGTTCAGGACACCACCACTAATGTAAATTTAAAGCACTTAGCGGGCAAACAAAACTCCACACACACGCAGGGAAGTGATGCCAGCAGGGACACTCAAAGAATGAGGGGGAGAAGGAGAGAAAGAGAAACAATGGTAAGAGTTTTCAAAAACAATTTTTAACAGACAGCCTTGTTTGGACTGATGAGTTCACTTGCTTTTGATGCAACAATGATGGTAATATTTCATTATAAATACACGTACAATAGGTAACACTTGTGCGGTACTCACCATGTGCTGTGAACTGTTTTATGTATTAGGTAGACACCTTAAGTCATTTAATCCTCTTTATAATCCCATGAGGTAGGTGCTATAATGTCCATTACAGAGATGAGGGAAATGAGGCCCAGAGAGATTTGGTCTGTTTTCCCAGGTTACTCACACAGCTAGTAGGTAATGGAGGCGGCATTCAGGTCCACTTGAGCCAGCTCCCAAGCCCATGCTCCGAGCCATTACACCCCACTGCCTGCTAGAGATGATGTACCCACCCTCCTCAGCTGAGCTCCAAAAAACATCTCCACAGTTCCTCATGGCCCACCACCACCCTTCCTGGCCCACCACCGCCCTCCATGGCCCACCACCACCCTACATGGCCCACCACAACTGGCGGTTCAGTAGAAATTCTTTTTCTGGGGGGAGTCACTTTTTAATATCAAAGTCCCATGCAGCATACCAATTCTCAAATACTTAATCAGTTCATTAAGGCTAAAATACATTGATGTAAATGCTTTTTGTCGATTACTTATAATAATAGGGGTAATGTTTAATGGACAGTCTACCTACAGATGTCAAAGATAAAAAGAGGTCGCACTCACAACACCTAATGTGTTTTATCCACAAGTCATTTACCTCTGCCTTCCGGTCGCCCCTGGGTTGTGACCTCCCTCAGGCCAGGGACTGAGTCTAACTAGCCACAGTCTGTGCCCTGTGAAACCTAAGACAGGGGCTCACCTTGCAAATGCTATAAACATAGTGAACACTTACAGAGCACTGGGTCCCCCAACTTCGGTTTTAAGCACTGGTTAAACCACTGTTCTTTCCCCGAAAGACTCATTTTAAAAACACCAACAAGGATTCATTAGTATCTCCTCTCCTTTTCCAAGAGACCGAGGAGTCTGGAAAGGACACGCCACCCACACCTAATTATAAGTAAACAGAGAATATCCAAAAAGCAACAAACACACATTATTCAGAGACCCGAGTATTTCGTGAGCATCTGCTATATGTCAGGCACTGCCCTAGGCAATTCGGGTACAATAACACCCTGCCTTCATGGAAGTGGTGGCATTCCGGCGAAGGAAAGAGATCAAAATAAATAAATCAAAGTATTTCAGATAAAATATAATGATATAAAGCAGGGATAATATATATGAACAATATAAAGCAGGGATAGAAAAAGGTACAAAGGCTTTCCGATTTGAGATAGGCGGCCAGGGAAGACCTCCTGAGAAGGCAGCAGCTGATTTATAGACCAGAATGAAGCCGAGAAGTAAGCCATGCTGACATCTGGTGAACAGTCTTCTTAGAAACTTAACAGGTACCAAGGCCCTTGGGTGTTTCAGCAAGGAAGACAGCATGGCTGGGGTGAAAGCGGGCAAAGCATCGAGTTGAGGTCAGAAAGGTAACAAACCAGAAAGATGAGCTCCTGAATTACAAATTACAGACGATCACCAGGCAAGCCAGAGTACCTGGTATATCACCTGGGGCTGATTCAGACACTCAGAATGATGAGTCAATTAGAACAATGGGTTGCAATAAGCTTTTTTCCTGAGGGCTATATTCAGGCATTACAGTGTCATTTGCATACAATTTACATATGTCTACATGGCATGTATCATGTCTATTAGATAATTTTCACGGTAAAATTGTATTACTAGTGCCCTGCAGATGGGCATTTCATGATTTATTCCATTCTCTATTTCTTCCCATGTCTCAATATAATCGACCCAGAGGATATTTTATGCTCGAAATGAATCACAGAACAAAAGGAGACTGCAAGTCAAGGAACTGTATAAATGATCACTCTGTAACATGGTGGAAAAGGGGCTCTGATTTTATGCTTCAACTTCTTTCACCTACCAGGGGGTCAAACCAGCTGTGGGGCTGGAAAGTCCAATGCAGTTCTAAGACAGGATGTCTCAAGAAGCAAATCTGGTTTTTCTCACAATCAATAACTCATCTCTGACAGCAGCGCTCACAGACCATTATCTCCTCCCCAGATGCTCAGGCACAAAAGCATGAAGTTCAAAGGGCACTCCGCCTTGTGGTTCAAAGAGCTTCACACTAAAAAAACTAAATCACAGCATTGTCATCGTGCCTGGGCTGCACACAGAATCCCCCAGGATCTGTGGAATAAATCCCACTAATCACTAATTCCCAGCTTCGTGGTACTGAGAAGGTTAAGATGGAAATGCCAGGTTTACTAATAACTCAGGGGATCTGGGTAAATAGGATGTGGGGGTCACAGCCACAGGAAGATGCAGGAACCTTACGAGCCTATGTGATAATTAGGAAATCTTCCTGAAAATGCTACATGTGACTAGAACCTTAGAAGCTATAGATATTTGCCCTCCTCTTTTCTGCTGCACGTTTTATACGTATGGAACACACACACACACACGGATCCACTCCCATGGCCCTCCCTAATTCTCCCTAAGGCACTTCTTGCCAAAGCAGAAAAAAATTGTAGGTTCACCAGCTTATGCTTGCACTAAGCTAGGCTTATATTTAAAGCTCAAAAGAATGTAGATTGTGTGTCTTGGGTTTTTCAGAATCCCAACATAGGACTTGACAAGTATACAGAGCCAAAAAGATTTATTTTTTATTTTTTGCTTACAACCAATTTTTGGATCACAAAGGAAAGAACCTCACTCTCAGATCTCTCAGTTTTTCCCAAAGAACTTAAGACAGGAAATCTTCAAGTCGTAAGTGGTTTAAGGACTCGGTCCTTGTTATTCTGTTCCAATCACTGAAATTTGCAGAACACGGGCTGTATTAAATGCATCTTTGGCAAAGCTGCAGGCCTGCAGAACTCTCACGGGAGCCGGTAATCTCCATGCCGAAATATGAGGAAGGAGTCGTGGGAAGCAGCCCTACAGAGGTGCAGACCATTTTATGTGTGAGGATTTTTGCATTACCCAGTCTCAGGGCATCAGGTAGCAGAGCCAGAAAAGCTACAGTAGATGCTCTCAGTGGCCTCAACTTAACAAAGTAATTGGATTTCCCACCACTTTCATTCTGCCCATAACCCCCACTGACCGCTGCTCCCAGGGTGCCGGTGCTCATGGCTGGGAGCCTCTCTGATCATGTCTGCACACTTCGGCTCCGACCAACTTAGCTAAGTGTCTACAAAAGCCAAGTGTATTTAGTCCCTACTCCACTGATGCTGGCATACTGATTACTTTAACCACGTAATTTAAATGGATTGATCAAAATAAATGTGAAAAATAATTATCTCTATGAAACTAAGTTTCATGACTTGACAAATATCAATAAAAGTGAATTGCTAAAAACCCTTTATAGAAACCTGGAAGAATTCTGTAATGAGTGTGCCCTGCTCTTTAAAGAAACCAAAACAGGTCCATTATAGATGTGCTTTCTATAGGGAAGAAGATGCATTTCTGCTGGTAAACCCACACTTGATGAAAGGGCCTTGGAACTACATCTCAAAATGGGTGAGGGTTTTAAGTTAAAACGACATACATGCTTCAGGTCTGTACGAATCATCTGTATGATTCCTTGCTTCGACCAACTCTCTTTGATTAAGGGATAGTGTCTCCAAATCATCAACTAAGAAGACTCTCATGGAGTCTCAGCCATAAGGTTTATAGAACCCTGGAGGGACCTGTTCTGCAATGTTATGAGCTTCAAGAAAACAGCTTCCATAAACTCACTGGCTTATGGTCTAACAGGCCAGCTCTACGTTAATAGTCCAGGTACAGAGAGGGAGGGGGTCTGATCCCCAAGGCAACGGAGATGCAAAGTTGTCAGGTGTTACAGAAACACAACAGCTCCTGCTCGGCCTCCAAATGCTTCTGAGTCAGCACATTGCTGTCATCACAGACTCTGAAGCACGTGAAGTAGAAAATTAAACTGACTGCTCCCTGCATGAGAGTACATGAGCGATTTTTCCTCATTTCTGTCTCCAGAGACCCTACCACCTGTGGAAGAGTCCAAATTATCCATTTCTTAAAAAGAGAGCTTAGTCTTGTATTACAATCTAATTGAATTCCTACAGCTTTAACAAATTTAGTGGCATTAACCTCTAATAGATCAACTGGCCTAATTCCATCAAAGTGGATAATGAGGGGAGTGGGAAGAGAAGTTAAGAAAAGTGGGACAAATACACGACCTTTCCGCAGAGCCAGGTCGAGAAAGTCCTCGGATTGGATACTATTAATCCTGGGTATTCCTGAAGCTTTGAGAAAGAAAGAAAGAATGGCTACCAAGAGAGAGATGAAGGAAGACAGAAATTAAACATGCCAGAAATGCGTGCCCTTACATCCTCTCAACCCACCTTTTAACGCCAGCAGTTGCTGAGGCAACCAGCGGTGCACGGATGTTAATGCCATGCCTTGGCGGCACCGTTACCTCCTGTTTTCTGACCTGGGGCTGCTCTATGGAAGCCAATTCAAAAAGTCAATGAGAACCAATTTTCAAGAGTACGTACAAGAGCAAACCTAAAAAAGAAAGAGTTAAGACCCCCATGGCGTAACCCTTGACCAATGGAACAGGAGGGGCTAGTGAATAAATGACGACATCACCTGTACGCAGAGCAGAGCATTCTGAAGCACATTCTACATGGTTCCTACAAGGGTGACCGACCGGTAACCAGGACGACAGTGCACACTTTGGTTGCCTTTGTCAGTTTCCATTATTCTGCCCTTCCAGGTCTCCCCACTCTGCTTGCCTAGCATCACAGTCCTGCACCCAGGACTGTGTGCAGGCAGAATAGCCTTTATCTCTCAGGCTCTACTTTTTGTGGGAACCCACCTATACCACCTATAATAACGGGTACACATTGCCTCCCAGGACGCCAGGCAACAACCAAAATTGTATGCTTGCTTTTATCTGTCATCAGTGAGATTTGCTGGCCCTCCTTTTCTTCCCCACCCAGATCTACTTTCTATGGACTAAAGTTCTAGTTGGCACAACGATCAAACTTCATTTTCTCCTCAAATCTTTCAAGAACTATCCTAGGGGATATAGAGACAAATGGCCAGACAAGGGCCCAATGCAGACACTATAAACAGAACACAAGTGATTAGAGATTGCAGGGTGGGGTATCTTCAGGACGTATGCCCAGTACTCATGGCAGTCACACCTTTCACAGCCCCCCAGTCACTGGCAGCCCTGGACCATCTGTTCTAAACCAAACAAAGAAGCCATGAGGGCAGGTGCTCTATCTGAGCAGGCGGCAGATGAGGCAATACCAGGGACACTGGGATCTGGGGCAACAGAATTAGGATGCGCTGATGGGCAGAGCAGGAAAAGTTTGTTTTACCCCATGAGCAGTTGTGACAAGACTGATGAGCTCCTGTCTTGGGTTTTATACTGTACATGTGAGATGCTGAGCTAAGATTTCCGTAACAAAGCACCAATCACCCTCCATCGGTGAAAGCAGTACCTGTGTATTATCTCTGGGCGGCAGACCAAAATCAATATAAAGCAGAGAAGTGCTTCGTGGAAGCAAAATGTGTGGGTTCCAACTGTGAGCTGCTATGATCTCCATGGACCACCTCAACGTAAATATTTTACAGCCTAGAGAGTGGGGAATAAGATTAATGCCTTACCCACAAGAACTGAAATCAGGCACTCAACCAAATACATGTACACACATTCGGAGCAGCTCTATTCACCAAGAGCCGAAAGGTAGACACAACTCAAATGACCGTCAGATGATGAATGGATAAACAAACTGTCATCTATCCGTACAATGGAACATTTGTCACCTATAAAAAGGAAAGAAATACTCATGCATTCTAGGCAACAGTTGGAAGTCAAAAGCATTATGCTGGATGATACAAACAAACAGAAAAAAAGTCACATATTACATGATCTCGCTTATATGAAATATCCAAAACAGGTTAAACCACAGAAACAGCAGACAGGGGTTGCTGCCAGGGGCTCAGAAGCGGGCAGTGAATAGTAGCTGCTTCATGGGTACAGGGTTTTATTTGGAGTGGTGAAATGTTTTAAAACTATACAGAAGTGACTCTGGCCAGGTAGCTCTCAGCTGGTTAGAGAATTGTCCCGATACACCAAGGTTGCAGGTTCAATCCCCGGTCAGGGCACATACAAGAATTATCCAATGAATGCATGGCTAAATATAACAAATCGAGGTCTCTTCCTTCCTCTCTCTCTCTGTCATTCTTTATTTAGGAAAAAAATCTATAGAGAAGTGGTGATTGTTACACAACACTGACTGCCCTGTACATCACTGAACTGTCATCTTTCAAATGTTTATCTTACAGTATGTATATTTCACCTCAGTTTTTAAAAAATGAAAAATAGATTAATGCCTAAAGAATCATAACCCCCGTGGACAACTCTAACAGAGTCCGTCCGCCTCTCCCCATGTTCCCTACTCACCCTGGAAGGGCTTCTTTGCGATACTCCACACGTATAGAACACAACAGAATATTTTAAGTCTGGTCTAATCTCCCCTTCACACAAGCAGAATTTTATCCCAGAGCTACTGGATAAAAAATGAGAGGCATTCTAAGCAATGGCATACATTTTCTCATTAAAATAGGAAGCAAATCACCATCACAAGCATAAATAATATCTGCTCAAACTATCCCAAATCGTAAACAGTGGAAGTTTTAGAAGGGCAAGACCATGCATAGTGTTCTTTCCTCTACTCTCCAAATTTACCCAGTTATATTTTCTTATATAACCACATCGCTTTTATAGTAAGAAACAAGTTAAGCTAACAAATGAATTATATTATTCCAGAATTTCCTTATAACACTGACTGCGTTCACAGAGCAGAGCTCGGAGGAGCTGAAAAACATGAGTTCACCACACAATAAAAGAGAAAGCAATCACTCCATCCGGTCCAGATTGGAAAGTCTCTACAGCTGTACATGCCCCAGGGAGAGGAAGATGTGGGCAAACTGGTTTCTTTCTTTTCAGAGACTCCCAAGCCCTGGTCATGAGCAGCAGGCAGGCTCTTTTCATTCAGTCCGTCCTGCCTCCGTTTGAAGTTTTCATGGCTCACCTGTGCATCGCTTATCTGACTTCAAGAGGGACCCTGCACAACTGAGGTCAAGGCCCTGAGAAGATGAGACATGTGCGTGGCAGAGGGAGAATCTGAAGCAACTGAACAAGGACATGATGGCCATTTTTTTTTTTTTTTGCTTGTAAGGTCTCTCTTTATATATTTATTTACTTATTTATTTATATTTATTTAATTTTTATTTTATTGATTATGCCATTACAGTTGTTCTATTCCCTCCCTTCATTCCCCTCCACCCTGCACCCCCCCACCCCTACCATTCCCTCCCCTTTAGTTTATGACCACGTGTCTCAAGTTCTTTGGATTCTATATTTCCCATACTATTCTTGCCCTCCCCTATCTATTTTCTACCTACCATCTATGCTACTTATTTTCTAATGATGGCTATTTTTTAAATTCCCACCTGGAATGATTAATCTAATGTCAGTGGCTACCTGGGGCAAATCCGAAGGCTTCTTCCCATTCACCCTTCCTGATTTCTCTCTGCAGTTTCTGATGCTACTGAGCTCTCTCAACTCTCAAAGCCTCCAGGATGATAAACCTTCCCAGTTTTCCAACACATCCTCTACCCCCAACTGTGGGTGAACACTCGCTACTGCTGAAACCCTGCCCAGCCACAGGGTGACCTGCCGAAGGATAATGAACATGTAGTTCATTGACCCTCCTCCCCACCCCAACTGCCCAGCCAATAGCCGGCCAACCAACCAACAGACTGGTGAGTGTGGCCATCTAGGAAGATCAGGCCCCAACTCACCTGTGAGCTAATTGCAGACACACTCATAAGGCCAAATGGGATCCGTTGGGTCCAGTTCAGACCAGAAGAAATGCCCAGCACAACTGTAAGCTACTCTAAGTTAAATAAGACATTAAGTTTGGGGATGTTTGTTAAACATAGCAAGAGATAACTAGTAAACAAGATCTGAGGATGAATGTACAACATTTAAGGCTACATAGGATATGAAAATAGCCCCTAGTCCAACCCCCTGTTTTCAATAAGAATCCCGGGCCCAAAGAAGCTGAGTAACTAACGCTACAGCACACGGAGCCAAGAGCAGAACAGGCCTCTATTCGAGGTCTCGCTGGCCTTGCCACTTCACACTGTAACAAGGCCCGGGCCTTTAACAAGGGTCCATCTGCACCCAAAGAACGCCCATCACGGGACTGTTAAGGGAAGGATGGCACCTGTGTGCCATTAAATATCACGCAGCTGATTCTTTTAATGACAGAATCATACACGTATATACATACACTGGCATGGAAAGATTTCAAAGACATAGGAGAAACAATGAATCACAGAACAGTTTATAAAATATGCCCCCCTTCTCCCTTGGTGAAAACAACGCACATGTCTGGAGTGGTTCCTCGGGGGGACGGGAACGAAATGGAGGGGAAGAGAGCCAGGGGGCAGCAGAGAGCTTCCCACGTGTAAGAAACCACGTCAGAAACGCTGGTGCACTACCAAAGTAAAATGAGCGTGGAAGAGAAACGCTCGCTCGCTTCCCACAGGCACGCACAGAGGCCAGCAGCAGGGCACACCCGGCGCACTCTCGCCGCACCTTCGGCCTAGAAAGCTTGCAATTATCCTATTCGTCGTCGTTATAATTATGATATCCATAGCTACTTTGATTAAGCCTTGCTAAAAGTGTTAATTTGCTTATCTTGCAATATCTCTGTGAAACCCGACAGGGGAAATGCTCCACCTGATTTATAGGAGAAGAAACTGAGGTACAAAGAGGCAAACAGCTCAAGGTCAAAGGTCAAAGGTCAAGACCAACGGCAGAACCATCAGACGACTCCAGTCTCCTGATGCCCGGTCCTGCACTACACCCACTAATGATGCGTCTGCATATTGATATTTGAATTGAGGAAAGCACCAACAATATGATGCTTCAAGTTGGCTTCAAAAGCCAGCAAATCAAAGCTGCTGGCTAAGGTCAGTATCTAAATTGCAGAAAGACTTCCTAAGAGAAAAGACAAGAGATATATTTTTTTCTAATTTCAAATCCAGTAACACTGATAATACTCTTTTGTTATTTCAAAAATTGAGATTCCAGAGAGAGACTTCCTCAAGTGTGGCCAGCCCACAAAACTCATCCCAGTGGGGGAAAGGCTACTTAAGGCTTTACAGTGTGTTGAAGTCCCAGGTGTCCCTGGAGCCAACACCTACACTGCCCAAGAGAGAAGTGAGTCTTCCTCAAAGGGACATGAAGGAGCCATGAACAGTAAATACACCCTTCCAGGTGCACTCCCCAGTGCCCAAAACCCCATTTTCCTTAGCCGACCAGGGGTGGGGCGGCTGGCGAGAACCTTTGTCCATGGCTGCCCACTGTGGGTCCTCACCGTGGCCAGGTGCTTACAGCCCATGAGAAGGCAGAAGGTCCAGCCAGGGTCCAGCCAGAGCCCCGCCAGTCCTACCTCGCTCAACACAGCTCCCACTCGCTGTCAAGCTTCTGCCTCAAGTGAACATTCTCTCTCATCTCTTCTCCACTCTGCTAGCGCAACACAGCATGGCGGGTGGGGGAATAATACTTCAGGACTATATGATTCGCCTCCTCATCACTATCACTAACACATGCCAGAAGTGCCACCCAGATCTTCTCAGACTTGGGCAGAATCCTGGTACAGGCTGCAAAGTTTGGGTTTCCTTCCATTCCATGGCTGGGCCTGGGGGTCTCCTGAGCTGGCCCAGTGGAGCAGGGCTGCGAGAGCACTCCTGCTTCACTGCTAAAATCTCTCTCACTTTCTAAGCTGCATCCGTCACTGGGGGAAATGCCCAGGAGTCTCAGAGACATGATGGATGGGCTGTCTCACACCAGGCAAGAGAGCAGGGCCTCTCTCAAGAGCAATAGCTCTGCTACAGAACAACCCCGCTGGCCCTGCTTCGCCTTCTACACCGAAACCATTTCCCGGCAGCTGGGGGTACAGAAGAGCCTCAGATGAGGAGCCAAACATAAGGCGATGGCTTCAAGTCTCACCTCTGCATGTCTCAGCCATTGGGCTATATGCCCTTTTGATCCACAGTTTCTTCATCTATAAAAGGGAGATAATACCTATGGAACAGGACTGTTGTGAGGCTTATATGACATATATGAGAACTCGGGGTGATTTCGTCCCCGCCAGGAAGCATTTAGCAAAATCAGAAGACTTCTTTGGTTGTCACAGTTGGTGGTGAGAGTGCTACTGGCACCTAGTAGGTAGAGGCAGGGATGCTGCTGAACATGCTAGTGGGCTCAGGACAGCCCCTCACAGGAAAGACTTATCTGGCCAGAGACATCAGTGATGCCAGCACTCAGAAACCCTGGTATATCAGGTGATGCACATGGAAGAACTTATAACTACAGTGCACCATTTATTACTATTATTATTATCATTAAGAGAAGAACATGTTTCCTGGCATTTGAACAATTTATCCCCATGGAATCAAAGTAGTTTTCTGTGATTGATTGTATTTTTTACATCAGTACATGATAATCTTGGAACTTCAAGAGCTTATGCTATGAGCTGTAAAGGAGAGAACACCAATGTCAGTGCACTGCACACAGTAGGCAGTTTATAAACGCCTATTGTCCAGCACACAAGACAAAGAGCTTTTGAATCCAAAGAGGTATGCAGATCCATCAAGTAGCAGGGCTTAAGAGAGATAACAAGAGATGCCATTAAGATAAGCTGCCAAGAAAATCAATGGAAAATAAATCTCCTAAATACAGGAATCAGACATGGCAACCTCTTCCAGCTGCTGACCTGGCCAGAGAGGATTCGGAGAAAAGAGAGATTATGAAGGCGGAGGTCAACCTGCTGATGGAACTCAGCGTTGCACTGAAAATGTCCCTGCATCCTAACACCAAACAGACTTCTTGATAACTTCTTTGCATTCTCAAGGCTGGGCTTAAGGAGGCCGCAAAGGGCTGTAAAAGCTGCTAGGAACAGAAGACAAAGGGGGTGAAGTCTGCAGGACAGAAACAGGACCATCACATTGGTAGCATGGGCAAGAGACACGGGATGCTGGTTTGTGGCAAGACAAAGAAATGGCAACTTGGGGTTAGACAGCCATCTTGAGAACACGACTCTGGAGGGTGAGTGAGTGGACACGTGGGTGGGTGGGTGGGTGGATGGATGGGGTGGGTGGATGGATGGGGTGGGTGGATGGGTAGGTGGGTGGATGAGATAGTCTGTCCAGCTTAGAACTGACTCCACTAATGCTAACTTCAAAAATGCTCAATTAACTTCCCAAATATTTTCATTTCCTACATGTTGAAGAACTATTACTTACAAATCTTTCTTCTCAGGCTGAAAAGTATCAGTTCAGTTCTTCCACATCTCAGGAAGTAGACTCTGTTCTAAGGGACCAGAGACACGGAGTCCCTGTTCACCCCGCCTGCATCATCCTGACTCAGGGGCCGAGGACATGGGGAGGCGTCCCAGGTCACTGGCTTCAGAGTGTCAGACATGGGGGTGCCCAGTTCAGCCCCTCCCCAAGTATGTGACCTAAGGTAGTTATTTATAACTTCAAGGGTTCTATTATCCTCATTCTCAATGAGGAAACTAAAACCTACCTTGTAAAGACTTGTACTAAATGAGATGATGTCTGGAAAGGTGCTTACCACTGTGACTAACATTTTGATCAATTTGGGTAGCTACCGGAACAATAATTTTATATTATAGTTTTATGAAATATTACTGGTCATCCACAATCTTCTTTTATAATATATAAATTATATCTTCATAAACCATTTTTTAAAGAGACATGTCAGCCCTGGTCCAGTGGGTTAGTAGGTGGGAGCACCGTCCCCTACATCAAAAGGTTGAGGGTTCAATCCTCAGTCAGGGCACACACAGTAGGCAACCAATCAGTGTTTCTCCTTCACATCAATATTTTTTTTCTCTCTCCCTACCTCCCAAACAATAAATATATCCTTGGGTAAGGATTTTTTTAAAAGATGAATACAAAAGACAGAATATAGAATGGGCTAGAGAGGTTGTCCAACTGCAAAAGCCAACCTTCAACCTACTAGCGGTTTATCACTGACTCCTTGCCCCAACCTTCCTTTCTAAATCTCTGTCTTCTGTAACACCGAATCCTCCCTCCGCTCCAAGGCCCAGTATTCTAACCAGTTCTCCAAATTAGCCCAAGTGCAGTGCCCCTATAGTGTCTCCTCTCCCCAAATTCTCTGTAACTCCCAGAAAACCACTGAGTTCCTTGGTGATTAGCCTCAGCTAAAAAACAGCAAGTAATAACTACTTGTCTAAAATTTATACTAACATGTAAATGATTTATAGAAAATATCTTCCAAGGAATTACATGCATTTAAAATAAAAGCAAATCTTGTTTTAAAAAGTGTTAGATGCTATGTGATTTTTTTTAAACTTTTTTTATGTGGAAATCATTTCAAGCTTATAGAAAGTCACATGAAAGAACACTTGTGTACCCTTTACTGATTTCACCAATTATTAACATTGTTTCCCACTTGTTTTATTATTTGTTCTCCCTCTCCACTCTATACACATACACACATATAATTTTATAACGCCCAAATAATGTCCCTTTTTCATTACAAAATCTTTTATTACAAAAATCATAAGCATGTGATTATGTAACATAATATCACACTCAAGCACACTATATGACATTTTAGGTGAAATGTTCAAACCCAAACTATAAATGATTACACCCATTTTATTACCCTACCAACCATACTCAAGCAGGTGCCACTTCTGCCAGACCCTGTATATTGGGTTGGCCAAAAACTTTGTTTTTTTCCCAACGATGGCTCTACAAGCACTTAGTTGTCTTTAACTTCATTCGAAACAATTTTGTTAAATTGTATTTCAACAGCTTGCATTTAAAAAAAAAACAACTTATCAAAATTAATGATTTTTGTGCAGCCATTTTAATATTGAAGATGGAAGAAGATATCTAACATTTTCAACATATTATGCTTTATGATTTCAAGAAGGGTAAAAACAAATGCAAAAAAAGATTTGTGCAGTGTATGAAGAAAGTACGACGACTGATCAAACGTGTCAGAAGTGGTTTGCGAAGTTTCTTGGTAGTACTGACATTTTGGCCAAATCATTCCTTGCTGTGGGGCTGTCATATGCACTGGAAGATGTTTAGCAGCCACCCTGGCCTCTACCCACTAGAAGCCAATAGTGGGCAATAGCCGACATACTCAAAATACCCAAATCAATAAAGTTACTGATAAAAATGAAAAATGTCTTTTATTTTATGGAGAAAACTATATGGACCTTTTGGCCAAGCCAATATATAAATAATTCTTTCTAAACCATTTTAGAGTAAATCACATACATCACGTGGCCTCTTAATTTCAGTACCAGCTGCTTCAGTGTATCTTCCCTAAGAACAAGAATATCTTCATACATAATCCCAATACAGTTATCAACTGCCTTATCTAATCCACTGTCCATATTCTAAATTTGTCAACACGAAATCAGATCCAATTTAGGGTCAGTTACTGATGCACTCAGTTGTCACGTCACTAGCCTCATTCGGTCTGAAATATTTCAATCTGGAATTTTCGCACTGCTTTCTCAGTCTCTTTATGACATTGACATCTTTAAAGAACACAGTGACCCTGGGATATACTTTTGAGTAGGAAAACCTTAAAAATCTCACTGTTGTAATCTAGTCCCTGCCCCTGCTTTCTTTTTCTTTACAGAACCTGTCGCTACCTGACCTGGTCCATATCTGTTTGCTGACTGGCTCCCACACAAAAGTGGAAGCTCTGTGTGGCCAGTCTCCATAGCCCCCCACCACCGACACCCCCAGTGCCAGAATACCACGGCACACAAGCATTCCATATCTGTTGACCACTCTTCACAGGTCTACCTTCTAAGCTCTCCTTATATAGTCAGCAAAACAGGGACCAGAAGAGCCCACTGGGAACAGCTGACCCCAGCTACGTGCCTGGATTCTCTCATTCTTAGTATGTTCATTCACACACGTCCACGGTGATACCTGGTGTGGGAAATGTCCGCTGAATAAGATTTGTCTCTCCTGCCTCAAATCCAAACTCCTTATGTAAGTACAGAGATATGGTGGAATAAATTAGTTCGACTGAATCAAAATTACATCGTGTTCCCCTAAATAAATATTTATTATTTATATATTTAAAGTTATTATATATTAAATATATATATATATTTTTAACATGAGTGTCCCCTCATCTGAAATCATCTTCCTGGGTAGCACTAATAAATTCCTTCTGGGCAAGGCAGGCAGCCTAATGCTAAAGTTATGCTTGAGAAGTTACATAAAATTGTTGCACTTTATTAAGACAATAAAAAGTCCCCAAACTTTATTGTTTTAATAAAAGCTGTTCTTAAATTGTGTTTTATTTACTTAATTTGATGGTGCGTTTAAGAGGATGATGTTTTACACTTAATTTTAAGTACCCAAAAGGTAATTATCTGTGGAAAATTCTAGAAGACAAATGGCACGGAGCTGACTATACCACGAAAGTCAAGTTGCCTAACAGCAGAAAACAAGAAGATAAAGCCGGGGGCGGGGGGGGGGGGGGGGGAGCCAAATCCTCGGTTGAGTTTACCCAACTTTATCTACGTGGAGTGAATCAAGCTCAAGTTTAAAAAATATCATTTTCTATGTCCCCCAAAGACTTGCTACTTAGGAAAACAGATGGCACCCCGGAGACGCTCCGCTGCTCTCCGACCTGGGCACCTCATTTCCTCCACATCTCCGTGAGAGTTGTGAGTCATCTTGCTTTCTACCCAACAATTTGGGAAAAGAAAATAAAGTAGTTTTAAAAATACTAAATCAGGCTGCTATATTACACAGTAGATGTAATGAAGATGTACAAGTTGAATGTTTTGAGACACATGGGATTTCTAAAAGTGCTGTCCAGGTAGGCAGCATGAACTCCCACAACCCCCAGAGTCCTTCCCTGTCCCTGTGGTCACAGAGAAGGAAGTTCGGTTCTCCAGACCCAGGACCCAGAAGGGCACTAACTGCTGTCAGCCGAACACCCCAACACCCCAACACCAAAAGCTTCAGCGAGGGAAGAGGCCTCTCGATGTTCATTGTCGATCACTGTTTAATTTAAATAAAGGGGAGAAAAGGAGCACTTCCCCCAAAGGGCATTCAACTTTAAACACTTCCAACCATATCGAGTAAAATCAACTCTGAGTAACAAGAACAGAAGCATAATCTGAATTGGCAGGAATTTGGAATTATCGAGTATCTTCAAGAACAGGGGGTTTTAAGGCTCTCAAGTGCAGAACATAATGAGAAGCCCATTAATCAGTGACTGCCTGGGGAAGAGCTGCCTGCTGATAAGGACCAACTCAATGGGGTTCAGCCAACAACTTCGGCTCCTTTAAAAACAAATTTACAAATTTAAACCATAACCATATGAGTAACTACAGTTTCTTATACACATACAATTAATCAAATAAGGCACAGTGTGAAATTTTCAAGTAGTATCAAAGGGTCCAAATAAATTGCTATTTTCTTTCAACACTAACTCCCCAGTTCCTCTTTTCCTCCCCCAGCAAACTGCTGTTACTAACCCTTTGTGTGTCCTCCTAAAGACTGTGTGTCTTGACTTGCTCGGGTTTTCATGTAAGTGGTTGGTTGGTTGGTTGGTTGGTTGGACAATCGTACATCTTCCCCACCCTTCTTTTTCCTTAAACTTTTCATTGATTCTCATTCTTGCTTATCTAAGCATGTTCCTGTCTCTCCTGATTATTTAAGACTCAGTCACTGATCAGAAATACGGCACTTCACCAGCTGTGCACACAGCCTTGGGCACCCGGTGCCGGCCATCTCCCACAGAGGCTGACTCAGCGGGCCCAGCCTGGTGGGGCGACCCTGTCAGCCCAGCACCCCTCACGGGAACTAACTCAGCATCTGGCTGCACAGTAAGGGCACAACAGATGTGATCTCAGTCAATCGTCACCACGACCCCCCATTTAACCTCCACATCAACGACGACTGTTGTCCCATTGCAGAGACGAGGCACTGAGGCTCGGTGAGTAACTTGCCCCAAGTCGCACCAGGAGGCTGGTTTTGAAGCCAGTCCTGTCCGCCCTGTGGCAGGTAGTGAGGTTGGAGCCAGTCCCACAGACCACATGACATGAACAATGCCAAACTAGTTCTGGATTATACCAGAACTTTCTGATGCATGAAGAATATAATCATGCGGGCGGCCTATCAAAACCTTTGGGGGGCACAGTCATCACCCTTGGGTTTTAGGGGAGGTTCTTAGCCACTACTCCTGATTCACCTCCGGGAGAAACCTAGTTCCACAACCAAGCTGCCTGACATGTTCTAACAGAGCCCAAAAAGCTCGTGTTTTAAAAAGAACTGAATTGTGAAGTGGTAACGTCATTTAATCCTAAAAACCATCCTGCATAGTTGATGTGATTTTTGCCCAATTTACAAGGCTATGACGGATGAAGCCACTCTAGATTACAAGACTAGTCTGCTGCTGTGAGGGGCCCAGGCACGGCCGGAAGCCAGGTCCTGGGACCCTGACTCACTACTCCACCCACTGTACCAGCTGCTCTGTTCGTTCTCAAAAAATCACTTACATCAAAAAAGATAAGAAAAGATAAGCCCCAGAATGGGAGAAAATCTCTGCAAATCATGTATCTGATAAGATTCTAGTACCCAGAATATATAAAGAACTTTCACAACTCAAGGAAAGTAAATAAAAATGACATAAAATTTAAGTAGATATTTCTCAGCAAAAGACATTTGAATGAGTGGCCAATAAACATATGAAGGGAAGCCCAACACCCATTTGTCATTAGCGAAATAGAAATGAAAACCACAGAACTTCATGCCTACCAGGATGGCTACAATGAAAACACAGGCAATATCAAATAGAGACAAAGTCACAGAGAAACCTGAACCTCCATATACTGCCAATGGGAATGTAAAATGGCACAGCCACTGTGAAACTAGTGTGGCACTTCCTCAAAAAGTTAAACAGAGTTACATATGACCCAGCAATCCCACTTTCAGGTATATGCCCATAAGAGATGAAACACATATTCACACAAAAACTTGTATGCAAATGTTCATAGCAACCATTCATAGCAACACTATTCATAATAGCCAGAAAGTAAAGGCAACCCAAACATCCTTCCACTGTGAGTGGATCAAAACAGTGCCAGGTCCATAACTATTTAGGGATAAAGAACAAGAAAGTTTCGATTAATGCCACAACATGGAAGAAGCTTGCAAACATTATGCTAAGTTAAAAAGGCCAGAGAGAAAAGTCACATACTTAACGGTTCCACTTACATGAAATGTCCAAACAAGGCAAACCCATGGAGTCAGCGGTTTGCAGTTGACAAGGGCTGGGGAGGGTATAGGCAGGTAATGAGTGACCAAGAATGGTCATGGGGGGCTTCTTTTAGGGCTGGTAAAACATTCTGGAGTGAGACAGCGAGGCAGGTTGTACGACTTTATGGATATACAAAAACCACTGGATTGTGTGCTTTACCAGGGTGAGTGTTGTGGTATGTGAATTGTATCTCCCGTTTTTACGAATAGATGGCAGCCTCTCACTGGCTGTGAGCAGGCGTCTTCTCTTCTCTGTGTCTCTCTCTCACCGGTAAAACGTGCTAAGACTAGTGCCTGCCTCACAGGGCTATTGGGAGAAAAATGTAAGATAATCCAAGAAAAGTGCTTTTCTTAGTATCTGCCACATAGCAATGTGTGGATAGATGTTATCTATTATTTTCTTTTCCCCCAAATGTGTCCCTTTCCTTGTTATTTCCTGCTCAAAATTAAAAAAAAAAATTAAAGACACACTTGGCTTGAAGTTACTCCTGATTTTCAGCTACAGGAGGCTAACAGCTCTCTCTAAGTAAGTAGAATCCTCAAATACTTGATCTAAAACAAGAGAGAATAATATGTTAGGCAAATAAAATGATAGTTTGGATATAGTTTCTTAAGGAGCCCAAATCCAATTATTTCTACTGTTACTAATGAACTACTGTTACGAATACGAACACTAGGGAGGGGTGAGCAAGGAGGAAGCGGGGCTGGCATTTAAAATGCACTGCATGGTCTGTACCCACCACCACTTGTCAAGGCGCCGGCAGGTACGGAGGACGCCACCACGATGTCCCCTCAATCCTGGGCGTTAAGGACACAGTCAATCAAGAGGGTTGATGCAGGCACACACACACCCGTGAGGAGTGCTGTGATACAGGTGAGTTCGGGTACAAATGGGAACAGAGGAGATAGAAGGTCCACTCTAACCAGGCGGGTGAAGAAGCATACTGCACCTTAAAGACCACATGGCTATTTGCTACATGAAGAACAAAGAGCAGAAGGCGTTCCCAGCGGAGAAAACAGCATGGAAACCTGGTCAAGTACACAGTGTGCCTAGGAAACTGTCTAGAACACCAAGTGCATAAAGGTGGAGAAAGAAAAACTGGACCTGAAATGTGAAGAGCACTCAATACCAAGGTCAAGGTCTGGACTTCATCTTAGGAAGCGGGTGCTATGAAAGGTGGTTGGAGCCAGAGAGTAGCACCATCAGCAACCTTTCCTGGTTCCTTGGCTCTTCCCAACAGCTCGAACTGGGCATTTTCTGGACAAACAGCTGCAGTTGGGTGAGCATGTAGCAGAATCCGACCACAGGAGACCACCAGTTCCTGCCTTCCAATAAGCAAGGTCGATGTCCCTGTGGCACAGACAAGGCCACCGGAGAAGTGAAGAGTGGCCAAGATATTTCATGCCGAGGCCATACGGTGGACCAGAACTCCGACAGGAAGGATGGAAGGGAAGGAGTGGAGGGCCGGCAGAAAGGTTGGGAGCACCAGTCAGCCCTTTTAGATTTACAAAGGAAAAAAACACTGTCCATAGTGCAAGAGGGGATAAACCTAGACACTGGTAAATTCCCGCTGAGAAGCTGCACAGTGGTAAATGAGGCTTTATCAGCACGATCCAACAGAACCCTCTGTGCTGATGGGAATGTTCTGCAGCTGAGCTGTCCGATACTGCAGCCATCAGCCAAACGTGGCCACTGAGCACGTAAAACGTGGCTCAGTGAGATGGAGGAACTGAACTTTACATTTTAATTTCAGTTCATTTAAATTTAAAGTGCCTCATGTGGCTACAGGCCCCCAGCTGGGGCCACTCAGTGTTAGAACGGACCTCCCCCTACTTTTTACACCTCCTGTCTTTAGACAAGGGGGACAAAGGGAGTTCGAAATCCCTTCCCACTTTTTAATCATTCTATCACCTTTAAGTTCTTCCAGACTGTTCTGAGAGGCCTCAAATTCACTTAATCACACAAGAGAGGTATTCAATATCATTTATCAGATTACCCCCGAAGTTCTCAGCATCTAGTGAGTGACCAGCAGTGCCCTCCCTCTCCAGGTGGTAAAATCTGGAATTGTTTCTAGGGGAATCAACCCATGTTTCTTCATTTTTAGCATAATAAGCATATCGGTGTGCATTTCTGTGTAAATAGTGGGATGAGGTGGGGCCAGGACGTGTGACTACGTGACACGCGAGGTCCCTCGTAACCAACTGGTTTCGGATTCTACAGATGTTCTGGGTTGGTCCCAGCACGCAGGTGCTTCCCGCAGGTGCTTCCTGTTGCAAGGCATCCTCACCAGGGCAGCAAAGCGCCCTCTTTCGCCCCAGCTCAGACCCCAGGGTGGCAGAAAGTCAGGAAAGTTGGGGAGATGGGGGACAATGTAACAGTAACTTCAAATCTCCCACCCTTCACGCTTGGCTGTGGATTTAACATACAGTCAGAATTCTCCACCCACACCCCTCTTTGTTAACTCCTCAGAAGAAGTTCACACCTCCTCCATGCACCTCCAAATAAAGGAAGTCTGGAATGTCCCCAAACAGGGCTGTCTGCACCTGGCAACCCAGCTACCAGGGGCGGGGTCACTAGTCCCGCCTCCGGATCCACCCATTTCTGTGCACTCAGCCCAGAACAGAGCCCTCAGGACAGGCCCGGCCAGCCCATCACTCTCCTGCCCCCTTCCTCACTGTGCAGCGCCTCCTCATGCCCTGCTTGGACCCCTACATCACTGGGGAGTACAAGACATCACGGCAAAGCCAGGGGTGTGAGTTAGGGGCTGCCTACATCACAGGTGTCAGCTGCCCCGGGGGGCTGCATAAACATGGGCAGGTCCGGCCCAGGCATCAGCTTCCCCAAGGCTACGAAAGGAGAAAAAGAGCTTCCCTTGGGGCCGTCCACATCCAGCCGCCACGGAGGAGACAGTCTCACATGAATCCATTAGTATGCCAAGCATCAGGCTGGGGGACTGGGAAAAAAAAAAATACTAGCGACATGGGCAGCTTCCAGCATGAATATTTATACACACGCTCCCTGAAACTCACCAGCTTTCACTGCTCGTTCAAGATCTCTCAAGACTTTCAATGCATTTAAAATCCTATATTAGGCAATCATATTATTCTGTGACCACATCTGCAGAAGACTGTACCCTGACATTTACATGTTAATATGGAATCACCTGACAAGAACGGGGAGCCCTCACCACACACCAATGTGATCTAGCTGCAGTGTCTCCGAACGCTTTACACAGTCAAAGAGCTCCTGGGACCAAGTGTCTTCCTCAGTGAACGTGGTCAGTGTTTGCTCTCAGAGAGCACACGGTCAAGTGCAGGAGTCAGACAGGGAACCAGACTCTTGGGGCCCGAGGTAGTCAATGCAAGGATGGAGTCAGGCCTGGGGGCCAAGAACCCAGAGAAAGGATGTCAAGTACAGTGAATATTATAAACTACTTCCAATGCCCCAAATACCTACATTTCCTTAATCTCCCCACAGAGGGGGTTGAAAAAACCTAAATTTTCCTTATTTTTAGATGGGTAAGTCACCAATAATAATGTCCCTCTATTTCCTCAACTTCCCACCTAGATCAAAACAAGAGCAGGACGAGGAATGAGGGATGACAAAGGACTGAGGGGCAAGGGCTGGAAGACGAAACACAAAGGAGACGCCGGAAATGTTCTAGGAAACAGGCCATACATACGCACGCATTCTAAAGACAAACCCCGCCCCCAGACACAGAAAATAGGCCTGTGGCCAAAGCCCGGCCTTATGGTGCAGCAAGCTACTGTGAAAACAAATGTGTGTGGTCTCTGTGCATAAACACGGGCAGAAAAAGGACCAGAAGAACTGGGCCTCGCAATGCAGCCACACATGGGATCTCTTTCTATTTGTCCACGCAGCCAAGTGTCCGGGAAAATGTGCATCAAGGGTACCACCAGGAATCCGGTCTGCGGCTGGGGTTTGGGGTTTTCCCTTCTTTAGAGTTTCCTATTCTCTGGATGTTTTTTTATAATGTATGCAAGTACTATTCACAATTTTAAAAAATAATGCTATTTCCATTATGGGGGGGAAAAAACACCACCTTCACAAGCTGTCACCAGTGACTTAATAAGAAGAGAGTGTTTGTGGTGGAAATGGGGGTGCCAGTCAGAAAGGCAGCCGAGCCAATAAGCGAGGTCCTGGGCCCTGCCCACACCCCACCGCACTACTGTGTAATGAATGGACAAAAGTTCCTAAGGGGAAGTGAAAATCATGACCATGTGTCATGCATTCATCCTTCAGGGCTCAAAGGCCAGGGGCATAGCACCAATGCCTAGTTGGCATCAGGGCAGATTAGTAAACTTATTATATGAGTCCACCTTCCATGTCTCCATAGAAAAAAAAAGAAAGAAAGAAATACTGAAAATACAGTAAGTTTCTATCAAGTTTAGTCTTCAAAAATTCTCTTAGATGAAAGCCGATGAAATTATAATCTTCAAAATTTGATGCCCTTTAAATGATTTCTAATCACTTGACCAGTGGCTTCATTACCCAGTTTTCACACAGGTCAAAAATAATTTGAAAAACAGCACTATTCATAAGAGCCTGACTTCCCCAAATACTGGCTTCTGTTGATTTTGAATGACCTTGAGTTCTCTGATGTGTCCATTTGAAAATAATGGAGTATCCACTCTAGGAAGACATCTAACCCAATTAAAAAATGGGAAAAGGACTTGAACAGACACTTCTCCAAAGAGGACATACAGAATATCCAGAGACACATGAAGAGATGCTCAGTATCGTTAGCTATCAGAGAGATGCAAATTAAAACCACAATGAGATACCACTTTACACCAGTCAGGATGGCTATAATAAACAAAGCAACAAACAACAAATGTTAGAGAGGTTGTGGGGAAAAGGGGACCTTAGTTCACTGTTGGTGGGATTGCAGACTAGTACAACCATTATGGAACAGTATGGAATTTTCTCAGAAAAATAAAAATCGACCTGCCTTTTGACCCAGCAATTCCACTGCTAGGATTATATCCCAAGAATCCTAAAACATCAATTTCAAAGAACCTATGCACCACAATGTTCATAGCAGCACAATTTACAATAGCCAAGAGTTGGAAGCAACCTAGGTGCCCATCAGTAAATGAATGGATCCAAAAATTGTAGTACATATACACAATGGAATTCTATGCAGCTGAGAGGAAGAAGGAGCTACTACCCTTTGCAACAACATGGATGGAACTAGAAAGCATTATGCTAAGTGAAATAAGCCAAGTGTTGAAAGACAAACACCATATGATCTCACCTTTGACAGGAAGCTAAACAACAAAACAAACAAGCAAGCAGAATAAAAACAAAGACACTGAAATAGAGAACAAGTGGGCAGTGAACAGAGGGGAGAGGGAAGGGAATTTAAGGGGAAAAATGGGGAGGGATTTTGAGGAACAAGTATGAAAGACACAGGGATGAGGACTGGGGGGGGAGGAAATGGGAGGGAGGTGGGGAGACGGGGCGGGGGGCTGGGATGGGAGACATAGACAAAAAAATGTACTTGAAAAAATAATTAAATAAAAAATTTTTAAAAAGAAAATAATGGAGTCTATCTGAAAACAGACACATAACCACAAAGGGATTAAAAAGCATGCCTGGTTTTTTTTTTGTTTTTTGAGGGTTGGCCAGGGCTCCAGGGGGCCGAGATGCTGGACTTCCAAGCAGCAGTCTCACTGAAAATGTGCTACTGAGCCCCTCATTCCTCCTGATGCTTCATGTCAGCAACTGGCTTTCACATGCATTGCCTTGCTTGAGCAAGACATGTGACAATTTGTTGGAGACAGATGTCACCACTTCAAAGGTGAGGACAGAGGCCTGGACAGGTAGCTCAGTTGATTAGAGCATCGTCTTGGTACACCAAGATACTGAGTTCAATCCCCGGTCAGGGCACATATAAGAATCAACCAATGAATGAATGCATAAGTAAGTGGAACAACAATTTGATGGTTCTCTCTCTCTCTCCCTACACACACACACAATCCCTGTGCCATCTGTCTCCCTCCCTCCCTCCCCCTTTCCTAAAATCAATAAATTTAAAAAAGATTTAAAGGTGAGTATAGAAAATAAAAAAGAATACAGGGGAACTGAGCAGGTATGTTCAACACATAAAGGGCAGAGCAGGGATTTCAATGCAGACCTTCTCACTCTGCACCCTACAATATTTCTTCTAAACCAGAATGTCATGAATTGAAACGTGCATATACTCAACCAGAAGATGCTTGCAGTTCAAAGTCTTTGAGGGACCTGCCCAAAACGTCCACCTTGAGTAAGGTTACATCACACACAAGGGTCGCCTGTAAAGCTCTGTGCAGCTCCAGAGTTCGGTGAATCTCCTTACCCCGCGATGCCCACTCAAGTGTAATGAATGACAGCACCTTCTCAAGTTTTCATAAGGTAAAATTCCAAGTAGCAGCAGGGAGACTATTCACAACACTCACCTGGGGAGGGGCCCGCCCAGCCGAGAGAGTGAAGAACATGGCAAGAGAAGGCGCAGCACGAATTCCTAACGACCATGATGCCAAGCAAGCAGCCATCCAACAGTCACCTGGAGATCGAGTTTATATTCACTTTAAGCCTCACTTCATTTTCACTACTAACTTCTGCCTAACCAACTCTGGACTTCAGAAGGCTTCTGCTGAATGACGAGGTCTGTTCACAATTTTCAAAGTCTTATTCCCTAATTGATCATGATAACTACGCCATAAATGAGTGATGGTAGCAATCTTCACCTCCAGTTCTCCAAGAAGGAATCCTAGAGGCCGTAATAGCTAAACTGTTATTTATTTTGGTTCTAATATTAATGGATTCATCATATTCTTGAAACTACCCAGAGAATACATCAGGAGATCAAATTCTCCTCCAGAGAATCTTCAAATTCTATGTCTTTAAATGTCCCTGTCTCTTACTACCATTAGGATGGATATCTTTTTCTTTCCCTGTCCCCAGTGATTCGTCAAAACACCAGGGCACTAAATGAGTTGCCCCCTACCTGAATTTTGGCACTCCACAGAACTTCCAGATGAATCAGTGATTTAAACGTGATAAACTACTGGCTTGGCCAAAAGGTCCATTTCGTTTTTTCAGTAAAACAGAAGACATGTTTTTCATATGTACCAGTGACTGTACTGATTTTGATATTTTGAGTACGCCAGCTGGCTCCCGCTACTGGCTTCTGCACTGCTAGAGCCATCATACAGAAAAAACTAAATGGACTTTTTGGCCAACCCGATACAAATTCACTGGAAGAATGTTTTTCATAGTTTTGAGCAGAGGAGTCCCTTTTTACATGATGCAAAACCAAAAGCTAAAAATGAAAATAACTTTGCCCACAAAAAATTAAATATTTTGCATAGCAAAAATAGATATTCAAAGTCGAAATACAAATGACCTACTAGGAGAAAACATCTACAGTCCAAAAATGACAGTCACAGGACAAATACATTTAATACACACACAGCTGCTGCCAACCGAGAAGAAAAAGATGAACTCAATAGAAAACTGGGCTGAAAAATGCAAACTGGCAGTCCACATAAAAGAAAGATAGGTGGCCAATAAACACCTGAAAACATACTCAGCCCCGGTCATGACTCTGGAAGTGAAAATGAAAATAATGGGGGACCCATTGTTTACCTGGGAGATTACCAAAATCTAAATGTTAGGAGGAGCCACAGTTGTGGAGGGAGACCCATAACTGACTGGAGGGCCGACTAGGACAACTTTTGGAGAAGACGGTTCAGCAATATCTATAAAAATGCAGAAGACATTTATGACCCAACAATTCCACTGCTATAAATTCACACACACACACACACACACACACACACACTTAGAGATACAAAAATATGTTTACGTTCGGCCACTATGCACAACAACAAAAACCCTGTGTGTCATCAGCGGGGCACTGACAACCAAAGTGAGCGTGACAGACAGCCATGCGTCTAATAGGGAATCTCCAAAATATATTAGTAAGGCGGGGGGGGGAGGGGTGCGGTGAGAAAACCAGTATGCATATGCATAATGGGATCATATGCATAATACGATCCCATTTGTATTAAAAAATAGACATAGGTAGAGATACAGCTATAGATACACACACACACATACTAACACACGCCTTAATAGAATGAAATAGCTTAAGAGCAATTATCTCTAATAATCGTACATGGCAATGGTGGAAACGTGTCCTTATTTCATTCCTGTTTTATAAAAAGTAAAAAGACACATAAAAAATTGTAACCACCCCGCCTACATATTCATAACATACTGATGAAATCTCCACAACTCCTACTACAATTCCTGTAAAATAAAGGACGTCACAGCAGGGAAAAGCTTTAGAAGTAGCGTCCTATGATTCCCCAGATTCTATTTGGGGCAAGTCTAGAGGGGCATTGGGCTGAGAGCAACTGTAGTGAGCAAATCAAGGAAAAGAAATGTCTCTAGAAAGAAAAAAAATGAACAAAGTCCAGTGAAGAAACCATCTCAGGTTGCATTTGCAGGCAGAACAGGGAGGTCTGAACTAAGCAAGACGTCTCCCAGGGCCCCGAGTAAGATAGCAGACAGGTTACAGTCAAAGGAGTCATCAGAAATTTCCAGTGTGGCTCTTTCTAGCGGATGCACAGAATACGGAAAAAAACCCTGCAGTTTATTTATAACTAAATAAACCTGAACTAATGACATAAAAGGGGTAGGCTTTTGAACATTAAAATTAATATTTATTGCCCTGAATCAATTCATTTTTGCAGTGATTTCCTGTATTTTAATGACTGGAAAGCCTTTGAATAATCCATGAAAATGCCAACCTTCTATCTCCCTATATCTGATCCGAGATCTCATCCCAAGTCCTGAGGAGAAAATAATTCATACTTGGATGCCAAATTACCGGAGAACGTTTTTACGCACTCAGAATGCAGAAGCGCCTGGCTGAGCACTTAATCAATCTGGGGGGTCTAGGTTTTATTTAAGGGTTAGCGACAACAGGGAGTCCTCGTGAACAGTAAATCTGACTACTCTGGCTCCACGCAATGAAATCATCCACGCCAGCTTCTCAACAGACCAATTAACAGCTGCCCAAATTGACAACACAGAAAGCAATCGAAGTGTCTTTGCAGAATCAGTTCCAAGAAAGTGCCTGCCTGCCTCTTCATCCTACCCACAAGCAAATCCTGCCACTGTTCTCTTGGCTCACATGTTAATGTAGTGGGGCAAGCATGAATTCCACTACGGGGTATAACTTTTAAAAATAACATGAAAAACGACTTCCCCAAAGAAACAGACTTGGGCTGAAGGATCACCTTCCGAGGTATTGGACAGCCTCCTCACTTCCCCACGGCTACTCACCTTAGAATTCGTCTCCATGTGGTATTTGGCACAAGCGCGAAGCTGAGTCACCCAAAACTGTCTCTCTTTTGCATCAGCAGCTAAAATAGAGAAAGAAACACTTACAGAGACTGTTCCAAAACACATCCAACCTATTTCTACACCCACCTAAATTGGGGGGGGGGGGAGGCGGGGGGGTGCTGGCAAAGGGAGTGAAGGGTAGAGGGTGAAGGAAGGAAAAGCAAATACAAATCTCGATATCCTCAAGTAGCCTGTACTTATGCCAACCCCCCCCACAAAACCCCAATTACACTAAATCTCAACAGAAAATTCCCTCTTAAGCCACATTAAAAATGTATCCTGAAATATCTGTTACAAGAACAATTTTGCCATTTTTAAACCTTCTCGGAAAAAGTCATTTCTGCTTCTTTAACAAGGCAGCACGGAAGGGAAAACGCGATTATTTTTTAATGTCTCTGCCACGCGAGGCTAATAGGAGGACCAAAGGACGCCTTCCAGGGCCTCTGTTATCTACCAGCGTTGTACGGTGCAGTTATTAGCATTTACAAAACGAGCATCCAGTTGAATTACCACTTTAATATGTGCTCTCAAGGATTCCTGTTAGGATTGGACAGAACAAGAAACCAAATGCTGCCTTGGAGATCCTCATGTTTCCCCCGAAGAGACAGTAACATACAAGTCAACGTCATCATCATAGCCTTTCATCAACACCCCCCCAAAAAAACACATAAAACTATTTCCTTAAAATATTACGGATACATAATGCATTCCAATAAAAATTTAAATATTTAATCTAAGTGAACAATTAACTACATAAATGTTTTAATATCATATTAACTGCATAAATGTTGACAATGCAGAAAACAGAACATTCCCCTAGAAATAACTGTTTACAAAAAGGGGTGTGCCATTTGTCAATAAAACCCAACCTTCAAACTTGATCTTGTAGGTGAATAAATCTAGAGTTGTGGACAGGCGTTAATACCAGGTGAACTTAACTTCCAAAGACAAAGGAGTTTGCAAAAACCAGAGCCTCTGTTTCTTAGGAGATTGTAAAGAATTAGCTGCCGTGTGTGACAGAACTGTCCAAAGGCGCAGCACTGAAAACACTCCCCAAAGCTGTGCAGCTAATGACATGAAGATTCCACTCTGTGTGTAGGTGGGATGGGAAATGAAACAGACGCCCAGATCCTTGTGGGACGGGCTGAGAGCCAGCCACAGAGATGCAGAAATTTACCCAGCTTTTCTGTAGTTGCCAAGTTTAAGTTAATTTAGCTTTTGTGATAATTTCGTGCAGATAATGAAACTTTTATATATGCAATTAAAACTACCCTTAAAAAACAACAACCCTGGTGCTTAATAACCCAGAGAATAATAACTCAAAGGCAAAATGAGATGGCTCAATCGTCAACTTGGCTGGATTTTGCTTCTCTGTATGGGTTTGTGTCATTTTATAAACCACAGGCAGGGGGAGGGGGGAAATGACATTAAGTCTTCCCCCTGCTATTATTTCTGCTCTAACAATTTATTAAGCAATAAACAGCAAAGCAAAACCAAGGACCATATAAATCTAGCCAGCTGGAAAGCACACTGCCTAAATCTCAAAAAAGAACATGAATCTTAGCACATTTCCCCCAAACTGAAAAACTTTCTTCTTCAACTACAGACATTTTTATGTCACAGGCTTCTGGACTGTTTTATGACTCTAGAAGATGATTTCTGTATAGATAATAAGGAAACACTAGCTTATTCCATCTCTTGGGAGGAAACTTGGAGGCAGAGCAGTGCAACAGGCTGAGAGGTGAGCGATCAAGGCCCTCCTCGGTCAGGGCTTTGCAGAGGGCACCTGTCCTGGTCCGTTCCTGGGGTCAAGGAGAAGTAACAAGAGGCCTTTTCTTTGTTCTTAGCCTTTGCTTGGGCAGAGAAAAATGTCATAAGAATGCACAATTACCAACTACCTCCTAACGCTTAATACATACTACTTTGCCTCAGACTTTAATAAATAAATAACATTGACTCTGTGTGTGCGTGTGTGTATTTTTGGATTTTTGTTGGCTTTAGTTGTAGTGTTTGGTTACTTCGTTAGAAGAAAACTGACTGTTTTTCTGGCAATGCAACTGTAACAGAACACTGGAAGAATGATCTAGCAATCAAATTATGCTGCTACAGTCAAATCTGGCATTCCTGAAAAAGCTGCATGACACATGTGGCTTGGGGGAGGGGCAGGCAGGGCCCACGGGGGTGGCCGGATGCTGGACCCTCTCAACTGGTGATCAGGATGCAGGGCACACGTCAGTTTTCAAGAAGCAAAGAGAAGGGGAGAAAGCACACAACAGGAAACTCACTCAACACCAGTTGGTCTCTCACCAGGCTCATAACAGATTAAATAAAACGTACGTGAAGGAGGCCGTTTACTAAGAGATGGTTCTCAAGAAACTTTGGGGGAGGAGGACATAATGGCCCTTAAAAGGCTTGCTTTGTCCTTAGAGCCCAAAGTGCCCACAGGACAGTATAGCACAGATTCAAACTCCAAGGTCAAAGAAGGAAACACACACTGAGCTAACAGGAGAAATCTGCCCAAGTCCTAGGGCTCAGCTGGCTTTGCAATCACCTTCCCTTTGTCCTCGATTCCTCAATTAGAACGAGCCATTCCTAATGGCAGGCCATTTCCCACCCTTGGGGTAAAAGAGGCAGCAACTGTGTCACCACAAAGTCATCAAACACAGCAAATTGTTAATGATGATTTTTGAAAAAATCCAACAACCAGAGAGCCATCACCATGGTAATTATGAACCGTGTAGCCCACGAGGCCTGTCTGAGAAGGCAGCAGCAGAAGACCATACCTCTCAGTTTATACATCTCTCCGTTGGCAGAATACACCACCAGCATGTGGGGAGCTTCGTCGCTCAGGGACACGATGGCTCCAGCTAAAGACAGGGCTCCTCGAGGCTTCTGGTGCTTGCTCTGCTCATTCACAAAATACTGCAGGATGCCAGCCTCAAAGTCCAGCACGAAGTACCTGTGACAGCAGAGAAACCGCAGCGCGTCACTTTTCTCCTCCAGCCCACTGCTCACAGCAAGGAAGAAAAGGAAAGGGATCCTTCCACTGACATCGAAGCTCCAAATCCAGGAAGCTGGAAACTGAATGTGCTGGACAGGTGCCCTCCGAGACCAGCCCGAGGCAGGAGAGAACACCTGATTCCTGAGTCAGAATGGAGCCTGGGGTGGGCTCTGCAGGAAAGAGGCAGGTCCATCCAGGATTTGGTGCAATGCCCACCACTTCGCTCGGTGCCCACAGATACCACAGTAAACCTCAGAACAGCAGATGTACCAGGACACAGGCTGTTGGCATGCTCCTTATGACTTCCTGGGCACAGCTGGAATTCGCTACATCTCCACGAGAGGCCCTTTTACACCCTGGTGGCCACAAGCTGGGCCTTGAACTTCCAGCCAGGAGCATGGTTGCCATGAGGAAGCCAGCTCCGTGCGGGTCACCTGGCAGGGAACTGGTGGTGCTTACACAGACACCTGGCACACTCCAGGGGGGCCCTTCCAGCTATCATTTTTCATGCAAACAGATGAGAACTTCCTTCACTCTGGGAGGGGCAATGCCATTGGGCTCCATGTCTAGGGTAACAAAAACAAAAACCAAAAAAATGGGCAACTACAAGTTGCCTAAATTAATAAGTCTTTGTAGCCAAATACCTGGCCTCTGTCTACCCTCCATCTACACCCTTAGAAGTAGTTAGGACAAAGTCCCCTTTCTCCACCAGGACAGAAGTGTCTTTAAAAGTTTCTTCTGTGGCCTAGATGCCTCGTACAGCCCCTAACTCTTCCCACTTCTCACCTTCTCCCCTCCTTCCTAGTTGCCAGCTGACTCCCACCACAGGACCTTTGCTCATGCTGTGCCCCCTGCCTGGAGCAGGTACTCAAAGTGTGATCCACAAATGTTGACAGTTCCCAAACTGTCACCAGTCCACAAGGGGTTTTTGAAACTTTCCCTGCCATCTGGCTTTGCTTCAACATCCAGCTGCATGATCAGTGGGTTAGTCTCAAACGGTTCCGATGCTGCCCAACAAGTGTGGCACACACAAGCTACACGCTAGTCACAAAGCAACCACAATCCACCTTAGGGGGGCTGGGGGAACAGCAAGTCCTTCGGGACGGCTTGCGAAATACCTGCCCAGAATACACTTCCTCCCCTTTTCGCCATGTTCACTTCTCAGCCTTCAGGAACAACTCAAGCACCCCTGACCTGAGAAAGTTTCTCCTGACCAGGTCAGTATCCCACCCGCAAGGCCTCACAGCACCTTAAAACGATCCTGCCTCGCTGTGGCCCCAACAGGAGTCTCCACCTGCAGGATTATCTGATTCAGTGTCTAGTTTCCTTGATAGACTGACTCTACACTGCTTAGAGGGGACCAGTGTCCCCTCCCCCGGTGCCCAGCACAGCATCTGCCACTTTGTTGACACTCAGTTAACATTTATGAATGAATGAATGAATGAATGAATGAATGAATGAAAAAACTACTAAATTCCACAATTTCCAACCTGTGCACCAAAGTTCCTGGGAGTCACTACAGTGAACTCACAGGACACTGAGGAACGTTTTACGTTTGAGGGAGACGCAGTGATCCTCGGCCTAGGTCAGTACCATGCTCACGACTAACTCTGGTGGGGTTCGCAGTCTGGACATTAGACTTTGTACTACACCCTTACAATGACAGTGTTTCGTGGCAAAGCTGGGTTTTCTGCCAGTCCTGGGAATAAAAGCCCACGTCCACGTGGAATAGGAAGAGGGGGCAATGGCGCCCCACGTGGCTCCGAGGCTTGCGGAGCCACGCAGCACCCACAGGGGCGCCCATCCCACCAATGAGTACCGTGCTTATCTAACAAAAAGGTCAAAACATACTTCTTTTTGTGTTTTGTCTATGGTGTTGGGACTGAGTTGTTAGGACATAAACCTGTATGAAGTTGTTTGGAGCTAACATCTTAAATAAAACTGCGGAATTTTTTTTAACCTATAAGCACCAGGAACCAAGAAGGTCCATGAAGGACCTAATTCATTCTCACAGCAACCTAACAGGTGCCTTTTACCCCCGCTTCGCACATCTCCGAGACTTACACTCGAAACGCCAGCCCCGCGGGTCCGTGTGTGAGGCCGAGGCCCAGGCCCCGTCGGCTGCACCAGCCACCAACTCGCCTCTGCTTCCCATGGAAGTCCCTCCTTGTCACCTTGTCACCTCTCCCGTACCTACTTAGCTACTTTCTTCCCCAAACCTTCCCGTCCCACAGAGCTAACAGCGGAAAGCTCCTGTCCGGGCCACTCAGGTCCCCTCCCACAGAGCAAGGTGCAGCCACCTCACTGGCACCTGCCTGCCCGCCCAGGGCCCCAGCCTCCCAAACTCCAATTTCCCTCAGAAATCACCCACCTTTATGATTTCTAACATTCCAAATGGCCTGACCAAAACTACCTGTTCTACCCCTTTCTTTCCCTCCTATCTGCTGAGTCACCATAATGAAGACGTACTTCTGGTTTTCACCGTTAGCATGAATACATCAAGACAAAAGAGTCAGACGTCAACCAGGACTGTCCAAAGTGTGATGCAGCCCATTGGGATCAACACTGCCTGGGAACTTGTTAGAAACGTCACCTCTGGGGCCCTGCCCAAAACCCGCAGGATCAGAAACTGAGAAAGGGGCCCAGGAAGCTGGGCTGTAACCAGCTGCCAGGGGACCCCGAGGCAGCTCTGAGTCCGAGAACTACTGGCCTAACCTAGGGGGTCATCCCCAAATCCCTGTCCTCGGCTGCCAGGACACACGGCCAGAATACACGGGGTGGGGCAAAAGTAGGTTTACAGTTGTTCCTATGGGAAGTAATTCAATAATTAATAAACAATACAAGAATAAACTGTTTCACGTACTCACAACTGTAAACCTCCTTTCTCCCAGCCCCGTATTTCCAGCTTCTCTTGTAGTTAGGATGTGGCCGTCTGACTGAGCTTTAGCAGAGTATGAACAGCAATAACGCAGGCCGGGCCCGTGACACACAGGCAGACACGTGTACCCACTTGCTCGCACGCACTTTCACACCCGCAGTGGAATGGAGACCCCCACCACCAGTATGACCAAGGCACAAAAAGGAAGGTGCCCGTGTCCCCGAATCACCCTGTGAAAAGTGTCACCTGCTGAGGAACACCCACCTGACGCCGCTGCCTGAGTAAGCAGCAGTTCTGTTTCATGTGGCCACTAAGACCAAGGACCGTCACAGCAGCTGGCCCCACGAACCCACCCAAAATCTCCCGAACTTGTATTTTCAGATCCTTCCTCTTAGAAGCTGCTCTTACTCCTTGACATGGGACGAGAACCAAAGTCCTTCCACGAGAGAGGAGCGAGGGTCATTGCTGAGCCACCAACGGTCAAGTTATTTAAGTGCTGACCTGCCTTCTTTTTAGGAGTCAATGGTCCCAGCCCGATCTCTATTTAACGTCACTGTGGCCCACGGTGGCCGTCCCTGTGCAGACACGGCTCCTGGCACGTCACAGCCATAATCCTCACGGGTGCAGGAAGGAAAACTTGGCTCCAACTATTGCACGTGGTGTGGCCCCCCAGCCTCCACCCCACAGACCGATGGCCTCTCCCACTATTAGACACGCCACCTTCACACGGGGGGGGGGGGGGGGGGGCAGAGAAACCAGGGGACGCCTGAATGGGCTTCGAAGGAAGGGAGGAAGGGCTTACCGCCTCTCCCCCACTGCCTCTATCCGCTTATCTTTTGGGAACCTGTCAGCCTTCCTCGCTCCTAGAGTCAGCTTCCTACACGCACCCAGTTCCTTATATTTGCAAAGGACATTACTCAGAAGCTGGGACAAAGAAATGAATTGAATGCTGCTGTTATTTTTCCCAATAAGGATGACAGAATAACCAATTAATGTCACATTGCACAGGATACAGGGACACACTAATGATTTTTCACACTACCTATTTCCAACTGACATCTTAATTCTACCCTCTTGCCTCAGCCAGGGCGGGGAAACCATATTTCCACTACTCCCTAAAATAGTTTAAATGCAAATGCACACATCTGAATCACGTGCACGAAGAAAGATCAATAATTTACTCCTTTTCTGAAGACAGTTAAAAACTGTAGTTGGAGAGGGCAACAGGAGACTGATTAAAAATTGCAACAAATTAGGCACGGTGTTCTTTCAGGATGGCATCTGAAACTCAAGTTAGCTTGTGTCACATTCGGGGAAGAACTGTCCGTGCGGCATTAAGGAGGGCAATCTCTGCTGGCCACGTCCCCCTGGGGGGAAACAAATTACATTCGGTTCCCTGCCGGGTCACGGCTCTGGCAGGCACTGCTGTTGGGAGCTCACAGCTATGTCCGAAAGTCGCAGCTTTCATTCTAAATGGGAAAGTGAATCATATTTCTAGATTAGGCTTCATTAAACCGAGGGACATTGCTTGACAAAATCCTGAAACATGCATAAAGGCCTTCCTTTTAGAGAAACGAGTAAGACCAACCTCATTTCAGTGTGCCCTTTGTAGTGTCGAGCTACAGAATGCAACCTGACTGATGTGTAAGCGAACTGAATAGTATACAAAGAGCATATTTTCTTTGCTATGTTAACAAACCAAGGAACGTGCTGGAGAGAGAAAGGAGCCAATGAGGAGAGAGATCAAACCCACAGAGAGAGCCATCTGGGTGCCTCCCTTGACACCAGCTACTTGGTGGCATCCTTGCCTGATTCCAAAGCTGGGAGCCACGGCAAATGGCAAGCCCCTTCCCTGGGAGCGCTGAGGACAAGCCATTGCCTACCACCATCCTTCAGACAAACCCCACTGCTCTAGACAGAACACACAAGTGCACGCACACACACACTCACACCAATACCCACAGACACTCAGATATCCTCTTGCTCCAATGTGCTCACACTCCTATGCCCACATCCACACAATGTACATGCACTCACACACATCCACACTCACTTGCACATGCTCTTCTGCACATACACACAAAGCAGCACCCTCACCTATCTCTGCTTCCAACAGCTGCATCTCTGAGGGTCATCTGTCTACATTTGTGGTCTTTCAATACTCCCCCATCTGCCTGGTAAAGCTTCACTAAGGGTCAGCTTTAGGATCTGAAAGTTACAAACATATATTTGTACTTTGGCAGGGGCGAGGAGGGGGCCCTAAGAGCACACCGTCCTCCATGGGCCAAACTCGCTCGAGGAGCAGCGGCACAGAGGGAAAGAACGGGGGTGACAGGGGAGCCTCAGGGAAGAAGCTCATTCATGCTGAAGGGAAGCTACAAAAAAATTACAGAACGAATAACAATGTAGTGAAATAAATCTGTTGAAGAAGAGCTTTTGCCGGACAGGCCGCTCCTGATGAAAAGGTAAATCATCTCACCTAAATTTAAAAGTGAAAATTAAAACGACAGGTGTAAAGGGCCTGAGAATGGGAGGGTATCACCCCGTCCTAGAAGACGGAGCAGAACTGCTTTCACAGTTGTGCTCCTGTTATTTGCAAGAACATGTCAAGACTCTTCCTGTGCACGTGAGGCTAAGCCCCTCATCTCCACACCAGATGTGAGGACCAGAGCCATCCGAGCCCTGCCTACCAGGCCACACCCCCCTCAGTGTGAAAGGAATGACGACCTCAGCCTCTGGGCATCAGCCTCACCTTCCCCAGGTACCCCATCTTCTGAGAAGCACCTGCTCCAAACAGCTGGAACCCACTGGACTTGGCCCAGGCTCAGACTTCCATACCCTGCCTTGTCCTGACTAATGACAACAGTGACCTTCTTCTTCAGCTTAAGACCCTCCTCTGGGTTAAATTATCCACTGCCTGACTATTCCAGAATGCTGATCACCAGCTCACCAACACACCAAAATGGCAGAGATCCTCAGATGGATGCAGTGAGGAGCTCACTGCAAAGAGCGGTTCTTTCCAGCACTTAGATTGCTCATACCAATTCTTGCGACTTCAGTGGCTTTCCAGTTCCATTCTGGCCACGACCACTCGAGATTTGGCCAGGTTTGAAATCTAGAATCACTATGTCCCTAAAACATCCAATCTATTGCTGATGGAAAATAAAAATGCTAAGGGGGAAAAATCAGCAAATGGAATATGTCAAGTGGTGGATGCATTTTCCTAAGTTTGCCTTCAATCTTCAAAAACCGTATCTGCTGATCATTTTTTGAGCCCTTTTCATCATCAGAGAGCAGCATATTAAAGTTTCACCCCAGAGTCACACCCTTGGAGCTGCAGGTTTCCATAAGAAAGGGTCTCTATGCATCTCAGGTGGGCCCGTGATGCCTTGATCATTGTGGTGTCCTCACTGCAGGAGAGTTCATGCTCAGAACTGTTAAGAGTTCCTCAGGTGGGCTTGGAAGAGGAGGCTAAATCTTCCAGAAGTTCTCTCATGATAACTAAACTTCCTGGAGGGGAACATGCTGGATCCCACCATCAAAACCACACGATAGGTTCTAAGGCACAGCACCTGCAGGCAACTTGGATTCTAGCCAAGCTTTAAAGTCTGGAATCCTTCAACTCCTGGGACTTGTGGCGGTGCCTGGAGAAATGCAACGGCCTCCTTACACCTCTCTGCTACCTACTACCTGACCCTGTGACCAGAGACTTCCACCATTGCCACCCCCAAGCCACCAAGAGAGATGCCTCCAGAAAGCACTAAATTGCCCCTGGGGCCCTAACAGGTCGACAACAACCATGGGACAAATATCATATTTTTCTGACCATAAGAAACACGTCGGTTTTAGAGGAGGAAATTAGGGAAAAAGTTTTTAAAGCAAAAAATGTGGTAAAATATTCAATAACATAAATAACGTACTATTTCACGAATGTAAATGTGAAGCTACATTCGGACTATAAGATGCACCCCCATTTACTCCCAAATTTGGGGGGGAGGTGCATCTCCCCCAAATTATAGTCTGAAAAATACGGTGTATTCCATTATAGAAGAACACAATCCATTATTCAACGTATGCGGTCATGCAATACAACAAGTTAAATCTCAATATACCGGAAAACTCAATATGGCCCGTCTGTAGCAAAATCATTATACACTGAACTATTAATAAAAAGAATTGGTGCTATTTACCGAGCACTTTCTGGACATCTCGCATTTCCTGCTGCGCACGCATTAACTCATGATACCTCTCAGCCATCCCAGGAAGTAGATGTGATCCTTAACCCCTTGCCACAAATGAAAGCTCTGAGTGCAGGAAGGTCAACCACACGCTCAAGACCTTCCAGACAGGAAATTGTGGGGACAGATTTTAACAGGCTGTCTGGCATTGGAGCCCAGGGCTCTAAACCAGCAATTTTCAACCGGTGTGCTGCCAGAATTCTAAAAGCAGGCAATACCGGCCTATTTATTCAAGGGCACTGACCTTTTTCCCTTAGATTGTCAAAGAAAAAAATGACAACAGCCAACACAATAACCACCCCCATGTAAATGAATCAAAATTATACCTATTTTTGTCAGATTAGCAAAAAAAAAAAGTATTTTTTGGTGTGCTGCAGAATCTCAGTAATTAGTTTATGTATGCCATGAGATGAAAAAGGTTGAAAATTGCTGCTCCAAACCATTAAGATAGCGTGTGCTGATTAAAATGAAGTTCTCACCGTAGAGATGCAAAAACATAGGGTCAGTAACACAGAGGAAACTGGCAGAAATGCAAGAAGACAACGGAAAAACACAATCAGACTGGGAGACGTTAGAATCCTAGTATCAGAACCTGACCCAGCTGCAGAAAACAGAAAGATACAGATTCAAAACAACATAATCGCAAGTTTTAGTTTCAGTTTTACAAATAATTACGTGCCCCCCCCTTTTTTTTTTTGGTTTGCTCGATCCACTGGGCCACACCAGCCAGGGCTTATGCTCCATTTTTTTTAAATGTACATGGAACATTTTCCAAAACAACTAAAAAAAAAAAACATTTAAAATTTTATCGCTCCCACTCTTAGCTCATACCTCACAGCAAAATAAATTTTTGAGTACATTAAAGGCTTAAATTTTTAAAAAATGAATAGTATTTGTTTTAATAATATATAATATTATATAACATATATACCACATGCTTTATTTTTATATTATATAACATACGATAAAATTGTTACTAACTAGAGAAATATGGGTGGCTCTTTTTGAACTTGAAAGTGGGAAAAGCATCACAACAGGAGAGCAACACCATTAAAAGGTATTGACTCATATTTCTAAACAAAAAGTAAAAACATCTCTAAAGTAAAAAATAACCTATAAACGAATTAGAAGACAACCAACGTAGTTATAAAATTTTTGAATTGCTTTCCATCTAAAATAAAATTAATAAAATTAAATTAAATTGAATTCAATTTTAAATTCCTTGTGGTTTGAGTCTCCTACTTTTTGCTTCTGAATCCATGGAGAACTTGTTCCAACCATGGATTCCTGAGTCCCAGCCCACACCTAGGGAATCAGAATCCTTTCGGATGAGGTCCAGAAATCAGGAACGTGAACTTCAAAGTCTCCCTAGATCACCTCACAGTGTGAGAACCAGCACAAAACCAGAGGCAAGATAAAAGCTTACAGTGTCAGTCATCACGGGCCTTCCTCTTGGTCTGCCAAGCTTCCGACCCCCGTCATTCACTCATTAAACATCTGTGCACCCACATTCGGCCCAGGTGGTGGATTTCTTGGCTCTGTCACTTTGGAAGTCTTTTTGAGAAAGATTGAAAGACAAGCTACAAAAACCGCCTGGTTTAAGAGATCCTGCATAATCCAATTGCTGACTAGTGTCTCAGGCAGGTGCTCACCTGCGCAGAGGGGCCCCAGGGATCTCGAACACCTGATAAAGCAGCAGTGTAAATCCAAGTGAACTTTTAACACAAGGTTTGATGCACAGCCCTTGGATTTGGTCTGTGATGAGATTCTATCTGCTCTAGAGAACTAGGTGATTTAATACCCAAAGAGCTGAGACCTGTCTAACAATATTAATCCAGACCTGCCGAATATTGTCTCCTCACCTTCAGAACTGCCATTAAATTGTGAGTTTCTGGTGCCTTTAGGTGAGAACATCACACTATTTACTTAAGCAAACTAAAATATCAAGATATGTGTTAACGCTCATCATTCATATGTCCATTCTTGCCATCCACAATGCAGGGAACTTACCTGGGGATGCCTGACATGGGCTGAGCCTTCACTCAAGTCCCTTACTTTGCACTGGAAGCTTGAACATACACGTGGAAACAGATTCTGACGCTTGCTAATCCCTGGAGTGAAGACAGGTGGGCGTTCCCCACCAAGTGAATCAGGGAGATGGGATGCTGGCCTGTGGTGACCAGGGGGAGCAACTCGGAGCCTAAGCCAGCCCTTCCGCTGAGCTTTTCCTCAAATCTCCAACTGAGTCAGGCCCTGAACTCCACTGCCCCTGGATCCAAGGGTCCTTTCTTTTTCCCTCAGGGTTTCAGCATAGAAAAGGCATGAAATGATGTGGTAATGCACCTGTGCTCTTCAATCTTGAGCTGCATCACAATCACCTGGCAGCTTGTAAACACAGCCTCCTGGGCCCCTCCCCCAGGGTTTCTGGCTCAGGACAGCTGGGCTGGAGCCCGAGAACCTGGAACTTTATCTAACAAGGTCCCAGGTGAGGCTGACGCTGCTGCCGGGAGGACCACATTTCAGAGCCAGCATTTCCAACCTTTTGTGACAAGGCACTTCATCCACTGAGCATCAGGCCACATCTGCAGTTGCAGAAAGCTGGCTAACTCTCTTTCACAGACCATCCCACCACCGCGGTGCCCAAAGGTCTGTCTGGTTATAAAGCAAGAACTTCCAAGCGTAGGTATCATGTTTCTCTGCGCAGACAGTCAACGGGATCTGATGCTCATAGTGCACGGCATCAGCACTTTGGTTAATTGAAGACAATGCCAACCAGACAGAACTTAAAACACGAGCCTGTATCCACTCTTTTTGGAAGCGCCATGGAAATACTTGGAACAGAACATAATCACAGCTCACACCTGGTTGGCAATGCAGTCAGCTGTACACAGGGTCTTTGATGTGCATGAAGTATTGTGGATACATATAGACTCTATATAAGCCCAACTTTTGAAGAATTCACTTTGATTTCAAAATTGAGTTTTATTTCCAAGAATCCACTCACTTCTCTAAAAAAAAAAATTTAACTATGTACACTGAGCTAGCACCGTGTTCCGAATGCTCAGGATACATACAGGGATGGGACAGACAAGGTCCCTCTGATGAGGGAGGGGGTGGAAGAACAGCCCCAGCAAACAATAAAATACTCACAAAAATAAGTACAGAACTACAGCTATGAGAAGTGTCTCATGGTAAGAAAAGAGTAGAACGTAACCTAGCTAGGGAGTTCCCAAGGACAAATGTCCGTAAACTGGTGAATGGATAAGCAAAATGTAACATATCCATACAGTGGAATGTTGCATTTGAACACTAAAAGCAACAAAAACACTGGTGCATGCTACAACATGGGTGAACCTCAAAAATAATTGTGAGGTGAAAGAAGCCAGATGCAAAAGATCACACATTGTATAATCTCATTCATATGAAATGTCAAAAAAAGGGGAGGTGACAGAGCCAAAAAGCAGATCGGTGGCTGTTTGGAGCAGAGGACAAGACCAGGATTAACTACAAACTGGCTGGAGAGAATTACTTCAGTGGCAGAAATGTGCTCCAAGGGGGCTGTGGCGATAGCCACACAGCTGCATAATTAACTAAACATTACCGCACTGTACTGTTGCAATGGGTAAATGTTACGGCATGTAAACTACCCTTAGTAAAGACATTAAGAAAACCTCGGTGTTCATGGCAGTAGCCTAGACCAGGTGGAGGTGGCAGAATTACTGCAGAGGAGATGTCCATTAGCAACTGGGTAAATGGACCTGGAGCCCAGCGGAAGCTGATCTGCGGAAATAAAGTTGAAATTAGTGGGCACTGAGGCCAAGGGCACGGACTAGATGGCATAGACAGAGAATGGCAGGGGGTAGGGAGGAAGGGGAAGTGGGAAGAAGGGTGCCTAGGACCCAGACTGGAGGAACGTTAACACTAACCAGCAAACCAGAGAGAAACCCAGACGGAGGGAGTGGGGAGGAAATCCAGCCCCAGAAGAAGATAGTTGAGGAGGGAGGGAGCAGTCAACTGTGTCAAATGCTAACAAAATGCCACCAACAACTGAAACGTGCCGTGTCGGTGACCGTACACTGATCTAGCTGCATACTTCAGGAGGCATGGATACCCATGACCCTACTTTATGAAGCAAATCAGTTCTCGTTGATGTAGCAAGCCTGTGAGAAACAGGAAAAGAACTCCCCTTAACTCCCAAATACGTACTGCGTACATCTACCAACAGTTCCCAATACCCATGTTCCACTGTTACCTGGAACAGTGGAACGATTACCGGGTTGAACCTGGGGTTTGCAACCTGAGCTCCAACACTGATTAACTCATGCTCTGAAACCAGGTATAGCAGAGATAGCTGACTACCTACTAAATATCCATTTTCTCTTGTCTCTCCAGTCAAGAAAACTCCCAATTTTTAGGTAGGCCCAATGCACTATGCCAAAATGCAATGCCCGATCTTCCTTTCAGTTAGATGTGGTCGCTGGAGTAAGTTCTAGCAAATGAGGAACAGTAATCTATTAGACCCCGTCCCTCCTCTGCCTGTTTTGTTGTTTTTTTTTTTTTTGGGGGGGGGGTGGATTTGATAGCTAGAATTCCAAAACTTCCCCTGGACTTTGAGAACATGGCTAGCCCCCAGGAATGGTGAGGCGGACATTTAAAAGGAGCTTGGGCCCCTGAAATCCGTGAAACTCCAAATCAACCCTGAAAAGCTTACCTCCAAATTTCTTTTATGTGACAGAAAAATAAAGCCTGCCCATTAGAATCATGGGGTATCGTGGCCTGAATTTTATCCCCTCAAAACTCCCGTGTGGAAGCCCTAACCCTCGATGTGACTGTATTTGGAGACAGGGCCTGGAAAGGAGAAATTATGATAAACGAGGTCAAAGAGGTGGGGCCCCCGAAATGACGAGAAGCATCCCCCTAAGAAGAGATGGCAGGGAGCTCGCTTCCTCTGTGTGCACACAGCAAGATGATAGCCACCCACACCCACAAGAAAAGACCTCAGAGTAAAGCTTACCTTGCCTGCCCCCTTCATCTGGAACTTCCCAGCCTCCAGGCTCCCTCCAGGGCTGGGAGACTCCAAGTTTTCTTGTTCAAGTCGCCCAGTCTGTGACTCCGTGTTATAGCAACCCAAGCAGACTAACACACCTGGAGACGTTTTATAACTCCCAATCCCAGCGTGCAATCAGACCAATTAAATGGGAATCTCGGGAGGCGTGGGTGAGACCCAGGTATTAACAGTTTTCCCAAGCTCCCCGAAGGTGAAGGCAATTGCAGCCAAATTGGAGAAGAACCCGTGGCAGACTCCACCTTCACGCAGACCTACTATGGATCACAGCTGAACACAAATCCTAACTGACACATCAACCCACTTGCCATGTGTTCCTCTACCAGCAGAAGCACCTTTAAAATAGGATTATAATGCTTATTGCTTCCACAACTACTAGTCAACCCCACTGTATACCAAATGCTAATGGCACGCTGGTAAACAAGTCACACTCCTGCCCTCCAGAAGCTTGTAGTTAGGCTATCTGAAAAGATACATGAATCTGTTCTACGAGCAACAGCAAGAAACTATGTAACTACTACAGCTATTTGAGGGTAACCATAATGCAGAAGCCAGAAAAAGTAACATGGATGAGTAGGAATCATGATCTCCGTATCAAATATAAGTTAACCTATTACAAATCTAAACCGTATTTTGGCCAGCACTCAGTAATTAATTGCTGGGAAGAACTCAACATTATCGCTACACTCCCACTACTGACATGCACACACACACACATGCAGCACTAAAAATTGCACTTAACTAATCTGAGTCAAGGCCAAACTTACTTTTGTGATGGTGTGGGGGAGGGGTGGTTACTCAAAGCCTGTACCCCTTCAAACAAACTGACGGTGGCCAGATGGGAGGGCGCTGGGGGAACAGGTGTAAAAGGTGAAAGGATTAGGGAGTACAAGTTGTCATTTATAAAAAGTCCCAGAGATGCAAGGTACAGCATAGGGAATACAGTCGATAATATTGTAATAATTACATACGGTATCGGATAGGTACTAGATTTATTTGGGTGACCACTTTGTAATTTCTACAACGTTTAATCACTATGGTGTACACCTGAAACCAAAAAAGTGTTGTATGTCAGCTGTAATTGAAAATGAAAGATTATTTTTTTAAATCTATGCTTAGTACAATGTACAGTTCATATTTATGATCATCAGGAACAGCGCTGCTTTAATTTCAAGACACTCCAACTCCGAGAACTGTACGGCAGGTGCATCCATGAAGCTTTCAACACAGGAATTTCCTTCACACCCTCACAGGATCGACCGCTGCCACAGTTCTGTCATTTTTCAGACCTCACACAGAACAATAATCGCCCGCCCCCTGCAGAGACTACTTGAGGTCATGTCCATCTGAGAGTCAAATGCTCCAGGTTCTAGGTATGAAGACCACACATTCCAGAGGACCTCATCGAATGGAAACTTCTTCCAGTTTCCGCAAAGGTTGGTATTATTCCTTTCCAAGTCTATGAACTTTTGGTCTCTGCTTCCAGTCCTGGACAAGGCAGAGAAGCAGCAGGACCGTCTTCTGGCCCCTCTTTAGAATCCAGCCATGGAGATGCCACAGTAAAGGAAGAGCTGAGAAATTGGAGTGGAGACAAGAGGAGACTGGATTCCCAATTTCGGGGGGGCACTGGGACCGGAGAGGATTAGGGGCCACAGAGGAGGGGCAGATAAAAGGCAAGTCCCTCCATCTGGGCCACCCAGGTCTTTGGCTGCCAGATGAGCAGAAGGTCCAGCCTGAAAGGCTGCCCTGATATCAAGGCAGTGTCCAGCCCGGGTGGGAAACCAACAGGAGCAAGGGCAAGGGGCCAGCCAGCTGCTGACCACTCCTTCCCACCCCGGCACCTCTCCATGGGCCTCAGCCATGCAGAGTAAGCTAAGACTCAGGTCAGGTCCTTGGGAGAACTGCAAGAAAAGACCGAGAGGGAAGGGACCCAGACAGCACTTCAGTCCTGAGGGGACCTTCCCCCACGTTATCTCACCTGAGAAGGGCAGGCAAGTGCCTGAGCTCCTCCCAGGTGGAGAACAGGCCAGGCACTAAGCACCACAAAGTAACAAAGGTACACACCAACGGTGAAAAGAGCCAGACATCAGAGACGCATGTATGCCGTGAAAGAGGAAAAAGAAGGGAAACATTTACACTGGTAGGAGCAGACCTAATGGGAAGACAAAGGAACAAAACCTCAAGACAAATATTTTTAAATGTGTCCTGGCTGGTGTGGCTCAGTGGACTGAGCGTCCGCCTGCAAACCAAAAGGACACTGGTTCAATTCCCAGTCAGGGCACATGCCTGGGTTGAAGGCCTGTCCCCACTTGGGGGCGCCTGAGAGGTAACCACACATTGATGTCTCTCTCCCTCTCTTTCTCCCTCCCTTCTCCTCTCTAATAATAAGTAAATAAAGTCTTTTTTAAAAAGGTCTCATGGGAGGCTATTGAAAATGTGAAGCAGAAAAAAGCAAAATGACCAATTGAAAATACTGGGCTTGCAAAAAAAATTGTTTTAAACAATTTTTGAACTTGTCAATTTTGATGCCTTTTAGTGCTTCTGCCATTTTTTGAAAGATTTTATTTATTTATTTATTTTTAGAAAGAAGTGGGAGGAGAAAGAGAGGAAGAGAAACATTCATGTGTGGTTGTACCCCCTACTGGGGACCTGGCCCACAACCCAGGCAGGTACCCTGACTGGGAATTGAACTGGGGACCCTTTGGCTTGCGAGCTGGCACTCAATCCACTGAGCTATACCAACCAGGGCTTAAAAAAAATAAGTTTTGAAAAAGGGCACTTAAAGGGTCAGTAAAAGAGCAGAGTGTGGTTGAAGAATGAATTGGTGAGCTGGAATATTAATTCCGGTAACTTCCGCTGAAAGCAACAAGACTAGATTTTTAAAATGGAGAAAATGTGATAACAAAGTGTAAACATCCATCTCACAGAAGTTCCAGAGAAAAAAAGAAGGAGAAGAAATATTTAAAGAAATAAGGACCAGGAATTTGCCGCAATTAGAGAAAGATCTCTGCTTCAGATGGAAAGAACTTCCAGAGTGCCAAAAGCTTGACTGAGAAAGACACCGCCACACCTACGGAAATTTTAAATCAAAGAAAAATCTAAAAGCTTCCAGGGAGAAAAAACGGAAGAGCCCAAATATCAAATTGTCATCGGAGGTTTTTCGATAGCATCTCTGGCTGTAGGAAGACAAAGGAACGGTAGTTTTAAAATGTAAAGGAAACACTCTCAGACCCTTAGTTTAGTACTCAGCTGAATTATCATTAAATGTAAAAATGGAAAAAGATATTCTTAAATCCTTTGACGTCTAGTGTTATGGAAAATGAGGAGTTTTGAGAAAACTTCTTGCTGCAGCAACTAAACTCAAGATAATTAAACCCAAAGAAATCTCACAAGAAACCACAGAGGTTTCCGAAGAACAGCCCACATACGTGCGCCCATGTGGTACGAGGCAGTGGGCAGCTGGGAGCAACAGGCTGGCTGTCTTGAGAGCAGATGTTGACAGCTGCACGCTACTGGGGTCCCGAGCCTTGGGCCAGGCTTCTCCCAGCCTCGGGTAAGGCCACACTGGGATCACCTCTATGCCCAGGCCCTCTAGGGGGTCCAACATGGTCTCAGATCAGTGGTGCCCATCACTACTGTAAAGAGCAAATGTAAGCCCTGGCCGGTGCGGTAGATCAATATCCCTCCCTCACATTGATGTCTGTCTGTCTGTCTCTCTCTCTCTCTCTTATTTCAATGAGCACGTCCTCAGGGGAGGATAAAAAATATTTTAAAATTTAGAAGCAAAAGTAAATCCTTTCTGGAGGAAATATCCCCAGTGTATATCCTCAGACCACCCAGAGAATAAGTGTAAGCAACAAGTTCATAATCAAAGATCACCAAACACAAAAGAAGCCAAGCCACACTGAGTGTGGCTTAGTGGGGAGAAAATGCATTCAGATTTCCAAGAATGGCAGATACTGAAGTCAGATACAGAACACAAAGCAGCTAGTAATAAAACAGTTAATGAAATAAAGGATGCAAACACAAAGACGGGCAGATAACACGAGGCTACAAAGAAAGAAACAGAAAGATTTGGAAAAAATGCATCCTCTAGAAATTAAAACCATGATTTTTTTTTTTTAATTAAAAGACTCTGGATGGGTAAAGGAGCAGATCAGAAACTGACACAATAGATGTAAAGTGAAAGACACTGTTTTCAAAAAAATTATTCAAAGTGCAGCAACCACAGAAAAGATAGACACACATTGTTAGGAGAGACATCAGCCGATTGGAGGTGATCTAATCAGGGTGCAGGCAACAGAACAGAAAGAATGAAGAAAAGGCAATATTTAAGTAAATAATGGCTGTGACTTCTCCAAAATGGGTTTCAGCGTATCCCAAACATGATGAATACAAAAAAGTTCACAGCTACTCCCATTGTGGCGAAGCTGTAAACACCAAAGGAAGATCCTGGAAGCAGCCCCAGAGAAAAGTTCATTTCCTCTACAAAGGAACAACGGTCAAAATGACAACACATTTCTCCACAGAAACCGGGTGGACCAGGGTCAGGAGAATATGTTCCAAACGTGGAGAGAATAACAGCTCTCAATTTTAAATTGCATGCCCAGAAAAGTTCTTTAGGAATGAAAATAAAATACTTTTACAGGTATACAAAAAAATGTTGTTTCACCATCAAGTTTACATTGAAGGAGCTTTTAAAGTTCTTCAGGAAAAGAAAAACAGTCCCAGAAAGATGTCTGATATGGAAAAAAAGAAAGATAAATAAAAGGATAAGAATAGAGGTAAGCCAGAACAATACTGTCGGAATAAAATAAAGAAAGATGTCTAACTTGTGAGAGTTTTTTAAGGACAGAACTAAAATATGAACAGGTAAGACAGGACGGGAATCACTGGGAAGAGGAGTAAAATAGTTAATTTTCAACTTTTTAAAAACATCTTCACCGGAGGGTGTGTTTATTAATTTAAAAGAGAGAAACAATGATGTGAGAAATATTGATTAGTGGTTTCCCGTATGTGCCCCAACTGGAAATCGAACCCACAACCTAGGCATGCGCCCTAACCGGGAATCAAACCTGAAACCTTTCAGTGTATGGGATGCTGCTCTAACCAACTGAGCCAATAGGCCAGGGCAACTTTAAACTTTTTAAAGCTCAGTATATATAGCAAAACTTCAAGGAAAATCAATAAAATAATAGTGTGTAAGTTTCAAAACAGTAGAAAGAAAAAAACCCGGCATATTAACAAGGAAATAAAAATCCAATCTACCCCCCAAAAGCCAAGAATATAGAAAAAGTGGGATGAATAGAAACCAGTGATTACAAGTTCCCAAACACATCCAAAGTGTCAATAATCACAAAAAACATAAATGAACTACACTCAGCAGTTAAACAACAGATATTGCAAATTTAAAACCTTTTTTAGAATCTAAATACACACCTACAGCCCCAGGACACAAACATAAAAGAACAAAAACAGAAATACCAGGTCCATGGTAACAAACAGTAGAAAAATTACTGTAACAGAAAAAAAAAGTTTTCTCCTAAAAATTGTTAAGAAATTAAAGAAAAAGATATGCTCATCTCACTAAATGCAGAAAATAATATATGAACATTTAATATCCAGTTATAGAAGAGAAAAAAAACGAATAGCAAATCAGAAATAGCAGAAAACTGCCGCGACTAATAAATGGTATCTGAAATACACAGAAACACGTGCATCACACAGCAACCTGAAAACTGACAGCTGAAAATGATAAAGGTTCCCAATGAAAATCAAGACAAGAATGTTCAATCATTACTTCTATACAATGACTGTATGGAACTCCTAGTATAGTGTAGAACTCATAGTAATAAAAGAATGATAGATTCAAATTCTAAGACTTGGGGAGAATACAAATGTCTCTATGAAGCACAGAAAAAATTCAACCGCAAACAAATACCACTAAAAAGATTTTAGCGATATGTAGATTAAACTCTTTTTCAAACTGCATCCTTATGTATCAACAAAGTTTGAGAAACGAAACAAAACAAACCATTTATTATGACATTGTCCCTTCTGGAGCTGCAGTTCTGCACCTGCTGGAACCTCTACTCCTGGTCTCTAGCCCATGCCCACCCTGAGTCATTTCTCACCAGCCAGTTTGCTGCTCAGTCTCTGGCTTCCACTCACACTGGATGTGTTATTCCCCAATATCTTTCCTCATGTCTCCCCACTTCTAAGGTTGGTCCTCCAAAGAAAAATCATACAAGATAGGAGCCAACACCATAGCAGTCAATTACTCTAAATAGCAATTATTTAATCTCTATTACACTGGTATAGATTTTTAGATATTTATTTTATAATTTTACCATTTCACTGCTTCTATCAATTGCTGGGAGTTTTTCAATGAACCCTTTTGTGTTAGAAGTACTGAGGACTGCTCTTTCTCTAATTTTTTCTCATTTCCTTTTCCTGCCTTATTGCATGGCAAAGAATTTTATGACGTAAGTATAAGTAATCAGGCAACCTTGTATCATTCCTGTTGTGAATGGAAACACTTCTAAGTATATACAGTTCAGTATGATGTTGGCTGTTTCAGAGAGACATACTTCATTATAATAAGAAATACCCATTTCTAGTTTACTAGGAGTGTTATCAAAAATTAATATTGATTAGAAAAAGCTGGAGGGAAGAGTACATGAGAATGTTCTCACTATCTTTGCAACTGTTCTATAAATCTAAAAATATTTCAAAATCAAAAGCTTAATAAAAATAGACACTGACTTTTGCAAAATGTCTCTTAGGATCTATGGAAGCAATTATATTGATTTTGGATGCACCTTAAAACTCTATAGTCGAAGCATCTATTCTCACTCACTTCTAAATCATTCTCCCTCTACTCAACATAATGATTTTTTAACTATAAATAAAATCACCATATACTCCTGATTAAAATCCTTAAATGGCTTCCCACTGCATTCACTCTGAAATCCAAAATCCTTTATGAGCCTACAGCTTTTGCATGTCACTGCTCAATTCCTATCATCCATCTCCTCAGCAAATCTCATTCCCTCTGCTCCTGCCACACTGGCCACCTCCCTGTCTCCATGTCTCTCTGCCTCTGAGCTCTCTTCATGTGGTTCCCACTGCTGTTCCCTACCAAAACCTGTTCCTTACCCTTGGTCTGGCTAGTTCTCAGGGTGAAAACATCTGCCCTTCAGCGAAGCCTTCTCCTCCCCAACGATCGACACCAGGACCCCTGCCACTCTGCCCCACAGCATACTGCCTTGCCTCTCACAAGTCATCAATCTTGTAATTATTTGTGGGATTATCAGTTAAACCCCACAGTCACTGGACCATACCCTCCTTGAGGGCAGGAACTGAACAAGGTTTGTTTGGTTTTTTTCCTGCTGCCTTCTTGATGCCTAACACAAATGCCTGGCAGGGGAAAAAAACAAAAGGGTATTTCGTTGGGCAAGTCACCTAACCTCTCAGTGCCTCGGTTTCCTGTCTGTAAAATGCAGCTAAGAAGACCCCACCTCACAGAGCTGGGCTAAGGGTTACATGAGCTAATACACATGAAGCACTTTGAAGACGGCCTGGTGCAGTGATAACGCCAGCCAAGAGAGTGCTCCTTGCCAGTCCTGATGCAGCTCCCCAGTCAGTCACCAGTGAAGTCTCAGCATCCACGGTGGGGTGGCAGACAGCAAGGGAGAACAGCCGGCTCAACCACGCAGAAAGCTGCCATGACACTGCAGGTGGAGGATGTACTAGTTCTTGTACTTCCCTGACATTCCCAGTTCCGTGCCCTCCCTCCTGGGTCCTCTCTCTAGTCCAAAATTACATCAAATACAAGAGGACAGAGCGAGAGCATTCAAACAGTCTTTCCTGTATTTAATCCTTGAACAGATGCGCTGAGCACCTGCTACGTACCAGGCACTGTTCTAGGTGCCAGGGATACAGCAATGGGGGGGGAAGAGGGGGGACAAAAATCCCTGCCTTCATCTCCTGGTCTCGCCATAGAAGAGAATGAGGAAGGTAATAAATTGCTAATAATCACCTGCCCTTCTGATGCAGGTACTATTATTACTTTGTTCTAAAGACAAGGAAACCAAGGCATGGACAGGGTCTCTCACTTACCAGTCCACACAGCCATTCAGCAGCAGAGACAACGGGGCCCTTGGGCCATCTGGCCCCTGACCCCTACACAACCTGCCTCACTCAGAAAGACAGGAACAGAGCAAATCCTACCCCTCAGGCCACGGGGTCTCCACTACAAAGGACCCTCTGAAAGTGGACGCCTGGAGTGGGAGGGAACACCTGTCAGGAAATGTCAGATGTGTATGTATTCAGACTGGAAAGTCAGAGGGGAGATTCCTGCTAAAAACCAGTGAATGAAACCTCCCCAAGAGTAACTTCGCAAAGGATTCTGCAGGCAACTAACACCTAAGAGAAGGGAAGGGGAGGAGATGAAAGGGGGAAATCCAAACACTAAGGTTCAAAGAATTCTCGCAGGGGCTGGTGGGCTTCACCCAGAAAAGATTTCCAATCCTGCCCCTTCCACCTCTGTGGGTGCTGGCTCGCTGGCCCTCCACCTGGTCCCTCCTCACGGGCTTTAATCTGCCTTCTCATACCCAGCTTTAGCTTTGTTGCTTGACTCCCCACCTTCCTCCCCCGTGGGATCCCAAGCCTCCCAAACTGGCCAGAAACCAAGACACTGACAGGAGCCTAAGAGCCGCCCAGTCCGGCGGCAGATATCGGAGCTGGGGACAAGACGGAGAAGCCTGGCAATTACTGCCGGACGCTAACCACAGGAATAAGCCAAAATGGTGTGTGCGCACTCAGATCTGGCTGCTACCAAGAGCCCGAGGAAAATAAACACAATTCCAACATTAAATTCGCTTGCTGGCTCTACCCAGTGTTTAAACAAACTTACCAGAAGGGACAAGCCTACCAAAAATGCCACCAAAAACAAGATTAAAATCTCAGCTATTCCTCCAACCCTCACTCCCAAGCTTCCAGGCAACACGATCCACCCAGACCACAACACCGATTCCAAACACAAAACAGCCTTGAGGTTGTCAGCCCCTCCTGGGTGACCCGTGGGCGCATGTCTGCCCTCTGGGGACACATAATCCCAAACAGAGGACTGAGTGGGCTGAAGTCTCCACACTCTTCCCCTCCACAGACTCTCAGAGAACCTCAATCAAAGTCATTTCCAACCTGGCCCAACCTTGTCAAGATCGGCACCTCCAGAAACAGCTGGTGCTTTGCCACTGACCTCCAAAAAAAAGGTGGAACTTCCCCAAATCTCTGGGGAGGAGGAGGTATCAGTCAATAGACAGAATTTTCAGTTTTTAGGGGTTTTTTCCCCACAGAATTTTTCTTAAATTAGAAGCAACTACAAACATGTCTACACCGGCACCTAAACACAAAACAAATGTATATGCAAGGAAAGAATTGGGTAATAGAAGTATCTACCTTGCAGGAATTTTAGGAGGATCATATGTTACTCTTTGTAAAATGCTTAGAACAGTGACTGGCACATAGCTAGCACAAGATATACGTAATTACTTGTCAGGTACCATAAAGTAAGGAAGTATTTACCTATTACTTTTCAACAAAACACTAGTCTTGCCCACACAGACAACTTATTCTTTCAGGGACCAGTGTTTGGGATTGCGTATTAGTACACACATGTTGTGGTTTTTTATTCCTCAAGTCACATGATGAGGGCACATGTATCAAGGTGTCAAAGATCTTTGTCACTCCCCAAAGAGCACCACGCCAAAAAACCTGCCAACACTCACCTCAATATTAAAATTAAGGCTCATGAGAGAGGAGAATGAAGATTTAATAAATACCAGCTGCATTGCAAACATCAACTATGATATTTTCCAAATCTGGTTTGAAATCTCCATTACACCATCTCCAGAAACAATATCTAAGCCTTCTTAGCCAGACAGTTAACCATTCCCTGCCAAGGTACTATCGCTGATTCACTGGCTCTTCCCGTGTCACCTCAAAGAAGGGAAAGCAGGAGGAAGAAGAATAAAGGAGCGTGTGTTCTCCCAGAGGGGGAAGGTCAGGCCTGAAAGTGAGTGCCAACCCCCCGCCCCTCCCTCAAGCAAGCTGTCAGATTTCACAAACGCCCTGAAAACAGCGTGCTCCAAGATGTAAATGTCTAAGGGCAGGCAAGCCATCTCTTCAGTTTGCTCTGTACATTATTTGCCACTTCTATGCACCAGGCAAGAACATATAGAACAATCCGCTTCACAATAAAGGAAACAAAAGGCTAATTAAAGGCTAAATATGGGGGTATGGGGTTCTTCATATTTCCCACACACTCCCCCAAACACCTCTTAAATTGTTTTTCAGAAAATATGTATATTTTTAGGACCCACCAGCTCCCACCACTCCCAGACAAAATGCATCTCCCTTCCATCAACCCACCAGCCGACTGATGGGGATGAAAAGGTGGAAGTCATCTGGATCATGACTATTATCACTCTCATGCCTATCTCTGCCACCCAACTTGGAACTCCTTTGGGGCCACGTCACTCCTTTACGCACCCCTCTGGGCTCGGCACAGCATCACACACGTGCAGGAATAAACGAAGGCCTGTTCCCCACTGGGCCCAGAGCAGAAGATCAGTAACAAAAACCTGTCCCTTCATTATCAGTGTCCTCACTTCTCTACTGTCACTACCGTCACAACCAGAATATAGAACTCTTAACCTGCTCCCCAATAACCAGGGACTTTTTGGTACTCCATGAATATTTATGGGGCTCCTCACCAGGAAGGGAAATTTTTACATCACTGAGTCTGCATCTCACCTGGTACACTCATCCATGATCAAAGAGTGTGACGAACAAGCAGGGTAGAAACAGACTCATAGATACAGAGGACATTTATATGGTTGTCAGACAGGAGGGCAGTTGTGGGCTGGGTAAAAAATGGCGACAGGATGAAGTAAAAAACAAAAAAACAAAACCTCACAGACACAAACAACTACACGGGAATTCTACGGGACCATCAGAGGGAAAGAGGGCGGCAGGAGGCGGAACAGGGTAAATTGAGGATAAGTGGTGACGGAGGGAGACTTAGCTTTGGGTAGTGAACACACAACGTAATATACAGATGATGTTTTACAGAACTGTGCCCTTGAAACCTATATATAATTTTATTAACCATGTCACCCCAATAAGTCCAATTTTTAAAAAATTTAAATAGCACAAGGATGTAAAGCACAAGATAGGGAACACAGCCAATAACATTGTAATAACCATGTACGGTGTCAAATAGGTACTAGATTTATCAGGATGATTACTTGGTAAGTTATATAAATGTCTAATCATTGGGTGTACACCTGAAACTAATATTGTACATCAACTGTAAATGAAAAATAAAAAATTATTTTAAAAAAAAACAAAAGACAAGCCACTTAGCAAAATAATCACTTTCCAATCATTCAGGACCAACTCATCAATCTGGGGACCACCCTGAGCTTCCTCGGCCCCCCCCCAACACTGGCCACACCCCCTCTCTGCACAGGAAATGAAAGAACCAAATCTACCACACACGGTTGGCCACTACCAGATTCAGTTCAAATTTCAGGGATAAAAGGGGCTGAACCTGGTAGTCACGATGTTTTTAGATCGCCCATGGCTAACGGAGAAGACTCTGAAGCAAACAATTTTGAGAAACCATCACTGATGTCATCGAAGACGGCTTGCCTGCAAACCCACTTCTGCAGAAGATTTCACGTTGAGAGAACTCTCAGGACTCCGGGAAGCTGAACATTTCTCCAACCCTCTGGAGCACAGTGAAATTACACGGGCTGCCTCTGAATCACTGATGTCATAATTTATTGAAAGGCCTCCATTAGGTCACAGGTCACGCCCCAGATGTAAAGCCATACACCTGTCCAAGGGTTTGTGACTGGGGAGAAAAGCAACACTGAGCCAACTGCTCATAAGCATCTGCCGTGGGCAAGGCCCCTGGCCCTCCGACTCCGATCAGCACTCATCTGACTGTCTCATTCCCTCATCGCATCAACAGGACAGGTATTCTCTACTCCATGTTTCCTGCTATGAAACACAGGCCACTACATTCAAGTCACTTTCCCATTGTCTCATAGCTGGTTTGTGGAGGGACCGGACTAGGGGCACCTGTTTGAACTTTCGGTCTATAGTTTATTTCATTCCATTGTGAAGCTCCCTGTACCTTATGTTTCTACTTGTGGCCAGGCACTCTCCGAGATGGTGGGGCTAGAGCAGCGAACCAAACAGATAAAAATCCCTGTCCTCATGGAGCTTACAATCTGGGGGGGGGGGGGGGGGTTACAGACATACAAACAAATATGGTAAGAGTCGATGAGTGCTTTAGGAAAAAATAAAACAGAATATAGTGTTAGAAAGTGGGGGGGGAAAGGCTGCCACTGGAGTACGCTAACTTCGGCTGGTCAGGGAAGGCCTATCTTAATATGGATTTGAGCAGGGACCAGCAGGAAGAAGGTGAGGTGTGCCAGCCCAAGGAAATAACCGTGTTTGGGCGACAGATACAAAATCGAAGGTGAGAGAGGGCTGGGAGTCCTGCTGAAGCAGAAGACCCCTGGGACAGGAGCCAACTGAGCCAGGGGCACCGTGACGGGAGGTGACTGCACAAGGTAGCCAGACTCCAGGCCTCATGGGGCCTTGCAGACTGTGGGTAGGACCTCGGGTTTTATTCCAGAAATGAGGGGAGGCTCCTGGGGGGCTCTGAGATGAAAGGATCACCCTAGAGGATGTTCAAGTGGGAAAGGTTGGGGGGTGGGGTGGCCATTCAGCGCTTACTGCAGCAGTCCAGGCAGAGATTTGTCAGCAGATAATGCATAACATACACAGACAGGTCAGACAGGAAACTTCCCTTCCCATTTGTCCAGCGCAGCTGAGAGAGCCGCTGCCTTCGCTTTCACCTGCAGCCTGACAATACGTTCCTCTTCCCACTGCTTTACAGGCAGCATCGCTGACCTGGGACTACGGCACCAGGTGTGTTTACTGTGTGAAGGAGTCTGCTTGTCCCAGCCAGCTTTTCCTGGTGAGGATGGGGTTAAGGGAAGGACTGAACAGGAAAAACCACCCTTGACTTTGGTTTCCCCTTACTTAGGATGTCTGCTTGCCTCTAAGCACTCAGAGAATCTCTAGCCGGTGCCGATCAATTCCCTGATAGAATACTGCGTTTCCACAGGCCAGGACATTTTATAAGTACCTAGAGGACACTGACCTCCCACAAAGGATGGCAGCACTTTGGGGCAAAGAGATGGAAAGAAATGAGCAGCCCCCCTGGGCCACTGCAAGGTCTGATCTGGCTTTCACTTAATTGGTGACTAGCAACCAACAGGAAAACCTCAAAATCTCTTCTACAACATCCGTCAGTGAGCACAGCCGACTGAGGGACCTCTAAAGTCGCTGACTTTAGATCACTGGAGGAGGGACAGATCATGAAGCCTAGAAATACATATCTTAACAAAAAGAAAAGGTTAGAAGTCAGGATTCTTCATGACTGTGTTCATTCCTTTTCCCATCCACAGGGTGAGCTATGGGAGGGAAACCCACCTAGAGGTTCCCAAAGCCATTGCAGAGCTTCCCTGGCCTCTGCAGAGGGCAGGCCTCAGCCCTCTGGTGGTCTCTCAAAGCTACGTTTCTACAGCCACTCTCCTCTCTGCTGAAACAACTGAAGCGATAAATCATCTTATCACCAAGACCTATAGTTTCCAAATAGTGCTCTCCACCAAGAGAAACGTATTGGCAGTCAGCCAGAAGGCCAACTTGATTTGGTTTCTGGTCTTTGCACTGTGTTTTGTGAGGCTGTTTTTAAGGCACCTGGAGATCAGTCCCGGGACACAGACCTAGCCTAAAGGAAAATAAAAGATTCTATTAACTCTGTGACCCTCACGGCTGATGAAAGCCATGGCTGGTGCAGCTCAAGGCTTAAAAAGTAAATAGAAGGAGAGGGTTGGGAAAAACTTCCCGCTGAATCACCTCCTCTCAGCAGATTATTTCATTAGCAAAAAATTTTTTAGCAAATGAACGTTGCTGCAGTGACTCGCTGACTCAGCGGAGCCGCTCTGGCATCCCAGCAACTTCGGATCCAATGAGTGTGCTGTGACTGATGTAGACCCTCCGCGTCCACCCTGGAGGGGCCGTTCCCACACCCCAGCCTCACCTCCATCTATTTCCATTGCTCTCACTCTGAGTAGCAGCTCCAAAACCAACCAGCTAACACCTTTAAAAAAAAAAAAGTCTGAGTTAAAGACACTGAAAGGTGAAGTCCAAGAGCACCAGAGGCTGGCTGCCAGGAGATTTGGAAGGCAAGCACTTGGCACCCTTGCCCTCTGGCTTTTAAACACAGGGACACAGGCTTTGGAAATGGACAAGGCATCTGCAGAATTCTGAGGCCAGGAATCCAGAGAGTCTCTCCCCTCTGCTGTACTTTCTTCGCAAATGAATACATTGACGAATCAAAGGGAGTACTGAAATGCTGCTCGGTGCTCCGCTGTGAAACAGAACAAACAGCCACCACTTCCTTCATCTGAATCTACGCGTCTCCCAAGCCTCACACATATTTAGAGCATGCCCGGATTACCTCTCTAACAAACCACTTCATGAATTAAAGGGCCCCTTCCTCCTTTATTCCAATCGTTACGCAACCCAGCAGGCTCTCGTCTCAAGCACAGTCTGGAATGGAATGATCTATTCTACGCAGAGATCACTGTGTCGAGGGGTCTGCCACACCAGGGCTGTCTCTGCGATTCTTTTCAGCACAACGGCACAGCCTTTAAGCAGGGTTCGAATGAAATGCGGCACCCACAGGGAACTCAGATCTGGCCCACTCTGCTTCACCCTCTGTCTGTGGCGAGACACACAAAGCTGGGACTCGGGGCCTATGGCAGAGGCCCTGGAACAGGGGTTTGAAGCCTTTTCTAGGAAGGGCCAGAAAGTAAATATTTTAGGCTTAGTGACCCATCCAGTCACTGCCTTAACTACTCAACTCTGCTGATGTAACACAAAAGCACCTATAGATAACAGTAAACAATAAGAGGTGGCTGTGTCCCAATAAAACTTTATTGACAAAAAAAAAAGGCAGTGGCTGGATCTGGCAGATAATCTGGAAGCTACCAATGCAGGTGACACAGGGAGACGTTCCAAGCCTTTTGTCACCGTCCCCAGGCCAGTGACTGCAGAGGCCTCAGCATGAAATCTCCATACGCCCCTGTGGGAACGGCATGCGAGCGTTAGTCACTCTTCTCTAGTGAATGAAGCTACATCATAGAAATACTTGACTTTGGTTCACAGGCCTTGCTTACAAACAACAGTCTCAATTTACTAATACACAGCAGGTGCTGGAAGGTCAGGCCCCAGTGGGAATTGCTCCATATCCTCCACGCACATGGATGCTGACTTGAAATGTAGGTCTGGATGCAAAACACTGTGACTATACTTAAAACCCACAAAACCGTATGCTTAAAAATAATGACAATAGCAAATTTTATCTATATTTTACCACAGTAAAACAATATGTTTTTAATTTTGAAAGCCAACATACTGATAGCCACAGGGGGAAAAACATAGTAAATCGGGGGAAAAACTGGTTATTGAGGTTTTCCATCTGGCAGAAACAAGCAATGTCTTCCAAATTGTTAGAATGAAAGGTGAAGTTAAGGTTCCCAAGAAGATCTGGGCCTCCTATAAGGTCAAAAACACACGTTGATGACACCCGTTTTTTTACTGATGCCTCTGCATACTTTGAGCACATCTCCTTCTTTAACACTAGAATTTAAGTTGCCCCACAATACACTGTGAGAACTCGGTAGAAACTCTGAACAAAGCTGTGAATACCACACTGTGAATACGCAGTAAAAACTCTGAACAAAGCTGCCACAGAATGAACAGAATTTCAGCGCTGAAGGGGGCCTTGGAAGGCCCACCACCCCACTGAGTGGCCAACCCGTAGAGATGAGAGAGGCCCAGTCAGTGGGTGGGGCCAGCCAGGCGAGACCACAGCGATGGGAGCGCACACACCCCACGCCCTAATGCCTCATGGAATGCAGGCCCTCAGCTGCTAAGTCATCTGATGCCTCCACAAGTTTCTGAACAGTGAAGTGTATACATATCCAGATTCTTAAGTAAAAGCATTTGATTTTTTAAATCATGGCAACTAATGACCACAAACATTTGCACAGCAAAACGGAACATGTGAGTGGGCCACAGAAGTGTGTCTTCTCATCTGCAGAATGAAGTCAAACTCCATAGCGTGAGACTCTCACAGCCTGGATCCCACCTGCCTCCCCGCCCCAGCCCCAGCACGCCCCAGCTCAAACACCCTGCCACTCCTGAAGATGATTTCGTCCCCCAACTCTGGTCCCTTGCTCACACTGTACGGTCTACCCAGAAAGCCCTGCCTGGCCAGCCCACGTGGCCAGATCACCTCTTTCAAGGACTCTATCTCCCAGAATGGGTGTCTGATACTGTCTGCTGAGTATATGGAGATCACCGCCCTGGGCTGAGAAAAACAGGAAGGTATAACACAGTCAGGGCATGTCTATCCATCAAACCAAGCTGTGCGGGAAGCCGGAACCAATGCACTTTTCGTGAAAGGATAATGATACCAACAGCACACACTGCAATTACATGGAGGTGTTGTGAAGGTAATGCATTTTAGCGATCAAAATTATCCTCTATTCCAAAGAGAAGTCCTGTTCCTCATTGAGGAGCCGAATAATGATCGTGAGCTCTGAATGGCTGGCCGTCTTCAATGGATGCTTGCTGAAGAGATTCAAATATAAAAAATTTTAAAAGTGGAAAGTAGAAAGGTAAAAACTATAGAGAAAATAAGCAGATCAGTGGTTGTCAGTGATTTGGGAGGAAAAGGGGAGGGTTAAACAGGTGGCGCCTAGGATGTTTTAGGGAGGTGAAACTACTCTGCATGATGCCATAATGAGGATATATGACATGCATTTGTCAAAACCCGCAGAACTGCACAACACTAACAGCGAACCCTGATGTATGCAGGTTAAGAAAGAAAATCACGAGGTCCCAGGGGTCCCGGGAAAGAATCCAGACTGTGACGAGAGAAACTACCTGTATTACATACATATGAAACAACTCAATGAAGGGATTAGGGGAACGATGCTGATATAAGTATTTCTGGAAATGAGTGGAGTTTGCAAGCCTGAAGGTAAAAGAAGATACACTTAGGAACTGCACGCTAGTTGATGAAGTTGTTGCCCAGGAGGGTACACGTTAACAATTCTGATACTGCTTTACACGTATAATGGAATTGAACAATGAAGTAAATGGATGTCAGAGAGTATAAGCCAAACTTCTCACTGTTGAAGTGCAGGTTTACAGATTAACAAAAGGAGGAATCGAGAATCCGTGTGGTACTGGATTAGAGTTGGACACATCATGTTAAACCTGAGTTAAACTCATATGTAGCTACACATGGTAACACATAGAAATATTTATGCATATATGTATATACAGGCTAGCATTCACACATATTTCTTTTCTCTGTCAGGTAAGAGGACCTAAAATAAAAAGACACCCCAACAACAATAAGCACACTTCGCACTCAGATCTCGGTTTCTAATACCATTCTCCAATAAAAGAAAAAATGGCTGATTCTAGACTGGGGCAGGAAATGAGCCTGGAGAGTCTTGTAGTGCCAGGAAGTAAGGAACTGCTCAAAAACAAACAAACAAAAAGGCCACAGTAATGGGGGTATTTGGACACAGAAGCCAACTGAAAGGGCTTCCCAAACCAAAACTAGACCCATTTTAGCAACAAAACAAACAAGGTAACATTGGACCACAACACAAAGTAAAAAGTAAACAGGGAATAACGGGGGAGATCCAAGATGGCAGAGCAGTTAAGTGGAAGCTACACTAACCTCCTCCCAGGACCATTCTGGAATTACAACTACACTGTAGAGAAGTCATCCTGAATAACCAATGGAACACTAGATGGAGAGAAGCCTTATGACCACAGACAGACAGAAGAAACCACTTCACCACAAGGTGACTAGTAGGGAGTGTGGAGAAGGGGTGAGAGGGCTGGCTGGGCTCCCGCAGGCAGGCAGCAGCTGGAGATCTGAAGGAGTATTTCACTGGCTAGGGGTTCCTCTGAGAAGTGTGGGATCTAAATGCCAAGCTGGACTCCCCAGCCTACAGCACCAGAGCCAGAAAGGAACCCAGATAACATCCTGTGAAAAGCAGCAGGGTTTCTGTCTGCCAGGGAGAGATGGCTAGAGACTACAGAGAGCCTCTCACAGGGCCAATGCACAAAATTTCGTTGGCAGCCACTTACCCTAAGCTCTGGCAGAAAGAGAACAAAGTGGACTAGAGATGCCTGAGGACAGTCTGAGGTTGGTGGCTCCGGGAGAGAACTGAAGGAACAGCTGCCAGTTTCCCTGTGCTGAGTCATTCCCCGCCACTGCAGGAGCCATCGCTCTCAAGCAGAGCACTCCCCTCCAAGTGGCATCAGCCTAAAGGGAAGCAAGAGCACTGCCCAGAGGAATTACTCTGCCCCACCCTGTGGAGCTTAAGAGGAGGTGATGATTCCAACTTGATTGTTTAAAGACTGATTAGTTTAACTGCTATGGTGGAAAATACAAAGAAGCAGCCAAAATGGGAAGACAAAGAAAGACCCCAAATGAGAGAACAAGAGAATTCTCCAGAAGAAGAACTAGATGAAATGGAGGTAAGCAATTTATCAGATAGTTTAGAGTAATGATTATAAGGATACTCAAAAGCATGAAAAAAGACATAGAAACCATAAAAAGGAATCAGTCAGAAATAAAGAAGGCATTATCTAAAATAAATAATACACTGTAAAGAATAAACAGTAGGTTAGATGAAGCAGAAAATCATATCAGTGATTTGGAAGACAAGGTAGGGAAAAAATACCCAAACAGCAGCAAAAAGAAGAAAGAATTTTTTTTTTAATGAAAAGAATTTAACAAACATTTTGGACAACATGAAGTGGAACAACATCTACATCACAGCAATACCAGAAGGAGAAGAGAGCAAGCAAGGAATCGAGAACATATTTGAAGAAATAATGACTAAAAATGTCCTTAATCCAGTGAAGGAGAAAGTTACACAAGCCCAGGAAGCTCAAAGAGTCCCAAACAAGTTGGACCCAAAGAGGCTCACAATGAGAAACATCATAAGTAAAATGACAAGGCTTAAAGATAAGGAAGGAATCCTAAAAGTCCCAAGAGAGAAGCAGGTACTTACCTACAAGGGAGCACCAATTAAAATGGCATCTGATTAGTCAATGGAAACATTTCAGGCCATAAGGGAGCAGAGTGAAATATTCAAGTGAAGAAAAGGAAGGACCTATAACCAAAGCTACTTTACCCAGTAAGGTTATCATTTAAAATCAAAGGAGAAATACAGAGCTTCCCAGATAAGAAAAAGCTGAAGGAGTTTGTTAACACCAAACCAGCAGTGCAGCAAATGTTAAAGGGCTTGCGAAGAAGAAGGAGAAGAAGAGGAGGAGGAGAAAAGGAGGAGGAGGAGGAGGAGGAGAAAGAAAAGAAAGAATGAGAGAGAGAAAAAAGGAGGAGAAAAATAGAGAAAAAAGTCTAATAATAAAATGGCACTACATACATACCTATCAATAATCACCTTAAATGTAAATGGCTTAAATGTTCGAACCAAAAGACACAGGGTAGCTGAATGAATAAGAAAACAAGACCCATATATATGCTGTCTCCAAGAGACGCATCTCAGATAGAAAGATACACACAGACTAAAAGTAAATGGATGGGAAATAATATTTCATGCAAATGGAAAACCAAAAAAAGCTGGGGTAGCAGTACTTATATTTAACAAAACAGACATTAAGACCAAAACTATAGGAAGAGACAAAGGACAGTAACTAATGATAAAAAGAAAAATACATCAAGAGGATATAACCGTAGCAAATATTTACGCACCCAACATAGGAGCACCTGAATGTGTAAAGAAAATCTTGATGGACGTGAAGGGAGAGTTTGACAGAAATATAGTCACAGTCAGGGATTTTAACACATCATTGACTTCAATGGACAGATATCCCAGGCAGAAAATCAACAAGGAAACACGTTAATTAAATGACACACTAGATCAAATGGATTTAATTGATATCTTCAGAGCATTTCATCCCAAAGTAGAATATACATACTTTTCAAGGGCACAAAGAACATTTTCTAGGATAGACTACGTGTCAAGACACAAAACAAGTCTCGATAAATTTAAGACTGAAATCATACCAAGCATCTTCTCTGACCACAATGCTATGAGGCTAGAAATCCATCACAAGAACACTGAAAAACACGCAAAGACATGAAAGCTAAATAACATGTTATTAAGCAATAAATGTGTCAACAGTGAGATCAAAGAAGAAATCAAAAGACGGCTTGAAACATGAAAACGAGGACACAAAAATCCAAAATCTAGGAAACACTGGGAAAGCAATCCTAAGAGGGAAATTCATAGTATTACAGGCCTAGCTCGAAAAAAACCAAAAACAATAAAAAAGCTCAAATAAACAATTTAACTTCACACTTAAAGGAACTTAAAAAAGAACAACAAACAAAACCTAAAGTAAGCAGAAGGAAGAAAACAATAAAGATCAGAGCAGAAATAAAACGAAATAGCATCTAAATAAACAACACAAAAGATCAATGAATCCAAGAGCTGGTTCTTTGAAAAGAAAAACGAGATTGACAAATCTTTAATCAGACTCATCAAGAAAAAAAGAGAAAGGACCCAAATAAATAAAATGAGAAATGAAAGAGGAAAAATAACAACGGACACCAAAGAAACACAAAGGATTGTAAAAAAAAAAGTTATTATGAACAGTTATATGCCAACCAACTGGACAACCTAGGTGAAATGGATCAATTCCTAAAAACATACAATCTTCCAAAACTAAATCAGGAAGGATCAGAGAATCTGAATAAACACATCACGCCTAGTGAAACTGATGCAGTATCAAAAAACTGCCAACGAACAAAGGCCCTAAACCAAATGGCTTCATGGGGATTTTACCAAACATTCCGAGAAGCACTAACTTCTCAAACTACATCATAAAATTTAAGAGGAAGGAAGGGTCCTGAGTTCATTTTACCAGGCCAGCATTATCCTAATTCCAGAACCAGATAAAGGCACTAGAAAGAAAGAAAATTATAGGCCAATACCTCTGATGAACATAGATGCTAAAATCCTCAACAAAATATTAACAAACTGAATACAGCAATGCATCAAAAAATATCATATACCATGATCAAACGGGATTTATTCTGAGAATGTAATTGGTACAATATTCACAAATCAATAAATGTGATTCACCAAATAAAAAAATAAAGGATAAAAACTATATGATCATATCACTAGATACAGAAAAAGAATTTGATAAAATCCAGCACCCATTTATGATAAAAACCCTCAGCAACGTGGGAATAGAGGGAACATATCTAAACATAGTAAGAGCCATATATGACAAACCCACTGCCAGCATCATATTCAACGGGCAAAAACCACAAGCATCCCCCTTAAGACTGGGAACAAGACAGGAACATCTACTTTTACCTCTTATTCAACATAGTACAGGAAGTCCTAGCCACAGCAATCAGAAAAGAAGAAAAAAATAAAAGGCATACAAATTGGAAAGGGAGTATTAAAACTGTCTTTATTTGCAGATGACATGATACTGTACATAGAGAACCCCAAAGATTCCACCAAGAAACTACTAGAACTGATAAATTAATTCAGCAAAGTAGCAGGATACAAATAATACCCAGAAATCAGCTGCATTTTTATATGCCACTAACAAATTAACACAAAGGGAAATCAAGAAAACAATCCCTTTCAGAATTGCTTCAGAAAGAATAAAAAGCTGGGAATAAACCTAACCAAGGATGTAAAAGACCTGTACTCAGAAAATTATAAGACACTGAGGAAAGAAACTTAAGAAAATACAAATAAGTGGAAGCATATACAGTGTCCATGGATAGAAGAATTAACATCATTAAAATGTCCATACTACCCAAAGCAATCTATAGATTCAACATAATTCCTATCAAGATTCCAGTGACATATTTCACAGAACTAGAACAAATATTTCAAAAATGTATATGGAACCACAAAAGGCCCTACACAGCAACAGCAATCCTGAGAAAGAAGAACAACGCTGGAGGAATCATGTTACCCAATATCAAACTATACCATAAGGCCATAGTAATCAAAACAGCATGGTACTAGCATCAAAACAGACACATAGATCCACGGAACAGAATAAGAAGCCAAAAATAAACCCACACCTTTATAGTCAATTATTATTCAACAGAGGAAAAGCACATACAATGGGCTAAAGGTAGTTTATTCATTAAATGGTGTTGGGGAAATTGGACAGATACTGGCAGAAAAATGAAACTAGACCACTTCTTACACCACACACAAGAATAAGTTCAAAATGCATCAAAGACTTCAATGTTAGACCCAAAACCATAAAAATCCTAGAAGGGAACACAGGCAGCAATCTCAGACACTACTCATAGCAACAGTTTATCAGAAATATCTCCCCAGGCAAGGGAAACAAAAGAAAAAATAAACGAATGAAACCACATCAACCTAAAAAGTTTCTGCACAGCAAAGGAAATCAACAAAATAAAAAGGCAACCTACAGAAGGGAGAACATATTCACCAATACAGCTGACAAAGGATTATCTAAAACTTATATAAATATCCAAAATTTATAAAGTACTTGCAAAACTCAACACCAAAAAAAAAAAAACAAACCCCAATTAGAAAATGGGCAAAGGGCCTGAACAAACACTTCTCCAAAGAGGATATACAAATGGCATGTGAAGAAACATATGAACATACAGACATATGAAAAGATGCTCAATGTCACTAATCATCAAAAAAATGCAAATTAAAACCACAAATGAGATACCATCTCACACCAGTCAGAATGCCCATCATCAATAAATCAGTAAACAACAACTGCTGGCAAAGATGTGGAGAAAGGGGAACCCTCATGCACTACTGGTGGGAACGCAGACTGGTACAGCCACTTTGGAAAGCAGTATGGAGGCACCTCAAAAAATTAAAAATGGATCTGCCTTTTCACCCAGCAATCCCACTCTGGGGAATATAACTGAAGGAACCCAAAACACTAATTCAAAAGAACATAAGCACCACTATGTTCACTGCAGCCTTAGTTACAATCACGGAGATATCAAAGCAGCCCAAGTGTCCATCAATAGATGAGTGGCTATAACAACCATGGGACGTTTACACAATGGAATACTACTCAGCTATAAAAAGGAAGAAAATTTACCCTTTCCGACAGTATGGATGGGCCTGAAGAACATTATGCTAAGTAAAATAAACCAGTGAGAAAAAGATTAATACCATATGATTTCACTCATGTGAAATCTAATGAACAAACCGAACTAACAAGTAAAATGGGGACACACTCAGATATGGAGAGCAGGATGACAGGGAGCAGAGGGGAGATTAGGGGTCGAAGGATTGAGCACAAAAGAAAAACGACTCATGGACATGGACAAAAATGTGGTGATTTGGGGGAGGGGGTATAGGGGACTAAAAGGTAATGTAAAAAAAATACAATACAGATTTTTTTAAGCACATAGCCATGCTGATATGAATAAATGATTAAATGGGGGAGAATGAGAAATCTCCCATGAAGAACTTCAAATACATTATGTAAATACTCTTCTCTCAAGGAAATGGAGCCCCACTCCCCACTCCTTAAGGGCAGGCTGCATAGAACTTCCTTCCGAAGAGCACAGTACGGCAAGGGTGAGGAGGAGTCGCTTTTCAGTGGGGAACCCTGACAAACACTACTTCCTGCCCAGTGATTAACAATGTCAAATCGTGTGGAGACAGGTGCCCTCGGCGTGCTGTGATAAAATGGCACTTCGTTCTCTTCCTCTCGAAACCCATAACCCCAAGTCTAATCATGAGGAAAACATCAAACAAATTCCAGTAAGGGCATCTGTCTAGATAACTGACCTGCACTCCTGAAAATGGTAGAAGACATCAAAAACAAGGAAAGCCTGAGAAACCGTCACAGTCAAGAGGAGCATAAGGTGACATGACTCATAAATGCAATGTGGTACTCGGGATGGAATTCCGGAACAGAAGGAGGATGTTAGGTAAACACCAAAGAATTGTAAATAAACTGTATACTTTAGTTAATAAGGTGTCAATAGTGGTTCATTCCTTGTAACAAATGTACCATATTAACGTAAGATGTTTGTAATATACACTGTGGGGGTAGAATGGAAAGTATACAGGAACTCTCTGTACTATCTGCTTAATTTTTTTTTTTAGAAATGTAAAACTGTAATTTAAAAAAATAAAGTCTATTAGTTTTTGAAAAAGTGGGAGGAAAGAGAAGAAATGACAGACCGGGTTTGCGGTGTCAGTGTTCGGAGAGTATCACGGTGACCTGGTCCCCAGCTGGCTTCAGGTGTGGCCCTGCCTTGCGGGGGGCGGAATTCCTCGGCTCAGCCCCCCACACAAACCAGGGCGAACCCTCCTGGACTCTGAGATGCAGCTACTGGCAGTCAGCACCCTGAACTTTTCTAAGACACAAAACAGAAGCTAGTTTAAAGTAACACCAGGAATTTCCAGAAAAATGTCAAGCATTTCATGTGAGGGATGCCCAGGGCATAAAACTCACTTGGGGATTGAAAGGAGCAAATGAAGGATGAAGGACACCCTGATGTGAACACTTCACAAAAAAAGGACAAGGGGCAAAGTCCAGGACCACAAGGGACTAAAGTGCATTCTTCATGCATCTGAACCAGTTTCCTAGCGTAACCACATTCCTGTTACTGGAGAATCCCTGAAGGCAAGAGGCCAAATTCCACAAACAGCTAAGCTACCCAGACTGGTGCAGAGAAGGGGAGTGAGGCCACCCGTTCTAGTTCATTGACACTGTCTCTGGCTTGTCCCTGGCTCTCTCTCCAAAGGTCCAGTCTCTGTGTGCAGCTTGACACCAATCAGAGGGCAAGAGTCACTTGGAAGTGCAGTCAAGAAATAAACATGGCCATTAAAACAAGGAAAGGCCAGAGTATGATAAGGAGGAAATGAACTGGGCCAACCAAAAACAAAGCAAACAAACCAAAAATATACATTTATTTTCCTCTTCTTGTATTTTTAAAAACTAAAAATATCCTCAAACACACAAATTCATGTAAAACAACACTTAAAAAAAAACTTGGAAATGAAAAAGTAAAGCTGCCAGCCACACCCCACAGCCGACAGAGCAGCAGGGCAGCAGCAGGACCCCCCAGGCTGCCCCCCTGAGCATCAACTGGGCGGCAGCACCCATGAGCTCAGGAGCAGATCTGGTCAGTGGCTTCCTGTGAGACAGAAAGTTCTAGAATGCCTCTCTCTGGTAAATACTGGATAAAAGAACCTCTAGGTTAAGAGAGAGAACACAAGCCCCACTTGGAGCAGATCCGTGCACTAAAAACTGCATCACTTGGTCCATTTGTGAAAACTACCTTAGCCAGCATGAAGATGTGAAAAAATACTTATGGGACTTGGCAATTTTATGAGGATTTTATGGAATTCACTCGGATCCAACTTTTTCTCTAAAAGACCAGTCATTTAGGCCATGGGGCACCTGTCACAAATATTCAACTCTGCCTTCGTAGGATGCGAGCAGCCATCGACAATAGTTACTGTGGCTATTACTGCTCTAATAAAACTTTATTTACAAAAACAGGCCAAATTTTGCCTACAGAGTGACTTTGCCACTTCTCTCTCTGTATATCTCCCTCTCTCTCTCTCTCTCCAACTAACTAAAATAGTCACCATTCATTCAAACTCCAGTAACAGAGCAAAACATCTTTCATTTATAAATCAGGAAGAAAATCAACACGAAGCCCCTAAAAAGTCTCCTTTACACACGTCTTAAAGAAACTCAGTTGAAAGTCACACAACGGTGATCAGCACCTGGCTGTAACCAAGCAAAATCTGGACAAGCGCAGCTTCTTAGGAAACTATTTTCTCTCAGAGGAACTGTTTGGGAGGAGCACGTACCATATGAATCAAACCGAAACTTCTCAAGGGCCCAAAAAGCTTACATCTGGCTGTCTTCCTACCATACTCCTTGACCTGGAAGCTTTGAGATAGTTCCTAGAATGTCCAGAACAAGTCCAGTCTTGGGAATATGGCAGATGACACCCTTTGCCCATCTCTTTCCACCTCTAAACTCCCACTGACAACACAAGAGGACTCACTACACCTCAAATACATCATTTGCCCACTTTCAGTTACGGTAGCCCAGCCCTTCCCAGAGTAACCAATGTAATTTACTATTCACACTGGGCAGTTTCCAGAGTGAAAAGAGTGCTATTAATAACTGTGCCAGGGCAAGAAGCCGGCACAAAGCAGACTGTAATGTAGAGTCATTTAGCCTTTATTTGCAATGACTTATCTGTTGTGAAAGCTCTTGCAAACTCACTCTGGTGAACTCTTACTCATCCTTCAAAGCCCAAGTCAAATATCTCCCCTCCTCCTTGCCTGTGCTTTTTTGGACCTCTTTCTGACAGCGGTAGCCACTCCCTCATCTTCCTATCGATTACAGCCTGTATGATATAGCGTTATATTCACTTGTTCACACATATGTTTTCCTCGAGGACAGGAATGCTTAGAGTTACTGCTCAACAAATTGTCTGCTCATTTTCTCATAATAACACAGACATGTTTAACCTCGAAGCCATTGTTTGTATAGCATGATCCAGTGGTTCTCAACTGGGGGTAATTGTGCCTCTGGGGGAATATTTGCAACACCTGGAAACATTTTCACTTGTCATACCCAAGGGAGACACTACTGGCATCTAGGGGGCAGCGGGCAGGGACACTGCTAAACACCCCCCAATACACAGGAGCACCCCCCTGGAAGAATTAATCCAGCCCCAAATGCCAATACTGCTAAGGCTGAGAAAGCCTGAAATAAACTTAAAACTTCAGCTCACTTCCTCATAAAGTGACTACAAATTCTGGATGACAGAAATAGAAAGTCATGAAAATTTCCAGCACATATGCTATGAACCTATTTGGAAAGCCAGCACATTCAAGAATTTAATGCAATACAAGACAAGTGGAAACAGCACCGATTCACTGCAAAGATTCCTTCCTGGCTTGGTCTCAAAAGTGATGTGGACACACAATGCTACACGGAGGACTTTCAAAGTTATTTTCACGCAGAGGTTATTAATTTGGCATACAGATGCTATAGGACATAGGCGGCAGCTGAGGTAGTACTACAGGTGGGACTTCCTCAACCACATACAAATCGAAGGTGAAATAAAAGCTGCAAACTCTGGACCCTCCCGATCACGGACAATTGGGATAGAATACAGATTAAAACTCTATTCATTACCAAAGCCGAATCTGAAACTTTCTCCATTACCAGCAGAACTAAATGCCGCTATTATCTGTAACAGAAAGACCGAGATATTTTCAACCATGTAATCTTAGAAAATTAATTTCTCAAGAAAAACTTGGCCATCAACTATTTAACTGCTTCCAGGAGTTGGAAGTTCTTAGAACAAATCTTTTAAGCTTCCTTACTGACAGGCATCTACACTCTCGGTATCTTTCCTTGGTAAATTTTCCCAATAACCAACTCTAGAACTTCCTACAAACCCCTCTGCCTTCATAAACAATACAAACTATATCCAATTTGCTTTTCTGGAATGTCCAGGGTCATTTTTAACAACCCGTTGAAAAGGGCTGGTGGCTTTGACCCATTATCTCCTGTTGTAATTTCAGGGTCACCCCTTAAGTCCAGCCTCTTCTAATTTAGCTCTTCTGAAAATCTGCTATAAAGTAGTTAACCAAAAACCCATTATCTAAACCAGGGTGTCAAACTCATGTTCACCAGGGGCCACCTCAGTCTCGAGGTTGCCTTCAAAGGGTGGAACGTAATTTTAGGACTGTATGCATGTAATGTTACTTCTTAACAGTTAAGCAAGAGCTCGCGCTGATTCGGGTAGAAACAAGGTGCTGGGCCAGAAAAAACAAGGTGGAGAACTGGATTCAGCCCAAAGGCCTCGTCTTTGCCACCTGTGCTCTAAACCAGAAGTAAAAAGGCTGAGTGAGTAAATGAATGAATGCTGGAGGCAAAGAGCTTAGTAGCCTGGGAAGTCTCACACCTACGTTTGCTCATTCCTTGAGTTTCTCTTACCCACCCCAGCCCCTAACCCTTGTAGTCAAGAACAGGGAGGATGTGATATAGCTAAGGAATAAGTTCTAAAATTCCTTTAGAAAAACATAAGCTGCATGGACAAAATAAGGTACACACACAGAGAGTAAATTAAACATGATACCAATCAATAAAAAATAAGGTCATTAGACTCCCCAGAGTCGAGATCAAGTTCATTACAATTATAACGATCACCTTCTATTCCTAAAGCGCAAACAGCTTGAAGAAAAATAACTGAGACTCGAAGATGTTATTTAAAACTCTACAGAAAGTGAGCTCTTAGGAGCTTACAAAACTTTAATTCAGAGTTATTGATTTTTTAAAAACAGGCAACATGTAACAAAGCATCCTGTCCATTTGGCATCTTAACCTTCCTGGAAAAAAAAAAAAAAAAACACTAATTGAGAGTCTGGGGAATGACTCATACATCAAGGTGACTTTTTAACAGTTTATTACATGCTCTCAGGCTATAATCATCATGTGAGCCATGCCTCCTCACACCCAGCATTGTTGCTGATTCTGACGACAGAGACCCTAGTTTCTACGTCAGACTTACAAAACTCAGAACGCTTAGAACACTCCTTTACAGCCATTCAATTTCACCTAGACTGGAGGTTCAACTTGAAGCTCCCAAAAGAGGTTGACTGCAAAAGATGGAAATATTAAAACCTCTATCCGAAATCAATCTATTACCAGATCTGTGTTTATTAAGTATCGGTGGCACTTGACAAAAGATGAGTTGTGCAATAGCATCCAACCCTGAACAATTTTATTCACCTCCTTCACCTCCAGGTAGGATTAAAAAGAATCTTTTCAACAATAGGTCATACATCATAGGCACTGAAAAAGCATCTGATATTACTAAACATCCATTCCTGAAAGGGGAAAAAAAGATAGAGAAGGAGATGAATACTTTCCTAGAATAATAATATATCTCAGCATGAAATCAGCATGCTTCACAGAGAAATTCTAGGCAGGAACAAAGAATGTAATTTATCACCAGTACCTTTTAACCTGGATCTGGGGGTCCCAGTCGATGTAATTACACAAGAAAAAAATCTTTAGTGATACAAAATCAACATAGAAAATAAGTAGCCTTAACAGAGACAAAAAAAAAATAACCACTTACAGAACATAATAGAAGAAAAGACTTCATTCTCGATGGCCACTACATAAAAAAGTAAAATATCAGGCAATAAACTTAACAAGAAATGTACAAGTCTTATATGAAGAAAACTCTGAAACACTCCAAGGCATCACTAAAAAAGACTGAAAAGACATATTATGTCTCAGGGATAAATTTAACATCATCGAGATGTTACTTATCCCAAAGTTAATCTATAAACCCATTATAATTTTAAAAAAGGGCTTGGAAGTCTTGTGGGGGGGAAATGGCACTGAATGAGCACATTCTAAAATTCATATGGAAAAACCAGCAGGAAAGACTAGCCAAAACAATTCTGACAATAAAGACAATGAAGAGAGAACAGTCCTATCAAATATTCAAACAAATATATTATAAATCTACAACAATTAAAATAGTGTATAACTGACACATGAACAGTGAGTCAAGACCAGTAAAAAACAGAAAGTCCAGAAATAAGATCCAAAATCACTGCATTCAAGAATTTAGAATATCATAGACATGGCATCTCAAATTAATGGGGGAGACATGCCTTATTCAGTAAATGACGTGGAAAACAAGGGAGTCACCTGAAAAAAATAAAGCCATACCCCTATCTCTTACTTCATATATATATCAGGTTAAACATCAGGATAACATCAGGATAGATTCTAAGTGAACCATAATTTTAAACATAAAAAATAAAGTACCAAAGATACCTCTCACAGTTTATTCTAAGAAACATGAAGTGGGAGGGTTTTTCTAACTGTGCCATAAAGAGACTAAGAAAGCCAACTACAGAAGTTAAAATTACCACATGACTATAAAAAAAAACATCAAAAGCAAAGTCAAACACAAATCGTGAAATGTAAAAAATATTTGCAACTCCTATCACAGACACAGAACTCATTTCCCTAATACATATATAAATCTCCTAATCACAAAAAATGAATAACCTAAAGCAGAAAATGGTCAAGTACTACAAAGACTGTTTTCACAGATAAATATAATGGTTTTTCTATGAATGAAAAAAAGTTCAACGTCTTCACAATAAGAGAGACATTAAAACTGAACTGAGAAATTATTTTCAAATCTCAGACTGTCAGAAACCCAAAAGCTTAAGAATATACCATACACACTCTCAAATTTTGCTGATGGAAGTATTCAATCTTCATGAGAGGCAATTAGGCAGCACATATCAGAATAAAAAATGTACATACCTTCTGACTCAACTATTTCCATTCTTAACATTTACCCTACAGAAATGATTGCACATGCAGGAAATGACTTATGTACAGGTATTATAATGTATATTCTTTATAATAACAAAAGGTTTGGCATCCATTAAAAGGGCATTAATATGATGAACAAATTACTATAGTACATCCAAAAATGTACCATTCCACAGCTGTAACAAAAGAATGAGGAGACTTTTGTCTACTGCTCTGAAATTATCCTTAAAAATAGTAGTAAGGATACTACTTACTACTCCAAAATTGCTAACAGGTAAAATAAAAAATGGGGGAAAGTACCCACACTCACATATCTGCTTATCTAAGCCTTAAGTATCCCTGGAAGCATACGTAACAAACTGACAACACTGGCCCTGGCTGGTGGGGCTCAGTAGATTGAGTGTCGGCCAGCCAACGAAAGGGTCATCGGTCTGATTCCCAGTCAGGGCACATGCCTGGGTTTCTGGCCAGGTCCCCAGTAGGGGGCACAGGAGTGGCTACGGCACAGGAGTGGCTACCGCACATTGATGTTTCTCTCCTTCTTTCTCCTTCCCTTTCTGTCTAAAAATAAATAAATAAATATTTTTAAAAAGCAGAAATTGACAACATTGGTGGCAATCTTCAGGGAGTGAGACAATGGGACAAAGGAAAGAGGAAAAAACAGTCCACTCTTTTGGATTATGACCCCGGTGAATGTAATACCTATTTAAAAATGAATATAAATTTAAAACATTTTAAACCTTAGTAATACTAGAAACATTCCTCATCCCCCAACTCCCAACCACTTAATTGTTAAGCTCTGAGGATTGACTTTCCAAAACATCTAATTTATCCGACTCCTCCCCAACTCTGTTTGCCATCACCCAACTCATACTCCTTAAGCAACTGCCAGGAGCCTTCCAGCTGGTCTCAGTGTCCTTCTCTCCCCATTAAGAAGGCACCTAACTCCACCACCAGGTTTCTCCCTAAGAGGTCGGCTGTCCCTATGTCTGATGAAGCCTGATGAAGCCGTTCCACTCGCTGTGCTCAGAGGATGCTGACTGCCTACAGAAATCCCACACTCCTCAGCTTGGCATATTCAGATCCAAGCCACCTTTCCTATGAGTGAGAACTGTGCTTTCTTTCTCTTTTTTTTTTTACTTTTCCTATTATCCCAGAAGTTTCTTATGGTTCAGTTGAAAAGCATGGTCTCATTCAAGCACCTTGAGAAAAAAGAAGTTTAAGACAGCTAAATACTGTTATTTACCTATGATGAAAGTTTATTCTACAATAGTCCACTTCTCTAGAGTTTTTGGCTCCAAACATGTTGCCACCTCCCTCCTCATCTCCCAACCTCCCTTTTTAGCTCACTTTCCTTCCTTCAAGATGATAGTGCCTCAAATTCAATATCTCCAGTCACCTGACTTGGTTCCTTTCAAATGAGATACAAATGGCCTAAGTATCTTGATGTTGCTTGTTCTGATAATGGCCTTAATAACAACGTAAAAAAAGAAAAACATCAATGTAAGAAGTCATATAATTTATTTCATTGATCTGGGCTTCTGCTTTCCATGATTTAAACTTAATAAACACTTCATCTTTCCAACACTCCCAGCTGCCCCCAGAAAACCCTATTGTGTTCTAAATCGCATCTAATGAAAACAAGATCGGTCTTTAAAGTTCTTATCACTTTTTCTCCTACCTGACTACTATTAAGGGACATCACATGCTCCCAACATCATAAACAGGCTATTTAACATCTGAGGCCAGATCAGTAAAATGAGTTGCACAACTTCCTGTATTTTTATGGTTGGAACATGACCAGAGTGAGCTGCACCGGCAGATGGGGCCCCATCCTGCCATCGTTTGGCTCCACGCTGAGGGCCTAGTTAAGTTCTCAGGCCCTTGGGCTGCAGAATTGGGAAGCAAGACTCCCTTGCTCCTTTAATGTTTAACATTCCGATTTTATATTCTTCTACAGATATGACATATAATTTCAATGTCCTCAAAAAAGATTTGAAAATTCTTTCCTCAGAGAAAAGAATATCCTTTAGCCTAACACTATTTAAAGAAAAAAACACACCTGTGAAAATCCAACTTACAAAAGGGGAGCAATCATGGGAGGTTTGAAGTGCAAGAGTTCTAACTTTACAAAAACCAGCGGCAGGAAGAGCTTCCCTGAGACACTGGGGTGTCGGCTGACACACATCAACTCTGTGAAGACAGAAGCAGTGCCACAATTAAGAGTAAAATCTTTCAAAAAAAAAAACTAAACATCTCTGATATTATCATGGAAATGAAGGAACATCTGAGTCAATGCACCTACAATTTGGAGAACAATTCTATTGTGTAAAGAGGGCATGAGTAAGCTAATAAAATCATCTTGGTTAAAAAAAAAACTAGACTATATAAAGTGCTTTGGTAAGAGGCATACAAAATTATAAAGTTAAAAAAAAGAAGCAAAAACTTCTCACATAAGGGGAAGAGATGAGAAAAAAAAAGGCCAACATTCAAAACCCTAATTCCACACAGAACATCAGAAAATTCGTACTTGTAGAAAACGGGCAGAATATATGAGTTATCTTTCTATTCCTATTCTTTAAGGCAGCATTACCCAAAGGATCTTCTATACAATTTCAAAAACAAAATTTTCCATGGTTAAAATAAGTTCAATTCCTGCTTCAATAAGATCACCCTCGTGTATATTAGGATCGCATTCACCTACAATGGTTTAACCAGATAGGGCTTTATTTATTATTGTTTTTAGAACAGTCCAAAGATAGAGAGTCCAAGGCTGGTAAGAGTCGCTTCATGAAGCCATCAACAGCTCCTTGGATCTTTCTCACTGGCACCTCTCAGCAGGTGGCTGTTGTTTTCCTGGTGCAAGCTGGCTACTGCTCTCAGGCAGGAAAAGAGAGGAAAGGGGAATTGGCAACAGTGTGCGCCAACCTCCTTAGATCCTGCTCGTCAAGAAACCAATAGCTTTCCTGGAAGCCTCCACCCTATCGAGCCTTCTCATTGGCCAGCACAGGGTCACTTCTAGTGACAAAGGAGTCTGGCGAAGTGAGCATTAACTAGATACATTGTCACCTCCTGCAAAATGAGAGCTCTGAGAAGAGAGGCTGAATGTATGTTTAGCGATTTAAAAGGTCAAAAAAATGCACAATTGACATGAAAGGCTCAGAGAAACTGTGCAGTGAGTAAACCTGTTTACCTTTTTAAAACACTTCTTAAACTCATGTGAACGTAAAATCCCTGACTGCCTTTGCACAGCAGCTGCCAACACCATTCGGGGCAACACATCTTGGGAAATACTGCTTTGGGAAGTAAAAGGAGAAAAAAACCTACTCTTAGGAAAGAGTCTGTTTTCATACTTAGGAAGGGGAAGGGAATATACAGCATTTAAACAAAGGGTCCTGGAAATTACTGAAGCAATAACAGAATCTGGTGTGTTTTCACGTCTTACGTAAAGTCACCATTCCAGTGACAAAACCTTCTCTCCTTCCCCTTGATGCCTTTATAAGTTGGGCCACGCCCACTTCCTCTTCATCATCCTTTCTCAGCTCCAGACCGTACTTCTTTGTGGAACTTCCCCCCATTCTAACATTTTAATCTGGCCTTTCAATGTCCATTCCACGGTTGCTCCAATATTTCTCTCATCCTTTAGTCCAGCTTCTCACGCTTTGCTTTCTGTTCTTCTCCCAACTTCATATTATGCCACCAAAACACTTGGGGGCCTAGCATTTATTTATTGAATTAGCCTATCCTGTATATATTCAATATATACATATTTTATCCTCCGCTAAGGACATGTTTCCACTGATTTTAGAGAAGGTGAGAGGAGGGGAGGGCAGGAGGGAAAGAGGGAGGGAGGGGAAAGAGAAAGTGAACCATCAATCCAAGAGAGTAACATTGATCAGTTGCATCCCACACACGCCCAAACTGGGGATCAAAGCAGAAACCTACTTATGTGCCCTGGCGGGAATGGACCTCACCACCTTCTGGTGCACAGAAGGATGATCCAACCGAGCCCCATGACCAGAGCCCTCCCTGTACATGTTTTCCTCAATCTTTTCAACCATTTCAGCCATTCTTTGGTACCTCAGATGCCTCATGGAGGCTACTGTTAATTCATGGGTGTGTGTTAGAGACTCCAATATTCTGTGGCAGAAGACAGCCTAGGAAGAAACCTGATACCACTCTGCTGTTGCCGGCCAGGAACTATAGCCAGGAACTATAGCGTCCTGGTTGCCAGGCAACACCATTTAACACTTAGGTAGCAGCTAGGGATGGGTGGCCAGAAGTGAAATAAAAGTAGGGAGGGGCCTCACCATTGCAATCTAACAAAGAACTTAATACAGGAGGCTAAAAGCAAAGAAAAGCATGCCTCACCCGTGACCCAGTAGTCCTGGGCCTGGTCCTGAAAGGCTGCCAGGCATCGGGAACAACACAAGAAAACTATGATAGTGTAGGGGGAGGCCTTGAAAGTCCGTGTGTATCAGCTCCACTAGCTGGGAAAAGGAAAACCTTGAAACTATGTAATCATTCCAAGGCCCAGAAGGGAGAAGAGGAAGAGATCCACAGTGCCCAAAGAAAAAACCCATAAAACAACTTTGGTAAGCTGTTTGCTTCCCGTCATGTACAAAATGAACAAAGAGAGTCTAGAGCAAGATAAGGATCTGGACTAACAGACTCCCACCCGGACCTGCATTAAGGCAGTCCACGTCTCCATGAAAAGGCTGGCGCCACTTTTACCTGCCAATCGAAATGTAATTGTTCACCAACTATATAAGTCTGCAGAACAAAGGACTCACTCCTGGCCTTTTCTCTTGGCTCATGGCTCCCTTGCCACATGGTGGTGGAGGTTGTGGGGGGCACTCTGGCCACCAGGCCCCTGGCCACCCATTTTTAGCCACCCAGCCTCTGGCTCCCTGGGTGCTGGCCACCCAGCCTTTGGCCATCCTTGCTTTTGCTCTCTCATTTACTGATAAAGTTTGCCTTGCACGCTAATAGGCTCGCTGACCTGTAATTCTTTACTGCGTTGGCGAGACGAGCCAGCATTTCTCCGGTAACACTTCCATGAAGAAATGTTCATATTTTTTTTAAAAATAGAAAAAACAATCAAAACATAACTTTTCATTCTGATACTAAAAGCTTTCAGAAGAAAGCCATTCATCACATCCAGTTCCATGAAAATATTCATTTCTTTTCATTCACTTTGATAGTTAAAAGTGGGGAGCGGGGATCAGAGTACATTTTTCACATTTCCAAACACCATCCCTTTTTGCAGCACAAATAGGTATCTCCTTGCCAAAAAAATCCAACGTCCCCTCCCCCCTTTTAATGGAAGGGAAATAAGAAGCTGCCACCTTTTGTTTCCTAAGGAGAAATATTAAATAGGTCAAATATATAAAGCTTTCATTAAAAAAAGGCAACATCTTCATTTAAGCCAATAAAGGAAAGGGTGTTTAAATTCCCCACTGAAATCCCATGCTCTTTAACAGGAAAGGTTTATTGACTGATGACGTTAAGGAACCAGACATGGCTTATCACATCATACTATAAAGGCATTGAATGGAACTGAACCCCACAGGATATCTTATCTTTTTGTTTTCTAGAAACCAGAAAGGAAAAAAAAAAAAGGGCAGTTGAGAAAATGCTGTTTTCCAGCAGACAGGCCTCTGGCAAATCAAAGGATCATGAAATATTCAGATGCTATAAAAGGCCTTTCAATGACAACTCTCGGCTCTATGGAGTCTCCATCCTCCTCAGAGGTGGTCGTCGCTCAGAACTCTAAGTTAGAAATGTGAACGCCTCACTTTAGGTCCAGCGGAACACTTCCCAAGTAGCTTCCAGAGAAAAGACTGGAACCTCCCAGCAGCAGGGGAGCTAAGACGACCCTAGAGCCACTCACTCTCATCACGCCTCCCAGCCCAGTTTCAAGCTTAGGTCCTTCCTGCCCCTCCCCCGCCATCATTTTACACCCGCATCCCTATCCTAATCCCCATCCTCTGTACCCCCTTTCTACTGTACCCCTCGGAACGACTTCACACTGCACCCTCTCTCCCTGCCGAGGTTGAAACTGGAACTTTTGGTGGCAACACAGCCTCCTTTTATTCCCCAAAGCCAAAATAACAGTCCTCCACCCTTGGGTGAAACTTCCAGGTGCCTCCTCCAGTCATTTTCTCCCATTCAGTGAAGACCTTGCCACCTGGCTCGGTCTCTTGGGAGACACCAAGTCCGGCTGTCGTGCTGAATCACCGTAGAATTCACCAAGCACACTGCCTAGTCCGCTCCTTGTGTTCATTCTGTAACCTCCTTCTCCGTGTCACTGCCTTCCTCTCAAAGGTCCAGCTGGACCTTCCCAGAACTGCTCCACCTCTGACAGTACCTCCAAGCATCCCACTCTGCTGCCTTCTATCCTCTGTAAGCACCTCCCTCTTCAAATTTTTCTCACAGCTTCCCCACTACCCCAACCCTCCCATCTCACATGGTGCTATAATTTGCCAATCCCTCTATTTTCCACTTCTCTGATAGGCCTTTCCCCTTCGTCCATCAACTGCTCACTGGCCAATGATCTCAACTCCCTTGCACTTTCATTCACATCCGCCCAACCAAACCCAAACCCAAACCCAAACCCAGGTCCGTTTACCTATCGCCTCCTCTCCCCAGGGTGCTCAACACCAAGGAGAAAACTGCCCATCCACTAAAGCTGATGTCATAACAGACCCGTGGTCTCCTATCCCAAGAGGCCCTCGGAGCTGCCCGGCAAATCCCCTCAGCTCCTCACCCAGCCCTCCAATGCCATCTCAAACCTCCTCCACTTTCCCCAAGCCTCAGTACCCATTGCCATCCCCTCCTCCCTCTTCACTCTCACTCAGAAAATGACCTCACCTCCTACTTCACAAATGAAGCAACAATATCTTCAAACTCCTGCTCACACCCCCAAACTCACCTTTCTCTGTCTCCTTCCTCCCACCTCAAGCCAACACGCACTGTTTCTCACGATTCCATCCACTCCTGACTTCCCAGCCACTGGCTCCACTCAGTTTGCTCATTCTGACACCCTCGAACCTTCCTCTCTACCAGCTCAAGTCCGTCATCATTTTAATGTGCCAAGGCTCTACCATCTTGAAAAAATCCTGCTTCCTTTCAAACCCACCACCTGCTCTAGTCTTCTTCTCTTCTTCACAGCCAAGCTTCTTGAGCCATCCCCCCCATCTTCTCCCCCCACACCTCTAACTCTGGTTGCCCTGCCCACGCCTCGGGTGAAACTCCCCTGGCAGCAGTCACCGGCACACCACCACTGTCTTAGCCACCCAGCTCCATGAACCCACTGCAGACCATGCTTCACCCAGTCCTCTGGAATGTCCCCCTCTGCTTCCTACTACCACACACTCCCTCCCGGTCCTCCTTCTGTCTGGCTAGCCAATGCTTATGCCTGCCCACCATCACCGCTTTCCAAGCTGTAAGTCTTCAACCCATGTCAGGAAATCAACTTAGAGCAGGGTCTCTCTACCCCGGCACAACTGACCTTGGAGCTGCTCTGTGCTTTACAAGCTGTTTAGCAGCACCCCTCCCTCTACCCACCAGTCACCCCTCGTGACAATCAAAAATGTCTCCAGACATTGTCAAGTTGCCGTCACTCCTGGTTGAGAACCAGAGAAGGTCACGACCAACATATTTTTTAAATGAAATGAAATCACATAGAAACCACCTGAGTATATCTCCTAAGAAAGGCTAAAGATCCTTCATCAAACTTCTGTCTCTGTCTCGTTTGTATTTGTATACAGCTGTACCTGTAGAATATAAGATATTTCTTTCTGTGGCTCAGTGTCAAAAACTGTAAATCTCATTGCCTTACATGTTGGTATTCCCCAGGCATAAAACACACACACACACACACACACACACACACACACACACACACACACAATGAACACTCACATACTCCAGGCTTACTCACGAAAACGTCATCAACCACATGAAGACCCCTGGTAACCACCGTCCCATACACCTAGAGGAAACCACAACTCCAATTTGGCATTTTTGCCCCATTTTTACTATTTGGATGTAGGTCTTTAAACAACATAAAGTACTATGTCCAGTTTCAAAGGTTTTAAAAGAACATCGTGTTATATATACTCTTCCACTACTTGCTTTTCTCCTGAACATTATGTCTCTGAGATTCACCCGTGTTGGCACCTGCTATTCCATTTATTCATTCTTTGGTTAATGGACACTTGGGCTACTTCCACATCTGTGAGCACATAGCTGTGCTGCTATAAACCTTTGTGGGCACACATTCGGGTACAAATGTGGGGTACTTGGACATGTGCTCAGTAGAGGTACCGCCCTCCAGGAGAGTAGGGTTACTATTATTATTGCACATACCAGACTGTTTTCTGTAGTGTTGCACTCACACTATTGATGAGAGCACCCAGGGCTTCGCATCCTTGCCGTCACTTGTTGCTGAGAATTTTTTGGTTCTTGCCAATCTAAAGGGTGTGGAATAGTGAGCAGTTATGGTTGTAACTGCATTTCTCCAAGGACTAGTAAGGTAGACAAAGCTTAATGCGTGTGGCCACTCTTCTCATTTCCTCTTCTCTGAGGACTCGTTTCTGCATTTACCCATTTTCTATTAGATCGTTTACCCTTGTCTTACTAATACTTAATAGTTCTTTAATACACTCTGAAACCAAATGCTGCGTTGATGACAATTTGTCACACACGTCTTCCCCTAGTTTTTTAGTCTTCCCTCCTTGGAGGCCTCCACGCCCACGGCCTTCGTTGCCTTCTCCACGGTGACCACCATCTCCTCCATTCCTGCCGGCCAGCTCTCTCTTCTGGCCTCCGGATTCATGGAGCCAGTTGCGTCCTAGCCCCCACTCCTGCCTGCAAGTATCTCAAAGCCAACTGTGCCAAACTAAACCTGTTACCATCCCTCCCAACTGTGCACCTCCTGCATTCCCTGTCTCGGGGACATACATTGCCATTCATGCTCATATCCAGTGATATTCTCTTCTCTCCATCTTGTCCATCACCTACTCCTGTCAATTCAGCTTCCTCCTTGAAGAGATGCTTTTCACTGCTATCCATCTCCAGTATTAAATCACCTAATTTCTCAACACTTTCAATGTTCAGTCAGGTTGTACACCACGGTTTGCCTGTTCTCAGGCCTTCAACTCCAGAACTAGCAATCCCACTATCATGCACCCAAGAGAAATGAAAATATAAACCCACAGAAAAGACTTGTAGAGGAATGTTATAGCACCTTTCTTCATCAAAGACAAACCCTAAATAACCCAAATGTCTAGTAATAGGAGAATGGACACACAAACCAGTTCATCCACACAACAAAATACTACTTAGCAATAAAAAGGAGCTACTACTCACAAATTCAAGGATGTGGATGAGTGTGGAGTTATGTTGATTTTTTAATAAGCCAGACACAACAGAGTACCTACTGTGAATCACCATTCACATGAAATCTAAGACATAACTGGAGGTGAAAGTCAGAAAGTGGCTGCAGGGAGGAGGGACAGAGGGACGCAGAGGAACCTTCTGAGGTAAGAGAGATGTTCTGTATCTGGTTTCAGCAGGTGATAACATGACCACACACAGCTATCAAAACTCATCAACCAAACTGGCTATTGACTGAGATCTGGCCATTTTACTGCATGTAATTATACCCCCAATAGAGTGATTGATTGATTGATTGATTGATTGTTAAAGTCAACTACAGTACACTTGCTAAAATTAAAATCTGGCCAAGTTATTTCCCTACTTACATTTTTTTCTGAGGTCCCCCTGACCCAGGACAAAGGTGTCTGGAATGTCACACCTACCTACCTGTTCACTGTCTACTCCCACCGCTTCTTCCCTCACCTTCCCTCATGGGCTGCGCTGCTCTCGCACTGAAGTCCCTCCATCTTCCCTAACAGATGATGTCCTCTCTCACCTCTGGCCACCTCTGCATGGACAGCCTCATGCCCGTCCCTCGATGTGGCCAACTCCTACTATCTTTCAGACTCAGTGTGGATGTCACTTCCTCCAGGAAGTCTTCCCAATCCCCAACAAAGGGTGAGGTCTCATCTTTGGGCCCTTGCAACTCCCTGTGCTCACTGATACCACAACCCCTTTTACTCTGAAATGTTCATGTCTATATGCCCCTCCGAATATAAACTCCCTGAAGACAGGACATGTGAGCTCTTTGCTGCTAGGAGTTGAGGATGGCAAGTGCTCAATTAATGTTTGTCCAATGGGTGGCTAAAATACTCAAAACAATGTTTTCTCCTCAATCTAGACACAGAGAAATGGAAACTTGTAATATCAATATTTAAGAAGAAATAAATTCAAACAAAAAGAAGGGTAAATACTTTATATTTAATACTTCAGTAACTACATATATACAGGAGACTGTACTCTACCAAGATCTGCTGCAAACATTAAAAACATAATAATAACAAGACAAACAGATTTGGCTACCTTTCACTCCAAAAGTTGAGATAAAAGGAAAATGGAAGTCACCGTGGGTAAAGAAGTAAATCTGATGGAAGGCAGGCTAAGCAAAGAGAATGAATTTATACAAAAGTGGTCACATTTTCAGTGGATTTAAGAGGAGCTGAGAGTTGATCTACAAAAACCTCTCTGAATAGTGAAAATTCCAGCAGAAGCAGCCAGGAGCCAAACAATGACCTGGAAACACACCCCGAGTTCAAAAGCATCAGGTCTAGACACCTTCAACTCCCCAGCAAGGGACCTGGCTGCTTGCCTATTGCCAGGATCCCTGCTGACCCCAATTTCTTACTTTCCATAGTCATTTTTAGATGGACTGCTAAGAAGTTAAACTTGAAGACAGCAGTTGCAGCCACCCACCGTCCTTCCCATCTCTGAGGGGCACCGCCTGTCCTTTGTAAGGGAAAGAAAATGGACCAGTGTTAAATTGCAAGTGAAATGATTTCCTTATGGAAGCAGAGAATATTAAGTAAAGCTCTTCCTTAGCACTTCCTGCTGCCAAATGAATTCCCCAAACACAAAGGCGCTGACTGAATTTCTTCAAGTGCTGTCTGATTTGCATGAATCCTTCTGAATATTCCAGAACTATTATTGGCTGCTGGTTACCACCAGGGCTTCTCTCCCTTCTTTCTCCTTCCAGTCCAGAACAGCCCAATACTAAAAGTATCACGTTTTCCTTTATCAATTCTTTTCTACCCTCCCAGGTGACTCATTAATCCCCTGCTCCACCAGCAATACCTAAGCCTGGCTGGCATCTGAAACCTGCAAAATAATGCCTGAGGCAAATTTGCAGGGTAAAAGGGAAAGGCGAAAATTGAGAGACCCACACACAAAGGAACAGCCCTGCCATTCAAAGCAAACATATACACATTTTGGGTCACACAGAGTGTGGCAAAGAACACACAGTGCAATGCAACTGGCTAACGCACACTTTTGTTGCATCTGGAATTTTTTACTGTGGTAACACACCTGTAACAAAATCTGCCACGTAATCCTTTTCTAGGAGTACAATTGTACAGTGGCTTTAGGTACATTCACAATGCTGTCTAACCATCATTATCTATTTCCAAAACTTTTTATCACCCCAAACAGAAGCTCCAACCATTAGCTATATACCTCTCCACACCCTCTCTGCCCAGCCCTCAGAAACCGCTAGTCTACTTTCTGTCTCTATGAATCTCATGTAAGTGGACACATATAAAACTTGTCCTTTTGTGACTGGCTTATTTGACTTAGTGTAGTATTTTCAAGGTTCCTCCACGTTGCAGTGTGTATCAGAACGTCACGCCTTTGCACGGTAAATGATATCCCATTGCGGGGATACACCAGCTCTTGTTTATCCACTGCTGATGGACACCTGGGTTGTTTCTACCTTTTGGCTCTTGTAAGCAGGGCTGCAGTAAACACTGGCACACAAGGATCTGTTCAAGTCCCTGCTTTGAATTCTTTGGAGTAGACACGTAGAAGTAGGACTTCTAGGTCAGGTAACAGAGTTTTTGATAAAGGACAGGATTTGGGTTTTACCTTGGCTTTTCTAGTTTGCTTTAACATTTTGAGTCCATTGCCATTCTTTAAAAAATAAGACAGCTTCTCATAAAGATCTGCAGCTCTGGTCTCCCTTGAACGACCTGAGGACCTCAGCACCAGGCCCACGTTCCCCGCTGGGCAACACCACGACAGGGCGGAAAAGCAGCCCCCCCCCACCCCACTCCCCCCCCTTGTCCTACACTCAGTCTCCGCAGTCCCTCCTGCCCCAAGGTGCAGGACGCATTTGAGGCTGAGGTCACAGCCCCTGCCCGTCAACGCCTGCACTGGTGATCTGACACCCTTGTTTCTGTGAGGGCCTGGGCCCTGCAAAGCAGCTCCTGGGCCCTGGAGTGTGTGACCCCTGATCTGACATGAATAATGTGTTTTGCATATAAAATGGTTATTTTTTACATGTCTGCAAAATCCTATTGCTACTAATAAAACCCAAATTACCCCAAAGCATAAATGAATTCCGAGTACCTTTGGCCATTAGCTATGTCCTGAAACAAAAGGCACTCTTAAGGACGACTGAATGGGGAGGGGACTCCAAATTCTCATTTTGCCAATAACAAACATAGGCCCTGGCTGGGTATCTCAGTGGGTTACAGCGCCACCCCTATACACTAACATTGCAGGTTCAGTCCTTGGTTAGGGCACATGCAAGCATGAACCAATGAATGAACGCATCAATAAGGGGAACGACAAATCCATGCGCGCCTCTCTCTCTCTCTTTCCCTCCCCACCTCTAAAAATCAATGTAAAAAATTAAAACCCACTCCATTAAGAATTTTTAAGGTTGTTAGGTGGTTTGCTTTTACTCCATGCCTAATGTGTACACAATGTTAAGCTTCTACCATCAACACAAGGATGAGCAAGACACGGCCTTGGCCACCACGAGCTGCTGGAGGGACCGCCTCGTTGAAAGTGTGATGACAACAGGCCAGGCAGGGTCCCAGTGGTAATAGCACCTGCCTGGGAGCTGCACGGGAGCCTCAGGGGGTGATGCTGGATGCCTTTATCAAAGGACACGGCACCTGCCCTGCTGAGGGGAGAGAACCGAAAGAGGGGCCACAAGATGACGGGGGACACTGAGGCCGGGCGTTGAGTACCATTTTAGTAGAGCTTGGATCGGACTGGAGATCACAGGAAATCACCTAAGAGCTTTAAGGATGACACACACTTTGGAAAGTCACTATGGAAACAGCATTGAAGATGGCCTAGAAGAAGAGGAGGTCAGCGAGGCCAGGAAGGGGATGATTATGGGTGTCTGGGCCAGAGGGAGGAACATCTGGACAAAGGTAAAGGTCAGGGAGGAGCAGGTCAGGGAAGCAATTATTTAGGGCTCGGTAACTGGTTAAATGTAGGAGAGAGAACAAAACACAGCAGGTATCAGAATGAGTCACAAAATTTCTGGCTCCGGCCACTTGCTGAGTGTCAAAGCCATCTAGCCAAGACAAGAAACACAGAGAGGAAGGCAGTAATCAAGGGGTGAGGGCAAATGAGGTGAGATACAGAGGCCAGGGCCCCATCAGCAGGGTGTGGCAGTCAGGGGTCCGGGCGTAGCCCCTGCCCGCTTTCCCACCCCCACCTGGGGACTGGGCTGTCTGAGAGCAGCTGGCATGCCCCAAAGGCTGAGGCATCTCCCCCGACCCAACTCACCTGCCCGTGGCAGCTTCAACATCATCACTAACAGTGAGAAATCCACACACTGCCTTCCTCACAGAGGCAACACCATGTCTTATCCACTGCCTGCTTGTGGGTAGCTGTCCAAACATGCAACACCAGACCCTACACCAACATCAGAAGTCACCTCTCAGCCCCTGTCAGCCTCTGCACAGACCCTTCCCTCACTCAGTTATCCTTTCAACAAGCACCGAGCCTGTACTAGGAGTGAGCATGGTGCTGAGAGGTTTTATGGAAGTCTAAAGATGAACAACCCATGAAACCGGCCCCCCACAGAACCTAATGGGGAAGGCAGACTCACATGTAAACAAAGAGCGACAGGCCAGAGAAGAGAAACAGAGAAAGAGCCTCCTTGGGTTGTGTTCCTTAGAAGAAGAGCCTGGTGTGGGGATTCCCGAGCCAATGAGTAATTGAGGATGTGCTCTCACGAGAAACTTGGAAGAAAGAGAGACGTGGGAAAGGAAAGCATGTGGGCTGAACGAGCCCAGCCTCTGTCTGACCCCACAGAGAGCTCGGGAGTGGCTTGCACTATAGACTTTGTGCCGCTTGGAGGTGGCAGGCTGGGTTTTCTATTCCAATCACTGACATCATCTGGAAAGGGACAACCTGCCAGTGAAGGACACAAATACAAGGAGTTAGCAAATAATCCTGCAACAGCCAAGCTTTACGTGCACCGGCCCAGTAAAGGAGATCTGAGCAGGCCACCAACAGCACCTGTTACAGAATCTAGAAATCCATAAGACAGGATCCAGGTAGGACAAAGAGAGGGGTCACTCATTATGAATCCCGCCATCCTTCCAAATGCCTGGAATCTGTCCAGGAGGTTAACAATCTCACCTCCCCAAGGCAGCTGAGCACCTCAGAAAAGCCTTGAGCAGGCGCTGTGATTTTACAGGCCAGGCTGAAAGCTCACTTCCCAGGCACTGGGGCTTATTGTTCCCTGTTCCCTGGGCCGTGGGCAGTTCCACCCACCTTCTGCCCGGGAGCGCTCTGGCCTCAAAGTGAATCTCTGAGACCGCACTTGAGCAATAAAAACAGGCAGCCTTCCTCCAACCATTTAACTGACAACATTCTTCCAATTTCTTACGGTGCCTTTTATGCTCACTTTATAAACTTTCACGTTTTACTTTCCAGATTTCATTGTGTGAGCTCAGTGTGCCCCAGGGGTGTGGCTAAGCAGCTTTAATTTTCTAAGAACTATTTCTCTGCTTTTCCTTTCCACTAAAGCATAGCTAACAAATTGGAAAAAGCCCTCAAAGCAGGATTTCTGTGCGCATATAAAATCTGGCCCAAGATGTATAAGCAGAAATTAACTTGAAGAGAACTTTCGGCATCCTGGCTGAAGCCCACCCCCCCACCTATACAGATAGATTTAGTGGGCACATCTATGGCAATCTAGAGCTAAATAAGCAAATCCCAAAGTAACAAGATTAACCTTTTATTTTTTCAATGTAATCTTTATTGTATATCTTTTATATTACCTTTTAGTTCCTTTATACTCCCCTCCCCCCACCAAGCACCAAACTGTTGTCCACGTCCATAACAAGATTAACCATTTAATTAAAGACTATCTGATTTATCAGAGCAGAGTGAGCAGGGTTAAGAGGCCAGAGAAATCCTCAATCGCCAGCCAGGTCCAAAGGAAATAAATGCTCAAATCAATTCATTCATAATGAGGATTTAGCCTTTGATTAAACTTACAGATCAAACTCCCAACAATACAGGAGAAGAGTCTGGGGGAGGAAGGAAGTTCCAGGTTGGTCTCTTAACTGAAGCAAACCTGCCTCAATTACCTTTTGTAAAATGCATATGCGAATAATTTCATGAAGAAACGCACGAATAAAATGAAAACGCGGGTGACTAAAGGCTAAAAGAGCAACAACTTTTACAGGGTGACTTCCCTGTGCCCAGAACTATGCAAGGAGCTGGACGCTTACACTCCTCTCCGTTCTCATGAAAACACTGTCCACACAGGAAATGTGAAAGGACACCGGACCCCAACCTCACACCACACGCTGAAGTGCAGGTGAATGAAGGACTTCGTTGAGAAAGGTAACATGGAACATGCGGCAGGAAACACAGAATATTCTTTCTAGATAACTTCAAAAGAAAATGCTGAAATCCTGCCACGTTAAAATTAAGGATTTCTTCACTCAAGGCGCTCTCTCTGGACTGACTTGGTTTGGGGTCAGGGCTGGAAGCTGCTCTCAGTGAAGAATTGGAGTTGTCAGTCGGGCTGAGGGTTGAAGGAGCGATCTGAGAGTCAGCAATATTTTGAAAGTAGGTCTCTGGGCAAAACCCTACTTCTGTTTGCTTGTGCTGGCTTCCCGCGCATCTGAGATGGGCCTGTCGGGAGAGATAGCTGTCGCTGTCGGTGAATGGAGAAGCGGCTGTCAGCCGTGGGCAGCATAATAAAGATAGTATGAAAAATAAGTAAGAATTTTCATCTTTCAAAAGCATCACAAACAAAGAAAAAAGACAAGTTATGAACTAAAAAGACACTTATAACACACACGCACACAACACAGACTAAGTACTCGGAATACATAAAGAATACATACATACGAACCCATTTGAAAAACAGAACCTCAAAGATAAGTGGGCAAAAAAACACACTGGAATTTTACAAAAGACAAACAATGACCTTTAAACAAATGAAGAGCTGCCCCCTTTCTGATAATCAGGGATACACAAATGAAAACATCAATAACAAGGATTCACATCATGGACATGGACAACAGTGGGGTGACGGCAGGGAGGAGGGGTCACCCTCCTGCAGGGGACTAAACGGTAATAAAAAATACAATGAATTATTAAATAAAGCAAAAAAATAAATAACATAACTACTTGTATCCACTACCCTGGCAAAAGTGAGAAGTCTAACAACACCAAATCTGGCAAAGATGTGCAAACACAGGAATGCCTCCGCCGTAGGCATCACGGGGCACACCCACCGCGGAGGTCAGGTTAGTGTGGCTTTATAGCTCTGAGCATCCGGGTGCCCTAAAACCCCAACTCCCACTTTTACACACATTCACAGAGAAATATTTGCACACCTGCACGGGGAGACACAAACAAGCCACGTGCAGAACACCAACACTGTTCACGGGAGCAAAAAATGAACGATCTAGATGCCAGTCACTGGGATAAATAATTGGTGGTGCGTGCACACAAAGGAGTGTTTACACGGCTTAGAAAACCAACGCGCCCCGTGAAAAGGACCAGTTTTGGAGCCATAGCAAGCTCCTATGGCTCTTATTGTTCATGTTAAATATGGTGTATAAAAGTAATTTATATTATTATGTATAAAAGGGCTAAGAAATGATGAACTCGAAACACAAGAATCACTAATTCACCTGAATCACCTGAAAGAGGAGGAATGGGTCCTGAGTTCGAGAAGGACACAGGGAGTGACATCTATCTTACTGCGGTCACACTCTCCTTCCCAAACTGATCGTCAGCGTGGGCCTTCTCATGTTCTTCCTGTGCCATGTACAATGTATGTATGTTTTGTATAAACCAAATATGGTATTTCTAAAGATAAGGAAAAATAATCAGTTCATCTATTCATTGTATAACTGTGAATTTTCAATGTTCAACAATGGAAATAATACATACCTTTTTTTAGATTATGTGAGACAAGTATTGATTGTCATTCCCACGTTACTTGTGAGGGAACTGAAGTTTAGAAAGGAAGGGTAACTTTCCTATATCAGGTTGAGTGAGAGGACAACACTGGGCTTTTAATTAACTTAAAAATGCCTGCTTTGAACACTATGCTATTCTGGGAAGGTTAACACCTGGGGCAAAAAAAAAAAAAAACCAGAAATAATTCACAAGATCCTGAAATAATTCAGAAATTATTCACAAAAATAACGCCAAGACCCCTGTGGCGTACAGCTCTTGTACCTGTGCCTTCCGTGAGGGGTGGAAAATGAGCCCTGTTTACTCCAAATTTCCTAGCTATAAAGCCCTAATTTTAGCTGCACCTTCTTAATATATTCACAGTACACAAATTCTTGTTAAAGTCAGTGAAATGTGCGATTTACTGAGAACCTATGACAGAGCATTTTATTTCATTTTACAGATGCAAAGAAGGGCCCTGGTGCAAAGTGAAAACCGATGCCTTACTGCACAAATGGAAGGGCTGAGAAATAAGTTTCTTCAGTGCCGCACGTCTGTTCGGGGGATGAAATCACTGGACCCAGGTTCTCCTTCTCTTTCTTGTTTGCAGCATCAGAGCTTCTACCTGCACCCTCCCCACCCTGTCCCCCAGAGACCATGCTTGCTCTCTCACACCTCCAGGTCTTGACTAGGTGGTATCTACCCACCAAGTCAGACTCCAGCGTGCTCCCCACCCACCCACCCCCATTCCATGCCCTGGCTGCTCTGACAGAGCACTCACCATGGTACAGCTTACCCTCCCGTCCACTAAGTCCCTGTGGCAAGAACCCACCAACAATATTCCCCAGGAACTTCTAGCTGGAGTACGGCAGATGGAAGCACCAAATGAATGAACCCCTGAAGGAAGGAATGATCCATTCCACTACAGGAAATCCATTCACATGAAAAGGACGGAGGCAACAGACAATAACAGGAAGAACATCTGCCATCAGACTGACCTAGGTTACAATGTCCACTTCAACACCAGTTTGCTCAGTTAAAATAAGACATGACTAAAATCTGCCCTGCTTGGGGTGGTTATTAGGATAAGCGGTGATAATGTGTGTGTGAAAATGAGTCCCAAAGGCAGCAAATGGGTGATTTTAAAGTGTGGCTACACATTAGGACCGCCTGGAGCAAGGGAACCACATTCTGGCTCCGCTAGTCAGGAGTGGGACCTGGTGGCAGTGTTCCTGTGAAATCTTCCCCAACAGTTGGAATGTGTAAGCAAGTTCCAGAACCTCTGCACAGGCCAGAAACAAGGAGGAAACTGGCACCTGCAGAGCCTTGCTGTGCCCAACACGTGGGTGCCCCACAGCACATCATTTAAGAACCTGCCCCCATAAAAGTGGGTAATGCCTCTCGGACATCAAGCAGTGGCCATTCTTTCTCAACCCCTGTCCTTCTCCCCACACCCAAACATCTCAGTCTCCTTTAAACAAGATCTACCTAAACTTTCAGACAGGACACTATTTCAGACAGGTCACTATATGTGTAAGTCTGTTCTAAAGGGATAAGAGAGCCAGCATGTGAGAGACAGCAGGGTGGGAAGGCAAAGAGATGGAGGAGGGACGGAGGAACACAATACAGGGGGGGCAAGAGAACGACTTCTTTTTACCCCAGAACATTCAGCAGCTTCAGAGTCCTGGCTAACTCAATAACAGAAACGCTAAGTAGAAATTGGCTTCCCACTCCAGCTGTTGCAGCTGACCGATCCTATATTTCTAGCATGTACTCAGCATAACAAGATCCCCAACAATAAAGATCTTTAAGAGAAAGCTGGATTCATCCCTTTTATAACCGTTCTCCTGCACACAAATCCTTCCTAACAAGATTCCCAAGAGGGAGGAGAAACGGATCAGAAAGATAGGGCCCCGGCCACTCTGAAGCTGCTGAATGTTCCGGGGTAAAAAGACCGGCAGAATAAAATGGCCTCTAAGCCCTTTTACCCCTTAGCGTCTGCAATGAGGCTTTGTGCACTGATGCCATTAGGCTGTTAAGGAGAAAAGAGGAAACAACATTCAAGTTCCACGAGAAAGACTTATGGTTCTTACTTCTTCACAGTGGCCCAGCATCATCTGAAATCTAGCTGTCTGAGCAATAAAAAGGAACCAGTGACTGATAAGCCATGACTCTGTAGATGAATCTCAAAACGCTCTGCAGAGGGGAGGAAGCCTGGTACCAACGAGTACACGCCGTGTGATTCCATTTATATGAAATGAAAGACAAAACTAATTTAAAGGGACAAAAAAACGAGGATGGTGGTTGTCTGCCGTGGGAGGGGCAGGAGCACCAAAGAACTTCTGGGGACTGGTAACATTCTACAGCCTAATAGGGGTTTGGGTGACAGGTGTATGGAGTTGTCACAACTCAGCAAATGCACGCGTACGAGTTCCTTGTGAAATTTTATATCCAGAGAAAAATTGCAAACAAATATTCTTAAAGACATGTTAATGGCATGCTTGCTAAAATATTTACCAGGAAGTGTACTGATGTTGGCAATTTATTTTGAAATGTATGAAGAAGTAAAGTGGGTTAATGGGTAGACAGATAGATGGAATGATGTGTAGCAAAGCAGGAATAATAGAATGTTAATCTGTAGAGTCCAGGTGAGATATATGTTTGTTCACCACGTAGTCCTTTCAACGTTCTCAGATGTTTGAAATTTTTCATAATAAAATTTTCAGGGAACATTGGGGAAAGTCAGACATACAGGGAGTGGGAAAGGTGAGCTAGTTGCTAAGAAAAAGCACAGAAGCTACTGTGTGCCCTGGGGTTTAAGGCAGCTGCTCAAACAAAAGGAAATGAGAAAGTTGAGCATAACAGTGGTAATTATTGGGCAACTAATATACATCAGAGGTGTACGTTAGACAGTCATGTTATCTGACTTTACCAGCACAATCTCCCTGCAAGACAAGAATATCATCCTTTTTTTAGATAAGCAGACTGAAACTCAGAATAGTGTAATAACTTATCCGTGGTTACAAAGGCTGGAAATTGAAACTTGAAAATGAGGTTCTGCCAGCCTCAAAATTCCAATGCCACAGTGGAAAATGCATCATGAGCCCAGCACTTCTAACTAAGGTTAGAACCAAGCCAAGGGCAGGAACATGGCACAGCAGCCACTGCTATACAGCAATGCCACCTGTCACACAGCGGGCAGTCACCCTCCTGGTAATAGGACCAACAGGTGCATTGGAAGACACTCACGTAATTCTTCTAAAAGCCTTCATGAGTCAGTCTCCTACAAGCAGTCCTCTACCCTGTGCTCTTTTTACTTCAAGAATCAACCCACCAGAGGTTTAGCCATCATCTCTATTCACAATCCTTTAGTCACAGATACTGCAAAGTGGCTCATTCAACATCATCCAACAGTTTTCAAGATCACCCATCTTTCTTGTCTACAGAGGGTATAAAGCTAAACACTCCCTCAGTGACTCCCTTGCAGCTAGAGTCTCCAAAGCAGACACATCCTTGCAGCAGAAGGTATGTTTGATTTCTTGGAGCCACTGTGGTAGAGGTTTTAGTTTCTGCCTCCATTGTCACAGGTACTGGGGCAGAAATGAATTAAAACCACATCATGGTTGGGAATTGCTTGGAGACAGCTGTGTTATTACTGAGCATGTAGCACTGAATCTCCGTTCTCCCAGAAATACTATAAAACTCTCTAATAAATCTCCTGTTGCTTAAACATCTTAGAAGGAATCTACTGTTTGCAACAAAGATCTTAGGCGCATGCTCTCTGAACAGCTCTGAGCCCACCTCCTAGGTTATGAACCTTCACAACTTCCTGGTAGACAACAGAAGTCCCTCGTATAGGACATAAACTTCCTACTGTCCACACTGGAGCAGGAACAGGGGAGAAAAAGAGGAGTCGAGAGAATATATTGCCATCTGTCACCTTCTATCATACACATGGCCTCCCAAAAAAACAAACCTAGAACAGCCTTTCAAACGTCCTAGTTAACAGGGACAAGAGAGCACACGAAAGTGACGGCCTTTCAAGGACCCTTGCTTCGAAGACTAGAGCGGGAATCGGAATAAAGCAGGTCAACTCTGGAGGCCAGCTTCATGTCAGGATAATCCTAGTCAAAAGCCATGTTGGTATGGTGGGCTAGAGACTGCTTAATAATGTACAAAGGATGGGTGGGGTGGGGGAAGTGGTGGTGGGAAAATGGGAGACAACTGTATTCCAACATTAATAAAATAAAAATAAGTAAGTAAATAATATACAAAGGCATGATTTTTTTTAACTATCACCACTTACACAGAGAAATAAACACTTGTGTTCCCTCCAAAGAAATACCCTTAGACTCTCCTGGTTTATTTTTATTACACCCATCCTTTAGGTCTGTTGAGACAAACCCATCTGCTCTGACCAAGGTTACGAAATCTGAAAACAGCTGAACGCGACTCAGAGCCACGGGCAGCGGCCAAGGCGAGGGAGCTGTGCTGGCTCACCCCAATTTTAGTCAAACATGAGGTAAGACTACAAAGCAGGCAGACCTCTTTTCTGCTGCGGCTTGGAACTTATTCTGAAGACTATTCCAAAAAAAGGAAACTTTCAAATAATTTGAGCAATGGTACAACAGTCATTTAAAAAAAATTGCCATTCTTGAATATCCAAATTTGGAAATTCCTGTTTCCAAATACATCCTTAATACATTAATGTATTACATCATTACAATACATCATTAACATACATCATTACAGTCACATCATATAGAATGAGGCTGAAGTGTGGTCATTTGTTTCTTGGTTTATTGTGTGTGCACCAACTATGCAGGGAGGAAACATTTTAAATCTGTTACGGTCTAGCCTTTGCGGCCATTGGCAAAAGTGCAGTCACTGTCATGCCACCATGAAACCCTAGGGACCACGAAGTTAACTAAGAGTTAAAATGTGACTTTGGCGCTCAGTAGCCCTTGCCTGATTTACTTTAACCCTGGCCTGATTTCTCCCAATAATTGGTCCTCTGGGTATTACTACTTTGAAAGACTTAGGTAAAGAGTGAATGTTAGCCCTTTTACTGGAAAACCCAACAACACAGACATTGACACTGCTCCTCACCAACCAGTCCTTAAAAACATCCTCTCTGCCAAATCTAATTTACTTCTTTTAGGCTTCACTAGATCCCAATGTACTAACAACTGCTACATATGTGGGTGTATTCTGCTCTTTACTAATAACAACTGGTTATTATTAAATACACTAATACATTGCAACTTGGCAAAAGTACACATACGAGAGGACAGGACTCAAAAGAAACGCACAAAAATTAAAGTACAGAGGTATTAGGAGTGGTGGGACTAGGGGCCATTTCTTCCCAAAGGAAGCTTTTACTTTTCAAACTAGGTTGAAAAGTAATTGAAAAATCATACAAAAGCATTTTCCCTACCATGGATGCCAAATCTTAACCGAGGCGTTTGTGTTTCTAGCGTTGAGTTCTTTTCTCTATCACCCACAGAAGCCAAGGGTGTTTCAGGGTTGTTTCCCCAAAAGCCACTACTCCAGACATCAGCAAACAACAGCCCAGGGACCAAGTCCCGCCCACCACTGTTCCTGGAAATAAAGTTTTATTGGAACACAGCCATGCCAACTTGTTGACATACTGCCACACTAGAAAAACAGAGTTGAAATTACTCACTATCTGACCTTTCACAAAAAAGTTCACTAACCCCTGCACGAAAACCAAAGAGTAAGGTCTACTACGGCACATGGAGAGCTCACTGATCCCCCCAGGGAAGTGTCCCCCAAAGGTCAAATGCCATCTCCAGACGCCCAGGGCCCTAAAAGACATTCGGTAACTGTGGCCCAGAATAGCAGTCCCCCAGGAGTGGAGGAGCGTGCAAGGGAATTGAACACACAGCACTGGCCAGCGAGCCCAGGACCGGGCTAGAACCATCCCCAAGCCAACTGAAGAAATGTTCTCTCCTGAAGAAATGCTGGGCAACATCAGCCCACCCAGAAAAGTCCCAAATCTCTGATGCAGACTAGTCAAATTTAGCAAGGTACTTTCTGAAATGTACATGTGTGTCTTCTAAGTAAGCAGCACCATACACAGTGTGCTTGCTAATAAAGATCAGAATCAGTCCTGAAGGCTGGTTCTTTGTTCATAATCTGGAAAGCAAAATAAAAGCAACTTTGGCTACTGGAAGCTACTGTGAAACTCAGCTGTCTTTGCTATATATCAGAGGAAATTAGCATCAGACTCAGAGATACAATCTTTTAATACCCTAGGTAACTAGGGTTCGAGAAAGCTCTCTGCACATTTTGAAGTTTGTCTCATTCACTCAAAATAGCTAATAAATAAACCAGAACATCAAATGAGTCTCAGGGCATCGGCCAGATAATGAGGAGGCAGTGGGTATTCTTTGCAATTTAACAAAAGCCTCAATGCAGGAAGACCGAATTTAGCATCACCGTTCTGGAGTTTTTCCAGAACTGAAGAACAGGGATCCAGTTTCTTGTTCCAACTCTGCCACAAACTCAGAGTAGAACTGTGAATTAAACATCACCTCTTTGGGACAGTTTCCTTACCTGTGAACTGAGGATGGGACAAGTTCATCTGAGGGCCTTTTATTTGTTTTGGAAAATGCTTCCCAAAAAAGGATATAGGTTAAATGTCTGAACAATTCCTGAATTGTGATATGTCTTCCCAAGGCTACTTTTTTTTTAAAGAATTTTTTAAAGATTTTATTTATTTATTTTTAGAGAAAGGGGAAGGGAGGGAGAAAGTGGGAGAGAAACATCCATGTGTGGTTGCCTCTCATGTGCCCCCCACTGGGGACCTGGCCCACAACCCAGGCACGTACCCTGACTGGGAATCAAACCAGTGGACCCCTTGGTTTGCACGCCTGCACTCAATCCTCTGAACCACACCAGCCAGGGCTTCCCAGGGCTAGTTAACATCAGGTTCTCTCAAATGCAGACTATGAAGCTACCTGTCAGTTAAGAAAAGTAAAACCCTCTCTCCTGAGGCCTGATAAGTTCCACTGTTGAACTGTTCTTTCAAACTTTCCCCAAACAGAGAGGACCCTCTTTGCTCTGTGCTGAAGTGTTTTAACCATGAGCAATAAATTCCTCAAGCCTCACAGATCCCTTCCCGAAGTTGTTTTTGGGGTTTTATCAACCTCCTGAGCACCTGCAGCCAGGACCAGAGGGACCCCACAAAATCAGGCTGGCACTGGCCGTACCAGGCATATCATTCAGACCCTCATCTACACTCACCAAGTTCATAAACACAACGTAAAATTAAACAATCAAAACCCTTACATTCAATTCACATTCAAGATTACGAGAACATCTGCATCAGTTGGGATTATAAACAGCCCACGGAAATGAACTGCAACAGGGAAATCAGCTGAAATAGTCATTGTCTGGCCAAACTCCTTACTCAGACCCCACTGATCTACGTGAGAGAGAGCAAGGCCAGAATGGACAGTGCAAGGTTCCAAGGTAGTTTCCACAAGGCAAGTCCTCCCCGGCTTCACACCATCGACTTCCATGTAAAGACGGGAATTACTCTTGCCCCCTCTCTCTCCCTTTTCTCCGCTCAGACACCAAATGAGCATCTCTGAGCCTTCCCAAGTCCCTGGAAGCTGCCACAAGAGACTGCGAGACCCACTTCTCCCCCTACAAGCATCAGCCACACATTGCCTACGCCTCCCACTCCACCCCCCAGGCTCCCCATGCCGCTCACCACCTGGGAGAGTTTACCTGCTCTTTTTTTGCACAACCCACCCTCGACGATCCTTACTCCTCCTTTCAAAAAGAAAGGGTTGGAGAAACTTACCCATGAAGAGTAGAACACAGCCTGCCTGTACAAAGCTACCTGAAAATTGGTTGGAAACCACCTCCTGGTTCAGAAACACCTTGAGACCCCTCCCTCTGCTGATCTTGAAGCAAGTAACCAGAGCTTTACTTTTTTATTTGCCAGAGCCGTTTTATCTTCTTTTATGCTTGACCCTCACCCAAGGACACGTTTCTTTTGGTTTTGAAAGAGAGAGAGAGAGAGAAACAATGATGTGAGAAACAGAGATGGGGCACCTCTTGTACGCATCCCAGCTGGGGATTGAACTCTCAACCTAGGCATGTGCTGTGACCAAAATCGGGAATCGGACCAGCAACCCTTCTGCACAGGGACCAACACTCCAACCAACTGAGCCACACAGCCGGGGCTGCCTGAACCCGTTCAGAATCATGCAGACCTTGCCCCTAAAGAAGACTTCGAAGCAAGTCTGCAATAAAGCAGAACTGTGACGCTGGGCAAACCTACGCATTGGCTTGACCAGCACACACTGAGTACCTGCCAAGCAAGCACGAACCTCCTGGCTGCTTTCCTGGCACAACTGCGGCATGAGCCCCAAAACAGGGCGGTGCGGGGGACCTATGTTCCAGGACCTGCACTGCCAGGAAGCCAGGGAAGCTTCTAGAGAAAAGTGACCCTGACGGCTCAGAAGGCTAGCGTCTCTGAATTCTATTTTAGCAGGCAGATGCTATTTTTATAACTTTATATGTAATAAAAGAGGCTGGGGGAAGGGAAGGGGTATATGGGAACTCTGTAATTTGCTGTGAGCCTAAACTGCTCTAAAAAACACAGTCTATTTTTAAAGAGAGGGAGAGAGAGAAAACTAATAATGTTTTTGAGGGAACTCAGCAGTTTTTGATGTCTTCTATTTTCTCTTTAGTGTTTCCTGAGTTTTCCAAGTTTTCTATAAGGAACATGAAGTAATATCTCCAGTAACTAGGAAAAGTAAGTCATTAAAACAGAGAACAAGCCCCCCAAAAGGCAGCTATGGTATTTGTATTTCATAAAAAAGACACAAAAGTTATCAAACTATACACTGAACACAAGTACATTTGTCTGTTAATTATGCCTTCATAAAGTTAATTTTAAGACGTTTTTAGAAAGCCTTAGAGCTCTTACATATCATTTTAAATAGTGTGCAGTACAGTGTGTAAGTTATCATCTTTAGGGAAAGTTAATTTGTGTAAACTAGCAGCAGGGGTTCCTGTTAAATTTCTAAGTGTTCCTTTTCAAGATAATTAATTAAATTCTTGAATTTCAGTGCCGAGAATTTCAGATTTGGAGTCCTGCAGCCTACTATTACTAAAGGTAGTCACTATAATTCTGCAGAATAAATGGGTTGCTAGGCAAATAATAATAATAATAAAAGTCGCTGCCGACTGGGCACGAGCTCCGCTGGGGACGAGGACAAAGCTCCGCAGACTCGTGATGGTGGTGCCTCCGAACAGTACACTTAGAAATGGTGAAAACAGTAAATGCTACATTATGCATATTTTAGCATAATAAAAGAAACTTGAGCTGCTTTCTACCTAAACAGGTTGTTGTGAGGTTTTTTTTTTGAGATTTTCTACCATTCAAATAGGAATAAAGGACAAATGTCACAAATGCTCCGCCCAATCCCTCAGGGTAAAGATCTCATCCATTACACCAATCGCCATGTGACTGCAAGGTCCCAGAGACAAAACTTTTCTGCTTAGGGATTTTCACAGCGTCCACAGAAGCACAGAAAGGTGTGTCTGGGGAAAGACACCTCCATCAGCCAAGTTGAGAGGCACTTGAGCAATGGGCAAAGCTGACTCCACCGTTACTGCTGCTCTGATTTCATTCCTCTAAACCAATATTTACTGAGCGTCTCCTATGGGCTGGGCACTGTGCCAGACACCTGCTGTCCTGCAGCCTGCAACATAATGGCTTGCTTTCAGTCACATTATGTACTTGCAACTTCAAATAACATTACAGAACCTGATGTGACTTCTGTCTCTCAAAGGAGCAGTGTGTCTTCTTGTTTTGCCTTTGTCTTTGCACTTTGAAAGTATCCAAACTTAACACGGGAGTTGCAAGAATATCACAAAGAACTCCTGCTTGGGCACATCTACTTTATCAATACTGGGCTCTCTGCCGCCCTTCTCCTCCCAGCCTTGCCTCCCCTCCATCCACATCCACCAGGCTCCTTCTTCCTCCCCTCCCCACTCCCTGTCCACTTGCATAAAGTTTTTCTGGAACCATTTGTGACTTGTAGACATCTTTTATCCCTAAACATCCCATTAGGTATTTTCCAAGAACAAGGACATTCTCTAATACAACCACAGTCCGATGATCAATTTCTGGAAGTTTAACACTGACTCCATAGTATTATCCAATATCCAGTCCACACTCAAATGTTGCCAACTGCCCAAAGGACAGGAGGAGGGGCAGTGCACAGGGTTCTAGAGACCGACTGGCAGGCTCCACCGTGACCGCCAAGCGGACTGACAGCGCCCGAGGAGACCCATCTTACTCCACTGCTTTTCACAGGACTTTTCCTGAAGGACTCCAGGCAGAAGGAACGTCTCATTATTTCTAAACTCCTTCCTCCATCGTTTTAATGAACCTCTCCGACAGGAATAACTGCCTCACATTTAACCTGACTTCTCCAGGATATGACTGACTTCTGTTTCCCTTCATGGCAGTCACTAAAAACTGTGGATAAAAATATTTCCTGGTAATAAAGTTCAATGGCATCACTCCCCACCCCCTCTCAATTAGAAACTGTTCAAATCCCGGGAGCTCCTCTGCTCAGCATCTCTTTCAACCCTGAAGGAGCATTTTCAGACAATTATTTCCCGCAGCAACCCCCCCCCCCCCCGACTGAAATTAATAAAAGGGACAGACTGGACATCCATTTATATACTCCATCTCTATCTGTGCTTTATACATAATAAGAGGAAGGTATTTTCACCACCACTCCAGGAACTAATTTTTTATTGCCCCCGTCAGAATGCATGAAGGTCACTCACACCTGGGCAGGGGAGAGAGGGTAGAGGGGACACCAAAAGAGAGCAAGGTGTTGCCTGGATGAGAGGAGACCAGACCCCCACCCGCCTGTTCAGTCCCAGATCTCAGCTGGGTTAGGTCGAACCAAAGACCCAAAGCCTCTAATTGGCCTTCTTCTACAGCTGTGGTCTAGGGCCCACCCTGCCCCTATGACAGGCCCAAAGCATTATGGGAGATTCTGCATATTTAGATCTAGAGTGGAAGTTTAAAGGGATACAGACCAATTTATCTCTTAAAAAGGGGGTGGGTAAGACTGGGCTGTCCAACAGTCCCTTCTGCAGACATCCCTGCAATGACTCTGTCACCTCAGCTCTCGTCACCAGTGAGCAGCAGCCTCAGAACTTCCTGGTGGCCCTTCGCCCACTCGTTAAAAACAACACATACCGTATTTTGCCATGTATCATGTGCACTTTTCTGCCCACATTTGTGAGGGGAAAGTAAGGATGCGGATTATACATGGGTACTATGATTACATACCATGGGGACAGTAAGGGGTATAATAATCCCACGTATAATGCACATGAAAATGTAGGTGGGCATTATGCAAGGCAAAATACGGTATTTCTTTATATCAGTGTTCACTTCATGAGGTCATCAAAATAAACTACGTCTGCATCAGAGTCAGCTACCTTGTTGTTCAGGTGGCTGATTTTCAGGTATTTAACTAAAATAAGAGCAGGCAGTCAGGGAGAGCACCTCAGAAAATGAAATTAACAGCACCCGTCTTATAATATTTGTGTGCTTTCTAAAAACACAAAAGGACAAATAGTTCTTGTGACTTTATGCAGGTGATACTCAAGGAAATTAAATATAAAAATGAGGCAATCTGTGAAAGGACACAAATTCAGGGGAAAATTTGAATATATGTGATTTATTATGAGCAGGGGTTGTGTTTTTTCATTCTAAACCACAGCTCCAAAGTTACAAAAATCCATCAGGGTGCAGAAGAACTGAACAGTAAAATCAGCAAACGAGATCCAACTGACATTTATAGAACAAGTCTCCCAACGACCACAGAACACATCTTTTCAAGGCATGCGTGGGCCTTCGCAGAGAGAGACCAGATCCGAGGTCACAAAACGACCCAAAACAAAACACTTCTGTGCACAAATCAACAAATGTTTTCTACAAGCCATTCTGAAACAAGCACGACCACAATTCTAGGTAATAGAGTTACATAAATAGAGTTGGAGGTGTAAAGTGCTTATTAATGATAATCCAGTCCAAGTTTTTAGAGCTAGAATAAAAGGGGACAAGTAATGTTGCCCATTTCATCCAATTTACAGATGGAAGTACCGGTTGGCACTCGTATAAAATGAAACAACCAAACAGGGAAGGGATAGGTACCCAGACCTCCCAAGCCATTGGTTTAAAGGCCTTTTATTCTCCATAAGCTGCAAATATACCAGCTTTACCTACTTGAATGGACAATGGCTCACAGACACCAACAAATTCAATCAACTGCCCCCTGTAGTCAGTATCTGGAATTGTTTAACAATCTCTTTTCCACAGCTGGGACATCTCCACATGGGTCTGGATAAAGGCTACAGAATGGAAGCCTCCGTGGTCAGTGTAGAAGACTGGGGTTAAGGCAAAGGACAATGTTCATTAGATATATGGTACATTCAGACAGGAAGTATTATTACATGCTCCATAGCCATTTTGTAAAATAAGCCAGAAGAAATTTATATACTTTTTCTAAATCTTATTTATTTACAGAAAAGGGAAGGAAAGGAGAAAGAGGGAGAGAGAAACATCAGTATGTGGTTGCCTCTCACATGCCCCCTACGGGGGACCTGGCCTGCAACCCAGGCATGTGCCCTGACTGGGAATTGAACCAGTGACCCTTTGGTTTGAAGCCCACACTCAATCCACTGAGCTACACCAGCCAGGGCAAATTTTGTATACTTTTTAATATAATTTCAAATTTACAGAGAAGTTACAAGAATAATACAAATAAGTATATATCACTAAAGAACTATTAACATTTTACCATTGTTGTTTTATCACTTTCTCTCCCCTCTATAATATTTCCATGGAACCCTTCGGAAGCTGCCAACCTAATGCTCCATTTACCCCAAAATACTTCAATGGACAAATATTAAAATCAAACTAGTTAACATGAATACAGTACTATTATCTACTTTTACAAATTTTACAGATTTTCCAATGTTCATAATAATGTCACTGATAGGAAAAGAAAATATCGGATCGCAAGTAGCATTTAGTTTTTACAAAATGCATATTGTGTATGTCATGTTACAAAGGAAATTAGAGTTTCAAACTAAGGCACAAAGCAAAAATAAATAAGGAAACAAACAAAACAAAAACACTAAAAATACCAGCAACTGCTACAATACTGGAAAGGAAGAGGAAGCAAGCCTTCAGATAAACAGAAATTCAGACAATTCTATGACATGAACAATTGCAATTTAGTCTTTTCCAGGTTAGGTCAGGCTTTGCTTTCATGAAAAAACACTCCTGCACCCAGATTCAATCTTTATTTCACAGACACAAGTTCAGTCCTCTTCCTTCGAGACGAAGATTTCAGAAAATCAGTCCCCCCCAAAAAAAGACCTATTTATGCTATTCAACATGAGAAAAAAACCTGCGGAGTTTTGGCCTTTAATACTATTTTCCTGAGTTTCAAATGACTCTGAAGGAATCACGAAAACTGATATCTGACAGAAAAATTTCAGTGACAGGAACTCCAAATCAACTGAGTGACTATAATAGTTTGACAACTCACTTCGGGCCAAGATCTCTACTGCAGACTTCTCATTAAAAAAATTAAAATAAAAAAAATAATAAAGGCCCACATGAGCCAATAAGAATCACCACAGATAATTTCGTTAGTACAAAGAGTAGCAGAACAACCTGCTACATCATAAACGTATGACAACACTCTCCACAGCACTTCCCACGACAAACTGGCTGTGTTGTCCCGTTCAACTTTTTAGGGGCCAACCCACGCACTACATGAGTCAGCTGGAATACGCGCACTGAAACGCTCTATCCTGTGCAGTTAGCCAAGGGGACCGCGGAGCCCATTTTTAAGGTATGAGTAATAGGGTGAAAACTCAGATACACAGGAATCCCCAAACCATGTGACCCCCATTTCAGCCAAAGTCCACACACTGAGCTTAATGAATTAAGAGGCCTGCAGGAATATCAAGATACATCTGTTGTCAGTGCTTACAAATAGTCAGAGCCAAAGAGCCACCTCACCCAGCCCTAAAAGCCCAAGTGGGGAAAAAAAGGATGATATAGGCAAGGAAAGTAATCACTAAGGACAAGTTGCCAGGTGGAAAAGGGGGTAAGGCTGATACAGGGTGCAGCCAAGGAGCGGGGGCCAAAAAAAGATTTGGAATGGTGTCCAGAATTCAAAGTGTGTAAGAATATTGGAGAAACATATAAGATGTCCTCACACCACACCCCCCGCCCAAGGGACCAATAGAGCAGGGCCATTGAGAACTGTTTTGCATAACAGTTTTGTAGCTAACCTTTGGAATGATTATTTAACATATCTATAACCTTTAACTGGTTTCATAGATATGTTAAATAGCTGTGGCCAAGTTTGGAGCCAGAGAGAAGGGAGTAGCTTGGACTCAGGATATAACTAGGGGCTGCGCCCAAGTGAGAAGTGCCTGTGTAAGAGCTTGGAAAAGATGGGCTTCAGGACATGAGGCGAGAACTGCCCAGGTGAAAGGGAAAACCACGCCGTTTGGGGCAGAATGGAGATCCCTGCAGCCAGGTGAAGAAGAAAGACAACGCGCTTTTGGTGGAGTGCGAACCCCTGCAGCTTTGGTAGAAGAGGCCCATGCGGCTTTGGGGTGCCCCCTTTGGCCGCGTGGCCTGGAAAGCAAGAGAGACTTTGACTGGAACTGGGTACAAAGGACTCTTGCCAGTGGACTGGTAACCACAGTACTTTGGATTAACTCGAGATCCTGCCTGCACGGTGACACAGCTGACAGTGCCAGCGGCCTGCAACACAGACGTGTGCTCTTTTCCTGATTTACGGTACCCAGAGTTGGGACAGTGGGAGAAGGGAGTGCTGTGTGGGTGTAGGTGTATACCCTAAAGAACTTTGATATTTTAGTGGATGTGTTAGGTCTGAACAGCATTAAATAAACATTTTGTTTCCTTTTCACAAATCTCTGGCATTGAGAGGTCTTTCCAAATTGGCGGAGGACAGAAGAGCCCAGTAGATTTTAGTACTATGTCCTTGGGAGGGGCCCATGTTGTGTAGCAGTTTTTGGCATCTCTAGGTGGGCCAAATATTGCCCCCTCCTTCAGACCTCTTGTTCTGTAACAAGGCTGACCAAGCACTAAACACAGCCCTGAATCATTGATGGCGTCTGACCAGGAAGGAACCCCCATACATTCACTCCTCACAGAAAGAGATTTTCTCATCTACAAAATCACTCATTAAAACACAGGGTTCTTTCTTTGGGAAGGCCACAGGGAGGAGAGAGAGAGAGAGAGTGAGAGATAAACAAAATAATGATTATCTTGCACTGGAATGAGCTGCTACTGGCTTACCCTGAGGCAAAACCCTCCATAAAATGAGGGGATGGAAAATCTCCAAATTTTTTCCAGACTAGCGGGAAGAAAACATGCTTTGGAATCAGGCAAATCCTGGCTCTGCAGCTTACTAACCATGCAACTCATGTCATTCTATGCCTCAGTTACTTCATCTTTAAAACAAGATTCTACCTGTATGAGTTAGGGGTAGATTTGACTGTGAATTGTGGCTTTAAAAAGAGGCTTACTACCCCCATCATGGAAAATTCCAGAGGCTGGTAGCTCAGGATGTGTGAGGTGGTGGTCCTGATTAACAAAGTCCTCAGAGGCTCAAGATGGCTGCTGGAATTCCAGCCGTCGTGTCTATATTCCGGTTTTGGCCATATGTCTGATATTCCAAAAGGAAAGAAAAAAGAAGAAAGGGTACAAAGAGGGTTTCAGGACACTAGTATGTAACAACTCTGCTTCTATCCAGAATATAATCACATGGCCATCCCTAGCTACAAAGCAGAGGAGGAGTACACACACAGTTTTATCTAGGACAACCCTGTACCCAGCTGAAAACTGGGGTCCCGTGACTATATTAGACGGGGAAAGTAGGTAGATCTGCAACACCTCGCATCTCATTTTAAGGATGAAACTGTACAATATATATAAAGGGCCCGATGCCTCCTGGGCCCACAAATGTATCTCTTCCCCTCTGGTAACCCCAACATCTTAGGTCTGTGGTCTTGGTGTCTTAAGACAATCTTCCTAAAGTAGCTTTTTACAGCCTGATTTACCTGTGACAGTCTCATCTCCTCTGGTCACACTCCACACACAACCTGCATTCCAGTCATACCAAACTAATCTGCTCCTTTCCTGCCTCCTCCAAACCTTTGTCCTCACAGATCCCTTCCCCAGGAACGCAGCCCCCAAGTTCTGGTCTGCACGATGAAACCAGAACTGACACCTTCTGACGCCGCTCTCTTCAACATTCCAAGTCTTCCATCACCTGAGACTTTTCCCTCTTTGTCGCCCCCAAACAGAGTTAGTGTTCTCCCTCCCAGGTGCTTCCCTGACAGTGGCATACCCCTCCCTTCATCACAACACAGGATAGCAGCCCGCGTCTAGGAAGTGCTGTTTCCTTCACTCTTAAGCCCTTCATACCCAGCTTCTTGGTTGATTCTAACAACCCTACGACACGGACACTATATTACCCCCCATTTCACAGACACAAACTGAGGTTCGGAGAGGTTGAACAGCTGTGCCAGGTCACACAGAGAGTAAAGGCAGAGCCAGGATTCAGCACGGCATTGGACTGCAGAATGGGTACTCTTGGCAACCACGCTAGGCCGTCTTGACTACTGACTGAGATGTCTGGGTGTCATTTCAGGCCAGCGATGGTCAAACTACAGCCCACGGACTATATCCAGCCCACCACCTGCTTCTGTAAATAAAAGTTTTATTGGAACACAGGCACACCCACTTGTTTACAACGGGAGAGTTGAGTAATGCCCACAGAGACTCTAGCCCACAAAGCCTAAAATATTAACTGCCTGGTCCTTTATGGGAAAAGTTTGCTCAGCCCTGTTGCAGTCTGTCAGCTCCTTCCTCCGGGCCTAAGCTCCCCCTTTCGGGCCTCCCGCATCTCACAAGGCACTCAGCATGTACGCAAAAGGCGCTCAGCACACAGGTGGGCCCCGAGCTTCCCTCCAGGCCTGGTCACACAGGAAGAGGAGGGTGTGTGGGGGCTGATACTGCCGGCTCACTCAGGACCCAGAAAGTTTCCCAGTTCTGCCCAGACTCTATCAAACAACCAAGTGACCCAGTGGAGGGTCCTTTGTATCTGTCACAGAAGGCACTCAACTCCTCTGAACAAGGGGCCCCGGGCAGAGCCCCAGGTCCCACCCACCGCAGGTAGGAAGGGCCTGACTTCCGTTAGTTCCTAGGGGGGCTCCCCGATCTCACACACTAACTAGCCTCTTCTCATTGTTCACCGGTCACGTGACGGGCATTGCAGAGAAACTCTTAACACATCCTGGAGAAGAGTCATTAAAAATCGATGCGGCCCACCTTTCAACGTGTTATACATTCTCATCAAAACATTTATAGAAAGGGACCAAACCGCATAAAAACATAAATAGCCCTCTAAAGACCACAGCACAACATGCGAAAGTTAAAATGCCTCCGTCGCCCTTCAGAGAACAGCCTTGCAATCAGACTGTATCCTGTTCCCTAATTTTGTCATTATTGCTATCACTGCATGAGGGACAAATAACGCACTTTCCTTCTGGGCTGTGACCTTATTCAATCCAGTCCGGATCACCAAAAATCAAATTCCGGACGGTTCTCTTTTTAATTCTGTCTTGGCCTGGCCCCAACCCGCATCAGCCAGGAGCCAGGCAGAGCAGAGAATGCCTCCTACGTTTCCGGCGCCATCATTTCAATCCTCCTTTCAAGCCACAAAAGCTCACGTCTCCTTTTTTCGCAGAGATCTCAAACGACTGACCTCTGGAGCAGACTGGGAGGAGCCACAGGCTAAGCAGCAAATGGAGCCAGTCACCCACTATGCAAATCAAGTAATTTGTCACCTGGGACCCCATGCAGCGGGAGGAAGAGCTAAGAAATAGCTACGTATTTGCTAAGGCTGGGTCCAAAATGACCACTGCCTCGTCCCCTGGGTTCCACAGAGTCACCCATTGGTCTGTCTAAAACACAAGACTCTCAGTAGACAAACTTCTGCTAAGGACCTGCTGTGCAGCAAGCCAGATGCTGGGGCCTGGGGCCTGTAGTAACCTCACAACACTACAAGGTCAGTGTCATGTTACAGATGAAGAAACCAAGGCCCTAAGAGTAAAGTGACTTGCCCAAGATCAGGCAGCAAATGGGAGGCAAAGCTGGAACCTATGCTCCTACAGCTGGCCCCTCTCGGAAGCCATGTGACTCCCATGAGGAAGAGGCAGTCCCGGCCTTCCTAAAGCTCTCCAGGCTGCAACAGAGAGGTCGGCTGGGACGCGGAGCAATCCATTTGCTTGTGCACAGCTGTAGGACTGTGCAACGGAGGCTCCAGCCACCCTGGAAACACTGGAGTTTTGATGTGCACCTGTCCTAGGGCCCTGCAATTCCAATCCTAGGTGTTTACCAGAGAGAAATGAAGGCATATGTCCACATAAAGACTGGTACATAAGCAGCAGCTTTATTTGTAGTAGCAAACACCAGAAACAATCCAAATGTCCACCTACAGGTAAATGGATAAACAAGCTGGAGGACAGCCTCAGAATGCACTGCTACTCAACAACAAAAAGAAACGATTTGTGAACTACTGGTAGGTGCGGCAGCATGGACAAATCTGGGACATCATCTGGGCCAAATATAACAGACTCCAAACAAGGATGTTCAATATGGTTCCGTCTATATGAAACCCAAGAACAGACTAAATTAATTCATGGTGACAAAAATCAGAAACAGATTGCAGGGGAAGATGAATTAACTGGGAGAAACTTTGGGGCAAGGGGGTAGAAATGTTTTGTAGCTTTTGCAGCAGTGATTACATGGTATAAACAACTGCCAAAAGGCATCAAAGAAAATGTCCAAGACCTGTGCATTTTACTGTGTGTTAATTATACCTTAAAAAAAAGTCTTCAGGCTAACAAGTATTCCGATGATAAAATGGAAAACAGATGATCACGTATATTTCCAAAGCTGCTTCCTCTAAGCATTAACGAGCCCCCAAAGAAACTCTCACTGACCCATTAAGGGAAATTAGGTTTCCATACTGACCTTAGAAACAATTTCCCTCACAGCATCACCTTCTTTACATGAGCCCAAGGGGTCTGTCTAGTAGACAGAGATGAATGAATCCACCAACGCTTCCTAACAAGCCCACTTACAGTCGTGACAGCAACCTGAGCCCTTCCAGGACAGAGATGGCTGTCACCATGGCAACCAAGGGATGGTGGGCAAGGTGGATGGGGAAGGGAGATGAAAGCTGAGACTATGACCGAAAACTATGTCTGCGTAGGAGGCTGTGAATGCCATATCCCGGCCCCTAAAAGTCCACATCCTGATCCCTGGAACCTTTGAGTGTCACCTTATGCAGCAAAGACTGTGGCCTGTGGCACATGTGATTAAATTAGGGATCTGGAGCTAAGGAGATTATCCTGGATTATCTGGGTGGGCCCTAAACACAATCGCAGAAGTCCTGAGAGAGAGAAAGGGAAATAGAAGAGAGAAGAGAGCAATGTGAAGACAGAGGCAGAAACTGAAGGGATGCAGTTACCAGCCAAGGAATGCCAGTGGCCACCAGAAGCTGAAAGAAGCAAGAAACCAATTTCCCCTTAAGTACAGGGTGGGAGTGTGTTCCTGCCAACACGTTGATTTCGGCCCAGTGAAACTGATTTCAGCCTCTGGCCTCCAGCAGGGAGAGCAAATTTAAATTTCTGTCCTTTTAAGCTACCAAGTCTGTGGCCCTTTGTTATACCAGCCATAGGAAACTAATACAGACTGGAAACCTTAAATCTGGTATTGCTTCTGCCAACATTTTATATGCCCCCAATCATCAGCTCAAACTTCTAAGAAACATTCAATAAAAGGGTTTTTTTTTTCTTAAAAGAAAACATCAGAGGACACCCTAATTACCATGAGGTGGTAGGCAAAGATTTCCTAAACAGAACTCAGAAAGAACCAATCACAAAGGGGAAAATTGAAAAATGTGACGACTTTAAAATTAAGAATGTGTGTTTATCAAGACATGGAGCCCTGACTGGGGTAGCTCAGTGGACTGAGCGTGGGCCTACGAACCAGAGTATCGCGGTTCCATTCCCAGTCAGGGCACATGGCTAGGTTGCAGGCCAGTTCCCAGCAGGGGATGCACGAGCGGCAACCATACATTGAGGCAACCATACATTGATATTTCTCTCCCTCTCTCCTTCCCTTCCCTTTTTTAACACATCCTGGAGAAGAGTCATTAAAAATCGATGCGGCCCACCTTTCAACGTGTTATACATTCTCATCAAAACATTTATAGAAAGGGACCAAACCGCAAAAAAACATAAATAGCCCTCTAAAGACCACAGCACAACATGCGAAAGTTAAAATGCCTCCGTCATTTAAAAAAAAAAAAAAAAAGACATGGAATGAAGGAAGATACCTGCTTTCTCTACACGTTACCCCGTCAATGGACTCCTACCCAGGGTATATGAAGAACTTTTACAAAGCAGTAAGAGCAGATACCCTGTGTATAAATGGGCACAGGATTTAAGCGGCACCTTATAAAACAGAACACCCAAATGAGATGCTAAACTTCACTGGCCATCACAGAAAGGCAAATCACAACCACAGCCAGATACCACCACAGTCACCCACGCCACTGGCTGAAACGGAAACCAGAGGCAGCGGGGAGGGTGGGTGAGGACGGGGAGCACCCGGAACTCTCACACACCCCTGCTGGGATTGTTAGCGGATGCGGCTACTCCGGAAAATCCTCCGACCGTATCTAACGAGCTGGGCATTCGCAAACAGCAGAACCCAGTATTTCCCCTCAAAGGTGTACACCCACAGAAATGTGCACATCTGTGCTCTAAAACGCATGGCAGTGCTATTCATAGGGCCGAAAACGCAAAGCAGCTCCAATGTCAATCTACAATGGATGTAAGTGTATTTAGCACATTCACACAGTGGGATACGAAGCAGTGCTGGAAAACGAACAGACCTCCGCTGCACGCGGCAACACAGATGGGGTTCACTCACATAAAGAGAAAGAAGCCAGACACACAAGACCACATACTGTATGGTATGAAACACAAAAAGAGGCCCAGAGCGCCTGCCGTTCAGAGTCTGAACAGCGGAAACCCTGTGGGGGCGCTGGGCGGGGTGGGGGGTGGGGGGTTGGTTTGCTGTTCCTTTATTTGGTGTGTTCCATTTCCGAAAATTCACTGAACTATGTACACTTACGAATTGTGTGCTTTTCTGAATGCATGTTGGACCTCAAATTTGCCCTCAAAAATTCGGTTATTCCGAGATAAGGTGAAAAGGTATGAGCAGCTTTTTCTTTTTCTCCAAAACCATTTTCAAACTTCAGCATGGATGCAAGTTCACCATAGGAGAAAACATAGTAGAAAATAGAAAAGAAAATATAAATCACCCACAATCCCACCCGTCAAGGAAAGTCATGGTAATCCTGTAGTGTACATCTCCTCAAATACACGTACGTTTTTTTAAAAAGGTGGGGCAGGGGCAATGGATCGCACAGGAAGGGGTTAATGCAAGAGAAGTACTCAAACATTCAAGCATAAGTCAATAAATATATGCTATTATTTGCTCCTTGGTAACCTAAGCAACCACCTCTTTATTATTATTGTCAATGAAGAAATCTAGACACCTGAAACTAATACAAACTAATACTGAATGTAAACTACAAAAAATAAATAAATAAAAAATATAAAAGATGTCTAGTGACCCTGAAGGACCCATGCAGACTCGGACCAATCTGGCAACCTAGAAAACGAGGCATGGGAACACTTCCGAAGTAGGCAAGGACATAAAATCCAAAGCAGTGATTTTTTTTCAATCTTCGTATCACCAGTTACCTCTAAAATTATGAGCGCTGGACTGTGAAGCAAAGGGTCGCTGGTTCAATTCCCAGTCAGGGCACATGCCTGGGTCGTGGGCCAGGTCCCCAGTAGGGGGCGTGAGAGAGGCAACCACACATTGATGTTTCTCTGCCTCTCTTTCTCCCTCCCTTCCCCTCTCTCTACAAATAAATAAATAAAATCTTTTTTTAAGCATTCAGTTTAATTCGATGGGGTTTTAAAAGTTAATGTATGCCCCCAATAACTTTGCCAAAGGGGCCATGTGGTCCCCAAACCCTCGGAAGTCATGCGTACAGACTGAACACTGCGTTCTCTAAGCGTGTGGTTAATGAGATCAAGTTCAATATAAGCCCTGGATATTTGGTCACTAAAGACCCACGCGGAGTGGGCTGACGTGGGCCCTAAGCAGGGTGGCAATGTCACAAGAGAAGCAGACTTTCCAACCCTGCAAAGACAGATGGTGGCAGAGAACACAGAGCAAATGATAAACATCTTAACTCAAGGACAAGGCTTGGAGCAGGTAGAGAACCACGGTTTATGACAATAGCTAACAGTGGCCGAATTGAACCAAACGCTGGCTTGATTTCTTCTCTGTCATTGATTCATTTTCCTATTCATTCAGTAACACGACTGAACTCTTATTGGGGATACAGCAGTGAACAAGGCAGACAAAAGTACTCTCTGTCCTCGGGAAGCTTCCGTCTAGTGCCAAAAGACAAAAGAGTAAAATTCTGAGCGTGTCAGATGTGGGTAAGTGTTACGAAGGGAAATGAAGCACTGAAGGGAGACAGGGATCAGAGGCTGCAGGGGGGTTGAGTCACTGCCCACGAGATGTAAATGTTTGAGCCCAAGTTTTACAATGATGCCTTCAAAACAGACCATCACCTCCTCTCCAAAGAATTACTCAATAATTACATTCATGGGGTCCCAGGGTAACCACAGTGGTTCAGAAAATGAACCAAGAATGTTACGGACCAGAAAGGGTCCATTTGAGAAGGGACAAATTCAAGATGCAATGAGAATTAGCACTTCTCCAGATGCTGCTGTGCCCTGCTCTCAGACCCTGATATACCAGTTTCCTCATTTCATCCTCACATTGAACTAACGAGAAGGGCAAGAATAACATCACGTTCATCATTAAGAGATGAGAAAACGGAAGCCCAGAGCAATGAAGAAGCTGGCCCAAGGTGAACGTGCTAAATGTCGATGTCAGGGTTTGACTTGGAGCCTATGCTGCTCTTACTTTCCATACAAATGTTCACTGGTGGCCTGAGGTTTTCTTTTACCAACGCTCGCCTACCTTATCCTATTCAAGCTTTGTCTTTCAGGATTTTACTGTGTTCTCACAACCACACCAAGGGCCAAACAACAAAGTGGAGACTGGCTATATGCTTGCAGTGTCTTCTTTCCTGCAAGTAACACAAACTGAATGGCAGTGAAGACCCTCACATTTAACTATTACTTCTTAGATCCAATTAGAAATTATTCCCTCAAACACTTGACAGGATAAGCAAATCCAAGTTAGTTCCATTTGGGTTGGAAACTAAAATTAGCCATAGGGCAACGGAGAGTTCATACAGCCAATTTGTTAGTAAGTGTAGACATCTCAAACTGAATACCACTCAAACAGAACTCTCGGTTGTACCCCATCCTACCCACAAGCATGGTCCTCCACTGTGACCCTCAGTTCCAAAAAGGACACCTCGACCTCCCAGCCTCTCAGGCCTACACACTCAAGAGCTCTCCTTGAGCCCTCTTTCTCTCACCTCCTCATCTAACCCATCGGCAGTGTCTACCCTCCCTGCTCCAAATCAGTCTCTTTTCTCCATTCCCCTGTCCCCCAAGTCCAAGCCCCCAGCATCTGCTGCCTGGATCACCATGATGGGCTCCTAACCAGTACCTCTGCTTCCCATTCTGACCCCTTGAAAATCTCATCTCCACACAGCCGGTAGCCAGAGAGAACTTTCTAAAGTGTAAATCACACCGTCTCCTCCCTGCCTACCATCCTGCCAAAACACACTGTTCAATTCTTCCCCCACCTACAGGTGCTGTGGGACCTGGCGCCGACCCACTTCCTCAGGCACTTCACTCCCTGCCCCGGTTCACTCCACACAAAAACCAAAAGATGGGTGAACAGAGTGTCCTCAATTAAAATGTGAATTTCAGGCCCTGGCCAGGTAGCTCATTGGTTAGGGAATGTTCTCATACACCAAGGTTGTGGTTTGATCCCTGCTCAGGGCACAACAAGAAGCAACCAATGAATGCATGAGTAAGCAGAACAACAAGTCAATGTTTCTTTTCTCTCCCTCTCTCTCTCTCAAATCAATCAATGAATAATTTTTAATGTGCATTTCAGTAAGGACACTAGAGCCACACAAAATTATTTCTATACTTTTCTTCATTTCACCATTTTTTAATCTTCATAGCACCTACTTTCTGAAAATTTTTGTTCAGTTGTTTAGATGCATGAGGTGCACTCCTTAACACCATCCTGTGATCTACACCGTGCTATCGCATCTGAAGTATTTACTTTAAATAACTGTAGTAATAAATTACAGAAACTCCTCAATGTGCATTTTCCCCATGCTCCGATTATTTCGTCCAATGAGCGTGAGCCACGTGTCCTGGGTTGAGCGTGTCCAACGACGTGAAGTTCTCTCTCCTGTGACCTCCACGTCCTGTATTCTGTGTCCTGGCCCAAACCGCCTTCCTAAGGGCCTGGTGATGGGGCTGCAAGCACTACAGGTAAATTAAGGCAGAATGTGATACTAGATGTTAAAATACAAGTTTTGCAGCAACTTGAGGACATGGGAGAGGACACTGGATTAAAAACTGCCAGTGGGTGATTGGTGCATGGGGTGTGACCAAAGCATGGAAGAACCACGAGCTTCGTGGCTGGAGATTGTCATTAACTGCAGGCCATTTGGAAAGAGCTGTCAAAGGAAGATGCCACAGGCCCTACATGCAGGTAACCCACACCAGTCAGCCCACGTGTTTGCACCAAGGCGTTGCCCTGGACTAGGGAAGTGTGGGCTCCTTCTATTTGTTTAGTTCTCAGTCTCCTCCACTGCTTCATGAGAAGATGCCCACGTGTGTGTTCCCTGGGGTAGCTCTAGCTTCTAGAACAGTGCCTGGCACAAAGCAGATCCTCCATAAAATAGTCTCTAAACAAATAGATTTGTAAACTAAAAAGGCACTTTCTAGGTTTCCTCTCATTATCCTCCTCTTTTCCTTTTCATGGCTGCAGCGCAGCCTAAGACCCCGTGAGAAGGCGGAAGGGTGTGATCGCAGAGCCATCATAAATCTCCAGATCACTAATGGACCTCGGCCCTGCTCAGATGACTGCTCTGATGTGGGAAACACAAGCCCAACGCTGAGACGCTGACCGTTAGAAAGAGACAGAGCTTTGGGAGCTGGTGCTAGACTTCGAGTATGGGGAGTCTTCTGGGGTTAAGAACAAGGAGCAACGCGGCGTGGCTATAAACCGCGGTAACCACCTCAGCTGAGACCTCAGTGGTGTACCCACTACCGCATTTCACCTGGGTAGCTTGCAAGCATGTCGGTATTTTTTTTTTTTGCCTCTTATCAATCTTGCCTCCACCTAAATACCCTAGTGGATTTTAAATTACACAAAGGCATGAGTTACTCCAACTCCTCCTAAATCCACTCCACAGAATAAATCCTTTGACAGACACTGCAGGTAAAATAGAGTCCCCAAGTAAAATAACTGCAATCCAGGGTAAAAGTTCTGTTACCCTCATAAGCTACTTGGGGAAAAAAAGCATTAACAATGACTGCCCAACACACAAAATGCTGTCACCAACAAGGTGTCCTGAGGTGCCATCAAGAAGACATAATTACCAAAAACCGAAATCAGATGTAGTCATCTTACCTCTCTGGTCCTAGGCATTCTACTTTTTTTGGCTTTCAAGAATGGAAGGCCTACACACTCAAGAAATGGGAGAAGCAGGAGTGCATACTGAGGCTATTTTGAGAAATAAAAAGAATTAAAAGTTCAAGTGCAGCTTCCACAACATAGCAGATCTCCAAGGAAACCGGGTCCCGGGGAAAGTGCTCTGTCCATAGTATCGATACAGAAACAACTCAGTTTCCAAACTTAGGAAGTCATCTTCCTCCTCCGAGGTGAACTGCATGTAAATACCTGCCTGATAGGTTTCAGCTGGAAGCAATCTTCACATTTACAAACCACCCTCGGGAGAGTTGACCAAGTCCTCTAGTGTAACCAGCGGAGAAGTGCACCTCCCAGGGCGTGATTCAAAACTCGCCAGCACTCCCAAGGGCCCCAGAGCCTAATATCCAAAGGCTAGAAGGACAGGACAAAAGATCTCATCAACCCACCTCTCCGAAGAGCCCCATTCTTCAGGCATGGCCACTTGTGTTTGCCTCTGGCTTGTTTTGTAAAATCACGTGAACAGCATTAGCACGCCTGATCCTTTGAAGTCGTCCAGTCTATCCTGATTTCTGCAGTCCACGCACTGCCCACACCCCAAAAGTGCTGGGCACCCCTACCCTTGACACCCGCATCGGGACACGTGCCTCTAAGTAGGCTTCACAACTGTGAGGGTAGTGAGCAGGGAACGTCAAAAGGCACCTAATGGGAGCTATTTATTATTATTATTATTATTATTATTATTATTATTACTACAAACTGTCCATTTTGAAAGGGGGTAAGTTTTCTCTTTTTGAAACTAAACTTCCGTTGCAGAGATTGGAGGTTCCAAGCCAACCAACTGGGCAGTAGCACGCGAGCTGGAAGGCGCCCAGGATACGTGGCAGGTTTTTGGTGGTGGGGGGGGGGGGTGTTTTTAAACACTAAAGTTTTAAATGAACTAAGTTATGAAGAGAATTGCTGTGATAGGACCAGATGTATTAACGCTTTTCATCCTGGTATAAAGCACTCCCCACTCTGCTCCCTTTTTCAACCATTCTTCAGGAGTGCGGGAAACCGCTAGCAGGCAGGGCCCGGCACCAACGCGCTGCGCCCAGCACTCCAGTCCCTGCAGGTGCCAGTACAGAAAAAACCAAGGCTCTCACCTCCCTCCCTGCCACTGCGGTGCAGCCCTGGGGTGGGGTCACCCCATTCTGGGCACCCCACCTCGAAAGGAGCAGGGACGCAGAAAGGACACCCAAGCAGAGAGAGCACCCGGCTCGCCCGTGGTACGATCGCGCACGCACACACACACACTGAGCAGCGCGCAGGGAGGGGCGCTCGTTGGCGCGGGCGGCGGGCACGTTACCTGTTCTGCCAGCCCTGGAGGAGGTTGGTGTATTTGCTGAGCACGCCCTCGAGCGCCGGCTCCCTCCTGCGGCCGCCTCCCCCGGACGGACTAGCGGCCACCGAGCCTGGGCTGCTGCGGCTGCCCCCGCCAACGAGCCCTGCTACCGCCGACCGGCTGGAGACCGCCCGGCCCGCCAGGGAGCAGGAGGGTGAGGAACCCGCGGAGGTGGCGCGGCTGCTGCTGCGACTGCTGCTATTGCTGCCCCCGCCGCCGTCTGCGCCCTGGGCCGCCCTCTCCATGGTTCGTGTGCGCCCGGGACTCGGGTGCTCGCCGCGGTGGCGGCCCCGGCGCTGGGGCTCCTAACGCGGTGACCGCGGCGGCTGCTGCTACAGTACCGGGCGCCCGGGCCGCGAGTGGCTGCTCCAAGTCCCCGGGAAATGCCTGACTCATACAGGAGGAAGAGGAGGAGGAGGCAGGCAAAGGAGAGCTGGGAAGGAAGCCAACGGGGCTGGATGCAGCTGCGGCCGCCCCTCCTCCCGCCACCGGCCGGGCCCCGGCCCCTCCCTCCGCACTAGTTTCCCGGGCAAGTTCGGAACGGGTGGCGGGTTCGGCGAGCCGTCTTCGAGTTCCCCCTGCTCTTCTTTTGAGTCCTAGTGGCCGCTCCAGCCCGGGGGTCTGGGGGCGCTCCCAGACACAGATCCGCAGGGTGGGCACGCCCTTTTCACCCCTGGCGCTTCTTCTGCCGCCCCCTCTCGGAGCTAAAGAGGTGGAAGGGAATCTCTGCTCGTCACTCCCCACCCCCAACCCACCTCGGGACCTGGAGGGAACGGCGGCCCCACCCACCCTGTCCACCCGGATATGGACGCGCCCGGCCTAACCTGGGCACAAACGCACCCTCCCTCTCTGCCTTCCCCACCAAGCCTGGGCCAGACACACGTACACAGTAACTTGGAAATGGGCCTCACCGGTGGAGGAAACTAACAGGGCAGAAGGTCCTCCAGGATCTCCCGCGTGTCCAGCAGGGGACGGGAGGGCAGGTGATTCTTACAGGTAAGGTTTACAGAGACATTTTCATGCTGTGGAGCAAATGGATACCAGGGCCGGTGCTGGAGTAAGGCAAGACAACTCTCAGATTCCTGCCAATGCCTCCTTAGATTGAGTGGCCGCTTGCCCACCATAATCCCGACCCTGATGGACACGTAAACCCGGTAAATCAGCACCTACATGTGTTATACCAAGCAGCTGGGAACTAGAGACTCCAACATGGGCAAGACTGCACTGGAATCAGAAGACATTTGCAAGCACAGTGAAACATTCTGTGTTGGTTGTAATTTCAGCCCCACCCCCACCACAACTGGATTTCTCAATTTAAAATCCTTGCTCTTTGGCAAAAGCAGATGGGTTTGCGCTCTCCCCACCTCACTGATAATTTTTGTGAATGTAACTATCCAGCGCAATCTGAAGTTTCTAAAATTACCTAGAAAATAGCTTCGAGGAGCTCAGACACAACACACACACACAAGAAAACAAAAGCAAAGGGTGATTGATGGGCTATCCCTGTTCCAAGGATCTACAAACTCATAAAGCAGATAAATAATTCAACAGTTTAAAAAATTACTAAGTGGAATAGAATCAGCTCTCATGGGGGCAGTTCCCTGAGCTCAACCCTTTTCTAGCTTCAGATTCTTCAAGGAAACAGTCAAAGGTGGTTTAGCTCTAGAAATTTCCGTGGAGAAGCTTGTGGGGCTGATGAGACGTGAACGTACCCCTGAATAAATTACCATTCCAGGTCCCTACATAGTGCGTAAAAGTTACCCAAAGAGACTGCATGGTAGAAATAGCCAACTTTGGAGCCAGACAGAGCTGAGTTCACATCTTTGATCTTAGTTTTCTCACCTGCAAAATGTTACTGATGATCCTACTGACTGTGATGACCTTTGTGAAAATGTTTTTAATTTGTTCAAAATATTTCTCGCCTCTTCCCATGACAGAAGTGTCCTCCCTCCTTACTGACCTCAGATTTGGTCACGCAATTGCTTTGCCAGTGGAATGTGGACAGATATAATATTTGCCACTTCCAGACGTATGCGTGAAGAGTCATCATGTGGTTCCGCCAGCTTTCTCTCTTCCTTCCTCAAGGTGAGCAGCGTGCTCCAGATAAAGGCTGTCTTTCAGTTTGGGTCCTGGAGTGAGAAGACATTTGGAACACAGCAGAGCCAAGGCCAGTCAGCATTAGCCACATCACACGTGCAAAATGTTTGTTGTAAGTCACCTAATTTTAGGAATCATTTTATACCACAGCCTAAGGTGGCCTAAACTAGCTGATACACTCATCCGTCTACGGGTGTCCATAAAGTCCTTCACTGGCAAAGACTGAGAAGGCGAACTATAAATGTCAGTCACCTGTGCCAAAGCAACACCCTTTTGATGGGAGACGGCCATGCTAAGCTGCTCCTAAAAAAGAAGTGCCATCGTTTTATTTCATATTATCTAACCACCACCACCATACCCCATCCTACCCAGCCAGCGTGGGACTGGATGAGCTGGGGCAGCAACCTCTCACTCTGGACCGAAAAACTGAAACCCTTGACAAAGACAGTCCAGTTGGAGGGGGAAGGAGCTAAGCTGAAAAAAATGGTCAAGGCCAGTGTCTTAGTCTGTTCAGGCTGCTATAACAAAATACCACCAGCTGGTCAGCTTATCAACAGAAATTTCTTACAGTTCTGGAGGGTGGAAGTCCGAGGTGCCAGCAAGGTCAGTTCTGGTGAGAGTTCACTTCCAGAGCCCAGACTTCTCACTGGGTCCCACAGGGTGGAAGTGGTGAGGGGGCCTGTGCAACCTCTTTTTATCAAAAAAGAGCACTCATGCCCTCGGTGAGGGCTCCGCCCTCCTGACCTCAGCCCTTCCCAAAGGCCCCACCTCCTCACGCCATCACACTGGGCATTAGGATTTATACATACAAATTTGGGCGGGGGGCCAAATATTCAAACCATAGCAACCAAAGTGGATCAAGAATAAGCCATCTTTCTGGGATCGGGAATGGCTGAGGAGGTTAGGTCAGCAAGAGGTAAATAGAGAGGAATGAAGGAGAGAAGTATATACTAAACCTTCTGCTGACAGCACTCCCTCCTGCTCTGTTCACCTGGTTGGTGCTTGTCATCATGAAGTTTTGAATTAAAAGTCACTTTTTTTCCAAAAGCTGCCCTTGACCGACTGTAGTAGAACAAGCAGGGAAACAATACCGGCAGATTTATCTTTGGAGAAGAAAATGTCTTCATGTGAGAAAGCAGACTGAGAACAAAAGACGTAAATTGGCATGATTAGTTGGAATACATGTGATAGAAATATTTGCAAAGCATATATACCCAGTGTGAGGGCTTATTTCCTCCGTTCACCCATATCGCCTAGAGCACTAAGAAAAACATAAATGTAGACAGAATGACTGCAAACTGATTCAAAGACATGTTGAGTGATTTCCCCTGAGTCCTGGTGGAGCCCGGATCTGAACTCGGTCAGTCTCTCTGCTGAGCCTGAGTCCCCAGCCACCACATTGTACCCCGGCCTCATAACGGATCCAGTCCCATGCCTTCTGCTTAATGAAACCACCGAAAGCACAGCTCAGTGCCTGGAATTCCATTCCGTGTTATGCTTTTTTGTTCATGTAGGAATTGATTCTCCCATCACTATCCTGAGGGAAGCAGGGTGGGAGCTGGGCCCCTGGCACCAGCCACAGGGCCTGAATGCGGTAATAATAAATGTTTACCGTTTGATAAATGAACCCCGATTTTACTGAAAGAAACAGAAACTCAGAAAGGAGAAGCCAGAACAAAACCCGAACCAAGGTCTTCTGACTCCAAGGGCAGTGTTCTCGCTCCCAGAGCCCGCTGCCGGCACTTCAGCTGTCGTGTGTCTGCGCAGGTGTGCAGTGTGTCTTTACCACACCGTGGGGAGACCCCACACTGAGAGGGCGGACGCCTGTCATCTTGTGAGCAAGCAGCTCCGTTGAGATCACCCCGAGGGTTACATGCAGGGAAATCAAGGGCCATGCGTGACTATGCAGCACAGCTCTTGTACACAGTATATTACCATTCTCCAAAGTGGAAATGATTAAAATGGGTGTTTATTTTTAAAGATCCACATACACAAAGGTACAATGTAGAAGGTAAAAAAAAAATCATCTATAACATCTCCCCAGAGGAAACCACTGTTAGTAATTTATGCCCTGCTATATACTTTTCTTTCTTTTTTTTATTTTAGATTTTATTTATGTACTTTTATAGAGAGGGGAAGGGAGGGAGAGAAACATCCATGTGCAAAAGATACATTGATCGGTTGCCTCTCGCACACCCCTAAACCAGGGACCTGGCCTGCAACCCAGGCAGGTGCCCTGACTGGGAATCGAACTGGCAACTTTCAGTCCACAGGCTGGTGCTCAATCCACTGAGCCACACCAGCCAGGGCCAGACACTTTTCTCTGCAGAAATGTGTATTGTCTTATTCAAAAGCGGATTCATATTATAAAACATAGAATGATTTCTTTTTTAATTTTTTTATCCTCGCCCAAGGACAGTTTTTTTTATGGCTTTGAGAGAGAGGAAGGGAGACAGGGAAACATCCTTGTGAGAAAGAAACATCGACTGGTTGCCTCCCCTACGTACCTGGACTGGGGATCATTCATGCCCAGATGGGGATCGAACATGCAACCTTCTATATCCTGTTGAAGAACTGAACTCACAACTTTTTGGTTATGGGATGACGCTCCAACCAAGCCACACTGGCCAGGGCAACATACAATGACTTCTGACACGCCTCACTGATGGAACTATATGGTACAGACAGGTTCCTTTAGAGCCGTATGACCATTTGTGACAATGTCAGCGTATCCGCCATGTACATGCACCCCAATGTAACCATTCCACCACTGATGTATGATAAAGTGTTTTCACCTTTTGCTGTGATAAGAAGTGTTCTTTAAAGAAGCTTGTACATTAATTAAATTATTTCCTTAGAACCCGATACTGGGTCAAACTGCATACGTATGTTAAACTATGGCTTATATTACAAAATGACTCCCAGAAAGTAGAGTTCATTTTTACTCTGTTGATCCTGACTGGATCGATCTTCTCCCATGTTTGACCATTGGCGGGATGGTTTGGCGTGGCGTGGCGTGGCATGGTGTGGCTGGAGCAGCCAGTATCTCTCTGATCCACAGGTCTCTCCTCTTACAGCAGCCTGGCCTGGGCTTGTTCTCACAGCCCTGCAAGGGTCCCAGAAAGAGGAAGCACACAAAGTCTCCTAGAACCTGGCCTGGAGACTGGTGCAAGGTTTTTCCTGCCGCATTTCGACAAACAACACTGACCTTCCCAGCCACCCAGGGAGGAGTCGGCATTGTTCCCAATTGCTAGTAACTTACAGAGAGACTTTTACAATGTTCGGAGCGTTAATATCCTCAAATTCCTTGGAGCAGGAAAACACTTAAGCTGTTCTTCCTACAGGCTCTTCAACAGAAAATGGAAATGATGTTGATGAAAAATAAACAGTTTCTAAAAACAAATAGTGCTGGAACACCTGGATATTTAGGTGCAAAAATTTTTTTTTAATTTTTAAAAATTTATTTAAGAGCCATATCTTACACTGCATACAAAAATTACCTCAATGTGGGTCAAAAACTAAAATGTGAAATGTAAAACTATTAGACTTTTCTAAGAAAACAAAGGAGAAATCTTAATGAACTTGGGTTGGGAAAATGGAGCGAGCACACGTGAACTTTTGTGAAGAGGGCAGGTGTCCGGAGAAGGCAGGACCAAGGGCTCAGAGAGGGGAGCCCAGCACCCAGGAGAGTGACTCCTTGCCCTTGAGACCTACCAAGGAACTTGCAACTGGATTGTAAGTTGCCTGACTGGGTTTCCGAATTGCCCCGGCCCCCAGACTACCTCAGGCCCCCTGTCTTGCCCCTTTCTAAACAGGAATATCTGGAGCAGGCATCCTGTGTGTTTCATGGTTGTATGTTGACGGGCAAGGGGGCATAAGGAGCTGATCTGAAGGAACGACCCCTGAGGACGCTCTTCCCTCCTGGACTGGGCTTGGATGGCGAGACTCTGGGCTCCAAGCTGCCTCTGTGATGGAATGAGACTCTTGGGGGCCCTTGACAAGTGGGTGAGAGTGTCCTGTGTGTGCGAGGACTATAATAATTTGTGGCCAGAGGGTGGACTATAGTGGTTTGAAAGGTATGTCAACAGATTTTGTGAGACACCTCCCGTCAAGAGGTGGAGCTTCGTTTCTCTCCCCTTTCGTGCGGAATAGACTGTGTGAACCCTTCTGATGAAGAGAAGATGACAGAATGGATGAGATCTCATGTCCAAGATCAGGTTATAAAAAGACAGTGGTTCCTGTCTTGAGTGAGAGTTCTCTCTCTCTCTCTCTCATTGCTCACTCTGAGGAAGCCAGCTGCCATATCATCAGGACACGCAAGCAGCCAATGGAATGGAGAAGCCAGAGCAGGAAGAATGCAGCCAGGCCAGCTGCCAGCCACTGCGTGAGCAACCTCGGAAGCAGCTTTGTCTGCATCCACCTAACAGCACCAATGAGTGACCTTAGAAACAGGTCATAACCTGGTCAGACCTTGCGAAGGCCGCATCCCTGACCGACGCCGGCTTGACTTCAGCCTCATGACCCTGGGCCAGAAGCACCCAGCTAAGCGGCTTCCAGATTGCCCAGGAACTGAGAGCAAATGTTTGTTATTTTAAGACTCGAAGTTTGGAATCAGCCATAGATAACTAATATGGATAGCTACCTTGTAACTTCTCATTTTGTGACTTTTATCTCTTTGGTTCCTTCTCACTACCGTGAAGCTATGAAACAGGGAGAATAAGAGAATACAGGGCTGGTTTAAATATATATATATATATATATATATATATATATATATATATATATATATCTCCATGTAGTATTGGCAGAAGTATAGACATATAGGAAAACAAAACAGAATAGAGGGTCTAAAAATAGTTCTGCATAAAACAGCCGATTGATTTTTGACAGACGTGCGAAGTCAGTTCCATGGCGCTCTCTGTATTGGTTTTCTATTGCTGCTATAAAATAGTGCCACGAACTTAGTGGCTTAAGAACAAATCAAATTTATTATCTTACAGCTCTGGCAGTCCGAAGTCGGAACACGGGTCTTACGGGCTAAAGTCAAGGTATTTTTCTAAAGGGTCTACGGGAGAACCAGGCCCTCGCCTTGCCCAGCTTCCAGGGAAAACCTGCTTCCCTTGGCTCCAGTCTCTTCCGGCCATGACGTCACTCCAACCCCGGCCTGTCCCCGGGGGATTCTGCAGGGTGGGGGGGGGCGGGGAATTCTCCATTTCCTGTCCCCGTCGGATTCTGCCTCTCCTGCCTCGCCCTTATAAGGGTCCCTGGAATTACAGTGGGCCCTCCTGGATGGCCTTTTCAGAAAGCGATGGTGAAAGAATTGGACATTTACCTGAGGGGGGGAGAACCTTGATCACACCTTAACCAAACCAAATAAAGTCAAAATGGATCATAAACCAAAATGTAGAAGGTAAACCTCTTAAACTTTCAAAAGAAAAGGTAGAAGAAATCTTTGCGAACGTGGATCAAAGAAATCAGTTTTAGGGACTACATCAAAAGCACAATCCATTGAAAAGTTAGACTGTCAAAATTAGAAACTTCTTCTCTGCACAGACACAAGCAAGAGAATGAAAAGGCACACCACACACTGGGGAAAATATGTGCAAATGTGACACACAGGGCTTGTCTCCAGAACATGTAAAGAGCTCTCAAAATGCAGAAATAAGAATATACACAGCATCACTTTTGAAATAGGACCAGATTTAAACAATCGCCTCACTAAATAAGACAGATAGCAGATGAGCACGTGAAGAGATGCTCAACACCATGAGTCATTAGGCAAGTGCTAATAAAACTAAAATGAAATACTACTGTTAAAGACTACATTTCACTGAGTAAATACTAAGGATCTTATTGGCTTTATTCAGTGATTGGCGAATCAGGCATCTTCCCACCTAGAAACTAAACAAAAGGGAGTTCCCTCCAGCTGCAGGAAAACAAAAGTTTTTATAGGCAGAAAGGGAGTGGGAAAGGGAAATTTCTAGCCAGAGAGGGAATAGTTTCAGGCTTAGGTCTCCTCCTTGGAGGGGTGGAAGGGGTCTTTGGGGATTACCTCACTGCTGCTGACCAGGAGATTCCCGACTGACCAGTTAAAATTACATTCCCGGGGGAGGCTGAGACTGTGATTGGGTTAGGTATTCAGTCTTGGCTTTCTGGCATGAGGCTCCGTGCAAGCGACTCCACTTCAGGCCTGTTGCTTCTTTTTTAACCCTATGTAGCTATCAGTGTGACAAAACACACACACACACCCCACAGGAGGTGAGCACTCAGAGTAACTAAAACTTGTACATCTTGTTGTGGGTGTGCAAAACAGGACAGCCACGTTGGAAAACTCCTCGGCAGTTTCTTTTGAAGTTAAACACACACTTCCATATCACCTAGTTACCCCCCTTCTCAATATTTACCCAAATGTAATGAAAATATATGTTCACAGGAAAAAACTGTATTGAATGTTTATTGCTTTTATTCAGAGTCACCAAAACCTGGGAACAACCCAAATATCCCTCCACTGGGGAATGATTGAAAAACAAAACAGACTGTGATACATCCATGTAACGGACAACTATTCTGCAATGAAAGTGGGACAAACTGCCCTGGCTGGTGTGGCTCCGTGGATTGAATGTCAGCTTGGAAATTCTGGGCACATGCCTGGGTTGCAGGCCAGGTCCCCGACGGGGGGGGGGGGGGCACACAAGAGGCAACCACACATTAGTGTTTCTCTCCCCCTCTTTCTCCTTTCCTTCCCCTCTAAAAATAAACAAATAAAATCTTTTGAAAAAGGGAACAAAGTATTGAACTACACAACAACACAGGTGAATCTCAAATGCATTATGCTAAGTGAAAGAAGCCAGACTCCAAAGTGTATGATTCCATTCATGTCACGTTCTGGAAGAGGCAAAATTATAGGGACAGAAAACAGTGGTTGCCAAGGGTTAAGAGTGGATCAAGGGCTTGACTACAAAGAGAATCTTTTTTGAGGGGGCTGGGGTGGTGGCTCTCATCTGTGTCTTCACTGTGGTGTTGGTTACAAGGACTCCATGCACTTGTCAAAATTCGTAGACTGACTGCCAATCTAAATGGGGTATGTGTGTGAATTTTTATTAAATGCAAACATTTTAAACACATTTTATAAAAAATGAAAAAGATATAGGAGGTCAGTGCCCCTGGTTCCCCTCATGTTAGGGAATGGGTTCCATGGATGATCACATGGATGGATGGATGATGGGTGGACGGACAAACAGACAGATGAATGGATGGTTGGGTGTCTGCCTGCCCACCTTCTTACTTACTTATGGCTCAGATTTCTAGGTTGCCCGGATGATATTACTCAGACCTTCCAGGTAGGAGTGCCTGTGTCTCTTCTGTACATCACCTTCAGTGTAAGCAGCTGAGGGTTAAATGAGACGTCAAATATGAACATTCTTTTTAAATTCAAAGGATACTAAAATGCAAGCTATGCTACTGCGGAAGGAAGAAACCAGTCTAGATACTCACTTACTCTGCAACAATGTTGAGACTCCTCCTGGAAGGCCAGAAAACAAACAGCACAGGTCTAAAAGAATCCAAAGGAAGCCCCCCCCCCCCCCCCCCCCCCCCCCCGTCCGAAGAAGCGATACAAACACAGCCAGTGCAGTGAACCCCGTGCAGCACAAGCCACTGCTAATGACCGCCCTTGACATGTGCCCTTCCTAATTCACTGCCTGACCAAATGCTTCCGGGGGGGTTGGAAACAGGGTGGAACCAGTCTCAGCGTTTTCCTGACAAGGAACATGAAACCCAGAGAGAAGAGGAGACTTCTGACAGCGAGTTGTTGGTGCAGTTAGGGTCCCCAGCCTTGTGGTAGGATGTTCCACTTCTACTGCCTTTTTAAGTGGTGTGCAGAATGGTCCTTTCAACTTCTCAAAACAGTTCTTCTGACTTCTCAGTAGCTAACCCAAATAACCAGACGGGCAGATTACTGAAACGGGCCAAAGAGTCCAGAGACGTAAAAAGGGGGAAACAATTTAATGTTCCTAAAGAGGAAAACATCTGTCCAAAGAAAACTTTTAAATTTAACTGAGAATTCGAAATGGGTTTGTTTTTTTTTTCCTACAATCTGCTGGGAGGACTTGATTTCTCTCTCCCCTCCCATGCAAGAGAACAATGATACAATTGTGGGTTATTTTGCTTGGCTGTGTCTCAGCCTTTAAGCATGAGCCATTCTCTGCCTTTAAATATGAGCCAACCTGTGCTATGATCCGAAGAATTTTTTTTAATATAAATTCCAAAGAGAGAAGGGGATTAGTGAACTTTAAGGCTTTAATCCACAGATCTAAGGATTGGTTTTTCCGAAGTTCAAAAAGAGGAAAGACCACTCTTCAGGAAATTCATCCTGCAATTTTGTATTCCTGGGTCTGAGAAAAGGGGAGTTCCAGAGAGAAGCCGCTGGGCTGTGTGGATGTTTCTTTCTGAATGAAGCCTAACATTCAAGTTGATTTCTGTAGGCTGAAACTACTGAAGAAACAAAACTGCCAGAAGCAAAGGCCAAAAAGCAGTAAATAAAGAGATCCTACTCTCCACTCCAGAGAGTGCAGGAGTTTGTGTTTGTTTTTTTTTAATTATATTAAAGGAGGAAAAAAAATTGCAAGTATCTCTGGACAGGTAAAAAGCTCATTTTTGTGAGAACTCTATTCCAAATAGCAATGAGGTTGCGAACCTCACAGGACTAAATAAAGCAAAGGGGCTTCGACCCTGCTCCCCACAAGGCTCCCACTCATACTGGGACAGAAGCCGAAAGAAAGGAAATAATCCTGGAGGTTCGTCTTGCTGCAAAGGGGGTGCCTTTATTTACAGACACCATGCCCTTCTTACAGCTGAACTGTTTACTTTCTGACAAGCAAATTTAGGATGATCGTACACCCGAGTTTCCTAGCAGGCACTATACAGTAAATTATTTCTGACTATAAAAGCATGCCCGATTGACACGCAGAGCAGAGCCCTGTGAGTACCCCAACGTCAAGAGGCACTGTTTCGGTTCTGATAGCCTTCCCATGAGCATGTGTGGACATTGCTCATGTTTTAAAGAGACTTCTGAAAAGAGTTCGTACACTGGCAGATGTCAGACAGAATATTTTCTCTTAGTCTCCAGGTCAAGTAGTCTGCTTACGGCAAATTCCACCCAACGAGCGTTTGGGGGTGGGAGACGGAGGAGCTGTGGCATCGCGGCATTTGGGGCCCAGGGGACTTGAGTGGGCATTTGGCTTTGCCCCCTGCTTGTCACGTGGCCAACTGTCTCTCGGAGCCCAGGGCTTTTCTCTGAAAACGTGATTGGCAGCGCCCACTTCACGGAGCTGTTGCAAGGCTCAGAGAAGGTATTTGGGGCTGTGCTTGGTAAAGCATTAAAAAATGGGAGGGAAAGTTTGGGTTTTCGTTTCCACTTGGGCATTTCTTGCCCTCAATGAAACAGAGCACATGAGGAATGTCCTCACCGTCAGGTTCCGTCCCACCACTAGGCTTGTGCCATGTGGAGTGAAAACTCCTCACCAAGTGTTCCACTGAGTGCCGCGTCCATGGATCACCTGCTAGGAAGAGGGAATTAAGCCTGAATTTGAGCAGAGAGCTGTCCCCAAGCACTGGGTTTATTTGCAACTTAGAAAGGGGACTTCAGGACTATGTCACTTTGGGATTGCAACCACTGAGATACTTCATTCTGTCACCAGCAGAATCCACAGGCGAATTCTAGTCCCCGCACGTGTCCCTTTTATTAGGTATTTTTCAAGAATTTTGATTGATAAATGCAAGCATGGGCCTTTGATACTCTGAATTTCCTGTCCTGTGGTTCCCAGTCGGTAGCGTTAGTCTAGTGAACATCACCCCTTCCCGGTTCGACTCTAGCCTCCTACTCCTGATTGGGCCCGCTGGACCCGCTCTACTGGCTTTTCTGGCCTTACTGAGGTTTCCCTCCTGGACAATGGTAAATTCATGGAGAGTTTCTAGCCATCTCAGTTATTCTTCAACTATCTTAGAGAAATAAAATTTATTTTTCCAAATGAGCATAGTTATTTGCCTAGTCAGTCACACTGTGGTGTCATTGGATCCTGAACATCTACCTGGCTAATTTGCATCCATGAGAGCATGCAAGGTTGAGGAAGATGCACCAAAGAACAAAGAGGAGGGACCTGATTTACACGTTCGAGTCAGCCAGATGTGGAGTAGTGACAACCTCCTGCAGGGGGCCCCACGATTTTTAGTTTTCCCTGGGTTCTGTTCTGCTGTCACCACTGCTCTGGGACTGACCGCTTGGACCAACTGTCTCCCTCTGCGCTCCCCTGGGGACAGGCTACACTGCCCCCCCCCACAGTGGCCACCTGGGGTGGGGCACCTGTTACCACCTTCCCTGTCTTGCCAGACCCTCCCCCACTAGGTTCCCCCAATTCAATGGTGATGAGATGGCCCAGACTTTTTTCTTTCTTTTCTTTTTTTCACATTTTTATTGTATTTTTCCATTACCATTTATCCCTCCTACACACACCCCCACAACCACCACACTGTTGTCTGTGTCCATGAGTCCTTTTTCCTTTTTCCCCAATCCCTCCATGACCCCCCAACCACCCCTGACCAGAGTTCTTTCTTTTCAATATATGATATTATCTATTTGTGTTTTAGGATATTTTATTTTTGGTTTTTAAGTATATTTTATTGATTATGTTATTACAGTTGTCCCATTTTTATCTCCCCTTTATCCCCCTTCACCCTGCACCCCCTCCCACCGGCATTCCCCCCCAACTTAGTTCATGTCCATGGGTCGTATGCATAAGTTCTTTGACTTCTCCATTTTCTATACTGTTCTTAATATCCCCCTGTCTATTTTGTGACTATCATTTATGCTTCTTACTCCTTGTACCTTTCCCTCCATTCTCTTCCCTCCCCCTCCCTGCTAATAACCCTCCATGTGATCTCCATTTCTGTGATTCTGTTGCTGTTCTAATTGTTTGCTTAGTTTGCGATTGTTTTTGTTTTCTAGGTTCAGTTGTTGATAATTTTTAATTTGTTGTCATTTGTCATTTTACTATTCCCAGTTTTTATCTTCTTTTTCTTAGATAAGTTCCTTTATCATCTCATATAACAAGGGCTTGGTGATGATGAACTCCTTTAACTTGGCCTTATCTGAGAAGTACTTTATCTGCCCTTCCATTCTAAATGAAAGCTTTGCTGGATAGAGCAATCTTGAATGTAGGTCCTTGCCTTCATGACTTTGAATACTTTTTCTAGCTCCTTCTTGCCTCCAAGGTTTCTTTTGAGAAATCTTCTGATAGTCTTATGGGAACTCCTTTGTAGATAACTGTCCCCTTATCTCTTGCTGCTTCTAGGACTCTCTCCTTCATTTTAATCTTGGGTAATATAATTATGATGTGCCTTGGTGTGTGCTTCCTTGGGTCAAACTTTTTTGGGACTCCCTGAGCTTCCTGGGACTACCTGAAAGTCTATTTCCTTCACCAGATTGGGGAATTTTTCTTTCATTATGTTTTCACATAAGTTTTCAATTTCTTGCTCTTATTACAGAACGGACCCATGGTTGCGGGGGACAGGGGACAGTATACTATTACCAAATGGAGCCCCATTCCCCTGGTCTCCCCTGTACTAGGTTTGCCTTGCCAGCCTCCAGTGAATTATAGCTCTCAGTGCCAGAGATTGGTGAAAAGGAAAGGAAGTTATATTTATTCAAAAGTTATATAGACTTAGAGTCATGACTTAATGTCTTCATTAAAATCCCAAAGTCCCTTAAAACACCTTCAAACACACACACTCCTTCCCACCCTTTGCCCAGTCCGGAACACTGTATCTCAGGAAAAGAAATAGAAGTCCGTGGCTCAGGTGGCCCCCCCCCCCGTTCTTCCCAGTAATCCGTGCTCAGCTGGCAGGGCTCCTGTGGTTCCCAGCACCATCAGCGGTGTCACCTCCGCAATCTCCTGTTCTTAATCCAAACCCACGAGGTACCTTCTCCTGGCCCCTCAGCAAGAGTCCTTTCCCCCCTTTCCTTCCCACAACATCTCTCCTGCATTCTTCCAAACTGCTGAGAGAGAGCTCTGCACTGCTGCTACATCTTGCCTTCCAGCTTCCTGAACTATGTGCAGAGGGAGCCCCAAAGCCACGTGGTTTCCCCCCTCGCCAAAGCCACATGGTTCCAACCCACTGGCTGCCCCGCCTGGGTTTAAATCCCGGGGCCACTCTTCCTCTGCATCCCCTTCTCAGACTCCTCCCACAGTTGGCTACATCTGCCTGCATTCCCATATTTTTCCAGCTTTTCTTGGCTGCCATAGTAAGTCCCGGCAGGCATGGCCCCATGGCGTGCAGCCAATTATCTCCAAGCTCTTATGCAGGTGCTGTAACCAGGGGGCAGTGCCTCCCAATTACATCCTGGGTGGAAGTCACTCCTATCTCCCTGGCTCAAGGCTTGGCCACAGCTACTTAAGATCTATGAAACCAGTCACAAGTTATACTATACGTTAAATGACCATTCTTGAGGTTATGTGCAAAACTGCTGATATGCAGAATAACTCAATGGCCCTGATCCAAGTATCCCTTCCCCCAGTTCAGACTTGTGGGGGTGAGGACATCCTATATATTTTTAATATTTCCTGGACACCCCAAGTTCTGGACCCATTACAAAGCCCTCTTTTGTGTGTGTGGGGGCAGATGGGGCCTGGCTTCACCCTGGTACACGCTTCCTCTTCTCCTTTTGGCACCCGTATGATTTGAATGTGGGAATGTTGAAAGTTGTCCCAGAGGTTCCTAAGCCTCTCCTCATTTTTTTTTAATTCTTGTTTCTTCTTTTCTGTTCTGAATGTTTATTTCTTCCTTCTGTTCCAAATCATTGATTTGAGTCCTGGTTTGTATGTTTTAGGATATTTTTAAAAATAAGATATCAAAAAAATTATTTTAAAGACCAAATGCCATTCATATGTCTTTCTTGGGGGTTTAAAAAATATGGCTGTCTCGCCTCTGCCCAGGTGTCGGGAACAGGATCCCTACCTGACAGCTTCACCTTTTCCGGGGCACGCCCCCCTTGCTGGGCAAAGTAGACCTAGAGAGCCCTCTGGTCTACAACAGAACTCTCCAAGCTGATTCCATGTGTCTTTACTGTTGCCAGGGAGCTGGGCCTGAAGTCAGGGCATAATGAAGGTCATTGAACTCCCTCAGTACCAAAGGTCAGTGCCAAAGTGATCAAGATCTCAAAAAGCTTGTGCTGTGGTCCTGGCTGGTTCCAAAAGTCTGAATCTCATGGTGTCATGATTATCTTTGCGGGAGAGGTTATCTCAACCTGAGGAATTTCAGCCTGCCTTTCCCTGTCCTTCATCGTACCAGCTTGTTCTATTTAAGGCTTTCTTCCTGTACCTATTGAGTGCTCATTTTCCTGGGTCCTGTGCAAGTGTCAGCCCTACTCTCTTTGCATAGACTTTCACTGTGTCATGGTCATTCTGCTCAGACAGGTTGGCACTAGTGGTAAGGGAAGCACATTAAAGTCAGGGTCACGTCCAAGCTTATAATATGTGCTTATAAAACCAAAGGGCCACTTCAAGTCAAACTGCCTCCAATTGGTTCTGCAACTGCATAGCCATAGGACCTCTCTGGGCCTCAGTTTCCTTATCTGAAACTGAGTGCAAATGAAGATCACCATTTCTTGCCAGTAGGCATCTGTAAGAGCTAACTGAATCTCAGAAGAAGGCCAGCATACTGGCTCATGTATAAAGGATAATCCATACATCTGTATGAGCCCATTGTTTATCTAGTACACAGGTATTCATCCATCTTCTGTGCAAAACCACGGCACTTTTCTTAGGATGCTGTGTCAACACCTACCCTTGACCGCCCTCGGGTTCACCATGGTCAGCTGGGCCCCTGCAATGCCATCTGACTGGTTCCATGTAGGTTACACTTCAGTTTCCAAGGAGGTAGAAGGAACGTTCTGCCTTCTCTGCCCAGCACTCTCCCTCTTCTTCCTGGAACTGCTCCCTCCCTGTCTCCAGCCACATGGCTCACACAAGAAACACCTTTTTCTTCCTTGGCCTCCAATGAACATTCTGAGAGGGACAGTTTCCCAAACCACTGAGACTCTTTCCTCGATGTCTCTGGGACTGGAATTGAGAAGAGACTACCCTTCTCTCCTGGCAGCAGTCTTGGGGAGGAAGGTTCAGGAACCATGTTCCTGGCTGTATGGATGAGCCAGGATGTGGGAATGGAGAATTAACCCAACAAATGGGCAGTCTGGAGAGAGGCAGAGCCGCCATCTTGCTGGCGCTGGGGTCCTGGAATCAAGATGTCCTTGGGTCCAGGTACATGGCTGTTCAACACGGAATGCCCCCCCCACCCTACCATTGTTCCAGGTCGGGGGCAAACTTATCCAGTCAGCAGAGACGTGTCCCAAGAGAACCACTCCTCCTTCAACCCTTCATCTGTAAGGCCGAGCTCTGTATTGACCCCTGTGCCCTGGCTGATCTGTGGGTGCCTTCTGCCTACTGTTGCCGTCCACCGATGAAATAATCCTCACAGCTCCTACGGGAGGGTCTCTGGCAGAGTGAGCCTTGTCTATCTATGATCGCTCTCCACTATGCTAGATGAGAATTTCAAAAGGTCAAATCCTGACTCGGGCGCAAATGTGAAATGAACACAAGTTAAAGGTTTTATGCCACTCATTAGCAGGAAACGCAGTGGGATGTTAAAACGGCTTCCAGTAAGAATGGGAATTAAACAGATTTATATTCTCTAGCAGCAAAAATGTAGGGGCATGGCTATGAATGGGAAATCTCACCATCAGTATCCTCCACTTATTTCCATCCTTACAGAGTTGTTTAAAAAGGGGGGGAAGGAGCCTAGTCGACACCAAGTCAGGCAAATGTGCACACCGCTGTGGAGTCAGATACCCCGGAGGTTCCCCAGGACGGTGGCCCTTCCCTGAGAGAGCACCCAGTGAGCTCTTGTCCATTTCCGGTTCTTGGAATAGCTTTTCTGACCATTACAAAACTCTGTAAAAAGGAGACAATTTTCCTCAATAAAATATCACCTTCATTTTAGAGATGAGAAAACTGAGGTTCACAGAAGAAACCAGTTTTGCTCAGGTCAGGATTCAGAAACAGCTGTGACTGCAAAACCCTGACCTAGACCCTCCGAGCTGGCCAGGGCCCCGGTACACTCCCTCACTCATTCGAGGGGAACAGATCAGTCACTTACTCACTCACCCATTTAACAGGTACAGCTTCTAACTTTTGTACTTTGTGCTGTGGTGTACTTTTGTCCAGACTTAATCAGCCTGCTACCGCCATGAATAAACCTCACTCTGGCAAAGTCAGGTTCATTAACACATTGCAGAGGAACTGCACCCACAGGGGCCCTAGGGCATCTCGCCAAATAAAGAGTTACCGAACTGAGGGGAGAGATGGAGTTCAGGTCTAATGCAAGTGAGGAGGTATTTTGATAGGCACAAAGCAAAGCAGGGCTTTGTGTGCAGGTATCATCGTAAGTCCTGGACTATGAACTGGACCCAGGGACCCGTTTGCTCGGGAGCAATCAAGTTATGATCGCTGTGGACTATGGTGTCCACAGCTCTGCACCTGCTTCTCTAGGTCAGTGACGTAGACCTGCCAGGCAAGCGTGGGATGTCTCACTTTTAAAAAAATTGAGATATACTTGACTTACAACATCGTGTAAGTTTAAAGTGTAGGGTGTGTTGATTTGATACGTGTATATGTTGCAATATAATTACTACCACGGCTTTAGCTAACACCTCTATCATGTCGCATAATTATCACTTCCTTCTTTGCGGTAGCCGGTTTGTTCTTACAAACATCATTTCAAACCACGAAGCTTCTGATAGTCTATAATCTTGGAGGAAAAGTTTCTCAATGAGTAAGAAAGCAGGACTCACTCCAGGAAGGTGGTCTGTGTGACATCTACAGTTACAATGTCCTTGGGAGAGGTGTTATTTATTGTTAACTTTGGAGCTGGTTTTAAGTGTCTTTTGTTCCAACCTGATGAATGGCCAGGCAGATATTTAAAGTCCAAGCTAGTTTTTACTTCCTCATGTCTCACAGCAGGTGACAGGCAACCCGGCCTGTGCAGCACAGTGTGAAGGTGCCCGCTGCAGGAGGGGGTTTCACTCAGACTTAGGTCAAGGAGCACCGCCTGCAGGAGGCTGACCTCCAAGCTGCGACAGGCAGAAGTCGACCAAAGAGGGTAAGGAAGAGGGTTCCATCCCAGCAAGGACTTGGGCAAAAGGCAGAAGAATGAGGCAGAAGTTGGCAAATTACAGGATCTAGAAGGGTTTGTGAAGACAAATCAGGGATGCCTAGAACGCTGGGGGAGAACCAAATAACACAGTGAATTAAATTTTATCCCAGACACCTACGTCTAAGGGTAGAAAACAGGGGTCACCCTGAAGCGTGTGTTCCTCGCTCAGGGAAGAGTTCTTTGAACGGTCTTTGTCTGTGCATACAAATGAAAGGCAAGTGGCCCTGTGTGGGGCACGCCAAGGGGAATCCCACAGGTCCCCAGGCACCTGGTTAGCCAAGCTGAACCTCGCAGAGAAAATGGAAACATTTTGTACGCTTTGCCCTGAACCACCCTATCCTATTTCCTGAAAACATTCAGGAGAACCAGGCTGGCTTTCAACCAGTGCTGAGTTGCAGGAAAGGACAATGCAACCACAGAGATAAAACTGTCACAAAGAAATGGGGTGGCCTCCAAGGAGAGAATGGGATTCAGTGATGGGCTGTATCATTCTGGGACCTGGGAGGGAACAGACGGCCTCTTGGCACAGGCTGCTGCCCCTGCCCATTCTTCCCTGGCCGACCCCAGTCAGAAACAAGGGGCTGCGGACCCACAGATGTCAGCTTCCCAGGGCACGGAGCAGGGAACACAGTGCCCCTGGAGGGACCGAGTGGACACCCCTAGCACAGGGGATAATGCTGAGAGAGCTTTCTGGCCTGCGCACCCTGGCCTGGTGGCAGTTCTCTGTGAAGGAGCTGAGCAGAAAGGGAGATAAAAGGAGTTGTTTACTCCCAGCAGAGCAGGGCGGGGCAGACCCAAGGACCCAAGGCTGTGGACCTGGTGTCCGCCACACACTGCCACCTCAGGGGTCAGGCACAGGAAAGCATTTAAATTGCTTCCTTACTTAGTTTTCATTTTAACTGTTCTATTCAACATGAAATAGAAACAGATTCATACACACAGAGAACAGACTGACAGCTGTCAGAAGGGAGAAGGGGGGAGGAGGGACTAGGTGAAAAAGTTCACATTAAGCAAAACAAAAACAAAAACCTCATAGACACAGACCTCAGCGTGGAGATTATCGGAGGGAGAGGGAGGTGGGGGCAGGCAGAGGAGGACAGAGGGGGGTAAATGGTGACGGAAGAAGACTTGACTGGGGGTGGCGAACACACCACACAGTGTGCAGATGATGTGCTGTGGATCTGTGGGCTTAAAACCAGTAAGATTTTTTAACCAATGTCACTGCAGTAAATTCAATAAAAATTGAATGAATGAATGAAAAAATCATTTGTTATTGAATTTAAAAAACTGAAAAGAGTGACTATGGTTGTACCCCTTATAAAGGAGATCATAGTGCTGAAAGTGACCGGCTGGTGCCCAGGCTGGCCGGCCGAGCAGATCTGGAAGGACTCGAATGTCCTCTAGGGGATTTACCCCAAGGGCAGCGTGGACTCGCCAGGGCCTCATGCAAAGAGTGTCATGTTTGATTGTCCCGCTTTCTCTGGACTGTTGCCCTGAAAGGCGAAGCCCTGTACTCTCCCTAGAAGACCAGGAAGGGCTGTGCAATAACCTGTGGTCAGCTGACATTCTTGCCCAGACAGGACACGGAGAGCACTGGGGACCGAGAGGAGGAATAAAGGAGCCAGCAAGGAGACGCTGAAAACAAGGGTAAAGAACAGCACTGGCTTTTCAACCCTGAGCCTTGAAGCCAAGTAGTAGGAAAATTAGAAAATCTTGTTTCTGGGCACTGCATTCTCTGGTTCTTCTTTCTAAGCTTTTCAGGAATATACAAACTGGTTTCCAGAAAGTTCTGGGTTTTCATTCAGCAGAACTCTTGATCACCTGCTCTGTGCCAGAGACCAAGAGAGCAACGGAGAAGAAAACATGGGTGCGAACTGCAAGACCCTCATAGACTTGCAGATCAACAGGTACACGAACAGCTGGTGAAAAATGTGTGTTGAAGTCCCCAGAACGATGCAGAGCATGTTGTGGACCAAAGAACGATAGCTGGAATTTAAAAAATTTGGTGGAGCCCTGGCTGGTGTGGCTCAGTGGATGGAGCACGGGCCTGCAAACCAAACGGTTGCCAGTTCAATTCCCAGTCAGAGCACTTGCCTGGGTTGCAGGCCAGGTCCCCAGCTGAGGGTGTGTGAGAGAGAGACAACCACACATTGATGTTTCTCTCCCTCTCTTTCTCCTTCCTGTCCTCTCTCTAAGAATAAATAAATATTGGCGTGGAAAATTGGGTTAATCGTGTTCCTCAGTTCACAGTATCACGAGTCCCCTGCTTTATTTCGTTTTCTCCCATTCAGTTCCCACTCCCTACGTCTCCCTTCCTCACCATGCTGTGATGACAAGCACCCTTGCATATATGTGGGTGTCCTTGTAAAAGCACACAGAGGTCATCATGCCCTAGACATGAATCTGCTTCTCTCAGTCAGTGCTCTGATTTTGAGACCTACCCACAATGCACATGCGTATTTAGTTCACAGCACCAAATGCTGGAAAGGGTCCCACAGGTTGTATCTCTCCCACGGTTCTTACTCCGTTCCCTCATTGATAAAAGCCCGCTTGCCTCCCACTGCCCCACCATGTAAACACTCGCGGACCTGTCTATTCATAGGCTATGAAGAAGTTTCTCTGCAGTATTCACCACTGAGTGCACTGACAGCTCACGAACCATCAGCAATATCCCTACACACTGGCCCACTGCTCTCCAGAGACTTACAGTCAGTGTCGCCCAACTCTCTAACGCCTGACTTGGTGGCTGTAAACTGGTATCTCATTTTATTTTGCTTTTCTCAATCTGGTAGCAAAGTTAAGCAATATCAGCCATTCAGATGTCCCCGATGAGTACCCTTTGCACATCTATCCATAATCTAGATATTATTTCTGCATCACTTGTTGATATAAGACTCTCCCTGTCTGTGAGCCAGTTGTCAACTTTGCCGCTTGTATTGTATTTAAAATACAACCTTAATTTTGATATAATGCAATCCATTAACTTTTTTACCTTGTGGTTTGTGTCTTCTAGGTTTTGTTTGAGAAACCCTTCAGCCCCACTTGCATCACAAAGATACTCTCCGATATTTTCTTCTTTGAACTTGATAGTTTGATCTTTCCATGGGGCCATTGTCCATCTGTAGTTCCCCTTCATACGAAGAGTGAGGTAAGGACCCAATTTCATTTTTCTCCAATACTGAGGCGCTGTTTCCTTTCTCCGCTGATTGGTGGTGCCTGTTTCATCACCCGCCGAGTTTTCCTGTGCACAGAGGTTTGTCTCTGGCCCACTGGGCCAGTCTGTTCCTCCACAATTACCACACTGTTTGTGCTGCTGTGGCGGGGTGGCACGTGCTCCTGTCTGGCAAGACGAGTCTTTCTTTTTTATTTCTCTTTTCCAAAGTGGCCTTCCCCATGTATGGATGGATCCGCATCCTTCCTTAGACAATTTCGAGGACGATGGTAGAGTCTCTACATAAAAATCCAACCGGAGTATTTCTTGGGTTACACAGATTGTATGGACTGATGGGAGGGCATTCACATCACGATAATGTTATAACAACCAGTCCTTGGTGGTAAGCCATCTCTCCATAATTCAGATCACTTTCTATTTTATTTTTTAAAGTTTTAAAGCTTTCTCCAAAGAAATTTTGATTATCTCCTTGAAACCTTACTTCCTGGACACTTCGTAATTCTTTTTCCTTGTCAAAGGTATCATGTTTTCTATTATATCTTTCAGCTGTTTCTTGCTGCTGTAAGGAATGAATGCTACTGAGTACTGAGTTCTTTTTCTGAAGATCTTGCAAAACTCTAACAAATTTTAATAGTTTGTTTATTGATTGCATTGGGTGTGTATACAGTTTGGCATATTATTTGCAAATAATGACAATTCTAACTCTTCCCTTATCACCTTTTTACATTTTAATTCTTTCCTATGTCTTTTTACATCGGCTAGAGGCAGCAGTATTGTGTTGAACAGTAGTGAGGATATAGGGCATCCTTGCCTCATTCCTGATCTTACAGCAGAAGTTCTTAGAGTCAGATGCTTTCTGTGGGCCTTGGATATAAAGACTCCTAGTTGTTGACCATAATCCATCTTTCCCTTCTCCCATAGTGTCTCAGCCCCATTTCCCTAGAAAATAGAACGTATGCTAAAGGTTACCTAGTGACCAGACTCCATAATACTGTACCGGGAATATGTCCATGACCATGTTAAGCAAAGCAACCGCAAGGGCCCTAGGAAGATGGCCCACTCCACACTTTGCACTTTTCAATTTCATTCAAGTGCAACTAACTGGTGGAACTTAATCACATCAAGAACTCTTGCTGTGAAGGAGGCCAACGAGGGTTGTATTTATTGTCCAGGTTTTGCAGTGTGGGTGGGCACACTGGAAGAATGTTGGAACGGACACTTAGTATCCACTGTACTGGCCAGGCTGGACTCTATTATGCTGCAATGAAAACAACCCCCAAATCACAGTGGCTTAAAATAGCAAAAATTTACTTCTTGCACATGCCACCTATGATAGGTCAAAAGGGATGTGACTCCACTCATTACAGCCATTCAGAGACCCAGGCTGATAGAGCAAGTACCACCCCATGGATTGCTATTGCCATGACAAAGGCAAAGAGAAACCAGAGGGTTGCAGACCAGCCATTAAACGCACCAGCCTGGAAGCTCATAAATCACTGTTGGAAATGTATGAGACCCACCTACTCTCAAGTGGGCTAATAAATGTGATTCTACTACACGTCTCGAGAGCTGGGCGAGCACTGGACCTACTGGGTGAATATCACTTATAACTACACCACGATATCTACCCAGACTAGAAATATCTTCTCCCCTACCGTGCTTACACGGATTTCGAATCCAACTTATACTCGCCTTGGAAATGTGTCAAGCAGGTTGTGTTCTTTTTCTATTCTCTAGGACGACTTGTCTGAAGTAAGGATTACATATTCCCTGAGAGATTAAGAGACTACATTTCTAAAGCCACCTGGCCTGTGATTTTTAGAGAAGACCTTTGAGATGCTTTTCACAAGATGCTAATATGTCTGTCCAAGTTTCCTATTTCTCAAGTCGATTTTTGCTTTTTATATTTTTATTATAAAATACTTTTGCATTCTTTTATGGTGCTTAAATCTCTATTACACCGGATTTCCTGCCTTTGACTTTGCCATTTGTTACCTTGCATGCTTTCCTTTGCTCAAGTCTTTCTAGACAGACATTTGCCTATTTAGTTAATTATATTGGTGAAACACTGGTTATGCTCAAATACTTTTTGGTTGTGTTGTTATGCTCTATTTCACTGACTTTTCTCTTTTTATTTATCACTTCTTTACATTGGGTTTATGTCGTTATTGCTTTATGATAAACATGTTTAAGGCTATAAACTCAAAGGTATACATTTTGCCATGTAGTCCATTTGGGAAGCATAAAATTTTCTCATCAGGCCTGACGAAACCTTTGTTTTATGTGTCTACATCCCCTGCCTCTGATATACCACTTCTTAGACTTTGACCTACAAATACAGTTGTACAAGTAGGGAAAGCTACACGAATAGGCTGTTTATTACAGCCCTTGATTATAATGGGGGAAGCACCTTAAGTGCCCATCAGTCAGGGAGTTAGAGTCATTTCCTGTGACTGCTATAACAAATCCCCACAAACAGAACACGAGCTGCTTCTTTCACAGGTCTGAAAGCCAGAGGTGTGCGGTCAATGTCACTGGTCCAAAATCGAAGTGTCGGCTGGGCCTCACTTCCTCTGGAGGCTCTCAAATCCAGAGGATTTCTCCTCTGTGTCCTTGGTCTCTTGCAGCTGCCGATGGCTGCGGACAGCCCTTGACTTGTGTCCACAACACTCCAGTCTCCGCCTCTGTCTTCCCACAGCCTTTTCCTCTGCGCATGTCAGATCTGCACCCGGCTCACCCTGGATGATCTCCCCATCTCAAGATCCCTACCTTTCTCACATCTGCAAGGACTGTTTTTCAAATCGGGTAACAGTTACGGGTTTCAGGGATTAAAACATGGACATTTAGGGGGCCATTATTCAGCCTACTATAGAAATAATTAAATAAATCATGGTAGATTTCTACAATGAAATATATTGCCATCATTAAAAATTATGAATGAAACGAGACTATATATTATTAACATGAAACCATGACAAAGACATACTGTGAAGAAATCAGAAGTACACTGCAGGACAATAAATATACTATTATCCTACCCTAGTTTGCACATATGATACATGTGTGTACATGTGCTTAAAATACACTCCTGAATGCACACACGAAAACAGCAGTAATCATCCCTGGAGAATGCAGTTGGGCATGGGTCAGGAAGATGTGAAAACGAACTCTTCCTTTACACTTTCCTATGTTGTTTAGACTTTTTATAAAAACATCATGAATGGGTTATTTTTACAACCACTGTAAGGTGTGTTTGCTATGAAACATTCTCTAGCCCACCTGCCTACGGTGCCCTGGCCCTACTGTGCCAGATTCTTTGCTCTTCCCAGCAATCCTTTTATCGCATGAAAAGCAGAATGAAGATCAAGCAGAACAGAAGCCTATTCCGACACCCCTCGAAGCTGTGTAGTTGTCCTCTTTTGCCACCTGTTGTCGAGCCTGCAGTAATGAGTCATAATGGGCATAAAGGGAGAAGCTGAGGAGTGAGCTTTCAAAGTGAGGCAGCACAGGAGCTGTTCAATTAATAAGCACATAAACCTTCAAGTCCACCTCAGGCTGTGTTGCTTACTAGGTGGAGGGACTCGAGCAAGTGACTTGCTCAGACTTCCTTATCTGTAAAAGGAAGAAAGGCTGTGTTCTCCCTCCGAAGACTGCAGTGAGGATTAAATGAGACAATGCATTTTCAAGTAAGGTGCTTGGCATGAGCCAAGCGGCAATCTGCCTGGTGTAAATGAATGCACTGATGAAATTCAAGGTGGTGAACGGCAGGGGTGGTATTGCCTATACGTCAAGTCAGACTAGAAATAGCCAGGTGCGTGGCAATCATGTGAGCCCTGAACTGCACGAGGACTTCTGGGTTCTACTATGGATGCCAGTTAGTCTCAGCTACGTGACCTTCACACAAGGCGCTTCTGGTTCCAAGTTTCATCAACTGAAAAATGAAGGCACTCAACTATGACTTCTAAGTCCCTTCTGGCTCTCACGTTCGATAATTCTGGGTGCTTGGACGCAAGATCCATGACCGCACTTGTCAATCTACTTGTTTTTTCCGGTATTTATAGAGAACACTCTATTACCTTGAGGATTAAAAACCAAATGGATTTTCTATGAATTGAATTGTGTCTGCTGCCCCCCAAATTCATATATTGAACTCCTAACCCCTAACTTGACTGTATTGGGTTGGCCAAAAAGTTCGTTTAGCTTTTTTTCCCCATATAATGGCTCTAGTAGTGCTTAGTTGTCTTAAACTTCATTTGAAACAATTTTATTGATTGTATTGTGACAGCTGTCATATCAGCATGCATCTAAAAAAACTTGTCAAAATTGGTACATTTTTGTGTGGCCATTTTAATATGAAGATGGAAGAAAACACACGACATTTTTGGCATATCATGCTTTATTATCTTAAGAAAGGTAAAAACACAACTGAAATGCAAAAAAAAAGATGTGTGCAGTGTATGGAAAGGTGCTATAACTGGTCGAATGTCTCAGAAGTGGTTTGCAAACCAAAGTTTGCAAGTACCAAAGTTTCTTGGTACTATTGTGATTTTGGCCAAATAATTATTTGCCATGGGGCTGTCTTATGCACTGGAGGATGTTTAGCAGCACCCCTGGTCCCTACCCAGTAGAAACCAATAGTGGGAGATAGCCGACATACTCAAAGTATCCAAATCAATAAATTTATTGGTGAAAATGAAAAATGTCTTTTCTTTTACAGACAAAACATATGCACTTTCTGACCAACCCAATATTGGGAGATAGGGCATCTAAGAAGGTAACTACGTTACATGAGCCCATAAGGGTGAGGCCTTCATCCAATGGGACTGGTGTCCTTCCAAGAAAAAGTAGAGGAGTCAGGTTAGTAAGACAGTGGAATAGGAAGGTCCAGCCCTCATTCTCCCACAGAAAGGCCTTTCATGATTAAAACCTTTCAATAAGCTGATTATGGAAAGAATGTGCCTCAACATTATAAAGGCCATATTCAAAAAGTCCACAGGTAACATTATGCTCAGTGGTGGAAAACTGAAACCTCTCCTTTAGTATCAGGAACAAGGCAAAGATCCCCACTATTCAATTCTCATCTGTTCTCATCTATTCAATTCAACACAGTCCTGGAAGTGCTTGTCAGGGCGATGAGGCAAAGGGAAAAAGAAATACAAGGCACCCGAATCAGAAAGCAAGAAGTAAAACCATCTCTGTTCACAAATGACAATATCTCACAGGTAGGAAATCCTAAAGATGCCGTGCACGCACACACCAACTTGTTAGAACTAATAAATGAACTGAATAAAGTGGTAGGATATAAAATCAACATACAAGAAAACTTGAATTTTTATATACTAACAATAAACTATCCGAAACAGAAATTTAGAAAACTATCCCATTTTAAGTACTTAGAAATAAACTTAACTAAGGAGATAAAAGATTGGTACATGGAAGACTACAAAACACTGATGAAAAAAAAATTTTTAAACACAAATATATAAGCCCTGGCTGGTGTGGCTCAGTGGATTGAGCACGGGCCTGCGAACCAGACAATTGCGGTTCCATTCCCAGTCAGGGCACATGCCTGGGTTGCAGACCGGTTCCCTGCAGGCCAGTTCCCAGCAGGGGATGCATGAAAGGCAACCATACATTGATGTTTCTCTCCTTCTCTCCTTCCCTTATTCTCTAAAGATAAATAAATGAAATCTTTAAAAAAAAAAACCCACAAATATATGGAAAGAAATTCCATGCTCATGGTTTGGAGGACTTAGTACTGTTAAAATGCCCATACTTTCCAAAGGGATGTAGAGATTCAGTGCTAATCCCACCAAAATCCTAATGATATTTTTATAGAAAGAGAAACAATTATCCTAAAATTCATTTGGAACACCAAAAGATCATGAAAGTAAAGCAATATTGAAAATAAAGAACAAAGCTGCAGGCATCACACTTTCTGGTTTCAAAATATATTATGAAACTACAGAAATTAAAACAGTATGGTACTAGGAGATCGGCAGGTTGTGCAGGATGGGCGAGCAGGTGTCTCCACCTCGGGTGGTATTATCCTGGCTGTGCAAGTGGCTCCAGGGCCCAGACCCTGGTCTGTTACCCCCTGTGTCCTTCCAACTGAGGCACTCAGGTGGACACGGGTCTGATCATTCCTGAAACAGGACGAGTATATGTTGCCCTTCACTGGCTGAGGATTCCAAGGCAGTGTTGCCAGGAGGCTCAGCTTCAGAGGAAGGTTTTGCAGATTTGGGGAAATAAAGGCTATGGACCAGCTTGGAGTATTGTTCATATCACTGGAAAAATTCTTCCTTTAGAACCTTGCCACAGGCCTGATTTTGAGTTGATTCTACTCTTGAACTCTGTAGACTCTGGCAACTTTGGATCAGTAGTTCCATCTTTCACTGATATCTTGGTGTGGCAAATGATGGAGAAGCCAGTTATCTGAGATTTTGAAATGGAATATGGAAAAATGAGGAAGAAAAAAGTGCATTTCTCCATCCTTTGCCACTAGTTTGGGATCCACCAGCACCTGCTCTAAGACATAATAGACCAATGGAAAGCTCTCAGCCTGTAAGTGAAGCTGCAATTTAAAAAATAGCTGCCCTTGAAGATGAACTAACTTGTCTTCACTCTCAGGTTGCTGCAATTGTGGAAATGCAAGAACTGAAAAGCAGTACAAATTCTGGCTCCTTTGACTCTCGGACCTGGTGGTTCAGGACAAGTGGCGTCAGCGGGGACTGCTCAGCTGAGCGTCCAACCAGATCCATTCTCAAGCTCAGTGCTTGCGGCTCCCCCTCCTCCACCACCCCCACGGCCCCCTTGGTTTTCTCCTCTGCAGCCTCCATGTTCTCTTGTGCAGCCAGGATATAATACCACCTGTGACTCAGCTGATTGAGCAACTGAAGTGAAAAAACAGTACCCAGGTGCTAGTAAGACCAGTTATAGTCATCATTCAAAAAGCCAGAAAAACAAACATGTTCCAAACATGCTAGACATCCTAAAAGATATGAGCAAGATTAAGCTTTGAGCTATTGAGTGGTCGCCTGGGGGCAGACCCAAGAGGAAGAGACACAGTTCCCAGTGGACATAATATCCCAGGCACTCAAGCAGAAATTTGCATTCCAAGAAGATAATTCCTTTGAGGAAGAAAATAGGTCTGGGGAGCCTTCTCCATTTCCTAGTCCAGAAATGTCAAGGATTTGACATCGGGTTTCACAGTCAGAAGGACAGTGAACTAAAGGAAGACACGAAAGGTGTTGTAACCAAGGAGTGAACGACATGAGCTGTGGCTACACTTTCCCAGGAAGATCACAGAAAGGTGCCGGCATGTCCGTCATTACTCGCCACTCCTCTGTGATGAAATACAGTGAAGTGTCCATACCAGGGTGTGTCGGTGCAGAGGTCAGAAAAGTCTTGACTCTTATAAAAATATATATATGTGTGTATACATCTTTATATATATATATATATATATATATATATATATATATATATATATATATATATGTATATTTTTATTCTGATCCAAAGACGTGCTTATTGATTTTAGAGAGAGGCGAAGGGAGGGGGAGAGAGGGAGAAAAACAATGGATGTGGGAGAGAAACATGAATCGGTTGCTTCTCATACCCAATCTGACTGGGCCCCGAACTCAGAAGCTAGGCGTGTGCCCTGACCTGGAATCAAACCCGCCCCCTTTCAGTGTATAGCACAACCCTCCACCCCACTGAGCTACACTGGCCAAGGATGAAAAGTCTTGACTCTTAATAAAATACCCATCTCTGGTTTTGGATGATGTAGCAACTGGTTGCAGGGGAGAGATGGGTATGTTAATTTTTTCATGTATGTTAATGTTATTAAAGGCCAAATACACACTTTGAAAAAAAAACAGCATGGATTGACATCAAAACAGACATATACGTGTAAAACAGAATGGAGAGCCCAGATATAAACCCATTCATATACAGTAAACATCCTCAACAAGGGGGCCTGGAATACACACCAGGGGAAAGACAGTCTCGTGACCAAATGCTGCTGGGAAAACTGGGCAGACGCAGGCAAAGGAATGGAATTGGACTTGCATGTAACACCACACACGAAAACAAACTCAAAACGGATTAAAGACTCATCGATAAGGCCTGAAACTGTAAAACTCCAAAAACAAAACAAGGGGGAGAACTTTTTTACATGGGCCTTGTCAATGATTTCTTGGCTGTAATAACAGAAGTACAGGCGACAAAAGGGAAAATAAACAAGCGGGACTCCGTGAAACTCAACAGCTTCTGCATGGCACAGCATACAGTGAACAGAGCAAAAAGTCGACATACGTAACCAGAGAAAGTGTTTGCAAACCACATACCTGCTCAGGGGTTCATATCCATAATAGATAAGGAACTCATAAGACTCAGTACTAAAAGCACAAATAACCTAGTTACCAAATAAGCAACAGACTTCAGAATAGACATTGCTCTGAAGAATACATACAAACGGCCAACAAGCATATGAAGAGGTACTTAGCATCGCTAAGCATTAGAGAAATGCAAATCAAAACCCCAATGAGATCTCACCTTACCGCTGATAGGATGATTATGAGCAAAAGGACAGAAAGAACCAGTGTTGGCCAGGGTGTAAAGAAGAGGGAACCCTTGTGTACTGTTGGTGAGAACATACATTCTTACAGCCATCATGGAAAATAGTATGAAGATTTCTCAAAAAGTTGAAAATAGAACCACTATGTGATCCAGGAATCTGACTTCTGCATACATACCCCAAAGAATTAAAATTAGGATCTCAAAGACATATCTATACTTTCACACTCATTGAATTATTATTCGTGACAGCCAACGTATGGGAATAACCTAAATGTCTACTGACACATGAATGTAAAAGTATACAGTATATACACAGAATGAAATATTATGCAGCCTTTAAAAATGAAAGAAATCTGGTACATGCAGCAACATGGATGAACCTGGAGGACGTTACGCTAAGTGAAATAAGCCAGTCGCAAAAGGACAAATACTGCGTGATCCTACTTAAAAATAATCAGACTCATAGAAGCAGCACAGAATGGTGGTTTCCAGAACCTGTGACAAGGCGGAAATGAGAACTGGTTCAACGGGTAAAAGTTTCAGTTATGATAAATAAGTTCTAGAGGTATGTGTGCTATATTGTGCCTGTAATACACAACACTGTGTCTGGCACTTAAAAAATTATTGAGGGTTGAAACTAATACAAAATCATTTTGATTGCAAACTGTAATTGAAAGGGAGATGTCATGTTAAGTGTTTTCACCACAAAACGTAACAAATACCCATGAAGAAGAAGAGATACCAGGGATGTGCACAGAGGAAGGACCATGTGAGGACACAGCGAGAAGGCAGCCATCTGAAGGCCAAGGAGAGGGAGGTCTTACAAGAAACCAAACCTGCCAACACTTTGATCTTGGATTTCCAGCCTCCAGAACTGTGAGGAAATACATTTCTGTTGTTCAAACCACCGATCTGTTGTGTTTTGTTACGGCAGCCTAACCAGACGAATCCAGAATTTAAAAGCCAATTGTGTTAGAAGCTTCATTTGGTAATGTTCCAGAGGTTTTGTGGGGTAAACATTAAAGGGATTTTTCCTGGCATTATAAGAGCTCTAGGTAGATGTTGTCTCTTATTGGTTTGGGTAATTAGAAGAGGTTGTTAGAATCCAGTGCAATTTTTTATAGTTGCAATTCTCCCAACAGTTTAGTTTGGGAAGCAGAATTAAATAGCACAAAATCAACGAAGTCATTTCCCCTCTGAGCCTCTGTTCGAACATTTGTTAAATAAAGAATGTAGATGAAGTCACCTCTAACTCTCCGGCTCTAACATTTTGTCATGCCAGGTGACTGTGGAGCAATTACATTCATCATGTCACTAAACGTGAAGAAATAAGTGATTACAGACTGCTAAAAGAAAATGACACTTGTTAAAAACTGTCGCAGTAGAGAAGCTTGATTCCGACACTTCAGAAATCAGCCGTGCGCGTGGGTCGGCGCGCTGGTGGAAAGAGCACGCCGACGACCTGTGATCTTAGACAAGTGCTCGGTCTCACTCGCTTCGGTCTGCTTTTCACGTGAGCGAAGATCATTCTAATACCTGTCCGTTCACCGTAAGCAGACTCCTTCACTTATTTTTTTGGAGGGAAACAATCTTGAGGGGGGTAGTTAATAAAAACGCAGTGCACTCTCTGAAGAGGTCTTTTCATCCCCGGAACTGGACATCCGCGGAAGGATCTGGAGGTTGGCCCACGGTGTCCGCAAAACACAATGAAATAGAAAACAGTGCTTCATGTGTGATCCCAGTGGAAATAACAGAATGAAAACAAGCAAAAAAAAAAATTATCGCAATATCAAAGAACTGAGTGGTGAAAGGTTGAGAACAAGAAGAAAGAAAAATATTACAATTGGTTGATATGCAATAAAAGGACTCAGGGTGGAGGAAAGGAATGGTGGGAGGGGGAGAGGAGTGGGGAAGAAAGGGAAAAAGGGGGGGGGGGTAATGTTAATTTGGGTGGTTGTGCAAACAGTTCCACATACCAGTTGTAGAACATCACCCTCAAATTCCTTTGAATTGAATTTCATAAATCGAGCCCTCTGAAATCCACAGCAGTTTGAGAATTGAGGGAAATCCTTTAGCCAAGTCTAAAGTTGTTTTTCTCCTATGCAGCCACCAGGGGGTGATACATCCCATTCAATTCAACAAACACTTAGAGGTTATCAAGTGCAGGGCACCTGGAGGCTACCCGGTGAATAAGGCACCTGTCATTATATTCAAGGATACCTGACAGTACACTTACCCAAAAAATATACAACTCAAGAAGCAAAGAGCTATGAAGTTGCATGTGAGCTAAGTCTGTAAGGCTGGTGGGAATTTATAATAAGCAGAGATGTGTGGGAGGAGGAAGGTGCTAAGGAAAGACATACATTTGGGGAGAAAGACTGGTAACAAAGAACAACTAAGCTTCAGGCTTCTGTTGTAGTTGGAATAGAAAGCATTTCCTTAACTCTATGTTCTCTATACATTCAACATCCACAGACCACTTAATGGGGATTGGTTCCATATGTAAGAATTCAGTTACTTAAAAAAAGATTCAACACAAAATTTTAATGCAATTACGTAACTTATTAGTGAGTGTTTCTTTTGGATGGGTGAGGTGAAATTGTTTCCAGTCTCTCATCATGTCATCTCTATTTGGCTCCACAAGCAAAAACTTGAACTACAGTTTGGTTCTTATCAAGTTAGTTTCCTATTTTATCCTTTATTCCTGTTTAACAGGAAAACATAAATCACAATTATAGATCTTTGGCTATGGCAGTAAGAGCCTCTCTCTGGTTCTGAAAGTTAGTTCTAGATATTTGGATCAAACACGAACCCCAAAATTTTGGAGAGATTTCTCTCCAAATTCTAGTGCTCTGTAGAAGCAACGCGAATGAGATTATCACACTAAACACCAGAAATCTAGACGCCTAGCCCACTGTTAGGGTCCATTTGGCTCTGATGGTAAATGTTCACAGTTTGTTGCATCATTTCTATTTTAACTTTTATTCTTTTTATTGTTTACAGATTTCCTGCGGTATAATTTATATACCATTGTAACTATACCTTATAAGTGCACAATTAAATGATTTTTAATACGCTTACGAAGCTGTACAATTATTCAAATTTTAGAACACTCCTTTCCACTGTGAGGGAGGGAGAAGTTTCTCCTCTTTTCCCTCTTAGTCCTTCTGCCCTAAGGATTAAATTAGCATGAGATAGATTGACAGGACAAAATAAACAAATTTAATTACATAGATACCTGTGGGCATTCCTTTAGAATACGGGATCCAAAGATGAATGGGGAAGTTGAGGCTTACCTGTCATCCTGAGCTAAGGAGAAGGGGTGGGTAGGGGTTGGAACTTGAAAGGGACAGAAGGCAGCTGACGATGGGCGGGGCGTCTGTAACAATGGGACATGGGGACTTGGATCAAAAGGGTCTTACTAGGCTCCTCTCTGTCCAGCACTCCTAGTTCATATAAAACTATAGTCACCTGTGATGATTGCTCCCCTCCTGGGGCAGGTCCTCCACCTTGATCAATGACTTTAGACAGTTACGAGGAAGTCACAGGGTCTTCCAGGGTATTCAAAATAACCAGCTTAAGATAATATCACCAGAAAGGCATGTTTTGGGGGTGTCAGACTCCGTCCCCCTCACCCAATTCCCTTGAGCACATTTGCAGACAGCCGCCCTTCCCACACCCAGTCCCACCCAGGCAGCCACTGATCCACTTTCTTTCTAAATGGGACTTTTCTGAACACTTTATACTGTATGTGGTTTTGTGCATTTGGCTTTCTTTCACTTAGCATAATGCTTTGAAGATTCCTCCATGTTGCAGCAAATACCAGTATATGTTGGGAGCCAGCCGGCAATGGTCCCTCGACAAGGTCAGAACGGTTGAGATGCATCTGAAAGGCAGAGGCACTGTGGCTGACCCTCCTGTCTATCTCTTCCTTGCATGTTTGTTGTTGAGATCAAAAGGTGGTAGGATTTTTAGACACCTGCATTTCAGGTCCAATGATCTACATAATTCCAATGAAGTTGTACAAAATAATTTCTTGACCAGAGAACAAAGTTCCCTCTAATGAAGTAGCCACTGAATGTCTAAAAGTTGTTGGAGTAACAGCCCCTCCTCTACCTTGGACAGGAATAATATATTAATTAGAAGTAGGCAGGCAAAGAAACAGGAGAAGCTTGTTAGATACTATAAACTAAGCACATAGATATAATTACCAAGGAGTTAGAGTCCATAGTACATAGAGAAACATTTTGGACAGAAAGATAGATAGCTAAGTTAGACATCACAAAGGTTTATAATGAATTTCCTAACCTCTGCTCGGTCTAGCGTACCTCTTTGGCCCATGTCAAATTCTAAGACCTTTAATAAACAATAAAACATTCAAACTCTGTACACATAGCTAGTTCAAATTGTCCGATTAATGGTTCTCCTGGTCAAAACAACTTTTGTTTAACATAACTGAAACTATGGAAATTCTTGTACTTTTCCTGGTTACCTCTGTTTTGTTTTTTTTCTGCTTAACTGATCATGCCATGCACCTGTGCCTTTACTGTTATACAACAATCTCTATAAAAAGAAAGCCTCACTCAAACTCTATGAGTTCAGTCAGTCCCACAGAGGCTGGCTGTTCTCCGGCATCCAATCGGGTGTCTGACTCACCATTCACCTGCGCTGTCCATCCTTCAGGGACCCTGAACCCTGCTGAAGCTGGACCCCGGCAAGTATATCATTGTTCCTATTGCTGAATGGAATTCATTGCGTGGATATATTACATTTTATTTAATAATTCTCTAGTTCATGGGCATTTGAATTGTTTCCAGGTTTTAGAAATAGGGCCAAAAGTAATTGTGCACAAGTCTTGTTATGTGAAAGAGCAAATGCACTGGGCCATGAAGATGATCTGGGTCGGCCTATTGCAATAGGGAGAACGTTCGGGCATGAGAAACATCTCCAGGAAGAGGAAGCGGGGCTGGGGTTCTGTGGAGGCAGAGAAACAATGAAGTCATCAGTAGATCTCCAGAGAGTCTCACGAAAAATGGAAGGGAATGCGTGAAGGAGGCAAGGTGGCTCTCAGAACACAAGAGCAGGAGGATTTCTCAGTGTCGCCGCTTTCCAGAAGCACAGGACTCAGAAAGCTCCGCTCCAGTGACCAGCGAGGGCCTGTGCATTTACTCCTCTTGGGTAGATTCCTAAGGTCAGAATGGCTAAGTTATGTCCAACATTAAAAAAAACATGTTTTCCAAACTAGCCACACTATTTTCCATTCCCAACCATAGTACAAGAGGGTTCCAGTTTCTCCATATCCTCATATGCATTCGGTAATGTCTCTTTTTTATTAAGGCCAGTCTCGTGGATGTGAAGTGGCATCTCACTGCGGTTTCAATTTGTATTTTTATACGGAGCACCTTTCCGTGTACTTGTCAGCCATTTGTATGCATCTGGTGAAATAGCTCTTCAAATCTATTGTCCATTTTTAAACTGGGTTTTAATTGGGCCTTTGCATGGACTTGTAGGAGTTCTTTACATATTCTGCATCCTTTATCAGACACGTGTTTGGCAAATATTTTCACCCAGTATGTAACTTGTCTTTTCACTTTGTTAATGGGTTTTAGAGAGCAAAAGGTTTTCATTTTAGTGAAGTTCAATTTATCCATTTTCTCTGTTATCACTATAGTGTTGGTGTCCTGAGGACTCAGCCTAAATGAAGGTCACAAAGATTCTCTCACCTTTTGTTCTAAAAAGTCTATAGTTTGGGCTCCAATTTAAGCCTATGACTAATTTTGAGTTAATTTGTGTCTGTGGTATAAGGTGAAAATTGAAGTTTGTTTTTGCACATGGATACCTGCACCAGTTTTTAAAAAGACTGACCTTTCTTCTATTAAATTGTCTTAGGACCTCTGTTTAAAATAAATGTGACACAAGTATAAGGGCATATTTCTGCATGCTCAGTCCTTCTCCATGGCTGTAGATGCCTGTCCCCACGCCAATACCCCAAGGGGCATAATATCACCTTACACCACACTGTGCTTAAACAGTGAGTTTTGAATACCAACCGTACACAGTGAGTCGTTCAACTTTGTTCTTCCTTTTCAAAACAGTCTTAGTTCTACAAGGATTTGTATTTTTATATGTTTTATAATCAGCTTATCAACTTCTACAAAAAATAGTCTGCTGGGATTCTGAAGACTTGTGCAAGGCCCTGGCCGGGTTGCTCAGTGGGTTGGGGCATCATCCTGATACACCCAGGTTGTGAGTTCTATCTCTGGTCAGGCCACGTACAAGAAACAACCAATAAATGCATAAATAAGTGGAACAACCAGTTGATGTTTTTCTCTCTCTCCCTCCTTTCTTTCTTTCAAAAATCAATAAACACAATTTTAAAAAAAAGACATGTTGGCATAAATCAATTTTGGGGAAATTGTCATCTTTAATATTGTCTTCCAATCCATTAACATATAATGTCTAATTATTTACGTTGTACTTAATTTCTCTCAGCAATATTTTATTGTTTTTAGTGTATGCATCTGGCACTAATGCTGATAAATGTATTCCTACATATTTTGCTCTTTTTGATTCTATTATAAATGGAATTGCTTCCTTAAGGTCATCTTTGGAGAGTTTGTTGCTAGAATGTGGAAATGCACCTGACCTTGTACAGTGCTCTTGTGTCCTGTGACATTACTAATTTATTGGGTCCAGAGTTTCTTTGTGGATTCTTTAGGGTTTTCTACATAAAGGGTTATATTATCTGTAAATAAACAGTTTACTTCTTGCTTTCCAATGTGAGCATCTTTACTTATCACTTATTTATTTTTGTCTTTCTTGTCAGGGCGAGGACCTCCAGTCCTGAACAGCAGTGATGAGAGCAGTGTTGCCTTGTTCGTGACTTTAGGAATAAAGCACTTGGCCCTCCCTCCTTAAGCCTGACATTAGCTGTAGGCTGTCCATAGATGCCCTTCAGTCTGGTTTGTTGGGGGCGTTTTTCATGACTTGTGCTGGATTTTTCTGCATCTGTGGAGATGATATAGTTTTTACTTTATTTGACTTTATTAATTTGGTATATTAATTAATATGATGTTTGGATGTTAATTCAATCTTTCATTCCTGGGACACAGTATACACTGGGAATACACTTGTTGAAGGTGTAGCATCCTTTTTTCTGTGTTGATGAAATTGACTTTTTGGTGTTTTTTTTTTTTAAAGCTAAATCCATTATCGAACACCACTCAAACCCATCTACATTATCCTGTTTGATTCTTTTTTTAAAATTTTTTTATTTTTTTTAAAGATTTTATTTATTTATCTTTAGAGGGGAAGGGAAGGAGAGAGGGAGAGAAACATCAATGTACGGTTGCCTTTCATGCATCCCCTGCTGGGAAGTAGCCTGCAGGGAACTGGTTTGCAACCCAGGCATGTGCCCTGACTGGGAATTGAACCGCGCTTGTCTGGTTTGCAGGCCCGTGCTCAATCCACTGAGCTACACCAGCCAGGGCTTTTTTGGTGTTTTATTAAGGATTTTTGTGCCTATGTTCATGAGTAGTATCAGTCTGCAATTTTTTTATGATGTCTTTGCTGGCTTTCAGCTGCCCTCATATGAGGGGGGCTCTTTGTTACTGTAGCCTAACCTACCCTAGCCTGACTGATACAGTTGATGAAAAGAATGATATAGCTATGTATTTATTATAATCTCCAAGATATAGCACTGAGTAGTAAGAGCATGTTATAGAGTAGACTATACAGTATATGATATGCCACCATTTGCACAAAGAAACATCTGTAAACATATATGCATATGCGTACTATTTCTGTGGAAGAACACACAAGGAACTGAAAATAAAGTTGGCTCTGAGAAATAGAACAGCTGGGGGAGTGAGAAGGGGACTCTTCCCGTTTACCTTTTTATACTTTTTGAATTTTGTAGTATGTGCAGATATTACCCACACAAACACACACATGCAACATGCACACACAACACGCACACACTTTTATTTCCTAAAAATACTGTTTATATTATAGAGAAGCATAGCCACCAAAGCAAGGTGAGAGTTTTATACAGTATGGTCACTTTCATGAATGGAGGTCCGCTCCCCCCGGGTCAGGTGTCAGGCCATCACTTTCCCGGGCTCCCCTGTGACCCAGGTGTCACCAGTCAGACCCGCTCCCATGAAACTTCAGCTCAGACCAGGGAAGTAGGTGCACTGATCCGCTGTGACAGCACTGGCAGACACATCTGATCTGCGGGGACGATGTGAAGCTTTGGCATCTCTGGTGGGAGCCATGGGGGCTCTGGTCAGCAGAGACGGCCGTGACACTTATGCCGAAGCAGGGTGTCGTCTGGGCATTGTCCCTAGCCACGTGGCCTTGAAGCCTGACTCCTTGGCCCTCGCAGAGATTCTATAAGAACCTTAACGTTCTTTAACAAATTCCTTTTCTGCTCAGTATGGCTGAAGGCCTGTTCATGACAGCTGAAAACCAGATTGATGTGAACACAGGGATGCCTGCAGGGACAGCCAAAGAAACTACATGCTTCTAAGAGAACCCTACGCGAACATCACACCACGGTGCCGCCTACCGCACACCAGCGGTCACGAGAAACAGACACAGAAGATGCTCTGCCAATTAATATCTGCACCACCTTTTGCCTGGTAAACAAGGCTACTTCTTGGGAAATGACCAGCCACACTAACGTTCCCTTCGTTTCACAACAGGAGGCCCACACAGATGTGTTTTCAGACGGTGAATGGCTTCTGCTATTTTTAGCTGAGTCTGCTCTAAGCTGAGGAAACAGGCCCAGGACCAGAGTTCCCCTCAGAGTCCAGTTCATGCCCTCGGTGACACCCTCAGTTCCGGGCCACAGCTGACCTCAGCAGTATCCCCAGGGTCACATTGGCCCCGGTGAGAGGCTGCTGTCATGTTCACAGGGAGCCCCCGTGCATAACAGGCCACTGGCTCGTCAGAGAGCAACGGCCATGGCCGGCTGAGCAGTCGCTGTTAATAAAACCATGTAAATTAATACTATGTCCTAGCTATAAACAATTACGTATGAAAATCACAGACTTCGGACTGGAAGATACAAATCAAACATGCTAACTGAAGTGAGGGCAGGGGGAGGGAGAGGAGTGGACTGGGCGATGACCCACGGGAGGCCGGCTTCCCCTGCACAGTTTTATATTCACAAATGAGAAGACTAGCAGCAAATGAGACCAGTGTGAACAGTTATCACCTCTTGATGCTGGAAGTGGGCGTGTTCGCTAAATTTTTCTACATATTTTTCAGTATGGTTAGCTAAAAAAAAGTCATCAGAAGTCGCATGTGTTCAGATTTTAAGTAAGAGCCATTTCTACAAGAAATGAAGATGTTGCTTTAGACTTTACAACTTGGGTTTTTGCTTTTTTTTTTTTTTTCACAACAAGACAAGACCTTGAGCTTCCTCTTTTTTGTTGTTTTCCTGATGGGGCAACAGGGAGAGTGGAGGAGCTGCCTCTGACCCGTGCGTGAGGCCCTGGTTCTGGGTGTCGGCTCAGCCTGGGAGCACGGAAAATGCTGAGGACTCCCTCCCTGCAGGCGGGGGCCCCGCCCCTTCATCAGGCCCTTCCCGTAGGTGGTGTCTTCCAGTTCCTCACTCAGTCCAGAGCTTACGTGCTTCAGGCTCAGGGAAGAGAAACTACAGACACATGCTCTCACACACGCGTACTCACACATGTAAATGGGGGGCTCAGCTTGGTTTTGAGGTCAAAAGTATTTCTAACTATGGGACACCATGAAAATATGTGGGGGCAACTTTGCCCAGTAAGTCCCCCAGCTGCCACAGATGAAAGTGAAACTATCAAGACATGATCTGCTTGGGGAGGAAAGGTAGCCAATTTCTCAGAGTAGAAAGGCCAAGAGCCACTTCCTCAAGGGGCTTTTATTGAGTTCGTTTGCACAAGAATACAGGTAAGGATCAAACAATAGATAGCATTCAAAGAACTATGAGGGCTTATTCTCAGTCAGGGTCAGATAGCTGAAGAGCCATAAAGCTTTGAGGAACAAACTTCTTGCTTGAACCCTAATCATTTAAATGAGAGCATTCTAAACAAAGCAGGTTTCACAGGATTTTATATATTCTTTCTTAGACCTGACCATCTGGGGAACCCACCCTTTCCAGCACAGGGCTGCACCACCTTCCCCATCATAGGTTTTTTATGCTTAAGTGGATTAGAGCCATGAAGTGCTTCTCCCAGATGGAAATGGGGACTGGGCTATGTCACAATAGCCAGAGGGCGAGGGTCCATCACTCCCTCTTTGTTGCAGCCCCCTGAGTCCTTCCATGATGGCCTCCCAAGTAATCATGTCTGGCTTAGGTTGCCCCTCCTGTGAGGAGTCTTACCTGTCATGGATATTGACCATGCTTTGGGGGGGGGGGGACAGGGGAAGAAGCAGAGTTTGCTGCCAGAGACAAGCTTTGTCTCATAAGTGGCTCACATTTCAGAGGTCGCTCACTCAGTCTTAGCCATGGGGGGCAGTCACAATTCCTGAAACCAGGCAGAGCAGTTCCCAACAAAAATGGCTAAGAGCTACTATACAAGCAATTTAAATGTATCTCGGCCAAATCAGAAAGCTTTATTTCATTCACTTTCTTCACCTTAAACTTCTAAACTCCTCTCCCACTGTCTCCATCTCAGTAAAAGATCCCACCATCCGATCCAGTTGCTTAAACCAAAGGCCAAAACTCATCTTGGCACTCTTCCCTCACCCCCTACATCTCAGCATCAGTTCTGGAACAGAGAACAATACCAGTACTGGTTTGTGAACTTGTGTTTGGGACCCATACGCACGCCCATAACATACAACACGTACTCTGAATTGCAATATCAAATTGCAATTTCTTCCCTTGTCCTGAAGAGGGAGACTGTTACCAAGAGGTGGTTTTTATACTTGATCTTTAAGGAGTTTGGAAACATCTGGAGCTCGGTTTCTTTCTCTGCACTTTCTGCATTTTTAAATGTTTCCTACCCTCTTCACTCTGTTGCCTTTCCTTTTCTGTGGCTGAGAAATCTGCTTCTTTTCTGAGAAATAATTGATGGAAGGTCGGAGGAAAGAGAGAACACGAAAAGAACACGGATTTTTAGTTTGTGGTTTCCTTGCTGACAGGTGTGCGGATCCACGAGAAGTCTGCTCTCCCCTCCGGATTTCCACAGTGCTCCCCCTAGACCCTTATGGCACTTGACCACCTTGACCTTGTCTTTCAGTTGTGGGAACACGTGTTTTAGCCTCCCTGATCATCTGCACCCTGATTGGGGAGGGTTCTGCCCACATTTGCTTCTGTGTTGTTCCTCCCACCCCCGCGCCCACCCCCAGAGTGCCTGGCACAGTTCTTTAGAAAGTCTGCAAATTCTTCCTCCCTTCCTTCCTTTCCTCTTTCCTTCCTTCCTTCCTTTCTTCCTTCCTTTCTGTTTTCCTTCTTTCCCTCCTTTCTTCCTTTGTTCCTCACACAGCAGGAAAACTGTGCTTTAGAAAGTCTGTTTTCAGCTGGAACTGGATCCGAAGGGGCAAGGCCTTTGGTATGGAGAGCGCACCTGCCATTGGCTGGTCCGGCGACCTGGCCTGCAGAGACTCTCCTCCGGCAAGCACGCGCCAGCTAAAGAGAAGCAGTGCTCACCACCTTGGGCACCAGCAGAGTTTGTCGAGTGTCCTTGCCAATGTTAGGGGAGAAATTCCTTTATCTTGTTCCTGCGGGGAAATTTCCCATCCGGTGACTTCTGAATGACTCTAACCTCTAAGGTTGTTTTCAACACCTACTTAGAGGTGACAAGCAATGCCAACCTAACACAGGTCTTGGAAGCATGAATCAGTGTGATGTGCCTGCAAAGGTCATTGTATACCTGACTACTCTAATGTTCCCACTCAGGGAGTTCAACTTGACGGTTAAGGAATCTCATACTCGTGGGAAGAGAGCCAATAAAAAAACCAATGTGAAAATGCATCATCTCACTCTGGGCAGCGTCCATTCTCAAAATGGGGAAACATCTAAGGTAGAGCCAGAGAAACCACACAGAGACGCATCTCTTTTATCTACCAGATAATGGGCCGTAGGGCAGTGATTATGGCTTCCCTGCGTCTCCCGTAGCTCCAAGGACAACCACCAGCAATCAACAAATAATTTCTAATAATAATAACGTTATATCCAAGAGCAATAAATATTTCACACTGCCCATTAAAAGTACCTATAAACCATTTCTTGAAATTACTTCCCAGTCAGTTTCAAACACGACTATTAAACCATTAAATTAAATAGAAGTGACTGTGTCATAAAATGAGAATGAAAATTATGTCAGAGAAGACTAGAGACTAAATTTACAGCATCTAAGTTTTCTTAAAGAAGCAAGAGATAACACTTTACTAAGCACCACGCTTAAGTTATATAAAATAGTCTCTGAATGGAATCACATTTTATCCAACAGCAATTCCTTATGTCAAGGGAGTGAGAACATGAAATATTTTAACAAGGAAGACAGAAACAGTAAAAATAATCAAAGAGAATTTAAGGGAACTGCACCTATAAAAAAGTAAAATATCTCACAATTTTTTAAAGTTTTATTTATTTATTTTTAAAGAGAGGAAAAGGGAGGGAGAAAGAGAGGGAGAGAAACATCAGTGTGTGGTTGCCTCTCACGGGCCCCCTCTACTGGGGACCTGGTCAGAAACCCAGGCACGTGTCCTGACTGGGAATCAAACCAATGACCCTTTGGTTCACAGACCAGCACTCAATCCACTGAGCCACACCAGCCACAGTTCTATTTCACAGTTCTATAATTTCATGAAGAGCCACTGGGTTTGTGCAATCTGAATATATATTAAGCTCATAGACGTATTAAGCTTACAAACTCAGAGACCTAAAGCAACTGCATAGGAAGCTCTGCGATTTAAACTCCCTAACTACTGATCGTGACTCCCCTAAAAGTGAGTCATGGCCGGTAGTCACATCCTAGGCCAGCAGCTTCCTTGAGGAAGGTTAATCTTGACCTTAACTGAACCTGTCTCTCTACTGTCTTTTTGCACCAATGATAACATGCCTTTGGAATGTCACAGTAATCCCCATTTTTTTTCAGAGCCCTCGGGGCACAACCTCCTACCAGAACCCCTCAGTGTCCTCGGGTTACCTGCCCGCCGTCTCCATGTGCTGTAAATGTTGCTCGCTCTCCTGTGCCCACCAGTGTAAAAGAAGCGCCTGTCTGTTGCTTTCCTTTTTATTCAGCCCCAGAGACTTCCCTGCTTTGCTTCTCCCACCCCCCCAAACTATCACCAGTGGATGTCACGTAATCACCGTGTGTCTTCTCCTTGGATTCTAACATATACAATAAGGCGCAAACCTGCCGTTTTCTGGAGCGTTTTCTCAATCCATTGAGATTTTGCTCTCTGGTAGCTGTCATCAGTTTGGATCAAATAAACTCATAAAAATTTTCTGCAGGTTTAGACATTTCTTCTGTTGACAACTGATATTTAGGACTATTTTTCATATTTTGGACATACTTCTTTTAAAGATGTGATTTGGGCCAGAAGCCTATTTCTTGCAAATAAAATTTTAGATTGTCTTCAATTATTTACAAAAGGTTATGGATATACTGAAATAATCCGCAACATTCCAATGTTGATATGAGTGGCGGTGTGGGATCTTGGTGCTTGACTTCATGCAGAAAAGATTTCAGGACACCAGTCCAGGTGATTTTCAGGGTTCACTTACTAAATTGGGGGACAGTGAGACAAAGGAAGAGCTTAAGATAGACGAGGCCAGATCACAGCGACAGGAGTGAGCCTAGGTGGACATGCCTTGGCTGTTTCAAAAGAAAGTCACAGAACCAGAAGAAGTGAGCCTGCTGGGCTGCATGGACTCAGGGAACAGGTTACCAAGGCAAAAGAAGGGCCCTTGGGAAAAGAAAGCAAAGATATGCACCTTAAGAAAGAAAGGCAGCCCCAGCTGGTTAGCTCAGTTGGTTAGAACATTGTCTCTGTATGCCAAGGTCGCAAGTTCAATCTCTGGTCAGGGCACTTATGAGAAACAGTCAACAGGTGGAACGGCAGGCTGATGTTTCTCTCACTCCTTAGCTCTCTCTCTCTACCTCCCCCTCTCTGTACCCCCTTCTCTTCTCTCTCTCCAATCAATAAATACACATTTTTTTAACAATGAAAGGTGGAAAGGTACAGGCATGCTCTAGAAAGAGAGAGTGCACACACACATTGGGTCTTTTGTCCTAAAGGTTTCCATCTGTTTTCTAAAGGCAGGAATTGTAGGGGAAGTCTCAGGACTATCAACAGAATATTCATCAGCTGTCCAGTTGTGTCCTTTAAAGGGCTGTGGTCTCTATTGATTGGCTGGCATGGGGGTAGAAGGTCTGCAGTCATTGCCTCTGGTCCTGATGCCAGACATCACTTTGTCTGGTTTTGCTACTTTTCTGGGCCTGAAGCTGAAACTATAGATATACAGATATCTATATGTAGATATATAGAAACTATAGATAACATCTATAGCTTGTACTCACAAAGGCAGCAAATACACACAGAAACTATTGACAGGAAAAAAAAGAAATTATTTGCAGAGGAGGAAAAAGAAGAAGCAAGACAGGCAGAAAAAAAAGGAGAACAGAGATAGAAGAACAACTAAAAAGTGAGGAAGAACTGGCAAGAAACCTTAGCATTTTATGAACAATTTCTTTGAGAGAAAAGTCTCAGCTTCTTTGGTTGAATTCCAAACAAATCTGATCCCGCCACAACCAAGTTGTGAAGGAAAAGTAAAAACAGAAAAGCAAATACTGGAGATACTCAGAAGTAGCTGTCACCGAAATCTCAATTTGGGCCCGCATCACAGCGCAAAGCTATATGAGAGGGCAGGAAAAACTCCATGTCTAAGGAAGCTGACAGTGGTGATGCAAACAGCCCTATCTGGCAGACAGAAACGGAGGAAGATCGCCTGCACTTTCTCTGCGGATGTGCCCTGCCATTCGAGAACGAGGTGTGGAGTCTTCAACAGCATCGCCTATGCCTCGGTTACAAGCCGATGGTACAGAATGGTGCCTTGAAGAAGAAGTCAGAATCAAGACGGAGCAATCCCGATGAAGAATTATGTATCGTAAGTCACGAGGAACCTGAAGCCAGGGGTCCCTCTCTAGAGAAGCCACAGTTAAGTCTGTGGTGAGACAGAGAGCAGGTGCACTCTCTCAGACGTAATAGGAAATAGAATGCTTAGGACAGAAAGGGACGTCTTGCCTCCTGATCAGTAAAGGAGACATGGCCGAAAGGAAAAATCAGGAGTCTTCGTCCGAAGCAGCCGGATATCCACACTTTTTGGTAAAAAGGAGGAAAGTGTTCCCCAAATCTTCCTCAGACCAAGGGCAAACAGAAACCAACGTTACCCCAAAACGATTAGCATTGGAACATCGACTTTTTGAGAGACATAAACAAGAATAGAGAAAAGGTTATTAGCACTACAGATTCTAAACAAGGTGGATAAAGAACAAATGAAGCCACACTGGCAAATAGGATCCTCAGATGAATGTCTCACCTGCCCTCGCCTGCAGACAAACTGCTAAGTGGACAGAGGAGAGTTCCAAAGAGATAAACTGATACACAGCCTGCGAAAGACTCAGAGAGGCCCCCAATGAACACTGGCAACCTTCTGTTAAGATCCAGTGGAAACACCCAGTTAACATCAAGGGAAGAAAGATGTCAAACTCTGCCAGAGATTGATGTATCTAAAGTGCTCGTTCCCTACAGCCTAGTCTGCCACAGAAAAGCATTTTTTCAGATGTTCAGAGAGGTACAGAGTAACGCATGGGTAAGGGGAATGCTTTGGAATCTAGCAAGACTGGATTGTGACACTCTTTTTCTTTTTCTTTTTTTTAAGATTTTATTTACTTATTTTTAGAGAGAGAGGAAGGGAGGGAGAAAGGGAGAGAAACATCAATGTGTGGTTGCCTCTTGCACACCCCCAAGCAGGGACCTGGCCCACCACCCAGTCATGTGCCCTGACTGGGAATCAAACCAGTAACCCTTTGGTTCACAGGCCAGCACTCAATCCACTGAGCCACACCAGCCAGGGCTCCTTCTTTACAAATTTTTTCTTTTGCTCTGTGGGCACACTCAGGGTCTATAATTGAAGGACTGTTCAATTACAAGGGAGAAATATTCAAATGCACTTCTGGCGACGTCAGTCACAAGCAAGAGGCCTGATCCGTTACTAATAACTGTGACGTGCTAAGCGTGACAATCCTCATAGATAATAGATGTAAAAACGCCAGGGCCAACTCCCAAGAAGTCTTCAAATGCGTTTCTCTTCCCCCCCACAAAATGCATGTTTTATGGCCTTTGCTTACCTTCTTGTCCTGACTAATAATCAAAAGCAAGATTATATTATACCACGTAGTGAAAGAATCAGGTTTAAAATTTAAGTTTGTTTTCGTTTTTGCTCCTTTTCATGTATTTGTAGATCACTTGAAATGCATCTTCCATAAAACTAATGTAACCTAGTTTTTATCTTTTAAATTATTTTAAGCATTATATCACTTCCTTTAATTTAAAACTGATCAGGATTAACATGAAATCAGAAAAATCAGGGTTTTCTGGGAAAGAAGGATTAACTGACAGACAGAAAACAAGAGTCATGGTGCAAAAGGAGTTAAGAGTTGGGTGAGGCTGAAGAGAGCGAACTGATGATTTGGAAGCACCAGAACTGAGAGGGTGATCGGAAACTGGTCCACTGCCCTGGCTGGTGTGGTTCAGTAGATTGAGCACTGGCCTGAGAACCAAAAGGTCACTGGTTTGATTCCTGGTCAGGGCACACACACCATCAGGTCCCTGGTTGGGGGCGTTCAAAAGGCAGGTTATCTCTCACACATCTGTGTTTCTCTCCCTCTCTTCCTTCCTCCCTTCCCTTCTCTAAGAAAAGGTCACCTCTTGGGGCATGTATTGGAGGCAACTAATATCAATAGATGTTTCTCTCTCACATCTATGTTTCTCACCCTTTCTCCCTCCTTTCTCCTCTCTTAAAATCAAAAATAAAATAAAATGTAAAATGAAAAAATTTTTTAAAGAAACAGGGTCCAGGATGGAGTAGCAGGTACAGGTAGGCAGGGCACTGTCCCTCACCCTTTGGTTGCTGAGTGACACAGAAGACATTTGTGTTTCACAGCTCATCACACCGCAGTATCCAGTGTCAAAAATCTAAATTAGTTTCTAAATCACCAGAAATTTGGGAAATTCACATTTCTATTAATCTGCCGTTCCAGGGGTGGGAAAAAGGAGATTTACTATAGCAGAGATAAATCACAATTTACTGTGTTGTGGCAGCTGAGACGTGAATAACCATGCGTTCATTTCCTTATGTTAACAGTTGTATTGGTTGTGACTTTTACTGGTGTTTATGGATGAAAATATTATGGCACCTGGGTTTTGCCCTATATTACCCCTCAAAGTTAAATCACAGGCAATGATTCCATTTTTTCAAATTTAACTTGAGACTATTAATCTTTGTTTCATTAATATGAACAACTCTGAGGAAACAAAAATAGTTTTAACAGCATTTCTGCTGTCTAGTTATTCATCCTTTAAAGGTAAAAATACCATAACATGTCCTGGGGCTAAGTCTACCTTAAATTAGTGAATAGTTTTATGCATTTTTGACATTATTTTTTCTCCAGATTTTATAACTGAAATTTTGTTCATCTCCACACACTTAATAGCATCTATTCCAATATTGACCAGGTAAGTAATTATGGGTAGAATTCTGATGCTAATATAAAATTTACTTTGCCCTTTCTCAAAAAAAAAGTGATTGCCCCCTGAGTAATGATTGTGCTGAAATGTAGTCAGAAACTCACAAAACTTGTCTAAAAAAGACTAAAATACATTTCTCATTCAACTGACATGTTTCTAAAAGCAATTTCACTTTATATTTTAGGGAAGACACTGTTGGAACTCTTCAAATTAAAAGTTGTGTAATTAAATCTTCCTGGAATAGCCCATGACCAGAAAAGGGGGAAAATAATGTGATGTACTTAAAATTTATATATTTAATCACTTATTTGCCTGTGAACAAGTCTTCCTGACTAATGTTGGTTTTAAGATAAATTTTAATTTCTCTACTAGTTTTTCTGATAGTCCTACTACATACGCCTTTTTGTTAGAAAATAGTATATAGTTTGTGTAAGTCATTTTTAAAAAATTATCCTGGCACACTCCCAAATGAATCACAGAATTTTGTGAAATAGAATTTGTTCTTATTGCAGTTCCACAGGAAGAAAACCCATGTCTTTTCTCAAGGATATGTCATGTAACTATTAGTAATAACAAAAAGAAAGTTATCTTAATTATTAATGCCTGTGGTCCATAGCCGTATTTAGCGTCTTATCAAGCCACAGTCTGATGAATATTCTAAAAAATGTCCTCAGCTTTTATAACCTCTGTGTTACTCAACATTCCCCTCCTATCTCCAATACCATAAGACAATTTGAAATGTACAATAATGCTCAGCAGGGTGTTTTTGGTAGAACAAATTTTGGCCCAGCTTGTCAAAATTTGAAGTTCTTAAGAGCTGTCTCAATTATAAGAAGGCTTTCAAATATGTGTGTTCACCTTATAAGGTTAATTTTCATCATAAGAGGAAGTCTAATTTTTTTAGAACCTAAAATTAATTAACTTCAACTTCCATGATCCAACAGGATTTCATGCCTGGCAAATCATGGACCCAGTCCTAGAGTCAGGAATTCAGCTGTGAAGTATCTGGCACCTAAAAGGCAGTACTTCAAATAAATAAATAAATTAAATAAAAGGCAGTACTTCAAGTACTCAGTACTTGAAGGAGGGAATGGAGTGGAGAGGTGACTTCTTGCTGATAAAAAGGTGATACAATTCTGAATTGCGGCCAATGAATGCTGTATTGGAAAGTGCCTAAGGATATTCAGATTCACATTTCATTGTGTTACAAGTGACAGTGACTTCCACAGAGAATGTGATAAGAGAGGCAAAATTCCATTACAGCCATTCAGACTGTTTATGACAGGTTTCGGGGGACATTTAGCCCCCAAGTGAGATTAGTTACCCTCAAGACAGTAAGTCATTGAAAGTTATTATTGGATTTTTTTACTGTCTTTAGTGCAAAGAAAGAAGAAAGGAAAGGTGAGAAATTAAAACTTGCTACAAACATAAATGCCCTTCTCTCCAAATATTCTGAGTCTTCCTAAAGGAAAAGTAATCAATAATTAAAGAGTCCAATCAATCACCAGGCCTGGAACCAAAGAAGAATGAATACCAAGATTTCCCAAACAGAGGAAAACGATGCTCATTACAGTGCTTTCTGAGAAAATGAGTAACATTACTGCTCTGGATCCACACAAGGAAGAACTTGAACTTGCCTCCAACACATTACCTGATACACTGCAATCATTCAATTAACCTTGGTCAAGGGACTGTATATGCCAATAGATAACAATTCCAGGGTTGTTGGGGACCGCCCTGCCTGGTTTCAGGAGCTGAAACCCCCCATGGCTAAGGCTGAGTGAGTGACCTTCAGACCATAAGCCTCTAAGGAGACAAAGCTTATCTCCCTGGCAGGAGTGCCGCTTCTGCTTCTTTTTTCATAACTGGTCCTAATGCTTTATCAGTTAGCCAATGACAGGTAAGATTCCCCAAGGGGGGAACTGCCTAAGACAGGCATGATCACCTGGAGGCCCCAGGGAAGGACTTGGGGGGCTACGGAGAAAGGGGGTGATAGACCCTCGCCCCCCCGCCCCCCGCCCCCGGCTTTGACGAAGCTTGAGTCCTCAGTCTGTCTTTGAGAAGTCTTCAAGGATTCTTTGGCTATCTGCTTCCTCTGCCTGACTTAAGCCTGAAAACAATGACAGAGGGTGGTGCAGCCTTGTGCTGGGAATGATGGTTCCCCGGGGTAATCAGGCATAAGAAAGAATTCCTAAAAGTCCTGTGAAACCTGCTTTGCTAAGAGTGTTTTATTCATATGATAAGGGTCCAAGCAGGAAATGAGTATGTCTCCCAAAGTTCTACAACCCGCCTCCTGACAGACTCTGACTCAGACTAAGCCCTCAGATTTCTTTGAAATGTTATCTACTGTTTGATTCTTGCCACCCTGTATTCCTGTGTATTACTACCCAATAAAAGCCCCTGGAGGAAGGGGCTCCTGGCCCTTCCCTTTTGAGGGATCGGCCACCTTTCCTCCCCAAGCAGATCATGTCTTGGTAGTGTTACTTTCATCCGTGGGGAATGGGGAGACTTTCGGGAAAAGTCACCCCCACACAGGGTCGGTTCACAAATTCAGTTTTGTTAAGCTTACATTCAAAGCCACACTATGTCAGAGAGTGGCTATAAGAATAAGCTTTCGTCAGTGTATGCTAAGTCCATTTAAAACTACAAAAATCTACAAAATCAAACAAATAAAAATAAATACAGGGTACCTCACTACTCCAGAGTCTACCAAACAAAGTCAGTGCATACATAAATTCACAGCGTGATCCTGTTTGTCGGTGGCTGTGAAGACTTGAAATACGTGATCACGGGACTTGCTCATGCCTGTACTGCAGTTCCTTTATGGCAGCAGCAGCGCCAACTCAGATGACCCGCCGGACGTGCGGCCAGCCTGAGCGGAGAGGATTTGCAGACAGGAAAGTTTGGGGGGGGGGGTGCAGGGCATACCATAAAGGTATTTTATAGAAAAAAAATACCTTGCATTAAAACAAAAAACTGACAACTCTAAAGCAATCCTACAAGTCATTGGTAAAGTAGGATCAGACACTGATGTTCTTTTTTAATATAAATATTGAGAGACATAATGTTTGGAAGAGACTTTAAGAGAATGTCCACTCTGTCCTGACCAGTGTGGCTCAGTTGGTTGGAGCATTGTCCTGCAAACTGGAAAGTCAAGGATTTAATTCCTGGTCAGGGCACCTGCCTAGGTTGTGGGTTCAGTCTCTGGCTGGGGTACATAAGAAAGGCAACCAATGAGTGTTTCTCTCACATCTAAGTTTCTCTCCCTCTCTTCCTTTCTCCCTCCCTCTCAAAAACAAAAGAGAGAGAGAGAAAGAGAATATTCATTTATTCTCTCTCCAGTTTTCTGGCAGAAAAAGAACTCAAACTATCTTCACAGAGTCAAACAGCAAAAAATTAGAGGTAAATTCATGAGACAGAAAAGAGAATAAGTTAAAATTTTATGGTGTAAAATGTACCACTGTGACCATTTTTCAATGCATGGTCCTGTGGCATTAAGCACGTTCACACTTTTGTGCACCTGTCACACCATCTGCGGGGGAGGTACCACTCCAGGACGCAGCAGCCACCTGTCCTGAAAGCTGGACCTGGGCCAGAACGGAGGTTGCTTCTGCAAGCCCCCCTGAGAGGCTGTCTGGTCATAAGTGATATTCAGTCTGACGATAGTCGGCACCCCTCCCCGCCTCCTGCTGTGTGCTGGTCCCCAGGACAGGCTGTTGTCCCACCTGGTCAAGAGCACAAAACAACCTCCCGTAACTGGTAGCAGTTACGCAACAGCACCCCCAACTACCCCACCCTTTTCCCTATAGCATGGGTCCCCTAGGTGGCAGACACCCATTTCATCCTGAGGATGCCCAAGTCACACCTCATATGTAAGTTTCCTTTGATAAATTCTATAGTAATTGCCAGACTGGCATGGCCAGCCTCTTTCTTTGGTGTTTCCCTGCCCTCTGCCTACGGAGGTGGGCTTGCAGATGGAGGGCGGTCCCCTGGGCTATGGGTACTAACACCATCCACCTGCAGAACCCTTTTCACCTTTCAAAATGAAAACTCTGTGCCCGTGAAACAATACTGAGCATTTTCTTCCCCTCATCCCAGCCTCTGGTGACTGCTACTCAACCTCGTCTCTGAATTTGATCATTCTAGGAACTCATTATGTCACATATAGAATTTATCTTACAACAATGAAAAATTTATAAGAAAAAAAGAAGAAACGACTTACTCCTTTCCATGCCCGCTGTACTTCCCTGGACAGGCCACCGTTGTATCGCATGCAGATGGTGGCAGTAGCCGCATAACTGCTCTCCCTCCCTATGTCATAACACACCTGCGACCAACGCAGCCTACCGCTTCCACTCCGAAGTCCTCAAAGGTTTTCCGATTTCTGCAGAACCAAATGCCGGATTCCCTAGACTGCCCCAAGGCTAACACGGGGTAAACCGCCAGCACCCTCCCAACTTGTGAAGATGCTGCTCCAGAGAATGACAGACACAGGCAGTGGGAGATATAAGGACAACACACCAAAGTCTAAAAGGCATCCACCAAAGGCAATGTGTTTGGACACGAACTGTAAAACACATTTTTAATGATACCCACTCGGCTCTCAGAACCACCAGCCACGAAGAAGGTTACTTATCCTCTTGTTAAGGGGATAACTAAGCATAACCAAACAGCTGAGCAGAAGTCCTACTCATACAGAGGTAAGCCAGCTTGACCTAAATGATCGAAACCAAAGTCGTGCCTCATTTCCCAGCAGCCCACCTGCCTGCATTGTTCATGTCAAAACTACCATCACTTGTTACAGCCACTGCATCTTGCGAGCGCCTTTGGCAAAGCGCTCATTCCGCATGCACAGGAGGGAGCAGCCTGCATCTAGGAGGAAAGTGCCAGCAAGCAGCAGGGCGACCAGACCTAAACCGGCAGAAGTACTGACACGTGGATGGGCTTCAAATAGCCTCATGCTCAGTAAAAGAAGCCAGGCAAGAAAGGCCACCTATTCGATGTATGTGAAATACCCAGAACAGGTGACTCCACAGAGAAAGTTAATTAGAGGCGTCTAGGGGTGTGGGGGGAGGGGACAAAAGGGGGACTGACTGATAATGGATACGGATTTCCTTTTGTGGTGATGAATGTGTTCTGGAACCAAACAGGGGTAATGGTTGCCCAAAATTGTGAATGTACCAAAATATCACTGATCACAAATTTTATGTTATGCTTATTTTACCAATCAATTAAAAAGAAAGCCGAGGCGGATTCTGAAGAAGCTGGAGGCCAGAACACGTCAGAGAGCGCACTTCTCAGAGCCGGGCAGCGAACGCCGCCCTGGAGGAAGGTGTCCGGTGCCTCTCTGCGAGTCTCATGGGTTTGTAATGATAATTGTTTCAATATATGAGGCAATCGTCCCTGTCCCTACCCACTAATGCTGCACGGACCTTCTCCAGACCAAGGAGCTACCTGCTCTTCCGAGGAAGGTAGTTCAAGAGCGTCCAGACTTATCTTTGAGTTTCCAAAGAGGAGTCCCCTCTGGCATACACGCCAAAGGATTTAGAAGGGGGCGGTCAGATCCACACCCCCAGCCTCTGGGATTCAATGTTGGGTTAGATCTTAAGGAATCCTGTGCCGGGTGTGGAAAAGGAGAGACAGTGATAAGATTGTTTGCTGAAAGAACTTTATTTCTCCACTTAACTTGAAATAGCAATTCAATGCAGCCTTGTCATTTTCAGGGAAGGGAACCTGATTTTCAAGGGCAAAAAGGAATGAGAGAGAGATGTCAGATTTGGAGGTTCCTGAGCGGAAGGAGCCTGGTTGTCACCCCCTCCAAGGTCCCAGGCTTTATAAATGAGTCTGTAGCTGGCCTGGCACAGAGCAAACCATAGTGAGTGGAAGGAGAAAGACACCAACAGGCGCACAGAGGGGCTCTCTGGAGCCCCACAGAGGTGTAGGAGAGCAGCCAGCTGTCCCTGTGAAGGCGGCAGCTTTAGCTGAAACAGAGCCAGAGTCAAGAAGCCCTGCAGCCAGGAACCGCCCAGCGGCACCCTGCTCAACCACGTCCCAGGACAAAAGGGGGAGGCCACTTGGCAGGTGTCAGCTTGGACTGAAATTTGCCCGGAACCAGCTCCCTCCCCCACTGCGAGTGCCCAGAGAAAGGAGGAGCGAAGGCTGAGCTCTGCAGCCCAGACTGGCAGCGTCTGCCGGAACCAAGATTCGGTGCTCACACCCAGAAGGAAATTCACAAAAGGAAAAGTAGATGGACTTATACAAAAACAAAGTTTTGTTTTTTCTGTGATGTGTGTGTGGCTTTAAGATACGGTGACTGCCAAAAGGCAGCCCTGGTTTTCCACCCTGTGGCCCCGTCTTTCCACCCCACACCCTGAAGTTCCAACAGCTTCAGCACCCAGGTGCTCTCGTGCTTTGTCAGCACACCTGTGACGATTTTTTAAACGGCCACAGACTCCCATAAGGAGGTGAGGGTCTATGCCCCTTCCTATGGGACAGGCTAGTTAACCTTAGTGCCTCTTTTGTAACCGATAGCATGTGGTGGGAGTGACAGCACGTAACTTCCGAAGCAGCTCAAAAGATGCTCTGTGGCCTCTGCCTGGTTCTCTGCAAACTCTTACTTTTGGAGCCCTGAGCCGCCAAGTTAGAAATCTGACCATTCTTCCCTGGCTGGGTAGCTCAGTTGGTTAGAGCATCTTCCTGGAACACCAAGGTTGCAGGTTTGATCCTTGGTCAGGGCACACACACAATTTAACCAATGAGTGCATCAAAAACAAAGCGATGCATTCTCTCTCCCTCTCTCTCCCTCTCTCTCTCTCTTCTTTCCTCTCTCCCTCTCAGATCAGTAAATAAAAAATATTTTTTTTAATCTGACCATTCTGAGGTCCCCACTTTAAAAAAAAAAAGGCCAGGCTACACAGAGAGGCCTTGGTTAGGTATTTCTGCTGATAGCCCCAGCTGAGGCAACATCCAATAGCCAGGGTCAACTGCCACACCTGTGAGTGAAGATGCTCCCAGTTAATCCCAGATCTCAGCTATGGGGCCACCCCCATCCTTGCCTTCTTCCTAGTTGAGGGTCCCAGGTACTGAGAAGCAGAGATCAGCTGGCCCTACTTTCCTGGTGCTGAATTCCTGAAAGTCCTGCTCATCCTCAAAAGCCCAGCACGATCATCGGCCCTTCTCTGCAGCCCCGCCTGTGCCCATCTCCAGGTCAGAATGGATGCCCCAGCCAGACTTCGGTGTGTTTAGCTCCAGGCTGCTCTGCCTGCCCCTTCTCCAAGGTCAGCACCCTGTGGGTGCCAAGTTAGCAGGGAGCCCTGCACACGGCAGGAACTCAAACATCACTCAATGGAAGAATCTTAATCCTCAACTTTATTGGAAATAGTAATTTGAGGCAGCCTCCATTTGAAATTTGCAGGGAAGGAAACCTGATTTTAGGGGGCAGACTAGGCCTGCCTCAAAAGGGAATGAATGCCCTGCTTTGAAAAACTCCAGAGTAACTCAGCTGCGTCTTCTTTTTAAAGTGGATTTGCAATGTGAGATGACTTTCAGTATTTAATTTTGCTGCACCCACATTTTGTCTGTTTCAGATAAAAGAGGCCCTGCCTTTAAGATGACATAGTGGGCAGAGCCATAAGCTGGTGTGAATGAGACCCGTCTGCACGGGCCGGAGTGGTTTTCCAGAGGCACTTCCGACTATGGTTCCCACAGGGCGTGGGCGTTCTGCAGGGAACGGTCTAACTCCCCTTCCATGCCGCCTCACCAGGGCTTCTCACAAATGTCAGAAAACACGTGTGAGACCCTAGGAGCCAGGTTATACCAATGCCTATTGTAAAAGTATATTTTAATAGCAGCTGTTGGGGTGATTATGATAAGAGCAAACTGATAATCGAGCTTAAGCTAACAGATGGATCTGCAAAGAAGATTGCAGAGACTGTTGGGAAAGAGCCTGAGAGAGGGCATAAAAGGTAAACCCTTGTGTACACAGCAATAGCCACCTGGAATTAAAGACTAGATCAATAATGGAATGACCGTGAGCTTGGCTTTCCACCCGAGGGAGTTCCAAACTGAGAGCCTTCGGCCTGTAGGCAGGATTCACAAGCATTTTTTAAAGTGGTGCCCACCTCTTTGACTTGAAAACTATTCCAGCCTCTCAAATTTCACACAAAAATCTTCCTGGAAGTGAGACTTGTGGTATGGGCTAACAGTGAAGCCAAGCGTTCTCCCATTCCCTCCCACCCCTTGGGGCTGACAGCATCATTAAACAAAAATGCAGGAAGGACTTTGTATGGGTGTGTACCAGGTGTGAGTGGATGAAGTCCAAGAATAGATGTATGTGATCAGTCGACGGTAAAAAAACAAACAAAAACCAAAACCATAACCTCAGCTCTATTGTTTGTCCTGAACCCACTTCCCTGTGGTTTCTTATTTATTACTCACAGTACAGAATATTTTTGCTGTGCAAAAATGAAGTCCTCCATGTATAAAAACACTGCTTGCTTTAAAAATATATAAACATTCAGCAAACTCTTTTTTGGTTGTGCCCGTCAATTCCTTTTGCTCATCCCACAACCCCGGTGGCTTCGGTTTTCTCACCTTTAGCCGCAGTTACCTTCTCCCTGCGCCCCCCTTACCAAAACAAAAAAAGATCAGAGATGGACATCTGCACCTTAAATGAAACCTGCTCACACTAGTAACTCTGCCACTGCGACTTGAAGACTCTTTGGCACAATGAGCCGTTCTGTGCCCTGTTACAACAACGTCTCTGCCACAGCAGGCAGGTGAGGGAGTGGTGAGGATGCCGGGAGCCCAGGGAGAGAAGAGGCCTTCCTGCTTCTACATCATCAATGTCTGGGATGGGCCCCCAGGCTAAACCAACCAGGCACCCATACACGCAGTCAGCAAATATTCGCTACCCACCAGACAGGAAAAAGAGTATTTATTCTCATTTACACAATTTCACATGCTCCTTGCGTGAAATCTAATGGGGTAGGTACTATTATTATCCCCATTTTGTAGATGAGGAAATTGAGACAGAGAGTTCAGGTAAAACAAATGGACAGCTGAAAAACAAAGAAAAATAACAGCAACAACAAAAAACATCAAAGGTACAGCTAACGAATGGAGGAACAGGGAGGGGAACTAGGCAGTCCGACTTCACATGTGTTCCTCTAATCACTGGGCTGGGCAGCTCCCACCAATTTTCCTTCCTTTCCTTTCCCTTCTCCTTCATCCTGACAATGCCCCTCCCATCTATCCAAGACTTCCAAGGGCTGGAACCCATTCCCACACACTGTCTTCTCTCCTAGACATCATTCCTCTCTCTGGCCTGGCTCTTTTTCCCAAACCCCTGAACCCCCATCCCACTATCAACGGATCGTGCCATTGACCCCGTGGTTCGTAATATCTGCTCGACAGTGCCGACCGGCTCCGATCCCCTAGGCCCACGTGGGGGTGAAGGGCAATGCGGAGCCTCACCCAGGAGAGGATCAGCTGAGGCACAAGACTCAGCTCTGGAGCCTGAGGAAGAACAACCTTCGGGAAGGAAGCAGTCTGTGGCTACAGTGACATTGACCTTTTACTGCCTGGACTTGCATGGATATGCTGATGAAAGTAAATCAAAGAACTGGCAATTCATGATGTTACCAGGAACTGAAAGCTACTAACATTCAAAACTCATCTAATGCTACTCTTAAGATCTGTGTATTTCACTGCATGTAAACGTTAGTTCAAAAAAAAATCGAAAGAAGCCTTGAATTCTCATTAATGATGCGTGTGGATGCATTTAGGAATGAGACGGCCCATGTCTGCAACTTTGAAGTGCATTAAAAGTGAGATAAATCGATGATGGTTAAATGGTAATAGACACGTGATAAAGCAACCTTAGCAAAGTATCAAACACAGAACCTAGTCTGTGGCTCTTCAGGTGTTCAAAGTATAATTCCTTCAACTTTTCTGTTGTGTTTGAAATTTTCCATATCAAAATGTTAAGAGAAAAACATTGATGTGAATACAATTATTGATAACTAACACACTGAGAAGAAAACCACAAAAAATGTATTTTGACCATAGAAAAGTATGGTATTTTTTTGTGTTCTAACGACTTTGATATGCTCTGACTGATTCTGAATCAGTAAGCAAACATAAAATGAATTTATTGGGCTGTAGTATTATGTCTGCTCGGAGAGAAAGATTTTGCTTGGCATTTAAAAAAATATATACAAGTACATAGCTCAGAGACAGAAAAAGAAGACAGGAAAGGAAGGTGAAACCAAGAAGAAGAGTAAATTAAGGACATTAAAATGTAGGTGAAACAGAAAAAGGACACTGGTCTGATTAAAATAGCCACTGAGTTTAAGGTGGAACAGATGAGACCAAACGACAAGAAAATGACTAGAGAGCTCATGCAGCTGGAAAGTTAGAGTCAGAAATAAAACAGCTTAAAGAATTACATTTTACGAAAATGATCCAATACAAAAATGGGCAAAATATACCTGAACAGAAATCTCACAGGACAAGGAACACAAACGACAACTATCATTGGACCGTGGCAGTGGGGTGGGGAGGGGGGTGGGGGGCAGCCTTGAGGATAAAGTCGGAGGAAAAAAGAGGGGAGGACCCAGGACACAGCAAAGGCACTGGGCCGTCACCTTAACCAGCACAGAGCTGCTTACTTCCAGACTTCAAAGTAAGATAACAAATGTCTCTATTGTTTAGGTAGCTTTTATTTTGTTCTTATGTTACTTGCAGCTAAAAAAAAAAAATCTTTGAAATACTGGTACTATTTTGAGGTTATTTATGAAGAATTTACTGTAGCATTGTTTATGACAGCAAATGATGGACTACAACCTAAATACCACTTGCAGGAAATTGGTTAAATAAATTATATGTCCAGCCCTGGTTGGTGTGATTCGGTGGATTGGGTACCAGCCTGCAAACCAAAAAGTCGCTGGTTCAATTCCTGGTCAGGACACATGCCTGGGTTTCGGGCCAGGTCCCTAGTTGGGGACATGAGGCAAATGACCAATGTTTCTCTCCCTCTCTTCCTCCCTCCCTTCTTCACTCTAAAAATAAATAAATAAAATATTTTTTTAAAAAGTTATATGTCATACAATGAAAAAACATGCAATCATTTAAAAGGATAAGGCAACACAAAAGATTACATACTGTATGACTCCATTTACATAAATTTTAAAAATGGGCAAAAATTAATCAAGGTTCTATAAGTCAGGGTAGTGGAGGCAGTGACTACAAGACACATAAAGGAAATTTGGGGGTTTCTGGGAGTGTTCTGTGATCTGGTCAATGGTTAAACAGATGTGAACCTACCTTTGTGAAAATTCAATAAACATTACATACACTTTTCTGTGTGTGCCTGCTATGCCAATAAAACAAAACAAAACAAAAAAAGAACGAGAGAACTTCATACATCTTGAAAGGGATAGCCAAATCTGTGTGTCCTAAAATAATTTTCAAGCTAAGAAGACAACTAGATATTGTATCCAGGTATATAATGTAACATTGATAGGTTAATAAAAATGATTACATCTAAAACACTAAATAAATAAATGCTGGCCAATTCATCTGCAGGTGAGACTTGGCCTATCAGCTGCAGATGAATTCTGCACCTCCCTGCTCCCACCTCCCACACACGTGCAGGTCAGTTCAATGTGCTTTCCACAAGCTCATCGCCTTTGTGTGTCCAACAGTCCATCAGACGACCATGCCAGACGCCGTCATTCTCAGTTCCTCCCACTTCCTGACTCCTCGAAGACACCAGCCCCCAAGTTGGTTTTACCATTTTCACATGCCTACCTCTACCCAGTGCTTCCTGCTTCCACCCCGGCTGAGGGCATCATTATTCTGGAGGCATGCCAGCCCCGCTTCTTGTCTCCAATTGTCTCCAAACATTCCCTTCAACTGCAGCCAGAATCTGTGTTCAAAAAGGCAGATTTGACCATGTCTCTCCCCAGCTTAAAAACCACTTTAGTGGCTCCCCGCTATCCTTACGACAGGCCCGAACTTTTGGGCGCAGGCCCCGAGGCCCTGCTTCATCTGACCCTGCTTGCCTCTTCCCCTGCCCTGGGAGCATTCTCCTGCTCCCACGCTGTCCTTCAGACACGCGGGCCCTTCTTCAGGTCCTCAAATGAGCCTCACCACGTCTCTCCCGCCCTGACCTTTCACCTCAGCATCTCCTGTGCCTGCCTCGGGCACTGCCTCACGAAGGCCTTTCCCTCGGCTTAGGTTGACTTAGGTCCTCCTGCCCTGTCCCCTGAGCATCTCGTCTGCCCCCTCTCGAGACAGTCACCACACTTATTACGGTTATTTAATATCTGATTTCCAGATAAACTGTAAGTACCATGCAAATGGTAGCTGCCCTTAAACCACTATATTTCCAGTATCCAGCCCCAGGCCTGGCACATAGTAGGAGTTCAGTAAATATTTATTACATAAGTGAAATCATAAATGAGTGATGGTATATAAACACATGCTTTAAAAATTATCCATAATTAAAGTTATTTATCTATCATAATCAGGTGCTTAGTGGTCACCATCCACGGTGAAGTTCTTGGAGGAAAACCTTGAAGGCTTATACAGCCTAACACCCTTTTAATGAATGCATTTCCCTTCGCTTGTTAAGTGCTGCCCCTCCATCCAAAGGAGGGTGCAGGTCTTATGCACGTTGCTGGATTTAGCCACCTACAACACTACTTAGCCTACTTAGAGAGAGGGTAGGTGGTTAGTATTATGGCTTTACTTTTGAAAGATCAACAATTTCTGGTCAGAAGAAACTAGAAAATGTGGAGGAAAAGAAGCAATGAGAATCAATAGTGTGTGCTTCGTACATACCTGGCTGGACAGGAATGGCAAAGGGAAGAGCGAGAATAGAACTGGGAAGAGAGTGGAAGGGAGCTGGATTTACAAACTAAGGGAAACCAGGGCAGAAATACAGGGTGCCCCCCACTGGAAACATGGAGAAAAGCCACCCACAGACCACGTGAGTTCGGCACAAAAAACACCGGTCGGGGCTCTGGGCCCAGCCTGACGCTAACTCGCTGTGTGGCCTGAGTCTCCCAGAGTCTGTTTCCCCTCCGCAACGAAGTTTAATACAGACTAGTGTTTACAGACTAGGTTCAGAACTCTCGTCAATGCTCTTGTTCAACGGCAACGCTCTTCTCAAAGACAAAATGAAAGGACGCTTGGAAGAATTAAACCCTTTCATGTCAATGGTCTGTGCCAAGCATTTAACCATCCTTCCTTGGGTGAGTTGTTTCTTCCTTATCAGGCTCTCTCATCTTGGGTATTTTTAAATCTGTTACTAATTTCCTTATAAGCATTAGTTGTGTTTCATTTGCAATAGCTAATGTTTGTATAATATAAATTGTCTTCAGGATTTAGAAAGTTCTTTCACACTGGTCCAGACAAAATCTCTGAGTGCAGATATGGAAACTGGCCCAAGGACACAGAGCTCCAAAGAGAAAACCAAAGGCTGGGGTGTGACCCTTGTGTAGACCTGCACTTGGTGCCAGCGTGGCCAACAGCCTGACATTACCACTTACACACTTTACATCCAACGGAAGACTTGTGGACATATTATGGACTCCCAGATGGCCGGGACAGTAGCATTGGTCAATTCTCAAATCCTTCATTTCCTGTTTTTACTCCCCCAAATATTTTGCAAATATTTGAAATTTAAAAATAAAGGTCATCCATTCCATTTGGACAAGCTGATTCAGAAGCATGCGAGAAAATCAATCCTTTCAAATAAAAGGCTTCCTATTTCCAGCATTTTTTTACTGGATGTACTTGAATGTACTGTCAGAACACAAATCCTGATATTAGTCATATATCTTGGATAACCACAATTCACAGCAGTTTATGTGCTAAAAATATTTAGGTGTTGCTTGGTCTTGATGAACTCAATAGAGATTTTAGAAAAAGATCCCTGTAGTGGGAGGTATTAAAAGTTTACTTATAACTCTGAATCATTTTCTAGTTTCAGCTCTGCCTCCTGGATGCTGAATTAACTTGGGCATGTTTCAAGACGAGAACAGACCCTTGCATTCCTTCTGGAGGCAGTTATAAGTGCTACTAATACACTTCTCAAGGCAAGAGGTGACTGCAGACTATTTCTAGCCCCGGGAAGAGTGACCACTTCCCAATTTAATCCTGCAGTGAGTTGGGAGGCAAGGGGTTTAAAGCACGGGTCAAAGACCAGGCAGGCCAGGAGGGAGGAGTCCAGGCTCTCCGCACCATATTATTCTGGAACTGTTTACATAAGGAAGAGTAACCCAGCCCCGGGCAAACAGACTAAGAAAAGAGGTTAAGGGTGGGGTCTTCAGTCTGATTAAGGAGGGTTCCTGCAACGCAGTCCACGATGAACAAACTTTCCTCTACCCTTAGGTTCTTTTGGCTGGCCCAACAATCCATTAGACATAAGGCAGATTAGCAAAAGAAAATAACCAAATTTAATACCTACTTGTGCATAGGAATCCCACATACATAGGAGGGTCAGAGACCTCACAGGCAAGAGAGGTTCAAAGTTAGAAAGGGAACATAGGTAAATAAGAGATCCTCAGCTAGGGATAAGATAAGGTGTCTTGAGTCACCGACCCTGGGGCCTCCAATCCGTAGCAGTCCTTGCCCTGTTACACACCAAACTGGAATGCGCCGCAGAAAGTGAGCTTGCAGGCAATGCTCTGAATCATCCCCAAACCATTCCCCACTCCCCCACCCCCGCCCCAGTCTGTGGAAAACTTGTCTTCTGCAAAACCAGTTCCTGGTACCAAAAAGGTTGGGGACGACTGATTGCAGAATGATAAGAAGAACAGATGCTCAGTAAATAGAAGTTTGTCCCACCCTATACGCAGGTCAAAAGAGGTCATCTCTGATAATCACTTGTTATGGGCAAGGCCTATAATTAAAGTTCTAGGCAGTTAAGGGAGAGGAAGACGCTTCACTTGAGACCGCGGTTAACGTTGCCTTTAGCTCAAAACTATCTGCAGGCCACAGAGGCAGATCTTGGGGTGACTCCTTCAGACCTCCACAACCCTCTGCACCACTGTGCCCTTCTCCATAAAGAACGTAACCTCATGTATCCCTTGGAATTGCTTTGAAGATTAGATTCTAATGTATAAACCACCGAAAAACAGGACCTATGTCCTGTACACAATTGTGTATCTGGCACCTAGCACTCTGCTCAACACCAAATAGGTGATTCGTTGAAAAACTGTTGAATACATGAATGAATGACAGAAACAGAGAGACACCAATTTGTTGTTCCACTTATTCATGCATTCACTAGTTGATTTTTGTATGTATCCTGACCGGGGACCTAACCTGAGACCTTGGCCACACCTGCCAGGACTAAAATAGTTTTTAAAGGTCACCTGTCTCTCTAATCTACATAAAGCTGCCTCTGGACCTGCACATTTTTACCTGTTTATTGGTCATTTGCATTTCTGCTAGTACAAAAGACTTTTTCTTACCTGTGCTTATTTTTCCACTAGAGTATTGTGGACAAAAAAAGGGTTTCTACAGAAAGTAACCTCACAGGTGCTGACCATACATTCCTGAATGGGCAGGTCACACTCCAAGCATTTAACTTCTTCGGGAAAAGGTTGATCTTTGCCTGAAGCAAGTCCTGCCTGTTGTCTGTAAGCATCTAGAGATGTTAACTCCCCTTGGAAATAAGCCCAACCACCCTCAAGAAAAGACACAATCTCTGTTGACCCTCCTGTGATCCGATACCCACCTTGCTTTCTTCCACTTTCATGTAATCTTCACTACCCTCCGTGATTTTTTTATTTGTCTCTATGCTGTATTTCTTTCTTAATTTTAAATGCATAAAAGAAACGACAAAATTGTTATTCTCCAGAGCATCTGAGATCTTGCTTCCTGGCAACTGTTATCGATTTGGGGCCAAATAAACTCATAAAAATTCTCTGCAGGTTTGGATGTATCTTACATCAAGGATATTCAGTTTTCTCTCTACTAAATCGTAGGGCTCTTTACCTGTTAGGATATTCATCGTTGTTCTGTTCCACATTTTGTACAATTTCCTGAAGTTTAACAGGCAATGCAGGTGACAGGTCTGGACCTGTGGTACCAGAGGAAGGGCACAGCTGGGGAAATGTCCGCAGAGCTAGATCCTGGGGACCTGGGGGAATTGGAGCCTGGTAATACAATGGGGGAGAAAACACATGATAAGGACGACCCAAGTACAGAGACCCAAGGCAGAAAAGGGCTTTCTGAATATTCGAAGAAACCATACACAGAGCAAGGGGGGCGTCCAAAGGAACAGGCTGGTCCAAAAGGAATGGGTGGAGTTCCTTCTGATTTGTCCTAAGAGTGGTCAACTTTTCAACTTAGAGGGAAAACAAGACCACCTGGAGATTTTCAGAAGTGGGAGAGGGGGTGTCCCTAAAACCCTGAATAAAGCGGCAAATACGCCCTGGCTGGTGTAGCTCAGTGGATTGAGCTCGGGCCTACGAACCAAAGGATTGCAGTTTGATTCCCAGTCAGGGCACATGCCTGGGTTGCAGGCCAGTTCCCAGCAGGGGACGCACAAGAGGCAACCACACATTCTTTCACTCTCTCCCTCCCTTCCCCTCTAAAGATAAATAAATAAAATCTTAAAAATACATAAATAAATAAAGCGGCAAATTCTCTTCAAACAGACACACTTCCCCTCTGTACATCCTTCTCTCACTCCCAGGGAGTCCTCAAGGATTTCAGACCCCCTTCGTGCTATACCTGACTCAGGAGTGTCCCACCTGGGAGGTCTCCACGCTGCCTGAAAATGCCTTGTCAATTCCGCACTTCTGTAATAGACCCACTTAGCCCCTGTTTAAAGAAACAAAACACAAACCAACAACCTTGCTAAGTTTCTGCCATCCTCCGACAATCCTGTCTGCTGTCCAATCCTGTCTGCTGTCCTGGGCCCACCAGGGCCTCACAGAAGCCCTCCTGGATCTGTTCGAATCCACGCTGCTCAGAATCAGTGATGTGACGCATGGAAAGAAAACGGCCATTCCAAAAGCAGAGCTTATCGTCCTCCTGGTCCACCAGAGACCTGCACTCAGAGGGTCGCCGTATGTTTGCTTGTGCCCTCCCTGCTTCCTCGGTGCCTAGCCCTGGATTTCTGCTCTGAGACCCACTGAACTCAGCAAATGCATGTAGCTCTCTCTTAAATGGGCATTTAGAGATCTTTGTTTCTTACCATTTAACATCCCATAGCTTAGTTAAGTTTCAGTGCACCAATTCAAAAGTGCCCCACTGACTAGAATAACAGCCATGACAGGGTTATAGTCACGACATTTCAGGACACAGAGATAAAAAGAAGATTCTAGAACTTTTAGAGGGTGTTGATGAGGGAGGAAAAAAAGGTCACGAGAAAGGAGCAGTGTATTAGGGAAGAATCTAAGTTTCTTAAATGCAAAGATATAAAAAAATGGAGTGGCAAACTCAAAATAGAAATGTTACCCTAACTGGTTTCATGCCTCAGAGGTAGAATCTGGGGCTGAAAGGGCCACTCAGGAATCTTTATCTAATTCTGAGAACCAGTCCCTTCATCCTGTCTGCATCCCACCTCAGGGAAGAAGGAAAAGAGAAAGGACTTTGGTGCTGATGCCACTCAGTCTACAACCTGGAAGTTTAAAACAAGATCCCAGCTCACACTCCACTGGCCAGAATTCAGTCACCTGCCCACAAAGCACTGGAACAAAGGCTAGGGAACGTGGTCTCCAGGTAGGCGAAAGTCGGGCTTTATTTCACAAAAGGAGAAAGGAAGAATGGGTACTGGAGGACAAGCAGAAGCGAAGCCTCTACCACCGACAGAATCAGAACTGAATCGTATTCCTTCGTATGACTGGATGATAGTAACTGATGGAATAATGTCTTCATAATCTGGAGAGGTAAAAACCTTTACCCTGGGATATTGTTGCAGTTCAGAGCTAGTTACCCCCAGATGTCCCTCTGTGGTATTGCTACTGTCGGCATATAATGATACATCAATAAAGGAAAGGGGAGAAAAAGAACTAGATGTTGAGCTCAATAAACTGGGAGCATAAGCCTGTATGCACCATCTGGAAGCTGCAGCTTCACACTGTGGGGGACCACGGCACTGCTCCACCAAGGGGGTTACAATCCTCCCTTTCCCCTCTGGTACTGGACTGTTGGGGGGCACAGGAGGTGCTGGACCATAGAGGCCTGTCAGTCTAACTAAGGGGTGTAAACCCATCCGAAGCCCATGAAGACTTGGAGAATTCATTGGTTCTTTTGAAGAAGCTTCTGGTCTTTTCCAAACCCAAGCTAATAGAATCCCAAGGAAACAAAGGATCTCTCTCTCTCTCTCTCTCTCTCTCTCTCTCTCTCTCTCTCTCTCTCAACCTGAACTCGTACCGTGCATTTGTGTGTCCTCTCTCCACAGCCATGTGGCCCCGGCAGCTGTGAGGCCCATGGCCACACGGATGCCACATGGGGGCTCCAGTGTGGAGCCTGAGGACTGCAGCGCAGCAGTGGCCCACGGCTGGAAACACACGCTAAGCCAGCCGGATGCTGCACTGGATTGAACTCTAATGTGGAGCAGAAACCCTGGGCAGTGGCCTTTGTCCTGGCCCTGCTGAAGACCGGACTGGGCCTTTTCTGTGGCAAGACACATGGAGATGGGGCACAGGGCAGTCAGGAGGGGAACCCCCTTAATGTCACATCGTCGATAAAGTCTACCATGGAGTCCTAGCCTCCCACGTGGGCCTCGGGAAATTCTTTGTCTTGTGACGTGGCAAGAACTTGCTGTCCACCAATCGCAGTATGCGGACTGTTTCGAGCGGAGGGCAATTTTAACTTCAGGCTCAAGCGAAAGCTCTGCTGCTCTCTTTAACTACCCAGAAGAATTTGTATGAGGGGACTCGCCCACAGATTATCATTGATAACCTCTTTTGACCCACCTCTGTGGCAGGACAAACTTGTTTTTACTACCCGTCTACTCCTATCATCCTTTGAATGACCCTTGGAAGCCCCCAGGGCACCTCACCTCATCCCTTGCTCAGAAGGGCTTAGACACACACATTCCCTCTTATCTGTGAATCTCTCCCACTCTAGGGGCTCTGACTCCCTCACATGGGCAAAGTTCCTATACATATGTCTACGTTAAATTTGGTTATTGGCTCTTGCTTATATGTCTCATTTGATTATTTGACCAGCCAAAAGAACCTTGAGAGTAGAGAAGAGTTTGTTTCTCTACTCCAATACCACATTAGTCCAAAATTATAGGTGCGGTTAGAATGAACGCATTAAAGGCCTAAAACCAGAATTTTCTGGAAGTTGTTGAATGATATGCTCTACTTAAACAAGGAGCAATGGAAGAAAAAGGAAGACCTGGGATCCAAGAGGCAGGCTTAAAAAGTAAATAGTACAGAGCGGTGTAAAAGACAGATGGCTCTGGGAAGGAACTTTCCAGGAACAAAACGGAACCAGTGAATTACCTAATACATTTGGTCATTTGGGGAACACTGATAGGAATACACTCTATCAAACAAGCGAGAAAACTTTAAGGATTTGTGGAATAAAAATGTGTTCATAAAAAAAAAGGCAAGTATTAAGTCTGCGGGACAGTATACATGACAAAAAATATTATAATGCACTTCTTAGAGCTATAGCTAAATATATTCACACATTATAATAAGGCCAACTGACTGCAGAGAGGATGTGGGGGGAGGAACACAGGTGCGTGTGAGTGGGGGGGATTGTGCTGAAGAAGTAAATGCTCACTCGCTGTTTGTGATAGTGAAGGCAGGATAGTAAGAAGTTAGGGAAATTCCCTGACACGCGGAGTAGGAAACTGAGACGAAATAATGGAACAAGGCCACACAGTTTGGACAATTTACAGTCAGCTAATGAATCATAAGGTTTTATCTTGCCTAACCAAGGACACAGGAGCAATGGTTTACACATTCCAGACCATCCAGGGACAGAAGGGCAGCCGGGGTGCCCACCCCTCTTCAATGACGTCCTTGATGATGTTCTTTGAAGATAAAACTAGCCAGCAAAGAATCCCTGACCCTCTCTATGCACATTTTGATGAATCAGCGTATTGAAGGACATACCTGAACAGCTAATGAATATTCCATTAGGACGCTCCCCCGAGACATACCCTAGGATGGCCAGCCAAAGAAAGATAAGAAGCCTCACGACAAAGGACACACAGGTGTGGTCTAGGTGGAGCATGGCCATGCCTTGTATCTCTGCTTTCTTTCTCCTAAATTTTAAGGTTCTCTGAACATTTGCAACCATGAGAGCAGTGGGTACTGGGCAGTTCCTGGGCGGACCATCTGAACTGTCTCCAAGGCTCCCTTTTCTCTGGCTTCCCAAGAAGCCCACTTCTTCCACTGTGACTTCTGTTCCTCAGAGCCTGGGCAGCCCAGCCTGGCTTCTCTCCCATGGCTTCTTCTGTCTTAAGTCCTTCCTTGTTCCATGTCCCCAGAGCTAATGAACACACTCTCGAAATCATCTGAACCCATATTGTAAAATCTTTTCTATACCAAGTCAAGAACCCACATGCTACCAGTGGGCAGACCCTGTCCTATAGCAGCAGGGTGTGTGAGTTGAGAAAATCAAGAAGTAGCAGAAAACTTGACTCACACCGTGGATGGAAAAAGGGGCCACATACTAAACCTGACAAGCTCAGGGGTGGCCTGCATAGTGGCCTTACGAACTCAGAGATTGAAAGTAACCACATACGATGGCCTGAAATTAAAACTTACTTACTGAAAGCAATTTATAGCGAGTAGTCATGTCCTAGGCTGGTTGGTGGTCGGTTATCTTTCTTGACAAAGGTTAATCTTTACCTTAACTGAGCCTATAATACACTAGCAGGCTAAATATTATTTAGCCTATAATTTTTTTTGCATCTAAACTAACATATCTTTGGAAGGTTTGAGTAGTCTCTTTTTCCAAACCCCTGGGGGCACAATGAATTGTTGACTGTTGACTCTCCTATACCCATCTATGTAAAAGAACTATGTGTCTCTTCCTTTTACTTTTTACAGCAATGATGAGCATGACAGACAGGGAGGCACCTAGCGAGGCTCATTCTACCAAAGTCCCCTCTGTGTCCTATTGTTTCAGCACAGTCCAGGAAACATTCATTTGCCAAAAACTTGTACTTTCCATCTTCCCGTACATCGCCTTCCTCTGGACCACAATCTCCACCACTTCTCTCCTTAGCACGTGAGCCTCAACCGCCCCTTTGTCCGTGGGCCCATTTTCTTAAGGAACCCCTGTGTGTACACACGTAATTAAACCTGGTTGTTTTCTCCTGTCCATTTGACGATTAGACCAGCCAGAAGAACAAAGAGAGAAAGTGGGGACATTTCCCCACCCCCACAGATGTTTGGATGGTTACTGCAACCTATCATGATTGATACAGGATATGATACCACTTTATATCTCAATTTCTTTCTGTCTATGTAAAGAGAAAGGCAGGAGCCAACATAGAAGGCTATTTTTATGTGTACAGGTGTACACAGAAAACTAGTTACAAGGGTCACCTGAGGAAGGTGGAGCTGGGTAGGAACTAGTTGAATGAAGACCGGAGTAGAAGAGAGAGGCTTTGCTGTATGTCTTTCTGTGTGTTTTATTTTAGAGTCCTGTGAATGTATTACTTACTCAAAAATATTCATTTAAAAGAAAACAGCGGCATAAGAGCATTATTTGGAAATATGGAAGAAAATATTGGTTGAAATAGCTAAAGTCATTGCCAGTGGATGTTTGCAGGAAGTTGAACCCGTGAAGGAGGACTGTTGCTTCCTGCCTTGCTGGGGTCCAGCCTCAGCAGGGTTCAGGGTCCCCAAAGGATGAACAGCGCAGGCGACGAATGGTGAGTCAGACACCCGATTGGATGCCGGAGAACAGCCAGCCTCTGTGGGACTGACTGAACTCATAGAGTTTGAGTGAGGCTTTCTTTTTATAGAGATTGTTGTATAACATTAAAGGCACAGGTGCATGGCATGATCAGTTAAGCAGAAAAAAAACAAAACAGAGGTAACCAGGAAAAGTACAAGAATTTCCATAGTTTCAGTTATGTTAAACAAAAGTTGTTTTGACCAGGAGAACCATTAATCAGACAATTTGAACTAGCTATGTGTACAGAGTTTGAATGTCTTATTGTTTATTAAAGGTCTTAGAATTTGACATGGGGCAAAGAGGTACGCTAGACTGAGCAGGGGTTAGGAAATTTATTACAAGGCCTTTGTGATGTCTAACTTAGCTATCTATCTTTCTGTCCAAAATGTTTCTCTATGTACTATGGACTCTAACTCCTTGGTAATTATATCTACGTGCTTAGTTTGTAGTACCTAACAAGCTTCTCCTGTTTCTTTGCCTGCCTACTTCTAATTAATATATATTCCTGTCCAAGGTAGAGGAGGGGCTGTTACTCCAACAACTTTTAGACATTCAGGGGCTACTTCATTAGATGGAACTTTGTTCTCTGGTCAAGAAATTATTTTGTACAACTTCACTGGAATTATGCAGATCATTGGACCTGAAATGCAGGTGTCTAAAAATCCTACCACCTTTTGATCTCAACAACAAACATGCAAGGGAGAGATAGACAGGAAGTCCAGCCACAGTTGCCTCTGCTGTGCAGATGCATCTCATCCATCCTGACTGTGTCAAGGGACTGCTGTTGGTCGGCTCCCGACACTGCCTAATATTATTCAGTACTGTAGCACTGTAAAACTATGAGAATGCATTACTTTAATTTAGAAAAGAAAAACGAGAAAAAAAAAAACCCGGAGAGGGACCAAGCTAGTGTCTTGGGAAGTCGTCTGATGAAGGCTAAGCTTTATCCGACTCTGTCTGACATATGAATGGAAATGTCTGAATTCCTCTGAACTGCCAGTCTTTTACAAATGCAACCTATTTATTTATCTTTAGAGGAAGGGGGAAATACAAGAGGTTGCCCTCAGAGCCGGGAACAACGAGTTGAGGCACTCAATCCACTGAGCTACACCAGCCAGGGCCTGAATCATATTTCTTAAAGTCATGGAAAACTGCAACCACTCTTGAATACTATTTAGCATAAAATTCAACACAAGGGTTGGTGTCTACTCTTTCAGTCTAAAAAAGAGAAAAACCAGAAAAGCCACAGATATTTTTGTTTTTGCCAAGAAAGGCAAGTTCTGCTTCAAAAACACCCACCGCCCACCACCAGCCACTGTCCCAGTCAGAAATCCAGAAGTCATCCTTGACTCTTTCCTCTCCCTCACCCCTTCACATGTCAGATTACACAGGTTCTACCCGGAATGGGTCCACTTCTCTCCATCCCCACTGCCTGGATCACCGCAACCCACAGCTTTCTTACCAGTTCTTGTTGCTTCCAATTTTATCTCTCCCAGGACGTCCTCTTTGCCACAACTAGAGTGATCTTTTACAAGACAAACATGACCACATCACTTATCAGCCTAAACACTTCAACATCCCCCCCCCACTCCTGCATTGCCTTCAAAAATAAAATCCAAAGCCCTACAATAGAACCTCCATCACCTGGCCCCAGTCCACCTGTCTGCCTCATCTATCTTTACCTCCTGCTCTATCTTCCAACTTACTGAACTTTCAGGTTTTCAAAGGAACCAATGGCGATTCTTCTGCCTCCAAGCCTTCACCCACAGGCTTCTCTCTGCCTCAAACACTTTTTTTCCATTTAATTCTTACTCATCCTTCGGTTTAGACATCCTTCTACCACAAAGGCTTACCTGACACCCTGGGTCCAGGTTGGTATCCCTCCCATCTGTTCCTGGAGTCCACAGTCTTCTCAGAAGAACATCAGTCTGGGCTCTACAGAAGATACTTGTTTCTTCGTCTGACCTCCTTTCTGGACCATAAACTTGTCTCTTTTCTTCAACATTGTATCTTCAGCTTCTGGCACGTGGTAGGACTTCAGAGACCACCTGTTGAATAAGCAAATGAACAAGATTCAAATCTAAGACCAAGTCCAGGTTAAAATTTAATTTTTAAAAAGATTTTATTTATTTACTTTTAGAGAGAGGGGAAGGGAGGGAGAAAGAGGGGGAGAGGAATATCAATGTGCAAGAGAAACATCGATTGGTTGCCTCTCACACTCCTCCAGCTGGGGGAGTCCTCCCGCAAACCAGGCATGTGTCCCGAGAATCAAACTGGCGACCTTTCAGTCTGCGGGATGATGCCCAACCTACTGAGTGACACCAGTCAGGGCTAACATTTGATCTTTAATCCAGTAGAAACTGAATAAATATCTCTGTCTTTCTCTGATAAGATACAATCCCAAGTCTGGTCATTTCATCTTCAAAACTTCAAGTTCTCCTAGTGATCCAAGCAGAGTGATACTATAGATGTAATCAATAATAATATCCAGTGTTTGGCTAAGAGCTGGCGGCTAAACTGAAGGTAGCTTACAATACTATGATCCTTAAAAAAATAACCAATCCTCACACCATCCCAATATAAGGGACTGGTGAAAAGGTACTGTTGGTGGGCAAAACCTGGTGCACAACCCCTTCAATAATGTAATAAACTTCTATATGAACAGATTATAGTTGACACCTGCTACTGCTAAGTGTCTGGGGCTCTATTTGGTTCTTGCAAGCAGCAAAGTCTGCCTATGTAATTCATTATGCCTCTATTCCCCAAGGAAGTGAGGTAAAAGCCCATGTATGTTTCCAGAATGAGGCATTATTTTCTCCAGCCAAAGATCTGTAATTCCTCATTAGACTGCCAATAGCAATATTGAACATGGGCAGTTTCATTTAAAGCCAGTTGTACCAAGAACAAATGTCGCCACTGGGGATTTCACAGCATGTAATTAGGAAGCAAAGTGGGGAGATAAGTACTATGAGGGCAGAATAGCTACAGTGTTTCTCTAGGGTGGTCCAAGTGTAAGTCTTACCTGGAATTAGAGGAATGAATTTAACCAATACCAGCTTGTGGAAAGTTTTCGGTGCCACAGAGAAATGAGGAAAATGAAGGCGTGTGGGAGTTTCCTAGGAGGTTAGATATATTCTTTTCATTTTCGGTTTTCATTATGTGCATTCATGTTTTTGGTATTGACTGACATTTTTAATATGAAATAATGTTAAGTGGAGAGGCAAGTAATAGAACAATGTGGATACACAAGAAAGGGTTTCCTCCAGGGAGGGAAGTGGGGAGCTGTAGGGAAAGGGAGGGAGGGAGAACTGTACTGTATGCCCTTTTGATCCTTTTGGATTTTGAATCAGGAGAATGCACTAATTATTTTTTAAAAACCCGAATTAATTAAATTATAATGAGTAAGATGAATTATAATAAATAAAATGAAATGAAATGGATAGAAAATTTGGTACTTCCACCAAGATGGAGGCATAGGTGGATGTGCCGTGCCTTCTCACACAACCAAGTTTAGAGACAACTAAATATTAGCAACAGAAAACACAGCCAGAACACGGAAAATTGAACTTTTCGGAAGTCCGTTAACAACAAATTCTTCAGCCTAACCGGTAAGGGGCGAAACCAGCGGCTGGTGAAGCGGGGGTTGCACAGGAGGTCTCGGTCAGACGGACTCAGGCACGCGCGGAATCCAGGCGCAGGGTGGGACCTAGTGAGCGACCGAGCGACCTCGGGGGAGACAGCGGGGGAGCGGTGCTGCGTGTTGACTGTGGTCAGCGCATTTGTGCGCGGGTGGACAGGCGAGGGAGTGGGCGATTGGACCGGAACCCAGCGGGTCCCCGCAGCAAGCGGCAGGGAGGGCGCAGCCATTTCCCTGCTCTGACCCCACCTCCACATACAGCGTCATAACCCAGCGACTCTGAGTGGCCTGGCCCAGGTGAACCACCTAAGATGCTGCTCCTCACCCAGCAGCGAGAAACAGCAGAGGGGGTCGCCATTTCCCTGCTCTGACCACGCCCCCACATACAGCGTCACAACCCAGCGACCTGGGAGTCCAAGGCGCCACTTCTCACACTTAAAGGGCGCGAACAGACCAAAAATGGCGCAAGAAGATCTCAAAGCCCCAGAGCCTATAGATCTAAGCAATGAAGAAATAGCAAAACTCTCAGACGCACAGTTTAAAACACTGGTCATCAGGATCCTCACAGAACTGGTTGATTATAGCCACAAATTAGACAAATATATGAAGGCAAAACTAATTGAAATGAATGGAATTGCACAGGGCACCAATAGCAATGAAAAGGAAACTGGGACTCAAATCAATGGAGTGGACCAGAAGAAACCAAATAATGGCCAAACAGAAAAGAGTCAAGAAGCAAGAATTCAAAGAAATGAGGAGAGTCTTAGGAACCTCCAGGACATCTTTAAACGCTCCAACATCCGAATTATAGGGGTACCAGAAGGGGGAAAGGCACAGCCACCAGTGGAAAACTTATTTGAACAAATAATAAAGGAGAATTTCCCCAATCTGGCAAAGGAAATAGACTTCCAGGAAATCCAGGAAGCTCAGAGAGTACAAAAGAGGTTGGACCCAAGAAGAAACACACCAAGGCACATCATCATTACATTAGCCAAAATTAAAATGAAGGAGAGAATCCTAAAAGCAGCAAGAGCTAAGGGGACAGTCACCTACAAAGGAGTCCCCATCAGACTGTCAGCGGATTTCTCAAAAGAGACCTTACAGGCAAGAAGGGGCTGGAAAGAGGTATTCCAAGTCATGAAATCCAAGGACCTACAACCAAGATTTCTCTATCCAGCAAAACTTTCATTTAGAATGGAAGGACAGAAAAAGTGCTTCTCAGATGAGATCAAATTCAAGGAGTTCATCATCACCAAGCCCTTATTATATGAAATGTTAAAGGGACTTATCTAAGAAAAAGAAGTTAAAACATGAACAGTGAAAGGACAGCAAACTCACAGTTATTAACAACCACACCTAAAACAAAAGCAAACTAAAAGGACAGCTAGATCAGGAGTGGAAACATAGAAATGAAGATCTCAAGGAGGGTTAGCAACAGGGGGAGTGAGGAGGAGAAGGGGGAGAAGGTACAGAAAATAAGTAGCATAGACAGCAGATAGAAAATAGATGGGGGGGCAAGAATAGCATAGGAAATACAGAATCTAAAGGACTTGAGACACATGGTCATAAACTAAAGGGGGGTAATGGTGGGGATGGGGGGATAGGGTAGAAGGGAATGAAGGGGGAATAGAACAACTGTAACAGCATAATCAATAATAAAATTAAAAAAATAAGGGGAAATGGGAGGGAGTAATGGGTGCATAAACAAAAAGAAAAATAACTAAATAAAAATTTTAAAAATCTCACTATTTCGAGCATCCATTGGTGACTGGGTAGCAACCTCATTCCTTCTACACTCGTATTTTAGTTGGCATTCTGCTGTAAGGAAGAGCTTTTTCTCCACCTCGTTTATTCATTTACTTATTTCTCCAAATCACATCAACTCATGAACTGTTATTTTCTTTTACTCAAAGGGCTTAAGCCCATTACTATTATTAATTTTGATTCTGTCAACCAGGTTGGCTTGCGGGAAATTCTTTTTTAAAAAAACACAAAACAAGCCTCTACAATTTAATCTGACCTGACTGCATCTGAGTGAAACTCTCCCCCTCTTCACCTCTTTGGTTTTTGTATTAATTTTTGTAACGAGTCTATAAAATAAATGACTACTCACTCTGTGTATTCTGGTGCATTGTCTCATGTGTATCACATGATTATATCAGGATATTGGTAAACTCCATACAGTGACGCTGTGTGTCCACACAATAGTCAGGAAGCTCATTATCATACATGTGTAGTTGCAACACCGGAGAACAGGGGTTTCCATATGATGTATAAATCTTTTAGGCTGAGGCTAAAAATAATGAGTCGCTGTAAATCTTCGTAATGCATGTATACTCCTCAAGCACATAAGCTCATTATTTTATGTGACAACCCCACTTTGTAACACACATGCAAGAAAAAAAATGAATAAAGCTTGAATTGTCCATCTCTATTTTTCCCATCATCCCCGGTTAGGTATCTTTCCATTAGTACAAATAATTGAGAGTAAACCACCAGTGAAAGAATGGACAGAATGCTCTGTTTCATTCACTCTTTAAGTATTTCTTTGGGTAAATATCATACGTAACATAGGTAAATCTTTCCTACAATGTGGAGATGAAAACAAAAATAACAGTTAATCCCCTAGGCATCAAATTAGTAGGCCTAGCACTTTTCTACATACTAGAGTATTTGTTTCTTTAGACTGTCTCTACCGGTATATTAGTTTCCTGGTCCTCAATCGTGACTGCCTTTGTAATCACCTCTTGAACTTCAAACAAATTCTGAGGCTTGTACCCATTCTGGGAGATTCTGACGTAATTGGCCTAGGGTGGTGTCTCGTAATGGGCATTTTTTAAAGCTGGTTTGAGCACCACTGGTTTAAACACTTTGTCCTCCCCCGACAGTGCCAAGCAAGGTGCCGGGTGGGAAGTGACGTTTAGAATGAATCAAGTTCTGTTTTTCAGGAGGGCAGGAAGTGTAGTCTCACAAACACAAACACTCCTGCTGCCCTGGCACAGAGATCACTAGGAGAAGGCAGGTCCTGCCGAGTCCTCGGGTCTCTCTTGACTCTCACTAGTGTCCACGCTGAAGCTCCGGTACTGTCCAGCCAAGTCCGGGAGGCCTCAGAAATTATAAGTTCATTAAAAAGTTCAGGGGTGCCAGGCTGTCTCGTTTCTAACACGTGAGGCAGAGGCTGAAAGGGCTTGTGTGGGGGACTTCAAGCTCTGCCCAAGTCAGTCTGGGATCTTCTCTCAGCTCCAAATTGCAGTGGGGCAGCGAGCGCTTCCCTCTCGGGTAGACGGGCACTATGGTAGCAGGGCACTAAGACGAGGCGGCGAGCCAAACTGGGCCTGAAGTGCCCAGACGCCGGTGTGTAGACTCTCGCCCTGGAAGCACCAGTCGCTGCGCAACTCCCAGGGGCTGCACGTGGCGCGACGCAAGAAGCGGTCTAGCTTAGCTCCAGGAAGCAGGGCGTGTGGACTACAAGTCCCGGCATGCCTCGGGCGGGGGTGGGTTAGTGCGGATGCCTGGAAGGCGGTCGGGCCCAGGCCTGCGCAGTGGTTCTCGGGAGTGGCGGGGCGGATCCTCCCGGGCTGTCCTCTTGGGCCGGGTACTCCTGGGTGGGGGTGGCCGAGGCCATTGGCCGAGAGGCAGGAGGGGCGGGGTCCTCCGGTGCCGCTGCGGGTCTGGCTGAACAGGAGGAGGCCAGCGGCCGGCTGGAGAGGCACGCGTTGATCTGCTGCGTTTCTGTCTTGTCATGGCACCGTCGCCCCTGAAAGTGTGCATCGTGGGCTCGGGGAACTGGTGAGCGGCAGCGGGCCGACTGCACGGGATCCGCCTCCAGGAAGCCCCTCTCCCGGGCGTGCTGCGGCGGCGCGTCCCTGTCGCGTGGGCACCGCGCACCCCACGCAGGGAGGCGGGGCGGGCGGGCTCGGGGGCGGACTAGGCACCGCGCACCTGGGGAGTCAGACTAGGCGCTGGCGCCGGGGGCTCTGGGTCCGCGTGCTCGCGGTGAGCCGGGAGCAGAGCCAGTGCTGCGCGCCCGCGGGCACCTGTCTACGCTCAACTCTCCGCGCGGGGGGCGCACGAGGGCCACCTGCTTTCCACGCCAGGGTGTTATGCCTAAGGGAGTTCTCCGTTCTCGGGGGATCGCCTGGGTAGAGGAATTGGAGAAGGCTCGGATATTCTTGGTATAGTTTCGGTCCTAAGGCAGAGAGGGCTAAAAAGAGAGCTTGCAACCCAGGTCACAGGGTGGCGGCGTTACCCTTCCAGGGTCTCCGCTTGGTAGCTGTTAAGTCTGGTATCCTAGTAACGTTGCGTTGGGAAGAAAGCCCAACTTTCTACCGGCCTGTCACCCAGAGTAATCAAGGGGCGTTGAGAATTCTCCGGGGAGGTGTTTGCGAAGCTTTGCTTCTCTGCTAGGCTTTATTTGACTTTAACATTTATAAAGCACTTTTTCTGCCAGACGCTGCTTTAAGCGCTCTATAAATGTTTGTTCTTTTAGTTCCGTTTATCAAACTTACACAATGAGATTCTCTGGTGTGTGGGTGGGTGAGTGGTGTAGGGGACAGAGTATAGTGTAGAATCTGATTTTCCATTGCCATGCACTATTTTTCCCACATCCGAAGGACTGATATAGAATTTTCTTCATGGGCTTTTTGTTTGTGCTGTTATTGCAGCTGTCCCAGTTTTTCTCCCTTTGCCCCCACGCCCGGGTATAGAATGTTGAGTGATGTCCAGTCTGTTTTTGCATTTCTGGGGCCTGACACTCGTCACAGTTCAGGCCCTTAGGGCTCAGCAGCAATTTGTACCAGCTACTTGGCTTTAGTCTTTCTCTTTGAGACTTGGCCCAGAACGTATAATACTTCTTGGAGGTACTATACCTTAACTGGTTTTTTACTTACCGGTCCCCGCAAGTGCAGGGGCCCCTCCATGTATCCACCTCTGTCACTGACCTATCCCTGCAGGGGAATGATTCGTTTATCTGTTTCTACTCCTCCCTGTCCAGCTCTTGAGAACAGCATCTACCCTTGTGTCTGGCTTAGGCTAAGTAACTACTGAGTGTCTGAAAGCTCATTTTTTCAAATGCACTCATATTTGACTAGGTAATATATTCCTGTTGTTTAAAAAACTAAAGGTACCAACAAAACACAACACGAGGAACTGTTGCCCACCCACACTTAATGTTCTGGAGGAACTAATGTTAATCGGGTTTTTTTTTCTGTACTTCCTGGAGGAATTCCATCAAATGCAAATGAAGGTTTACCGAGGTTCCTTCCCCTCCCTGCCCTGCAGACACTAGGGTATTATGCACTTACCTATAAACGACAGTGTTCTGTACAACAGTTAATGGGGTTGGTATCTATCCACTACAGAGCTTCCTTTGGACTTGCAGCTTGGCTTTGCCAGTTTTCACCCCAAGGTCACTGGAGTGAGATGTCAGCTGCCCAGCTGGGCATGGGACTGGAGAAGCACCCACTTAGCACATGTTTTTTTAATGTTAGTTTCCTCTTGTGTAAGAAGCCACAGAACCACAGGTGCCACGAGCACCTTTTCCTAATTTGCAACAGGCAGTGGAAGTAGCACAACTTTGCCAAGCTGGATCTGGGCCTGCATTGGGAATAGTGAAGTGAACCTTCTGCTCCTTCTGCTGGGACTTGGCTGCCTGCCCACAGCTTTACTCTGTACTTCACTGTTTTCTCGCCCCACTCCAGCCCAAGGAAGTGGAGTAAATTTGGCTAATGATTCTGGAGCAGGGCAATTGAGAAATGTGCCGATCATTTGGGCTGGCTGCCTGGCTCCATTAACTATGGGATCAGATAGAAACAGTTGTTGGCTTCCTTGCAAATGCTCTGGGTGCAGAGCCACTTCTGTCCTAGAGAGAGGACCACGTCCTCACTGGAGATTCAGGAACTTAGGGGCTCATTGTGTGTTCGGCCCTGGTCAATAGACATTGCATGTTTCCAGGGATGCAGACACAGCTGGACACAATCCGTGCCTTTAAGAACTTCCCTTCCGGATCTGAGATAGCGATTTGGAAGATACACTCAAAAGAAATAGAAAGTGAAATGAAATATCTGTCACAAGATTGGATGGTACATTTTAAACAGTATTTCTTAAAATGCGGTCCAAAGCCACTTGCATCAGAATTCCCAAGGAAGCTAGACTTGCTGAATCATATTCCCTGAGGGACTTTAGCCTTTTGCTAATTTTGACACAGATTACCGATAGAGAGAGAGAGAACCTTTGAAGTAGTTCAGAGTGCTTATGTAAGTAAAGGTGTCACATCTATAACACTCACATTGACTGTAAAGGATCAGTTGCAGTACAAACACCTGAAGTTGGGAATCTGGCTGACTTGCCAGGGAGCTTCAGCCAGAAAGGACATGTGAGGGGAATTAAACAGGTTGTGTAACATGCCCTTGTCTTGTCCTCTGGCGCCTCCTTTCCTGTAGACAGGTGGGGGGGAGGCTGCAGGGGGCACCCAGGCATCCAGCCCAGCCCTGCTGTGCTGCAGACTGCTGGGAATGCTGGGAGCTGCTTTCCTAATCTGCATGGCTCTTTATGGCTCTGGTGCCTCGGAAAGAACAACCAAAAAAAAACACACACACAAGGCTTCTTAAGTAACTCCAAATATGAAACAAAATTTCTTCATCAGAATCTTGGGAAGATCACCCAGACACAGTACAAATCGAGTTCTAGAACCAACACATTGACAGCCACAGATCTGCGCTAGGGAGCCTACGTCCCAGACCTCCTTTGCAGGCAGGGTAGACGGACGGCTCTGGGTTCCAAGCCTTGGGTTTTTATCTCAGCAGCTCTGAGGCCTGGAGCAAACTGCCCCTCTCCAGGAACCAAGACTGATAATACTGGCACCTGCTGTCTAGGATTATGGGGAGGATTAAGTGAGGTGATGGGGGAGAATGCAAGGTCAGTAACAATAAATGTCAGCTGTCATTCTCATTGTAATTATTAGTTTCATCATCCTTCACCAGTACCATCGTTAGGTTGTAAAATGCACCCAGTAGGAGTTTGGCCAAGGAGCAGAGGCAGAGAACAGAGAGAAGACAAAAGAGAGAGCATGGCTGACACACAGCTGGAGTTGTGTGTCTCTTGCCCTTGTTTGCACCATCACCCCACTTCTTGAGGCCTGCGACTGCAGGTCAGGGAGAGCTGTGGCCTACTTTGCACCCGTGACTTGAACTGTCTGTGCGTGACTATTTTTTGTAGTCTGCTGGAACCTTCTGAATGCAATGCTGTGGCCCTTTGTCCACTTCTGTCACCTGTGTGTCTTTGCTACTGTTTCTGACCCCATTCTTGATACACTTCCCCGTGGAGAGCCCAGACACAGTCTGAGGGTCTGTAAGTCAGCTCCTCTGAGGTCAGAAATAATCCCTTCCTGGCTGACAGGGAGCACCTCTGCTTTAGACACTGGAAGGAGAGTTTACTGTAGGATGGGGTAGAGCTAAACTGGCCGAGGATCCAGAGTTCCTTCCGGCTGGAGTGAGAACGTGTGTATAATTAATAAACAGCAACAACAAACTGATACATAGTCCTTGGGTCCATCATTCCCTCGCCTGCTCAGTATACCAATCAGGACTACTATTCTAGGGGTGAGTCAGGGCTTATTTTTATCTCTTGACCTTTCCCCTGTTTACCCTCTTTCCCTTCTTTCATCATTCTTCTCTTCCCCTTCCTCATCTCCCTTAGGGGACAGTCAGAGTGACAGGTACCACTGACTGGTCATTTTCTGTGTGCTGGGTACCTTATTTAAGTCTTGTAATAAACCTGTGGGGTACTATTGTTAGCCCTGTTGTAGATGACAAAACCAAGGTCAGGGGTCCATCTGAAGTTGAAACCCAGGTCGTCCTCACCCCAACGTCCAAGCTTCTGTAAATTCTTATTTTTGGTGAGAAGCATACTTTTACCTGAGGACAAATCTGGTCCTCCGTGTGCTTCTCATAAACACACTGAGTGACTTACCCTCCTAACTAAAGTCTAGTATAACAATATTTCACCCAAGAAAAACCGGATTGAAACGAGGCCTTAAAAATTGTCATGTTCAGCCCTGGCTCGTGTGGCTCAGTGGATTGAGTGCCGGCCTGTGGGCTGAGAGGTCGCAGGTTCGATTCCCAGTCAGGGCACATACATGCCTGCATTTCAGGCCAGGTCCCCAGCTGGGGGCATGTGAGGGGCAACATCAGTGTTCCTCTCCCTTTCTCTCTCCCACCTACCCTAAAAATTAATAAATAAAATATTTTTTTAATTGTCATGTTTGGTTTCCCTCTAAGGCAAGTATCCCTTATTTTGCAGATATGACTGTTGATCATAGTTTACTATTTTTAAGGCAACTGATTTTAAAATCAATCTTAGAAAAATTGTTAGAAAACTCTTATATTTAACGAAAAAAATCCATCACCTCCAACACACCCTTTAATCTTAGAACAATGCCTGGGTGAGCCCAGTCTTTTCTAAAACACGTTCCTTAGGACAGAAGAGTCACATCCCCAGTAAATCTGTGTGGCGGCCGAGCGGTATCTCCGGGTCTCAGTGGTGGTTGTTGGGAGGTGGCGTCCGGGTCCTCCCCATCCAGGTCACCCTCTCTCCCTTCTTCTTCCTCTCCTCCCCTGCCCTGTGCCTGGTGATGTCAAGACCGACGCTCAGTGGCCTTCTGGGATCCCTGCAGGTCACACTGGTAGCGCTTTGCCATCCTCCTAAGTATGAGGCACAGTCACTGCCGCAGCCAGGAGCTGGGAGCTGAATTGGTTTTGTGTCGCTGCCTCTTTCTCCCAGAACTTAATGGTCTCAGAAAGCAGCCATTGGTTAGCTCATGATTCTGGAGGTAGCGATTGGGGCTGACCAGGCTGGGCGTGTCTTCTGCCGGTCTAGGCTGTGCTTGCTCATACGGCTGTGTCGGCGGGGTGGGGGGGGAGGGTTGGCTGGGGCTTTTGTAGGTGACCTCTTTCACATGTCTGGCAGTGGACAGGCTTGGGCCTGGTGGACAGGAGTGACCGGGCTGCATGTCACATCCTTCAGCCGGCGAGCTTAGGAGAGAGCTCCTATAAGTGGAATGATACAGTATCTGCGTTTTTGCCACTGGCTTCTTTCACTTAGTATGATGTGCTCAGGTGCTACAGCATGTGTCAGCGTTCTCTTCCTCTTTAAGGCTGAGCAGTATTCCATTCTGTGTGGATAGCACGTCTTGTTTATCCGTTCATCATGTCAGTGGACACTTGGGCTGCGTCCACCTTTTGCCCGTTGGGAATAATGTTGCTGTGAACCTGGGTGGACTAGTATGTGTTTGAGTCCCTGCTTTTAATTCTTCTGGTTTGTTCAGCAAAGTGGAATTGTTGGGTCACATGATAGTTCTAAATTTAGTGTTTCAAGGAACCACCATAGGATTTCCCATACGGGTCTCACCTCTTTACGTCCCACCTCCCCCCCGCCCCAGCGATGCACAAGGGTTCCGACTTCCGCATGTTCTCACTAACACTTGTTATTTTGTCTTTGTTTTTATTTTTATTTTTGACTGTGGCCATGCTGAGGGGTGTGAGGTGGTATGCATTTTGTTAATTGCACATGGTCATGCAGTGTGCCCAGTTTTGCATCCTGTTTTTGTTAAATGTGACATTCATTCTTAAGCTTTTCCTCTGCACTTTGAGCTCTAATGAACAGAAAGGCTTTCATCTCCTTCTCCCCCCCCTTCCTTTATGTGAAGTCGTTCACATTGATCTTTTTTCCCCTGTGGTCTCTTCCTTTGATTCTAAGCTTAGGAAGCTTCCCTATCCAGAGATCAAATAAACATTCACCGAGTTGGAGCTATTTTTAAAATGCTTCATTTTCCACGTTTGTATCTGATACTCTGGCATTTGATGGCACTTGAAAAGCCATTTAACTGCCAAGAATTACACAAAATGTTAACAGTGGTTCTCTCCCTGGGCGGTGAGATTATTCGTGATGCCTTTCTCTTCTTTCACGTATAGCTTCTATGACTAAAAAAGTAGGTGTCATCTCAACCCAAACTGGCTGCCCTCTGTCCTTAGCTCCACAGTCAGGATCTGCTCTGGGGAGCCAGGGCACGGGAGGGGGGCGGGAAATGTGGGGGGACCCTTGCTCGTTCTCCTCGGGTCTCAGTGTCCTCCTAGGCAAAAAGAGGACTGGACTCGTGGGTCCTTTCTGGCCCAGAAAGAGCCCGCACCCTGGGAAGGAGCATGGCCACCAGAATTTGGGCTGGTTTGGGCCCGACTTGCTAGGTGGCTGGGTGATGCGGTGCATCCCCACCTGATTGGAATATTGCACCTTTTTAGAGAGGGAGGGGTGAGAAGGCTGTGAACAGAGAGCGAGTGCCAAGGAAGTGGGGGTGGGGGTCGCCAGGACGGAGGTTAGGACCCCCAGCAGGTGGCTGTCCCGCTGGGACCCAGGGAGGGAGAGCAGAGCGTTGGAGACCCGGCCTGGGTGCGACTCTGTTCTTCCACGAGCCACCTGTGTTCGCCAGGTTTCATTCTTCCTGTACAAAATGGACCTCATCCTACTACCTGCCTCAGAGGGTTGCTGAGGCTTCAAATAGATCATGGGGGTCAGGTATTTAAAACGGTGCTACAGGGGTAATATATAAGTGTATTGAATCAGTGTTGTGCACCTTTAACGGATACAAAGTTATATATCGATTGTATTTTAATAACAGCAAAGAGCGCCAGACACCTGATAGGCAGCAGATCACTGCCGTTTCTGCCCATCCCTCTTCACCTTCCCAGCCCTCCTCCTGCAGTCCTGTCCTCTCCCTCCCCCTTCTCTCCCCCTCCCCCCTCCATCTCTCCTTTCTCCCTCTCCCCCCTGCTCCCTCCTCCGCTCCCTCTGGATACAAAATTAGCTCTGGGTAAAAGGAGAAGATGATGTCCCTGCCCTTCCTGTTCCTGCACCTTTGCTCCAGGGCCCCTTCCCCTGCCTGGAAGGCTCCCCGCCCCTTGTTGGGGCCTTCAGCCTTTAGGGTTCAGCCCCAGATCGACTTCCTCCCAGCTCTCCCTGACCTCCCTGGTGTCTGCCAAGTGTCACTCTGTCACCTGCTCTGCCACCAAACAGAGAGACATTGATTTGTTGTTCCATTTATTGATGCATTCATTGGTTTATTCTTGTATGTGCCCTGACTGGGGATTGAACCTGCAACACTGGCCTGTCGGAAGATGCCCTTGTTGACTTTGTATGAGTTACTTAATGTCAGGGAACCCTGGGCCTGCCTCGCTGTGAGTGTGTGAGCGGCCGTTTCCAAGGTGAGAATAAAGGTGGGAGTGATGATGGGGGAGGTTCTTGGCCTCTTTTCACAAAGTGTCAGGAGGAGAATCGGACTGTGGCTGTTTAGCTAATAAACTGTCCTGCTGGCGTCGAGCACGAATTTTACAGGTAAAGCCACAGAGCTTTGATTTGACAGCTCTTCTTTTGCGAGGGAGGCGGCGCCCCGGTCTAGACCATTCGCAGAGCCGCTGTTCTGGGCCCTGGCTGCACACCCGTCCCTGGGGAGCTTCACAAACTGCTGCTGACCAGGCAGCAGCCTGGTCCCACTCCAGAGGCACCGGTCTCGTGGGCCCAGGGTGCGGCCTGGGACCCAGGTGTTCTGACCCATTCTATCTCAGGAATGGGAAGGTGACTGTAACGTGCGGATAACTCCGTGGACCTTCCCGGTGGTTGAGGCACAGAGGTTTGTATCCTGGGATGAACTGGAGTTGGGCTGGAGTGACTGAGGTTTGTTCGAAAGTGGGGGTGAGGATCTCCAGTGTGTTGCGCGGCGTCTGCTCGGTCCCGGAGCCCTTCCGTTGTCATGTCTTACTCCCCCCCCAAACTGTCCCTTCCATTGTCACATCTTACTCCCCCCCCCACCGCCAAACTGTCTTGAGAGTTTAAGACTGTGAGGCTAAGAATGCAGTATTTCCCAGTTTTCAGATTCCTCCGAGATTCCTCTGGTTTGTGCCATCGTTTTTAAATGGGCCCCTTACACAGTGTGTTGTCATTGGTGACATTCCTTCACAGGAATGTGAAGGAATTTTGTACTTGTTAAAAAACGTTTCAGTGATGAAAAGCTAGTCCTCTGTTTTCAGAAAGTATTTATCAATTAATTTGCCGTAGAATTATCTCTTTAATAAGAACCATATGGCTTCACTCATCTGTGGGATGTAAAACCGAAAGCAACAAATGAAGAAACAAGACAAATAAACAAAGACTGACGGACACAGACATCAGTGTGGTGGTTGCCAGAGGGAGGGGTTGGGGGGGGAGACAGCAAAGGAAAGAGAGGCTCAGATACATGGTGAGGAAGGAGGTTTCACTTTGTCCAGCAAACTCGAAATTCGATAACACAAATCATGTGTCATGGGAATCTCCACTGGAAACCTATTAACGTTATTAGTGTAACAGTGTAATCCCAATACATTCAATTCAAAACACTTTTTAAAAAGAGCCACAAGTATTATCTTTGTAATTATTGTAAATGGGTGCCAATTTAAGCCTATCTTTTAGAATGTTACATGTTTTAAAACTATTTTTACTCTGTAGAAAAATGTTGCATGGTATATTTACACTGTTTCTTTTGGGAAAAGCTTTCGTCCTTAAATTGTTGTACCCTGCACCCTGAAGACATTTAAAACGAGTGCAGTAAAGCCTGCAGAAGCCAGCACGAGGGATACTTAAATGTCGATATTGTATTAAAACTCTTCAAGGTCTTCATAAAATGGAGTATCAAGTATACGTGTTCATCTTAGCAATGGTAACAAATTATTTCATCTCAAAAACGTTTTCTTAGCCCTGGCTGCTGTAGCTCAGTGGATTGGGCGTGGACCTGTGAATCAAAAATAAAATGTTTCCTTGAGAAAACTATGGAATAAAAATACAGTTTTTATAATCTCTAAACATGTTTTCTGAGATGAATTACTGCCATTTGCAACAACATGGGTGGATCTTGAGAGTATCATGCTAAGTGCAATGAGTCAGACAGAAGTGGACAAGAACTGTTATGTTTTCACTCATATGTGGGATATAAAGCCGAAAGCAACAAACGAACACACCAAACGCTTACAGACGCAGACACACGTATGGTGGTTACCAGAGGGAGCAGAGGTGGAAGGAGGAAAAGAGGGTGAAGGGGGTCAAGTGTATGGCGACAGAAGGAGACTCGACTCGACTTTGGAGAGTGAATTCACATGTGATGCAGTGTATAGATGGTGTGTTATAAAATTGTACACTTCGTACATATCGTCTGCCAGTGTGATTTAATTTGAACTGCACTGATTCTACCACACTTAATTTTTTATTATTATTTTTATTTTTTAGATTTTATTTATTTCTTTGTAGAGGGAAAGGGAAGGAGAGAGGGAGAGAAACATCAATGTACGGTTGCCTTTCGTGCATCCCCTGCTGGGAACTGGGCTGCAGGGAACCGGCCTGCAACCCAGGCATGTGCCCTGGCTGGGAATCAAACCATGATCCTTTGCTTCACAGGCCTGCACTCAATCCACTGAGCTACGCCAGCCAGGGCTTAATTTGATTTTAAAAGTTTTCTTCAGAAAGCTAGAGATTACAGCCAGTTGTAGAGTCTTAAACTGTTGTTTCACCCAACTGAGGAATTCATCTCAGTCTCTTGTTGGGAAAAATGACTGCCCTGACACATGAATTCGCACGGTGCTATTCGCTCTTCTTTCACTTGCTCCTCACCAGGAAAGTTGTCTAAAAAATAAACTCTTTCTCCCACTCAGAGTCCTGCAGTAGAAGCTTATCGGCTCAGCAGGGATCAGATGCCCATCCCTGGACCAGTCAGTGGCCCCATCAGTGAGCCCTCGGCCCACTGTGCATCAGCACGTTTGTGCGGTGGGCGCAGGTGCCCAGGCCAACCATGAACACCTCTGTTGCGGTGACTAGCAGCAGACCTGCGGCGCTTGTTTTGAGGACTGGCATTGACCTGCTGGAGCACCTTTCTTCCCTGGTGGGAAAGCCTGTGGGTGACTGATTCATGACCGGAATGTTTGGAGTGTAGAGATGTGGAAGATGGGGGCCGGGCCCTGGCAGGTGTAGCTCAGTGGATTGAGCGCCCGCCTGCGAACTGAAAGGATGATGGTTTGATTCCCCGGTCAGGGCACATGTCTGGGTTATGGGCCAGGTCCCCAGTTGGGGGCGTGCAAGAGGCAACCACATGTCGATGTTTCTCTCCCTCTCCCTCCTCTCCCCTCTGTCTAAAAATTAATTAATTAAGTCTTTAAAAAAACAACAACAAAGAAAATGTGAGCTTGTTGGGCTTGAGGCTGGCTGGGTATCTGCTGGGGGCCCCCCAGACTAAACACTCAGGCCCCTAGAACCTGGGCTCTTACTCTGCTCCTGTTCTGGAATCCACTCTGGCTCTTGTCTGTCCATTATGGCTGCACCTGGGGCCTCTCGCGCAGTTCACCAGAACATTTATTCTATGGTAGCGACATTCTTTTTTTTAATAGATATTAACGCCAGACATTTATTGCTCAATAAAATCTTGGGGTCAGCTGTCCAGAGCTGGCATGACAGCTCTAGTGCATGGTGTCGATAATCTAGGCTCCTTCTCTTGTTACTTTGCTGCGTGTGATCTTGGTTCCTAAGTTCTCCTCACAGTACAACATGGCTGCTGGAGCCCCCACAATCACATTCTGTCTTCTAAGCCCAGAAAGAAAGGGATTTTTTAAAAGGAGACCAAGGCCATGTTACAGTAGCTACATTTTCATCTCGATGGTTTGAAATGCCTGGGAAGCTTAGAGAAGAACCTGTGTTATTTTGATGCCATCTTTCAGGTGGATTTCTCTTCTGCCTCTGATACTCTCTTCCAAGATAGGTTGGTGCTTCCTACTTTCAAGGGGTGGTGCTTTTTGACCTCATACCAAATTCTGGGGCTTTCTTGATCACAAGGGTGGTATTTCTGGGTGAAAACAGTTAAGTTTCATATGGCTCATGGCTGATACAACATCACATTGTGAATTATAAACTCAGTGCTTGAATCAGAATGGAGACTTCTGAATTGGAATCTAGTCCATTTTCTCTGCTGCCCAAATGAGTTTTTTTCCATTTCCACTGTTTCTTTCATAGGGGTTCAGCTGTTGCAAAAATAATTGGTAACAATGTCAACAAACTTCAGAAGTTTGCCTCCACGGTCAAGATGTGGGTCTTCGAAGAAACAGTTAATGGGAGGAAACTGACAGACATCATAAATAATGACCATGAAAATGTGAAATATCTCCCTGGACACAAGCTGCCAGAAAACGTGGTAAGATTTGAGGATGAAGAGTATACGTTTGGTTAATTCTGAAAGTTTTGTTCTGCTGAGTCAGCACTTGGCACTTCAGGAAATACAAAGGCTACCCTCTCCTTCCCCTATTCCTTTCATCCTTCATGTTTTTTGCTTGGTCAATTTTGGTTTTCCAGACTCTGAAATGGGCTTTGTTTTAGTTTGCTAGGGCTGCCATAATGAAGTACAATAAACCAGATGGTTTAAACAGCAGAAATTTCTTTGGTCACAATGCTGGAGGCTTCAAGTCCAAGCTCAAGGTGTCAGCAGAGCTGGTTTCTTCCAAAGCTCTCTCTTTGACTTGTAGGTGGCCACCTTCTTCCTGTGTCTTCACATGGTCTTCCCTCTGTGTCGTCCACCTCCTCATCTCCGCTTCTTATGAGGACACCAGTCATGTTGTATTAGGGCCCATCCAAGGACCTCGTTTTAAATAATGACCTCTGTGAAGATCCCATCTCCAAGTACAGTCCTATTCTGAGGTACTTGGATTATATACAAATTGGGGAGAGAATACAGTTTGGCTCATAACAGGTTACTTTCTTGGCATTCAAAGTTCAAGTCACATCAAAACTGGACTACAAAGCTAGGCAACAATGTTGCCTTTGGCCTACCTGTGCCCTGCTAACTCCTGATAACTGTTTCTAAGTACGTGGACTTTGATCCACTCCCTAGGATACAACCCTGGTCTGTAATTAAAGTCAGGGTCAAGGTTGAAATTACAGAAGGAGATCAGAGAAAATAGAAAATTGTGACTGACCACTTAAACAGTTCAGGCTTCTTCCATCTGGGAGGGGAAAATAGAGCCTCGTTCTATTATGTGGCCTCGTTCCAGTGGCTAATGGGGGAAGGAAGAAAGGAGCCTGGGGAACAAAAAGAGTAAGTAAGTACCCTGCTGCTTGTCTGAGTGGAGTTTGTGGTCCTCGGTTGCCAGCTTCGCCCCTTGGTAGCTTTCTGTCGTTGTTTGAAAACCAAGCATGTGGCTGCTTTATTCCTGTGGTTAACCAGAGACACTCATCTCCTTCGGGAGTGAGATTCCCACCACTACGTACATCTGTACACTGACTCACCAAACCTTCCCGAGCAGGGACTGTGCGTGTAGAGCGCAGTGTTGGGATGCTGGAGACAGGAGGTGGGATGGGGTGAGCGCGGTGGGGGGGACAGTCAGCTGGTCAATGCCGGAGCTACAGTGACCTTGCTCACTGAAGATGTTTGTTTGGCTTTTGGTTATAGTGTTTGTTCATAGTGTCAAGCACTATGCTAAAGAGTTTGCATATATTGTCTCATGCCCTCAATGACCTCCTAGGTTTGGTAAAGGACAACATTCAACCAAGTGAACTTGTAGATTGGATTGGCTTTATTAAGCTATTCATGAATTCCACCTGGCAACTAGAAAGGTGCTCAGAGGGATTGTATAAAATGGAAGATTTTTATGGGCAGAAAGAGTGGGACAAGAAAGTGAAAAGAGTGGGTGTTTCAGACATGGTCCCCTTCCCGGCGGGGAAGGCCGGTGGTCTTATCAGGCAGATTACCTCACTAGTGTGGATCAGGAAATTCAGGTCAGAGTGATTGGTTTAAAAAATCCCACTCCCGGGAGAGGCTGAAACTTGCTTTTAGATAAGTTATTAAGGTTTGGTTTGGTGACCTGGCTTAGCAAAAGTGACTCCATTTTGGCTTGCTGTCTCTTTTCTTTCCTTTTTTAACAGGTTGATACTATTAGTTTTCCTATTATGATACTGATTCTGATTTTATAAGGGGAAGAAATCAAGGTCTGGAGAGGTTAATGAACTTGTCCAAGGCCACATAGCCAGAGGCTAGGGTTGGAATTTGATTCCTGGTGAACTCATTTTTGAGCCTGCTGAATCTGCTGCCTTCTAGACAGTGATGATTTTCTCTGTAACATTAAGCTAAGGCCAGGCAGCATTTCCCCATCGTTATTCTTTTCTTTTTTCACTTACAGTTGACATTTAATATTATTTTATATTAGTTTCAGGCCCACAGTTATTCTTCATGCTGTCGATGGGGAGAGAAAAGATCCCTGGGGTTCTGAGTTTGGAAGTGAAGTTGCCCAAATATCTGATGGGAAGCATAAAGGGAGCAGCTAGCTCTCTCCACCGCAGTGTGAGGCCTCCTGTGTGCCCATGAACTGGGACAAGTTCGGGGCATCTGCGGAGCAGGGGAGGGGCCAGCCTCCCCTAAACTGCGTGGTCAAGTGGGGAGGCCTTCTTTCCTGGCGTTTGTGGGCCTAGCCTCACACCGGGGGCTCTCTGGCTAAGGAAGGAGGCGAAGCAGGCGTTGGGCAACAGCAAGCAGTCTCTGCTAAAGGCCACACGCCCCGTGTCCCCACTTGATGCCCTCACCTCTGCCCACGTGTCTCTGTTTCTCTGCCCATGTTAAAATTTCAAACCCATGTTTTTACTCGTCCGAAGGAAAAAATGGCGTCATAAGAGCTGCCAGGTATTGGCTGCATGCCAGGGCCAGACCCCTCTCGGAAGCGTTTATTCCTCACAGCAGCGCACCCAACGCGCCCAGCCAAGGAGAGGTTACCGTGGGGCTCTTTACAGATGTGTGGGCAGAGCTGAGGAACGAAAGGCCTTGGTCAAGCGCCCAGAGGTTAGCAGCAGCAGGAAGCGGAGATCACTCTGAAAGGGCAAAGGGGTGGGCCAGTATCACCAAACCTGCCTGACCAAAACTTAGAGAATGCTGAAGAGGGGCTGCCGGCAGGAGGGGTAAGGGCAGAATGAAGCCGAGCCAGCACACCCGTGAGTCCGGGCGGGCGTGGCCCAGGAGGCTCCCGAGCACCCTGACCTGTGTGTCACCCCACCCGGGATCCCCCTGACGGTGTCCCCCTTTGGCTGAAGCCAGCCGGAAGGCAGAGAGCCAGGGGTGCCCAGAGGAAACAGTCCCTTAACTTAAGCAGCCCCCTGGGGAACAGAGTGGGTCAAAGAAGGGCAGAAAATGGACAGGGAGATTGGGAGAGCAACAGAGAACAACCCACAGAGTATTGCGATGACTCCCTTGTACAGATTAGGAAACGGAGGCCTGCAAAGGGCAGACAGGCTCCTGGTTTCAGATGCAAGTCGTGACCGAGGGAGGCAGCGCACGCCCCACGCTTCCCTTCACTGTCTGCGCGGTGCTCTCTGCCCTCAGCAGGCATCCGATGAAGTGCCAGAGAAGGGGAGCATTTGGATCAGCACGTGTGGTGTAGGAGTTAAGTGTGTTCTTCTCCTCGCCACGCAGGTGGCCGTCCCAAACCTCGGTGAGGCCGTGCAAGATGCAGACCTGCTGGTGTTCGTCATTCCCCACCAGTTCATCCACAGAATCTGTGACGAGATCACCGGGAAGGTGCCCAAGCAAGCGCTGGGCATCACGCTCATCAAGGTGACTCACCCGCCACCGACCAGGGCATGGCTTCCCGGGAAGTTTCACTTCCGCTCACGTTCGTCTGTGGGAGATGAGGAAGCGAAGGGGCGGTTATGGCAGGTTTGGGGGTGATCAAAACCATAAATCCCAGTAGCCTAGCTTAGCTCTAGTGTACAAGGAGACTGCTTTCTGTGGTAGCTGTGGGGGCTGGAGGGCTCCACCTGCTGGGTCCTGCTGTCAGAAGGAACCCCTCCCCCAGCTCGTGGGGCTCAGCTGGCGTTCTGGAACTCGCCAGTGGGTCGTATGAGTTCCCACTCCTGGTATTTTCCCTAAAGAGGAAGTTTTTAACTAGCAGTCCATGACCCAGTCCCAGAGATTCTTAGACAGAAATCAGGAGGCTCGTGGTCTTAAATGTGTGTGGGGGGGTTGCATTTTTGTTCATTTTAACCTCTAACTGAAATGAGCGTTTTCTTCATTTACGAAGGAAGACACAAGCCAGAGCTCAGTAATAGCATATGAGCAGCTCCTGGGACCGTCCAGTCAGTAGAAGTCACAGACACGTTCACGCCACTTCACGGCGGCTTCTGATATCTCAAGTGTCATTTATGCTCATCACTCCTGTGAAGTTAGGATAATTATTCGATCTGCTGTGACATCTTTTTCTAATTGCATTAATAAAACAGCACATATATTACTTTATCAAATTTAGGGGTTTTGTTTTTTTTTTTAACATTTTGGTAACTGTAGATCAGTGTAATTGGCTTCCTGGGTAATCTTGTGTACTTTGCTTTATGCATATGAAATTCTGCAAAGGAGGTCATACCCTTCACCAGCCTGACGCAGGAGAGACCCTCCTCATAAAAAGGCTTACAACCCCCCAGAGAGACTCTGTTCCAGCAGTTTGTAGATGAGTGTTTATGGAAGCAAGCTGGCGTGCCCCCCGTGGCAGTCAGCAGTCGAGTGCAGAGGCGAACGGACTGTTCACTTTGGAGTGTTGCACACGGGAGTAAATGGGAAAGAACGAGGGCATTCCTGTAGCCACGTGGGTGAGTCTCTGAAACGTAGCGTAAGCAGCACGTCCCATGTGAACAGCACAGTTCCATCCATAGGCTTCCAAAAACAGGCGTTGTGACTTAGCGCATTGTTTAGAGACGGTCGTATGTTGCAAAATGATCCAGAAAGGCCAGGGAGCAGTGCGTGCAGAATTCAGGTTGGCGGTTCCCCGGGGGGTGGATGGACCCGGGGGAGACGCAGGGACTTCGGTCAGCACCTGTCAGGCGCATGCTGCTCCTCAGCCTCGGGGGTTACACATCCAAGGTGGGGAGACGTGTTCGTTTTCTTTTCATTTTCTCATTATTCTTGAAACAGTCCATACCCAGCACGTATGTTTTCTCTTGGGGGAGATATTTTTCAAGATGCCATTGGGCGTCTGAACCTAGACACCTTCCAAAGCAGCGACCCCAGACCTCTTCTGTTTGGGGGGGTCTGTTTCTCCCTGACCCCCTGACCTCCTCGCAGGGCATAGACGAGGGCCCGGACGGGCTGAAGCTCATTTCCGACATCATCCGAGAGAAGATGGGCATCGACATCAGCGTGCTGATGGGAGCCAACATTGCCAACGAGGTGGCTGCCGGGAAGTTCTGCGAGACCACCATCGGTGAGTGCTGGCGGGCCCTGGGAGCCCGGGCCTTGGTGCTTTTTATTGAATTTATTGGGGTGACATTGGTCAGTCAACAAAATTATACCGGTTTCAGGTACACAGTCCACAACACATCATTTATCCCCCTACACCCTCCTCCACCTCACCCCCACGCCTCCGCCAGGTAGTCAGCACATGTTGACCCTGTCCATGAGTTTTTCTCTTTTTCTCCTTTTTTTGCTCAATCCCTCCAACCTTCCTCTCCCGCCTTCTTACCTGCACTCCCCACCGACAGCTCTCAGCCTGCTCTCTCTCTATGAGCCTGTCCCTGTTTTGCCTGTTATTTCATTCTGTTCTTTAGATTCCACAAATGACTGAAATCATATGGTATCTGTCTTTTCTCTGACTGGCTTATTTCACTTAGCATAATGCTCTCCAGGTCCATCCGTGCTTTCACAAAGGGTAAGAGTTCCTTCTTTTTTTTTTTTTTTTTTTTTATGTACATTTTCCATTTCTGGTATTTCCTATGGTGGACTCTTCCCTGCCCCTTTGACTTCCCGAAGGTGGACCTTTAGTGAGGTGGGGATTTTATGTAAGGAGGCCGTTATGTAGACCTGAAGTGTCTTCTTCAACAATCACCAGATAGAAAGTAAAGCCAAGGAGACCGTTTTGAATGGTCCTGATCCACTAACAAATGATCAAGGTGAAACAAACAAAAAACCCTGCAAGGTTGCTTGTACCCACAAACAGGTGGTTGCATCCACGGTGGGGCTCCCTCGGCCTTCGACACCCAGCTCCTCTTCACTCACAAACACCAGTGATCCCAGTGGGATCTGAGAATTGGTGGGAATGGTCCCTGCTTTTAGGTGAATAAGCTGTGGCCCAGGGAGTAAGTTACCTGCCCCAAGGTCACACAGCTAACACCGAACCCAGGCATGAACTTGGGCCTCCTGTTTCCTGAAATTGAAAGTTCTTTCTAGTTTTATACAACACTGATGTTGTAAAAAGTTTTGTTTCTTTTAAAAAGGGCTTTGGAATTTTCAGCTGCCCGTGTATCACATTAAAGGACTCATAGAAGGGTAATGTTCTTGTATCTGCAGTTCTTTGGCAAGAGTTTATCTATGTTTTTCTACTGCTCCAGAACTGAGTTCCACCCTGTCAAACACTCAAGCAAAGCGAACCACTTGTCCCTGGCAGACGGAACAGGAAGCTCTGACTCCTCAAATGGGAGGCTTGGGGGGAAATGCAGCTCCTGCTTCTCACACACGCCTGCAAATTAGGACATTAGTACTTTTCTTTTGCATGTTTCCCATTTATTTATTTATTTACTTAGTCATGTATTGACTAAGTAAACAATACATTAACAAGTCATGTATTGTTTTTATAATTGCTTTATTAATATACAACAAACAGCTTTCAAGGTCCAGCATACGTCTTCATAGCTGCACAGTATCCTGTCAATAATCCCATACGTGTGGGCACTTAAAACCCCTTTTTTCAGAGACAATATTTTTGGAGTGGAGAGGTATCACAAATAATGTAAAGGAGAAAAAAAGCAGCCTATAATACCATTTCCCAGGTTGATATTTTCAAAAGCGATGTAACCATGGGTAAGGAAATTCAAGCACTATGAGAAGGTACAAAATTAGAATTAAAATTGTAATTTCCCACCTACTCCCTCTTCTTGAAGGAAATCACTGTCGGCAGTTTCTAAGTATCTGTTCAGAAAAAAATTTACATATGTATATATACCACTATATTTATAGGTTTTACTTTTTCACAGTGAATTCTTTTATCCATGGGTAATAAAGCCTGTGAAATTATGGTGTAACTCGGTTTAAAAAAATAATAAATCGTTAACTAATTGTTTCAACTCAGTCCTGTTTGCCAATAGTCAATTGGTGATCAGTTTTGCCAATTGGTTGGAATTGACTGGTTACCCCAATCATTCCATAAAGCTGAGACTTCCTCTCCCATTCTTGATTGAAAACCTTGTATCTACCTGTAGATTTTTTTAAAGATTTTATTTATTTATCTTTAGAGGGGAAGGGGGGGAAGGAGAGAGGGAGAGGAACATCAATGTATTATTGCCTTTCGTACATCCCGTGCTGGGAACTGGCCTGCAGGGAACCAGCCTGCATCCCAAGCATGTGCCCTGGCTGGGAATGGAACCGCGATCATGTGGTTCGCAGGCCCGTGCTCAATCCACTGAGCTACACCAGCTAGGGCTCTACCTGTAGATTTTGATGAGGCTTTTTACCTGCCTCTAAGCTCTGTTTGTTGTAGGAAAGTTTCCAGTGGGGCACACGAGGGTCTGTGGGGTTGTACAGACAGACAAACAACCGGAAGTCACACCTTTGTCCCTGTGGCTTCTGTTTGCCCAGTGTTTCCACTGCCTTTGCTGTGGGTTAGACTGTGGTTACCGAGAGGACAGTGACCTGAATGAAATTAACTCAGCCATTGAACACAAAGATGATAATTTCTGAGTTGTCTTACTTGACCGGAATTTAATCGTGAGAAAATATCAGAAAGCCCACAGTAAGGGGCATGTCACAAAACAACTGGCCACACTCTTAAAATGCCACTGTCATAAGTGACGGGGAAAGGCTTAATGGAGTGTCTCAGACCAGCGAGGATTCAGGGAGTGAAGGATAGGATAGCACTGCCGTAATCGTGCAGGTTGGAGTATGGTTGTGTGTTAGGTCATTGTGTCCACACTAAATTTCCTGTATTCGATCATTGTGCTGGGCTTATTCAGGTGGCCTTTCTCGATGACATTAGCAATCAGGTCATTTTTAATTATGGTAGATTCAGGAATTTGAGCCCACTTGAGTCTTCCTTAGAAGAAGAAGGAAAAGAAATGGCATTGTTTTGGTGTCTTCTGTACATACTAACTGGGACGGTGAACTGTGGTGCCCCCTTGTGGTGAGAGCTCCCTGCATTCTTGGGACTGACGTCACAGAGTCCAAGACTTAGTTGTCCCACAAATCTTTTTCAAAGCCTGTTATGTGTCAGGCATGGCGCTAAGTGTCACGGATACATAAGCTCCTTGGGGCGCTTCTAAGCACAGAAACAAATACAGAATCACAGGCTGAAATGGGCATTTTGAAGGAGTCTTATTAAAGTAAGAGGTTGAGTCTCTCTCACACCTGGCACGAAAAAGGAGGGGATTTTCCTGTCTCTTGGTTCATATGGAGTTTGGCAGAGCCCTCCCTTGAGGCTGTTGGGCATGGCCTGTTCTGTACCAGGTGGTCCGGGTCCCAGCTTGTGACTGGTAATAACACGGTTAGTGTTTTTTATTTAATTATTTATTTTTAGAGAGGGGAAGGGAGGAAGAAAGGGAAAGATGTGCAAGAGAAACGTCCTTCAGTTGCCTCTTGCACGACCTCAACTGGGGACCTGGCCTACAACCCAGGTATGTGCCTTGACTGGGAATCAAACCGGCAACCTTTTTGTTTGCAGCCGGCTCTCAGTCCGCTGAGCCACACCAGCCAGGGTCATTAGTGTTTTCTTACCCATGATTTAAAACAATTTTTTTGAAGTCCATTTGAGGAAAAGTTTTCATTGCTGTAAATCCAGCTCACCTCTCTGGTGGACACCGGGAGTAACTGGCAGCCACAGAAGAGCCAGCAGACCCCACTTTGTCTGAGTAGCAAACAGAGAATGTCCTTGTCCCTGCCTGTTCTCCAGATGGCCCACAGCAGCCGGCAGCTGGGATCAAGTCACCCGCGTGGGGGGCGTGTCCGTGGTGCTCAGAGGCATCCTTGCTGTTGGAGGCACTGAGCAGCGGCCCAGGGTGAGAGACAGAGGAGAAAGACAGTAACGATGTCACACGGCGGAGGCCAGTGACGAAACGGTGTTGCACGGGGTCACCCAGATGTTCTGGTGACTGTTTAAGAACGGAAGAGGACAGCTTGCTCAAGCTGACACAGCTCTGCTTGGCTAAAGAGTAGATAAGAGCAAAGCTTGTGGGATAGAAAACGTGTTTCTAGGTGTTAGGTGCAGATGTTTTAAAGATTTTATTAGGGGGAATCTCCTTGAAAACAAATAGGAGCAGCAGTCTCATGACCCCTGTGTCCCCCATGCCCATCTTCAGTAACGAGCAACCTCTGGCCATTCTCGTTTCATCTGTGTGTGTCCCCCCTGCCACCCCCTCCCCGGGTTGTTTTGACATGATATTACTTGTGGGTGTAATTTTGATGTTGACAATCATATTTTTTCTGCACTGGGAGAACAGAACTCTACTGTCATGTTGTTTGGTTCTTACTTGTTTCTCTTCTCTGTTGCCACCCCCTGAGCAGCAGCGCAGCACAGAGAGTCAGAACTGTGGCCAGAATTTGGGCTCTGCCTTCTAGCAGCTGTGTGACTGTGGGCAAGTTGGTAAACCTCTCTGGACCTCCTGCCTGGAAGTGGAAATAACCACTAAACATGGTTACATGTTACCTAGGCCATCATTATTACGTGGGACTTTGAGTGCTAATTATGACTGATAGCCTGTTTTGACACCTGACTCCTATGTAACCTCCCAGCGGCCCTGAGAGCCTAAGGGTGCCGTCGTGTTTACTCACGAGGGAGCTGAGGCTGAAGGAGGTTAAGTCTGAGGTTCACAAACTTGTCTGCCCGTCGCAGTTGCCCGGGGAGCTTCAGAAACTGAGGCCTGCTCTACCTGAGACTGATTTAACTGGCCTGGGATGTGACCTGGGCTTTGGTGTTTTTAAAGACCCCGAGGGGACCGAAATGCACAGACAAGCTTGGGCACAGCATGGGAAGCTCGGGGCAGGCAGTGCCCAGGTGCTGTTGTCCTCGGCGGGCTGCCTGCCGCCTGTGTGGAGACGCTGACATGGGAGCTGGGACTCGGCCGGTCAGTTTTAGCATCCTGATTTCCAGGGCTGAGCCGCACCCTGGACCTCCAACAACCAGAGCACATTTCATATCCGCTTTTATGTGTAAAGTTTGATTTGTTTGTTTTTGGTTTTAACCCCAAATCCCCAAACAAACAAACAAAAAAGTACAAAAACTGCTACTAAGCATCAGTCTCATTGAAGGAACTGTCCCGATGGTGGGGATTTAGCTGTAGCAGAGACAAGGACCAGGAGTACACTTCTGTCTTCCACAGTTTAATCAGTGGAAAATGCTCATCAACATTGTATCAGGTCTCTATTGCCATCATGATACAAAGTAACAACAATCACAGAATCTCAGTAGCACACAAAATAAGCACAACTACACATCTGTGAGGCAACTGGGAGTCAGCAGGTCTTGGCCGGGGCAGCTGGGGTGGCTGTGTTCCGTGCGTCTGCCATCTTCCTGCTGGGCCCAGTGGGCGAGCTGGGGCATCCGCTTCTCACAGCTGAGGCAGAGGTACAAGGGTCCAGCCCTGCTGCACAGTGGACATCAAGCTTCTGCTGCATCGTGTCTGTTAATGTTCCTTTGACCAAAGCAAATCACGTGGCTGAGCCTAAAGGCGGTGGGGTGGGGAAAATAGGCCCCCTCGCTGTGAGTCCAAGCATATGCAGCGTAGTCAAGCCTGACATCCAAAGGGATGCACTCTCTTCCCAAAAGGGGAATGATCTTTTTCAAGACTTTATTTATTTATTTTTATAGGGAAAGAGAGGGAGAGAAACATCCATCGGTTGCCTCTCACATGCCCTTAGCCAGGGACCTGGCCCACAGTCCAGGCATGCGCCCTGACTGGGAATTGAACTGGCGACCTTTTCATCTGCGGGAGGATACCCAACCCACTGAGCTACGCCGGTCAGGGCAGAGTGAATGATTTTGAACAATAATCTGTTACACTTGTAAACACGGAAATTGAGGTTGTGTTTATGGTAGCAAAAATCGCAACGATTTTAGATTTCAAACACTAGAAAGATACTTAGATAAAATATAATACATGGACACAGCAACATACCAGGCAGCCATTGAAATGATGTAGGAAAAATATGCTGTCATTGAAAATTAGTCATGCCATAAAAAGGGAGAAAGCAGATTATGAAATCGCATATACATTATATTTTCAGTCTTGAGAAAAACTATGTATATTCGTATTGCAGTGAGTTAAAAATGTATGCCAAATTATTAGTGATCATTCGTGGTGAAATTCTGGCATATTTTTATCTTCAATTTCTCCTCTTAATGAATTTTCTAAATTTTCTAAAATGACCATATGCTCCTTTTAAGAAAAAACTTACTTTAAACTGTGTTAGGTGTGAAAATTAAGATTAGAAACCATTATGAATTTCCTTTTTCCTAACCTTTCTACAGGCAGCAAAGTAATGGAGAATGGCCTCCTGTTCAAAGAGCTCCTGCAGACGCCCAACTTCCGAATCACAGTGGTGGACGACGCAGATACTGTTGAACTGTGTGGTGCTCTCAAGGTAAAGTCCGCCTGTGCTTCCGCCCAAGGAGAGGACTTCCTCGTTCACGGCCACTGTTAGCCCTCGGAATCTCACCCTGAAGAATGGGCCCTGTGTTCTGTGCACTTGGCTTTGGCAAAGAATAGTGGATGGAGAGCCTCATGTTTCACTTCCTGCTTTGCCCTAGCCTTTCCTGGGTGGTTTGAGTTCCTCTCTCACTTCCGATTTGCTTTTATTTATAAATCTGGGGGACAGCTGTGGTGTTTTAGTCCTTCGAACGCCTGGCAGCATGCAGATTTGGGGAGCATGGAGAGTGCGTGGATGGTAGAGTTTTACCGGGGAGCAAAGCCTTCTATTAATTCGTATCTTTCTCCTGACATCTTATCTTGAGGAGGAAAAGGAACTGTTTTCTCTGAATCATGCTCCTGTCTTGGTTTGATCGTTCTGTTGGTTCTCGTGAGAGTTAAAGGAAAAAAGTCTGCTGCTGATGGAGGTTTTTTCAAGAATGGTTTGATCTCAAGGGAAAGATGTGATTAAAGAGGCAGCTCCTGTTGGCCAGAGGCTGGGGAGGGTAAAATAAAAGGAGGTTTCCACCCCTGGGCTCCTTCCTGGCCTCCAGGGGTGCGAGACCAGGTCTAGGTCCCTCTTACTGCCCCGACTCTGGGAACCAGCCAGCGGGGAGCTGGGCTGCTGAGTCACTTCTTTTGTGGCAAAAGCTGCTTTTCAGGAATTTGAGCAGCTAGGGAAGAAGTTAGGTAATGTGGCATTCACCTCACTTTGTCAGGTAGGAATGGCGAAGGTTCAAAGAATGAATGCCTTCCTGCCCTTTCTCTAAATTGAGCGTCTCGTTTAGGCATCAAAATTTAAAACCACTTTCCAGAATTAATGTTGTGTGTGGATGTGTGGGCACATGTTCCTACACCACGAGACTTTTAAAAATTAAAGCCACTCAAAGACCTGGGCTCCCAGGCTGGCACCTGTCCCTATTTCTAAATGCTCGTGCGGGGCGTTCCTCACACTGTAGGCAGGGCCTGTTCTGTGTTTGAGACTCTGGCTTCGGCTGCTTTGTTTGTTTGTGTTGGTTGGGACTTTTATGTGTTTTTAATAGGCCTTCATTAGTTTAATGACCACTCGACAGCAGGGGCATCCTGAATGCCTAATTGCCCAGCACCGGTCTGTGTCGCTCCGAAGCTGTTTCTGAATGACTGGATGTTTTGGGAGGTGGGTGGGGAAGCTGTGAGATCCAGCCCCGAACGAAGGGTGCTGCAGGGCAAGGTTCTGGATGGGCAGCTCTAGAAAAGCCCTGCAAAGGGGACCCAATGCTGGTCCTGTGTCTGAGCTTCGAATGGCTTTTTATTTTTCTTGGCAGGAAGCCTGTGAATGGGTTGGTTCCTGCTACCCCTGCAGAGTGGTTCATTGAGGGCAAGCGTAGGGGCGGGGGTTGAGAACCATGTACATCCTTCCCCTTGGCCATCCTCCGAAGCCGGATCAGTCCCTGTCATTCCTGTCAGCCTTGCGACAGAGCTGGGATTTTTGAAAACTAAGAAACGGCGTTTTGGCAGTAATCGAGTCTCACCGCGCTGTCATTCAGATGAGGAGACAGAGATCCAGAAGGAGTCAATGCCTCGGATGCAGCAAATGTTGGCACAGTCCTGGCGTCCGTGCAGCCTCCAAGGACCTTGGTCCTGCGGTCCCTGGTTACCGCGTCCAACCCGGCTTTTCTGGGTTGCGTCTGGGCAGCTGAGTGAAGTGCATCCTCATCAGAACCTGCCAGCAGCAGGGCAGAGTGTACAGATCAACCTGTATTACCATTTGAATAGCTGCCTTATCGGGGCTGAGATCCTTTAACAGAGACCCAACATAGTAGTGGCTGGACAGGCGAAAGCTTATTTCTTACTCCAAAGTCCTGGGTCCATGTGGCAACCCCGTTGCACGCAGTCCTTAGGGAGCCTGGCTCCTGCCAGCTCCCAAGGGTGTGGCCCTTGTCCTCGCGGAAGAGGAGGAACCGTCCCTCTGCCCTTCGAGGGGCTTGTGGCTGGTCTCATAATTAAATTGACATGAGCCAGATTCACAAGAAAAAAGTAACAGAATTTAATTACACATGAGTGTATGGGAAACCCAGTGCACAGGAGAGGTTCGGGGACAGGAAGGGGAAGTGAGGTGTGCGTGACTTGCTGGATTAGTGGATGCTGCGAGGCGCCAGGGCTCAGAGTGGAAGAGGGCCGTTTGCGAGACTGGAAGCAGAGCAGATCTGCAGTGATTAGATGTTTGTCCCGCTGTATAGATGGATTGTAAAAACTCATTTCTGGCTATAACTCTTATTAAATTTAAACCCCAATTTAACTTCCTTAAGGGAGAAGAAAAGGTTTCTCTTGAGTCTGAAGGGTCTCAATTGCCATCAGCTCAAAATCATTCTCATGCCAAAGTGGTACCTCCTGGGAGGCCTATTCTGAACCCCTCGATCGTCCTCATTTCAAAGGCAGTGACCAGAGCTCCAACCATCTCCTCTGCCTTCCAGGCAGCTGGGTTAAAAAAAAAAGAAACAAACAAACAAAGGCCACATGGCAGCTGTCTTTGCAGGCAGGTTCTGGGAAGTGGCGATGTAACACTTGGCCTTCAACTCGATGGGCAGTGCTGAACTGTGCGGCCATTCCTAGCTGCAAGGGAGGCTGGGAAATAGTTTTCCCCCTGGGTACCCCTGTACTTGCATGAGAATCGGGGTCTGTGTTACCCTGGAAGAAGGGAGAACAGGTTGGGGGATAACCCCATCCCCTGAGCCACATGACACTCCTTTGCAGGGCTGTCTGTCATGAGGGTGACCACTCGGACTGCTGGGCGTGTAGGTTCCCTCCAGGGTCTGGCTTTGATAAACGCTGCTGTGGGGGCAGCCTCGCGCCTAGTCTCTAGCCAGGGCCACTGCTGGACACCCTTAGCCATATATGGCTATTTGCATTTACATTCAAATTAAGTAAAACTTTAAAAAAAAACTTTAATTCGCTTTCTGAGTCACAGTAGCCCCATTCCAAAGGCTCAGTAGCCATGTGTATATCAGTGGCTACTGGCCATTTTACTGGATAAGCAGATCTGAAGTGTTTACATCATCTCAGAAACTTGTGCTGGACAACACTTCTCTGGCTAAGGCAGCTTCTTGCAGGATGCCAGGCCTGGTGGACAAAGTGAGGACGTGAGCTCAGCCAGGCTGCCTTGTACACACGGCCCAACCTGCGAACCATATGTGGTGCCTTGCCTTGTAGTAAGGCCACACTCTGCGGACAGAGCTCCGTCTTGGGTCAGGTGCACTGGGAGCCGGCCTCCAGAGGAGGCAGCCGCGTGTGGATCTACAGGGAATAGTGAGTGCTCTCTTGGCTTCGGTGGGGCCTTTCTTCCCGGGTGGGGAGTCTGTTGGCCTAACCGCAGGTAGCCTGGGCTGCTTCTCCAGTCTTACATCCTCTTTGTGGGAGGATGCGAGCGAAAGGAACTGAGTCCTGCCCGACCTGCCCCAATTCAGAATTTCAAAGGTGGCACCTCGGAGTGGGCAAACGCCTCAAGTATCACCATCACCCGGGAAATGGAGCGGGGCTTGAGCGCGTCCGTCTTCTGAAAATCATGGTATTTTTAGCTCCAGAACAGTTTCAAGCAGATTTAAATGCATGGCGGATAATGATAACTTGCACAGCTGAGCAATCTCGGAGGACATCTGCTCGAATGCTATTCAAACACAATCTGACTGGCTCAGTGTGTTTATTTTTCTTTTGACAGTGATCAATGGCAGGGTGGGGGGAGAGCGAGGATTTTAAGATCCATCATAAGATGATTAAACCGGGTTGGGGCCCAGGGTCCCCTCAGATGAGAAGAGTTTACCCTGCAGTAGCCTCTGTACCACCCCGACGTGGGGGGGGGTTAGACGTCCAGTGGGGACTGTGAGGTGGTCCCAACCTGTATGCCCCGCAATGAAGGGGCCGAGCGGGGGGTCAGAGCCCCGAGGCGTGGGCACCCTTACCTGCCTTTTCTCTCAGTGCAGTGACGTGAAAGCTCAGAAGCACTGCTTTGGAGCTCAGGGCTCACTCATCCTTACAGCTCCTGCTTGGATGCTTCCAGTGACTGACAGCTCGCTCCTCTCTCTATGTCTTTCCGTTGGGTGGAGTCAGCTCTTCCTATTAGAAAGTTCTTATCTTGACTCTGAGATGGCTGCTGTGTGCCTTTCACCCTGAGGCCCTAGAGCAGGGTGGTGTGACCCCCACTCCCTACAGAGGAGTCAGGAGCCAGGTCTCCTGGGTCAGAAACCCAGCTCTGCGGGCTCCGACTGTACGACCTCGGGCTGCTCGCCCCGTGTGCTGGAGTTTCCTCGCTTCCTCCCCACAATGCACAGAAAAGGGCTGCCTCGCAGGAACGTGGCGAAGACTAAACGCATCGATAATATACGAAGCACTTAACAGTTCGAGAAGGTTAACTTTTGTTGTTATGTTTATTATTACTTCCCCCACCATAAATCTTTTCTCCTCCTGAGCCTATCCTTATTACCTCCCAAGCCTCCGTGAAGGCCAGCCAGGCACTGCCCTTTGACATCCAGTCACAGAGGGTCTGGGAAGGTTTGTGACCCAGGGAGGAGCTGGTGGCCAGGCCAGAGGTGCCACGGTGTGGAAGCAGCCAGGCACGGGGAGGGTGGGGCTGCGGAACCGGGCACTTGGCGCACGTCCCAGCTGCATCCCTCACCGGCAGGCTGTTCTCGGCAAGCCCCTGAACCTTTCGTGGCCAGCCAGGAGGAGAGACACGCACCGGTCAGAACTCCAGCGAGACAGCCTGTGCACTGGGCCCCGTGGGGCTCACAGCGTCACTCCCTCGGTAACCCCTCTTCCATCTGTTCTCTGCTGTTCAGTCCATAGACATTTACTGGAGTTGGTTTGTCGGGTGACCTCCAGAAGGTGTCATGTGTGATGAAGAGGGACACAGGGACACAATGCTGGAGGCATCGGAGAGCAGTTTCAGCAGTCTAACCATTTGGATCCTTGGCCTCATCACGTTGCCTTGGTAACATCGGTAAAGCATCTGACTCTTGAGTCTCTGCCCAGCACCCCATCTGAAAGGTCTGGCAATCCCAGGGGCTGGGCCGCCCTCCCCTCTGGATCAGAGCTGCAGAGCCTGATCCCTGCTCGCCCCTCCGCATCTCTCAGGGCTCCTTTCTCACTGCCCCTCCCCTCTCCTCTTCACAGGATGCTGCCAGACACCAAGTGCGCCAAGCCAGGAATTGGCCGCTTCCTCATCACCTGCACACACAGCAGGTGGTTGGGGATGGATGATCAGGGAGCTGATGACGCCTGCAGGGGGCATCCCCGAGTGGCAGGGAGGGGGTGAGGAGCTGTTGCAGACACAGGCAGAAGTTAGTCTGAAAACATGTGCGCCCTGGTCAGGCCGTTAATGCAGCAGACTGGGGTCCTGGTCAGCTCGACCTGCAGCTGTAGGAACCAGGCTCTGAACAGGGCCTGGCCTCGCAGGGAGGAAGTGACCTCCTGGAAGCCACTTCGTTGGTCTGCTGTAGCTCACAACCGCACTGAGAGACCAGAACACAGAAATAGTTGGTCTGTCTGCAGCCTCCATGCATCTGTGTCAGTTTTCTGGTTATTTTTCCCCCTCTGTATTGATAGCAATGAGAGGACTACCAGCGGCCAGAGTAATAAGCTCTAGTACCATTACCGAGGAGGAGAAAATACATGGGGGCCCTCTCCACTCTGATGCGCCTGCTCCCTGTGGCCGCAGGGCAGGCGGGCTCTGTCTGTCTGTCTGTCTGAAGGAGGTGAAGCTTCAGGAAAGTGCCTCAGATTTTTTCCATCTGAAGTGGCTTTGCAGCTTTGGTCCCTTGGTGAGCCAGAGCTGTGTCAAAGTGGCCAGCTCTCTTTCTGGGGCGAGCCTGGCCACACCAGGGCTGTGTCGGATGCATTTATCAAAAACCGAACATCAGCCAGAGGAGACAGTTTTCTTCCCCAGGTCCCTCCGTTTTTTACCTCATCCCTCCAATTTTAATAGGCCCGATGTTTAAAGAATGTTCTCTTTCACTAATAAAACTTTCTTTTGGGGGAAAAAAACACACATTTATCTTATTTTTACTGATTGCCCATTTGTTACCAGCTAGCTTCATGTTTCAGTATCTCTTGAGGCACAGATCCATGTATGGTCACCAGGTATCACAGAACAACACTGGTGTGGTTACACAGCCAAAATACGTGCATTTTTCCTGACATCACGCGTCCTCAGTGAAGGAGCCAGTGCAGTGGGAAGGGACTGGGGCCTGGGGGCCGACCCGAGGGCCCCCGCGCTGCCGTGCGGGCAAGGCCTGGCCGAGACACCACCTGCTCTGCACAGCCTTCCTGCTGGGAGTGGAGCTGGAGGCCCTCGGCGCCTCTGGGCACTGCCGTCTGTGCGCCCTGTGATGTGCTCTGTTCTGTCTCCTTTTCCAACCTGGCCGTCCGCTCCTTTGAGGAGGACTTCTGCGGCCGAAGCCATCTTTGCAGCTCCGTGCGGAGGGTACATTTATGACTTGTGTACTGTTCTTTGTGCGTGTTATAGTTCAGTAAGATATTTGATTGGAAAACAAACCCAAAAGGTAAAGCAGTTTATGCGGACAGTGTTTCACGAGAGACCAGCATCAGCGCTGTCATTTTCGGGCTCGTGCTCGTCCACTGCTGCCTCCCGCTGACCCCAGGTCTGGGCTCCGTCCCTGAACACGGTCCCTGCTTTGATCCCTCTCGCTCATGATCAGGGAGCAGGCCCGAGGGCTGTGCAGGAGCCAGGGGTCCCCGTCCCGGCCTCGCCCCCACCCTGCCCCACACCCGCATCCGCAGTGTGTGTGTGACCGCGTCCTGGCTCCCTCGTCTCCTTCACAGAACATCGTAGCCGTGGGAGCCGGGTTCTGCGACGGTCTCCGCAGCGGGGACAACACCAAAGCTGCCGTCATCCGCCTGGGGCTCATGGAGATGATCGCCTTCGCCAGGATCTTCTGCAAGGGCCAGGTGTCCACCGCCACCTTCCTGGAGAGCTGCGGCGTGGCCGACCTCATCACCACCTGCTACGGCGGCCGGAACCGCAGGGTCGCCGAGGCCTTTGCCAAGACTGGAAAGGTAGCCCCTGGCGTGCCCTCCCCAAACCCCTCCCTCCTCCTTGAGACCCCTGGGCTGGGGTGAGAGGCAATCCAGTGGAGATGGATTCCTTCCCCCACTCTCCTCTTGAAATAAGTGATTCTCTAGTCTTTACCATAGATTTGTTTAAAAGATTATTTAGAGAGAAGGGAAGGAAGGGAGAAAGAGAAGGAGAGAAACATCAATGTGTGGTTGCCTCTTGAGCACCCCCTACTGGGGACCTGGCCCATAACCCAAGCTTGTGCCCTGACTGGGAATCAAACCAGCAACCCTTTGGTTCACAGACCATCACTGTATCTACTGAGCCACACCAGCCAGGGCTGATTTTTTTTTTTTTAATCCTTTGTTTTTATTTAAGACCATTGAAGAGTTGGAGAAGGAGATGCTAAATGGGCAGAAGCTCCAGGGGCCTCAGACCTCCGCTGAAGTGCACCGCATACTCAAACAGAAGGGGCTGCTAGACAAGTAAGTCACCGTTGCTCTTGACTTACTCTAAATCAAGTAAGACCAGAGAAACAGTATCATCCTGCTTCTCTCGTGACCGCCAGCCCAGTCAGTGTCACGGACACAGCTATGTGATAAGTGCACCAGACCTTTGTGACATTAGTTCCGTCCTCTGTGTGGCATGCACAGCTGTGGCAGGAAAAGTCTACCTACCCCGGAAATGGGTGTTTACACAAAACACAAAACCAGCTCGACTTCAGGAAGAAGAGCTCAGTTCTTCCCATTATACAATATGAAGTTTAAGATTCTGGTTGGTTTGGTAAGAGCTACATGTTTTAAGTTTTAAATTTAAAAACATATGTGTGCTTTGCTGTTTTTACAAAAAGATAAAATTCTGTTAATAAGCCACCAAACAATTCAGAATAGAAGGAAAGACACATCTCCCCAGATCTTTACCACTAGCAATGGAACGACCCGTGTTGAGTCTTGGTGAGCAGCCTTTGCAGCCGGTCCTCGTGTGGATGGATGGACGGACGGACAGGTAGATGGATGGATGGATGGATGGACGGACGGGTGCACGCGCTCATCCAGCCTCCACCGCCCTTCCAGGCCAGTCACATGTTCAGGTGGGCTTGGGTCAGCTTGATCTGCCACCCCACCGAGGACGTAGCCCAGTAGCACCACAGAAACTGCTCGACTCTCTGTGGCTGCCCCTGGCCCTTCATGTTGCTAATTTGTTGAGCCTTCCTCCATAATCATGGAGGAAGCATTTACCACCTAGTACATGCTTATGCAGTGTATTCTGTGTGTCCTTAACTCTCTGTAACACTCTCTGGGAGGGGAAGTCTGATTGTCTGGGGGGGGCTGGGCGATGGGCAGCATCTCTCTGGTCACGTCTCCTTCATCCTCTCAGGTCAGCCCAGGTGTCTCCTGGCCCCAGCCCGGCCCCCTCACCTCTCCCTGCTCTCCTCTCTTCAACCAGTGCAGATGGATGAGCCACAACATTCCCTAATGACAGTGGAAAATGAGGGAGGACAGGGCATTTATCTTCCTTCTTTAATTTGCATTTTATATTTCTGAAACGGCTTTCACACCCGGCCAGGCAGAGATGGAAGTCATAAACAAGCCTCCAGAGAAGGGGAATTACCTTGAAATCGTGACCGGAAGGAAAACACCCCTGACACGCATGGTCTTCTCACGCATTTAACAGCAGTGATGCATTTGCGTGTGGCTGGCCCTGCTTCCATGACCATTAAGTCTTTATCAGGAATTTGTTTAAAGTCTTAACCAAAAATACCTGGGTCTTCGGTGATGGTTAGTATCTACCAATGACAGTTTTAAAGTGGCATCAGTGTGCTACCAAGGGGTGCGTCTGATGGGGTTTTATGAATTCACGAGGTGGCTGGCGGTCTGTCTTCATCATTTCCCTTCAGGAGGATGCAGACTGGAACCGGCCTCCTGGGGCCGGGACCTGACCTGCCGGTGTTAGAGAGCAGGTGTCGTCAAGCAGGTGGAACACGGCTCTGAGCAGACGCCTCTCCTGAGTCGTGTCCCATTTTCTTCCCTCTGATGAGAAATCGAACAGGCTCTACCTGTGCTTAACGAACCTCTGGAGGGAGCACCCCGCCTCTCTCAGGCCAGATAACAGAGCCCGACAGGACTCCTCCGCCCCCGCTCCTGCCTTGATTTTTTTTCCTTTTTTCATTCCAGCTGTCACTACTATGGTCCTCCTCTATTTCCTTTGCCCCTCCCTCCCCCATTGCAATGGAAAGAGCAGTGAGCAGGAGGCAGCATTCAAGGCTGCGTGTGTCTTACTAGCTGTGTGGTCATACGCAGGTCATACATTTCGCTGCTCTGCGCCCCCATCTCTTTATTCCCAAAATCAAATGGGTAGACCAGATGGTTGCCCTGGGCCCTTCTCCCTTGAGTGGTCAAGTGTGAGGCCTCCTGTGGTCTGCAGTTCTGGGGTTGGCATCTGAGGCAGCCCCTCTCTGTCCAGGACAGGCACACCTTGTTTCGTCGCACCTCACAGGTGGTGCCTTTTTCACAAATTGAAGGCAAGACCATCCGCCCAGAAAAAGATTTCTTTACTTACTGTATTGCAATACTTGCTTCACTGCAGTGGTCTGGAACCGAACCTGCAATACTCTAAGCTATGCCAGTACCTACTTACCTTTCTCATAGCATGTGCCCTTATCCCTTAGAACACCTTCCTGAATTGAAACAGGCTTCCCTTTGCCCTGGACACCTCTTCTCAGACTCCTGTGTACATCCACCTGTCCTGCATACATCCACCTGTCCTGCGTACATCCACCTGTCCTGCGTACATCCACCTGTCCTGTGTACATCCACCTGTCCTGTGTACATGCACCTGTCCTGCATACATCCACCTGTCCTGCTGTTCGGCCTGCCTGACACCCTCTTTGATGTGCATCTCAGCCCACATCACCCTAAAGGCAGGTCTGTCTTCAGAGAAGCCTTCTTTCACATCCTCTAACCACAAATCAGGTCCCCTGCTTTGAGCTTACTGTTTACACCAGCAGTTAGCAGACTATTCCTATAAAGAACCACACAATAAATAGTCATTGTAGGCTGAATATAGTTCCCGTGTATTCTTCTGTTTTTCTTTTTTTCGCTGCACAGCACCCCGAGGAGGTGTTTCTCTGTAGGGCGGGAGCTTTTCATCTTGGTTCGGCCCCACAGGGCTGGGGCTGCAACCTGATCCAACAGGATCGATGTGTAGGTGGGAGGGAGGCACGGGGGGGACACACGCCTGCCTTGCACCCCCCAGACTGATGCACTCACATCCACGTGTCCACTCACACGCTTGGACCACACACGCCACCCACGTGAGGCACAGCACACAATACCTCACCCCAGGCTGCTCTCCCTCCCGTCATCTTTTTCATTTACAGAACTTGGAAAATGTGAAAATCATTCTTAGCTTACAGGAGATACAAAGCCAGGCCACAGGCCAGACTGCATGTTTAGGCCGTGGCTCCTGGTTTAGGCAGTGTTGCTGCTCACGTGCTATGGACTTACTGCACAAACACACAGTTTACTTTTAATCTTCAAGTTTGGGAGGAGGGGGCACATCCTTGTGGTTAAAAGATGTCGGTCACATCCAACGGGCACTTGGCGAGAAGGGAGTCTTCGTCTCGCCCCAGCACAGCCGTGCTCCCCCGCTCAGTGCGCCGTGCCCACTGCCCTGTCACGGCGTGATGGGTACGGCCCCACGTCCCACTGCGTCCCCACTTTCCTTCTTTATTTCTCAGATACATTTTGAAGATCATCTGATATCTGCACCTAGAGATGTAATGGCTGTGGAACATTCTACTGTAGAGGAGAACCCAACTCCTCCTGGCAAATAGTAAAGTTGTCTGGGTTTTCCTGCTGGTACAGAACTCGCTTTAGCACATTCCCTTGTCCATGCGTCTTTATGTGTGAGCATAAGGTGTTTGCGTTAGTTTGCTCAGGCTGCTGTAACAGAACACCATGGACTGGGTGACCGGCACAGCGGAAACGTCCCTCTCACAGTTCTGGAGGCTGGAAGTCTAAGATCATGGTGTTGGTGTTGTCAGGGTTCTCGTGGAAGGACCCCAGCCATATTTAAACCCAGAGGGTTTAGGGCCCCTCTAATGAACCCTTTTAACTTAATGACCTCCTTAAGGGCCCCGTCTTCAAGTACAGTCACAGTCTAGGCACAAGGGGGTAGGACTTAACTGCATGAGGGATGTGAGTTAGTTCATAACAACGTTGTAAGCTCCTTGAGGGCCGAGGTTCTGTTTACAACACCGCACATTCCTACACCTAGTTGACACCGAGCTCGTCATGAGTCGTCGGTATCCATTGGTGGGACTGCTGACTGATTAGTCTATGTCAGTATTTTTCTATGAAATATTGCCTTTGGTCCTCCTCTCACCTCTAACCTTATTTGGAGAATTTCCCAAGACTGATGTAATTGGCCTTGTAGCATTTTGTATCATAGAAAATTGCATTTGGATGGGCAGCATAGCCAGTGGTTGAGTGTTGGCTCCAGGGTTAGGAGTCCCACTTTCTCCTTACACTCAATATCTCTAAGCGTCCCATCAACAGAATACGTTTTGGAAATGCTGGTTGTGAAAGTTGGGAGTGCTTTGGGCTGCAAGAGCACTGCTCAGTTAAAAATGCCTTGAACAATAGGGTGATTTTTCTCACATAACAAAGAGTCTGGAAGTAGAGTCTGAAAGAGTCTGGAACTGTCCACTCAGTGCCTCTGATTTACTCATAGAATCTCAGTCTCCTCGTTGTCCTTCTCTCAAAGCCTCAAGGTGGCTACAGGAGCGCCAAGCTTCATATACTCACACAAGTGCACTCAGCTGCAAGAGAAGTCCCAGGGAGCAGATTTTTCCTCCAGTGCCTTGACAGTGCCTGTCAAGGAGAGAACTATCTTCCCCAGAAACTCTCAACAGATGTACGTGTCTTGATGGCTAGAATTTGCTTACTTTGCTAGTTTGAGGTGAAAGAAAGGCTGAGGAAGTGAGCATTAGTTTATTTCCAACCTCAGAAAGCAGACAGGGGGTTGGGAATGGCTTTGGGTAGCCACTTACTACCTGCCACCCTGCTTTGTAAGCACACAAGTCATTCTCATCCTAGGAACTGAAACAAAGCCACAGAAATACAATGGGAGGGGCCAAAATCTCCAGTCTCTGGCTCCCATTCACAAGAATTCATTCAGCAAATACTCATGAGCACCGGCCCCTTGCTGTGTACTGTCAGGCCACAGGAAACAAAGGCGAACAAAACAGACTTTGGCCCTGCCCTCCTGGAGCTCACAGCCTAGGGCCTGGGGGCCGTCTGTGGCTGCATTTATAAACTCTTTTTCATTGCACACCCACCGTCTGCCAGAGAGACTGTGAGCCTTCCCAGGGCTAATAGGCTGCGGAGTCGGATTTGATTAAGTCTAGCTGACTCCAAAAGATGACAACACATTCTGAACCTTCAGAACCCCACAATGACAGGCTGTCATTACAGGATTCTCACTAGGTAATTTTCAGGATGGCCTCTAAGCCTCTTGATCCTGTCAAGCTCTCTTCGGGCTGCGTATGTGTGCGTGTGCATGTAAAAGCCTGATTGAAATTAACTTTATTTCCTCGGTGATACCTGCCACAATTCTTGCAGAGCCAGCCGTACCTGGGATAATGTTGTGCTTTCTTACAGTGGATTACCAACCCACACCTTCACACCCTCTTCCATCTAAAGCTTTCATTTATACGTGTTCACATCATAAAAGAAAAGGCAAAATACATCCAGCTTCTGGCATGAGGCTGTGCTCTGCTAATTGTGGGTCCCCACGCCGATTCTCGCAGGAGCACTCCAGACTGAGTTATTTATGGAGACGTGTGGGCTGCCTCGTCTTCGTCCTGTCTGGGGGAGAGAGAGCAGTACCTCCTTGCAGCTTAAAATGTATTCTCTGGTCTTCTAAGATAGTGACAGAAGCCCTGGCCAGGTGGCTCAGTTGGTTGGAGTGTCGTCCTGGACACCAAAGGGTTGTGGGTGTGGTTGTGGTTTTGATCCCCCATCAGTGCACATACCTAGGTTGTGGGTTTGATCCCTGGTCGGGTCATGAACGAGAGGCAGCTGATCGACCTTTCCCTCTCACATCAATATTTCTCTCCCTCTTTTCTCCCGTCCTCTTTCTGTAAAATCAATAATAAAAAATGCCCTTGGATCAGGATTCAAAAATAATAAAGAAATAAATAAAATAGTGACAGAAACTTGGGCTCATTCTAGATTTGACTGAGAGCCCAAGTCACAGCTTCTCCTGTGAATGACCACCGTGACCCTGTGTGTTTACACCCAACGTTTGTAGGTGCTGCCCCCCAGCTGGGCAGAGGACAGTGTGGGTCGTACCGAGATGTTATGGCCGCCAGGGCAGAGGCGCTTGGCACACCAAATAATGGAGGAAAGTGGGAGGTGATCACAGGTGGCCCCTTCGCGTACAGTCTGTTATGTCAGAAAATCGGAATTCGTTGTACGAAGTAAACCAGGTGGCTTCACTTGTCTTTTCACATCCTCCCCCCAGGTTTCCGCTGTTCACGGTGGTGTATCAGATCTGCTACGAAGGCAGGCCCGTTCAGGAGATGCTGTCCTGTCTGCAGAGCCACCCGGAGCACGTATAGGAAGCACATGCAGCATGCCAGGCAGCGCGCTGCCTCTCCCATCAGTCTTTTGGGTTCAGACGGAAACTGGGACTTAGCCACCAGATGTTTGCTTGCCTGTGACCCCATCATGGATGTGTATGAATTTTTACAGGTTCGTCGTTAAATTTCGAGAAGTGGATCATTGGCTGAGGTGTACTGAGCAACACCTAGACGCACACACGTGAACACGTGAGTGTTCATTCCTCATTCTGTGGATGATTTTATGAACCAAAATTAAAAGTCCTTTTTAAAAATTACTTTGAAACTTCCCCACTGTGGTAGTTTATAAGACTGGGACTATCTCCACTAAATTTCTTAGATGTAATCCATTTGTCCTTGAGTGAAGGGACTTTTTTCCCCCTCGTTATCTGGATGTTAAAATTTAACCAGCATTAATAACGTGGTAGAATGGAAGAGGGAGTGTGTTCAAAGATCAACAGACTAACTTTTAAACATTCTCTCAAAGCCAGCATAATTAACGACTTTGATTGTGAGTCGACTTTTTTTTTCCCTTAAAACAATCAGGTATTTTTAATTAGATAATCCACTAGGCATCTTCCTATCGCTGCATTTTTCTGTGTTTTTAGCCTCTTTGCCCTTCATTAGCTGCTAGAATGTGCTTTCACAAAGGCTCAGCAGTGGCAGAAGACAGAAGTCTCATCTGGGACTCCCCCGCTGTGACTGACCCCTGTGTGTCAGACAGCAGTTCTGGGCAGGCATTTCCTTTACGCTTCGCCGGTCCCCTGAGAGGGGGCGCTGTTACTCCCCTCTGAGGATGCTGCCTCTGTGCCTGGTCACCTGGTAAGGGGGTGCAGAACCAGGAGTTCAAAGTCCATTTCTCCCCCACTCCACCAATGTGCCCTGAGACTTTCTCAGGTGTCACGGGCTGGATTGGCCTCCCCCTCATTGGGCGTGGCCAGGGGCCCCCGTGCAACGCCCTGTGCGACCTTTCCTGAGGCCACAAGGCTTCCTGCTGCTGGGGTTTGTGTGTGGCACTGTCTAGACTGGCAATTTTCAACCTTTTTCATCTCGTGGCACACATAAATGACTAAAATTAGGCAGCATACCAAAAAATACATTTTTTGATGATTTGACCAAAAAAATGGGTATAGTCAGGTATTGCATGTTTTTTAAAATTCTTGTGGCACACGGTTGAAAATTGCTGGTCTAGACTCAAAGTGTGTTCGTCACTCCATCTAGTGCAGGTTCCCCAGGTCCCGCCACAGACCTGTGAAGTGGGGTGTGACGTGTGTGCCTCAACACACCTTCCAGGTGCTTCTGGCGTTCACAACAGTTTTAGAAGTGCTGCTTTAGAAAATGCCCTTTGGAGTGGCATTTCTCAAACCGTGTGCCCTAGGAGACAAGTGTCCTGGGATGCAGGGGTGGGTCATTCTGGGTGTTCCCTGACAAGGTCAAGTGAGTTTGGGGAGAGCTGAATCTTGGTGGTGTAGAATGTGTGTTCATACGTCAGTGGGACCTGCTTATTTATCCTCACCAGTTCCAAATACATTAGATTATGGAGATTTTTTTTTTAGCAAGGAAATTTGCCAGAGTGTCCTGGGGACAACACTGTTCTCGCCTGAGGTGACCTTAGGATAACTCACACGCACCCTTCCCTCCTTGTATGAAATTGGGGTGAGTGAGCACCTGTGGTCATGTTAGTTCTCGGCTTGACAGTTCAGGTCTGCCATGAAGCTTTGATGAGGCGTTAAGGTGACGCCCACAAGAACAGCCTCGCTGAAACGCACATTATGGGGAGTAAGTACTTTTAGGTTGGAAATAGAGTGGGAAGGACTGCCTCTCCGTCAATGAGACTGTGTCAGGGCTGCATTACGGGTTTCCTTATGTGGCACTTGATGAACTAGTGCCACGTTAGGGAAACGTGGGTGTCGCTTAGATGTTCACGGATTTTTGGCCACTTTCTGAGATTTGACCGTTTTTTATTTTCCAGTCTGGGACTTCTTTTCCCTGTATCTGAAATGATTGTAGAACAGATTTTTTGTGGGAATTTTTAAAACTCTATCCAAAATGTTTCAGGGGCACTATGCAACCTCATCCACAGAAGTATATGAAGTTTACCAAATGCTCTCAAGTTTTAGTGGTTTCAGTGCCACCATTAAGTTCATCAGTTTTTGCTTGTCTCATGACTAATCCTTTTTAAAGTTGGTATGTACATAGGTAACAAAGTGTTACTTTTAAGATACATAAAGGACTGTAAGCTTTACATTGTGGTGTCTATTAAGTAAGGTAACCAGAGGTGAGGAATTCTCTCTTGTATGTTCTCATCTGTGCTCTGCTTCCTGCTCCGGGTTTGTACTTGAGTGTTTTTCCTTTACAAATGCTCTTACCACTCCGAAGTCTGCTGACTGTACCTCTTGAACATACTTATATTCTGCACATTATGGAAAAAGGCAAATTTTATAAGTCTGTGCTCCGCTGCCTATAGATATTTATTACTCTATGAGTTATCTATTTTTGTAACCACCTGTGGTCTCTCATATCTTACCGACGATAGTAATAGAGGGAGATGTCCCGAAGAGAAGCTCAGTTGTACATTTCAGCAACCTGTGAATGTAAAAACGGCACTGGTGCCTTGCTCTCCCCCCATCTATTATCATGTGGAACGGTCACCTGTCTTGAAATCCGTCGTAGCGGGTGGAGTTGAGCTAAACCCCTTCTGGTTTTTTATTGAACTGTTTAGCTATGACGAGGCCCCGTGGCATTGGCCCAAGGAGTGGTGAGGCACCAGTGTACAAAGGGTTCTGCAGTTTTTCCATTAATTTTAATCTAAGAGCCTCTTACTTACATATGCACTGTATTTGTTTACAGACTATAGGTGGATATAATTTAAAAACCTGGTTTAATAAACATTTAACCCCCCTAAACCTGTGCTACTGATCTGATCTTTTTTAAAAATCAGTTTCTAACTTTATTTATTTAGGTCAACTCTTTTTCCCCCCGAATTGTACTGCATTAACAATAATAAAAAGGTGATTTTTAAAAGAAAGGCTTCCTCTCTAATTCCAGTCTTCAAACGCCTGTTTTCATGTGTCTGTCTCTTCCCATTGCTTGCTGAGTGGCATTGGTTGGTAGGATTGTATAAATTTCAGGCATGCAATTCTGTCAGACGTCATCTGTACGTGGCATTGTGTACTCACCACCCAGAGCCCATTCTCCTTCCGTCACCATGTATTTGACCCTCTCTTAGCTTTCATTTGTTGCTTTCAGTTTTATGTCCCACATATGAGCACCATCACGCAGTTCTTGTCCTTTCCCATCTGACTTAATCCACTTAGCATGATACTCTCAGGATCCATCCATGTCATCGGAAATGGCAGGGTCTCGTCTTTTGTCATGGCTGAGTAGTATTCCACTGTATATGCGTACCACATGTTCTTTATCCAATCATCTGCCGAAGGACACTCAGGTTGTTTCCATGTCTGGGCCACCATGAATAACGCCACAAACACGTATACTTGTAGGGTGGAGGCAGCCAGTGGACTCATGAACTTGAAATCTACCCCAGCCCCACCCCAAATACTTAGAAAAGCCAGGAAAATATAGCCAGTGTCTTTTTATATGCAGGGCTATTCTCCCCCCAAAATTTAAGTGAAATCCCTAGGAGCCCAAAACAAATAGGAGCATGACAGGCAGAGCAGTAAAGCCACAGTGTCTCCATGGCTGCCAGCGCAGGAGGTGGGAATTCCCTCTACTATCTGATGGCTCGAGTTGTAAAGATGACGCTGGACCTAGGGCCCTTCACGGGCTACACTGTCATGGACGAGATGGGGTAAGGAGACCCACATACAGGCAGAAACAAGGAAGCTGGCATCCAGGCAGAGAGAAATGTCTCCTCTGAAAATACGTAATCATGAGTCCAGTACCACACACACGGGCTTTGGGTTTGAATTTTTATATGCAGGAAACCACAAGCAAAAAGTTAGCATCAAAATTGGAACTTAGGCCAGTAATACCAGGATGTAGCTAGCAGATGCAAACACAAAAACACTACACTAACCCGCACTGGATGCAGGCTGCACAGACTTTCTGCGAATGAGGTCCCACTGAGTATACATTTAAAATAATTAGAAACTCATTATGAGTTTGTAAAAGATAATTAAGGTTTCTTTGAAAAACCGAGTTTGTGAAAGAAAATAGAACTTTTTAAACAGAAGAATTAAGTGCCTGGGGTTTTAGGTAATTAATGTAGCAATATGATAGATGCCATGAAACATAATTTTAAAAATAACGACAAAGAAGGAAGATTAAAGTATTAAGGACAAATCACTATGGAAAAAAAAAAACCCCAACCAGACTGATAAACGAGCCTATTAGAATATCTAGAAATGAATATAATTTTAATTATGTCATGGGGCAGATTAAAGAATATATTTGACAAAGCTGGAGATGAAATTAGCAAACTGGAAAATAGATCTGAATGTAGTAACAAAGCAGCAAAGAAAATATTTGAGAACTTCAGAAGCAGAGGCTACAATGAGAAGACTCGGAGTACCTCTGGCAGGAGTTCCGGAAGACGGAACCAAACTTCTGACCAACAGCTTTCCCATTCCCCCACCCCCAACTTCTGGCAACCACCATCCCTGCTCCTATGGGTTCACCTTCTTTGAATTCCACATATAAGTGAGACTTAGCACATTGTCCTCCAGCTTCAGCCGTGTCGTCACCTATGGCGGGACTTCCTTTTTATGGCTGAGTAATATTCCGTTGTGTGTAGACAGGCCACATTTTACCCATTCATTCCTTGACAGACACATAGGTTGTTTCCATATCTTGGCTGTCGTGTATAACGCTGTCGTGAACAGGGGAATACAGATACCTCTTCAAGATTCTGATTTCATCTCCATCAGATGTACGCCCAGAAATGGGATCGCTGGATCACATGGTAGCTGTGTTTTTCGTTTTGGGGGAAACGTCATGCTGCTTTTCATAGTAGCTGAACTACTTCACGTTCCCACCAACGGTGCACAGGGTTCCCTTTCATCCACACCTTTGCTGACACGTTCATCTCTTGTCTTTTATCAACAACCAGCTTGACAAATTACAGGGTGCAGTAAGTTTCATGACAAGCTACTTTTCCAATGGCTCTGTTTTATTCTCATCGTGTAAAATGCAGAGATGTTTCATTCCTTGGTTTTGGAAGGGGAACTAAAGAGCCACTCCAGTGTTTAAAAAGCACATGTTCTAAATCGTGGACCTTGTTGGCATTAATTCTAGAGAAGGCAGGACAATCATATACACGAAATCTGGACTTAACTGTTTAGTCCTGGTGAGGAAAAGAACAGACAGACACCCACAGGGGTACCCATCCACATTCCAACACAGCCTCCTGTGTCCAAACAAGGGTCTGCCAAAACAGACACAATGTTGTAGTGACTCATCGGTAAATCCTCCCAAATCTCTTGACATTTTTGCAAGTTCCATCTCTTGTCCTTAACTACTCAAACACCTTTTTAGCAATGACTGAGGGTAAGTTACACTAGCTGCTGTAACAAATAGCATTTAAATCTTGGTGGCATGATATAGCAGTTTTTATAGCTACCAAAATCCAGTGTGGATTCAGGAGGTGGTGTTGGTGGGGTGGGAGGGAGGGGGTGTGTTTTCTCCATAGACGTGCATAGGAATCCAGGCTCCAAGAAGCTCTACCGTCTCCAACAGACGTACGGCTTCCAGGTCCTCCTGGAAATTGATATTCACTCAGCACACGGGAGAAGAGGGAAGAATTGAACAGAACATAACCCCGGAAGTGGTGTTTTTTTCTTTCCCGTATCATTGGCCAGACCTGCTGGGGAGGCTGGGAAATGTAGTTTAGCTGTGTATCTCAGGAAAAAAAATTATTTTCATGGGCAAACAGCATTATCTCTGCCACAAACAGCTGTTAATATCTATCGTAATTTTTCTCCTTCAATATGTTGATTTCCTAATTTTCGCTGACCTTCACAGTAACCCTATGGGGTAGACAGCACAGATATTATTCCCACTTAGCCCTGAGGAAAATGACCTTCAAAGAGGAGTCAGCTGACTTGACTAGTGATGAAAAGGATACTAAAATGGTGAGGCAGGGGCCAGAATCCAAGTCTTGCCATGTTGCTACACCCCCACCCAAGCCAGAGGTAACAGGGCTTGCTTCAGTAACTCGACTCAATCATACCCTCCGTAAATTAGTATAAAATGATGCTTACAGATGTTCATACAACTTCTAAAACAATTGTTCGCCAGTGACTTAGTTTACACATAGTCATAAAAAGTTATCAAGACTATTTGGCAAATTTTAATGGAAATATGTTAAGAAAATAATATGAAATTGACTGCATACATTCTGGACAAATTTCAGCCTTTATTTTTTCAAAAATTGTCTCTTCCTCTCCTCTCTTGTGGAACTCCTATTAGATGTAATAGGTCATTTCTCTTATTAAAGTAATTGCTAAAGTAAGCATTAGTAAAAATTACACATGTATTTCTGCTCACTGATGAGTAAATCTAGAAGATAAAATCCTGCAAGTGGATATTCTGGATCACAGATAAGTGTGTATTATGTTTTAACAGATGCTGCAAAATTAACCTTCAAAAGGTGGCTGCAATGTACACATCTGACCTCAATTTATTTCCCCAATTACTTCTAGAACCTCTATTAGGGTAGGGGCTCCTTTACAACAATCAGAGACCCAAGTCGAACCAATAAATTCAAGAAGTGTGAACCTACTATCTACCAAGAATGCAGAAGACTATCCTAACAGTTCCACTGTGAAAAGTAAAATTTGATCATTCAAAGCTACAGTTTTGTTAAAGCAGCCACCTTACTAATAGCTGTGATCGTTGGTGAAAGTCTACACAGGCACAAAAATGGGCCTTGTAAGGGAGATGTTTACCAGGAATGTTGCAACAAGAAACATTAATCATATGAAAAGACCACAACACTACAGCATCACCGTGTAAGCGACACCCCAGACTGCTCTTAACAAAAACCCAAGGTGACGTGGGTCTGGGTGAGATGCTTGTCTGAGGAAATTCCGGGTTCCATCCACCTGTGACCCTCCTGTCCACTAGGGGTCCCCCTTGAGAAATGACTTTTTCTGAGGCAGTTGGCAACCTGCAAAGAAATGACATCCTTCTTACCATGACCTTTTGGTCACGTTTTCAGTTCACGTGTGTCTTATGTACTGAGTTTGCGCTTGGTGGTTGTCAAGAGTCTAGGTTTTATTTTAGCTTTTTTATTCAACACCGACCACCGATTTTGATGTGCGGCGATGTTACGCTCACTCTGCCCTCGGTCCTCTCAGCCATCTGATCAGGCTTTGCTACTTCTGCGCCTTTTCCCCTCCCTTGGTGCTGGGCACCCGTTCCTGTCTGTCTTCTCTGAGTTCCTATCTCCTTCTCCCTCTTCTTCTGGCACAGACATTCCAACAAAAGCCCACCACCTGCTGCTTTCTCTTTGCTCTCGGGAGAGACTGCAGAACGCCGTCCCTGGGAAATACGACTGCTCCAGGAGGAAGCTTTGATGCTTTAAAGAAGTTTCCGCAAATAGGGTGATGGGCATTGAAAATAAAAACCTCTGCACATCCTAATTTCCCCTCTGGTTTCCCTGTCCATTTAGAGGCCATTTTGCCATGAAGCTAAGGAAAGTTAAGCCTCAAGACCCTGACTTATGCAAGTGCCTTCTAAGGCCCTATACCTACCTTTGTTTTCTTCAATTTATATTCTTTCTTTATACTTTTATTTATTGACTTGAGAGAGAGAGAGAGTGATATCTATCTGTTGTTCAACTTATTTGTGCATTCTTTGGTTGATTCTTATATGTGCCCTGACCGGCAACCTTGGTATATCAGGACTACGTTCTAACCAACTGAGATACCCAGTTAAGGCTATGTTCTCTTTCTTTCTTTCTTTCTTTCTTTCTTTCTTTCTTTCTTTCTTTCTTTCTTTCTTTCTTTCTTTCTTTCTTTCTTCCTTTCTTTCTTTCTTTCATTTTTTAAAAAATATTTTATTTATTTATGTTTACAGAGGGAGACACAGAGAGAGTCCACAAGAGTGAACCATTGGTAGGTTGCCTCTCTCACACCCCCATCTGGGGACCCAGTCAGAAAGCCAGGCACATGCTCTGACCGGGAATCGAACTGGCAACATTTCAGTTCACAGGCCGGTGCTCAATCCACTGAGCCACACCAGCCAGGATGGCCACGTTCTTTTTCTCAGAGTTTCTTGCCCTCAAGTTGCAAAAACTTCTGGCCCCTGAAAATGAGTTCACACTCAGTTTCGGGATTTTGGAATCAGGTGGGGATTCAAATGTTGAACCTGCGTGACTTGGGGCAAGTTACTTAACCTCTGGAGGCTTCGGTTTTCTTAACTATAAATAGTATCAGGTTTTGAGAGAAGTCAGAGAGCAAGTAATTTGCTTTTCAGAGTTCCCCAAACACATTAGGGAACTTCAAGATGGAAAGTACCCAGGGAGAAAAGGACATCTACACTTGGTTTGAATGACTCGACCTCTCAAAGGGAGATGTCCAGAGGCAGGAGACCCGTCTGGTCCACACATCAGAAAGGAGTGAGGCACGAAGGTGTTGTCTAGGTGAGGCAGTTACGAAGCCAGAGCAGAGTAAAGGACTCACCTGCGAGGCTGGAGGAGAGGGCCGTGCAGGGCCTAGTGACAGCTGCGGGGAGGAAGGCTGGAGCGGCCGGGGTGAGGTCTGGACAGAAGCTTCCACTGCGCTTCGGGGGAAGGGGCTTATAAATCTCGCCCTTGTTCCTCAGGATTTACTCACTTAGGCCCTGTCCTCATGTTCTTTCCAGCTTTACTGAGGCTTGATTGACAAATTAAAACAGCATAAACTGAAGATGTACACATGACGATCACATGGTCCCACATTGTAAAATGACCATCACGAGCCACTCGTCACTCACATTCACCTGTTTGTTGCAGTAGTGGTGGTAAGAACCCTTAAGATCTATTCTGTTAGCCTATTTCAAGATTCAATACAGTGTTATTAACCAGAGTCACCAGGATGTACACTGGGCCTGAGAACTTACAACTGAGAGTTTGTATCTTCTGACCGACACCTTTCCATTCCCCAGCCCCAGCCCCACCCCCAGGTCCCACCCCGCCCCTGACTCACCAGTCTACTCTCCGATTCTGTCGGTCTACCTTGTTTAGATTCCATGTGTAAGTGAGGTCATACAGTATCTGTCTTATACTGCCTGGCTTATTTCCCTTAGCATAATGTCCTCCAGCTTCATTCATGTTTCCACAAATGGCAGGATTTCCTTTTCCCCCCTTCTATTGTGTGTATAGTATGAGAGGAAATAAAATACAATTTATTTGTCCATTTGTTCATTGGCAGACACGTAGGTTTCCATAGCGTGGCTTTGCAAATAATGCCACAGTGAGCCTGGGAGTGCAGATATTTCCTTGAGACACTGCTTTCATTTCCTCTGGAGATCGGCAGAGCAGTGAGATTCCTGGATCCAAGGGTAGTTCTAGTTTTAATTTTTTGAGGGACCTCCACGCTGTTTTTCACAGCAGCTGTGCCACTTTACACTCCCGCCAACAGGGCACCAGGGTTCCCTTTCCTCTGCATCCTTGCCGACACTTGTTACCTATTGACTTTTCGGGAACAGCCATCCTAACAGGTGTGAAGTGATAGCTCACAGATGACTAGTGATGCTGAACTCCCTGCCAGGCCCCTGTTGGGCACTGCACTCATTTGCTTCTGCCCTCACAAAAGCATGAAAGCCCTGGTCTGTTTAAAAAGCAATTGTTGCAATGCCCAGAGGAGTCACCTGAGGGCAGCACTGCACAAAGGTAATGCAACCAACATTGTTGATTGAACAGGTACTTACTGAGGGCAAATAATGTGTTAAGCCAGGTTGTAACAATGGCATTGACCTAGACAGGGAAGTCAGGGAGGGCTTCCCTGAGGAAGTGTGCCTTGAACCAGGATGCAGTAGAAGTAAACAGGAGAGGGAGAAGTTTCCCAAGCGAAGGGAACAGCTCATGGCAAAGCCATGCCATAGTGGCAGGCCTAGTGAGTGAGAGGAAGGGACAGCGTGGCAGAGGCTGAGAGAGTACGTGGGGTGTGGAGGGAGGTCAGGGTCAGAACTAAATTTCTAGTTTGTTAATATTTATTGAGAGGCTACTATGTGTCAGACACTTTCCCATAACATGTCATTGTCAAGGCAGGTGGCATTAGTTCCCTTTGACAAAGGCACGGAGCCCTGGCTGCCACATACCTCTCTCTAAGCCACCTCTGCCTACCAGAGTGGCCACTAATCCCTACCTGTCTCTACGACCGTTGAATGTTACTGATCTTCCTGTGCATATGTCTTGTCTCCCCAGAGGAATTATCTCCCTGAGCCAGGCGGTTCTGCAGACACGTGGGTGTCCCCAGTGCCCCGTCGAGACCTGACAGTGAGGAACAGCTCCCTTCCAGGGCTTCAAGAAGCAATGACACTGATGAGGTGTCAATGACAAAGACATGGCCAGGTGTGGGAATCCCACCATGGCCCATCTCCTCACCCCTCCCCAAAGGGTGTCTGTCCTTAGCCACGAGACTTTACAGCTGATCTCCAGCCCCTGGGACAGAACTTGGCCATGTGACTCGCTTTGCCAATGCAATGTGGCAGAAGTGACCGTGTCACCGGTCCCAGAAATGTATCTACATATTTGCCAACATGACTTTCTCCTGAACTTTTGCTCTCTTTATTCTTGCTTCTAGGAAATAATAGGAATCATTTAAATATGTATATTACATTTAGTAGCTTAAATTTATTTATTTTTAACTGCTGTCTAATTTTCCATTAAATGAATAAACCTCAATATAGTGACCCATTTCCCTGTTGATGGCATATAGGTTGAAGGTTTTTACTAACACAGAAAATAGTGGGAAATATTCCTATGCACACCTCATATACACATGAATGAGACCTCCTCACATGTACATACTAGCAAGTCACACACACACCACATTTATTGAAATATTGCTAAATTGCTTTCCAGAGCTTTTGGAGCCATCTGGCTCTCCCACCAACAATATGTGAGAACTCTCATTCTTTACCTTTGCCAATTTTTGTAGGTTTTTTCCCCCCATCTGGTGGGCCTAAAATGGTACGCTTGCTATTTGAGTATTTATTTTGCTGATTTCCAAACGGGTTTGGCCTATTTCCATGTACGCATCGCTCTTCCTGTTTCCTGAGCACTGTCTGGGCACATCCTCTGTGTACCTTCCACTCGGGTTGTTTGCCTTGAAAAACAGCATAGCCCTGCTCCTACAGGTCTCTATGGAATCTCCATATTTTCTATGACAATTATGTACATCATATATATCTATATAATACCTGAAGATAGTACATAAAGAATCTAATGTCTATTTATATACAACACCGAAGGAATCATTTCTTTAATGTTTGGCTGTTTATATGCACTGCAGAGACTTGCTTCCAGGAATTCTTAACAGCTTTGTTGAGATATAGTTCACATATTATACAATTCACCCATTTTAAAAATGTGTGCAAGTCAATTGTGTTTTAGTACGATTTTTAAACATGTTTACAACCTCAACAAAAGTCCTTATACCCTTAGATATCATTCCTTTATTCTGTCACCCCTCCTAAGCAACCACTTATCTACTTTCTGTCTGTATAAATATGCCTATTCTGTATATTTCATGCAAGTGGAATTATATAATATGTGCTGTTTTGTGACTTCATATACTATTTTCCAGGTGTATGCATGTCATAGTATGCATCAGAATTTTATTCCTTTTTATGGCTGAATAATAGTCCATTGTAGGGCTATACCACATTTTGTTTACTGATGCATCAGTTGAAATAACTAAAACGTGAGGACTTCCGCCAAGATGGAGGTTTAGCTGGATGTGCCTGCCTCCTCACACAACCAAGTTTAGGGACAACTAAATATTAGCATCACAAAACACAACCAGAACACGGAAAACTGAACTTTTCGGAAGTCCGCTAACAACAAATTCTTCAACCTGACCGGTAAGGTGCGAAACCAGTGTCCGGTGAGGACTTACAAAGGAGGGCTCGGTCGGACCGGCGCGGAATCGGCGCGCGAATCCAGTCATGCGGGTTCCAAACCCAGGATTGGACCTGGTGAGCCGCCGAGCAGCCCACCGGAGGAGCGACACAGTGGGGAGGCGGTGGCAACGAATTGACTCTGGTTGCGCGCGAGTGAGGGAGTAAGCGGTTGGACCAGCCCGGCGGCGGCAGCGGCGGCGGCAGCGGCGGCGGCGGCGGGGGGGCGGCGGCCATTTCCCGCTCTGACCACACCCCCACATACAGCGTCACAACCCAGCGACCTGGGACTCCAAGGCGCCGCTTGTCCCACTTAAAGGGCCAGAACAGACCAAAAATGTCGCAGGCAGAGCTCAAAGCCCCAGAGATAAATCTAAATGACGAAGAAATAGCAAAACTCTCAGATGCACAGTTTAAAACACTGGTCATCACCTTTCTCACAGATTTGGTGGATTACAGCCACAAATTAGAGAAACATATGGAGGCTAAATTAAGGGAAATGAATGGAATTCCACAGGAATCCCATAGAGAGATGAAAAGGAAACTGGGACTCAAATCAATGCAAGGGTCCAGAAGAAAGCTAATAATGGACAAGCAGAAAAGAGTCAAGGAGCAAGAATTCAAAGAAATGAGGAGAGTCTTAGGAACCTCCAGGACATCTTTAAACGCTCCAATATCCGAATTATAGGGGTACCAGAAGGGGGAAAGACACAACCACCAGTGGAAAAACTATTTGAACAAATAATAAAAGAAAATTTCCCCAATCTGGCAAAGGAAATAGACTTCCAAGAAATCCAAGAAGCCCAGAGAGTACCAAAAAAGTTGGACTCAAGAAGAAACACACCAAGACATATTATAATTACATTAGCCAAAATTAAAATGAAGGAAAGAATCCTGGAAGCAGCAAGAGCTAAGGGGACAGTCACCTACAAAGGAGTCCCCATCAGGCTGTCAGCAGATTTCTCAAAAGAGACCTTACAGGCAAGAAGGGGCTGGAAAGAAATATTCCAAGTCATGAAATCTAAAAACCTACAACCAAGATTGCTCTACCCAGCAAAACTTTCATTTAGAACGGAAGGACAGATAAGGTGCTTCTCAGATAAGACCAAATTCAAGGAGTTCATCATCACCAAGCCCTTATTATATGAAATGTTAAAGGGACTTATCTAAGAAAAAGAAGATAAAGAAACATGAACAGTGAAAGGACAACAAACCCACAGTTATTAACAACCACACCTAAAATGAAAGCAAACTAAAAGGACAGCTAGAGCAGGAGTGGGAAACAGAAATGAAGATCTCAAGGAGGGTTAGCAACAGGGGAATGGGAGGAGGAGAGGGGGGGGAGAAGGTACAGAAAACAGGTAGCATAGACAGTAGATAGAAAATAGATGGGGGGGGCAAGAATAGTTTGGGAAATATAGAACCTAAAGGACTTGAGACACATGGACATAAACTAAAGGGGGGTAATGGTGGGGTTGGGGGGGCAGGGTGGAGGGAAATGGAGGGGGGGGAATAGAACAACTGTAACAGCATAATCAATTCAAAAAATAAATAAATTTAATTAATAAAAAAAAAAAAAAAGAAATAACTAAAACGTAACTGAAATTGGAAATTTTTTCCCTGTTTCTGCTCATCCAATCTGATTGCTTACAGCTATCCTCTTCCCACACGTGATAAGGAGGGCTTTTTAACCAAAGTGGTAACAAGCTTTATCACTGGCTTCGAATTGTGGTTTACAGGTGAGAACCCTTAGCTCCAATCCCACAACAAAAGCGCCAGCCGCCCTTGCCTGGGAAATGCAGCCCCCAGCTGCACAGCTTCAGCACTGCCCGAAGCTCATTAGAAATGTACGCTCTCCAGCCCTCCCTGGACCTGCCTGAACTGAACCCTGCAGTTAGGGAGATCCCCTGGTGATCCGAAGGCCCATTAAAGTTTGAAAAGCACTGCTCTGCACCACTACTTCCTCCCCTGAGCCTTGCCCTGCAACCACGTGAAAGGCTTTTGAAACAACGCCAAGGACCTGGCCTCTGGTCAGAGACTCAGCTTTCATGAGTCTCAGGTGGGTCCCAGACTCTCCAGGTGACTCCACTGAGCAGCCACATAGCCTCGTGGGGACGTCCCGACCCTTTCTCTGCAGAGCACTTTACCTGAGGACTGTTTATGCTCCATGTTTCCAGCCCAGGTTGCGGTTCTGTTTAGCAACACTCACTGAGCAGCTTTCCGGGAAGGATCCGTGTGACCCTTTTCTGAGGAACTGGAGTGTGACGGCCAGCTACACCTTTGGCTCCCTGACCCGCCCCACCCCCCAGTGGGCATTCAAAGCTCTGTTGACAAAGATGGCCTGTGTTTCTAAGAAAACACAGCTGAGGCCCCTGCAGAGGGTGCCTGCCAAGGCTGCCCCAGTTTTTCATGGTTCCTTCTCAGGCTCCAGTTTACGAACTTGCTCTGCCAGCAATGGCTGGCTGCTCCTGGAAGCAGGGTTTACCCAGATAGAACGTCTTCCCTGCTCCTGCCAGCACATTAAATACACTAAGAACAAACATCTTGGGTACATATCAGGATTTGTCTCTTTTTAAATAAACCCTGTCTCGATCTTATCTTTGCTAAGGAAGCGCAGCCACAACAAGCTGTCAGATCTACTTCCCTCCCTTCTTTTGGTCTCTTGAGAATTTCCGTCCTGCCACCGGCTTCTCCTGTGTATTTATAGTTTAGGGATCTCGTGGCAGCTGCTCCAAACAACCATCCCTTGGGGTACGGGGGCTGTATAGCCTCCACCTTCCATGGCCACCAAAAGTTGTACCACTTCACAGGGGTTTGTCTGTGCCTCTTTGCCATTTATACTCCTGCCCTACATCTGCCTCAGATCATGTCACAGCAAAGCCGCAACACCGTGGCTGAGGCCACTGTTCAGAGTTCAAGGTTAACAGAAGGGATGGGTATGGAAGATGTTTTGTTTTGTGCACCTGGTCATTAACCAACTCACAGATACATGCGTGAAGTCCTCCAAACTTTCTGTCTACGTTATTTTTGGCCTCCTGAGAGCTTGGTCCATCTCGCATTATTGAAAGGAATGACCACGCAAGAATCACAAGAATCAAAGAGGCCCCGAGGTTCGTGAAATCCACACCAAGCAGGGCACTTCCAGGTGTCAAATAGCTTCTTGGGTTCTCTCCATTGGGAGCTGAGTTGCTAAGCTGTTAACTTGATCGTTTCTCTCATACTGGGCCAAAGAACCCTGCTTTATTTCCTAGCCACCGAGGGCTAACTCTCCTGTGTTCCTGACACTTTGCTAATTCCAACTCGGGGACATTTCCCTAGGACTAAAGCAGACCTCTTGGGGGCTTTTTAACCAGTAGAGTCCTCAAACCTGGGCAATTCAAAGTATGAGTCTCAATTTGAGAGAGGACAGGCCTCACCTGACCCACCATTTCCAAGTTCTGTCCCTGGGGCCAGCCGTGTATCAACAGAGGCCAGTGACGCTTGACCGGTGCTGCGGGCCTCTAGTCTGAGGCCTGCCGCCGGCAATTACTCCTGGTTTTGATCTTTGTTAAAGACTTTTGCTCAACTTGCTGGTACACGGCCTCCCTGATCCCATTACAGGTCTACACCTGTGCGTGTGTGTGTCCTTTGTAAATAACAGCCTGTTCTTTTCTTTTGGCCAGTCCTCGCCTACCCTGCCCTTTTAATTTTCTTAAACTGGTTTCATTCTTTTAAATTAGAGCTCCAATAAATAATTCAGCGATCTGAGCCTGAGGTGCCTGCCTCCTGGAGGCAGGAACACAGGCAGGGTGTTTATTGGTGACTTCCCCAGAGGGCACTGAGCCTTTCTGCAGTGAGATCTTGATTTCCCCTGGAGAAGAACCCACCACAACCCCTGACAGGCCTCTGAGGTCCTTTGTACCTCCCAGCCTGCAGGCTCCTGTCCCCCCTGACTGACAAGGGCTTGATGCGAACATCATTTCTTGCACTTGTATCTGCCGAAGAGTCTGTGTTCTTGTCGGTTCAGAGAGCCAAGTTCTTTGCTTCTAGTACAGAGCCTTCTCAACAACAGCTGTGTGTGTGTGTGTGGTGTGTAGGTGAGGGAGGGGGAGAGAGAGAGAGAGAAACACAAAACAGTGCCATGGGTGGGTTTCACTTGATCTTTCTGCCTAAGTTTCTAGGTCTTTTGTTTATCTGTCTCTCCCCCTTCCTCCCCTACACTATACCACTTCCCCTTTGTTCACCCCTCTTTCTTCTTTCCTTCATTTCTGACCACTCACTTTAACAGACCTTAATACAGAATATTATATTTAACTCCAAATTAATAGAACTTGGTAATGTTTTTGGTGTTCTCTGTAATTAAATAGCAAGAGAATAGAATGATTTCTTCTTTTATCTTACAGAAAGGGACAGGGTGGTAATTAGAATGCTTCTCTTGCCCTTTTTTTTTTTTTAAACGCCATATATATGGCTTTATAATAAAAGTTTCAATCACCATGTACAACCTCACTTTTTTCATTCTACCTTAAAGCAAGAGCATTTTCCCATGGCATTAAATATTCTTAGGAAATGTATTTATCTGTAAGCCAATGGCATTTCAGTGTTCATTTTTTTTAAATTTTAGGATAGATGACCTAATTATATCCATTGATTGAATTGCAGGTACTAAAATGACAGGATTTAAAAGGCATATTTTAAAGATGTCAATAAATACAACCAAATTGCCTACTAGTCATGTCCATGGGCCCAGCTTCCTGCCCTTGTAGCTGACATTGAGCAGTACCTTGGAAAATACAACTTTGCCCATTTAATAGGTGAAAACAGTGTCGGTATTTTAATTTACATTTCACCAAGTACCAGTACATCGAAAACTCAGAGATGACAGCGTTCAGAAACAGAAAGTAGTTGGCTTGCAAGAAATACGATACTCAAAAGGACCCACTAATCAAATAAAACATACAACAGGTCATTTAAGCCCAACACTGAGAAATCACCAAGGTGACTGAACTCATGATTGGTACATTTGTTACGAGAACCAGCAATTTTCTTAGAGGGTTATCATTTCTGCAAAGGCCATGGCTAGTCTGCAGACAGCAGCGTTGCAGAAGTTGGTAATAAAGTTGTTTGCATTCAATAGTCAGCAACTTAGGCAATGCTCAGGAGTTTATAATCTGGGGAGGGGGTCGGCTGGAACTAGAGAGGGTTCAAAGTGTTCACTGTCCCCTAACCATGAACTTAATGCATGCAAGACATGAATTTTGCTTCCACGCAGCAAGGCTTTTTGTGTGTAGAAGAGATTGTGTATTTCACTTGTAACTCCATCTGGGGTGGGGAAAAAGTATATTTACAGTTTAAGTACACAAAACAGAGAGCTTATTCTTGAATTAGTAGTGATTAATGGTATTCTTTTTCCTACAAACCACTGTCAACCTACTTTGGCCCCACCCTCCAGTTTACATCATTCTTTTCAATCTGATGCCTTGTGTTTCATTTTCTGGCCTCGTTGGCTTGTCCATTAGCTGGCAGTGGAAGAGAAGTAGCAAGAACAGATGTTCTGATCTTGTTCCTGATCTTGGGAAGAAAACCTCTGTCATCCCAAAAGTGTGACATTAGCTGAGGGTTTGTTCTGTCTTGATCGGGTTTAGGAGGTCCCCTTCTGGTCCTAGTTTCTTGTGTGTTCCCATCATGACAGGGTGCTGGATTTTGCAAAATGCCTTTTCTGAGTCTGTTGAGATAACCATAGGGCTTCTCCCCTTTGTCCTCCTAATATGGCCCTGGTCATATCTGGCCCTGATTGTCCCCTGGTATACATGGCCCTGATTGATTTTCATAGGTTGCCAACCTCGCATTCCCGGGGTAAATCCCATTTGGTCGTGGTGTGTAATTGTTTTTATGCACTGCTAAACTGTGCACACTAGTATTTAGTTGATGATTTTAAAGTCTAGGTTTTAGAGATGTTGGCCTGTAGTTTTCTTGTGATGTCTCTGTTTGGTATTGATATGAGGGTGATACTGGCATCACACAATGAATTGGGGTGTGTTCTCTCCTCATCTGTATTTTGGAAAAGTTTGTGAAGACTCGTTATTCATTGTTCTCCAGATGTTTGGTAGAATCTACCAGCGAAGCCATCAGCATGTGGGCAGTGTCCTTTTGATCTCTTCACTCGCTATAGATGTCTTCGTGAGCAGTTTTGAGTGATCACACAACACTGTACCAGACGGAGTCCCTGGATCCCTTTCGAAAGAATCAAACATGAAGAACAGGGAAGCGGCTGGATTCACACTTCTGTAGGCATTTTCTTCAAAGGACTTCTTCAGTGCCTCTGGATGGAACTGTGCTAGGCCCTGAGGCCACTGAGACAAATGGGATGGTCACAGGAAGGACCCTCAGAAACACAAAGTAGACAAGTTGATTTTATTTTATTTTTTAAGATTTTATTTATTTATCTTTAGAGGGGGAGGGAAGGACGCTTCTCATGCATCCCCTGCTGGGAACTGGCCTGCAACCCAGGCATGTGCCCTGACTGGGAATTGAACTGTGATCGTTTGGTTTGCAGGCCCATGCTCAATCCACTGAGCTACACCAACCAGGGCAGATAAGTTGATTTCAGATGTGAGTTTGGGTGACCCCTGCTGTGGGTCAGAGGAGACTCGGTGTGCTGGCAGGTCTCTGGGCCTTTCTGAGCTCCAAACAGCAACATCTGGAGTCCTCTGGCACTTTCCCAGTTACCCAACACTCTCTCTTATAAAATCTCATTACAACAGATCCTTTAGGACAACTTGGCAAAGTTCATCAGCCCTCCTTCCAAAAGCTGCAAGGTTCAGAGCAGACCAGTGTGAATTCACACATGTAGGTGGTGCCGCTCCTGTGCCGGCCACAAGTAAGGTCCTAGGAGGCAAAGCTGAAAGGTTGCCTCTCGGTCTGAGGTGGAGAGAGGCAAGGACTCCAAGGGGCACTTCGCGTGTTACAAGTCTTTGGTGGCCATCTTCCCACAGTGGCATGCTGGCAGAGTCATGGGAGACTCAGAAAAGGTCTCTCCACAAAGGTGACCCATGAGCTGTAGCTGGAACAGCCTGGCCATCATACCAGGGAGTCAGAAAGTCTTTCAAAACAAAAGTGAAAGACTTGTTTTATGTCCTGGTTTTCCCAGAATAATCCTAGTTTACTTGCATTACCCACTTCTACTCTCAAAACACCCTTTTGAGATGTGTATAGTTTCAAAGTATTTCTCTGACAGATCATTATAATTACAAAGGGAAAAAGAGAAACTTTGGAGTGGAGAGATCTGGCAGACACTGAACCCGGTGACCAAGGTTCACATCAGCACCAGTGGGACAAATAAACATCACGCGCCTCCTGATACAGTGCACGGACAAGGACACGGCAGTATCTCTGTGGTATTCTTGCCCAAAACACACACACTGAACCTAATCACTACCAAACATCAGACAGACCCGGACTGAGGAACACCCTACAAAATGACTGGCCCATACGTTGAGAAAATGTCCAGGTGATGAAAGACAAGAAAGAAAAAGGGACTATTCTTGACTAAAGGAGTCTTTAAAATGAACACTAAATGCAACACATAGTATGGGATTAGACCCTGGGCAAGGAAAAAAAAAATTTAGTGAAGCATCTAGTGAAATCTGAATAAAGCCTACGGATCAGACAAGAGTACTGTTATCACAGTACAATGTCCTTGGGTTTAGAATGGCTGAAAAATAACGTGAGCTCCCTCTCCAGGGCCCAGCCCCAGGGCACGGCCTGCCTGAGCAGGAGCAGAAACCCTGTCCTGCGCACTGAATGTTAGCTCCCCCTGTGAGGCAGAGGCTGACAGATCGCCCAGGCCCCTGGCTCCGCCTCTGATGTCCACTGGGTGAAGCCCCTGGAAGCACCGGAAACTGTCCCAGCCCTGGGAGGAGACCCGCAGCCCCCTGCAAACTCAACCAGAACTTTGTGACAGCGGTGGACAGCCCATTGTCTGGGACTATCTCATCTCTCTCAGTAGGGTTGGCTTTCCTGTTGATACTGATGCTTTCAACAATGAACACAAAAATAGAATTTTCCTGAGCAGTCCAGGGCTTCGCAATGACCCGGGAATGGTTTAGCAGATGGCTTTGTTGATCATAGGCATTTTTTTAAAAGTTATTCTTTTCAACACTTACAATGAAGGTAAATGGGCCTTCACGTTCAAATGACCCAATTTTTCTTTCTAAAGGGGTGAGGCAGGAATTAGTGGAGGCGTGATAATTTGGGCAATCCTCCACACAACAGTTATTTCGGTTGTTGTACATACGTTATTATAGTTCTTTGTAACACATTCATGTCATTAATTATGTCCGGGGTGCTCAACCAGTCCACTGACACTGAGATGCCAGAACTCTTCAGAAAAAAGTGATCAACTGATTTGGAAAATAGCAAATGAAGAGACTTAAGAAAAGGGGACTTTTTTAAAAGTCAGAGAAAAGTACCCATTTCTTTGTTCAACTATTTTATCAAGGGTCTTTGAATCAATGTGGCATTTCATAGGGTACTGTGTATCGCTTTGTCCACATCTCACCAAATAAACCATTAATTTAAAAACAAAAACCTAACTTGGGGTGGCGAACACAAAATACAATATACAAATGATGTATTACAGAATTGCACCCCTGAAATCTAGATGGTTTTTGTTAACCAGCTTCACCCCAATAAATTCAACAAAAAAATAAGGAAATTAAAAAAAAAAAAAACACAAACCATGAAAGTCATGCTTACCCCCTTTACCGATGTCCCTAAACTGGGAACACAACAATGAAAAAGATGACGGGATCGAGATTTAGATGCTGTTGACAGGTCAGAGGCCGAGCTGTGTGAGACCAGCAACACAAAGTGGGAACTGTCGCCGTGCTTGTTAAGTACAAAAGAGAGGAACCTGCCTCAGTACAGAACAGCAGGAGCACAGCATCGCTCCAGGTGGCCTGAAAAAGGTCTGCTGCAGAACCAGGTAAGATAACACCGTTTTAGGATGTACAGTGGGAAAAAGAGGTGACAATCCAGAGACATAGTAGCAGCCCCTGGTGCTCTGCTTGTCCCTGTTTCTTTGGGACACGGTGAGCCCTGGGAGGCAGGGCTCTGGTCCGTCAGCCCTCCCCCGGGTCCCAGGGCCTGGCCCGCAGTGGGCGCTCCATGCCTAGCTGATGGAAGAATGAAGAAATACTGAATGGAGTGCAGGCATTCCCGTCAGAGGAAACGCTTAAGAATAACATCCACCTTAAAGAGGACAAGCAGGAGGGTGGATCCTGGATATGATGGACTGGGTGTCAGAAGGCTTGGGCTGAGTGTGCAAGGTGAACTTCACTGTGATCTGAAAATACCCAGAGGGAAGTCATGGGAAGGAGTAGAACCGTGCCTCTTGGTCGGGAGCCCAGAGCTGGGTAAGAGAGGCAGGTCCGGGTCTAATGTGAGAAGCTTCTCACGGTGCCACCTGTCTGTGATGGAAGATGGACGGCCTTGCATGGTGGTATGTTTTTCGCACAGACGAGTTTCAGCAGCGTTCAACAGGTTTGAGAAGATTCTGTTACTGAGGAAAGAATGGCATTTCCTCCCAAATAATGTTTATTAGGTTTCCTCAAACATCCAAAAGTATGAAGAAGAAAACAAAAATGGTCTATAATCTACCATGTAGAAAACTACTAAAGGAGAAAAAAGTATCAAAAAGTATTTAAAACATTAGTTTAAATTCTACTCAGTAAAGTGTAAATTGTGAGGGGAATGGAGGTTGTGATGTTCGGCTGCAGCCAGATTACGGGAGGTTTTGAATATCTGGTCCCCAAATCTAGACTTTATTCCAATGGTCTCAAGTGGCTTCTTGGTTCTTAGGGCCAAAGCTGGCTTTCAAAGGCTAAAGTGTTAACCATAGAAGTCATCCTGAGAAACACATGTGCATAGTTTGCAGCCATCACGGACCGTATAGCTTGAAACTTCACTCCTTCTCCAAGCAGAAACTTCCAGAATGAAATGAATCTTATTTATTGCAAAGCCTGCTGGGTTTGTTTCTTCCAACATAAATCTGGCCAACATCCACCCAAGCCTGCAGTTGTATTGTCTGAATTGAGTCTATAAAGTAATACAAGTCCTCTCTCGGGGTTGCAAGCAGGAAGCACATCTATCAGGCTCCGGCTGCATCCCTGGTCACCTGGAGGAGGAGGGAAGGACAGTCTTCACGAGCAAGTCCTCCAAGACAGCATGCCTTAAGGTCAGGACTTCGTGCCTGTGACGATGGACAGCAGTTAATTTGTCAGCTCAGGATGGCACCCCTCCCCTCTTCTGGCTCTGCCTTGCCCCTAGCCTGTACCAACCCCGTGCTCAGAGACACCTTCCCTCAGAGCTCACCCCAGGCCACAGTGATTGGTAGGATGGTAAACCCCTGAGCCCAAATAAGCCAATCACATTTTTCAATCTTTTATCACTGTAATTGGTACAAAGATCCACCCCAAACAGGGCCAAAGGCAAGAGGGGCACCCCTCTCAGGTGATGGAGCTGAAGATGGAAGCCTGAGAATCATGGTTGGCCACATCGTCCATGGCCACCGAGCAGAGACCCACCGAGGGAATGAAGACAATACGTGGTATGGTAGATTGTGTTTCCAAAAAATGGGCACAGTCATATCTCTCACCCCACAGGCTTTCCCAGAACCTGGCCACTCCCCGTCAATAGGCGGAGTCTATCACTGTCCCCATTCCTTGAGACCCAGCAGGCCCTTGCGATCTCCTCCACTGAAAGGGAAGGGCAGAGCAATACGACCTGATGTCTCAGGCCAGCTCGTAGGAGGCAATACAGCGTTCTCCGAGCTCTGTCTCTGATGCTGGTCCTTGGAATGCAGCCCTCATGCGATGAGTAACCCCCTGGAGAGAGTCACAAAGAGAGACACCTGGAGCCCTCAGCCCTGGGGGACTCCCAGCTGACTGCACCACTAGCCAGCGTAATGGAGCGGTGCTAGAAGCAGAGCCTCCAGCCCTTAGTCCAGGCCTCCTGCTAACACCACTTGGAGCAGAGAGGAGCTTTCCCTTCTCTGCTAAACTTTGTCCAAGTTGCAGATTCATGAGCCTAATCAGTGATGGTAGTTGCTTTATGCTACTAGGTTTTAGGTTGATTTATTCAGTGGCAAGACCTAAAGGGGACACCTGGGAGGATGGAGAGGGACACAGTGGCTGCCCGGTGCTTAGTTCCAGTGTCTGATCACCTTCTGGAAGTAACGAGAGTCTTGCAGAATCCCCTTTTGTCTAAGATCATTGGATTTCTGTCACTTACTATTAAAAGAATCCTGATTAACACTAGTGATAGTGATTAAGGAAGGGTTCTGTTCCAGTAAGAACACTGCCTGACACCCACAGGTCCTGGGACACTAACTTCTAGATTACTGAATTTCAAGGTGAATACAGTTGCCCACCCTCCTACATGCCCTTGTCTTAAAAAAAAATCTGTAATAGTAGAGTTGCCAACTTTAATTTTGTCACATTAGACCATTAAAAATATTAATTGCTATCTACTTTTACTGTAATCTTATATAAGAAAAGATGTTTAAACATTAAAAATGTAGGAAGGACATGATCTCAGAATGAAGAATACTCCTTTAAATTGAACACATTTGGTGTCATGCAAAATTGACCATACTGACTTTTTCCACCTTTCCACTGGGGTGAAGTCAAAAGTCTGTCATAGCCAGGTATTGGTCCTTGAGGCTCAGATATTGGAAAGTTAGCTGCTGTGGGGGAGGGGAGCAACGTAGAATGCAGTCCTCCAGGAACTAATTTAAAAGAACCCTGGGGCCGTGGGTAAGGAGGCAGCTGAGTCAGTGTGGCTGGTCTTTCCTAGCAGGTGTTCTGTCCAGAGCTATCCTGCTCTGGACAGACCGAGATGGGAGCTGATGGCCTCGTTTCACAGAGCAGCATTGGATCTAATGGGTAAGTCTGCAAATCGTAGAATCAGAAGAGAGTCACGTTTAAACTTCAGTGTCAATCTTTTTTTTTTTTAGCTTGGGCAATTTATTTCTCAGTTTTCCTCATTGCTAAACAGAAATGTCTTAGGTCAGCTTCCCCAGAGACGGACCCCGGGGCCAGGATTCAGATGAAAGGAAGTGTTCACTTGATTCAGGTGAAAGGAAGTGAACACTTCATGTGTCAGGAAGTGTTCGCAGGAGAAAGCCACCAAGGAGTGAGACAGTGGGACTGGGATGAGGAAGGGAAGAGGGCCAGCGTAAAGCACAATCTCTGGCTGAATCCCCCGGGTCATCTGGTTCACTTCCATGGGGGAAGGAGGGCTGTGAACTGCCAGGCATTTGCAGCAAGGCTCCCAGCAGCCTGAGGGACATTCTGGGACAAAGTAAACAAAGAGACTCAGGTGCTGGCCAGGGGGCTCTAGTGCAGGGAAGGGGTAAAGACATTCAAGGCAAACAAGCAAAATATAACCAAAGACACTGACATTGAGAACAGGCCGACAGTGACCAGAGGGGAGAGGGGAGGGGATTTCAGGGGAAGAGGGAAAGGGTTTGAAGAAACTATTATAAGGGCACACGGACAACAACAAGGGGGGGGGACGGGAGGGAGGAGGGGAGGGCTGGGGGGTGGGCTGGGATGGAGGTAAAGGGCAGAAAACTCTACCTGAACAACAATTAAAATAAAATAATAAAATAAAATAAATCCAAGGGGAGGGAGGACTTCTGACCGCACCAACTAGGGGAAAAGAATAGTACCTGTCGCCTCATTTTGTGAATGTGCCTGGCTCGTGGTCATCACTTAGTTTAAAAAGAAGAAGGAGAAGGAAAAAAGGAAGAGGAGGTACAGGAGGAGGAGGAGGAGAAGGAGGAGGGGGAAGGGGAGACGGCGCAGGAGGCCTCCGCGGCAGCGCTCGCACCCTCTGTGGCTGTCACTCACCGAGGGAAGGAACAGGACTGGTGAGGCTCAGACTTGCTTCCTGCTCTTCTCAACCGAGACACCGCGCTGAGGTTATACAGCCTGCGCTGCCTGGCCTCCTGTCCTCTCCAGTCCTTTATTTTTAATGTGATATAACCATTTTCTTTAATTCTCTAAAGAATGGATTTACAAAAAAGGGAAGGATTGACAAAAATTAATAGAAAGGACACATGGACAACAACTAAGGGGGGTGGAAATGGGAGGGAGGTGGGGAGCATGGGGGCGGGGTGGCTGGGATGGGAGTAAAAGACAGAAAACTGTACTTGAAAAGTATTTAAATAAAAAAAAAATTCTTAGAAAAAAAGAAAGAATGGATTTACAATTTACAAAGCTAAAAATAATGATGTCCAGAGAGTGCAGAAGTCCGATGTAAGTTGGTCATGACAACACTCAGGGCTTAGGCTCCAAAGGGTCTGATTGACAGGCTTTTAAAGTCACAACTAAATAAGAAAAAATTGTAGCATTTGGTTACCATTTGAAGGAGACTACTTTTTAAAACTACCTAACATCCATCTATGGAACACAAAGGATCTTGAGACTATCATGCTAAGTGAAATGAGTCAGACAGAAAAAGCCAAGAACCGTGGGATTTCCCTCGTGTAGGATATAAAAACTGAAAGCAACAAATGAGCAAACAAGGAATACAAACAAAAACTCATGGACATAGGCAACAGTATGGCAGTTACAGAGAGAAGGGGGTGGGGACAATAAAAGGTAAAGGGGGTCAAATCTATGGGTGGTGGGCCCACAGTAGAACATATGGATGGTGTATCATAGAACAGTACACTTGAAAATGATATAATTAACCAATGTCGCCCCAATAAATTTAACTAATAAAAAAATTAAATAAACGAAACTCCCCAGTCATGAAGAGAATATTCCTTGCACTGTGAAAAGCAAATCTTCAGGGTGCCGATATCTGGTCAGCTTTTTGTTTGTTTGTTTTGACACAGAGAACTTGCTCACAGAAGCACAGGATGCCAATAATCACTTTAGGAGCACAAACCCGTCAGCGGACAGCCTGATATCAGAGGAAAGAAGGATGGGAAGATGCAAGGGGAGAGTAGGAAAGGGCTTCCCGCAGGGCGTGTTCCACTTACCTATCACTGTGTGATACATCCTGCCAAAATCCCAAGCTTTGAACAACAACCATTTCATTATGGTCCAGAATTCTGTGGATCTGGGGTTTGGAAAGGACTCAGTGTGGATGGCTTATCTCTGCTCCACGATGCCAGGGGCCTTAACTGGGAAGATCAAAAGGTGGCTGGTGACCTGTAGGGAATTCACTCACTCACTCACTCATATATATAGTGATTGAGTCTGGCTGTTGGCCGGGTCTGCAAATGGGTTCTTTGGCCAGAAAATTTACACGTGATCCTTCTCTGTAGCTGCTTGGGCTTCCTGACAGCAGGGTGGTCGAACTCCAAGAGCAATCCTCTCAAGAGAACTAGGTGGAAGCTGTACTGTCTGTTAAAACCCCACCTTGGAAGTCATGCAGTATCACTGCCAAGGTAGTCAGTCATAAGTTTACCCAAGTTCAAGGCAAGGGAAATCAATCAAGACTCTCAGTGAGGAGGAGGACAGGGGTTAAAATCACATTTTAAGAAAACAGTTTAGGAGATAGTGTGGGAAATTTTAGAAAAAATTATTCTGCTGTAGGTATCCTATAGATAATCAGACCTGTAGGGAAAAGGTTTACAAATTCAAATAATTTGGAGCAAATTCATTATACAATAGCATATTAAAGGCTTTGAAGTGTGTGGCAGTAAAGAAATAGTGTACCTTTGCTTAGCACAGAAACTCCACTATTTTTTTCTATTTCATACTAGTACAAAGGACACGCTCCAGTACTGACCTCCCGTGACTAAGCTCAACCCTTTCAGGAAACCCTTCGCCCACATCAGATTTGGATGAGTGAGATCAGTCTGCATCTGTGCTTCTCTCCTCAAAATAATACCAGATAAATTGGACAGAGCTGTGCTCTTTGGGAAAAAAAAACAACAAACAAACAGTGTTGGTTGTGAATTTATCACTTCTCAGCTCCCAAAGCACCCTTCGTATATGCTCTGTGATCAACAACAGAATTCTTTCAAGCAATTCTTTTGCAAATTGGGTATGTTGTTAACCAAATTTTCTCTGTAGAGGGCGCTAGAGGGACACTGAGGAGGAAGAGGCAGTCCTGCCTTTCAGGAGTCAGCCCGTAGGCTGTATGGGCTGGAAGATCTTCAGCAGAGCCTGTCCCAGCCGCCGGCCCAGAAGGCAGCCCCTCGGTGACATTAGGGCTCTGGCCTGGCGACAACCTTTCCATGGCCCTCCGGGCATGGAAACCAAACGCCACATGGACTGCTCTGAGGGCTCCCGCTCCAGGTGGAATCTCACTGCCCGCTCAACCTGGGCTGCCCTCCTCAGAGGGAGCCGGTGCGTCCCAGCAGCTGCAGACCAGCCGTGACCGGGCAGAACCAGCCAGCTTCCCCGCAGTCCAGGGGGCCGAGTCACACCTTCTCCAGGGAGATCTGAACCCCTTCCAAGGTCGGCCTGCGGTGGGTGCTGTCCCTCAGTCCCAGGGCACCGCATCATTCCCTTTTATCTTACAGTTGCGCTTTTATCACAGTTAGTACTTCTTTATATAAAATATCCCCATTTAACCTGTTGTATGATTCTATCTCCTCACGGGATCCACACTGCTACACGTATGAATTACAGCTCATTTTTACAAAGGGACAATGTCATGAAAGTCTAGTCAGGGTGCTCAGTTCTGATTAAGGACGGACAAAAATGTAATTTTCAAATGCTATGAACCTCTGTTGCCAGCAATTTGTACTTTTTGTAGCAAATTGTTATTTTTTTAATTATGTGTTGCAGCCCGGATTCATCCTTTAAGTCGCTGGTCTGAAAATGGATAAATCTAAGTCACATGAGCAGTATTATATATGAGGTAAGGATTTGTGTGTTTCACATGACAAAAAATCAAAACAAAACAAAAGCAATTTCTCCCTCAAAACCTCAGGCTGTCTTAACAAGAAATGGACTGTGTTGGCTCCTATAACCAAAACATCCAAAGGCAGGGCTGGCTTCAGGAGCCGGGTGAACCAGGGCCCAGATGACTTCATGGAAAACTCTTTCCCTCTAGTCAGTAACAATCGCCCTCCCTCCAGCTATGGCAGGCTCTGCTATTGTACGGCAGCAGCGCAGCGGCCCCTGCAAACATCTTCCCGTCTCACTAGCTCTGATCGGGTCATATTTCTTTCCCTGAACCAGGCAGGTGGCCAAGGTGGTGATTAAGCCAATCATGGCCCAGCCCTGGAACTGGGGGTGGGCTCAATCCCATCTAAACAGCGTGGCTGAGAACAAGGAAGGAGTCATTTCCTCAAGGAAATCCAGGGAAATACTTTAAAGGCGGAACAGAGGCTGAGCAGTTTTTAAAAGCGACACATGTCATCTGTAGAGAGGACACTATGTGTGAAAATAAGACAAAACAGAGTTGGGCATGCTTGTTAGGGCCAAGAATTTGTGGCTTCAGCTCACCTTCCAGAACTTTGGAGAAAGAGATCCACCTTAGGAAATACAAAGTGGCACAGTAATGTGTAATACAAGAAAAACACTTCAGAATGCCAGCCATGAAAACCCTAGGACTCCGCCGTATTCGCATTGTTTCAGTACGTTGTGGAAAAGTAACTCATTCATGAGGCTGCCCCAGCCCATTTGGTGCCTTTGTGCAAAAAAGGCACGGCTGACCCAAGACACTTCACTGCCCACTGCCAGGAAATAGTTATACTCACCCAGATCTAAAATACCTGGCATCAGATCGGTGCCTCTGCCGATTATGGCTCCTCTGTGCAGACCACAGCTGGAACAGCAGTATGCAAACCACGTGTGCATTCAAATGGTTCCAAACGCAAAGGGTCCTGAATAGCATGTCTCCTCCCCAGGCCGAGTTTTCCCCTGGGGGCAGTGTACCTGAAGAATGTACACTTCCCAACAAGTTTTCTTATTCCACTTCACCTCCTGGACTCAGAGAGTATAGGGAGAGGGAAACGAGGGTTATAGATAGCTTCAAATCAGATACACTGGCTTTCTTTCCAGCTGAAGGCGAGCAGCAACTCATTCTTCTCTCTCTCTGAGAAGGTGGGGCATCCAAAGCCTTTGACAGACTGAGGTGGGAGTAATACAAGACCAGCCCCTGTATACAGATTTTTCCTGAAAGAACAAGCTCAATAAATCTCCTGCACAAGGGCATCCTTGGCTCAGGCTCCACAGCCCCAGAACCCAGCACAGGTAAGTGGTTTAGGAGGAAAAGTTCTCGGAAGAACCACGTCTTAGGCTGAGCCCTTACTAGGTGGGTCATCCCTGATAAGACACTTAGTATTTTGGGCCCCAGTTTCTTTATGGTTTCATCCATTCATTCATTCAACCAGTAGCCATTGGACTAAGCATGTGACCTCCCTGCAAGAGAGTGAAGATGTGATGAACTATAAATGCGGAAGCCCAGTGCAAACTGTAAAGCCCTAGAATGTTGGGGTTACTTTAAAGGCACACCCCACCGCCCCCTGTAGTCTTTAATACCCCACACTCTGAGATTCGTGTCCCTTCTCTCCTCCCCTGCAAGTTCCCAGTGGGTGAGGGAGGACTGGACTTTCCTCCACCCTGGGAACCAGTGGGTCTCTTTGCACCTAAAATTCCAGGGTAACGTGCATTCTCATTTTGTGTACAATTAAGCAAGAAGAAACCCCTGTCGATTAAACTGGAAGACAATGACTCGTTATCTAGAATGTTTCATTTATATTTATCAATTAAGCCCTTTTGGATTTATTCTTATTGTCTCCATCATTTTATTCCAAAATTTTGTATGATTGTTTGCAATCATACAAAAAAAACCCTGCATCAATTGTATGCCTTTATATATCCACCACTTCAAGGATTCAAATTTTTAGACTATAAGATGCATTCACCCCCAACCCCAAATTTGGGAGGAATAATGGTTATTAATGCTGCTGTTGTGTTCTGTTTACATTTACACTGGTAAAACATTATGTTATTTATGTTATTAAACATTTTACCATATTTTTGCTTCAATTTTTCCCCTATTTTCCTCTAAAACATAGGTGTGTCTTATGGTCCAAAAAATATGGTAATTTTTATATATGGTGTGAAGTAAGGGTCAAAATACTTTTTTTTTCTTATCGATATCCATTATTTTAGTACCATTTGTTGAAAATTTTCCTTTCCCTATTAGATTGTTTGGGTCTGTTTTATAAATTTATTTAGACATGGATTATTATATATCCTTGCATATATATGAAAGGAAAATACATCTGTTAATGTATACATAGCACATTTTAAATATGTGTAGATAGTATGTATCATACATGTATTGTGTGTGTATCCTCACAATATGGATGTGAATGTAATAAAATTCACATCCATAGTCTTATTTTTCTGAGTCACTTTTTAATCCAGAATCTTTATGTAAATATTTTTCCATATTACTTGTCCTCTGAGACATCAAGAATGTCTCATATTCAGGGCCTCTTAAGAGAGTACTCCACTATTGTCTCCAGGGTTTTCTCCAATGCCCTGATACCCTTTTTGCAAGTTTGAATGTTGGTACTTCTGGATCTTACCTAAGTGCCAATGAAAGATTTCAAACAACAACTAGGACTCTTATTCCTTCTTTAAATTCTTCTTAAAATATTTCTTGGCCAAAACATTGCAGCTTGGCAGTTAACTGGTTTTACAACCAGGAATTATAGCTAAAGTCACAAATGTGTAGGCAGTGACAAGTACATCACAATTGCCATTTGGCCAACAGTGGTTTTAAGACCCCACTAGCTACCTCTTGGAGATATCAAGATGTGGAAAAAACGCTTAACCCAGCACTGGGTACCCAGTGCCCAGGCCTGCACCTACCCACCAGGTGAACTTCAGTGTCTTTCTTGAATAAATAAATTTGTGTTTTATCTCCAAGATTTCTTTGACCTGCTATTTCCTCCTCTGTTCAGTAGTTCTGACCTATAAAAATATATTGTCATAACCCTGGCTGGTGTAGCTCAGTGGATTGAGCACGGGCCTGTGATTCCCAATCAGGGCACATACTGGGGTTGCAGGCCGGTTCCCTGCAGGCCAGTTCCCAGCAGGGGATGCATGAAAGGCAACCATACATTGATGTTTCTCTCCCTCTCTCTTTCCCTTCCCCTCTAAAGATAAATAAAATAAAGAAAAATCTTTTAAAATTATTAAGAATATATATATATATATAGTCATCATGTTTTCCAAGCCCCAAGCCACCTGCTTAATGACCACAAAGTGCATGGTGGGAATACTTGCCTGTCCCTATTATTGGTTTTCTTGGATGTTGCTTAATACTCCTTCAAGAGTGAAGAAAGTGTTGTACCAAACGAAGGTGTTTCCAAAATAAATTAAAATACAGTGCTTTTGAGGAACTCCTGTGTAGCCCTGGAGGCAGGCATTTATATTACAGCTAAAATAGAGGGGCCGTAATTCTGTTACTGTTTATAGATGCTGCTGATTGCTCTTTGAAGCAATGCTCCAAAGTTTACATCATGCATTTAAATAGTACTTTAAAGAAAAATTTATTCTCAGTCTCATTACCAATAAGTATAAATTTGTTTGGTCCATCAATATCATTTGTTACTCTAAATTCTAAATTTGTTACTCTTATTTAAAGGAGGATGGCACAGATTTAAACCAATATATAGTCCATTAATTGGTCTGTGAGGCTTCTGGATTTTGACATCTGTCCAGGTTGGTGACTTGATATCAGGTAACATAAGAGAAGTTGTTCATTGGTCCGGCTACTACATAGATACTTTGTAGAATAATTTTATTTGGGTATGAAAAATCCAAGGGGCCTCTTGTCATATTTCTATCAGGATATTCCCCCCATACTTGGTATTTCAAAAAGAGATGATCTTGTCAATTTCCTTGTTTGGAAAGTTTTCTGTCCAGATGTAACCAACAGGGGAAGCTGAGTGGAGGGTACATGGAACCTCTCTGCACTATTGTTGCAACTTCTTTTTGACTTGTCTTAGTTTAGGCTGCTATGACAAAATACCATTGATTAAGCAGCTGATAAAACACAGAGATTTATTTATCACAATTCCGGAAGCTGGAAATCTGAGATCAGGATGCCAGTTCTGGGTTCTGGTGAGAACCATTCTCTGGCTTGTATCCTCATGTGGCAGAAAGAAAGCAAGTTAGCTTTCTGACCTCTTCTTCTTGTAAAGCCACTAATCCTGTTCATGAGGGTTCCACCCTCATGACCTAGCCTGCCTCCAAAAGCCCTCATAGTGGGAATAATTTCAACATGAGAATAGATGTATGCATGTAAGTTACTATTTCTACTATTCTGCTAAAGAAAAGTAAGCTACATGATATTAAAACTGAATCTCAGCATGCAGTTCCCCAAGGGTTCTGGATCTTTTCATAAGAGACCAGATAGTTATTATCATTCATTCTATCAAGTACCATTTTTATGTTTTTGAGATCAAAATATATCATTCTACAGCTATAGGCAAGTCATATACTATAAATAATTGTATCAATCCAGCACATGATATTACTGTAAACATTGAAACATTTTTTATAATTTTTGACTGCAGGGTACTTTGCATTTCCCACACTGTGGTTTTGCACTAGCAAATCCTATTGCATAAAAAGTCTCTTGGGTCATTTCTATATTTGGAACAGTCCCTAGTTTTTGGTCAAGTTCACCTTCCTCTGCCCGGTATCTTGCAATTGTATCCTTCACTTTTTCTTTTTCTACCACACTAATAGTCAATTGCTGATTAGCTAATTGGACTCAAGCCCAATTCAGTAAATAGATGAGATTATTAAGACTACAGTTAATCGATACATCTCAATTTGAATTATCAGTCCTTTGATGACTGACCGGCTGTTAATCTTCAGTCAACACCTGAGTAGCTATCATGTGTCAGATCCTATTCTAGGCACTTGAGGACACAAGGACAAAAGGGAAAAAGACAGGGCTCCCTCCCCAAGGAACCCAGAGTCTCCAGGGGGAGACACCAAAGCCCACTGTGACCTGCACTATAATTAGGGCGACTGGGTAACTTATCCTCAAGGTGGGACAGTTTGGAGAGTCAAAGGCGATGCTATTAATATGACACCCAAACATGGCATGTACAATTAGATTGCTCCTGGTTCTAAGGAAAGTTTATGCAACATGTTATGGGAACAAAAAGGGAAGAACTGGCTGCAAAAATAAAACAACTGAAATAAAAATTACCATCCATTTCCGGTCCCCTGGTACTCTAAAGCTGTGTTCTGAAACATCATGTGCAATTAAGTTATTTAACTTGTAAAGAACCTTTATTCAAACAACCATGGTATGAAAGGCACTTTTAAAAGCAAAGTTGCCCAGTATCATTTTTGAAAGTTGGGTGAGCATTTGGGTACATGGAGAAGGTTAAAGATAATTTATTCCTTGAATAAGTAGGCCATAAATGTATTCATCTAATACCAAAAGTTAATAAACCAGCTCTAATGGAGTAATTATTTGAAAGCCCCCATCCAAATCTTTCCTTTTTCACCCAGTGCTATTCCCAGCACTCTTTAAAACTGCAATCTTAGCTACAGCAGATAATTATATATGCTTGTCTGGCTTAAGGAGTAAATTAATTTACATGTAATTTTCCCCAAAGATGTCTATGACAGGCAATTCAATGTTACACTTTTTTTTTTTCCGAATGGCAAAAGCTAGCACAAAATACTGACTACTTAAAATGTACTTGCTTAGATGTTTTCAATCCAAAAACCTAAGTTTTTTTTCTTCCCCAAAGGGACTGAGAACCCTGTGAACTAAACTTTCTGCATACATCTCTAATGTGCGTCTCAACAAATGTGTTTGTTTTCCCAAGTCAGCTGCGCGGGGAAGGTGGGCAGTCCCTACTCTGTGTGCAGACGGGGCAAAGTCTTGTTTGTCATCTAAACAGGCCACTCGGTCAGGCAGGTCAAAAATGGTATTTGCATGTGTGTTGGTGCCTAAACAGTAAGTGCATTGTGAAAAAATACCTGGACACACATCTCATGACGTTTTGACAGATGTGCAGTATCCCTGACCAGGTGCTTGATCCAGGCTGCTGTGGGGCAGAGTAAACACCCACCTTCTAGTTTGGAACCCCCCCCCCAGGAGAGTTCACATCCTAGCTCCAAACACAACAAGGGGAAAAACCAAGAAAGGTGACAGAGGAGGAAGGTGACCCCGATTTGGGTACCCGAGGCTCTGTCGCCAGCCTGTGAGTCCACCAGGGTTGGCCTGCTGTGGGAAACTTGAAAGCATAAAGATTCCTGTACTGCTTGTTGCACAAATGAGCACAGGGTGGAAGCGATCCCTAACATAAGGCAAGCCCTTGAAAGTCACTTGAAGCATCGCCTCATTTCCTGGCAAATGAGAATGCTATTGTTACCCAAATAACCATGATCAGCACTAGTAATGAACATGGAGGCAGACCCAGGTTTTGTGGGGTCAGGAGCTTTTGCAGGTTTGAGGACCCACTGAAGAAAGAGAATGTACAATTATGAGTACAAAATTAGACAAGAAATGCAAAGACATTGGTTAGGGGCCCACATGGAGCCTATGGAGGGACCTCTGCCACCGAGGAGCTGATAGCCTAAGCTCCATGGTCTTCATGTAAGTCTACCCCTGATGTCTGCTAATAGCGTGGGAGTGTAAGCTCCAAAAGGGCGGGATTTCAGTCTATTTTCTTCACTGCTATTCCCTCCCATGCCCAGACCAGGGCTTAGCACACAGTAGCTGAACACTAAATACTTGTTGCACCAAAGGGTGGAAGTGATACCCAACATTCCCATGGTCAGGAACTATGCTGAGCACTTTACATGTAGAACCACCTTTGAAACTTACACTGTCATGATGAGATTGTAATTGCCAATCGTTATTGTCATTTGCCAGCAGGTAGTAGCTGTTGTCAGTGCCTTACAGTATTGATTAATGTAATTCTGACAATGGCACTAGAAGGCGGGTGCTCTTATAAAGATCCCTGGTTTACAGATGAAAAATCTAAGGCAGGGAGTGGTTAAGTCAGTTGCCAATGATCACACAGCTAGAAATGGCAGAGCTGGTTTTCAAAGACAGTTATTCTAGCTTCAGACTCTGTGGTTCGGGCTACACTACTGCCTCCAGAACAAGGATTAGAGAGATCACGTGACCAGCAGTTTGTAAAGCAGGCCCGCTTCAGTTCATGCCTGAAGTCGGCCCAAGCCTCTTGCATTTGCTCATGGTGTAGAATCCTGAAATATTACAAATATTGACTACTCACTAGCAAACACATCTCGGCTTGGTCTTTCTTAGAAGCCAGATGTGGTTGAAACATAAGAGAAAAGAAAGCTGAAGTTACACGGGAAACCAATCTGAAAAAGGAAAAAAAAGTTGGACATGGTTTCATTTAGAAGGCCGTCGTTTCCAGAGCTCAGAGGAGTCACTGTAATCACTGGCTCCCCTCACCATCCCCTGCCGTCAGCCCAGCCCCAGCCCCAGTCTGAGAGGCCTCTTCTCCCAATGTGGCTACTTGACATGAATATGGTTTAATAGAAGATTCAGACATACTTAGGTTGCATCCCTCTGCTTTCACCACAACCAAAGAATAAAAATAGAAAAATCTTGCTCCGATAACATCCAGGAATTTGGAAGCAAAACCATGTGTAAAGGGAATGACAGAGCCACCGCTCCTGGGAGTGCCATTCATTTCCTTGTGTCCTTGGGAAAGTTACTGAATCTTTCTTGGGCCTTTACGGTGTTCCCACTGAAATGAAATCGGAATGACTCTGGGCTGGATGACTTCGTTTGCTCCTGTAATCTCCTCTCCACCCTTTCGCATCCTGCTTTGGTCCAGGCTGCCCTCCGTAGCTGATTCGGAGCCTCAGCAGAGAGGGAAGGCAGGTGTGGAGGAGATACAGTCAGGGCGTTTGTTCTCCCATCGTCCTCCTTGCACGGTTGACACAGACTGGCTGCTTCGGCTTTTGGAAGACAGCCCCTCCCGCCGCCATCACCACCACCTCCCTCCAGGCCTGGGAGCAGTAAAACCCCCACCTGGTAGGAACCTTGGGGTACCGCACCTTTCCTGCCTTTCTCACAACTTCCAAAACTCTTTTGAAATTACCCCACCTGAGTGGACCACCCATTTCCAGCAGGGTCCCTGACTAATGCACATATATTGCTACCTGGGACATGGTGAGAAGGAGGGAGAAATGGAATTGGGCAGTTCAGGGCTTCAAAAGAGTATTCCAAGAACTAAGGCAGAAGCTGCGTAGCCTTTTGTGACCCAGCTTGAGAAGTCACATAATGTCACTCCCACCCCCATTCAGAAGTGAGGCGTACAAGAAGGAACACAGGTCTGACACCTTGATGGGAGGAGTATCAAAGAATTTGCAGCTGCGTTTTAAAACCACCACCACAGTGGAAGACAGATTCAGCCCCAGCCAAGATGCCAGACAAGAGTGACGCCATCTTGGATGCTCCAGACCAGTCCACCCACCACTCCAACAACCAGACCACAACGGACACCACACAGATCAAAAACATCACCCAGCCAAGCCTTGCTCAAATTCCTGACGCATAGAATCTGTGAGATATAATAAAATGGCGGTTGTCTTAAGTGACTAACCATTGAGGCAGTTTGTTACGCAGCGGTAGTAACTAGAGCACATGCCTTTGTTTCATGTAATCCTTATGGCAGCCACTATGGTTGCCAGATTAGGAAACCAGGGGAGACGTTAAATAACTTCACTGGCACTGCCTAGCTAACAACTGGGGCTATAACCCAGGTCTTTTCGAGCAGGCAAGCTTTGCTCCTTCTGCTGTCTTAGGCTGCCTCTAGACGGTGAGAAAAAGCTTGGGTAAAAGATGGTGGCATGCTGCAGATTCGCTGAGATGCCTCCCTCACGCCTTTGTCTGGGTCAGGCTTGTTCCAAGATTGTTAATTATACAAACCAATGCTTCCCCCAAGTTTCTAGGGCTACACTCTGGCAGTCCTCACTGTGTCTTCAGCCTCAGAAAGATCTTGGAGACATAGACCTTTCTTGTTTATTTGTTATTTATACCTCTTGCTGGTTTATTTGTTATTTATGCCTCTCTGTGTGTCAGGAAGGACAGGAAGCAGCTGGAGAGAGCAAGAGGTTAACTGTCACCAGGTGCGATGTCACCCTGGTAAGTGAAGTCCCCTTTTCTGCCCTCCCACAGGCTGACTTCCCATCTCAGTTAATGGCAGTTCCATCCTTCCTCTCAGTCATTGCCAGCTCCAGCCAATCCCTTGGAAAATCCCATTGGCTCTATTTTGAAAATCCTCCTGTGCTCCAACCACTTCCCACCATCTCCCCTTCGACCAGCAGGACCAAGCCACGGTTTCTGCTTATCTGGATTTCTGCAGTGATCTCCTCAGCTGTCTGCCCGCTGTCTCACCTCCTCACAGTCACAAGCGACCCTTATAAAACCTGTCTGAATGTGCCCCTCCCCTGCTTGACAGCCTCCAATGGCTTCCTTCCCCCACTCGGAAGAAATTTCAAGGTCCTTCACAATGTAGAAGACCCTGCAGGATCTGTCCCCAAATCTCTCTGACCTAACCCCCACTGTGCTCCCTCCCGTTCACTCCCCTTCAAACACAGCAGCACCCCTTCTGGCCCAGCGATGCTGCTCCTTGAGTCCCTGCTCTCACTGTCCCCTCTGCCTAGAAGGTTCTCTCCCAGACCTTCCCATGGAAACGAGCTCCACTGTTCCCCTTGGGTCTTTGGGACAGATGCCACTATTCTTGAGAGGCCTTCCTGGTTACCCTGGATAACCAGCACCCACCTTCTCCCCTTCTTCTCCTTTATCTTTTTATGTGGCCCTTATCCCCATTTTCAATCTGTTTCCTGTCTTCTCCTCTGGTATGGACGTTGTCTGAGGGCAGAGATTTTGTCTGTTTTGTTTACTGCTTTGTTCTCACACCTAGCTCGGGGTTCGTGTAATTGGCCCATGATAATTATCAAACATTGAATGAATTGAGTTGCAGACTCTTAAAAATCTGATGACAGCAAAGATCATCTCCTCAGATAAATGCCCAGACACGAACAGTTTTGCAGACAATTTTGGGGGGTTCCCAGGTCCCCAGCATCCATGCAGGTTAAGAACCTCTGCTTTAGAGTGACAGTTATTTAAACCAGGAACTGTAACCTTCAACTTCTGGGGAACTGGGTGTCTATCTCTAGTTAGACTCTGGTTAGACTCTGTCACTAGTGAGATGGATCATACATTGGCTCGACCAGTATTTACGGAGTGCCAGCTGTGCGTCAAGTTCAGGGCTAGCTCCTTGGGGAATAGATGTGCCTGACCCAAAGACACGCAGTGCAGACAAGAGACTGCCAGGCCGTCCCCAAAACGGAATGTTGTACGTGGGATGGTGATGGCAGGAGAGAGGCCATGATTAACTTCCTAGGTGAGACCAGGAAGAGCTCACACAGAAGGACAGGTCTGAACTGGATCTCGAAGCATGAAGAGGGTTGTCCAGCAGAGACCAGAGAGAAAGGGCCACCCAGGCAGAGGGCCAACAAGCACCAGGGCATCTACGAAGAGAAAGCTACACATTTGGTTAAAAATCTGACTTCAACAAAACCATCTTAGTTTAAATTCCGCTAGAAGCAGACCTGAGGCAAGGCTTTAGCATAAGCAGTTCATCCTGGGATCTGAAGGGAAGATGAGGATTGGGAAGTGATGAAGGAGAGCGAAGGCAGCTAATAAATAAAGTTCCAGACTCTGGGTCCCTGGGTCCCTGGGTCCCTGAGGGAAGCTCTGAGAAATGGTGTGGTACACGTGCCTCAGAAATCTCCCACCCCGGGGGTCCAGAAGCTGGGGTGCATATACACTGACCCCTCAGAGCCTTCCTTGAGGGCTGCATCTGTCTTTCAGCTCAGTCTTCCTCCCACATGTACATAGATCTGGTCCTCAGTCCCGCTTCCCTTCAAACCAATCAGACGGCAAAGGGAGGCAGGACGGGGCTGGGGGTGGAGTCAAACTCACTCTCCCTCCATCGGCACCCTACAGTGATGCAGGGGTGTGATAGATGTGGGGGAGGCAGCCTTGAGGTCCAGCACACCCATCCCGTCACATGAATTCATCCTTGAACTTCAAGCCCTGGTTTGGGAAGATCTAAGGAACCGTGGCATAGTTTCATAGTTTCACTGGGTCGCCCACCTAAGCCGAATTTGGAGAGATGACGAAGCTCCTGGTTCATCCAGTTTCCTATCTCTGCTCTGCCATATTTCACCAGTCGCTGATTGCTGGAGACTGCCTACCTCCCACAGATTTCAGTTCTCTGGTTTTGAGTTTCAACATCTGCCTCAACCCATTTTAGGTAACCTGACTCCTTCCCAAGAAGGATGGAGTCAGGGAGATTGGCAGGTGACCATGAAAAGGCCCGGACTGGGGTGATGAGGGGTTTTGCGGGGAGAGCAGAGATCCTTGCCCGTGAGGCTAATTGGAAGGATAATAAAGCAAAGGGGTCCCCTCCCCCACTGAAGCTTGCTTTGTATAAAAGGACAATTGTTCCGCAGTGGCTTTCAAAGATTTCGCTCTGATACTATCTGGCTGAAAGAAAACACGAGCCTACTTGATGGGCTCTGGAACACTTTTCAGTTCAGCTGCTCTGATCAGTCCAGAAGGGTGAGATCTTAAGCAAAATGGAAAATTTCTCTGGGTTGAGACATCGAATGAAGAAAAAAACGGCATTCTGTGCTGCGAACACCGGGGTGAAGATCAGGAGACCTAATATTTATTCCACCTTCCCCCGCCTTCAAAAGGCAGCGCTGAGAGAGAGCTGCAGGCTGATACCTAGGGGTGCGGCTCTGGACAGAGAAGGGATAGAGAGTGACGGGCACATAGTTTCAGAATAAATTCTTGCAGAGATACAGGTGGAAGGAACCGTTGGGGCTGCGTTCTGGCCTGGAGCTTGTTTGCCATCCCTAAGCCTGCATCAAACAGCACAGATAAGTTAACTACTTTCCTGGAATTCACCATCCTAATAGAGATGGGATTTTTAGCACTTACTCCCCTAGTTTTGAAAGGCTCCTTTGCTGAGATACATTCCAAAAAGCCTTACAAAAAATCACCTGGGAACTTTCCCCAGAACACTGATGCCAGGATTCCATCCCCTCCAGACCAACGAACTCATAGTCTTCAGGGATGGAGCTGGGACTTGGGTAGTTTTTTAAGTTCCCCAAGTGATCTTAATGGGCAGCCAGGGTTGAGGACCCCTGTATGATGAGGTCATCTGACCCCTGCTGCTGCTATGGGAGTGACCCTCCCCAATTCCACATGGTTGTAGTGCACCTGGCACTGTCGGTGGGGGGAATGGGCAGGCAATGGGCTTAAGCTACACTATTGGGCCCCCTGCCCAGGAATTTGGGTGATAAATGCAAGTCCCATCTCAGTCTGACTGCCCTTGTTACCCAGGAGATAAGTAGTGGGGGATTTTGGCCAGCATTTCCCCCAGATAGACCAGGAACAGAGAAAGTCGGTCTCCTGCAGGAAGGAAGAGAGGCACCGTAGTACCTGGGGCTTGGGGCTCCCAGGTCTCCCATCTTGAGGCTATACATGGGCGGAATGAGGGAGAGCCTTGGTGACTGACCATTGCCTTTGTCCCATAAACCTTGAATACAGTCAAACCTTTTAGGAAGAACCTCTAAAATTTAGGTTAGACACAGCACTCCTATGTCACCAGCAACTGACCTGCCTCCACGGCCACCCTCTACCATTGGACTCATGAAAATGAAAAGACACTTCACAAATTCAAGAACGAAGACTTCTGAGTTCTCAAATTGGTTCTTGTTTGTAGAGAAATCACCAGCCTTGAATTTCTGCTGCTGTGGTTTTTAAACCTGGGCTCTCTGCTGAATCTGGAGTTGAATCGCTTGTTTTCCCATCTACAGAATGGAACCAAGATCACCAATATGATCAAATCGCTTTGAGGAGTGCACTGTAAAAGGGTTATGAATCATGATACAGATGCAGAAGTGCCTCTTATACACGAGTCACAGTAGCATAGTGAAAGAGAGGCCTTCGAGTCCACCAAAGCTAACTGTGGGATCTCAGGCAAGTTACTGAACCACTCAGAGCCTCAGATTCCTCATTGCAGACACTAGCTAATAATGCCCATTTGCAGAACTTCTGTGGGAAGTGAATGAGATAATGTGTGAAGGCACTGAAAGCAGGCATGCCTGGTTTATGGAACTTCACTCCACAGAGGCTGAGTTTGCAAACTGAAGGCAAGACCAGCAAAAAGGTAGAAACATCCATCAGTTGCCTCTCATGAGCAGCCCAACCAGGGACCGAACCCACAACCTTTAGGTGTACGGGGTGACGCTCCAAGCACTTGAGCTCCCCAGCCAGGGCTGTGCCTCTGTTTCTTTCTTTCTTTTTTTTTTTTAATAATAGGTTTTTTAAAAAAATATTTTATTTATTTATTTTTAGAGAGAGGGGAGGGGAAGGAGAAAGAGTGGGAGAGAAACATCAATGTGTGGTTGCCTCTCGTGAGTCCCCTGCTGGGAACTGACCTGCAACCCAGGCATGTGCCCTGACTGGCAATCGAACCGCGATACTCTGGTTCGCAGGCCCGCACTCAATCCACTGAGCTACGCCAGCCAGGGCCCTCTGTTTCTTAATACTTCCTGAAGTGACTGTGAAAATTAAATGGATTAATATGCCCAAAGCACTTAGAATAGTTACCTGGCACATACGTGTGAAAGATATTATTTTTATTAGTTTAACCGAATGGCCCCACTTAACTGTGAGAGAGGCTGGGAAAATCCTTAACCAGATGTGTCCACCTAAAAGTTTAGAGTTCAAGTGTTAAAGGAAGGAGGGGCAGGGGATATTCAAAATCAAGTCTCTGTCAGGTAAGACCTGCTAAAATAAACTAGAAAGACTGTTGGAGAGGATTTCAATCTCGAGTTGGGTCTAAAGAAACCCATGTAAGGTCCTTGTGTGATGGAGTGTGTGCCATCCATTCCTCAAGATGGAGACAGTGATAAAAACAATGATGTGTGAGGCTCTGAGCCATGCTCTGTCCTGATTGTCCATGCAACCTGTTTCCAGGTCCATGATACTCCAGTTTTATGAAAAGTACCATTTCTTCTTATCCCTATCTCTCCCCAGGTCCTGTTGAGTGCTTTTCACCTGCCAGGCTAGGTGTCTGTGGTGAATTCCATCCCTGCTGGCAGTGACACAATTCTCTCAAATTTATGACACTACCCATGAGCCTCTCACAGGCATGGCGCCAGGATTCCTGGCTCTGAGAAGCATAGGTCACATTAAGGCAGTGCACCTGCTCCTTCTCCATCAGCCTCCACCTCTTGAGGGTGCCAGGAGATCCAACTGGCTTTTCTGGATTCACCATATCCAGGGAAGGGATAGGACCTGGAGTGACATCTGTCATCGAACACCAAACCAGATGCTAATATATCTTCAGCTTATGCAAAGGAGGCTGGGCTACGCAGGCTCAGAGCCCACCCCAGACACTCAGAGCAAACATATGCTGCAGCCAAAGGCCCAGTTACTTACCTTTGAGCCAAGGGGAGCCGAACAGGGGAATTAAAAAACAAGTAAATGTGGTGATGAATTTTTGGCCTTATAAATAATCAGGCAATAGAATTTCTTAAGCAAGCCATATTGTATTTTTACCTTTAGATTGTTGGCCAGCAACTCTTCAAGAATGCATACTGAAATGTATCCTTTTGCACAAATTTGGTGTTTTATTGGCATTTCTTGGAGATGACTCTTTGGATAAAGATCCTGATCACCTTTAAATTTCTCAGCTCCACCATCTCTCCTCAATCAAATTCATCTGTAAACAATCCCTTCAGTGGATTCTTTCTAAAGCAAAAGTACCTGGCAAGCAAATATCCACTCCTTAAATTTTACTTAATATGTTCCTCTTGGAGAATCTTCTGGTAAGACACATGACGGGTATTACCACTCTGCTTTTCGTCTCTGCTGCCTATTTTTCTGTGTGTGCTTCTGATCTCATTTGGGGAAATTCTTGGCACTTTATTGGGTGCAGTCAGCCTTGGAAGGTACTTGGAAGCTCATCCAGTACCTTGGGCAGAGGAATTCACAAGTGGGTGCCTAATTAACAAAAGTTGGCATGGGGGCCTTCAAGTTCACCTCTGTTTCAAATTGTTATGAGAGCCTAGAATGTTTTCAATCCTGCAAATGAAGCCTGTCATTTTGGCTCACGACCTCAACAAGGTACCATTAACAAGCATGAGGTATTTTTAGCAGGGGAGCCTCCTGATTTCCCATTTCCGATTTCTGGCTCCTCTGTGCAACTGCTGGGGCCACTCCCACAAACTGTGGATGTTCTCTCTGAAACCAGTAACCTTGTCACTTGGGCCTCATCCTCAGATACAGCCCATTCATGGGTTTCTGTCTGCTTGTAATTTATCTCAACTGCTTCCTTGTTTGAATGTGATAAGAGGGTCCCAGCAAGACTGGGTGCAGGAAAACATGCCTGCCCCTCAACTAACCTGGTTTTTTCCACTCTGCAACCTGGCGTGGGGGTCCTCTAAGGCCCCCTATGGGAGAAAGTTCATGGGTGCCTCCCCCATCTCCCAGTCCTCTTCCTGACTTTGGTTTTGTAGAATATCATATACATTATTAATTTCATTTTCCACTGGCTTGTAAAAGTAATTGCTGAAAAAAGTAAAATGTGTAAAACCAAGAGAGCTTTGTGTCCCTGACCTTGACTTTATTCACTCTCGAGAAAATGCACATGTAAACACACACAGAGACACACACCTGTTCCTCCCCAGGTCTCAGATGGGGGACGTGTGGTGTAACCTCAAGCTTCATAAATGCTCATGGATGAAACTCCTCCCTATCCGCCCCTTTGTCAAGCACAGGGTAATACACGTTTATTAGCCAAGTGGAGAAGCAGTGGTGTGGGCCCATTGTTTTCCTCGCTGGAAGGCAAGGAAGGCTGGAATTCCCTGGAGCCACATCTCTCAGCAAACACACCAGTCCAGTGGTTCCTGATGTAGAGGAGAGCTGTGTCCCTCCTCCTGAAATTTCATCCTCTACTTCTTTGCTTAGTTAACCTTGAATGGCCCTTGAAAACACTTCAAATGTCTTCTGCTAGTGGAAATTGTCCCTGGGCAATTTCCCTGCTGCATAAGTACCATCCTTGGCCTGGCACCTATGGGTACCACACTCCCTGCTGTATGGGTACCATTCCTGGCCTGGCGGGGATCCCGCCCATCATTGATCTGCTGCCCTCACACCCACACTATTGATGACGTCATCATTGAGGGAAGGGATGGTATCTCAGTGAGCTGTGCCCTGACGTAATGCATGGCCCACTGCGGGTATTAAATGTTTCCTGAGCCAATGAACACAGCTAAGAACTTTGAGGAGTCAATCTCTCTCACTGAGATCCCTGAGATTATTTTTTAAAAAACAGTGACTTAATGGAATTATTTATAATCAAGGCAGTGCTTGACACGAAATAGGCCAATAATAAAGTACTACTTAGTTGTTATGATTATTATTTATCTTCCAAGAAGCCCTAAATCTAAATAAGCTGATTCTGTATTTTCTCAGCCTTCACCATTCTTGGCTTCAGAAAGCCCTCTTCTGCCCTCAGTACCATCTCATTTATTTCGCATTTTACTCACCACTCTCCCTGGTGTATCCTCCAGCTCCGCTGCTCTTGGAGTCACCTCTCCACGCAGGCAGCTGGGGGGCCTCCATGGGGGGAGTCTGAGAGGGAGAAGAGGGCCTTTCCCTTCACCTGACTCTGAGGGTGCCAACCAGTGATTCTCGGATATGTCTTGTTCAGCCCCTGAAGGTGGCACAGTGTTTTAAAAGAATGGACATTAGTTGATTCTTACATAGTACCAACCAGGTGATGCAGAAGCCAGCCTGCCCCTTTAGAGCATTAGTGCTCTTGTTTGCCACAGACTCCACCACTCCCTGTTACACCCTCCACAACTGAATTGACTGATTGGGGCTGATTTCATAACATTCCCAGATTCTCAGGTGTTGATTTATAGTAAAAGGAAAGTGAAATATTTCTGGTCCTTCTCTCTCAAACTAAAGCAGCAAATGAAAGTACTATCTAAGAGGTCATATATTTCAGAAAAAAACGGGAGTAAATGTACTCTTTTATGTGAGTTCAGACCTTTCTATGAAGTAATGTTTAAGCACATGCATGTCTGGTTCAGAAGAACCAGACCGAAGAAGCCATTCTGAAACAAACCTGACCTGATCCCCTTACTTGCCTTACTTTATTGGCCTAAACCAGGAGGATTTAGGACCTCTGGCCACATTGACAGAGTCTCCCGGAGCCCAAACCCAGAGGTGACACTGATGGATGAATGTGGGCCCATCTCCACCTATTTCCAAACTGAAGACAGACCAGACTGACTGGTAGCTTCCGGCCCTGGAGTGGAGAGAACACCCTTACTTCCCTGCCAAGCCTCTGCTTTCTCTGCAGGACACATTAATAATAGGAGGAGGGGTGGCGGGACATTTGGGGGAGCATAAACCACAAAATCAAAAGGGCCTAGAGATTCTGAACTGCGATTAGAATTTGAGACCTTTATTTTTAATCAGTCACAAATAATTACTTGTATTTCCTTAGCTTTTAAAGAATATTTTATTAATTTTAGAGAGAGGGGAAAGGAGGGAGAGAGAGAGAGGGAGAGAAGCATCTATTGGTTGCCTCTCCTGCGTGCCCCAACCAGGGACTGAACTCACAACCTTTGATTCCTGACCAGGAATCAAACCGGCGACCTTTCCCTTTGTGGGACAATGCTCAACCCACTGAGCCTCACCGTTGGTCAGGACTATCTTCTTAATGTTTTGAAATAATTCCAGAGTGACAAAAATGTTGCAAATAAATAAATAAAGATTTTCCAGCAAACTTTCACCAGATTCCCCAAATGTTAAATAATATTTTTCATAATAAGAGTATGAGGACTGAAATCATAGAGTTGGCATAGATATAACGCTGTTACCTAATCTACAAAATTCATTCAGATTTCACCAGTTACTCACTATTGTTCTTTTTCTGAACCAGGATCCGATCTAGGATTTCACATTGCATTTAACTGTCAGGTCTCCTTCGTGTCTCTCAGTGTGAACAGTTCCTCAAATGTTTCTTTCTCTTTTGTGACCTTGACTCTGCTAAAGAACAAAATTCGACCGAGTAACAGACTGTGCAGCCACCATGGAAAACAGTATGGAGGGTCCTCAGGAAATTAAAAGTGAAACTGTCTTGTGGTTCAGTGATTCCACTTCTAGGTGTATATCTAGACTCAAGAGGCCCAAAACACTAGTTCAAAAGAATATATGCTTCCCTGTGTTCATTGCAGCATTATTTACAATGGCCAGGATGTGAAGGCGACCCAAGTGTCCATCAATAGGCCAGTGTGGCTCAGTTAGATGGGTATCATCCCACAAAGCAAAGATTCCCAGGTTCAACTTTCGGTCAGGGCATATGCCTGGGTTTCAGGTTGGGGCACATGAAAGAGGCAACTGACTAATGTTTCTCTCTCTCTTTCTCCCTCCCTACCACCCCCTCACTCTAAAAAGTAAATAAATAAATAAGTAAAATAGATGAGTGGGTAAAAGTTGTGGTACATATATACAATGGAATATTACTTGGCCATAAAAAATGAAATCTTACTATTTGCAACAGCATGGATGGACTGAGGGGGTGCTATGCTATAGAGGCGCTATGCTAAGTGAAATAAGTCCATCAGAGGAAGACAAATACCATATGATTTTGCTTATATGTGAATCTAAAGAACAAAATTGAAATAGGCTCACAGACACAGAGAACAGACTGATGATTGCCAAAAAAAAAAGTAGGGGGGTTGGGAGATTGGATGTAAAAGGTGAAGGGATTAAGAAGTACAAATTGGTAGTTACAAAATAGTCACAAGGATGTACAGCATAGGGGAGATAGTCAATAATACTGTAATGACTGTGTGTGGTGCCAGGTGGATACAGGAAATATTGGGGGAGACACATTGTGCAGCACAGGACTGTCTAACCACTATGCTACACCCCAAACTAGAACAAAATAATATTGAAAAAGAAAAATTCAACTTAGTACATTTGGAGATCTAATTGGGTTTAGGAAGTGATTAATGAGTTGGGCAGCATTCTCATCTCGCAACTACAAGGGCGCTTAGAGGAGGTGCACACAAGGGAAGGTTCTTCTAGGCAAAAAGAGAGTGGGACGAGAAAGGTAAAAGAGTACGGTACAGCCGTACTCTTTTGGGCACAGCCACCTTCCTTTAAGAGAAGGCAGGAGGTGTTATCAGGCAGATTATCTCTCCAGTGCTGACCTGGAAATTCCAGACTGATTGGTTTAAAATTCCACTCTGGGGAGAGACTCTTAAATGCACTTAAGTTAGGAATTAAGTCTTGGTGGGGCTTAGCAAGAGCGATTCCATTTTGGGTCTGTTGTTTCTCTTTAACAGCTCTTAATAAAATGTCCCTTAATTTTGGTCTGTCTGTTCTTTCCTCTTGACTAGATTCAGGTTATTCATTTTGGTACAAACAGCACTGAAGTGATGCTGTACCTTTCTCAATGTATCGTAGCAGGAGGTACCTGTTATTAACTTGGGTGTCTGCTGGTGGCTCATGAGTTTCTCCACTGAGAAGTTACTTATGAATCAGGAAGGGAAAACAGTGTTTTCTGGGGAAATACTTTGAGATAAAACACCCCTTTCCTCACCATGCTTTCACCCACTAATTCTAACATCCACTGACGATTCTTGCCTGAAACAACCATAACTCATTTTAAATTAGAATTATAATAAAGAGAACTGGTTGGTCATAGGCTAACCTATGGCCAGTACTTCATGAATGAGAATGTCCCTTAATCTTCTCTTTTTTAGAGAGCAGGTGGAATTTCCCAGGTGTCCACTTGTTTCACTGAATTATTCATGAGCCCTGGACCCCCACTGAAACAAACCGGGTTCCACAAGCCCCAGAGAATGCTATTTGTCGTGACTTCTGCTTAATGGGTGCTATGGCCTTGTGGAAACCATCTTCCAGGCTCTGTATAAACCCTCAAGCCTTCACACCACTCGTCACCCTCATTCCACGCAAACAGATCTGACTCATCTGTACCCATGTGCACAGGACCTGCTCATCCTGGCACTTATGGTGTCACCTGGGCTGTTCCTGGAAGGTGTGGTGCTGTCCCACCTGCCCGACTCCTCGTCCATCTTCACAGGTTAAGTATTTCCCACAAGTTTCAGCTCAACGCTCTGTTCTGCATGACATCTTTTATGGGAGACCAGGGTCTGCCTTTTCTTCCCTTGATATTTTTCTGCATTTAACAATGAAGCTTGGGTCTCAGCACCCCCTGATGGTGGGGTTCAAAGAACAAGAGTTTCCCAAGAAATAGTGAGGAGAGGCACATGAAATTAACGAATCTGAAGAAAAGAACGAGCTTTATGGAAACCCAGGGGGAATTACAGAAAAAAATGGCTTTTGAAATGGGCCTTGAAGGGGGCAAATTTGAGCTGTGGGTGAAGGTAGGAGGCTTTCTAGATTGAGAAAAGTTGGTTGTAAAGTGGTTGTATCCACAGAGACACATGACGATATATTTGGGGCGGGCCTTTACCCATTCTAGACCAGAGGAGTAAAGGGCTGGGAGGAGACTCAACCACTTCATAGACGCTTGGACACCGTGTGGAGTGGGATGTTAGGCCAGATTTGAGCCCAGGGCTTCAGGACAATAATTCTTGCAGGAACATGGCGGGTAGATTGGATAAATATGTCGTCGAAGGAATGGACACTGAATGTTGCAGGCGGAAGGAGAGCACCTGAATTTAGGCAGTAGTTGGAAAGGAGCAGACACCTTGTCAACAACCAGTGTACCGCAGCTTCCCTGTCATTCTGAAATCTGAAAAGCTGAAAGCCAAGAGTATCCTCTCCAGTTTGCAGACAATTTATTTGGCAGAAAACCCTGACTTAAACAGATACGAAGCTGTTTGTTTTCTTTATTTAGCCCACTTCACGAATTAAAAGGTGGCCACGATTCTTTTCTGCTCCTCCCATCCGGTGGTAGTTCCTACTCCTCCTGTTGGAACCTAGGCTGCCCTTGTCCCTGGCTTTGACCAACAGAATGTGGCAGAAATGATGGTGTGTATCTTTCCAGACTGGATCTTAGGAGGGCTGCAGATTCTGCCCCTCTTGGAAGGTTCCCTCTTGGGAGCCAGTTACCATGTGGAAGTACAACTACAGTAAACCCACCCTGCTGTGAGGAAGCCCAAGCTTCGTGGGTGGAGAAAGGCCAAGGGGAGGAGCACGGACATGCCACACTGAGTGATCAGAATTCGCGGGGAAACCCTTTTGAATTTTCCTGGCCTGCCCATTTGAAAGAAGCTGAGTGAATGACTACAACCAACACCACGTGGAGCAGGAGACCTGCCAGCCAAACCCTGCCCAAATTCCTGAGCCACAGACTCACGAACAGATAAGATGGTTGTCACTTTACACCACTGATGTTTGAGCACTTATTACGTTGCAACAGGTCGCTCACACACTTAAGCATCATTCATCTATTTTCATTGCAGAAAATCAGTATATTTAATGAAAGGGCCACTCCAGACTTTACCAAGGGTGTTATGTAGTGCATGGTATATACACATTTTACCTTTCTAAAAGAAATCTGAATTTTAAAATCCATCTGGCTGCAAGGGTTTTTTTGAGAAGGAACTGTCCTTTGTATTACAGAAATAGAGTTGCCTAGAGTTCCTTCCTCTCTTCCTGCATTCCCTAAATATCATGAATGATTCCACAGACTCCTCCAGCCATTTCCTATGTGTACCTCTTATCTCCCCAGCTACATTATTGGTTTCTCTAAACCAGCACCTCTCAAACTGTGCATGTAGCAGTCTCTCCGAGGGCCCGTTCAAACACAGCTTCCTGGGCTCTGCCCTCAGAGTTTCTGACTCAGTGGATCACAAGTGGGGCTCCAGAACTTGCACTTCTGAAAACTTCCTAGGGACCACACTTTGAGAACCACTCCTCCAGGAGAGAGTGCTGTTCTTGGTTGTATTCGTCCACTAGCGCAAGGTGCTTAGAAAATGCTCAAGGACAGAATTTTCCCAAATCTTTATATTTGTAACGCTTTTGAAGCCTTAACTTTTACCCCTGAGGTCGTCTGGGCTCCGCCCAGACTTAAAAGAAACCGAGTCCTTGTTTTATTAGATGGTAGTTGTTGCTTTCTTCTCAGTTCAGCTGATAGGCCCTCGTGGGTGAACTGTCCCTTCTGACCTCTTTTTTAACGTCTCTTGGAACAGAGCAGAAGGAACGCCTTCACTGCGACCGCAAAGCAATTCTCAGTGTGTGTGACCAACGATCATTTCCACCCAGAACCACCCAGAACCTGCTCTTTTTGGTGAGCCGTCCACCTATCAAAGCCTGTATTTTAGGGATGGTACCAGTGAGGCCCGGAAGCGGGGTGGGGGTGGGGGGTGGAACCACGTGCTCAAGGTCGCACAGCTGAGAAAAGTCAGTGCCCCGGTAAAGGGGCTCAGGTGGAACTTGACCCCAAAACAAGGTTCTTACTAAATAGGACTCCGTTAGCTTCAGGTCAAGAGCTGCCACCTCGGCTCCAGGGTCCCCACCGCAGAGCCACTAAGTGCTTCCTGAACCCCCGACTGCAGTGCATTCACCCGCAGCAGTCTGTCTGTGAGGAGGACAGACGCTGCTTGATTGGTTCAGGTGAAACGCCTTGGCCCTTTGCGTTTTGGCGTGCAGAGGCGCAAATTCTCATACTGACTACGAAAAGCACAGCCCGTGTGTGGCAAACTTCACTTTGCACACGCACACTCTCCAGCTGTTTTCCAAACGCTTCCTTCCAAGGGTGACTGCACAGAGTCACACCGCTCCACCTGGACCAGGGACCCAAACGCTGCCCCTCCACCCCACCCCCACCCCATCTCCGGGCCAGGGGCCGGCACCTCGGCTCCACGGATCCTCGCCACGGAGCCACTGCGAGCGCCTGCAGGCGTCTCGCCCTCCAAGCCCAGAGATTAAGTTGGTTCCTCACATTGTTCCCGACAGGAGGGGCAGGAAATAACGCCGGGCTGTAGTGGCGGCCGCGGCGGGTGGGGGAGAACCTCGGGCCGTCTCCAGGGCGGTCCTGGCGGCCTCGCGTCGATCGCGGGTCTAAGGTCCGGCCGGGTCAGAGTTCCCGCCGCTCTTTCTCGCCTACGAGTCGCCACCCCACCCCCCAGCCGCTCGGGGAGCGCATTCGCGGAGGCCCCGGTGTCCCCGCGGGGCCCTGCAGCCTACGCCGCGGTCAGGTGCGAGGAGACAGGTCAGCGGTGGCTGCCCGCCCGAGGGAGGCGGGGCCTGTCGGAGGCCGGGGCCCGGCAGGGGGCCGCAGGCAGCGCGCACCCCGCGCCCCCTCCTCCTCCGCGCAGCAGCCCAGCGACTCCGGGCGAGACTCCGCGCCCCCTCGGCCGCCAGGTCCCCCGCAACAGGTGAAGAGGCGGCCGGCGGCGGTGCCTGGGCGGGGCGGTCCCTCCGCAGCGCGCCTCGCGCCCGCCCCTCTCCACGCCCCCTCCCCTCCTCCCGGCCACCGCCGCCCGCCTCGGCCGCCCGGCGGCCTCCTCCGGCTCGGTCTCCGGGTCTCGGGCCCCATCGCCGCCTGAGAGCCCGCACGCCGAGGAGCGGGGGCGCCACGCACTCGCAGGACACGCGCCGCCGCTGGACCGGCCGCTGCTGGCACCCCCCGCGCGCCTCGCTCCCCGTGCCAGCCGCGCTCCCCTCCCCCTCGCCCGGGTCCCGGGGCTCCGGGCCGCGCGTCCAGCCTCCGACGCGTAGGGGGTCCCAGAGGAGGGGCCAGCCCGGCCAAGGCGCGACGATGGAGGACCCGCAGCGTGCCCGCCCGCACACCGTCACCACCACCGCCAGCTCTTTCGCGGAGAACTTCTCCACCACCAGCAGCAGCTTCGCCTACGACCGGGAATTCCTCCGCACCGTGCCCGGGCTCCTCATCGTGGCGGAGATCGTGAGTGCCTGGGGGCGGGGAGGCGGGGGGGACCCGCGCGCGCTCCGGGGCTGGGAGCCCGCCCAAGTCCGCAGACGGGCTTCGAAGGAACCCTTTTCGCTCAGCCTCGCCTTCTTCCCAAAGGGCCAAACTCAGAGACCACCTCTCAAAACCAGGCCCAGGTACCTTAGGGAAGAGGCTCGTGACCCTCAGTATGTCTGATGGGGGAGCAACCCAACTTGCTGGGCCCTGTCCGCGGTCGTGGCGTATCTTGGGAGCAGGCAAGGAGTTTATGTTAATAAGTGTCACGAACACCTAGTGTTGCTGTTACCTGATCTCCACGTGGATGGTCTCCTCCCTAAAGCACAGCTTTGCAAAGATCAGTGGACAGGAGAGGATTCTTTCCTTTTCCTAATTATCTCCCTGGTAATAAAACTGACGTGAGTCAAGAAATGTTCACCGAATAAAATCTGAGGGCCTCAAACCCCGAGGACCAAAGGGTCTCCTGCTTGGTGTTGTGGCGCATCCTGGTTTAAACCAGGGCCTAGAACGTCCCTGGGGAGGAGGCCGGCACATGCATTGTCCTCTTCATAGGAGGACATGGCGGCGGAGAGGTCAAGTGATTTCCTAGGAAGTTCCAGCCAGCCCTTCGTGGCAGAAGAAGGACCGGAGCCCTGTTAACTGCTCGTGCTGGCCGCCACCATTTATTGAGCCTTCAGCATGTGCTAGGGTCTCCTTAGGTACTTCTGCCCTCATGTGATCCACACGACCACCCTGTCCTGTGAAGGTGGTTTCAATTATTATCCCATTTCACATGTGAGTAAACTGAGGCACAGAAAGGGGAAGTGAGTCCCACCTGGAGGTGGAGGAGCTGGAAGTCAGGCCCCAGGCTGATTGTGGTCAGGGGCCTGCTCTTAGCTGCTAATGGGGGTCGCGCCCAGCTGTCTAACTGGGGCCAGGACCTCCATTCACCGCACACTTTCCTTTAAACGTTTGTGGAGGGAAAAGCTAGTCTATATGGGGGTAGAAAATGAGAGCCATGGGGGTGCAGAAGTGACTGAAGACTGTGAGACGCCTTCAGCAAAACCTGTGTACGTCGAATAGCTTACTTGCGCCTCCATTGTCTCAGACCCCACCCCAGACCCACTGAATCAATCCCAGGTAGTTCCAGTGCGCTTCAGGTTTGACAAGTGTTGGTTTACCACTCCCCCCCCTCCCCTCAGCTGGTTTTGAAGGACTTCAGAAAACCCAATAAAAGGCTAAGGGATTGGAATCACCTTGCAGGGGCTGGCTTATAGGAATTCAGCAAATATTTGCTCTGTGCATGGAGGAGTTGGCAGGCTCCCCCGCTCTGTGGGAGCAAACAGAAGCTAAAGTGACCCAGATGGGGCTTCTGCCCTGGGGCCGGTTTCTACCAGGCAAGAAGGAAAGTGCCTCTCGTTTGCTGACTGACAGTCAGTATGTTCCACACTATTTCAGAAAATAGAAAAGTGAAGGGAAGAATTATAAATGGCCCACAATCCCATTACTAGAAATAACCACTGTTGGTATATTGGCATGCATCCTTTCAGAGTTCAGTACATTTTTTTTTTTTGAAAAGGCAGAAAAACGTGTAAGAAAAATGACTCTTTTTATTGCTCTAAATGAGTATTTATTTATTTATTTATTTATATTGATTATACCATTACATTTGTTCTATTCCCTCCCTCCATTCCCCTCCACCCTGCACACCTCTCCCCCACTATTCCCCCCTTTAGTTCATGAACACGTGTCTCAAGTTCTTTAGATTCTGTATTTCCCCTATTATTCTTACCCTCCCCCTATCTATTTTCTATCTACCATCTGTGCTACTTATTTTCTGTACCTTCTCCCCCCTTCTCCTTCTCCCACTCCCCTGTTGCTAATCCTCCACGTGATCTTCATTTCTATGGTTCACTCCTGATCTAGCTGTCCTCTTAATTTGCTTTTGTTTTAGGTGTGTGTGGTTGTTGATAGCTGTGAGTTTGCTGTCCTTTCACTGTTCATGTTTTTAACTTCTTTTTCTTAGATAAGTCCCTTTAACATTTCATATAATAAGGGCTTGGTGATGATGAACTCCTTGAATTTGATCTTATCTGAGAACCACTTTATCTCTCCTTCCATTCTAAATGAAAACTTTGCTGGATAGAGCAATCTTGGTTGTAGGTATTTGGTTTTCATGACTTGGAATACCTCTTTCCAGCCCCTTCTTGCCTGTAAGGTCTCTTTTGAGAAATCTGCTGACAGTCTGATGGGAACTCCTTTGTAGGTGACTGTCCCCTTATCTCTTGCTGCTTCTAGGATTCTCTCCTTCATTTTAATCTTGGCTAATATAATGATGATGTGCCTTGGTGTGTTCCTTCTTGGGTCCAAGTTCTTTGGGACTCTCTGAGCTTCCTGTATTTCCTGGAAGTCTATTTCCTTTGCCAGATTGGGGAAATTCTCCTTTTCCACTCGTGGCTGTTCCTCTTCCCCTTCTGGACCCCTATAATTCTGATGTTGGAACATTTAAAGATGTCCTGGAGGTTCCTAAGCCTCTCCTCATTTTTTTGAATTCTTGTTTCTTCATTCTTTTCTGTTTGGTCATTTTTTCCTTCCTTCTGGTTTACTCCCTTGATTTGAGTCCCAGTCTCCTTTCCATTACTATTGGTTTCCTGTGCATTACCATTCATTCAATTAGTTTAGCCTTCATATGTTCCTCTAATTTGTGACTGAAATCAACCAGTTCTGTGAGGATCCTGATCACCAGTGTTTTGAACTGTGCATCTGAAAGTTTGGCTATTTCTTCATCACTTAGATTTATCGGCTCTGGGGCTCTGAGTTGTTCTTGAGCCATGTTTTTATCTGTTTGTGCCTGTTACGTATGAGGAGTGGAGCCTTAAGTGTTCACCAGTGCAGAGCCACCCAGGTCGCTGGTTTGTGATGCTGTATGTGGGGGCGGGGTCAGAGAGGGAGCAATGGCAGTCCCCTCTGCCGCTTTCTGCTGCTGGGGTCTGCACGGTCCGTCTCACTGCTAGCTCCTTCAACCGGTTTATCTTCGAGCTAATTTGTGACTGCGATCAGCCCTCAGTGGGTCCACTGCCTTGTCCCCTCAGTGGGTCTGCCAGCTTCTCCACACCTGGGATCCGCCCACGGCTGCTGGCCCACCTGGGTCGCGCACCCGAGTCAGTCCGGTGGCTCTTTCCTGCCTGACCCCGCTCTGCTGCTAACTCTGCCCCTCTTACCGGTTTGGCTGAAGGTTTCATTGTTGTCAGACTTCCATGTAGTTCAATTTTCTGTGGTTTGGCTGCGTTTTTGTTGCTAAAATTTTGTTGTTTTTAAACCTAGTTGTGCTAGAAGGCGCAGTGCTTCCACCTACACCTCCATCTTGGCGGAAGTCTGTTCTTCTCTGAGTTTTTATTTTTGACAGAGATGTATGTGCACATGTTTATAGAGTCAAATAGTCCTGTAGGCAGACATGTTTGCCCCACCCAGAAGCACTCACATTCAAATCTCTCGGAGCTCTAAATAATGTGATACGTATTTTTTCCAATTGTAGGTGTTGTCCGTCAGCCACCCACCCTGAAACATGAGGTGTCACCTGTTCTGGATGCCCTCCCCACCACCCCCATTATTCATGTGCCCTCCTGTCTCCCACCATGTTTTGGGTTAGATCAGTAACAGGTGCTGACCCTAGATGCGGAGCCACTGAGTAGCCTGTGGGCACTTTTCCATTCTTGTCCAGTTTCTTGTTCTCCCTGGAGTTGGTAATCTGTTTTTTCCATTTTTTAGTCTTCTAGATAGTTACTTATTTTACCTTCAGTGTCTAAATCTCCTCTTAGGAAAACTGAGAGATACTGAGACAATGGAGAGGTATTCTATCAGAGTCATCCTTACAACCAACCCTCCACAGGAACCTCTGACCTGCTCCCCTACCTGGCCTGCTCACCTGGAACAGCTGACGGCCTAGATTCTCGTGCACCGTCACCTGGAGACTCTCTCTCTGTCCTGGGTTGAATTCCCCATTTCCCATGAGCAGTATCCTCCCTGTCTTGCCTTCATCTGTGGGGGGCCGGGGAGGGGGGAGATGTGTGGTGGGGGCGGGAAACACAGCCTCTAATAGTTTCCTAAGAGAGGATGCATGTATAGATGGAGCTTCGCAACTTTTGAAATGTCTCGATTCGACTATTACACATAATTAATGGTTTAGGTAAAGAATGTTAGATTGGAAATTGTTTTTCTTAAGAATTTTTTAAGTATTTCTCTACTGTCTTCTAGTTTTTCTGTTTGTTTTAAAAAAATACTTATTTCAGACCTGGCTGGTATTGCTCAGTTGGTTGGGGTATCATCCTGTTGCAAGGCCACAGGTTCAATTCCTGGTTACAGCACGTACCTAGCACATCCCAGTTCAAGTGCGTACAGGAGGCAACCAATCGATGCTTCTCTCTCTGATCAAAGTTTCTCTCCCTTCGTCTCTCTCTAAAAAGCGATGGGAAAAAAATGTCCTTAAGTGAGGATAAAAATAATAATAAAGTGTATTTATTTCAATTCTTCTTAAAAATTTTTTATGAGTTTGTTTGACCACATGTGCCTTTACACGATTTCCTGTTCTTCCATTCTACCGGGGACCTGGTGTGTTCTCTCAGTTGGAAAAACTGACATACCTTTAAGGAGATTTTTAGAGTTTTGATTTTTATCTTTGCATTTTTCTCAGTTTTTTCCGAAACTGCCTTTATACTTTTTTTTCTATGCATCTATTTCCTTATAATTGTTTTCATGGATGAAAGACCTGCTGTGTTTACTTCTCACACAGGGAGCATTTTGGGGGCGGGAAGCTCTCGTGTTACCACAGTTTTCTGTCATCAGGAAGCACCATTTTGATTTCCTCTGTTTTCCATTTTGAAACGAGCATGTTTCCAGGTTTTACCAGTATAGCCAGTGCTGCGGCAATCTTCCTTGTTTGTCCCCCTTTCCACATTTGTCCAGAAAGTTCCTTACCGTCGAGTTGTTGTGTCAAAGGGTGCACAAATCGAAGTGTTTTGTTCCATACTCTGAAATGACCTTTCTCTAAAGTTGTACTAGTTTAAACTGTCATCGGTAGTGTGGGGCTATTAAACTAAAAATACCTTTTTAAAAAAATTAGAAATCAAGATTTAAAATGTTAAGGATCACCTTAAAGGATATACTGTTTAATTGATTCCAAGGTACTTTTTGTTCGTATTTTAATACCTGAATCAGGATGCAGCTTGCCGTGGATGGTTTCCTGGTACTGTAATGAACTACAGTACCACCGAATCCTTCTTTATCTGGGCGGGGGGCGGGGGACAGGTTTCAAACTATTGCTGTCCCAGCCCTGAGATTAATATAGACCCACCTCCAGAAGAATGTTACTTTTCTGCCTTGACAAAAACAGAATGCTGAGACATAGAATTACTAAGAACCTGACTTCCTGCTTGAACCCAGGGGAAATGAAATTCTACAGAACAAAACAAGCGACTCCCCAGATATGCTGTGAAAAATCCCTTTCCCCGGCCTTCTTGGCCTTCTCGCAGGGGTGAGTGTTAGTAGCCAACCTACCGAAACACTCCAGGCTTTGCCAGTAGAACATGGTGTTGAAACCAAATGGTACTTGTTTCCTTTCTAAAATTTTATAACGAACTAACAGCAATGCGGTACTTGACCTGGGATTTGTAGGGTACTGTGATCTCAGAGCACTCACGAGTACTCAGAGAACAAAAACGACTGGTCAGAAACTGAGGGAGTTGCACCCTTCCCTGTTACTGGGAACTTCAAAATGAATTACAGCATCCGTGTCATAGTGTTAGGTCACTTTTCATTTGCTGGCTGTCATGAGCAAACTCGGGTGGGGAAGGACAAAAAGTTTTTACCAAGAGCTGGAATTTAGATAAAGTACTCTGTCCCTCTGAGTTCTTTTTTTTTAAAAACTGGGGAACATAGTTTCCATTTCACAAAAACAACACCTAGTCTTTGTAGAGAAAAATTTAAAAATATTGGTAAAGAAAAAAATCATCATTTTTGCTTTCACAGTGGTCCCTAATAAGCCTGGTGCAACCCTAAGTCTGGGATTTGGGGGGGTTGATTGTTTGTTGGTTTGTTATTTAATGGTCATTATAACGCCTGGAGTTTCTACAGGTGTTCAGTGCCCAGGGGGCCAGGTAGGCTAAATGTCCCGAAGTACCTGGGACAGTCCCCAGCGGTGAAGAACTGCTTCTTCACCAGGCTGCCAACAGCACCATATTCAGGGAACTCTGAATAAACCCACAGTTTACTTCTTGGAGTAAACCATTCCGGAATTTCTCACATGGTTATATTATTTATCTGTCATTTTTTTAATGCAGTCACGTGTCAGCTACTTTTTGTTTAGCTCTGTGGCCATCTGTGCTGGAAATCTTCCACTTGTCCCTCGGTCCAGCCCACACCCTGCCTGCTTCACCCGCTCCCCACCCCAAAAGGCACACGCGCAGGTCCTATCTCCAGCGCTTCCCTCCCACGCCCCACCTGGATTCATCCAAGGTCAGCATCTGTAGGAGGCTATAGGGTGAGGGGAGGGCAGGTTCTGGGTATCCATTCCCAGGGATTCCTCCTTGCGGATCTCAGCAGGCGAGCTGTGTCCCACTCTGGAAGGCTGGCTGTCTGGCGGCTGTTCCCCAGACTCTGATAACTGTACATTCCCACGTGCTTGCTGTTGCCAGGTGCCGCACTATCACCTGTAGTTTTCCAGCACCCTGCTTTATAGGTAACACCTTTATTAAACTCCACTCAAATTACCCAGTCTGAGTGTGCCTGGTTTCCTGCTGAGACCTGATAAATTGCATTTCCTCGTCAATGATTAATTTCTTATAATACACATAATAGCCACATCATAGCCCATAAATATCCAGGCTCCTACTGTTCACGTTGTGTTTCTTTCCTTCAACAATGTCATAATAAATATCCCTTGAACTAAATCTTTCTGGACATTCTTTGATGTTTTCTAAGGATGAGTACTTAGAATTGAATAAAAGGTATGTGAACGTTTCAAAGTCAAGTAAGGGTGTCGAGGTGGACTCTAAAATTCCTTCTTTTTAATAGAAAGTTCTGAGTTTTGGCACATGCATTTTTTTAAAAAACAGCTTTATGAGATGTCATTCATTTAATAAAATCGATCTTTTTATTTACTTATTTCTTTTACCCTCACCCAAGGACAGCTTTGCATTGCTTTTAGAGAGAGGGGATGGGAGAGAGAGAGACACATCAACTGGTCACCTCCTTTTCTCCCACCCCCTGGGGATCAAACCCACCACCAAGGCTCGTGTCCTGACCCGAATCAAGTCTACAGCCTTTCGGATGCAGCGACACTCCAGCCAGCTGAGCCACACCAGCCAGGGCTAAAACTGACCTTTTTTTTTTTTTTTAAGTGTACAACCCAGGGATTTTTAGGATATTCTTCCAGGTGTACAACTACTGCTAGTAGCTAAGTTTACAACATGTTTGTCACCTCAAGAAGAAACCTTATACCTCTTAGCAGTCTCTTTCCATTCTTTCCTTCCCTCAGCCCTTGGTAGCTGCTAATCTATTTTCTCTCTCTATGGATTTGTCTCTTCTGGACATTTCACATTAATGGAGTCCTCCTGCATGTGGTCCTTACTGTCTGACTTCTTTCAATGAGCATAATGTTTTCAAGGGTCATGCATGCTGTATAGTATGTATCAGTACTTCATTGTATTACCAAATATTCCATTGTATGACATATATAACATTGTGTTTATCCATTAATGACTTGATGGACATTTGGGTTGTTTCTACATCGTGACTATTATGAGTAATGATGCTGTGAACCTTCATGTACAAACTTTGGTGTGGACATACGTTTTCATTTCTCTTGGGCATTTGCATGGGAATGAAATGGCAGGGTCCTATGGTTTGATATTTTGAGGCACTGCTAGATTGTTTCCAAGTGGCTGAACTATATTATAACCTCACCAGCAACACGAGAGGTCCAGTCTTTCCATGTCCTCTCTGGGATTTGTTAGTTTGTGTCTTTTTGATCCTGGCCATCCCACAGGGTGTGAAGTGGTTTCTCATTGTGGCTTTTGTGTGTATTTTGGTAACGCTTAATGATGGTCATGTGCTTTTTGGTCATTTGTATATTTTCTTTGAAGAACTGTCTATTCAAATCCTTTACCATTTAAAAAATTACATTAATTTCTTTTATTGTTGAATCATAAGAGTTCTTTAGGTAGTCTGGATACAAGTCTTTTATCCAATGTATGATTTGCAAATATTTTTCTCCCATTCTGTGGGTGGAGTCCCTTGAGAACAAAGCCTCTTGATTTTATAAAATCCTATTTACTTATCTTTTCTATTGTTGCTTGTTTTTTGATAAATCTAAGAAGTCTTTGCCTAATCCAAGGTCACAACAATTTACTCCTATCTTTTTTCCTAAAAGTTGTATAGTTTTATGTCATACATTTAGATCTGTTTTATTTTGAGTTAATTTTTGTATATAGCATGACGTGGTGGTCTAATTCCTTCTTTCCCCTATGATTATCTAACTGTCCCAGTACTATTTGTTCAAAAGACTATTTTTCTCCCATTGAATTATCTTGGGACCCTTGTGAAATCAAATAGCCTGAAATGCAAGGTTTTAATTCTGGATTCTCAAGTTGTATTCCATTGATCTATATATCTATACTGTATTGATTAGTATAGTTTTGCAGAAAGTTTTGAAATCAGAAGTGTGAGTTCTCCAAATTTGTCCTTTAAAAAGCTTTTGTTCTGGTTATATGGAGTCCCTTGTATTTCCATCCGAATTTTACTACCAGTCTGTCAATTTTAACTGAAAAGGGCAGCTGGGATTTCAGTATGGATTGCGTTGAATCAGTAGGTCAATTGGGGATTGCCATCTTAACAAAATTAAATTTTCCAACTCATGAACATGGATATCTTTACATTTATTTAGGCCTTTTGTAATTTCTTTCAACATTTCACAGTTTGCAGCATGCATGTCTTACACTTGTGTTCTTAATTTTATCCCTGGATATTTTATTCTTTTTGATTCTTTTGCAAATGGAATCATTTCTTAATTTTATTTTTTGGTTGTTCATTGCTAGATCATAGAAATTCAATTGAGTTCTGTATCCTTGACCTTATAGCCTATAACTTTGCTGACCTCATTTATTATTTCTTACAGTCTGGGGGTGAGGGGGCACATATGTGTTGTTTTTTTTTTTAAGGCTTTTGATATTACTGCCAAGTTGTACAGAAAGGTTTATACCAACTTGCATTCCCTCTAGTGGTGTTTCAGTGTGTAACAGGTTTGTTTCTGCACATAGACAAACTTTCTTTTAATATCTGCCAATTTTATTGCAGTGGGAGGTATTAAAAATAATAAAAACCAGGTTGGCATAGGCACCATCATTAAGAAAGAACATCAGCTAATGTTCAGGGGAGCCCTGGACATGTGGTCAAGAGCATGTTGTTTTTATTTGCAGTTCTGTGATTTTCAAAGTTGAATATTTTAGATATGCTCGCTAGTCATTTATTTCTCGTTTGGGCAACTGCCCTTTTTCCCCCTCTACTTGTTTGAAAAATGGGGCTCTTTCTTTCTTTAAAAAAAATATTTTAAAGATATAAAGGGAGAGTAAACTTTAAAGAAAATTACCTCCCAGAAAGGAAGTAAGATTGGTTTGCGGAGTATGTTTGAATAGGGATGTTCCTGTTTTAACTTCTTCTATTTATATATGGTTTAAATTTTTTCTAATGAGAATATATTTATGCATCGCTGTAACTAAAGAAGCTTACAGCAGAATAATGTTTGCGTTGTAAAAATAAATTTCAAATGCAGGTAGCTCAATTGGTTAGAGTGTCATCCCGACATGCTGAGGTTGCAGGTTTGATCCCCAGTCAGGCACATACAAGAATCAACCAGCGAATGCATAAGTAAGTGGAACAACAAATTGATGTTTCTCGTTCTTTCTCTCTACCTTTCTCTCTCTCTAAAATCAATACATTAAGAAAATTAAATACGGTGAAGACTGAAAGTCTCTGTAAACCCACAGCCTTTACTCTAGTCCTCATCTGTCCACCTGCCCTTATGTGCTTCCCATTCACATCTTTCCCAGACTGTCTTCTGTACATGTACAAACAGACACGTAGTATAAGACACACACGTACATGAATGAGCGTATTCTGCAACTGTTTTTCATTTAAAAATATGTTGGTGTTTTGGGTTGATGTCCATGTTTCCTGTAAATTATGGGAATTCATTTTCTTGCCTGTCACTTTTTATCAGCATCATTCATGACATTTTATTTCATTAAAATAAGTTTCTAATTAGCATGAAATCTAAACTGTTAGCTTTCTGGGGTTTACTTTGCTTAAACATAACTTCCCTCGTGTCAGGATTGTACAAATATTTGAAGAATATATAGGGTAGTGTTTTTAGTATTAAGACTATTTGCTGTCATGCATTCTTTTTGTGTGTGTAAGGTAGGAATATAATTTCGCTTTTTTCCCAAATGGATATGTAGTAGTCTCACCACTAATCATATCATATTCACATACATGTGTAACTCTTTCTTGACCTTATTCTGTTCTGTGTCAATTCCAAATCCTTTTAATTGCTCTTGCTTTATCATGCATTTTAATATTCAGTAGGGTAAGTCATACAAATATTGCATTTATTTGCTATTGTAGACCTACATCAACACAGGTGATTTTCAGAATCATTGTTCCTTAAATCCCACGACAACTTTGATTGAGATTGCATTCAATTTATAAATTAATTTGAGAAGATGTTTTTATGATATTAAATTTTATCACCCGGGAATATGTATCTTATCTTTCTATTTAGGTCATTACATGCATTTGAAGCCCTAAGTTTTTTTCCTGATGAGTCTTATGTATTTTTACTAGATTTAAGTATTCTTCATTTTTGATAAATGAATTGGTTTAATCAATTGCTTATTATTTGTTGTTTATAAGAAAGCTGTTAATTTCGTTATTTTAATCTAATGTGTAACCATTTGAATGATTTTAATGGCTTTATTATTTTAAGGTAATTTATAGTAATATCTGTGAATAAGGATTGTTTTATATTTATATTTTTCCCTTTTTTTTTCATTATTTGTAGATTAGGACTGCCAGTATAATGTTGAGTGATTGGGGTTATATGAATATCTTTAGCTGGCTCCTAACTTTAATTGGGATGTTTTTGATGTTCGAGTGATAGTTGGGACAGGTTTACCAGTAGGTCTTGGTAGATATTCTTTACTGAGTTAAGGAAGGGAAATTTTAGTTTGTATTCATTTTAATCAGGAATAAGTGTCAAGTTTAGGAGACAGGATTCGGTGTGTGTCAGGAGGGCGTTTATTCAGATGATCGTAGTGGGTTTTGTCTCCCTCAATTGGCCAACGGCGTGAAATATATCAGGAAGCTAATGTTGGATGATTCACGGACTCTTGGGATAATCTCTACTTTGTCGAAATGTATTTTGCTAATTTACTATTGGAGGGCTTTAAAACATTTTTGTACTCTTAGATTTGATTCATTAATATATTTGGGGGGTGTTGTTTCTTTGCTCATGTGTAAGACTAGCCTTTTAGATTCCTTTGCTGTGATCCATTTGTCTGGTTTGAATACTGCCACGCCAGCTTTTGTGGTCAGCAGTCATCTGATATGTTCTTGTTTCTTTATTTTTTAATTGAAGCAAGATTCATAACTTAAAATCTACTGTTTTTAAGTGAGCAACTGAATGGTATGGCGTCTGTCGCCCCCACTGACTAGTACAGTGAGGTCGTCATCATTCACACATGCGCCTTCCAGTCCACTCTCCTCGGCCGCCAGGTTACATCAGTGTCTCATGCAAACTGTTCTTACCATATTAACAATGATTGGACTTTTTCCAGAGAGACCTCATGTTGTAATGACTTATTTACAATTCTTATTTTTTCTAGTAATGGTTGAAATGATAAATTCTACTTTTATTTTGTTTGTAGTTACTTTTAGAATTTTAACCAATATGTAAACATTTTTTAATAATCTTTTTAAAAATTTATTTATTTATTTATTTATTTATTTATTTTTAGAGACAGGGGAAGGGAAGGAAAAGAGTGGAAGAGAAACATCCATGTGTGGGTTGCCTCTCATGTGTCCTCCACTGGGGACCAGGCCTGGAACCCAGGCATGTGCCCCGACCGGGAATCGAACCAGCGACCCTTTGCTTTACAGGCCCGTGCTCAATCTGCTGAGCTACACCAGCCAGGGCCCAATATTTAAACATTTTTAAATACTCTGAGGATTAAGATATTTAACCACATAATTGCATTCAAAAGACAGCACTGTCTTTCTTACCTGTTCCTCACTATGTACTCTGTGCTAGACAATGTTTCCTGTTGTTTGCATAACACCCTTATTGAGATGTAACTCACATACCGTACAGTTCACCCATATAAAGTGTACCAACCACTCAGGGACTGAGAATATTTACAGAGTTGTGCAACCATCACCACTATCCACTTTAGAACATTTTCATCATCCCTGAAAGAAACCCCACACCAATTAGCAGTCATCCTTCATTCCCCACAGTCTCTCCCCTCTGGCCCTCGGCAACAGCTCGTTTACATTCTGTCTATAAAATTTGCCTGTGGGGTATTTCCTGTAAATGCAGTCCTGTTATATGTGGTCTTTTGTAACTGGCGCCTTTTACTTACATAGTGTTTTCAGGGTTCATCTATTTTATAGCATGTATCAGTACTTTTTTATTGCCAAATAACTTATGACAATGAAGTAAAAATAATGTGCTCATGCCCCATTCTATCTATCCGTTCATGTGTTTATAGACATTTAGGTTATTTCCACCTTCTAACTACTGCTAATAATGTGCTAAGAACATTCATGTGCAAGGTTTTTTGTGTGGATGTGAATTTTCATTTCTCTTGGACGTATTGTTCTGAGTGGACTTTCTGGATCACATTGTAACCTTACATTTAGCCATTTGAGAGATGGCCAGGCTTTTCTACAGTAGATGCACCATTTTACAGTCTCTGGACTACTTTTTAAAAAATGGTTTCATGGGAATTTTTTCTTGCCAGTTGTCCTAAACTTTCCACCCATGTTCCTGAACAACTATTTAGACTTACCTACAAGCCTAAATTTCACACTATTATTGTCTTGTTTCTTGATTTAGTTTTTGGTTTTAAGGTATCTTCTTGAGTCATTCTTCTAGGAAGGTTTTGAAGGTGGTAAACTTTTTGAATCCTTGTATATCTAGAAACCTCTTTAAAATTTTTTAAAAATATATTTATTGATTTTTAGAGAGAGGAAAGGGAACAGAGAGAGAGAGAGAGAGACATCGATTTGTTGTTCCTCTTATTGATGCAATCATTACTTGATTCTTGTATGTGCCCTGACCTAGAATCAAACCCACAACCTTAGTGTATCCAGATGATACTGCTGCTTCTGCTGCTTCTTCCTCCTCCTCCTCTCCTTCTCCTTCTTCATATTTATAACTAGAGCTATTCGCAGGGAAGTGACAGTGCTTTTCTTTAAATGAGCATGTTACCATTAATTTTAATTGAAAACTAAATGAATTTTGATTTATTATCTCACTTGACATTAAGCCAGCCCCAGGTTTAGGAAATTTCTTCTCTCATTTCCATGTCTCGTTGCACCATGATTTCAGGATACGTTTCCTAAATTATATATGAATGAGTCGGGCACACCCTTGTGGAATGCAAGGTGAAAAAACACCCATCTGATTGCTTCTCCCTCTTCCATACCCACGCCCAAGATTCACGGTAACCAGCCCAGTAGAATCTCCCTTCTATGGGAAAGCAGGATATCCATTGTCTTGGTCAAGGTTCAGTTGCAGATGGCAACATCTGCTTTAGCTAATTTAATCAGCAATAGACATTGTACTTCATTAAATGGCTTCCAAAAATTTTGGTAGGGCTGGAGGAGCAGGCTGCAGGGTGAGCTTCTAGCAAAACCTCCCAGAATCACACCACAGAACTGGTTTCTCACAGGCAGGAAAGCAAGGACATAAGATTTACTCTCACAACTGCTGAGTCCTGGACCTCCATCACTTCCATTGTGTGGCACATGGCTCTAGATGGCTGCCCCCTGACTTGCCTGTCAACACTAGGAAGGGGATGGGACACTGGGATTTCAATTATAGCTGCCTTACACACACACACACACACACACACACACACACACACACACACACACAATGACTTCTTGTGTGAAGAAGCAGCCTAAGCCTGTCTTCTAGTCCATGATGTTGTCTTTTGCCTTCTAAGACTTGGATGGTTGTGTCTGCCGAAGCTACATCATGTGTGGTCCCTGAGCTGTAGTTTGGCTTCCAGCCTCTAGTGCGCAGTAGGGCAAACCGCCAGGGGAACAGAGTGGAGCTGGTGTGTGTGTGGGGAGGGGGGAGGGGCGCCCACTACAGCCATCTTCATTACCTCCCACTAGGATCACTGGGTTGGAAGTGGAAGACCGCCTTTGGTTTGTCATGCTTCTGCGGCGTTCTAAGGACTTGCCCTTTTTCAGTGTAGACGTGCACTGGATTTCTAACTGTGTGGCCTTGCACAAGTGACCTTCTATTTCCCGAACCTCCATCAGCAATGATTCGAAGGTTGATGATGACTTCACAGGTTTGAAGAAGATAAAATGAGCTAAGATACGTGTAAACCCTGTCCCAGGAGTAAATATTAGTTTATTTCTTTCCTAAATAGGTCCAGGTTTTGTCAATTAATCCCAGTTAGGGCTGCTTTTAGAATGGATGGCCACATCTTAGCTTCTAGTGAATTTTTATATGCTCGTCAATAGGTGAGAACATAGAATTTAGCCTCTGTTATATGTCTTGGGGTTAGGATTAGGATCATCCTTTTAACTAAAGAAAGCTTAAAGAAAAGCTAAAGAAAGCTTTAGCTTTCAACAAACACCTGCTTATTTTAACTCTTACCATGATTGGTTCATTTAGACAGTGCAAGATTAGTAGAATGATCAATCCTACCACAGTTTGATGCCGGCTTTGCAGGCCTAGTGGAGAGATTTCACCGATTCATGTTTCTGGGTAGACTTTATTCAAAGAAGGTCTAAAAAAGCCAAGGTGTGGGTCATTTTTCCAGAGGTCTGAGTTTAATGGCCTGTTTGGGAAAACATACAAAGCTCTGACCTTGCTTCTTATCTTGCCTCACCCCTTTCTTCGTCTGTCCAAAATCTAATTATAAAAGGTGCCACTGGCCGGGGGAAAAATAATTCAGAGCGGAGAGATGTCTTTATTGTTGATTTATAACCTGCCTTATTCCCAGAATGGACTTGAGGCAGGACAGAAATCTTTAAATTGAGGCTTTGAAGAATACAACAAGAAATCTATATTAATCAAGGATTGACAGGCATCAACGATCACTTTAGAAAAGAAAAACTCGATCTGAACCACTAAACCATGAGCAAATTCGAAGGGGTATCTTGAATGAGATTTTTTAGAGACAGAAAGTGGTTGGGGTGCCTGGTCCTGTGCGGGCAATCAAGAGGAGAAAATACTGGGGACTTGTCAGCTAATTGCCCTTCAGTTTTAGGTTTACTTTAGGGCGTGGGGGCGGGGAGTCTGTGTGCTCTGAGGCTCTGGTCTTCTTTTGGTTTCACAGGCTTAGAAATTTCCTTAGAATTGGAGCCGAGGAGATCCGTAATAGCTGTATTTAATATTCTATTAGCTTATACTTCAGAAACGTGTCTATGGTTCCTTTGACTGTGACAAGAATCTTGAGTGGTTTTCCTATTCATTCACACTTCACGTCACGAGCTTATGTTCGCAGTGGCCTGGGAAGCTCATGTTCATTTTTAAACTTACCTTTATGTGATTGGGATGATTTAGTGAAAGACCAAACTCTGTTAACTAGGTCACCGGTTAATACCAGGTTGGCTTAGCTACTTGCCTGTGGAAAGGAAGCTTAGATGGGAGCTGGTGCTTGTGTTTCCTGTCTCTTAAGGTGCTTAAAAGGGTTGGTCCCCAGTCGCTCAGTGGCTGACTTGCATAATAGTTGTGGAATAGGGAGGTGTCTTCAGCGGACTTCTGCTGTGCCCCCAGAACTGAGATTCCTTAAAACGTTTTCATGCGTGAAATATCATCCAGCACTGAAACTTATATAAAGTTAAAGAATGATAAAACAAGTAACCCCATGCCCAACACCCAGTTTAATAACTAGAACGCTACCACATCTCAGAGTGCTCTTGTGTGTCGTGCCTGGTTTCGCAGAGGTAGGTGCCGTCCTGGCCATTGTTTAGCGTTGACTCATTTTGAACTTCACAGACCATAGAATCACATATTTCCTTCTATGACTTGCTACTTTCATTCATCACTGAGTGTTGAATGTCGATAAGTAGAGCTGCTCATTAACTTTTAAAGTTGTGTTGTATTCCATTGTATGAATGTACCATCATTTGTCCATTCAAGGTAGATGGCGCCCTGCATGGCCATGTTTTAGAATGGTTAAGTGTTCCTTTTTGTATTTCTCATCTGTTTTCTCTCTCCTATTAGTTTAGAGGTTAGGCTCTGTCTGCACTTTTAGTGCCATTGGCTATCTTCATTTAACATGCATGTTGACTGTGTTGATACAAGTTAAAATTAATCAGTATTTTTATTCAGCTGGGAAACAAAACAAAGACCTTAGAACTCTGACTTTGATGACGTCCCTCACAATTTTCAATATTTTCTAGTTGTTTAGTTCTATTCTCTTTTCCACCGACAAGCTAGGCATTATAATTGTTGCACACAGTCAACAATTTAGTTCTATCTACAACCCACATAGTTGCCTGGTAGCTTTGCTCATTGTTCCTTCTTATTTCTCAGAACCACCATCTGTTTTGGGGTTTTTTTGGAGATCTTTTTTTCCCTCATTCTTGAAAGGTAATTACATAGGCTATAGAATTCTAAGTTGACAGTTATTTTTGTCCCCATTCATTGAAAATGTCATTCTTTTGTCTTATTGGTTTCTCTGGTTGCCGTGGAAGCTGGCAGTGAAATTGCAGTTTGCTGTTCCTTTTGAATTTGAGTTGCTTTCGCTGTTTAAACTGTCTTTGTGTATAGCAGTCTCATTAGGATATGTCTGAGGATATCTTTTTATCTATCCTTGTGTTTGGGATTCTTAGGCTCAATTGTTGATCTTTCAGCAATATTAGAAAATTCCTAGACATTATCTCTGGGAATGTTGGAAATATTGTCATTTTGTTTTGTTTCGTTCTGAAACTCAAGTATATATTAGGTCCTTAGACTTCATCTTCCGTGTCTTTTACATTGATAATTATCATAAATTACTTATTTATTACTACTATATTTTTCTAATTTCAGTAATTCTTTCATTAGTAATACAGACCTTCAATCTTTAACTTAAACTCTCCTACAATTTTAGAAATGCTTTAGCTTTTTCAGATCTACTGAGCTCTCCATAGCCTGCATACACTCGGACCCAACCCAAATGGCAGACCCAGTGTGGCTCTAAACTGAAAGGAATGTTTCTTCCTCTGTATTTGTTGCCAAGATTGAGATAGCTGTTATCTTGTTCTTTCCTCTAGACAGTGAGTTAATTTCTTATCTACCTTCACCTTAAAAGGATGGCCTTTGAAGATCCCAGCTTTACATGGGGGAGGGAGTGTGGCTTCTGTTAGACCTTGCACCTTGGCGTGGGCCCTTGGCTTTAATTGTCCTCTGCCATCCAGCACCAAAACAGAAGCTTGGCAAGGAATCGGAATAGCAGTTTCTCTAAGAAACTATATGAATGACCAATAAGGACATGAAGACATGCTCTATATCATTGGTTTTGGGGAAATGCAAATCAAAAGCACAATGACATACCACTTCACAGCCAGGAGGATAGCTATAATAAAGTGAACTGCAGAGAGGCAACCATACATTGATGTTTCTCTCCCTCTCTCCTTCCCTTCCCCTCTAAAGATAAATAAATAAAATCTTTAAAAAAAAAAAAATAAAGTGATAGACAATAATGGGTCTTGGTGAGGATATGGAAATGTTGGAACCCTCACGTATTGAGGTTGGGATTGTAAAATGGTGCAGCCACTTCGGAAAACAATTGGGCAATTCCTCAAAAGGAAAAACAAAGGTAGTATATGACCCAGCAATTCCCTTCCTTGGTATATCCCCCCCAAGATTTAATGAAACATGTTTCTACACAGACACACACACACACACACACAGAGTACATGAATGTTTATAGCAGCATTATTCATAATAGCCAAAAGGTGAAAATAACTCAAATGCCCATCAACCAATGAATGGGTAAATGAAACATGATATACCCATACAATAAATTATTATTTGGCAATAAAAAGTGATAAAGTGCTGATACATCCTATAGCAAGGATGACAGTTGAAAACATTATGCTAAGTGAAAGTGGCCAATCACAAAAGGCCACATGTTATAGGATTCCATTGGTATGAAGCGCCTAGAATAGGTGACTCCACAGAAAAAGAAGGTAAATTCGTGGTTGCCAGGGAGTTGGGGGAGAGAGAGGAATAGCGGTGACTGCTAATGGGCACAGGGGGGTTCTTTTGGAGGTGATGAAATGTTCTGAAATTAGACTGTGGTAATGACTGCACAGCTCTGTGAATGCACTAAAAACCACAAAATTGTGCACTTTAAAAGGATGAGTTTTATTATAATATATGAATTAGATCTCAAAAAAAGCCTTTTTAAAAAATGACGGAGCTCAGGGTCCTCAAGAGTTTCAACAAACTCTCAGCACGAAAACTGGCTTCGAATTCAGTTCCTCCCCAGGATTTCCACTTTATTTCATTTGGGGCTCTTATGACTCCTCCTTTTCATGCCGGCTCAGCAACACGACTTACATTGTTTTACATTTTATCCATATTCATTTCATTTAGGAGAATACCCAGCCTGTCATAGCACCGGAAACGGAAGAAGGCAGAAGCCTTTTAACTTTTTTAATTCAAAAGCATTCAAGTTGCCAAGGAAAATTTTAAGAATAGTGTCATGAACTTCCTCTCCATTCACTGTAATTTCTCCAATGTAAATGTCCTGCTTCATCCTTGCTCTCTCCCTGTCTGTCTTCTTAATATTTTTGTGGGATCATTCAAGAGTACGTTACAGCCCTGGCTGGTGTGGCTCAGTGGACTGAGCGCGCGGGCCTGAGAACCAAACAATCGCAGTTTGATTCCCAGTCAGGGCACATGCCTGGGTTGTGGGCTAGTTCCTAGCAGGGGACCCACAGAAGGCAACCGTACATTAACATTTCTCTCCCTCTCTTCTTTCCTTCCCCTCTAAAGATAAATAAATAAAATCTTTTAAAAAAGTCTATGTTACAAACATCATAACCCCAAATACCCCAGGTATTTTAGCATGCATCTCCCATGGACAAGAATATTCTATATAACTACAGTACAGTCATCAAGTTCAAGAAATTTACCCTTGATACTAATACAGTTCATACTCAAATTTTACCAGTAGTCCCAACGCCATCCTTTATATTCATTTTATCCCCATCCGAGATGTAGTTCCAGGGTCACACATTGTGTTTCGTTGTCATGTCACTTTCGTGTCCTTGAACCTGGGACATCTCCTCAGTCTTCCGTTGTCTTTCAGGGCCTGGACAGTTTTGAAGAACCCAGGGGAGCTGTTTTTTGGGATGCTCCCCATACTGGCCTTGCCCGATGTTCCCTCACGAGCAGATTCAGTTACGCTGTTGTGAGGAATGCTGCTGAAGTGAGGGCCTTATCAGCGTGGCGGGTCAGGAGGCACGGGCCGTTGGTGCGGCGCTCGATTCGTGACGCTAACCTGCAACCCTTTTCCGAAAGCTAAATATGGGCACACTTCTGAGCTGAAATGGCAGAATTTATAGTCAGGCAGATCCGGCTCTCAGTCTTGCCTGGCTACTATTAGCTTTCTGATGGCAAATCAAATATTTAACCTTTTAAAGCTGTCCATAAAATTTATCTGATAATACCTACATCTTGAAGTTATTGAAAAGTTAACTACAATTCATGTAAATCGTTTACCACAGTGGCACAGTAAGAACCCCTTACTCTTGTTTGGGGGAAGGTGGTCTCACCCAGGTGTCATCGGGGCCTCCCTGCCCCTTGAGGGTATTAGTGATATCGCTCAGCACATCAGCATCTCTGTCTGAGGAGCCAAAAGGCCTCCCATTTATCTCCATTAATTTGCAGAGAGCCAACACTCTTGGTCTTCTCACCCATCTCCTCTACCCTTTGCTCCTGCCCGACTCCAGTGTCCATAAGAAGCCCACCTGCCCGAGTGTTGGGTTGGTTTTAGGTACGGACCAATGATGGGGGCAGAAATTCTTGGCGAGCGCAAGCAGACCTCCCACGCCGTTCTCCCCACCTTGTTTTGCTTTGTCACCTTCCCTCTTGGATGACTCATGCTCTTCACCTCCATATCCTTCTCCCTCTGTGTGGCGAGAAACTCTCTGCAGCTCCCACCTTCAAACTTGGGTATCTTAACCCAGGGAGGGTCCCATGGAACCGAGGCTCCATGCCGACCTAAGGACCAACCCCTTAGATGGCAGATGGTGTGGAAGATAGGAGCTTCTTTGTCTCCATCGTGGTTGTGTGTATTCTGCTCACTGTGCTGCTTGTGCAACAGTAACACTGCCATGGTATTTCTCTTATCTTTACATCGTCTTGTGATGATAGCACGTGGTTCGAGCCTGTGTGAACAACACCTTGCTGGATTTGCTGCCCTGCTAGCAGTGAGGATATTGCCTGTGGCTAACCATGGACTTTTGGATAGACCTTTCCCCTGAATGCCAGGGGTGAAAAATGGGCTTTGCTGAGGTCACGCCCCACAGGTTCTTGCTGTTTAGAAGTGAGTTTAAACTGGGGCTCTGCACAGTGCCGACGCCACTTAGGTGGTTTTTCTGTCACCTGTCTCGTCAGTGGGTCCCATGAAATGAGCATTGGATGTTGCATCCCCTGTATCTTGGGCCACCTCCCACTCCTCCAGCTCCTCCAAGGAGCTGTTTGTCTGGGTGAGCTTGTTTGGTGAGGCTACCAGACTTACAAAACTAAGGGGTGCCTTTTTCACCTTTGATTTTTTTTTCCTAAATGGGTGACTCTTCCATGATACTATTGTCCATCTCATCTCATGAGAAACTGTTTGATCTTATAAAGGAGGGGGCGGGAAGAAAGAAAGGGGCAGTGTTCACTGTGGTAAAGGCCATTGGTACCCAGGGAGGCTCACGCAGTGGGGCAGCGGGCAGGGTCAGACCCTGTGGTTGTCGTGGCTGCTGAGTCATGGGCCGGCAGTCAGTTCTCTGGGGGAGCGGAGCTGCCCTGGACACCGTATTTGAGGGTGATGAGAGTTTGGGGGGCTGTCTTGTGTTGTGCAGACTTGTAGGCCTCTGAATATCTCATCATTGTTACCAACCTACATTATCTTAGTTGTCCTGATGAAAAGTCTTGGTTTCAGAGAAGCCTGTGGAGCAGAAATGCGACTGGTCCCCAGACCAGTTTTGTTGGCCTAGGTGGTGCTGAAAATCAAAATCGGTTGTCAGTATGTAGAAGTCAGATAGTATGAGAAACTCTAGGTTTCCATGTTCCCTTGCAGAATTGAGCAAATGCCCAGTTTGCTCAACTGGGGCCCACAGTCCCTCACGGCACTAATTCTCTGGAGCCGAGAAATAGCTGCCACATACATGTGAGAGTGTTGGTCAAGATGCAGGTTTGACTCTTGTGACAAAGACCGAAATAAGTAGCTTTAAACCAAGCAAACCTATTTTTCTCCCATTTGACAGTCACACCAGTCGTTGTGCAGGACAGCTACGATGGCCCCATAGTGCCAGAGATCCAGCTGCTTCTGTCCTGTCTTCTCCCTCCTCTGCAGTGGGTTCCGTCTTGTGGTCCCAGATGCTGCTTTGACTCCTGCCATCACGTCTGCTCCAGTCTGTAACAGGAAGGGGAAGTGGAGGGTGCACTCTGTCAAGACCCAGCCTGGAAGTTACACATACCATTTCATCTCACTCCTATTGGCCAGAACCTACTGATATGGCCGCATTTGGCTGCAGATAAGGCTGGGCATGCATGGTCTCCATCTGGATGGCCATGTGAATAGCTAAAGTCCAGTTCTTACTAAAGACAGAAGGTGAGAGTGGGTAGTGTGGACCCCTAGTATTCTAAGTGGCCTTGCACTCAGCTGTTTGCTGCAGTCTTCTCGTCTTCAAGACAAGAGTGCTGAAGACTCTCTTGTCTTCTCCCGATTGAGGCCAAGAGTCATTGCCATTCACTGCATTGTATCTGATGTGTATCCTTCATTTCCATTACCTGCCTGCTTCCTGTAGACGTTTAGAGTGGCATTCTCTGCCATGTCCTCATAGTCTCTTTCAGTATGTTACAGGAAAATGAAGCAACCAGACACCGAGGGATTCTGGAGTACGAGGTTCATTAACGTGCACGGGCCCAGAGGAGTCAGTCTCCAAATTCTGAGCCCCGAACAAAGGATTCTTGGGGTTTATATAGTCTATGGGGTCTTCCTGTCTATGTAGCAAAGCGAGATACAGAAGCGGAATGCGGTAATCAGGTCTATCTACGGGGCAGAAGCAGAGTACAAAGGCTAAATGTGAAAATTAATTCTGTCAGTGGGGGTGCTAGTCCCAGTCCTTGTGACTATCCTGCTGTTTGCTTTTCCCAGACGGCCTTATCGCTCTCCCAGGGCGCCTGGGGTTTTGGGTGAGCAAAGGTTTTCCAGAGCTTCCCACATCAAGTATACTATGTGCCTTTCTTCTTTCTGTTGCCTGTGTTTGGAATTCTCTTCCCTCCCTTTCAGGCCTGGCAAACTCCTTTTCGGGATAACTCAGCCCCGTCCTTCCTTTCCCAAATTGACTTCTTTCTTCTTTGTCTCATCCTACTACATAAACTGGTACTTTTACATAATACCTTTTTGTTTACTTACCTTTATATACTTATTGCCTGGCAAAGCACTTGGGCTATAACGGACTAAATGATCGGTGCCATTTACTGAGTGTTCATTCCGAGAAAGACATTTTCTAGATCTTTCATGAACATTACTTTTACTACCCCACAGTGAACTAGTATATTAGTCACACTAATATAAAAGCACACTAGTATATTAGTGTGCTTTTTATTTATTTATTTTATCCTCACCCAAGGACATTTTTTCACTGCTTTTAGAGAGAGGAAGAATGAGGGAAGAGCGAGAGAGAGAGAGAGAGAGAGAGAGAGAGTTACATTGATTGGCTGCCTCTCATAGGCTCCCCAACCAGGGGTCAAACCCCCAACCTAAAGCCCTGAGTGGAAATCAAACCCACAACCTTTCGGTGCACGGATGATACTTCAACCCAGCCACAGGGGCCAAGGCTAGTTATGGCCTTTTAGATGATGTAAACTTGGCCTCAACTGACTTCAGCAACAACAGAAAGGAGGAGGAGCAGTTATTGATTCATGTATCTGAGAAGTGGAGCTGTGGTTCTAGCTTCAGGTATGGCTGGAGCCAGGAGCTCAAATGCTGTGAGGTTCAGTCTCTCTTCATCTCTTGCCCATGCTTTCTTCTTTGCACACTTCATTCTCAGGAAGGTTTTCTGTGCACAAGAAAGATGCCAGCCGCAGTTCTGTATTATCTTTACAGTCTAATGATTCCAGGGGGAAAGAAGAAGACACAAATTTATTTCATCATAGTGGTAATGAAATGCTGGAGGAGGTCCTTCACGTGCCTGGCTTGGGTCATTTGGCCATTCCTGGTGCAGTCACTAATGTCCGGGAGATGGAGTACACTGGCCACACTTCTGTCACCTATCTTCTCCTGGTACCAAGGGTTGGAGTCAACTTATACTCACATTACATTGCAGAACAAATAGGTCTCCAAGGTGAGATAAAACAGGTACAAACATGTACCTACTATAGTTAGAACCACCCCTATCCAATTGAACAGAGAAGGTAGCTGAGGCTAAAAGAGGTCGGAGACCTACCATCACCACCACCAAGTAGCAGAGGTCAGGTCAAACCGAGTCTTTCCCACTTCGTGTGGTAGACTTTTAACTCGTTGCCCTCAGCTGTTTCTGGAGTGATTGGCCCTGGAACCCCTGTCTGTGTGTGTGGGAAGCTCTCAGGTTTGGCGCTTCTGTGGTGGCAGTCAGAATGTGGAAATATCTTGTTGCCCCACCGTGGCAAGGTTTTGTGTCGAAGTACAAATTCAGCTGTCAGCTTGCTGTTTTCCCCAGGACACCGCCGCCACCTGTACCTGAAAACTCTTCCCACGCTGATGGAAGAACTCTTTTCACACTGGTGACAGTGGGCAGAGTCGGGTAGCTAGATTTTCCTCTTTTCCTGCAATGTTTTGGTTACTTTAGTACATGGAATCTCAACAGAGATGATCGTGCCTGCAAGGGAGGAGAACTGGGGCGGGGGCAGAAAAACTTACTCTGTTTATGTACTAAATACTTATTGGGTTGGCCAAAAAGTCTGCTTAGTTTTGTCCATAAAATAAGACACATTTTTTCATTTTCATGAGTAACTTGATTGATTTGGATATTTTGAGGATGTCAGCTATCTCCCGTGTGGTATAACACTGATTCTTCTCAATTAATGTCTCGATTTGATCACTACCAACTTCAACTGGTCTACCCGGTGGAGCATTGTTCAGAGAGAAATTTCTAGCATTAAACTTCGCAAACCACTATTGATACATTTAATTAGTCATAGCACCTTCTCCATACATTGCACAAATCTTTTTTTGCCTTTCAGTTGGATTTTTACCTTTCTTGAAGTAAAAAACATAGTATACCAAAAATGTTGCGTATTTTATTCCGTCTTCAATATTAAAATGGCTACACAAAAATTCACCAATGTTGATTTTTTTTAAATACACGCTGATAGGACACCTCTCACAATACAGTCTAACAAAATTGTTCTGAATGAAGTTAAAGGCAATGAAGCGCTACTATGGCCATCCTACAGAAAAAACCTGAATGAACTTATTTGCCAGTTATATACATCTATATAACAGACTCATGTAGTACATAAACATATGTACAGTTGATCTGTGGCATTAAAATTATTCGAGAAGAATATGCCATACGGCGGATGCCCTCTTGAAAGCAAAAACAAATTTCCTCCAAGATCACATACCTCTTTTTGCTGTCTCCCTTTGCAGAAAAATATCTTAAAAAACTTATCATTTTATTTCCTGACTCATTCCTCTCATCTCATTTATTCTTTTAAAAATTTTTATTTATTTATTTGAGAGAGGGGAAGGAAGGGAGAAAGAGAGGGAGAGAAGCATCAATGTGAGAGAGAAACAACCTGCAACCCAGGCATGTGCCCTGACTGGGAATCGAACCAGTGACCTTTTGCTTTGTGGGATGATGCCCAACCGAGCCACACCAATCAGGGCCCATTTATTCTTGAACTTACTTCAGTCAGCCTGTCACTCCCCCCACCAGCCAGTCAGGGTCACCAGTGGTGTCCACTTTGCCAAATCCAGTAGTAAACTTTTAGTCCTCATCTTACTGAACCTGAGGTCAACACTGGTACAGTTGACCTCTCTCTCCTTTAAATACCTTCTTTTACTGACTTGGAAGTCGTCGTCATAAATGTGTCCTCTCTTACCTCTCTGGGTGGACTCCTCATCTCTTTTCCTGGTACCTCCTCATCTCCCAGCTCTAAACGTGGGGTGCCAGGACTCAGCCATCAAATGCTTCTGTCATCTGTCTGACCTCCTTCCCTTACCCGTCCAGAATCATGGCTCTAAGCTCTCTCTCTGTCTGTGACTCCCAGTTTCTCTCTTCAGCTGAGACTACTCCCCTGAACCCCAAATTCGAATATGCTGGCACACCATTTCTCCTTGTATGTCTCATAGGCAACTCAGCACTAAGTACCAATTTTGGGGGGAAATGGTACAGAGAAACATGTTAAAGGAATCCATGAGAATGTAGCCAGCAAAATACAGACTGTGTGTATAAGACAAATGTCCCAATTTCTGGGAGAAAAAAAAAAGATTTTAAAGAAAAAAGAGCAACAGAAGAAACCTATAGATTAAGAGAGACGTAAAAGATAAATGCCCATCAGTGGCAGTGCATGGTGGGACAAAAGTAGGTTTACAGCTGTTCATGGGGAAAATAGTACAATACTTGATAAATAATAATACAAGAATAAAGTCTGCCCTGGCTGGTGTAGCTCAGTGGATTGAGCTCCGGCCTGCAAACCAAACAACTGTGGTTCGATTCCCAGTCAGGGCACATGCCTGGGTTGCAGGTCAGTTCCTAGCAGGGGACACATGAGAGGCAACCATGCATTGATATTTCTCTCCCTATCTCCTTCCCTTCCTCTCTAAAGATAGATAAATAAAATATATATTTTTAAAAAGGCTAAAGTCTGCGTTTCATGGACTTACAACTGTAAACCTGTGTCTGCCCTGCCCTATATATGGGCCTTATTTCAGTGCTGATTTAAATAAATGTTGAAAAGTTATAAGACCATCAGGGATATTTGAGTGTTGACTAAGGATTGATAGTAATTCCTGTTAATTTTTTTAGCTGCGATTATTGTGATTTGGCTCTATTAGGACAAAATTCAAACAATTCTATCCAGAGTGTTACTCTCAGCACCCTCGGCCAAAGTAGCATCCTCACAACCCATCTCCCTGCTTCTGCTCCCACTCCCCCGCCCCCCAAGTGTGTCTCAACAGAGCGGCCAGAGGTCCTGCTTGGATGTGTCACGCATGGCCACCAGCCATCTCATTGGGAGCACGAGCCAGGGGCGGAGCCATCCACGCCCCTCCCCGGTCCGCCACACCAGCCGCTCCGCCTCCTGTGCCCGCCTTGTTTTCCTCCGTAACATTTCTCTCCCTCTGACAGTCTGGCATATGTGTTCTTTTTTGTTTGTTTTGAGACTCCCACTAGAATGTGAGCCGTGTGAGAATAGAGACTGTATTGTTCACTATTCTATCCTCAGGACTAAAATAGCTCCATATATATAATAGACACTAAATCAATGTTTGTTCAAAGAAAAAAAAATTTTCACAGAGGGAGCAGTGGGGTGGGGAGGTGGCATTACATATTTTGTCTAAAACAAAAAATGGTTTACAGAGTTTCTTCGGGCGTGGGAGGCAATAATGGAAAAGGTTGAGCAACAGGCCCTGGCCCAAGCCGTGGGGCAGCACAAGGTCATTGTGGGCCTGCGCTGACTCTTGGCACCACTGCATTTTTCTCTTTTCCCCTCGTGGGACAGTCTGTGTGTTTCCTGTGACATCTGCATGGCACACAGACCAGCTTTGTGAGGGGGCTCGAAGTGGGCAAAGGCCATTAGAATTTCTTCTTTTCCGACTGAGCCGTGGTCTCTTGAGCTCTCCCTGTGTGGCTGACACACGCTGCTGGTCACGGTGGGGACTGCAGCTGGCGTCGGCTTGCCGTGCCCTCTGGAAGACGCAGAGACGAGGCGCCCGCCCTGTCGGGGGAGGGCAGTGACTGGCACAGGGTAGGGGAGTTAGCTTTCTTCCCGGTACTCCCCTGGCCCCCGCAGAGTGGTTTGGGGGAGTTTACCTCTGCACCACTGTCCTCAGGGCACTTGGCATTGCAAGTCAGGCAGGCGATCATTGTGGGGACTGTCCCCCCGCAGCAGGGTATTTACCATCTCTGGCTTCCGGTATTTATCTGGACACCAAAAACGTCTCCAGCCTGTTGCACACATGTCCACACGCACCCCACTTTGAGGACTCAGGTTTCAGAGGGGCCCTGAGGAGGAATATCGAAGAAATGCAGGCACTCCCTGCAGAGACTCGAAGACACCCTCAGTTTAGGGCCAGAGCGTGAGGCTGGAGGTGTGTGGAGGTGCCTTGGGTGTCTTTTCTGAAACTCCACTGGTAAATATTCACTGGGTGTTTTACTGATAAGCCATTTCTTCCTAAAAAGGGATTGAAGTAGTTTTATGGGTGTATATATAACCCCCCAACTAGATTTAACAAATAGAAATGGGAGGGAGAGAAGAAGCTAGCCTGAGAGAACGGGGGTTGGGGGGGGGGTAGGCAGGAAGTGATCCCCGAGGACAAAGACAGGCCTGTGGCGGAGGGTCACATGCAACCCTGTGCGTCATGCCAGCCAAGGGCCCAGGGAAACGGGCTGGGGGCTCTGTGGTTTTATGGGAACATCTAAGTAACTGACTCCACAGCATCATGTTGAAAGCAGACAGAGGACTTCCGGTGGACACTCTAGGTGCCTCGTGTCTGTCTCCACCACCGGCCTGCGATCACAGCACACAGAGGCCATGCACTGTGTCTGTTCATCTCCATACTCCAGTACCGGAAGAGAGGAGAAACCCAATTAATATTTTATTGAGTGAATGAATGGTGTTCTGGTTCCACTTACTGGAAGGGAAGAAAGAAGCCAATCAATTGTTCGAGGGAGAGGGGTTTTCTTGAGTTTTGTTTTTGTTTTTGTTTCTTCCTGGCTTGGTTTGGAGAACTCTCTCACGCGGGTGGCTGTGGCAGAGCTGTGGCATGTGGCAGGGTGTCCTAGATCGAGTCCTCGAGGAACGTCAGATACAAGATGCATCTGGCCTTTCCCCGTCGAGGGCCTGACACCGGAGGGCAGTTTAATGGAGAGAGTCTCCAAGGCGCCAGGTAACGCCGTCTAGATGTGCACCTTCTGATCAGCTGACCTGGTGCAAGAATAAAGCTGAGAACCCCAGGAGGGTGGGGAATGGCCCGTAGACATCACAGCCTCCGGGCAGCAGTGGGCACCCACCGGAGCTGGTTCAGTCTGAAGTTACGTAACATAGACAAAGAAAGCAGGGGCCTTGCACAGAATTATACATAAATATTGTGAGGTCTGTCTAAAAGGTATGCAGCCATATTCATTGAAGAAGATACAAGAGACAAGAAACATTGTACGCAGGACAATGATGCCTCAGTCCCCTTCAGAGTAGGCACGTTAGGACCTCACATAGTTCTCTCAATAGATATCAGCTACCCTGTCGCATTTTCTTGAATCTCATCGATGGTCTGAAATCACCTTTCAAAGGTGACTTTAGTCTGGAGAAAAGCCAGAAGTCTCAGGGCCCCAAATCTGGGCTGTAGGACTGAGTTACCTGGGTGATTTGACAGTTCACTAAAAAACCCTGCACAGGACGTGATGCGTGAGCAGGCGCATTGTCATGATGAAGTTGCCAGTCACCAGTTGTCCATGGCTGCGGCCTTCTGAATCATCAGAATAGTTTCTAAGGAGGAATGCTTGAGCTTAATGCAAAATTTGATGAAGATTCATTGCTGTGCTCTCTCAGTCATTTTGAATGTGACGGCCACACAGCGCACATGCTCACTCACGGCATCTACTGCCCCCACTGACTAGTGCAGTGAAGTCGTCATTGTTACACGTGTGCATTCCAGTCCACTCTCCTTGGCTGCCAGGTCACATTGAATTTGCTCAGACCATATTAACAATGCCGGACTTTTTCTGGACAGACCTTGTGTACCTTCAAAAACGGGAGAAATCCACGTAAACACTGGATAGTTTGGTGTGCTGTGCCCATGTCAGTGTGCAAGGTTTACTGTTAAGTGCTCTCGTTATGTAAGTCACTACTATTGAGAAAAGAGGGATGGGTACGAAAAACCTCTCTATTATTTTTGCAACTTCTTATGAGTTTGTAATTCAAAATAAAAAGTGTGTATTTTTTGTAAAGCAGGGACAGTGGCCACAGAGCTGGCTTTAATCCCACACTACCGTGTGCTGAGTGGTGACTCTTTTCTCAGCAGGCATCTGTGTTTTTGCTGTCAGCCTTTCTCCCTGTGGAGATATAAACCCTTGAAAGCGGAAGCTGTATCCGTGTTGTTTACTGCGAAATTCCCCAGCACCTAGCTCAGTGCGGTGCCAGGACCCTTGTTTTGGTGCTCAAGTGTTTTGAATGAATTAACACAGGTGATTGAAGTCCTCTGAGGTTGTTCTGTTCTGGCTGCAGTGAGAACAATGCTGCCTCCTCCGGACACTGAGAGAATGGAATGTATGTGGTGGAGGCGAAGCTCAAGTTCATGAGAGAGCTAATGCTCCTCTGTGAGGGGGGGCTGTCACCCTTTTTCTGTGGCGGACCAGACGGTACCTGTGTTAGGCTTTGCAAGTAGTGCAGTGTCTGTTGCAACTGCTCACCTCTGCCGCTGGAGCACAAAAGCAATCATAGGCAATGTATAATAAGTGAGTGTAGTTACGTCACCATGCGATTTTATCTGTGAACACTGACAGTTGAATTTCTAGTTTTCACAGCACAAAGGGTTCTGTTGCTGTTGTCCCCCCCCCCCCAACCATTCAAAAATGTAAAAATATAAAAGCCAGTCTCAGCTTATGGGCCATACAAAAACAGGCAGTGGGCTAGATTTGGCCCTTGGTCCTTGCTTGGCAAGTTCATTCTCCTGATGGCTGGCCACAGGCGCCCACAAGGTGGGGAATGTAGATCCTTCGGTGGCAATGTGGATGCTCTCCCATGAAAGGGGGTCTGTGCAGTGGCTCCTGAGCTGGCAGGAAGGCCGCCCCTGTGGCCTAAGTCAGCCCGGCCCGCATCGTCCTCAGGAAGCTCCAGGCATCTTGCTGTCCTTCTCTTAATCTTTAGATTTCCCTTATGGTTTGGTTTTTAAGGACCATGGGCTGGAAACAGTGTTTCATGTCTTTCGAGGTAATTATTGGAGAAAACAGAAAAACCTTGAGCCTTCCCAAGACTGAGTTACTGAGTTTCGGTGCAGGGGAAATGCCTGCCTCCCTCATTCAACCCACTGTCACCTTGGGTGGTGGCCTCCTCGTGGGGCAGGGCAGCTGGCAACCGGAGATTCCGAAGCGGCCTTGAGCTCCCTCTCTCAGTGACGCCTCATGTCCCAGAGAAGAAGGTCCGGGCCTGGGGACAGGGACACACTGAATTTTTGAGAGTGGGGTGCAAAACCCAAGCTCCCAAGTCCTAGCCTGGAGCCCCTCCTGTTGCCCACACACCACAACCAGTTGTTTCTCTTTTCTTAATTAAACTTAATTGCTAAACAGGTAGATACCAGTTACTGTGTCTACGTGGTTCAACAGGCAAAATTATAAAAAAAGCTGTGCACAGGAATCTTGCTACTCCTCCTCTCCTTGTCCGTCCCAGCCATTACCCCTACCTGTCTCTTACACAGGTTTCTTGTTTATCCTTCTGTTACTCCTTTGGGCTGAGGTTTCTCAACCTCAGCACTGTTGTTGACTTTGGGGGCTGGGTGGTTCTTTGTCTGGAGACTGCCCTGGGCATGGTGGGCGCTCATCAGCATTCCTGAGTTCTTCCGCCCCACACACCAGCAGCAACCCCCCTCCCAGTGAGGACAATCAAAAAACGTCTGGGGGGGGGGCAGGAAGGGTAGGGCAAAACTGTCCTTGGTTGAGAACCACTGCGTTAGGCAAATAGAAGCAAATGTGACTATGTGTCTTTATTTCCTACCTTTTAATTTTACTTAAAACTTATGATCTATATACATAGCTCCCCCTCCTGATTTTGTAGGTATAATTACTGATTGTATATATGAGATGGAGCAACAGCTGGTTTACAGTTGTAATACAAATATTAAACAACCCAATAATTGATCAACCATATGCAAGAGTAAATTCTGTGTGTCATGTACTCAGACTGGGAACCGACTTTTGCCCCACTCTCCATGTTTGGTACTTTTCCACGGCCACCTCCGTGCACCGAGGTGGTCCTCACTTCGGCAGCTGCATAGCATTCCAAGGTGTGGAGGCGCCATGGCTGACTCAGCCAATCCCCTCTCGTTGGGCACTGGTTTCCAGTCTGCTAACCAGTGCTCAGCAAGAACGCTTATTCAGGTGTCCTTCTGTCTTGTGCAGCTGTATTTGTGGCACAGATCCCCCAAAGTGGAGTGGCTGGATCAAGGTGAATACTTCTCATTTCGGTGGTGGTGGCCAGATTTGCCCTTGGCGCGGGCCATGCCGTTTGGCACTCCCATCAGCAATGAATGACTGAGAGGCCTGTTTCTCATGGCCATACCAACCCGACCGTGTTGTGAAACCTCTGGAACTCTTGCCAGCTCCGTAGGTGAGAAATGCCTCATTTTCCTGATAGATAGCATCGCATTTATTTAATAGTCTGAATCATCTTGGACGAGGAGCTCAGTGAAACCTGACTTGCCTGGTCCCCCCACCCCCACTCCAAGTGCAAGTGTCCTCTGCGGGTCTGTCTCCAGGCCCTCGCTCTTGCTGTGCCCTGTGCCAGGAATGTTCTTCCTCCTCACCTGCAGCCTTTCCGCCATCCTCGGAGGCTTCCTAACGCCATCTCTGTGGAGAAACTTCCTGATTCTGCTTTACGGCCCTGTGGCCCTGTGGTCTAGTCACTTCCTCCTCCGCATTTCCTCGGCCGTACTGTAGATACTGTAGCTGCTTTGTCACCAGTCACTAGTTGTCACATTGCCTAGGGGCACGTGGGAGCCCAGAGTCAGGCAAGTCGGGTTTTGAGTTCCAGCTCTGCCATTTATCACCTGCAGGTCTTTGGTCAGATTTCTTTGCGCCTCTGTTTTCTCCCCTGTAATATGGGAATGATGCCCCCACCGTAAAACTATAGAGAAGAGTAACAAGACACCCTGAGTGAAGTGTGCAGCAGCAGATACGAATCTACACTGCAGGTTCATTGAGGGCAGGAATGACGAGTGCTCTCTGATGAACTTCCTTGGGGTCTGCTGTGACAGAGCAGACCCAAGCCCAGATCTACTAATGTCTACTCATCGCTTAAACTTCTCCGCAGCTCCTCCTGGCTTTCTGGGTGGGGTCCAGACCTGTTCTGTGGCCAGCAAGGCCCAGTGTGGCCTGGGGCCTGCCTTCCCTTCCAGCCTCATCTGTTGCCTGGTGGTTTACCCACCCCTGACCCCTACATACATACACCCCAGCTCCACTGGACCTCCAAGTTCCAGAATGCCCATGCTGTCTCAGCTCTGCTTTTTTGCACATGCTGTTCCATCTGCCTGGAATACGTTCCTTGCCAACCTCACCTAGCTGGTGTTCCTTTGGTCTCTGTTAGATGTCGCTTCCTTCAGGAAGCCATCCTTGATCTCCTCACCCCCCAGTCTGGGTCACACGCCTCCCTCTGTACTCAGTAACGATCAGGACTTCCTCCTCTTCAGACTCCCTCAGCCGTATGTCATCAGTCTGGTTTGCTTGTCTGAGTCTAGATCTCCCTAATTGTTTGGCGTGCACGCACACACACCCTACCAGGAGAAGGGGACATAGCTCTCATCTAGTAGTGCGTCCTTAATGAGTGCCAGGTATGGTGAGTGATGGACGGACGGACAGATGGATAGTGGAAGCATGGAATGGGTCGTGGATACACGTGCTGACTTGTCTTTATTGAAGGCAGCCCAGTTGGAACCTGTTTTCCTTTGTAGGACTCTGGCTTTCCTTTGCCACTCCCTTCAAAATGCAGTGTGTTCTGCTCCTGGCCCCATTACTGTCCGGATGACCCCGGAGAGATCACTTGCCCTGCGGGAGCATTTATTAAGTGACCGGCTGGGGCCGCAGGGTCACTGGACTCGGAGGGCTCTGTTGACATTGTACCTCGTGAGAACACAACGCTTAGGGCTGCACTGTGTGCTCTGTTGCTCCAGATGTTCCTGCCAGATCTGAGGTTCCATAGGTCGGGCCCCCTGCCTTCCTCACCCAGGTTTTTCTCTGTAAGACAACTGCCTAATTAAACCACAGAGAGACAGGAGGCGGGTGCCTTTGTGTATTGTTGATCCCAGGCCTCGCCAGGAGAGGGCAGCAGAGCAGCCCTCCATGTTATCCACATTTTTTTTTTAAACACATTTTAATGACTTTAATAAAACGTCAAGAGGATACATTTTCAACTCACGCCCCATGTGTTTGCTCCCAAAAAATGGTTGTTTCCCTGGAAGGTAATGTGGCGCAGCCACCGCACACAGAGACTGAGTTTCCCTGGTATGTGTCGTGTGAAAAAGACGGCTTTAGGAAAATCGCTCTCTACTTTTGAAGAGGGGTTACACCGTCTCCCCACCTTGATGGACACAGTCTGTACCTACATTTTAACTAGGCTGTTCTCCTCTACGAGCTGACATTTGTGACTAAAGCCCACCTTGTGGAATGAATGGTGGCCCCACACAGAATGATGCATCAGCCCTGTTTGCTGCTGGGGTGGACCGTCCAGGCCACCTGTCCGTCCAAAATCCCAGTAGTGTCGTTGCAGCATCTTGAGCTAAATGGCGGTGGGAGAAGACAATTTCTTCTCTCGTTCCCCAGCTTTGTCCAGAGGAACATGTAACCACCAGCTTGTGACAGTTAAGGGAAAATAAACTTCTTAAACTCAGGCGATTTGGCAGTTTAAAATCAAGGCCTGAGTAGGGTAGGAAAATACGATCCATATGTGGGAATGAGTTGGAGAAGTAGTTTGGGTACCACCTGAGGGTTTGGAGTGCTTGTTTATGAGGGGGCCCTGGATAAGAATGCCACTTTAAAAGTTAGAGATGATGAGAAACGCGAGGGCAGAGGTGAGGAGGTCTGGGCTGCGCTCTCCAGTGGGTTTGGGGGCCGTCGGCAATGTTTGCTGCTCATCCATCGTATTCCAGCAACATCTCCACAGTCGCCTAACTTTCTGTGAATGATGGAACATCTAAAATAAGAGAGTGCGATAGACGTGCGACGTTTCGCTTTTTGAAATTTTTTCTTTAAAAAGTTTTCGAAATGAGAACTTGGTCTGTTTCCAGGGAGACCCTAGCTAGGAATTCTTTTCACACCCAGCTTCTGCCTATTAAATTAAAACAATCCTGATTTCGTATTTCATTCGCTCTCCTCTCATGCAGCTCCTCATCGAATGACTAGTGTAAATTTGCTGGGGTTCACACCTCGAAGAGTCCTGATATGTTGAATGTTTCCATCAAGGACAGTTCACGGACCTAGACATACGAGGTCTGTCCAGAAGGTGTCCAGGCATATGCTATGAGAAATAGAGGCATTTACTGAGGAAGATACAAGATACAGGAAACACTGTACATAGGACAGTGACACCTCAGTCCCCTTCAAAGTAGGCACCTTGGGACCTCACACAATTCTCCCAGTCGCCATCAGCTGCCCTGTCTTGTTTTTCTGAAACTCATCAACGGTCTGAAATCTCTTCCCTTTCAAAGGTGATTTTAGTTTTGGGAAGAGCCAGAAGTCACAGGGCACCAAATCTGGGCTATAGGGGGTTGAGTCACCTGGGCGATTTTATATTTCACCAAAAAATTCTACACAAGACATGATGAAGCTGCCAGTCACCAGCTGCCCACAGCTGCGGGCTTCTGAATCATCTGAATCGTTTCTAAAGAGGAATGTTCAAGCTAAATGCAAAATTTGCTGAAGATTCCTTGCTCTACCCTCTCAGTCGTTTTGCATGTGACAGCCACACGGTACACATACTCACATAAGGCATCTACCACCCCCACTGACTGGTAGAGTGGAGTTGTTGTTCACACATGTGCATTCCAGTCCACGCTCGTTGTCTGTCAGGTTACATGGATGTTGTGTAAACTGTTCTCGTTGTATTAACAATGGCTGGACTTTTCCCAGACAGACCTTGTGCAGTGGGAGGTGGGAGAATGTCAAGGCATCATTTCCAAATGTAAATGTCTCTTCCTTCTACCCCTCCTTATTGGAGAAGAGGGGCAGAAGGGAAACCAGTTTGAATCAATGAAAATACCGGCTGAGGTCATGCACTATTTTGCAAACGTGTTGGAGTCCTTCAGTTTAGGGTTCTGTCTGGCTCAGCTGCCTGGACAACGGAAGTAGACATCCCTTCTACAGGAGTCAGTGACTCAAGAGGTAAAACATAATAAGCTGATAGAAAGGTAGTTTTAAGAAAAATGTATGCAAAATTTAAAAACAAAGCAAAAATAAAAGGTGACTGAGTACCTTGCCAGTATCCTGCTGGCAACAGTGTTTACTAAGCCCACCAAAAACCATCTGATGGTCTAGGGAAGAGGTCAGCAGTTTTTTTCCTGTAAAGTGCCAGATAGTAAATATTGAATTTGGACTCTGCAGACCACATGGTCTCTGTGGCAACCACTCCGCTCCTCTGTTGTATCAGGAAAGCTGTCACAGGTAATACACGAATGAATGCATGCAACTGTGTTCCAATAAAACTTTACTTTGTCACTTATGTCTAATGCCACACACTGACACCTGAGCATCACAGCATTATCACGTACCAGGTAATATTATTCTTTTGATGTTGTTCAACCACTTAAAAATATAAAAACCATCCTTCACTCGCAGGTCCTCTGGAAACAGATGGCTGCTATTAATAAGTTGCACGTGACTTTTGTCCACTTAAGGCACTGGTGACTTCTCCCAGGTAGAAAAGGACCAGCGAGGTATTGCGTGTCGCCCTGCAGCACATCAGCTTCATTGACATGTACGTGTTCAGTCTATTCCAGCATCTACGGCCCCCCACAGATTTCTTCTGCCCACTCAGGTCTCGGCTGTCCTCCGTCCAAGCCACCTTTGTCATCCAGCTTTCTCTCTCATCCCTGAGTTAAATCAATCTTCCCCGTGTGCTTTTATGTATTTATACGAGAGTCAGGTGCCTCTCAAAATTTGTAGTTTAGGCCCTGGCTGGCGTAGCTCAGTGGATTGAGCGCGGGCCTGCGGTGGATTGAGCGCGGGCCTGCGAACCAGAGGATCACGGTTCGATTCCCAATCAGGGCACATGCCTGGGTTGCAGGCCAGTTCCCAACAGGGGACACACGAAAGGCAACCATACATTGATGTTTCTCTCTCTCTCTCCTTCCCTTCCCCTCTAAAGATAAATAAATAAAATCTTTTTAAAAAATTGTAGTCTGACAGCCATATATGTATATATAAAAAGCAACATGGGCATTTTAAACAATATATGAATTTTTGTTCTTTTTTTTAAGATTTTATTTATTCATTTTCAGAGAGAGGGGAAGAGAAAGAGAAAGAGAGGGAGAGAAACATCAATGTGTGTCTGCCTCTCGAGCACCCCCTACTGGGAACCTGCTCTGCAACCCAGGCACGTGTCCTGACTGGGAATTGAACCAGCGGCCCTCTAGGAATTGAACGAGCAACCCTTTGGTTCACAGTCCACACTCAATCCACTGAGCTACACACCAGCCAGGTTGAATTTTTGTTGGTTTTTAAAACTACGAACAGAACGATTCAGTAAATCATGGAGTGTAAGTAAAACATTTATGGCTTGTATTCTGTCCTGCAGGTTAAATGTGGGGCAGGGTGGGGAGAGCAAAGGTGGATGAAGGGGGCAGAGGGAGAGACTTGGACTCTGGAGTGGTTGTGCTGTCTCGACTCCAGGCCTGGTGGGCGATGCCCCAGGGATGCTGGACATCTCAATACAGTTTCCCAAGAATGACTTTGGTTTCCAGTCAGAGGTTTCTATCGTTGATAACATTTTTAAGAAGGGAAAAAACATTTTTTCAGAAGGCATCGATGTGGAGAAGCCGGGTGGTGTCCCAGAGAACACTGGACCGGATGTCAGGAGGTTCCTAGTTTTGAGTCTGTGACCAGCCCTGGCTGTCACAGCAGTGTTTGCTCTGCGTACGTCAGATGAGAAGCTTGCACGCCGTGGTCACTGGTATTCCTTCTGAGGCTGACCATTTTGTGACAAAAACGGACGCAAATCCCTTTGGGTGGAACTGAGTGGTCACTCATTCCTAATTTTTTTTTCCCTAAATAAGCAAAGCATAGCCTGTGTTCAGAGTCTAGATATCCAGGTTTGACTTCTTATATAAAAGGTAAATTAATCATATATATAAGAGATGAACTAATCATATATAAAAAATAAAAATAACACTTTCAAGTTAATTTCCTACTTGGAGAAAAGAGTAGTAGGAAAGCCCAAAATGGAATCGTCTGCCCTTGTTTGAACGTGGATGGTGCCAAGTGCCTCCAACAGGACCTTCCTGTTCCCCACCCCTTAGGGGCACTCCGCTGTTCAAAGTTAGTTTTAAGTCTGAGAGCAAAGATCTCCCTGGTTAAGGGAGGATGAGATGAAACAAGGCAGGTTGGCACCCTGACAAACCGGAACACTGGTGAGGGATGGCAATGAGATGCGGAATCAGAGGCCCTTTTGAATTTAAAAGCACATGTGTGGGTGCTTGAAGTTCCTTGGGTATTTCAAGCCTGGAGAGGAAATGATAGCGAATCTCAAAAGCCATTGGCCCTTCACCTTTTTTACAAGGTCAGGAATCTGTTGAGAACTGAGGGAAGCTAAGGTCTCTCTCCTCATAAACACATAAGCACAAGTTTTGCCTGTGATTTCAGGATCTTTGAGATCCCAGACACCAAGAAATTGACTCACCGAGTCTGAACAAAGGAACCAGGACATTTGGTGTAGCTGCTTGTCTTTGAAGAAGGACCTGGTCTCAACTTGTAACGCCCAAGTGGCCTGTTAAACGACCAAACTAACTCTGTCTCTCTAACCTCCAGCCGCACAGTCCACCACGCACCTGACCGTGCACCCTTCTCCTTTTCCCAGCAGACTGGCGTTGATCACTTTTACACGAACTCTAAACTGAACGTCCAAATTGCACATGTCCAGAATCCAAAATAAATAAACGTAGGCTGTAAATAAGTCAGTTTTTTTCTAAAGAAAATCTTTGTTTTCTTATTCTATGTTGCTCATAGTCACTGCTTGCTGGAAAGTGGGGGCCTTTTCTGGCAAGATTTCCCTAAATTCTCTTGAGAGCACTTGTGTGAACAAGTTACAAAGATTACTTTAATCTTTGCTTGGAATCCGTTTAGTGCGTGCATAAATCTTCCGGCTCATTATCATATTGATGAGAAATTTCTAGAATTTGGAGACCTCTGATGCATCAAAACTTTTGATTTCAGCCCATTCTTAATTGGTGACAGAGTCAAAATATATTTGATTGGATTCAGAGGTTTCTTTTCTAACTTTTTGACATTATGCTTCCAAACACTTAAACTCCAGTTATTTATCTTCATATTTGAGGCAGAAAGTAATATTTAGTTCTTAATACTTTTTTTCCTCTGTGTGATACAATTATGGAGCACCCTGGCTTGATTACAGATTAATACAGCATTCTTTTCCCCTCCAACCTTAATTTTGAAAAGTTTTAAATCTACAGGAAAAAAATTGGTATACAGCAAGAATTTGAATAATCCTTCCTCTTAAATTTTGTAGACCCCCTTCACAAAATTGCCAGTAACATTTTGCCATATTTGCTTTATCTCGATGTGTGTATGGGTGTGCATTGTTATTATAATTAATTTTGTTGTTGTTCATCACAGTGAAGTACAGTAAGTTGTGGACACGGCTCTTACTTCCTAAATAAGTCAGTACATATCTCCTGAGAACCAAGACTCTCTTAGATAATTGTGACACCTTCATCACCCTGAAGGAATTTAGCCTTGTTTCAGTACTGTATGACGCAGCCCATGTTCAGATTTCCCAAAATGTCTCATGTCCTTACCTCCACCTTTTGTTCAAGGATCCAATCAGAATCAACAAATGACGTTTGGTTGCCATGTCTTTAGACACCTTTAATCTAGAAATTCCCCAGCTGTGCGTGTACTGTCCTTGTGACTGGGACGTTGTAGGAGAGGCCAGGCATGTTCTTCTGGAAGGCTCCACAGCCTGGTTTGTCTGTTTCCTCCTGATGAGGTTCAGGTTAAACAACTCGGGCAGGAAAGCACTCAGGTGTCGCTGCAGCGTCTGGACTTACTACATCGGGAGGCTTGTGAAAGCGGGCGGTTCCCACCTCAGTGTTGCTAAGTTTGGGCACTTGGTTACAAGGTTATCTGCCCAGTCCATGAAAAGGAACCCTTTTCCCTCGTGATGAGGCTATGAGGGCCTATTTTGAGACCACGTGAATGTACTTTTTCCCAAAAGCCTTTCACCCACTGATATCAGCATCCACTGATGTTCTTCTTAGCTTTATTTTGATGCTGGAGGGGGTGTAGGGAGAAAGAAAAAATGTAAAGAGTATCCAGCCTGATCCATGTAGAGCCATCCCTATTGCTCCTTTATGTGTATAATTGCAAGAAATGAATAGTGTAAGCGTTCTCTATTTTCCCGATTATCACAGTCCATCTATATGAACAAAAGCAGCTTAGTTTCCCTCTGTCTCTCCATAGAGAGACCCACAGGCAAATATTTGTCTGGAGTCAGTAGCCTACGGTGATTACCGAAGGTCTGGATGAGGTTATTAAAATGCCTGGTGTTTGCCCTGGTGGCACACACAAGACAAGCGAGGCGGGATTCTTCGGCTTGGTTACTCAGTGGCGGTTCATGCTTTAGTTGATAGCAGAGGGCAGGGGCGTCTTCAGCGGCCCCAGCTAAACAAACAGCCTCTGCAGCGTAAGAGCGAAAAACCAGCAGCATGAACTGTTGACTTAAAGAGACTGATTTAAACTTTCTAAATAAAAGTTTTGACTCAAACTTACGAGGAGAAACATTTCTGCACGGCTGCGGAAATTCAAGTGAATTCTGTATTTCATCTTTCTGCCCAGGGTAGTGAGCTAAAACATTAGTTTGGGGCCAGTAGGTGAGGGCCATCTGACAAGGAAAAATGTCGGCAATCTAATCCTCCTTGAGAAGGAGCGTACGGGGCATACTGTGATTCAGTCATCTCAAACTCTGTTTTTGTCAGACAGGTTCAGGGTTTCTACAGGGCCATTTCAGAACCGCCGCATTGTGTAGCCTAGTCCTTTAAGGCAGAACTTCACAACCAGGGAGTGATTCTGGCCCGCAGAAAACGTGGCAATGTTTCTGAATGTCACAGCTGGGACCGTGGCCTTGGCATCCAGTAAGCAAAGCCAGGGATGCTGCTAACATCCTACAGTGCACAGGGCAGCGTCTCCTTCCCAGTCCCCGCTGCTCCGCTCCACTGCCAATAACAAAGGCACGCCGGGTCCAAAATGCCAGTGGTGCCAAGGTTGAAAACTCTTTTTTTTTTTTTTTTACAGGATAGTAAAAGTTCTTTTATTGACACATGTTTGCAGTATATGAAGCACCGGGCGCTTCAAGAAAATAAGCCCGCACTCAAAGCTCATCATCTTGTTAGGAAAGCAGATCTGTTTGCGATCACAAAGCTATAGTAAATGGGCTTCTTCTTTTACACGTCACATTAACTGGTTGAGAGAAGGTGGGCCAGTAGGCTATAAACAAGCTCCCTTTGGGCAGGAGCTTGCAGGATAAGTGGGCATCGTGGAGTGTGCGGTGTTGAGAAATCACCTTCCCCAGTTCACACGGCGCTGTCGTTGGCCCATCTGAGGCCTCTGACTGTTTCCCCATTTACCCCTCCATTACCTCCATGTCATTCACTGACAACCGCATTTATGGGTGAATGTAAATCTTTGGCTTTTCATTTTTAAAAATAAAATGGGTATTGATTTGTGGGTATCTTAACACAGTTGTATTGCATAAAACATCTCATTCAGTGTCTTTTCCAATCGGCTCTATGCTGTTAAAATTAAGTTCCCATTGCCATGGGCCCATCTGTTCTGTTGCCCTTTTTGTTGTTGTTGCTACTAAGTATTCCTTGGGCTGTGTATCAATTAGTTATGCTTTGGGATAAATCACCTCAAACGTAATGTGACTCATTTTTCACGAGCCTGTGGGATTGTCTGAGTGGTTTGGCTGATATGTCTGGCTTTGCTCATGTTCATTGGTATCACTATTCATCTGAGGCCTGCTGGGGGCTGGATGATTGAGGAGAGCCTTGGCACATTATTGTCACCTCCATCAGGCCAGCTTGGGCTTGGCAGGGCAGGAGTCCCAAGTGAGGGGAGAACACTCAAGGCCTCGACTTCGAACGTCATGTCCACCGTATTTTCTGTTGGGTAAGAGCCACAAGTCCAACCCAGATTCAAAGTGTGGGGAAAGAGACTCCACCTCTTAAAGGGAGGAGCTGGAGAGTCACACAGCAAAGGGTGTGGTTATAGAAGGTTTGGGGACCACTGATGCAGTTAGCCAAGCAGAGGGTGCATCCACCCATCGCCGTTTACCTACAGTCTCCCAGTGACACCGGTCCGAGCTGCTTCCAACCCTGGATGCTGTGCTAGATGTCCTTATAGGTGTCATCTTTCGGACCTGAGAATTTTGGAGACATGTTCCCAGGAGAAAGATTGCTGATGCAAGCACAGACCTGTGCTTAGTGCACCTGCAGGTAGACATTCCCCGGGACGCCTGCTGTAGTGCCTACTCCCACCAGCGGGAGTGCTCAGGTGCCCTGTGTTCCCACGGCCAACTCTCAACGTTGTCCAGGTTTTCAGTGTTGGCTGGTGCAGTATGTGTGGTGGTATCTTACTGTCATGATTTGTTTTGCATTCCTCTGATTATTGCGTTTGGACCTCTTTTCATATGCCCGTCAGCTTCCCTGGCAAAGACAGGAGAGGGGGAAGCGGCGTGGGGCAGGTGGTCACATCTGTCTGGGGTGGCTGCAGGAACACCAGGAGATGAGGCAGGGGACTGAGGCAGGACTCCCTGTCGGGAAGGTGGGACTTGGTGCTGAGGGCCGTGGGCAGTCTTGGGTTTTTGCACTTAGGTTCGTGTTTTGGAGGAATTCTCTTGACAGCAGCGTGAAGGGTCGGAAGGGACAGATACTGTGTTGTTAGGTGCTGTGATGCCTCCCCGGAAGCTGAGAAATGGTAAGGCCGTAGAAGTGGAGGGAAGAGGTGGAGTCAACCCCCACCCCCCGCAGCTGAGTGGATGGGCGGGGACAGGACAGGGGAAAGCAGGAGTCTGGGATGACTTCGTGGTTTCTGTCTTGGGTGGGCCGGGTTATGGCGTTCGCATGAGCTGTTGGGGAATATGGGTGGAGGCACAGACCCTGGGGGAGAAGAGTAATCCTTTCTGGGTAGTGCTAACTTTAGAGAACCCTGTGGAGTGACAAGGTGGAGATGTCTAGAGAGCACGCCTGCCTGTGTGATGTGCAGCTTGAAAAGAAGTTGAGGTTAGAGGTGAGGATAAGGGAACTGCCAGACGATGGGAAGAGGTGGTGCTAGGCGCAGGTTCGTCCAGGGACGTGGTTCTCAAACTGAAGCAGTCGTCAGAATTGCCTGGAAGATCGTCAAATCACAGATCTGTTAAATCACAGATCACCGGATCTCACCCCCAGAGTTTCCGATTCAAGGGGTCTGCAGGGGAGCCGGGAAATCTGCACTGCCGACAAGCTTCCAAGTGGTGCTGTTACTGCTGGTCTGGGGACCACGGCGTGGGACCCCCCCAGTGGAGGGCAGGAGTCCAGAAGGAGAAGACCCTGGAGACCCGGGTGCAAGGACTGGACGAAGGGATATAAAGCAGAAAAGGAGTCTGAGAGGGTGAAAGCCTTTAGACGACAACAATGTTTGAAGAAAGAAGGGAGCTGTCACAATTCAAAAAGAGAGAAGAGCGGGATATACAGTGAGAAGCACGTTTTCCTTGCCATATTATTATTATTATTACTATTATTCATATTAACAACATTATTGTAGTACAGAGGAGACTAAGCATCCTTTTAGGATAAAGAGACAGACAAACAGCCGTGGCTCCTTCAGACGCTCCCCACTGCTTGTCTCTGACCTGACTCGGGCAGGAGACCACCTTCCAGGTGAGGGGTCTTGCTTTCAGCAGCCTCAGGAATCGCAGAAGCAGCTTCATGTCTGAAGGTTGTCAGGGATGTTACTGATGTACTGTAAAGAAAAACAAATCAAGCTGCAGAGAAATATATTGGGTTTTCTATATTGGGAAAAACAAATATACAAACTCCATCTATGTGTGTATCTGCTTGAAAGAAAACAATTTCAATATAGCTCTTTAGCACACAAGTAGGCACCTCCACCCCACGGTTCTTCCCCAGAATCATGATGGAGAATGAATGAGAATACGTCTGAAGTCCTTAGAATACTGCCAGGCACCCAGTAAGTGCTCAACATAAGTGTAACATGTGATTATTTTTCAATACGGGTAGATAGAAACCGCGGAGCTCAGTGAGTTTTAATACATTGTCTGTTAGACCCCAAGATGGAACCCTTTTATGAAATAAGGTGGTAGCACCTTTAGGAATCAACACCATTTCACCGATGAGAGGTGCTCCTTGTTCCACATGCTATCTGCTGGAAAATTGCCATCACGGGTCTTTACTCAACAAGGACTAGAGGTGAACGGCACCGTCTGGGTCCAGGCCCTGCCTCTGGGGTTATGGTATTAGGGGGTGTGAGGATTTGTAGGATTGCCTGTTTCTTAGGTTGAAAAAAATACCTGGGTGTCCTGGGGCGAGCTTGTGTCTTGGTCAGTGCACTGCGTTGCTTGTCTGTAGACAAACATCCTTAACCCGCTCCTGGCCCACAGAAGTGTCGAGTGGTGCCAAGCGTTGCCTGGGCCTCCCTCCACTTCTCCTGGTGCTGCAGGAAGACCCGCTGATTTGAGTGTGAACTTGGAAGGACTCACGCGTGCCTGAGCTGAAAACCAGCTTCCTCTTTTGCTGCAAGCTGAACTCCTCTGCCCACAGGATGTTCCAAACTTAGAGCATCTTAGTGACTCATTCTTCCTCAAAGGCCAGCCCGGTGAGAGCCCAGCTGGGTTTTCATGAGTGCGGCTGGGCCTCCGGCCCATCAGGAAGGCCAGAGAAGGTGTCGACACTCCATACCAGCCTCGTCTGTGTTCTCTAGGCTTTGTGATTTCTCAGGTCACAGCAGGGCATGGGAGCTTCCTAGGCAGTGCCCGAGTACTGCGGGGGTCTCTTGGCATTTTTGACGGGAGAGTTCATTTGAGTTCCTGGGCATCTGATGGCTGTGGTCAGTCACCCTTGACCATGCTTGGTCGGCCCTGCTTTCTGCAGGGGCATTTGAGACTCTCACAGCCCATCTTTATTTTCCTAGCTCAGTCTTTAGACAAGAGGAAGCAAGCGAAGGACATTTCAAAATGGGACAAAGGAAACACAGTTGGACATTCATCCACTCTCCTAATCACCATGTAAGTTACATGAGTCGAAAAGAGTGATGGTGTTACGATTTTTAAAAACTGTGTGTTTTTTTCCTAAATATTTTCTAAATATTGCAAGGCTCATACATGGCTTTGCAGAAGCCACATCTGGACTCGTCTGTGGGGAAGGTCTGGGCGGTGGCTTCACGGGAAGGAAGGCCCATCAGCCCGCGGCCGTGGTGGTGGTGGTGGTGGAGAGCAGAAGGGTTTTGCCAGCCCTGATAGTCCGCAGCTTGAATTGACAGTCCAGCCGTGTTTTTCCTCCCAGAAAAAACACGTCCGACTTGTGGATACACCGTCTGTGGGCGCGTTAGAAGTCTCCCATCCAGTAAATAACATCTTAATCGGAGGCTGCTCCCTTGCCTGTGCAGGGCACCGAAGGAAGAAATGAGTCCAGTGAAAATAGGTTGGACTTAAAAATAGCCCTTTACCACCTTTTTCTGGGGTTATTTTCTTGCAACGCGAGGAAGAATTCATACTGTCGGGGCAACACTGGCGTTGTGAGAGCATTTCCTCCAAGGAACCTGAGACTTTCACAGCCGAGATCATCTGTTGGCAGTCTTTTATCATCGGCCATGGGCACGGGCTTCCTTTGCCAGGTTGCAGGTGTGCCTCAGAACTCCTAGTTAGGAAATATCTGCTATTTAGGAAACACAAGCTCTGTAGGAAATACTCTGACTTATTTTAGAGCATGGTTTTGCACGCTGATGTTATATAAATATAAAGGATTATAAAATTTTAGCAAAAATTACAGAAATCTGGAAATTCAGAAATTAAAAAAATTTTTAAATATCTATGCTGTTATAACAGTAATTGCCGCTTTTCACACTGGACATTTTGTAGAGCATAGACTTACTGTTTTAACAGTTCACAAAGATTGTGATAGAGGAAAGGGAACCAGCGGGACCTGTACATCAGCAGTTGAACAGATGCCCAGCAGTGGCCTGGCCACACGACAGGACAATGCCCAGCAGTGTGGATTAGTGACGTCCACTGCAGTACGGACGGATGCCAGGCATTTGTGTTGAACACGAGGAGCCAGGCACCAAACGGTCTGTGCTGTGTCGGGCATCAGCCAACCAGTGTGCAGACCAGGCCCGCTGCCTGTGTGTGTGTGTGACCCACAAACTGAGAATGACTTGACTCATTTAAATGGTTGAGGGAAAATCAAAATGAGTGTACTTGTTTGCAATATGTAAAAATGACATGAAATGCCAAGTTGCGCCCACAGATGGAGTTTCGTTGGATAACAGCCACGCTCACTCATCTGTGTGCCGTCAGTGGCTGTCCCGTGCTCCTCGGGTAGAGCTGAGGGGTTGTGACAGGGCCTATATGGCCTCAAACCCTGAAACAGTTACCACCTAGCCCTTTGTAGCAAAGACGTGCTGGCCTGTGAACTGTGTGATTCTCCCATCCAAGTACTAACCAGGCCCGACCCTGCTTAGCTTCCGAGATCAGGCGCGTTCAGGGTGGTATGGCCGTAGACTGAACTGTGTGATTCTCTTCATGTGAACTTCTAGAAAACACAAATTAATCCACAGGACAGGCAGCAGATCAGTGGCCTCCAAGAGGTGGCAGGAGAGGAGAGGTGGATTGCGAAAGAGCACAGGGGACAGACGTGTGGGACTAATAAAAATGGTCTGCCTCGTAGAATGGTTGCCACGAAATGATTTTCTGCACCTGAGAGCTCAGAGTGGCGCCGGCACCTAGTGAGAACTCCGCGATGCTCACTGGCGTCATCTCTGCCGCGGTCATTGTGTTCCACAGCTCTTCCTGCCTCCATCCTCGGTCTTTAAGGCCAAAGGCAGTTCTGTTCTTTGTCTGGCTGGCGTTTTTCACTTACAACACCGCTTAGAAAGGAGGTGGATTGGACATCTGGGCTGCAAGCTTACTACCTTGCTATTTATTACTGTTTTCCAGGCTCCTCATTGTTTTTGAGTATGTTTGTTTCTTGTTGGCGTTGTTACAAATTATGCTAAATTGAGTGGCTTAAAAAACACAGACATATTCTTTTATAGTTTCAGAGGTCAAGTCCAAAATCAATCTCACTGGGCTTAAAGTCAAGGTGTTGACAGGGCAGTGTTCCTTCCGATGGCCCTGGGGGAGACTCGGTTTCCTTACCTTTTCAAGGTGTATTCGTTTTGGCTTGTGGCTCCTTCCTCCATTTTCAAAGTCATCTTCCAATCTCTCTCTGACCCTGACCCCCTTGCCTGTGTTTCACTTATAAGGACCCTTGTGGACCACTGGGCCATGTAATAATCCAGGATAATCCCCCATCTCAAGATCCTTAATTTAATCACATCTATGAAGTTGCTCTTACCGTGTACAGTAGCGTTCACAGGTTCTGGGGATTAGATGCGGTGTCCTTGGGGGGTGCACTATTCTTTCTGCCGCAGCGAGTCATCCTTTCCCCACTTTTTCCTCCTCCCCTGGTTTTTTAAAGCAGCGGTCCTCAAAGTACGATGCTTCGGTCACATTTAAATTGTTAAATGTATTTTTCCTGAGGACCCCCCACCCACCCTCCCGGAGGTTCTGACCCAGGAGATGCAGAACGGGGCCCAGGAATCTGCATTTTTGCCAAGTCCCCAAGAGATTTGGCTGCTGGCAGTCTAAGGCTCACTTCCTTTTACAGGAAGACAAGTCAGTCTCAGAGGTGTCACCAAGGTTAGTTCCTGTGCAGGGTTCTATGGGACTTATTTCCCACCTTGGAGGCCGGTGCCGCTGCTGTCGCAGCCACACCACACGGAAGTAGAGCGGTAAGGCTTCGTCCTGCGTCAGCCAGTGGCCCCAGAGCAGTGTGATGCAAGTGGAGAACAGGGCAGCCTTGTTGTGCGGCCGTTATGCCTGGGCGAGAGTAAACGCTGGCTGCGGGGGTGCCCGGGAAGCGGGGGCAGTTAGGTGGCCGAGTGTGGGGGGCTCCTGACCCCTCGGTCACTCTGCACAAGTTGAGGGCGAATCGGAATGAGTCCAGGAAGGGCCAGCGCTTCGAGGACCCCTTGGTGTAAAGTCAGGTCCTGCTTAGGGAGAGCAAGGGTAAGGAAAGTAAGACAGGAACTTGTTCTTAGTACATCCTTTTTTCTTCCATTCTCAGCAAGGAGAGAGACGTTTCTGCGGGGGGGGGGGGGGGGCTTTGGGAGTCAATTGAGGCCTTGCCGATGGAGAGAGTGACAGCCTTTTACACAGATCTTGAATTATGGGTTCCAGTGAGCGTAGCTGGACACTCTAGTTAAGTGTCGCCAGTCCAGACCTCAGTTCTCTGGGTTCTTGTCCACACTTCCCGACTCTGGAGGACTGTGATGGGGGCCCCGGGTCACTTGCTCACCAGGTAAGCCCAGTGCTGCGTCACAAACACAGTTAAACCACAGTTTGCAGTTTCCGAACTTTAGAGCTCAGAGAAGAGTGGGTGTGAACACTGACCTTGAAGCACAAGGCCAGGTGGAGAAAGGGCTAGAACAGAGGTATCCCTGGCCAGGCATTCCGAGAGGCTCCCGTAGTGGGACCCCTGGGACACTGTTCAAAGCGAAAGGGGTTCCAAGGCCAAACAAGTTTGGAAAAGGCCGCATTAGACAAGGTTAGTTTATTGAGGCCCTTCAAAGGCTTTAATACGCTGCATTTCATCAAATGGCTAGAGTCCCGCCTTTTCCAAGACCATGAACCCTGTTTGCATGGAATACCTCTGAGAACATACTTTGAAAAATGTGACTTATGGTCAACTATAAATGAAAAACAAATTTAAAAAATACAATTTATGGCCCTGACTGATGTAGCTCAGCAGATTGAGCGCAGGCCTGCGAACCAAAGGGTCGCCAGTTCAATTCCCAGGCAGGGCACATGCCTGGGGTGCAGGCCAGGTCCCCAGTAGGTGATGCATGAGAGGCAACCACACATTGATGTTTCTCTCCCTCTCTTTCTCCTTCCCTTCCCCTCTCTCTAAAAATTATAAATAAATTTTAAAATATGACTTATGGACTAGGAATCTTTTTTTTTGGTGGCTTGTGCTGTTAGAAATTAATTCCTAAATTATTTGGCACTGACAACCTAAACTTTGCTTCCTTTAAAAAAAGCCAAATACCTCTCCCTCTTATTTTGCATGAACTAGATCTAGTTTGAGAAACATTTGACATTCCTTGAAATAACTAGACATCCTCTAGTAAGTTACAAAGGAGATCACCAAAATTCAAAATTTTACTCACCACCACTTTGTTCGATTTCACCTTTTACTCGCTCACATCCATCCATAGGTTAGGCAGATCTGATGAAGTTTTGACCATCAAAAAAAGTTCCTCTGAGATTAACTCGGCCTTTTCCAGATGCCCAGCGTTTACTCGCTGGGTCTTGAACCCTGACATATGGGCAACTCTTTTAGAGCAGCTTAGAAGATGGTTGACAGAAGGCATGACAAGAATGTGACCTTTATTATTGGGAAGTTTGTGGCTAAAGGTGGAGGGCCCCATATGGAGGGCTCTGGGAGATGTCCAGGCATCTGTGAACTCGACGGCCCTTGAATACACACGGAAAGTTGAATGTAGAAATGCCTGCTTGTCGTCTGGGGGTCGTTTATTTCCCAAGACAGCAGCAATTTCCGTTGTGATTCAAAGTGTATTCGAGGCGAAATGGTGCCTGGGGATGAGGTGGGAAGGCGAGCCAAATGATCCGAAAGCTCACATTTTCAGTGAAGATTTTAGAACCCAGTTGGTTGGTTATATGGCAAGAGGACTCCTCAGGGCTAAGTTTCAGTTCTTTTTTTTCTAAATTATGGAATCTATTGACTATTTTGATTTTATTTTTTTAAATGTGAAAACATTCTTCATTTATAAATACTTTAGGGCTCAACACTTAGATCAAATTCCTGACCAATTGTGAACTCAGATTTGAACATCTGTTTGCCAATATGGTAGATATTTTCCAGTGGTAAGAAAAGGCATTTTGTATATAATTTATTTCCAAAAATGCAGGATGTGCCAGTGTTTGCAAATTGAATACCGGACTTCGATGGAAGTGGCCTGGGTTCTAAATGTGTACATTCCCTAACCCGCCAGGAGGTTGTGCACCAATAGCAATAGAAGGAGAGAGTGAAGTGTGTCACCAGCTTGTCACTCACAACCTATGGGACTGGGACAGCGACTCATGTCCCGCCTTTTCTCACCTGAATTGATGTTGGTAATAGAACTGACCTCAGGGCTGTGCAAGGGTTAAGTGTGTTGGTACACAGAAGGGCCTCAGGGTGCTGCTTGGCTTTTCGGGGTAGCTCAGTCAATGTTAGTTTATTTTTTATGTAAGTACTTAAAATATAGATTAAGCAATAATTGTGATTACTTTTCTAAAGTAAATTCTCCATGTCGACTTATTCCATCTTACTCAACGTGACATTTAATAGGAAAATAGCCATTAATATCGGATGAAAGACTTACTGCTGAAAGGAAGGAGGGAAGAGATGGTTATTACTTTGGGTTTTATTTTGGAATTTGCATACTGTTTGTGGGAAAGGAAAAGTAAACAGAGGTCTAACCTTTACAAAGGGCAGTTTAACAGTAGCCATCGTAATGACAAATGCAGAGATTCTTGGACTTGGTAGTTATACTTCTATCTGGATTTACCCTATGGCGAACCTGGACACATACAAAATGGTGTTTGTACAAGGCAATTCTTGTTCGCAATAGCCACAGACTGGAAACAACCAAAAACGTCCACCGACAGGGAACTCGCAGAAACAGTGTATACTCAAGAACACCAGTAATTTAACAGGAAGTAAGGGTGCTCTCTGAGTGCTTAGAAAAGATCTCCAAAATGCATTAAGTCAGAAGCAGGCAGTGGGGAGCTACGTATAATTTTAGAAAGATAAACAGGACACTAATAACAGTATTTACCTGTAAGGGGTGGGGAGGGAGATCCAAAAGGGGGATCCTGGTGACAAGGTGACTTCTACTCCGTAACTCCTTGCACCTCTCGATTTTCGAGCCGTGTCAGTGCACATCACCTGTTAGGAGAGTTAAGATGATCCAAAGGCAGTTCCGCACCAGCCTTCCTCCTTCAATGAAGGCGTCTGCCGTGAGCCGTTGCCCTGTCGACAGTGCTGGGACCCAGGGCCTTTGTCTGCATTTACGTCTCAGGAATGTGTGGTTTTCATTTTATCACGGGAAATTTCAAACAACATGGTAAACTCCCATCTCCCCACCACCCCGCATCAGTCATTATTAATCCATGGTCCATACTGCTTCATCTGTGTTCTTCTCATTCTGCTCCGGGAAGATTTGGAAGGAAATCCTAGGTGACACATCATTTCATTTATAAATACTTTAGTACAGAGCTCTAAAAGGTGGGAATTTTTAAAAACAGTATATTTTAGCCCTAGCCAGTGTAGCTCAGTTGGTTGGAGCATTTTCTGTAACCTGAAGGTTTCAGGTTCGATTCCCGGTCAGGGCACATGCAGGTTCCATCACTGGTCCTTGTGCATACAGGAGACCACCAACCAATACTTCTCTCTATGTCGATGTCTCTCTCTCTCTCTCTCTTCCTGTCCCCTCCTCTCTCTCTAAAAGCAATGAAAAAATTATACTTTAAAATAGAATTTTTTTTTAATTAAACTGAATTTCTCCCCCTATAGGTCCTTTTACTTAAATGACCCAACAAGAAGACAGGGTTTAAACACAGCACCCACGTCAGAGGTGTGTTTTCCCACTAGTGAAAGAGCCATACAAGCGTCGTCTCCCAGGGACACGAGGCACTAATCAAACAACGTCAGGGACCTAGAGGAGGCCTGGGTCCTATGCCAGCTTATTCACCTACAAAGCTGCTGAAAATCGAAAACTGCAGTGGGGAGAGAGGGAAGAACACAGCTCTGGTAAAATGCACATGCAGTGTGAGCGTCTGGACTGACTCCGCAGGACCCTCCCCGGGGCCTGGGGCAGAAGCAGGGGCCACCAGTCAGGGCTTCCTCCATAGAACGTGGTGGTGAGGAGGAGTGAGTCCCAGCCCATTACCCCGGACTCCAGTCCGTCGGAAGGGAGACTATGGCTGTAACCGGCCGCATCAGGAGTTAGCAAACTCCAGCCAGCGGGGCAGAGCTGGCGAGCTGCCTGTTTTCTTCAGAAATTCTCGTTCAAATACAGCTGTGCCCATTTGTTTGCTTGACGGCTGCTTGTTTTTCTTTCTGTCTGTATAAAAAGTGCATGTTTAAATTACTGACAGCATGGCAGACTTTGGCTCCAAACTTGGTAACTTTTACCAAAATGTAGCTTTTTTTAAAAATTAATTTTATTTAGTTATTTTTCAAGTACAGTTTTTTGTCTATTTCTCCCATCCCAGCCTCCCCCGCCCCTTGCTCCCCACCTCCCCCCCATTTCCACCCCCCTTAGTTCTCGTCCCTGTGTCCTTCCTATTTGTTCCTCCAAATCCCTCCCCCTTTTTCCCCTTAACTTCCCTTCCTTCTCCCCTCTGGTCACTATCCCCTTGTTCTCTATTTCAGTGTCTTTGTTTTTTTTTTTTTTTTTCTGCTTGCTTGTTTGTTTTGTTGTTTAGCTTCCTGTTAAAGGTGAGATCATATGGTATTTGTCTTTCAGCACCTGGCCTATTTCACTCAGCATAAAAATGTAGCTTTTTATTCCTGATAATTATGCCACATAAACATTCCCTGTTATTCCTGCACAAGAAACCAGGTTCATCATAAGCCTTTCCTCGGAGGACTCCCGAGAGCTCTGTGGCAGAGCCCCCTGCTCCAGCTTGCCCAGGGTGGTGTCTGTTCCCCAGAGAGTCTGAGGGGTGACATCCCTTTCCATCCCTCTGAACAAAACTCAAAGGCCGGGACCAAAGACCTTGGAACTGAGTCTCCAAGGCGTCCAACCTTTTGGCATCTCCGGGCTGCACTGGAAGAAGAAGAAGAGTTGTCTTGGGTCACACATTCAATACACTAACAAAAACTGATGAGAAAAAAAGAGGTTTTAAGTAAATTTACGATTTCAGGTTGGGCTGCGTTCACAGCCAGGAGCTACAAGTCGATGCCCCTGCCAGGGCCAGAAAACCGGGCGCACACCCTGCTCCGCCTGTTGCTGGCTTTGGCAAATGGCCAACTTTGCCTCAGTTTTCCATTTTTTAAATGTAGACAAAATTACCCACATTGTCAAGTTCTCACAGAGACTGGTGGGGATACTTAGGAAACCTTCAAGATACACTAGGGTCCAAGAAATGCTAGCCGTTTCTTTTTTGCTGCCCTGTAAAATGACACAGGCCAAGGCCAAGGCCAAGGCCGATCAGTTTCTGCTAGTCGCTAACAGCCCGGCAACAGTTTGGGTGGAAGCAGCAGTGAACGGTTTTGAAACTACTGATGTGCCAGCTTCTGTTTATACAATTAATTGAGTTGGCTGAGCTCAACTCTCCATGGGGGCCCTGCCTTCATTTCTATACAGTTCACGAAGATCAGACTTCCATTTCACCGGTAGTTCACAACGTGACCTGTTGCGCCGTTTACTTAAGAACAATGAAGTGTGGTGTTAGGCGTCTGGTTCTGAAGCCATCTGCTTATAATGTGACAAGTCTTTTCAGTCTGGGAGCCTTGCCTGGTGAGTTCTGAAAACCCGCTTTCATCCACAAATGTTTTCATGGTATCCCTTGCGAAAAATGTTCTCTGGGTTCCCTCCTTCCAAAAGAGAGTATGGACTTGTTATAAAAGTTTTATGTACCTGTTTGCTAAACATCTCCACCTCCTATGGGTAAACCGCCAATGCCAGCCGTCCCCCGTTATCCACGGTCTCGCCTTCTACCACTGCAGTTAGTTGTGGTCGGGGGACCTGCAATTATTAAGTAGACAATTCCAGAAACAAACAATTCCTAGGTTTTAGATGGTGCGCCTTCTGCGTAGCGTGAAGTCTCACGGCGTCCGGCTCTGTCCTTCCCGGGGCGTGAACCATCCCTTTGTCCAGCCCGTCAGTCACTTCGTAGCTGTGTTGGTTCTCAAACCGACCGTTGTGTTATCATAACGCTGTGTCAAGTAACCCTCATTTTACTTAATAATGGCCTCAAATCCATTCACATAACTTTTATTACAATATATTATAATGATTGTTGTATTTTATTATTATTAGTTACTGTTGTTCATCTCTTACTGGGCCTAATTTATAAGTTAAACTTTACCATGGCCTTGTATGTATAGGGAAAAAACACAGAGTATCTAGGATTCAGTACTGTGTGTGCTTTTCGGGACCCACGGGGTGTATCGGAACGTAGACCCAGCAGGTAAAGGGGGCACTGTAATCCTCTCAGGCAATAAGCTTGTCGTGGGGTGTCATGCCTGCCGAAGAAAGCAGCCAGTCTCATTTTCCTCATTTAGGGAATTATTGCTGTTAATCTCGTCTAAGGAAGAGAGAGGCTGGAATCTCCTGGAATCCTCTTACCCAGGAAGGAGCTTGTGAACTGTTCAAAATCTCAGCTCAGTCGGCAGCAGCGTCTTGGTCCAGCGTCACTGGACGCGCTGAGCGATGGCCATCCCCAGTGGATCATCACAATGCCTCTTTAAATTGGGACGCAGACCAAGGGGTGCCCTGGTGTCACGGAGCTACAGGGGAGGAAAGTTCCGATTGTAGAGATGCATTGTCATTGGCTGAGAAAAGCTTCCACCGCAGTCTGTTCTACAGAGAAAAGGCCGCACTGAGCCACCAGTTTTATGATTGCTCCCGGAGTCGGAGTCGGGGAGGGGACATATCCTTTTTTTGACACTCGGTGGAAGGGAAACATCACAGCAGGTGTCTGAATTAATGAGTCTCATTGCCGTTGTCATAGTCAGCCTGGGCTTATTCCGTTTTTCAACCCAAACATCCCAAACTTCTGAGAGGTAACTTACTTAGGGATGCGGATGAAGCCCGAACCTGCCCGGGGGAAATTTCCATTGGGGGGATGGGGGGGGATTTTATGTTTTATTTTTTAGATTCCTGTGAGCTGTTTTCTCCTCTAGATGTTTTTGGGTTTGCTTACCAATGAAAGGATACTGTCTTCTTTTGAAGTATCAGTGAAAACATACTCCGTCTGCTCCAGCTACTGTAACTGAATACCATCCCTGGGAGGCTTATGAAGAGCAGATACCTGTTTCTTATAGTTCTGAAGCGGGGACATCCAAGACAAGGTGCCGGCAGGTTCGATGTCTAGGGAGGGCCTGCTTTCTGGTTCATTGACAGTTGTCCCTATGTCCTCACGTGGTGAAAGGGGGGAGGGAACTTCCTGGGGTCTCTTTCATGAGGGCACTAATCCCATTCCTGAGGGGCCTCCCCCATGCCCTAATTTCCCCCCAGAGACCCACCTCTGAATACCACCACATTGGGATTGGGTTTCAACACAGGAATTTTGGAGGGACATAAACATTGTTTATAGCAGGTACTTTCTTTATCTGTGAGAGTACTTCTTCCTTATCTCACCCCCAAATCTTTCAGTAAAATCGAGGCTAAGATAATATGGCTTTCCATACTCCAGCTTGCTGCTCAGTCATACTCTATACAGTATTCGTTCCCGTCAATCGATAGTCACCAAGGAAGTCCCAGGGGACCGGTGGCAGGCTCAAATTCGGGACTGAGCATTTAGATCCACTAAGTAGAGGGATGTTACTCTCCCAGGAGCAGTTAATGGCATCAACCAGGATGGAGGCACTTGGCAGGACCTGAGAAACAAGCCAGCTGGGTCCTGGGGCTTAGAACCTTCTTTCAGGAAGGCGGGTCAGCTCCCAAGACACAGAGGCAGCCAGGAGAGATGTGAAGGCCAGCCTGGTGGGGCCCCTGACCTGCACTGTGCTCGCCCACCGGCCTTCTAGGCAACAGTACATAGAAACAGCTCTTCCCGATAACCAGCCTTCAGCGACACCTGTGGTTCTCCCCACACAGCCATTGCCAGAGAGGTGGTAAAGATGGGCCAACTCTGAAGCCCTGATGCTAGAAACACCTGCTTCCAAAAACACTCTGCTCTTGTCACACCCGCCAGTGGCTAAAATCAAAATCTGAACTCCGTAATCTGCCATTTCAAGCTCCCCACCGTGTGGCCCTAACTGCCCCCTCCCCCCATATTCTCACTGCCATCCCAAGTGTTCCCACCCTCCTGGGCTTTTGCCCACATCCTTTATCCTTAGAGCAGGTAGGTGTCAGGTCTCAGGGTCACCTATGCCTGGAGTGCAGCTACTCACATTGCAGCCCTGGTCTTCCTGAGGCTATTTGTCCTGGCTGAGCACCCAGAGTCATTTATCGTTCTTCATGAATGAAACTCGGCATTTCTTGGAATGGTTGTGTTTTCTTGGTCCTCGTCATTGGCTGTGCTACAGTGTCGTTTTGCGTGTGTGTTTATCTCCCTGGCCGCATGGAGCGTCCTTCCAGGGAGGGAGCTGTGTCATCTTTCTTGTGTGCACTGGCCTTGTGCAAGGCCTGTTTGGTTGTCCTGGTGTCCGGAAACCTTAGGGGCCCTGGTTCAGCCAGTGGAAAATGAAACAATGGAGCTTTGCCCAGATGTGCCATAAATAAATGCAATCCAGGAAAACGTGAGTTTACATGGAAACAATTAGAAAGAGGTTATTCTCCCAGAATTTTATGCATCCTCTTGTAAATAGTACTTTTCTAAGGCTTTTAAAGTAAATTTTGATTTATAGCAACGTGATAACATCTTTTAGAAAAAAGCTCTTAAAACATTGGGGCTCACCTATATTGGGAAACATAGCTGTCGATGCTTTTTTAAAAGATAGTAGAAGGAAAATATTGATGACTGTTGCATTTAAAAATAAAACATACTCTTACAATGCAATAGTAAAAAGACTACCCAACTTACTTAAAAAATGGTCAAAGGGATCTGTATTGACACTTCTCCAAAGATATACAAGTGGCTAATAGGCACATGAAAAGATGCTCAATATCTTTAGCCATCAGAGAAATGGGAATCAAAACTGCAGTGAGACACCACTTCACACCCTCTAAGATGGCTAGAGTCAAATAGATAATGTACGGCTCAGTGGATTGAGTGCCAGCCTGCAAACCAAAGGGTCGCTGTTTCGATTCCCAGTCAGGGCACATGCCTGGGTTGCGGGCCAGGTCCCCAGTAGGGGGCTCAAGAGAGCCAACCACACACTGATGTTTCTTTCCGTCTCACCCTCCCTTCCCCTCTCTGAAAATAAATAAACAAAATATTTTTTAATTACAAGATAATGTAGCGATATAGGAATGCTCGCATATTACTAGTAGCCATGTAAAATATTGCAGCCACTTTGGAAAACAGTCTCGCGTTAGCTCATAAGGTTAAATGTGGAGGTGCCATAGGACATCCCCGGGCATACACCGGAGCGAATTGAAAAGATAGGTCCACGTGCAGTGTGTATACAAATACTCATGGCAGCATTATTCATAATAGCCAGATGTCTATCAGCTGACAGATGGATAAATGATATGTGCATGTCCATATAATGGCATGTGACTCATGAATAAAAATGAAATACTGATACATGCTACCACATGGATGAACCTTGAAAACATGCTAAGTGAAGGCAGCCAGTCACAAAAGACCACATGTTGTATGATTCCATTGATGTGGAAGTCCCAAACGGGCCAGCCTTTGGTGACTGACAGGAGATTCATGGTTGCCTGGCACTGGTGGGTGGGGCGGGGGTGGGGAAGGCAGGGAAATGGGAAGTGACTGCTGTGAGTACAGGGTTTCTCTTCAGCACGATGAAAATCTTCTAAAATTGATTGTGCTTACAGCGGTACAAGTCTGAATGCAATAAGTCTATTGAATTGTGCACTTTAAGTGAATTCTATGGTGCCTGAATTATAGCTCAAAGCTATTATTTTTAAAAAAAATTGTACACCCAGCCTGATGGTCAATTAAGTTTAAAGGCAAAGTCAGTCTTTTCTAGATGAAAGACCTGTTAGGACGCTGTCAACAGTAGCATCCCATGGAAGCCTGTGTACAAATACTTCAACTTACCTAATATAAGGATCATGTGAGGAGTTTCTGAAAATACAGATGCCCGGGCCTTCCTCAGAAAGACAGCCTTGGATGTCTGGGGGGGCCAGGAATCAGCATTCCTAACAAGCGGCCAAGGTTACCTCCCAGGAAGCATGCACAGCACTCACTAATAAATCAGGCAGAGCTCCAGCGGCCTAACAGATGCCAACCCTTAATTCTCGTAATGACACTAGGGTTGGAAGTACTACTTTCATAATGTTTTTCCTGGGAAAGTTCTTAAACATTTGAAGCACTTTGACTAAAGTGTTAGTAGTAGTATCCTCTGAGATCTGAAAGAGCATGAATGATTTGTTTTCTTAATGCTTTTCTGCATTTTCCCAGTTTTCTGCCACAACTCCACTGCTTTTTGTAAACAGAGTCGGCCAACTTCTGTAAGGTGTCGGAAGGCACACGCTGCACCTGACAGACTGCTACCCTGAGAAGCCCTGACAAAATCATCGGGGCTCGCTTTGAGTCACAGACACAGCCGATAAAAGCCAAGCCAGTGTGTCATCAGGACCACATTTTAGCCAAGCGACTCTGCTGCCACAGAGGCCAAATGAGCGTCACGCACTCCCGGGCTTCTCTGGGCGGAGCCCAGGCCGGGCCGAGCTTCTGAGTGCAGGCTGGGATGTGAAGCACACGGAAGGGGCTCCATGGGTTCAAGCTCCCGCGAACCTTGGCCTCAGTCTGGGGCTGTCACGTCTCTGTCACACACCACATCGTTCCCCACCCCTGCAGAATGAGGGCGTGTCGTGTTCACCGATGATTTCTTGGGTACGACACCCAGAGCAAAGGCAGCAAAGGCCACGTAGACAAAGGGGACTACGTCAAACATGAAAACTTCTTCACAGCAAAGGAAACAATGAGCAGAATGGAAAGGCAACTTGGGGAATGGGAGGAAGTATTTACAAATCAAGGATCTATGAAGGGGTTAATACCCAGACCATGTAAAGAACCCTGACAACTCAACAACAACAAAATCCAGGTTTAAAATGGGCAAAGGACTTGAACAGACATTTCTCCAAGGAAGATATACTTATGGCCAGAAGGCACATGAAAAGATGCTCAGCATCGCTTGGCATTAGGGCCGTTCTGTTGTCCGGGGTCAGGTGTGCTCGCCGACAAGCAGTAGGACTCTTTGGTGAGGTTCACCTCCTGTCGGAAGCAGACCGGCTTGCCCAGGGATGAGTCTGCTTGAAAATGCAGAGGTCAGGCTCACCTTACCAGAAGGCTTCTGAGACTCCTGAGCTTCCTTCTAGGGGCCAGATGGTGACTTTTCTCCATGTCTGCAGCTGTGACTTCTCTGACCATGGCCACTGGACCCCATGGAGCCTGGTCCAGCTGGTGCCATCAGGGCAAATGCTAATTGGGTGGAACAGATGTGTGGAAGGTCACCTGTTCCCAGGTGTTTCCTGGATGGCTGTTATGATTTATGCCCTCTTGCTAAATTCCCTTCTGTTTGTGGCAAAAAAGACCTGGTAACCCAGGAAACGGAATTAAGAATGGATGCGGCAAAGGAACCTAGATGGCTACAAGGCAAGCCTGCCTGCCAGGGCCCTCACTGTTCTGTGGAAGCCGTGAGATCCGGCCTCTCACTTGACAATGAATCACAGTCTTATTTCCTGCACCCGGAGGCAGTTAAACATCCGGGCAGGTCAGACTCCAGAACACAGCAGCCCAGACAGAGAGCGGGGGAGCCTCCCACCTGGAGATAATGATTCCCCACCGGAGGGTTTGGCTCTTCGCACCTGGCAGCAGTGGGGCGAGCGTTCGGCGCAGGAAAGCATTTCATAATCCTTGTTTGATTTTTCACTTTGGCTTTCTTGAGATCGACATCAAAGAGTGGTTTGTGACTTTTGATGTTACATTGTCTACCACAAACCTCAGAGTCGGACAGAGGCAGAGCTGTCCCAGGTGGGAGGAAGCAGGTTCACCTGTGAGCAGCCCCGCAGGCGACCTGTGATCCAGTGGAGTCACATGTTGAGAGTTGTCCTTGACCTCAGAGGGCGCTGGGGACCCGGGGGCAGTGCTGGGAGGTTCTGCAGCTGCCTGTGAGCTGTGGCTCCACCAGCCCCGTTGAACATGGCTTTGGACACGGCCTCTCTCTGCTTTGAGCCATCCTCGAGGGGATGGTGATGTCTGCATCGTTCAGCTGTCCTGTGGCCACGTGAGGTGGGAGGACGTGACTGGTCACACCGGAGGCAAACACTAACAGTGGTGCTTATGGGCAAGACAGCTGTGGTCACTGTAGGATCAAGTGTCTCTCCCAGGTAGACGGGAAGACACTTTTCTAGTGACTCTCACCCCCCTGCCATTCCTTGCCCGCCCTTCCTATTGCTTCTTTCCTGGAGGCCTTTCACCTCTCTTTTGTTCTTTAAACCAGGGGTCCCCATCCCCTGGTCTGCCAACCAGCACCGGTCCACCACCTGTTAGGAATCGGCTGCGAGCAAAGCTCACCTGAGCTCTGCCTCCTGCTCCCCCTACTCCCCAGCCCCTCGAGACTGGTCCATGGTGCCAAAAGGGTTGGGGACCAATGCTTTAAACAATATCCTTTTTCCTTCCCTTCTTTGCCTTTTATACCCCCGCCATTCACCAAAATGCAAAGAAACCAACGTTCAAATAAATTTACTTAAAGAAGCAAGTAGGGCTGGGAGCCGGGCGCTGGCATTGGCCACGAAGGGCTCCCTCCTGAGGTGCCGGTGGGCCACCTCTGAATCCAGTCGCTTCTCTCTGGGAGCGGCGTCACCACACAGTCCGTTCGGGTTTCTTGTTGACTAGGCAGTTTGGCTAGGACTGGGTGCCGCTTCACTTTTCAGTCTTTCAATGATTCATGGAGAACATTGAGATACGTGTCTGTTCTTTGTGAGGCCTGAGAAGATCTTTGCTCAGGTCATTGTCATCTAAGATCCCTCTTTTTTTTTTTTTAAAGATTTTATTTATTAATTTTTAGAGAGAGGGGAAGGGAGGGAGAAAGAGAGGGAGAGAAACATCAATGTGTGGTTGCCTCTTGAGTGCCCCCTACTGGGGACCTTGCCTGCAACCCAGGCATGTGCCCTGACTGGGAATTGAACCGGGCACCCTTTAGTTCCCAGGCCGGCACTCAATCCACGGAGCCACATCAGCCAGGGCTAAGAACCCTCTTAAGTCCCTGGTGCACAGGGCCTCTGGGTGGTAGAGAGGGACAGGAGGTGTGGCTTCCCTAACTTGTGCTGCAGGGGGGCTTGTGAAAACACAGTGCTGAGCCCCTGTCCCCAGTGCGGCTGGTTCAGCAGGGCTGGGTGGGCCTGGGAGTCGCACTTCCAGCAGGCACCTGGGCGTGCTCATCCTGCTGCCCTGGGGACCGCACACTTCGAGAAGCAGGGCTCCAGGGCAGAGGCTGGCACAGGAGAGCCCACCAGCCACATCCAGTTTGTAAGCCTGGTTTTTCAGTGGAGGAGTTGCTCCCACCCGTCTGCCTGTCGTCTGTGTCGGCTTTCATGCTGCAATGGCAGAACTGAGTAGCTGTGACAGAGGCCATATGGCCCTCAAAGCTGACAGTATTTACTAGCTGGCCCTTCACAGACAGAGTGTGCCAACTCTGCTCTACTGATTCCTCCGTCCCCCCAGCCCAGTGCTGTAATGATGAGCACAGACCCCGCCCCTCTCTCACTGCTAAGTGCTCCAGGACCCTTCCTGCCCAGGCGCCAGCCAGGCTGAGCATTAAATCACGTTTCCTGGGAGAAAAAACCATGAGATGAGTAGTCACTGCTGTTCTGCTAGATCTTTGCAGATCACGAATTGCCTTTGAGAGCCCGCGGCCACCTAGATGGTGCTGTACCCGTCTTATGGAAGGACACACAGAGGCAAAACGGCTTCGCCTGTGCTCACACAGCAAGTCAGTGACAGACCCAGGTCTTCGGTCCTTCCTGCCTACCACAGTGCCCTTTGTAGATGAGCCCAGATGGGCCAGAACTTGCTGTATTAGTCATCTGTTACTGTGTAACAAGTACTCCCCAACTAAGCTTAAAACAACAGTAAATATTTATCGTCACTCACAATTTCTATGGGTCAGGAATTCACAGCCAACCTGGCTGGGCACTTCTGCCTCAAGTGTTTTCCTGGTGACCAGTCAGGTGTCCTCCGGGACTGGAGGGTCCCCCTCCGAGGTGCCCACTCACCTGGCCGGCAGGTCGGTGCAGGCAGTCGGTGGCGGGCCTCCCCAGCAGACTGCTCGCATGTCCTCACAGCAACATGACCACTCACTTCCGCAGAGCACGTGATCAGTGACCAAAATCGCTGAGGGGAAGCCGCACCCTTTTTATAATATGATCTAGCCTCCCAAGTCACATGCATCATTTCCACCAGCCGTGCTCATCAGAACAGAGTCCCTGCATCCAAGAGGAGCCTGCATTCAGGTATGGCATAGGACGGTGGACATATTTTAAAACCAGCCCAGGATGCAGATTTCCACTCCATTGCCTGCTGGGAATATTGGGGTCCTGTGCTATTGTCCTCGTTGCAGGTCTCGGTCATAGAATGTCAGACTGACATCCTAAGCAAGAGCAAGGTTAAGTCACAGATTACTAGCATCTTCCAGGCCTCAAGCTTTGTTCTGCTCTGGAGCACCCAAGGGGCTGCTACCACCTACTGAGGCCTCAGGGAGGACCAGAGGGAGCCACCTACCTCGTGGCCTGTGTAGCAGTGAGAAGACCAAGTGGTTTGAAATCCCCCAGGTGATTCAGGTACTCTTCCCCCCAGTGCTGGCCCTGCTCCTATTTGAGAACTGTTTTTCTAACCCCATTCTCCCCAGTTCCTGGGTTGGGAAGAGGCTCAAAGAGGCAGAGCCCGAGGTCCCTTGGCTGCTCTGGTTGATACCTGCCCCACCCCACCCCAAAGTCCCTCCTGCAGAGCATTAAACTCACTTCACTCAAAACTTTACAGGGCCACATGGAGACCATGAACTTGTGGATTAAATTTGCCCTTCAAAGTCTTTGTATTAATGAATCCTTAGCCCAGGCAGCCGATAACATTTCTCATCAGATCTGTCTCCAGGCAACGTCTGGTTCTAATGGGTGAGCACCAGACTTAGCTTATTCCTCCTCGACCTGCCGCCACCTCTGGCAGAATGCGCTCTAAGCGTAGGAATGCATCCAGGCAGGTGGGAGACTGATCTCTCTCCATTGAACTGGGATTGTGTTGCCTCAATTCTTCCATTGACAGTGCTTGGCCACCCTCTAGTGGATATGTGGAGAAGGTCGCCATGCTTCTGAACAGAGCAGGTGTGCGATGACGGGCTTGAAGATTCTCCTTGTCACTAGAAGGAAAATGCAGGGCAGGTGTAGGGAGCAGTCGGCGTGAGGATGCTGTAGTTGGGATGGATACACACCTTTGTCCTATCATCTCCTCTGGTTTGATGTGTTCATAATCAGGTTTATTTGAAAAGATGCAGGAAACAAAATGTGAGTACAGAAATAGGTGCTCGTGTGTGTATTCCCTGGTGCAGAGGGCCTGTGTGGGGATTGACGGGGTTGGCTAAGTTTTTTCTGTAAAGAGCCAGATGGTAAATATTCTAGGCTTTGCAGCTGAAGCCCGTGTCCCCTATGGTCACTGTAGCACGAGAGCAGCCATAGATAATACGTAAGTGAACGAGCATGTGTTCCTGGCTGTAGGTAACAGACAGCGGGCCGCACATGGCCACGGACTGTAGCTGTCGATTCCCCGGTGAAGAAGGGTGAAATGAATAGTGTCTGTCTCTTACTCTAGATGGTAAATCCCTCAGGGTGAGGACCAGTGCCTTGCTTGCCCTTGAACCCTGAGCACCCAGCACCATGTCTGGCATGTGGCAGATGCTCAGAGCGTGTTTGCTGCTCTGAGATGGATCTTATGCCAACCTCTCTGATATCTCGACTTCCTTCCAGGATTTCTAGGCCGTGATCATGTTGAAAGCAGCACACTCTGAACTGGACGTTTAAACATCAGGGCAAACAGGCTTAGCTGACAACTTTGTTTATTTTCTGTTCATCCCCAGTTAACGTTGAACCCAAGTGTCAGGTGAGAGACCAAGAGATACAAAGGCCTTGCGATGATCAGTTCCGGGCCCCTCTGAGGATGGTTGTCCCTGGCGGCAATTGTGTTGTGCAGAACTGGGCGTGACTTTGCACTTGAGGCAGCTACTAATTTTACCAGAAGCTACTTCTTCCCAGACACTTGCACTTGGGAGGGGCGGTGGGAGCGCCCCAGGGAATGCCCCTTCCCGAACACATCAACAAAACAGCAGGAGCCAGCCTCCCCATCTCCGAGGCCCACCTCTTCAGCACCGCACCTGGCTGTTCCTCCAGGGTGGGTTTGGTGTCTGCCAAACCACTCTGCTTCTGCCGTCGCCAGTCACAGCAGGACAGAGCATGCTGTCTCCGCATGTCCATCTCAGAAAGCACATATTATCCCCGTCCTGAAGAAGTGGAGGCACAGGAAACTTAAACGATTTGGGGCATGATGTAACTAAGCTATTTAACTCACTGTGCCTCGGTTTCCCTGTAAAATGGTCACGATGAGAGTCATTTCAGAGGGCATCTGTGCGGCTCAGTGAGGTAAGCCATGTGGCGCACTCCTTACTCTGTAATAGCTATTATGGCGCTACTGTTACCTAGGGCTTGAACACGGAGTAGGTGCTCGATAAATATTGGTGAAATAAATGAAAGTTATTTGCCCAGTTCACAGCTGGTGAGAAGTCAAGGCTTGAATCTTTCTCCCGAGCCAGGTGGCCATTGCATTATACCATTTAACCGTTTAACCATGGGGCGACTCACGTTACGGAGGGGTGTTGTGTCTCCGAGTCTCAGCATTCCCTTCCCCACGCAAATGTTGCCTGGCTAGCTCCCAGTGACCCGTTTACACCTCGATCTCCTCTGACACCTTCCAGGCTTGGCCAGGTCCGTGTGTGTTCTGCCTTCTCCTGTCCACCTAGTGTCCTTCCATAGGACTCACCACACCTTATAGGTAAAAAGCCATGGCCGTGCCTTCCCCAGGGGCACAGATCACACCTGTTTCCCCCTCTTGCCACCCCACCAGTGAGAGCTCAGTGAGGTTTTGAAGGGAGGAACGTTGTCCCACGTGTGCTGTGTTAATGAAACACACGTCAGGAGGAGAGCGGCCAGGCAGGGTAATGCTGTTCTGTTCCCCCGTCGTAGGGCGCAGAAGAGCGAATCTATAATAACTGGTTTCCAGTGCCCCCTGACTGCAAGGAAGTAGTGTGGTGAGTGATTTAAAGCCCCGTGAGGTATTTCAGAGGTGTGCTGAGCTCACATCTGCCACAATACAGCTGCCCTGGGCAACGCCAGCCCGAAACAGCTGGTGCAGTGCTCCTAAGAGTAGCCTAGTCTGTCGTCGAAATCACCTGTCTGTCTTCAAGACCGAAATACAGATGCAGTCGTGCTGCTTCTGCCAGTCGAGGCTGAAGTCAAATTAATCAGCTGTGCTCTTGCAGCGTAGCACCCCAGCCCCACGGCCTTGCCTGGGAAACCGCTGGCTCGTCGTCGAAGCTCAGTCGGTATTGAATCAACGGGACCCTTCAGCACTGACACCAGGGCATTTCCTCTGGTGGCAGAACAGCCGCCACACAGCTCCCAGGTGGCATGGGCTCGGCTCTGCGGGAGAGTCTTCACAGACAAAGTGGCTGTGTCTTTCGGTGTGATTCTTAAAACTCTAAGATGTCGGTTTCCTTAGTCTGTAGGGCTCTAGAGGAAAGAGCGTGTTCATGGGCGTGCACACGTGAAGTGCAGAGGAAAACAGATGGAAAACCGATGGAATCGGTCACTTCCCTGGGAGCCTCAGGAAGTGACCGTGGATGGTTTTCAATTAAAAAACAAACGTTTTCTTCTTAGAAAGACACAGATGTCGGGCACCTTTCAGAGGAGGGGCAAGCAGTCTCACTTCATGGCACAAGGCCGTCGTTGAAATGTTCTGTCGTGAGGAGCCTAGGTCACCAAAAGAGCTGGCTGTGTTAGGGACACCGTGCTTGACTGTGAAAGGGAAAAACAGAAAATGCATCAGCTGAGCTCATTACCCTGTCGTTCAGGAAGGAGGTCAGGCAGAAACCCTGCAGTTCACTGAGACGCAGAAGTCTTTAGCTTGATGAAGAGTCTCCAGCTCCTGTCCATAACGGCCACTCTGCAAATGTAAAATATCCAAGTGAACTATAAAGTAGAGTAAAGTAGGGGTTGTCACTGTCACTTGTGTTCTGGAAGATGGTCCCAGAAAGTCTAGATAATGAGATAATATAAGGAGAGGAATAAGTGGTATAAATATTGGAACACATCAGAAGTACCATTATTGCAGGTGCCTTAGCCAGATGATTCTAGGCAATCAACTGAGATCACGAGGGTGGTCAGACACCTGTAGAACTAAAAGGCTTGTAGCCAACAGCAGTTCTCACCCCCAAACCTCCTCCCTCCAGAGGTCTCTGTCCCCAGAGACAGCCACTTGGGACACCTCTGGCTTTATTCACTTTCATAGTTATAAATAATATCTGCACTGCCATCTTCTGATTCGATTTTATACATGCTAACTGGTAACTTCCTGTTACCATCTGTCTTAGCTTGGGCTGCCCTAACAAGATACAAAGGACTGGGTGGCTTGCCTCACAGGAGTTGATCTCTTACGGTTCTGGGGGCTGGAAGTCCAAGACCAAGGTGGCTTCTTCCTCGGGTTGCAGACAGCTGCCTTCTCGCCGTGTGCTCACACGACTTCTCCTTGGTGCATGTTGTGTGTTTGTGGGAACACACACACACATACACACAGAGAAAGAGAGAGAAGGAGGAAAGAAGAGAGGTAGGGAGAGAGAGAAACTCCAGTCTCTCCTCCTGAAACTTTTTAATCAAATGTTTGAACTCCTGAGCCTGCACTGTAGCTTTCTTACCTTATCTCTCCCGTTTTTATCATCTTTTTGTCTTCTTGCAATCTCTCCTAGAAGGTTTCCTCCATCTTACCATGTAACACTTCTATTGCATTTTTTAATATCTGCCGTCCTATTTTTCATTTCAAAAGCGAATTTTGTTTTTGAAGGACTATTTGTGTCCTCCTTGAAGCCTCTTGTTTCCATTTCACTATCGTAATATCTTTTCTCCCCGTGGACACTGATTTTTTTTTAATGTTTTTTGTTTTCTCCTTCTTCAGAGAGACTCTCTTCTAGTTTGGGTTTTGGTCTCAGCTTTCTGTCCTGTTATACAGGCTTTGCTTTCATCATAGATCTGGTAACCTTGGTTGTCTATGTTTCAAGAGTGCAAAGCTGTTCAGGTGCTCTGAGCGAAAAGGTGGAGCTTACCGACTTTGAACTTCATTGCAGACTGACCGGGCTGGGCTGTGTGTTGGGGAACCCCCAAAGTCTGTGCATCTTCTCTCTCATGTTGGTGAAGGCCTGGCTGCCAGTATTCCAAGCACCCGGTAGAGGGGAAAGGTGAGCAATCAGAATGTGGGGGTTTTCACACTGAATAGTCATTTAAGCCTCTCGTTTTCAGTGCGGTACTCAAACCTTGAACTCTGCCCCTCAACTCAGAGACCCTCTATTTTGTTTTGCCTTTTTTAGAGTGGTTCTCAACCAGGGGTGATCTTGCCTCCCAGGAAACACTTGGCAATTTCTGGAGACGTTTTTGATTGTCATTAACAAGAAGAAGTATGGGGGGGGGGGTTGCTGTGGCGTCTAGTGTGTAGCGACCAGAGTGCTGCTACACACTAGACTACCCACCTCAGAAGAATTATTGGCCCAAGCGTCACTAGGGCTGAGGCTGAGGAATCCTGGCCTAGACAATACACTTTCAGACTAGGACTGAGGTGGGGGAGGTACCCAGCTGCTTGGAGCAGGGCGGAAGGTAAGGGCATAGCTACTTCCAAGCAGCTTCCCACGAGTCCTCCTCGTTTCAGCCATCCCCTCCGCCTTCACGCCCAGCCATCCCCTCCGCCTTCACGCCCAGCCCCAGAGGTGCCGGAGTCTTTTCAGGTTTGGTTCTTTACTCTCCCTATCAACCAGCTGACTCAGAGGTCAGCTTTGCGAGTGTGGCAAAGTCAGTCATCCCTCATCTATTTGTGTTCTAAGCTTCCAAAAATGTGTCCCTTTTGTCTCCTTTCCTATTCATCCCCTTCTTCTGGCAACTTTAGAAGGGGCTGGGAAGGTGCAAAGCTAGGTTTGTTTGCTCAGTTGACATCTTTACCCACAAGCCTAAAACAAATGCTGAAGAGCGTTAGGTGGCAGGGGCCCAGCCGCCAACGCCAACGAGTGGAATAGAATCGAGTCCAGAAACTGACCCAATATATCAGAAGTCACCAGTAATTGATAAAGGATCCCTTGACCATCTGCTAGAAAAATAAATAAAATTAGCCTCTTCTCACCCCACATGTACAGAATTCAATTTAGGGTGGAGTAAAGATCTAAACATATATGCAAACCTGTAAGAAAACACGGGAAAATATGTTTCTAAGTCTGTGTTGAGGAAGACCTTTCCGAGTAGATGGGAATAGAAGAAGGTCTTAAGGAGCAACCGAGACTGGGCAGCAAAAAAGCAAAGTGGGATGAAGAAAATACTGCCATTGTATATAGTTAGTTATCATCCCTCTTTGGTTCCTTCAAATCAGTAAAAAAGTGATTTTTTAGAAAACTTACCAATAAATTAGGAAAGTACTAGAAGTGGCCGATAAGCTTTTGAAAAGATGTTCTACCCATCTTACCGCTGATCGCAGAGTGAGCACTGTGTCGGTGATTCTTAATCAGTGGCCCCCGGCCCCTCAAGCGTCTCACCTGGGAACTCGTCAGAACTGTAAATTCTCAGGTCCCACCCTAGACCTACTGAAGCACCAACTCTGCGGTTTCCCAAGCCCTCCAGGTGGCTCTGGCACGCGCTCGCTCTGATAATCACGGCTGCGTGGCCAAGAGGATGATTGAACGGCATTTAGTATCATGGATGAATTTCTCAGGGTCGAGTGGAAGAACCCAAATAGAAGAGTGCCTATTGTAGGATTCCATTTACGTGAGGTTCACAAACAGGCAACGCTAATCCAGGATGACAGACATCGGGGAAGTTGTTACCCCCGGAGGAGGGAAGGAGCAACCAGAAGTGAGGATGAAGCTCCCCGGAGCTGGTCATTTTCTGTTTCTGGATGTGGTTACACAGGTGTGTTCAGCTCAGGGGAAATCATTGAGCTCTTTTTCACTTGGGATTCATAGACTTTTTTTTCTGTGCTGTATTTCAGTAGCAGTAGACGACAAAACATGAGCCCTGGTTGATACAGTTCAGTGGATTGAGTGCCAGCCTGAGAACAAAAGGGGCTCTGGTTCAATTCCCAGTCAGGGCACATGCCTGGGTTGCGGGCCAGGTCCCCAGTAGGGGCGTGCAAGAGACAACTGATCCATGTATCTCTCTCACACAGATGTTCCCCTGTCTTTCTCCCTCCCATCCCTTCTCTCTAAAAATAAATAAATACAGTCTGTTTTTAAAAAGACAAAACATGAACTCTCTTTTTTCTTAATTGGGTTTTTAATCATTTCAAACATAGGAATTTAGTGGGGGCAGAAGGCAAAAGCATGGTTACACTTGAAGAGAGGGTAAATTAGTACCGGGTTTTTGAAGAGTCATTTGGCAGTGCCTCTCAAGCTTAAAACATCCTAGAAATTCCACTTCCAGGAGCCTGTCCTGGGTCTCAGCTACGTAGAGGTAGATATTATAAGAATGTTCCCTGGGCATCTTTATGCAAACATAAATCAGACAACTAAGTTTTTCTCCACAGGGAAGGAGTCATGTGAGTTATAGAAAACTGTGTCAATTATGGACACTTGTTAAAATTGGCATCATTCTGTACGTGGCAGCGTGGAAGGAAGCCCTCCACGGCATCGCTGACTGAAAGAAGCAAGTTGTGGGCACCGGGTACACAGAGCGACCCATGTATTAAGGGAGAAAGAAAAGGGTGTGCAGATGGTGGTTATAAATGCGAGGGAAAGAACTGTAAAAGTTTGTATATTGGTGTCTCTTGAGAATTTACAACTGATGAATGGGGGTTGTCATTCCATTGCTTGTTTTATATATATGTGGTATTCTTTTGTGTTTATTTTTGTTACAGAACAAGAGGTCCGAGGGAGGGGCAATACAATATTCGGCCCACCTAGGGATGCCCAAAACTGCTATACAACAGGGGCCCCTCCCAAAAACAAAATACTAAAATCTACTGGGCCCTTCTGTCCGCCGCCAATTGGAAAGACATCTCTTAATGCCAGAGATTTGTGAAAAGGAAACAAAATGTTTATTTAATGCTATTCAGGCCTAATGCCACCACTAAAATATCAAAGTCCTTTAGGGTATACACCTACACCCACACAGCGCTCCCTTCTCCCACTGTCCCAACTCCAGGTACCGTAAATCAGGAAAAGAGCACACGTCTGTATTGCAGGCTGCTGGCACCGTCAGCTGTGTCACTGTGCAGGATCTCGAGTTAATCCAAAGTACTGTGGTACCCTCTCATGGTCCACTGGCAAGAGTCCTTTGTACCCAGTTCCAGTCAAAGTCTCTCTTGCTTTTTCAGGCCCCGCAGCCAAAGGGGGCACCCCAAAGCCACGTTGGCCTCTTCTACCAAAGCTGCAGGAGTCCGCACTCCACCAAAAGCATGTGGCTGTCTTCTTCACCTGGCTGCAGGGATCTCCATTCTGGCAAAGCTGCGTGGTTCTTCCCTTTCACCTGGGAAAGAGGGGGTCCGCACCGTGCCAAAACCACGTGGCTCCCTCTTTCACCTCACCAAGAGGGGGTCCTCACTCTGCTGAAACCGCATGGCTCTCTCTCATCTGGCCAAGCGGGGACCCTTCATGTCCTGGAGCCAGTCTTTTCCAAGCTCCCACGCAGGCCATCTCACTCAGAAGCGCAGTCCCTAGTTTCCATCCTGGTCCCAGCTACACCCGTCTCCCTCTGGAGAGCAGCCCCCTAGTTCCATCTTGAGTCCCTAGCTACTCCCTTCTTCCTCGGCCCCAAACTTGGCCACTGCTGTTTAACATATCTATGAAACCAGTTAAAGGTTATAGATATGTTAAATAATCATTCCAGAGGTTAGCTCCAAAACTGTTGCTATGCAAAACAGCTCTCAATGGCCTGGCTCCATTCGTTCCCTCCCCCTGGTGGGGGGGGTGAGGACATCCTATATGTCTCTCCAATATTCCTATACACTTTGAATTCTGGACACCTTTCTAAATCTTTTTTTTGCCCCCCCGCCCCCGGCTGCACCCTGTATCATTTTCACCTGCGTTTATTACTTTTGGATTTTTTTTAAAGTCTGAGCTTTGCCACTCAAAAACATCTTAGCCTAGGGAAATGCTTATTGGTGAAAAAAACAAACAGTAATTTTGTAGTGTAGGCAAATAAAGATCTTGAGTTTGTCTTAAACGCACTCACAAAGCAGGAGGTGAATAACATTTTTGTAGACTGATTTTCATCAGTGTCGGTTACAGGGAGAGACAAAAGGTTTACTTCTAGAGCTATTTTGGTTACCTAGGAAATTCACTTGGGTAGAACAATGGACATTCTTTTCACTGTTTGCGGGTGAGGTCGTGGGTCTTGTGTTACTGCTCTTTGAGAGGTGGCTCAGTTAACGATATTGTCCCTGTGTGTGACAGATGACCCCCACTAGCATATTAGATAAAGCATCTCTAGACAGTGGACTCAGCTTGCTTTAATAATGAAAAACATTTTTGCACTGGGAGCCAAGAGCTTGTAGTTAAGCCTGCGGAGCCGGACACAAGCTTGTGCTGGAAATTCTTAAAACACTCCCTCCCCTGTAAAGACACCCCGACCCCATTTACAATGCGTCTTCGTGAACGGTTATGTTTCCTATGTGGACCATCAGCAAAGGGCCGCCCTGACCCTTTCACTTTGAATCAAGCAGCTCTCAATGTTGTTTCAGACCCTGCCATGTTGGATTATGTCGGTTGCCAGTCTTTCTGATCCAATGGAAGGTTAAGTGTACGTGAATAAATTACCTGTCAGTTACAGTGAATTCCGCCCCAGAGCCCCATTAGCATGAGGCTTGGCATCCTCCAGAATTCTGTTTCATTTTGTGCATCTTCCCTTTTCATAAATTCTGTTGCTACAGATGCAAGCACAAAAGCACATCTTCATTAAGCATTTCTTTGGAATTTACTTACAGTATCAAGCAGATAAAAGAACATCAAATTTCAACTCTACAGAGGGCAAACAGCAACATTCAGAGTCTGTTCCCTGCTGTCCAGCTCAGACATCCAAACTGTGACAGGGAGGTGGGCTTCTCCCAGTGAGCAGTTTCCAGCGTCCCTTGGAAACATGTCTGGGGGCTTAATGATCTCAGTAAGTCTTGCTCCTTAAACAGGGGACTGAACTAACATCCCACAGCATCCACCTCTCCTCATCCCTCTCTGCAGAGCCCCAGCTACCTCATCCTGCAGGGTAGGGGGGAGAGGGTAGGAGGCTGAAAACAGGTCTCATGAACCTTTGCTCAGATCAACCCCTTAGCCTGCTCCTGTTTCTATTGCGGAGATGACGTGCTAATTCACTTTTTAAATCTTTCCAGAGACCTGGGTGTCATTCCCCTTTACCCTAATCTAATCTACTAACTCTATTATAAAGTCCTGTCTGCTTCTGAAATTTGTCTTGAATTCACTCACTTCTCAATTATTCACTGCTGTTGCATTGGTCCTGGACACAGTCATCCTTTGATCCCTGCAGGGGGTTCGTCCCAGAACCCTCAAAGATACCCAAATTCAAGGATGCCTAGGTGTCTTATATAAAATTGTATTTGCATATAACCTACATACATCTTCCCATATACTTTAACTCATCTCTAGATTACTTATAAAATCTAATATAATGTAAGTGATCTGTTAATAGTTATTACACTGTACTGTGTAGGGAATAATGCCAAGGAAGAACCTGTAGGTGTTCATTACACAGACGCCATCGTAGGCCTTAGCTACATAGTGCATATCCGCAGCAAGGTAACTTTTTTTCTCTGACTATTTTCAACCCCTGGTTGGCTGAATCTGCAGATGTGGAACCATGGATGCAGATGGGTTCAGAGTGGTCTTAGGGAAACTGAACTTGATCGTATCTTTGCCTTGCTCATAACCTTGATGCTGCCCTTGGTGTAAAGTACGAAATCCTTAAGCATCCTGAGCCCACAGTATCTGACTCTTCCCACCATTTCTAGCATTTTTAACCAATGTCCTTATTACACTTTCTCACGGGTTCCAGAAGGCAGAAAGCGCTTGACCTCTGCCTACAGTGTCGCTTTCCCTCGGACTTCAGGTGACTCTTCAGTGTGGCCTGTGTGTTCAGATACGTGCCCCCCCACCAGACCTTTAGTTGTGCGTGTGCCCACACTGGCCTCACGGGTCACGTGTGCCCACGGGGCCTGGTAGCAGGCAGCCTGGCATATCTTAGGTGTCCTTAATTGCTAAACAAATGACTGAGAGCTGCTGTCCTAGCTCTGTGATTAAAATTGCTCTAGTATTTTGTTCCACACACCATGAAGAAAGCTAAAACAGAAATGAGCCCTGGCTGGTGTGGCCCAGTAGATTGAGTGCCAGCCTGAGAACCAAAGGGGCGCTGGTTCTATTCCCAGTCAGGGCACATGCCTGGGTTGCGGGCCAGGTCCCCAGTAGGGGGCGTGAGAGAGGCAACCACACATTGATGTTTCTCCCCCTCGGTTTCTCCCTCCCATCCCCTCTCTCTAAAAATAAATAAATAAAATCTTAAAAAATAAAAATAAAAAAGAAACGAAATACAGTAGAACCTCGATTCTCAAACTTAATTCATCCACAAGGCTATTTGAGAACCATTGTTCCCGATGGCAGTCATTTGGGACCCAGGGTTTGACTGCCGTTTGTCCTGCATGGCACAGCAAGCCAGACCGTGCGGCCAGAGCCTGGTGCCGCCTCCTGGAGGGATGGTTTAGACACTAACATTTTTTCCGTTTTTATTCATTATTATTATTTTTCTTTGGTTTCGTATGTTTTGTCTTTTATTTTGTTGGATACTATTTCATGGCTTAGGAACCTGGTTCTTGAACGGCGCTCGAGTGTGAGATGCATACCTCGCTCTGGCCTTCCTTTATTCGGGACTAAACATCCTAGAATTTAGAGCAGTGTCTTGTCCCTTGATGAAGTCCCCCTTTAGCCCATGGTGACACTGATTCGGCTTTGGGTTTGGCCTTGCCCTTCAGCAGTGGTGGAGAGTAGAGCAGTGTCGCCAAGTAAAGGTGCGGCTTAGGGTAAAATGCAGAATGCCGTATCTGGACTGGGCCCTTGCCTACCCTCCCTTCTGAAAGCTCTCCCCGACCACAGCTTATTTGCCACCTGCAAGGAGGGCGGCTGTAGCAGGTGCAGAATCCTCAGAGTTTCATCCCCTGAGAGTAGGTGAGTCCACCAACCACCTCAAGCGGACCCGCAGTCTTCTTCCCTCATGATGTTTTAAAATTCTTGTTAGTGCCAACATTTAAAAATCAAGATTAGAGCCCCGGCTGGTGTGGCTCAGTGAATTGAGTGCTGGCCTGTGAAGCAAAACATCACTGGTTCGATTCCCAGTCAGGGCACATGCCTGGGTTGCCGGTCAGGTCCCCAGTAGGGGGTGTGAGAGAGGCAAACACACAGATTTTTCTCTCCCTCTCTTTCAACCTTCCTTCTCCTCTCTAAAAAATAAAATAAAATCTTCTTTTAAATATAAATAAATAAAAATCAAGATCATCATGTAGAAACTTGAGTTTCTGTGTTCTCCTGGGAGAGAAAAAAATAAATAAAGCAAAATCAGCCCACAGCAATCTGCTGGAGCTCAGTAGAGACTGCCCCTTAAAACAAGACATAGTTTTTCTTGTTTGCCATGATCTCTGCCCAGCCTACTATGTTCCTGTACTTTAGCTTCCTGGCCTTTGTTGGCATGTAAGTGTGTCACCCTGATTATATTTGTAAGTTGTGCACGTGTGAGTGAAAGTTGCAGTCGACATGCTCTAATCATTTCTTTCTCTGCCCTCTTCTTTCTCTTTACTGTCTCCTTTCCCCTCCCTCTTCCGCTGCCTCTGTCATTTTACAGGTTCTGGGACTGCTGGTATGGACACTTATCGCTGGAACTGAGTACTTTCGAGTCCCTGCGTTTGGCTGGGTCATGTTTGTAGCAGTCTTTTACTGGGTCCTCACCATCTTCTTCCTCGTCATCTACATAACGATGACCTACACCAGGATCCCCCAGGTGCCCTGGACAACCGTGGTAAGGAAGCCGGGCACTGCTCTTGTCCACTGCCCACCAGGGAGGACGGACTGTTGTCCTCCTCGGGCCGGTTTTGCATTTACTGTAAGCGGTCAGGAGGCACCAAGCTGCTCCTTCAATGACAAATTTCCTCTGCTCAATATCCAACTTCATAGCTTGCAAATTCTCCTACAAAACGCTGGAACACAGTTCAGCCAAGTTCTCTGCCACTTTATAACAAGGATCACCTTTCCTCCAGTTTGCAATGACATGTTCCTCGTTTTCACCTGAGACCTCAGTAGAATTGCTTTTAACACACATACTTGTACCGACATCCTGTTTATGATTATTTATGTACTTTCTAAGGGGGTAGGGGCTTTCTCTCCAGCTTTCCTCTTTTCTTTCTGAGCCCTCACTAGAGTCGCTGCCAACGTTCATGTTCCCAGCATGCACCTCTCCTCATGGTCCAGCCCCACCCAGAGCCTTTCTAGACCTTTTGGTATGTATCATAGTAGCCCTCCACTCTGGGTTCTAGAATCTGTCTGCCCCACTCTTACCACCAAATTCCATATTGGCCAGGGTCCTCTAAAGGAGCCAAAGCAATAGGATGTGTATGTAGAAGGGTATAAGGAGCTTTATTGTAAGGAGTTGGTTTACGTGACTGTGGAGCCTGAGAAGTCCCGTGATCTGCAGTCAGCAAGCTGGAGACCCAGGATGGCCGATGGTGTAAGTAAACTCTAGTCCAAAAGCTGGAAGGCTCAAGCCCCAAGAAGACCCCATGTTTCCTTTCAAAGTCAGGGAAGTCAAGTTCAAAGTCAGGAAAAAAGATCCATGTTCCAGCTCAGAGCAGTTGGGCAGGTACAGTTCCCTCTTGACTCACAGGAGCATCTGCCTTTTTGTTCTATTCAGGCCTTCAACTGATTGCATGAGATAAATTGTCAGGGCCCCCAGCGGGGAGGTAAATGGGGAAAGAACGCCTCCTACTCACCTCTCCACCACCCCGCTGTCCCCACTTTGCTCCAGGGGAAATAGGAGTTCCTCATTTCCTTAGAAAAATGGATTGGGCCACAGTTAACAAGGGACAGGGTCATGTACTCAGGAAGTTCACAAGTCATACAGCTGGGGAGTCTTCTCCCCATTTCCTCTCTGGCCCCCTCATCCACGCAGCTATGCGGGCAAGACCCGGGAGCAATCTCAGTGCGTCATGGCGTCCTGGCCAGGTGAGCTCTCTTCAAACATTCTCTCGTTCATCTTGATCCCCTTTATGGGGACTGGATATGCATGGGTGCCCCAGAATATGTGTTCAGACATGTTCATTACAGTAGTGTTTATAATTCTAGAAATACTAGGAACATCAGTTAGACCATGAAGTATTAGCACCAATGGTGTGGCTCCACTTTGGAGTGTTTGCCTGTGTCCCAGCCGCAGGGGACGGCGTGGAAAGGGAGGGACTGGCCTTCACTCCAGATTGTTCTGTCTGACTGGATCTTGTTTGGGTATGATGAACACACATTACCTGTTAAAAACACGCACACATTTTAATGTTTCAAAAGTAATATATGGCTAGTTTATTAAAGAGAAAATAAGTTTAACCACCTGTAAAAGGATGCACAGTGAAAACTACAGTTTTCTACTCCCAGAGGTAACTACATTGAACTCCTTCTGCGTTTTAAAAATGGTGGGGGGCCCTTCACTTGGCAAATAGCAAATGTGCAAAGCTCAGGAAGTGATGTGCAGTTTTTTACTTAAACAAGTAAAGTTTTTAAAAATGCACACATGTATTCCTGGAACACCCTCCCTCCAAAAAAACCCCACCACCAACAAGCATACTGAGTCATCCAGAGAAACCAGGGCTTTCTGGGGACACCTTTCTGATGGTAGACGAGCACCCGGGGTGGCCCAAACCCTGAGGCTGACCCTGCTCTGACAGGTGAATCACCCTAACCCAGGAACAATGTGAGCAAAGTGTGGAGGTGGTAACAGGGGTACACAGCCTATTTCTCAATGCTGGAGCCTGAATCTGGAAAAGTCTACGTGCCTTCATTTTCTCTGAGAACAAAAAGATACCGCCTCCTCCCCCTTTCCCTACCCATCTGTGTGTCTGAATAACAGCGGGATTGGCGTTAGACCTCAGGGACCCTACTCCTTGGGAGTCACCCCCTGCCCTCCCCCCTGTGTGAAGCATTGATTTTTCCACACCCTTCCCCCTTGTTCAGATACGAACAAGCTTTGAACCTTTTCAGGGTGTGGTTTCCTAGAGTTTACGTATAACTGAAAACCAAATACTACTTGGAGTTACATATCTCCCTTCCCTAAGAATAGGGGAAAATAAAGCCATGGGTGAGATCACTTCCCAAAGGGTTCTATTAATGTGTATAATCTCCTTTTCATATTTAAGAACCCGCAGCGCCTTGAGGAGCTCACTTAACTGCCCCTCCCTGCCTAGAGCGAGGGGTCAGAAAATCAGCCGGGCCTGCTTTCGGGGAAGCTCCCCTCTGCCAGGGCAGGTGCTGAAGGGTGTGGCTCCTGCGGCGGGGGTGGGGGTGGGGTGGGGTGGGGGGGCATAGCTGAGGCACATCTCATTGGTGGTACCTTCCGCCATCTTCCTTCCTCAGCCAGTATGTCACCATGGCTGACATTGGAAGAAACGAGGGTCAAGAGCAAAATGAGAGAGACAGAAGGCCCTGGGGGGGCGGCGGGCAACCTGGGTGTGTTGGGGGAGGAGGGGTGTCTGGGTGTGCTGTGAGTGAGATGGTGTAGAACCCTCTCCTCCCCAAAACACAGATGAGCTGCCTTCTCAGAGCCCATGTCCCCTGCCCTTTCCCGGGTACCCGGATGAGCTCCTGGCCGCATCCAGGGTGCAGTCCTGGCCATGTATGTGGTTCAGAGGTGCCCAGACCTCCCCACGCTCCCTAAACCCTCCGCCCCTCTGTCTCCCCCAGGGTCTGTGCTTCAATGGCAGCGCCTTCGTCTTATACCTCTCGGCCGCTATTGTGGATGCGTCCTCCGTCTCCCCAGAGAGGGACAGCCACAACTTCAACAGCTGGGCCGCCTCGTCGGTGAGTGAGCCCTCTCACCCGCCCCCCACGATCACCTCCTTCCTCCCCAGGCCCTCTGGGGATCAGGAGGAGGACAAAGTCGTCCCGGAAAAAGCACCACCTGCAGCATGACACATGGGCAATGAGCTTTCGGTTTGAAAGCTTTGTAAATTGGCGGGGCCCCGATGGCCCGAAGTGCAAAGAGGCTGAAAGACTCTGCCTGAGTGAGAGCCAAATGTCTGGAACCAAACAAGTATTTGAGGGAGGAAAAAAAAGCCTTTGAGGCATTCTAAGAATAACCATACTGACTGCATTTCAAGTGGGGAGACTCTTGCAGAAAATGAACACAGTGATGCTATTTGCTTGTTTTTTTTTAAAGATTTTATTTATTTTTAGAGAGGGGAAGGGAGGGAGATAAAGAGGGAGAGATACATCAGTGTGTGGTTGCCTCTTACGCATCCCCCTACTGGGGACCTAGCCTGAAACCCAGGCATGTGCCCTGACCTGGAATTGCACAAGCGACCCTTTGGTTCGCAGTCCAGTGCTCAATGTACTGAGCCACATCAGCCAAGGCTGCTTGTTTGTTTTTGTTTTCTTTTAAGTAGAAATGTTTGATTATTCATTGAGAATGCTTAGAAAAATATACACCAACAGAGGAGTCCCTTTGGGGACTGTGATTGGATGATGACTGTGGAATGAGGGGCTTCTACTTTTTATTGGGTTGGCCAAAAAGTCTGTTTAGTTTTTTCTGTAAAATAAAAGACATATGTTTCATTTTCACCAATAACTTTGTTGATTTGGATATATTGAGTACGTCAGCTATCTCCCACTGTTGGCTTCTGTGGGTAGGGACCAGGGGTGCTGCTAAACATCTTCCAGTGCATAAGACAGCCCCCCAGCAAAAAATTCTTTGGCCAAAATGTCAATAGTACCAAGAAACTTCATGGACCACTTTTAACACATTCAATCAGTCACAGCACCTTCTCCATACACTGTACAAATCTTTTTGTGTATGTTTCAGTTGTGTTTTTACCTTTCTTGAAATAATAAAGCATAATATACTGAAAATGTTGCATATATTCTCCCACCTTCAATATTAAAATGGCTGCACAAAAATTCACCAATTTCAATACTTTTTTCATACATGCTGCTACGACAGCTGTCACAATACAGTCGAACAAAATTGTTTCAAACGAAGTTAAACACAACTAAACGCTGCTAGAGCCATCGCACGGAAAAAACTAAACCAACTCTTTGGCCAACCCAATAATTAGTTTCTGTACCGTTTGCATTTTTAAACCATGAATGTGTATTGTTTTTCTAACTTAAAAAACTGATTTTAAAGGTTTGTTTCATATTGGCTGTACAGTATTCCATCCGCAAAAGCAGCGTTGGGGAGGAGAAAGGGGGTGGGAGGGAGCAGCTAGACAGGAATGCCGAAGTGATGGTGTGAAAGCTGATTGACGATACAGGGGTATTCATTATAGTTTTTACTTATATTTCAAAGTTACTGCTTAAAGGGGGCAAGCATGGGGCACATGAGATTAAAAATCAGAAGCTTTGGCAGCACTGGACTCCAGTTAACACGTAGCAAGAATCCGCTGGCGCTGGGTGGAAGTGGCCCCGCAAGAGGGGCCTGCGTTTTCCAACTCACCATTCTCACCGCACACGCCCTGTTGGCTCCTCTCTTCCTCCCGCCCGCTCGATTCAACTTGGTTAACTGACCCTGTGGCAATCTGAGGTCAAGCCCTGGTCTAAAATTGCCTGTACAGTGGTCCCCCATTATCTGAGGTTTTGCTGTGTTCAGTTTGTTATCCACAGTCAGCCGCAGTCCAAAAACATTAAATGGAAAATTTCCAGAAACAAACAATTCCTAAGTTTTAAATTGCACGCCATCCCGAGTGTTGTGATGAAATCTTGCACCATCTTATTCTGTCCTGCCCGGGACATGAATCATCCCTTTTGTCCCTCATATCCACACTGTATAGGCTCCCTGCCCCTTACTTAATATTGCCTTCTCTGTTATCAGATAGGTTAACAGAGAGAGAACACACTCACAGAACTTTTGTTACAGTATATAGTTATAATTGTTCTATTTTGGTATTAGTCATTATTGTTACTCTCTTACTATGCCTGATTTATGAATTAAACTTTATCATAGGCATGTGTGTGCAGGGGAAAAACAGCATATACAGGGTTTGGTACTATCCGTGGCTTCAGGCATCCACTGGGGGTCGTGGAATGTATCTCCTGTGGACAAGGGGGGACTGATGTACCCCCTAAATTAGAAATACATGTGCTCTTCTCAGATGCACTCCCCCACGTTCACCCCTAAGTGACTACCCCAGGGTTATTTGAGCAGAACTGTAGGCTTTCCAGATAGGGTCCAAAGAAGAAAAACAAGATAGCCCGAAATCGTTTCAGAAGGAAGGTAATTGAACCAATAAAGCAGTTTTCGATGAGAAGGCCTGGAGTCGAGGGATGCTGAGGGCGTGAGTCGGTGGGGGTGAGTGATCATTTTGCTAATTAGCATGTGCCCTAAACCCCTTTTCTGTTATGCTTTTTCCCTCCAGTTTTTCGCCTTCCTGGTCACCATCTGCTACGCTGGAAACACATATTTCAGCTTTATAGCTTGGAGATCCAGGACCCTGCAGTGATTTGCCATTCCGAGAATTAAGAGGGGGAGAAAAGGAAGAGTCTCACTGTAAAAACAGCTGTAGGTATAATGTATATTTCCAGAGAATTATATTTAACTAATGTTTTTATATACTTAGTTAAATTTCGCTCCATGGTTTGTTACAATTAAACTAGATACGTGTTCGCAAAGTGCTATAGGTTATAATGACCTCTTAAAGATCTTGCTGGTGTCTTCATACACCTTATCATTATTTTCCTAGACAATGTATAAATGGATAAAATGCTAATATGAAGAAAGTGTCAAGTTTGTAAACCTAACTTTTAAAATGCCAGATTTTTTTTTTTGATTAAATGTTTCAAAATCTTGAATAACATTTTATTGATTTGAGAAAGGAGACCTGTGGCCAAAGGCCAAGGCGGGGCACTATGCTTCATTCTCTCAGGGCTGTGCAGGTACCATGTTGCTAGGAGACACTTGTCTGTGGCCATTAGGCTAGGGTGATAGGAGAGAGCCATCTTCCCAACTCGGGGATCATTGGTGTCTGCGATTCTCACCTGCCAACCAGTAGACCCAGGGAGCATCTGATGAGACATTGGCCTTAGAGCTTGGTAGTGAGTTCTCCCTAAGTGGTGCTGCTGAGTCCAGTGACTGCTGCACGAGTGGCATTTTTCTAATGATATTAAAATCAGTGCATAATCATTAAGAGGATAAATACTTGCATGTACCTTAAAATCATCTGGCTGACCACAGTGGCACATGTACCATATTCTGTGGGAAATACGGGACCAAAAGTTCTCAGAGCTCTGGTGTCCAGCAATGATACTTTGTAACATTGTTAGATGTTATCAGACGGGGGGGGGGGGGGACCCCGGGGGGGACCCCCAGCCGGCAAGGCAGATGTGCACTCAGAGGAAGTATTATCAGGCAGGATGGTTCTTCCAACAGCAGTGTATCTTGGGTGATTTTTCAACATGAGCTTCTTTTTGAAAAACAAAAAACCACAGAAACGTTAGTGTAGCTGATGACAGCAAAGGAAGTTTCAGCCTGGTACTCACTCTGTGGACGCGCCCCCTGAGGCCCCTGCTCTGGTCGGACAGACCTATTTTTTTCTGTTGTTTGTGTCATCTTCCTATTTATGGGAGTCTAACTCCTTATCCGAGTTCTGCCTACCCCTGTCCGGGAGAGTCTAACGTGTCTCTTACGTGTTATTCCTTACATGTCTAACAACACCCACCCCAGACCTTGGAAAGAAACAGTAAGGAATGTCCTTGAGTTGTGGGTCCAAAGAGGTAGTGGGCAGGGGGGCACCGCAAATGAGAGGCAGGTGGGGTGCGGATGTGTGGGGAAGGGCGGGTGCTGGGGGCTCAGGGGGCCGTGAAGGTCGAGCACATCCATGCAGACCTGCGGGTGATCGGCGCTGCGATCTCTTTGGAGCCGCATTCCCAGTCATCACCGAGACAGCCTGTGACTCGCTCATTTTGCAAGAAAAGCAGAGACAGCCCATCAGAGTTTGGGTGCTCTGTTCTGTTTATCACTCACACAGAGGCATATTCATCTTCCATGTACTCCATGCATTTTTTAAAGTACTTTAGATTGCAATCAAGTCTCAATAAAAGGCAGAAAAACTGTAACCTACAAAGATCTGTTTCTGGAAACAGTCATCAAGAAAGAAGCCTGCTTTTACGTCTCTCTCTTCTCTCTGTCTCCCCGCGTGGGTGTGTGACTTCTATAATCCTGCCTGCATTCAAGGAAGCAACCTCTGGGGTAAAGTGTTCCATAAACCGCTTAGAGATATATTCCAAATAGATGACAAATATAGGTCTTTCTGGAGCCGGTAGCGCCAAGCAGACCTATTTCGAGAGAACAGTGACTTGATTGTGTCCTTGCAGGGTCACTTGCTGTCCTGTCTCTATCTGTGGTTTTTCAGGACCATGACCCTGTGTGGTGCTCTGAGAGGTCACCAAAACACAGTGCTACACAAAACAAACAAACAAACAAACAACCCCAGCATGTATTTTTAACCGAAAGGAAATTATTATTTCCTCTTTTGACTACCAAGAGACTTTAAGTGTGGGTTTTTAGACAACAAAATGAGGGTTGTTCAGATGAAGCAGTAAGATTTGAACTGTGCTTCATTCATTTTTCTCTTAAGGAAGAAAGAAAACACAGAGCCACCTGCCCCACAGCCAGCCTAACCAGAAGAACAGGTTTCTGGAAAAGGGTGGAAGAGGGATGGTCTGTATGTGCTTAAACTCTCCTCTGCCATCTGCGAGCACCGTGGGCATTCACCTCGCAGCCCTTCCAAAACCAGCACATTGCTCTGATGGATTCGGGGGGTTTCAGTTTGACGTATTGGCCCACTCGTGGCCAATCAATGAAACGCTTTAAGCAATTCATCCTTCTCCATTGCTCCATTTCCAACTCAGAGCCCCCAAAGGTAAATATTTAGCCCCTATTTAAAAAAAACTACAAGAGAAGCTGGAGATAAGAATGTTCAATATCAGTTATTTCTGGGCATCTTTAAATCGCATCCTTCCTAGGAAAGTCCCTTCCGGGTATCAGCACACCAAAGATTTTACAGACATAAAATATCTCTGTGTAGAGCACAGGCCATTAAAAACACTAACTGAAGATGCAGCCCCGGGTAGAAGAAAATCAATTTTAGAGTTTCTATTTCTGTCGCCTAAACAACTATTATTTTAGCTGAATGATGATTTTTCACACAAAAAATAATCTGGGCGTATCAGGCTAGGTGCCCACAGACACACCGGAAAAGGTGATGACCCAAGAGGCATTTAACTTGGCCTCACGAGAAGGTTCTCCTGCCAGCAGGCTGCCAGGTGCGAACTGGAAGCCTACAGCTGGGAGGGAAGGTGAGGTAAATGGGCCAGTGTCAGTGACTTAGGACAATTGGGAAGATCCGACTGCAGATAGCGATGAGTTGGAGAGTCAGTAAATTAAGGTGTGAGGTGTGTATGTAAAAGAAGATAGATAGGGTTCCAGGGAACAGGCTCGGCCGCACAGAGGTGGTGGCTTTGCAGACACTTAGGAATGAATGGCCAAGGGCGGGAAAGATGTTGGCTGCGGGAACGCTTCATTCGGAAGGTACTTTTGAGAAACACCCATGTCCGTGGCAGGTTTTTCAAATAATACACAGAGTGAGCAAATCCAGAATGCGGCAGACCTTGCCGCTGCCTCTGCCACACCACTTTTCCGTTCCTCCTGTTCTCTAACCACTGTGGTTTCTACTCAGTGTCTCCACCACCCACTTATGCGCCAGGTCCTTCCTGGAAGCCAGCGCCACTGTGACTCTAGGAATGGAGCATATGGCTCGGCTGGAAGTAATTCTACCCCCAAGCCCCGCTGATTGGTTCAGGGGTGGGTGTGTGACCCAAGGCTTGCTCAGAAGTTCTGGAAAAGGAGTTCTGAGGACAAATGGATGCAGGAAGTTGTTGGCAATATATTGTGACCACAAGGGGGAGCCAGCCATGGGGTAACAGCAACAAGAAGGAAGAGAAAAGAGGGGAAAAGTAACTCCATCCTGATTACATTCACCGAGCCATTGCATTCATTCAGCCCCTTGTCGACACACTCTGGGCTCTGCAGTCACCTGAGCAATCATACCTGCTTTGCCTCAACTAACTTCTGTTACCTGCAACAGCATATCCATCCTAACCAATACACAGGACATCCTGGCAAATGGCTTTCAAGCAACGGCATAAAATATCGGTTCCCATTTACTTTCAAATAGTAAGCCACCACAGGGCCTTCGGTAGATGACAGTAATGGTGGGATAAATCCACTTTAGCACCAGGACTCATTGTCAAAAGAGAGGTTTCTAAAAATGGGAAATTTAGAGTTCACTGCCATGCCTGGCATGACTCAGTTGGTTGGGCTTCATCCCACAAAGCCAAAGGTCACTGGTTTGACTCCTGGTCAGTGCACACGCCTGCCTATGTTGTGGATTTGGTCCACAGTCGGGTTGCAGGCAAGAGGCAACCGATTGATGTTTCTCTCCCTCACTTTCTCCCTTCTTTCCCCCCTTTCTCTGTCTCTCAAAAAAAAAAATCCACTTGAGAGAGTGATTCAACCTTCCTGATGCTATTGTTTAAGGGCGGTGATAGCACGAAAGATTCTAAAAAGAGCAGTAGCTGGAACGATGGGTTCTCAGAGGAATTTCTGTGATCTGACTGGTCACTGCAATGGGAAAGCTCAGTTGAAGAGGGAAACACGAAACCATCTGGCCTCCAACCATTTTAACTTAAAGAGAACTCCACCTTCTGCCTCAAAGACAGACAGTCCCTCCTGAAAAGCCACTCTCCTCTCTGGCAGGAGGTCAGCCATTAAGTGCCAACCAACATTGACCCTGTTGGGGTGAGGGTTAACCCTAAACTCCTAACAAAAAATAAAAAGAGCTTAGAAATAAGTCAAAGGTGGTGCATTTTTTTAATCAAATTAAAACTGTAATGAGAGGCTATGCCGCACCCTCTACAATGGCTAAGATTGAAAAGGCTGCAGTACCAAGTGTTAGCGAGGCTGCGAACCGTTGGAATCCTTGGACATGGCTGGTGGGACTGACGGTTTTCATCCACAAGCCCATGTTTCATAAAGTTGAACGTGCATTTCTAGTCCGACCCAGCAATCCCATTCATAGGTATTTACTCAAACGCGTCCACAGAAGGACTCGTGCAGGAGTATGCACAGCAGTTCTATTCATAATGGGCCCACACTAAACACACCCCAAGTGACTGTCCCAGCGGTGAACAGACACGCGGCGGTGTAGTTGTACAAGGAAATACTGCCGACGATAAAAAAGGAGCGAACCACGGGTGCCTGCACCAGTGTGGACGAGTCACCAAATCAGTGTATTGAGTGAAACAGGCCAGACCAAAATATACGTTTGGTTCTAGTTACATGAAGTCCAGGGAGAGGGAAGACAAAGCTGGAGGGACAGGAAGCTGGCCGGTGGTTGCCTGGGGTGGGGGTGGACGGGACGGCTCGGGAGGGGCAGGGGGAGCGTCCTGCAGTGGGAGAAACACTCTCCGTCTCAACGGTGGTGTGCCCATACCTTCGTGTGCCCATACCTTGCGTGTGCCCATACCTTGCGTGTGCCCATACCTTCGTCAGAATGCACACACTGTTTCCTTAAAGTGGGTGCATTTTATTTTGTGGAAATTACACCTTGATAAAGTTGGCTTTTAAAAGAAAAAAAAGGTGGCATATTTTTTAATGTTCACGACAGCCCTTCTCCCACCCGCCATGCTGTCGGAGCGGTTACTGCCGCCTCTCTCCCATCTGGTGTGTGACGTTCTGCAGTCGGGACGGTGGGTTTTCATTCCTGGCTCCCTGCTGGAGCTCAGCACACTGCGTGGAACAGAGTATGTGTTCAGTAAACACCTACTGTGGTGAGGAGTCCCAGAAGACCGAAGGATGAGATAAACCTATAGCGAGGGCGAGCCTGAGTGTGGCTGAAACCGGAGCTGTCAGAATAGGGGCTTGCCCAGGAGATGTGGGGGGTGGACGGGTGGATCTAGCCACGGGAGGGTTCTGGGCATTACAGAGGGGCCTGCAGGTGAGGAGCTGAATCTGTGGGTCCATTTACGGTGCTTGGAAATAGGTTGTGGAGTGTCAGAAAAGTGCTTCATAAAAGACCTACCAGGTGGTTAGTGAGCTCGGTACCTGGGAAAACACACAACTGCTGATTGGTTTCCGGAACATGTGAATGACCAATCACCTAACAACCTCCAACCACTTAATGATACAGTATGAGGTTGAACCAAGTGAAATAGCCAATATTTGCCTCTTTGGCCTACGAATATGGCAATTTCATCTGATTGAACCTACCTTTTTATACCTGACTAGTCAGTTTTCAAACGTGATGTCAGTTTGAAACATCTTTGCCTTAGATAAAACAGGGGGCCACAGCCTCATTTACCTGATGAGGACCACTGAGTCTCCACTAAGTGGCCAGTGACTTGCCCAAGGTCGCACAGCGAGTGATGAGAACAGCTTGGGCTGACGCGGAGGTCTTCTCACTCCTGGGCCCAGCTCCTCTGCCGGGCTGATGGAAAGCATCAGTCCTGTGAAGAGAGGAACCAGGTGAAAACTATACACACAGGGTGTGGGATGAAGTGGTACAGCACTTCCAGAAATCTGTTTGGCGATACGTATGACGAGCCTGGAAAAAATATTCATTCCCTCGGACTTGGGAATCTCTCTTTTAGGAATCTAAGATTCACGCACAGTGGTGTTAATCCTGGTCTTATGTATAACAATTAAAAATAAAGAACAGGATCAGCCTGAAACCCTCACAGTAGGAGAATGTTTAAACAATTAAACCCACCGAACACGACTTTAGAAATTAATGCACTACCACCCACGCCCGCGCCCAAACATATCCAGAATCAGAATTGGTTAGCAACATCATTGATGACTTACTGTCTCTTCTGAACACACTTCTCAAGCTGTGCCGAACCACAGTTGCAAGAATGGTGATTAAATGGAAGATCGGTGGTCTGAGTGCTGTCTTTCTAAAAATACATAATGGAGAAAAGTAAGTTGTACATGCGCGCAAAAATCGATGCTGCCGCCAAACACTGTGAGGAATTTTTCATAGGAAATGTTTGTGGTATAACTGGAAGTTTACAAAAGGCAGAGCAGACCCAGTTGTAAAGAGTGCTGGGATCATGGGGTAGTTTTTGTTTTCTTTGTTTTTCTGAGCCCCGACCCCAATTTTCTTCTATGAGTAGGAGGAAATAGATTCATGATCAGGAAATAACACCTATTTTAGAATAAAAGACAAGAGAAGGCAGTGGTTTCAGCAGATTGGAAAAACCAGCATCCTCACTATTAGTGGGAAAAGGTGGACAAGTAGCCAGAGCAATTGCATGAAAACCATTCAAGGGACTCGAGCCATTGCCTCTGTCTCCTCTTGAAGGGAGTGTAGACATCTTTGGCCATCATTTATCCCATTTGTGAAAGGTTTCATGGATAAATTAGGAAAGAGAGCCTCTCCTCTCCTCCCCTCCTCTCCCCCCTCCTGAGAACTTCCTAGAAGAAATACCAATTGTGGTAGAAAACATTAGCACCAGAAGGTAATCATTCCCTACATTTATATGTTCTTTTATTACCTTTCTTAACATTTGCAAATACATTTCTGTTTGGACCTCAAAGACAAGTGGTATCAGCCCATTTCACAAATAGGAACACAGAGGTTGATCAAAAATTCACTGGAAAAGGATGTAAAAAGCAGCTCCTGGGAAAGTGTCATGGAGACCTGCTGCTTCTGCCTTTCTGTCTTAGCTTGGGCTGTGGTAACAAACCGAATGTTGCGTATGCTGGGTGCCTTCAATGACAGAAATTTATTTCCTCACAGTCCTGAACCTGGGCCGTCCAAGGTCGGGGTGCAGCCATTGCGGGCTCTGGTGAGAGGGGTCTTCCTGGCTTGTAGATAAGCCGCCTTTGCCGTAAGAGGGGGAGATGGGAGGGGAGAAATCAGGTGTTTCTTATAAGGGCACTAGAGCCATTACGGAGACTCCACCCTCCTGACCTTACCCAACCTTGGGCCTCATCTCCAAAACAATACACTGGAGGTTAGGACCTCAACATTGGGATTGGGGCAGGGGTACATATTCACTCCATAACACTGCCAAATATTCAATCCCTTTTCTGAGATCTGCACCCTAGTTTTTTGGGGGGAATCACCCCTCCCCCACTCAGTTCCTGTGGTTCTAGAGAACTACTCACCCCCAGCTCTATGCCCAAATGGACCTTGGCCTGTCCAATAGAAGTGGTCCACCTCTCTGGATATAATGATTGGTTGAAAGGCAGAGCCATGACCCATATTTGGACCAATGTAAAGTCCTGGACTAAATATCCCCCTCTTCCATGAAATTCATGTGTTGAAACCCTAACCCCCAATGTAACTGTATTTGGAGATGGGGTTCTAAGCTAAGAGGAAGAAACACCATATTTCTCTCTTTCTCTCTCTCTCTCTCTCTCTCAACTCAGAGAAGGGCCATAGGAGGAGACAGTGAGAAGGTGCCTGTCTACAAACCAGGAAGAGGGGCCTCACCAAGAAATCAACCCCAGTGGCACCTTGGTCTTGGACTTCTAGCCTCCAAAACTGAGAGAATAAATCTGTTGTTGGCACCTCCCAAACTGTGATATCTAGTTACAACATTTTAAGCAGGTGAACACTGTGCCAGAAGCACTGGGAGCCAGGTACGCTTATAAAGAGAAGGGATCATTAGCCCAGGGGAACTACATGCTGCCAGACGTCAGGAGAGAGCCTGCCTGAGAGAACAGCTAACCCTGCAGGGTCTGAAACCATGAGGCAGAGGTCCCGACTGCCCAATTTGAGGACCTAGATCCCACTGTGTCTGAAGTAGGTTTCCTGTCTGCATTCCCCAGTTATTCACAGTTGCATGAGTCATTGCATTCTTTTTGCTTGAGTTTTGTCACTTGCACCAACTAATACGGAGTTAACTCTCATCATTATATCTGACCAGATATGTCATCCTAATCACACTGGTGTAAATGAGTTGTGGTCAGACAGCGACACTAATTGAAGCCTTGGACACTGCACCCCCTCAGGGTAGGTGGATGGAGAAGAACTTGGAAATTCTTGAATTCTCACCAGCTACCTATCTGGCTTTTCCCCTTCCTGGGTATGAAATCTTTAAATGGGGCTATGCAGTTCTTTGCCCCCCAGGAGGCAGCCCCTCACACTGAAAAAGCATCACACCAATGTACACATCTCAGCGAACTTGGCAGCAGCTCTGATCTGGGGACCCTCTTCTTGAACATCAGGGCAGCACACGGCTCTTGTGCTGCCAAACATCTTGCTCAAGCTCTCACATGGTCGTGATGAAGTGATTAACACAAAGTGACCACTACCAGTTGTTATTTCCTATCTGTGCTGGTGACACATTAGCCAACAGCCGTCAGAGAAACCCAGCAAAGTTTCAAGTCCAGTGAGCTCAGGAAATGACAGTGGCCTCGTAGTCCAGCATGCATCTGAATCTGTGGGAGGTGGGGAGGACTTAGCAAAACATGGCTTGCTGAGCCTCACCGCCAGAGTTTCTGATTCAGCAGTTCTGGGTGGGGCCCAAGAATTTGCATCTCCCCCAAGTTCCCAGGTGCTGCTCTGGTCTGGGGAGCATACGTTGAAAACCACTGATTTAGAAGGTTGTTGCAGGATGGGATGAAGGCCACGCGGTGGAGGAGAAATTATCCAGTGCTTGGTTTTTCTGCTTCCCTGAACCTTCACGCCAGCAAAGACTCCCTACTGTCTCCACTGTGGGGTTTTTGAAGCCTGGGACAAGGACAGGAGTGAAAATGTAAAGCTACATGACAAATAATCCACAAGGCCAACGTCATGCCTGGGGGTGCAGAGCTGGAAATAGAGAATTTCTGCGTGGCTGTGGCCCTGTCCCAGCAGCTGCTAGGAGCAATTATCATTGTTTCACAGAGGAAGAAATGGATGGACCAGGTGACTGCTGGCTATCTAAAGAAAAAACAGATATCTGAGGCAGTTTGGGTGGGGAGTCATGAAAACTGACAATGTCTCAACTTTGGCAATGACTGATTCTCAGACTTGAGTGTTCACCAGAATCACCTGAGAGACTTTGTCAAAACAGGTTGCATGACTATCTCCACATTCTAGAATTATAAAGACTGCCACATTGATGACAGTCTTCTGATGATGACGGAACAGCCTGGCACCCAATAATCTCATAAAGGAGATTTTTAAATATTAATGCCAAAAAAGATACAAGTTAAGAACTTAAGAGTTAAAGATTAAAACAAAAAGATTTTATAGCCTTAGTTATAGTTGATAGCTTAAGTGATTAATGCATGCAGAAGCTGTGGTTTCAGGAACTGGAATGTAGGACCTGTGACTCCAGGAGGTCACAAGCAATTTGACCTTTGTGCCTGAGGGTGTCTGCAAGTAGCTGATGGAGATGGTATCTCAGCTCCTGTGTTCTAGGGTGGGAACTTCTGCAATACAGATAAAGAGTTGATCAGCAGATAAAGAAGTACTAGGAAAACTGTTGCACGACTGCAACTCTTATCTGATTAACCTTTTTCCAAACCCCTTACCTACCCTTTCCTTCTCCCTATAAAAACATCAGCTTGAAATGAGATGTTAAGACTTGGGTTGTTTGGGGAGGGGTTTAGGGTACATAACCTGCTGTCTTCTCCGATTGCTGGCATCTGAATAAACTGCCCATGAAGATTCAATCCTTGTCTCTACTTACTGGTTCTGGTAGTGACAGTCAGCACAAATGCCAGCTTTTCTAGTTTCAGCCTGGCCCCAGGAACACTCTGCTAAAAAACACTGATAAAGATATCCCACTGGGGTAGTCCTGTTTGGGCCTGTTCATTTAAAATTAACCCAGATGGAACACAACCTAGTATATTCCTTGAATAACTGTTTGGCAGCTCCTAATGGAAGTAAACATGCTCACCATGTGGCCCGACAAATCCACTCATTGGTATTTGCCCCAAAGAAATGAGAGTTTATGCCCATCAAAAAAAAAAACAACAAAAAACCTTACCAGAATGTTCATCACAGCTTTATTGGGTGCAACAAGATGAATCTCAAATGCACTGTGTTGAGTAAAAAAAGTCAGATATAAATAAGATTACTGTGTATTATTTCAGGTATATTGTGGACCCTGAGAAAGGGCCCCTGGGGACTAACTGGACTCAAATTTTTTTAAAAAGAAAAACACAAGGACAAAAACCAAAAACCCCAGAGCTTACCAATCTTTTCTACACAGGGGCCTATCACACACACTATTTCAAGAAGCCTGCACTCAGCTGCCTGCCTTCTGCATTGAATTCCTGCCATTTGAGCCAGCCCTTACAAAGGAGTTCCTGGAACTGTATTTCAACTAATAGGAGTGAGGCTTTCCCCAATCACCATCTTCACCAACCAATCAGAGTGGCTCTATTCTGATCAATCAGGATAGTTTCTTTTGGACCAAACTCAGGATTTAAAGTCCTTATTTGCATGAGGATGGACCAATCAAGGACCAGGGTCAGGAACTCCTGTCTCTGTAAGTCAGCCCCACTCTGCCTCTGAGAGTATACTCTCCCTTTCTACTGAAGACTGGGGTTCCCTGGCTGGAACTGAAACAAAGTTGAAACACTAACGACACCTGGCAGAGCCAGAGTGGAGAAAAGCAGGCAGGAGAAGGCGGCGCAGAGGAGAACAGAGCACCCCTGAGGAGACAGGCATGGAGCAGAGCAGAGAGCTTGGAGCGGTCTTGCCTAGAGCACCCTAACAGCTATGTTGTTCACAGTCTTGCTGCTTCAGGATTGAGCTGTAACGCCATTGAGCTGTTGTTCCACAGCGCTGATGTATCACAACTGAGTTGTTGCACTGAACAGTTTCCTTCTTCACTGCACTCCAAATTGGGTTCTGTTGGCGTTGAACTGGCAGAACCATAGTGATAGAAGCAGACTATGTTGATACCTGAAGCATGGCAGAAAAAGGGGTGCAATGAGGAAAGGCAGACTAAGGAGGAGTAGGAGGGAACTTGGGGTATTGGCATGTTCTGTTTGTCGATCTGGGTGGTGTCTACACAGGGGTAGACACGGAAAAAGTTAAGGTTGTTGAACATGGGGGCTTTAGACATTTTAGTGTATGCAAGTTAAAGTAGGTTCTCTGAACACACATCCCCACCCACACACCTCCCCAGGAGGCTCAGACCCAGCTGTGGCCCCCGCCTTGCCCACTTCGGAAAGCCTTCTGCCCCCTCCTGCAGTACCTTTCCGGAAAGCGCTTGTCCTGCGCCTCCCTGTGGGGTTCACCACAGCTGGATGGGCGTTTCCCGCCAGGGCAGGGGACGTGTGCGCCCCGCCCTCTCTACTCGGCCCGCGGACCGCACACCCGCGATCAGGCCCCGCCCCCTGCCCCGCCCCATCCCCCGCCCCGCCTTATCTGGGCCCCGGGGTCCCCGGGCCGGGGAAGCGGCCGGCTGGCAGGGCCGCGCGATGTCGCACGGCGCTGGGCTCGTCCGCACCACGTGCAGCAGCGGCAGCACGTTCGGACCCAGGGCTGGCGGGGGACAGCAGGGCGCGAGCCCTTCGGAAGGTCTGCTGGACCCCGTCTACCCCCGCACCCATGGGGCCCTGCTGAAAGTGGCGCAGATGGTAAGAGAGGCGGGGCCGCAAGGCCGGGGTCACACGGAGTGGCCCAGGAAGGAAGGGATCGGGCCGGGAGGGGGCGCGCCGGGCGGAACCCGCGGGCGCCGCGCGCCGCGGATGGGGTTCGGCAGCGCCAAAGTTAAGTTGGAGGAAGTTTTCCTCCCCGAAAGTTGGCTGTGCAGCCCCCGCCGACTCGGAACGCAGCCCCTCTCCCAGGCCCTTGCTCCGGAGGACCCATCTCCAGGGTCCCGAGCTCTTCCAGCCACGCTTCTGCGTAGCCTCGCCCGCCTCCGGATAAAAACCGCGGGCAGAAGTTCCTTTAGCTCTTCCTCTTCTCTGGGCCGCGCCGCTTCGAACCCGAGCGGTTGGGGCGGAAAAGTCGCCCAGGCCGCGGCGCGGGCAGCGAAACCCGACCTCCTCTTCTGCCCGGCCTCCTCTTTCCTCCGAACCCAGCGCCCAGGGCTCCCCGCTCTGTGCGCACTTTTGCCCCCGGAAGGGAGTCCAGAGGTCTTGCGTTCCGGGGTGGGGGAAAAGAATTGGGACCCCGGGCAGCCGTCCTGGGCCCCCGTCCTCTCAAGTTCAAAGGGGTGCCCCAGGTCTTAGGGGACTGTGGAAGGCAGATGATCAATGAGGAAGGCCTGTTTTGGCGAATCCTTACTTATTTGGGGAAGGAGGAGTCGCCTGAATGCGGGTCACCTGTGGAGCCAAGAGGGCTGCGGGTCTGGGCTGAGTGGGACAGCGCAGGGGGTCTTCCAGGAGGGCAGATGTTGCCTGGCCTGTTCGCTTGTTCCCCACTCTTTTCTCCCTTCCATATTTTTCTTTAAAATATTTTCATCTTAAACACCTTTCCTGTTGTCTGTGTTTTGAAGCTGGGTTGGACTGGTCGTGGCTCTCTGCTCATTGTGATGTTTGCAGCGAGAATGGTGAAGAGGGAAGTGGCCGTTTTGAAGTGGAATGTGGAGAAAAGAATGTGGGGCTAGGAACAAGGTCAGAGCCCCAGAAGCTGGGCCTGCCGAGGGGGACCAGCCCCAGGGGTCTGGACACAGAGTGAGAGCTGCCCACGAATGCTTAACACTGTCATTCTGGTGTGTGTAGAGGGGGCTCTCATTTCCTGCTTGGCCAGATCTGAAGGAAGGGGACTGAATGCCCTTTTCTCTAAGAATGGCGTCTTGATTGACCAAGAATTAGGAAGTAAAGGAATGTTAGTTACTGCTAATGAAAGAAAAATTGTACTGAGCAATGTCGATTTCGAGCAAGGCCTTTTTGGGGTGTCTGATTAAGAGCGATCTGATCGGCCAAAAAGAGGGGACCAGTTTACCTCCCATCCTTAAAAATTGGGTGGGGTGGTACAGGCGAACCTGAGAACCAGAAGACATACCTGGGCAGAATGATGGTGTGCAAAGATTGGGATCAGGAGCATCAGTCTTGGTCTGTGAGTTTTATGGACAAAGGCAGTGGGGTGAGTAGGCTCCCTGACGGTCTATGCGTGAGGTGGACAAAGACTGGAGAAGAGAAACCTCCATTTCATTTTAAGCTCCTCAATTAGCTCCCGCCTGTGGCCCTTGTGGCCCTTGTGCCGGGTTGCAGGTGACATTGATGGGGCCTGTGCCAAAGAAGAGAATAGGACATGGAGAATTGCTCCTCTGTGTGCCCCGCACAAAACCTCACCCAGGGGATTGTCACTCCTCCTTCCTTCCCTGGGGAACTCCCGTGGCTGCAGGCTGATTTGAGCAGATTCCCCTGGGAGTGAAGTGGCCCCTGCAGCGTGGTCCTGTTACAACAGAGAGACTATTTGGGACTCTCTGCTTGGACCTCTCATCTGACTCCTCCCCATTCTCCTCTTTTCTGGGCCACCGGCTTGGGTATTGGGTGTTCATTTGTCTTCTCGGTGGGAAAACTCATAGCCACATTCTAGCATTGGGGGAGAGCAGGGGCAGTAGTGCCACCCTTAGGACACTCCATGGGTCTCTCATTTTGACCACTGATGTCTCACCTGTATGACCCTCTGTCCTGGATGTCCTCTACAGTGTTTTCATCATGGTCCCATCAATGGACCTACCTATATACAACCTTACGACATCCTCCGAAAGGCTCTTTCTTCCTTTGGAGAGCAGCTCCCTCTTTTTGCTTTGGGAATGTCAATTGGATACAGACAATTTGGCAAACCGGCTGGCAGTTAGTTTCTCAGACTATGAAACATAGAGCTGTCGTGTGATCCAACAATTCTGCTCCTGGGAGTATGTATACTCAAGAGACATGGAAACATGTCCACACAAAAATCTGTACACAAAGGTTCACAGCAATATTATTCATAACAGCCAATAGGTAGAAACAACCCAAACGTCTGTAAACTGATAGATGGATAAATAAAACGTAGCATATCCATATAATGGAATATTACTCCACAGAACGTGGAATAAACTACTGACACACACTACAGTGTGGCTGAATCTTGAAGACAAGATGGGAAATGAAAGCAGCCAGGAACAAAAGGCCACATAGTATGTGATTGATTCTACTTAGATGAAATGTCCAGAATAGGCCAATATGCAGAGACAGAAAGTGGGTTAGTGGTTGCTTCAGGCTGGAGGGTTTAGGAGTGATGGGGGTAGGTGGCAGGTTTCTTTCGGTGGTGATAAAAATGTTCTAAATTGATTGGGGTTTATGGTTGCACAATTCCGTGAATGTACTAAAAACCTCTGAACTATACACCCTAAGTGTGTGAACTGTATCTCAATAAAGCTGTTAAAAAGAAATGGATCTAGGGAAGAGTTTGGGGCTGGGGAGGGGATACTCTGCATGAAGCATTGGGTACGGGAAGGCCACAGCTACACCTCAGGGACCTCCCTCTGTGCCCCACCATGTCCGCTAGTAGAGGAAGGAATGTCCTCCTGGAACCTCAGAGAGTCCGAGCAGAAGCACCAGGTCTCCTGACATCACCTGGGTGCCTGAGGGGGCTGAGACCATGGAAGGCCGCAGGGTTTGGAGGGGTCCAGAGGCCCTTGCTTGTGTCCGTTCACCACCAGTGGGATCATTTATCCAGCATCCGTTTATGAGTGCCACGTTCGCTTCCATTTCTGCAGAAACAGGTGCAGGTGGCTGTGGCAAAGCCCTGGCTTCTCAAGAAATCTGAGTATGAGTTTGTCAGGTAGGGGGCGCCCCATTTACTTCTCAGGTGCTTTTGTTCAGTAGGGTTCAGGTGGAGAAAAGTGATGTGTTGGGGAGGGGCGTAGGTGAAGAGGAAGAAGATATAGCAAGACATGAGCCAATATTTGGGCAATTCTTAACCTTCCCGCCCTTAACACTTAGAAAGAGACTTTATCTTATTTATGGAATGTCCAGTATCTTCTTAACTTGGTGTGAGGCATGTAGAATATGGTGGTGAACAGGACAAGCCCTTTTGGCCTGTGCAGAAAAAGACTGACATTTGCAGAACACAGTAGGCAAGGATGTCGAAATGTCTACAGACATTCCACAGACAGCAAAGATGGAAACCTAAGTGTCTTCCAGAAGGTTCATTTATTTATTCAACAAATATTTGAGCATTTACTGCCTGCTAGGGCAGTATGGTGTCCTGGTAAACAAGACAGATCAGCCTCTGCCCCCCTTTGCTTTAATAGGGTAAACATTCGTCAACTAATTATAAATATGTAATTACCAACTGGGATAAAGGCTATGAGTGAGAGCTACTCAGTGACATAGAGAATTAGCCAGGGGATCAGAGGATAAGGAAGGACTTCTCTGAGGAAGAGATATTTGCAGGATGAGGGAACAGCATTCGTAGAAGAAGGAAGAGCACAGACATTAGCTCCGAGTCTGGAGGGCGAAGTGCTGCTGTGTTTGGAGTGGAGGGAACAGGGGCAGGAGAGGCTGCTTGGGACGGGAGAAATTTGCACCGGACTATCCGTGGTCTGCCAGACCATGGTGAGGGTGCCATCCCTAAAAACATCAGGGAAGCATTATGTCAATATTTACCCACCACTGAAATGGGGGTCATTTTGGAACTTTGTTGAAATCTCTTTGGGGATTAGGATCACGCTAGGTATCCATTTAACTCATTTCAGGATAGCAGTGAGACCATAGCAAATGCTGAATGTCTGAGAACTGTTTTGTCTGAAATACTGAAGGAGTGTAGCTAGGCTGGATGGAACCTGAGGGGGTGTGAGACTGGGGAGGAGCCCAGTTCCCAAATGCAATTAGACTGTGGCTGATGTCAGCCTCCCGGCCAGCCGTGAATGGACCGGTGGGTGGAAAATGACCTGGCACGACCCAGAACGGTCCACTCTTCTATGTTGTCTGGGTCTGTGTGGCAGGGGAGCACCAGTGTGGTTCCCAGAGGCAATCTGCACGCCCCTGTCCCATTTTCCGGCAGCGGGAGAGTTAAGGGCAGCAACCCCACTGCCAAGGTTCTTGGACGCCAACCCAGTCCTGACCTAAGAACATGGAAATACTTTCCATTACTGGTCAAACAAATAAAAATACTAAAACAAAGTAAGTTGCAGGCTTTATTCCTAATAACAAAGTAACAACCTGTTCATTGCAGAAACTTCGGGACACAAAGAAGAAGGTAGTAGACTCCCTCCCCACTGAGATTAATACTAAAGTAGAATTGTACAGTATTTCATAGCGGACGTATATAATTTGGATGTTTTGATCTTTGGGTTTTTTCCCTACAAAATGGCGATACTATATATATTTTGTAAAATGCTCTTTTTTTTTTTTTTGCTTAACATGTGAATGTTTTCTCGTGTCACTTAATGTTCGCCTGCAATTTGGTTGTTTTTTTTTTTTAAGATTTTATTTATTTATTTTTAGAGAGAGGGGAAAGGAGGGAGAGAGAGAGGGAGAGAAACAGCGATTGGCTGCCTCTCTCACGCCCCCAACTAGGGACCTGGCCTACAACCCAGGCCTGTGCCCTGACTGGGAATTGAACCAACAACCTTTTGGTCTGCAGGCTGGTGCTCAGTCTACTGAGCCACACCAGCCAGGGCTGCAATTTGGTGTTTAACAGTGTTGTAGCCAGTCATGGATGTAGCATGGTCGAAGTGCCCAGCCCCCTCCCCTAATTGTGGCTCAAGGAGTTTCTAGTTCTGCCGAGACACAAACAAGGCCGTGGTGAACTTCCTTGCAGAGAAGTTCCTCATGTACAAATCCACAGGCATGTCCTCAGAATAAATGGCAGCGACCTTTCACAGAGAGAGAAAGTGCTTCTTGCCCTTCTGAGCAGGTGGCATTAAACCACTGTCTAGACTTTTTAACATCCAGAAGTTAATGGGTGCCCCTTTACCAGCCAGAAATTTCAAGGAGCCAAGTGGAACAGTAATCATACTTTAAGCTGCACTGGTATTTTTGGTGTCTGATGATTTGGAAAAGACAATGACATGGATAGGTTAGAAAAATCCCCCTGTGCTTTTAAATGCACTTGTTTCTAAGACATGGCAACAGCGCCTGCCTACACTGGAAGAATGTGTATATACCACACAGGTGCAAGACCTTATTTATTCATGCTGCAGGGCATGTGGATTTCTTAAATCCTGGCAGGAATTCCTCTCCAGGGAACCCCAAATAACCCTCAAGTTGGGGACCACTGCCCCAAGAGATGGCACTGAAGAAAACAGCAGCGGAACGGTCCACCAGGCTGCGCTGGGGAGGGTGGTGTGTAGGTGTGTCAGGGTCCTGTGTATGTGGAGAGAGGCCCATGGGTGTGTCCGGCATTAGCATGGGTCCTGGAGACCCTCCAGGGCCACCCTGAATCTCACATGGAGGGATTCCCTGTGCGGGACAGTGTATGTAAATTCTCGGGTCAGGGACACCACCTCTCCGCTCCGTCCTCGCAGCCCCTGGTCCCTGGCTCCTAGCGCTGCGCTTCCTGCTCAGCACGGCTGGACGTCCATCTGTTTCCTCCCCCTGCCATCTGTCTGGCTGGGCCGGGCCCAGGCACGCCGCCAGCCCAGCCCGTGACAACCTCTCTCTGACCTGCCGCCTGCCACATGCTTTCTTTGTTACCAGTTTGGCTCAGTGGTTCCCTTGACCGCTGCTGAGTCCCTGGCATTCCTCACTGGGGTCTTAGCAACCCCTGGCACCAGAGGCCTGGCTCAGGGCCTAGCGCTGGCCGCTGGCTGTTCAGGGATCTTGGGTCTTCCTGAAGGGCGAGGAGGGTGCACGGGACAGAATCCCTCGCCACCGGCCCCCAGCCACTCAGCCACTCGCAGGCGGAAACCATTCACCCAGATGCTTGTCAGCCTCCCGCAGAGAAAGCGTCCCCTGGTTTGTGTTCAACAGAAGGGGCAGTGACATGGCCCTTCCTTTCCCTGGGCAGCCACACTCGTGTTTTTTTTTTAAACTTTAGATAGAAGGACAGATTGGTAGAGAAAGAAAGTGAAGTCACCTTTGGAGTGGTTTATATACTGGGCCCAGCACCAAAAGATGCCCCCTTTTTATTACAAAGTCTTTTATTACAAAATCATAAGCATGTCATTCTGTAACATAACAGTATCACTCTCAAGCCCATCATATGACACTTTGGGTGAAATATTCAAATTAAAACTATAAATTGTTACACCATAGTATCACCCTACCATCCATGCTCCAGTGGGCATTACTTCTGCCAGACCCTGTATATTACCCACAGAAAGGATTGCGGTGAGACTTGAGAGCATCGTCCTCACTTTTAAAGTTGGAGAAAATAAAGTTCCTTCAGAAGGGAATGGCAAGGGGGGAAAAGGAGAAATAAATTAAATGCTTTTGGGTACAGAGTACATTGGAAGCTTCTGGAAGCAGAGGGAATTGCCAAGTATATTATGACCTCAGTGGATTTTTTTTACTCACTTCTTCCTCTTAGGTTTTTGATTTTTTTTTTCCCAAAGAAGGCAGCAGCAATGCTTATACTGTTTATGAGGAGGTCTTTTGTCCCTACCTGTACCTCTCCAGTTACGAAAGTGGTACTTTAATAATAATGGCATCTATGGTTGAGTTAGGTGACAGCCACTCGGCTAGGTGTGTCCCCTCATTGTATCCTCGTGATGGGTAGGTCTGTCACCATCCGAAGTTTACTGACGTGCACAAGGGTTAGGTAACTTGTCCAAAGACGTAAATAATGATGAGGCTGGATTTTTAGATCAGGAAGTTTGAGTCCGGGTCTTGAGATCATTGAAGGACAACTTGGGGTCATGGGTCTCTTCCCATGTCATTAAACCCTGTGTGACAATGATGTCGTGGTAACGGCAAATGAGTCCATTATTTGGTTGTACCATAATTTACCCATTTTGGCTCCTCGTTGGTGGGCACGTGGTAGCAGATCTGAAAGGAGTGGCTGTGAGGCGTGACCATTTTCGGTGCTGGTGGCAGTTTCCCCCAGAGACGAGATCAGCTGGAGCGGGGAAAACCCCTCACTGGGGCATTGAGCAGACAGTACTCACGGTGGTTTATAAACCTTCCGGGCTGCTGGAAGATTTCAGAAAAAGCCATTGATACAGGGGTGGGCAAAAGTGGGTTTACAGTTGTTCGTGTGGAAAATAATACAGTCGTTAATAAATAGTAATCCAAGAGTGAACCGTTTCACATATAGCTGCAAACTTCTGCCCGCCCCTGTATTATCCCTGGTTTTAAGTCATGAGCTGCTCCAGGTAGGAGAACTGAGGGTTGAGTGTCTGCTACCATCAGCCGATTTCACAGGCAGTGTCCCTTCGTTCAACCCTTCTAGAGACTCTATATGTTGTTCCTCCTTCTTATGATTGAGCAGAGGCTAAGAGGTTTTACCACTTGCCCAAGGTTCAAAATATCCATTACGTTCTGGAGCCAGCACTTGAACCTCAGTGTGGCCAAGGCCTAGCCTCTTCGCACTGCGGTGTGCCCTCTCTCCAGAATGGTGACCCCACTGTGCCAGACACACCCTAGGGTGACTCCCACTGAGTCCCAACCATGTGTAATTTCATCCTCTTGAGTGTAGTTGGGGCCTGGGACTTGCTTCTAACCAACAGAATATGGCAAAGATGATGGGATGTCATTCTCGTGATTATGTCCTGTGCTGTTGTGAGGGGATGTCGCAGATACAATTAAGATCCCAAATCAGTTGGTTCTGAGTTAATCAAAAGGAGATTATCTCCAGGTGGGCCTGACTTGGGTGAAAGTCCTTAAAAGAGGTACTGGGTCAGTCCCAAATGGAGAGGTGCTCCACCTGGTGCTGAGGAAGTAAACTGCCTTGTTGGGAGAGAGACTGGCCAAGGGCCACAGGGCAGGCATCTAAGGGTGGTGTCCAGAGGCTGAGAGCAGCCCCCAGCTAGCAGCCAGTGAAAAACTAGGGGACCTCAGTCCTACAGCTGCAAGGGACAGAATTCCACCAACAACCAGGTGAGCTGGGGAGAGGGCCCCGATCTGCAGGCAAAACCGCAACCTGGCCAACAGCTTGCCTGCAGCCTGTGAGACCCTGAGCACAGGACTCCTGTCCGGGGCCCTAACCAAGGGAAACTGTGAGGTGACAAATGTGTGCTTTTCAAGTGACTTAGCAGTAGGTACGTCATCTGCCCATAGAAGCGTGTGTGTCCTGCATTGGGTCTGCACCCTCAGGACTGCTCCTTAGTCAGGAAGCAGAAGGTACAGTGGCCATTTAAATAATAATAAAACCTTAATGTGGGCTGTGGTCATATGTTGTTGAATTCCTGTGGAGTAAATCTGTTTGTTGAGTTCTTGCTCTGGGCATTGTGTCAAATGCTACCTATACAAGAACTCACTCACCACTGCAGCGTCCTTAGGAGGTACGAGTATTCCCACTTTACAGATGGGCGCACTGTGCGGGGCCTTACCCGCAGCCACCAGGCTTGAAGAACTGCCTTCATCACGCAGCTGTTCCTCCCACTTCCATGGTCTCTTCCCAGAACACTTCTAAAAAATAAAAACCTGGGTTTAAATAGTAACTATGGTTGTACAGTTGTTAAAATTTTACTTGCTGTTTTGAATAATTAACATTCAGATGATCATGATTTCAAAAAGTCCCCCAACTCCCACTCTTCCTCTCTGGAGGCCACCAGGGACACCATCACCTGTGGACTCTTCAGGAGTTGTCATTGTGGTGGTGGGGCGTGTGTGTGTGTGTGTGTGTGTTCTCTCACCAGAGATGGGAACCTCTATACCCCCTGTTCTTTCCTTTTATTGCCTGTCTTTCCATCTTGGAGATAATACCACAGCCACTAGGATTTTCTCATTTTCCTCAGCCACTCGAACAGCTGCACTGTGTTTTAGAAAATGAATTTACTACAGTGAATGCATTTACCTCACCCCCTGACGACAGGCATTTTGGTTATTTTTCTTTTTTTTGTTCTCTTGTTGTCAAGGATACCCATGTATATATCGTAGTTTTGTGTGTACATGAGGGACAGAAGGAGAAATTCTTAAAAGGAGATTTCCTTGGCCAGATGTTGTCTGCTCCCGGTAATTTTTCCATCTGTCCAGTAACTCAGATTCTCAAACGGCACCCGTGATCCCCTCCCAGGGGCCTTCTGCAGCCGCTGGCATCAAGAGAGACTCTGCTTCGTGGCCAGACAGCAGTGATCGGAGTCCCACTGCTCTGGGATCCCACTTAACTTGAAGATATTAAGAGCCTGCAAAGTCTTGGGAACAAGGAGACCTGCAGGACAAGCACTGTTCTTGGAATTTCCCAACGTCTCTCATGGGGAGGCTCGAAGCTTCCCTGGGAGCAGAGCTAGAGATGGGGATTCCTGTGCTACTATTTTGTTGAGTGAGGGAATCAGGCAAGGGCTGCTCCAGGGAGAGGGAGCCAGACAAAGGTGGGTCTCAGAAGTCTAGTCTCAGCCTGATTTTTCAGGGAGCTCTGGGTAGTGAGGTGCAGGTGAGGTACGCCACAGATGTTCTTGTGCTTTGAGACAGTGGAGTTGCTTTTGTGCCCTTCATTGGCTGCAGACTCGGACTCCTGAGCCAGACAGCTGCAGCTGTCCAAGGGAAATCACTGGGAGGTTGTAGGCGGGAGGAGTCAGCAGCAGGTGCCCCTGCCCTGGCTGGGGAAGGGGTGCACTGGCCCGGCTAAAGGGAGCCCACTGAGCACGCAGCAGTGAACGGAGTGCCTGCTGGTGTTCCCCGGGAGCCGTCCGAATTGCTTCTCATCTGTCTGATCTCTGCTGAGGCTCTAAGCTGATCCACTCGGGGGACATTCCTGACTACAGCCTCCTTCCACCTGCAAAACCGGTTTATTAGAACTTTTGCCCAAAATCTCTGTGGGCCTGCCATGCCAGGCAGCTGCCTGACAGACCACACAGGACTGGTTTTGTTTAATATTTTTACTGAGCAAGTGGAAGGGGGAGAGAGAGACAGAGAGGGAGAAAAAACGTTAATGTACGAGAGAAGCATTGATTGGTTGCCTCCCATACCTACCCTGACTGGGGATCAAACCTGCAACCTAGGTAGGTACCCTGACCAGGATTCGAACCTCCAACCTTTTGGTGTAAAGGATGATGCTCTCACCCACTGAGCCACACCGGCCACGGCCACACAGGACTTTTGATGTTACTTTTTGCTGTCCACTTAAAGAGCTCTTATTTTTTTTTCAACTCCTATTTGAAACGAGGGGAGAAGAAAACAAATCAATGTTTATGGAGTGAAAAACAAAAGCAAGAGAGAGAAAAATTATTCCCGTAACCTCTTGTGGAAGAATTACAAGCAGTGACTTGCAGTATACATTTGATCGCATCTGTTCTAGCTTCTTGGAAGGCCTTAAAGCCATAACCAGGGGGACACGTTTCCTGGAGAACAGGTGTTCGATTTCAGAGGCGGGGGCCTTCTTGACACACGCTGTTGTGAGTGTCACTTGGTAAGAGACACCTCTGACTCGTGTTGGTGGTTCAACAAGGGTTCCTCGAGCATCACTGGGCTTGAGCAGCATGTCCTGTTTACTGGCTGCCACTTTGGGCAGAGGACACACTCTGCAGCGTAACTTGCATCCCCTGGCCTGATGGGTGTCTCCTTGCTGACAGTAAGTCTGCTGTCACGGGTCGTGGTGACACCGAGTCGGTGTGTATAGATGTGATCGTCACTTCAGCATCTAGTTGTCTGGATTATCTGGGTGGGCCTTAAATCCAATGACGACTGTTTTTGTAAGTGATACAGAGGCGGAGAAGGCAATGGGGACATGCAGGTGCGACAGAGATTGCAGTGACGGCAGTGAGCCCAGGGTGCCAGGGCAGGTCCCGGAGCTGTCAGAAGCAAGGTCTGGAGTCTCCAGAGAGAGCGCCGTCCTGCCGGCACCTTGGTTGAAGCCAGGCTACTGATTACGAACTTCTGGCCTCCATCACTGTGAAAGAATAAGTTTTTCATTTTTCTAAGATGCCAACTTTGTGATGATTGGTTACAGCAGCCAGAGGAAATTAATCCAGCCAGTTGAGGACTTTCCATGGTGGTCAGACTCTAAAAGTCTTCAGCATAGCAGACAACAGACATTTAATGTTTTCTCCTGAAGGGCTTGTTCATTTCCAGGAGAGAAGTTTCGGAGGGGTAACGGCCACCCTCAGCCATTGCGGTCAGCGATTACATCTCAGGCTTCCTTGTTTTAGCATATCGTTCCCCTTAATAGCTTATTCAAAGAGAAAGCAATACTGGAATTTCTGCCCCCAAAAAAGCAGAAATATAAAGACTGAGAAATACAAAAACACAAAGAGAACATAGGTGACAGGGCGGAGGCAAAAGATGAAAAGTGCGTTGCCAAGAGGCGTGCTTCTGGCCTTGCACAGGCTTTGAATGGAGTCTCCCCGGTTTCCCCCAAACCACTAGATTGCCAAATCTTACAGCCTCCTAGCTGCATCTTTCAAGATAAGATATTACAGCTCGAGAAATATGTATTAAGCCCTGGCTGATGTGGCTCAGTGGATTCAGCGCTGACCTGTGAACCAAAGGGTCGCTGGTTCTATTCCCAGTCAGGGCACATGCCTGGGTTGCGGGCCATGTCCAATGGGGGCCGTGTGAGAAGCAACCACACACTGATGTTTCTCTCTCTCTCTCTTTCTCCCTCTCTCTAAAAATAAATGAATAAAATCTTAAAAAAAAAGAAATATGTATTAAGGTGGTCAGGTTAGTCCTTCTTTATGTACTGCTTATTAAGTATAGTTGCTATTTTTTTAAATGTGTGTAGCAGTGCCCTGTGATTTAAAACTTTGTATACACACTTCTGTGACTTTTTATTTCTAAATCATTCTAGGTTTATAGAAATGTTGCGGGGACCATACAGAGAACTTCCCTTATGCCCTGCCCCCAGGTTCTCCATTTGTGAACATTTACCACATTTGTTTCATCCTTGTCCTTTCTAAGTGTATTTTTTTCCTCTGAACCACTTCAGTGTGCATTTCCTAAGAAGAAGGAGTTCTCTGACCTGCGCAGTGCAGTTCCCAAGTCAGGAAGTTCACAACACTGGTGCTATTTATCATCTGGCCCACCAGAAGTATTCAGATTTCCCCCATGGGCCCGGTCGTACCCTTTTTCTGGCCTAGGACCCCATCCCGGGTTGCACAGTTGTCCTGTCTCTTTCAATCTGGAACTGGTTCTCAGTCTTTCATGGCCTTGACATTTGTGAAGAGCCCGGGACCGAGCAGCCCCAGCACCTGATGTCAAAGTTGGTTTGGAGGGCCCTTCTGGTACCTGCATATTGTAGGTGTGAGGGAGGCAAAAGGGAACACGTTTGGGTCACTGCTCCCCTTATCTCAGTTTTAGTGCGTTGGTTTTCACAGAAGTCCCCTTCGCCGCCTTCCCATCTGAAGTTAGCTCTTAGTTCAAGTTGAGACAATGGCTTAAAGTTAATTGAGGTCTTATCCCTACCAAGTCCTGTTCTAAGAACTTGACATGAATTACCTCATTTAATGCTCACAGCAGCCCTATCATTTAGGTACTATTATTTTTCATATTTTTTGGCCAAGCATCAGAATTCATGGTAATTGTGCAGTCAAATCTTGTCATACGGGGTTAACTTGATGGTGGATATATTTAGCTGTTCCCCCAAAGCTCATGCTTCCTCTTTCACCTTGTGGGTTGTTTCTGGTTGACCACTGTGCAGACAGACATTTCTTACAGCCTTTTTATTTATTTTTTTGAAGGTTTTATTTCTTTGTTTTTAGAGAGAGGAGAAGGCAGGGACAGAAACATGGATGTGAGAGAGAAACATTGATCAGTTGCCTCTCCCATGTGCCGCCACCAGAAACCAGGCCCACAACGCAGGCCTGTTCCCTGACCAGGAACCCAGCCAGCGACCTTTTGCTTTGCAGGAGTTGGCTCGACCACCTGAGCCACAGAGCGCAGCCTTTGTAATTACGTAAGGCATGCACTTTGCACGCCTTTCAAAAAAGTCAACCTGGGTGAGATGCTTGACTGACTTGGGCCTTCCTTAGAAGACACAACAGTGTTGTCGGAGGGTGCCTACTAAGGGGTGGGGTGGGGGCCCAGCTGGGGAAGGGCCCCTCCCCCAGGCCCAGAATGTGGAGCTGGGGCACATCATGTCAGGCCTGCAGGCCGGGAAGTGGGGAGGGGGGAAGAAGGTGCAGGTGGGGACCCCAGTGAGGAGAGGGCAGGATACCCAACCAGAGTTCCCATAAAGATGCAGTTTCTGCCCCCACCGCCAGCATGACACCTTTCTTTCTGATTTAGTGGAGTTGACAGGTTTCCACTGACTCTCACCATCAAAACAGCGGGTTCCTATGCCAAGGTAAACAGAGACAGGCTGAGGGATGAGAGAAGTGTCTGTCAGCTTGTCAGGCTGTCAGGACAGGTTCCTAATTTAAAACAACACCAGGAAACACCGAACAATGATGTTACTGTGTCGGATTAAAGACTAATGCCATCGAGTGCCAGATGCGGCCAGCTCACTTTTGGATTTCCGCGTCTGGCTCAGGAGCTAACCCTTTGGTCTGGCCCTAGCTGTGTCTCTATGCCTGGCCGAGGATACTTCAAGTCACTCCATCAGACAGTTATTTGGTGCCTCTGCTGCCCCTGGTCTGTGCCAGCAACTGCGGGTTCAGTTTGAACAAGGCAGGTCCACACCCTCCCCCAGCGGCTAAAAGTCTCAGCTGAACAGGTGTGGCGTTTCCTCACCTGTAAGGCACCATTGTTTTAGGCACTGCTAAGAAAGAAAGGGAGGAAGGAAGGAAATGTTTTTTAATTATACGATGACACAAATCCATTTTATCATTTAGAATTTTTATGTTATGATCATCAAAAGAGGCCTTTCAGACTCAAACAGATTTTTATATATTCTTGTGAATTCATCCAGGGGTGTCCAACCTTTTGGCATCTCTGAGCCACGCCGGAAGAAGAGTTGTCCTGGGCCTCACATTAAGTACGTTGTAACATGTAATCACCAAAAAATGTTATAATGTTTTAAGTAAGTTTACAATTTTGTGTTAGGCCACATGAGGCCCGTGGGCTGCAGGTTGGACACCCAAGGAAAACTGGTGAAGGAAAATAAATTGGTTAAGATATCCTTAAAATGTTTTACAGTCAGAACCCTCCTAAATTCCTTTTTGTAAAGTTGTGTTTTTGCACACCGTCAGCCTCCGGGCCACGGGCCCGTGAGCACGGCAGTGTTCCTTATAAGAATCCACAAAAGAGCTAAAAGCCACTGGGGCCGGGCTCATGAGCTGCCCTCGTCTCCTGTTTTGGGAATGATGCTAAATAAGCCTGATTTACCATCCCACCACCTCATCTGTATCCCAGGGCTTTGCGGAGTGCCCCTTTCTTGCTCTAGGACTCCCCCCACCCCATTGCTTACACCCATTCTGCAAGTTCCAACACTGGCACGTGGCAGACAGTAGTAACCAGTCTGCAACTGCTGTCTGGTCTCACCAGCCACTGCTGAAGGACCCACCGCTGCCCTGAGGGAAGTGAAGATGCGCAAGAATGAACATCTTTGAATCAGTGACACGTGGTTAGTGTGGCAGGGCTGAGCATCACGGAGGAAGCCGAGGATGCTGTGAGCACAGATAACGAGTCCTCTCAGGCTGTGGTCAGACCTTCCTAGGGAAGGAAACTTCAGGCTGAGACCTGAACATGCAAAGGGGCAGGGCAGGAGGAAAGGTTGGAAAAGAGTGTTCTGGAGGAGGGAACAGCCTGTGCAAAGGCCCAGAGCTGGAGAGAAGGTAGGGAGTTGGAGATTTCTCGGTGAGTCCACCAGAGGTGGTTTTGAGTAGTGATGGAGTGTGAGAGAGCCGTGGGCCACAGAAGTAGGTCAGTGGTGCTTCTGTCAGGGTTTCACAGCTGCTCCGTTGTCGTCGAGTGGCTCACAGGAGCTGCTGGGGGAATGAATGATGCTGTGAGCATGTTAACTTACCTGCTTCATCTGCGTTTTCCACCGAAGGGAGTCTGTAGGGTTAGCATTTGATTTCTGAGATTTTATATTATTGCACCAATATGATTAGAGCCACATTAACGTAATTAGATCCAAAAGTATTAAAAGACAGACTTCATCCACGGTCCACCATTGCACAAATGCCACATGTGTTTGTTTTTTTTTTAATTGATTTTTAGACAGAGGACGTGAGATAGAAACATGGATTTGTCCCACTTATTCATGCATTTAACGGTTGATTCTTGTATGTGCCCTGACTGGGGATCCCACTGGGATCCCTAATGCATCAGGACAACGCTCCAACCAACCGAGCTACCTGGCCAGGGCCCACAAACATTTTAGTTGTGTACGTGTATAGAAGTTTGCAGGGCCATGATCCTACTGATTACAAATAAGAGGAATTCTGCTTCCTTTTAGTTTTTTATTATAAAATTGAATTTTTAGTAACACGTCTCTGTTGCTATAAAAACCTTCATAATTATGCACAGTACATGCAATCATCTAAGTGTATATTCTTTAATAGCCATTCCCTGTTGGACATGGAGGTAATTTTTAAGCTTTTAACTACTGTAAATGATATTACACTGAGCATTTGCAGGGGTCAGCAAACTAAAGCCTGCTGTCCAAATTTGGCCTGCCAGCTGTTTTTTTTTTTAATAAAACTTTATTGGTACACAGCCAAACCCATTCACTTATGAATGCATATGGCTACTTTTGCACTACATGGCAGAGTTGAGTGGTTGCAAATAACTATTGCAAAATCCTAAAACATTTACTCTCTGGTTCCTTACCCTCACAAATGCAAATCTTATTATAGAACTTTCTTCTGACTAATTTTCCTAAAGAGAAATTCTGAGGGATGGAATTATTCACTTACAGAATATAAATGTTGATTTCAAAATAATTTCTAGTTTAAAGCATGAGTATGGTCCATATAGACCGTGACATAATGAGAACAAATGAATGAACCAATTCGTTGACCATTATAAGATTATAATAATTAGAAACTCTTATAAAGCAAGTTTGGTTTTACTCAGTTTTCTAATTTACATTTCTTTTATAACCGACCCTCCTTGGAGCACCCATTCTAGTCATTCAGAGCAGTTCTCACAGTTCTTAATTGTATTTCACTCATATGTTTCTCAGGTCTCTTAATCTGTGGGTTCCTTTCCCTCCTTTTTCCTCACAATTCATGTCCTGAATAAATGTGGCCATTTATTCCCATGGTGCCTTCCCACTGAGTAGGCGTGTCTGAGTGCACCCCTGTGGTGTCACCAGCAAGCTCTTCAGGGCGTGCCCCCCCCTCACCATATTCCCTACAGGTTGGCAGTCAGATTTAGAGCTTCATCAGGTTCAACTTTGTTTGCCATAGCACCTCTTCCTGGGTGGGGCTGTGTATTCCCAGCAGGCCATACATGGTGTCTGTGGTCTTTATTTTCATGGTGTCAGGACTGATCAGTGGGCTCGAGTGCTGTCAGCCTGATCGAGCCCTCCATTATACATTGGGCACCTGGCTTTTTTTCACATTGCTATTTTCATTTAACAGTATATATTCAAAGCCATATCATGGGGTTCCCTACTTCAAATGATTTGCTTCTTTTCTCACTTAATGTCCACCTCTTCACCGACATGGGACCTGGGAATCTGGTTCAGAATCTATTTCTAGGGACCCCCCCCCTACACACACCTCATTCCTAGTGACCTACCTAAGCTTTGGTTCAATCTTCATTCTTAACTTTGCATTGACTTTGAAAGTCTGCACCTTCTTTGTGGCTCTTTGTGACAATGATTCAACACTGCATTCCTAGTTCCCATTTGGCGCAAATCTGCTCTTCCCTTCATCTCTAACATTTCTTACTAAGGCTCCTTGCATTGCCTTCTTACTTTAGGGAGAGTTCAAGTACAAATTACTGAAATAATAAATATCCAAATGTCCCAGACCTTCTGCCCCCAAACAGATGTCTACTTCAAGTATCAATCTCCACAATTTGGGGCCCAGGGAAACGAAAAAAAAATAAAGGCCAAGCAGTATAGGGCGGGCCCTCTCCACTGGGAAGGAAAGGGAGGCTGATGAGGTGGTAGCTTCTACTTAGTTTCTAATTTAAGGCACAGAAAGACTGCTTCCAGACAATTCTGGTAAGGAAGAGGAAATGGTAACCCAGGAACGTTATTTCATGGGGCCTGCAGATTGCCTACCATAACAACATTGTTCCGTGAATCCGATGAGGGTTTTATTTTGCATATAATACACGATAGAACATGTAATGCGTGCCAGGTGCTGTGCTTAGTGCTTTTCAGGTATTTCCTCAGGTGAGAGAGCCCTCTAAGTAGGGTGCTGTTTGTCATCTCTACTTTCCAGATGGGAAAACCAAGGCTCTGGGAGGTTATGTAGCTAGTAAGAGGCAGTGAGGGTAAGTCACCTGATCTCTCTGTGCCTCGGTTTCCTCATCAGTGAAATGGGGGTGATGATATTACCTGGTCCTGAGGGCTATCATGCTGATCCTATGCAAAGCGTTTTAGCTCTGAGAAAACGTTAGTTATGACTCTTACCTCCTTTCAGTGCCCTTGTGAGAGCTTTCGTCTTTAGTATTTTTCTCAGAAATCAACTGGTCGGCTTCTTAATATTCATTGTAGTTCTATTGCCTACAAGGTCTCCATCCTCTTTTCCCCTCTGCATGTCCGACCATCTTGTTCCTATGTATCAGCTCCGGTCCTTTTGATGGGAATGTTGGGTTGGGACAGGTCAGTGTCTGAATGAGGAGGGAACCCGCCCTCATTCAGGTATCGCAGACTCTTCATTTTGCATTTAGCTGTCAAGTGCAGAGCATATGGTATGTGCCAGGCTGGTGTTTTTGAGCAAGCAGAGGGGCATTGAGGTGTTGGGGAAAGCACATCCAGTTGGCTCTTGCATCCGTTACCCATAAGCTGAGTAAAGCATAAAGCATATCTCTTTTCTTGGCCTTAAATTTATCTCCAGGAAAGTAGTAGTAGGAGGGAAATTGTCAAGATCACTGTTCTGGTCATTATATATCTACAAGGTGAAGCAAAAGTCCATTTCCATTTGTTCGTATGGAAAATAATACAACGATTAATAAATAATAATACAAGAATAAACTGTTTCACATGCTCACAGCTGTAAAGCTGCTTTGCTCCACCCCGTGTGTGCATGAATGGGCAGGGTCAGAATATGAATGGCTTGGCGATTTCAGAAAAGCCGGGGCGCTGGGGTAGATCCACTGCGAGTTTCGGGGGCTGCACCCTTCCTACACCAGGGGCTTTTCTGGAAGGTTTCTCTGTTGATATCAAGAAATTTCAGGGCAGAGAAAGTTACAGTTCTGAAAACCCCTGTGGAGACGCCGCAGTGAGGTTTTTGCACAGTGCCGTGAGAGCCGTGACATCTTAATTTCATCTTATCTCCATGACCTCTCACTCTGCGGTTTGACGGTATCATCTGACCATCTCTGTGCAGATGTCTTTTCCTTCTTCTTCTTTTTTTTTTTAAGATTTTCTTTTTTACTTTTTTGGGGGTTTTATAAAAAAGGTTTTTCTTGGTAATGGCTTTGTTGTAACTAAATCACATACCACACAGTTCATTCATTGACAGTACATACAGCTCAGTGCTTCGGAGCACATCCACAGAATGCTCACCACCATCACCGCGGTCAATGTCACGACTTATGGAGCAGCCCTGGGCATATGGGCAAGTGCACAGAGTCATGACTCCCTCACCACAGCCTCATCACCTCCAGAACTCCCCTGCGCGGTCACTTTGTAGTCAACCCCCATCCCCGCCTCGTAACCCCTCTGCCTTTCCATATCAGTTTTAGAGTCAGTAGACTCTAAATAGAGCTTAAATAGCTACCCAAAAATCCTGCTGGGATTATGCTGAATCTGTATATAAACTTGGGGAGAACTGACATATTAAACAATACTGTATCTTTCAATCCATGAACATGTTATACTTCTCCTTTTATTGAGATCTTTGATTTCTTGCATCAGTATTTTGTAGTTTTCAGCATACTGCGAAGTTCGATTTAAACCTAAAAAGTATGTCCCCCCTTCTTGGCTGCTACTATAAATAGTCCTCTCTATTTCTAATATTTAATTTCAGTTTACTAATACATGGAAACAGTTGATTTTTGTATACTAATTTTGCATTTATTGAACTCATTTATTAGTCCTTGGATCTTTTTCTGTAGAGTCTTTGGCATTTTATTCATAGGTAATCATGTTGTCTACCAATAAAAAAGTTTTTCATCTATACACCTTTTATTTCTTTTTCTTACCTTATTGCAGCTTTTGTAAGTATGTGGAATGAAAGCGGTGAGAGAGGACATCCTTTCCTTGTTCCCTCCCTTGGGGGGAAAGCCTGCAGCCTCATCACTGTGCAATGCTAGCTGGAGACTTTTCTGCAGATATCCTTCATCGAGTTAAGGCTGTTTCTTGCTATCCTACTTTGGTGAAAGTTTTTATCATAAATGGGTACTGAATTTTGTGCAATGCTTTTTCTGCATCAATTGATATGAATGTTTGATTTTTCTTCTTTGATGTATTAATATGGTACATACATCGATTTTCTTTTTCTTTTTTTTTTTTTTCTTTTTCTAATCCTCAACCAAGGACATTTTTTCATTGCTTTTAGAGAGAGAGGACGGGAGATAGGGAGAGAAACACTGATGTGAGCGAGAAGCATCAATTGGTTGCCTCCCTTAACCCAGACTGGGAATCAAACCTGCAAACCTTTCAGTTATGGGGCAGTGCTCCAACCAACTGAGCCGCGCCAGCCAGGGGATACATTGACTTCCAAATGTTGAACCAGCCATGTGTTCCTGGAATAAATTTTAGTTACTCGTTGTACACTTATATTCTTGTATATATTGTTGGATTCAATATGCTGATATTTTATTGAGCATTTCGATAGTCTGAAAAGAGTTTATCCATAGGCTGGCCAAGGACCCAGCCCACTTTCAGTCCTTCCCTTCAAGGCATTAACATACTGAGAGTCTAGTGTGAATTATTCTGAATCCTCTTTCTTTCCTCTTCCTGTGGTGGCTGTTCTTTATGGCTTCCCCTGTTTCTCAGTTCTCACATGTTAGAAAATCATAAAGTTAGGGGACTCAGGGCAGAAACAGGATTAACGAAGAAGCATTTGGGCCCAGTAGCTAGACGCAGGTTGATTCCTCCTACCTTACCGAGGTCCTGCCCAGTGCCTCTAGGAGGACAGTGAATTTGTACTGGATTAATCTGAGGGGTCCAGTTCCCCATGAGCAGGTGCGCGAGAAGAGGCTTTAGGACAAACCTTTGTGCAGGTCTTCCCTTCCTCCTCCGCAGGCCTCCAGACCAGGGCAGAAGCAGGGCAGCTTCCCGGGGCCTGAAAGGCCCTCTTTGTCTTCCCACCAGGCGGCTGCTGCGGCAGCAAGGAGGCCCCAGGGTGACCCTGCAGGTCAGGTCAGGTGAGGGGCAATGCAGGGAGCGCTGGGCTCCAGCCTTGCCAGGCTATTTTTAATAAGTGAAGGCCAAAGAGGTGGGGGACTTTCTGAAGGGAGGTCTTTGTTTTTATTGGCACTCTCTCGGGTGACTCAGAAGTGAGAGGGCAAAGGGAGAGTGCCAGCGTCTGAGAAGGGCCCTCGCTGGGCCCACCTGTGGAACGACTTCCCTGAACCTGGGGGCGCGATCAGGTTACAGTGATCCAGGGCGCCTTTGAGCCGAGGACAAGGTAGCTGGAGGAGGGAGGAAGAAATAGTTCTTATCTGTCTGAAGGAAGTGAGTGGTTCAGCCTGGCTGGCGTCCCCTCCGCAGCAGCGCAGCAGCGAGACAGCCAGAGGTCCTGGTGGCCTAGGTCCTGTCAGGGAGAATTTCTCCAGAACTGGGTCAGAGAGCAGGAGAAGGGGATCTCTAACAGCCTGAAGCAGAGGCGCGGCCTGGTGCATTTTTCTGTTGGTGGTTTCGGGTGTGGAAATGTTTGGACACGTGGAATTGCCAGCTCATGTTGAGCAAGCTGTCAGCAGTCTGAAGAATGGGAGGCAGATACCTCCCTCCTGAACAGGGGGAGTTTCCTGTTGGTCAGCCAGCTGCAGGGACCTCGCTGGGTGGGGGAAGGGTCTGCTCCCCACATCACCGTGCAGCCTAGATTCCTGGAGGCTACCCTGGGACATCCATGCCACCTGCTGCCACCTTCTCCCTCACCCCCCTCCTCTGCCCACTCGTGACCCTTTGGGACAGGGCTTGTGTCTACGGTGTCCCCATGGGCGCAGAGCTGCACAGACATCACCCCATGCCGCTCTCCCCGGACGCCTCTGAAAGGCGTTTTAATACCTAACGTTGTTGAGCATTTACTAAAGCAGTACCAGGCTGTTCTCAATGTTTTGCCCAAATCAGCTCATTTAATCCTCATATTCACTCTGTGTGGTGGGTTTTGTTATGATCCGCATTTTAAAGGTGAGGACACGGAGGCCCAGGGAGATTAACTGGCGCATTTGTCAGTGTGTTTGTGAATAACCAACAGGGGTTGCGAGCCGTGCCTGGTGCTCCATTCAGCCTCCCTTACTCTGATCGGAGGCCAACCTCTGGCCACCATTCAGACTTCCCTCTGCTCCTCACCGGGCACCATGTGGCAAGCACGCATCCTCTGCACCACTGGGGTTTTCCATCAGTGACACATGCTTACAAGCCCTAATGGTTCTTATGTACTTGCTTTGTCATTTTTTATTCCAGACTAATTTCTTCTTCCCCAGGCCAGCACTGGTTTGGCGTTATGCTGCTTGGGTTTTAATGAAGGCATCCCTTACCCACGTTCTTCAATTCAACAGGCGCTGACTTCTGGCAAGTGCCCAGGGCTGGTTGCCAGGCTTCCTGCTAAGACTGGCCCTCCAGCCTGTCCTTATATTTATTTCCCCAGGATAGTGGCTGAAGTGCTGAGCAGCATCACTATTTCTTGTGCATCAGCATTTCCTTAGGATTGTCTTTGGCAAAATGGGGAGTAGTGTAGCCTGTCCTACTAAGCACAGGGCTAGGAATGTGGTTGCTACTCAATAAATGGTCATTGAATAAACAACTTTATTCTTCTTTCCACTTTAAAAACCAGGGTTGCCTGACTGAGAAACCAGGGAAATTCGGGAAACTGATGTATCAGTTAGCTTTTGCTGCGTGACAAATAGGCCTACAACAATAAGTGTCCATTGTTCACATGACTGAAGTCATCTGGGGTAGGCTCTGGTGACCGTGAACTGGGCTTGCTTCCATGTCTGGGGGTTGGCTTCTGTCATCCAATCTGGGCTGGGATCAGCTGGGGTGACAGGAGTGACTCAGCACTGTCCATGTGTCTTTCATCCTTTTGGGATCGGCAGGCTAGTGACTTGAGTAAAGGAAAGTGGCGAGAAGAAGACGTTGCCACAAAGCAGGCATTAGGTGCCGTGAGCTCCCCAAACTCAGAAGAGCCTGCCTGTGCTGCAGCACTATGGAGAGAGTTGCCACGTTTAATGTAAAGGAAATCGATATGTAGATACAAGTGGTAGTAGGGTCTTCTTTTCCAGAGAAATCTTACCTGGAAGCCTCAATGAATGATTCTCCCAAGCGGAACTGCTCAGAGGCGGGGCTGACAGATGCCCCAGCAGCTGCTCTTGTGTCCTCCTTACCCATCTTGGATCCCATGGCTACTGAGAAGCCCGCACCCAGAGCTCTTACAAGTTCCTGACGGTCACAGGAATTTTCATTTACCCAAAGCAAGCGCGGAGCCCTCAGGCACGGTGGTTTTAGCCCCGTCGGGCCCTCCAGTCTGCCGAGGAGTCGGGATGAGTGTCCGCTCTGCGATACAGGATGGAGGTGGGGCTTCTCAGGTCATCTCCACACATCGGGTTTCATTGCACAATATTCAGTGACAGTGTTCTCTGAGGCGACAGCTGCCTTCCTGCCGAGCCTGCCCCAGAACAGCTCTGCCGAGGGGACATTTTTCAGACACGGTCCCAGGTGCAGGTCACAGGTGTTGTCTCTCACCCGGGCTCATCCCTGCTCTCTGGACAGAACTCAACTTCTCTGTGCAAAGAAGCAAAACATGAAACCCAGAACAGTTCATGTGCTACTTTCAAAACAGACCAAGCAGGACCCTCCCCCCGCCTTTCTTTTTAGTTTAAGTGTTTGCTCCAGCTGCTATGGTTGTAAACCAAATTGCCACAAAATTATGTAAAAACGACCACTTACTACGCTCACAGATTCTGTGGGTCAGGCATTTGGGCAGGGGCGCAGCTAGAGGGCTTGTCTTTGCCCCACTGGTGACGGGGTCTCAGCTGGGAAGACTTGAGAGCTGGGGCTGTGGGTGGAACGCCTACAGGTGTCCTCTCCAAGTGATGTGCTTCTTCGTAACGTGGTGGGAGGGTTCCCAGGGTGAGCACCCCAAGACAGAGGGCCAGAGGAGGTTGTGTTGAGCTCGTCTGTGACCCAGCCATAGGCGCCGTGCAATGCCCCTTTCACCATGTTCTAGGCAGCCACCAAGGCTGCCCTTGTTCGAAGGGAGGGGAACTAGAGTCGGCTTGTTGTTGAGGAGCAGCCAGGTTCTGGAAGAGCGTGTGAGACCAGAACTGTTGCTCTGGCCATTTGGGGAAACCACAGGGGGTGCTCCCTGTGGACGGTGTGACGTGAGGGGGGCTCAGTCCCAGAACAAGTGGCAGGGACTGGAGAGCAGGCGCGCCCTCCAGCCCTCCCTAAGCTGCCGGACAGGTGCCCCTGTCCCCCTCACTAGGGGACCTGCATGGGTGGCCTGCTGCCTGGAGCCTCCGAGCCCAGAATGAACTGCAGCAGCTGCCTTGTTCGGGTTTCCTTCCATTTCCCCATCTCGGCACCAACCATGTGCTCTCAGAAAGGAGAAGCAAAGTGCGTGAATAAACATGCCTTTGGGTGAACTGTCGGTTAGAAGGGCATTTAAGTGGCTGCTTAGCCTCTGGAAGGTGGGAGGTCAAGGGTGTCCATGAGAATCAGGCAGAGGAAAAGATCAATGAGGAATTCAGCTGAGGTGAGGTGGGCGGCCAACCTGGGGTTACGCTGGCTTGGGGTTGGCTGGAAGGAATCAGTCCCGCCTTAGGGTGAGACTTTTTGCTCCTTTCCTGCTCACGTGGGATCTTTGTTTGGCTTTTAAAACTATGCCACGTGTGTCCAGACATTCAGGCCTTATATCTGCTCTCTACACCCCTGCCTTGTTGATCAAAGCAGCGTGGGCATTTTTCCAGTCAGTCCCAGTAAAACATGGCTCCAGAATGTTCCTTCTGTTCTCTGCAGAGTCAGACAAGTTGTGTTCAGCCCACTGCGCACCATTGTGTGGGAAGTTGTGGGCGCCACCTGTCCACCTGTGGTCCCTTTCAGACCCTGGTGTGCTTGATGACACCAGACACACTGCCCCCAAGTCTCTGCGCTGGTGACTTATGTGACTGTAGGACCTCATTGCTCGGTCTGGCCGTGCTTGCAGTGGGAACTCTTGTGCTTTCATTCAAGTTACCGGAAGGAACCAAAAATCATCGTTGGCCCTTGGAGGAAGCCTCATGGCATCACTACCTGAATTGCTCATGAAAGGCAACCACTGCTTCGTAGTTTTAAAAATAAAAGTAGTTGCCTAACTTCCACTTGCACTTTTATGGTGGGAGTGATAACTGCAAATCTCAATTCGTGCTTCCCTCTGCTGTCCCTTCCTGCAGAAGTGTAGTTATTTTTCTGAGCTCATCGGGCACAGTGAACCCTTATGTGCCCCTCGCCCAGCTGCTCGGTCCTTGTTGCAGTATATCCCTACCCACCGAATCACACAGTGTGACCCAGTATTTGAAAAGGGAAAATAATACGTGTGCGCTTACGGGTTGGGTGTGAGCTCATCCCTGTGTGACAGACACACTCACTCCTCACTGAGTCGTGGGAGTCGGACAGACCTGGATTTGCTTCTCGGTTCCACCACCTGCCAACTGTGCGGCCTTTCCTGGGCAAGTGGCCCACCACAGTCCTTCCTCAGATCTGAGACCGGGCGTGGCGCCCCCTGGCCGGGGCGGGGCTGCTGTGAGGATGAGAAGGGCTCCTGTCACACTGCCTGCTGCCTGGTGGTGTTCAGAAAGCGGTTGTTCCTGCCGATCTCTCGTGGTTCCCCTTCCCTCCCTCTGCTTGCACACCTCCTGCCCTGCCTTGGCTGGGGCTTCCTGTACCCTCAGGGGTGGTTTCCGTGGCACTGGCCTCAGGACACCTGCCCCTCTCATTCCTCTCCATCCTCTTCACTTTTGCTGACACACATCCAGTGACCAGTGTTGAGGCCGGGGTGCTCTTCGGAGACAGGGCTGCATGGTGAGGGCCATCATTGCCATAGCAACAAGAGGCTGCCCCCTGCAGGCTGCCTGGCTAGGTCCACCCCTCAGCTCCAGACTCCCTGGTTGTATGATTGCGCAGATCCTCATGTTTCTGTCCCTCCGCTCCCTTTTTGTGAAGTGAGGAGAATGACAGCACCTGCATCGTAGGTTCCCATGAGGATGAAACGCGCAGGTGCATGTAAAGCACTTCGCGCTTGATGCACGGTGAACATTCACACACGTCGCTGATGGCCTCTTCTCTTTGGGGCTCCCTGTGTCTCCACAGGGACAAGCACCCTTGGTCCTCTGTGTCCTCCAGGGGCCTCTTCGGGAGACCGCCGCCTGGAGTCTGTCTTCTCACTTCCACACGTGCGCAAAGAAATATGTCGTCCCCGAAGGATGGCAGATGTGAGAGGCGGAGGCTGCTGCTTTTGTGTTCGTGGCATGCAGTCAGCCACCGCAGAGCCCAGGCAGTCCAGGCAGATGCTGAAAGACACACAAGGCAGAAAAACTGTGTAACAGAAATTTGTGATTTCAGTTTTGTTCGGTAGAAGCACCGAACCACCAAGTTGGCATGAATGTAGTGAGGTCTTTGGCAGGTTGTGATTTCCGGCCCAGGCTTCCTAAGTGTGAGCTGACGACCTTTGCTAGTGACAAGCAGTGGCGACATAGGTGATGGGGTTGTTGCACAGGGAGCCCATCCAGGCAGCATCTGCTGTGAAAAATGACTTGGGGGCAAGTGGCCTGAGTGACAAGGAGAAAGTGTTCTGGCTCCATCATGAACTAAGAATCTAGAAGCCCTTCTTACGTTACCCACCCTGCATACTCTGTAGAGCCTGAATGCCAGGCAGACGTTGGCCAACTTTGAAAGGGGTTCCCAGAGTAACTTCCAAAAGTCCTTCACCTTCTACACGCCAGGCACTGTGCTAGGTCCCTAAGTGATGTTCCCATAAAGCACAATCCTCTTCTCAAAGGACTTGAGGCCAGTAAGAAAGAAGATGTGTGTGGGTGTTTAATGTATTAGAGTGTCATGGAGCTGTGGCCAAGGATGGCAGGGTAGCCCCAAAAATGATTCACTCACCCAGTGTTGAATTGAGTACCTACTGTGTGCAGGGCACACTGCTGGGAGCAGAGTAAGAGTGAAACCCACGGGGTCCCTATACTCCTGGAGCTTGCATTGGAGTTGGAAGAAGGGTGGTGAACGAGTTAACCAGAAAACACAGAAATATTTAACCAACACACAGCTAAGCACCACTGACTGCCAAGGCACCGTAAGGGGAGAATACTGGGGACCCTCCTGCAGGGCAGAGTGTACCCAGAGAATCAGAGGCAGCTGAGACAGAACCTGCAGCCCCTTGGGCCTCATTAAATGGTTTCTACCTGATTCGAGAGTGGGAAACTATTGAAGGGTTTTAAGTTTCAAGGCTTTAAGGAGTTTGAAACTTGATGATTGCACTGTGGACAGTGGATTGGAAGTGAGCAGGTAGAGGCTGGTGTAAAAGTCTGCCTTTCAAAAGGCTGTGCTATTCAATGAATACTGTTAGTACACTCCATTGACTGTTCGGTTAAGTTAGAACCCTGTCCTGTGCCCTACCTAGCTCATGCCATCTATAAAAATAAATCCCACATGCTTAATGGGAAGAAAGTTTTGCTTTGGCTGTGTGGCTCGGTTGGTTGAAGCAAAGCCCCACACACCAAAAGGTTGCAGGTTCAATCCCCAGTCGGGGCAGATACAGGAAGCAACTGATCTGTGTATCTGTGTGTGTCTCTCCCCCCTCTCCTCCCCGCCCTCCTTCCCCCTTCCTTTCTCTCTCTCTCTCTGTCTGTCTTCTAAAATCAAGAAGTGTGTCCTCGTGTGAGGATTTAAAACAAAAGAGGTAAAAGTTTTATATGTAAAAAAGGAAATAAACCTTTTTGATGTAGGATGTTCTGTAATCTTGGAGTGGAGAATAAGACATAAAACCCAGAAGCTATAAAAAGTGATGCATAGATTTAACTACATAAAAAAGTTAAACTTTGTTAAATTCAAAGACTGAAAATAATGGCAAATGAGGAGTTGAGAGAATTAGTTGTAATATGTATAGCATCTAATAGGTTAATATTCAGAATATAAAGAGTTCTTCCATCACAATAAAAGCACAAATGATAGTGAAATGGGCCAATAATATGAACAGGCAATGACCAATAAACATAAAAGATATTCAACTAACTAGACATTAGGGAAATGAAGATTGAATAAAAAGACATTGTTTTCATTCTTTTTAAACACTAAACACTATAATAACCTGTGTTACAAAATTTCCTATGCAAGGAAACTCATATCTTTTGGGGATAGCATTTTGGCAGCAAACATCAAAATCTCAAATGTAAATACACTTTCATCCAGTAATTTTACTCCCAAGAATCCTCCAGAAATGTCCGTGTATATGTGTGTGTGTATACATATACATATGTGTATATATACATATACATATGTGTGTATATATATACACATATACATGTGTGTGTATATATATATATATATACACAAAGAAGTACATCCAAGAATACTTTTGCCAAATGTCTGCACTTGTAAGAAACTAGACATGTGATAAACGCCCATTGATAAGAGACCGTTGAAAGCAGTGGTCTCCACCAGAGGCAGTCCTGCCCCCAGAGGACCTTTGACAAAGTCTGGAGACACTTTTGGTGGTCGCTCCCGGCTGCTGAACACCCTCCAGGACAGCCCCCCCACGACAGCCCCGCCCGGCAGCAGTGCTAAGGCCGAGAAACACCATGTCACAGAAAGCCGCAGCCAATGACAAGGGAAAGGGTAGATCTGTAGCCATGCCATTGAAGATCTCTGAGATACGTCATAAAAATTATTTTACAACTTACTATGTGATCTCGATGCGATTTTTTTAAACCACTAAGTAATTCTGTGTCCTCCCAGAAGCAACCGCTGTTCACAGCTTCTTACTTGGCCTTCCAGCACTATTCCCAGTGCAGACAAGCCTGGGCGCTGGTGTCTGGAATACTGCAGGCAAGTGTGCTGCGTGGTTTGATTCAGAAACCGGAGCGTTCATTACCTGGCTGCTCCAGGCCTGGACCCGAGGCCCCCTGACCAGTGTTTTCTAGATGATTCCCCCTCCCGTGTCTTTCCTTTGGCATTTTTATGTTTGAATGCAGAACAAAACTGTGTGCTGGGGTAAGGAGGTGGAAGGAAGCATGTAGCAGAAGTCTGATGTTGTGGGGGAGGGGGGTGGGCAGAGGAAGGAAGCCAGGGTGAGGGTTCTCTCTCCCCGTGGGTGTTCAAGAGGTTGCACCAGGGCCATTTCCTGGTGGTGACTTGTGGGGACTTTGACAGGGGGGCAGAGTAAATTTGCCTTCACCCCAGGGCAGAATTCAGCCAACGCTTAGAACACTGCAAATTCCTCTCCTGGCCCACTGTCAGGCAGGGCCATTTATGGGCCTTCTTGTCTCTCTCTGCAGTTTCCAACCGCTAAGTCTTGATTCACATCTCTGACTTTTTGAAGAAGCCTGGCTTTCCTCTCCTGCGCTTTTCCAGAAAAGCCTCTTAGAGTTGGGCCTGAAACTTTTTGATGTTGTCATCAGTTTCCTGCCCTCCTGCCTATCTCTCTCACAGACGCCTTATTCCAAGGTCAGAATAAAAACCCTTGAGAGAGGGTGGAGTTAGCATCCATCCAGCCCAGGGTTCTTAAAACTAAAGGTGTCTGCTGCCACCTTCAGCCAGACACAGGCACTCTCAATGGACCGGACTTGGCAGGAGCGTGGAGGACCAGGCCAGCTGCAGGCAGCGTGTGGCAGGGCCCCTGCCCCTCCGCAGGCCTCTGTGGTCCAGCCCAGAGGAAGGCATCCCCTGAATACGGCCTCCTGAGTCTTCTCCAGTGATTGTCCATCTTAGACGTCACAATTCCACTTCTCCCTCAGGATGTCGGGGAGAGGGAGAATCCCCCGCCCCCCTTTACCCTTATTTGGTGCTTACGGCTTGATGAATAATGAAACAATAAAATGGACCCAAGATTAGATTACCAGGAGGAAAAAATTTAAGACGTGTGCAGGGGAGAATCACAATGCAATGCTTGGCTCAGAAAATGAGGCCCAGTGATCGAACTAGCCGCCTTTTTGTACTGAAGTGTCCCTGTAAACTCTTGGACTCAGGATCTCTGACTTCAGTGTAAGCGTGTCTCTCTCGGGCCTTTGGGAGCAGCAGGGACACCTTGGGAGACTGATTTCCTGCAAGCAAGGAGACAAGGGAGGGTCAAGGTGGCCTTCTGGCACCAGCTGCTTATCAAGCAACCTTCAATGAACATAACCAATATGGCATCGTGGGGCGTTTGGGGGCATACCATCTTGGGCCCTAACAAGAGTTATCACCCGGCTGAGAGCCAGGCCAAGCTGTCTCGTGTCTGGTTTTGGCATTAGGACCAGCGTGTTTTAGTTCCAAAGTTCTCAGGGGACAGCTGCCTCTCGCAGGTCACATCAGCTTGCTTCACCTCCTGTGAAGCGGAAACCCTCCGCTACTCTCACAGAAGCCGCCTCTTCTTTCTGGTAAGAATTCTGACACTGTGGAGCCACAAGGGACACCGTTTGGAGCCAGGGGAGCTGGTTTCTAACTTGAGGTGATTCTAGTGACTTTAAACAGTCCCTTGGGCTGATCTATGAGACCAGCTTTGAGCTGAGGGTTCTTGCAACATGACTTTGAGCGGACATGCATGTTCCACCTTTTATTTTCAACACTCATGGCAGCTCCGTATAAAAGAACCAACCTTGGGGAGAGGAGCTCACACATACCCTGAGAACCAAGTCACTCCTTTGGAGGGAGTCACACTTCAGTTACTCTAAACAGAACCACCTCTATCGTCCCAGCACCCCCCACTCAGTCCTGAGTTCGGAACTCCCACTGGGTCATCTCTGAAGTCTGGATGTTTGTGGATCTGCTTCTCTAACAGGCAACCAGAGGGCCTGAGAGGGCCAGGTGGGGGTGGGGAGCCAAAACCCTGGCGCCTTTTTCTCTGTCATCTGTTCCTTCTGCTTCAACTTCCTGGAGGCCTCTGAGCACGGACCTCAATGATTCAGGAGTCGCCTGTGTTTGCAGAGGTTACCTACTGGCCTTAGAAGAGTTTCTGAAAAGTTGGGTGATGATCAACTCTGTTCATAGTGGGTTTTTTTTCCCCTCCAAGTGTACTAGTTAAGATGCTGGCTATCTAAATGAGGGATGCAAGAATCCTCGGAATCCTTGAGGAAAGGGAAGCTTTCAGAAGCATGCATAAGTACACGCCCTCTGCTGTCTAAATGGGATTTTCCAAAATTGGACTTTTCCTAAACAAGAGCACACGGTAGGTGGACTCAGGCCAAATGGAGGGAATGCGAGAAGTCTGGTGTTGCAAACAAGTTTCCCAGAGGGGTCTGAGATGGCTCTCGGTGGAGCAGTAATGTGCCTGCTGCCGCATAGCACTCAGCCTGGGAGCTCAGAGGGGGAGGCCTCCCCGGGCCCCTCTGGGGCACTGGGAAACTCCCCCCTCTCTGTGTCACCAGGAGTAAGAGCTGCTCTGTCACAGATGAAGGGCTGTAAAAATTACCCTAATCTTTGCATGAAATTAGGTGCAGCGTTGCTTCTTCACCCAGGGATCCCACCCCATGATCCTGGATTATGTGCATGGTAAGGCTTGAATAAAAGTGCCCCCATGGGAGAGGGGTCTGCAGGACTGACAGACCCAGAGGCTCCCCAGACAGACGAGGCCTGGGAGGGAGCAGGGGCCCACGGCCAGCACCACACTCCAGAAGGAGGCAAAGCCTCCCCTTGGCTTTAAAATGACCTCCAGGCATGAGTCATTCTATCACCGTGGCTGACTGGCTGGAGAGGAACCGAGAAAATGAAAATATGTTGCTCATTAGCAAAGGGAAATACAATGATGTCGAGGGTCCCTTCTTGTCAGAGCCACACTCTGCTGCCCTGGTCTGTGAAGCAGAGCCTTCTTCGTATCCGCTTGAAGCTTCAAGCCGAGAGAAAATTAATTTCTAGCTGTCGACTTATTACTAAGGAGCTTGGTAGAATGCTGGAAACGAGGGGCTTCGGGAAACAGAACCTTTTTTGGCATTGACGTCTTTGGCCGGCGTCGGGGCCGGTTTGTGATTTCCCTCCGGCGACGGGCTCATTTTCTGCAGAAGGCCTCTGCACAGCAGCACAACAGTTCGGGCTGCACCGGACACCAGACTGCTCTCTGCAGGGACCATCCTTGGCGGGGCGTTTCATAGCTCTCATGGCCTCTCCAACTGTGTGTACCAACAGCACTCCCCCACCACAGTGTGACCCCCAAACGTGTCTCCAGACGCTGCCAAAGGACACAAAATCGCATGCACACACACACTTTGGGAATCACCGTTCTATAGGAAAGAGGCAGCATAAAATAATATTTGTCCTAAGAACTTATACACATGACCCAAGGACATGAACCACAGTGGGGGGGTTGCCTGAGGGAGTGGCGGGTGCTGGGTGGAAGGAGCAAAGCAGGAAAAACTCAGGACGACTGTAATAGCATGATCAAAAGTAAAATATTAAAACAAAAATTAATTTTTGTCCTAGATTAGTTGTGCTTTTAAAATAGGTCCTAAGATTTTTACATACCTTTAACACCTCTGAGTGAACCGGAATTGGTCTCTTTGAGTGCCCTTCACCAAATCTTCTCCACCCTCCTCCACTCTGCCTTCCCCTGGTGTTCATGTGTTGCTCATCACTTCCCTGCCCTGTTAATTCAATAGTGGGTTATTAATTGATTTATTCTTCTCATTCATTCACTCATTCACTTCTTCATGCAACAAGAGACTTAGTGAGTCCTTACCACAGGCCCGGCAGTGACCGAGTACCACCTCGTAACCAGGATTCCTCCACATTTGGTACCACATCCACCTTCCTCCGCTTGTTTGGGACGAGGGCTCCCATTGTAAGAAGGCAAAACTGCATCAGACACAAAGGAGCATGGTCCCTGGAGCCAGACAGACGTAGGTTCAAATCCCACCTCTGCTGTGTACAAGCTGGGTAGCCTTGGGCTAATTATTGAACCTGTGTGCCTCAGTATCCCCGTAGGAACAGGGGGGTGATTTCCTCTACCCAGCAGAGTTCTGTGAGGCCTCTGTGAGGTCATGTACATCAGGTGTCAGTAAATGGTAACATTGTCTGCCAACGGCTAGGGTATAATGTATGAGCTGCCACCTTTGTGGGTCCAAAACAGTCAAATATCGGCAGCTTCCTGCCGTCCCACCGAGTATGCAGACCCAAGGTGCAGCATCCCAGGACCGCGTCTGTGCTCCGCCAAGTCCAGCAAATAGAAGGGTTCTGCTCGTCTGCTTCCTGGACAAAGCCACTCGTGGCCGTTCTGAACACCCTCAGCCAGCATCTATTTTTAAAAGCCTCTGGAGTACAGAAAATTGACACTTCCAGCCAATTTGTGAGGAAATAACCTGAACGGTGTGGCAATTCCTCCGTTTTCCATTGTTGTTTGTGCTCCTGTGGTTTTGTGGCCCTTTGCTCCCTGGAGGTGCCTTTCTCTGACGGGTCTGGTCTGTGTCTCTCAGGTCACGCTGCTGATTGCCTTCATCTGCGTGAGCAGCTCCCCGTGGACCAGCTACAGTGCCTTCAGATACTTCGAAGTGGTCACCATTTGCAACTTGATCATGATTCTCGCCTTTTACCTGGTCCACCTCTTCCGCCTCTACCGCGTGCTCACCTGTATCAGCTGGCCCCTGTCGGTAAGGGAGTGGCCCTGCCCTGTTCTCCACACACAAGTCGGGATGTTCACCGGGGCACTGAGACCCCGTGGCATCCTTCCGGTCTGCCCAGCCCTCCTCTTGCACCGTCCTTCCCTGCTCCAGCCCTGGATTTCCCACTGTTTGGTGCACTGCTCTGCCTGGTGTCCCACTGCTTTCTAAAACTCACCTTCCAGCTACGGTAGGGCTCTGCCTCTCACCCCATGTTTGTTTTCTCCAGTGACAGATAGTGGGCTGTGTGTGTGTGTTGGGAGGAGGAACATGGAAGGAAGAAGGCAGTGAAGGTGCTGGGTGTTTTTACCGCCGTGAGTGCTGAATGATAAGATGTGTCAGCTAAAATGGACTGGCAGAGCCCGAGGAGAGATTTCAAAGTTGCCAGGGTTTTTTCTTCCCACTTTATTACTTTGTAAAAATAGTTTTATGGATAGATCATTGGCATGCCCTACAATTACCCACTGAGAGTGTATAACGCACTGGATTTTAGCATGTGTCCAGAGCTGTGCATCCGTTGCCGCAGTCAATTTTAGAACATTTCATCATCTCAGAGCGAGATTCACACGCTTTCGCTGTGGCCTTCTACCCTTCATCCCCTCCAGCCCTGACCAACCACCGATCTACGCTCCGTCTCTGAGTTTTTCCATTCAGGACATTCCGTGTAAATGCAGTCACATGTATGGTCTTCTGCGACTGTCTTCTTGCACTTAGCAGAGTTTTTCGTGGTTTATCTTTGTTGTCGCTTGTGTCAGCACTTTGGTCCTTTTCACGGCCAAGTAATATTCCACTACATTTGTCCCACGTTTTGTGCATTTATTCACCATTTATGGACATTTGGGTTGCTTCCGCCTTATGAATAGTGTGGCTGTGAACACCCATGTGTACGTTTTTCATATAGACATGGTGCCATTTTGCTTGGGACTCCGCCTGAGCGTGGAATTGCTGGGTCACGTGGTGACTGTGTTCGATCATTTGAGGACCTGCCAGACTGTTTGACAAAGCGGTGCATTGGGTCACATTCCGTAAGCAGTGTGCTCAGGTCCCATTTTTCCACATCCTTGTCAGCACTTTTTATTTTCCAACTTTCAGATTATAGTCATTCTGGTGAGTGTGAAGTGGTATCTTGTGGTTGTGATTTGTGTTGTTCTCTGGTGATTAATAAGGTCAATCCTCTTTCATGTGTGGTTTTTTTTTTTTTTTTGTCCATTTGTGTATTTTCTTTGGAGAAATGTCTGTCAGAGCCTTTGCCCATTCTTTGATTAGGTCGTCTTTTTATTATTAAGTAGTAAGAGTTTTTGGTAGAGTCTAGTTAAGAGTCCCTTGTCAGAATTATGATTTGCCAATTATTTTCACCCATTCTGCTGGTTGTTTTTCAGTTTCTTGATAGTGTTTGTTAAAGCACAAGCTTTAAATTTGGATTAAATCCATTCTATGTATTTTTCTTTTGTTGCCTGTGTTTTGGGTATATCCAAAAGCCACTGCCAAATTTAAGACTCTGAAGTTTTACCTCTAAGTTTTATTCTCAAGTTTCATGGTTTCAGCTCTTACATTTAGACGTTTGATCTGTTTTGAGTTAAGTTTTGCATATAGTGGCAGGTAAGGATTCAGATTCATTTTTGGCATCTGAATATCTAGTTGTCCCATCCCAATCTGTTGGGAAGACTTTCCTTCCCCCACTGAATTGTGTTGGCACCCTGGTTGAAAATTGCTCGGCCATAAACACGTGGATTTATTTCTGGACTCAATTCCATTGCACTGATCTTACTACACTGTCTAGATTCCTGTAAAACTTGTAGTAAATTTTGAAATTAAGATGTGTGACTCTGTTTGTTCTCCTTTATCAGGATTGTGTTGGATTTTGGCAACTTTATATGAATTTTAGAATCAGCTTTTCAGTTTCTACAAAGAAGTCAGCTGAGGTTCTAATAGGAATTACAGTGAATCAATTTGGAGAGGATTGCTACCTTCACAATAATGAATCTTGTAATGGGAGGTTTTCAATTTATTTAGATCTTTTAATATTTCCTCTAACAATGTTTTAGTTTTCAGAGTATAAGCACCTTAGTTTTTGATACAATTTCCAACCTAATTATTTTCTTAATTTTTTTTTAAAGATTTATTTATTTTTAGAGAGAAGGTAAGGAGAAAGAGGAGAGAAACATCATTGTGTGGTTGCCTCTCACGTGCTCCCTACCGGGGATCTGGCCTGCAACCCAGGCATGTGCCCTGACTGGGAATCGAACTGGTGACCCTTTGGTTCCCAGCCCGTGCTCAATCCACTGAGCTACACCAGCCAGGTCTATTTTCTTAATTTCTTTTTTGGATTGTTTATGGCAAATGGATAGAAATACAATTACTTTTTCTATGTTGATCTGATGTCCTCAACTTTGCTGAACTCATTTATTAAGCTAATTCATGGTCAGTGGATTCCTTGAGAATATAGCATATTTTCCATATGCAAGATTGTACCACCTGTGAATAGAGATAGTTCTACATTACCTTCCAATCCGGATGCCTTTTCTGTTATTTTTCTTGCTTTAGTGCAAGAAATTAGTTGAACATTAAATCAAAGTGGCAAGAATAGACATCATTATCATCTTTTCTGATTTTAGAAGGAAAGCAGTCTATCTTTCATTGTGAAGTATGATGTTAGCTGTGGTTTTTGTAGATGCTGTTTACCAGAACGAAGAAATCACCTTCCAGTCCTACTTTGTTAAGAGTTTTTATCATAAAAGGCTATTACATTTTGTCAAATGCTTTTTCTTTGTCTACTGAGGTGATCATATGGGTTTTCCCCCCATTGATAGTCTATTAATGTGTTATATTCTATTGATTTTAACATGTGGAACCAAGCATGCACTCCTGAGATAAATTCTGTTTGGTCATAGTGTAAAATTCAGCTGATAGATTATTTTACAGATTCCTGTAAAACTTGTAGTGAATTTTGAAATTAAGAAGTGTGACAACTCTGTCAGCTGGATTTGGTTTGATAGTATTTTGCTCAGGATTTTCATGTTTGCATTCATAAGAGATATTGTTCTCTTGGGACATTTGTGTTTCATTTTGTTACCAGGGTAATACTAGCCTCAGAATAATTTGGGAAGTAGTTCCTCATCTTCTTATTTTTGGAGGAGTTTGTGAAGAGTCAGTCAGCCATGTGGACCTGGGCTCTTCTTGTGGATGATTTTTTTCATTACTAACTCAAATTCTACATGGTCAGGCACAAATAACGTCCCTTTTTTATTACAAAATCATAAGCATGCCATTCTGTAACATAACAATGTCACACTCAAGCACACCGTATGCCATTTTAGGTGAAATGTTCAAATTAAAACTATAAATTATTACACCCACTTTATTACCCTACCAACCACACTCGGGCAGGCCTTACTTCTGCAGGACCCTGTAGAGTTATTCAGACTGTTTGTTTCTGCTCGAGTCATTTTCAGTTGTCACTTTCCCGACTGTGTTCATCTCACTCAAGTTGTCTAATTTTGGCAGGCGGTTGTTGATCGTATTCCTTTAAAATTCTTTTTATTTCTGTAAGATAACCAGTGATGTCCCCTCTTTCATTTCCAGTGTTGGTTAGCTGAAACTTTTCTCTCTTTTATTTGTTTTTAATTTTTTCTTGACCAGTCTAACAAAAGGTTTGCCTTCTCTTGATCTTTTCAAAGAGACCAGCTGTTGGTTTCATTGACTTTCTCTATTGTTTTTCTGTTCTCTGTCTCATTCATTGCAGCTCCAGTCTTTACATCCTTCTTCCTACCTGCTTTAGGATTAGTTTGCTCTTCTTTCAGTGTCTTAAGTTGAAGGATAGATTATTCATTTGAAACCTTTCAGCCCTGCCTGGTGTGGCTCAGCGAATTGAGTTTCAACCTGCAGACCAAAAGGTTGCCAGTTCGTTTCCCAGTCAGGGCACACGCCTGGGTTGTGGGCTGGTTCCCCCCAGTTGTGGGCGTGTGAGGGACAACAGATCCACGTATCTCTCACACATCCATGTTTCTCTCCCTCTCTTTAAAAAGAAAGAAACCTTTTTTCTTTTGTAATATGTGCATTTGCAGCTATAAATCTCTAAGCACTGCTTTAGTTGCTTCCCATAATTTTGGTATGTCCTGTGTACATTTTCATTCATCTCCAAGTTTTTTTCCAATTTCCCTTGTGATTTCTTCTTTGACCCACTAATTAGTTAGGAATGTGTTGCTTAATTTCTACAATTTGTTTCACAAATTTCTATCTGCTATTGATTTGTAATTTTATTTTATTGTAGTTGGAGAGCACACTTCACATTATTTCAATCCTTCTGCATTTACTGAGGTTTGGTGTATAGTTTGGCAGACCCTATGCTGGAGAATGTTTTATGTGCATTAAGAAGAATGTATATTCCCCTTTTGGTGGATAGAATGTTTAATAGATGTCTGTTGCGTCCAGTTGTTATAGTTTCCTGGTGTATGGGAATTTCCATCATTATAAAATGTCTTTTTTTTTTCCCCTCTGATAATATTTTTTTGTTTTCAGAACTATGCTATTTGAGTGACATATCTTTTTTATCCTTATCCTTTCAATCTATTTATATGTTTCAATATAGTGTATGTGTCCTACAGAAAACAAATAGTTGGATCTCTTTTAAAAATCTAGTCTGACAACCTCTGCTTTGTGACTAAATCATTCAATCACTCACACTTACTGCCATTACCCACTATATTATTTTAAAAGAAATTTCTTTTGGGTTCCTAAGTTGTAAGGCTCCTTTCATAGTTTTGACAACTTTTTGCTTCTTTTGAGAACAAGCTCCTCTGGGCTTCCAGATGCTGATAATGAACAAGTGGAGGAGAGAATAAGAGCCAGGAGGAGAGAATAAGAGCCAGGAGGCGAGAAGGACGGTGGGCTGGAGGGGGAGTAAAAGTTGGAAGGATAAATTCAGCTGAACGCAATGTAAGCGCCCTCCATTTAGGACTCTCTCAACTCGTCATCCCCATCCCGTGTCACAGCCCTCTGTCTTTGTATGTGGGGACCTTGGAGGTAGGGAACTTCCCGTTACCAATCTGCTCTTCGTCACAGCTCCTGTGATCTGCCTTGTGATGTCCTTGTCTAGTGGCCAAGGGAGAAATCGGGGTCTTTGCACAGCTCTGACACTTTGCACAGCTCTGACACTTTGCACAGCTCTGCACAGCTTTGCACTTTGCACAGCTCTGACACTGCAGCTTGAAAGCCAGATGCTGTCCCATGTTTAATAGCCACCTGCCCTGATGGGCAGAACTTCATGAAGGAGTAATTTCTGCACTCTCATTGAAGACTGAAAATGGATACACTCTGGATTCAGAGTGAATACTATGAATGGCCCTAAGCCCTATTGTGCTCTGACCTGGTAGTTCCTGGAGAGGAAGAAGGATGAGGTGCAAGTATTTCCATGTTGCTGAATGACATCCTAATTCTGGGGAGTGCATGGAGTGGACACGGATGGCCCTGTGGACCAAGGGGAGGAGCAAAGGTAGAGTCCATCCTGCCAGTAGACTCAGCAGCAGAGCTTGGCCTGAGAGTCTTTTCCAGAGAGAAAGCCAGCTCCCACCACATAGCCAAGTGTGAAACATTCTGTGGAACAGAAGTGAAAAGCACCCATCTCTTCAGGGAACTTTGCTGTGAGGGCTAGAGCTTTGTTTACATTTTCCAGCCAGGAGTTGGGAGAAGCTTGTTTGCTTTGGGCAGCTTTGGCCAGAGATCAAGGCAATGTCTACAAACCGATCTCAGGAAGGCAGCAACCCTTTGTGGATATCTCTACTCACACGAGTCTTTTTGTCCCCTTCCTCCCTGCCTGGCATCTTTTCTCTCTTGCTTGGCCTTGGCCTCATCTTGGCCAGCCTTACACATTCATTGCGTGTGAGCCGCGCTGCTCCTGTTGGGGTGTTACACTCCCGCCACTTCTCTTCCTCACTTCTGATGACCGGTTGCCCCTCAGAACCAGGAACAGACCTCCCAACCCACTGCTTTGCTTTGTTTCCCCCCCAGGAACTTCTGCACTATTTAATCGGTACCCTGCTCCTCCTCATCGCGTCCATCGTGGCAGCCTCCAAGAGTTACAACCAGAGCGAGCTGGTAGCCGCAGCGGTGAGGACCTTCTCGGGGAGCCTTCGGCAATGAATTCCTGTTTTGAACGCTCATTTCCTTCCTGACGGGGACCGCCAAGGGATTGTTTTCTGGGGCCTTTCTTTTGCAGAATCGGTACCCACCTTGATCTCGCCAGCTCAGTCTCCAAAGAGCCTTAAACTTGGGTTCCCAGTGGAGGGTCTCAGGAGGTGACTCATCAGGGCTGTTGAAAAACAAAAAAAAGGGCCCCAGCAGCCCAGGCCTTTCTCTTGCAGCCACTACTTAAGTCAGATGGCGAGTGGGTGTTAAATCATATGCCCATCGTGGCCATCTGTTCATGGCTGTCTTGGCCTCATACAAAGAAAGATTTTGGAGCCTTGTTTGGGCTCAGGGGAACAGTACTGGGATTAGTCAGTGATACCAGCCATTAGCTCTAGCTTTGCTGAACCTCATTTTTAGTGGTAGTCAGGCCAGGAAGTAACCCTCCTATACCTTTCAAAGGGGGAAATTGATGCATCCAATAGCCTAAGTAGAAGAAGCATAGAAGTATGCAAAACTACGGTGCTGTGGGAGCTTTTTATTTATCACACATATGCAAACACATGTATACATATGTGTACATCATTGTTTTTAAAAGGTTTGTAGATGCCTGACATCCTATTGCCAATTTAGCAAATTGTTTACAGGTTGGTGGCTTCAGGGACAGTTCAGATTTGCCTCATTAAGAAGCAGGCAAGGTATTTCAATGTGTTTAAGAAAAGCTGTCTGTGTGCCGGTCACTCTTTCATTTCCCGGTTCTCCAGCCCTTTGGCTCAGAGTGGGGCTGTGCCCAGAATTCCACCGAGGGGTACAGTCTGCCCTCCACCAGTCGGCGTGGGGCAGAGGTCACTCCTCTAACTGTGCTTTAAGTGCCTCCCACAGCCCACCCATCCATCCACCACCTTGCACCCGTGCAAATCCCAGCTTCGTCCAGTTTCCAAGGAGAGAGGTGGTTACCAGCCACAGGTTACCACCTGCCCGGCTGCAGGCGGCTGGTGGGGGTGGGGGGTACGAAAAGGAAGACGTGTGCCCACTGTTTCAAGGCCACGTCAGGAGGTTCCCACTGGGTTCTATGATTCCAGCTGCACATAATGGTGTTGGCCCTGGAATCCCAAAAACCACGTTTACCGTACACCATCGGGGTCCCTGGGGGAGCCAGAGAAATAACACGATGGGGTCCTTTGCTTATGAAAAAGTGGTGATCCAGCTCAGGAGTCAAGGCTAGGCACGTGAAACAATTAGCAAACGGCATTGTCGTCCAGAATAGCACTCTGTAGCGATGTAATAAACTGTTCAATTATGCAGTGCAGACAGTTGGAGACTGGGATGGTATATAATGTGCTAATTGTGCAGAACAGACAATGAGAGGCCCGAACAGGCTATAATAGGCTAATTATGCAGTGCAGACAATCAGTACAAAAGGAGCCAAGCAAACGGACCTCAGGAAGGGGAGGTAGGCGTGGGCCTGTGGAGGCAGCCACTTATTGCAAACCAGCAGTCAGGCTTGCAAAGAAAACAGAACCTTGAAAATCCTGCCCTTCACCCTGGGCCCTTCCTCCTGGATGTCACAAGTGGTTTCATCTGGGCACTTAGGGGAAACACAGTGACTCTGAGGCTTTTTTGCAAGGCTCAGAACGCCTGGGCAACAAGTAGAGCAGAGTATGCGCTCCAGAGCCACACGCCCTGGGCTCCTCCCAGGGCTGGCCTCCTCCCAGGGCTCGCCTTGCTGTGTCTGTGGCCGTGGGCAGAATCCTGTCCCTCCGTTTCTTCAGTTGTAATATGAGGGACTGGGAGGGTAATGCCAGGATCCACCTGGCAGAGCTGTGAGCATTAAAGGAATTAACACACCAAGGGCCTAGAAGACTGTGGGTACATAGTAAGTGCTCAATAAATTTTAGCTACAGCTGCCAGATTTGTTCACTAGTCAGGAAAATGACTCCAGACTTTGAAGTTCCAGACAGGACACCAGAGCAAGGACCTCTGCCTCTCAGGACGCCCTGTTCCCCACCCACAAACGAGGAGGTTGGACGGGGCAAGGTCCCCACACTTGAGCCCTGGGTGGACCCCCCAGAAAGGAAAGGGGAGCTACCTGAACTTGTTTTAGTCTCATACTATTTATGTGCAAATGCAAGGCTAGATGGCAAGGCCTCCACACTTGGCTCTGACACAGATATAAAGCTAGACAAAAACCATAATGCATGAAATGTAAACATTGCTACCCCACTGATTCAGTCCAATTGAACATTAAAAATTTTAAACTCAGATTCAAATGTACAATTCCACCTTCTTTTTCATTAGCCCAGGATAAGTAAAGTACAGTGGCTTGGCTCTAGCTCAGTTGAAACATGAACTTGAACATGCACACTGAAGTTGTCCAGACCTAGAAGAGCCGAGGGGTGGAGACCTGGAGGCCTGGCTGCCAGGCCTGACCAGAGTCCCAGCCAGACGACCTGGGGCCAGGGCCTCCTATCTGTACCTGACAGCGAAGAGTTTGGGTCAGGCGATCCCACAAGCTAGCGCTCTGCTGGCCACAGCCAGGGCGGGGAGCAGGCACAGACAAGAAGCAGACTGCCCAAGGAACTCCCTCTCCTCTTTCCCCCGTGCAGATCTTTGGTTTCGTGGCCACCTTCCTCTGCCTGGCGAGCGTGTGGCTGTCCTACAAGATCTCTTGTGTGACCCAGTCAGCAGGTAAGTTATGGTTGTCTGAACACAGATGGTCTTTGACAGGTCCCTGTGCTCAGGGACAGGGGGACAGTCTGTTCTGGAGTTTCACAGTAGAGAAGAGCCTGCTGTAGAGGCGGCCAAGGGCGCACAGCAGCCCGGGGGAAGGACGTAACGCAGGACCCTCTGCCCTCTCGTCCCATCCCTGTCCCGGTCCCCGACCCTGCCCTGAAAAGCCCTAAGGTTTCAGCCTCTGATGGAGAAGCATTTTCTTTAAATGTTTCCTAATGACAAAAATAAAATATAGAGCATTTAGAAAATGCAAATGAGAAAAGAAATTAATAAAAACCATCTGTCATCACACTACCCAGAAATAAAACCTGCCGGGTGTCTTTCCTTCCAGGATTTTGTCTCTTAGAATATACAGAGAGAGATGAAATACAGAGAGATAGGGAGAGAGAGAGACAAACACACAGCTTTGATTAAAATGATCCAAAATGCCTGTTACTGTGTGACCTGATCTTCTTCTACTACACCATCTCTCAGACATCGTCCCCTGGTCTGCAGGGGGGTCTCTTCCGTCACCCTTCATGGCTCCGCGATGTCACATTGAGTCCATTGTGTGTCTGTGTCACCGTGCACTTGTCTCCCATGTGGGGCACTGTCTTCTGTTGTTGCTGTTGTTTTAATTCTTTGCTACTAAAAAGTGCTGGAATGAACATCCTCATAAATACCTATACCTGGTGTTTTTTTCTTTAGACTTGCTGAAAGCTTGAACCAGCTATTTTGAATAATCCGCTTTTTTCTTTGATCTCACACTTCCTTCCCTTGTTCTTTTTCTTAAACACACACACACAATATCACAGCATTTGCATGATGCTGTGTGAGTTGCCCTGCAGAGAGGTGGTCACAGCAGAGCCCGGAGTCCCTGGCAAAGGTGGATGGGGACAGGACAGGCGTCGTGAAGGACCGAGTGGGTGGGGCTCCATCTGCATGAACCGAGCAGAAGGGCTCTGCCCACAGGGGCAGAAAGGAGATGAGCACTTGCCTGGGGCTGGAGCGCGGTGGGCCGCAGGGCTGCCTGCTCACAGGTGGGGGGCTTCTTTCTGAAGTGGTGCCAGTGCTCTAAGAGGGCTTGGCAGTTCTGTGAATGGAGCGAGGACAGTGAAAGCCACGGGTGAGTTCGGTGGTGTGCGAATTATATGCTAGTAAAGCTGTTTGAGAAAAAATGGGCCTACGAACCAGACAATCGCGGTTCGATTCCCAGTCAGGGCACATACAGGGGTTGCAGGCCGGTTTCCTGCAGGCCAGTTCCCAGCAGGGGAGGCATGAAAGGCAACCATACACTGATGTTTCTCTCCCTCTCTCCTTCCTTTCCCCTCTAAAGATAAATAAATAAAAAATCTTAAAAAGAAAAAATGAATGATAAAAACGGAACGTAAAAAAAAATGCTTACAGGTAATGTCCAAAGGTGGTCAGTCCATAAATACTGGTGTAAATATGTTACTTAAACTTGGGGAGGAGCAACCAAAAGAGACAGAGCTCAGGTACCTCTGAGGAGAAAGCCTTGGGGCGGGGGGGGGGGCGGTTGGGGGGGGGGGGGGCAAAGCGCAGGGATGGAAATCCCCTCCACACAATTTCTTTGCCTTTTTAGAAATGTGTTTTTAAAAGAATAAAATAGTCCCAGTGACCGTTGGTGTGGGTGGAGGAAGGCAGTGCACCAGGCCGAGCGTGGGTCGGCCTGCTGGAGTGCTACTCCTGGGCGGGCCCTGCCCTGGCCGTCAGTCCTCACTTTGCCATTTCCTTCCCAAGATGCAGCCGTCTGAGGACCCCACAGGCTCCGGGTCCACAGGAGGCCCCGCGGGACGTGTGGCCCAGCAGACAGGAGGATCTGAGGGCCAGCGGCCGTAGGAAAGACTTCTGAACCTGTGTCCTGTGCCAAAGTGCTGCCCGGGCTGGTGGGCACAGGAGGGGGCCTTCACCTTCCTCCTGGGCCCCTGAGCTGCTCCCAGCCTCTCCCCGCAGTCTGAAGAATATTCCTCCCCGCCTGGGAAGGAAAAGCAGCCTTCAGGGAAAACTGGTCTCTCCCTCCTGCTTTTAAAACTGCCTCAGGGGCCAGTGCACACAGTGGGGGTTTTCTGAATCCTGCGTAACTCCTGTCCCTCAGGGGAGTGAAGCCGCCTTAAGTCTCTGGAGGAACAAAGCCCTTTCCTGATTTATCCAGCTTGGGAACTGGTCTTGAGGACCCCCAACACCCTCGTTCTTACAGCGAGGTGTGCCTATAGAAGCTCTGTGGTCCACCTGTCCCCAAAGATGTGATCTCAGCCTCCTTTCCCGACTCTGCCTTCGTGACCATTGTATGTGTGTATGTGTGTGTGTGTTTTTAAATAAAATATTGACCAATGGCAGAAGGATTTCTTATTAAGCCAGAGGAAGGCTGTAAAAGCAGGAGTAAAGTGGAGGGGCCCAGAGGCTAGCCGGGGACCACCCCCTGGAGGTGAGTCCAGTACAGGATGCAGAAGTGGCTTCTCAGGATTTGCATATTTTCAGAGTAAACTAATTTCAAGGGTGGAAGCCAGTAATATTCATGCAAGACACACAGCAGGACTCAAAGTAACTCAGGCAGCCTGTAAAAAAGGAAATTCAAGCCCTGATTTGTGCCACTTGACTGGTTGATTGGTTGGACATCTCCTACAACTCGAAGGGCTGCTGGTCTGATTCCTGGTCCAGGCACACGCCTGGGTTGTGGGTTTGGCCCCAGGTTGGGGTGTGTACATGAGGCAATGGACAGATGTTTCCCTCTCTTTCTCCCTCCCTGTCCCTCTCCAAAAATAAATAAGATCCTTTTTTTTTTTTTAAGAAAAAGGAAATTCCGACATATGCTGCCACATGCATGAACTTTGAAGAAACTGTTAAATGAATTAATGCAGACACAGAGCAACAAATGCTGTATGATTCCCCATACATGAGGGGCCCAGAGGTGTCAGAGGGACAGAGGGAGGGTTTCACAGGGACACTTCCCATCAGGAAGGTGAACCCTTCTGGAGGTTGACGGTGGTGTGGTCACACATCAATGTAAACGATGTTAATGCCACCGTTCTGTGCGCCTAAAAATTGTTAGCATGGCAAGTTTTCTGTTACGTATAATTTTGCTCCGATTTTTTTTTTTTTTTTTTTTTTTTACAAAAGCGATACAGGACCTCTGTCCAGGCACTGAAGTCACTGACTGGGGGAAGACAGAGACCCAGTTACACAGAAGCCAGTGCCATAGTCCAACAGCTAAGCCTTGCAGGCCCCAGAAAGCCAAGCTGTGTGATGTGTTGGTCTTCTCTAAACCAGGCTCCCTCCGGGACTGCCCAGCCCAGGGGCAGTGCCCGTGTGTAACCCAAACTCTACTCCACCCCAGCTCCCAGCCCAGGCGTGAGAGGAAGAAGTTTGGACCTATGGAGGAGGACAGGGGGTCGGGGTCTGCCCCAAGGACCAAGAGGCAGCCCTGGCTCAGTGTGGCACCCTGAGGCCCCAGGAGGTGGTCTGCCCGCATCCTCTACCGCAAGGGGCCAGGTCCCCGACTGGCAGCCTCCCCTGCCCCACCCCCACCCTGGGCCTGGCCTAACTGTTGGAGAGAAAGGGAGGGAAGGTGGAGGCTGGTGCTCTCTCCACTCCTCCGGGCAAACCTCTGCCACGGGTGTTTTCTCACCACCCACAAGGAAGACTGCTCTCAGACAGGCTCTCAAACACACCTTAGCTGTGGCTCTCTCTCTGCAGCCGGGTGTGTGCCCCTCCTTTGCGTGGGGAAGGACGGACCCTGCCCTGACGGCACTGGGGCTGGAGACTCGAGGAGAAAGCCCAGTGGACATGAGGTAAATGACAGAGCTGGGCTTGGAGTCCAGCTCTGGTGTCTCCTTGGCCCCAGCCTGGGACACCGCCCCCACCCCTGGCCCCTGGGACATTAGGGCAGGGCCGGAAGTGCCTGGCTGCCTCTGTGGGCTGTGGTGTCTGCAGACAGGCCCAGAAGGAAAAAATGAGCACGTTCCTCAGGGCCCTGGCCTGCTGCACCCCTCCTGCTGCAGCGGAGTGTGGGGACCTTCTTTCCCAATGTGTTTACCTGCTCAGCCCTCAACCTGGGCCTCCAGCCAGGAGGCTAAAGCGACCCAGAGCTGGCCCATCCCCTGGGTGCACCTCCCAGCCTCTTCCCCAACACGAAAAAGCAAACACGTGTTGCCACGGAAACGCAGCGGGTCTTTCGGGCCCCCAGCAACCACCACTTCCCCCTGTGTGGCAGTGTCTGAACTGCATCCTGTGAATGCAGGGGTTTGGTGGGGGGGGGGTCTCACAGATACCTAATTTTACAGGCGAAACATCCATTAGCACCTAAAACCACCTATATTACACACTCTGCTGTCATCCATGGCTAACCCCGACACAGGGGACCCGCACAGGCTCCCTCATGGGGGGCGGCCCTCACTTGTTGATGGAGACAAGCCTGCGAGGCCAGCTGCTGAGACACCTGCCACCCATCCTGGGCCGGCCGGGACCTCTCCGTCCCGCGCGACTGAGACTAAGCAGCAGATGAATCCGAGGAAGACCCTACGGCCCAGTTACCTCCTTACTGCAAACTGGACTTTTCAAACAAATCCCACTATCCCTAGGAACAGACTTTATAATAAGTAAAGGTTGGCGATCGATGATTCCATGTTAATATCATGTTTCCTGTTTCATATCATGGAGTTTCACATATGGTTTAGATTGACTTTTTTCCCCCACTTAAAAACAACAACAAACAACAATAGCAACAAACTAGGAACCCCCTGACTTAGACGAAAGGAGCTGTCAGGCCCCCTGCTGCGTTGCACACCCGCACCAGGTGGATGGAAAAAGGGCGACCCGCCCTGGCCGGAGCAGGTGCCCAGAGGCCTTCCTCGTGAAGACCGCGGTGAGAACACTGGGTGCCCCCGCCGCACCTTGTAAGGAGATTGAAGCGACTTGCGAATCATCTGGGTTTTGTCGTAATGTTCTGCGAATGTAGAAAATGATGAGAAATTTTTAAAACACCAAGCTTAACTCCATGTAGTTGAGAAAAAAAAGAGATATGGTGGCGTGAAGGGTGCCCTTTGGCCTGGTTCTGGATAATGACATGAACCAGAACGATGGGCAGGCCGGAGATCGGCTGTGCAACAGGGTCAAAAACCTCCCGCCCAGGCGGCGGTGCAGGCGGTGCGGCCCGCAGCCCGGTGTAGCCAGCTGCCCCCAAGTGACCGTGAGAAGGGGAAATCTGGATTTTTAGGCTCCACATGGACTGATTTTTAAAGGTTGCCAAATAAACCTTTTCAAGGTACGCTCCAGGTCAAGCCAAACCTGTAAGGGGAATAGATGTAACCGGTGGGCCCTCAGTTTGCGACTCCACCCAGCCTCGGGGGAGGTGGGGGTTGGGCAGCAGGAAGTCAGGGCCAAGGCCAGGAGCACGTAGAGGCTTCGCTGGGCTGGCAGCTGCTTCCTCCCGAATCCCTGGGGCAGCGGGAGGGACGGGGGCCCTCCCTGGGGAGTCCCCGGGATCCCCTGCTAGCGGCCATGCCTGCCTGGGCGCTGCCGATGCTCCCAATCTGGGTGCAGCTTCCCTTTAACGAAAACAAAACCTTAAGGCGCAAGGGTTGGCCGGAGACTCACGCCGCGCGCCCTTCACTAGTGGCGTGCGCCCTCTTCTGGCCAGAGGGGAGAAGCGCCGTCTTTGGTCCCCGGAGGGAGGCAGGCTTCCGAAACTTGGAGTTTGCCCTATCCAGGATGCAGAATTGATGCACCAACTTGTACGCTGTATTTGGACCTCAAGTGCCCAGATGAATCATGCTTCTCGGTTCATGACACTCTCACACTCGAATCGTTAGTCCACGCAGGGGCTCCTTCCTCCATTTCTATTTTTAATAAGGCAGTCAGTACGAAGCTAGACCCATGACATCACCAACAGGTAACTGTAACCATGCGCTCCCCCATCTCTCCTCTCCAAAAATAACTTCCTGAGTCTCCTCCCATTCAGCACACCTTTGCCTCTTATTACATAGTTGTATTGTAGCTACAGGTATCGCCTTCAAAGTGTAGTGTGCAACTTTGTGTGTATGATAGTTGTTTATAGCTAAATGAAAATAACGCCACACTGTATGTAGTCTTTTGGGACTTCATTCACTCACCATGATATTGTTGAACACGGCAATTTTCAACCTTTTTTAAAAAATCTCATTGTACATGTAAACTAATTACTAAACTTATGCAGCACACCAAAATAATATCTTTTTTTGTCAATCTGACCCCCCAAAAAAGGTATAATTTTGATTCATTCATACTGAACAGCTATTGTTGGGTTGGCTGTTGTCATACATTTTTTTAAATTTCAGTCAGGGTCAGTGTCCCGGACTAAAATAGTCAGGTTATTGCATGTTTTAAAAATTCTTCCTGCACAGCGATTGAAAAACGCTGCTGCAACAGACGGCCCCTCCCTCGCCTTTATGCAACAGGTTACATGCTCTCGCTCTTGCTTATCTCTTGTCAGGGGTGACTTCCTGCGGCCGCTGCCAGGGGACCCACTCGGCACCCACACACGCGCGCCACCCGCACTTGCGGCAGTCTGCCCGGCGCAGTGATTCCGGCCGCCGGGACACAGCAAGCAGTGGACACATCTGCTCTCCCTCACTCCCTGGACAGACTGTCCCAAGGCAGGTTTCAAACAGCTTCTCCAAGGGACCAAGCAAGCACCCAATCACCCAGTGAGTCATCCTTCCTCCCCGTCTCACTTCCAACGTGGGGGAATCAGCTGAAGACAAGGGGACACGCCTGAAATTCGGCCAAAGCACAGCCTTGGGGGAGGGGTGAATGACCAGGGGCTGGAAAGAAAAGAACCTTTAGGCTCCCCAGGGGCGGGTGGAGCAGAAAGCCACTGAAGTTCTCACTCGAGGTGCGTTTCCGACAAAATTAAAATCCTGGGTAATCTACTAGATGCCAGTGGGGAAAGGTAGCCCAGGAACAATCCCTGCACAGCTGCAGGTATTTAGGATGGAGAGCCAGGGAGGACGATAGAACGAAGGAACAGCCCAGCTGGGGGCTGAGGCTGCAGAGCCGCAAATGCAAAAACCTGGAGTGCCCTCCACAGGTGCAGCGGGGCCAAGACCTAAGCCTGAGTCGATACCGCTCAGACCGGACAAGGTACAGCAGTGGAAGAAGCAGGAACAGCATCAGGTATGGGGTTCGGTCTCCAGGTTCAGCCCTGCCCAGGAAGCCCTGACTATTCCCTACACTTACTAGATCCTGGCTGTAGTTTTGTGGTTGTGTGTGTGTGAGGGAGGGGTTGTCTGCTTTTTGGCTTGGACTGTTTGCTACTCTTTTCCAAGAACCTACTAATGGGTACATTCATTGCCACCCCTGTTCATGGCTCACATAAGGGTCAGTTACAGGCCAAACTGCATTTACCCATAAAGCTTGCCAAGCCTAACATTGGAAACAATGCCTTTTCCTGGGAGAAGAAAAGTACACAGCCTTCTCACACGGTGTTTCGTGCAGCCTGGACTGCTAGGCAGAGCTCCAGAGCTTCCTAAAAGCCGAACACCCCTGTCAGGCCAAAGGAAGCTGGGAGCTGCACTGTGTACTCTGGAAGCTTAAACAAGAATGTAGCCCTGGCTCAGTGGATTGAGTGCTGGGCCTGTGAACCAAAGGGTCGCCGGTTCAATTCCCAGCCAGGGCACATGCCTGGGTTGCAGGCCAGGCCCCCAGTGAGGGGCACACGAGAGGCAACCACACATTATATAGGGAGGGAGATGCTTCTCTCCCTCACTTCCCCCCCTCTAAAAATAAATAAAATCTTTAAAGAAAACAATGAACAAGAACGTGGCCACCTTCATTTCCACGACAGCACCTGCGTGTGTTGCTGCCGTCCCTCCTGGCTCTTGGCCTGCGGCCTATGCAGGGGGTTGCTAAGGCCTTATTAGATCCTCTTAGATCCCCCGGGGGAATCAGTTGGCCTTCCCGAGCCTTCCCCCGACACAGCACACGTACAGCACAAGTTCATGGCCCGGTGGTGGAGCATCAGTGGTTTAGATGCAGAATGGGAACAGCTGCTGGACACACAGGGATTTCCACGGTGGCTCCAGGGGGGAAACTGCTTGTGCCCCGGGCACTGCAGCGGAAAAGCAGAGGGGACCCAAGTGAGGACAGAATCCGAGTGATTTGCCTTCCCAGTAACCATGTTGGGAGCTGTGTCACAGCTCAGAGATGGCTCACAATCAGTTAAGGAAAAACTCTGACACCCAAATCGGCTGCTTGCATGTTGGCTACCGGAGGCAGTACGTTCTAAACTGGGAATCGTCCCACCCCAAGGGGGGGGGAAGCCTCCGCCCCAAGTCCGCAGACGTGTGGCCACATCTGAACGAGGCCCCGGGACAACGCAGTTCGGCCGTGGAAGAGGCCTTACCCTACGCACCTCAAGGAACTGACTGCGCACTTGACTCGGGCCTTTCGCAACAGGCTCCCCCACTTCTGCCGGGCCAAGCGTTTCCGCCTGCGGACTTCCTCCTGCCGTGGGAGGCAGCTGGAGCGTCCCTGAAATCGTCTCCAACTTGGCATTCTCGTGGTGCGAGTCTGAGGTCATTCCACAGGTGGGACAAGCTCTAGAAACTCCCATCATGAGAAGACGAGCCTTCAAATTAGGGACTCAAACCAGCCCGAGCCTTTAATCATCTTCACAAGCAGGTGGTTGCCCACTCATTAGACAGAGTCTTCCCTAACGCACTGCTGGTTTAATGAAGGCCTCGCCTACGGAGACCAGCTGACGAGCATCGCTGAGGAAGAGCCCACCCACCCCAGGGGGAGCAGTCCTCCTGGATGCTGAGGGCCCACAGCTGAGGGCCCACGCAGCGGCCCCTCCTTGCAACGAGCTGACACGTGGGATTGCTAGCCAGAGCGTAGCACCCCAGGACTCACTGAACGATACCGGTGCATAGGTGCCTGGGCTGTTGCCAATGGCCTGTCTGTAGGGTCAGGTCTTTGGGCCACTCGGGACTGGACTGGTAATAACTTACCAAATATTGGGTGGTGCACCTCTCATGGAAACGTGTAACTATTTAATTACAGACATGTAGTTATATGAAGCAAGCACATCTAGAAGGAAAGTGTCTCGTCTAGACAAATCAACATGGAAAAGCCAACAAACACAGGTGGCCGTCATCTGAGATGGAAGATTACTTTATACCCTTGTCCAGATTACAACAAGCTGCTCTGGAAACCAGCACAAAGCAGGAGGCGAGAGAGGGGCACTGCCCTGGCCAGTGGGGCTCAGTCGGCGCCTCCTGCAAAGCAAAAGGTCGCGGGATCGATTTCGGGTCAGGGCACATGCCTGGGTTGAGGGTTCAGTCCTGGTCAGGGCACATGCAAGAGACAACCGATTGATATTTCTCTCTCATACTGATGTTTTTTTCCTTTTTTTCTCCCTCCCTTTCCCCCCTCTCTAATAAAAATAAATCTTTTTTTTTAAAGATTTTATTCACTTATTTTTAGAGGGGAAGGGAGAGGGAGAGAAACATCAATGTATGGTTTTTTCTGGTGTATCCCCTGCTGGGAACTGGACCCTGCTGGGAACTGGCCTGCAATCCAGGCATGTGCCCTGACTGGGAATCGAACCATGATCATCTGCTTCACAGGCCCGCGCTCAATCCACTGAGCTATACCAGCAAGGGCAAAAATAAATCTTTAAAAAAAGAGATGGGTGATGACTTATGTCAGGATGAACGAACATCCATTACGGTCAGACAGTCTCTAAGGAAGGCTTGTAAAAAGTAACCTCCATTCTGGCATGCATCCAGCTGGTGGGACAGATGGCAGTCACGTCACGGAGTGGCCCTGACTCCACTGCGAGTTAAAAGACATCTTCCAGGAAAGCTCAATGTCAAATACAAAGAAAATCTTAAAGGAACCAAAAGTTATGTACTATGAATGGAGGCTAACAGCAGATTTTTTTTTGCAGTGTTACAGGCCAGATGACAAGGGAATAATATGTTTGAAGTAATTTAAAAAAACATAACAGTCAATCTAAAATTCTACATCTGGCTTAGCTGTGTTTAAGACCAAGGGCAAAAATAAACATTTTTAGACTGTTGGCGAAAAGACAAGTAACACTGGAGTCAGAAGAAAACTGGAATCTAAAACTAAGGAGTAGAAACCAAAGAAGCCCCGGGGGTGGAAAACTAAAACACATTGGCAAATCTAAGCCGCACCAACAGCGAGAGCTAACTTGAGGGAGGGGGTGAAACAAGACGCACTGAACTGCTAGGCAGTACCAACCCAGCGGAGGGGTGGCAGTGCTGATTAGCTTTGCCAATTTTGTTTTTTAAGTTGAATATGCGTGCTAAAAAGGTTAAGAGCATCACTGAAGAATTTCAGCTAACCAAGGTGGCAGGAATTACAGACTTATTAAAGTCACCATGCTGCAACCTCTAATAAAATAACAGGCTTAGACGAAGATCAATGAGTGGAGCCTTCCAGCTAACAAGTCGATGGGAAAGGTCACCGGGGGTGGGGTCCGGGTGTCGGCACACGGACGAGTGGAGCACTCAGCGGGAGCAGCCCCGTCTGACAAAGACGTGAAATGCCCAGCGTCGCCTACCAGAAAATCCTGGGAAAACAAAAAGACGAACCTGAATTTAAGTGAGGCACTGGAGCTATCTTTCAGTGTGGAGGGAATGACAGGAATAGAGGGACAGGTGACATAACACATGGGCGCAGCAGACAAACGATCCGTACAAATCGATCACCTTGCATTTCAGCCTTCTCATCAGAACGTGAGCGTTTTTAATAAGGATACCATGCTTCTTAGAGAGAAAAACAACAGTCTCTGGTACCAGCAATGGATCCTTGCAGGAAAATCACCCACTACTCTGGACGTTTCTTTGAAGCCGTGTGAGGGGAGGTTCCTGCCACAGACATGCCTGATTTTCACAACCAGGTTGTTACTAGAAATACCAGTTTAAAGACTCTTGTATTTAGGGCCCTGGCTGGCATAGCTCAGTGGATTGAGCGCGGGCCTGTGAACCAGAGTATCGCGGTTCGATTCCCAGTCAGGGCACATGCCTGGGTTGCAGGCCAGTTCCCAGCAGGGGACTCAAGAGAGGCAACCACACATTGATGTTTCTCTCCCACTCTTTCTCCTTCCCTTCCCCTCTCTCTAAAAATAAATAAATAAAATATTTAAAAAAAAAAAAAAAGACTCTTGTATTTAGGGCCCAGATGGAAGTACAGGACATGAAGGAGTCATATTATCTCATCTTAGAAAATAACTAAATAATTGTAATAGGAGTTCGTTAGAAATAAAAATTATTAAGATTCTGCTGTTAGAGATCAAGGGAAATAAAAGACACGTGTCACTGGAACTGGAGGAGAGGGAGTTTCTCGTTGTGCTCATTCACATTTTCACAGCGTCTCTGACACATTTTGTGACAGTGTCACAGTATCCGGGGCGCACAGGACGAACGAGGCACAAGAACGGCACAGCGAAGGCCATGGGAACAAAGGCTGGCATCACGGGGACCCCAGGTCCCCACCGCAGTGGTCGGTCATAAGTCACGTTTCCTCACATGAATGCATACACCCAGTGCGACTCCAAGGAAAAAATATCAGTAAGGGTGTTTTATGGAACTGACCAACCCCACCCTAAAAATGTGCGGTGCCTCGGCACCTTCCTCTCGATCTTATTGTAAACATAAAGCTGCTCTAAAAAGTGGTCTTTAAAAAACTGAGTACCAGGAATAGAGCACAATACTTTTGAACTTGCCCTATCAGATATTAAGATTTTAGCAAGGCTGTAGGACTGCCCTGACGGGTGTTAGCTCAGTAGGTTGGACATTGTCCTGTCACCTGGAAGGTCGCCCGTTTGGTTCCTGGCCAGGGCACATGCCCGGGTGGTGGGCCAGGGCCCCAGGTGCGGGTGTGTGAGAGGCAACCACACACCGAGGTTTTTCTCCCTCTATTTCTCCCCCTAAAAATAAATAAATGATTTTCTAAAGACTCTAGGATTAGCAGAAGTATACGAAAGGAACCCAAGAAAGCCACACACATGCACACACACAAACTTGGTAAATGACGGAGGCAACGCTGTCCGTCAGAGGAGCAAGTCACTTGCTGAAGTTATCAGTCCGATGGCATGAGGTACTTACCCACAAAAATGGAGGCAGGCTCCAGTGCCAGGTATAAAATGCAAATCTTCAAAACACTTTGGCAAGTACAGGAGAACATCTCTGACCTTGAGGGAACCAATGAAGCAAAGTGAAAATACGAATCACAGGCTGCAAGAAGATCATTTCCAAGGCATGTGACTAACAAAGGGTCATATCCCTTACATGTTGCGAACTCTCAAATAAAGAAAAGCTCAACATGGAAAAACAGAAAGGCAAAGGATATAAACCAGCAACTCGCAGATGTGTGGAAGCCTAAAAGGTCGACACACAAGATGATCGGCCTCACCACTTACAGGGGAACTGCAGAATGACATGAAGGGCCGTTTCAGTCCCACGGTGGCAGAAACATGGAGTCGGACGGACATTAAGTACGAGAAGGGTGGGAAACGAGCACTCCCCTACACAGATGATGAGGACATGGGCTGGTGCTAGCACTTTGGAGACCCATCTGGAAATATTTAGCCACAGTGTAAGTTCACATGCCCTCAGACCCAATCATTTTATTTCTAAGTTCACACCCAGCACATAAACCCTTGCACATGTGCACGAGATGTTTAAGTGTGTTTGTTCGCTGTAACATTGGTGGAAATGGTCAAAAAGAAAACTACATTAAATTTCTTCTATCACAGGGGGTACCCCCGCGATTTTCTCTCCCTCTCTCCTTTCCCCCTTCCCCTCTAAAGATAAATAAATAAAATCTTAAAAAAAAAACAAAAACAGGGGGGTGAGAAATAAATTGTAGCACATTCATACAATGGAATACCAAGTAACACCTGAAAGGAATGGAGTTACGTGTATCAGATGCACTGCAAAATACTAATTGAAAAAGCAAGCTATAAAAGGATACATATAGCAAAAGTACCATGTAATTTGTTTATGGACACACTCGTATATAGATGATACAGATCATAAAAACAGACGGGAAAGATGCCCACTGAATTCAAGACAGTGTTTACTATGTTTACTATTCCTTTTCCAAAGGAAATAGAATAAGATTAGAGGTGGTGGTACTTTGAAGTATAATTTCATATTCTTTTTTTAAAGAAATTTTTTGTTCTTTAATCCTCACTTGAGGACATGTTTCCATTGATTTTTAGAAAGAGAAGGAAGGGAGGGAGGGAAGGAAAGAGAGAGAGCACATGGGTGGGGGAGAGAAACATCGATGTAATAAACATCAATAGGTTGTCTCCCATACGCACCCCACCTGGGATCGAATCCGCAACCTAGGCACGTGCCCTGACCGGGAATCGAACCGGCAACCTCTCGGTGCATGGAACAACGCTCCAGCCAAGTGCCATGTGGCCGGGGCATGTCACTTCTTTTTTAACCAAGGACCCTTAAAGCCAATATGGCAAAACGTCACGATCCACTGAAGCTGGGTGGTGTCACAACAGGATTTAGCCTCTGTGCTCCCAGTGTCTGGCCTATTTTAAAAATAAAAAATGAAAGTAGCCAGATGCAAAGCTATCAGGAGAAGAACACTTGCCACTTTTCATTGAACCAATTTTCTATGGCACACATTACTTTATAGAGTTATAATTCGGTCTAAAAAAATGCTAGTTTTTCTATATGAAATTGTTTTGGAATAATCAGGCGCACAAAAAAAAAAATCTTAAACTGAGAATTGTATTTTCCTGGCTGGGGCACAACCCGTAACCTGCTAAGACAGATACTCTTTATCCCCAACCCAACGGCCCTGTCTCTTGCTTTGTTCAGGTATCGGAAGGTGGTACGTTTCAAAGCGTACTCACAATCTAAGGGGAAATCTTGATGATTTCAAGCCAATTACAGTAATTCCATTCTCCATATCAATGATTTAGAAATGGGCATTTAATGTCTTGTAGTAAGTACATGAAGGCCAGGGAGGCACTTCTGCAAGAAAAGAAACACCTTGGAGACAGAATAAGAAACGATCTCTCCTGGCCTTCGGGCATGGCCGAGCCGCGGACGATGCCTGCAGAGGCTGCTGCAGTCTTGCTACACGGGCGAGGGTCCGTCCTGAGGACCAAAGCTCGCAGCAGACGGTGGACGGGCGGGGAAGCACAGAAAGGCAGAACCTGGGTCCCTGAGGACACCACTGAAGCCTCTGAATTGACCAGTCTCAGAACTGTCCTATCCAGACTTCTTGTGAAATAAATGTTCCTTAATCTTTAAGACACACCTAAGTAGGTTTTCTACTCCTTGCAGTCAACTGCGTCTTGATAGCACTCTTGAACAAAACAGAACACAAAACTCTGAAGAATGCACAAATTCCAGTGAGTTCGCGATGACCATAAAGACCTTGTTATTCTCATGCAGGCTGGAGGCAGGAATTTTGCACACCACACAAATAGCTGGAGCTTTCCAAAACCACCCCAGTTTCGCTTCACACTCTCCCAGTCGAACAGACGGAAGAGAATGCGCCTATTTTGTTCTTAGCATTGTCAGCCACGTTGAGAAATGTGATGAGAGTCCAAATTTGCTGCTGTGGTGGCATTTAAAGGCGTTTAGTCTACAACATTCCTTTCAAACTCTTCACCCATAGCTCCCTTCAAGTTCTTCTTTGAATGTACATCCCAACTTCTCGACGGGAGGAAAAGCCCCGGGCTCAGAACTGGGTGTGTCTCTTCTACTTGCGCCCCACACCCGGGCCGACCCACAGTCCGGTGTTCTGTGTGGGTTCGCACCACGGCTGCAGAGCCAACTCCTACAGCCCGGAGACAGCTTTCTTCTAAATACCGTGCTTCCCCAATGATTAAACAACTACAAAAGCATGGTCAATAGGATGGATTTATTTAAAAAGAAGACTACAAAATTTGACATGGAGAAAGGTAAAAAAACCCACGGGATTTCAATTGATAAATACAAAAGTGATTGGCTATAAACAATGTAAAAATACATTTCCCAGTCCCCAAACAGAACATAATTTAAGTACAGCAATTATAAAATTTTTATATTGTAAGTGCATTTCCCTTATACTTTTTAAAAACTACTCCAGTTTGTTTGTATAAAATGTAACAAATTAAATTTATAATATGTGACAATAAAACCTATTTTAAGTTTGAGTTTGCCGAGTCTGTCCTTTCCTGACCGAACAGTGGTTTTGGCCCCAATGCCCCCGGGACGTTTCATTCACCGCAGTGGTCTCTTCACTCAGAGTCTCTTCTACGAGGGGAGAGGGAGGCTAAATGGTCACGGGTCCCATAAAAAAGCAACGTGAAAGAAAGTTCTGGAGTGACCAAAATACCAGTGAATGTCTGATCTTTTTGAAAAGGCAAGGACCAGCTGCCCTACTCCCCGGGAACAGACGGAAGCAAACCTCCGAACACCCAGAACTGAGCTCGACGCCAGCTGCACACGTGAGGCCCGCTGAGGATGCGGCCAGCAAACTCGGCTGAACCCAACGCGTGGGCAGGGACCCTGAGGTAGTCCAGATGGTTTGCTGTGAATCCTAGCTGGGTCCAGATGATATTTAATATGGCAACAGTACAGTAGTTTGGTGGGAAGTTCCTGAACTTGCCGACTGTAAGCCGGCAAGTCTTGTGAACCCAAGACCCAAGCCAGTTCTCCTCTCTTAGATGAACAACAGCATCCACGACTGGCTTCATTATCTCCCAAGCCGGTAATGATGATACCGCCACTAACACTAGCATCCAGACTCTGATACAAACAGATAAGGTCCTGAGTCACGGAGGCAGAGCAGAAGCTGTGTTTGGCCATAATGACCAAGTTTTGAGTCACATTAGCCACCTGGATGCAGCTGAAACCGACCTATCAGGCACAAAAGGCAGATGAGAAGTTAAAAACGACAGGGTCCCTAGACTGCCTCGCTGGAAACATGATTCCACCTTTTCAGACAGACGACCTAGCACGCCCAGCCCGGGACACTCCCCCAAACTCCTGAAGGACCTGGCGGGTGGGCTCATCACCTGGACATCAAAGTTTAAGTTTTGAGTCAGAAATCTAGAAGGAGGGTAAGAAAGGTGCATTCTGCAAACCACAGCCTGCCAACAACAGACAATTCTTCCAGATTATCAGAACTGGTTGTGAAGCGTCTCTTGAGAACGGTCTGACCACTCCTTACACCGTCAACAGCACTAACCTGGGCAGGGCCCTAGACACTCACTCCCTTAAGGCGGTTTCCTCCAAAGGCATTGCTCTGAGGGGACAAAAGCCCCGAAGACCCTGCTAACACTGGGCAATTAGAAGGGCCCGAGACCCGGGACCACCTAAAACCACCTCCAACAAGAGCAAGCCGGGGCCGGGAGTGCACCTCTGCCTGACGAAGGAGCAGTGTATGGACCATTCTGGGAAGGAGACAGAAAGGCAAGCGTCTCAAGTAGATGAAAAACCCAAAGGCTGGGGTTTTGGAAAGACTGGCTCCAAGGACGGCTCTGCTGGACAGGACCTGCAGAGCTGTATCAGTTCAGCAGAAGTAACCACGTGCCAACAGGGGAGCAAACCATTTTCTCCCTCACAGCGTGAACTCGCCTCTCGGGACTTTTGGTAAGTGGTCCAAGCCTGCTTTTATAAGTTTACTGTATTGCACAAAAAGTAAATCTTTGTTCTCTTTGGTTCTTGGGTAAGACAGCAGTTTCTCCCGTTTTTCTACGTGTTATACACAAAAAACTATTTTTCTTTACTTGATATCAACAACCACCAAAGTGCAGTACAGATGCTGGGTTGCTCATGTTGATTTTATACATATAAAATACTAGCATCTCCCACACAGTTTCTATCAGGGCTATAAAAGAGTTAATAACAATTATCTTGAACTGTTACAATGTAATCTTAAGGCTGAGGGAGATGCAGTAGGGCCTGGGCATTATATTTTAAGAAAAAACCTAAACCAACATTTTAAATATTGAATTTAAACATGTAAATACACATTAAATTTTATGTAATCCTCAAGAAACAAACTCATAGTTAAGCAAATTAACTTAATAAAGTGAAAAAAAGTCTAAATGGATGAACTTCATCACGCTGTTTATATAGGTATAAGGCATAATTTGAAGGCTAAGCCTAGTAACAATGAGAGGATAATTTATCAGTAATTGAGCTGGGACTTCATGAAACAACTGCCCTCACCTCCAAAAAATAAAAAATAAATTTCGCTGATACAAATTTCAAATGTTATTAAAAACAAACAAACAAACAAACAAACAAACCCTGCCGGCCTAATCTGTGGTGACTGGCACACTACCCCATGTCGGTAACACGGCCTTTGGGCCCTTCCCCTTGCTCCCCAAGAGAAGTGGTTTAGCGATTACACAGACTGTACAAGAGCTTCTGCAGGGGCTCCGGGGCGCGCAGTCACCGCCTTACGAAACGCCTGCTGCCCAGAGTCTTTAAGCATTCAGTGGTTCAGTGAGGGCCTCCGCCCTGGTGGTAGTCTCGGGTTTTCTCAGCTGGGACGCCTGTCGCTTTTCATGGACCATCAAGCAACCGTCAACCAGGAATGCAATACTTGCGAGAAATCCAAACACCTGAGGAGGAAAGGGGGGGCAAAGGTTCTATGAAGAATTTTATAATGTAATCTCACATTTGCTGCTTGGCTTTGAGAGTGTTTCATATAAGCAGGATGATTCAATAGTTTTATCTTAACTTTAGGGGTAAGAAAAAGATGTTTAAAGTCACCAAAAAATGGAAAGACGTTACAAAAAAAAAAGAATTCCGGAATAATGGCTTAGTCACAATCTCACAAGTAACAAACGCCCTGTCTCATCATAAATGCATGTCCAGTGCATGTTCACGTGGACCACCGATCTATGGGGCGAGGCCCACGGATGAACAGCAAGACGCTGCAGAACGACACGCACAGGACTGTTGGCAACGTCGGACCGCCCCTCGGATCAGGGAGGGGCGCCCGGGACCAGGCGGCTGAGCCTGGGTGGAAGAGGAACAGTTGTTAACACGAGAAAACTCTATTTGGAAGATACCTTTAGGTTAAATTATTGAAAAAACATTTCCCAGTTCATTGTCACACTCTAATGACGCGACATGATGCCACTATTTACTTCCTCTTCCTTAAACCACTTCCTCATTATTGTGCTCTGCTAAGATATGATGGACATTCTGAGAATTCTGTCCAGAGACAGATGACCTGGGTTCAAATTTAGCTTCTTCCCTCGCAACACCTTTAAGGAAGTGGGGGCCAAAGTGCTCTATAAAAGGAGAAAACTGAAGCAGGTAATGGCGAAAGTCCCCTCCATGGTTTCTACCATTTTGTTGTCATTTGCTGCAGTCTCCTTCCCCCCACACCCACCCTCCCACCCCAAGAACACGCATTCTGCCTCCCTTCACTGTGAAGCCAGCTGAGCTCCAAGTTAATGACTTCACCTCAGCGTCCCCCCACCCAAAACCCAACTCTGTTCTCCCCTGACGGCACTTCTCCCCTACAGGACGGGCTAACTCAGTACTTTGAAGGTAGACCGGACGTCACCAGTCTGCAAAGCCACCCCCCATGTCCTCGGAGAGCTCCGGTCCACACCGGGCATCCGGACACAGGATCTTCCCGCGCACTGGCTCACATACTTGACACATTAAAAAAAAAATACACTCCCTCACTCATTTAATTCTACAAAAATTTTCATAATTTAAAATAGCTGCTAAAGGTAATTTCCAGCATACTACAGAGTTTTTAAACTGCCAGTCAGTCTTAAATATATCCAATGAACTCTAAATACTGTAATAATATAACTATATCATCTAATTAAAATGCATAAACAAGGTCTTTTTTAATAGCTGGGAATTTTATGCCATGCTTTTTTCCCCCCCGAACTCAACTTTTCCTCAACCTCCCCTTCTTCCACAGGACTTTATAGTAATATATTTCTATAGTTGACAATACTTTCTTGACAATCCTATCCTCTTCCTCTGCAATACTTCCTCTGAAGTACTGATACATATATAAACTAAAAAGGTTTTATTAGAACTTTTGGTTTTCTCTTTAAGAGGTTCACATACCCATGAATAAATACTACTTGTTGCTGGAGTGAGTCACAGTTCAGCATTAATTTTACTTCCATGTTTTGCTTTTATACGTGCGAGTGCTAGGAAACCATGAATAAGGAGATGCATTATAGTCATGCAGTTCTTGAACTCCTTTTAAGTTTTTTTTGTTGTTGTTGATCATCAGGTTTTATTTTTCCTTTTAAGTTTTTTTTTATCATAAGAAGTCATTTTAATGATCTATTAGCTGACATCTCAATTACAACCTCAATTTTGTCATGAGCAAAGTATTAATGGGAAACCAGCTGACTTGTAAAAGGATTAGTTATCTAGTTCTGAGATGTTCACACTCGGAACAATGGTACCAATTCAGGTCTATGGTCCTTGATTTGCAATTCTGAAATCCAAAACAAGCTCAAAGTTTTCATAATTGCGTGGCTCAAAGCCAACATGAAACAGAACTATTTAAGACCTTTGCCTGTCCCTCTTACTGCAAATATTCATGTGCTTCGGAAACAGTCGTGTGCTGGCTTCTAGGGTGCTTCCCAGGCCCCCCGAAGGTTCTATGTAATAAAGTTCATGTACAGCATCACTTGTCTAAAACCCAAAATATTCTCGATTCTAAAACAACCCCCCTCCCACCAAAGGACTTCAGATACAAATGTTTTCTTTTGATCTTTTAATAGGCTCAACTTTTGGATCATTGTTCCTGTGTGTTCTCTACACCTAGAACAGCACCTGCCATGTAGGTGTGTTTTGTTGAACTGAAAAGTAGAGAAACATAAGATAATAAAGTGAATTCTACCAATTCCATCAGCAATAACATGTGCATATCTGGAGTAAATGTGGTTTTGTTAACAAAACTCAAATTCTAAAGACAGCTTCTAGGTTTTTCATGCTATCATATTTAAAGCTATCGTTATTTGCGTTTAGGTCTTCTATTCAAAATTACAATACAAAGTAAGTTAAAAGACAAACTACTCTCCCGTGTTGTATAATCTGTCAACTACTTTCCAAATTGCTAATGAGACAGAAAAATAAGCGAAGACAAAAACGGGGGGTACTTACAGTTGCAGCGATTTCCGCTGAAGTCTGGTCATGTGTGACAACAAAAATGATGGACGCCAACAAAAACACTATTCCTGTCACCCCAGTAATGTATAAATCCTATACGTGTGGACAGAACACATAAGGAATACAGTATGGTTAGGTGGACAGACACAAATATTTTAGTTTTTACTTTAAAAAACTTTAATGACATTTCTTTTGCTTCCCACAACCCAGATGTGCACACTGGACTTCCATCTTTTCAACAAGACTGGCACCAGGCGGGTGCCCTGCACAGGAACACGAACTTCGGACAGAGCACATTCTGAGAACACATTACAGATAATCTTTCCATAAAACAGTTCCCCAAAAGATCGTGTGTGTGTGTGCATTTCTCTGGGACATATTAAAATGATCAAAGCCAAAGGATTTATTAAATCCTATCTTCTGGTTAAAAAAAAAAGGCATGTTTATTTCCTTCCGATGTATTTCTGTGCCAGGATGGCCTGAGTACATCAGTGCTCTGAAAGCACTTTGGAAAAGAGACTCAAAAGAACCACCCATCATCAACTAAACACAAGTATGCCAGTAGCATGCTTTTTAGCCACTTAAACTTTCTGCAGTAACGTACTGCTTTCAGTTCCACATGGGTAATCCCACACAGGCCAGTGTCACAAGCTACCTGCTACCGTAAAAGCCCCCATCCCCCATCACAACACAGCTTACAGTGATGTAGCTCTTCACGGGTTCCCAAGGGCTCTCTCGGGCACTATCTCATAAGGCGCTCTCTCTTACATTAAAACTGAAAATGCTTGACATATGTACTTGATTCAGAAGAGAACCTGGTAAATGAGAGCCACTCCAAAGTCTGACACTTGGAGTTTTCTGAAACACAATCTCCACTAAACTCAATATAAATAAAACTATCCAACATAAAATTCCTATATTATTGTCAACTGTTTACTTAACATTTATTAAAACATTTAAGGAGCCCTGGCTGGTGTAGCTCAGTGGATTGAGCATGGGCCTGTGAACCAAAGGATTGAGGTTCAATTCCCAGTCAGGGCACATGCCTGGGTCGCAGGCCAGTTCCCAGCAGGGGACACACGAGAGGCAACCATACACTGACATTTCTCTCCCTCTCTCCTTCCCTTCCCCTCTAAAGATAAATAAAATATTTTTTTAAAAAGAACATTTAAGGAGTTTTGTTTCTAAAAGATATATTTTTCTACAGTACTTCGTTTTCCCTATTCCCTTAAATATTATTTCAAATCTGCTACACACATATATAAGATTCTACTAAGTTTGGATTGCTTTCAAGGAAGACAGTCATTTTGAGACAGAAGAATGTACTATTCAACAAGCATGGGTTCTAGAGCCAGACTGAGTTCAAATCCCAGTGACACTACTTCCCAGCTTTATGGTTTTGAATTAGTTAATATCTGTGTGCCTTTGTCTCTTCGTCTGCAAATGGAGATAATAACAGTAACCTCTTTATAAAATGATTCCAAAGATCAGTGTTAATCCATGGAAAGTGCTTAGATCAGTGCCAGGCACTCAGTAAATGTCTAAATGGTGGCCACTGTTATTCTCGACAGAATCTGACCCCAGTGGCACAGAAGAGAAAAGATGCTTCCTTGTAAAAGATTGCCCTTCTCCTCTGGACGCCACCACCACACACTCAAAACCTTTTCTCTAAATCAGAAAACCTCCCTCACACGAAAATATATTTAAAATTTAAGTAATTATGCACACAGTAGAAGTGATTTTTAAACTACTGAAACAAACATGAAATCCTTATGTAGTTAAGTACAAAGCAGAATATATATACTCTATGATTACAACTGTTTTAAATTTTAAAATTACCTATTACTAGAAACAAAGGCCCAAAAGAAATACAGTAAAATATTTACAAAAGCTGTTTTAAGATTAAAAAAAAAAAATTAAGCCCTGGCTGGTGTAGCTCAGTGGATTGAGTGCTGGCCTGTGAACCAAAGGATAGCTGGTTTGAGTCCCAGTCAGGGCACATGCCTGGGTTGCGGGCCAGGTCCCCAGTAGGGGCACATGAGAGGCAACCACACATCAATGCTTCTCTCCCTCTCTTTCTTCTGCCCTTCCTCTCTCTCTAAAAATAAATACACAAATCCTTACACTAAAATAAAAACACAGGTTCAGCAGGCTAAGTCTTTTAATAAATGCCTTCTGAATTCACTGACAACTTTTTTTCATGATGAAATCAAAACAAAATGAGTAGGATTACGTGCCGTTTGATTTACAAGCTCCAGAAATACAGCACATTAGTTTACTACTCCATCTCTAGTTCTAGCATCATGCCTGACGTATAACAGGCACACCCTGAAAACTGTCGAACCAATGAGTGACACTCTAAAATGTGAGAAATCAAAAGTGACAAACTTAGTTTTCAAAAATACCTAATGCGAATCAGATTAAACTACCAGCTGCTGTGCAATATGGGCAGTGTTGTCACTTTCGTTCTAATTTCACTTTCCCCCTCCATCCTGCCATCTGGCGGGGGAAAGCTGAGTCGCTTACAGGCGGAACTGGAACAACTTTGCTCGTGTTACTGAGTTTTTGAAAGCGTTACTGCTTTGAATAATAAAACAATACAAGATTCCAAAATCTCTGTGTTCCCAACGTAAGGATACTACTTTTTCACGCCTACCGACAACTTGATTTTCCCGGCGTCCACCTTGTCGTACACTGGAGTGCAGTACACGATCAGTATAAGGAGACTCAGGAGAAAGGCGCTGCTGCTCACAAGTTCAAAAAAGTACAGGCCCCCACACAAGGTGCACTGTGCGACCACTTCTTCACAGATAAAGGCCAGCAGGGACAGCGACTACAAAGGAAACAGAGCATTTTACTTCAGTGATTTTCCAGAGAAACCTCCAGTTTTCAGAAAATGCCATCTGTCCACTCAAATATTCATAAAGCGGAGACGAGACTATGGCAAACACACTGAACGGCTAACTTACAAAGAACTTAAGTCTGGCTGCTTTGAGGGGAGGGTAGGCACACAGTCAGTCACCCACCATGTACTATGGAACAGGGTAAACAGTGGGTGTTGTTGTAAAAGCTTACTGAAGAGCCATTGAACTTGGGGGGTCAGGAAAGGCTTCCTGGAGGACAGTAGAGTCAGTTCGAGGGGCTAGAGTCAGCAAACGAAGTTCCAGGCAGAGAAGCGGCGCACCTGAAGACCCAGAGGTGGGGGAGCACGGCACCCTCCCACCCGGCGTGCACACGCATATCGCACCACCCGCAAGTGAGCTGTGAGAGCAAGCTGAGTCACCGTGGCCAACGTGTCCAGTTTGAAGAAAGGGGACAGAAGACGAAAACGATGAGACCAGACTAGAGAGGTAAGCCAAGGTCAGCTCTAAATGTCATCTTTAACTAGTTTAAGGGCTCTGGATTTTAAGGGTTTTAAAGCAAAGGGTAGCATGACCAAGTTCATGCTTTTAGTAGTTCTCACTAGCTACAGTACGCAGATGAGACTGGAGGAAGGGCAAAAAGTGGAGCAGACATCTAGCCGGGAAGCTGATACATGAAATCAGGGAAAAGAGAGGGCCCGGGGTAGCTAGCCACAGTAACAGAGAGAGTGGCTAATTACTGAAAAATGCAGTAGAAGCCCTTCCTACAGAATGAGTACCAACAGAGTAGGAAACAAGATAATATGTATGTGCTGAGACATTTTAACCTAATACAAAATGGCGTATTTATTCGCTAAGCGTTTGAGGTGGGCCTTGCGCATGAGCCTACCAAGCTGGAATTCCACATCGGGTTTTCTGCATTAATCACTTCCCTCACTTATAACTACCACTTCCACACTGATGTTACCGCAAGTGGGGCAAGATCTTGGACGCCGATTGTCAGAGTACAGAATCCTTCTAGAGTGGGACTGGTTTTACCAGCCTTTCACAGTTGCCTTGCTCTTAATTCCACAGCAAATATTTCAGTAACTTATTTTTCCATCTTTCCGAAGCATTCAATTTACTTTTCACAGAAGCAATTCCTTTTCACACCCAATCTTAGTTTGTGTAATATTTAATTAAATGCCTGGCCATAAAAAGCATCATTCATATAAACCAGTACGAGACTAACACAAGTCAACTGATAGACAGGTGGAGAGCAAAGAGCGCTGCGGAGGGGCCGGCCGGGCACGGCTGTCGGTGACGGACAGGCGTAGGTCAGAATGATTTTTTTTTGACTGATGGTTAGCTCTGGGGGACCCAGCAACTTGAATGGAAGTGGGTTTTCACAGTGCTCCCACTGCTGTATATGTGGCATTGACGTACTGATGCTACAATGCAGAAAGAAGAGTTTTGTTTTGTTCTTCTTTTTAAGACACAAGAGTGTTAGGAAGAGAATAAATTCAGCTTTAATTATGCTGTGTATGAGGGGGTTGGAGGAGAGTCAGGTGGAGATGCCTAGGAGGTGAACGGATATACAGGCCTGGAGCTCAGGCGGGAAGTCTGAGATGGAGCTAGTGATGTGGGGGCCAGCCATGAGATCACCCAGAATGAGCAAAGTTGGCCTTGTGCCGAACTCTGAAGAACCCAAGGATATGCAGAGGGGTAGACACCTGCAAAGGACAATCAGGAGCAACAGTCCAAGGAACAGTAGACCAAGAAAAAAGTACTTCTACAAAGAGAAAGGAATCCAGAGTCCTGAATGCTACTGAGTAGTCAGGTAAGAACAAAACTGAAACACATTAGCCCAGGCCGCAGGAAGGCTGCTGATGACATCAGCAAGACAATTTCAGGGTAGTCATACAGGGAAGCTTAGACGACAGCACTGCATGTTGGGAAGTAAGGGGAAGACAAAGCAGCAGAATGCAGACGGCACAGGCAAGAAGTGTGGTTTCAGCAGAGTGGCCAGCTAGGGTAGCAGTGGAGGAGGGCCAAGGGAAGATAATGTCTAGATGGGAAAGAACTGGGTGTGTTTAAATGCTTAGGCAGAAACCAGAAAGATGGGTGTGTCAGAGGACAGGAAGAAAAGAGGTTCTCTAAAGGTGGGATTTGGAGCTCAGGTTTGGTCTAACTCTTCTCTAGAAACAGGAGGGAAGAAAGTAAAGAGTTTCACTTGGGCAGTTTGTGTGGGTTTGGTGGAAACTGAGGGAGTTTCCTTCTGAGTATTAAAACAATCAAAATAACTGATGACCCAAGTAGACGCCTGCATCGGGAAATGCCATCTCCCCCAAGTCAGGCCGGTAGAAGCAACCAGATACATTAAGGGCAACAAAATTGCTACCAAAATCAACAGATACATTTCCCAGTACATAATAAAAATCTTATCCTACAAAACATGTCCACACAAAATGGCCAATGATACAGTCACTCTGAAAACACTTTAGCAGTTTCTCCCTCCCTGCCCCTCTCTCCCTACCCCCTCTCTCCCTACCCCCTCCCTCCCTGCCCCCTCCCTCCCTCCCTGCCTCCCTCCCTTCCTAAGATTTTACTTATTTACTTTTAGAGAGAGTGAAAGGGAGGGAGAAAGAGAGGGAAAGAAACATCAATGTGTGAAAGAAACATTGATCAGCTGCCTCTCACACACCCACATCCCAAGCATGTGCCCTGACCGGGAATGGAACCAGCAACCATTCAGTTTGCAGGACGATGTCCAGTCCACTCAGCCACAGCAGCCAAGGCCAGTTTAGCTGTTTCCTTAAGAACTAAGCATGCAACTGCCATGAACCCAGCATCCAACCAAGATTCTGCATCCAACCAAGAGAAATGAAAACTTAAGTTCATGCAAAAATCGGTACATGAATATTCATAACAATTTCATTCATAATAACCCCAAACTGGAAACAATCCCGATGTCCTTCAATGGTTAAGCAAACTGTGGTAGGTATACTATACCATGGAATACTACTTAGCAATAAAAAGGAACGAACTTGACATATGCAACAACCTGGATGAATTTCCAGAGAATTATACAGAGTGAAAAAAAAATCCAATCACAAAGGTTATAGACTGCATAATTCTATTTATATAGCATTCCTCAAAAACAAAAATTATAGAGGTGGAGAACAAATTAGTGGCGCCCAGGGGAGAGAGAAGCGGCGTGGCTACAAAGCAGAAGCACGAGGGGAGCCTGTGGTGATGGAGCAGTTCTGAATCTTGATTGTGGCAGTGCTTCTAGGAAGCTACACACGTGATAACACTGCAGAGCAGTAACACACATCCACACACGTGCATGAATGTGAGTGCATATAGGACCTCCCTGTACAGTTTCCCCAAGCTCCTGTGAATCTATAATCACTTCAAAATAAAAGGTTTTCAAAAAAAAAAGATCAAATCTAAATTGGCATCTAAGCCTCTAAGGTTATGCCCCTTTCTACTGAGCAATACAAAATTCATATATCCCTACAACGGAAAAGAGTCTCTATAAGAATGAAAATAGACCCTATGGCTACGATTTCCTGTTAGTGAAGCATAAAACTGTCCAGTATGTCCTGAACAACCGCCTTCAGACAGACGTTAGGACTGGCATTCCCAATCATAAACCATGGGATACAAAATGACACACCAAGACAAATTCCCAAAGGCACTAAGATCCTTTCTTAGTCTACTCTAATTATTCCGGAGTAAGTCTTTACAAGACTATAGTGTAATAAAGTACTGCCTAATATTCCATTTGCCTTATTCTTGCCTCTAGTTACCTCTATCTTAGGAGTTTTAGGAGCTTTTCTATGAGAAGTTTGCAAAATGTACCTGTTGTATAAAAGTCAATTAATTATGAGAAGATATCAACCTAAAACTCTAACTGGGGTTTGAGAATAGTCGAAGCATTCTTATTACACTAATTAGATTATCAGGAAAACTCATCTGTGTAGGCTATATAACAAAAAAAAAAGCTTATCTGTAATAAAAATACAGACTGTTTATCTATTCTCAGTAAGAGGGCAGGGTCCAGCTTGGCCAGAAGCAATCAATGTCAAGTCATTCAAAGTCCTGCTCCAAACTTATTAACAGGAATTATTCTTACTAACTTTAAGCCTCAGTGCAGTATTAAGAGGCAGGTTCTGCATGGGCGTCCTAAAAGATTGAAGGGTATCATATCAAATTTGGACATTTACTAGTTCGTATTCCCAGTCGAAGACCAAGAAATTAGCACTAGAAGAAGCTGTATGTAGTATGGACTGTTATCCTGACTCGCCATCTCCGACGCTATTAATCTTCACTTATAATCTCCCACAGCACTAAAAATTCTGTAGTACAAAATGAAGTGATCATTTCACAGTATGTTCAAATAATGAATCATTATGGTGGATACCTAAAACTGATGTTATATTTACCCCGATGAAAAAACTTATACCTCGGGGTATTCAATTATATCCCGATGAAAAAATAAATAACGAAATGTACTTGGGTATTGTGTGCGCAGCATTATAATACGCACAGGAACATGTACTGACAGAGCAATAAGACCAACATAGAAAAAACAGGAAGAACACAGCGATTTTGTACCTCATAATCGAGCATTCGTTCTATCTAAGTTCAGGAAATCTCAGGAGAATGTTCGGATGCACCTGGACTAAGAGTAGCTGGAGAAGGGTGGGCGGAAAAGTGAGACTCAGACCAGAGCCAAGAGACACACAGGGTCTGGGTAGGCAGAGGACATGCCAAGGAGGGGGACAAGCAAGAACAGATGGTGAAGGAAAGAATTTGCACGGGAAGCCCCACAGGGATAACGAGGCAACTGACCGAGCTGGATGGGGGAGTGCGGAGAAAAATGGTTCCGGTGTTGGGCGTGGTTCTGGGAAGGTCGTGCCAGGGAGTCTGGACTTCTAGATGCAGACCAGAGGGACTGCCTGCCCGGTTTACTCGGACAGAAGAAACAAGGAACAAAGGACTGGGTGGGGCCTGAAGGAATAGCTCAGCTCAAGATTACAAAAGAAAGAATAAGGAACACCAGATGAGCAAGTCACAAGTTTAACACTTCTTAGGAAAATTCTTTTGAAAAGCAAGTAAACAGACTCCAAACTGTTGAACTGCGATGCTGGGGGATGTGAGTGTGAAGGGTGTAGTGTGGCTTATTTTATTTTAATCATATTTTAGCTGATTTTTTGGGTAAGCAAACAATTTTTTTTAATTAAAAAAAGAAGAAGAAAAGCTCTGGCTGGTGTAGCTCAGTGGATTGTGCACGGGCCTGTGAACCAGAGGATCGCAGTTCGATTCCCAGTCAGGGCATATGCCTGGGTTGCAGGCCAGTTCCCAGCAAGGGACGCACGAGAAGCAACCATACATTGATATTTCTTTCCCTCTCTCCTTCCCTTCCCCTCTAAAGATAAATAAATAAAATCTTTAAAAAATATGAAAGTTAAGGGAAGGAAGAATTTCAAGAAATGGGTAGTCACTAGCACTAAATACCAAAGTGGTTAAGGACAGGAAAAAGAGACAAGGCCACTGAATCGAATAAGGAAATAATGGTGAAGGCAAACCATAAATTAAAAGACTCAGTTATTATTACCTGGTGAACAGACTTATTCTCAATGCATGAAGACACGATATGAAGTACTGCTTACTAAACATGACGCTAACTACCTAACAACAGGACACCAGCGCGGCTCCTTCTAACGACATAAAACTTTACCCAAACATAATTAAAGGAATGACCAAACTTTCAGAGTTGGGAGGCCTTTGGAGAGCACAGTCTCCCACCTTTGTGTTTACAAACGATTGACATAATCTCTGGCGGGCAAGTCCCCAGTTGGCCAGGCACGGACAAGACCCCTGGTCTCCAGACACTCTCTCTGTACTTGTTCCCCCCAGAAAACACTATTTGTTAAGTTCATTGTACAACTTTGTACGTTTGCATAGGTTTCCCCTGTAAAACTGGGTTTTTGAGGTTACAACTGTAGTTTTGTACATTTCCCCTTTTGCTGTTAAACCATACATTAAAGGCAATTTGCTGGGGTCAACACATCTGGGAAGTCTTAGTGACTAAAAGACAGTCTTACTCACAGTTCTAATGATTTCAACATTCAGATAATTGCTACCCTGTGTCTTTCTCTCTCTATTTCAATTTCACTACCTTTTCTGAAACTTCAAGTCTTCTTTAAAATTAAGTCATTGTATTAACTACTAATTCTCCACCATTTGTCTTTAACAGTCTATTACAAAAACACCTCATAAAAATAGCTTTTTAATGTTTGCCATTAATTATAAAACCCTATCTACAAAATTATGTGAATTTGTGAATTAATGCACTTGTAGTCAGATGTAGTTCAAGTAAACAAATCTGTCAGCCTGAAGTTAGGCCAGGCTTCCTTTGCGTTAAGCAAACATTTACTCTTACAAAGGTTCCAAGATAAGATTTGCTGACATCATGGATCTTCCTCAAGGTAAAAACAGAGCATTTTATTTAGTGTGTATCAACTTTCACAATTAAGTAACGAAGGGAGCACCAATACAAGATAAACTGCTTCTAAGTGATTTGTTTCTTGGCCCTTATGGAGTACCATTATTTATAATTTAATAATTTTAGATCACTAGTGAATCCCAAATCAAACTGCTTGCTTGAAGAGTTATCATAATCATAGTACTGTGCAGCCATCGGGACATTCAACTGGTTCCACAAACCAGTCAGCTTGTTGCAGAGAATATCACTCATCCTTAGATCACTGCACCAGCTTTCTAGCAAGGAATCAGGTTGCCAAATGCCAATTCACCCCTTAAAACAAAACCAAATTCCCTCAAAAATAATAATAACAAACAAACAAACAAACAAACAAACAAAACCTCACAAAGTAAAATACATGGCCCTAAAGAGCAATCTAGGATAGAATAAGCTGGTAATATACTGAATGCATAAATTTAGGACTGCAAAAACTCCTTACTTGAATTCTTAGTGGAACCTTTATCTCTTCTTCAGCTCTGGAAAGGTAGGTGGTAGTTAGAGGATGCTTAGGTTTTGAACAAGCCTTTGACAAAATTCAGGTCACACCCGAACAGTAGACACAACTGCACAACTCCAACTCAAGAGTTACATACGTGTAACTCAACAGCCAGCTACACTCTTCTAGCTCTAGCCTCCCCTTCCTTGTTTGCAGCCTCCACTCTCCAGCCCTTTCGGTGATCGGTTCTATACCAACACACCCTGCAGAGCCTCAGAGATTAATAAAAATCTTGGAAAGACTCTCAAAGGAAATCCAATTCAACTTCCTAGTACTATAATCTAAGGATTTCCTAAGTATACAGTCTCTGGCTTTTAAGTTTTAGAGAACGGTTCCTTCCCCTTTGGGGTCTTTGAGAATCTGATATATGGGTTCAGAATAACATACCCAAACGCAGAAACACACTACATTTGAGTAAAACGTCATAGGGCTTGAGGTCCTTTGTTAAAGTACCTCCTCTTCTGATTATGGTATCCTTATTGGAGCTCTGAAATTCTACTGAATTTTTAAAAATAAGTCATCTAAAGTAAAACAACCTAAAGGCAGAATCTGAGTTATAGCAAAGAAAACTGCCTGTTGCCCCAGGCGGGATGATAGTTTTAATTTACTCGGGACTTTCTGGGTAACCCCCATAATATACAGTTGGGAAGAGGTAAGACATTATTAAAACAAGCAAGGCAGGAACGAAAAGACAACCATCAAAATGAAAGGCAAACACTATGAAAAAATTTAAAATATATATTAAAGAAAGCATTCTTATAACACTCCAAGTTCCCCACGAACAAATAAATAGATTTCAAAAGAGACATCAGTTTTTATCCTTTCCCTCTTTCTCTTTACGGATGATGAAGAACAAGCAGGACTAATAGTCTAACAATCTTCGCAAAGCAAGTTCATCTTCCCCTCTTCTGTAAGCCCAAGTAAAGTCTACTTCCAAATTTTCTAGCTGTATTCTATTCTGAAGATGCACAACTATAGTTTATTGACCTACAAATAAGGTATCAAAAAATTTTACTTTAGCTCTGCTATGTCTAATTAGGAAGAAAACTACAGGCAACTGAAAACAGATTTAATGGGCAAGAGATGAATATTGATGATTTTTTTAAGTAGTAAGAATGCTTTAGATTAATAATCTTTTCTGTTCTAAATTCAAGCAGAAACATTTTAGCTCTCCTGAAAGAGAAACTGCTGAAATCTACCAGTCACCTGAGAGCTAACAAGAGCAAGCACAGAAGGAATCACTCCTGGGTAGAAGGAATAGCTGATGCAAAGATACTGGGAACCCCTCCTGCCAAGAAGCGAAAATGTGGAACTAACTGAAAAAAGGCTGGACAGACAGACAGACAGACAGAGCCAGGCTCTCTTGAGCTCCACAGGCCATATTGTCACTTGCCTCCAAGTGATTTCCCAATTATTCCCAGATGTGATTTTGCTGACTTTAAAGTAATGCCAGTTTCCTGACTGCTATTTTTTTTATTCCATAAAAGTAGGTCATCTCAGTTCTAAGAACATAAGCTCTGGTTATCTGAATTCTATTAATTTAAGTTCCTCCCAAAGAAACTAATTGGTTATTTTCACTTGGCATGGTTGAAAGAAACAAACCAATCCATAAACCTACTCTAAGCAGTCTTATTTTTCGTCTTGCAGAAAACGTTTCTCATTGTTGAAACAGAATATCGTTAAAACAGAATATATGAACTCAGTATGTGTGTAAACAACCTGAGAATTAAAGTTTCATTCTCAAAGATGTTCTCTGATATTTTCACCAACAGGGGAAAGGTACCTTCACTGCCCACAGTAAACTAAAATTCAATGAAATTGAAAATACCGTGCCCTAGTTTTGCCACGAGCACTCAAACACAAAAAGACATCCTTTTGATTTTGCACTTCGCGCTCACATGTTGCCAATCCGGAAATAGTTCTTTTTCCAATCAACATAAAACTCTTGGGAGACAATTTATTGAACAAGATAAACTGAGATACTGCCATATCTCAGTGCCAGTGCGTGGTATCGGAAGACTGTCCACCAAATTAAACTGTCCCCATGGACTCGCCCCAGGAAAACCGCAGGAACCAGGGTAAGATAAACAAAAAAGTACTTTGTAGTCTAAATACGGGAACTGTGGGAGACAATGCAGAGCAATAGCTGGGAGAAGAAACGAAGGTGGCTACAAAGGAGTAAATGGAATGAGTCCAAGTGTCTCACTTGGGTCTGCTCCGATGCATTTCCTGGAATCCACCTAACAGGCTCGGTGGCCCTCAATGGCCATCTGGGTCCCAGCCAGAAAGAGATCCAGGAACGGGGGCCGCCCGGAGGGGGGCGGTGGGGCCGGAGGGTAACGCCCCCTTCTAAGTCGAAGAGGGAAGGAACTGGGGGGTGTGGAAACGACCGCTTCCTGAACAACCACGTTGAAGAGAGGCTGCTCGGCAGCCTCCCAAGCCCACAGGCCGATGTCCCAGGGACCAAACCGCCCTCCCCGGCCCGGCCCGGCCGCCATGGCCACGGGCTCACCAGCTGCAAGAATTTCAGCACGCGATGAGGCAACTTGAGCCGGCCCAGGTTGAAGTAGGCGGCGAGGCGACTCCTGGCGCCCCTGGCAGGGCCCGGATCCTCCTCCGTGGTGGGGCTGTACACGGCTCCGTTCTCCATCTCCCAGGGCCCGGGAACACAGCGACCACAGCGGTGGCAGCGCGGCCCTCGCCGACTCCAGAAGTCCACGGGCTGGGCCGTCACTTCCTGGGCCTCCGCCTAGACATCCGGCGGACTCCGCCCTGCCCCGCCTCCGCCCTAGCCCCGCCCCCTCTAGCCCCGCCCCCTCCTTGTCCGGCGCCCATCCCCGGTAGCCCTTACCCACCACATCACACGCCTTGTGAATATCTGGGCAGAGACGTTCATGTAAAGGAACAGAAAGTACACATGTCCTGAGAATCAAATGAGCTTGGCTCATTCTGAAACCAGACTGGTGTAACTAGGGCTAAGCAAGGGATGAGAGGAGATGAGATTGGAGGCGCACGCAGAGGCCAGATAATGTAGGGGCCTTACAGGGCAAGGGAAGAAATTAAATTTCATTTTAAATGCAATGGATTGTCTGGAAGGACTCTGAGGCCTGCTGCCTTTTGCATCTCTCAGTTTTACTTATCAACTTCATTTAGTTTATTCGTCTCTTTCTTGTTCAGCTGCTACAGTGGCATATGTTAATTTTGTGTGAACTTGTGGAATCTCATCAAAGAATGTAATTGTATTTTAGCAACTGAAGCTGATTGCATTACATGTCAGGCACACGTATTTCCTCCACAACAATTTAAGATAGGTACTAGGGTTATTTTTATTTTACAGACGAATGAACCGAGGCCAAGAAGGTGAGGGTTATATCATAGGTCAAACAGCCAGAGGCAGCTGGAATGCTAGCCTAGGCAGTCTGACTTGAGATCTTTTGCTGCTAATCACTACACCAGCAAACCTTAGCTTCTAACCCCTCTCTCCATTAGGGACTCAAAAATCTGTGGAAGAGGGGAGGGGTTACTGCTTCCATATTTATCTCCTCTCCCAAACCTCCCCTTCTTCCTCCAGAAACAAAACAAAGGCTCTCATTCAAATGAATAGAGACAAGTAGATACTACTTTGCAGGACTTTGCTGGTCCCTGAGACATCAGCCTGTTGTCCACAGCCAACCAAAACTACTTTCTGTCTTTGACTAAATGCATTATAAATGTGCTGCCAAGGCCAAGCACCACCAACTCTGTCTAATAAAGGGGCCACTTGTACTCTCACCAGGGCTGCAAGGGATTCACTGTGTGTTGTTCTTCAAGTCACCATCATCCCAAATGAGACATTACTGATATCTGAAATTCATTTAGGAATTCATCTGAAAGAAATGAGATGAGTTGATGATTAGAGAGGTGGATAAAAGGATAGACTTGTGGTAAAGCAACTGTAGCAACTAACCTGTTAATGGTATGTATCTGAGTGTCCACTGTACAAGTATGTCAACTTTTCTGTGTGCTCAAATACTTTCAAAATAAAACATTAAGGTAGAGTTATAAAGAAATAGGACACTTTGAGACAGGAGAGAAGATGAACAAAATCTCTCAACCCTCTTGGTTTGTTTTAGGTGCACTTGGGGCAACTCTATAGGGGTTTCTGCTTTTGTCTGAATTTAGAAGAGGATAAGAATTTAGCCTGTGACTCACAAACCAGGTTGCATAAGAGCATCTGGGAGTTTAAATAAAAAATAAAGATTCTAAGAAATCCAGCTCCAAAGAGTCTGAGTTCGGGTAGGGCTTCGGAATGTACTTCTATAACAAGCTCTCCAGATGATGCTGGTGAGGAATCCATTCGTATGGAGAAACACTGTATTATAATGTGATGGGAATGAAAACCATTGGATAGGAAGCAGCAGGTGTGCCGTAACTTCCTCCACCTTGATTGACTGGGGTACCCAAAAGTTAGACACTAATATCCCTCCCAGTTAAAAAAATGTATGCGTTGCTTATGCTTTCTTAATGAATTAAAAGACCAAAGAAAGATTTTAGAACTTCATGAGGAAACAGTTGGTATCAAGGTGCCCTTTTTTTTTTTAAATATTATTTTATTTAGTTACTTTTCAAGTACATTTTTTTTTCATCTATTTCTCCCATCCCACCCCACCCCCCCGCCCGGTCTCCCCCCTCCCTCCCATTCCCCCCCCCCCCCCAGTCCTCATCTCTGTGTCTTTCATACTTGTTCCTCAAAATCCCTCCCCCTTTTTCCCCTTAAGTTCCCTTCCCTCTCCCCTCTGGTCGCTGCCCACTTGTTCTCTATTTCAGTGTCTTTGTTTTTATTCTGTTTGCTTGTTTGTTTTATTCTTTAGCTTCCTGTCAAAGGTGAGATCATATGGTATTTGTCCTTCAATGCCTGGCCTATTTCACTCAGCATAATGCTTTCCAGTTCCATCCATGTTGTTGCAAAAGGTAGTAGCTCCTTCTTTCTCTCTGCTGCATAGAATTCCATGGTGTATATGTACCACAATTTTTTGATCCATTCATTTACTGATGGGCACCTAGGTTGCTTCCAACTCTTGGCTATTGTAAATTGTGCTGCTATGAACATTGTGGTGCATAGGTTCTTTGAAATTGATGTTTTAGGATTCTTGGGGTATAATCCTAGCAGTGGAATTGCTGGGTCAAAAGGCAGGTCAATCAAGGTGCCCTTTTGATGAATGTGTCCACACAGAAAACTATCATCTTCACTCATGAATAAACAACGCTGAATAATTACATGCTGGGACTTGCCACATTCAAATGTAAAATCTTGCTTATGGAGAGAAGATACACCAAACAGAAGAAAGGAAGAATCATTTAAATTTTGAAGAATATTCATTGTCCTCCTTCAATATTAAATAGTTAATCTTTTCAAATGGGGGAAAGAAAATAGTCACGAAAAGATAGTATAGGAAAATATACTTTGATGAGATTTTATAGATTCAAAAAATAATTTGACACTTTGAAGTAATTTGAAAAAGTTTGAAAATCTCAACTTTTTCTGTGGAGATTTTCATTTTCCAGCAGCTCCTACTCAAAAATTTCCCTGGCTCTTACCGATCTTAGCACAGATGGGTAACAATGTGAACACAAGTTGGATCCTGGGGCTGTCTTACAACAGGACCACGGAAAAGTCCGTAAAGGAGCACGTCACAGAATAGAAAGTGATATGTGCCAGAAGAGAGACACAAATGAAATGAGTTGGGAATTGACCACAGAGAGAAAACTGACTTAGGATAAAAGGATCGGCATGGGGGTGGGGAGCTTCAGTGTGGGGGTTGAGGAACACTTAGGTTGGGACATACAGAAACAGGAACAAAGGTATTACAGGCAGAGGGGCGATACAAAGGAAGGCAAGGATGGAGTGTATACAGGCCCGGATTGTGGAGGTTATTACTAAGGGCAAATAGGGAAGATAAGCTTGGGGTCAAATGCAGGAAGGCTGAAAAATCAGGCTAAGGACCTAGGGCTTTCCCCTGTGGCTGAACAGTGAGGAGCCACAGAAGGTTTTTCTACAGGGAAGTGAAATGGCCTGAGGTCTTCCTTGGGGATATTTTTCCAGTAGCCTTGTGTAGACAATTGATTACAAAGAGCCAAGGAGGTGGTGTTGTAACAGTTCAGGAAAGAGGGAGTAGGGACTTAAACTCTGGCATGAGTCAAGGAAACAAATGGCTCCAAGAGAACCTGGGGCGGGGCGGGAGTGGGGGGGAGGGAGGCAGTAAAACCAGTGAGATTTGGAGACTGATTTGTTTGAAGAGTAAGCAAGGAATCAGAAGAGGTGCACAATTTCACACCCCGGTAACTAGGAGATGAAAGAAGGATAATGACAGAGACAGGGAATATAGGAGGAATTAAGTATCATCAGTGTCAAAGGATAAATTTCAGGAAGTTCAAAAGATGAGTCTTGGGCCAGTACAGAGTGAGCATGTCTCAAAGATTTGTTGAACTTATTAGTGACCAGAAGAAGGTAAAACTAGGTCAGAGGACCCAGTCTGTGTGTGTCTGTGTGTGTGTCTATGTGTGATAATGAGAGGAAAAGATCAAAAGGTATACAATGGCTAGGTTAGATCCCAAACTGGCTAACATTCTATAGGACAATAAGGTTTTTGCCTTTGTGATGAACCCTAGCAGAGGAAAATCATTATCAGACAAAAATAATTTGTAACTTATCATCCTTTCATCACTGACACCTAACTCACAGACTTGGCACAACTTGATGAAAAATAGCAAGTCACGTAAAATCACCTTTCCCTAGACCAAAAGTAACCCTTAGGAAAGTTTGGTGAATGATGCCTGAGTCCAGAAGTGGGCAAACTTTTTCTGTAAAGGGCCAGATAGGAAATATTTTAGGCTCAGGGGGGCCATGCAGCCTCTGTCACAACTACTCAGCTCACGTCTGTTGTTGTGGAGAGAAAGCAGCCATAAATGACGCAGAAGTAAGTGCCACAATGCAGCCATGTTCCAACGAACTACACGAACTACGGAAAGAGTCGTTGGGCTGGACTTGGGCCACGGGCCATAGTTTGTTGATCCTGTTCTAGTACAGTAGTTCTGAATTGAGTGATCCTCAGAATCGCGTGGAGGGCTTGTGAAACTATAGGTTTCTGGGCCTCAGCCCCAGAGTTTCTGATTCAGTTGATCTCGGGCAGAACCTGAGAATTTGTATCGCTGACAAGTTTACAAGTGGTTCTGGTGTTGCTGGTCCAGGACCGCAGTGTGAGAACCACCGCTCCAGTGTGACAAAGAGCGTTTAGAGAGCTGGAGAATGAGCACACCAGGCAGCAGGCTTTTCACAAGTGGTCTAATTACACTGCTACATTTAGAGTAGGCAGCTAAGTATTGTGGACCCCAAAAAGAAGTTTCTGTGGAAAGTAATCTCACAGGGTGATCTGATCATAAATTCCTAACTGGGCAGGTCATGGTGGGTAGTCTATAACTTGTTAGTAAAGGGTTTGTCATTGCCTTATGCAAACCCTCTCCATCGTTTCTGTATGTCTCCGTTCACACACCTTTAAAATAACCTCCCTCAAGAAAGCACATCACCTTTACTATTCTGTAATCCAGTCCCCACCTTACTTTCTCCCACTTTCATGTAATCTTCATTACATCCCCTCCTTAATTTCAAATGCATAAAAGAAGCCGACACATTGTTATTTTTTGGAGCATTTGAGATCTTGCTCCCCAGCCCATGTGGCTCAAACCAACTCATAAATATTCCCTACAGGTTTGGATGTTTTTCACATTGACAGTATGCTTGCCTGAGTGATTTACTCATGGGATTAGTATTTAAATACTAGCAGTTAAATTACTGGCATATAAGTTAAAATTAAAATTCCTTCCCTGGTGGCTTTTAAAACTTACATTTTTGTAACACTTTACAGTTTAGAGAACACCCCCCTCATCCTTGATCTCATTTATTCCCATTTATAACTTGAGACTGGAGGAGAACACAGGACAGAGTGTGATGGAAGGCAAAGTCTTAAGATTTCCTCGTCAACATTTCCAAACACCTCAGAGTGGACAAGGGTGCCAGATAAACAAAGAGAAATTTGAATCAGAGTTTTTCCAGAGATGAGAGCTTATGAAAGCTCCTCTCCCCACTAAACTAGTCTTAAGGATGAGCAAGTAAAATGCGAACAATCTCCACATTTCACTTGTACCAGCAGAGGGCTGCAAAGGCAAAGGAATGCTAATAATGCCTTTTGTTCTAGGGTTTCTGCCCTTGGCGGAAGGAGTTAACTCCTAAGTGGTGTTTTGGGGTGGTGGGCAGGAGGACAAAGACCAGGGATCACTTAGCCTTCTCGCCTCTATAATCAGTCAGTTTCTCCACCAGCCAGGGCTGTCCTTAAGTTCACAACAGTCTGATTGCTCGGGTGAGAGATGTGACGAAGACAGATGGAATCCTCTGATTTCCCGGGAAGGAGAGGGTGGGGCCTGGTTTGGTATTTGGATCACAGGGACCCCTAACCATCACCAGGTATCCCTGACTGACACAAAGCCCATTGTCAATAAAAATGATAGAAAGCAGGCTTGTCAATTTTTCCCTCATGGTCTATTAAACATTATTTTTTGAAAGTGTGAACCCTTAACAAAGGTTCCAGAAGCACATAAAAACATACAGAGGCAATAATACTTTGAGACAGGTCACTGGGTTTGCCTCCCTCCTGCTCAACCTCCTTTGGCAGGTTAACGAATTTTGCTTGTTTTCCCTGCATTCCTTTAGTGAAAAGAGACAGATACCTATCTTAGGAGTAGCTCCAAATCAGTTCATAGAAATCAGTTTCTTTCTTAAAAACAATTGCATAGTATCCCATTACAGCCCATTACAGTGTGGCTGTACCACACTTTATTTAACCTGTTGTCTATGTACAGCTGTTTAGGTTTTCCCATATTTTGCTGTTACAAATAACGTCACAATGAATAATTGTGTGATTTTTTTTAGTCATATATGTATCTTTAAGGTAAGTTCCTAGCCATGTGATTACTGATTCTGCACGTGTAGTTTTGTTAAATACTGCAAATCTCTCTTGATACAGTTTACGCTGGTTTGCATTCCCAGGAGCAGTAAATGAATACAGCTACGTCTCCTTCACCTCTCCAGAAGAGTGTGTTGTCAAGCTTTTGAAATTTTTTTATTAGAATAGGGAGAAATAATGTTTCCGGGTACTTTTCATTTGCCTTTCCTCTGTGAGGAGAGGTGAACATGTTACCACAGGTTCAAAGGCCCTTCGGCATCACCTCCGACTTGCCTCTTTGTGCCTGCCGCAGCATCATCTGTATTCTACAGGGAGTTTGGTTCCCCCACCTCTGTTTTACGAGTTCCTCATATATTAAGAATATTAGGCTTTTATTTGTGATGTTATGAATATTTTCTCTCAACTTTTTAACACTTTATTTATTTTTAGAGAGAGGGGAAGGAAGAAAGAGAGGAAAATACTGGTCAGTCGCCTTTCCCATGTGCCCTGAAACCTAGGCAATTGCCCCGACTGGGAGTCCAGCCAGTGACCTTCAGTTCTGAGGGACACTCCCCAGACAACTGAGCCACACCGGTCAGGGCTTCTTTCAACTTTTTTTTTTTTTTACTTTGCTTATAGTGCTTTTTGATATCTGAGTTTAAAAAAATATTTCTATGTAGTTGAATTTAATATTTGTCTTTTATTGCATGGATTGACTTAAAATTAAAAAGTCTTTTCCCATTCATATACATAAGAAGTCTTTTTAAAATTAAAAAGTCTTTTTCCCCTCATATACAATGTGCCCTGGCTGGTGTAGCTCAGTGGATTGGATCGAACCGAAGGGTTGCAGGTTCAATTCCCAGTCAGGGCACATGCCTGGGTTGCAGGCCAATTCCCTTTGGGGGCCATGTGAGAGGCAACCACACATTGATGTTTCTCTCTCTCTCTTTCTCCCTCTCCTCCCCTATATAAAAATAAATAAATAAAAATCTTTAAAAAAAAAAGAAGTTACCCACATTTTCTTTTAGTACTTATAAGGTTTCATAGTTTACATTTAAGTCTGGTGCATTTGGAGTTTATTTTTAAGACTGATGTCAGGTATGGATCTAATTTTATCTTTCAAATAGCCAGCTGTTGGTTAAAACTATTATATATTATATACTGTTACACGTATTTAACATGTATAGACTGTTCTATATACTTAATATATATAAAAATAAAACTTTTGGGCAGAAATAAGGCAGCAGGGTTTTCAAAAGTAGTCCAACTACACTAATCACTTAGAGTATATAGCTAAATACGCTTGCATGAATTATTTACTCATGGGACTAGTATTTAAGACAATTATGTAAATTAAATTTCTTTCCTGGTGGCTATAAAAACTTACATTTCTGTAACACTTTACAGGTTAGAGAACACCCCCCATCCTCAATCCCATTTGTCCTCATTTATAACTTTGCCCCTAACCAGGTTCCTCGCCACTATACAGATAATGAAATTAAGGCTGCAGAACAATAGTGACCCTTCCACAGTCAGACTGTCAGTAGACAGAGTAGCCCAGCTCTTCTGCCTCTTTCGACTTCTTCCTCAGCATCTTGGCACTACAAATCTTGAACATGAAGAGTCTCATGGCTTTAAGGGAGAAGGATGTGGCTAAGACGCTCAGGAATCTTGCAAGGCAGGGCTGGATTTCGATTCCCTTTTACTTGAACATTAACAGGGTCCGAATACCACTGAGCAGTTTATACTAGGCTGTAGGACACCAGCAGAAGAGGTGGTCATCATCTACCATTTCAATAGTATTTCCTCTCTGAGCTGAACTCGGACAGACCAGCCTGACACGAATGAAACACAGAATAACACGAGACTGCCCAGTCAGGCGTGGTCAAGTTGTAGCACGTGACAGACAGAGACCAAGTAGAGAACGCTCAAAAGAGGCACATTCTACGGTGTGTGTATCAATCGCAATTTCTGAATCCAAGCCCTGTTGTGAATTCTGAGCCAACATGGGGCAAAGTCAAATGACGAATTTGGCTATTGGATCACAACGGTTCTTCTCAAAGTGCCATCAGAGGCCCCCCAGGGGTTCTTGAGCCCTTGGCAGGGCTTCTGTGAGGTGCAAACTGTCCTCATATTCCTTTTCCACCAGGTGGATGGAGTAAAACTGTTGGCATGGCGGTGGTTCCCAACTGAATTTGTAGTCATTGTAGTCTTCGCTTCTAGGTGGGAGGAAGGAAAGCCGTTTTCACTTAAGGATTCCCTTGAGGAAAAAGTAGGAACCATTAATTTGATTAAGTTGCAATCATGCAGTACCAGTTCTCCTAAAGGTCTGAGTAAGGACTGGGAAGCACACAGGTGGTTTCATTTCTGACTTTCAAGCCCATCAGTACAAGGAATACAACTGGTAGGAAATATTTGTTGCACTGATAACATTTTAATTTTCCAGAAAAAGATAGAATTTTGAAAAACTTATATCAGCCAGAGTCCCCTGACATGATTGACTACTTGTATGCCATGCGGTAACCATGTTTAACCTTACAAAGAACCTCCACCCTGTGTCCCAAAGTGGTTGCACCAACTTACAATCCCACCAGCAACACATGGGGGTTCTAATGTCGCCATAGCTTCATCAACAAATTTTTCTTTTTTTAAAATTATTTATTTATTTTTATTGATTATGAATAGTTGTTCTATTCCCCCCTTCATTCCCCTCCACCCTACTTCCCATCCCCACCATTACCCCCCTTTAGTTTATGACCATGTGTCTCAAGTTCTTTAGATTCTGTATTTCCCATGCTATTCTTGCCCCCCCATCTATTTTCTATCTACTGTCTATGCTACTTATTTTCTGTACCTTCTCCCCCCTTCTCCTCCTCCCACTCCCCTGTTGCTAACCCTCCTTGAGATCTTCATTTCTATGTTTCCACTCCTGATCTAGCTGTCCTCTCAGTCTGCTTTTGTTTTAGGTGTGGTTGTTAATATCTGTGAGTTTGCTGTCCTTTCACTGTTCATCTTTTTTTAACTTCTTTTTCTTAGGTAAGTCCCTTTAACACTTCATATAATAAGGGCTTGGTCATGCTGAACTCCTTGAATTTGATCTTATCTGAGAAGCACTTTATCTGTCCTTCCATTCTAAATGAAAACTTTGCTGGATAGAGTAATCTTGGTTGTAGGTCTTTAGATTTTATGACTTGGAATACTTCTTTCCAGCCCCTTCTTGCCTATAAGGTCTCTTTTGAGAAGTCAGCTGATAGTCTGATGGGAACTCCTTTGTAGGTGACTGTCCCCTTAGCTCTTGCTGCTTCTAGGATTCTCTCCTTCATTTTAATCTTGGCTAATGTAATTATGATGTGCCTTGGTGTGTTCCTTCTTGGGTCCAACTTCTTTGGGACTCTCTGAGCTTCCTGGATTTCCTGGAAGTCTATTTCCTTTGCCAGATTGGGGAAATTCTCTTTATTATTTGTTCAAATAAGTTTTCCACTGGTGGCTGTGCCTTTCCCCCTTCTGGTACCCGTATAATTCAGATGTTGGAATGTTTAAAGATGTCCTGGAGGTTCCTAAGACTCTCCTCATTTTTTTGAATTCTTGCTTCTTGACTCTTTTCTGTTTGGCCATTATTTGCTTTCTTCTGGTCCACTCCATTGATTTGAGACCCAGTTTCCTTTTCATCACTATTGATTTCCTGTGTAATTCCATTCATTTCAATTAGTTTCGCTTTCATATGCATATTTAATTTGTGGCTATAATCAACCAGTTCTGTGAGGATCCTGATCACCAGTGTTTTAAACTGTGCGTCTGAGAGTTTTACTATTTCTTCATCACTTAGATTTATAGGCTCTGGGGCTTTGAGATCTTCTTGAGCCATTTTGTTCTGTTCACGCCCGTTAAGTACAAGGAGGGGAGCCTTGGACTCCCAGGTCGCTGGGTTGTGACGCTATATGTGGGGGCGTGGTCAGAGCGGGGAAATGGCGGCACCCTCTCCTGTTTCTTGCCCCTAGGTGAGGAGCAGAGCGTCAGGTGGTTCACCAGGGCAGGGCCACTTAGGTCGCTGGGTTATGACGCTGTATGTGGGGGCGTGGTCAGAGCGGGGAAATGGCGGTGTCCTCTGCTGCCGCTCGCTACTGGGGCCTGCTGGGTCCCGTCCAATCGCCCACTCCCTCGCTTGTCTATCCACATACGGATGCGAGACCACAGTCAACCCGCAGCCCTGCTCCCTCGCTGTTTCCCCGTGGTCACTCGCTGAGTTGCCCAGCAGGTCCAACCCTGAGCCTGGATTCTACGCGCCTGAGTCCGTCTGACGGAGTTTTCCTGTGCAACCCTGCTCTGCCAGCTGCTGGTTTCGCCCCTATTACCGGTCAGGCTGAAGAATTTGTTGTTATCAGACTTCCTAAAAGTTCAATTTTCTGTGTTCTGGCTGTGTTTTCTGTTGCTAATATTTAGTTGTCTCTAAACTTGGTTGTGTGAGGAAGCACTGCGTCACCACCTATGCTTCCATCTTGACGGAAGTCCCAAATTTTTCATTCTTGCTGTGAAGTGGTAGTGCCCTGTGGTTTTGACTTCCACTTCCCAGTTACTAATATGCAGCATCTTTTCATGTGTGTTTGTCATCTGTACGTCTACTTCAGAGAAATGTCTGTTCAAATCCTTCGCCCATTTTAACATTGGGTTATCTTAACTGTTGAATTGTAAGAGTTCTTTATATATTCTTGTAACAGGGTGTAGGTTGGAAGGCCCCAGGGTCCCTCAAAGGGGGGATTTGTAACAGGGTCCAGAGCTTGGATGTCTGGAAATATAGGATATCCTGCCCCCCACAAGTCTGGGTGGGAGATGGGAGACATGAAGCAGGGCCATTGAGAGTTACTTTGCATATTAATAATAGCAGGCTAGCTTCGTACCCATGCGCCAAAATGGTTATTTTGCATATTAATAGCAGGCTAGCTAGAGAATTGGGGGTGACTCTGACCTGTGATTTAGCTCGCAGGCAGCTCCCCTTACCTCACCTGCGCTAGAGCTTGGAGATGGTTCACTCCACATCTGGCTCAGGGCCACACCTGCCCCGACTTACTGTGGCAACCAAGAAAGGCTGAAAGTACAGGAGTGCTGGCAGGTGTAGCCCATTGTGGGAAGTCAGATATGGGGTTACGGAAGTTCCGGGCTGGGGTTTAAAGGAAATGCAGACCGCCGAGTGGGAAGGGAGACAATGGAGACAATGCAGGACCAGGAGAGACAATGGGGAGACTATGTGGGAGGACAATGTGAAACCATGTAGGAAGGAAAGGGGTGAAAGTAGTCTCTCGGGTGGGCCGTGAGGAGGTGCCACCTGGTTTTGGATTAAGAACTGGAGATTCCCGTGGCACAGCTGACGGTGCTGAGGACTGTGGGAGACCTGCCCAGCCAGGCATGGATTACTGGGAGGAATTGGGAATCTAGCTGAGCTATGGACTTCTATTTGTTTTCCTGAGATGTGCTACCCCTGATTGGCCTGGTTTAGCCAGGGGAGGAAGGACTGTGTGTGTGTGTTTGTGGGTGTTTTAAAGGGACTTGGGGATTTTTAATGGTGACATTCGCCATTATTCTAGACCTGTATAACTTTTGAATAGTCCCTTTCCTTTTAACCAAACTCTGACATTGAGAGCCACAGTTCCTAACAACTAGCAGTGGGCAGGCAAGAACCGTAACACAGAAAGACCCCAGGGGCGGGAGCTAGTTTTGGTCACAGTATCTGGGCCCCCCCCCCAGATACTTTCAGTAATACTCTGGATACTAAGCCTTTACTTGTGAGATACATAATTTGCATTATTTTCTCCTAGAAATGAGAACTCTTACAACCACTTAGGAAAAACTGTTTGTCATTATCTACTAAAGCTTTGAACTCCACAATCCATGTCTACAAATAGACCCAAAATTAATGAGAACATGTCTTCCATCAGACACATCTGAGAGTGTTCCTAACAGCACAATTCGTGAGAGCAATTGAAAAACCAAACAGTTGTCTACAGCCATACTACCCTGAACGTGCCCGATCTCGTCTGAAAAACTGAAAAGCACCCAATCTGTGGTTCTGAGTAATGGTCCCCCAAAGATCTCCAAGTCCGAATCCCTGGAACTTTGAATGTTACTGTACTTCCTTGGCAAAGGGACTTTGCAGATGTGATTGGAATTTTCAGAGGGGAAACTTAAGACTTCCAGTGCCCAGTCCAGCAAGTGGGTTGGAAGTCATCTTTCCACTCTGACAAGCAAAAAGCTCAACAAACTGAAAAATCAAAACTCTTCTTTAATCTCTCAGAACACTGAGTTCACAAGGCCAACTATTGTTCCAAAAATCGGAGAAAAGCAGGCATACCTTGAAAATCCCAACTTAGGGAAGCAGAAACCCCTTAAGGAGCCAGTCATGGGCAGGTGACTGAACTGTAATTGACAGGTTAGTAGATGCTTAGAGTAGACAAGTCTGTGAGTTATAAAACCTTACTCTTAGCGGGATTACTCTTAGATAAAACTCAGTTTTATCTCCAGGAGCTCTACCAGGTTCTCCAAGATCAGAGAAAAATCCTCTGGTGCTTCTGGCAGGGGGAGGAGAAAAATAACCATTTTGAAATATGCAAATAGGCTACATTATTTTGTTCTTAACAAGGCCTGCCCTCAAGAGAAAGTATTTCACCAAAGCCTAACCTATAGGGATTTTGTCAGAGTCTAAGCAATCTGGTGGAAAGAAACTACCCAACTTCAGAATCCTCTAGCCATCCTGTCTCACCAAAGGGTGGGGGACTGAGAAGCACTTGTTAAATTTACAGCCCGGGGGCACAGGCTCTCTGAGACCTAATCATAGGACTACAGAATGCTTCCCCTGCCCCCAACACATCACTAAAGGCCTATTCACTGGAATTCCTTCCACCCACTACATCACGTCCAGCTATCAAAAGAAAATGACAGGAGGAGGAGGGAAGTGGGTGGAAATGAAAGAGGGTGCAAGGATGATATATACTAATGGAAGACATACAATAAAAACTATTTAAAAAGAGAAAATTGCAAGGCATAGCAAAAGGGGAAAAAAACAACAACATACAGCACAGAATCATCGGAATCAGATTCATATATGGCAGATGTTAGAATTGCCGAGCCATGAATTTAAAACAACTGATTAATATGCTAAAGGCTCTAACAGAACGAGTAGACAACATGTAAGAACAGATGGATGGTGTAAGCAGAAATAGAAAGTCTAAGGAAGAATAAGAGGAATAATAGAGATTTTTAAAAACTAACAGAAATTTAGAATGCTTTCCATAGGTTAATTATTTGGTTGGCTGGACATGGTTGAGGAAAGAAATTCTGATCTGAAGGATATATCAATAGACACTTCTAAAACTACAAAGCAAACAGAAAAAAAAGACCAAGAGAAAAAAAAAGGAATCAATTATCCAAAACCTCTGGCCTGGCTGTTGTAGCTCAGTGGATTGAGCACAGACCTGTGAACCAAAGGGCCACTGGTTTGATTCCCAGTCAGGGCACATGCCTGCATTATGGGCCAGGTCTCCACTAGGGGGCGTGTGAGAGGCAACCACCCATTGATGTTTCTCTTTCTCCTTCCCTCCCCCTCTCTAGAAATAAATAAAATCTAAAAAAAAAAAACAACTCTCTGGGACAACTACAAAACATGTAACATATACACAGTGGGAATACCAGAAGAAACAGCAGGAATATTTAAATAATGACTGAGAATTTTCCCCAAATTAATGTCAAGCACTTAAACTGCAGATCCAGGAAGTTCCAAGAACACTAAGAATAAATAATAACAAAAACATGACACCTAGGCCTATCATACTAAAATTTCATTAAATCAAAGATAAAAAATCTTGAAAGAAACCAGAGTGGAGGGAAGCACCTGTGGAGAAACAAAGATACATTTTATATCCGATTTCTCTTCCGAAGCCAGGCAAGCAAGAACTCAAGCAAAGACAGGGAGCGTGCATTGGATTGGCCCGATTTGATCCCGTGGATCCCAATACAAGGGAGTCAGCGGAGCCAGAGTGAGAAGCAACAGGATGGAAGCGGACAGCTGAAGGTACGATGCTTCTGGCTTTGAGGACGGAAAGGGGGCCACGAACCAGGAGTGCAGGCAGCCTCTAGAAGCTGGAAAGAAAAGGGAAAGATGTTCCCTAGAGCCTCCAGAAGAAATCAGTCTTGCTGACATCTTAACTTTAGCCCAGTTAGACTGATTTGGTACTTCTGTCCTAAATGCGCATTGTTTTAAGCCACTAAACTTTGGTAACTGGATACAGCGGCAATAGAAAGCTAATATACTTGACACGGGGTGAATACACAATGCAGTATACATTATGATTTGTTGCAGAATTCTACATCTGGAGCCTATGTAATTTTATTAGCCAATGTTACCTCAATAAATTCAATAAAAAGCAAATAAAATAACAAAACAATTATATACCCATCAATAACATAACAGATAAATTATAATATATTTTGCACAATGGAATGTAATGGTGCGATGAGAATGGGCAATTATTGCTACATGCAACAAAATGCAAGAACCACGGAAGTCATATTGAAGGAAGCCTGGCACAAAAAAGAATATAAACTCTTAAGTCCCATTCATTCATGTAAAGATTAAAAATTAAACTTATCTACAGCTTTGTTGGTTATTAGGACAGTGGTTAGTTGGTGTGTGAAAGTTCTGACCAGGAGGCATGTGAAAAACACTGGGGGCACAAGTACTGTGTCTCTCTGGATCTTGATGCTTGGTTATACATGGTCACTGCGATATTTCAGTCAGTTTCAAACCTGCAACTGGTACACTTCTCTGGAGCATACGCTTCAATAAAAAATGCTTTAAAAAGTTTAAAAACAAATTTCCTTGCAAAAATAGGTTTTAGGCTTAAACATGGTAAACAGTAGGTTTTAGATTAGTTAAAACTGAATCCCATACAGAGTGAATGGCTACAGTTATTTCAGGTAACAACTCAATCAGTTTCAAGAATTTTCTAATCCATCTCCAAGGTCACACAGAAAAAATGAATTGGTGGAAACATGCACGCACAGCAGATACAGCAAAGTATAGCGTGATGAACAGGCTACAGTTTTCTCCTTCATCACTTTCACCAAGGACTCGTTTAGAAAAAGTGGTCTTTACAATATCATGACTATAGGACCCTTTCTGGAAGAAGAGTTTCTCAATGGCATTTTTCATCTCATACTTATCAAACAAAATGTTTTTACAAATTAGTTTTTCCGTGCTCATGAACACCCTGGGTTTTTTCCACACTGAAACAAATTATTACCCTCATATATTTTTAGCATTTATATTCAACTATTAGGAGCCAAATACCATTAGAAAACTAAACATTTTAAGGTTCTAATAAAAGTTTCATGTGAAATAGTAGATGTATTGTCTTCAAACATTTTGTTTAAAAAAATCTTTGGAATATGCATTTTAAAGTAGTAACAAAGACCAATTTAAAGTGTGTAACCACATTTTCCAATGATCCGAAATGACTCATTAAGTGAAATGTGTGTGTTTTTTAGCTGAACTTCAGTAAGATGATGAAATTGTTCTTACGCAGATTCTAACGAGCACTGAAAACTAGGTATCAGAACGGTGGAACTACTAACAGCTATTCTTACCTATGAGAGAGTAGCTAAGTGTCAGTGCATTGGCCAAGCTTTGAAAAACAGCTTCTGCCCATTAAGTGATAAAAGACTTATTTTTATCTCCTAGGAGTGGTGACACAGGAGTCTGCAGATCTAGACATGTGAGGAAGATGTGCTGATCAAGGTAAACTCCCAATTTAAGGAAACTTACAGCACAGTGAATCTTATGTACTTGATCTCCTAGTAAGAAGAGAGATCACAATGCTTAATAATACTATTAAGTCAAACATTTCGAAATACTAATAAGTCTTCCTGATTATCTGATAAATGCAAAGTTAAATATAAGAGAATGCCACACGTTACTTGAACCTGAATGCGGAGAATAAATACTTTATTAACTGATTGCAGTTGAAAGTCACAAACAAAAAGGGGTATTTTAAGGCAGAGCCGTATACATATGTATATGACAGACACGTATATGACATATATGTACAGACAAACCCAAAGACTGTCACCGCTTTACATTTGAATAGCCTCTGCATTTTTCTTTTACATATTTAGGCGGTGTGCTTTCTTTTCTTCTCAGTTAAAGAAACAAATCTTCGCCAATATTTCAAAATCACATTTTGATAACTTACAGGATCATGAATTCAGACTAACTAGTGTATCAAACGCTATGTGATACTTTTCTCAGCATATTCCATATGTGGTGGTATATTTATGTCTGGGTGAAAAATCTGATAACCATCTTCTTTTCCAGTAAAACATAATTTTAAAAAATGATTTTAATAGTCTTAACTAAAATAAGCTTGGACTTCCAAGTCTGTCAAATGCCCGAAGCATATTATCTTCTGCCCTTCCCTGAACCCTTCCAATATGTTTTAAATAGCCTTTAGAATATGAGCACATGGCTTTATTTTAGATCTATAAATTCTGAGTTTTCAAAATCCAAAATTACTTCCTTATGCAAAATGACAATGCAAACAGCAATCCTATGTAATGAAGAGCGATTTTTCTTCTGTATAGCTCCCTTTTATAAAAACGGGCAACCACAAAAAAAAAAAAAAAAAAAAAGACAAATTTAGTCCATCTGAAAAAGCACTCCAGCTCCCTAATTCCACTCTTGAAGGAAAAGGCAGAGGCAAGTTTACATTATCCCAGAAAACTGAAGAAATGGCTTATTTGGTATCTTCACGAAGCGTCCCCTTCCGTAGGCGACGTCGGTGTCGTGGGAGAAACCGTAACTGGTTTCCGTGTAATTCTGTCCAGTTCCGCGTGAACGTCTGACAGGACGGGCTTCTGGCCTACGATGATGGAAAAGAAGCCAGATTTAGGTACAGGTCCAAGTATTTCTTATACCAGTGTCTCTTCATTAAAAATTGCCCATGGCTTCATTAACTCTAGCATTCTAATGTCAAAAAAGAATACAGACGGAGCTGCTTTAAAACAAAGTTGGATCTGCCACCCCGGAGGACGCCTCCAACCTCTGGGATGTTCAGACAGGGCAGAGGAACCTCGGATGGAGCCCAAAGCAGCTCTGTGTCCCAAACAACAGCTTGCAAAGACAACAAAAAACAGAGCAGTGTTCCCTAGAACTGGCGGTTCTCAGGAAGGGAAAGAGTAACTGCTAATAGGTTGGAGTTTTCTTTTAGGGGAGATGAAAATATTATAAAATTAAATATGGTAATGGTTTATGTAACTCTGTAACTATATTAATGCTACTGAACTGTATGTACATTTTAAATAAGTGGACTGCATGGTATGTAAATTATATCTCAATACAGCTGTGTTTTAAAAAAGCTCCAGGTAACTATACCTGACTTTTTGGCAGATGGTGGTAAACCACTGCTTCCGCCTCCAGCCCCAGCTCCTGGGCTGCCACCGCCGACACCCGGGCCTCCTGGAGAACCGGTCTTTTTACTCAGCAAACTATTGAAGAAATTTGCCAGGACACCTTCACTGGTAGCTCCAGCTGTAGAACAAAAACCAAAAACTTTCGATCAGAACATCAGATTGTTCTATAAATCATCCTTTTAGTAATCACACCCAGAAGAATAACAGACTTAAAATGTAAGAGCTGTATGTTCCAAATTCAAGAGCTGAATGTAAAGATCCAAATCTAGTTTGATCTTTAAAGGCTGGATAACTTCTCTAATCTACTCAAACACAGAACAAAATATAGGCAACCTTTAAAAGTGTAAAATAATTATTTAAAAATCATTTTTAAAAAGCCAAAGGCGTTTTAAACAAACAGATGCTGGATGCTGCTATGTCTGTGCTTTGAAAAGAGTTCGTGAAAAACACGTGGCTCGAGTAATACGAAGTTACCTAATCCCCTCTATGATTATGTGTCATTTTTTTCTTTTTCTACATATCATTTTTATGTTAATTGCAAGTAACCTATTATTATAAAAACATGAATTTCTTCAATGACCTACCATAGGAGAATGACTAAACAAACCCAAAGCTTTCATGAAGTTCACACCCTAGAAGTGACATATTAAGACGACACTGTAAACTGGTTCTCAGTCTGATTAACTATGAGATTGTTACTACAGAGACAAAGACAAGAGGCTACTGTGCAAAACCAGAAACAGCTGTGGTAAGAGGGGAGTCTCGGTAGAGGTCTTTCCATTGTAAGACGCGCTGCTTTCTCTGAGAGGGAGAGAAACGTACCTTTCATGTTCGGATCGATCTTCTTTGACCCAGCGGGGATGGGTGACACACTGGCGACGTTGGATGACACCGATCTGTTTGGTGTTCGAGGGGAGCCTCCTGGGACTCTCGGTGAGGCGTCCTGTGTGCGAACAGGAAAGCCACAGTTACAAAAACTGAAAACTCCCAACTTCACACATTATTATTATAAAAAGAAATCACTTATCAACCATACCCCATCATTTCTACCGGGACATTTACACTTGCAAACCACTGGCCAAAATGCTTAGCAATCGTGTCCTCATTATTAGAAAACACCAGACCCATCATCGCATGTTAGAACACTAACTTTCCCTTCGATGGAAAAACACGGCTGCGTTCAATAATGAAGTGCAGCTCTGAGCAGGAGCTGGAGTCAGACCTGGGCCCCGACGTGCACACCCACCCACTGAACCCACGTAAGCCTCCACGCCCTTCAGAGCTTCCACTTCCCCAGCTGCAAAACGGGGCTAATAGGAGTTCCTGCCTCATAGGGCTGTTGTGAGGATTTATAAAATCATGTATATAAGTGGTTAAGCACAGTAACTGACGCACGACAAACACTGCAAAATAGATCTTTACAATTTAAGTCATCTTAAAAGGAGTCAAGTTTATCTTTAAAAAATCTTAAATATTCCAGAAGAATTCTTAATTCAAGTTTACATCAAAGTATACCCATAGGAGACATGATATGATTAAGAAATAAAGAACTAATGCAATATGCACTGCATTTTAATAATTTTGTCAACATTGGTAATACTGACCACAGGCCTTCCAGCTGCAGTTGGTGGTTGCTTTGCTAAAAGGGTCTGAAAAACACAAAAGAATTCTAGGTTAGATATTCATAACGTGTATTGCTGTAGTTTTAAAGAAATTATATACAATAACAGTTCTGATGCAGTTTCCTACCTGTAGCTTCATAAGAAACACTTGGTCATCTTCGGCCATAATTTCCTTCTCATGCACAAACTGAAAGGAGCAATGAGCAATGCATAAACGAGCAAGTCTAGAAACAGTAGAAGTGGGACATTTGCAACTCACTTTTCCTACGTATTCATTCAGTAGATAGGAGAGCCATTACGTTTTTATTTCAGGGAAACCAGGAGCAAGTTGCAGGTCTATTTTCCACCCAGTAGCCAGAGTGATCCTTTTAAAAGGTTAGGTCAAATTACATCACTCCCCTGCAGAAACTCCCCCTCCCAGCACTTTCCATCCCTCTCAGGATGAAATCCAAAGTCCTGACTGCAGGCACCTGCCTGCATGAGGCCCCCACGAGACCTGAATTCTCTGCATTTCATCTCCTGCCCTAACTCTGCCCACCACCCCACCCCACTCCAGCTCTTTTTCAGCCTCTCTGGCCTCCTTGAACATTCCCACCTCAGGACACATGCACTGTCTGTCCTCTACCTTCACAGGTCTCTCCTCCAACCGCAGACATTCCCTAACCATTCCACAAACAGCACACCTCCCTTCCACCCCCAGTCCTCTGCAGCCCCCTTTGCTTCATTTCCCTGGCACTTCTGACCACTTGGGAGATGGCCCACGTGTTGATTACTGTTGTATCACACCCCTCCAGTTAGCACCTAGTGCCTGAACAATGGCTCAGTAAGGACAACTAAAACAAAGCAAATTTGTTGGAAAAAGAGAGACTGGGGAAAACTGTTCCTTTTTGATGTGTGCATTTCTTTTACTAGACATCCACACCAAATACCATGCCAACTGATTTTTCATTACCTTCTTTATTTCTGATTATCCAGAAACAAAAGATAGATGTTCAATACGAATGTTTAGATTCTTAAGTGTGACTCTTATTATGTGTTACATCAAAATTACTTTTTCTTGAAACATGTCCAAATTAAAAGCCAGTGAGAAATACTATATGCAAACACTCATTTTTATGCACCTTTTCAGAAACATCTGTGATACCTAATTATGGAATACCATGTACTGCTTAACATGAAATTAAGATACATGAAGGAGTACCTTCTGGAACCAGATTTAACAGGCATGAGAGTGACATGGAACAATCAAGACTAAGTCTAAATAAAAAAACCTGGAAGTTCCCGGGTGGCCTGGGGAACTGACTGACTGGAGGAGACCCGAGATCGGCCTCAGCAGACAGATGCTGCTACACTGATTCCAGTGATGTTTTCTTGGCTCCTGGCTGAGCTCTAGGCTAGAAAGTTCACAGCTTCTACCTATTCAAATTGTTTAGGATCCATACACTCCCTTACACTAACCTACGATTTCCTTTAGAATATGGACTCTGAACTAATATTTTCTAATATAAATACGCCAAAGACTAAGTAACGACTCAGTAACTAAATAGATGGTTTATGTTTTGATAAAAAGATCTTTATTTTGAGTGATATATTAGCAACACCCAAATTACACTTGGAAATGCCTTTGATAGGAAAATATACCCCTACCTTTCTACCTTACAATCTTAAAATTATGAACTTTCCCCTTAGTTTAAAAGCCTAAATATTAAAACTATATCCTAAAATTTTTACCTTTCGAACAGGTGGTTTAGTTATAATATCTTCAAAATTATCTTCTGCTTTTAATGTCTGAAAATTTTCATGTAATATTCCTATTTTCTTATCATTATCCCACCCTGCTGGACTGGAAAGAAAGACACATGGAAAATTTTCAAGCATTTGCACATTCTTTTATTCAAGCCAGTATCACATTAAAGGGAACACATTTATAAAAATAAATTTGACCAATTATGGAAAAAACTAATCAACTTTTTTTAGAGTACTCAAGTTACGCTGTACTAATTTCTACTTAAAATAATTATCAAAAAAATAGCCCTGGCTGGTATAGCTCAGTGGACTGAGCACGGGCCGCACACCAAAGGGTCGTTGGTTCGATTCCCGGTCAGGGCACGTGCCTGGGTTGCAGGCCAGGTCCCCAGTGGGGGCCACATGGAGAGGCAACCACACATTGATATTTCTTTCTCCCTCCCTTCCCCTCTTGAAAAATAAATACATAAAACCTTAAAAATAATAATAATGATCAATCTTCCTGATTTTAAAAAAGTCATTACGGTATTTTGGGGGAACAGTGGTGGTACTTATTACCACCTCCCAATTTTATTCAGGGAACTTTTTAAAAACACGTGTCATTACACTTTGGGGGCTTAGTTATCACAACCAGTTAAAGAGTAAGTAGATACTCTGATATGTACACACGACAGACAGCTACAAGAACAAGGCCGTTCAAAAAGAGCTCAGGCCAGCAGTAAATCTAAGAGACAATGATAAATAGATCAAGGCAGATTATACATCAAACAGTCTGACATATTTAAGTGTATACTTACATAAATACTGCATCTTTTTCCACAACAACAGCAGGATTCTTATACGGAAATCCATACAGTTTCTGAACGATGTATTTATATACTAAATCTATATTTTTGTTTTCCTTTACAGAAGTGTAAATAAGTGCTGCACCATCTGAATAATACCGTTAAAGAAATTTCAGAACAAATTCCATAGACAAGCACCATTAAGTTCTTGTTCTCAGCCTCACACGGCTCCATGATTGGTGTCAAAAATCATTTCTAAAGGTATATTATACTGTAATCAAAAATATCAAAAGTATAAAACACTTCCATACAGGCTAAAATGCCAATAAAATATTTTATAATAAGCTATAGGTAATAAAATAAAAGCAAAAGCTTCATTAAGCCAAGAAAGAAAAGGCAGATTTAGTAAAACTGACACCACCACTACCTATATTTAAAGCACATGAAGAGGCCATTTGTTTTTGTTGTTAAGCTTCCTCAACTTCAGGGAGGGGTATTACTTACCATACACTGTTCTGTTTGCCTTTTCAACAAAACTGGTTTGCACTCGTATCCCTTAATGGTTTTCACTAGTCCCAGGACTGAGAACTTTGGAGACAAGACTCAGAAGACTCACAAAAGAGAGATGAACCAACGGATATTACCGGGAAGCCTTCAGAAACGATCCAAGGTGGATTTCATGACCAAAACTTGAGGTAAGACAACCTCACAGGATGCTATACGGACTAAAGCAGATCCAACAGACCGTAACTTTTATTCAAACAACATGATAGATCAAGAGGCCTGTGGAGAAGGGCTGATGTGACCACTGACAGATGACGTGGCCTGAGTGGCCAGCAGAAATTTTCCGACCACTAGTGAGGACCACTGTCCAGCACCAGCCGGCGTGTCCCCAGAGGTGGTAACCTGGGCCAGAAGGAAATGCTGGGAATGGACTGACCCTGATCTGGAAGAATCATATTTTCTAGGACACGAACCTAAAAGGGCTACTGCTAAATACTACTTATCATAAAACTTGCTAGAAGCAACCACCATAATTTTAAGTAAAAGCTTAATCGTGTAAATTTTGCACTAATGATCTTTTTTGTGAGAACTAATTTATGGTAACTGGAAAGATTTCTACAGCTGAAAAATTTATGTGGCAGTTAAAAACTAAAAAACAAAGATGATTCTGAACTGTTGCCCTCACCCTGACACGCATGTGTGCATGCGTGCACACACACACACACACACACACACACCACTCTCTTGAAGTGACTTGTCACATTTTGAACAACTCGCTGTACTAAAGGGGTGTGATGATTTCGGTGGGCAGTCTCCTTCCTGATTATGTTTCTGCATGGACATTTCAAATAAGCATTAACTCCATGTCAAAAAAGACTGTTCTCAAATTTGGTAACTTTCAAAGATAAAATAGGCTACATAAAACTACTCCAATTACTTCCACTTTTTGTTTTCTTCTAGAAGACTCTTAGATAGACAATGCCCTTTAATTCAACCTAACTCACCCATTATGTGACAGGAGAAGAGAAAGGGCCGTGGAAAGGACAAAGTACTGAAGAAAAACCACCAGTGTCAAGTGATCTTGTTCATTATACAGCCACACTTTCTATTAAGTGGTCCTTCAATTAAATGTCCACTAATGAAAATGAAAAAACTATACGTACTATAGGCATGTGTATGTTACTTACTATTCTTACCTACTCCTGTTATCATTTCTTCACTTTTCGGACCCAAAAGCTTTGGTTGGAGAATGAAACTGCAAATCATCTGATCCATGCTCCAGCGCCCTTAAGCCTTGGTCAAGTTTTCACTCCCAACCCTTACTTTATCCTTCATTTAGTTTTCAATGTTATTCATTGGCTCATTGAACCCTTGCAACCTGGGCTGGACAGCAGTCGTTATGATAGCTTTTCTAACCTTGTGATCATTAAAATCACCCCAGAAACGTTTCAAAAGTACAGATTCTCTAGCTAACCTTAGATTGTTCCAACTCAGTAAGTCCTAAACAAGCACAGACAGATTTTGAAATCACTGCATTAGACTGTGGAGATAATGCACTGTACTACACAGACTGGAAATGAGAACACACAATCCTAAATGTTGACCTTGCCCCACCACCCAGCCAATAAATGAACTCCACTCCTGGGGCCGGGGTCTGGTTTCATTTATTCGGACTCTGAAACAGAATGCTGATAGTGTAATGACCAGCTAAAAGATTATTCATTATACTCAGAGTATTAATTATTCTATCTATGACTCAGAATTGGGCCTTAAAAAAAGATAACAATACATACTGGCTTGATAACAATTTTATCTCAGCATTTTAGGATAAACATTGGTGCTATGAACACCACTTTTTAATCAGAATGTTTATAATGCCAACTCTTTAGAATTTTTCACATAAGACTAAAAATTATTTACCTTACGCATAATATTTTAAATGCAGCAAATCAAATTCATATACTTCAATACTTGCTTTTATATCTCAAAATACCCAGACATAAATGATTTGAGACCTAAAGTAAAATTTCCAACCAGAAGCAGAAGGAACAGAGCTTATGGGATTTCTAAAGTCCGTCAATTACAATTCTGTTCCTCAAAAAACAAAACAAAACACATAAACAAGCAAGAACAGGTAAGGTACATTACACCAGTCACTGTGTTAAAAGGATACACTGTAAACAAAACTTCCGGATGTGTGACTGAATGAAATCAAAATGTTCATCTTTGTAGTCATGTTCTTTCTCCAATACACTAATGGCATCACACTGTTGAATTAAAATAGTTTTTAAAATACAACATTAACTTTAAATAATCAAAATTAAATATAATGATTTAAACAGATCAATTTTGGGTGAGTGAACAGCAGGACCAAGAGTATCAATTACTCCTGTCTAGAAACGTTCAGCTGGGATCTAAAGACTAATGAATAATTTTATTTCTTTAAAAAGTCTTTAATTCTAAGTTATACTGAATGTGGTAATAACACTAAAGAGGAAGTTTTAGTACAGAAAGGAATGAAGAATAAGGGACAAGCTTTTGATACTGGTAACTCAGCTACGTGTGTCATAGAACAAAACTTTTAAGATCTAAAATCTACTCTAGTTCTACGAAACGCTCTCGTGTGTCCTGGGAGACCGCACGTCCCACTACTTCCTCTTCGTTCTCCGTTTATCTGATGACTCTGTTGACCATCATTTCTTTTCTGGTGCTTTTTCCCCTCTCACTACAATTTCACCAATAGCAAAAAATAAAAAATAAAAATAAAAAAGGTGGGGAATTACAGGCTATTTTTTAAAATGTCACCTGTATAACCAATGAAACAAATCTGAATTCTACTTGCTACAGAAAAAAATGCATGTTCAAACATCACGATATCCAAATAACTTCAACAAAACCTTTCTGAATCAAAGATATAAAACCTAAAAATAAACACTTAATAATGTTCTTTATACCTAATATTAGTGTGGGGTCAAATTTCATACGTAACTTTTCTTACGCATATATACATCATAGAATAGTCTTCTTGTACCAAAATGATGTAGCACATTTGTGCTACACTTATGTCCATTTATTTAAAATAAATGATCAAAGATACTCATACTTATACTGTTGACAGTATTTTTCCTTTGAAAATTTGTGAGGCAAGTTGCAGTGTGAAACAGGAAAATACCTGCCAATAAACAGCTCTGTGTCAAATAAAACAAAAGCCACAGAAAATGCGATAGTTTAAAAACAGTTTTAAAGAAAAAATGTAACAGTGAACTAAACCAGAACATCATTTAAAAAGCAGATAACAGACTTGACTTAAAGCTACCTTTCCCTAACTGTTACCGATAAATTTTAAGGTGTTTAAAGTATAACTAAGCTAGATTTAAATTTTTTAAATCATTTTATCCTAAAGACGAATAAATTCCATATCCTCCTTTAATTAGATGTACAAACTATATGTTACAAAAAGTATTAATAATTTTAGATCTCAAAAGGGTTTATATGTTGCCATTTTCTTACCTTTTCCATGACTTAACAAACAATAAAGACATACTACTTAGCCCTGACTGGTGTAGCTCAGTGGATTAGACACTGTACTGCAAACCGGAAGTTCGCCAACCCTATTCTGGGTCAGGACACATGCCTGAGTTGCAGGTCAGGTCTCGGTGGGGGGCGATACCAACCAAATTTCTCTTGCACATCAATGTTTCTCTCCCTCTCTTTGTCCCTCCCTCTTCCTTTCTCTCTAAAAACAAATTTTAAAAATCTTAAAAATATATACATATAAATAATTTATGTTTCAAGTTTACCTTCTTCCCATTTGGTCCTAAGTAGTATATCTTTTAAAAAAAGATTTTATTCATTTATTTTTAGAGAGAGGGGAAAGGAGGGATGAAGAGAGGGAGGGAAACATCGACGTGCACGAGAAACATCTGCCCCTCGCACACAGGCGACACCCCAGGCAGGTGCCCAGGAAGGAAATGGTGACTGCCTGCTTTGCAGGATGATGCCAACCAACTGAGTCACACTGGTCAGGACACAACATTTTAAAAGAAAATTTGATTTGATTTCAAAGAGTATACAGTGACAGACTAAATGAAAAGAATTTTAATTTTAGCAATACTATCAGAACCTCTTTAATAAATAAAAAGCCCCAGATAACCACACATCAACTTTACATGAGTGCTTAAAAGTCTTTTATTTTAGGTGCTGAAAGTAGGTGTGTAAAAGTCTATTCTATTTTAAATACACAATTGTCTGATATTAGCATACCAAAATCTAATATGAAAAAACTATAAAAATAATTACATGATCTTACCCATAATTATTTCTACTAAACTGACTGTATAATGAAGTCTAATTGGAACCTGGAAAATGATACTCAATCACAAATAGAATATCTGAAATAACATTTATTTCAAAGAAACTATGATTAAGATCCCAAAACCAACACGTGAATATCATTCAATATTTTAAACTACTGTTTCTATTTGTTAAGCAAAATCATCTAGGAAGACTAATGTGTCGACTCCAAAAGGGGTCTGGGAAACAGAACAGCTGCTCATCCTTGGTTAATGCCAGTAACCGAATGTCTGGACGCACTGACCTTTGTGCAAACTACTAGGACTGGGATGCCCAGGTTATGCGTCAGTGTGTCCGCGCCCAGAGGTAACACCACGTTGTCGCCTCTGTCTTCCTGAGACACGGTGTTTCTTCTCTGAGGGGAAGCTGGGAAGTCTTCTCCTGGCTCTACGTATTCTTGAAAGTCTCTAATCACTGAAAAATCAAAGTAAACAACTTAATACAGACTTTAGAAACTGCTTTATGTCAGCAGGTAGCTTTTTCTGCCATAATCTCAATATATATTTTGCTAGAGTTTGTCTCGTGTAAGAGAAGGAACAAAAAGGGTATTTGACATCTATTTCAGGGACAGTACAGAAACCCTGGACCCACATTGACCGAGGCGGCAGAGCACGACACTGACTGGCTCCAAGAGTGGTCTTCAACTCGGGTCTGGCTTAGCTGGTGCAAATCCTCTGGGCTAGTCGTATCTAACTTTGTCTCTATGTTCTCTAATTCACAAAGGGTACTGAAAAAGGATACAAGAAAAACACGTGGGGGGAAGCAGGGGGGACTTCCAGAATTTAAAAGACAGTCCTGGATGACTTTCTAAATATTAGTTGCCTTTGTCTAAACTCTTTGCTTGGGTCTGCTTGGTATATAGGTGCAATCTTGGGCCACATTAATTCTGTAATCCTGGGGAGAATTAGAGACATTACCAACACTCACAAATTTTTAGAACTCATTTGCAAGACTGTCAAAACCCTCACTTAAAAGTAGTTAAAGTGAATGTGTCAAGAGCCTTAACAATGTATACTTTGACTCAGTAATTCCTCTGAGAAATTCTCAAAGAAACAACCAGTGTTACATGCATACACACACGGGGATTTCCATATAAGACTGCTAGTCTTGGGACCACTGCTATTGGACAAATTCAGAGAGGGGGGAACCCCCACAGGCAATGGCCTACAGGGAAAGAAAGGTATAGATTAAGAGCAGTTAGACATCTTTGTCAAAGATTTAGTACACATATTCTCTTAAATTTTTACTGTCTCCTTGCATATAAATTCCAGTAAGCCGTCACTTCTCCTCAAAAAGTTATGAGCTAACAAAACAAGGAAAAGCAGCATTCCATCTGTATATTTTCTTAAGCAAAATACAACATTGGCAAATGAGGCATTCTCAGCGAAATTAACAACTGTGACAACTGGCTTACAACCTGTTAGAAATGACCCATATCATTTTCATAATTTCCATGAAAATTTCCAATTTACATGGGCATGTACAAAATATGTTATGTACTTTGTGAATCATAAAATCAGCTTAACGTCTTTACATTTGTGTTGTTACCATCTTTTTGGACATATTTCATTTTGACAAAGTTGGTAAGATTGTTCTGCTTATCAAGACATGAAACTGCTGAAAATGAGCAGCTGAAGAAAGATTAGAATTTTTTTGTCTTGAAAAACAACTCTTCAAAATGAACACATATGGCCTTCTGGCAAAGGAGTAAAGGCACCTCTATGAAAGAGTCTGCCATTGTGTACACATTTCCCATCTAAAACTGTATTAAAACCTAGCACATCATTTAAACTTAATTTCAAAAACAGTACTCACATGATGTTTCCCTCATTAAACCTTGTTCAAAGTAAAAAATTCGTAACAATTATGATAGCCAGTTAGGAAATTTATTTGAAATCTCTATTAATATTTTTACTTACACTTTTGTTCCATTTCTTTCATTTCTTCGGGAGGAATTTTCAGTTTGTCAATATGTTCTCTAATGACACTTGCCCATTTCTGTAAAGAATCCAAAGCAGTCCAAGGCTTTGACATATCAACAACCAGCATAACTAGAGTGTCCTTCAGAGAGATGGCATCCAGTGAGAATTTAAGGAGGCCTTTGTGATACAAATCTCCATCTAAGATCCACACATTACATCTTGTTTGATCTACAACAGACACAGGAAAGTTACCAAGGCAACAGGATTAAGTTATTTCATCATTCAAAGAACAACACTACTCGGTGTTTTAGGCCATCTCCACAGAAGATGCCTCTTTTGACAAGGTTCAACTATTTATGTCACATCTACCAACTGAATCAAGACGCAACCAATATTGAGGAAAATGACTTAACTGCCAACATGGAACATCAGCGTCCTCTACTTCATTCTTCTCAGTCCCAAACCACAGACTGAATAACATGGTGCTGTCCTTACCATTGGCAGATAGAACCATGCAAACTCAAGATATTATACATAAAATGAGAAAGCAAGTGATCTATAGGAGAAAAATGACTGATCACATGAGAAAAGCTAAGGAGATGGTTTTCTTTGTCAAAAAAGTGAAAAGAAGATAAAAGGTAAAAGGGAGCCAGCAAACAATCATAGGATACTACTACTTCACCGAGGGAAAATGAACTGAAAAATCGACATTCTTCAAAAACTGACATTCAGCAAGAAAGCTGAAGTCTACACAGCAAAATACCTTAAGATGTTTAAGAATATCACTACATGAACCCCAATCCCAAACCAATAAAAGGATGCCTGCGTAACTATTTACTGATCGGCATGACACAGTAGGACTCAGTAAAAACGACACACTCAAAGACTAAGAGGAGCAGCAATGCACTGTGGGAAGACTTCAGGAAATTCAGGTTACAAACAGACGATACTCACCATCCCTGTCTTCATCATGAACATTCAAATACAAATATTCCAATCCTCTTCCTTTTTTGTACTCCTCTATTCCCTGAATTTTTCTTATTAAGCTTGTTTTCCCAGCTCCATCTTCACCTGTAAAAAAGGACAATTCTTTTACATTGTAATATGGAACACACGCACATGGATGCTTTGTAGGGCCAAGTGAAAACCTAACTAGAATGAGTTTCAACCAGAAGGGTATTCGGATGGAAATAACCAGGGAACTGTAGAGCTGAAGATGCAGGCTTCACCTCCAGGATTTTCTCTCCTGGGGTCTCTTCCTCTGGTTAAGTGTCCTGTTCTCTCCTGTCACAAATGGCTTGCTTTGAGGGTATTTCTCAGGAAGCTCAACTCTTTTGGCATCACAGTTTTTAATCTACAAGGAACAAAAGGCTCTTTTTCAGCTTTCGTCTGAAGAAGCTCCAGTAAACACTCTTAAGTGGCTTAGTGTGGGTCACATGCATACACACAGGCCACTGATGGCGGGTGGGTGGCGTGTCAGAACCGACCGGGGCAGGGAACCACAACAGCAGCCTCGCCAAAACCACGTAGCCATGAGAAGTGTGTAGCAAGGGAGAGGCGTGGCAGTTGGGGGTAGGAAAGTGGGTAAGAAAAAGGGTACAGGGAATGCAGAATAGACAAAAATGCAGACTTTGAAAATATTAACAGCAAAAATCATGTGATTTAAACTTGGCACAAGTTTAAAAAGTTTAAAACGAGGCTAGCTATTCAATGTTTTGGTGAGGATTTTTTAATATTATGAATGTATTTAATACTACATGGTACTGTTTCATAAACTTATTTTGTTATTAGCAATATTATGTTAGTAGTCATTTCTTAAATCTAAGGACTTATTCCTGGAGATTCATGAGTTCTCTGAGAATTTAAAAATTGTTTTCATTTTCATGTTAAGCTTTGAAGAAATTATATCCGTCTTAAGCCTTCTGAATCTTTGTATCAAAACGCTGCCACAAGACTGCAGTACCCGCCTCTACACTGGTGTTTATAGTCCCACCGGTGCCCTCTGAGGCCAAGTGATTAGACGGAACAAGCACACAAAACTCAAAAAACGGTGTCGCAGAGCGGTCAGTTCTACACTGAACTGTACTGGCTGGGCTGGTTCTTTTTATGAACGATTTTCCAACACTTCACAGCAATAAGCGTAGTCTTAAATAGGCAATAAAGACTTTGTCATTAAATGAGTACGTGTTTTTCAGTACAACTCTTGCTGTGTATATTAAAATGACCCATCAAAAGACCAGATTGGGTTGGAAGCAGTGATGTGTATGATGATGACAAGGACTGCCATGGTAATCCATCATCTTAAAGTGGAAATAAAGTTACCCAGCAAAAAACAAAACCCAAGTACTTATGTCTACTATTAAACCTAAATAGCATTTAATTTCAGTAAAGCATCGCTTGTTACATTGAGTGCTAATGTGAATTTTATCAGTTGTGCAGTTCTCATGAGCATTTAGTTTATCATTTGTTTTGGTTTTGTAATTGCTCAAGAACTATACACAAAAAGGATTTTAAAAATTCCTATCTGGTCACCTTACTAGGCATGAGCATGAGATATAAAAATAACTGAAATCACTGTGTAAGGAGATCTACAAAAACCTTTCAGAGAGTCTGAGTAAGCAGAGCAGAGGACTCCTGTGGCAGGGAAACTATTCTGTATTCGAACAACACTAGATTCACGTCCCTACACGTTTGTGCAAACCCATATGATGTGCAGCACCAAGAACGAACCCTGCAGGACTTTAGGTGACAACGTGCTCATGTCAGTTCGTCCGCTGGAATAACTGTGATACATGTGCCACCATGGGGTATCGGTAGTGGGGCAGGTTTTGCAAATGTGGAGATAGGGAATATTCAGAAACTCTCTACTTCCCACTCGATTTTGCTGTGAACCTAAACCTGCCCTAAAAAATAAAGTTTATTGACTTGAAAGTGTCTGAGCCTGTTCTAGAACTAGAAAAAAAGGAATCGAGATTTCTTTTCTGGCAGACTACTTTCCCGAAAGAAGTCCTCTAAGGTAAAATGACCAGATGAAAAATGACCAACCCACAGAAACGATGTTATGTGTCGTAAGCACACATAACAGATTGATGATAGAGGCTCATGTTCAATAAGAATTTTCTACAGCATACAGGGACTCATAAAAATAGGTGGTAATTCCTTAAACTTCATTTAATATGACACAAGATTTACTTAATTCTCACTTTAGATGTTAGAAAGTGAAAAGATACCTTAAAAAGAGTCAAAAAATTCAGATGAAGGGGGTAGGTAGGGGTGGCCAAAAAAAGGATAGGGAATTAAGAGATACAAAGTCCCAGTTACAAAATAAGCTCTGAGGGTGTAATGTACAGCACACGGAATATAGTCAATAACACTGCAATAAGTTTATACAGTGACAAATCGTCACTATACTTATTATGGTGATCACTTCTTGAGGTATATCAATGTTGAATCACCATGTTATACATTTGAAACTAATGTACTTTGATACACACACACACACACAAAGAGAAAGTATATACTTTAGGGACAAAAAAAATTCAGACCAGTGTATTTCAACTTACTTTTAATATTTCAAATGATTCAAATAAAAAGTTTTCTGAATAAAAAATATATATACTTGTAGATAATCTTAAGCATAAAAAATAAAAACCATAATATCAGCTAGAAATAATCACTGATAATTTGGCTATCTCTGATAATGACATTATGAGTGATTCTTTAAATAACAACTTTGCATCTTCCTTTTAGTTTAGCAAATCCCACTTTTAAAGGTTTAATAGGCTCAGAACAGATTTTGAGCCCAAATTCATGGCATCAAAAACACTATCAGTCTTGCCCTGGCTGGTGTAGCTCAGTGAGTTGAGTGCGGGCCTGAGAACCAAACAAGCACAGTTCAATTCCCAGTCAGGACACATGCCTGGGTTGCAGGCCAGTTCCCAGCAGGGGACGCATGAGAGGCAACCAAACATTAGTATTTCTCTCCCTCTCTCCTTCCCTTCTACTCTAAAGATAAATAAATTAAAATCTTAAGAAAAAACCCCAAACACTGTCAGTCTTAACCACACATGCTTGCTATTTTGAGTCCTTGCAGCCACTGCCAAGGCACAGGTGTTTCTTTTTTCTAGGGCTGAATACAAGATGCTCACAAGGCCAGAGGTTATTCCTCCAAGTGAATGTTTTCCATCCTTCATTTCACTGGACTAATGGTTCTCGAAAAAATGCATCAGAGTCACCTGAGAGCCTTGTTGAAATACACATTGCTGGGCCTCACCTCCTGAGTTTCTGATTCGGTAAGCTTGGGGTGGGAGCCCAGGAATCTGCATTTCTAACCACTTCCCAGGGTTGCTGATGCTACTGGCCTGGGACCACTCTGAGAGCCAGTGCATCAGACATTTACTACACGGAGCCAAGCACTAGGAATACAAATACCCGTATGTCAAAGTTGCTGTCCTCTGGGAGCTCATAAATTGGAGAGGGAAAACAAACAGAAGATAATTTCAAGATATTATCTTCTGGACTACACTAGAAATAAGTGGCAAACTAGGAACCCAGGCCGAAGGGAAAATCTGGCTTTGCTGGGAGCTCGGAAAGGGCTTTGAAGAGAAGGTAACAACACTTAAGCCAAATCGTGAAATGTTAATGAGCTATGGAGAGTTTGTCATTCTGGGAAGTAAGGAAAGCGCAGGCTGAGGCCTTCAGGCAAAAAAGTCCTTTTAGAATGGACAAATAATTTGAATGCACGACATTCAGAATGTAAAGGGAAAACTAGCCAAAAAAGTGAGAACAGATGCCATGTCAGATCATGAAGGGCATGTTACACCAGGCTGAGATGGTCAGTCAGACCTCATCCTGAAGATGGTGGGGAGCCGCTGGCAGCGACTAGGACAAAGTGCGCCAGACAGACTGACAGGGCTAAGTTTAGGAGTAAGCAGACTAGATAACAGACTATTATTGGAGTCCCAGCAAGAAATGAAGTAGGCCTGAGCTGACGAGTTAGCCATGGGTGGGGACAGCTGTACTCAAAGGTCGGGAGTCAGGGAAACGAGCGGGACAGAAGTCAGAGAAGACTCCCTTGTTACAGCTTCCCTCACGCTGCCCTCTCCCATTCCACTACCACTCAGGACGCTGACCCGAAGCCTTCCCTCAGGCAGCTCTTTCACCCCCACCCAATGGCTGTGTTCGCAGTTCTTCTTCAGTCCTCTCCTCTTCTCACTCCGCATGGAACCCCAGGAGAATCTCCACACGTGACTCCAACAGCACCTACATTCCCGTGGCCCACGGACTTCTTTGAGCCTCAGCCTCTCCTGAACTGGTCATCTCTACTTGGATGTCCCACAAACAGCTCGAATTTCAACATGCACAAAAGCAATGCCATTATGTCACCACCTTCCCCCCAACACACTCACTTATATAATTATTACTAAAAGTCTCCAACTTCAAGGCCTTCATATCCACTGTTCCCTCCATGTGAAACATGCCCTCTTTAGCAATCTACAGTATAATATATGTTACCTAACCTTCTCCCCACCTCCCCAGCTATGTCTTCCTCAGGCAGGCTGTCCCTAACCACCTCATTTAAAATCACAACCTCCCAGCAAACCAATTCCTTCTTGTTTTGTTTTTTTTTCCATTGAACTTACTAACAGAATATGTATTTTACTTAGTCTCTCCCTCCCTGAACAGCTCCAGAGGAAAAGGCATTTCTGTGTTGTTTACTGCTGCAGCCCCAGTGCCCAGAGAGGGCCTGTGACCCAGGTGCCTACTGACTGCTCCCTTCAGAGCGAAATATGGATTGCCAAGCATCCTACAAGCAGTCACTAACAACCGTGTCTTAACAAAAAAATGTGCAGAAATATTATTAACATGAGATTCACAAATCCCTGAATGAAGAATACAGATTTTGTCCTCTTACCCACTTTGGGAGTATTTTAAAACTTTGTGTATTGATGGGTTTGAAATACAAAGCCTAAGAAAAAAGACCAGGACTTCCAGCAGAGATGGAGGCGTAGGTAAACACAGTCTGCCTCCTCACAAAACCACATCGAAATTACAACTAAACTACAGACCAAAGATCACTCGGAGTCGTCAGAGATTGAGTTGAATGGAAATCTGACAACTACAGAACTAAAGAAACCACATCAATTCAGAAGGGAAGGAGACGTGGAGAAGCAGAGACGAAACCAAACACCTACACCCAAGTGTGGTGGATAAAATTCCGAGAAGGCAATCTCGGGAGCAAGAGGTCCCAGTCCCAGTTCCACACCAGATCCCCTAGTCCAGGGTACCAGTACCAGGAAGAGAAGCCTCCATAACTTCTGGCTATAAAAACCAGCAGGATCAGAGAATGAAAAAAAAAAATACTGGACTCCTTGGCAGTTCCTCTTAAAGGGTCTGCGCTGAACTTACTCAGACATACTCCCTCTGAGCTCCAGCAACACCAGGGTAGCGGCTTGAAAGGCACCAATGGCATGTGGGGAGGAACTGAAGTGTCTGGCTGGCATGAGGGTGAGAGCTAGGGACAGCTGTCTCCCAGACAGAAAGGTGGGAAAAGGACACTGTGCATTTTGTGAGCCCCGCTACCCCACAGAGCCACAGAACCGGCAGGCCGGAGCCATATCTGAGACTCCCTCAACCAGGCTTACACTGTTTGCCCCGCCCTGGGCATGTAACTGAGGCTCTGTCCCACCCGACTTATAGGCCTGTCCCCACCCCCATACCTTTGGCTAAGGGGCCCCAGGACCAGGACTAGCTGCAGCCATCTTTGGATGAGTTTGGCTGTACCTGGGAACCTCCAAACCTAACACAAGTAGCAGCCACCTGCAGATTGCTTTGTAGCTCATGCTGGTGGCCCCAGGCAGAATACAGGTGGTGCCTGACCTTGACCTGTACCAGCTGGGGAACCCCAGAGCCTGAGCACCCATGGACAGTTGCAGACCACGCTGGAGCACCACCACCCTGATCCAGCACAGCTGATGCTCCACGAAAGGTAGAGGCTGGTGGTCAGTGGTCATAGCCAGTCCTCGCAGCTGACTGGACTGGGTGAATCCCTCCCATAGACTTGACAACAACATTCAGGTCTCGACTAGAAGAGGAGGGTGTGCTCAGCCCATAGAGGGCGCACCTCCAGTACCCAATCTGGGTAATGGGGAAGGCTGTATGCTGGAGCCTGTCATGCTACCAAGACAGGGAGTCATAGCAGCTCTTCCTAAAACACAGAAACAAACATAGGGAGGCTGCCAAAATGAGGAGATAAAGAAACATGGCCCAAATGAAAGAACACATCAAAACTCCAGAAAAACAACTAAACAAAATGGAGATAAGCAATCTATCAGATGCACAGTTCAAAGCACTGGTTATAAGGATGCTCAAGGAACTAAGTACTTCAACAGCATGAAAAAGAGTCAGGCATGGAAATGAACAATTTACAGGGAATCAAGAGTACAGTGGATGAAGTTGAGAATCAAATCAATGATAATGGAACACAAAAGAAACAAAAAATAACCTAGCAGTACAACAAGAAGAAAAAAAATCCCCCGAAATGAGGATAGTGTAGGAAGCCTCTGGGACAATTTCAAGCGAACCACCATTTGCCTCATAGGGGTGCGAGGAGAAAAGAAAAAGCAAGCAGTTGGAAATCTATTTGAAAAAATAATAAAACTTCCCTGATTTGGTGAAGGAAATGGACATGAAAGCACAAAGAGTCCCAAACAAAATGAACATAAATAGGTCTATACCAAGACATATCATAATTAAAATGCAAAGGTTAAAGATAGAGAGAGAATCTTAAAGCAGCAAGAAAAAAGCAGTTAGTTATCTACACGGGAATTCCCATAAGGCTGTCAGCCAATTTCTCAAAAGAAACTTCACAGGCTAGAAAAGACTGGTAAGAAATCCCTAGAGACCTACAGCCTACACTGTTCTACCCAGAAAGGTATCGCTTACAGTTGAAGGGCAGATACAGAACTTCCCAGACAAGAAAAATCTAAAGGCACTCATCATCACCAAACCACTATTGCATGGAATGTTAAAAGAAGATCAAAACTAGGAATAAAATGGCAATAAACACACACCTATTAACAATGGAATCTAAAAAACTAAGCAACAAGAACAGATAGAATCATGGATACAGAGAGCATTTTGATGGTTACCAAACGGGAGGGGGTGGGGAAGAATGGGTGAAGAGGTAAGGGGATTTTTTTTTAAAGATTTTATTTATTTATTTATCTTTAGAGGGAAAAGGAAGGAGAGAGAGAGAGAGAGAAATATCAATGTGTGGTTGCCTCCTGATGGGAACTGGCCTGCAACCCAGGCACGTGCCCTGACTGGGAATTACCGCAATACTCTGGTTCACAGGCCCGCACTCAATCCACTGAGCTACACCAGCCAGGGTAAGAGGTAAGGGGATTAAAAAGTATACTTTGGTAGTCACTGAATAACCATGGGATGTAAAGTACAGTACAGGAAATGGAGTAGCTAAAGAACTTACGTGCATGGCCCATGGGCATGAACAAAGGTGGGGGGGATGCCCGAGGAAAGAGGGAGGTGCTGGGGGAATAAAGGGGAAAACTGGGACAACTGTAACAGCACAATCAATAAAATATTTTATTTAAAAAGGATGAAATTTCCAATCTGTGGAAGTGTTTCCATAAACAAGAGGCCGAATTCACCTCCCTTTCCCATACCCTAGTCAAACAGAACCATCAGTACCTTCCACTTCCAGCTCTACAGGAGCAGCAGTGGCCACAAACACTGAGTGCCTAACTGCATGTATTCAACTCGCAGTAATTCTAACATGACCACAACTCTAAGGGGGAGGATACTGATTATTTCCCACTCAGCAGATAAGGATACTGGGGCTCAGAATTGTTAAAGTTAAGCATCTCATCCAAAGTCTCATAAGTAAGAATTGACAGAGATCTGAATTCATATGAATTTAACTCCAAAGCATGTTTTCCAATGTACAACACTGCAGCTATCTTTAAAAGCCATTAAAACAATACTGGTTATTATTTTTGTATTATGATTCACAAAAGAAAAGAGTATTTCTGCTTTCAGGGGGTCACTGCTATTCAGAAGAAAAAAAAGATTTCATGCATTTTCCTCTGTGGGCTGCCACTGAGTGATGGGGGGTTATGTTCCTACCCTCCTGATTCTGCCTCTAAAAACTGAGAATAAAGTCTGTTTTTCTATACTGGTAATTTCTCTCCTAAAATATTAGATGAAGACAGTTGTGCCTGTTAACATTCAGCACATCCCGGATCCACTGCAAGATAAACATTACAACATTAATTCTGAAAAAGAACATTCTGTCGAGTATATGTGATGTGGTAAATATGGTAGTGTGAGATTTTTTTCCTCCACCCTGTGATTCTGAAATTTCTCACTCACAGTAAAAATCAGGAGTGTTCACACTGAGAATAAAGAACTTTTCATAAATATACACAGACTGTAAGGAACTCCAGTGAAATCCTGTCTACTCACAGAAGAAGAAACTGAGGCCAGGCCACAACCACAAGAACTGCGGGCGCACGGCGATAATCCAAGCCTCCCCACAGAATGCAAGTCAACCTTCTCAAAGGGGCAGTTTCCCTTTATCCTCAGAGAAAATGAGAAGAGGGGAAAAAACAGAATATCTTATTCCTAAGAACATTCAAATACCTAACAGTGCTTGGCACAGAAAAAGATTCTCAAGACACTTAAAGAAGCACTGTGCTTATTGAAACAAAATCATTTGGGAACAAAATTTCTAGCAACTAGTCTTCTCCCATCTTCACGTTTAGTAACATTTGAAAGTTATAGCTGGCAGAAAATTAAACATTCATATTTTACATATATCAAGCACTGATTTCTTCATTTCATAAGCCTTTGTGGGCTCTGGAGCCTCCTGTTCCAACCTGAAGGTCTCCAGGCCCCTCCCACTCCCGGAAATCTGTGTCTCTCTGGGTAAGGGAATTTGTGCGGATTTTTTTTCTTTTTGTAAGTCTTAAGCTCCACTATAATGACCATTTTCTGCAGCTGTCACTTTTTCTACACCTAAATGAACTCTGACATGATTTGTCTTGATGGCAACTATGGGCCTCTGAAAATAGACCTATTTCATAAAAGGCCTACAAAGGCCAGTGAAGTCATATTCTATAAACAAAATCTCATTTGTTCCCTACTATTTCCGGGAATCTTAATCTGACGTATTTGCAAAGATGTAGTGTTGCTCCAGGGTTATACACATCTTCCAATCGCATTATTTGTTAGGCTGTTAGTTTCTCTTTTTTTGCCTTTAGGCCCTTCACCCATGGCCTCCCCCCAGTTCTCTTCTCCCTATATGAACATGCCACTCAGAAGTGAGCATTCACTCAGTTCACACCACACTCCAATCCATTCCCTATCCTGCAGCTGAGAGGTCTGCCTGACACCATCTCATCAGGCCCCTCTCCCTCTGAAGACCCTTCAGGGGGTTCTACTTAATAATATGCACACTGAAGTATTTAGAGGGGAAGACGCTCATATCTGCAATTTACTGTGAAATGCATTCTTTTTTCAAAAAGGTTGCATAGTGGGGCATGTGATCATGAAAATATAGTTAAATATTAATGGAATGATCTAGGTTTGACATAAATATTAACCGTAAAACTTCAACATTTCCCTACATTTGGAATTTTTATAAGATGTCAGGAAAAAAGCCTCAGGGTCTTCTTCCCGCCCTGGCACTGAAGGACAAACTGGAAGAAAGGCCGGCGGCCCTCACTTTCCTGCCCTCCCTGTGTCCCACCGCCCCGACGCTGGGCTCCCGCTGTTCACCGCTCCCTCCAGTGCGGCAGTCCCCCAACTCTGCATCTTCACACACGCTGCCACTGTTTTCTGGAACATTCCTCCCTTCTCCTCACCACAGCTGAGAGATCCTACCTTATTCTTTCAGTCTCATTTAGTTTCCTCTGGGAAGCTTTGATTCCGCCGCCCTGGTTAAGTGATTCCCAACACACTGCACACTTAAGACACTTCAGTGTTGTGTCTGTGTGTCAGAGTACTTGTGCCTTTCCGCAGACTGTAAGTGTGTCAAGTCTGTCCCCTTTGGTTTTTTTTTAAGATGTCATTTATTCATTTTTAGAGAGTGAAAGAGAAGGAGAATGAGAGGGAGAGAAAGAGAGGGAGAGAAACATCAATGTGTGGCTGCCCCTTGCGAGCCCGGCACTAGGGACCTGGCCCACAACCCAGGCATGTGCCCCGACCGGGAATCGAACTAGCAACCCTTCCATTCACAGCCCGCGCGCAATCTACTGAGCTACGACAGCCAGGGCTCAACCAATATTCTTCGGGCAACATCTCTTAACTGCCAAAGTTCTAGCTTTTAAGGTGTTTACAGATAAGACATTATCCTATCCTTAACAGACACGGTGCCTGCTTGCTCACCAAAAACAGAAACCAAGCTGTTTTAGTCTCTCTGGACTGCTACGACAAAAATGTACCATAGGCTCGGTGCCTTTTAAACGACAGACCTTTAGTTCTCCCAGTTCTGGAGTCTGGGAAGCCCAAGACTAAGGCGCTGGCAGATTCGGTGTCTAGAGAGGACCGACTTCCCGATTCACAGCCAGCCGTCTTCTCACCATGACCCCACCTGGCCGAAGCGGTGAGAGAGCTCTCTGGTGTCTCTTTTGTAAGGGCCTAACCCCACTCGTGAGGGCTCCAGCGCGTGATTTAATCACATATCACAGGCCCCACCTCCTAATGCCATCACACTGAAGGTTAGGACTTCAACATATGACTGGTGGGGAAGGGTGGTACACATTCACTCTACAGCACCCGGTGGACACACAGAAGACTCTTCACCAAAATTCTTATCTTTAATCACAACCACGGTCACTATTTTCATACCTAGCTCTCATCTGTAATTGCTTGTCCCGGCCATTTACGGGACACCATTAACGATCTGTTAAAACAGGTCATCACTCATGTTTATAGAACTAAAATGGCTACCTCTCATCAATTAATAGTGTTAGCTCATAATATATACCTCCCTCACTAAACTTAGGAAACGTTTCTCGTCACCGGGCTGAGCTGCTGATACTCAGCTGCCTTGCCACAGCCAAGAGGAATGACGTTTGAAGACATTAAAAAGCACACCATGAATAACTCTCTCTCTAATCTATTATGTAATTAGAAGAATTTTTTAAATGTTAAGATTCAGGATGCCGGTATTTGGCATTGATAGACATTTAAAAATCATCTTTAATGGCCAAACCATTCAAGAAACAAAAGTCACTACATTTCAAGTTATATTTGGAAAACACATAGCGCCTAATAGTTGCAGGAGTAAAATAAAAAAATTAAAATGCTACATATGTGCCACTCTGGATGTCATTAATATACCTTTACAGGGACAACCACGGGGAGTGGAGTCTGTGTGGCTTCGAACAACGAGGAAAGGATTCACATACCTATCATCTATAAACTGTCAGAGTTTATCTTCGGTTCCTTGGCCATCAGCTGGCAGTGAAACACACACACCCGCTTTACATGTGCCAGCCAAACAGTTAATGATCTGTAAACATACACTTACACAAGTTCCTGCTTCAACAAACTAATGTGAAAGTCCTTCTGTAACGTAAAGAACCCTTTGGTGATGGTGTTAAAATTGTTCTCTAAGTATTTCACCTACATATATACTTTTATATTAAATTTTCTTAAAGGAGGCATGTCTTTAAAACAATTCAAAACATTTCTTTAGGTCAGATGCTATTGCATGCCATTTTGTGTCCTTATCCAGGTGTCAGGAAACTTTTTCTATACAGGACTATGTAGTATTTTAGGCTTTGCAGGTCACATAAGGTATCTGTCACACATTCATCTTTGTGTTTTGTTTTTCTCCCAGGTCCTAAAAAATGTGAATAAACAAACCCCGTTCTTAGCCTGCTGGCTACACAAAAACAGTCTATAAGCCAAACGCTGTCCCAGTGGATGGACCAAAGGAGGAAAGATTTGTAATCAGATTACAGTGGAATTCTCCACAGCAAATAAATCAGTACTCCAAATTACTCGTCTGAACATTGTCCAAATAAGTCACTCTCTGTGAGCCAAGTACAAGATCCAAGAACGGAACTTCAGTTTTACCATAAAGCAGTAACAGCCATCAATTCTCACTTCTCAGCTCAAATTGGAAAACCAAATTGATTACAAAAGGAAATCTCCTTAGACAAAGTCACCAAAACAGAGTAGGGGTAAAGGTGTGCTCATAATACTGCTTTATCTCCCCAACAGATTTCTGGTTCAACAGGATGTGATGTCCATAAACTTCAAAATGATAATTTGATTAACATTAAAAATGAGAAGATTTAGAAGATATAGCTTCTAATTGCAATGTTGTCACCATTATATGATTAAACCTGGACAAAAAGTATTTCCATTTGTTCCTCATCTTCTAAATAGAGGTGGGAAAACAAACAATCTCTATGCTGATGGATTTAAAGTCCCATGACTATGCCCTGGCTGGTGTGGTTCAGTGGACTGAACTCTGGCCTGGGAACCAAAAGGTCGCCGGGTTGATTCCCAGTTAGGGCACATGCCTGGGTTGCAGGCCAGGTCCCAAGTAGGGAGCGTGCAAGAGGCAACCACATGTTGACGTTTCTTTCCCTCTCCCTCCCTTTCCCTCTATCTAAAAATAAATAAATAAAATCTTTAAAAAGATAAAATTCTATAACTATTATCATTCATTTTTCTTGACCAGTGATACACTAGAAATAAAAGTTTTTTACAAGAAGTCAACAATGTTTTAAAAAGAAAACATAAAAACATTAATCACATGAAAATGAGCAGTCAAAGCAAAATACTTAAGTGCACGATACATTAATAGCTATCCTTAACACTTCAATGGATGCCACAATTTGAAATGGTTTAAACATCTCATATAATCCTCATGATAACCCTAAAGACAAAACATTCTAGTCTGAAAGATTAAGCAACTTGCTAAGGAAAGGACATGAGCTGAATGAATCCAGCAATGTTCCAAAACATTAGATGTAGACATTGCCATTGTTCCTGGAGCCACTCCTGGTCTTGACAGGCTGAAGATCAACAGGGATGACAAAGGGTAAAATTAAGCAGTACTCTGCCTTCCTATTCTTCCAGTTTCCTCCCCTGTTGCCCTGGAAGGCTAAAGTACTGTACTCTTCTTGCTTTGCACAGGCGTGTGTGCCTGATGCCTACATTCTATGCAGAGCTTCGATTCACACTTCCACACCTCCACTGGATACATCATGATTCATAGCATCATGATAATCAGAACAGAAAGAATTCGAGCCTGCCATATTCCTTCTTTATCCAACTGAGATACCGACATTGTAAAGTTGGCACTCTTGATTTGGCCATGCATAATGTAAAATAAACCATCTTATTTTCTATGAAAGCTCTGGTAACAGGAGCCATGAGGGGTCTTCCCTGGAAATGCTTTTCAGCTCAGACCTTCTGCATGGCCTCCCAGAGGTTATCTGGATGACCCAGGCAAGGTGGGGGCAATGGTCTGCTCCCCATCTCACAACAAGCATCCCCGCCTTTGCCTCAGCAGGGCGGGCTGGGAGAGGCTGCTGTTAACCAGCTCCAGCGTGTGCAGCTGGTGGTTGCAGATAAACATCCAGGCGTGGCTGTTGAAGACTACATCCTACCCATATGTTAAGGGGTGCCTATATATTGTACAGTTAGGCAAACCCACTTTTGAATCCTAGCTCAGCTGTGTAGCTGGGACTCAAAATTCTCTTCTGTAAAATAGTGAACGTGCTACATAATAAAACACCTACCAGAACACCCAACTGAGAGGCATAATACATGTTCACATCCACTGCTTGGTCAAAAACTTACATTTGAATATCACCATTCAGCAATCCACATTACTTTAAAAAATAAAAACCTGTCCTTTATCATCTCCCTCACTCTCCGAGACTGACTAGACATGAACTGAAAACAACTGAGTTTCACTCAATAAACATTTATGAAGGCCAATAAATGCTAATACAAATGGTTATCAACAGTTCCCATGCTCCAGAACGTTAAAGTCACACTAAAGCAGTAATTCCTCATCAACAAAGATGGTACATATTCTACAGTTAAGTTGCCTTTAAATTGAGATGGCAATGTTTAACCTACCTAATAGGCAAATATTAAAGTGAACACCCTCAGTACTGGCAACGGTGCTGGACAAACGAATCCTCTGACATTATGACAGTGGGGATGTAAATGGTACAGCTTCCTTAGAGGACTGTTGAACATCATCTAGAAAGGCTTAAAAGATCCATACTTTTGATGTAGCAATTCAGCTTATAATAATCTACCAATCAATTAGTATTATGGTATAGCCATTGATGTTATTCAGTCACTGGAAGGGAGAAATCTGTATCTCCTGCCATAAAAAAAATCCCTCTGATACATAAAAGTGAAAAAAAAAACTGATTTCAAAGCAGTATATAAAGTATGAGCCTGTTTTGTTTAAAATGCAAATATATACATAGAAAAAATGAACACTAATTATCTCTAGATGGTGGGATCATATATTTTCATTTTTTCCTTTTCCAGCAGGAAACATGTAATATGTTTATAGTTTAAAATAATGAATTCTGACTTGGAGATGAAGATGTTTTAGGCCTAATTTCTTTAGGTCTTTTAATCCCATGAAGTATGCAATCATCTCAATTAGCAGGTCAGGAGGCTGTCATTTGCCCACAACCCCTCAGATTCAAATGGGAGGAAGGGCTGATTCTAGGTAAGGGCCCCACCAAGCTGAGCCACTGTGCCCCTTCTCACCGCGTTTCAACCACTGCATCACGTTCCTTTGTCCACAGCCCACAGTGTTCTCTCCTCCCCACCCTACTTGGCAAAATTTTATTCAGACACAAACTTTTTTCTTTTTGTTTTAAAGATTTTAGATAGAGGGGAGGGGAGGGACAAAAAGAGGGAGAGAAACATCAATGCGTGGCTGCCTCTCACACGCCCCCAACTAGGGACTTGGCCTGAAATCCAGGCATGTGCCCTGACTGGGAATTGAACCAGTGACCCTTTGGTTCACAGGCTGCCACTCAATCTAATAAGCCACACCAGCCAGGGCAGATAGAATCTTTTCAATAAAATCTTATGTGACCTTTTTACCAATTATTTCATACTGACATATTTGATTTTTACTACTTTGAGTCTTTTCCCACAGTTGTTCATAAGCTCCTGGAGGGCAGGGACTGAGTCATAGACCTGTTTTTCCCACGACTCAGCAAAGCATTTTATGCAGGTTCTGATAAATGTTTAATGAATAAATAAATAAAGAGGTAACCTGTGAGGTCTCTCTAACAGCCACAGCCATGACTTTACAAATAAAATAAGGCCCCCAAAGGTTAGTTCATGATCGCTCATCAAAAAGAGTCCCGTGCTGAATGTGGGTCCTTTCTTTTTCCTAACTCAAGGCTCTTCTCAGTTTTGCATTTTCAATTGCTTTTGCTGACATTCTCTCATGCTGACTTCACAGCAGCTGAATTTCCACTCTACCTTGATGGTCTTTAATTCCAGCTTCTCACAAGATTATGTTTCAGACTGAACAATCTCATTTTCCTTGGAGTCAGCCCTCACATACAAAACCATCCACTTCCTCAACAAGTTACTTCTCTGAACAGATCTCTAATCCTACTGTGTATATCTTGTGGTTTCCTACTTGCAATAAATCAAGCATAACAGAAGCTAGTTTATTCCTGAATAAGAAAGAAGACCATTTCCAACATACTTCCTGATGATGCTCCACATTATGGGGGATTTATTTTTTGGCTGCACATTATCCTACCTAGTGCCTTCAGGGGAAAATAGAGAGGTTCTAGACTTCTTCCCTGGGTGCAATCAAACAACCCACATCGACAGGAAAATACTTGAGTAATTTAAATCCAATTACGTCTTTAAAACATTTCTTTAAAAAATTTAACAATTCAAAAACTTTAGAATCTTAAAAAAAATTAGACTGTCAGATCAGACAAGACTTTAGAAAGCACTAAATCCAAATATCTTAATTTATAGATGAGAAAGATAAGATTTGTATGACTTACAAAAGGACCAACTAGTTTTCATAATTCATGTTGGCCTCAAATCAGATATTATACCGATGTTCCATCTAGAAGCCAGGCACTGTACTGAGGTCCAAGTCTCCATAAGTATGTTAGCAGACAATGAATTCAATCAATCTAAATCAACGAGGTTTGTTTTTTCAATGAAACAGATACATCAGAAGAATCAGATAAAATTCGTTAATAACTGCTAAATACCTTCTTATGTTTCCTACAAAGAAAGCTCTTTTCCTCTGGGGAGACAGCCCACTGTATAGGTTAAGAGTACTGGCTCTGGGGCCAGGATGCGCAATTTAGAATTCTTACATTGCCTCTTTGTGGCTGTGTAACCCCACCAACAATTTACTTAACAGTTCTATGTCCATTTCCCGATGATTACAGGAATAATCAGAGTACGGAAACAATCTAAAACGGCTAGTACATGTCATTGTTCTATGAATACTAGTTGTTCTTGTTATTATTATTATTTTCCTTAGGGGGGTTTCTTATCAAAACATTGGAAAGTTACCAAGATATTAAGAAAGTGTCCTTAAAAGTAGCTATTAAAATATAATTACATGCCCTGACTGGTGTGGCTCAGTGGGTTGAGCGTCATCCTGCAGAACCGAAAGATCACCTGTTCAGTTCCCAGTCAGGGCACATGCCTGGATTGTGGGCCAGGTCCCTGGTTGGGGGCTCACGAGAAGCAACCAATCAGTGTTTGTTCCTCCTTCCCTTCCTCCCTCTCCAAAAATAAAATATTAAACAGACAAACTATATATATAATTATAATCACTGTAGTAAAATTGATTTAATATAAAGGGTAAAGACCAAAAAAAAGTTCCTAAAAGGACAATTTATGAGTTAAATTCTACTTAAAATACATGCACACATACACAAAAAACATGCAGGAGAAGTTTTACCTTTAATATTAAAAACAAACTTCACCAAAGTTCATTCTCGATGGTTAAACACTAATGTCATAGTGTTTTGGGGTTTCACTAGGGGTCAGGCCCAGTTAATTAACACAAATGCCACGGCCAGAGTGAAGTTCCTTAATAAGCTATATCGTAGAATTCCGACAAATACGTGGGTTTCAATTTCACTCAAAGACAACCCTCTTAAAAAGGTACTCAGTAGAGTACAAGTTATTTGGAAGAGTACATATACATAGTACACTCCCCTGCAGGAACTAATAGAACACAGGATCTTTACAGCTAGGTGACCTTGGAAAACTTACTTAAAAGGTCTCTAAAATTCACTACCGCATCCAAAAGCAGGTGCTAACATCTATTTCCCAGGTTTGAGTGGGGGAAGGAGGATGAGGAGGTAACGAAGATTTATATGAAAATGCTAGTGCTGACCCTTTCTTCCCACAGGCAATGGGAGAGGAAGCCAAAGAGCAAGCTAAGGTTGAACTACACTTTGTGTCTGGGGTACATTAAGCTTTGATCATCATTTCGATTCTAGGAATGTTTCTGGAAATGTAAAACCTTGTTGTAGTCTCTGATTTGGTTTTTAAATATTGGTCTCCAGAAATCACCATAATCCATGAAAGGCATACTAGGGCCAACCACCCTCCTGTCTAGCAGCTTCAAACTCTAACAAAGAAAACCACAACCCCTATTTATATATTTATTCCCTCAGCCAGCATAGACTGAATTCTGCCATAATATGTGATGGTAAAATGTCTTTAAGAAATCTTCAGAGGTATTTTAGAAAATTAATCCTATTTATATAATCAGTATAAAAATCTGTTATTAGCTTCTTCCAAAGCTGAAAAGAACTGATCCCAATAGTCATCAAATAAAAATTTTTAGTTTCAAGCTTGTATAACTTGATACTGGATGGAGTTTTACGAACTATTAAGGCCACAAAAAAAGAGATTTTTTTAAAAGATTTTATTTATTTATCTTTAGAGGGGAAGGGAAGGAGAGAGGGAGAGAAACATCAGTGTATGGTTGCCTCTCATGCATCCCCTGCAGGGAACTGGCCTGCGACCCAGGCACGTGTCCTGACTGGGAATTGAACCGCAATCCTTTGGTTCAAAGGCTCATGCTCAATCCACTGAGCTACACCAGCCAGAGCCACAAAAAAAGAAATTTAATCTATCCTAAGTATGGAAGAGTTTGAGGCCTCTAAGTACACTCAGTCACATACACTGACCCACTGTCAAAAGCAGGGTTTTTTTAAAGTATGGTTAAAAAAGAAAAAGAAAAAAAAAACAGTACAACTTCAGAAAATTAGAAACATCAAGAAATGAACAAAACTATCACTTCTGTTTCACTACTAACAACCATCTAAGTAACATCTGATACACAGGAATAACTGCGAGGAACTTATACAATGAAAACAAAATTCAGAAATCTTATCTTACAATGGCAATATTTGAAAATAAATCCTATTTAACTTAATTAAAATATAAAACACTTTAATGAGGGTACATTATCTTAAGTCCACTTAAATGTACTGCTCAATAGTAACTTGTTTAATAAATTTCAAACACTTTCTGGAATTTTTTTGCCTTTGGATACTAATCTATCCTTGCCCTATAAATATCACTGATGTAGGCACTAATTCAATTTTTAAAAAGAAAGCATTGATCAAGTATTTTCTAATCCAGGTAAGTCAAATCCACCATAAAAAGTCACTGTGCTGTTATCACTGGACTATAGTTGATAGGCATTATTATTTCTATAATATCCATTTTAAAAAAAATGAAGAAACTGAGATAATTTAAACTTCGTTATTTAAACTGACGAAGAAGCAAGATGTAAAGGAACTTCCTTAGGATCACCAGGCTAGTGTGTGATAGGGCCATGACTGAACCCAGATTAATTTGCAGAAGGTACTTTCAATCACATTAAAAACAAAAGTAAACACTAATTTTCAACTAGCTCCATGTATCTTTAATACTGTCAAGAATCACATTCTAGCTTGGCAGTTTATGAAAAACACGTAGTTTGTTTCTTTCTAAACATGCCTATTAAAAGCAGATCCTGTCAAATAGATTTGGCTTGTTTCCTATTTTTAGATGCACATAGAAAAATAATCTTGAGATATCAATACTAAAATTTTATATTTTAACCATTATCTTATAAGCCAAACTGCAATAGCTCACATTTAAATAGGAAAGAAATATCTCGTGTAAATGACTCAGGAACTAAGTCTGCATAAATATGAACCTGTGAATTGCTTCCCCATGCTGTCCTCTACCCCACCCTCAAAATCAGTAAAGGAACAATACAAAACTTCCAGAGCAGAAGATATATAGAACCACCAGAAGAACTGAGACAGTAGACCATTCTCCTTATTATGTCCATTTGGCCCAAAGGACTGAACTAGAAAGGTGTTCTACAGTCCTTTATAAATTTCAGGATTATAAGTGACAGTTAAAAAGGCAGCTGCAGCACAAATCCATTGTACGTAAAAAAGCTGAATCAAATAAGAACATTTACCACGACTACCAGGTCTCATTTCTAGCTTCTGTCAATTACACAAAGAGTCAGCTATTAAATATTAATGGAATACCATTTGCACTGGAGTTCTTGAGAAACAGCCTCCTGCTACCAATTTTCGTTATGAAAGAAAAAAACGTCCTTATTTTATAGGTAAACCCCAAGCCACTGGAATCCCTCGGATGGGCTATCATATTTTATCCTTGCCAGGGGAGATTGTCAGGGCCTCCCGACATCCAGGGGAGGAATGAGAGCTGTGAAAAGGGTAGGTCCCAGCAGGTCCCTGGGCAAGTGTCCCAGTTCCCCTTCTCCCCCAGCTGTCAGCGACAGGTCGTGCCGCCTAGCGGGGCGGGGCCAGGGTCCACAGTCCGCACAAAGCGAGCCGGCAATCCGCCTGGCCGACTGGACCCGGGCTGGGTGGGGGCCGGGCGGGACGGGGAGGAGCGAGGCAGGGGGGACACTTACCCAGTAGCAATACGTTCTTCCCCGCGGGGAGCTTGGATCGCGAGCGGGTGGAGACCTCGCTGAGGATGCAGGACCTAGCGGGGGAGCAAGGCGCACGCTGAGGCCGGGAGCCGGGGCCGCAGCGCGGGAGGGATGGACTCGGCCTCGGCGCGCCAGGGCGGGGGTTGAGGCCCGGTGCCGAGCTCCGGCGGGCACGGATCCCGAGGCGTCCGCAGGGCCGGGAGTGCTACCGGGGACCCAGGGAGGGGTGGGGTCGTTACCAAAGGTTCTGCCCGTCTTCGTCGTCGCCTGCTGCTGCCCCTCCGTTGCCCGATGTTAGCTCGTTGGCCAAGGAGCCGCCCGTGTAAGTCGAGGCTAATCCCGGCGGAGAAGAGCCGTAGGAACTGACTCGCCCCACAGCCGCCATTTTGGTCGGGAATCACAACACTCCCCGCAAAGCTGAATGAGCCAGGCGGTGGCTGCAGCGGCGGCAGCGGCGGGAACCCGGATATGGAGCTCTCCGCTCACGGGGAGCAAGGCGGGGCCTGTGGGGGCGGAGCCCCGGGCTCAGCGGGGATTGTGGAAAGAGCGAGCGCCGACTGCGCTTGCGCTACACGCTGGTGGGGTCCAGGGGATGCGCGTGCGCATAGAGCCGGCTTGGCGGATCTGCTGCAACCTTGGTTTAGCTGAGTTCAGCGTGTTGAACTGCCTCCCACCGCCCCACCCGTAAACCAGGGAGGGCGAATTGGGGTATGTTAGGCGAACAGTGCCCGCTCCCAGTGTTTGGTCCGGTCTACAAATCCCTAAGTTGGTGTGCGTGGAATTCCTGCGCCGTCCTTGCCATTCCACCACCATTCAAGCTGAGTGCCGGTCCCACGCCTCTGGGACTTCACCGACGCCTATTGGAAATGGGCCGCTCCGCTGCTAAAGAGGCCGTTGTGGCGACGTTCCTCAAACCTTTGTCGCCTGTTAGAAGCAGGTTTCCCCAGCTCCTAAGCAGCTGCGAGACAAAAGAATGTTGACAGAGCTTGTTTTAACGGTCAGGATTTTTGTATGAGAAGCTCCGTATGAGATTCGAAAAGTCCCGATAGGTGAGTCATTCATCCATCCAGTCAACAGACGTTTCTTCAACACTTAAAATAAAAGGCGCAGTTGGTATTGAGCATACACAGATGAAAAAGAAGTACCCTAAAATAGCCCTAAAATAACCCCCTATCAGAGCTTTTACTGGTTAAATATATTTGAATGTCTGAGCCCCTTGTCCAGAAAAAGTCGTAGGTTTTAAGGCTGTATCTTAGTACACAGGGTAAGAGAGTTGCCTAAAATAGTCTGGTCTTTGTACGTCATCACTGTCGACTCGTATTTGAAGATCACTTGATAATATTTGACCTCATCAGTGCTGTTAGGCTAGTAAGAAAATCCACAGCCAAATACTGTGCTTGCTATACATTAACAGTGCAGTTAGAAGCTAAAAGGCTTGAGAAGCTAGCAAATCCGTTGCTGGCTATGTAACCCTAAACAATTTCCTTAAACTCACTGAGTCTCAGTTTCCTTAGCTGTACAATGAGGATAAAAGGACCTAGAATTATTATGAAGATTAAATGGGATGATTCATGTAATAAATGGCTCAGAACAGTAACTGCTTTTAATTGCTTGATACACGTTTATTATCAATGACTGATGTTTTGCTTTACCTTTCAAACCATTAATATCTGACCAACTCCTAGAATTGGTGGGCCTAACGAACTCCTGCAACTAAAACTCTTCATTTTTTTGTTTGTATGATTAGGAAAAGAACCAGAACCTTGTCTTGGGAGCCCAGGTTTTCTATGGTGACAAGCAGGATGGGGACTCCCAGGGGAATCTGGGATTTAAGTCACTGCTATACAGGAGAACTCTGTATACAGCACTTGGCCCCTCAGTCAATTTACAATCTGTACAGTTGATCACCCCTTCTGGACATCCGTCATGTGCACCATGTTCTCTTGGAGTTTTTTCCCTGCCTCACTAGCTGCTCCTTCTCAGTCTCCTTCACCATTTCCTCATTTTCCTGACCAATTAAGGTTAAAGGACTCCAGAGCTCAGTCTTTGTTCTTCCTCTTTATCTACACTTACTACCTTGGTGATCTCATCTAGTCATGTTACTTTAAACTCCACCTGTATGCTAAAACTCCCAAATGCATTTATTTTGCCCTTTTATTAAATGTGTTGGGGTGACACTAGTTAACAAAATTATAAGGTTTCAGGCACACAGTTCTACAACACATCATCTGTACACTGTATTGTGTGTTCACCACCCAAAGTCAAGTCTCCATCAAAAGTCCCAAATTTATCTCTCCAGCCCAGAGCTCCACCTGGAACTCCACGTGACTATATCCAACTTATAATACATCTCCTAATAGCATGCTCCAAACTGAACTTCTGGTCTTTCCCTGGAAAAGCTCCTTTACCTACTGCCTTTTCCACTAAGTAGCAACTCTTTGTTGCCTGAGTCTTTCTTGACTTCTCTATTTCTCTCCCACACCACATAGAATCCGTTTGGAATCCTGTAGCTTCAAAATATACCCACAATCCAACTTACCATGCGTCCACTGATACCACCTTGGTCTCAGCTGTCATCTCTTGCCTATATTACTCTAAAAGCCTCATCAACATGGCAGCTTGAAGAATCTTTAAAAAATTATAAGCCAGACCAGAGGGGAGAGGGGAGGGAATTTCAGAGGAAAAGGGGGAGGATTTACAGGAACAAGTATAACGGACACATGGACAAAAACTAGGAGTGGGTAGAAATGGGAGGGAGGTGGGGAGGGGCTGGGATGGGAGTAAAAGAAAACTGTACTTAAACAACAATTTAAATAATTTTAAAAATTATAAGCCAGATCGTGTAACTGCTCTACTCAAAACCTACAGTGACTCCTCTTTTTTTTTTTTTAAAGATTTTATTTATTTTTAGAGAGAGGGGAAGGGAGGGAGAAAGAGACGGAGAGAAACATCAGTGTGTGGTTGCCTCTCATGTGCCCCCCTACTGAGGACCTGGCCTGCAACCCAGGCGTGTGCCCTGACTGGAAACCAAACTGGTAACTTTTTGGTTTGTAGGCCAGCACTCAATCCACTGAGCCACACCAGCCAGGGCAGCAGCTCCTTATTTTAATCAGAGTAAAAGGTAAAGTACTTACAATGACAGATAAGGCTGTACACATCTGGACTGATTTCCTTTCCAATCTTTTCTGCTCCACCCTCTTTCTCAATTTCTCCCATCCAGCAACACTGATGACCCTCTACTGTTGTTCTTTAAATACAATGTGTTTTTCCCTGTGCCTTGAAGAGCTCAAGAGCTGCCCATGCTCATATCTTTCCCCAGATGGCCAGTTGGCTAACTCTCCTCCTGCAGCATCTTTGCTCAGTTCTCAGCTTCTTCATGAGGTTACCCTGACAACCCACTTGACACTGCAACTTGAACCTTCATCCCTGGAATTCCAGATTCTTCAGATCCTGTTTGCCCTCTTGTTTTCCATAATATTTTTTATTGCCTTCTAACCTGTTATAAATGTACTTATTATTGCCTTCTAGTATAATATAAAATTTACTTATTTATTAGAACTCAAGCTCTGTGAGGGCTTCATATAATGTGTTGTTGAAGGTATGAATGAATGAACGCATTTACTGCTTGTCACCATGGTTCTAAAATTCCATTATGATAATGACAAGGATGGTGATGATGACTGTGTTTGTGTGTTTTAAGAGAAGTGGGTATAAAATTCTTCAACACCTGAAAGCAGGAGCTCTCATTTACAATATTTTAACCATTCTTGATATATAAACCCTTCTAAACTATATTAAACATTCTCTTGCTACTTTAATATGTTATATGAGTATAGATTTACTTTTAATTGGAGGCTCTGGGCTTCCTGAGCTTCATCAATAATAGTACCCTGCTGTCATAAAGGAGTGCTTAGATGCTGCTGGGATGCCCAGGGGTGTGCCCCAGGTGTCTTTTCCAGTTTTGTTTCTGTTTCAGCAGAGCCTCAGTGCCTGGATGTGGGACATGGAATACTAGTCAGAAGAGCGACAGCTCCTCCTCTCTCCAGCTTTCTATCCACTGGGAGATTCATATCTTTCTTCCCTCTAAGCCGACCATCATCCTCTGCTTACTCATCAGCTTCCTGGAAGCCACGGTTGAGTGTTTCTTTATCTCAAGAAAAGTGACCGTTTGGCAGGCACAGGAGCTTTGCAGAACACCGGTTTGGGAGGGGAACCTGTGCGGGACTGAGACGGGTGATAAAGACTACCTCCTCTTTCTGTTGGGGCTGTCTCCCTGTGCGTTTGAGAACTGGAACAAGGCAGCCATCTCTGGAGCTTCTTTCTGTCGTACCAGCTCCCACAAGCTGCCTCTTGCAGATTTTCAGATAAGACTTCACCCACTGTGCCAAATGCTGGCAGTCACAGTTGATATCAATGCCAGCAGAAACACCAAAACCAAAGGAAAAGGAAATAAGCAAGGAGATGAGTGGACCCTTAAATTTTGACACTATGAGCAACTCAAACAATAAAATAGGACCGGCAAGAATTTCAGAAGTTAAATAGTTCTCTGCCCTACAATATATGAAATTTTTTTTGGTAACATTCCTGACATTTGAGACAAAACTGTAATGTTAGAATTGGCAGAGTCCTTGCTTACAACCTTTCCCAGCAGGAGATGCAGGGATCCAATCAGAGGGAAAACAGATGCCCAGTGTTGCTCCTTTTTGCTTTCTTTATAGTCATGTTTACCTTATTCTAAGTACCTCCTCGGAGTGAATGACTTCACACCATGCTGTCCCCCTGAAATTAATACAAAACAATATTATGTAAACTGTAATTTAAATTCTTTTTTAAAAGAACGAACGAAATGATGGGTATCTAATTGATTTTCAGTCACCAGTCCCTTTAATTACAGACCTACCCACCTACTCCTCACCTAGGACTTTTACCAAGTAATCTTACAAAACTTCATATCTTAGACCAAAAAAGAGATGCGGAACTACCTGACATATGAAGATAGCAACAGACTTTCTTGGTCTTTTATTGTCCCCTTCATAGGAAACAGTAGCAAGAAAATCTGTATTTGTGGGCTCAAAATGAAACTTACCTCCTTGTTCTTAAAAAATCAATGCCTGTGTACGTGTATGTGTTTGTACACAAGCATACTTTCTAGTTAAATTTAACGAAGAAAAAACTATTTGCTCAAATATATATCATTGAAAAACAATGTATTTTTCATTGTTTTGGATAAGATAATAGTTAGAATTGTCTCTGTATTTCAGACTGAGCCCTTTGCCACATTATAAATAATTCATTACTGGACTGTATGTGATGAAAGAAAGGGTAACAACCTATAAATCAATCTACATTCGCAGTTGCCTGAGTAGGCAACCAGTGAAATGTACAGAGAAAACAAAGAGACTATCTTTTAGGCAAGAAGAATATTTATTCTTCATTGAAGTGTTTTAATTATCTACTTACACATTTAAAAATACAGTATAGGTAGAATTTTTAGAATGCTTAGTGTCACCGTTGTCATAATCTGGTTTTTTTACCACTGAAAAGAAGAAAGAAAAAGGTTCACTGGTTAATGTATTGTTAGCTGGGTATTTATTACACATATTTTTGGAGGCTCTCATTTCCTTCTAATCAAATACTCTGAAGTTCAAGTCCATTACCTTTTGTAAAAAAAATTGTGACTTTAACACAGCTTACTTCTTAGATTTCCAGTGTTACACTCTGCTGCCCTCCTTACTTCCTAAAGGAAAAGACGCTAATAACTGATTTTATGGATTAAGTTATGCCAACACTCAGTCATAAAAGTCATTCAGTTTTCCTGCTTTGGCAGCCCTATGTGAGGCAAAGTGGAAAAAATCCCTTATATTTTTAGAAATGTGCTGTTTTTTGTAGCTGCAGGTGATTTCATATTTATAATAATTTAGTCTACGTTTAGTCTAGAGTGAATTGTGGTTTCTGACTGCTTTAACTAAAAGAAAGCCTAGAATTATTATGAACTACTATATTTTGCACCAGTAAAAACATAATGTATGTATTTATTTCCTACATAAGAAAAAGTACAAATGAGCTGCTCAGTGGGAAATTCCTTATAAGCCAAACAAATCAGTTCTTTTACTCTACATAAAATAAAAGAGTTGTTTATTCGAAGGTGTTTAAGTAAATTCTAATGATCTTAAACTTTTTAATACTAGGAAACATAAGGTAGAGTCATCTGTAAAAGTAAAATTGAAAAGCAAAACATCCTTTATGATCCTTCCGCAGTAAATCCCAGGATTGTTCTGAGGCATCAAGCTTATGTTATATTTCAGTTCACCCTTTGGTAAATGAGAAATAGCCAGAAAACCTAGAATTTTCACCCTGATATATTTTTATTTTGCTACACTGGATCTGGCCTAAGAAGTATATTGGTTATACGATCTTATGGTTTTGAACTTTGTTTTAAATGGCAACACTATTATATTGAGACTGACATGTGAGACCATCCACACTATCAAACCTCAGTATTAAACCATGTTAATGATAATTTAAGTGATGTAGACAGCTCATTTGCTTCATTTCGATGAAATAACATGTTTGTATTCAATGTTTGGAGTTAGGTACCTGGGGTATGGGTCCAGGCTCCAGAATCATACTGAGTTCAGATCTAGACTCTGCCACTTACTAAGTGTGTGGCCCTGGTGTTATTTAGATTCTGGAGCCTGGGTGTGTTCAGTTCCACCAGAGTTGTGCGGAATGAACAAACAAGAGGCAGAGACTAAGTCAAAGGGGTAGAATTTCTGCGAGCGTACGGGACTGAGCATAGAGACTGGCTCCAGAAGCATTTTGTTTTACTAGTGTTATTTTTCCCTGTTTTTTCGTGTGGAATATTTCAAACATACATTACAATAAAGGGATAGTATAATAAACCCCACATACCCCTCGCTCAGCTTCAGTTAACAGCACATGGTCCATCTTATTTTAGTTTGACTCCCACCCTCTCCCTCCATCTCTGAATTATCTTAGAGCAAGTCCAAGACATGGTATCATTTCATCCTTAAATATTTCAATGCATATCTTTAAAAAATGAGGACTCTCCCTTTAAAAACATAACCATAATACCATTTTACTGGTCATTTCAAACAAATATGAAACTATTTAATGGATAGTATGAATTTAAATTACCACCATTTTTACTACAGGTAATGAGATATGCATATAACAGAGAATTTCAAATAGCCCAACACTTACAAGCAAAATACATAGACTTGTTCCCTAAACATTGCTGATATCCAAGAGAGCAGCAGGATTCATCTTATCTGCAGGACTGACATTCTCAGCATCTCCCCTCGCACTGCCCTTGCGGGTTCCCAATCCGTCTGCCAAGCCTAGGTGTCGATTTCCATTCCACATTGTCCTCTGTATTCTGAGCGTTCCCTGCTCAATTCTTTCTAGCTGACAGAAGGAGACTCTTTTAACTTTTGCCAGGAGCAGGACACTCCTGGCAAGCTGATCAGAGTTCTAAACTCTCACAAAGAGCTTAGAGTTCTAGGGTCTCATAATACATTAGAGCTGGAAAGAGGTTCCACTAGATATGGAAAATGAGGGGCAGCAGTGGTAAGTGACTTGCCTTGTCTCACCTAACAAGCTCTCAAAATAAGGACCAAGTATTGCACATCTAATCTGAACTTTCTATCATCATTAAATTTCAGTCAAGGAGTTTTGTCTCTTACTTTACTATATTTGGTTGCTCTCTCGAACTACCTGCTGAAAGCTAAATGTTTTTTTTGTCTTGCACGTTTCAAAATCTATGTGTTTAGAGGGAAAAAAATATTAATGAATATGAAAAACTTTTCAATATTATCTCACTGAAATCCTTTTTAAACCCATATAAAATTTCCATTTCAATTCCTAATTATAAAATAAATATATAAGAACACAAAATACAATATACATCTACTGATATACTAATATACATTAATAATATAAATACTATGTAAAAATAATATAATATCACCATGGAAAGTCTTTCCCTCTCAGAAGTTTATAGAGAAAGCCCACTGTACTCTCATCCTTTTCCAATCCTTCCTTGTTTACAGGTAGTCTTTATCTTAAAAATAGGTGAATTTTAGCCTTGGCTGGTGTGGCTCAGTGGATTGAGCACCAATTTGGTTGCAGGTTCAGTTCCTAGTCGGGGCACATGGCTGAGTCTTAGGCCAGGTCCCCAGGTGGGGTGTGCAAGAGGCAGCTAATCAGTGTTTCTCTCATACACTGATGTTTCCCTCCCTCTCTCCCTCCCTCCCTCTCTCTCTAAAAATAAATAAATAAAATCTTTTAAAAAATGGGTGAATTTTATTCTTTGCAGATATGTTCACATATTCAATTGTTTTCAATGTTTATGTGAATTATATATTATGTGTACATTTTGTGAATCACTATTTTTACTTAATATTTTCAAGATTGAGCCATGTTGATATAGGTGGATCTTGGGTCTCTCATTTTAATTGCTGTGTGGAACTCTACTGCATGAATAAGGCACGGTTCATTTGATTCACTCTCTCTCAGAGGGACAGTTAGGCGGTCGTATCGGATGTTTCTATCAGACTTATCACTAGGTACCCTATGGTGTTTGCAAATAGGCTAAATGGAATCTTTGTAAATATATTTTTGATCCATTTATTATTTATTTGTTATTGTTCATTAATATAATAATAAAGTAAGGTTATATAATTGTGGGTTGCTGGTGCATTGGCATGGTGTTAATGTTTGAATATCAATGCTATAATCCACCAATTTTGCTGAACTATTTTATTTATTCCAATAACTTACCTATAGAAAATCTGTGGATTTTCTTTGAGGGAATGAATGGAAATCAGGTTATTTTAGCTGCCATTTTGATTAATATTTCTTACTGTAACAAGATAGAGACGTGGATTTTTCAGAATTTTAGGGGGAAGGGTAGCTGAAAGCTAGAGAAACAGATGGCTCTTTAGGACTGTTCCCCCTGAGAGAAGCAACCAGAGCTGGGGGACTGCCCACCAGAAGCTCCATGTGTAGAGTGTGAGGATTTTTGGAAGAGCTGAGACATGAGGAAGGAGATGGAGGGTGGATGCATCATCTGTGATGTGATCCCCTCTCTGTGTCTTAAAGTCTTTGGTAAAAATAGAAAAGAATCACATGCTTGGTCTCATTGATGTTTTTGCAGGAATCACTAAGGAGATGGAGTTTTATATCCAGGCATGACTCAGGGACAGTAGAACCAAAGCTGCCTTGGAACCACTGGGACCAGGATCCCAAGGAGCACAAGGAAGCGGAGCCTGAAATCCCAGGACAGGTACTGGAGCTGCCCAGCCTCAGGAAGGAGAACTTAAGCTAAGTTTTCTAAGCCCCGAAATGATAGTTGGGTTTTCTTTTCTTTTTTTAAAATATATTTTATTGATTATGCCATTACAGTTGTTCTATTTCCCCCCCTTCATTCCCCTCCACCCTGCACACCCCCTCCCCCACCATTCCCCCCTTTAGTTCATGAACACGTGTCTCAAGTTCTTTAGATTCTATATTTCCCATACTAATCTTGCCCTCCCCCCTATCTATTTTCTACCTACCATCTATGCTACTTATTTGCTGTACCTTCTCCCCTCTTCTCCTTCTCCCACTCCCCTGTTGCTAACCCTCCATGTGATCTTCATTTCTATGGTTCTGCTCCTGATCTGTCCTCTTAGTTTGCTTTTCTTTTAGGTGTGGTTGTTAATAACTGTGAGTTTGCTGTCCTTTCACTGTTCATCTTTTTTCTCTTCTTTTTCTTAGGTAAGTCCCTTTAACATTTCATATAAGAGCTTGGTGATGATGAACTCCTTGAGCTTGATCTTATCTGAGAAGCACTTTATCTGCCCTTCCATTCTAAATGAAAACTTTGCTGGATAGAGTAATCTTGGATGTAGGTCTTTGGATTTCATGACTTGGAATACTTCTTTCCAGCCCCTTCTTGCCTGTAAGGTCTCTTTTGAGAAATCAGCTGATAGTCTGATGGGAACTCCTTTGTAGGTGACTGTCCCCTTAGCTCTTGCTGCTTCTAGAATTCTCTCCTTCATTTTAATCTTGACTAATGTAATGATGATGTGCCTTGGTGTGTTCCTTCTTGAGTCCACCTTCTTTGGGACTCTTTGAGCTTCCTGGATTTCCTGGAAGTCTATTTCCTTTGCCAGATTGGGGAAATTCTCCTTTTCCACTTGTGGCTGTTCCTCTTCCCCTTCTGGTAGCCCTATAATTCTGATGTTGGAACGTTTAAAGATGTCCTGAAGGTTCCTAAGCCTCTCCTCATTTTTTTGAATTCTTGTTTCTTCATCCTTTTCTGTTTGGTCATTTTTTCCTTCCTTCTGGTCCACTCCATTGATTTGAGTCCCAGTCTCCTTTCCATTACTATTGGTTTCCTGTGCATTACCATTCATTTCAATTAGTTTAGCCTTCACTTGTTCCTCTAATTTGTGACTAAAATCAACCAGTTCTGTGAGCATCCTGATCACCAGTGTTTTGAACTGTGCATCTGATAGTTTGGCTATTTCTTCATTGCTTAGATTTATCAGCTCTGGGGCTCTGAGTTGTTCTTGAACCATATTTTGGTCTGTTTGTGCCTGTTTCGTATGAATAGCAGAGCCTTAGTTGTTCACCAGGGCAGGGTCACCCAGGTCGCTGGTTTGTGACGCTGTAGGTGGGGGCAGGGTTGGAGAGGGACAATGGCAGTCCCCTCTGCCGCTTCCTGCCACTGGGGCCCACACGGTCTGTCTCACCGTCCGCTCCTTCACCGGTTTATCTACACACGAATGTGTGACCGTGGTCAGCCCTCAGTGGGTCCGCCCGCTACTCCACACCTGGGGTCCGCCCACAGCTGCCAGCACACCTGGGTCTCAAGCCTGGGTGGATCCGGTGGATCTTTCCTGCCCGACCCCACTCTGCTGCTGGCTCTGCCCCTCTTACCGGTTTGGCTGAAGGGTTCGTTGTTGTCAGACTTCCGTGTAGTTCAATTTTCTGTGGTTTGGCTGTGTTTTTGTTGCTAAAACTTTGTTGTTTTTAAACTTGGTTGTGCGAGGAGGTAGAGTGCTTCCACCTATGCCTCCATCTTGGCGGAAGTCCTCCGATAGTTGGGTTTTCACTGAGTGCAGTCTGAGTGCCTTTTCCCCATGTGGAGTACACACTGTCAGAAGAGAAGTTGCTTACTTTTTTTTTCCCATAAATTTCTCTTTTCAGGTTTTCAGTTTGCTAAATCTTTGGCCTTCCTTGAAATTAGAGTGTTTGTGATCTGAAGGGCATGAGAAAAAAATATCACCTTCAAAGGATCTCCTTGGTTGCTTGTCGTATGGGCAAAATTCCATCATTAGATTCATTTTCTTGGGGTCTTCTACACATATAATGAATTATGGCCTTATGCTATCTGAGTAAATAATGAACTAATACTAGATAACAAATTAATGTTGGTAGAGATTAATTTATCCATTTTGCCCCTCACTACCAAAGAAATGATAAAGGTGGAGAGCTTGGAGTCTAGGGTGGAACTACCCAGTTGAATCCTCACTCTTCCACTTACTGGGTGATCTGGGACCATTACTTAACTTCTGTGTGCCTCAGTTTCTTCACCTATAAAATGGAGACATTAATAGTAGTATCTACCCTATAACACGGCCCATAGTGTGGCTGTGAAGACTGAGTTAAACCTTGTTAAGTACTTAGAACCATCCTGCCACATAGAAAGTGCTATTTATTGTTAGCTGTAATTCTCATTAGAGAGAAAGCAAAGCCCTGAAGGAATGCCCCAAAGATAGCTCATTTTGAGGGAAATAATGAGATGGGAAGAATCTATTCACAATGTATGAATAAAGCCAAACAGGGCAATGGTAGGACTGGACATTTAAACTAAGAACACAAGCTTTACAGAGGAGGTACCAGATAGAATATTTTATCTTTTGAAGTTTTACATAGAACAATGTCCACATGCCTAGTCCTGGCATTTGGGGAATTAGAAAACTTCTCCACTGTATATGCCTTCCAGAGTGGTCATCTTTTGCTGCAGTAATGCTGCATAAAAAGGCACTCCAGAACTCAGTGGCATGCAACAGTGAGCATGCATTTATTGCTGTGGGTCTACACATTGGCTGGAATTGATCCTAGACTGTGAGTCTGCTCCATAGGACTTACTCTGTCATCCAGGCAGAGGGCTAGTGTCTACCTGGGCCATGCTCTTCTCCTGATGGAGGTCAGAAGTTTCCAGAGGCCTGAGTGGAAAACTGATGTGCTGTCAGTTCTGCTCACATTCCATTGGCCAAAGCAAGTCACATGGCCCACCCCACTATCTGTAGGATGGGCATATTACTTAAACTGTCTGCATTTTAGTCTCTTCATCTAGAGATGGATGAGTTAAATACGTACTCACAGGACTGGTGAGGACTGAGTAAGACTGAATATATGGAAGGGCCTTATAAGGTAGAAAGCATAATACAAATATCAATGACTATTCATCGCTGTTGTTTAGAAAATATTCTTAGGCCTCGCAAAGTCCTAGTTTCATCCAGATCTTTTTTTTTAATTCAAATGAACATTTACTGATCTCCTGTTAAATGGGAAATGGTGAAGAAATGCCTTTCCCCCATCTGTGTACAATTCCCTTTACCCTGCACTTTCTCCTCAACTGGGTACGTTCCATGTTCTCACTAATTTTCTACAATCTTGCAATTTCCTATACAGTAATGGTAGGCTTCTTCAGAAGCTTGGGATCTTCTTAGAAAGTGGTGGGTTGCAGAGTGGTGGTCACAGCTAATGGAGAATTCGCATGATTTTAAACAAGCCCCGAGAAGAACTCATGGCTTCCTATGGAGATGCTGGGCTGGTTTGGTGCTCTAGTCATGGTAAACGGCAGTAACATCTGAATAATTTTCACTCAGAAACTCGGTGTGAATTGAATTGTAATAGACTGTGGCTTCAGCAGCTTCTTCTACAAAGCTGAGGGTACTTGATTCCACGTCAATAAACAATTCAAAAGCCTCTGTGTTCTCCAGATACCTGTCTGTGGTCAGCTGTAGGCCAGTGGCTGGGGTAGTGTGGGAAAGTCACAGACGGGAAGCGAGGCAGAGAGGATCAGGGCCTTCCTGAGCGTGTTGCAGGGAAGCAGGGCAGGAGGCTTGCAAAGTTTAACAGAAAGGTAGGAAGGCCCTTCATGTAATCCAGACAACTAGGTCTCTCTTCATCTTTCCCACTCTTCGTTCCTTGTCTTCCCTCCATGCAGAGATCCTCAAATGTCCCATTACATTACCTTGAAAGCCCATCACAGAACAATGATTTGCTTCACCAGGTCAAAGACAGCACCAAGACATTGCATAATCCCCTCCCGCATTCGGAGTTTCTGAGCAGCTGCTCTGGAGGTGGATGAAAATAACCCACCATTTCAGGTTTTATAACCCGTTCAGGAGTGAGAATGATATTTTTAGGGCACCATCGTTTAAAAGCTCATGGTTGCCTGGGGAGAAATGTCTTCATAGCTTTAGGGAAATGAGGCGGCTCTGCCTTTCTTTCACAGCCAGTGTCCAGAATGAGTTCTTTCTTTGTAGTAACAGGAACAATTCACTGCTTACCAGCACCAGGGGTCTTAACAGGTGCTAAACATATCCAGCTTAGAGAGTTTCAAACCACCGCGATTTAGGGCACCTTCCTGCTTTATGGCCTATGCAGTACATGAACTTAATATCCCTAATACCGCCTTGGTTTGGGGCAGGGGAAAGGTGATGTCCTTTGTTCCAAATAGCCCAAGAACATTGTCAGATACACAAGAAGTGAGGGTCTCTTAGTTTGGTTTTCCCACGAAAGCAGACCCTGAGGCAAGGGTTTTGGTGCCAGTAGTTTGTTCAGGACCACAGGGAGAGAGTGGGTAAGGGAGGGGGGTGGAGAGCCCATGGAGCAGATGTTAACCAGCATGTTTCTGTTGTGGGCAATTGGGGCTTGCTGAGGACTCTCTGAGAGTCTGCTGGAACATGCCTCCAAACTGTCTCACCGAGGGATGAGATGGGGTGTTTATACATCAACTCCCATCCCTCAATGATTGATGACAGGTTGCTCCTGGGACATCAACTGACACTTCTGGCCTGTCTTGGAAGGGACTGCGCAACCCTATCTCCAAGGTCAGAGAATATCCTCAAACAGAGAGGCACAGGAAGTCCTCCAGGAAGGCAAAGGATAAGTGGCCAGGCACTGACAGCATCTGTTACAAGAGTCAAAATCAGAGTCATAAACAAGCCATGTGTTTGTCATTTGAAACAGAGTCTGTTTCTCTGAAAGACCATTTTTGCCTTGTAAGGTCGGTGTGCCTTTAAGTTAGGTAGCAGAAAATACAGCTGTAACTACCAGCTGTGGAACAAAAGCAAATTAGAATTGAAGCCTTCACCATTTGCAATTCCCGTCTTCTCCAACTGTACTCAAGAGTAAATGAGGTCACCCTGTCCCTGTAGAGTCAGCACAAGTCCGGGCAGAAGATGATGCCACTGACGATCAGCAGAAAACTGAGACGACAGCATTTGCAAGAAGCAGGGGCAAACAGGGCTCAGACTCCATCACATACATCTAGATGGTGCAAGACAATGTCGATCACCTGTGATGGCCACGGAAATTAAACGCAGTGAGTGGGAGATGTCTAGCATCATGCTGGGTACCCACGTTAGAACTCTCAGAGGCAAATGGAAGGCCCACATAGGTCCTGTTTTAATTCTTCTTCCAAAAAAAAGAACACTTTTGTTTTTTATGTTTATTAAAAAATACATACTTCTGCCCTGGCTGGTGTAGCTCAGCGGATTGAGCGCGGGCCTATGAACCAGACAATCATGGTTCGATTCCCAGTCAGGGCACATGCCTGGGTTGCAGGCTGGTTCCCTGCAGGCCAGTTTCCAGCAGGGGACACACAAAAGGCAACCATACATTGATGTTTCTCTCCCTCTCTCCTTCCCTTCCCCTGTGAAGATAAATAAATTTAAAAAAAAAAAAGACAAGGAGGAAATAACGTAAAATGTTAATAGTAGTTAAAAAAAATACATACTTCTGATAATTGTAGAAAACTTAGAAAATACAGAAAAAGGTAAAGAAAAGGAAAATCATCTGTAATTCCATTTTCTGATCTTTTATAAATATATACTGTAAAAAAAGTAGACAAATTTATGAATATATAAATAAAATTTAGATTTTTAAAAAGATTTTATTTATTTATTTTTTAGAGGGGAAGGGAAGGAGAGAGGAAGAGAAATATCAATGTATGGTTGCCTCTCATGGGTCCCCTGCTGGGAACTGGCCTGCAACCCAGGCATGTGCCCTGACTGGGAATTGAACTGCTGTTTTTTGGTTCATAGTCTTAATCCACTGAGCTACACCAGCCAGGGCTAAAATTCAGATTTTTAATAATATAATTCCATGTTGGGACCGGTGGGATCTTTCTACATGTATGGTTCTATCTCTTATACAGCACATCATGGTGTCACCCTAAATAAAGACAATAAACTGAGGCAAACTCAGATGACCAGAAGTTGAGCTGATTTGGGAATAGCAGGGGAATTGCAGTTCAGGAAGCACATGCTGTAACGAGCTCCCCGTGAGTCTGTTGAAGGAATGTGTGGGAAGAGGGTGGTACACATGGGCGAGGAGGGCAGAGAGGAGGAAGGCCAGCCAGAGTGAGTCCAAGCAGTAAGTGCATTGGCTCGAGAATGCGCGGAGATTTTGGCAGGTGTTCATTGGCTGGGAGATGAGTCTCAGTCTTCTATCAGTCAGTCTTTGGGTTAAATTCATTCTTCTGAGAGCACATGCCTGAGATTCTTCGTTTCATATCCTCTCGTTCCCTTTGGGGTTGGAATCCTACCACAGTGGGCTCAGACATTTTTGGCATGTCATTGACAATTCTTGAAAATGTTTGTTATCTCAATCATATTCTATTGTCTAGATGTGCCATAAACCATTTGGCAATTCTTCTGTGAATTTGTGGTGAATACCTTTTTGCTGACCTCTTGACCTCCAGGTATTTTGTCAAAATGTACTCTCAGGTTTGGGTTACAGATTCAAAAGGGACGAGGACAAAAGTCTGGGGACAGAGTTAAGGGGCTGCCAGCTACAGGCTCTCCGTGGTGGGAATCTGTGACACAGATAACTCTCTTGAGCCGTGGAGTTATGGGCCAGGTGTGCCAACACGCAGGGTCAGAGTCCTTGAACTTGCAGGAACTCAAGGGATGATCTCCTTCCACACCCTCTTTGTGGATTTCCAAATAAAGAAACTGAGGCTCAAAGAGGTGGTCACTTGTGATTTTTGGTAATTATTTAATACTTCTGGCACGCATGTGAGCAAGTCCTTGATAAGCCTCTGAGAGATACAAACGGGCCAGACTTGGCCAGGCCACCAGACTCCAGGCTTAGCTTGTTTCTAGAAATTAAACTACATCACGACACAGAAGAAGGAATGACCAGACGCCTGGCTCCCCAGCCAGAAAGGAGGCTACATTCTTCCAGTGCTGGGGAGTCCGAAAGGGCCCTCCTTCCCCATCAGCAGACTGCACACAAAATAAAATCTTTTCTTACATTTGGGAGAACTGTGAGGTTTGGTGGAGCGCCTATGAGCAAAAATAAACCAGAGGGAACAGAGTGCATTGGACCAGACAGAGTCAGTGAAAACCACACTGGGAAAGGCAAAGCACTTTGGTGAGGGCAGCTAGTACTTTCCTTGTTTGTTGAATGGAGACCATCCATGTATGATGTGTATTGCAGACACTGTCACTTCCACTGTGAGACCCCTCTCCAAGCACTCTCTGAGGCTCCCTTAAAATGAAGAGATTTGGTAGTAAATGACCTTTAACCCAATGAGAACCCTCCTCCTACAACCTCCATTAATCTTCTTAGGTGTTAATATTTAGCATCACCTTCTACCACTGAGGTGTTAGCAAATGCAGCTGGCGAGGCTAACTAGCAAAACCTTAAATACTCCCTTGCTTCTTCTCCCTGCTGGTTTGAGGGAGAATTCTGTTCTGGCAAGGGGTCAATTAGAAATGATAACTTTTTAAGCAAGCAGAATGCCCTTTAAAAGTCAGATTTGACAAAAGGTACAGAAAAAGTTTCTCCGAGTTGCATCTGCCACAGAGTAATTAGCACTTCATTGAAGGCCTGTACTAGATGGACCAGTGAGGAAGGTGGTCAGTTCCTCTCCAGCTTCAGAGGGCTGGGTAGGGCTGGGGTGGAGCCTGAGTTTCTGCATGCCTAGGTGCTTCCAGGAGACGCTGACGTTGCTGATTTGGTGACCGTGCTTAGCAAGGAAATGCTACTAAGTAGCAAGAGAGGTGAGGGACAGACTGCGCACATCTTCCTGGCCACTCTGAAATGTAGCAAACACCTGTTTTTCTAGGCGTTTCCTTGCAGCCAAGAGCCTGAGCTCTGGGATTGGATGGAGTTGTGTGTTCCATCTTTGCCCTCCGCCCACTGGGTGTTCTAGGGCAAGTCATTTAACCTCTCTGAGGCTGTTTCCTCAATTGTAAAAAAGTGGGTGGTGATAAGACCTGCCTCACCGAACTGTCCGGGGGATTTTGTGACTGTGTGAACGATGGCCTAGTAAAGTGTCTGGCACATTTAATAAATAAAACATCTTAATAAATGGTGCCATGTCTCCCTGCTGCAAAGGTGAAATCAAGAGACTATCAAGAGCCTGCCATCTTCAGCTTTCCACAGCCAAGTGAGGACGTGGCCTTGTTTTCACAGGTCCGCAGCTGAGAACAGCAGCGTAAGTGGGTGTGCTCCTCCTGTCCAGACGGTTTCTCTGCTCTGATGCCACCCGAGGGCAAAATGAGGCAATGTTCTGGCGTCTCAGGGAAGGCCTTTTTCTCATTCGCTGTCACACCCTTAGATATTAAGGTATCTTTTATAGACTGTTTTCTTTTTTTGCAGAAAGCTTTTATTTTTTATTTTTTTAATTTTTTAATTGATTATGCTGTTACAGTTGTTCTATTCCCCCTTTCATTCCCCTCCACCCTACCCCCCCATCCCCACCATTACCCCCCTTTAGTTTATGATCATGTGTCTCAAGTCCTTTAGATTCTATATTTCCCATACTATTCTTGCCCCCGCATCTATTTTCTATCTACTGTCTATGCTACTTATTTTCTGTACCTTCTCCCCCCTTCTCCTCCTCCCACTCCCCTGTTGCTAACCCTCCTTGAGATCTTCATTTCTATGTTTCCACTCCTGATCTAGCTGTCCTTTTAGTTTGCTTTCGTTTTAGGTGTGGTTGTTAACAACTGTGAGTTTGTTGTCCTTTCACTGTTCATGTTTCTTTAACTTCTTTTTCTTAGATAAGTCCCTTTAACATTTCATATAATAAGGGCTTGGTGATGATGAACTCCTTGAATTTGATCTTATCTGAGAAGCGCTTTGTCTGTCCTTCCATTCTAAATGAAAGTTTTACTGGATAGAGTAATCTTGGTTGTAGGTCTTTGGATTTCATGACTTGGAATACCTCTTTCCAGCCCCTTCTTGCCTGTAAGGTCTCTTTTGAGAAATCCGCTGACAGTCTGATGGGGACTCCTTTGTAGGTGACTGTCCCCTTATCTCTTGCTGCTTCTAGGATTCTCTCCTTCATTTTAATTTTGGCTAATGTAATTATGATGTGCCTTGGTGTGTTCCTTCTTGGGTCCAACTTCTTTGGGATTCTCTGAGCTTCCTGTATTTCCTGGAAGTCTATTTCCTTTGCCAGATTGGGGAAATTCTCTTTATTATTTGTTCAAATAAGTTTTCCACTGGTGGCTGTGCCTTTCCCCCTTCTGGTACCCCTATAGTTCGGATGTTGGAGTGTTTAAAGATGTCCTGGAGATTCCTAAGACTCTCCTCATTTCTTTGAATTCTTGCTTCTTGACTCTTTTCTGTTTGGCCATTATTTGCTTTCTTCTGGTCCACTCCATTGATTTGAGTCCCAGTTTCCTTTTCATTGCTGTTGGTGTCCTGTGCAATTCCATTCATTTCAATTAGTTTCGCCTTCATATATTTGTCTAATTTGTGGCTATAATCAACCAGTTCTGTGAGGATCCTGATGACCAGTGTTTTAAACTGTGCCTCTGAGAGTTTTGCTATTTCTTCATCGCTTAGATCTATGGGCTCTGGGGCTTTGAGATATTCTCGCGACATTTTTGGTCTGTTCTGGCCCTTTAAGTGTGAGAAGCGGTGCCTTGGACTCCCAGGTCGCTGGGTTGTGACGCTGTATGTGGGGGCGTGGTCAGAGCGGGGAAATGGCGACCCCCCTCAGCTGTTTCTCACAGCTGGGTGAGGATCAGCACATTAGGTGGTTCACCTGGGCCGGGCCACTCAGAGTCGCTGGGTTATGACGCTGTATGTGGAGGTGGGGTCAGAGCAGGGAAATGGCGGCACTCTCCCGCCGCTTGCCGCGGGGACCTGCCTGGCCCCGGTCCAACGGCCCACTCCCTCTCCTGTCCGCCCATGCACAAATGCGCGACCACAGTCAACACGCAGCACCGCTCCCCCGCTGTCTCCCCTGAGGTCGCTCGCCTGGTGGCTTGCTCGGTCGCTCACTAGGTCCCACCCTGCGCCTGGATTCTGCGCGTCTGGATTCCGCGCCTGAGTCCGGCTGACCGAGACCTCCTGTGCAACCCCGCTTCACCAGCCGCTGGTTTCACCCCTTACCGGTCAGGCTGAAGAATTTGTTGTTAACGGATTTCCGAAAAGTTCAATTTTCCGTGTTCTGGCTGTGTTTTCTATTGCTAATATTTAGTTATCTCTAAACTTGGTTGTGTGAGAAGGCACGGCACATCCACCTATGCCTCCATCTTGGCGGAAGTTCTGTTTTTTTTAATGAATTTTTAAAAAAATGGTTCAAGTACAGTTTTCTGCCTTTTACTCATAGACTGTGTTCTATCATTAAGTTCACATGACACCTTTTTCAGAGATCATTCTCAATGGCAGAAAATGAAAACATCCCAGTTCTTATGGGTCAAGTCCATTTCTTCTACATACACCAACACATTTTCTTTGGATCCACATGCCCCATCCTAGGCCTCTGGCTTTCCCAGGCTTCCTAATTAAGTTGCAATGCCTGCAGAACCTTTAAAGGGCTTACTCTGTTTGCTTGAACTTTCAAAAGTACTTCAAAATAACTACAGACTATCTACTAATTAGCAGGAGATAGAGCCACCCAACTTTATTCCTCTGGGTTTCTGCCAATTTTGACAGCTACAGTTAACACCCACATGCTGTCTGACTTCCACTGACGATTAAAGAGAAGCCACCACCAGCAAAAGCAGTTGCTTTGTGCCTGAGGACACCCTTCTGCTGGCCTCATTTTCTACGGTGACAGCAACAACCCAGTTCCTGGAGGTGAAATTTCTGGCTTTGTTTCTCAAGATGCTTGGGAAAAGTTGTAGCAACAGCACATATGGCTTAAATCATTGACTTACATCCTCCAATTTATTTCTCCTTGCTTCTAGGACTATTTCATTTAAGCAGTGTAAAAAAAGTCTGTATTTTAAGTGCAGTCATTTTCTTTTCATTTAGGCAAAATTCCTAAATTGCAATGGCTACAATTTCTGAGATCAGAATTGAACAGTGGGAGGTGCAGAGCATAGAGCTGTTAGGAAAGACAGGAAGCAAATGGAGTGAGGCTGAATATAACTTGGGGAAATCGGAGATGGTGCCCAGAGGTTCACTAGCTGTGAAAATAGCATCACCAACCCGATATGTACTTCAGACACCTCCTACTTCGGGTTGAATTAAGGATTTTACCTTACAGCTGTATAACACTAATTAGTGTGTTAAATGTTTTATATTTAGGAAACAAAGGTAGGCTAATTAGTTGGGAGGAAACTTGGATGAAGAAAAAGTATGAACAAAAGCAAGAAACCCTCCAATTTGTTTTCCCCCAGAGAACACACATACTCAATCGATACTGAAGAAATTGAGCACAACAGGGAAAAGAAGGGAAGACGTAATTTTACCGGATTCTTAGAGTCCCTTTTTCTCATTCCAGTGCTCCCAGGCGGTCCTCCAACTTCTAATTTTTTAATGAGTCCTCAGCATTACCTTGTACAGGGTTTAAGTGTTCATTGTTAACGCCTAATTGTTTGACTCGTTTTCTTTCAGCGATAAAGGTTTACAGACGGACTCGTAGGCCGTGTTTGGTCAGATGTGGAAGGCAGAGAAGAGGTGGGACTGTGCTGTGTCAGCCGTTTCTGGCAGAGAGCGTGGTCTAGGATGCTTCAGGGTCCAGAAGTCCAATGTTCTCAGAGGGTGTAGCAGGACATTGTTTTTTTGTGTTTTGTTCAATTTATGTATTTATTTTTAGAGAGAAGAGAAGAGAAGGGAGGGAGAAAGAGAGGGAGAGGAACATCACTGTGCGAGAGATATCCATTGCCTCTTGCATGCCCTGTACTGGGGCCCTGGCCAGCAGCCCAGGCATGTAACCTGACTGGGAATCGAACCAGTGACCTTTTGCTTCACAGGCTGGCACTCAGTCCACTGAGCCACACCAGCGAGGGCAGGACATTGGCGTTTTGTTTTGTTTTGTTTTTGTTTTTGTCTTTGTCTTTGTCACTGCAGATTTGGGGGATGCAGCATTACTCCAGAACTGACAAGGTAGCAGTAGTAACGTCCTCATCCCAGACTGCATCTAAGGTCGTGTGTTATGGGACCCACCGTAGAAGCAGCAGCTCTCTGTTTCCCCACTTTGTGCTGGAGATGGCGACTCTCTGGGTGGGCCAGTTCGGTCATGTCATGAGAGTCATTCCAGGGGCCCAGCCTAGAGCTCACGCCCCCAGCCCTTCCCACAGTTTTGTAAGCACCTGTTCCTCTACATTAAATCCTTTTTTGCTGGAAGGAGACTTCAGTCAGTTTCTGCAAATGAACGCTTGCAGATAAGAATTCAAAGCCGTTAAAGCTTTGAGGCAGGAGGATGCTGAGACTTGATGTTTGCCGTGTAGAAGACAAGCTGGAGGGTGTCTGAGGGGATGTGGGTAAGTCATTCGGGAAGACTTTGGGGTCTGAGAGCAGGGCTGCAGGCATCCACGGATGTGTCTGAGAAGGCTCGAGGCTGAGCACTGCCTGAGAAGGTGCAGCTGTGGTCTGCCAGTGACGGCCAGAGAGCAGCTCAGCCTCCGACGGGGCAAGTGACAGGAGGGCCGGTCAGTGAGGCTCGTCGTAGTGAGAAGCCACAGAATTCGTGGCTGGAGAAAGGAAGAGAGAGGGAGGCAATCTTTCTTTAAAAGATAACTTTATTAAGGTATCATTTCCATACCAAAATGTTCATCCACTTTGAGTGTGTAATTCAATGATTCACAGTAAATTTACCGAGTTGTGCAACCACCACCACAACCCAGTTGTAAAGCTTTTCTATTACTCTGATAAGCTCCCTTCCAGAAATGAGTCTTTTCACCTTTCACCTTTATTTCGAAATTATTTAACTTACAGAAAAAGTGAAGTAGTGCCGGGCCTCCTATACACTTCCATCCATGTTCACCGCCCAGTAACGTTTAACCTACTTGATTTCTCCCCATGTATATGGAACATACATTGGTTGTTACTATTAGTAGTAGTCGTTTTGATAAATCATAGGAGAGGAAGTTGCTGACATCATGCAGCTTTCCCCCTAAATACTTCAGTATATAGTTCCCAAGAACAAGGATATTCTCTTAAATAACCCAATAGAATAATCAAATTCCAGAAACATAACACTGAAATAATGATATCTAATATACAGCACATGTTTGGATTTTTCAAATTGCCGCATCATGTCCTTTATAGTAACCTTCCTCTCTTCTCATTCATGATTCAGTCCACATTCATACACGGTAGCTTCTTTAATCAGCAGCAATTCCTCAGCTTTTCTCTCTTTAAAAATCTTTCACAAACATAACAATTTTTGAAAACATAGGCCCTGGCTGGTGTGACTCAGTGGATTGAGTGATAGCCTGCAAACCAAAGGGTCGCTGGTTCAATTCCCAGACAGGGCACATACCTGGGTTGCAGACCAAGTCCCAAGTAGGGAGTGTACAAGAGGCAACCACACACTGATGTTTCTGTCCCTCTCCTTCTCTCTCTTTCCCCTCTCTCTAAAAATAAATAAATAAAATCTTGAAAAAAGAAAACGTAGGCCCATGGTTTTCTTTGTTGTCAAAAGGATGACGATCTTAATTCAGTCACTCTGTTGCCTTAAGTTTCCCATTTCCAAGCCTTTACATGTGCCCACATTTTACATACACACACATGCACAGGCCTTCCCCTGTCCTGCCGAGAGCCGCCCAGAGAGGCAGCACGTGCTCACGGCGCCTGGTCTGCGCCAGGCACTGTGCCAGGTGCTGGAGGCCGTGAGCAAGACAGACAAGTCATGCTTTGTCCTGAAGTTAATACAGCACATTCATTAAGTCTTCTGGTTACAAAAAGCAAAAAATAGAAACAGCCCTGGCTGGTGTAGCTCAGTGGATTGAGCACAGGCCCACAAACCAAAAAATAGTGGTTCAATTCCCAGTCAGGGCACATGCCTGGGTTGCAGGCCAGTTCCCAGCAGGGATTCATGAGAGGCAACCATACATTGATATTTCTCTCCCTTTCTCCTTCCCTTTTAAAGATAAATAAATAAAATCTTTAAAAACACGCACACAAAAAAACCCAAACAGAAAGTTACTCTAGGAAATGTAGGCAAAAATGGGAATTTATTGGAAAGCTACTACTGAAAGAGTTACATTTCCAAGCCCTGGATAGAGCGGGGTCAGGTGTTCAAGGGCCTTACCCTTAGGTCACTGTGGTGATTCAAGTCTGCAAGTCCCAACCTCTCTGTCCCTTAGTCTAAGTTTTGTATTTCTGGGCAGAGAACCTGATTGGCTCGGCTTAGGTGAGGTGCCTATCCCTAGTCCAGACAACCATGACCGAAGTAATAGGATCATGTGGATCACACATGACTGGGTGGGACCTGCTGCTATGCACTTGAGTCTTCCCAGAAACTGGGAAATTTTGTGAATGGAGCAGACACTGTGTCTCAGATACTTCAGGTCCCACAGTGGGTAACTTTAGCCTGATCCCACAGAGCAAGTTTGGAGTGTAAGCTCTGCTGCACATTTCTCCCAGCAAAAGGCAAGGGAGCCCTGACTGGTGGGGCTCAGTGCTTTGGGCATCGTCCTGCAAACCAGAAGGTCACCAGTTTAGTTCAGGTCATGAGGACACATGGGCCCCGGTTGGGGGCATGCAAGAGACAACTGACCCATTGATGTTTCTCTTCCATATGAATGCTTCTCTCTCTTTCTTTCTCCCTCCCATCCCCATCTCTACAAATAAATAAATAAATAAATAAATAAATAAATAAATCTTTTTATAAAAAAAGGCAAAGGGTCTTACCATGTCTTTGTTACTGTTTTAAGGCCTCAGGGAGCAAGGATATAACTCCTCCAGCACTTCTGGCTTTCTTTGCCTGCGGCTGACCAGCTGCTGAAGAGCTACAGGTGCGGGCTGCAGGGGAAGGTGGGCAGAAAATGGGGAGGGAGGTGGAGCAGGGCAGCAGCTGCTTACCAAGTGGCTGAAAGTATTTCCATGTTTTGTCAACTGATGCAGCCAAAATGGTGTGTGTCAGCTCTGACTATTAGACAGTGAAGAGTGTGGCAACCAGAGAGTGAGAGGGTCTGAACAGGATCCACTGTCTTCAGCCAACTAGCTGGGTGTCCACAGAAAGTCATGGTTACCCAAGGTACTGGTTTCCATAACTGTAAAAGAAAAGATTTGAGGCAGGGGATTTTGTCACCAGTCTCCTATAATTTCTCTCCTAATGACATTACAAAATTGTCTTCCTTGTGTCTAGATTGTACCTAGATTCCAAGGTTTACATGTAGTGGACAATTGGCTTTTCTTTCCCTTTGCTTCTGGAATGTAACCCCACCCTCCTCTTTGTTGAGCTCTGTTTGGGGGAATCCGTCACATAGATGGTCTCAGTGGAAAGTAGTGGCAGCTTCCTAAAGGGAAGGTCCTCCCCGATCACCCGGCACAGAGAGAGGGCCTGAACAGTCTGGACCAATGATGTGTTCTCCCCCAGAGGTTGGAATTTGGAGGGACTGATGCCTGGAGGTCATTTCTTGCAGGCAGCAGTGGCCTGCTGACTGTACTATTCTGGAGTGTGGCTGCCGCTGGGGTTTCTGATATCCAGCACCCCCCCCCCCCGAGCGCCTTAGGCTGTAGCTTTTCCGAGCCTCGCCACACAGACGGGGTTCCCCTGACATCCTTCTGCTACATTCCTTTTTTGTTTACTTAGTTTTCACTGTGGGCAGCCATGGACCCTGACTGATAAAACACACAGGCTTATACTATAAATAATATATTTAACAATTTCAAAAAGCCTTAAGTGGTAGGTACTTGTAATGGCACAGACAGCAAATGCTACTATTTTCATTCTGATATCATTGGTCAAGAGTTGCTGACAGGTCTCTTTCCATCTCTAAAGGGTAAACACATTGAAGGCTGGGACTGTGGACTTTTCCACTGGAGTAGCTTCCTGTCTGTCAGAGACCCTTGCACAAATTAGGCTTTCACTAATGAGTACATGAATAAAGAGTGGCATATGGTACAGATAAAAGGAAAGAAAATTAGCATGCAATTTTTCTCTAAAAGTCTTTTCTGTGATTTTATACACAAGCCCCCAAACAGTTGTGTTACTGCAGTTTCAAATATTGATGAAAACACTCCTCCGTGCGCCCTGTTTCTTTGTCCACCTCTTTATCCAGTAATAGCCTGTTTACCTGTGGGCCGTGTGACCTTGCTTCTAGGCACAAGGGTGGACTTACTGTGACTATTATTTTAGGTATTGTTTCCGTGCAATTTTTTCTTTAGCTCCTTGTGGATGAAATACCTTCATAACCATAAGGTCAGAAACCAAAGCAGCAAAAAATCAGCACCTGTAGTGGTTTTCCACCCATCCCCACTTTCAGCAGGATTCAGCAAAAAACATCCCAAACAGGTGAGAACCTGCTTGCTTTGAAGGCACACAACAAAGACACTGTGATGGATAAAAACGGCAAAACATGCACCAGGCCAGAGAGAGGTTTCTACTTATAATTTTTTTTTAATCTTAAAAGATGAATTCATTATTATCCCACAGTCTCTTGAGTCAGAAAATCACGTGCCTGGTTATTCTATAAAATCAAAATGACAACATCCTTGGAGAGACAGTTGCCTGGTAACCCAGACGAGAGGGTTGTCTTTAGATTCATCTGGAGTCGTGTGTGTCTATTTTGGTTTTTCTGTTGAGCTCATTTCCTTCACTATAATCAAAAAACTGAGCAATTTGGGGATAAAAATTTCACTCCTAAAAAAGAGGCTTTGCCTTGAGAAGATATTCTTATTACGGAGTACAGCTTGGCCTCATGAAGTTGAACTGCTCTATTTTCAGGATTGTTGCATGAACATAAAGGAAAAGATATGGAAAAATGCATCAACATATAAAAAAGGGAAAAATGCCAACCAAGATGAGGTTTCAGATTGAGATGCACAGTTTTGGGGCTGAAAGCCAGACACCAGTTTCCTAAGAGAAATTAATTCAGTGTCTGCCGTAGGATCAAAGTAGAATTAACCAGCGGGGAGATGCTTCTTAAACTCCTACCTCTTTCTTTTTTTATTCCTACCTCTTCATCGAAGCAGGAGAGCTTTCTAGGTGGGCTTTTTCTCAGTTATCTCAGAAGCCCTGAATTTACCCTCTTGTGAATGTGACCTGTCCCCAGATCTTTTTTTACTCTACACTTAGACAAAAGAAAATAAGATAACTGTACTACTATGACTCTTTAGGTTATAAGCAAGAGAACCTAAGTGTGTGATCCTACACGAAAGGGAAATTACTGGAAGGATCTGAAGCACTGACAAAAGGCTAACTAAACAGCTTCAAAATGGGCAGGAACCAAGGTGGTGGGAGCTAAGAGGCAAGAACAACAGAAAAGCTGAGAGGGGAAACAGGGTAGCAGTGGCCTGTGACAAAATGAATGAACTCCAACCAGCCCTTCCATCTCTGTGTCACTCACTCAACAGCCATAATGCACAGAGAGAGTGTCAAATTGGTTGAGTTTAGGTCACATGCCTAGGTTTGCTGTGCCAAAGCCATGAGAGGAAGGGTCTACTAGAAGGAGCCCTCATAAACCCCTTTCCGCTTCCATGATGGAAGGGCAGGTACTTAGATTTGCAGTTGCGTCAAGACTATCCACAATAGGGTGGCAGGAAGGTCATTTCCCAAAAAGAAATTCTGCTGCTGTTAGGAAGGGAAAGCAAATGCTGAAAAAACAAAACATATTGGCTGTTGTCTTAGGCTGGGTTCCCAGAAGCTGAGATTAAGGGGGGTGGAGTGTAGCCCCCCAGGCATTTCCCAGTTAAGGTAGCTCCCATTGGCCTAGAACAATTCTCCAGAGAAAGGTATGAGTTTGAGCCATAGGCAGCGATGCTTACAATAGCTAGGGATGAGATACCAAGAGAGCACAGGGCATCAGGGTAGGGGACAACCAGTACGACCACAAAAATAAAGGCAAGGTACTTGGATTTGATTTACCGAGACCAGGGCTTCCCACCTGAGGACCTGGACCACTGTTAATTCTGAATTAGAACTGGTTATTTCATTGGGGAAAATAATGTCATTTACAGAAAGATACCAACAGACTAAAAAGAGGTGAAACTTTCTTTAAAAGAAAAAGATTTGGAAACTTACGGATCTATTCCAAGGACAGAGGCTAAAGAAGAGAGAAGTACAGAAAGGAGATCACAGAAGGAAAAAAAGAAACTAATAGACTAATGTATTTGAAGAAATGCATAAAAACCAATATTAAAGAAGACCTATAAACCTAATTGGGAATTTGGGAATAACTAGTGATTTATGTATAGAAAACTCAGCGAATAAAAAAGAGGCTATTGTTAACTCCAAGAGGCTATTGTTAACTCCAAAAACAAAATGTACAAGAAAGGATACCTGATTATGATTAACAGCATTCACAACATGAAATGGTTGTCACATTATGATGAACAATTATATGAGTAAACAGTCTGTATTCTCAATGATCTAAATACAATATATACATAAATAAAATGTGTAAGAGGCATCTATATCTATCTATTTATCTTATTTATCTATCTACAGAAAATGGTAGTAAGTGGCTACTAAGTAGAGTTTGATCTGTATCTTCCACAATGGGAAGGTGTGCTTGGTACTTGCCTATTTGCTTTCAGATTCATTCCCTGCCCTTCCTCTCTTGGATTCCTATTGCACACAGCTAGTTCTGTGAATTACCCTCACCCTGAGGACTGGCTTCTGGCTGAGTTCAGCCAATGGAGGTGCTAGGTGATTGGAGGGTGGAGTGAAGGAGAAACCAGGATACTTCTTCCAACTCTCTCTACCTTGATGGTAGCTGTTTCTCCTCTGTGACTTCAGCTGCCTGTGGCCATTCTCTTCCCTGCCCCTGCCAAGCCATCCTGCCTGGTTTGTTGCTCTCTCTGATGGCCTCTGTTGACACTGCCTTTTCCCACTGACCCATTGGCTTCCTGCAGTTGCTAATCTTAGGGTTGCCTCCCCTTCCCCAGGTTATCCTTCCAAGTCTTCTAATCCCAGTTTTCTCAACCTCAACACTACTGACATTTCAGGCTGGATGATTCCTTGCTGTGGGGGTTGTCCTATGTGTTATAAGATAATTAGCAATATTCATGGATAGACTCTACCCACTAGATACAATCAGCCTCCACCCCACTGACAACAGAATGTCTCTAGACCTTAACAGAGCATTGGCAAATATTCCCTGGGGAGCTAAATTAACCCCAACTGAGAACTATAATTCTAAGCCCTTTATAGCTGTGTTGCATTTTCTCTAAGTCATCCGATGAGGGCTTTACTCCTGTGACTTGAAATGGTCTGATTCAGAAAGCTATAAATTGTGACTAAGTTTGACGAATCAAGTATTAACATAGTAAGCATATTATTTAGGAATATACAACCAATAAAAGAATAAACAAAAGTATTTATTGAATGCAGTTGCTTTTAGAGAGTAGGATTGGATGGCAAGGAGGAGTGATTTTGAACTTTTTAATACTATTTTTTATTTATTTTTAGAGAAAGAAAGGGAGAAAAACATCAATGTGTGGTTGCCTCTCGCACACTCCCAGCCAGGGACCTGGCTCACAACCCAGGCATGTGCCCTGACTGGGAATTGAACCAGTGACCCCATGGTTTGTAGGCCAGCACTCAATCCACTGAGCCATATCAGCCAGGACTAATGTTACTTTATTTTTTTAAATGTATGTGTATATATAGCTAATGAAAACAAAATAATAGGAAAAGAGAACATGGACTATTTGGCCATTCTGTTACTAGGATAGAAAGTTCTAGAGAGATGCTCAATATTCTTACTCTCATAAGAGATTAAAGAAATGCTTATTCTGATCTTTTGTTGCTGATCCCATCCAAAGCATATTCTCTTATATTTTACCCAGAGGCAAGAGTAGCAGTCATCTAGCTGAATCATATCTTTATTTCTTTTTCAAGATGATTCCAGGCTGCCTCCTTCATAATGGTTCTGGGTGGAGAACTGGTTTACCTGGTTGTAATTACGTAGGAGTCAGAGAAGACAGGAAAAACAAAGAAAAACAAAGCAAAGCAAAAACATTGTGATAAAGATTATATGAACATTGAAATAAATATCAGAGGCCCTGGATCTGCATGGGTTGTCTCCCTCCAAAAAAGAGGCAGGCAGAGGAGTTCGGACCCAGGTTTGCCGATGAGTGTCAACGCTGCCATTTTACTAACATGTCTTCCCTGCCCCTCCATCCACCCCCTTCCCCCACCTCTTATAGTCTTCAGCTCTAGCTCGTCTTTGCCTCCCCCAAACACAGTGATTGAAACAAAGTCTTGAGACTAAATTCTTGATTTGCTTGACTGACCAGCTGTGATTGTGTTCTAGTTGTTTAGGAAATGCATTCATCTGACATATGACCAAATGATAGAGGACAGTTTTCAACCTCCCACAACATAAAAAGATAGAGATATATATACAGGGGTGGGTAAAAAAGGTTTACAGTTGTTCATATGGAAAATAATACAATTAATAAATGACAATACAAAAATAAATTCTGCTCCAGATACAACTGTAAATCTAAGGTACCTCACTGTGGTTTTTTTTAAATATATAATTTTTATTATATATATTTTTCCTATTTTCATTTAGTCCCCATATACCTTCCTCCCCCCAGCAATCACCACCCTGTTGTCCATGTCCATAAGTCCTTTTTTTCTTTTTTGCTCTATCGCTCTGTCCCTTAACCTCCCCCTGCCCCGCAATTGGCTGTCATCTCTTCTCCATCTGTGAGTCTGTCCTGTTTTGCTTCTTAGTTCAGTTGTTCATTAGATTCCACATATGAATGAAATCATATTGTAGTTGTCTTTCTCTTCCTGGCTTATTTCACTTAGCATAATGTTCTCCAGGTCCATCCACAGTGTTATAAAGGATAAAATTTTCTTCTTTTTAATGGCTGAGTAGTATTCCATTGTGTAAATGTCCCAGAGTTATGGTGTGCACTCCTCTATTGATGGACACTTGGGCTGCTTCCGTATCTTGGTGATTGTAAATAATACTGCAGTGAACATAAGGGTATTATGTTCTTTTGAATTATTGTTTTAGGTTCCTTCAGATATATTCCCAGAAGTGGGATTGCTGGGTCAAAAGGCAGATCTATTTTTAATTTTTTGAGGTATCTCCACACTGTTTTCCACAGTGGCTGCACCAGTCTGCGTTCCCACCAAGAGTGCAAAAGGGTTCCCCTTTCTCCATATCCTCACCAGCGCCTGTCATTTGTCGATTTGTTTATGATGGCCTTTCTGACAGGTGTGAGATGGTATCTCACTGTGGTTTTTATTTGCATTTCTCTGATGATTAGCGACATTGAACATCTTTTCATGTGTCTATTGGACATCTGTATGTCCTCTTTGGAGAAGTGTCTATTCAGGTCCTTTGCCCATTTTTTAATTGAGTTGTTTGGGGTTTTTGGTGTTGAGTTTTTTAAGTACTTTATAAATTTTGGATATTGACCCCCTTATCAAGTGTATTGGCAAATATGTTTTCCCATTCAGTGGGTTGTCTTTTTATTGTTGATTTCTTTGCTGTGCAAAAACTTTTTAGTTTGATGTAGTCCCATTTGTTTTTCTTTTGTTTCCCTTGCCTGGGGGATAGATCTGACAAAAAATTTCTATGAGCAATGTCCAAGATTTTGCTACCTATGTTTCTTCCCCCAGGATTTTTATGATTTAGGGTCTAACATCACTGTGGTCTTGATTTGCATTTCCCTAATGACTAATGATATGGCGCATTGTTCAGCATGGCTTGTTGGGCCCTGGTTGGTGTGGCTGTATGGACTGCGTGCTGGCCCATGAGTCAGGGGGTCGCCGGTTTGATTTCCGGGCCAGGGCGCATGCCGGGGTGGTGGCCAGGTCCCCGGTGTGGGGGATGCAGGAGGCACCCACATATTGCTGTTTCTCTCCCTGTCTTTCTCTCTCCTTTCCCCTCTCTAAAATAAATAAATAAAATTTTTAAAAAAATGGCTTGCTGGCCATTTGTACATCTTCTTTGGAAAAATGTCTATCCAAGTCCTTTGCCGCCCACTTAAAAATTGGGTTGTCTGTCTTTTTAATGTTCAGTTTTTAAAAGTTTTTAAAATGTATTCTGGATACTAGCTCCTTATCACATAATAATGTCTCCCATTCCCTAGGATATCTTTGTATTTTCTTGATAATGTCCTTTGATGTACAAGAGTTATTTTTATTAAAGTCCAATTTATCTAATTTTTGTTCTTATTTCTTCTCTTGGTGTCATATTTAAGAATCCACTGTAAAATCCAAGGTCATAAATACTTACCCCATGTGTTCTTTTAAGGGATTTATGGTTATAGCTCTTATATTTAGGTTATGGATTCATCTTGAGTTAATTTTCATATGTGGTATGAGATAGGGTCCAGAATCTTTTTTTTTTTCATGTGGATATCCAGGGTCCCAGCAATTTGTTGAAGAGACTATTCTTTACCCTACTGAATGGTCTTGACACATTTGTTGAAAATCCATTGTCCATAAATATGTATGTTTATTTATGGACGTATGGACTCTCTATTCCAATGATCTACTGTCCTATCCTTATGCCAATATCTCACTATTTTGATTACTGTAACTTTGTGCTAAATTTTGAAATCAGGAAGTTTGAATCCTCTAACTTTGTTCTTCTTTTTCAAGACTGTTTTAGCTCTTTAGGGCAGGTATTTCCCTTCTGTTCCAAAGCCAGTTTCTGCTTTCATCCAAGTTTGTGACTGTTACTGGACCGCCATGGGTACCTGCAGCCATGACGGCATTACCTGAATAATGCCAGACTGCCAAACAAGGCTTTATTCCTCCAAATGGGAAGAGACTTATCTGGGTCCTTGTGAAACCACATTTATTTCATGAGGGGAAAAATTAAGTCAAATGAGATTTTTGTTTTGATCTTTTGGTATCATATAAGTAAAAAACAATACACTTATGTGTTGAAATATTTGTCTAAATAGAAGACAGAAATCCATTTTCTATAGTACAGCTACAACTCTAGACATATGGTAGGTCTAATGTGGTGGACACAAAGTCAGGGTTTGAATGATATTCTTGCTGTGTGAGGGTTGCAAGGCACGTCCATCTAAACAAACATCTTGTGGGTACACTTTTTACTTTACCCCTCCCTTTCCATTGCCCAACTTGCCTCTTCTTCCTCACTTCCTCCCTGGTCCTGTTCTCCCACCTCCCTCTCTGAACTTTCCATTCTCCTCATTCCTGGCCTCCTCTTGCCCTCCCTGAACCCCAGCTTGACTTTAGGAAAATAAGTCGGTTAAACTGATCCTCAGAAAGTGGTGTCGGCCCTGGCTGGTGTGGCTCAGTGGATTGAGTGCTCGACTGTGAACCAAAGGGTCACCAGTTCAATTCCCAGTCAGGACACATGCCTGGGTTGTGGGCCAGGTCCACAGTGGGGGGCACATGAGAAGCAACCACACATGGATGTTTCTCTCCCTCTCTTTCTCCCTCCCTTCCCCTCTCTGTAAAAATAAATAAATAAAATCTTTTAAAAAAACAAAAGAAAGAAAGCGGTGTCAACAACTCACTATTATCGCCAAAACACACTCAGCCCTGAGTGTGTGTTGTCCAGGAAGTAGCCAGCAGGTGGAACAATGACTGATTGTCTAGGAAAGGAATTTGAGTCTCTCTGGGTCTGATATAAAATTGCTCCAATGAGCCTATGGCGCTTTATATATTTTCAGACAACCTAGGACTCTGGCTCAGTTTTCTGGTGGTTTTTTTGCTTGTTTTTTTAGAACAGATTCTGGTCCGTCATATGTAGCAGGGAGTGTTTTAGAGAAGGGTCTATGGCTGGCCAGAAGGACCCTTCTGGTCCCACCTTAGTCAAGTGCTGAGTCTTTCCTTTTACTTCATCAGCAGATCCCTCTGGACATCCAAGCTCCACCTTCTGCTCCAGGCTATTGTTCTAGGTGTTGTCCACACGGGGTCATTCTTCCTGAGTGGCCAGCATGTTTTGGGTTGCCTGCTGCAAACGATCGGACCTCCCTGATTCCAATAAGAAGGACCCCAGCATTGATGAAGGTTCATCCTTCTTGTGGCCCTCGGCAGTGAGGAGAGCTGCCTGCAGTTGGGGGTTCAGTGCTTTCGACTTCCTCCCCAAAGCACGGAGATTCCCAACCTGCTGCCGGGGCTGGCGTCAGACCACTACCCCTTTTCATTTCTCAGGGGTAATGACCTTTACACATGCTTCTTGGGTTCCCTTTTTAAAAAATCAGTTCCCAGATATTCCTAGTAGGTATATTAAATTATATGTCTCTGTAAACATAACGCTTCCCAATTTTAAAACAGTTCCTTCCTGAGCCCTGGCTGGTGTAGCTCAGTGGATTGAGCGCGGGCCTGCGAACAAAAGGATCGAGGTTCAATTCCCAGTCAGGGCATATGCCTGGGTTGCAGGCCAGTTCCCAGCAGGGGACGCACGAGAGGCAACCATACATTGATATTTCTCTCCCTCTCTCCTTCCCTTCCCTTCTAAAGATAAATAAATAAAATCTTAAAAAAAAAACAAACAGTTCCTTCCTTGGAGAAGGAAAAAAAGCAGCAACATTTAGGATTTTTAAAATTCTATTCCAGTTCTTTTGTGTCTGACTTACTTCGCTTAGTGTAACGTCCTCCAGGTCCATCCCAGCTGTAGCCTGTGTCAGCGTTTGCCCTTTGTATAGCTTACTGATATTTCATGGTGTGTTTATAACATGTTTTTGTTTGTCTGTTCTTCCACGGACGGACATTTGGGCTGTTTCGCCTTTCGGCTCTTGTGAGTGATGCTGCTATGACGTGTGTACAAATATTTGTTCAGATGTCTGTTGCAGTTCTTTTGGATGGGAATAGAAGTGGGATCACCGGTTCGTGTGCTGATAGTGATTCAGTTTTCGGAGGAACCACCACACCGTTTCCCACAACAGCGTTACCCTTTTGCGTCCCCACCCGCGCATGAGGGGCCTGCTGTCTCCACACCTCCCCACTGCGACTGTCCGGTTTTCGGTGGCCATCATAATGGGTGTGAAGTGCTGTGTCCATGTGCTTTTGATTGGCCTCTCGCTAACAATTAGTGACATTGAGCATCTTTTCATGTGCCTGTGGGCCACTCATGTTTCTTTTTTACAGAAATGTCTATTTGAGTCCTTTGGCCATGTTTTAATCTGGTGCTTTGTTTTTGTGTTGTTGACTTGCAGGGTTCCTCTAGATACTTCTCTCTCATCAGATATGATTTGCAAGCATTTTCTCCACCGGCTGCCAGGGTTTGTTGGCAGGGTCTTTTGATGTGCGAAAGTTTTAAATTTTAATGAAATCCAGTTTATCTTTTTTCTCTCTCTTGCCTGTGCTTTTGGAGCCATACCCAGGGAGTCACTGCCAAACCCATTGCCATGAAGCCTTTCCACTGTTTTCTTCCGAGTTTTACAGTTTTAACTCTTACATTTAGGTCTTTGATCCATTTTGAAATAATTTTTTATGTGGTATAAGGAAAGGCTCTAACTTCATTCTTCTGCATGTGATTATCTAGTCTTTCTCTTCTATCTTTTTAACTTTTTATATTTAACTCTGCCTTATTTAGAAATGATTTTAAAGTTTAATATTAATTAAGGGTCTAAACTGATTTTATTTTCAGTGGTTAATCCATTTTCCAAAGCAATATCTCTCTTTTCCCCACTCATTTTATAACACCTTTATTTAAATATAAGTCACATGCCATACAAGTCACACATTTAAAGTGTACAATTCAGTGGTTTTTCGTATAGTCACCGAGTTGTGCAACAATCACCACAACTCCGGCACAGTGTCATGGCCCCAGAAAGAAACCCCGCGTCCTTTGGCCGTGCCCCACCCGGGTTTCCCCCATCACCACAGCCCCTGGCAGCCCGAATACTCCTGTCTATACGTTTGCCTATTCTGAACATTTTGTATAAGAAGCACACAGTATGTGTTTTTTGGTAACAGCTTTTTTTCACTTAGCATAACGTTGTTAAGGTTCATCCATATGGTAGCATTAGTACTTCATTCCTTGTTTGAGCCAAATGATACTCCATTGTGTACACGTGCCACATTTTATTTATCCACGAGTCATTTGATGGATATTTAGGTTGTGTCCACATTTTTTTGGATTATTATGAATAATGCTATCAACATTTGTATATGAGGTGGTTTTTTTAAAAAGATTTTATTTTTTAATTTATTTTAGAGAGGGGAAGGGAGGAAGAAAGAGAGGGAGAGAAACATTAATGTGTGGTTGATTCTCATGTGCCCCTTGTTGGGGACCTGGCCTGCAACCCAGGCACGAGCCCTGACTGGGAATTGAACCAGCGACCCTTTGGTTCACAGGCCAGCACTCAAACCACTGAACCACACCAGCCAGGGATGTAGAAGAGTTTTTGTGTGGACATATGCCTTCAGTTGTTTTGTTTTGTTTTTTGAGTATATGCCCAAGAATGGAATTGCTGGGTCAAATAGGTAACTCTCTATTTAACCGGCCAGACTGTTTTCTAAAGAGGCTCTTTCATTTCCCATTCCCAGCAAGGTGGTATGATTTCTCCGCATCCTTGCCAATACTCGTTCCTATTCATACCATCATAGGCCTCCTAGTGGGCGGGAAGTGGTATCTCACCATGGGTTTGATTTCCCCGATGACCAGAGATGTTTAGCATCTTTTCATGTGCTTATTGGTCATTTGCATATCTGCTTTTCCCAATCATTTTCTATGTCTTCTTTGTCATACCCGCCTATTCTATTCCACTTGGCTGTCTATTCTTTCATCAGGGCCACACGCTTTCTTATGATTTTATGATAGGACCACCCTCCATTTCCTTTACTTTTCCTGAATTGTCTTGGATATTCCCTTATTAATTTGTTGGGGAGAACTTTAAACACTGACACATTCTCATGCTAACAAAATGGAGACAACTTTGTTTACAGCCACCTCTTACGCATCGCTGGCAGTATTCTGACGCAGTTCATATGCGTTCTAAACATCGGTGGGGATTTATACTGGAAGTGGTATATGTGAGATTTGTGATTTGAATGAAATATTGTTGCAATAACTTTAGAAAAGCAGTTGACACACATGAAAGTGTTAACTTGAGTCAGTTATTGCCGGGAGATAATGAGTGATTCATGGTAAGAGGTTTCATCTAAATATTTCTCTTAGTACCTTAGCGTGGATAATGGCTTCCTAAGCTAGTCTCTTTGCATCAATTTCAATTTTCCAGCATTTGATTAATCTTGACAATTGGATTCTCCATGGAAACCGTGGAGCAAGATGCTACACTGTTCAAAATACATAAAAATAACACTCTCTTATTTGTTGCTTGGCAGCAGCGCTCGTTGTTTTCATTCCCGGGGCAATTCAGTTTTGCTTACTGGAGTGGCTTTGGCAGGGAAGGAAAAGGAGGACATAGTTCTCTCTACACTCAAAAACTGATAGGCCAGTTTAATCTTTTTTTAAGACCCAAATGAAGACCCTAAAGAGCATAGAAAGCATATGTATAAGAGCATAAAACATATAAATATAAAGGCAGAGTGAGTGAGTCCAATCAGTCAGAGAGGAAGCTTCATTAAGGATCTTTGGTGACAGACAGTCAGTAAGGGACCCACGAGATGGAGCTGCTGTGGTCTCAAGCAGAGTGGCTTTAAACTGCATTCTATAGCTCAAAAGTGGGTCTCAGTCTACACTTCACTTTGTCCTCCATCCTGCCTGATCCCAGAGGTAGACATCATTCTTTGTTCACGATTCCTTCTTCTGTCCCCACCCTTGACATGTTTTGCTTATAGGTAGAGTATACTTCTCCACCTCATTCACTTTGGACTTGGTCTATAGGATGTAGGTGGATATAACATATGCTACGTCTGACCACAGGTTTTATATTAACTTGTGAAATTTGGCTTGACCTCCTGCACATGTGCCACTTGCCATGAGGAAAGAACGCCCCAGGTAGCCATTGTCCCTTTAGCCCGGCTCCTGGAAGGAGAAACAAGTGGAGCAGACCCAAGCCTAAGGCCAAGGCAAGCCTGGCCAACCCACGTGCAGTGCCCACACCAGTAATAGAAAAATAAATGTCTGTTGTCGTAAATCACTGACATTCTGGGGGCCGTTTGCTATGTAACACTGTTGCAGCAAAAGCTGACGACTGCAAGCATTGAAAAGTTAATCGTCCCTATAAGGCCTACCATGAGCAATCATGCAGACTTCGGAGCATGCACTCTGGGTTCCGGTTAGCTAGCACTCACCTTTGCAGTCATTAATACAGTGGAGCAAAGTCTGTTTAAGAGACTACTAGCTTGTCTTGAGGATGCTAAGAATGTTCTTTCTTTAAAAAAGATTTTATTTATTTATTTATTTTTAGAGGGAGAGGAAGGGAGGAAGGAGGAGAGAGAGAGAAACATCAATGTGTGGTTGCCCCTTGCGTGCCTTCGACTGGGTACCTGGCCCACAACCCAGGCATATGCCCTGACTGGGATTCAAACCAGTGACACTTTGGTTCACAGTCTGGTGCTCAATCCACTGAGCCATACCAGTCAGGGTGCTAAGGATGTTTTTGAGGGTGAGATTTTTTTAAGACTGTATTTATAAACTAGGGACAGATATTCCAGGAATACTATTACTGGAAAAATCAGTTTACAGAACAGCTTGTATGTTCTCAATTAGGCAAACTTCAAACGCACACACTGGCAGCCCCAGAATACTGACGGAGGTGGGCTGAATAACAAGCTGATTGGAAGGGAGGTGGGGTGAGCAAAAAGGCTTGGCATTGCATTTGCCCTTTAAGATAATTGAAAAAACTCTCAATTGGCCATGTTAAAGAATTAGTTGGAGAGGAGCTGATGAAGATTATGTGGAATCCCAAAGCCCCACACTCTCCGGAATTTCTTGGCCCTTACAGTGCCTGTATTAAGTGTATCTATAAATACACAGTGAGGACTGGCCGGAAGGGTAGAAACCAAAATGTTAATGGAAGTTGTAAATGAAGGCAGAATTCTGGGAACTCTTTACCCTCTTCTCTGTATTTCTCCATATTGTTTGAATCTTTTGCACTGAGCCTGTATCACTTCTCCGGACCCCTGCCCGCTGAAAAGGAGTTCTTTTCTACAAAGAAAAGAAAAAAAATCCTACTGACCTCTACTTTTTCCCACTTTATTTTAGTCATCTAAATGGTGTCCCTCAAATCCCCAAAATTTCAGTTCTCCCACTGTGTCTCCTTGCTTTTTTACTTCATTCCTCCTCTGAAAACAACCAAATGGGAAAGAAACAGCACTAGGTATAAAAGGAGCCCTGGCCTGAGTGTTGAGATTCCAGGTCCAGCCCCAGCTTCTCTGTAGGACCTCAGCCTCCACATCTGAAAAGGGAAGGATTGGACGAATCAGGGATTACACACTCCAACACCTAGAACAACCAGGGTGGAAGAGGTGCGTGTGGCCTGGGGGAGGTTGCGGGCGCTGTTCCGCTAGAGGGCGCCCTCCCGGTCTACAGGAGGCACTCTGGGGCTGACAGATCTCCCAATTCATTGACAGGCTGGCTATCAGGTTTTTATGTGAAATCTCCTGATTTTTGAATGACTTTTAAAAGTTTTGTGAAGTCCCTGCAGGCCAAATTGGCCGTACCTATGAAGCTCAGTGGCAGCTGGGGAGCTGACTCTGGGCGGATGCTCTTTAAGGCCTGCTGTTTCAGTCTCCCAGGACCGGCCCTGACGCCACCTAGTGAGGGGGACTGTCATACCTCCCTCAAAAGCCTTGTGGAAAAGGGCTGTTTCTTAAAATTGAACAGATCGATTAAGAGGTCATTTATTTGCATGCCAAAAAATTTTATCTGGCTAAATGGCCTCTCAGGTGTAATTCAAATACACCAGAACATGATTTACTCACACTTAATTGGGAATACAGGATTATGAAAAGTGAAAACCATTTATTATTGACCACATTCCAGGCACTGTTCTGTTTTAAAGTATTATTTCATTTAATCCTCACTACGATCCCTTGAATTAAGTAGTATTACAAGCCTGATCTTATTAGATGGGGGAAATGAAGCCCAGGGAGATCATGCAACGTGTACAAAATAACACAGCTAATTAGTGGTGGAGCTGGGATTCCAAAGCAGACAGCCTCAAATTAAGAAGGTATGCTCTCAAAATGATTCAACTGAAATTAGGCTTTTCCTGTAAACGCTCAGCAGAGTGCAGAACTGACCCCAATTTTGAAGCAAGAATTTGTGGTTGGAGTTTTACAGGATTTGAATTTTTTTTTTTTGATCTGGTGATCTGAACAGGACAGATACCGGCAGGTTATGCCTGCTCACAGCAGGTTTCTGCAGCAGCTCTGGGGAGGAAAAGTGGGTCGAGAGGAGGAAACGTCGGGCAGGAGAGCGGAGCGGCCCATTCGTGGGGTCGCCAGATTTAGCAAACTGGGGTGAGCTCGTGTCCACCTGCGAGAATGTGCTCAGACCTGTGGATTTTTAAAGCTTTTACATTTTACAAAGCACCAGGAGCCCTTTCCCCACTGCGCGTGCACAGTCTTCAGAGGAAGGACAATGATATGTTACATCTGCCCAGAGGCTCCAGTTTAAACAAGCTCCACAAGTCAGAAGTGAGTTCCCAGGGTGCCAGACCCCCGTAGCGAGCCCCTGTCTCTATAAACCAACACATAAGTGCCTGACGATGGTTCATAGTGATCTAACTCTTCGGTGATGCCGGCTTGTACCCTGCTCGCATTTCTGGATATTCAAAAAGCAGCCTGTCAATGAAAAGCATGAACTTGCGTGCATGTCAGTCGGCCCCACCCCTTTACTAGTTGTGACCTCTTTGCACCTGAGACATCTCACCTGTGAAACAACCTTCATTATAGGCTTTCGGTGAAGAGTCCTGAGTTCATGCTGTAAATAAAGTATTTCAACAGCAGTGGGCACTAAGTACGGGTTCTAGAATAAATATTGGCCATTATTGTCAAGGCCACGTAGGATTTCTCCTTGTTAGTCCAGATGAACTCAGATCTATTCTGTATCTACCAACACCACCTGCCTTAAGAAGAACGAACAACAAAACAAGACCCCCATGATGCTGTCGACTACAGACTCACTTCAGATCAACAGACGCGCAGACTGAAAGTAATGAAATGGAAAAAGATAGCTCATGAAAATGGAAAAGAAAAAAAAAGAGCTGGAGTAGCAATATTTACAGCAAACAATGTAGACTTTAAAATAAAGGCTGTGCCCTGGCTGGTGTAGCTCAGTGGATTGAGCATGGCCCTGTGAAGCAAAGGGTCACTGGTTCGATTTCCAGTCAGGACACATGCCTGGGTTGCAGGCCAGGTCCCCAGTAGGGGGACACATGAAAGGCAACCACACATTGATGTTTCTCTCCCACTCTTTCTCCTTCCCTTATCCTCTGTCTAAAAAACAAATAAATAAAATGTAAAAAAATTTAAAATAAAGGCTGTAACAAGTGACAAAGAAAGGCCCAGCAACTCCACTGCCGAGTATTTATCCAAAGAAACACAAGACATTGCATCAAAAACACATCTGTAGCTCCCTGGCTGGTGTAGCTCAGTGGATTGAGCACAGGCCTGTGAACCAGAGGATCGCGGTTCTATTCCCAGTCAGGGCACATGCCTGGGTTGCAAGCCAGTTCCCTGCAGGCCAGTTCCCAGCAGGGGATGCACGAAAGGCAACCATACATTGATGTTTCTCTCCCTCTTTCCTTCCCCTCTAAAGATAAATAAATAAATAAAATCTTTAAAAAAAAAAATCTGTATCCCTATGTTCACTGCAGCATTGTTTACAATAGTCAAGATATGAAAACAACCCAAGTGTCCATCCAGTCTTGCCCAGTCTTGCCCTCTGCAACGCCATGGATGGACCTAGAGGGTATTGCGCTCAGTGAAATAATTCAGACAGAGAAAGACAAGTACCATATGATTTTACTTACATGTGGAATCTAAAACAAAATAAACCAACAAGTACAATAGAAACAGACACACAGATACAGAAAACCTTTTGATGGTCGCCAGCTGGGAGGGGTATTGGGGGCTGGGTGAAAAAGGAGAGGGCGTTGAGAAGTACAAACTGGTAGTTGCCGAATGGCCATGGCCTTGTAAGTACAGCACAGGGAATAGAGTCAATAATGTTGTAATAACTGTGCATGGTGTCAGATGGGCGCCAGGTTTATCAGGGTGATCACTTAGTAACTTACATAAATGTCTAATCACTGGGTTGTGCACCTGAAACTAGTGTGATGTTGTGCATCCACTGTGATTGAAAAAAATTTAAAATATTTAAAGAATAAATAAATAAAAACGTTGTCATTGTAATACCTCGGCCCAGTGCAGACTGCTCAGGAATACTGATGATAACAACAAACCTTGCGGAGTTCTTACTAGGTGCCAACCCCACATCAAGTGCTTCCCTTGTGTTATCTCATGTAAACTGCTAAACAATTGCCACCATTCTTCCCATTTTTCAGATGAGGAAACAGGCTTAGAAAGGTGAAGGTCAGGTCACAAACAGCCAGGAAGTGGTGAGGCTGCTAGCCCCAGCCAGTGGGGCCCCAATCACTTGTTCCTGCAGGATGTTATTATACATCCGGAACGTCTCCTGAGCCACTGGCTCCATTATAAATCTGCACCCACCAGCCCCAGTGACATGGGCACCCGCTCTCAGTGCCCAAGGCGTCATGGATGAGACGTGAGACAAATTCACACGGACTACCCAGTCCTGTGGAGGAAAAGGGATGGCCTGGCTACTCCCTCAAGAGGGGAGTGTCTCAGAGCGGCCTGGCCACTCTTTCAAGGGGAGAGCGCACTGACCCTTGCCTGGATGGGCTTTTATTGGGTTTAATTTGTGCAGGAACACAGGTACAGCTCATTAATCATTGTCAGGCAGTAAGGATCAAACATTAGATAGCATACAAAGAACTACTAGGGCTTCTTCTGAGTCAGGGTCTATCAGCTCAAAGGCTATAAAACTTTAGGAAACAAACTCATTTCCTGCTTGGGCCTTTATCATTTATCTAAGAGCATTATTAGCAAAGCAGGCTTCACAGGATTTTACATATCCTTTCTTAGGCCTGATCACTGGGGGAGCCCGCCCTTTCCAGCACAAGGCTGCACCGCCCTCTCTCATTGTTTCAGGCTTAAGTCAGGCAGGGGAGGCAGATAGCCAAGGAATTCTCGGAGACTTCTCTCAGACTCAGGGGAGTCAGGCTTCATCAAAGCCGAGGGGCAAGGGTCTACCACCCCCTTTCTCCATAGCCCCCCAAGTCCTTCCCTGGGGCCTCCACATGATCATGCCTGTCTTAGGTCGTTCCCCCCTTGGGGAATCTTACCCATCATTGGCTAACTGATCAAGCATTGGAGGCCAGTTACGAAAAAAGGAGCAGAAGCAGTGCTCCTGCCAGGGAGATAAGCTTTGTCTCCTTAGAGGCTTATGGTCCGAAGGTCACTCACTCAGCCTTAGTCATGCAGGGGTTACAGCTCCTGAAACCAGGCAGGGAGGTCCCCAACACCCCAGGACCACAATAAAAGGAAATCAAATGATGGGCTTAGTGAAGACATCAAAACCATTAGTTTGCGTTTCCAAAGCTGTACTTTTCCCAATCTGCGCCTGAGTGGGAAGGAATGGGATTAACCTCTTCATTAGTCTATCCTCCCCTACCAGACTGATTCAGCCCAATAAACAGTGTAGATATAATTACACTGAACAATTATGTGTTTACTTCTATGTCTAGACACAGAGCTTACATTTGGAAACAAAAGAGAACAGCAAGGAGAAAGCACCCTGCTGTTTTTTTAATTCTTTGTATCAAACTTTTTCTCAGCCTGAATGCCTCTCTTGTGATCAGAAGATGTATATTTGGAGTATCAGGACTGTTTAAATTATATTTATTTATTTATTTTTACTGATTGATTTTTTTTTGGGGGGGGGAGAAACAGAGAGAAAACCATTGATTTTTTGTTCCACTTATTTATGCATCATTGGTTGACTTTTGTATGTGCCCTGACTAGTGATCAAACCCGCAGGCTCCGCATATCAGGTTGACCCTGTAACCAACAAAGCCACCCAGACAGAACTCAGGACTTTTTAAAAAACTTTTTTTAGAGCAATCAGTATTAACTTAGCAGTAAGACAATAATATATTTAAACAGTGTCTAGTCTGAGTTGGAACAAGTCATTTTAAAACCACAGGGGATTGAGAAAATCAGGAAACAATGCTAACACTAGTGAATGAAAGTTTGGTGAGGAATATGGTATTTACATAGTATCAGAGCATCAGTCCCCACAAATTACATATTAACTGTAAAGGGGAAAATAGAACTTGCCAGTGGCAAGACCTGCAGACACCCCCTTTATCAAGCGATCCCAGCTGACATCACCTGTACTGGGACAAACTGACAACAGGAAAACTGATATCGAGCGCTTCCTAAAATGATGCATTGAGATGGATCCATTGTTTCTGCCCCACTGTGCTTAATCTGAAGCTAATCACGAAGAGACTTCAAATAACTCAAATAGAGGGGTACTTGACAAAATAAATGACCTATATTCTTCAAAAGTGTCAAAGGAAGACCGAAGAATGGTGTTCAGATTGAAGAAGAGTGAAATACAGTTGAATGGTTTGCAGTATATTCACTGTTGTGCAACCGTCCCCGCTGATTCCAGAATATTCACATTTCCCCAAAAGAAACTCCTGTATCATTAGCAGTCACTCGCCATTCCCCCTCCCCCCGCCCCTGGCAAAAATGGACCTACTTTCTGTATCTGTACATTTGGCTATTTGTGAGTGTCAGTACTTTCTTCCTTTTTATGGCCACTGGCATTACGCTGTGTGGATACACCACATTTTGCTTATCCATTTATCAGTTGACAAACATTTAGTTTGTTTCCACATTTTGGCTATTAAGTATAATGCGGCTGTGAATGTTTATGTATAAGTATTTGGGGTAACTGTGTTTTCAGTGTTCTTGGGTATATATCTAGGAGCGGGACTGCTGGATCACGTGGTAACTATGTTTATGTTTTTGAGGAACTGCCAAGTTGCTTTTGAAAGCGGCCGAACCACTTGGCATTTCCACCGGCAGTGTGTTTCCTTTCTTCACATCCTCACCAACATGTGCTACTGCCCGTCTTCTTCATTGCAGGCATGCTAGTGGGTGTGGAGTGGTGTCTCGTTAGCGTTCCGATTTGCATGATCTCTAATGACGCCGAGTACCGTGTCATGTGCTTATTAACCATTTGGATATTTTGGGTTGTCTTGTTGTTGAGTTGTAAGGACTCTTCATATATTATGGATACTAGACCTTTACCAGATAGGTGATTGCAGATATTTTCTCCCGTTGTGTGAGCGGTCTTTTCATTTTCTTGACAGTGTCTTTCGATACACAAAAGTTCTTGGTTTTGATGATGTCCAGTTCATCTGTTTTTCTCCTTGGTTGCTGTGCTTTAAGTGTCATATCTGAGAAATCGCTGCCTAATCCGAGGTCACAGATACTTATGCCTATGTTTTCTTCTAAGTGTCATAGTTTTAGCTTCTTTGGGATTTTTTTATTTTTATTTTATTGATTATGCCATACAGTTGTTCTATTCCCCCCTTCATTCCCCTCTACCCTGCACACCCCCTCCCCCACCATTCCCCCCTTTAGTTTATGACCATGTGTCTCAAGTTCTTTAGATTCTATATTTCCCGTACTATTCTTGCCCTCCCCCTATCTATTTTCTACCTACAGTCTATGCTACTTATTTTCTGTACCTTCTCCCCCCTTCTCCTCCTCCCACTCCCCTGTTGCTAACCCTCCATGAGATCTTCATTTCTATGTTTCCACTCCTGATCTAGCTGTCCTTTTAGTTTGCTTTTGTTTTAGGTGTGGTTGTTAATATCTGTGAGTTTGCCGTCCTTTCACTGTTCATCTTTTTTATCTTCTTTTTCTTAGATAAGTCCCTTTAACATTTCATATAATAAGGGCTTGGTGATGATGAACTCCTTGAATTTGATCTTATCTGAGAAGCACTTTATCTCTCCTTCCATTCTAAATGAAAGTTTTGCTGGATAGAGTAATCTTGGTTGTAGGTCTTTGGATTTCATGACTTGGAATACCTCTTTCCAGCCCCTTCTTGCCTGTAAGGTCTCTTTTGAGAAATCCGCTGACAGTCTGATGGGAACTCCTTTGTAGGTGACTGTCCCCTTATCTCTTGCTGCTTTTAGGATAATCTCCTTATCTTTCATCTTGGCTAATGTAATGATGATGTGCCTTGGGACGTTCCTTCTTGGGTCCAACTTCTTTGGGACTCTCTGAGCTTCCTGGATTTCCTTGAAGTCTATTTCCTTTGCCAGATTGGGGAAATTCTCTTTATTATTTGTTCAAATAAGTTTTCCACTGGTGGCTGTTCCTTTCCCCCTTCTGGTAGCCCTATAATTCTGATGTTGGAGCGTTTAAAGATGTCCTGGAGGTTCCTAAGCCTCTCCTCATTTTTTTGAATTCATGTTTCTTCATATTTTTCTGTTTGGTCATTTTTTTCCTCCTTCTGGCCCACTCCCTTTATTTGAGTCACAGTTTCCTTTTCATCACTATTGGTTTCCTGTGCAGTTCCCTTCATTTCAATTAATTTAGCCTTCATATGTTCCTCTAATTTGTGACTAAAATCAACCAGTTCTGTGAGCATCCTGATCACCAGTGTTTTGAACTGTGCCTCTGATAGGTTGGCAATTTCTTGTTTGCTTAGAGTTATGGGCTCTGGGGCTTTGAGATCTTCCTGAGCCATTTTTGGTGTTCGCACCCGTTAAGTATGAGGAGCGGAGCCTTAGATGTTCACCAGGGCAGGGCCGCTCAGGCTGTTGGATTGTAACGTTGTATGTGGGGGCGGGGTCAGAGCAGGGAAATGGCCGCCCCCTCTGTTGCCTCCCACCTGCTGCTGGGGCCTGCTTGGTCCTGTCTCACTGCCCACTCCCTCGCCAGTCTATCTGCGCAGGAATGCGTGACCACTGTCAACCCGCCACCCTGCGCCCTCGCTGGGTTGCCAGTCACTCACTGGGTCCACCCGTTGCAACCCCACGCCTGGGATCCACGTGCCTGAGTCCGTCTGACCGAGCTTTCCTGTGCAACCCCGCTCCGCCAGCTGCTGGCTTCGCCCCTCTTACCGGTCAGGCTGAAGAATTTGTTGTTATCAGACTTCCCAAAAGTTCAATTTTCCGTGTCCTGGCTGTGTTTTCTGTTGCTAGTATTTTGTTGTCTCTAAACTTGGTTGGGAAAGTTTAGAGTTATGGGCTCTGGGGCTTTGAGATCATGGGAAAGCACAGTGTCTCCACTTATGCCTCCATCTTGGCCGAAGTCTCCTTCTTTTGGATTTTGAAGACAAAATTATGCCATAACTGAATGTGATGCTCCAACCCACTTGCCATAAAGAGCATTACAAAACCCAGTTTTGAGTGGTGTCTCAGAACAATAAAACACTCTGCAGCATAATATTAATAACTATTTATGGTATAATATGTGTGCTAGACTTACTGGGATGATCACTTCATATGTCATATAAATGTCTAGTTACTATGTTGTGTGCCTAAAACTAACATTATATGTCAACAGTAATTGAAAATAAATTTTTTAATTTAAAGAAACACTATGCAGCAAATCCAGGCTGTGGTGTGGTACGTGCCACCTGTCACTTGGGCCTTGTGACACAGCACAGCATTCGAGTGTTCTTTGGTAAATGAAAGAACCAGATGAAGACCCTGGTGAGCCCCAGTAGGAAATTCATAGCGTAGATAGGTTTGTTTGGGGAGCAAAGCCATGCCCTCTCCTCCTGTTCACTACTCTCCTTTCAGGAAGGTTTCTGGTTTGCTCCCAAGTGGAGAGAGGCTGGGCGATGGGAAGTCAAGTAACGCCATGAACTGGCTGCTCCCTGACATGCCAACCCACGAGGTCAGGCACCTGCAGCAGCAGCCCGTCATCGAATGCTTCGGGTTGTTCAAGGTCAGACTGGCGCAGGTCTAGAAGGTGTAAACGGTGTGTGAGCAGGTGGGTCAGACCTGTCCAGTGCCTGCTGCTCCCGTGACCCCCAGTCCCGCTGCACTGTGCCCCCTCCATCAGCCCGGCCTCACGGGGAGCTTCTCACCGCTTTGGAGGAAGGAGAAGTTCACATCTGGTTTACAGCTACATCTGCACAATACATTGACCAGTGGCTGGCTGGTGCAAAAACAGTATATTTCCGTCATTACAGAAAGTTTTATTAGACAATGCTGGCTAGATTTTGCTGATTTCATTTCTTGTGGTGTATTTAGCAAGTTTCTCTGCCCTGTGTATTTCTTATAGATGGATCTAGAGGTTTAATATATTTTTTTTTGGCGGGGGGGGGGGCGGGAGCAAGACTTCCTCATGGGTCATATTGTGTTTTCCAATTAATAGGCACATAATGACTGGTTGTCTCTCTTATGATCAGCTGTTGATCAATAATACACCCATTATTCCATTAGGAGTTGCAATATGGTAATATTTTAACTTTGTTGTTCCTTCTTCATGTATTAGCTGGGATAATTCTATAAAGAACATTTCTCTCTAGGTACTGTTTAGAGGTACAGTACCAAGTACAGATACCAGGAACCAGAGGTGCCAGAGCAGCGTGCATAGCCGATTCTTTACCTTTATTTGCAAGTTTGCCTAATGCATTTGTTCACTAGCATCCTGAAACAGTCACTAAAAATTTTTTTAAAAGATTTTATTTATTTAATTTTAGAGAGAAAGGAGGGAGGGAGAAAGAGAAGGAGAGAAATATCAATGCGCGGTGGCCTTTCATGTGCCCCCCACTGGGAACCTGGCCTGTAACCCAGGCACGTGCCCCCCACTGGGAATCGAACCGGTGACCCTTTAGTTTCCAAGCCACTATTCAATCCACTGAGCCACACCAGCCAGGGCCCAGTCGCTAAAATTTTTTGAGCGCCACCATCAGCTCGTGGATTTAAGTCTATTTCATATCTTTCGATCCACTGCATCTGTTTAATGTTCAGATTGTCTTGCATTTGACCGGTGCAACCTCTTCCAGTTGGTTTCTGTACTTTCGACATCAGCCTCTTGGACGGCTTCCTTACCAGCTCATATGACTCGGTGTTCCAGTCTGATCTTGTGCATTTAAATTTTTATTCCAGATTTGGAAATAACCATTTCCCGAGAGCCTTTACTTTCCCAGTGGGAAATAGTCTTTGAAAACCACACTCTGGGTGCTAATGGTGCTCATTTCTACTGGGTTAATCACTGTTTCTAGACCATTTCAACCACAGATCTAGGAAATACTACACAAAGAAGGAAAAAATACTCCATAGAAAAATGCACTAGGGATTGGAAAAGGTAGTGAGATGTAAACTTGAAGTTGATGTTGCTGCTGTGGGGGAAGAGACTGCCAGGGAATGGAGCCAACAGGACAGAGGCAGATGATGAAAACATCTTCCCCTGCGTTCTGTGAGCAGCTACCTTGTCAGCTGCACCTCTGCTTCTTTGAATCGTGCCAGCCAAGGCGTTTCCTCTTTGCTTAAAATGCCTTAAATTCTTAAGCTAATTCGAGTGCAACTGTAAGAATCTGAGTAAGAGAGTTCCAGGCAAGGTTTGGGCACCACTCCAAACCCTTTTCCGGAGGTGTCCTGGAGCTGGCTCCTCCTGGCTCATAAGGGCCCATTCTGTACATCTCTTCCCAACTCTGTCTTTGGTGATATCCCCTTAGTACCTTGAAGCTGGCCATGGTGGGAGGATTTGTATCACAGATATTGGCCAACGTTACAAATCAGGGCTTTTTTCCTGTCTTCGAAAGCTGGTTGCTAAGCATTTATTCACACACTACCATCTTGGACGTGCCTTTTGCTTAAGCAAAGCCACTTGCACACGGGCTTCCGAAAGTGCCTGACCAAGCCTTTTATCTCCTGCCCTGTCCTCTCAAAACCAGTTCAGCACTTCTGTGTGAGGGAAGCTGACTCCCCAAAGAGCAACCCTTGATTAATAGGGAACAGGACCTGGTGGACAAATGTTTTCCTCTTCATGACCAGGTTGGAAAATTTTTTTGTTTGTTTTTGAGAAATGTTATGAGTTTATTTAAGCTAAACTGATGACATATACTGGGGGGAAAGATCTCAATTACTCCCTGAAGTCAGCCAGTTTGGGTATGAATTTCATAAGGCTTCTCAGAAGACCAAGCAACCAGTCAACAGTGTCTGCCTATTTTCCACTGAAGATACCCGGTCATCATTTTGCTCCATTTCAATGTCCTTCATATTTCCCCCTACATTACCTAGTTGAACCTCCTTATTTGACAGACAAAGAAAAGAAGGCCTGGATGAAAACAGCGGCCATGATGCATTTGCCACAAGGAAGGGCAGTCGTGTGTGGAGCTCAAGGCACTTGCTTCTCCGGGACGGAGCTGGGCCTGTGCCTCTGGCCTTTCCTTCTCACATCCTCCTGTCACAGCCAGTCTGTTCCTTGGTTTCCACACGCACTGTGCCTCCTCCCACCAATCTGTGGCTTTGCGTTTCCTTAGCCAGCCTCCTTCCTACCCCAGGTCCGGGTCCCAGCAACGTCACCTAGCTAACTTCAGTCACTGCCATTTTATCTGTCAAATTCTGGATGGAGTGCTATCTACACATAAACCTAAGGTTTGTGATCAAGAGGAAAGAACTCTGTTTAATTCCCCACACGCAAAGTAGCTTAACACTAAGTATCATTTCACACCTCTCTAGTTTCTCACTTTCTGGTTTTTTTCTCAGAGAAGTTAAACAAAATGCAAACCAGCAGGGGATTCCCACGTGAGTTAGCAAGGCTGCTGTGTCTAAGAAGACTGTGGGTCCTCCCTCCACTTTCCCTACTGGAAAATCCTCTGTATCTTATAATACTCGGCTGGGGCCACAGCGGTCACAGACTGGCCGGAGTATAGTGCAGAGGCTTTGATACAGTTGAGCAAGGTCCAACTGCATAAGGGTTTAAGGAAAAGGATTTGTGGTCCTGTTGTTCTTCCTTGCATGTTACTGTTAAATGAAAGGGCGAAGGTGGCAGGCATCCTCCCAGTCGGCAAAGTTATAAGACTAGACCAGCTGCATGAGGGGAAGACACATGACATTGGCATTTTCCTGGTCAGATCAGACATTCTCAAAAACTGTTAACATGCTTACCTTAAATGTAGTACAATTTGTATAGGGTGCCACCTAGTGGTCAATGGTAAAATCATGTTTTCAACTCAGGGGTATAACACAAGCAAAGTCACACACAAACTGGTTTAAACTGGCGCTGTCCAAAATATCCTTAGTGTGAGCCACATATGTGAGAAGTGTGTAGAGCCAGGAACCGTGAAGGGCATTTCTGAGGCCAATTCTGAGGCTTAGAATAATGAGGCCTTGAGACAGGTGGTAGCAGCGGCTGTGGAAACAGGCAGAGGTTGTCAGAGGCATTACCTGAGTATGGATTGCGAAAGAAGACTCCAGGTTTTGACCCTAGATGCCTGCAGCTAAGCTGTTCATCTGGTCTAAGGATCTGCTGGATGATCAGAGACTCCGGGACACTGAGCCTTGTTCTAGGCCCCCAGCTCTGAGTTCAGGAACATTTTGGACCCAGCTGGATTTACCTGAGGTCCAGGAGGGTGATGAATGAAGACTGTTCACGCCGAGGGCACTGACATGGCGCCCCACGATACTACAGCAAATAGTGTAACCCCAGGTTCGATGAGGGTCACTGGCCCAGCACATGTCCAGGCTGATCTATACACACAGGGCGGGGCCTCTGAAAGACAGCTGAACCTCCTGAAGGCCTAATGTAACCAGTTTTATCTAGATGTTTCCATCTGCAACTCGCCCCCACCACCAGCACACACATGCTTATGGTGAGATTTTCTTAGGTTCTGAGGCCAGCGTTTTACTCTCTCGAAAAGAATGCTGCTGACCAGTGTGCAGTTTTCTGGCTCTGCTCATTTCCTCTGGTTCTCCTAGGTATGTAAAACCTGTTTGATTTACCCAGTGAGGGTAATCGGGCCTGGCTGTCCTTCGGTTGGAGCCAACTACAACATTCATCAATACAGCTGACAAGCAGTGGGTGAGAAAATGAGGCTCCTAGAGAATTCCTGTGTGCCTGGGGCAGATTGGCCCCCTTCTGTTGGAACAGGTTCAGAGACCAGTTAAGAACTGCCACTGATAGAGCAGGGACATTTCAAACAGTTGCTTAACCTCACCTCTTCATTTGCAATGGCCCAGAAGTCATAAACACACCCCCAAAAAAAACCCCTTGAACAATTCACCGTTGGATTTGCAGGTACAGACCTGCCTGATGGGCTTGGAGATTCCAAAGCAGGCTGGACTGTAACGAGAGACAGCAGGTTCTGGAAAGAAAAATGACCATAGGAGAGAAACCCTGTTTAATTTACCTAAAGAGTGCCTGCATTTGGCTTTTCTTCCATCAGCCCCTTCTATTAATGTATGTCTGCACAGTTTGCCCACAATGGAAGAGGCATTACATGTATACTGATGTTGATTACAACACTGTTTGAAATAGCAAAAATTAGAAAATATCTCAACAATCCTTGTGGAGGATTTGCTATATAAACCAAGACACATCCATACCATGGAATACTAGGTAATCATTAAGGAAAAGGTAGAGAAAACAACAACAAAAGGACAAAATAGATGAAAAATAATGGTTCTGAAAACTTTGGACATCAGGTGATAGAGGACCGTAATCCTTATGGAGCTGTTCAACACAGCCTATACGCCCAGGCACGGTCTGCATCCCCCCGGCCTCTTGGGCTTCTCTCTGCTAAAGCCACACTGGATGTGTGTTCACCCTGGCACCCACAGTGACCCCTCTTACCACAGGGCCTTTGCACCTGCTCTTCCCTTTACCTGTTACCTTCTAACCATCCTTCAGATCTCAGCTTCCCCAGGTTCTCCCTGACCTCCTGACTAGACCACATTCCTCAAATATACACGCTCAAAAGAATGTTTTTCTGGTTCTTATTTGCCATAATATATTCAAATGTGTATACACATACATGGCTCTTTTGATAATGTCTATAGCCTCATTGGTTTAAAGGTAGATCGGGTTCATGTGCCTTTTCATTCTCTATTGAATCAATGCCTTGCAAAATGCATTCCATAAGTATTTGTTAAATGTGTAAATCAATGAATGCAATTTTTAAAAAGATTTTATTTATTTATCTTTAGAGGGGAAGGGGGGAAGGAGAGAAACATCAATGTACGGTTGCCTTTCATGCGTCCCCTGCTGGGAACTGGCCTGCAACCCAGGCATGTGCCCTGACTGGGAATCGAACCGCGATTGTGTGGTTCACTGGCCTGCACTCAATCCACTGAGCTACACCAGCCAGGGCATTGCAATTCTTATTTAGAGTGATTTTCAAAATATTTAACAACTAATGTGGCACAGGTACTTCTCATTCAGTACCAGAGTCAGCTGTGAACAGCCAGCGTGACCATATGTGTGAACACCAACTGTATAGAGGTCTGGAAAAAGTCCAGCCCTTGTTAATGTAACAAGAACCATTTGTGTGACATCCATGTGACCTGGCAGGACAACCAGGACAACTTCACTGTACTAGTCAGTGGGGGTGGTAGATGCCATTGAGTAATCATGTGTTCTGTGTGCCTATCACATTGAAAATCACCGAGCGAGCACAGCTGCAAACCTGCATCAAATTTTGCATTAAGCTTGAACATTCCAGAAACTATTTCAATGATTTAGAAGGCTGCAGCTATGGGCAACTGGTGATTGACAGCTTCATCACATCTAGTGAAGTGTTTTTTTGTGAAACATCAAATCACCCAGGTGACTCAGCCCTGCTGCAGCCCATATTTGCTTTTCCCTGCAACTTCTGGTTTTTCCCAAAACTAAACTTACCTTTGAAGGGGAAGAGATTTCAGACTGTTGAGGAGATTCAGGAAAATACAATAATGGGGCAGTTGATGGCGATTGGGAGAACCACATGAGGTCCCAAGGTGCCTACTTTGGAGGGGACTGGGGTGTTATTGTCCTATGTACAGTGTTTCTTGTATCTTCTTCAATAAATGTCTGTTTTTCATAGTGCATAGGATACTTTCCAAGCAGACCTCCTACATTAGCCCTGACTATGTTACTAACACCAAAGGTTGTAACAAACTTAGTGCCCTTATCCTAACCTATTACAAGATTCCAGAGGCACATGAATAATGAAATAATACATTTAAAGTACACATGGAAAAGTCAAGTCAGATCTATTTACTTAATTTTATTTAGACCCTGAGTCAGTTAGGGTTAATTTCAGCTGCATATGATAGAAAATCTAAATTACTGAATAAGCCTTGCATGTGACAAAGTTTTATTTTCACACACACACACACATGGAGTCTGGAGCTGGTATGGAGAATCTGAGATATCAGGAACACAGGTTCTTCAAGCTTTCCATCCTTCCATTCCTTGGACTCTTGTCTTCACAGTCTGGAATGACTGTCGGAGTTCCAGCCCTCGCATTCACATTCCAGGCAGCAGAATGGAGGACTGGGTGAAAAGAGAGACAAAAAAGTACGACTTTCACTGGGGGAAAAATAGGCAACAGATACTGCATGTGAGAGCAACTAGATGTCAGCTTTAATGAACAAGGCCTTAAAAGTAGCCATTTGTTTTGTGTCTCAGCCTATACACCGTGGTGCTATGGGCCAGGATGGCTGGGGGGCGCTTGACATCCTGGTGTTGAGACTGAACCAGCCCTTGTAGTTGCTGTGATTGCAACAGGCACCTCAGCAACCACCATGGCGAACATTGAAAACACAAGGTTTATTACTCATAGATCCTGAGGAGTACACAGCTCACCCAAGGCCACCCAGTAAGGTCACAGTAGCGAAAGAGAGAACAGACCTTGGGTTCTGCCTTTACTGAGGTCAAGGATGGGTGGGGTGCCTAGGGTGTTGTGGGTTCACTCTTCACTGCCGAATTTGAACAGAGTGGTAATTAAGGCATGTAAAGAAAAAACAGGGTCACTCAAATACCAGCAAGCTGAATTCAGCAATATAAAAATTATGCACCATGACCAAGTGAAATTTATCCTGGGAATGCAATTTGGTTTAACATCTGAGAAGCAATTCTGTAATAAATCCTATCAATAAAATGAAAAAGCCAAGAACCATATGATTATCTCAATAGGCGCAGAAAATCATTTGACAAAATTCAACACCTCATTAAGAAAAATACACTCAACAGGCCAGGCTGGTGTAGCTCAGTGGATTGAGCACCTGTGAACCAAAGGGTCATGGGTTCAATTCCCAGTGTAGACCACATGGGTTGCAGGTCAGCTCCTTAGTAGAGGGCGCTGGAAAGACAACCACACATTGATGTTTCTCTCCCTCTCTCTCTCCCTTCTCCTCTCTAAAAATAAATAAATAAAATCTTTAAAAAAGAAAAATACACTCAGCAAACTAGGAGTGGAATGGAATTCCTTAATCTTAATAAAGAACAACTACCAAAAACACATAACTAACGTAATGTTTAACATTACATTAGATGTAATGTAATGTACCAGTTAATGTAATTAACTGGATGTTTGCCCTGGCTGGTGTGGCTCAGTGGATTGAGTGCCAGCCTGTGAACTGAAAGGTCAGTCACCAGTGTGATTCTGGGTCAGTGCTGGAAAAAATTGTACTGGAAATTCTAGCCAGAGAAAGTATGTGAGAGAGTGGAGAAGAAGAAGAAAAAAAGGATCCAGACTGAAAAGCAGAAAGTAAATCTGTCTGTATTCACAGATGATATGATCTTGTATATAGAAAATCCTAAAGAATTAACTGAAAAACTGTTAGAACTAATAACCAGTTCACCAAGATTGCAGGACATAAGATCAATAATAAAAAAATATATATATTACTATGTACTTGCAGTAATATATATATTACTATGTACTTGCAGTGAACATACATGCTACAACATGAATGAACCTTAAAAATATTATGTTAAGTGAGGAAATCCAGCCACCAAAGGTACACACTGAATGATGGTTCCCTTTATATGTGATATCCCAAAGAGGGAAATCCTCAAATGGCCAATTGGAGACAGAAAGCAGACTAGTGATTGCGGGGGGCTGGAGGTTAGGAGGGGTGGGAAATGACTGGTAATGGGTACAGAGTTTCTTTTGGGTATGATGAAAATGTTCCAGTGTTAGTGGTGGTAGTTGCACAACTTTGTGAGTATACTAAAACTCACCACACTGTGCACTTTCAATGAGTTGTGGGGTATATGAATTATATCTCAATATTGCTATTTTTTTAAAAAAAGAGGCTGGTGAACATGAGACTGCATCTAAAACACACGTACGACAACAGCTAAATTAGAGGATTGACAGCATGGAAGCATTGTAACGACAGACGATCACTGGGGCTGGCGCTCCCACAGACACACATGGAATAATTTTAATTTCAAAAAGATGATGAACTGCAGTTGATTAAAACATATTGAATATATAAAAAGCCATGAGTTCGGAATAATTTTTTAGAAAGGAAATAGTCTTGGAGATTGCCAGAACATCAAACTTATTCCCCTGAAAATGGATAATTACAGGGGAAGAACTAAACGTGCGTCCCACCCTTCTGATACAAACTGAAGTTCAGTGTAACTGAATACCCCTGTGGATAAGGGAGAGACTTTGGCGCAGAAGAATTCTGTCTAGGGCTGGAAATAAGGTAAAGGCAAGTGGGTTGTAGGGAATATATAAAACTTAAGGAGGCACTCAGGACAAGCATCCAAATTAAAACATTATTTCGACTATTAGTGAAATAACTGATTCCAGCATCGGTCAGTAATGCTTCTAACATCGCTAGGAGAAAGGCTGATGGGAGACGTACAAAATCAGGCTGTCGCTGTCTGAACCCAAGGGTAACTCTTAATGTCACAAAAAGTGAGGCAACTATTATGCACCTTCTGATGCGGATGCAGACAGTACAAGTAGGAAGGAGTCGCCACCGAGGAAGGATCCTCAGGAAGGAAAAAATTTAAATCAAAACATAATCAGGCCTTTAGAACTGGCCTGTGGTCCACAGGAAATATTGAGCCCAAAGGAGAAAGTCCCCAAGAAGGCAATACAGCAGGTCCTGAAGGAGGGGTTTTATATTGGACTCTGACTTCACCAACAAGTAAGTGACAGCAGTAATAAAATGGGAGGGGGCTGTTCTAGATGAAAAGAAACACAAGACTTATGAGAAACACAAGAGTCATAATAATCAAAATGATCTTGTTTGATCCTGATTCTAAACAGAAATTACCCCCAAAATTTATACAATAAAGGAAATTTGGGTAAGGCTTGGTAATGAATATTTAGGAATATTTTAAATTTTGTTAGATGTGATAATAGCAAGAAAATATTTGGATTTTTCTTTTTGAGTTGCATGCTGAAGTATTTACAGGCAAGTGATACAATGCCTGGGATTTGCTTTAAAATACTCCAGCAACAAAAGAGAACAAGGAGGAAAGGGTAGATGAAACCAAGTATATGGTAAAATGAAGCCAGGAGATGGACACAGGGAGTTTGTTTTACTTTTTACTCTTCAGTATGTTTGGAAAGTTGCACGATAAAATTAACTCCCCCCAAATATGAATGAATACACCATTATTCTAGAGAAACTCTTTTTGCTGTGTGTGTGTTCAAGAGTGAGCTCTGTAGCCGTGTTTGTAAAATGAAAATTGGAAAAGACTTTAATGTCTGTCAAGGAAAGAAGAGATAAATAAACTGAGGCGATATAGTAACAGATTATCCTGTCAGCAGCCATTCCCCGTTCCTCCTGGTCCGTGCAATCCTGATATCCAGACAGAAAGGTTTTGTGGATGCATCGTGATGAAACCGAGGCCTAGGTTGGAATTCCCTTTCTTTTTGCCAATAATTGCTCAGTGGTGGGCAGGCAACCAATTTCACCAAGGAGAACTAAGGGAAATTTTTTTGGTGACAGGCTTCTAGGAAAGATTGACCACATTTCACTGATTCTAAAACACAATCCTTTTATCGTCTCTGAAATTAGCAGGCTTCTCACAATCCATAGCATTTCACAATCACTGTCTGTCAGATGGCCGTTGTGGTGTGTTGCAGTATTTGTCATTCCCTACGTGTGTACGAACTTAATCTGAAAACTTACACGGTTTGTGATATCTTCCAGTAAGATCCAGAAAGTGCCAGAACTAAAACCTGCAGAATGGGCCTTCTTGAGACAACAGTGGCATCACCACATGAGGAGATGCTGTACTGCCAACGGCAGTCCAATATACATAGGTATATATAGGTATTAATACCTCAGTTAATATAGGTATTAATTCTCTTGCTGATGAGAAATCTACAGGCTATTCCATTGTTGGATCAGTGACTCAGCAATGTCAGGATGCACTTGGACATTCCTGGGATTCTTTTTGTCTTCCCCTCATGGGCCCGAGGTAACTGTTGCAGCTCTGAGCATCATGCCCTTGCCTGACTGTATCTAAAGCTGGAGGGACAAATACATGCCTTTGCAACAATGTGGACAGAACTTGAGAGTATTGTGCTAAGTGAAATATCTCAGACAGAGAAAGACAAGTACTGTATGATCTCACTTATATGTGGAATCTTTAAATAAAGAAAAAGAGGCTCATAAGTAACAAACAGGTTGGCGGTTGTCAAAAGTGGGGGTGGGAAGTGAAGGAGCAAACTGGGTGAAGGGAAGCAAAAGGTACAAACTTCCACTTACAAAATAAACAAGTCAGAGGGGTGTAATGTTCAATGTGATGACTATAGTTAACGATACTCTAGTGCATATTTGAAAATTTCTGAGGGAGAAAAAGTTTTTATACTAAGAACATTTTTTCTCATCACAAGAAAAAAAATTACATGTAACTACAGTTATGTATGGTGAAGGATGTTAACTAGATTTATTGTAATGATCATTTTGCAATACATAAAAATATCAAATCATTATGTTATACACCTGAAACTAATGTTGTATGTTAATTACACATGACTAAAAAGAGTGACAAATTAAAAGAAAAAAAAAGAATAGCCTAAGAAGACATGATGAGTAAATGTAATGTGGTATCCCATTCCTGGAATAGAAGGGCAACTTGGTAGGAAAATGGCAAATTAAAAAAAAAATCTGATGACTTTAGTTAATAGAAATGTAGCAGTCGAGGTGGTTTTTTTTTTGTATGTGAAGGATGTGCCAAAGTAATCGAATGATTAAGATGTTCACAACAGGGAAAACCAGGTGAGGCGTATACAGGAATTCTGTATATCCATTTTTGCAACTTTTCTGTAAGTCTAAAACTATTCTAAAAATGTTTTTAAGTGGGAAACACAACAGTGCTTTCTTATGGAGTCGCGGTAAATCAGTGAGAAAGTAACAAAGTACAAGGCTCAATGCTTAGCACATAGGTATGGCTATGATGATTTTATATAAGACGAGGGACTAGCGCTCCAACACTGAAGCATTTTAACCAGGATAAGCAAAAGGCAGTGGCGCGCGCCTCCCACCCAGTCCATCCGGCGCGCGAGCGCGAACAGCGCAGGGGCGGGGACGCCAGCGTGGGGCGGGGCCAGCCTCAGTTCCCACGCTGGCCAACGCCCCCCGGAAGTAGCGTTGCCTGGTGCTCCGCGGGGCGGAGGCTGTATATGGCAGGATGCAGTGTCGTCTCCTGGGCGGCGATGCCGCTGCTGTTGCTAGACGACGCGAACTAGCTTTCGTCACTTCCTCAGCCTGCCCCCTCTCCAGGCCGGAACTCAGGGGCCAGGAACCTGGGTGAGCACAGACTCGTCCTTAGAGTTCCAACACTGGGGCCAGCCGGGCAGCTGGAGTCGAGGCCACGCCACCTGCAAGGAAGAACCCAAGCCGAGGCGGGAAGATGGCTTCAGACAAGCCTGCAGGTGAGGCGCCCGCGCCCTGCGCGCTGAGAAGGTAGCACACGCGGGGGTAGGCAGACCCCGCGCGCGGAGGCAAAGGGCCCCGCGTGGGGACTAGAGTGTGGGGACTCGAAGGCGACGTTAACTTGGGCGTGCATTTCTGCTCCCCTTCCCCTCTCTCGGCTGTCGCTAATGTGAGTTTTTGGGCCCCAGGTCCAGGAGTTTTTTACCCAACTGCAGCTCGAAGTCGCTGCTGCCCATCCTTGCCCCACCCCACCCCTGTCCAGAATATCTCAGGCTAAAAAATCATAAATTTATTTAGCCGCTTCATAGAGTTTTCGGCTTCCCAATGGGGAAGGCAGAGCAAGGAAAATTCACTCCGGAACTCAGAGCTGCCTCAGTGATCCCTGGCCCAGGCTAACACTCACTCACCTGTGTTGTTTTGGCCGCATCAATCTGCCTCTGGTCAGGAAACCACTATTTAAATAGGCTTGACGTTGTAGTGTGCCACTCTGGCCTGTGCTCTCTGACATCTTGCATTTAGAACCTGTTTTCCCCTAGTTCTTTGCCGTGAGATTAATTTAATCTTGATTTTGTTTACTAATTGCTGCTCCATTTCTAGAGTCTTTTTCATTAAGGAATATAAAACTCTTTCCTGCCTACTTCTGAGAGCGTGTGGCAGCATGTGTTTCCAGTAAGAAATTAATGATCTCGCCCTGGCTGGTGTGGCTCAGTGGATTGACCGCCCGCCTGCGAACCAAAGGATCTCTGGTTCCATTCCTGGTTGAGCACATGCCTGGCTTGCAGGCCAGGTCCCCAGTAGGGGGCGCGTGAGAGGCGGCCACTCATTGATGTTTCTCTCCCTCTTCCTTCCTTCCTTCTCCTTGGTCTAAAAATAAATAAACAAAATCTTTTTTTTTTTTAAAGTAACGATCTCTGTGGCATCCAATTTTGTTGAAACAAACTTCAGTAAGAGGAGTTAGAGGTGGTACTTAGACTTTACAGTGAAATTAACTTTTTAAAAGAAAGGAAAACCCCAGTGCACTGTGGGTTTTAGTAGGTCCTGATCTTAACAGCTGACAGATAAACTTGTTTTGAAATAGTGAGCCCATCCTAATACAGGTACTGGTAAATGAAATCACTAGAGGATCTCTTTGGTAATCTGTTAAAAGAGAATAACTACAGAGAAAAGGTTTAGAAAGTGAGGATCATAGAGTGAGCTGATTTTAGGTAGGCTGGTCAGGGAGAGCCTCTGGTGAGGTAATATTTGAGCAGATAGCTGAATGAAAAGGAGTGAGGGAAATAGAGATGTGTGGATGGGGAGAATGTTTCAGGCAGGGAATAAGCATGGCCTTTCCAAGGCTGGACCAAGGGGACCAACATCTTAATTTAGGACACTGTCTCTATTTCCCAGTTTTACTATACCTGTTAACCCATATCATTCTACTTCATGGAATGACCTTTTTAGGGTTAAAATTCATCTAGTTTTGAGACTTAGGCCAAGATGGAGGCATTGGTAGACATACTGTGCCTCCTTGCACAACCAAAAGAAGGGCCACAATAATTTAAAAACAGAACCAGAACTGACAGAAATTGAACTGTATGGAAGTCCAACAACCAAGGAGTTAAAGAAGAAACATTCATCCAGACCCGTAGGAGAGGGGAGGAGTCCGGGAGCTGGGCAGAGAGGACCTGCGGCAGCTGGTGGGGCAGGCGGTGCTCCATTCGAGCGCAGATAAGCCAGGAGAAACACCTGGGGACCGAGGACGACCGAGCAGCCCAGGGCCCCAGTGCGGGGAAATAAAGCCTCAACCTCTGACTGAAAACACCAGTGGGGGTTGAGGCAGCAGGAGAGACTCCCAGCCTCACAGGAGAGTTAGTTGGAGAGAACCACAGGGTCCTAAAATGTACACAAACCCACCCACCCACCCAGGAATCAGCACCAGAAGGGCCCAATTTGATTGTGGGTAATGAGGAAAGTGACTGAAAACCAGCAGAGAGCAAAGCAAGTGCCATTGTTCCCTCTCAGGCCCCTTCCCCACATACAGCATCACAACGCAGCGGCATGAGTTGCCCCACCCTGGTGAACAACTATGGCTCTGCCCCTCACTATGTAACAGGTACTCTGAGAAAAAAAAATGGCCCAAATGAAAGAACAGATCAAAACTCCAGAAAAAATACAACTAAGTGATGAAGAGATAGCCTATCATATGCACAGTTCAAAACACTGGTAATCAGGATGCTCACAGAACTCATTGAATCTGGTCACAAATTAGATGAAAAAATGAAGGCTATACTAAGTGAAATGAAGGAAGATGTACCGGGAACCAATAATGATGGGAAGGAAACGGACTCACATCAATGGTGGGACCAGAAGGAAGAAAGAAACATTCAACCAGAACAGAATGAAGAAACAAGAATTCAAAACAATGAGCAGCTTAGGAACCTTCAGGACATCTTTAAACATTCCAACATCTGAGTTATAAGGGTACCAGATGGGGAAGAGGAAGAGCAAGAAGTTGAGCACTTATTTGAACAAATAATAAAGGAGAACTTCCCCAATCTGGCCAAGGAAATAGACTTCCAGGAAGTCCAGGAAGCTCAGAGAGTCCCAAAGAAGTTGGACCCAAGGAGGAACACACCAAGGCACATCATCATTAGCCAAGATTAAAATGAAGGAGAGAATCTTAGAAACAACAAGAGAAAAGGAGACAATTACCTACAAAGGAGTTCCCATCAGACTGTCAGCTGATTTCTCAAAAGAGACCTTCTAGGCAAGAAGGGGCTGGAAAGTATTCCAAGTCATGAAAGGCAAGGACCTATATCCAAGATTGCTCTGTCCAGCAAAGCTTTCATTTAGAATAGAAGGGCAGATAAAGTGCTTCTCAGATAAGGTCAAGTTAAAGGAGTTCATCACCCAACCCTTATTATATGAAATGTTAAAGGGACTTATCTAAGAAAAAGAAGATAAAAAATATGAACAGTAAATTGACCTCAAACTCACAGTTATTAACAACCACACCTAAAGCAAAAACAAAAGCAAACTAAGCAAACAACTAGAACAGGAACAGAAGCACAGAAATGGACATCACATGGAGGGTTATCAACAGGGGAGTGGGAGGGGGAAAGGGGGAAAAGGTACAGAGAATAAGTAGCATAGATGGTAGGTAGACAGTAAAAAGGGGGAGGTTAAAAATGTAGGAAATGTAGAAGCCAAAGAACTTATATGTATGAACTGTGGACATGAACTAAAGGTGGATGTGGGTGGGAGGCCGTGTGCAGGGCAGAGGGTAATAAAGGGAAAAAGGGACAACTGTAACAGGGTAATCAATAAAATATAATTTTTAAAGTTCATCTAGTTTTCAAGTCCTATCACATTCATAAAGCATTCTCCTACTTATTCATTCATTCTTTCACAAAGATTGAGTGCCAGGTGCTGCCTTAGATGTTGAGGAAATGGATATGACATATGCCCTGCCTTTGAGGACCTGTTACTCAGTCTGCTAGAGACACGTGTTACAGCAGTACTCCCACTTGTGAAGAATTATGTAATTGCTGTAGTAGAAGGCTGCTTCCCTAAATGATTAAGAGGCTGTTTCTTTGATTGGTTTAAGTTATAGGCCACAATATAGGAAATTTCCTGCCTTCATGATGAAGTTGCATTTGTATTAAGTAGATGAGTGTGCAGTGTGGCATTTCTCTATTCCTCCTCTCCATCCCCATTTCAATGGCTGTGCTTCTGGCCTTTATCTCTTAATGTGTTCTCATTCACTTTAAGCAGCTTCTTGATGGATGTTTGTCTCTTCTTTATCCAGTCCATTCTTCTCACTGCTGCCTTTTCACTTTATTTCTAAAACATTAATTGGATCATATCATTCCCCTACCCATAGACATTCTGAGACAGTACCATCTTTTGTGTGCATCAAATCTCACTAGTAATATCATTTGTGAGGCTCTTCACAAACTATTTTCAGCTCTTGTTTATCACAGCCCCTCTAGCTCTTCACAACCAAAGGGACACTTTGGAATGCATCGTGTTCCTTTGAGCTTCTGAGTGGCAATGCCCTGCTTTCTCCCGTCTGTCTGGTGCGCACACTCTTCATTCAAAATCTAGTCTGTATGCTCTGCATCTCTGAGCTCCTGATCCCGGGCCCTTTTCATGGAGGGTCTTGTGTGCTTTTTCTTCATCAGGTAAGAGAAGAAGCCCATACATTTAAACAAATTAAGTAATTATGGCTTTAAATTGTGATAAATATTGTGAAGAAAAAAAAATGAGTAAGAGGATGGAGGATAACTGAGAGCAAGTTTCTACTTTGAATATATTGGTTAGGGATAACATTGAACAGAGGCCTTACAGAGAAATAGCCGGCCTTGTGGGGGGAAAGCATGGCCCAGGTAAGAGGAGCAGCATATGGGGAATGTTTAAACAGCAAGGAGACCCCTTGAGGAAAGAGACTTTCGTCTGTGTTAGGGATGCTCTCTCTCCAGCACCTAGAACAATGGGTGGCATAGAGGAAGAACTTGATACATATTATAGCTCGGTGAGTGAAGGCAACAGGGAGAAAGGTGAAGTCCGGGGTGTGGCAGGGGATAGCTTGTGTCGGGCCTTGTAGGCCATGGAAACAATTTGAATTCATTCTAATGGGAAGGCCCTGGGAGAGTTCAGCAAGGGCACGATGTGATCTGACTTAATGTTTTAACTGAGCCAGGTGACTATTGAGAAAGCCTTAGGAGCACAGGGTTTGAAATCAGACAGCCTAGGTTCTTCTGGTGGTACCATTTGGCGTTTGTGAGACCACCTTGAACAGGTTTTAAGAAGCCTTTTTGATGTCCCAGCCTTCCTGTGTGTACAAAAGAAAAGATATGTACTGCACAGAGTTGGTAAAGGGTTAAATGAGATCATCTCAGACCCTGGTTTTTAAAAGACTGACTAGTATTACAGTGCTTTAGAGTAGGATGGGGAGGAGAGGCAGCTAGGAGAAACATTTAGGGAATAAAATTGTGACAGTAGAATTTGTGACTGATTGGGCATGGTAGGGTAAGCAGAAAGCCTTGCTCTTTGGGAAAAGTTCTTAGTTAAGCCTCAGTTTCTTGATTTGTAAAATAGGGGTCCTAGTAGTTTCCTAATTTATTCCTAATCACTTTCTAACTTACTTACCTGACAGGGTTGTAGCTTGTGAGGATGAAGTGAGGTAAGGTATTTTAGCCCACATCCTCTGGGGAGCAGAAGCTGACTAAGGTGCTAACATTTTATTTGGAAGGTACAAGTTCAGGGTAGTGAAAATGATGGAGAGGAGGAAGGAAGGCAGAAGAAGATGCAGTATATTTCGTCCCTGAGCACTGTCTCACCTTAAGCTGGGAAGAAACATAGAGGTCACTTGGAGAAGCTACACATCAGAATAGTCCATAGGAGCCCTGGCTAGTGTAGCTCAGTGGATTGAGCGTGGGCCTGGGAACCAAAGAACCACGGTTCAATTCCTAGTCAGGGCACATGCCTGGGTTGCGGGCCAGTTGCCAGTAGGAGACGCATGAGAGGCAACCATACATTGATGTTTCTCTCCTCTCTCCTTCCCTTCCCCTCTAAAGATAAATAAATAAAATCTTTAAAAAAAGAATATATTTTTTTTTAAAGTCCATAGGAGAGAAAGAAAGGATGATTTATCTGTCCTCCTGTTTCTTGTTTCCAGTTGGTCAGTACTTACCTCCTGGAAACAAATTTACCTGTGTTTCTAGGTTCTGTGGCTTCTCAGCAGCTGATCAGCCAGCAGTTCTCACACCCTGAGTTGTGCGTCAACCAAATCGTAAAGGAATGAGTGTCCCAGAGTAGATGGGGCATCGAGCAAAGTTGAAGATTGAAGGGGGAGTGGAAGGTTCACAAGGTTTGTGTCCCTGTATAACATATAAAAGTGGTATAAAACCGCCCTGGCTGGTGCGGCTCAGTGGATTGAGTGCTGGCCTGTGGCTTAAAAGGTCACTGGTTCCATTCTTGGGCAGGGCACGGCACGGGCCTGGGTTGCTGGACACTCCCCCCTGCCCTTGGGGGTGTGTGAGAGGTATTGGATCAGTGCGTATCTCTCCCACACGGAGGTTCCTCTCCCTCTCTCCCTCTCTCCCTCCCTTCCTGCCTCTATAAAAATAAATAAAGTCTTTTTTTTTAATGGTATAAAACCAATATTATTTTTGACTAAGGGAATACCAGCAATGTTTTAGGATGATCTATTTGATTTTCCTTTTGATATTTAAAAGGAGAAAAGTGGCTGAAGTTAGAAAACAGAATTCTAGATTTGAATTTATCTGAAATTTTGGACTATGAGAATGGCAGTAGCAGGCTTAATAGGAATAGGTGGGTGATGTTATGAATAAGGGAAAGACCAGGTGAATAATATGAAATCAGGACATGAGTACTTAAAGGAGACTCTGAAAGTTTGAGCCAGACTGACTGGAAAAATGGCAGGAAGAACAGACAAATGGAAAAACTTCAAGCCAAGGCTGTTTTTTAATTTTATTTAAAACACCCAAAACTTTTTATTATTTTTAAGTGTATAAGGTAAAAAAATATGAAGCCTCTATCACCCCAAGCTCCAGGTAACTGATTTTTTTTAAAATTAATTTTATTTAGTTATTTTTCAAGTACAGTTTTTTGTCTATTTTTCCCTTCCCAGCCTCCCCCAGGTAACTGATATTGAGTTTGCATGTTCTTCCAGACTGTTTGCCTACCCGAGCTCACACTGGCTTAAATGTATACGCACACACAAACCTTAATTATCCACTTAATGTATTAGTTGTAATAAAATTCTAAATGCAGAGTAGATATACATATATATGTATGCAGATGAGGAAATAAACTATGCAGTACTGTCTTAACATTTGCTTTTCTCAATGTCCTGAAAGGAATCTATGCATTGTTTTTTGTTAGTGTCAATTTTATTTTTTTAAAAACATCCCTGATAGACTCACAGAACTTTATAGTTAGATACATATCTTTTCTAGTTCCTTGAAAAATGCAGTAATGTTCTGGCTGGTGTAGCTCAGTGGATTGAGCACGAGCCTATGAACCAAAGGATTATAGTTCGATTCCCAGGCAGGGCACATGCCTGGGTTGCAGGCCAGTTCCCAGCAGGGGACGCACGAGAGGCAACCACACATTGATATTTCTCTCCCTCTCTCCTTCCCTTCCCCTCTAAAGATAAATAAATAAAATCTTTTAAAAAACAAACAAACAAAACCCTCACAACCTTAAAAAAAGAAAAAGAAAAATGCAGTAAGCATTCAGTAATATAGATTGCTGTTTCTTTCTTTTTTTTTTTGAGGTGTAATTGATATGTTAGTTTCAGTTGTGCAGGATGATGCTTTGATATTTGTATATATTGCAAAATGATCTCCACAATACATCTAGTTAACATGTGTCATCGTGTTAACTAGATGTTAACATTGATGTTCCTTACAGAAATCTGTACTCATTCGATACTTTTTCAGCTTTTTATTACAATTTCAAATACCAAAATATTGAAAACAAGAAAATGAATATACATATAACCACCACCTAGTTGAACAATTGTTACATTTTATTCTGTTTATTTGCTCTCTCTCTAGCTACAGAATCCTTTTTAAATGAGTTATAGACATCATGACACTTTGTCTCTAAATATTTCACCACGCATTTCTTAAAATAGGGACATTCACCTACATAACCATAATACCATTATCATTCTTCACAAAGTTAATATGTAAATATATCAGGTTTCCCCAGTTGAATCAAAAATATTACTTAAAATTTTAAAGAAGCCATACCTTTCAAATTAAGTTTATATATTGTATTTTGATGTGTCTCTCTCTCTTTTTAATATCTCTTTTTTAAAAAAAATCAATGGTCCTTTATTTTATTTTTTTAATATTTTATTTATTTTCAGAGAGAGGGGAAGGGAAGAAGAGAGGGAGAGAAATGTCAATGTGTGGTTGCCTCTCATGTGTCCCCCACTGGGAACTGGCCTGCAACCCAGGCATGTGCCCTGCCTGGGAATCGAACCTCGATCCTTTCGTTCCCAGGCCCACGCTCAATCCACTGAGCTACACCAAGCAGGGCTTGATGTGTCTCTTAATTCCTTTTTTTAAAAAATGACAGCGTTGTTTTCTTTCTTTCTTTTTTTTTTTGAAGACACCGATCACCTTCTAGAACATCCCACATTCTGGATTCCTCTGATTGTTTCTTCTTTGTATTCCTTGTATTTTTTAAATAATTTTTTAATTCTCTCCTGAGGCAGTGTTGTTTTAATTGATTTTAGATAGAAAGGGGAGAGAGAAACATTGGTCAATTGCCTCCCATATGCATCCTGACCAGACATGAACCTGCAACCTAGGTATGTGCCCTGACTGGGAATCAAACCTGCAATCTCTTGGTGTACGGGTCGATTAACCAACTGAGTCATCTGGCTAAGGCATTCCTGGCATTTTTTTAAAATATTTTATTTATCTATCTATCTATCTATCTAGATATTTATTTATTTTAGAGGGAAAGGGAGGGAGAAAGAGAGGCAGAGAAACATCAATGTGTGGTTGCCTCTCATGGGTCCCCTACTGGGGACCTGGCCTGCAACCCAGGCATGTGCCCTGACTGGAAATCGAACCAGTGACCCTTTGCTTCACAGGCCCATGCTCAATCCACTGAGCTACACCAGCCAGGTCCATTCCTGGCATTTTTAAAATTAGTTCCTTATCTTCTGCATATTTCTTTATTTTAATAGGCTTAATTAGATTTGGGTTTAACATATTTGCAAGATACTTTGTAAGTGAAGCTTTGTACTTTTTTTTAAGTCCATATTGTCAGTTCACTATTAAATGCTAAATTTGCTCAATTTGTCAAGATGCTAACAGGAATATCTTTTTCTCTTTACAATTAGAAGTAATCTATGGGATAGACACAAAAAATGGTGTTAGCTACCTGAAAGTAATATAATGTTTTATGTCAATTGTGTCTTAGTTTTTTTTTTTTTTTTTCAAAAAAAAGAAGTAATCAGCCCTGGCTGGTGTGGCTCAGTGGTTGAGCTCCAGCCTGTGAATCAAAGGGTCTCGAGTTTGATTCCCAGTCAGGACACATGCCTGGGTTGCGGGCCAGGTCCCTGGGGGGGGCTGCATGAGAGGCAACCACACGTTAATGTTTGTCTCCCTCTCTTTCACCTTCACTTCCCCTCTCTAAAAAATAATAAAATCTTTAAAAAAGAAGTAATCTGTGGTGTAATAATTTACCATTATGAAATATCCACCATTGATGATCTGCCGTAATAAGATGTAACATTGTGGATTGCAAAATGGTACTTTCTGTAATTCTCTTACTGTGTCTACATTTATTAGCTGGTATTCTATAAAGAATAGATCTTCCATATCAACTGGAGATAAACTGCAATTCTTCCCCAAAAGTCATGTTAAATGCTAAAAATTTAATTCATCCTTTTCATTTTACCAGTTTTCAGATTAGGGAATTGATGTGTAGTGACTTACATTTGATTTTTTTAACCTTTTTTAATATTTAAGAATCAAGAAAATATTTTTGGTCTTATGATTCCAATTTAAAATGTATAATGAAGTGAACAGTTGATTTATATTTATGAATATAAGTTGAAACCTTACTACATTTATATATTTGCACTGATATTAAAGAGTACCTGGGGAAAGAGAGTACCTGGGTCACTTTTCATAAATCTAATTTTTTAGATTTATAAGTTGTTTTCAGAAACTTTTGCCCTTTTAAATTAAACAGTTATACTTAAAATTGAATGTATTAAATTATTTAAAGTGGTTAAAATTTTATGCTTGAAGGCATTTCACTTTGTAAATACGATCAAACATTGATCACAGTCCTTCCAAATGAACACCCCAAACACAATATCATCTAAGTTGAATGTAAAAGTGTAAGGAAAATCTAGGCTTTTTGAATTTACAATATTAATAAATCAAGTATTACTATATGAAAACTGGAGTAAGTCTTTCCTCTGCGTAAAACTACCTTTAGTTGTGAAAATAAAAGTGCTCATTGGCAGTGGCAGTGTTCTGCTCGCTGGTCTTCCCCAGAGTAAGCGGATATATCCTTGGTTCCTGATGTTCTGCTCCCTCGTCTCTGCAGTGCCGGGCAGGGTGCTCAGTCTGCAGCTTTGCTGGTCACATGTTACTGCTCTGAGGTGTGTGAAAATCAGCCAGTATGTTACAGGGTTTTGATAAGACAGGTGTTCTTGCTCAAGTGGTAGAAAACCACATGTGAGGCGTGTGAGCCCAGCTGGACTGTGACTTCGGTAAACCTCAATTATTTTTCTTAGCGTCCTTATTTAAAATTTTCCTTCACAAAGGCATCAGTATTGTTTTGTGAGTGTAGCAAATGTCCTTAGGCCTTAACAATCCTGTTTCCTTTGGAACAAAATTTCTTTTCTTGAGCATTAATGGAGTTATATTTGGAAAAGTGTAGCTTGTGTGGAAGATCTTGGTCCAGTCACATTTGAATTAACATTCTTTTAATGGAATGTGTCTATGCTTTCAGTTAACTGCCTCTTTGTCGGTTTTGGAAAAGCAGTGAGTTTCTTTTCTACTTAGTTAAAACCTAAAGGCAATTGTTCGGTTCAAAATGAAACCTTTTGGCTTAAAGAGTGTCAAGGTTTGTGCGCCAAAGAGCTCCATACGCCTAGTGAGTCAACCATGTTCACTGGGCCACAGTAAAAGGAAGGTCAAGCTTATGGATGAGCGGTCCTATACCCTTTCAATTGGCAATGGAGACTACTTTTGGACAAATAAAGACACATTGTGGAATTATGTGCAGACTCTTTCTGGTAAGAAGTCAGCAGTTACCAAAAAATGCATGTTTTAAAAACATTTTAAAAACGGATTATACAAATAATAGCCATTTTTTTTTTTGCAGAAAGCTTGAAAAGTGGAGCAATAACAAGGGAAATAAAAATAGTAATTCCAGCTGAAGTGTTTTTTACATTTTATCTAGATGCGAAAGAATGTAGATGAAATGATGGTTGGTTAACATGTAAAAGGCTCTCACTGAGCTCAGCTCTTTGAAATGTCAGTAGAAATGGAAATGTCAAGGTCTGCCAGCTTATTTATTTATTTTAAAGTCGGCTTCTCTCCTTTCCTGGAAGAATTTAGGAGACTTTTGTAGTTCCTAGAAGATAATGATAGCGGTGGCCTCATGAGCCAACCTGCCTTTGGTAGAAAATAGATAGAAGCTCAAATTCTTCAACGCCTTGGCGAGTTGTTATAAAAATGACCACTGCATAAGTGTACATACTTTAATGAGTTCCCACACATCTGGAGACCCTTATGCATCTTGTAGTTGCTAGGCTCCTTGTCTCACTTCTAAAACCTTATATTAGTTTTAGGTAGGCATTTAAAAAATAAGACTTTTTTAAAAAGTAATACTATATGCTCATTATAAACATTTAAACATCAAGAGAAACATGGCCCTGGCTGGTGTGGCTCAGTGGGTTGAGCACCAGCCTGCAAACTGAAAGATCGCCAGTCGGATTCCCAGTGCCGGCTGTGCCTGGGTTGCTGGCCAGCTCCTCAGCTGGGGGCATGTGAGAGGCAACCCATTGATGTTTATTTCTCATGTCAATGTTTCCCTCCCTCTCTTTCTCCCTCCCACCATCTCTCTAAAAATAAAGTTTAAAGAAAAAATAAATGAGCACAACATTCTTGGCCCTATTGCGAGGCGGGCAGAGCTGTAATCCTTATGTAATGGTGGGTTTTCACTGAGTTTAGCCAGAGCTGAGGGAAACATTCCTTCATTAAGTTTTTGGAGGCCTGGCTTCTTACTCATGACATTAGCCATTGTGGTGGAGAGAGCTCTGGCTTTGGCAACTCCATTAGGAAAAAGACAACTAAGAAGAAAACTAGGGACACATCACTGTGTAACTGTCGTTTCTAAAGAACTGTGAACCATGTGTATCTGCAGATCAGGGAGCAGAGAAGCATGAGGGGGCAGGCCAGCCCTCTGGCATCACGGATCAGGAGAAGGAGCTGTCCACCAACGCCTTCCAGGCTTTCTCGGTAAGAAGTGTTCCTCAGTCTGCTCCATTTCAAGGGTCTGTTGAGTGTGAACTGTTTCATAGTGAATTTTTAAATTGGTAATTTTTGTCTTGTACCAATTCAAGAGTTGGGTATAGAAACTAGGTATAATTTTAAAATAAAAACATTTTAGAGTTTAACTATGGTGAAAGGAAAAGGAGGAATTTGAGCCATTCTCAAGTTTTTGTGTTTTCATAAATACATTCTAATGCACACAGTGTTGTTTTTTAAGTCTTTGACGTTTATATTTTTGTGCCCTGGCTTGGCGTGGCTCAGTGGATTGAGTGCTGGCCTGTGAGCCAGAAGGTCGTAGGTTCAGTTCCCGGTTCGGGCACAAGCCTGGGTTGTAGGCTAGGTCCCAGTTGGAAGCATGCAAGACGCAACTGATCAATGTATCTCTTGCACATCAATTTCTCTCCCTGTCTTTCTCCCTCCCTTCCCCTCTCTCTAAAAATAAATAAAAAGTTTAACAATAAAAAATAAATTTAGATTTGTAAGTATATGGGTCAGTCTTTTTATTTCACTATTCTCTTCAAATTTTTTCTTGAATGTGCTTTGAAATGAAACCCCCAAAATTTGTCAAAATATCAACTTTTCTGACATCAAATATGAAAAAACTTACTTGATTATCAAGTTACATACATATAAGCAGAACAAGATACTTGGGTATTCAAAATATATTAACTAGAAATTAAAATTTAGAGTAATTACATTATCCTCCTTGGCTTGCCTTGGCTGTTATACCCTGCTAGCAATATGTATCTATCTATCTATCTATCTATCTATCTATCTAATGACTATAACATATATAGAGTTTATATATGTCTTATATCTATAAAATACGCACACATAGCTATAAGATATAGATATATAGATTATATCTATGCAGATTATATATATAACTACATATTTTATTATATCTTATAGATATGGTACACATGTATCAGTGTTAGAGTTTGATTCTTAGGAAATATATAACCACAATTTCTTTCTTTTTAGTTTATTGAGATATGATTGACATTACAGTTCTTAATTGACATCAATATCGCTTCATCTAGTACAGGGGTGTCAAACTCCTCTTCACCGGGGGCCATATCAGCTTCGTGGTTGCCTTCGAAGGACTGAATGTAATTTCAACTCCTTAACGGTTAAGGAGTAGTTACATTTACACAGTCCTGAAATTATTTCGGCCCTTTGAAGGCAACTGCAAGGCTGATGTGGCCCCCGGTGAAAAGGAGTTTGACACCCCTGATCTAGTGACTTTAATTCGTATATTTGGGGGAATTCTGTCTTTTTAAAGAGTTTTAAAATAGACATGAGTGAAATCTATTTTGAAATGATTATATAGGCCTTAGAGCTGGTATGTAATTTTGTGAATGTGTTTTCATTTTTGTTTTAGGCTGGAAACTACGATGCCTGTCTTCAACATCTTGCCTGCCTACAAGACATAAACAAAGATGATTATAAAATAATTTTAAATACAGCAATAGCTGAGTTTTTTAAAAGTAACCAAACAACAACAGATAGTTTGAGGCAAACACTTAACCAGCTGAAGAATCAGGTAATACAGAAATGAATTTGGCTATAAAAATATTATGCTCTCTAAAGATGAAATAAAAATAGTGAAGGAAAATTAATGTGACTTCTTCTCTGATATTCCTAGGGCAGCTTTTAATATACCTGAAACTTCTTTGGTATTACTTTTGTTTGTATAAAATTAATATTCCAGGAAAATGAAAGGTATGTTAAATGATTTTATTTTCTGTTGGGCTTTTAACTAGAACAGAGTAGACTAATATACCAAATTTGAATGAGCTTTGGAGTTTTGAGAGAGAATTAAAGTAGAAATACATGAAGAAGCTTAGCTCCCAAGATATAACTTATTACTGTAAGGGTCTTATTATTATTATTGTTGCTTTTAAATTTGATGAGCATTTATTTAATAAATTCTAGGGATTATTACTTAATGACAAAAGACTCCCCTAGTGAAAACACCAAAACTCAAGTTCTAACAAGGAAATAATCAGCAAAGCCATACACTTCCCCTGATTTTCCTTTTTTTAACTCTATTTTTATTGTTGGCACTATTACAGATACCCACCTTTCCCTTACCCTTTTCCCATCTCCACCCAGCGCCCCTCTTCCCTCAGGCCATCACCTCACTATTTTTGTGTGTGTCTGTAGGTTATGCATATATGTTCTTCGACTAAGCCCTTAAGGGTCTGATCATTAATTATGTCAGATTGTTTTAGCACTTGGATAAGGAGATGATTAGTTGATTAAATAGAAGATGCTCTGATTTCTGTGTAGTTTAGGACTTGCCTTTTTCATTGGTCTTTTCAAAATAGCAACATTTCTCAAATCACAAGATTAGACCTTTGATATTCAGGAGGGCTGATATGATGATGATCGTGCCAATGGTAGGATCAGCTAGCAAACAGTCCGAGCTTACTATGTAACAGGCCCTGGTAGGAACATTGTATATCGCCTCTCACTTATTCTTCCCAGTAGCCCTAAGGTAGCTACTGGAAAAACTATAGTTTTTCTCATTCTATGGATGGGAAAGCTGAGGTACGGATAGCTTGTGTAAATTATCCAAAGACAGAAAGCTGTTAAGTAGTAAGAGCTGAGCCCAGGCTGGTGTGGCTCAGTGGATCGAGTGCCAGCCTACAAGCCGAAGGGTTGCCAGTTTTGTTCCTGGTCAAGGGCACAGGCCTGGTCCAGGTCCATGGTTGGGGACATGCAAGGAGCAACCAATGGATGTATCTCTCACACATTGCTGTTTCTCTCCCCCTCTTTCTTCCTCCTTTCCTTCTCTGTCTAAAAGTAAATAAATAAAATCTTTAAAAAAGGAAAAAGAGCCACACAAACCCAGTTCTGTTTGACTCTAGGGCCTGCACTTTTAAATCTTGCTTTGCGCTGTGGAGGTCTTGAGACCTTTCTGAGCCCCTTCCCTGTATTCATGGGTACCACTGTTCTGGGGAGCATCACCCTAAAATATGATATAGTTAAAAATAAGTGACCCCTTTTAGGATCTTCATAGTCCTGTATAGGAATAAAGTCATTTTCAGCCTTTTAAAATTTTCCATGAAAATGAGAATAGCCAACACTTATTAAATGCTTACTTGATTCCAAGTTCCATATTCAGTGCTTTTTATATCTTATGTCATCCTCACAATTATTGAGGGGAGGTACCTGATTTCTCAGTTTTGAAACTAGGATTTAGGAAGCTGAATAATTTTAATTTATAGTTTGGAAGGGGAAGAGCAGCACTTGAACCAGACCTTCTGGCTCTTTTTTAAAAAATATATAGATTATGCTATTACACTTGTCCAACTTTCTCCCCTTTATTCCCCTCCCCTCCTATATCCCCCCTGCAACCAGCAATGCCCCTTCCCCTTAGTGCATGTCCATGTAGACCTTCTGACTCTTGAATATGTTCTTACAACTGCCTCGGTCCTTATAAATCCATATGTCATCACAGTTTGTCATTACACTAGTATTATTAACCTTGACTTTATCTGGAGCTCCAGAATCAAAGGGAAAATGATGTTTGTTAATATCTGGTACACGTGACCTATGACTCCTTAGACAGATTCTTTCAGGAAACGTTTACTTTGTCTTTGAGCACAAATTCATCCTTAAAACCTTTTTTAGAATAAGAGGCTCCTCCAAACTCAAGCCAAGAAAACTGCTTTTTTGAAATGCTTCACCAGCCTTTTTCTTCATAAAGTTGATTTACTAACCCCCCTCGTGCCTCCCAGCATTCTTGAGTGTCCCAGAAGCGATCGCACGTGTGTCTCCGGGCTTTCTCTAAGTCATTCTGTGCAGAGCCACATGTTCTGGGCATAGTGACACACCTTTTCAGCCTATTCCACTTTCATTAACATTTGCTCTCTCTTAATGAATAGCTTTTGTTTTGGCTGAGGTAATTACTGGGTTTTTTCGGTGACTCAGAAAATGTGGCAAACTTATTCATGTTGTAAATTCAGCCATTGCTGAACCGAAAACTCCTTAATTTACCCCAAACCCCTTTTTCCGGCTGAGAAGTGATCCTTCTGTAGCTCTCTCCCTCTCCCCACTTGAGTTTTCTCTATTTAAAGAGACTATTTTTAGTCACTTGTAGATACTGGCTCAGTAAGTGAAGATTATAAAGAGCTCCAGACTCATGGAAGTGCACGTGCCATTAGTCCCCTAGGACCGATGGTTAGCACGTGAAGCCCACGGTCGAGCTCTCCATGTGGGTGGTTGAAGTCTGCACAGGTCTGGTTACAAATCCATGTGTGTAAGAAACCTGGGTCGTGGCCATTGGCCAAACCCAGATTAAGTCCATGGCTGTGAAAGTTCTTAATTTAGGGAAATATCAGTGTCTTAGAATTAATTACTTAGTGTTGCTCAGTAATATATTACAATCTTCATAATGACAAAGATTAGTTTTAATTTAGGTAGAATTCCAGTTTCACGTGTTATATGACATTACAGAATAGTTGCGAAATTTATTTGAAATTTAAAAGCCTATTGCTTCCCCTTGCAGAAGAGGGTATACAGATAGTCTAGCTTTAAAACGCAAAGTGTTTTGATTGTTTTCTTTTGGTATCAGATGTTAATGTTAGGTTTTCTAGTAAAGCCATCAAAAGCCTGTGCGTGTGACAAAGTGTATGTTGTTACTTCAAAACATCATGTTTATTAAGGGAACAAAACCTGAACATAATAGAAAAATCAGAAAATGTACTTCCTAGCCATATGGCCTCAGGCAAGGTAGTTTAGTTTAGCTTTTTGTGCCGGTTTCCTCATTTATAACACAGAAACGGTGTTGTCTGTGTTCTTGTAGCATGGTGAGGCTCCAATGAGGAGTCCTCTGTGGGAAGGTCGACATAGCAGGCCTGGCACATAGGTAGTTAGCTGTTATTTCCATGTTTAAATGTTCCTTTAGTTGTCACAAAACGGAATCAAGCTCCTGTGTACATACTGTGTGACATTCTCACAGGAAAGGCCATTTGGAGTCTTGCCCGCCCCCCCACGTAGCCTCTTGCAGCTCATGAGCCTCAGAACCCAGGCCGGCAGTTCAGCATTGAGGGCATCTTCACAGGAAGAGAGCTACCTCGCCTTGTGCTAGGGGCTTAAAAAAGTGCCATCAGTGTTTTACTAAACAGCCCTGGCTGGTGTAGCTCAGTGGATTGAGCGTGGGCCTGCGAACCAAAGGATCGTGGTTTGATTCCCAGTCAGGGCACATGCCTGGGTTGCAGGCCAGTTCCCAGCAGGGGATGCACAAGAGGCAACCACACATTGATATTTCTCTCCCTTTCTCCCTCCCCTCCAAAGATAAAGTCTTTAAAAAAATTTTTTAAGTGTTTTACTAAACAATTGAATTATGAGTAAAATAATTTTTAGTGTGTGAGAGTAATTAAAATCTAGAGGTCCTGTTGCAAATGTGGAAAAACTCAGAGTAAGAAACGTTGGCCTGTGTTCCTGTTTATTCATACAGATTTCTTTCCTTTATGCTCTTTATTTTCTTACTGCTGTTAGAGCATAACCCCTGTTGATTGTTTCATAGGTCCACTCGGCTGTTGAAGAAATGGATGGATTAGATGATGTGGAAAACAGCATGTTGTATTACAATCAAGCAGTCATTCTTTATCATTTGCGCCAGTATACAGAAGCCATATCAGTTGGTGAAAAGCTTTATCAGTTTATAGAACCTTTTGGTATGTTATCTTTCCAGTCAGTAATCTCCCTAGCTCCCCATACTTGCAAAGGGTTCTGGTGTTTGTACCCAGGTAACCTACATGAGATTGTTACATGTCATTAAGAAAGAAAAAGAACTGTGTCCGGTTTTCCTCTTTTTTTTTTTTAAGATTTTATTTGTTTTTAGAGAGGGAGAGAAACATCAGCGTGTGGTTGCCTCTTGTGCACCCCCTACCGGGGACCTGGCCTGCAACCCGGGCATGTGCCCTAGACTGGGTGTCACTGGGTTTTGAACCAGCGACCCCCTTTGGTTTGCAGGTCAGTACTCAGTCCACAGAGCCACGCCAGCCAGGGCAAGGTAGGGTTTTTTTGAATGTTAGGGGACAGCATAGTAATTCATTTTGTCTCTTGCCTAACTGAAGTAGGGTAGATAGTACAGAACTGTGTTAGGTTTCTTACCTTAACTAGTTTACAACTACTGGCCTGAAGAGGAGGAACAAAAGTAAGGACAAAGGAAGAAAGAGGAAGCAAACAAAGCAGCAAAGCTGGACCCAGGAAATGGTTGTCAGAGGGCTGTTGGTTTCCACCCACGAGCGGTCAGATTTCATCTGTGATTCACATTTTTGTCCTTTTCTCCGTGGTTATTTTCCAATTTTCTCTATGGTTACTTTAAGTTCAAAACACGGGTACAAATTCATGATGTATAGACACCCGCCTGCTGATGTGGTCAGCACAGGAAATGTGGAGTGCGATGTCTCCTCTGTGATGCTTTGGGGCCAGTCACAGCCCCTCATGCTGACAGCTGGTTGACTGGCTGCTCCCTGTCTCCAGGGAGGCATGTTCAAGGCACTTCTCTCCTTCGCCCCAGTCCCGAGGGCACGGTGGCTGACAGACTGCCCAGGAGGGACGGCAGGGGTGAAGCCTTGTGTCACGCGCCACCGGTTCTTTTCTAAAAAGCCAGAAGTCAGATTTATACTCCTAGGATGGCACAGATGTGTTTTTAAAAAGCTGGTTTTCAGAATTTCCAGAACAGTTCATGAAATCCTCTTAATCTGCTGTGGTTGAGTAGAACCTACCAATTAGTATCCAAATGGATTTTTCTTTGAAAATTATTATTGTTATTTTTTAGGCCCTGGCTGGTGTAGTTCAGTGGGTTGAGCGCAGGCCTGCAAACCAAAGCATCGCCAATTTGATTCCCAGTCAGGGCACGTGCCTGAGGTGCAGGCCAGGTCCCCAGTATGCGGTGTGCTAGAGGCAGCCACACACTGATGGTTCACTCCCTCTCTTTCTCTTTCCCTTCCCCATCTCTCTCAAATAAATAAATACAATCTTTAAAAAAAGAAAATTATTACTATTTTTTAAACTTTATGACTTGGATTCCTCAATTGATATTTATTGGGTGTAGGCGGTGGGCCAGACGCTGTCCTGGGACCTGGAGACAATGCAGTGAATGGCATAGAAAAGGTCTTCACCCTCATTAAGCTTCCATTCTAATGGGAGAGGCCCTGCAACACAAGAAATACATGGTGAGGTCGCTGAATGCTGTGAAGAAAAGCTAAACATTAAGTAACAGGGTAGAAATGGACTGGGGATATTATTTTTAGATAAGGTAATCAAGGAAGACCTGAGGTAAGACAGTATTTGAAAAGAGACCTGAAGGACGGGATGAGGTGAGCCATACTGCTCTTTAGAGGAGAAGCATTCCAGCAGAGGTAACAGTATCTGCAGAGGTGACCTTGAGGCCGGTGAGTGGGAGGAACCCCAGGAACACCATTGTGCGTGGGGTGAGGTTGGGACATGATAGGATATTAGCTCAGAAGCAGCCAGGGGCAGGGGGTGCGTGCGACCTTTGCTTATCAACTGCCTTGATTTCAGTTTTAAATGGATTCCACTCACGCTAGTGTGTAAGAACAAGAGTGGAATCAGGAGGACTTGTTAAGAGGCTCTTAAGGGCTTTTGAAATTTTGGGTATAGCAGCCTCCTTTTCCTCCTTATTTTTCCTTTTGTCTTTTTGAAAGGAAAGGAAATAGTGTCATGTCATACCAGGTTACCCTTTCCTCTCTTCCTTGGGCTCTTTTTCCTATGATGTCCCTCTCTCTGTGGTTTTCTCTTGGCTGTTGCGATTACCTGATGTCCCCCAATCTTCAGCTTGCTGCTTTTGTGTCTGCAACCAAGTTATTTCTTTTCCCCCCTCTCTGTATGTTGGGGAAAAATGTGTTTCCTCAAGTCATAGACCTTTTTAGAGTTAGAAGGAACCTCAAGAGATCACATGGTCCAGCCCCCTGCCTTCCAGCAGATAAAGTGTTCTCCCCATTTTACAGGTCAGCCGGCTGAGGTCTCAAAGTTAGTTCAGTGATGTGTAAAAGCCACACATCTAGTGAGTAGCCAGGCAGCTACTGGAATTAAGATATCCTTCCATGTAAAGGATCAGTAATACTCCTCATTTCATGTGCTGGTGTTTGGTGGGTGTTTTGTCAGTAGAATCCCTGAAAGGGGAGGCCTCTAGATGCCTAACAGAATGGCTGTTGGCCTTGGGAGTTGTTTCCATTCTTGGCTCCAGGTGATAAACATTCATTTCAGTAAAGACTTAGGCTTCAGTCCCGAGCTGCTTCATGGGGGAGCGGGAGGGAGGACTGCTCTGAGATGTTTGCTTCACTTTGGATTGTAACTTTTCTTTCCCTGTTTTATTGTTTCCCCCCAGAGGAAAAATTTGCTCAAGCGGTGTGTTTTTTACTTGTGGACCTGTATATATTAACTTACCAAGCTGAGAAAGCTTTGCATCTTCTTGCTGTCCTAGAAAAAATGATTTCACAGGGTAATAATAACAAAAATGGAAAGAATGAGGTGAGTAGACTAAAATGTGAATAATAATTAATATTTAGTTATTAAATAACTGCAATTTATTGAAATAAAACTCACTGTACAGATGGAGACTTTAGTATTGAATATTTGAAAGTTGCTTAGAGAGTAGATTTTAAAAGTCCTCATCACAAGAAAAAAAATTTTGTGACTGTGTTGTGTGGTGATGGAAGTTAACTAGATGTATTCATTTTGCGACATACACAAATACCAAATTATTATGTTGTATACCTGAAACTATACAATGTTGTATATCAGTTGTACCTCAATTAAAAATATTTTTAATGAAAATCCAAAAATTTGTATTTCTGCCCTGAGGAGGCTCATAAACTAGGTAGAGACAGATGGAATAAAGATTCGATGAGTAGCAAGAAATGGAGGGAGGAAGTATAATTCACGTACACAAAATGTACTGTTTTACAGCATACGGTTCAGTGGTTTTACTGTCCTTGCTGAGTGGTCCAGCCATCACCACGATCCATGTTCCAGAGCATTGTCATACCCCCCAAGTAAACCCCGAGTTTGTTAGTGGTCATCGCCTGCCGCCCCTTCTGCAGCCCCTTCTGCAGCCCCAGGCATCCGCCAACCCGCCGTCTGCCTCCGCGGGTTTGCCCGCTGTGGGCATGTCGTGTAAATGGAGTCGTGCAGTCTGTGGCCTCTGTGGGCGGCCTCTTTCACTTACAGTATTTCCAAGCTTTACGTACCACAGCACGCACTTTTCTCCTTTTCCATGTATTTCATTCCTTTTTATGGCTAAATATTATTCCATTATTTCTATATTCCACTTTTTTTATTCATTCATCAGTGGGTGATGGGCATTTGAGCTGTTTTGCTATTCATAAATACTGCTGCTATGAACATTTATACACAATTTTTTGTGTGGGCATATATTTTAAGTTTTTTTAGATATATAATTAAGAGTGGAATTGCTCCATCATATAACTTTTTTGCTTTATTTTTTAAACTTTATTAAATGTATTGGGGTGACGTTGGTTAATAAAATTACATATAATAGGTTTGAAATGTCCAAGTCTATCATCCACATACTGCATTGTGTTCACGCCCCACAGTCAAATCTCCTTCCACCAACTGGTAACTGGTGATGTTTAATTTTAGGAGGAACTGCCAGACTTTCAAAATCGCCGCACTAGTTTACATTCCTACCAGCAACTTAATGAGAGTTCCAGTTTCTCTGCATTCGTGCCAGACCCTGCTACCATCTCTTCAGAAAAAAATTTGGGACATCAGTGGGTGTGAATTGGGATCTCATAATAGTTTTGATGTCCCTAATGACTACAGATCTATGTTAGCATCTTTTCATATGTGGATGTTAGTTTTACAAAACGTAAGGGTTGGAATTAAGACAATGAAATTTCATAATTTGGATAAACAGGGTAGCTTTCACCAGGGAAAATTTCATCATTATGAAATTTTTGAAAGGTCACATGTTTATGATGATCAGGTTTAATCGTGTTCTGATAAGAGACTTAGCCCATATTATGAGTCAGGAGTGCATTTTAGTTCTCATGGTTTTCAGTTTGCCTGTGCTTCTAGTTCTTTTCTATCTATTTATTTGTTTGTTTGTTTATTTATTTATTTATTTTAGAGAGAGGGGACGGGAAGGAGAAAGTGTGGGAGAGAAACATCAGTGAGTGGCTGCCTCCCATGTGTCCCCCACTGGGGACCTGGCCTGCAACCCAGGCATGTGCCCTGACTGGGAATCGAACCGGCAACCTTTTGATCCACCAGCTGGCATGCTGCTGTCCCCTGAGCCACACCAGCCAGGGCATTTTTTTTTTTTTTCGATTTAACAAATGTATGTATAAGAGTTCAGTTAAATGATCTTAACATTATTCATAAACAGTAGTAAAGTATTTCATTTTCATATTTAGTATTTGTAGTACTTGGTGAAGTATAATTCAGTTCAACAGATGCTTGTGTGCTCTGCTCTGTACTAAAGTGACAACGATGAAAACCTTGCAGTTCTTGCTTTTCAAGGAACACAAAGTGCCGAGCAAAGTTGTTCAGGGACTGGGTGGGAGGAAGGAGGTTAGGGAATGTTGCAGAGAAATTTGGACGTTTGATTGGGGCCTCTTTACAGATGCGATAGTTCCACAAATCAGGACAGGAAGGATGGAGTAGGAGAGCCAATCGGCAGAGAAAACACACAGAGGGGGACAGCGTGTGCTGGAGGAACTCTGACAGGGGTGGCAGTGCCTGAGAGAGGTGCCGGGGGTCAGCAGGAGAGGGCCTTGGCAACTCAAATAGGGGTCCTGCTGTCAGCGGTTTTGAATATTTTACTCGGAATTTAGAGCATGGTGTTGGCAGTGTTGTGCCAGAGAAAGTTTTTAAGAGGGGAATGATGTGATCACTTCTGGGGTTTAGAGAGGTGATCCGAGTGCTGCCTGAGTAACATCCATGAGTTTAAACCTAGTCTGTGATGGTGCTCGTGAGCTTCTCACAGGCAGAGTTTCCTGACGCCCCCTCCACGGTATTGAACCTGCGTCTCGGGGCCTGGGACCAGGCATTCTCAATTCTGAAAATGCTCTCTACGTGCGATTTCACTTATATGTGGAGTCTAATGAATGAACTGAACTGACAAGCAAAATAGAGACAGACTCAGAGATAGAGAGCGGGATGACCGCTAAGGGTGGGACAGGGTGGGGTGGGAGGTGAGGGAGTGGAGGGACTCAGCAAGAAGGGGAAAGGACTCATGGACACGGGCAACAGTGTGGTGGGGGTAGAGAGTATAAGGAGACTGAAGAGTAATGGGGAAAAAAATACAATTAAAAAACTCAAGGCCTGGCTGGTGTAGCTCAGTGGGTTGAGCACAGACCTGTGAAGCAAAGGGTCGCCAGTTCGATTCCTAGTCAGGGCACATGCCTGGGTTGTGGGCCAGGTCCCCAGTAGGGGACACATGAGAGGCAACCATACACTGATGTTTCTCCCTTGTTCCCCTTAAAAAAAAAAAAAAGAGCCCTGGCTGGTGTAGCTCAGTGGATTGAGTGCGGGCCTGCGAACCATACAATCGCGGTTCGATTCCCAGTCAGGGCACATGCCTGGGTTGCAGGCCGGTTCCCTGCAGGCCAGTTCCCAGCAGGGGATGCCCGAAGGCAACCAAACATTGATGCTTCTCTCCCTCTCTCCTTCCCCCCTTCCCCTCTAAAGATAAATAAATAAAATCTAAAAAAAAAAAAAAAAAAAAGAAAGAAAGAAATTAGAAAAATAAAATGTAGTTCTAATTTTCTCTTATATTAAAGAAAAATGCTCTCTAGGTGATTCTGATTAACTCACTTAGAAATCAGTAGTTTTATTTATGGTCAAAATATATTTAACTTTGGTTCACTTTGTTTCACCCTCTACAGACAGGTAATAACACCAACAAAGATGGATCTAATCATAAAGCTGAAAGTGGAGCTCTGATAGAAGCTGCAAAGTCAAAGATACACCAGGTGACATAAATTTTAAGAGAGGTTATGTATCTTGTACTTACCAAATGATGAAGAATGCTGTAGATCATTGAAGGCAGAAAGTCATTTAAGGCATGTATATTTATTTGGCTTTGAAGTATTGAAGTATTTGAAGTTTAGAAGCACATCTAATCCTTCTAAATATATTTTGCTAGATGATAGATAGATAATGCAGTATCATTTCTTTTATTTACTCTATAGAAGATTGAGAAACATGGTCTGGGAATGTATTAGGTGATAAAATCAGTTTGTGGAGTTTTAAAATTCACTACTCATTAGCCACGTACAGATAAGAATGGATAGGATTTTTGCTTGGAACTTCTGTATAAATTTTATTCTACCATGTTTTCAGTTTCTTAGAGTATATTCTGAGAGTACAGTAAAAATAGATTTAAGATCAATTTGAACTTGCTTTTTCAAGTAACTGGTTTAACTGTGTTGTGAGCAAACTGGGTTTAATTTCCTTAACGAGAAAGGAGGGCCCCTTCGGGCTGTGTGAGGCCCCCCGGTTCTCACACACCACCACTCTCCCTCTGGCAGTACAAGGTTAGAGCGCACATCCAAATGAAGTCTCTGAAAGCTTGCAAACGGGAGATCAAGTCCGTCATGAACACAGCTGGGAATGTGAGTTTTTTCTCGACTTTTTATTTCAGTTGTTGGCCTTCATGTTCTAAAGTGTTTTTATTCAGACAGTCTGTATTTGTCAGTTTAAGTCATTTATCTTAGTCTGTTGTAGCAGATTACACGGCCAGGTATAAGCCATGGTAGAGATTGTGAAGTAGTGGTCATACTGTATCTGCTACCGTTTAATGTAATGTGTTTCTCACTCAAAATTATAACAAGCATTTCCCCTCCGCATAGAGCCTTTCAAGCCATTTTAAATAACTACCCAGTATTCTGTGAGTGGTTTATCACAATTCACTTATACGCATTTTTATTAGACACTAGGGTTTTTTTTAGGTTATATTGAAAACATTTATGAAAGATTAACAGTCAAGTTGTAGCCCAAACCCGGCCCTTCCGAATGATCTTTAAAGGCTTGACAGTGCCTTCGACTTGACCTGTGCTAGAGTATTTCAGATACAATAATTACTCCTTCCTTCCACCCCCTTCACCCCAAACACCACTGAAAAATAATTTTTAAGACAGTGGTGAAAGGGACAGAATTGAAAACAATCTGGATGCTTTTAGAATAACCGTTAATTAAAAGTATGAAATCATGCCCTGGCCAGGTGTCTCAACTGGTTGGAGCATTGTCCTGTACACCAAAATGCTGCGGGTTCGATTCCCAGTCAAGGCACATACGTAGGTTGTGGGTTCAGTGCCTGGTCAGGGAGCACGTGGGAGACTACCAACCAGTGTTTCTCTCCCACATGTACATTTCTCTTTCTCCCTTTCCCTCCCTCTATAATAAATAACATGTATCCTCGGGTGAGAATATTTTTAAAAAATTATGGAATCATGAGGAGATATGGTTTGTAGTAGGAATAGTTCAGGAAAATTGATCTTAGAAAAATCTCAAGCAGGATACAAATTAGCCACTGGGCCGGTGGCTAGTGAAATCACCCAAGTGATTTTTGAGAACAGCTGTAGCCTCAACCTAAGAGGGGAATTACACTGTAAGTAGCCAGCCAGTCATCACAAAAGCTGTTTTTAGATTTAAAAAACAAACAAACAAACCCATGATCCCTGCCTTAAAGGATACCTTAGTCATAGGGAAGAAACAAAAGTTAAATAAATCACTGCAGTGCAGAGTAAGTTATACCTGAGGAGGGAGCACTTCGGGAGGAGAGACTGGTGTCTGTGACCGTGACTTAACTGCTTCATTTATGCCCTTGAACACATGCGGGCACAACAGTGTGGCTGTGATCTCACTGGGTCTAAAAACAAATTGTAACTTATATTTTCTTTGCAGTCTGCACCTTCTCTGTTTCTTAAAAGCAATTTTGAGTACCTAAGAGGCAATTACCGGAAAGCTGTGAAGCTATTAAATAGTTCAAACATCGCTGAACATCCAGGATTCATGAAAACAGGTAAAAGAAAACTGAAGTTTTTTACTTTCTTTCTGGCTTTTTCATACTTTGTTGCTTTTCCGCACTTTGTTGCTTTTCCGCACTTTGTTGCTGCCTCCCACCCCCTGCCAGACTGCTCTTCAGAATGAGTTTTGCTAATCTTTTAAACGCACATGTTTTATTCTATCTGCTGCAAAAAACTCTTGGACATTTACGAAGACACCTCACTGCTTTCACTTCTACTTTTATTCTACTTGTTCTTTCTTTCATCTGTTTCTATATAGCAGCTTAGAAATTATGTCCAGGAAATGAGGTCCTTGGTCTTTTTTTTTGTGAAGTAAGACCTTTTAAGGAAATGGGATTATAATGTTTTTACTTTTTCCTGTTCTCCCATAAAGGCAGTGAAAAATATGATTTCTTTGCATAAGTGACTGTAACAAAAATATTTCTATAAAGTTAAGAATCTAAAGAACTTGAAGCACGTGGTCATAAAGTAAAGGGGGGAATATTGGGGGAGGGGTCTGTGGGGTGCAGGGGAATGAAGGGGAGAAATAAAACTGTAATGGCATAATCAATAAAATATATTTTTTAAAAAGTTAAGATAATTACTGTTATCTATTCTTGCCTCTACCTAGAAAGTTTTAACAGATTGCTTGATATTAATGGTAAAATGTGTTGCTGTCAATTTCATGTCATTCCTGTTTTATGAGGAGGAAGGAGGAAAATCAGTTCATTCAAGATGAGGTTAGCCCTGATCAGTGTGCTCTGCCGGCCTGGCATCATCCACAGAGCCAAAGGTCACTGGTTCAATTCCTGATCAGGGCACACGCCTGGGTTGCAGGTTTGGTCCTTGGTTGGGGCGCGTGTGAGAGGCAGCCAAGTGATGTTTCGCTCTCACATTGATATTTCTCTCCCTCTCTTTTTCCCTCTCCTCTCCTCTTTCTAAAATATAAATAAATAAAATCTTTAAAAACAAAGAATGAGGTTAAACTGTTGAAAAGGTTTTGTGCCAAGTTTAAAATACAAAGGATGGCCCTGGCTAGTGTGGCTCAGTGGATTGAGCGCCAGTTCAGTCGCTGGTTCCATGCCCAGTCAGGGCACATGCCTGGGTCACGGGTTCGGTCCCTGGTTGGGAGCGTGTGTGAGAGGCAGCCAGCTGATGTTTCTCTCTCACACTGATGTTTCTCTCCCTCTCTCTCTCCCTCTCTTCTCCTCTCTCTGCGAATAAATAAATAACATCTTTAAAAAAAAATACAAAGGATGAATACATTTTTTCGACAATTCTATGCTATATATAGGCATAAAACATACATGCAAACTAAATACTTACACCGTCTCCCATCTCCTCCTCCAGTTCATTGGGGTCACAGAGGATGGAGAAAGGCAGTCTGTCCCATCGTAATTCTCTTGGAGATCCATTTGTTCTGAGAACCCATGTCTAAGTCTGTTAAATCTTAATTTTTGATATTTTTATTGTCATGGCTCTCCCCCAGGGCCCATTAACACTCAATTAATGAAATGATCTCTCAGAGAAACCAGGTAATATGCTTTGGGGAAACTTTGCTTAGGATGGTCTTGACACAGTGTTCAAAGTAGGTGCCAGTAGTCTCTAAGACGGAGTTGGGATTGGGGCATGTTGTTGACTGACTGGTCGACGGTTACCACAACTTTTTAAAATTATGCTTATTTCTTTTGGGGAGTTGGGAAGGGAGGGGAACATTGATGTGCAAGAGAAACATCAATCGGTTGCCTCCTGCACGCCCCCAACCCGGAGCCCGGCCTGCAACCTAGGCAGGCACCCTGACCAGGAATTGAACTGGCAGCCCTTCAGTTCACAGAACAACGCTCAGCCCACTGAGCCACACCAGCCAAGGAAACAGTTACCATAATTTAATGGAAAGATTTTTATATAATACTTGTATGTTTTACATATTTGTTTTTTCATAATTATTAATTTGAACATTTTAATTTACTTCCCATATATAAAAATGTTGACAATACCACTACCCAGAAGCAGTCTCCTTTAAACATTTTAGTGTGTGTCCTTTTTTTCCTAAGCCGTTTTTCTCTTTTTTATATATAACCATTGCTTAATTATATTTATTTTTATTTGTATTATATTTTATTGATTATGCTATTACAGTTGTCCTGATATTTTCCCCCTTTGTCTCCTTCCACCAGCAACCCCCACCCCCTCAGGCAATTCCCCACCATTGATCATGTCCTTGGGTCATGCATATAAGTCCTTCGGCTACTCCACTTCCTATACTTTACATCCCGTGGCTATTCTGTAACTACCTATTCGCACTGATTAATCCTCTCACCTCTTCACCCATTCTCCCTAACCTTCTCCCATCTGGCACCCATCAAGATGCTCTCCATATCCATGATCCTGTCGCTGTTCTTGTTTGCTTAGTTTGATTTTTATAGTTTCAAATTTAGTATCAACAATTTTTAGATTGTTGATAGATATGTATTTATTGCCATTTTATTCATAGTTTTGATCTTCTTTTTCTTAAATAAGTCCCTTTTACATTTCATATAATAATGGTTTGGTGATGATGAACTCCCTTAGTTTTTATCTACCCCTTTGATTCCAAATGATAGCTTTGCTGAGTACAGCAGTCTTGGCTGTAGCTCCCTACTTTTCATGACTTTGAATATTTCTTGCCAATCACCTCTAGCCTGCAAAGTTTCTTCTGAGAAGTCAGCTGACAGTCTTATGGGTACTTCCCTGCAGGTAACTAATTTCTTTTGCTGCTTTTAAGATTCTCTCTTTATTTTTAACCCTTGGCATTTTAATTATGATGTCTCTTGGGGTGGGTCTCTTTGTATCTATGTTGTTTGGGACTCTGTGCTTCCTGGACTTGCTTGTCTATTTCCTTCACCATATTGTCTATTTCCTTCACCAATAGGGAAGTTTTTTATTATTCTTATAAATAGATTTTCAATTTCTTGCTCTTTTCTCATTCTGGCACCCCAGTGATGCAAGTGACCTCTGGGTCACTTGATATTATCCCAGAGGCTGCTTATACTATCCTCATTTTGGAGGATTCATTTTTTCTTCTTGTTTTGATTGGTTGGGTTTTTTTTGTTTGTTTGTTTCCCTTATGTTCTAAGTCATGGAGTTGATTCTTGGCTTCATCCACTCTACTGTTGTTTACCTATAAATTGTTCTTTATTTCAATTAGTATATCATTTGTTTCTGACTGGGTCTTTTTTATTCTGTTGAGATCCTCACCAAGTTCCTTGAGCATCCTTATAACCAGTGGTAGAACTCTGCATCTGATAGATTCCTTATCTCCCTTTTGTTTAGCTCTTTTTCCAGAGTCTTGATGTGTTCTTTCATTTGGGCCATGTTTCTTTGTCTCCTCATTTTGGCAGCCTGCCTATGTTTGTTTCTAAGTATTAGGCAGAGCTGCTTTGACTCCTTGTCTTGGTGGCGTGGCCTAAAGTAGTAGACATTCCGTAAGGTCCAGTGTCACAGCCTCCCCTATTACAAAGCTGGGTACTGGAGGTGTACCCTTCACGTGGACTGAGTACACCTTCTGAAACTGGAGAAGACACTGGAGTTCAGGCTGCGTATCACTACCAAATTCAATAAGCAGAGACAGGGATTGAATCTTTATGGGAGCTTTATTCATATGGCCAGCAATCTGAGAAGATGGTGGGTTCATACCCAAACAGACCATCTTAAATTGGCCTTTTTAATGAGGAGAACGAAGTGTAGGTAAGGAATTTGGAATTCAGGTGAATGTTAATTGGATTAAAAAAGAAACAACTTCAGCCTCTCACCCTGGACAGAGGTCTTAAGCTGTGCCCCAGGCAGTGGTCTCCAGCTGTGTCCTGGGCAGTGGTCATCTCACCCTGGAGTACAGTGGTCTCCAGTATCATCTTGAATTACTTGCAGTCCAAAGTAATGAGGAACAAAGGTGGAACAAAGGTGGAACTACTTACAGTCTCCTGGAGTCAGGGTTGGTCATACCTTGAGTTCCTGGAAGAAAAGCTTTTACATGCATTGATTACTATGCTTATTAGCTAGTACTTAAACTAAAATTTTCCAACTCTTAAGTCCCATGTCACTCACTCGTGTAGTTGAACCTTGGTTGCTGTTGGCAGATCAATGGGAGGGATTTACCCAGGCCAGTCAGCTGTGAGGACTGCCTGTGATGACCACTGACCACCACCCTCTACCCTCTTTGGAGTATCAGCTGTGCAGGGTCACGGTGGTGATGTTCTGACATGGTCTCCAGCTGCCCACTGGGTGTGCAGACCCTGGGGTTTCCCAGGTGGTGCAGGCCAGGGTCAGCCCCCACCTGTGTTTTGCCCTGGCCACCCTGCCTGAGCTATAAAGCAATATGAGATGGCTGCTACTTGTGCTGGACTTGGTGATTCCCTGGTGAAGCCAAGCTGTGAGTCTAGGCTGGCTGCTGCTAGTGCTGGGCCTGAGGCTCACTGAGGCAGGCTGTTGTTTGTTTGAGAGGATTTAGTGAAGCATAAGCTACCACCAGCTATTCCTATGGAAAAGCAGTTTGGGTGGGGCAGCTCTCCAGATCTCCAGGGCAGAGCAAACAGTGTCAGCCAAGTTGATGGAGTCTCAGATGTGGCACCAGCTTGCTGGCTTTGTGTGGGAAGGGTTTAGAAAAGGGACAATGGCCTCTGCTCGTCTTGAGGCCAGACACTTCAGTTCTTCCCTGTGTGCCACTGGTGCCTTTCAAGCTGCTGCCCCTGTGCTGGAGCTCAGAGGGAGGGAGTCTGTGTAGGTGAGTCTGTGTGTGAGTTCAGAGGAACTGCTTGGGGCTCCAGCATTTTCTTTCCCTGACTCAATCCCCACTGGTTTTTGCAGCCAGAAGTTGTGAGGACTTATCTTCCTGGCACTGGAACCTGGGGCTGGGGGGGCCTGGTGTGGGTTTTGACTCCTTCCCTAATTTTAATCCATCACATGTGGGCGAGGGACCAGCCTGTTCTGCATCCACGCCCCTCTTACCAGTCTGCATGGATGTGGTTTCTCTAATTCTGTAATTGTCAGACTTCCATTCAGTGCAATTTCTGACAGTTCTGAGTGATGGTTCTATATTTTAGTTGTGATTTTGATGTGGTTGTGGGAGGAAGCAAGGCCTGACTGTTTATGCTACTAACTTGTCTGGAAGTCCCCTAATTTTAAACCATTTCAAAAACTAACCTTTAGTTTTTAGTTCTAAGCATCGAATATCCTGATTGTTAATTTCACCAATCTAGTCAGGCATTTTATATCACTGAGGAAAGGTGGGCTGTCAGTAAATAGCTTTAGAAAGATTGGGAGGCCATTTAGAAAAAGGAAACTAAAGCTTGGATTGCTTCTATTAATTGCACAAAAATAAAATCCAGAGAGATGAAGGATTAAAATGTGAAAACAAAATCATCAAAGCAATACAAGGAAACTTGGATGAATATATTAATTTTGTGGTGGAGGAACCTTGATTAAACATTATGCAAAATCCAAGAACCATAGTAGTTACAAAAGATTATTAAATCTGACCACATAAAAATATAAAAACTTTTTATGATTAAAAGCATAAACACACATACACTGGACTAAGTCACAAGACAGATGATAAACTGGCAGTAGGGGGAATATTGGAAACAGATGCACAGAAGGTTTCTATAACAGGTAACCAACAGAAAAACATCTGTAACCAAATTTAAAAAACAGGTCAAAAACAGGAAGAGGCAGTGTTCAGGGCAAGAAACACAAATGCCAACAGGAGAAAATAGATGCTCAGCCCCTGCGATGTTTAAAGTGTGAACCAAAACAACGGTGGTGGTTGCAGTTTAACGGGCAAATCTAGGACGTGCTTTATGTACTCATTTAATATGTTTTGACTGTTTCCATATATACTCGCTTCATTCTTTCCAGTTTCTGCATAGTATTTTGCCTTGTGGATATAATACATATATGTTAATTTACCAATAAATATTTTGGTTTTTTTTTTTGCATTTTTTGTATCTGTTGCCTATAATAATTAAAAATTAGGAAAAACTAAACAGGCTAATTAAATCACTATGCAGTTTTGACTTGTCACCTTTAATAAGAGAGATTTTGAAAGGGAGTTTACCAGATTTTCAGATATTCTCTAAATTTCAGATGCCTTCCTTGTAAACTGTTCTGCAGGGACTGTGTGAAGTTGCATAGAGTTAACTTGCGTTGGGTAAGCCTGGTTCTTACGCGATACGCATCAACAGTGAAATTTGTGGACAAATGTATTTGTGTTTTTCGTAGGTGAATGCTTGCGATGTATGTTCTGGAATAATCTTGGTTGCATCCACTTTGCCATGAGCAAGCACAATCTGGGGATTTTCTACTTTAAAAAAGCTCTCCAGGAGAATGACAATGTCTGTGCACAGCTCAGTGCTGGCAGCACCGACCCAGGTATGCCCTCTGCTGGGGACAGCTTATGTTCTACTACTGCTTGAGAAAAGTGTAATTTAAAGAGCAAGCATCTCACCCAGCTGGTGGGGCTCAGTGGGTTGAGCACCGGCCTGTGAACCAAAAGATGGCCAGTTCAATTCCCAGTCAGGGCCCGGGCCTGGCTTGCAGTTTCAGGCACTGATGTGTGCAGGAGGCAGCCGATTGATGTCTCTCTCACACATCGATGCTTCTTTCCTTCTTTCTCCCTCCCCCCCGCCCCCAGAAATGTATAAATAAAGTCTTAAAGAAAGGGGCATTCGTCTGGTCAAAATGCAGGCCCTGTGCATTTACAGTTAACTCGGAGCCTGTCCAACAGGTTTGGGAATTTTTAGTAGATGTTGCTACTTCGAATACATAGCAGGGGGTTAAGAGTAATTATCAAAGACATTTAAATTCACTTTTTCATGGATTTGAAAATGAATAATCTCATATGGTAATGTTGAAAACCAAGTATTTTGTTAAGATTTCTTGACTGTGCCAGACTTAGTGTTGTTAGAGTGTCTTCTCAGGTCTCACTAATGGCACCACCTAGCAATCTTTAAGCAATTTTTTAAAAAATATTTTATTTGTTTATCTTTAGAGGGGAAGGGAAGGAGAGAAGGAGGGAAACATCAATGTATGGTTGCCTTTCATGCATCCCCTGCTGGGAAGTGGCCCACAGGGAACCCGTCTGCAACCTAGGCATGTGCCCTGACTGGGAATCTTTAAGCAATTTTTGAAATGTATTCCTTCAATGTTCATATTATATAGATCCTTGATTTGAAATGCTTAAAATCAAAACAGTTATTTAGCTTTGTAAAACATTCATTAAAACTATTAATTGATTAAAAAAAATGTATCTAAAGTCACCAGTAATCTTATTTTATTATGGATTGTGAAACTTTGAATATTTTTGTTTAAGATTATTTATTTTTAGATAGAGGGCAAGTGGGAAAGAGAGGGAGAGAAACATTAATGTGTGGTTGCCTCTCTCATGCCCCCCACTGGGGACCTGGCCTGCAACCCAGGCATGTGCCCTGACTGGGAATCAGACCAGCAGCCCTCCGGTTCACAGGCTGGCGCTCGGTCCACTGAGCCACACCAGCCAGGGCTACTTACAGACTTTAAAACGTAGCAAGTGGGTCCTGTCTCTTCTCTTTGCCTTCCTGGAACATTGTTACCTGAGAAGTTTCTCATTTGTTGGCAGCGCAGACAACTGAGATGACAAGAATATTTAGGGGGCTGGTTAGGGCTGGAGATAATCACTGGGGAGAGCTATGACACGTCACATCGGGGTCATTGGCATTAAACAGTAGTGTTTAAGTACTCAATGGAATAGATGTTTTCAGTGTAACATTTAAATCTGATGATGTCTTCTCATCTAATTTTTGTCACTAGGCAAAAAGTTCTCAGGAAGACCCATGTGCACGCTGCTAACCAATAAGAGGTACGAGTTGCTCTACAACTGTGGCATTCAGCTGCTTCACATCGGAAGGCCTCTTGCTGCCTTCGAGTGCCTCATCGAAGCTGTTCAGGTTTATCATGCCAATCCCCGCCTCTGGCTTCGGCTGGCCGAATGCTGCATTGCTGCCAATAAGGGGGTGAGTGCTGCCTGGGTATCGTTTCAAACCCATGCCCTACACCCCCCCATCACCAGCCCTCCCCCCTGTTGCATGGAAAGCAAAAGATACTTGGGAACCTATAAGACCTTATCCCCGTTTTAACTCTTAGGACATTTAGAAAAGATAGTCTTCTGTTCTTAAACAGCTGGACAGAAAAATGCAGTTTTCATAAAGTCAGCTGTTAACATTCTGTTGTTGGTAAGTGTGGCAACTGGTATCAGCAGCCCCATGAAAGACTTGAAGCCCGTAGAAGTCACACCTGTTGTAACAGACGGGCTAGCTGCCGGGGCAGGGGCTGTGCCATCTGCGGGCGTGGGATGGTGCACGTGCACCTCGCGGTTACGAGGAAGACTGGTGTGACCTAGGCATGGGAGGTAATCTAGGCAATGGTGTGAATTCCATTGCGCTTCTCCTGGTACAGGACAGTCTTCTTCCGGATGACTGTCAAATGGGCTGACAAACAATTCTAGACAAAATTTATACTTTTACTTTTAAATAAAAGTGTTCTCCATTTTCTTTGACCCATTGATAAACTTGAGTGTTGGAGGCCATTCTCCTGCACAGTGAATGGAAACCAGGGAGTCACACTTCCTGCGAGTAGACACATGCATTAAGGTTTAATGTTTTCTTTCCAATGACTTATTTTTAGAAATAGTGCTTTTTAGAATTGTCTTTGTTCTGTGGATTATGACCCCTTTCATCTTCTTGTAGAAATTTTAAAATTTGTAATAAAGAAGACTTAGTTGCCATCACTTGATCGATACCAGAACACTCATAGTCTGTCCTAATAATAGGTTTGCCTTAAATATTTATCTGTCTTTGTGTATGTTTCTCCTCCTTTTAAAAACGATTTGAAGTGACCTAAAAGATAGTGAAAACAACCCCCAAATGCTCTCAAATTGAGAAAACAAAATCTCAAGAGCAGCAACAATAAACTCCAAAGAAAATTCTATCAAATTTCTTTCATTTAGTCAGGACAGAGGAGATGCTGAATGAAGGAGTTTGTACCCTCAGAAAGAAATTTATTTTTGAATAAAATCAACCAACTTGTTAAATTGATGCTGCTAAGGAGATCGTTTTGTCCTGTTTACTTGGCAGAAGTAGGGCTTATGTTTAGGTGGGTCGTGTATAATACATGAGAAAAGTCTGCTGAACAACATCATAAGACTCAGTTGTGAGGAGAGTATTTAACCAATATAAGAGAAGGCTTTAGCCCTGGCTGGTGTAGCTCAGTGGATTGAGTGCGGGCCTGCGAACCAGACAATCGCGGTTCGATTCCCAGTCAGGGCACATACCTGGGTTGCAGGCCAGTTCCCTGCAGGCCAGTTCCCAGCAGGGGATGCATGAAAGGCAACCATACATTGATGTTTCTCTCCCTCTTTCCTTCCCTTCCCCTCTAAAGATAAATAAATAAAATCTTTAAAAAAAAAAAAAAAGAGAAGGCTTTAAAATAAAAATGAAGTACATCACTACTTAGTTTTCTGAAAATGTACCATTTTTTCTGAGTTCTGAGATTCAGATTTGTTAATGTTATTACTGCCAAGGCATTATAAAATAATATTTTAATCACATATGATTCTTTAAGACTGATCTGGCACGTTTTCTGGCTGTTGGTGTATTGTTAAAAGTATGGTTTATTATCCTGGTGTTTTAGGCCCCTTCCATCATGGTTTTCATCTGTTGCATCTCCAGATCTAGCCAGATGATCAGCTTGTATGTTGTATGCATGGCCTTAAGGATCAGGGAAGAGAGCGTGGGTGAATCATTATAAATGTATCACCATCACTAGGAGAAGAAGTCGGAATGGGAGTCCTTCCTTCCAATAATGGCTCAAAACAGCCACTTTTTCTTTTCATTCATAGTGCTTAACACAAATTTGTTCAAATTAGAGCAGTGAAGCATTATGTACTGTTTTCTTTTTAAAGTGATTGTACAGTGAATCCTTGTTTTATTAAAAGTCATACTGAGGCACAGCTGTAACACAGTTACATTAGGGAGCACTAGGGAGCAATGCAGAAACACTGTTTAGAGAAGGACTTTTCTTTGCAGGGCAGAGTTGATCTGTGCAAGTTCCTGTGGGTTGGCTCCGTTTTGTGCCCGTTACAAATCTGGATGAATTTGTAAAATGACTAGTTGGGATTCCACCTGCAAGTGAATCAGAGGCAGAGTGAAGGAGGAAGACAAATGAAATTGGTCCCTAACTCCTGTAATGAGATGATGTATCTTAGTGAAATACCCTATATTTATTGATTTGAGAGAGAAAAAGAGAAACATGAATTTGTTCCACTTATTTTTCCATTCATTGTTTGATTTTTGTACGTTCCCTGACCAGGGATCAAACCTGTAACCTTGGCATATTGGGACGGCACTCTAATCCACTGAGCTCTCCAGCAGGGCTTAGTATATTTTAATATATATTTTATATGTACAGATACATATGTGCAAGTAGCTTTTACCACTTTGATTTTAATGTTTACAGGGTCTTAGCATTTTAATTTACTGGAAGGCAAGAATTATGACATATGTAGCTTATTAAAGTTTATATGTTGTTGACAATTTAATTAATACATACTTTCAATTAGGAAGGAAAAATTCACTTTAGAACGCAGAGCTGCCTCCCTTTTCTTTTTCACTGTGTTTATGTGAAACCTCTTTACTCTGATTTAAAGTGCCATTAATATGCAGCATGGTACCTGAGGGGCTGAATATTCTAAATAAATCGTTCTAAATACATGCTCAAGTCATTCTTAAACTGCCTTTTTCCCTCCGAATTACCTCAAACTTCATATTAACTAAAATATAGCATATGTCAAAGACTTCCAGCCCCATGTACTCTTTTCTTCAATACTGAACTTATTTCCTTTCTCACCCAAAACGCCACACTGGTGCATGGTTAAGAGCTGTATTGAGTAACTGGTAAGGTGTTAGATCATTTTCCATACCCTGTTTCACAATTCCACTAAGTTAATTGGAAATCATTTGTATTTTGTAGACTTCTGAACAAGAAACTAAAGGCCTTCCCAGTAAAAAGGGAATTGTGCAGTCTATCGTTGGCCAAGGCTACCATCGTAAGATAGTCCTGGCGTCCCAGTCCATACAGAACACTGTGTACAAGTAAGTACTCCGCGGAGAGAAGGGGGCTCATTATTTCATAGGTGAAGCTACCTCGGAGCCAGGTTTTATGGCTACTTCAGAATAGGTCCGTGGTGAATATTACCCGACACTTGAGTTTGGCTTATTGCATAACATGGGTGCTGGAATGGCCTCCGAAAGCCTGGTCTGGTCAGAGCCATTATCCAGAATGTCCAGAAGAGGGCGTCTTCATGTTTCCTTTTCATGGTTTATCACCGGTAACTTCTCCTTTAAGTATTTTCTTCTAGTCCCTGAAGCTAATTCTTTCTATTAGGAGAAAAAAGAACTGATATGTAAAGCATCCAAAGCATCATAAATCTGTCAAATGTAAGAACCTTTAGTGAACAACTTAAATACAAACATCTTTATCTTGTATAAAGATTGCAATTTGGTGTTGTATTTCTAAAGTAAGTAGGCTTTGTAAAAAATTCACTGCTTCCCCACCCTCCAACCCCTACCAAAATAAAAGTTTTCTCAAAGTTTTTAAGTAGTCCCTGGCTGGTGTAGCTCAGTGGATTGAGCACGGGCCTATGAACCACATGATCACGGTTTGATTCCCAGTCAGGGCACATGCCTGGGTTGCAGGACAGTTCCCAGTAGGGGACTCATGAGAGGCAACCATACATTGATATTTCTCTCCCTCTTTCCTTCCCTTCCCCTCTAAAGATAAATAAATAAAATCTTTTGTAAGTTTTTAAATAGTATTTGACACTTGGTTTTTTGGTCTTGATTCAACTATAATGCAGTTTTTTTTTTTTAAGGACTTTATTAACATATCACTTTCCTACGATTTCAAAATTGTTACTAATTTTCACATTTATGTATCTTCAAAATAAAACTGACTCAGTTTTATATATCAAAGCAAAGAAAGTTATATAAAATCTCAACAAAATTATAGGGCAACAGATGATGCTGCTTTTTCAAAACTTTTTTTTAAAAGTCATTTTCAGCTGGTGTGCCTCAGTGGATGGAGGGCGGGACAGGTTCGATTCCTGGTCAGGGCATGTGCCTGGGTTGCGGACCAGGTCCCCTGTTGGGGAGGTGTGAGAGGCAGCTAATGGACGTCACACATCAGTGTTTCTCTCCCTTCTTTCCCTTCTCTCTAAAAATAAATAAATCTTTTTTAAGTCATTTTCAAAAGTAAGTGTCAAATGTGAACATCTTTCTTCCCATTTCCAGTTCTTATTATCCGTATCTAGATGTCACTTCCTGGTCTGTAGCTCCTCTGATGCATTAACAATGATGTGTGTAATGTGTATACTTGTGATCTATCCTTTTTGCACCTTACATATACTATTTAGAATTTGGATTTTTAGCATTCTCTTATAACTGCTTATATGAAATTTTCTACCTATCACAGAGCAAAGTTTTCATTTACCATTATATTGGTTTTATTTCTGATCATGGAGCAGTATTATTTCTTTTTATCTTGTTTACTTAGCTGATTTGGTTTTGTTCTTTTCAGTGACGGGCAGTCTTCAGCCATTCCTGTTGCCAGTATGGAGTTCGCAGCCATTTGTCTCAGAAACGCCTTGCTGCTGTTACCTGAGGAACAGCAAGATCCGAAGCAGGAAAATGGGTCTAAAAACAGTAATCAGTTAGGGGGGAACCCGGAGAGCAGCGAAAGCAGTGAAACTTGCAGGTATTCTGACCCCTCTGAGCCCCTCCGGACTGCACTAGTAGGTTGGGTGCACTCCCAGTCTGCAGCCTGAGTTTCCAAAATGCTCTATTTTGAACAATAAGAAAGGAAAGTATGAATGTTTACATATTTCTGGAAGAGAAAAACAGGCGCAGACTAAGTCAGGAGAGAACCTTGAAAGAGAAAAGTGGAAAGTAACAGCTTTTTAGTAACAGGAAGAGTAGTTGCAAGAAATCCTGTTGCAGAAGAAACAGTATTTTTTTACTTTTATTAAAATAAGTACTTAAATCCTAAACCTATGCCAATCCATAAAAATTGGGAAAGCTTCTTTAGTAATAAATCAACACCTTTTTATATAGTGTTTTTCTTTACACATGGCACTTCAAACTCAAGTCTCCCAGTGTTTTTTCTTAATTATAATAGAAATCAGTGTGTAATGTAGAAAATCTGAAACAAAGTTGTAGGATTTTTTTCCTCCATAAAGGGGTTACATTCAGCCATAGCTGATAAAATGCCATCACAAGAATGAGGAATGTATGAAAATATTGGAGTGCTTTTCTTTGTAGGGGGGATACTGTTCTCATTTAGAGGCTTGTAAAAGCGGCATTGTGTGTTGGGGAAGAGACACCAACATGCAGTGTAGTTTTAACATGTGAGTGATACCGAGTTATAAGCATATTTCATTGTTTTGGCTCTTTCACACTTTGTCTCAAAAAATTACATGGGAATGAGGACAGAGAAACAAAGTTGAGCATTTGGTAATAAGTTTGTTTGTTGCTCTTCATAATTGAGAGTCCATCTTTATTTTAGCAGTAAAAGCCATGATGGTGATAAATTCATTCCAGCTCCACCTTCTTCTCCGTTAAGAAAACAGGAATTAGAGAACTTAAAGTGAGTATCTAAACAAAATTACTATTGCATTTATTGAAATAGCACATTGTTTTTAATCTCCCGTATTCTCTTCATATTATGAATTACACGGGTGGAATGCCAGATGTGAAGCCAGCCTTTCAAGCTTGTGACAGATACTACTGATCAGAATGTATTATCTCTTTTATAAAATGTTGGATTCAGGTTGCTAATATTTTGTTAGGAATATTTGCTTCTACAATATGTTCACAAGGAAAAGGTTGGTTCATGCTTTTCTTCCCTTGTAGTATCTTTGGTCGTTTCAGTTCCAGGGTTGTGATGAACATACAAATGGGTTGGGAGGTGCGTCTTCCCTCCTCCGTTTTCTTGAAGACTTTGTATCAGATAAATGTTACTTCTTGCTCACACGTTTGGTAGTAAAGTTCACCAGTGAAACCATGGGGCCTAGGGTTTTCTCTGTGGGGAGTGTTTGATAATTAATTAAAATTCTTCAATAGATGAGTGCTATTCACATTCTCTACTTCATCTGTGTCAGTTTGGGTAGGTTATATTTTTGTCTATATACATTCTAAGCCCCATTATTATTACTTTGAACATTTTAAGCCTTGAATTGTCTTTATCTCATCTTTATTCTTGAAGGCTCTTCTTTTCGCAGAACACAGAAGTCCAGGTTGGTGGTAGGATTTTTTCCTCCTTCCAGTACGATCAGTCTGCTCTTTCAGGACGTCACCGTACTGTCTTCTGGCCCCCATTGTCTCTGATTAGAAGTTCAGTCTTTGCACGTAGGTGATATTTCCCCTCTGTCAGGATAGATCGTCTCTCTCTGTTTCCCAGCAGCAGTTAGGTTATGTGACTGACTAAGTCTGATTTGGTTTGTTTTTAGTCTTGCTTGGGGTTAGCTCGAGTGATAAGAGTACAGTTAAAATGGCATATAATGGTACTGCAGTACAGTTATATACTGCAGGTAGCATTGTAAGTTGACGTACTGCTTTTGGAGAGCATTTCATTTATTCACATTTTGTTCCAGCAAACATTAGTGCTAGTCTTGTGCAGGGGAATCAAAGGTAAAAGAAAAAAACTTCCCTCAAAAGCAGATGGCCAACATTTAGCAGAAAGTGATATTAGCTAATAGGTCAGCTAGTTAGGTGGTGAGATATGGGATGTCTCCTTTCTTGTGGTGATGGAGCATCCTTGAGAAGGGAAAGTGACCTCACTTTACCTTTTTGTGTCTCTCTTCATTCTGCTCATGGTGCTCAAGCTGATGCCACAGATTACTGACCACCTGCATTTCTTGTTCTGTGAACCTTTATTTGTTCAATTTATCATTTTTATATTGTGTTTTCCATCTTTTTCACTTTTATAAGGGTTCTTACATATTAGGAAATTGGCCTTTGTCATTTGTCTTGTGACATTATTTATGATACTCACTATAGAGTACAGTCTCACTTTTTAGAGTCATATTTGTCAGTATCATTTTTTATCTGCCGCACGTGGGTGTGGGACCAGCCTGTTCCCTGTCTCCACTCCTCCTAGCAGTCTCGAAGTGGTTTCTTCTTTAATTCTGTACTTGGTTTCTTCTTTAATTCCATAGTTGTAGGACTTGCATTCAGCTTGATTTCTAACAGTTCTGAATGATGGTTGCTCTATAGCTTAGTTGTAATTTTGATGCAATTGTGAGAGGAGGCGATATGTTTCCTTACACCATCTTGACCAGAAGTATCTCTTTACTTTTTTTTATTTCATGCAATGTTTAGAAGAAGAAAGTCTTTTGTGCCCCTAAGATTTTAAAAATAATCCATCCTGGCTGGTGTGGCTCAGTAGATTGAGTACCAGTCTGCAAATCAAAAGGTCGCGGGTTCAGTTACCAAGTTAGGGCACTTGCCTGGGTTGTGGGGCCAGGTCCCCTGTTGGGGGCATGCGAGGGACAGTGGAACCATGAATCTCTGACACACTGATGTTTCTCTCCCTCTCTTTCTCCCTCCCTTTCCCTCTCTCTAAAAGTAAATAAATAAAATCTAAAAATAAAATAAAAATAATTTATCCATGTTTTCTTCTAGCAGTTTCGTTGTCATGCTATCACAGCCACCCATCTAAATTTTTGTTTCATGTTTGTTTTGGTTAAACAAGTAAGTTAGGAAATCTATCCTTATTTTGTATATGTTTTCATAGTATAGTCCATAGAACTAGACTACGGAACAGAATCTTAAAATGCTAAGATTTTATGTCTAAGCAGCTGTTTAACATTAGATTTTTATAAAATAACATGTTTACTTCTCTTTGCATTTAAAAAATCTGGAGGGATTATATCAAAACCATTATAGTCGTCATTCCTGAATGGTGGAATAACTGATACTTTTTCATTGGTTAGCTGTGTTTTTCTTGTTATTTAAAAATGGAGCTGTTGCATCCGTGTTAGTGATTTACCCCTCCTGACACACCTCGCTCTTCAGAGGAGACCGGCCAGCGCCTGTGCCCTTCCCTGGCCGTGCCTCGCTGGGTCTGTGTGGTCCTTGCGGAGCACTGCTGCCAGCACGCACGGGGCGCGGGCACCCTTCCGAAGTCACAGACTTAGGTAGAAATAAGGAGTCGGTCGTTTCAGGTTTCGGAAGTAGTCTTTTGGTTTTTCAAACTTGACAATGATAGTTCAATGTTTTTTCCAATTATCAGGTATATTAAAATTTCTTGAATTCTTATTTCTTGTATGAATCATAAGATAGCAAGAAAATGAAAGTAGTCTGACAGATTTCATGAAACAATGGCAAAAACAAAATATACAGAAAAATGTTGTTAAATGAAATTAAATTGAGTTTTTATAAAGCAGTCAAATTTCAACCATATAATTAAAATAATTCGCTCTACTAGATTTTTTTTATATTTTATTTATTTATTTTCAGAGAGAGGGGAAGGGAAGGAGAGAGGGAGAGAAATATCAATGTGTGGTTGCCTCTCATGTGTCCCCGGCTGGAAACTGGCCTGCAACCTAGGCATGTGCCCTGAGTGGGAATCGAACCGCGATCCTTTGCTTCACAGGCCCATGCTCAATCCACTGATCTACACCAGCCAGGGCCTAGATTTTTGTCTTGAGTGGAAACCTGTAAGAACAAAGCAAATTAAGTAAAGCCAAAGTGGGTTTGGTGTGAAGTAAACTGGTGGGGAAGAAGCGAACTGTGAGGTTCAGCCAGGGCCATAGTCAGGAAAACACTCTAACTCACTGAAAAATGTACCATTTCCCCCCAGCAAGTCTGATGTTTCTAGAGATGTCACTGTTCATGGAGCCACCCACATTTCACATTTATCTAAGGGTTCGTCTGTTTTTAATGTTATTTTACGTGGTGAAAATCCAAGTACAGTCCTATGCTTCTTAATAGCATTTCAGCCACAGACCCCATATGTGACAGTGGTCCCATAAGGTTATCATCGCGCTGAAATACTCCAGTCACCTAGGGACCTTGTCTCACAGTGCATTCACTCACGTGCTTGTGGCGGTGAACAAACCAACTGCTCTGCCATTGTATAGAAGTGTAGCTCACAGAACTATGTACGGGACACAATACTTGGTGACAAACCACTGTGTTACTGTTTATATATTTATTATACCATAGTCTTTATCGTCACTGTAGTGCATTTTTCCCTTCTGAGAAAAGGTGTGCTATAAAACAGTATGTGCAGGGCGGGTGCTTCTCGGAGAGTTCTGTGCCTCTCGTGGCAGAGGTGTTTGCTTTCCACACACCCTAGCAGGAGGTCTGGGGACTTTCAGGGAAAAGGACGTTTCTCCTACTCTTGCAGAAAGGGGCGATGGCCTTCCATAGGGAATTCCATCATCATAAAGGGAGGCGAGGATGGGTTCGCTGGTATACAGTAACCTTTTTTCCTTTTGGAGCAGATGGGAGAAAGGAAGTGGAAGGAGATGGAAGAAGCCTTAGGGTAGGTTTATAAAGAGAACTGCTGTGCCGGACAGCATAGTGGCAACGTGGAGACAAGTGGTGGAGGGAAGGAGCCGTAAACGCTTTGTGTCGTAATTTTCAAAGCTGTAAAAGCTCACGGTGCAGTTGGGTGCAACAAAAGGCAGTTCTGTGGCTGGAGCAGCTGTCCTCTATGGAGGGAAGTGTCCAAGTGCGTGGGTTCTGTGGAGATCGCGATTTCTGTAGAGATTTCCTCTCGTTCTGACCTGAATTCTTTTATGTGATCAAAAACGTGTGTGACTAGCGTGTAGTTTAGTTTTTATGGACTATTGTATTTGACCCCTGTGCTCCATAATACCCAAGACACCAATGCAAAACTCATTCCCTATTTCTAGCATAACTAGTTTGCAGTAAATTATCAAGACTGTTTTGATGGCCACTTAAGGTATGGGTTCACAGCCCTTTGAGTATTTTTCAATTGTTTTCATTTGCACATAAATGAAGATGTCTCCAAAAATACTAATTCTAACCAGGTGTCAAGCATGTTTTCAGAAGGTGTGTGACACCCGGAGTGATTGTGGGATTCTATGTTAAAATCAAGGTAGGTTTCAGGAAAATATTCTCTCAATTAAAATAGAAGTGTGTCCCCAAATCAGAGGACACGGCTCTGAGATTAACCGAATAGTTTAATCGCGAGGCTCAGCTGAACAGAGGCACTGATAGGACAGCCAGGGAAGGCGTGTGTGTAAAGGCAGGGAGAGCATCGCCTCGGGTCCCGAGCCACTCAGCTCCGCAAAGTCTTCGGCTTCCTCTGGTCAGCAGAGCACATGCACGGATTCTTCAGTCTTCGATTAAATAAATGCTCTGATTCTTTTTTTTAAATAAGAGATGATTCTGTTTCTACGTATTTAGACAAGAGGGGAAAAAACATGAAGAAAAACGTTCACACAAGAATTTCGTAGCAGCATTACTCATGGTGGACAAAAACTAGAAAATAACCCAGGTGTTCCTCAGTAGGAGAATGGACAGCTGATTTGCAGTTCACACTGTATGTTGGAGTACTGCTCAGCTCCAGAAAGGAAGGAATTACTGATGTCCAAGTTAACATCACTGAGTCTCAAAACCCTTGTGGGGGATATATAGGATACATGCTATATAATTCCATTTATACCAATTATATGACAGGCAAAACTATATGAAAATAATATATTTTCATAGCAATTAGAGCAGTGGTTGTGGAATTGGAAGGAATCATTCTGGGGTGACAGAAACGCTCTGTATCTTAATTGGGCTGGTGATTGCGTGTATCCAGACTCAACAAGCTGTATACTCAAAATGGTGTGTTTTAATGCATATAAGTTATACTGCACTTAAAGTTTTTAAAGGTATTTTGAAATTTTACAAAATTAACTTAATTCTAAATATATTCTTTTGGGAAATGTTATTTAACCACTAATGGTTAATAAATGGTCAGCTTTCCTTACACACCGTTTATCAGGTGGCATGACATGGGAAACTTGGTTTCTTAACCGAAAAAACAATTCCTCTACTTGTATTTAACATGTATTTCTTAGATTCCAAGTGCAGTTATTCACTGCCAAATCCACTCACCACGGGTGGCTACTGAGCACATGAAGTGTGGCTGGTGAAGGTGTGATACCCAGATTTCTGGGGGAGAAAAAACAGGTTTCACAACTCACTACCCCAAAAGTGTAAGATGTCAGTGATTTCTGTATTGATTATATTTGAAAGTTTGAAATGTATTGGATTAATTAAAATATGTAAAATTAGGTTTGCCTGTGTCGTTCTGCTTTTCGAGGCTTGCCCACCAGAGAATCGCAGGTCGCACTCACGGCTCCGGGCCTGTTTCTGTTGGACGGCGCAGCCCACGGCCTTGGAGCTGCTCGAAGTGTCGTGTTTGTTGACATGTGGCTTCTACAAATGCGTGAGACTGTTTCCCTGCCAGTCTCCTCTCGTACCACAAATGTTAGCTGAATATCTCTTCAGAAAAATTGGTATCTTTAAAAGGCCTAATGTCCAAATGCGTCGTAGAATAGAAGCGTGTGCAGGATTGATATTATGGCCATATGTTTTAATTATTAATGTTGCCACGTGCATTTGGAGATAATGATTTTCTCATATAGTGATTGGTTTATAAGAGTGTACTTTTAAGATTTTCTTTTGTTTTTTTAGAGTCAAACATTTATTGATTCTCTACTAATATATTTTAAAACGTTTTCTTGAGATATAGTTCACACCATACAGTTTACCCCTTCGAAGTGTACAGTCATTAGTTTTTAGTGTATTTACAAGTATGTGTACCTTTCACCACAATTTGAAAACATTTTCATCACCTCAAAAATAAACCTGGTGCCTTTTAGCTAAACACCCCTTTGCTTCCAGTCCGCAGTCCTAATTGATCTACTTTCTCTGTGGATTTTCCCATTTAGACTTTCATATGAATGGAATCATATAACATGTGGGCTTTTGTGAATGGCTTCTTTCACTTAAGGTAATTTTTTCATAAAGGACCGATGGACATGGACAACAGGGTGAGGAATGACTGTGGCAGCGTAGGGGTTAGCAATGGAAAAACTGGGACAACTGTAACAAAACAAAATTTTCTTTTAAAATAATGTGCCCTGGCTGGCGTAGCTCAGTGGATTGAGCTCAGGCCTGCAAACCAAAGGGTCGCTGGTTTGGTTCCTAGTCAGGGCACATGCCTGGGTTGTGGACCAGGTCCCCAGTGAGGGGCATGAGAGAGGCAACCACACATTGGTGTTTCTCTTCTTTTCTTTCTCCCTCCCTTCCCATCTCTCTAAAAATAAACAAATAAAATCTTTAAAATAAAAATGTTTAAAAATAATGTTTTCAAAGTTCATCTAAGTATCATGTCATATTTCATTCCTTTTTGTTGCCAAATATATTCATTGTATGGACATACCACATTTTATTTGTCATTTCATTCATTGATGGACATTTGAATTATTTCCATCTGTAAGCTGTTGTGAACAATGCTGCTGAAAACATTTGTGCACAAGGTCTGTGTGGGCATGTGCTGGTTTTTCTTGGATGTGGATCTGGAAGTAGACCTGCTGCGTCATGTGCTGATTCTGTTTCATCATTCGGGGCGTTGCCAGGCTCCTTTAAAGCGGCTGCACCATGTACAGTCCCACCGCTCACATATGAACGTTTGTTTATTCGCATCCTCACCGGCACTTGTGATTGGCCTGTTGTTATTATTATTACACATTGCGGTGGGTGTGAAGTAGTGTTTCCTTGTGGTTTTGGTTTTCATTTCCTTCAAGACTAATGAGGTGTAGCATCTTCTTGTTTATGCAGCGGGCATCTCTGTCATTTCCTTAGAGGAGTGTTTATTCAGATCCTTTGCGTATTTTTTAATTGGGTTACTTATCTTTTTGTTATTAAGTTATGAGTTCTTTATGTATTCCATACAAGACCCCTATCGATCGGGTGTATGGTTTACAAATATCTTCTGTTCTCTGCATTGTCTTTAGACGTTTTTGAAGGTGTCCTTTGCATCACAGAAGTTTTTCATTTTGATGAAGTTCAGTTTCTCTATTTTTTTTATTTGTCTGTGCTTTTCATGTCATATCTAAGAACCGTTTACCAAATCCAAGGTCATGAGCGTTTACCACTGTTTTCTTGTAAGAGTTTTATAGTTTTAAGTGCTGACATTTAGGTCTTTGATCCATTTCGATTTAATTTTGGGGTAGAGTATGAGATAAGGGCTTGACTTAATTCTTTTGCATACTGGTACCTCATTAATAATAAAGAAGTAGGTTCATCTGTAGGATTAGTCACTGTTAACATTTCAGGTTTGCATAGTGGTTTGACACCTGTCGTAGGAATGTACTGGTCTTCCGTGTAGCTTTTTATAGGACATCTTTGTTGTTCATTCCGAGGTTTTGCTACCAGCTGAAATTTTAATTTCTGAAATTAAAATGGAGGCTGCTCTAGAACCTGGAAAGGAGCATAACAACTGGAGAAGGGAAGGAAGTAAGGTTGAGGCTGACACGGGCAATGCATGTACGAAAAATTAAAATCAAAGCACGTAACATAAAAATGAAATTCAGTTTCTCTCTCTCTCTCTCTCTCTTTTTAACTAGAGGCTCAAAAATGGATAAAAGGAAATGTTCGGGCCAAATTTAGTGAAGCCCAGTTATGTTATTTCACAAGTATAAATTGTAGAACCTGTGTTAGTTCGTTTGGACTCTGATGTAACACTGAGTGAATTACTTCCCATTTAGTGAAAAAGGGTGTCCCATGCCCCAATATTTGTGAGAGAAAATGAATCAAGCAGTCGATAACATAAATAGTATAGACAGTTTTATTGTACTTAAGGAATCATGTTTCTTTTGCTATTAGCCTAGCTGTTCTGTTGTATCTCACGAAAACACCTAAAGCGGGATTATGGCTAATAATCTTTCGAATGTCCTATTGCTCTTGCCCTGCCCCCTGCAGTCTGATCACCAAGTGCAATCCCACGACAACTTGTCCACCTGATGCACTCCATCCGAGCAGGAACCTGTCTGTCTGTCTGGCACTCCCTTCACGCTGTTGCCGTTCCCCTTCACACCGGTGTGATTCACATCTGCGTCCCAGCATTTCATCTGGACGGATGCGATGAGACTGATGACAGGCCAGGGTTAGAATAATTCGGTGGAAACCCCACCAGGCCACTGCGGACACTGGGCAAATCATTTAATCCCTCTGGGCTTTGCTTTTCTCTTCTGGCAAATGAGGACGTTGGATTGGGTGGGCTGGGTTCTCTGAGGTGCTAGTTTCGGTTAAAAAGAAAAACTTTCCAGCTTCTTTGTTTGGGGCTATTTGTTTTGGATTTGGGTGTGTTTGTCAGTAAGATCCTTTTTGTACAGAACTGTTCCTAGAAAGCAAAACCTGTACAGAAGACGTGAAGTGAAAAATTTACTCAACTTAAATTTTTCTTAAGAGTTGAAAGTTGACAGGTTTAACATTTTCTGAAATGGTTGTAGATAAATGGAAACAGCTTGAAATGTTTTGGGGTTTTTTTTTTGAAATCTTAAAATTCAGTACCATGTTGGGTTTGGGGGAGAAGCTCTCGCTGGATCTTCGTGAGCACCACGAGCTGGCCGAGTGCACCTCTGGGGCGCCCCTTGCTGGGCTTTTGCAGCCGAGTTTCCAAACAGTGTTCGTTATGGGGTCGCTTTGTGGGTTTGTTTGGCTTGGACCAATGTGACTTACTGGACTTACCCCATCCTAACATCTCCCGAATAAGGGTTATTAAACTATGTCAGACACTTGCTTTAGATTCATTTAATGTACAGAAAATAATGGCTTGACAAATTTTAATGCCAAGTCTTATAAAGCTTGTTGCTGTAATTTGAGCTTTGAGGAAAGTTTTTTTCCCCCTTTTTCTTTCTTCTTCGTCCTTTTCTTTTGCAAGGGCCCGCGATCCGAGGACCCAGAGCCAGCTCCTCCAGCAGGTGGGGGAGCGTGGGGTCGTGACAGGCCCGCCGCAGGGGGCCGAGGCTGGCGTGTCTCTCCCCTTGAGGTCTAGTTCTTCCAGTCTGCTGAACTGTCAGATCCGCTGAGGGCCTGGGAAAGTGGATTGGACAGTGACTCGGGGGAGTAGCGGGTGGGGGGGGGGGCAGTATATTAGGTAGCAACTATCAAAAGTAAAGTGATTTCTCCAGAGACTTACTAGATGAAGCCATGCATGTTCTCAGCATCCCCAGTGTGTGGGAATTACGCGGAAGACAGGACTGTTTCCTAAGAGGAAAAGGAGGGTGAGGGAGAGGGTGTGGAGAGGCGAGGTGGGGTCAGGTTAAGGCGGAACGTAAATGTGACTTTGAGTTTCATGCGGTGGAACTTGCTTCATCCTAATGTTTCTCGATCAGAAAGCCAGCCTTCAGTTGTTGCATTCACATATTTAAGTACTTTTTTAATGGAAAGATTGTTTTATTATTAGAATCTTTCACCCTGCTGTGATTTGACATGGTATCTCCCAGGAAAGGGGTGACAGTGAAGGAAAACAGGTTTTCACCTTGAACATAGTTACAGTTTGGACTTCCTGTGGAGCAGAATCTGTGCTGCAGATATTACACGACTGAGTTTTGGACCCAAAGTGGGCCTGACGGGGGGCGGGGGGCGGCTGGAGCACTGAGAGCCCCCTACTGTCAGGAGCGGCCAGGCGGACTTTTCCCAGTGGGCCTGCCTGAGATGAAGGCTGTCCTGGACTCCAGGCCCTAGACACTTGGGGTGGCTCCCCTGTCTTCGGAGCCCGGAAGCAGGTGGCTGGGTCAGCGGGGTGGCCTGCCCCCCAGCAGGCCAGGCGTGGCTCTGGGTGCCTGCAGAGGTAAACGTAAGGTTTGACAGCGGAGGGCTGCAGTGCACACCCATCAAACGCCCTCTGCAGGCGGGGAGAAACTGCTCTAGCCTTTGTGCAGGGAGCAAAAGAAGGGGGCTTCTCCTTGTAAGGAGTGTACGTTTTGCCCCCATCTTTGGCAGAGTCACAGAGGAGAATGGAATTTAGACTTAGTGACTGTCATTCTTTGTATAGGGCCTGAATTGATGGTCTTCTCAGGCCTCTGGAAAACCTAACCCAGAGCTTTAAAATCGAAGGCTTCCTTTTTCTTCATAAGCAATACATACCTGACTGATAAATGAATGGTCACTGTTATTTTAAAATAAGAACTAAGAGGAACAAGTATAAAGGACACAGGGACAATAACTAAGGGGGGTGGAAATGGGAGGGAGGTGGGGTGCATGGGGGAGGGGTGGCCTGGGATGGGAGAAATAAACAGAAAACTGTACTTGAAAAATAACTAAATAAAAATTTAAAAAATAATAATAAAATAAAACAAAATAAAAACTATAAGTAACCTGGCTGGTGTAGCTCAGTGGATTGAGCACAGGCTTGCGAACCAGACGATTACAGTTCAATTCCCAGTCAGGGCACATGCCTGGGTTGCAGGCCAGTTCCCAGCAGGGGATGCACAAGAGGCAACCATACATTGATATTTCTCTCCCTGTCTCCTTCCCTTCACCTCTGAAGATAAATAAATAAAATCTTTAAATAAAAACTACAACTAAGCCAAAAGAGGAAACTAAATCCCCCTAATCCCTAATCTAAGGACATTGGGAGTGACCCACCGAAGTGCTTCTGAAAGTGGGAGATAACTAGCCAGTGCCTTCCTCCTCCGGGCCGGGAGTCCTCTCCGGGAGAAGACCCCCCCCCCCCCCCCGCGCCATGGCCACAGGGGGTCCAGCTCATGAAGACGGCTGTTGGAGACTCGGGGACAGCAGGCCTGTTAGGAAAATCCCTTTGGAAGTCGCACTACTTGCCTGCTCTTAAATTATTCTTTGTGAACAGGGTTCAAATTTTCAGTTGCATGCTCAGCAACAAAACTTAACCTTGTAATATTTGCATTATGTTCTTTTCTCCCTTTTTAAAATGACAGCATGAGAGTGATCTTGTGAATTGATGAAAAACACTCTGATAGGGTGGGAAGAGCAGTGAGTTGGGAGTCCAGTGCTGAGCGTCAGCCTGAATCGAATCATGTGCTCTGAGCTAGAGAACAGTATATGTAATCACTTTGAATCTCAGCGTCTCCATCGATAAGATGAGGACCCGTGGTAGGCTGTCCGTCAGCCCTACCATTGTTCGGTCAGTGTCCTTTTGCCTTCTCGGGGCCAGGCTACGCCTCTGTGTTGGTAGAAGTTGAGGGGCTGCTTTTCCGTTAGTGGGTGATTTCCCAAGGTTCCAGCAGCCAGGAGCGAGCCAGCGAGAGGAAACAGCAGACCACTCCCGAACTGGCCCGGCTGTGCTTTTACTGGGAGGGCCGTTTCTAGTCAGAGGGCTTCAGAGTGTTAGAAGACTACAGTGATGTGGTTACATTCTTCCTGAGACTGAAGTTACAACCCAAATGCACTTAGTGATACACATATGTATTGTAACTTGTAAACATACCTCAGAACCCTCTATCTAAGTCAGGTCATTTGTGGCTGGCCATTCAGACTTCATTTCTATCTGACAAGGGTTTATTTTAAGATTGCTTTGTGGAACGGTTGTTTAACATCCAAGTGATCTATCAGTGTCAAGTCTTTAGCTAGACCTGCTTTAAATGAGCTGCACGTTAAGTAGAAAATCAAACAGAAATTTAGGTTTCCAACCCAACTTAGCAGAATCAGTGTAACTTAAATTTTTTATTTTCACATTAATTTATTCAGCCTGGTTTTTGTTTTCTTGAATATTTAGGACAATAGTGCCTATATGACTGAAATTCTTTTAGATATTCTTGCTGCTGTTGCTCAGTGAGAACTATAAACTTAACAGGCTCAGAAGGAGCACTCTACAGGAGCTCAGTTAAGTGGATTTTTAGTGAGTTAATTGTATTTCGTAACAAAATCACAGATATGTGTAGGAAGAATAACATCTGCTTCTATAGCTTTACTTACAGGATGTTAAAAGAAATGTCACATTTTTTTACAGGTTAAATATATATTGTAACTCTCTTTGGTTAATTTGTTAGAGACAAGGTCAGTTGGATGGAAGCAAAAGATGATTTGGGTAAATAGCTATGCTGTGCTTCAGACAGTAGTTTTATACGTCGTCCTAATTACTCGCCACTAGTATTGTGGCTTCTTTTCTGCCTTCCCGGTCCCCAGGTGGCCACAGTCCTAAGTAGGGTGTTCTTTCCTATGATACAAACCTAACGGCCGCCAGGTTTGCAGCTCTCCTCAGCCCTCCCTTCCGTGTTGCAGATGCTCCATCCTGGCCTGCAGTGCGTACGTGGCTCTGGCTCTGGGCGATAACCTCATGGCTTTGAATCACGCAGATAAACTTCTTCAGCAGCCCAAGCTGTCAGGCTCTCTTAAGTAAGTGTGACTCGCCCCGCGCGTCCCTGGTGGGTTTTGTTTGGGGTTTTTCCGTTAATGCGTGTGCACGCTGCTGCTTTTCACTCCCCCAGCGGAGTGTGTACTATCTAGGGAATGCAACTGATAATTTCATGGTTGGTGGTGAAATTTTCTCACTTTTTGCCCCTCGAGGATTCATGGAAATGGCACTTGCCGCCTTGAGGATTAGGCAGAACCTTCGGCCTCTCCGGTGTCTGTCACTAGGTCTGACTCAGACATGTCAGCACAGCACAGTGTCACACGTTAGCCTCAAAGTAAGATGAGTCCTACAGAGACCGACTTGTGGACAGAGAGCAGGCCGACGGCTCGGGGGTAGGCGCGGGCGTCGTGGGGTGGCAGGGGGTCAAGCAGACAAGTGGGGGCGGGGCAGGGGAGTGGGCGGAGGGGGAAGCAGGGTGTAAGGGTGATAAATGATAATGGAAAAAGCACAACAAAAAATTAACTATTAAAAATAATAGGATGAGCCCTGGCTGGTGTAGCTCAGTGGATTGAGCGTGGGCTGTGAGCCAAAGGGTTGCCAGTTCGATTCCCAATCAGGGCACATGCCTGGGTCTCCGGCCAGGTCCCCAATGTGGGTCATGTGACAAGCAACCACACATTGATGTTTCTCTCCCTCTCTTTCTCCCTCCCTCCCTTTCTGTCTAAAAATAAATAAATGAAATCTTTAAATAATAATAATAAGATGAGTCCTAGGAAGACCCGTAAAGAAAGGAGTTTGGTCACCATGATAAATCTCTTTTGAGGAATGCAGTTGAAACAGCCAAATAAGAATTTGAAAATATTTTCCCAAACTACTGTACCATTGCCTGATTACATGAGTTTCATTCAAACAATTTAGTTGCCCTTTTAATAATAGTACCTTTGCCATTCTGGAATTTCCTAAAGCACACCATCGTCTTCCGTGGAAGTGAGGGAGTGGCCAAGTGCAATCTCTGTGTAGTGCTGATGCCAGAAACTGTGTCCAGAGCCACAGATGCTCCGTATAACACTTGACGGTTGTTTTGTCATTCGTCCCGGGGGTGTGTTCTTATAATCTCCAAAGTATAATACTCATTTGCCTGTTAGTGATCTTTGTTTATAAAATGCAGCACTTAGAATTTGAGATCATACTCTGAGGAGTGATTGTGTAAAGTTTTTGTGGGGTTTTTTTGCCTCTGAAAAAGTATTACTTTATACAAGCATCTAAAATTAGCATTGATTAAGGCTGTTTCAGGCCAGTGTCCCCCAAACGTAACTGGTGCATCCAGTGCCATGAGACTTTGTCACAACTCCAATATAAGGGAACTCCTGCTCTCTTGGGGAAGACTTTGTCTAATACCCAGGCATGGGGGGTCCCGAGTTCAGCCCCAGGCAGTTGGGTTGCCTCTAAGAAGGTGCCTCTGTCCTCACTGCCCAGCCGCATGAAATACCAGACCGGAGCTGTGGCCGCCGCCACTGCCGCAGGAGTTACTGCGTTCGGATCGCGGTGTGCATGGGCATTGGCAGAGTAGTGTCTTGGTTTTATTTTTACCAAAAACAAAACATAGCTCTGACTAGTGTGGCTCAGTGGGTTGGGTGTCCTGCAAACCAAAAGGTCACCAGTTCAGTTTCCAGTCAGGGCACATGCTAAGTTGTGGGCCAGGTCCCCGATTCAGGGCATGTGAGAGGCAACTGATTGATGTTTCTCAGGCACATCAATGTTCCTCTCTCTCTCTTCCTCCCTTCCCCTCTCTCTAAAAATACAGAAATAAAGAAATAAAAATAAGGGTGAAACATAAATCCTTGCTGCGTTTTTTAATCCTTTGGTTCACATGTGATTGCTATTCTTAAATTATTTCATGTAGATTCATTATCTGGCATTTGCTATACAGCTGGGGTTTTTTTTAAAGATTTTATTTATATTTAGAGAGGGGGAAGGGAGGGAGAAAGAGAGAAACATTGGCTGGTTGCCTCTTGCACACCCCCAACTAGGGGCCCTGACTGCAACCCAGTCATGCGCCCCGTCCAGGAATCAAACCTGCGACCTTTCAGTTTGCGGGACGTTGCCCAACGCTTTGAACCTCACCATCTAGGGTTGCTAACCTCATTCATCAACTTCTTCCCTTTGAATGCCAAAGACACAAAATTCCCTCCTAAATTATATGATTTCTTTGGTAATTTCTGAGGGATTGGCCGAGCCATGTCTGGTCGTTTCTTTCAAATTCTCCGAACATCGGTTTCTGAAACCCCCTGTACAGTAGGGATGAGCAGGTCTCTCTGCATCTGGCAGAGCCACAGCAGCTTTACCCTCCTGCCCGTGTTTCTGGTTTTCGCGTGTCGTGAAACCATTTCGGTTTGGTTTTAAAAAGTTATTTAAGTGCCCTGGCTGGTGTAGCTCAGTGGATTGAGTGTGGGCCTGTGAATCAAAGGATCATGATTCAATTCCCAGTCAGGGCACATGCCTGGGTCGCAGGCCAGTCCCCAGCAGGGAATGCATGAGAGGCAACCATATGTTGATGTTTCTCTCCCTCTCTCCTTCCTTTCCCCTCTAAAGATAAATAAGTAAAATCTTTAAAAATATATCTCTGAGCCCTGGCTGGTGTAGCTCAGTGGATTGAGCATGAGCCTACGAACCAAAGGATCGCGGTTCAGTTCCCTGCCAGGGCACATGCCTGGGTTGTGGGCTGGGTCCCCAGTAAGGGGCGCATGAGAGGCAACCACACATTGATACTTCTCTCCCTTTCTTTCTCCCTCCCTTCCCCTCTAAAATAAATAGATGAAATATTTTTAAATGAATAAAGAGATCTGGCATGATAAATGTCAGAATATGGTCCATTTGAAAAGAGCCCCAGATTTGGGGACCTAAGTCGCATGTGGACAGACTCAGTTGGGGCGAGTTCACTAGAGCAGGTGACACCTGAACTGGCCCTTTAAAAGGAGAAGTTAGATAATGGCTTGTGGAGATGAGGCCCAAGAAGGCAAGACCAGGCATGGGCAGTGGGTGTGCTCTGGCCAGGACACTGTTGGATAGAAACAGAAGAATCTCTGGGGGAGTAAGAATATTGATGGGATGTAGGAAAGTGGGACCAAACTGGGGAGAGCTTTAAATCAGTAAAAGTCTAGTTTGTTTTGTTCCCACGTAGAAAAAGTCATTAAGATTTTCAGCAAGGATATAACACATCTAAAGCCTGTTTGAATTTTGAAAAGTCAATCAGGTGATCATGGGGAAATGGCTCAAAACAAGAGACTGGAAGAAGCAGGTTGTTGTTAGTCGGGAGGATGTGCATCCACTCTAGCATCACAGGCATAAAGCAGATGATGGGGAAGCAGGAAACCTTTAGATGGAAGTCACGCAGGTGCAACTCAAGTCTGGCCTCGTCTGGTCTCTGGTGCCTTTTGGCTTTTCCAGCAGCAGAGGCTGGAGGACTCCGGTGCTGAGGCCTCACTCGACAGGCATTCCTCTTGGACGTGCCTCTTGTTTCAGAACCTCATTACCTCCCCAGGTTAATGTTATTTTCCGTACAAATAGAGCAGTATAAATGCCAATTTTGAACTGCTTTCTTAATTGATATGTGTAATTTGTACCTACTTAGCTAATATAAAAATGATTATTGCATATTTTAAGATCATTTTTAGGAGCTAAAATTTAGGTGACCCTTAAATGATCCATTTATAAACTTAGAATTCAATTCAAGGACTTGGAATATATGAGACTTATACCAAATCTTATACATTCAGCATTTTCTGATGACCTACTTTTCAATTTGAAATCTTTTTTTTTTTTTAATTTTAGGTTTTTGGGTCATTTATATGCTGCAGAAGCCCTCATCTCTCTGGACAGAATATCTGACGCCATTACTCACTTGAACCCGGAGAACGTCACTGATGTCTCCTTAGGGATCTCCTCCAATGAGCAGGACCAAGGTGAATGAGGACACATTTGATCAGAAGCGGTCACCATTTCCACCTCCTGTTGTATCTCGGGGCGTGTGGAAATATAAGGGCCCGGTTGTGAAGGGAAGGAAGCTTTAGGACAGTGTCCGCAGTTTTGTCTGAGACAATTTTGTAGTTCTTGTCCACTAAGGAGACCTAGGAGTTGATTATTTTACGGTCGAAATCCTAACTTTTAAAAGGCTAATAGTATTAGAACTATTTGTTTTGATTCTCCTACTGTTATTTTTCTCTCCGGGAGGATTCCACAAGCTACAGGAAGGTGAAATACTGCATTCAGAAGTCAGTTTTATGCCCAGTGCTGCTGCTAAGAAGAAGACTTAGCATTGCCCAGTGGGTGGATTTAACATCGTAGATGTTACAGGGGCTTTGGTCATGGGGTGGTGTTGAGAGAAGGTTTATTAAAACAGCACAGAATCGTGGACAGCATCTGAAACAGGAAGTGATAAGTTTATTAGAATTGAAGTTATAATTATACTTGGATTGTTAACTATGATTTTATTTCTCTATATCATTTTTTTTCATTATCAATTAGCAAGAAATAAAAAAGACACCCTTATATGGGAAGAAAAAGTCGGTTTTAAATCATGGCCAGGTTTTTTTTGAGGGAGCGAGACTGGCAGCCACTTTTTTAAGGGTATTTCTCAGATTTGAGGTGGTAGGTGGTGGCGGCATTCGGATGTCTTTGAATTGAACGTGCGCTACGAGAAAAGTAAATACTGTTTCAGTTGCCTTGATATTAAATTTTCATTTCATAAAGAAAATCAGGTTCTTAGCATATATACTCTTTTGTCCAGCTTTCTCCCATTTATTTTCATGTCTTTGTAGGATCGGACAAAGGAGAAAATGAAGCAATGGAGTCCTGTAAGTGAGAAGTTTTCTAAATGCTTAAGTAGCCTGGCCTACATCCCAAAGAGTTAGACTGGAGCCTCTGTGTCCTTCATCTCTCGTCCTGAGCAGCAGAGCCGTGCTCCGCAGCGGCCCTGGGGCAGTGGACCGGGTTGCCCCCCTGCCCGTGGCCCGGCCTCCTCACCAGCGTCTGTGCTCTCTCTCCCCAGCCGGGAAGCGGGCCCCTCAGTGCTACCCCAGTTCCGTCAGCTCGGCCAGGACCGTGATGCTGTTCAACCTGGGCAGCGCCTACTGCCTGAGGAGCGAGTATGACAAAGCCCGCAAGTGCCTGCACCAGGTGAGCCGGGGAGGGCGGGGCCGGGCCCTCCTGCAAAGCTGCAAAGCCGCCAACAAAGGGTGTGCAGTGTGGGAGTGTGTTAAACATTCCAATACCATTTCCAAGCTTAAAAATACCCTTGCAAGGTAAACAACTGATCGGTATTGGAAGTGAAACTGGGTCTTGATTTAGGGGTAAAAAGGCGCTTAGTGGAGAGTTTTTTTCTGATGATTTTAATAATTTACATTTCAAAAGATTGGGAACCGTGTAAATAAGGGATCACTTAAATAATGGTGGATCCTCATAGTTGAACACTGTGTAGCTGTAAACTCAGTGTGTGAAAATGCTGATATCCATGACATATTTTTTCTTTTAAAATATTTTATTTTTAGAGGAAAATGGGAGGAGAAAGGGAGGGAGAGAAACATCAATGTGTGGTTGCCTCTCGTGCATCGCCTACTGGGGACCTGGCCTGCAACCCAGACATGTGCCCTGACTGGGAATCGAACCAGCGACCCTATGGTTTGCAGGCCAGCACTCAGTCCACTGAGCCCCACCAGCCAGGGCCTCCACGACACATTTAGTGACAGCGAGATGTAAAACAGTCTCTGTATCATCCTGCGTATGTGTAAAAGGTCTCCGAGAGGACTTCCCAGAACCTGCTAACATGGCTTCCAGGGCTGGCAGAAAAGCGCGCCATGGCCCGAGCACGAAAAAGGGAGACTTTTCACCAGATACTTGTATACTCTTTATTTTTGGATAACGTGAATCTATGCCTATTCCAAATGTCAAATTACAAGGATACCTTTCGGAAAGACGGGGTTGGGAAAGTACCCGAGGAACTCCACATACGCCAAAGAAAGCCACCGGCGATGTGGAACTAAAAGAGACCCCTGACCTCGACCACTGGGGGGCTGCACCGTCAGCAGGTCTCACGGGAGTTTCCGACTGGACCTCTCTCGGTCACCTGCCAGTCCCTGGACCAGTCCCGGGCGTGGACATGTGCCTGTAGTAGGAGCAGCAGGTCCCACCACTGCGGCCCCAGAGGGATTTCACGGAATTGGAAAGTAGTAACTCCTCCAAAGGCTCTCAGTTCAACCCGTCAGCGTGGGAATAAGGAAATAAGTGGGCATGAGACAGCCCTGCCCCTGTGGAGGCACCTCATTAAAAAAGAAGTGCAAGGTCACAGGATATACAGATTTTAATATTTTTTAAATATTTATTTACTTTTAGAGAGAGGGGAAGGAGAAAGAGAGGGAGAGAAATATCAATGTGTGGTTGCCTCTCATGTGTCCCCCACTGGGGACCTGGCCTGCAACCCAGGCATGTGCCCTGACTGGGAATAGAACCAGCAACCCTTCGCTTCACAGGCGGGCACTCAATCCACTGAGCTATACCAGCCAGGGCAAGATTTTAATATTTTTAACATAGAAAGTTTGTTCAAATGACTTTCACCAACAGCATGTGAGAGAGCCCACCTCCCCATATGCTGTCAGAGTAACAAATTGAAATTACACCCATTCTCAGGATACAGTGGCTTTGGGACATTTCCTCCGACGAAGGCCACTCTGTTACGTCCAGCATGCAGACCACAACCATGAGTGATGTGTGGTCAACTCAGTGGTTTCCGGTCATCCTTTCTAGTTCAGAATCAGTACAGTTGAGTGGCGGACTATCCAGGGAAACGTGTGATGTTATCTAGGACTTGAGGAAACAAGTCGGATGGGTACGAGTTCAGCTGTTGCGCTGTTCTCAGCGGCAAGGCAAGGGCATGTAACAGCCCCTCTGCTGGCGCCCGTGGGCCCCGAGGCCTGCAGCAGACCGGGCCTTTGATCTAAAGTTACAGCCTACACGGTCTGGCCCGGGGTCTTGTGCCGCAGGTGGCCCTGGCGGCTGCCACACTGGGAGAGACAGATGGGGTCAGGCCTGGTTCGGGGTCTGAAGGGGGGTTTGTTTTGGTCCCTTGGTTTTTGGGTTAATCCAATGGCTGGACCTCTGTTAATTGGGAGGCCTACCCTGCCTGGGAGGGCAGAACAGTGATGTGAAGGGTTGGGAAGGGCTCCCGAGAAGATGTTTCAGAGGTTGCCTGCCTACCACTAACCATTCTGTGCAGCCCGTAAGCAAAATACCATGAAGTCTCATAGCGGGGAAAGCTGTAGCCTGTGGTCAGTGCAGAGAACAACAAAAGTGACCTGTGTTAATAGCCTGTTGGAGGGGAAGTGGAGATTTTAATCTTCACAAAATGCTGTAAAGGTGACCCTGCCCGTATAAAGCTGGGCCTGAAAGTATAAAATCTCGTTTTCTGCACTGAGCGGGTACACCTCAGTGGGAGGAATAAAAAGCTCCCTGCTTCATTCGTGAAGAACTGAGGAGCACGTGCTCTGGACGAGAACCCCCGTGGTCTGAGATTTCTTCTGATGCCGCCAGGACCCAACCGTGGGCTCTCGGCTGGGCCCACAGACGCCTCCCGCGTTCACACCCCGGCCCGCGGTGCCGTTTCTCCCCGTTTTCTCCCTGTCAGATGCGGACCTGGCGAGGAGTGAGTGGGCTTCCTTGCCCCACAGCCCTCCATCAAATAAACTCTTCCTTCTCTCTCCACATTCACAGGGCATTCCCTTCCTCTCTCCCCAGCATTTAGGTAGATGTGTTTGGATGATCGTTAGTGATCCGCGTGCTCGTTTATTTTCTGGGTGTTCCACCCTCACACCCATCTCTGGTCAATACATACTCGCAGACACATATACTTTCTGGTTCGATTAAGGGGTGAGGTGAGGAAAGGCTGCAGCCCAGAGAGGCCCCGACTGAGGAAGTAAACCTGTAATCTCAGAACCTTTGCCTGGAGCAGGCCAAGCTTCCTTTTCTCAGGACTGGATGGGAGAGAAGCTGCCGGCTGGTGCTGTGGCTCTCATCCAGGAAAAGACAGCATGTCGCCTAAGCAAGTAATTTTATTTGACCGAATCGTGCTGTTTCATTCCTTAAGAATGAAGACATTAGATAGGCTTAGTGGTACTTATTTTCCTGCATCTCCAGCCTTTTAAGCTTGAATTCCCATTGTCGACGCAAGTTTGCAGGTTACAGCACTGACCCGTGACTTAGGAAGATGAATGGGCTGCGGGCTTTACTCTAAGTGCCAGTGCGTCTGTGGCAGCAAGCACCGCAGACTTGGCTGGATGGGTGCAGTGTGGGATCGGGAGGGCCCGATCACCCAGCTCACCAAATACAGCCAGGAGGTAGAAGAACCCCAGGCAGGTGAAAACCAAGGGGAGAGAACAGCTTTCTCCCCTGAAGAACTCACTATGGATTAGGCAAGGGAAATACTTAACTAACAATCACAAGTCTAGTATTAGTGGTAGGAGTCGAGACAAAGGCATCTGAGAGCCATCAGAGCAGAACTCGCGGTCCCAGGGAGGCCCTGTGGGAATGAGCCCTAGTAAGCCTGCTGACTTGTCGTTTGTAGGCTGACATCCTTTTTTTTTTTTTTTAACTTGGAGTTTGTATCTTAAGCTACTGGTTTCATGGGTGTCTTTTTGTTCTGAACGCAGGCGGCTTCAATGATCCATCCCAAAGAGGTGCCCCCTGAAGCCATCTTACTGGCAGTCTACCTTGAACTGCAGAATGGTAAGGGATTCTTTTCTTTGAAACTGAAACTTTGCCTTCCTTGAAGATACTACCCATCAAGTTCTAAACAAAAAAGGGGCTAGGGAATTTTTGGTATCTTACAAATTCCTCCTTCTTGCAAGTTAAGCATATTTCCTTTTGCCTGTGAAAATGCAGAATAGCATAGCTTCTGGACAATTATGAACCTCTCTCCTGGGCAGCCAGATGACTCGGAAGTCATGAGTCAGAATGCCAACTGCTCCGAGTTGTACACCTGAGTGTTCTGAACACAGATAATGCCTTTTACACTAAGCCAGTTTTTGCTGAGCATTATTTATCCAAACCCAAATCCTGGTTATGCCTCTGGAGCATATACAACTTCCGGGCCATGGCTTCCTGGGGGAAAGGCTGTGGGTCCCACAGAAGAGACTGTGTGAAGTGGGAGAGAGATGGGGACGGGAGAAATGAGAAGAGACAGAAATAGTACGAGTTGAAAGTCACACCTTCCTGTGGATCCTGGGAAGGAATCCTTAAAAGGCCCCTCTCTTTACAGCTGAAGAAGGGGCGTTAAGTGCGTGGCACCCGCAGGCCTTGGCCTCGAAAGGCCTGCTCAGGGTTAGAGCGTGGCTCTAGATCCCGTCCGTGCATTCTGCCTGTAGACAGGGGCTCGCCCTGGGCTAGACCTTAGAATCACTGGGGAGCTTTAAAAAAATCCCACCGCCCATGCCACACCCGAGGGCTTCTAAACCGGAATGTGTGGGGTTGGGAAGGAGGCGTAGGTGGTTCCAGGGTACAGCAAGGGTGCTGATCACGTCTCCTCCAGGACACCTTTTACCTCCCTTGCAGGGTTCTGATGCTTGCTCTGTGTGTGGTGGTGATGTTGTGTGCTGCTTTTTTAATGGGAAGTGTTTCTGCAGGTAACACCCAGCTGGCCCTGCAGATCATCAAGAGGAATCAGCTGCTGCCTACAGTGAAGACGCTCTCGGAAATGAGAAAGAAACCGGTGTTCCAGCCCGTCCACCCGATCCAGCCCATCCAAATGCCGGCTTTCACTGTGCAGCGAAAGTGATATTTTGCTCTTGAAAAACTATCACCTGAGACCCAGGGGAGTACTTATGGGCCTTTTTAGTTGTATCGCAGCAAAATGAATAAAGACAGATGGTGAAGGGTGCGAGTCTAAAGATACAATTTGAAATGATTCTAACCCCTGATTATTTTTGCCAGAAACTTACTTAAAATTAAGAATTCACAAATTAATTTTCATCTGTTTTTCTTTAATCTTTGGAGCGATTATGTAATGTCTGTGTCATAGGCAATTAAATCATGGTCTTATCAGAACAGCCTCATATAACATATTTTGTCTTTCTTGCAACTGTTTAATTAAGAGTATTTTGTCATCTGAGATGTAGTATTAAAGTTTGTAAAATTGAGAGAACAACATCAGCCACAGATGAATAGCTAACCTGGAGGCAGAGGGGAGAAGTTAATGTACTTTATACCTAGTTATGAATAAAAGGACCATAAAATAAGTATGAAACCCACAGGGCTAGTAACATTGACCAAAAGAAGAGATTACTGATCTGATAGGAATCTTTGCTTAAAAATCACAAATGAGAACAGACAAAGTTCGAGGCACCGGTCCAGTGTCGCCCTTCCACGCCCCACGCAGAAGTGTTGATTCCGGAGTCTGTTAGCAAGTTGTTCAAGGTTTATTGCCAACCCCTTTGCAAATGCAAACAGAAGTTTAGAAGCTTCTTTCCAAGAGATAGGTTTATGTTGCAGGATTGATGTGGCCAAAATTTGTGTATTGGGTCAGATACTGACTTTAGGTTCAGGGGCAGGGGTGAGTCATACAGACTTGCTTTAGAAAAATTGGGTGACCTCCCACTTAAAATCATGTTTGGTAGATTCATCAGAGATAGGCATTTGTATCTCTTACTGTTTACATCTCTTCTGGTTCTCAGATTTGGAAACCCAGTGTAACAGTGTAACACACTAGCTAAACACGATTTCTGGGTTTCATCATCGCTGGAGAGGGGAGTGTTTGCATAGCACATGATTTATCCAGAACTTTATCTGAATTACTCTGGCTGAAATCAGAGTTGGTAGGGCTGTGTCCCAGAACTGAGTACTTGTAGTGGACTAGACATCACGCACAAATTACTCAGACTCGGAGGGGGGCTTTTCCTTCACTGACATGGGATGGATGTGCGTATGGTTTTTCTTGCTCTTTTGTCACATTTCACTTAAACACAGAAGAGATTCTTGCCAGACAGGCACAGAACACAGGCTCTAGCTTGCTTGGGCCTCTGGAAGCCTTTTCCAGATGAGATGAGGCCCTTTCAGCTGGTCCAGGTCTGCAGCTTCTGCTTTCCCAAGCCAGACAAGCCCCGGCTCGCGGGCCCCACTCCTCCGCTGCAGGATGGTAGCAGCCGAAGCGTTTTCTGGAGAGTGAGCCCACAGACCTCAAGTTGCTAGGACCCCACAAGGTCTCGGTATGTGAAGTGGGAAGAGGCTTGTGCTTATACTGGGGGATAATGCATCTTGGGGAAAATCTCAAGTAATCAAAACATTCCCTGCTTGCCGGTCAGTTTGTGAGAAGGCAGGAATCATGATGAGGGGGCCTTTCAGGCCCCGTGTTGCTGTGTTAAATGAGAATATATTTGGCTCCAGGGAGCAGAAAATGGATCCGGGCCTTAAAGGATGAACGTTTTCCTCTCATGAGAGAAGGGCATGTGTAGGCAGCTGCCTGCTGACGTGGGTTCTAGTTCTCAGTGTTGCCATCAGGGACTCGGCTCTATTTTTCCACATCACTCAGCATTTGGGCTTTTGTCCCCAAGGTCACAAGACATTCCATCATTATACCCACATGGAAGGCAAGAACAAGAGGGCAAAGGCGACCTACCGTGATGGGAGACGTCGGGACAAAGCTCTCCCAGAAAACTTCAGACCTCGGCTCACGTCACCGTTACCAGATGAAGTCACATAACCATCCTTAGCTGCAGGGGAGGCTGGGGACGAAGGCACCACCAGTGACCGTGGTAGTTGTTGGGGCAGCCCAGTTAAATGTGTCCCCAGCCCGAGAATGCGATCTGATGCCTTGTGTCAGATTAAGATCCCAGCAGCCCAGCTTTGCCGTCCACAGCCCACCCTTGGCAGATTCCAGCCCCATGAACCGTAAGGCTTCACCTCCAATTGTTACTGGTTCCATCAGCTGGGATGGCTTCTTCCCACCAATTTTTCCTGCCTCTATTTGTTTTTATTTTATTTTAATGATTGGAGACAGAGAAAAGGAAGGAGAGAGGAAAACAATCATCAAGGTGTCCCACTTGTTTACACATTTCACTGGTTGGTTCAGATATGTGCCCTAACTGAGGATTAGAACCCACAATCTCAGTGTTACCAAGATGATGCACTAACCAACTGAGCTACTCAGCCAGGCCTTGCATTCCTGTTTGTTAACACCACCTACTAACCGAGGTAACCCTAAATCTGCTAAAAGGTTTTAAATGCCACTGCCCTGGTGTTTTTCCTAGTTGTCCCCAGTTTCTGCCCCCTGTGTGCCTCCTAACTTATAACTTTCCTTCCCTGGTATGTGGGTTGCTGTGGTTGCACAGGTGCGGGTGCTGTGGGCATTAAACCTCAAAGGATGGCATCTTATTTGATGGGGATGTGAGTTCTGAAAAGAGCCCTGTTGAAGCTCCACCACCCCATTCAGGTGCAAAATGCAAAATTCACTGCAGGGATCCCTTTACAGATCCATGAGACTGGCTGCAGGTGTCCCCCAAACTGCAGTGTGACCCCTAGGAAGAGCTGGGCCGTCCTCCATTTCACCCCCTGGTTCCTACCACATAGGAGGGCCCCCTCGGGGCTCTGGCCTAGTCATTTCTTGGACTGGCTGGTATCTAGGCCCAGCAACCTTTGGTGGCCTTTCCCGATGCCCTTCCACCACCCTGCTCAGGGACACTGCGCAGCTTCCGCCACCTCTGTCATCACATGCCCTGACTGATATTCCCAGCAGTCACAGTCCCTTATCTGACTAGTTAGCTAGGAGCTCTGCCCCTGACTCAACCCCAGTGACTTTGAGCAAGGGCTGGGAAGTTCTCCGACCAGTTTGCAAAAGGAGGGGCCTTTCTTCAAGGCCCAGTGTGAGGGTTAAAACGAGACGATGAAGGCGAAGCACTCCGTTTAATGCAGGTGAGCTCATGTACTGTCTGTCTAGTTGGCTGCAGGACCCGCTCAGTCCAGTCAGCCTCTGCCCTTCCTCTCAGTGGTACCGGCTCAGTCTCCTGTCCATTCCCCCTCGTGGAAGCCACCCAGAGAGAAGTGATGATGTCTCAGGCCCTGGAGCCAGGCTCTTCGACTCCAAATCTGGGTTCTCTCACTGGGACAAGTTTGAAGGGAACAGGTTGTTTTGCTTCTCTGTGCCTCAGTTTCTTCATTTGTAAAATGAGGATGTTAATAGTACCAACCTCACAGGGCTGGTTTAAGGATGTGGCCAGCACTGCTTTTGCTGGATGCGCCTGGAACTCCACCGGTTCGAAAAGAAACGTCATTTTCACTGTGTCAGATGATGTCAAAGCAGAGACCGTTTCCGGTCACTGACGCTGTGGAAGGCTGCACTGCAGGTGGCGGGCGGGGGTAGCCGGGAGTCGGGGACTCAGACATAAATCACGTTGGATATGTCCAGTGTCCGGTTCGGTCCACACCGGCACCCTCTGTCTCACCCCATTTCTGCCTCGCTGGGCCCTTCTCTTGTGAGGACAAGAGGCCCTCGGTCTCCCTGCCTCTCCGTCCCTTCTCTCGCCCCATCCTCGCCACCCCCTGACTTCCTGCAGCAGCTCCGAGGTCTTTCCCTGCTTCCTTCTACTTAGCTCCTGTGGGTCCCTCCCTTGCACCCCATGTGACCCAAACTGGAAGCTCTGCCATCTCCCCAAAGGAGTCGCCATTTCTTGCCACCAGGGCTGTGTTTCAGTCTCCCCCACTCCTTAGAACTTTCTTCCACGTTCGCCGTGTCCACATCCGCACCCCGTCATACCACCTCTCCGTGTCCCTGACTGCAAGGAGATCCCTCTTGGGCCCCGGCTCTTCACTCCCCAAATGTTTCCCGAGGGCACGTCTGAGTGTGTGTGTGTGTGAAGGGGGGCTCAACTGGTGAGGCCCCTGGTAACTTGGCAGGACTGCAGGCAGAGTCCATGTCCTGTTCTTTGACAGTTGTGTTTTTCTCCTTCCCGGGTTGCCAGTACTTCGAAGAATTTTTAATGATGTGCTTGTCCCAGGCCTGTCAAAGCGTCAGGAACTGCTAGCCAGGTCGGGATGGCTTATTAACATAATCCCCAGGTTCACGGGGCCTCCGCATCCTTGACCCTCTGAGCCTTATCAAGTGTTGGTTAAACAGCGGCCCGGCACAGGTGGGTTACTGGTGGGACTCTGCGGCCTGCCTGCAGTAACCGGATCCATTCGCGCACCAAGCAGGCAATTCACACACGCAGGTCCTGCCGTAAGAGTGGGGGTGCCGCGGGAGGAGGCAGCGGAGTTCATTAGCCCCCTCATTTGGGGTAAAGGGGATCCGTGTGGTGACAAACAATTGTCCGGGAGGATTTAGGAGGCTTTGGCCAAGTGTCCCTGTGGGCCCCAAGCCTCGTCCTAATCCGGTCCACATTTCAGACTACTTAGGATCGCATTAAATGTCAAAGCCGGCGTTTAGGGAAATATCTACATTTCGTATGCATCGTCCGGGTCAAAAGAAAAGCTGAAGCGAACCTTCGAGCACTTGGCCGGAGAAGCGCTCTGTGTGGTCCGGAGTGTGAATGGGGCGAGGGGGGCGGCGCCCTCGCGGCCTCTGGGCCCAGGAATGCGGGCTTTTCACATGTAGAAAATGCTAATGCTTTGTTCCAGCCTCGGCCTCCCGGAGGCTCGGAGGCGCCCGGCCGGATTGTCACAGCTGCATTTGCATGTGAGCGGCCCCTTGTCCCCGGTCCCCACCCCCATCCTCCCCTCCCCCACCCCAGCTCCCCTGGGGGACTTGCTGGGACAGAAGGAAAGGCCGTCTGCAATGTCCTCTGCCCCATTAATCCCCGCCAAAGCCACAGGTACTATTTGGGAACTTTCTGAAGAGCTTCCCCCTGAGGTACCAGGCAGGTGAATTGTTTTTTACTCCAATGTCGAGATGTTATTAAACACCTTCGATTATTTTATATAAAACAACGTACTCCGTCACGGAAGATCAAAGCGTTGGCTGCCCAGTTGCACATTCACGTGGGAAGAGCCCTGCATTTGATGTGACACTTTGCAGGGACTCCAAGCCAGCCAGTACGTGGCCCGTGCCCGGAGTGGGCCGCCGAGAGGCCGCCGGTGGCGGGGTGAGGAGGGAGACGCGCAGGGTTAGGGGGCGGCGGGGGTGCAGACGCGCGGACTTGGAGCCGCTGTCCCGGCGGCCCCGCAGCGCCTGGCGGGCTGGGGACCCGGGGACCCAGAGCGCCACCTACCGCGACACGGCCCTCCGCCCGGCGAACGAGCCCGGGAAGACCCGCGTTCCGGTCAAGCCCGCAGCGCCCCATCTCCCCGGCAGGGCTGCGCACGTGGGGGCTCGGAAGCCCACCCCGGGCGGAGGGAGGGGTGCAGCGTCGGGACCCAGCGCTTCTCAGCGCCGAGCTTTGCCTCTGGCCGACAGCCGGGGCCCGGCGATGCTGGCGGAAGAGCGCATCCTGCCCAACGAAAAATACTGCTGTTTCCTTCAGTGATTGTGGCGTTTATTTAATTTCCTTTCTTTTCATTTAACTTATTTCCTCTTATTTGTTTAGTTTTATTTATTTCCTTTTATTTAGTTTTTATTTCGTTCATTCCATTTTGTTACTTTATTTGGTTTATTTCATTTCACATTCGTTTCACTAATTTTTGTTTCATTAATTTCATTTTTATTTTCTCTACTTCCTTAATTTAGTTTTAATTTTGTTCTTCACTTAATCTCATTGTTTACTTTATTTCGGTTGTTTTATTTGTGGGTGAAGGAAAGACAGCTACCTCTTTCATGCTATGCTGAGGCTTACATGTTTTTCTGCCTCTGAGTCTTGAGTGAAAACAAATAATACCAGCTAATTATTCAGGTGTTAATAGGCTGAAAGTTATTAATGAGCACTTCCTCCGCTGACACGGTGTCAAACACTCACTGCCTGTCTAGACAATTCTGACTGTTCAACTCCATGACGAGATTGTGCCATGCAAGGTGCGTGGCCGGGGATATGGGACAGAAGACCAGGCAAGAACACATGGTCCAACCTAAAGAGCTCTAAGCCAGCTGGACAGAGAGGAGCAGAAAGCTGCCACAGGTAACTGGATGGCAGGGGACCTGCTCCAGATCCATGACATGGAGGGAAGTCCTGTGTCCCATTGCAGAGTCAGGGGCTGCAGGGAGGAGGGTGGTCTGTAATCTGAGGTAGGCAAGGGATCTTCCTCCAGGGAAGTCTTGCTTCCCTGGCTCTATGGTTTCCCGGGTTTCCTGGAGGGTCTGAGCTCCTGGGCCGACTCCCCTGAAAGACCTTGTACAAAACGGGGTGTGTCCTGGGTTATCTGGGGAAAGGGGAGCACCAGTCACTACTGATTTGCTATCGAATGCTGTGAATTGCATTTCTGAATGTTTACCTTATGTTCCCCAACCTTTTCTTTGGAAAAAAAATATATGTTATGTTTATAAATGTAATACATTAAATATATATATTTTAATAACTTTTGAGAATTAGGGTGTGGACAGGATTCTTCTTTGCTGAATGCTTCGCCTGCATCACTAAGAACAGGACCACTTTCTACGTAACCATAACAATAATTCCCAAGAAATTTAACATTGATACAAAATTTTATTTAATTAGACATGGTCCATATTGAAATTTCTTCAGGTGCCCCTCAAAATGTCCTTTATTGCTGTTTTTCGTTTAGGTCCGCCATCCACCTCAGGACGCTGCATTGTATGTGGCCGTCACGAGTTTTAATTCAGAACATTTCTCCAGGCTTCTGGTCACTTATGACTTCGAGAGTTTTGAGGGCTCCAAGCCAGTGGCTGTGGAGAAGTGTCCTCCACCTGAATAAATCGGATTATTTCTTGATTCTGTACAAGACACGGTCCCTCGCCCCCCAACTGAAGGACCTCTGCTCAGAAGCCAGGGCTGCAGCTTCTTAAAAGTTTTCTCCTCTTGCTTTCCTGTCTCTTCAGATTCCAACCCCTCTAGCCTTACACCACTGTCAAAACAACCCAGTAAGGAAGGCACCGAGACATCCAAATTTCCCTTTCTATAAATGGCTGTTTTCCAAGCTGAGAAACTCAACTCTATTCCCATTCTGTTACTGCGGCTTTCATTAGCACCGAACACTGCAAAGGCAGGAACCTGGGAGCTGTAGGAAGTGGCTGCACACCCAGGCCACAGGTCGGAGGCCAGCTGGAGGAACCCTGTGGGATCAGGAGATGGACCCCGTGGTGAGGAGCTGTGAGCTATGCTGGCCCTGCTGAACCTGCCTCTGGTGCAACGGGAGGTAGACAGCAGTCCTGAGCTGGGGGCTGATCCACCGCGTGTACGGGCGGGTCTTTGCAGACCTCTAGCTCACCTGGGGCTTTGAGATTGGCAAGGGGAAGGAGTGAGCCGGTATAAAGATCGAAGCCTCCTTCCAGGGCCTGGATCCTGTGGCTCACAGGGCCACAGTCAACAGCAGAGCCAAGGAGCCTGCTTGGACAGGATCCCTGCTGTAGCGGAGGGAAAGGGCTCCTCAGGAAGGAAGGGCTGAAAAAGTACCCAATGAAGATGCTGCCCAGGCCTGACTCCCTATGCGGCTCTCATCTGTCAAACAGGGCGAAAGACCGGCTTCCTTTCTGCGAATTTCGGGAGGTGCCCCACTCTGCTTTCTTCGTAATTTGTGAGGCATTCACCTGTACACCCTCTCCTCCGCGGGGATCTGGCTTCAGGGAAGGTCGGAAACAGACTCTGGAACCCGAGTGCCTGCGCCCAAGTCCCCATTCCACTACTTCCCATGGGACCTGGGACAAACTACCACACGTCTCTGGGCCATGGATCTAAATGCTATGAACCTCATAGGCCTGTTTTGAAGTGTCAATGAGCTAATATTTGAGTGCCTAGCTCTGGTGAGTACCAGATCAGTGACGGCTAAATAAATTAATAAATGCTGGGGCTCTTGTCAGTGCCATGCAGAAATCCTGAATCCAGCCCATGGAAAAGGAAGGATGGGCTCACAGAAAGTCGTGGGCCTTGGACTCAGACACTGTTAGAGTCAAAGCCCAGCTCTGCAATTTTTTGGCTGTGTGACCACGTGCAGGTTGCTAGCCCTCTCTGGACTTCAGGTTCCACATCTGTAAAACGAACTCAGTGCTCACTTTGCAGACCAGCTTAAGGAGGAGTGCTTTCCTTTAAGGATGCAGTGTAAGAAATGAATGGCCTCCAGCCATTTCAGGAGTGGTTCTGAGTCTCTCTGATTTCTGCCTGTTAAACTCTGCTCTGCTCGGGCGTAAGGAGCGGATGGGAAGGGGCCTCCCCTGGCCTGCCTCTCTCTTGCCTGGAGCCCCCAACTTTTCTAGGCCTTCTCTCGCAGAGAAGGAAATAGGCCTTTTCTTCCTTTCTGGTTGTCCCTAAGAACGGTGTAAACACCCAAGAGTGGCTCCATGAATTAGGACTCTGAGGTCACCAACAGCCCTCATGTGGCCTCTGTCAGCCCCTCAAGAGGCCACAGAAGCAGTGGCTGTTGGCTAACCCAGCGTTTCTGTTACAACTGTCCTCTCAAAATCAGAATGTTTTATAGAATTCTGAATATAGGTTGGCTTACCCATGCATCTATCACTTCTCTATCTATCTGTCTATCTATCTATCTATCATCTATCAATCATCTATCTATCTGGTACCTTTAACTGAAATCGGCTAGGCTGCTCCTGAAAACGAGGGCCGGGTTCTGGGAGGAAATGACAGGCTGTCAGCCTCTCATTCACTCACTCACTCATTCAGTAAAACTCATACATCAGAAGGACTCAAGGTTTCCAGAAACCTGCCTGAGCCCAGGGTTTCAGAGAGAAAGTCTAGCCTTTTCTTGGCACGATATTGTATTTTGGGAATTTCGACTATGTTTCTCTATACAAAAAAGTTTTAAATCAAAATAAAAAGTGTTTTTGTTTTAAATTTGTATTGTTTTGTTTTCACGAGGGTGGAGTTCTGAAAGGGGCCGAGCAAATGGAAGAAAACCAAGCCAATAGGAAGGTGACTCGGGCCACAAGGGAATGATCTTAGCCACCGCCCCCAACAAGTCAAAAGGAGAAAAATCAAATTTGAGAGGGTGCGTAGACCGAGCCTGAGAAAGCTAGTGGTTGGTTTCCCTTCCTAGGCCATCCTTTGCTGAGAAAGAAAAGGGGACTTTTTCATTATGACCCAAAATAGAGGTGAGTGTGGGGTGCCGCGCGGCCAGATTCCCACCCTTCGAACCCCCACTCTGCTCGGAAAAAGGCTTTAAAAAGGTGTAAGAGGCCTCTCTTGCTCGACCTGGGTAGTCGGTGCTCCTTTTTCAGAGGGCGATCCTACTGAATTAAAGTTCAATTAATCCGACTTTAAGGGCAAGAAAAACTGTTTGTGAAAAATCATTAAACAGCACATAAAACCCTTTGAGGAGGAGCGCGGACTGGGGGCAGTACAGCCCGGCTTTTGTTAAGGCGCTTTGAGCCCAACGAGTTCACTTTTTTCAGGAATTTTAACAAGATAGTGGTCAAAGTGGAATTTGTTCATGTAGTTTATTTAAGGTTTTACAAGGCCCTGCAGAGAGTCCCTCCCCTGAGTCTGGACCAGAAGAGAGTTGGGTAACAGCGTGGTGAGAGGTACAATCTTAGGGACGTTTTGAAACCCCTGAGCAAACAAAACCACTGGCCTGGATGCTTCTGAAAGGTCGGGGTCCTGAAAAACCAGGCAGGGCTGGGGACCGTGCCGGGTTAGAGGGGGCTGCACAGACGAGGACCCCTGAAGGCAGCTTGTTACCCCACACTGGGTCCTGGGAAGGACAAATGTGCCCAGAAAGGATGTTATTGGGACAACTGGTGAAAGGTGAATGCAGTCTGGGAATTAGATAATAGTGTTGTATCAACGCTAAATTTCCTGGTTTAGATAATTGTGCTTTGGTCATAAAGATACCGTTTGTATCCCTAGGAAATGCACAAGGAAGTGATTAGGCACAGAGGGGGCATTGTTACCCCCTCCCACACGTTTCAGAAGAACGTAAAACATGTATATACATATATGATACAGACACAGTATGTACGTGTACTATACACATATAAGCGGAGAGGGAGAGAAGGAGTAAAAACGCAAATGGGAAAAATGTTAACATTTAGGAAATCCGGGTGAAGGGAATACGGGAGCTCTTTGTCCTATTGTCATTTTTCTCTGCATTTAACGTTATTTCAAAATACAAAGTAAAAATAGGTAAAACTAAATAAACTTGAGAAGAGATAAAAGATTAAAAAGTGAAAGAAAGCAAAGGGGCAGGATGCAAAGAAATCAACCAAGTGTTCGCATCCAAGGACCACACTCACTGGCCCCGCGCCCCCACCCGCCGCTCCCACAGCTGAAGCCCTAACACAGGTGCCAACAGGCTGCACTCGAGTTTGGGGCCGCCCTGTGGGAGGTTTACACCCCCACTGGGCAGACCTAAGGCACCTGCGTGTAGTCACTGAGCCTCCACTGTCATCCACACACCCAGCGGCCAGCATTCAACAGTCACTGATGACTGATGCGCTGGCTGGTGTGGCTCAGTTGGTTGAAGCATCATTCCATAAACTGGGGGATCGCAGGTTCAATCCCAGGTCAGGGCACCTGCCTGGGTCAGGGTATGTTGCAGGCTGGGTCCCAGGTCGGGGCAACTGATCCATGTTTCTCTTACATCAACGTCTCTCTCCTTCTCTCTAAGCATGTCCTTGGATGAGGATTAAAAAAAAGAAAAAAAAAGAGTCCTGGTTGGTGTGCCTCAGTGGACTGAGTGCTGGCCTGTGACTCAAAAGGTTGCCGGTTCAATTCCCAGTAGAGGCACGTGCCCGGGGTTGCGGGCCAGGTCCCCAGTAGGGGGCACGCAAGAGGCAACCACACACTGATGTCTCTCTCCCTTTCTTTCTCTCTCTCTTACCCTATAAATAAATAAAAATCTTACAAAACAAAAAAGAGTCACCGAGGGCCACTGGTGCCCAGAGCAGAGTTTGGGACTCAGCCCCTGCCTCCGGGGACTGGCCGTTTTATAAGGAAGACAGACGTGTGTGAATTTCCTGCCGTGTGGCTTGGCGGGCACTGTGGTGGCAGCATGACTGTGCGTGCGTCCGGGTCTGGGTCTGGGGAAGGAGCCTACCAGAAATGACTGACTTCTCGATGGGACACTCGAAGTAGGCTTTGAAGGCTGAATAGAAGTTTTCCAGGAAAAGGGGGCTGTGAGCAACAGTAGAGGGGGCAGTCTGTCAGAGCACAGAGGTGGGAGAGAGAACGCGACCGCGACCGCGGGGCAGTGTTTGAGCAAGGGCCCACTGAGCAAAGGCCGCAGGCTGGAGGCTGGACAGCTGAGTCACTGCTGGGAGGCCTGGAGGAGGCCAGGGTTTCCGAGCTGGGATTTGAGGAGGGAGATTGCTACGGATGCATAAAAACCGAGTATTACATACAAATGGAAAGAATGCCTGGTACAAAAGCGCAGAGGTCAGCAATGAGCAAATCCCAAGGTGAAGGCTGGTAAACACCCTGGAGCCGGGGAGTCTGCACAAGGTGGGGTTGTGCAAGGTGTTTGCTTCTCACCTGAGCCTGCATGCCTTCATGTAAGTCCTCGGCCTATGGTCAGGCCTCGGCCTCGGTCCCATGGTCAGGGTCAGCTCAGAAAAACAGAGCTGACTTTACATATTTATACAGAGGAGATTTAATGGAGGGATTTAATTGGACAGGTGATGGAACCCAGAGGTCAGCTACAGCAGGAAACTGCTGACACTTCTTGGCTGGAAGGTCAAAGAAGCAGATGATGTTACCAGAGCCCAGGCGTTGGGGTCACCTACTGGAAGCTGAAGCCACAACAGGCATGAGAAATGTGTCCATGGCTGGAGACTGGAGTTGCTACCAAAGCTCAAAAGCGAACGGGAGAAACACCATGGCTTCCCTTCTTCCCACTTCTCCAATCTACTGCCAGACTCCTGTTTGCCAAACGCAGGCAGAAGTCAGCTGACTCAGGAACCCAGGCAACACTGCAAAAGTCAGCCCCTCTGTGACACAGGACAGAGCGGCGGAGGGCAAGGAACAGCTCTGAGGGCACTCAGGCCCAGAGGCAGCCCCGTTAGAACTTGTCCGCAAATTGCTTTCTGTCCGGTACATTCAGTGCACAGTCCCCTAATACCGGTACCAGCATAAACTCATTCAAGACCCCCACCCCCAGCATCTGCAGCGCAGGAAGTGGTACCACCATTTACCCAACTGTTCAGGCCAAAACTTTGGAGTCACCCCCACTCTCACCTCTTCACCTTCTCTCATTCAATTCTCCTTTCAAAATATACTGTAGCCAAAGCAGTCTTTAGAAAGAACAAAGCCGGAGGCATCACACTCCATGATTTGAAACTCTATTACCAAGCTATAGTAATTAAAACAGTATAGTATTGGCATTAAAAACAGACTTATAGGTAGTGGGACAGAATAATCAGCCCTGAAGTAAATCCACACATATGTACGGTCAATAAAGTCATATACAACCAAGGAGCCAAGAATACACATAGGGGAAAGGTAGTCTCTTCAATAAATGGTGCTGAGGAAATTGGACGGCCACATGCGAAATAATGAAACTGGATCACTAACTCACGCTATATACCAAAGCTAACTCAAAATGGCTTAGACGTAAACACAAGAGTTAAAACCATAAAACTCCTAGGATACAATATAGGCAGCAAGTTCCATGAGACAGATCTCAGAGATGAGTTTTTGAGTCTGACACCAAAAACAAAATTAAGAAAAGCAAAAATAAACAAAGGAGACTAGATCAAATTAAAAACAGAGAAGAAAACCATCAAGAAAATGAAAAAACAGTGTACTGAATGGGATTGAAAAAATATTTGTAAATCACCTATCTAATAAGGGGTAATATGCAAAATACATAAAGAGCTCATACAACTCAAGAGCAAAAAGACAAACAATCCTATTTTAAAAATGGGCAAAATGGCCCTGGCTGGTATAGCTCAGTGGATTAAGCACAGGTCTGCGAACCAGAGAATCGCAGTTCAATTCCCAGTCAGGGCACATGCCTGGGGTTGCAGGCTGGTTCCCTGCAGGCCAGTTCTCAGCAGGGGATGCATGAAAGGCAACCATACATTGATGTTTCTCTCCTTCTCCTTCCCCTCTAAAGATAAATAAATAAAATCTTTTTAAAAAATGGGCAAAAGTTCTGAATACACATTTTTCTAAAGAATACAGACACATGGATAGCCAACAATACATGAAAAGATGCTCAACACCATCCGGGAAATGCAAATCAGAACAAGGAGGCTATCACCTCACACCTGTGAGAATGGCTGTCATCCGAGAGACAAGGACTGTGTCAGCGAGAACGTGGAGAAAAGGGAACGCTTGTGCTTTCCTCGTGGGAAGGTACACAGGTGTGATCACTACGGAAATCCTCACAGTAGCTCTTTGAAAAGTTAAATGGAGAACTATCATGGGATCCTGCAATTCCACTTCTGGGTATTTTTCTGAAGAAAATAAAAACACTTCTTCAAAAAGATATCTGCACCCCCATGTCCATTGCAGCATTACTTACAACAGCCAAGACATGGAAACAACCTAAGTGTCCACTGATGGATGAATAGACAAAGAAGATGTAGTATTGCCCTGGCTGGTGTGGCCCAGTGGATTGAGTGCCGGCCTGCAAACCAAAGGGTTGCTGGTTCAATTCCCAGTCAGGGCACGTGCTTGGGTTGTGGGCCAGGTCCCTCCCTAGTTGGGGGCACATGAGAGGCAATCATGCATTGCTTTTTCTCCTCTCTTTCTCCCTTCCTTCCCCTCTCTCTAAAAACAAATAAATAAAAATATTTAAACCTATGAACCCCAATGTTCATAGCAGCACAATTTACAATAGCCAAATGCTGGAAGCAACCTAGGTGCCCATCAGTAAATGAATGGATCAAAAAACTATGGTACATTTACACAATGGAATTCTATGCAGCAGAAAGAAAGAAGGCGCTCCTACCCTTTGCAACAGCATGGATGGAACTGGAAAGCATTATGCTGAGTGAAATAGGCCAGGTGTAGAAAGACAAATACCATATGATCTCACCTTTAACAGGAACCTAAACAATAAAACAATCAAACAAGCAAAATATGACCAAAGACACTGAAATACAGAACAGGCTGATAGTGTCCAGAGGAGAGAAGGGAGGGAATTTCAGGAGATAAGGGGAAGGGTTTACAGGAACAAGTATAAAAGACACATGGACAAAAACTAGGTGGGGGGGGTGGAAATGGGAGGGTGGGGGAGGGCTGGTTGGGTGGACTGGGATGGGAGTAAAAGACCGAAAAATGTACTTGAACAACAATTAAAGTAAAATTTAAAAGAGATGTCTTGATCTAAAAAAAAAATATATATATATTCTAAAAAGTTGATGTACTGCTTATGTATACAATGAAATATTATTCGGCCTTGAAATAATGAAATCTTGCTATTTGCAATGACACGGACAGAACTTAAGGGCTTTATGTTAAATGAAATAAGTCAGACGGAGAAAGACAAATATGTGGAATCTAAGAACAAAAACAACCACAAGCAAAAAATGAACTCAAGTTCACAGACACAGAGAACAGATTGGTAGTTGCAAGAGACAAGGGGCGGGTGGGGAGAAATGGGTAAACTACTTTTGTTTAAGTAAACTGAATACATTTTAAAAAACCTCAAACATAGTGTATTTCATCCATCTGAAGAGGCACATTTTTTCCGCATGATGTTACTGAGATTGGGATTGATGGTGCAGAATAGCAAACTGGAAGTTTTCTTGTTTGTCTGTTTTTTAGTGATGGGTAATAATGGTATATGCTCCAGTTGTCCACTGCTGCTTAACAAACCATCCAGAACTCGGCAGCCTAAAACAAACACCATTTTTCTATGCTCCAGGATTAAGGGAGTCCGGGGTTCAGACAAGGCGCAGGGCGGCGACGTGAGCTGCGTGAGCTTCGCCAGGCCTGCAGTCTCAGCTGGGAAGGCCCAGTGGCTGGGGCGGCTCTAAGGGGTGGAGACTAGACTCATTTGGAGACAATTTCACTCACGTGCCTGGCTCCTTGGTCGGTATGATATGAAGAACTGGGGCTACCTGCCTGCCTGTCAGTCTAGCTTATCTATCTAATCTGCACACAGTCTCAGGATCCTTCAGGTGGACTCTCTATAGAGCCTCCCACGTGGCCTTCTGTGACTGAGCCTCTGAAGTCGTCAGGGCCACTTCCACTGTACCCGTTGCCTGAGGCAGTCACAACCTGCCCAGGTTCTAGGGGAAGAGACACAGACCACTGACCTCTTCGCGAGGAGAGCTGCCACAGTCGACCTTGCAGTCAGTGGGGTCTCGAGAGTCCATAGAACACAGTATGCTTTTTTTTTAAAAGATCTTATTCATTTATTGTTATTTTTAGAGAGAAGGGAAGGGAGAGAGGAGAGGGAGAGAAACACTGATCAGTTGCCTCTTGAGTGCCCCCAACCAGGGACCTGGCCTGTAGCCCAGGCATGTGCCCTGACGGAATGGGGGAACGGGACAGGGAATAAGAAGCATAAATGGCAGGGAGAAAATAGACAGGGGAAGTTAAGAATAGTGAGAAATGGAGAAGTCAAAGAATTTATATGTACAACCCATGGATGTGAACTAAGGCAGGGAATGCTGGAGGCAGGAGGATGCGGAGAGGAAGGGTATAAAGAGGAGGAAAAAAATGGGACAATTTAGCCCTGGCTGGTGTAGCTCAGTGCATTGAGTGTGGGCCTGCAAACCAAAAGATTGCAGTTTGATTCCCAGTCAAGGCACATGCCTGGGTTGCAGGCCAGTTCCCAGCAGGGGCCAGTTCCTGGCCGGGAAGTTCTGTCCCTGGTTGGGATGTGCATGGGAGGCAACTGATTAATGTTTCTCTTTCGCATTGATGTTTCTCTTTCTTTCTCTCCCTCTCTTTCTAAAATCAATAAATATATAACCTCTGGTGAGGATTTGTGTTTTTAAAATTATTTATTCATTTACTTTCAGAGAGAGGGGAAGGGAAGGAGAAAGAGTGGGAGAGAAACATGAATGTGTAGTTGCCTTTCATTTGTCCCCTACTGGGGACCCGGCCTGCAACCCAGGCATGTGCCCTGACTGGGAATCAAACCGGCGACCCTTTGCTTCACAGGCCCATGCTCGATCCACTGAGCTACGCCAGCCAGGATGGATTTTTTATTTAAAAAGCAAAAGGTCTGAACAGACACTTCACAAAAGAAGACCTATGATTTGCAAACAAACACATGAAAATACACTCAACATTATTAGACATTAGGGGCATGAAAATTAAAACAATGAGATATTACCGTATCTTGTATCTTAGAATGGCCAAAATGAAATCGAACACAAAAACGTTCGTAGAAACTTTTGGTAAGGACGTGGATAGAACTGAACTCTCACACACACTGCTGGTGCAAATGTAAAATGGTGCAATCACTATTTACAACTATTTTACAGATCAGATCCTTGAAAAGGTAACATACACCTACCATATGATCCAGCTCTTCCACTCACAGGTATTTTTCCAAGAGAAAAAGATATGCTTGTCCATACGAAGACGTGTATACAAATGCTCCTGGCACCCTTACTTGAAATAGCCAAAACTGGAAAACAAACCAAATGACCAACAGGTGCTTGAACCAACAAGTTGTAATGCATCCACGCACAATGGAATCCTACTCAGTAATGAAAAGAAATGAATTACTGATGCACACAATGGGGATGAATCTCTCAGTAACTATGCTGAATGAAAGAAGGCAGATCTCCACCCCAACCAAAAAAGTACAAATTGTACAAAAAAAAAACAAGAAAAACCCCAAACCATATCATATGGTTTCATTTAGAGAAAATGCAAACTGATCTACAGGGATAGAAAGCAGGTCAGCGGTTGCCCAGGATCAGGCGGAGTGGAGGGATTATCGGGGATCTCCAGAAAACTTTTAGGGGTGATGGACACATCCGTTCTCTTGGTTGTGGTCGTGGTTTCATGGGGATATCCATCTATCTAAACTGACCAAATTGTACACTTTGTTTGTTTTGGGGGTAAGTTTTGATTTCTCTTTTTCAGTTACAGTTCACAGTATTATTCTGTACCGAACTGTACACTTGAAACGTGTGTAGTTTGAGTGTCAGTCAGACCTTAAGGCCATTAATCTGGCAAAGCGTGGAGAGTGAGCTGGAGTGCAAGTGTCCGTGAATCATTTATTGCTGTGTAACAAAAGACCCCAAAATGTAGTGGCATAAAACTACCACCATTTTATTATATTTCACAGTTTTGTGGGTCAGAAATTTGGGCTGGCTCAGCTGTGACACCCCATGGCACCAACCTGGCACTCAGGCTAGATGGTCGGGAGGTGCCAAGAATGGCGTCCCTCACGTGCCTGGCACCTCATTCTGGATGGCTTGGAGGCTGAGCTCAACGGCGCCTTTCCCTGTCCATGTAGGCTCAGCAACTCTCCGTGTGATCTCTCCAGAAGGGATGTCAGACTGCTCACTCGGCGGTTCAGTCTGTAGAGTCCAGAACCAGCGGAGCATCTCTTCTGCCATATTCTACTGGTCAGAGTAAACCAGCTCAGATACTAGGGTAGGGGCAATAGACCCCACTTCTCAGAGAAAGGTCTGGGAAGGGGAAGAGGCTAAATTGGCACAGCCAGAATCAGGCAGAAAACATAACGGGGTCCTAAGCAGTTGAGTTTGGGAATATATGGAAGGTGGACAGGACTTTGTGGAACAGGGGATTGGGGACAGAGCAGAGAGGTCCTTGGCCATCAGGTTAAACCATTTGAGTTAACTTTTTTAGATAAAAGGAAGCCCTTGAAGTCTGGAGCAGGTGGAACAAGTGAGGGTCAAGGTCAAGCTGAAACAGGGATAACTTGAATGGCATAGAGTCTTTCTGCTACAAAATCAGAGAACATTTGCAATAAAAAGTCTTAACAGTAGGTAATGACTTATACATCTTTCGATTTTCTATTTTTAAGAACAACTTTTATAGGTTTTTTTTTGCCCCCTTCTTATGAAATACACGTTTCCTCTTTAGAAAGTTGAGGCTGAGAGCTTAGCTAAACCGTAATATGAGGGCCATAGGCAGCCGCAATGGGGTCTTGAGCAGAGAGTGACCGGAGGCAAGGTTCCAACTCTATTACGGAGGGGAAGGAGTATGTAAATGAATGTGTGAGATTCTAAGGTCCGGTGAAGGGTGGTGAGTAAGTACTGGCAAACTTAAATGCATGGACAGGCACTTTGCAGAACAGCCTGCTGAATAAAGATAATAAAAACATAAATATTTAAATGTGTGCTTGAGATGTGATTGGTACTATGCTAAAACTATACAGTTAGTAGCTCACTAACCCTGATTGGCTAGGTACTGGTACCAGTCCCGTTACATGCATGAGAAAACTGAGGCACAGAGAAGTAACTTGCCCAAGGTCACAGTTAAGAGTGAAGAAGCTAGGATGTAAGCCTCGCTGAGCTCTGAACTACTTTCAACTAAAGCTGGATGTTGACTTTTAGCTTTCATATGTGCAAATCAAGTTTCCTTACTATCATTTCTGAAGATCTAAGTGACCAGAGCTTACATACACTCTACCATCTGACTTGTTGCTATTCTGAATTCTGGGACATGGAAAGCACCTGACACACATCTGTTAATGATGCTAAGGCCAGAGTCAGGGTAGAGTCAAGAGGTGGTCTGGAGTGTATAACTCCATCCCCCCTCAACTGGCAGGATGCTAGCAATGCCTCACCCGAAGGTGGTCTATTAGGCTGGTACCCACCCACCTGCATAATTCAAAAGAGTCGTGATAGAATATTTGTTTTAACGTTTAAAAAAATACTCTGGTGTGTTATGTTTGAAAATAGTATGTGAATACACTCTGAGGATGATGGTGAAGGTGTAACTTTGACATCAAGACAAGTGGGTGCATCAGGTGTTTAATGAAAAGATCGGCTGAAAAAAAAGCAGGTGCAAAGTCACTCTGATGAAAATGGGGTCGAATCTCCAACCCCAGGTCAGAGAGCAGCAGCGTCTAGCGTCATCTTTGGAAACAAAATACGATCACAGGTAAGACAGAGAAAGAATGCAAATTTAGAAAGAAAGAAGGCAATATGGATGCCCTTTCTCAGCAGAGGAGGCTGCATACTCCCCCCTTGCTGAGAAAGGGTGTTTATTAGCTAGGATGCAATGAAAATTTTAATGCTAGTTTACAGCAGGTGACTGTCTTTGGCCTTTCATCTGGATATAAGGCTTTCGTTCCTCTCGTGGATAAGCCTAATTAGAGTGGAATCCTAACTTGTTCTTTATCATTATACCAAATTAAAAAAAAAACACCATAGCTGTATTTCTGTACAATTAGACTAAATTACTTGCTTTCAAGAGTTCCCTCTTTCCTACTACCTACAGTACATTAAATCAATGGAAATTAGGAATGTGCTAATTTAACAATTTGTATACCACGGCCCTCTTTCCTGACAGGTCTGTATCAATTCAAGGAAAGGAAAGCTATTTCATGAAGAGAGAGCAAAACCTTTCTTCCCCTAACTCCCCTACTCTCTCTTTTTTATCCCTTTTAGCTTACTCTGAGCAATTATCTTCAGGAAACTAACTCACCAACCACCGGCTGCCAAGTTTGATTTCTCTTTCTGGAGTTAGGCCTTCTGGCTCCTCCAAGTCTTTCAGCTGACTTCTCCTGTCATCTCTGCTACCCACTTGCAAGGTGCTTAAGGGTCGCACGATCAGAACTGTTCAGATCTGCCCCCAACCTCTTCCCTTTACCATCTCTTTATTTTTTTAAATAAACCTTGTAGGATGCTGGTGGGTGGGGCCAACCAACAGGGAGACAGCCGGTCTGGACCATCCTTTTTCTGACCCTCTGGGGCCGCCTTCCTCCTGGCAAATTCTCTTCCCCCATCTGTTTTCCTATTTTTTTTAAAGGGGGGGGGGAGGAATTAAAAACAAAGAAAGGAAAAGAAACCAACCCCAAATACCTATGACACCTCTAAGGCAGGGCCAGTGTGGTGGAAAATTCTACAGGTGTGTGTAGAGTCCTGTGTGACGTGAGCATGTTTACACACAGGTGTCAAACCATGGAAGAAACTACGAAATTCATAAAGGCAATGCGTGGTAGCATGAGACGCTGCTTTCTGAAGTAGAAACTGTTTACTTCTCTTCCCATTGGCAAATAAGGAACCCTGTTTTATTTTCCAGGTTTATTAAGATATAACTGACATATTTTGCTTTTATTTGTTAACAATTTTTGCACCTATCGGTCAATGTTCCCTGAGTTTGGATGGACCCCAGGTGTTGAGGAGACGACACCTAAGGGTGGCTGACGCCTTGGGCCTTCCCAGAGGGCCTGCCAGGCGCAGGACAGCACTTGGGCCCCAGGCTTTGTCCCTTTAGGGAGGTGTCGAAGCCTGGGACTTTTCAGCACATTTGTCCCGCTGAGTTGATTTAAAGGGTCTCTTTCCAGGTTGCTCTTTTCCTGGAAAACTCCCTGAATTCTGGTGAGCAAATTCACAGGAAGAGCTTGGGATACTAATGTAGTTCGTTTATTTATTTATTTATTTAAAGATTTTATTTATTTATCTTCAGAGGGGAAGGGAAGGAGAGAGGGAGAGAAACATCAATGTATGGTTGCCTTTTGTGCATCTCCTGCTGGGAATTGGCCTGCAGGGAACAGGTCTGCAACCCAGGCATGTGCCCTGACTGGGAATCGAACCTCGATTGTCTGGTTCGAAGGCCCGCGCTCAATCCACTGAGCTACACCAGCCAGGGCTCTCATTTATTTTTTAAATCTTTATAATCCAGGCATGGTTACTCAGGTTGGACACCAAATTATTATTTTTTCACTTCATTGAAATATAATTTAAACAGTAAATTCTGCATAGATCTTAAATGTCAGATTCACAAGTTTTGACAAATGTAGACACCAATATATAATATTTCTATATCATTACCTTAGATCCCTTATTCCCCTCTTCCAGTCAAGATACCTTCACCCCCAAGGATAACTTTCCTATCCCCATGGCTTAGTTTTGCCTCTTCTAGAATTTCCTGTAAATGGAACAACAAAGTATGGGCTCTTGTGTTTGGTGTCTTCCTCCTAACGTGATGTTTCTTAGATTATCCAGGTTGTTGTCTATAGAGGTAGAATCCGACGTGTCACTCATAGCTTGGCAGTGTTTAGAAGGGGACGACTGTTCAACCCCTTGGCCTCCTGATCAGATACCTCTAAATCCCGGTAGTATGTGGTCCTCTCTGCTCTTCCGAGTCAGTCTCCCTCCCGGGCCAAGCCAGTTCCTCTCCCAGAACCGCCCAAGCAGCCAGAGGAACCACCCAGATGGCCAAGAGGCCATCACCCAAGGAGCCTCCCCTGAACAGCTGCCCTCTGCCCCCACCCCTCATTAAAACTCGAAAGGAAACCGTCCCCTCCAGAGATCGGAATTCAGATTCGTTTAATTCCACCCATTCGACTGCACACAACCGAATGTTTGGTGTTGATCACGGATAAGCAGAATCCTTAAGAATACGTAAAAAAAAAAATAGTAATGAAATGAGAGAGAGAGAGAAAGGAAGGAAGGAAAGGTGGGGGAAAAAACTCAGATCTCACGGGCAGTGGATATCAGCTGCTGAACCAGTATTCAGAATGAAATCTTTTCCTTTCCTTTCTTTTTTAAGTAAACGTGAGTCGCTCTTCGTTCCTCGCTCGGAAGGTTTCAAAGGTCGTCACACTGAAGCTTGGGGGCGTTCATCTCCCCAGCGGCCTGGAGAAGGGAGGAGGTTGGAGGGAGGAGGGAGGGAGCACACAAAAGCGAGCCATGCAGAGAGGGCTAATGTTTCCTGTTTGCCTGGAACCCCCTCCCCTGTGTCCCCTCCCCCAGCCCCCTCCCAACACTCGGGCGGAAGTGAGTTTGCTCCTTTGGAGATTAAAAGGATTCCGAATTCCGATCAGTCCCAATAACCGGCGTACTAAGAAGAGGAGGAGGAGGACAAGGAGGAAGAGGCGGCAAAGCAGAGAAAGAGAGGGCTCGCGCGCGCGCGCGCGTGCACGCACGCAGTCCGAATTGGGGGAGTTGTGCAAAGCCCCAGGAGGTCAGGGCGCACGGCGCTAGCAAAGCCTGGTAGGCGCAGCGCGGCCGGGGCCACCGAGTCTTACACGGCGACTGGTTTCAGAAAGAAGATGACGCGGGCGCGGGCCGGCGGCGTTGGCCACGCGGCTCCAGAGCTCACCGCGCTGGGCCGTTGCCGGTTCCACTGATTCCTGCGCGGCCCGGAGGAGGTTCCGTCCCTGCGACTCGGGATCGGAGGGGGACTAAGGCGAGGGCGAAATGGCCCGATGACAAAGGAAATGTGATCCCCCTTCGCTGCCAAGGTTTCAGAGAGGACGGACGTGAGGAGGAGGAGGGGCGCGGGGCGCGCGCGGAGCTCGGATAGCATTGCACGACGGCTCGCGCGGAGCGGGCAGCGGGTACATCTAATATCTTCCTGCGGATGAATAATTCAGGACGGCCCGCGGGGACCTGCGGCCCCGCGCTGCAGCGCAGCTAAACCGAGAGGAAGGAGCGCGGGAGGTGCCCAGGCCGGGCAAGGTGGGGGCACGAGGGCCCTGAGCCGCGTAGGGTGCGCGTGCGTGTTAAGTGTCGGCAGCCGAGGCCAGGCAGGCGCGCGGGAGACTCGAGGCGCGTGGGACGCGCGTGCGTAGTACTACACGCGTGCGGCCGCGGCCGGGCCCGTACGACCTGCAGCTGCTGCGGGGCCCGCGCCCGGCGGTGCGCAAGCCCGAGCGCACACTCTGGGCCACCCAGGAGTCCCTGGCCGCCGCGTCATGCGGTGGGGTGGCCGGCGTCGCGCGGGGGGACACGGGCTTGGCGTCGCGCCGCTCCCACCTTTACTAGTTTGGGGGAACGTTTCTCTCCAAAGAAGAGACTAACTAAATCCGTTTAAAGAAAAGCAACGCACCAAATACTCGTCAAACCAAATTTTGCTTCTCCCGCTGGGACTGGGATTGCACATTGGACTTTAGAGGATTTATCTTCGCGAGCGAGAAGCTAAGCTAAAGGTTCAGCTACTCTAGGGAGTCCTCTGACCTCCCTGCCCCCGCTCTCCCCTCGCGAGTCGAGACTTGTTTCGGCGCTCCGGGTTCATAAAGCACGCAGTCCCCACGTCGTCCGGGAAGAATCTGTGTCACCTCTGGGTAGTGGCATTTAATGCCCGCAGCGTCGGGGGTGGCAGCGCGAAGGGCCGGACGCGCGGAGGCCAAGGGGGCCGAGCCACTCTGGTGCGGGCTCCTGGATTGCAGGCCTAATAGATGCATTTTTCTGAGTGAGTCGGCGGCTCCCCCACCCACCTCGTCCGCGCTCTCCTCTCCTCCTCTTCCTCTCTGGTCTCCTCCCTCCTCCGGGCCTGGTTGCAAATGGCTTCGTTCCCCGAGACCGACTTCCAGATCTGCCTGCTGTGCAAGGAGATGTGCGGCTCGCCCGCGCCGCTCTCCTCCAACTCGTCTGCGTCGTCGTCGTCCTCGCAGACGTCCACGTCGTCGGGGGGCGGTGGCGGGGGCCCTGGGGCTGCGCCGCGCCGCTTGCACGTCCTGCCCTGCCTGCACGCCTTCTGCCGCCCGTGCCTCGAGGCGCATAGACTGCCGGCGTCAGGCGGCGGCACGCCGGGAGAGCCGCTCAAACTACTCTGCCCTGTGTGCGACCAGAAAGTAGTTTTGGCTGAAGCGGCAGGCATGGACGCCCTACCCTCGTCTGCCTTCCTACTCAGTAACCTGCTCGACGCTGTGGTGGCCACGGCCGACGAGCCGCCGCCCAAGAACGGGCGTGCCGGCGCCCCAGCGGCCGCGGGCGGCCACAGCAACCACAGACACCACGCGCACCACGCGCACCCTCGTGCGTCTGCCTCGGCGCCGGCGCTCCCGCAGGCACCGCCGCCGCCGCCCGCGCCTTCCCGCTCCGCGCCTGGAGGACCTGCTGCCTCCCCGTCGGCGCTGCTGCTGCGCCGTCCTCCAGGCTGCAGCTCCTGCGACGAGGGCAACGCCGCCTCGTCCCGCTGCCTCGATTGCCAGGAGCACCTGTGCGACAACTGCGTCCGCGCGCACCAGCGCGTGCGCCTCACCAAGGACCACTACATCGAGCGCAGCCCGCCGGGTCCCGCCGCCGCCGCGGCCGCGGCCCAGCAGCTCGGCCTCGGGGCGCCCTTCCCCGGCCCGCCCTTCTCCATTCTCTCGGTCTTCCCCGAGCGCCTCGGCTTCTGCCAGCACCACGACGACGAGGTGAGTGTGTGGCGACTTTCGAGGAGGCTTTCCGGAGTAGGGTTTGGGCATGCGTGTGTGTGTGTGTGTGTGTCCACCCGGGAATCGCGGGAACACTTCCAAAAGGGCTGCGGGACGCATCCCAAATCTATGGGTGGGTGGGTAGGTGTGGGAGTCCTTTCGGAATGCCTTTTTCTCGTTGGCTAGGTGGCGGTCATAGCCACCGAGAAGGTAGCGGCTGCAGTAGTAGTGCGTGTTTAGAGGATAGGCTTTCTGTGTGCATTGCAGCGAGGTGTCCCCCTCGAGGAGTCCCAAAACGCGGACTTCCCTTCCCCCCTTTCCTCCTGATTTTCCGTGTGGCAAAACGTGGTAACCGTTTTTCTTTAATTAGGTACGAGCTGGGGAGAATGAGGTGTGTGTCCGTCTAGACCTGGTTTCCTTGTGAGGAGGTTCCCGCCGCACCCCCCCCCCCCCCGGCCCCCGAGGTTTGAGGACACCCCCACCCCCTCTTTGTGAACTTTGATTTCCTCACTTCATTTCTGTTTGACAAAGCGTACTTGCTATTGCTTTAATTAAGACCAGAGGTGGAAAAGCATGTGCTGTATATCTGCAGATGGGTCTCCTTGTGCGCGCACATTAGAGGCCTCTCAACGTACTGACGGTTCTATCCCTTCGTTTCCCCTTTTTGCTTGTAAAACTCCTACATGGGTTGCTTTGGGGTAGGGCGTGCAAGAGTCAGGAAGAGATGGTTGTGGTGGGGGAGGGTGCGTGAGACTCTGTAGAACTGGTTTCCGCGTGCGCGCTTATGAGAGAGGACTTTTTTTTTTTTTTTTTTTCCGTTGGGACACGGTGGCAGTCGTTGTCTCTTAGCGTTGGGTCTTGGGGCATCTTGATCTTTGACGGTCAAGGGGCCCTCGGTCTAAAGCCCTTCCCCGCAGTTGTTTACTGCATTGTGAGAAAAACGTATCATAGGCCCAGGGCCTCTTGGGCCCGGGGTTGCGCCTTATAGAAGCGGAATTTGGGGGACTATTGCTCTCACCCGGCTGGCGGTCCTTCGGGCCTTTCCAGACGGCCCCAGTTTTGATCCTTACTGGAACGGGTTCCCTGGTTTGTAGGTATCTTCACTCTGCTCAACCAGGGGCTCGACTTCTCTTGGGGGGAAAAAGCTGCACACAGCTGCCTGCGGCCTGAATTCTAGGGCTGCACTGCGGTCTGTTGGCTTGAGTTCTGTTTTGGCTGTTACTTATTGCTGATTTTTCACACCATCCTGTGACACTTTTCCACTCTTAGGAACCATGATTGGAAAGGGCCCAACATTTTTAGCAGCAAAGAGGGTCGGCAATTTACGTAATCTCTGTAGACCCGTGAGATACTAGGTGTGTGTTTGGTCCAGTCTTGGCGTTGGACGGAGAGCAGGAGACAGTAGAGGCTTTAAAAATCATAGTGGGAGTTGCTGCCTTCCCGTAGGAGGGCACGTGCTGGCAACACGCCGGGCAGGGGCTTGCAACGCAGCATGTCCCACTACAGAGCTGTTATTCCGGGAGGAAGGTGGAGCTGTTATTGCCTGGCGATGGCCTTAAGCCGGGGTCTCCTATTGGAAAAAAAGTTGAAATTCTAATCTACTTGTGGATGCTTCACTTTAAAAGTTTTCTCCTAGGGATGAAGATAAGGAGAAATGAGTCTTCTCCTTGGTTTTTAAGCTTTGAATGGACTCATTAAAATTTTCCACATTCGTGGGTGAATGTAGTATGTTCTTTAACCACTTTTAGAAAAATGATTGAGCTGAATATCAGTCCGCATCTCAGGAAAGATAAAGAGGGAGGGATAAAGATGAGAAGGGGGCGCTGGCCGGGTGCAGGCAAGAGGGGCTTTGCGTCCAGCACCGCTTTCCTCCTGGGAGTGGTGTTGACTCAACCCTCCTTCCCACCAGTTGATTTTAAATGTCGGGATTTGTTTATATTCCCAGTTAAAGATCCACATAATGTTTTATTTGGGCTGAAACAGTGGATGCTTAGTGTTGCCAGACTTGTAAAAGGTTTATACACTTTTTAAATGATAAAACCATTCAAATGGGATGGGAGAGTGTAAACTGCAAAATGAACCTCCCCTCACCCTGGGAGGTACCTGGCTGCCCTGAAATTTTACTTTTTAAACGTGCTACACTAGGTTAAAGTTGTTTGGCCCAAGTGTGAAGATGTTACATTGTTAAACTAAAGGTCCTTTAAAAACATGAAACTTTTAAGTTTTGAGCAACCCCCCCCCCACTATTAAGTTTTTCATTTAAAGAAAACTTGGAAATTGGATTTAGAATGGTAGAAAACTTGACGTCAAAGGTGACAAACCAGTGCTATGAATAAAAAGTAGGAAATGGCCTTAAGTTCACACACGGCCTGAAGTTCTCTTTTTCCTTGGAAGGAGGTGATGGGTAATAGTTTTAAAACACCGTTGCATTGAAAAGCCACCCCTGCAACCGGGCAAAGAGCAGCCTCCATCTGTGACGGATCTGCACCCCTAAACTCAGGTATATGGCTGTATGTACAATGCACCTCAATTTTAAAAACTCGCTACTTTGGCGAGTTGCCTGTCGGGACAACAGGCTCCATTAAATAATTCAGGGCGCTCTTGCTTTGTGGCGACTAACGCCACCTGACCTTGGGGAGGTGGTCTGACTAGGTGTTTGTTCCGTAATTTGGGGGAGGGCGCCTCCCACAGTTGGCCGTTCGGGGGAACACGGGAGGCTTTCCTCAAGCATCCTCCCCTCCCCCCGTTTCTGCAGTGGCTTCTCGCGATTGGCAAAGTGCTTTGAGCGCTTGATTTAAAATTAACTTTAAAACCTTAACAAGTGACGGGGGAGTTATGGTTTGCAAGGCATTAAAAGTTGCGTGCTCCCACTCTTCATAGCTGGTTTATAAGAAAGAAAATAACCGTTTAGGATTTCCGCCGGGCGCAGGTCGAGATGGCCAGCCCGAAAGGCCCGCAGGCACCGCGCCCCGGCGGCCATCCAGGCCGGGAGTCCGGCCCTCGACCCACCGGCTGCGCGGGTCCCGCGAGAGGCGCCGCGGAGTCCAGGCGCCGCGGAGCCCGACTGTGGGCCTGCGCCGCCGCCGCCTCCGCCGCGGGGCCCGCCCGCAGCCCCGCAGTCCACAGCCCGCGGCTCTGGTGACGCAGCCCGACCCGGGCCGCCGCTCCTTGGCCCGCGGGCACCCGAGAAGGAATTTGGAAGAGTTTGCTCACGAATGGTCACGAATACGGAAGAAGAACGCGAGGGCAAGGGAGTGCAGTGGTCAGAGGGCCCCGAGCCCGTGAGCGCGCTTTTCCAGCTGCTCTCGAGTTGCCCTTTAATGATGTATTAGGGGCACAGAGGACGCGACCCCTTTGCTGCCTCGGACGCGCCACTGGAGCAGGTTCAGGGTGCGTGGTGCGTGTAGAAGAGGTGGGCGCCAGGACCCTGCGAACGGCAGAAGGCCGAGTGGGGTCTGAGCGAGTTCCGGTTCCCAGGAAGGGCCTTGTCGTTAGCAGTGTGGGTGATGACACAGCTCGAGGGACACACTTGTCATGTTAGCCGAGAGACATTGCAGCCCATCTCATGGAGGATGGCAATAGTTGTTTTACGGTTTGGCAGGCCAGCCGCGGGATTTTCCTAAGCCCCTTAGATGGGAAAGTGGGGTGTAGGTGTTGGCGCTGTTTATATCCAGTCCCCTGTTTGGTCTTAAGAAAAGAAAATCCTGCTGGAAAGGAAAGTTTTAGAATTTCCGACCAGTAAAGAAAGACTCTGAATAACGAACCATTCTAGGTCTGGGGACTGTATTTCCCTGGGAAAACACTCCCCCCAAATTAACCTCAAACCACTTTGAGGAAGGCACTTAGCTGCCTAAAATGATTGGTTGTAGAATAAATTCTTGTCTTGTCTTACTTTGAATAATTCATGGTGAATGGGGATTGTACTGCCGCTGACGACGAAATACGAATTTATCGAGCATTCGCAATGTCGAACCTTTTTCAAGCAAGCATATCCAGTGTGTGCATGTTTAAGATGATGTGTGTGTTGCGTGCGTTATAAACCTATACCAGAAGACTTGGCAAGGACAAGAGAAAAGTATATAAATATATATTCTATTTCTGCACCCCATTTCCAAGCCTCCTGTGTAGGACTTACGTGGGGTGCCTATGTGTCCGCGGAATCAAGTCTTAAAAGTGTAGGGAGAAGGAATAAAAATTCCCATTTTCCGCCACAGTGTTCTCTCCCAGTGTTAGCTTCTTACAGATTTCAGGACACTGAAACCAACATTGGAATATATAGGTTCTTGAATCACTACTTTTAAAATGGAAGCAACTTTCCATCCGAATGTAAAATTTCCAGCATAGCCATTCCACTTTTTGTTTTCAATTTTTAATTCTGCATATAAAGGAAGGATGTTAGCTTTTGGGGAAGCAATAAATGAGGTGAAATTGTTAAAATGCTAAGTCAGGAGGGAAAAGAGTTTATAAGGTTTCTGGATTCAAGAGAAATTTTAACTTATTTGGTACACTCTATAGCTCTAAAACTCAACCCCGCCAAAATTTTATTTCCTTTGGTGCTGACCGAAAAGCCTTGGTTTGCCTAATGTTGCCACTTCTCCATCCAGTTCCTCGAGTGGGGCCAAGTTTGTTGTAGATGTTTCATCCTTGGTGTATAGAGGACCATTTTGGCGTCATTCTTCGTGAGCAAAAGGTTGAGGTCAATTCTACCGTGCAGGCAGTTCCAAAGTAGTGTTCTCTCCCCATGCCCCCCTGGCGCTGACAGTGACTTAAGGGCTTGGCTCACAAGCCTGTTTTTGCCATCTCTGTTATTGCCATCTATGTTATTTGGAAGAGAGCAAGAGAAAGCTTGGCAAAGACTTACAGTTGCCTAAAGGGGGCAAGACACCACCCATTGCAGTCCACCAGATTGACTGTTTTGATGGACAAGCCTCTGACTTAACAGAAAAATTGGAAGGGGTGGGGGCCGAGCTATTTACATCTGAAACTGACTCTCCACCTTATTCCAGTGCAATTCTTTCTCTCTTTAGTTGCCACGTTTCGGTTTGCTTGCAAGAGGCTTTGAAGGTAGGGCGGCATCCAGTGGGGAAAGACCCTGCCCCCAACTCTTCCTGTGTCTCATCTCCCACTCAGACCCAACTGGGATTTTGGGAGATCCACATTTAATCTGAAGACATCAGGCCAGTATTTGGTTTCACTCTCCCTATTGCAGATTTTCTACTAATCCTCAGGGTAGTTCTTTCCCCCAGCATCACTTCCCACCGAGTGAAATTTTCAGTGAATCTGGATAACGACCCCAGTTTCAGAATCAGTAGGCAAAAACATGCTAAGGAAGTGGTAATCTTTAGTGGTAAAAGTTACTGCTTTGGGCAAATTGAAGTTGTCAATTTTGGGAAGGGGAAGCTTGGCCATGAATAAGGGGATATTTCTTAATTGTGATTATTTACCAGGATAGACTCCTGCAGAATAGCACATTTTTGTCAACATAAACAGAATTGGAATGACGCAGAGCAGTGTACACTACAGAGAATCAAGTGGGTGAGAATTAGTTTCGTAGACTGAGGGGTATCCCCCTGTCATGGCTTGGCCACCCTGTGAATTTTGAGGCCCCCTGAGTGGACTTTGGAGCCTGGGAATGAGAGAGGAACCCCTCTGCCTTCCTACACGTGTGTCAACAGCTGTATCCTTTAGTTGTTACTTCTGAAAAGGGTGGCCAGCCGTTTCCTTCTAGCCTTGACCATTTGCAGTTAAAAATGTTTTTCTTGAAATGCTTATGGGTTTTGGGACCATCTTTCATATTCTGACTAATTGGGGTAATTATAAAAATGCTGTTTATAAAACAAATTTGCAGTTAGATTCTGCTGCTGGACATGGATCAGCTGTGACTACTTTAGCATAGTGTGGGGTTTTTTTTTATCCTCACCAGAGGACATTTTATTTTCAGCTCTTTTAGAGAGAGAAAGATACATGGCTTCATTGCCTTCTCTTACTCGAGCCCCAACCAGGGATCAAACCCACAACCTGGGTATGTGTCCTGACAGGGACTAGAACCCTGCCACCTTTTGGATTATGGGATGATGCCCCAACCAACTGAGCCACGCTGGCCAGGGCAGGTGTTTCAAAAATGAAAATGGTGGCCTGGCCAGGTGGGTCCATTGGTTGGAGCGTTGTCTGGTACATCAGAAGGCTGCATACGGAAGGCAACGATCAATGTTTCTCTCAAATCAATAAACATATCCTTGGGCGAGGAGTTAAAAAAAAGAGAGAGAGAGTCGTGAATGGTGGATCAGCAGTGAAAATTAATGATGTGTTAAGACCACATCTATACATTTTGATCTGTGCCCTCTGTCTCTTTGAGATCAATGTCAGAGGGGACATATTTCTCTCTTAACTTGGGGTCATCTACAGGCTTGTACTGAAAGTGCACACACACTGACCTGTGTGGGTAAGTGTTGAGCAGGAAAGGATCGGCAAAGAAAATTTTAGTGGTAGTTGAGAAAAGGGGTTTCCTGATGTTTCGTATTCAAGGTGCCTGTTTATCTGAGCCTGAGACAGCGTGATTCTAGGTTGAGTTCTTGGTGGTCTTTAGTTTTCTCGTGTGGCATCACACTCTTCGTGTGTTGTGAGGATTTGAGGCAACGTAAAATGTCACAGTACAGGGTTGTACAACGGAGGGCAACGGTGAACATTTGTAATATCCGTTATTAATAAGCTACGTACTAGAGTATTGAGGCAGACTCCTCCCTTGCTTTTCCTCCCTTTCCTTTCTCCTAAAAGGGGTTCTTGTCAGAGAAAACTAATTTGGGGTGGCAGAAATTGCAGCCGAGCTGGGCTTTGATCAGTTTACCATTATCTAAAAGATGATGAGGCAAGGTACACTGGAGAAAAATGCGTAAAAACTTGGAATCAACTTCAACTTCTGGTCTAGACCATTTTAGGGTTCTAAGGCTCCCAAGACCAAGGAGAGAAGATGGGTGCAAGGATGTTTATAGGCTATCGCAATACCTTCAGCTTTTTATTTTCAGATGGAAGTATTTGAGGGCCATTAATCTTTGAAGCCGTGATACTTCCCCCACCCCCAACGGGGTTGCTCAGGAGACAGATCAACTTGCTCAAGGGAACAGTCTGATTTCAGGGGCTGAAATATTATATAAGCTTTAATTTTACGTTGTTGTCAGGTGTGTATGTTGGGGGGGGTGGTTTGGAGAGGCATCTGAAGAGGAAAACTTAAGTTATTAGAGGGAAAGCTTAGGTCTCCATATGGGGGGGAAAAAAACCCTACTTCACAAGCCAGGGATGGTGATATGACTTCTGTCGGTCAGGCTCTTGTCTAGTCTGTTCGTCTTTACACGGTGACTGCTCCGAAGTCACCGTATTTGGCAAGTTTGTGTTTTTGAAACTAGCCCTTAAAACAGCTGGTATTCAACACACAACTTACTTGAATATTTAGCTTCTTGTGTTTTATTTTCTTATTTTGGAACCTTTCTAAGTTGAAGTAGGAAGTTAAATATCATACACACGGATGGGCCATGGTCTCTGCAAAAATGAGTGTGACATCCTTACTCTGGGTCTCATCCCGAAATTGAGTGACTTAATGTCAAGTGTTGCCAGAACAACCATATAGCAAGAAACAACTAAGTCTCAAAGGATATCCCCGCAGTAGCAGAGCGAGAAGAAGGTGCTGCTTCTGCCAGGTGCCATTTGTGCCATAGGCACAGTCTACTCTGGGTCTCAGGCCCCCACCCCAGTTCACCCACACTCTGGCCTCAGCTCAGCACCTCAGAGAAAGTACTTTGGTGGCGGTAGTGGGTAGGGGCTCTTGATGGATCTGGCCTCTGTGGATGTTAGTGGGTTTTAAGGACTTGATCTCGAAAGATTTTGCCGGATTGTCAATTTTCCTTGGTGACTGATGCAAATTCGGTTTGACCTTCAGAAGATGCTTATGCTGCTGCCAGTTTATTTCTTTGCCAGGAACAAAGGAGACTTTTTAGTTTAAAGCCAAAGGAGGAACACCCTTGAAAATATTAGGTTCTGATATTTGGAGCTTTCTCTCACCTTATGTGGGATGAAAGGAAGAAATTGGAAGATGCTTGTAGGTTTTCCGTGTAAAGGCAAGAGTATGAGCTCTTTAGAGTAAAAAGACCTGGGGTTCAGGCCGTGTTGCCCTAAAATAGCTGTGTGACCTTGGAGAAGTCATTTAACCTCTTGATCTCTGACCTTTTAGATGGGAGCAGCAAGAATGGAATGGTTACATTTTACCAAGACCTACCTATCTGTGGGAAGAGCTGTAATTTACATAAAGGTGCTTTGGAAGGCACTAGGGAAATTTGTTTTAATAACTTAGGTGCAGACCACTGTGTTAATATCCTGGGGAAAGCTTTGGCTTCAGCTTTGCCTGCGAGTTGCTGCCAAACAGGTAAGCTTTCTATTTCATGAAATTAAATATGCTGCTTATCTTTCTTAAATACTTCCCTGTGGGTGGCCGAGCGATATTTGATGCTACAAAATAATTTGTGCCATTCCTCATTGCTGACAGGACTTGATGTGTTAAGATTTGTCATCCAAATGTTTGAGTGTCTTTGCTGCCTAGAATTGTACTCCGCGTTAAAGATTTAAGGCCGGTCTGCCACCTGGCCTGTCCCCGAGCTTGTGGTCTGTTTGGGAAGGCAGAACCGAAAGGGAGATGAGTGGAGAGAAGGATTCTTATCTTTTCTGTGAGGGTGCTTTGTGTGTGTCTTGTTTAAATTCCTGGGTGAAGTCAGTGCTCAGGCTCAGGGCATCTGAACAGAAGTTTCTAGAGGGAGGTAAGTTTGGGCTGAATGAAGGAAGAGAACTGTGGCATTTAGGTCAGAGGCGTACTGACAGGCAGAGGGGCTTCTAGGGACTGGGAGTGGATGGACTTCAGAGGAGGGCGAGTCATCAAAATCTGCACCTAATTTTTCCTTAATCCTTTCAACATCTCTCAGGAGCGGGCAGAGGGTGTCAGGGTTCCCCCCTCTTAGCCGCTTCTTTTGGACGGATTACTGATAGGCAGAGGAAGCTGCTGGTGTGTCTGTCAGCAGCCAGAGCCACATTTCTCTTTCTCTCTTTAACAGGTAGTTTAGTGTAAAGAACTGTTGACTGGTAACCAAGTTGTTAACTAGGAAGCCCATAGGCAAGGTGAGAACACTAAGATATCTGGGAGGTAGCAGCCGTGGGAAGCGGCTGGCACCCCAGGATTGGGACCCACAGGGGAGAGGTTGCAGGTACTGATACTTAGGGGAGGGTTTCTGTGGGTCTGGCCCCTCGGGTGGGTGTGGGGGAGGTGGTGGCGAAGCGGAGTCCTCCACTGAAGTGACCCAACAACTCTGTTGCTGGTTTGCCGGTATGACCCAGGAAAATCCCCCCTTCCTGTAGCATTCCCTGTTGTCCCGAGGCACTCTGTGACCCAGGTGACAGGGGTAGAGATAGGCTTTGCCCCATCTCAATCCCTCTTCCCCCAGTCACAAAGGGGAGGGGCACAGAAGGAGGATGGGCGATGGGCTTTTGAGTTGAGAGACTAACTCAGGGAGCAGCATAGCTGGGAAGATGGCCTCCCATTCGGAGGGGCCGCGGCTCCTGGCAGTGGCCACCTGGCTTGATTTCATTGAGACTTCTCGTGAACGATGTGGGGGAGACCTCAGAGCGATGAGAACCAGAGCGTGTCCCCGGTTTTCAGTGCTGTTCTTCCCAGTGGTCAGCTTCTCCTCAGCCCGCACTGGCCTCCGCCAGCCCCTCTCCCTGCACCCAGCCCTCGTCGGAGGAGCTGTGTGCTTCCCAGGGGCGATTGCTGTCTCTGTGCGTTGTACTTGCTCCTGTAATTACACAGTTTAAGACAAGGTGCGGGGAAGGCAAGAAATTGTCATTTCTGTGCAAACAGGCCTGAATGTCTGGAAACCACTTGGGTAGAGGAGGAGGCCTTGGGAATCCAGCGGCTGGCGAAATAGCCCCAGATCCCTTCCTCACAGCCGATTTGGTATTGGGTGATCGATCCCCCCACCTTCCCTCGAGGTTTGACTTGTTTGGGGCCCCAGGGTGGGAGATAACACTGGTCCACAGAGCGGGCACCTGGTGTCCCCCGGTGCCAGCCCATTCTGGGTAAAATCTCGGGAGTGAGCTGGGGAGTCTCAGTCCGGGTTGGAGGAAGGAGCCTCTCCTTGCCCTGCTTCCCTTCCTGCCCCGCTTTCTTCAGCCTTTAAGATACTGCCTCCCCCCCCTCCCCGCCCCCCAGCTTTGTCCTGTGGTTGAGTAAAAAGGCCTGACTTCTTCTGGTCTGGTGTTTCTCTAATTTGTTTTTGTTTATTGAGGTACATAGTGTATAGTTCTACACATTTTAACAATAGTATACAATGTATAATTACCACAGTCAAAACAGTCCCATCACCCCCAGAATCCCCACTCCACCTCCACCCAGCCTCAGGCAGCCACCGCTATTCCTACAATTTGGTCCTTTCTAGATTGTCGCACATACAGTGGGACCATGGCGTTACAGGTTTTCTCGGTTGCCCTGATGCATTCAGGAGCCAGCCTCTCAGAGTTGGGCCTCCCTTTGTAACGCCGAGTACTTCTCCGTTGTCCGAATGTACAAAAGTTAACAAATGACCCATTGCGGGACACTCACGGTCCCCGTGTTTTGGTGATTGTGAACATTTACTTGAATGCCTGGCTTGTGCACAGAGCTGTGTGGAGTGGTGGTGGTCAGTCCTTAGTGCCGGAGACCCAGGTTTGATCCAGCGCAGACATGCAAGATTTTAGCCTCAGTTTCCCTGTCAGTCTGTAGGGGCTGGTAGTATTTCCATTAGTGAGCCTCAGGCTCACTTTTTTAGTTTGGGAAATCAAGTGAAGTATTTCTTGATGAAAAATTGCCATGTGCCCTGTGCTTAAATTTAAGTGGAGACCTTTGAAACAAAAGGACTGATTTGGGAACAGTGCTGCGGGGGTGGGGGGGCCAGTCAGTGGAAGCACCTGCCAGACCCACTCTTTTTTTTTTTTTTTTTAATATTTTATTTATTTATCTTTAGAGGGGAAGGGAAGGAGAGAGGGAGAGAAACATCAATGTATGGTTGCTTTTCGTGCGTCCCCTGCTGGGAACTGGCCTGCTGGGAACTGGCCTGCAGGGAACTGGTCTGCAACCCAGGCATGTGCCCTGACTGGGAATCGAACCGCGATTGTCTGGTTCGCAGGCCCGCGCTCAATCCACTGAGCTACACCAGCCAGGGCCCACTCTTTATTTTTAATAACCTGCTAGAGAAATTCCCCCTCGTTTTTATCTCCTTTGGTTTTTGTTGTTAGTTTTATCAGAGGTTTTAGGGACTTAGAGGGCTATTCTAAGAGGAAATTTTATTTCACCAATTTAATTGGATTCTTAAAATGCCACATGGGTGCAAATAAAAAATTAAACCCATAGCTGTGAGTCAGCTGGGGACCCAACCCAGTTATAGCTGGAGCTTTTAAGGGAATCTTGGAAAAGATCCCTCCACGTGGGGCGGATGGAGGAGGGTTTGAGTCCGCACGTTTAAACCGAAGGTTAGTTAGGGGAGAAGAGGTTTTGTGTTAGGGTTTATTTTTGGTGATAAATGGAAAATCATTTTGAAGGGGAGTTGCAAAGGCATCTCCTAGCAAGAGATCATGGTTAATTCTGGGCAACCTTTGGGACTTCGCCTCAACAACTGCTTAATGTTGTTGCCTTTTTCATCCCTCTGTTGGTTGTGCAATGAACGGATGGGCCTTGATGTTAAAGAAGTGAACTTCTCTTGCCTGTCTTCATCTGTAGCATTCTTCCTTTACTCTTGGTTTTCTGCTAACTGAATTTGTGTGTTCATTGTGTACACAGGCGAATGACATGCAACTACACGCGATGAAAAGCACTAACTATATTTGGACATCTCTCAGTGCAGCGTAACTTTGAAAACAAACATTTCCCTCTCTCGTAAAATGAGGGGCGCCGTGTCCACCTTTGCTGTTCCCAGCATTCGTACGAGAGTGGTTTTTCCTCTGGTGATTGTCTAGGGTCTGCCGCGCAGCTGAGCACAGTTTGTCTGAATTTTATGACAATCTGCATCGTTCACCAGTGCCTGTTTTTGTCCCCCGGCCCCCTTAAAACTTATTTTCAAGTTTCTTTTGTTTGCTTTCTAGAACACAAGACTAATTTTGCTCTTCACCCAAGGAAGGGGGGAGGTGGCGGGGGACAGGTAAAGCAACAAATGGAATGAAATTAGAAAGCCGCATGTGACATCAAGTCATGCTGATGAGGAGGAGGTGATGTTTGGCCCTGGTTTGGCCTTAAAGGAGATGGGGTTGCAGGCTCCATCGGGTCCACTTGTTGGCTTGTAACTTGGTGGTGGTGGAGGTGGTGGAGGTGGTGGTAGAGGAGGAGGAGGAGGAGGAGGAGGAGGAGGATGTTTCATGGGGGGCCCAGAATGTCAAAGGGGTAACTTGCTGTGGTTCCAGCAGATGAAGAAACAAAAGTCTTACAAAACTAGCTTGGGGGGGCGGGAAACCTAGCTTGGAGGTGGGGTTCTGTGCTGCCCGCCAGGTCCCCCCAGGTCCCGGACTCGCAGCCAGGACTTACCACTGTTGTCACTGTGTGAGGCTCTCACCCTGTCTTGATGCTGAAGGCAGACAGGTCTGCCCACCAGGAACAAAAAAGAGGAACCAGACCAACGTGCGCCTGATAAAAACTGCAGAAGATGCGCAGACACTTCACAGAGGTTAAAGGCGGGGGGGGGGGGGAGGGAACAATTTTGATTTAAATTTGTTGTTTTTAGCAACATTTAAGGTTTTTCTAAGCTGGCCTTATGCTTGACTTCACAGTCTCCCCCCATTCCTACTTCCCAGAGTGTTTATGATCTGGGTTTGTGCATTTTCTTTTTAACCTTAAACACACAGAAATATGGTCGTTTAAAAAAAAATCCTTTTGGTGATCTGTTTTTAAAAAATTAAATGTATTGGGGTGAAATTGTTGGTCATTCCTGCTCCGAACTTGGTGTTCCTGGTGTGGCATTTATTTAGCTCTTCCCTAACTGGGATTTTCTCTCCATCTGACCATTGCCATCCATGGGCCCCCCCCTCCTTGTCCCTGTTACTTCCAGAGGGAAGATCCCTCTCCACCCCCAGCCAGGGAATTGCTAGGAAGCTGGAGAGACACATTTGAAATGTTAATTTGCTCCTGAGAGCTTGCCTTCTACCAGCCACATTTCCTCCCACCCCACCCGTCCTTGTTGCCATCCATTTAACAGAGAAAAATGGCTTGTCCTGTTGTTTTGCCCTGCATTTCCGCGATTGCGGCCAGGTGGGCGTCTTTTTTCCTATGTTTATTGGCCATTTGGGGTTCCTCCCTGGATTGCCTTGGTTCCTGGGCCTATCCTGGGTTTTTAAAAAATCAATTTGTAGGATAAATGTGGAGTACTAGTTGTCGTGTCGCCAAGGATTTCTCCGACTACGTGGCTCACCACAATTCAGTTTAGCTCGGTGGGCATTTTAAATTTCAGGGCGGCAGATGGCGGTCACTTATTTTCTCTACATTTTGAACCTTGATTCCCACTTCAGTGCGTCCTATGAAGCGGGATCTAATCGTATTTAGAACGAATGATGGCCCTGACGTCCTGACTGTGAGCGAGTGGTCTCATTTCCCCCTTCGCTCTGAACGTCACATTTCTGGGAAACAGTGCGGAATATAGCTGTTGGCTGGGAGTGAGGAGTGGGTGTATTAAGGCCTTTACCTTGAGAGTGCCAGCTGGCTCACACAGTTTAATGTCTGTCACATTCTGGACACTCCAGTGATCTCTTTTCTAAAAAAATCTTGATAACTTGCAAACAGAATTCTCTGCAGATGCAGAAGGTTCAGTAGCAACACATCAGCAGCAATGCTTACGTTGGTCTAGGCCTCTAGACCTAGGCTGGGCCTCCTTTATTTGGCACGTTTCCTGCATGGTTGCCCGTGTTACACCAATTCCTGGGCAGGGCCTTTCCCCCCTCAATTTTTATCTTCATTCGGTTTTTACATCTCTAGAGAAGTAGTCTTTCTACCACCGGCAAATGCTAAGTAGCTAAACAAACAAACAAACAAACAAACACAAAATACAGCTTGCTAATTCCATTCCCTGGTTGTAATTGCTGTTAACAGTTTTGATTGTCGTATTTCCTATGCCACCTTATTTTTACGACGGTCATTTAATCATGCACACACTGTGACGATGATGAAGTTGCCATGAAATGTGTCTGTGTGCAGCTGTGGGTCTCCATTTTGTTTTTTAAATAATAACAAACCCAGCCCGTTCTTGCACGACAGACAGCAGGCAGCTCGTTTGTTCATCGTTTGTAGTGAGATACAGTGTTTTGTTTTTTTTTTTAAAGCAAATGCCCTCATTTGGAGGACTTAATGACAAATTTCTCTGTGTATCTGTGGTACTGCCACCACAATCGGGACAGAACATCTCCAGCATTCCAGAAAGTTCGCTTGCCATGGTGCCTTTTAGTGCTGATCTTGGGGGGAGAATCGGGCCTGCTACTCTGGTCACGGGTTTTGGGAGGATGTTTGGAAACTAGAGTGAGTGGGGGTGGGGGTTTGGATGAGAGCGAATCTGGAATGGTGGAAAGTTGCAACCTCTGATGTCCTGGTTTATCGTGGAAGGCGAGCTCACCCTTGAAATCTTTACCCTGAGACGTTTTAGCCTCTACCAAGAAGGCCCAGAATCTTTTTTTTTTTTTTAAACATTTGCTGTCTCAGGGCCACAATGCAAATGGCCATTGTTTTCTAGTGAGCAGATGCCTGGTGGGAGGCAGATTCCTCAAGGATTGCTTGGAAAATGTGGAAGTGAATTCCGTTCAATCAACATACCTCCCATTGAGCATCTGCCATGTGCCTGGCTCTCTCCGGGTGTTTTGAGGACACAAAGGGCTGGAACAGAGGTCGCCTCTGGGGACTCCTCACATCACCATAAAGGGAAATAGAATTACTCGGCAACTTTGGGGACCGTGCTGCACAATGTCCATGTAAAAGCACTAAATTATTTCGGAGCAGGTATTATATGCTCTTTTATACATTCAGGGGCTCAGACGGGGTGTGTGGTGCAGAACCGAAGTCCTAGCGGCGGAGCACCAACTTCCTGTGTTCTTCAGAGCCGGGTGGGTGTCAGGGGGCCAAGACTGTCCTGTCCTGGTAGTCCAGGCCCTTGGTGGTAAACACGTAGGAGAGAATTCATGGCTTTCCACGGCCTGCCAGGTCAGTGGGAGTTGACACCTTGGTGGCTTCCATTTCCAAAGACTCTTCTTTCAGGAAAACGTTGGTTTTGAGTTTCTTAGAAAATTTCACTCAGGGGCGGGGGGGGGGCAGTTCCTTGCATTGGCCCGACCATTGTGTATGTCACTCAGAACCGCCTTGCGCTGATTGACACGTGACCCCCGAGCCTGAGAACTTTACCCCAGGTTTGAGGCAGTTTCCTGTGCACCAAATTGTTGAGACCTCAGTTTAGAAAGATTGTTGAGCTTTGCTGTGGGGGAGGGTCCCGAACTGCCCAACAGCCCAGATTCAGAGTTGGTTTCTCTGCTCCCCCCTTCCCCTCAACCATGTCTTTGGTGTCTGCCCCCCCCCCCCCCAGAGAATCCACTCTATTGAAATAAATAGCAGGTTGCTGACCTGGAGCTGGAATGGAGCGTGGGTTGGATACTGTGAGAACCAGTTGTGAATCATGAAAGCAAACTTCTTTTGGTGTTGGGGTGTGTGTTGGGGGGAGACAAGGCCTCCAGTGGTGTCACAGGAAGGAAGACCTGGGAGCCTCTGAGGAGCCTGAAAAACTGGGAAGCACTTTGCTGAGGGTTTCTTTGGCGATGGGAACTTTATCTGCAAAGCAAATGTTCAACTAGTGTTTACGGAGTTAACTCAAACAAGCTCTAGGGAGCTTTGGGGCCCCATGAAAAAACCTGTGGTTGGGGACGGTAAGGGGGGGGGCGCTTTTCATGGGAATAGTCACTCGGCCCTCAGGCCCTCAAAGCAAAAGGCAACCGTTAGTTGTGTGAGTCTGCCCCCAGACTTCTTTGCAGGCGCCTTTGGAAGCACAAGTCTTCTAATCTTCCTTATTAGCTGTGTGAAGATCCCATCCACCACCCAGTCAATTGGGTGGGTGCACCAGCCTGCAGGAGGGAGGAGAGGTTGCTTTCATCAGCTTCTACTCCCCCCTTCCAAAGGTCCCTCTTGCTGGGGACCCCTGATGGGAACCTCCCTGAAATTATCTCCTATGGAATTATCTCCCGTGGCGACATAGAAGCCGCAGCTGAAAAAAACCAAGCCAACAAAATCCACCTTCTCTGTTTGGAAGGACAGCAGCATGTTTGCATTGGTTAGAGTAAGAGCCCAGTATATATCATGAATACAAAGAAGACCCTCAAGATAAAGTTAATGATTAAATTCAGAGGTTTTGGCCTAGTTCCTTTGGAGATTTTTCCCTCTTGAACTTTACTCCATCGCAGTGAGAGAGAGAGAGAGAGACTCAGCCCCCAAACGGCACACCACGTTTATAAAGTCCAATTTTAATGCCTGTGCTGGAGTCCGCTCCTTGGCCTTCCCATTCCTCTGGCTTGGAGGGAGCGGGCTTCCTAGGTCCCTGTTTTTCTGCCCAGTTTTGTTTGGATACCACCCCACCCCCCAGGCTTGGGGCAGCAGGAATTCCTCCTCCAGCTCTTTGTTCCTGCTGAAGGGCGGGAATGGCGGCCTCCTGGAATGTTGATCGCCTGGGCTTGAGTGGCGAGCCCCATTGAAGCCTTCCCCTCCTGTTCCCGGGGAGTTCCCAGGGCTCCAGTGGGCGATAGGATGGGCGCGGACACAGGCCCTGGCCCGGGTGGGTGGCCTCCCATCTCTGTCACCCCTGGGTTGCATTAGGTGAGCCAGAAGTACAATCAGACTAACCTCCCTCCCCAGTAAAAATGCTTAATAAGAATTTGGTGCTTATTTCTGTTCATTGGCTTAAATACATTCGTGGTTTCCCTTTTCTAGATTTGTGGGGCCTCCCCTAACTGGGACATCCGCCAGGACTGGCCAGAAAGTCTCCTGATCAGTGTTGCCCCCTTTAGCCCCACCTTCTGCCAGTTCACAAACAGTAAATAATTTTATTTAGTACAATTATGTACTGTGCAGTTTTGGGGACATACTTATACTAAAAATTGTCTGAAGTTTTAACTGGCCAATGCTGTTGTGTGTGTGTGTGTGTGTGTGTGTGTATTTCCCATGGTGATTCTAGTTCTGACATTCCTCCAGAAGTTATCATGGAGGCTGAAATTCCCAACATGAAAGGCTTCTCCCCATAGGATGTCCCCCTGGTCCCTTCCCATGACTCTGCATTTGGGCCTTATGAGATCATTTAGGCCTCCTCATAGATGACAGCAATTTGTCTCAGGACGCTATACCTGAAATAGGACCATTCTGACTCCCCCCATCCCACCAGGTTCTGGTAAAGAAGGGAGGGTGTCCCGCTAAGAGTGTGGTGGGAGATGGGAACCAAATGCCAGCCAGGAAGGGGAGGGAGCGCAAGCACCTCCCCCCACACTCCCCGCCATTCCTGGTCCATCACTGCCAGACACTCTGGGGTTTTGGTGCCCCCACAGGCCACTGTGTGTCATTAAGAACCATTCTAGTCTTCAGGGGTTTGAGCAGCAACGCATAGAGGAGAGAGGTTCTGGTTCTGGGTTTCTAGAAGAGGATTTTTAGGGTGCAGTTCTTGGCAACTTGATTACGTAGGATTTTATCAGGAGTTTCCACAGCTCAGAGAGCAGGTTATATGTGTGTGTCTGGCCGTGTGTGTGGGGGGCTGCCGGGGAGTGGTATTTAAGGTTACACTACCATGTCTGCATTTGCTGCCAGGAAGACTCTTCGTTCTCTCAGAGTGGTGGTTTGACAGTAACACAGTTGTATAGTTTTGCTCATTTTGCTATGGCTGCCAGGAAGCTCAGGGACCACACTCCTGGTCCCAATGTGGGAATTCTCAGCGACACGTTTCTCCTTTCTTGACTCATACTGCTTGTTTCTGTATATTACTTGGCTTCCTTTGACAGTTGCTCATCCTCGATTTGATTTGGGTAAGAACCATTGCTTGAAATAAATTTCAGTACGAGTGAGAAAGATGAGGGGGTTGTAAGCTGCCCAGGATAGTGACAGTTTTCGATCCAATAAATCTGGCTGATGAGCATGTGAAAGAATCAAGCCATTGTACCAGTGTACTGCTTGTCAGACAAACACGTAATTCTCATGTGCGCGCCGTCCCTCCCTGGACAGAGTCCAGACCTGTGCCGAGGGGCAGTGAGGAGGCTTTGGGAGAATGTGCCTCAGAGCTGCGGGGCAGCAGGACTACAAAGCCTCATCTGTAAAAATCAAAGCAATTTGAGAAATCCCAGGGTTAGTCATGTCCCCTGGTGGAGGTGTAGGATCGATCTTCTGACCCGACTCCTTACCCCCACCCCCACCCCCACCCCCGGGAACCCTCTATTCTGCAATTTGGTAAAGCTTGAAACCCCTTCTTGAGGGGTGGGAGGAAGTGGTTAATCCCCACTTCCTTCCCTGGGAGTTTTATGGGCCTCTGGGAGCCTGCCTTACTCTGGCCTTAATGGTCATAAATGACCCTCTCCCAGGGCAGGGGCCAGGGCCCTGTGAATCTTTGCCCAGATTCTGGGCTGTTAGGTGTTTAGTAAATGTATTTCTTTGGTGATGCTCTTGGTCTTAGGTAATTGGGAAGTGCAGTGTGGGAAGCTTTGTAGGTGGCTCTGGAAAGACGCTGTGACTGGGCAGGGTTGGATGGAGTTCGAATGGCAGGGGAAGCCCGGAGGGGCCAGCACCCCATCGTCCTCCTGAGGACCCTGTGCTTCCTGCTGCTTTCAGTCCCCCAGGTCTGGCCTGCGTGATAGCGCGGGCAGAAATGCGAAGGGAACCCTCATTGAGGTTTGAGTGATTGTTGGCTTCGGAGGAAACTGCCTACCCCCCCTCCCAGTTTCTCCTTTGCTTCATTCACCAGAGCTTTAAGTTTAATTTTTAATGAAAAAAGCACTCGGAGTGGCTCAGCTCTGGGGACAGGTTTGCCAAGTGGCCTTTTAGTAGGGGACACCTACATGGAGTGGTGGCCTTGCCCTGCTCAGCACAGAATCGAGCTAGCAGCCCCCTTCGGGAAGGAAGTTTCGTGGGGGGGGGGGCAGGCAGCACCTCTGCAAGCAGCCCCCTCCTTTCCGCCTACCAGCTAATCCCCCTGCCTCCCGTTCTGCAGGGTTTTAATTAACTGTGTTTAATCTTGCTCGGGAAGCGGGGCTGCCCTGCTGGGTTTTCAGTTCCAGCCCAGCCAAGGACAAGTAACATTCTGGGAAGGGCCATTTGAACCTCCCTGAAAATGCGCCTGTCTTTCCCGGAAGGTGGGAGGGTGCAGAGCCGACCCAGAAAGCAACCCGGGTGTGGGCAGGGGTCAGTCTGGGCTGTGCCCATGCGGTATCCCGGACCTCCTTTGTGCTGGAGCTCCATAAATCCTCGAGGATTAAATGGTATGCAAATCACTCCAGATAATGCACGTTGTCCGTCCAGGCGTAGAGAGGCCTGGAGGTGAAGTGTAAAAAAACCCCCCCAAAAAACAAACAAAAAAAAAACAAGTGTCCTAAACTATTAGAGCAGAAGTATTTTATGCATTTTTAGTGACTGCCTACTATGAACTTTCTTATGTTTTCTCATTTCATTCCTAAAATTCGCCTCTACCCCTTGAACAAGGACGGGAAGTTGATAACCCTGGGCAGCTACCCTGTGGAAATTCTTCTGATGCTTTAAAGCTGAGGTGGGAACCAAATTTGCATTTTTAACTAGCACCTGGTATAGGTGACCTCTGAGTAATAGATTTAAATGGTACTCTGGAGAGGAGAATTAGGTCATAGCTAGTTCTGAGCAGTTTTGTTTTTTATATTAACATTTAACCCCCAATTGTCGGCCATAAATTATCTCTATTTCATTTATCCCATTTAAGTGATTGCACCTGAGTTGTTACACCTGTTTATCATCAGGTGCCCTGATTTTTAAGCAGCCCTTGATAATACATGACTTATCATTATTTGGTGTTTCTTCAACTTTAAGCCCAAACCGTATCACCTTATAGCCAGCCCCCTCCTCTGAGACACCTTTGAAAAAAGAGGGTCAAGATGGAGAAAACATGAGGTTTTTAAGATACTACACAATATTCTCCAGATTCTCCAATCTCAATGACATTTGGGATGAAAACCCAATTGAGACAGGTCAACGAAGGCAGTAAGTTGTTTGGGCCTGTGTCGGGATGAGACCTCCCACAGTCGTGCGTGCAGAACTCAGCCCGACATACACAAAGCAGCTGGAAATAGGTTAGCCGCTCCGTGTCCACACAGCTGCCAAGGGCATGGCTTCGTCCCTCTGCCAGGTCTTCAGCTGCTGGTCTCGCTGCCAGTTGGCATCTCCTTTGTTTAAACAGAGTCCTAGGGCGGCCATCCGGAGGCCTTCCAGGTACCTCTCTGTAGGGCACCGAGTCCCCAGGGGTGTGGGGGGACCTCAGGGCAGCTCCCGGCAGAGTGGAAAGGCAGTCATCCCCATGAGGGGTTGGGGGAATGATTGTAGTGCTCCCCCGATTCGTCAGGATCGTGTAAAAGCGGTGCACACCCAACTTGAATTTTGGTTTAAGAAACGATCTTTTTAGAGCTACACTGTTTCATTCTTTCTTGGAAAATTCACCTGTTAACATTGTGTGCTATATCCTAGTATTACTGTTTATCATCTCCATGTTTCCAGGAAATAGTAAAACTTGGTAAATAACCTTTTTCTTTCCCCTCAAAGCCGACTGACATTGTTTCATTCAAACTCCTCCCCCGGAGCCATTGACAAATGAAGGGGGGGATGTTCAGCTGTGACAGATCTTCCCCAGGTGTCCTCTTGATTTTGAACATTCTATTAAAATGGCTTCTCCTGTGCTATGGAGAAAGAGTGCAGTAATTTTAAGACACAGCTGAAATGTTGAGGCTGTGTCCCCCGGAACAAGCCAGGGCTGCTGGTCACTGTCCAGGGTGACATGTGGGAGCATTTGTGGCTCATACCCTCCTTCTGACACCCTGCTTCTGACTCGGAACTAGACCCACAAAGACCTCACACAGATGTAGGAATCCGTGGGAGCCCCGGAAGGGGTAGGAGGCAGAGGGTGGAGGGAGAACGCAGCTGCTGACGCTCGCGCATTGCGAGTGGCCCAGAATGTGTCCCCACGCGTTCATCTTCGCTGCCTCCCTCTCACCCTCCCTCCTCTCTTCCTTTATTCCCTTTCAGTCTTGCCTATAAAACTGGTAGCTCTTGCACAAATCAATAGCTGTGCCTTTCGCACACCCTAGCAGATTTGTGGGGAGTTGTTCTGATTTACTTACAGATCCAAACCTTTTCTTAAAAAGCTGTGGACACTAGGTAACTGAGTTCTGCGAGAGCATAAGCCAATTGTGCATATTGTGGGTTAATTATATTTCCTCGCCCTGCCCTGTGTGAGAAGAAAGTGCCTTAGGGTCTTGCATGACGTTTCTGGGTCAGATTGCATACCCGAGGGGTGACATGGGTGTAACTGTGTTTCCACCACCTGTAAAGTGGTGGTGCGACCTCTGTCTCCTTAGGTTGTGCTTTTAAAAATAGGATGATACAGGGGAGCGCCAGCTCAGTTCCTGACCTACTACATCCATCCGTTTGGCAAACGTACGTGGAGTACCTATTGTGTGGGCAGTTGAATGTGGCCCCCTTCCTTCTCTGACAAACCTGCGTGCTGACAGCCAAAGAGGCCGCCCCCTCCCGCACCGGCCTCTGAGTCTGGGCTCGGGTTGCTCTCTCTGTGGGGCTGTGTTCTTGCTGCTTGTGATAGCACATGTTTGAGAGAAGTACCGTCGACTCTCAAACAGCTCTGGTGTTGGGGCACTGACTTCCGTGCAGTCAAATTCACATGTAGCTTTTGACTCCCTCAAAACTTAACTAATGACTCTTAGTCCACCATTGGCCGGAAGCCTTATTGGCAATATCAACAGTCAATGAACACATTTTATATGTTATGCGTATTATAGTCTGTGGTCTTAACAATGAAGCCAGAGCAAAGAATGTTACTTAAGAAAATCATAAGGGAGAGAAAATAAAGTTACAGTACTGTATGTAGCTGTTGAAAAAAATTCATGTGTAGGTGGACCTGCACGGTTTAAACTTGTGTTGTCCAGGGGTCAACTGTGCTGTGTTTGGGTGTGTGTTTTCTCCTACAGTGTCAGAGCAGAGCACCACTTAACTGCTGGGTGACCTTGTGCAAGTTAAAGTTAGTAAATCTCTCTTTGCCTTGATTTCCTTATTTGTTAAATAGGGATCATGGGAGCCACATTCCTCTGTGCACAGATCTGAGATGCGTGCGTTTTGGCAGGTGTACACCCCAGGGTAGGGTTCCTTTCTCTCTGGCCTCTTGGTTCAGCAGGACAGAGGAATCCTGCCAAAGGCGTTGCCCGCGCCCATAAACTGTTATCACTGTCTTTCCAGAAGTCAGCTGGTCTTCTATCTCCTGTTCCCTGGGGTGGTGAGGGCCTGAGTCATCAGGTCCTGGGGTTGTTGGAAGGGCCCCTCCAAAGACACACAGACACGGTTGGTGCTGTTACTTCATCCTTTCCCATTTCCAAAGATTGCTTCTTTCCATGCGCAGACTGGGACATGAGACTCAAAAACATACTTCACTTCGTTGGCTCGTGGGCAGATGTCTGAGGTGGCTTTCCTCTGGCCATACTCTTTTAAAGGGCCTGGGTCCTCTTCGTTTTTGGCCCCCCCCAGTCATGGCAGGCCCAGTGAATCCTGCCCAGAGAAGGAGCCGAGATCCGAGGCTGCCAGGAAATCCAGAACTAGGCGAGTCTTTTATGGCTGCATCACCCTGCAGCGGATGTACTGTTGTCCCCAAACCCCGACCCCAGCCCCAGTCAGTGAGCTCCCTGCAGCCACCGTGTCTGGGGGTGGGTAAGAGTTAAGATACTGCTTTAAAATTCTTCAAGGAAATAGGATCCTGGGGGATCCTGACCCTGGGAGGTCAGGGGGGCAGAGCTAGGGGGATGGTCACGATAACTGCAATTTCAACTTAAAAGCCACGCGTTAGAAAACGGCCTCGGTTTGGATGAACAGGGTCAGGAGGAACCGGATCTTCGGGGGGGGGGGGCTGCCGTGAAGTCTTGGTCAAAACATCTTTTCATGGGGAAGGCAGAGCCGGGTCCTTCAGGTGATAAACCTGGCATCCTGGCCCCGCCAGCCCCTCTCTACGGACCCGTTTAGACCAGTTTGTAAACGGCAGGGATAGAGGAAGGAGGAGCCTGGATAAAGGCCAGAGGACCACGTCCTAATCCTCCTTTCATTACCCGGCCCTGTCTCACCAGATACACCCGCCATCTTCCCCTCCCTCCAGTATGTCTGGTGCAGTGACGGCGTTGGGGACATTGACTACGAATTTTCCCTTTTGGAAATCAGGAACCAGAAAGGCGTGCACACTCCTACATTGTGGGTTGCACCAGCTTACAAGATTTTGTGGTTCAGAGTATTCTTGGGGACTGTCTTCAGTTGTTTCAGCAAGGTAGTCAGTCAGTCCTCTGTTACCCTAAGTTTTCCGAGTGGACCCCCCACCCCCACCCCAGCCTGGACGGCTTCAGACTTGAGCTCCTGTGGCGGAGACCCACCTCCGTGAAGCCTGCTAGGCCCTGTATCTGCTTCTTGAGGGGATAAGGTAGGTAATGGGGCAGAAAGGTGTCGAGGCAGTTACGAGCTTGTTTAAGATGCCAGCCCTGTTGGCAAACCTGGGGAAAGATTTGGAGAGAGAGAGTGGTGATTAGAGGGGGGAATTTGCATTAGTAATAGGAGTGCTGAATTTGACTCCCGAAGGGAATTGGGGCGGGGGGGAGCTAAGAGGAAAATTGCTTCCCAAAGGATTTTTGTTACGCATTCCCCTGCCCCTTGCGTTTCACCCACTTATGTACTTTCAGAGTGTTGATGTCCCAGCATTTCAAAGGGATATTGTATGTCTTAACTGGTAACTTCTTTTAAGTGGGCCTAAAATATCCCATCTCCACCAATGACAGTGGGCCCCCTGTAGTACTGGGAGTCGTCAGAGGAGGTCGGAACCCTCACCCCTCATGACTGGAGTCATTCTCCCGCCCGATTCTGGACCCCCTTTGACAGCGGCTGGCGTGCCATCGGCCAATAAAAATAACCTTTACGGAAATCGAGCTGGTGTAGAGGAAAGTTCTCTGGATTTTAAAAAATGTGTTTGAAGATGAAATCCTGAGAATGGGTTGGGGGGAAACCGTGCTTAACTGGAGTGTTTTTTCCCCTATTAGTGGGGGTTTCGTAGGGAAGCCATTCCCTGCGCCATCCGCCTGTTTCTCTTGTGGGATTAATCATTTCCTTTTGACCCCGTGCTCTGCCCCTAACATGTTGCATTGATCAAATCCCGAAATCTCAAGTCATTTCTCCTCCCCCACCCCCCAGCCCCATTCAAATGAGAAGTCCTGAGGTGCAGGGGGGGGGAGGTTTCGATAGAAAAAGTTATTTATCGAAACTACACAAAAATGGGAAAGGTTGATTGTTTAAAACAATCCTTCCCACCTTTCTGGGTTTTTTGGGGTTTTTTTGGAAGCACTGTTGTTAACAGGCCGTAATAAAAAGCCTCTTTTCCCAAAACATGAGTGGGTAGTGTCACCAGTTCAACTCTTGCATTTTAAAAAACCTTGTGCGGTTCTTAGGAAATGGGGAGGAGTTGTTTGGTTTTGTTTTTTTTTTTAAATAGGTGTTAGGTTTCCGTTCCCTCCCCTCCCCCACTCACACTTACAAAAAATCCAAGTAGATCCTGAAATTTAAATTTCTGCATACAATCAGCAGGAGAACTGCAGTCGGTAATAAGACCACTAGAGTCAGTGATGGTGCTGAATGCAGTTAGCAAAGAGCTGAGTCAACAGCAAGCAAAGGCGGAATTGACTTTGATTGTCTGCTTTCCTCTTTGAGAATCCACTCAACTAAAATACAAAGTTATCTGAAGTCTCTTAGTTGGTGTGATCATCACCTTTTATTCCAGTTGGTAAGGATGTTAGAGCTGGCACCTTTAAGAGGGGAAATTCTTGTTTACATTATTTAACTCTGGTGTGACAATCAGACAATTAAATTTGGGGAATGTAATGATTTCAGGGAGACAAAAAGGGGGGGTGGTCCTGAAGAGTGTATCACAAGGCAAACAGGGAAAAGAAAGAAGAGAAACCCGATTTTACCATCTAGGCACAGCTAATCTCTTTGGGGTGGGGTGGGATGGGGTGGGGTGGGGAGGGGAAGGAATTTTCTGTTCACTTCCTGCTTGCAAGAAGCAATAAAGTGGGAGAATGTACCTGGAACCTTCTTGCTGGACCCTGTTTGGGGGAACCTGGAGGAACAAAGGTTCTGCCTTGGGCCAGCTGCCATCTTGGACCATCTGTTATGTGATTGGCCCTAAGCTCTGGACTAAATTGATCGCAGACCCCCTGGGAGGGGTGTCCCCTTTTGGATCCAGGGGCCAGGAGTGAAATTAGGGACAGGGACAGTCTTGTGTCCTAATCGCAGCCCCTGGGGGCACATCCTGGAGAAGGACTTTGAGAGCTGTGTTCCTTTCCTCTGACCAGAGGGGGGAGGGGGGAGGGTCCGGAGACAGATAAATGGGCTTCTCCAGCCTCCTCACCAGTCCACTGCTGGGCTATGCCCCAGGGAGTTGTATAGAAATTTGAGGTATTAGGCGCCAAGATGAATGGTTGGAATAAATGCAGTGTAGGGAGGGAGGGAGAGGCTCCTTAAGAGCTGGGAGGAGGGTGGGGCCCTCAGAGGTGAGCATGTAGGAGCAGAGGCCCACGTAAGATGAGAACGTTTGGTCAGGGGTTGTATCATAAGTTCATGTTACAGTGCCCTGGGAATGTGCTGTTCAGTTCAGGGACACTCAGCTCAGTGAATTTATTCCCAGCCTGCAGGCAGTGGGGAGTTACTGGGATGGCGGAGTCCTTGTGGGCACACAGATAAAAAGCCTGTCCCGTGGGTTTCCAGAACCCGGCTGGGGTAGTTGGAAGTTTTTAGAGGTATTTCAAGGTAGTGGGTGAGGGGCGGGAGTGTTGTTGCGGTTCGTGGAGGCCGCAAAGCCTGGTGGCTGCTGCGTTGACTCTGGGGCCAGGTTCCAGCACTTTGTACTTCTGTGCTTGGGCGAGGCACTGTCTAACGCCTCGGCTTCTTCATCTATAAAATGGGGATGATAACAGTAGCTACCCCGTTGGGTCATGCAGAGGGTTAAACAGGTTTATAGGTCTAGTGCCTGCTTCAGGGATTGAGCCTGGCCAACACCGAGAGAACTGTTTGCCATTAAATTCCTTCCGCATCCGACAGAGCTTGGGAAATAAACCTCAGAGAAAGCCCCTTGGTTCGGTAAAGCCCCCAGTTATATATGCTGTGTGTGGAAACTTTCAAAATACTATGAAAAAATTAGCCCTGGCTGGTGTGGCTCAGTGGATTAAGTGGTGGCCTGTGAACCAAAGGGTCTCGGGTTTGATTCCCAGTCAGGGCACATGTCTGGGTTGTGGGCCAGGTTAGGTCCCCAGTATATGGGGTGCACGAGAGGCAACCGCACAGTGATGTTTCTCTCCCTCTCTTCCCTCTGTCTAAAATAAGTAAATAGAGTCTTAAAAAATAAATAAATAAAAATTAAATTGTTGGTCATCTTAACTAAGAGATAACTTAACAATTTTGTGTGTCGTTTTTTTTTCTTTGATGGCTTACAGGATAATGGGGCTCCCTCTGTTAACCTACTAAGGGCATACTGTTTTTTCATTTCACAATAACACATGTTGATAAGCTAGTATCTATTTAGTACAGCAGTAATCGAATGTGTAGCTTATCTTAGCAAATACTGTAGGGATGTAAGGGAAATAGCAGTTTTATTAAGTTCTAAGTTACTACTTAAAACACATCCCAGTTTGTCCTGGAAGGTACCCAGTAGTGTTCTGCAGCATCCAAACCACATCCAGGTGCACCCCTCTCTGTAGAGCTGGTCAGCAAGGCGTACTTGAACCCATTTTTCTTCCTTTACACTAACAGTAAGTAGCATTCTGTGTGCGTTACTCCATACGTTATCCATAATAATGCACTTGCAGATCATTCTGTGGGTCTAGAGCATTTCATTTTTTTGCATGTCAGTCAGTAATTGATCTACGTAACAGTCATTTAGCTGCTCCCCTACTGATGGGCATTTCGTGCGCTTCCCGTCTTAAACATGGAGCCATAAATCATCTGTCTGTTCAAGGAAGTGCCCGGTTCCTAGCCTACTGGCTTGAACGTAGAAAGAACTACCCTGTCACTTGTAAAGGTTCTTGTTTACTGGAGAAAGGAACACCCTGTCTTTTTCCTGAGAAGCAGTGGAGGTTAAGGCTCTTCCCGAGATCACACTGGGCCAGCGGTGAGAATAAAAACAAGAGCTCTGGACCTTGGATGTGTCAGAACTAGAATTCGGTTTTTGTCTGAAGTGTGTGTGAGAGAGAGAGTGGCCAAGGGAGACCCACGGAAAAGACGTCTTAGGGTTGGCGCCTCTGGGATCTCACCGGGGATTTACACCGTGTCCTTCCTGTTTAATGGCTGCGGTTTCTACCTCATTCCATGCGTGGTTATTTCTAGAGAACCATCAGGTTGATAGATACTATCTCAGACATGGAAGGATGCTTCCAGACATACTTAGCAGACTTGTGAGGCTCTGAGAGCTAGACACCAGCCCTTGGGGTTTGGGAATTGGAATTGTCCTGTGGCTCAACCTCCGTGGCTGCTGCCTGCCTGACCAAGCCTTTGGAACGGAGTCCGGGAATCAGTTTCGATGGAATTGGCCATGGCAGGGCTAAGAAGGAAGGAACCGTTTTGTAGATCTTGGGCCTCAGTCAAGGAGAAAGGGACTGTTCAGCAGTATCTGGCTGGGAAAAACCTAGCCCTCAGCTCCTACTTGCTGGAGAACTGTTTTATCTTTTTAAAATAAAAACGCTTTTCTCATGGTTCTGTAGGGCAGACTCAGCCCAGAGTCTTCTGTCCTATTTGTTACTGGAGGTGGAAGGCCAGCGGAGCGGAGCTAGGAGGTCCAAGTGGCTCGCCCACCTGGCTGGCGGTCCGGTGGGGCTGTCGCCCACCTGGCTGGCGGTCCGGCGGGGCTGCCCACCAGTGAGCCCAGGCTCTTCTCCCGGTGGCCTGGGCTCCAAGAGTGAATGGCCCCAGTACACAGCAGCATCGGCTGCGCTGCTGGGAGTTTGCGAGCGTGACTTGCACCACATCCGACTGGGCAAAGGCAAGTTGCAAAACCAGTCCATTCAAGGGGAGGGGAAGCGGACATTTTGATGAGGAACAGCAAGAAATGGGCAGTTGGCCACAAATGGCTTTTCCGGGAAACGTTCATAAACTTACCCAGATACCACCTCCCAGTGGTGGGAATTGGAGTCTCCTCACACAACCTAACTTCTGTCCACTGTTTTAGAATTGCAAACTGCGGGACCTGATGCCGCTGGCATGCCTCCTGCCCTGTCTTCGTCCACTTTCCCTGTTTTTTTCTTTTTAAGCTTTTGATTCAGGGGTTGGAGTGGGTGGGTGTTTTCATTAGGCAGATTGCTAAACAAAATGAAAGAAGTAGCCAGAACTTCCCAGATCACTGCCCTGCAGATGTGCTGTAGAACTTGCTGGTAGAGCTATGAGACTTTTCTAAGTTGCAGTTTTTATTCTGGTGGGACACGATGCTAACCGCCACCTAAAATAGCTGTCCGCGTATGTATTGAGCAAGCCTCCACGTGCCAGGCACGTTCAGGGGCTGGGAATGAAGCGATGAACAAGACAGAAATCCCTAGCCTTGGCAGTGCTCAAATTCTAGTGCAGAGACTGGCCGTGAACGAGCAGATAGATGATAACACTTTCGGGTAGTGAAAAAGTACTCCGAAGAAGAAGAAAACTCCGAGGATAAGGGGATGGACCCAGGACCGAACCACCAGTTTTGTGGTCAGGGGCAATGTCTTGAATGCAGCAAGGGAGGAGGGCGCGTGTATGTTGTGTGTGGGGGAGAATACAGTCAGCAAGTTCAGCTTGTGTCAACTGGACAGTGGGCTGAGTGGCCTCCTGATGGGGGGACCCCCCCCCCCCCCGCCCCACCTCGGGCTGGGATGTGAGGAGGGGGAGGAGTACTGTGGTCCATCTCTGCCTTTTTCAGAGGTGCTCTCTGCGTGGGCAAGAGACCTGTAGGGCAGGGATGGGAGAAGCAGGGAGGCCCTGGGAAACAAGTCCCAAGCCTGCTGGTGGTCTGGTAAGGGGTGGTATGCCTGGGAGTGTCTGAGAGAGGAAAGACTGTCTTGTCCCAGAATAAAAAGGTTCAGGGGTGGTAGCCGGGCGAACACAGCAGGGGCTCTGACTTGAGGGAGAGAGGAATGAGCTCCCAGGGACACATCTTGGGCAGGAAGGGACCCTGAGTATCAGGGCTGCCCCACCTGAGCTATACTGCACCTGGAACTTTCCTCCCTCCCCCCATTCCTATTTGTGACATTAACATCGCAGGCCCAGTGCTTCCTGGTTTTCTCCCCCCCGCCCCCCCGAAATTGCTGGCCTTACTCAGCTGTCCCTCCTACTGAACTGTCCTCCTTGCGGGCAAGGGCCTAGGGGCAAGCATGGTGCAGTAAGGAAATATGCATCTTGGGAAATCGTGTTAAAGACATAATGGCATTTATTGGTGGAAGCTAAAAGAGGCTGATGTCACCAGTCATGAGTTGGAGGGACAGAGGTGAGTAGGAGACAGGGCTAGGTCAGAGGTTGTCACCCAGGACCCTTTCCATTCGTGTTCATGGAATCTCGCAGCATCTTTGCAGTGGGGAAGTAAAGTAATAGCCCTGGAGAACACTGGCCCAGAAGCCACTGGAGTCTGCTACCTTTTCAGACGCCCCTTGCACCCAGCTTGCAAACGCAGGCCTGGAGTCGAACTTGCTCTGCTGACTCCCCTTGTGCTTGAACCCTCGGGCAGCCCGCCATCCCTCTACTTTGTGTTACAGATGGTCAGCATTTGGGTTTCCTGCACTTTGTCTGAAGAACAGCTCTTCACCACCATCTGCCCATGGGATGAGTGTGTTATCCCCACTTTATGGGCAGAAACAGAGCTCAGTAGCCAAGTCACCCAAACGAGCCAGGGAAGGAAGGGACCACTTCAATATTTGAACACAGGGTTTTTGACGACTCCACAGAAGATGCCCCAGGTGGTGTGCCCCCGTGTTGTGTGCTCGTGTCTCCTTGCACGTCTAGCTGAGTGCCTGTTCCAGTCACTGTAATCTGTCCCTTCAAGGTCACCCAGCTGCCATAAGCCCCTGCTCAGAAGCTTGCTTTCCCGCCCCATTCCTCACACCTGTGGCTCCCTCCAGTCTGCTCCACATGCTTCCCCTACACCCCGGCCCGAGAACAGTGTGCGTCTTCCTTTGCTCAAGTTGTTCATTTAATGGGATATCTGAGTCTTCTACCTGGTCCTCTTTTTGTTCCATTTTTAGAAGTCATTTTTGATTTACCTGCCCGCCCCCCAGGCCTCGGTGACCACGGCGAGCTGTGTGAAGTGCATCATTTTCTGGAGGGCAGATTTTTCTCTCTGCTCTTGAGTATTTTGGTAAATTCCTCTTTTGTCTGAATGGCCCTCTCCAGCAGGTTCCCAAACTGCCCTTTCGGAGAGTGAGAGAGGGTGCTGTCGATACTTACACCGGGACAGCAGGAGCAGGCTGGACCTCCCCAGAAAAACCAACCAAGATTGGAAGCTTCTTGAGTTGTTTTTTAATCTCCCAGGGCCCTAGGAGCAGAGCCTTAAATCCAGTGTAAATAGTAAAAAAGAAAAAGAGAGAAATAGCGGTAAACATACAGCACACTCTATAAGGGTCCCATGGCCTTGGACTCACCCATGCACAACTGGGGTGTGGGCTGAGGAGGAAGAGAGCTGACTCTACAGCGTGAAATCGACCACCCAGGGGGCTCCCCACAGCTGACCAGAAAGTGGACAGGCCAGCCTGAGTCCCAGGTCAGGGCCTCTTGGGGGGGGGGGCAGTTCCTTTGAGTTTCAGGTGCAGCCAGATCAGTGTTGCAGAAGGACTGCGAAAAGCCTCATGGGGCCAGAACTTCAAAACACAGCAAATATTTGGATTTCGCCTGCCTCGAATCTCCTCTTTATCTAGTGTAGGTGCTCCCCAAAGTAGGGGTGACTTAAAAAACGTCAACACAGGACCAGATGAAGCTGGTTAGAAGTTTTAGGACCCAAGCAGAGACCTGATTTCCTTCCTGAAATTTTAGATTACATGACTGAGATTCTACTTTTTTTTTTCCCCCCTACCCTATCAGGTCTGGCTTTCCTTATCTCTTTCAGTGTATCCTTGTATCTGCCTTGGTGGTGATGAAGTTCTGTAGAACCAGGGTCCCCAACTTCCAGGGTCCCTGACTGGTAACTGGCCCAGGCCTGTTAGGAACTGGTCACCCAGCAGGACGTGAGCTTGAATCATCCCCAAACCACTTCTGCCCCCCAGCCCGGGGTCTCCCACAAAACCAGTCCCTGGTACCAAAAAGGCTGGGGACTTCAGAAGATGGGGGGTGCGGTGCCTGATTTCATTCCCTGCTGAGACCAACACGCCGGGACAGTTTGCAGAGGTGCCTCACGTTCACAAGCTTCATTTGTTGGGACAAAGTGGGATTTCTGAGAAAGCTCCATATCTAGGACTTGGAATTATTATTTGTCATTACCATCATTTTCTTAATTTTCGGTGTGGGGCAGGGACACTGAATGATGAATGGTCCTGGGAACTCCGGCTTCTTAAGGAGGAGTTTGACTCCAATGGTTTGCCTACATTCTCCCTGAACATGGGCCTTTTTTTCCCCAAGATTGTATCTTATTACTAGTTAGTTGGCATTTTTCTGCCTGAAACCCTGGTGGCCTGGGTGTGGGGCTTCCCTGACTCCCTGCCAGATCCGACTGTAATTAGTGCTTCTTTAAGAGCACAGCTGTTAAGAGCCTTGCGCCCTTGTGGGAAGAGGGATGGGTGAACTCCCAGGGACGAGGGCTTTGCTTCTGGCTTTCGCTGGGCCCCTCTGTGATTCCTGATTGTCTGGTTTGGCAGCTGAATTGATCCTTCGCAGTTGGTGGGTTTATCCCGGTGTGTCCCCTGTGATTCCAGCACAGGTTGGGCCCTTCCTCCCCAGGTCACATCACTTAAGACTGGAATGCAGCTTTTCTGCCACCCAGTTCTTTTCTCTGCTGGACCAGTTTCTACTGGTTTGCGTAGGCTCCTTGTCTCACCCTTTGTTGAGTCTGGTTTCTGTTTCCCACACCCTTCTCTAAAAAGGCCTTTAAGTTTTAATTGTGCTTAATCTGAGATAAATGTCTTGCTTAGTGTTAGTGTCTTTCTGCACTGCTATCCCCACCCTACCTGTGCCTGACCTAGGACCTCTGTACAGTTTGCATCCCTCCCCCCCCCCCCCCCCCCCCCCCAAATCTGGGGCAGGCAGGGAGCAATAAGACCCACCCGGTAGGTAGCATTGCCTTGGATCGGGGAACAGCCCTGGGGCTCCCAGACCTCTGGTAATGCCCAGTGAGGGCAATAGGTGACTCTGAATTTAAGCCTGGTCTCCTTAGTCTGTCTGTGATTCTGGCCAGTGGTGTCCCTTTTTCGGCCTTTGTTGGAAGGAGTATCTTTGGAATTAGGTTTCCTATTGTTGGAGTAGAGGGGTGTGTGTGTGATTTAAATTAATCAATTGCCTAATGTAATGCTAGTCTTAAGCCCTTGAAAAAGGTTTAAAAAAAGATTGGCCCCCAGCTGTTGCACTAGAGGTTTGGTTTGAGCCCCCTCTGTTCTTGCTCAGTTTGCCTTTTACAGAAGAGGCCCTGGAAGGGCCCCGGTGATTCCTGGGGAGCAGGAGGTGCTGTGAGAGTGTGCCCGGCCTCTGTATGTAATGCCTCCTCCTGGGGCAGTGCAGAGGGTGCTGCGGAGAGGGTCTGGGCCTGGGGCTTGGGCTTGGGCTTGGGCTTGGCCACAAACCCCCACACTGCTTGCAGACACACACTGTCCTTGCCTAAGCCCCTCCGAGGCTCGGGCACTGAGTGGTATTGAGAATTCCCAGAGGCCCGCTGCCGCCTCTGTGATTGGTTCCCTCCCCAATTTAAACAAGTCCCCGCCCACGGACAACTCTGGATGGAAACAAGATTTCTACAGCAGTAAATACTTGGTTAACCTATTGATTTGCAGGCAGTGCCTGGTAAGGTAACCTGCTCTTAAAATTGTCAGCGGATGTGACAGAGCCTGTAAACCTGGGCCACCTGGGAAGGCCGGAGTTGGGTCAGACCCTTCTGTCTGAGGCTGAGGGCAGCTGACTAGCAGGAGCTTGGCTACTCCGAACATAGTAGAACTTGCTGGGATGGGGAGAAAAAAAGAACAAATCTTTATTGCGTTAGGTTGGAGGGAGAAACTATGCCTAGAAATGTTTTAAAACCTTTTTTTGTTGTGAATCGTATTCTTATCTGTGTCTTTACTTTTGCTTCCTTCTTTCCTTCTCAAGATAGTCGTCCCCGTCCCCCCCCCCCCGGTGGTGAAGGCCTTCCCTTGCTTTAAATCCACCTGCCTGTGTGACCTCTGCCACCCAGGCAACTGAAACCCCTTTGCGACTTTAGGAAGTGAAAAGGTTTCAGGTGCACAATGTCGCCCACTGTTTAAGAGGTGAGTGAGGACTGAGTTACACGGCCACCTACAGAGTCTCACCATTTAAAAAAAGAAAAAAGGCAGCCTCCAAGCACTGCCGACTCTTCTTGTCCAGAACACACACTTGGAAACTGTGCCTCTCTGCTTTCGAGACCTCGGAGGCAACGGGAAAACTGTGTCTCTGTGTCAAAAATCTATCTTCCGGGGTCTCGTTTAAAAATCTATAATTTACGTGGACAGCGATCTCGTGTTGGAACAAATCTTGATTTTATTTGCTGCTGGAAGCTGCATGGGCCACTCATTAGTACATCAGAGGTCAGATGCATGCAGGGGCGGCAGCTGGGGCAACTAACGATTTTATACAGCTTTGTATGCGCACAGGCCGCCTGCGGTGCTGTAAATCGGGCTCAGGGCTCTGATTTTTTTTTTTCCTCTCCCAAAACCTCCAGGGAATTAGGCCAAGGCTTGTCTCTTGTGAGCTAGAACTTAAGATAATATTTATAGTGGAGGGCAAAGGAGAAATCATACCTAATGGGAACATTGTGGGGAAAAGGGTAGCAACCTATTCAAAGTAAATTACATGGGGCCATCGGAGTAGCTCATTTAATAAGCTCAACGAGTATTTACTCGATAGCCAGGAAGAGGGCCACGCCAGGGCCAGGCACCGTGCTTCGCCCCGTCAGCAGCACGAGGTTATTGCTGGGTGGGCTTCCCCCTTGCTTTTTTTTTTTTAAGGTGTAATTTCCATAAAATAAACAGATTATAAATGTGCATTTTGAGTTTTGACAATTATATGTACACCTGTGTCTCCATCAAGATACTAGAACATTTCTATCACCCCAAACAGTTCCCTAACTTCTCTGATTTTTTTTGCCTTAACACACATGGAATTATGGCACTGTGTTCTTTTTTTAAAGGCTTTATTTATTTATTTTTAGAGAGAGGGGAAAGGAGGGAGAAAGAGAGGGGGACAAATATCAGTGTGTGGTTGCCTCTCATGTGTCCCCATTGGGGACCTGGCCCACAGCACAGGCATGTGACCTGACTGGGACTCAGACCAACGACCTTTTAGTTCACAGGCAGTGTGTTCTTTTTTGATTCTGGCTTTTTTTTACCAAGCATATGTCATCGATGCAGTCATACCAGTAAACCTCAATGACATATCACTAATTTGTTTTCATTGCTGAAAAATAGCCTGTTAGGATATACATACCACAGTCTGTTTCTCTGATGTGGAAGTTTTTATTTCTGAACGGGAAGAATTTCTAAACACCTGTTATATTTTAAGTAAATAGCTTTATTTGTGAAAGTATGTTTGGTAGGTGGTTAATCTAGAACACAAGTCTGGCATGTTTCAGGTGTCCCTTAATGTCATCGTAACCTGGTTCTGTTGCAGGAAACCCAAGTGCAAGTGTCATTTGCCAGTGTGGGCGCAGGGTAGAGCCTTCGAGAAACGTGAGGGAGAGTCCACACTGCCAGTAGCAAACTGTGCTGGCCTTGGTGGGCATGGCCGGCCATCAGTGTGCTTCAGGCCACGTGGTGGGGCCAAGGAAGCAGGCTCCAGCCTGCAGAATCAGACCAGAGGGACGAAGCTGGTACAGGCTGGGTTCCAAGAGGCAGGAGCTGGGAGCTGGGATGGTGGAGGGAGCAGATGCGGGCCCAGCAAAGGCCTCAGTGCCCACAAAACGGAATGAGCCTGACCCATAGCTACAGAGTTGCGTGTGTATTGTCCCACACTGGCTATTTTATGACATCAGGTTCATACTTTCAAAGATCAGGTGTTCCTTGTGATTTCACAAAGGCTCTGAGAAATGCTAACATTAGCTCATTGTGGGACGTGCTGTCTTTTGCCCATGAGTTTTTCCGCCCAAATCCCCCTGCACCCTCCCCACCTTGACTTCTGCTCTTTTAGCTCACTTGGACGTTTTTTCCCCCTGAGCTGTTGAAGTAACTGCAGCAACCTGAGTAGGGTCAGGATGCCAGGAAAAGACATGCATGGGTTATACTGTCATTGTTGCATCCTAAAGCAACACCCCTCCCCTTATACAATTTTTAAAAATTCATTGGTTCTTTTTTTTTTAAGAGAAACATCAATTCGTGGCTTCACCCATCTGTGCATTCATTGGTTGATTCTTGGAGGTGCCCCCGGCCATGGAAGAACATGCAGGGATGAAGGGAAGCCCCCCCCAGCTTATGGGGACCTCACTCACACCAACTGGGCTACCCGGCCAGGGCCTGGAGGCCCTTCCCTGAGTCAGGCAGATGGACTGCTGCGCCCTCAGCCCCAGGGAGGGGGCTGTGTGGTAGGAAACATTGTGAAACTAGTTTGCCTGTGTGACTCTGGCAGAGCTGGTGGAAGGCGTGTGTGCTGTGTTTCTCAGGGCGCCTTTGTTCTCTGGGTTTCATCTTTGAGCCCTCGCTAGAGGGGAGATGCTGTTCTTCCAGGGTGAACGCGGTTCCCTACATTTGAATAGTTCCAACAGCTCTGTGAGGCCCAAATTGGGTCAGTTCTCATTTTACCAAATCCGCAGCTGAGCTCAGCCAAATTCCGCCATCCAGCTAGGGAAACAGAATTTACCTAATTATCTGTCCCTTTGTATTTGGTCTGAGCTTTAAGAAGGTAATCTTTCTGCTTTTGCATATGCTAATGATAAAAGCCTTGTGCTGGGGGAAAACAAGGGCTGTGATGGTCAGCGGGGAGGGTCCTTGGTGGCGATGCTAGACTCTAACGTGGGGAACCACTCTGTGTGCCCGGGTCTGGGGCGTTGGGACCTTGTCCCAGAAGAAGCAGGGCGACAGGTGCTGGGAAGGACCTGCACACTGCTTGCGCAAGTGAACAACACGCGGCACCAGCAGCCTCACTGAGCCTGACGTTGTTAGAGTGAAGGGCCTCCCCCTCTGTGTTCCAGCTTTTTTCATGTTTGCCCGCGAGGCCTAAAAATGTGGTCTGGAGTGGAGCCCACTGTGCTTGGTGCACCACCAGGTACTCTTGACACCGTGGCCTGGTGAGAGAGCTGGTGATGAATTTTATTCAGCTGGATGGTCAGGCAGGTGGTATATAATTTGTCCAAGTCTTTTACCCTAACCCTTGGGATCAGATGTGCCTCAAAATCTCTGATTTTAGAAGGAGTTAATAACTGTGCGTGCGTATCTGCTCGTAACAACATCACAAAATAATGAGTATTACCATTTCTTCAGTGAACATATGAAAACTCACACTCAGTGGTAAGAATCATAAACCATTTTCATGCCAGTTCCAGTTTTGCTGTCAAATAACTTAAGTGAAAACTTTGGATTACCAGGGCCCTGTTGGGTTTTAGAATTGCAGAAAGGGGACTGTGGGTTTGTATGGGGGGTGGAATCCTTAACACCCTTCTTCCTGTGCATTGTCTGAGACCCCTTCCACCCACTGTCTGTCAGGTGCCCCCAACTAGCACCTCCTGCCTTGCGTGTGGGGTGGTCCACAGCACCCACTGTGCAGCACAACAAGGCGAGCTTTCTGCAGCTCCTCTTCTCGGCCTTTTTCCAGTCTCTCAGGCATCCACAGTAGCCACCCCTCAGTCCCCCAGCCTCCTCACCCGGCGTCCCCTCGCTGGCTGTTTGTGTTCGTTTGGGAGCAGAACCTGGCACTTACCAACCTGGGTCCACATGGTTGGAGGTCGAGTTATTATTCAACTGGAGAATCGTGACTGCCCACACTTAACAGGGAGGTGTTAACAGGGAGGTAACAATTGAACATGGTACCAAGTGGTAAATTTGGGTCGTGTGAAGAACAAGCATAGACACTGTGGCGTTGCTCATAAGACAGGCTGGCCTGCTTGACCTGGAGTATTCTCCAACCTGATACGTAGGTAAGGGAGGATGGCCAAGTATGATGTACAGGTATTTGTCTCTAAAAAATCCACACGCACGGACTCGAGCATGTCGTTGGACGATTGTGTACATCGGGAGAGATTTAAAAGTGTTGGCATGTGTGTATCTTTTTGCGTTACACACACATGTTATGTTCCCTATCAATAGTTTTTTTCAGACACTTCCCTTTTCTCCACCAAAAAACAAAAACAAAAAACAAAAGAACAGGGGTCCCGTTCCTCTCTCTCCCTCCTCCCCTCTGTCCCTCCTCCCTGTCCGAAGCAGCGGCACGTGGCCAAGGGTGTGTGGTGGGAGCCCCCACCTCGGGTTTGGACTTCGTATTCAGTGTCTTTTCCATAAATCATGTGAAGCCTGGTTTTCGTGTTATTGAATAGACTCAGTTTCTTGGCTGGACTTGACTCCTTGAACTTGGCTCACCACTTTTAAATGGGAGAGCCTGCGTAGCGGCACACACCGATAAGGCTTCTGGTTGTCATCAGCCATTCCTCACTTCATTTCTACAGTGGGGAGTGAAGCAGCCCTTTTGGATGGTTGGACACCTCCTTCCGTCTCATTGAGAGTTAGTGGGAAGCCAGAAGTCCCCGGTCATTCCTAAAGAGCTGCAGCGGGGAACATCGCAAAACTAAGTTTACAGCAGCGAATGCATTGTGTTTCGCTTGGTATTTTGGTGATGAGAGGCCCCTCCGTCCTTTGAGCCCACCTGTTTCTCACTGATGTGAGCCATGGTATTTAAAGCCAGAAGCCCATTCTTACACAAGGACGGTGTGTTTGAATCCCTTGTTGGATTGCAGGTAGTCTGAAAAGGAGGTTTCCAGAAGGCGATTGCGTGCACAGCATACAGTCATCTTCCTTAACAAAGCACTTGATTTAAGCTCTGGCCAAGGAAAACCTACCTACTTGGTATTTTTATTTATTTGTTTTTTCTCTAAAACTCCCCCTTCCTCTCCCGCTGGGCCCACATTCCTAGGTCTTTGTCTCCGCTTGGTATTTTAGAAATTTTGGGGAGAGGAAGGCAGTGGGTGGGGCCTCCTGGAAGCTGGGGGCAGGGAAGAGGGTGGTCGCTCACAAGGTCAGAGGTTGAGCCTGCTCCATTCAGCTGGGGCAGCCAGATTGTCGCCATGCAGGGGCGGGGGCGGTGGGGGTGGGGGCTTGTGCGTGCATCTGCCTGGGAAGCCCCAAACAGGCAGCCCCAGGCCCTGGAATTCCTCCCACCAGAGGCCTGAGCCTCTCCCCCACCCCCTTCCTGGAGCCATAGTTCGTGGCCTCTGCTACATTTCTGGCCTTGGACCCTCCACGCAACCCTTTCTTCGGAAGACGTGGGTTCCAACTTATTCTGTAAAAATAATCTTGCAGCTGGTCCAGAGAGCTGTTCCCCCCACACACCATCACCTATTTACGGGTCCTGGTTACGGGTCCTGGTTCACAGGCTCTGAAGTGGTGGGTTTTCGACCTCAGGCGCCAAGCTCGTTAGTGGGTTGAAAGTTCTACTCCAACTTTCTGCTACAACGTTTATAAAATTGGTCACGTTTTCCATATTTAGACAATGTGTTTTTTTTTTCTTTGAAAAGAAATCAGTGGTTTATTGATCACTAGCACCGTGATGCGGTGCGTTACTCACCCATAGCATTTGATGATAGACTAGCTGGGTGCTCCCCATGTCCAGCACCAACGCCCCCTGGGCCCGCACTTTTGAAGTCACAGTGTGATCTCGGACACCTAGGGTGGGGGGGTCTGCCCGTTGTGGAGGGTCTGGGCTCCAAGGCTGCACACGTGAGAGGCCTGCTGCCAGGGGCTTCTTTCTGGTGTTGGGACCCCAGAACCAGGGCTCCTGGGATGTCGGAGGTAGAATGGTTCTCCCGAGGCACCTAGTCAGACTGGCTAGGTGGTCCCGTGACCAGGTAGTGCCAGGCTCAGGTGAACAGCCTGAGGGACTTGGCCACCCCCTGCCTGTGCAGCTGAGCGGTTACACAGCACAGCGGGGCGTCCCGAGCACACAGCTGTCCCAACAAGAGGCTGGTCCTGAGAAGGGGCAGAGGAGATTGCTTCACTGATTGGCAGGAGGGGCAGGAGACAGAAGGTTCCAAGGCCCGCTTCCTTCTGATTTAAAAGGAACCTTCTGACGGAGGGTTTTCACACCAGCTGTTAGCAGAGGAGTGATCCCTTTATTCCCTTGACAAATGGAAGGAGCAAAGCAAGGGAATGTGGATGGAACCTGTGGGCGAATTGCTTTAGCATCACATCATTTAAAAAAAGAAAAAAGACTGTCCGGGAATCACCACCAGACTTGAGAACTTTAGGTTTATCAGATCAGAAAGATGAGCTCATCTCTCCATGGTGGCCCTGCTTTTGAAAGGGATTGGTCTCGAAGAGGGCAAATTGCCAACACTTGGTCGCAGTCTACCCTGGCTCACAGAGAGAAGGGTTGTAGGAACCGACAAAAAATGGTGGCAGAGCCACGACCCTGAGCACATTTCCCCCCTCTTATAAAGCTGAGTCCGTAAAACTTGCTGCGTCGGAGCCACTTCTTAAAAGTAGGAACAAAATCTCCTAAATCTTTTCCTCTGTCAGAACCCGAAGTTCCTGGAGAAGCAGCCTAACCCACACTGGATTACTTATCTCCCTGTTGTAACTGTTAACCTGGAGCGGGGCAGGCCTGTCTGCCAACTACCATTTGAGAGACTTTCCTAGTGGATGCCTGTGCTCCACACAAAGACTTGAGCAGGTTAATGAAATAACCCCGGGAAGGAGAGAAATGACCTTCTCACTGTGCTTCAGGGCTGCTTCTGTGGAAGACTTTCAGCCTTACAGGAACTTCCTGGCCCTTGGGGCCACCCCACCCCCCACCCCCCGCCCAGCCCCATGCTGTTTCTCTCTATCTGTCTCTCAGCCAGGTCGAGTTCTTGTACTGTTTCATGTCTTGGACCTCCAGCATGCCTAGCAAGGTGCTGTGGGCTCTGCATGAAGTAGCCGGTACCAGGCATGTGTGGAAAGCAACTCCTTAGGAGCCTCAGGTTGGCCCTGGCTGGTGTGGCTCAGTGGGTTGATTATGGGCCTGCAAACCAAAGGGCTGTCGGTTCGATTCCTAGTCAGAGCACACGCCTGGGTTGCAGGCCAGGTCCCCAGTGGGGGGCACGTGAGAAGCAGCCACACATTGATATTTCTCTTCTTCCCTTCCCTCTAAAAATAAATAAAAACTTTAAGAAGAAGAAGTAGAAGGAGTCTCGGGTTGGCCTCTGTGCTCTTGCCTTGCCCTTGCTAACTCTGCGGCCTTAAACAGCTTGCAGCCTCTTGTCTGCATGTGGGGATTCGGTCCGTTGTGTATGTGGGAGAGCTCCCCTTGGACACGGCTTCTCTGCCTCCTGTTGCGTGCCGGCTGTCTTTCCCTCACACCCAGGTGTACCAGAGGCAAATTTAAGCTCTGCTCTTGAAAGCAATCCAGCAAACATTTACACGGAGTGGCGCTAAGTGCCCTGCTCTGTGGAGGGAGACAAGACTGACCTGGTTTTCTGTGCCAAGGAGCTGTCGCTCCTGAGAGCTCCTCATTTATCAGCAGGTGGAGGTGGTGCCAGCCCTCCTCTCCCGCCCTCCCAGCACGCTGGGCCCCAGGGAGATGGAGAACATCGCAGAAAGCAGTTAAAGCGGTTTTCTCAGCATGGGCTGCCTCCCAGGGTCAGCTCCTTGGAACAACTTGGCAGGAAGAAGAAAAACAAGAAGCTGGCTGACCTTACCACTAGCTTTTGCCCTTAGCTTGCTTGAGTGCCCAGAGGACCACACTTTGCCTGTTGTGCTAATCTCCTTGATGGGAGTGGGGGGCAAAAACCTGTGGTGTGAGGCCCATTAATTCTGTCCCCCACTTGCTTTTTACATGCCCAGAGGCTGGGGTGGCAAGAGAAATTTTCTGGAATAGTCTTTCATTTGGGCCACGAATCTCAGTAATAACATAATCTTAGAACTTTTCTGGGTGAGTAATCTAAGATGCAGGGAAACGTTAACGCCTTTGCAGTGTCTCAGTTATCTCGGTTGTCTGTCCTTTGACCTGGGACAGGGGCGGGGAAGAAGAGCAAGCTGTGCTCCCAGACGAGTACCCTGCTCCCCGTCCTCAGAGGGGCTGTGCCCCTTCATTGGGAACGGAGTGGGCGGGAGTCTGGGATGCAGAGCGCCCTGCGGCTGTCCTGCCTGTCCCCAGTCCTGCATCGCTCGTTAATGCCTGTCCCGGTTTTGGTCCCCAGGTGCTGCACCTGTACTGTGACACTTGCTCAGTGCCCATCTGTCGGGAGTGTACAATGGGCCGGCACGGCGGCCACAGCTTCATCTACCTCCAGGAGGCGCTGCAGGACTCCCGGGCGATCACCATCCAGTTGCTGGCCGACGCCCAGCAGGGCCGCCAGGCAATCCAGGTCAGTCCTTCCCCACCCTTCACCTAGTTCCCTTGTTCTTCCTTGCCCAGAAAACCTTCCCGCTCCCTTCCAGATGGCGTGTGTAGATTACTGGGCAGACACCAGTGTCGGGGGAACGTGGAGAAGTGGCCCAAGTGAGCCACTGTGATGACCATACCGCACCTATCCTTGGGTCCCTGGGGGCTGCGGGGAGACCTCCTTGAAGTTTTGTGCAGATTGGGATGTGGCCAGAGTTACCGGCCCGTCTGGGTTTTTTCCAGACACCTAGCCTGGGCCCCTATCACACCATCTGTCTGGTCCCCAGCCAGGCCCTCCCCAAATCCAGGTGGATTGCTGAAGGAGGGAGCTCAGTGCTTTTCAGACAGAGGCCTTTGCTAGTCAGAGTTTGTTTGCTTGTTTGTTCATAGGTGAGAAATAAGTGAGCATGGGAGATTTCTCAAGATTCAGAGTCTCAAACTCTTTTTCTGGGTTGTAAGGTCACATCCTGGTAATTTAGACTCTCCATCTGCTTGGGGTTAGGAAGGGGCACATGGAACCTGGGAGCATAGCGAAGCTCTCTCATAGTCAGGTTGCCTCGTGTGCCAGAATTGATTTTTAAATCTTCTCTCCTGGTCCAGGTAACGAGGTTTTGGTACAACAGGAAAATACTGAATAGGAAGCTGTTGTTATTTACATTCTAGAGTATTTGACCAAGTGAAATTTTTAAAAAAATATCTTTTAGGAAAATGGTTGACCATGTGCTCTAATTGAGGGGCTCAGGGGTGCTCAGCCTGTAGCCCAACACAAAGTTGTAAATTGACTTAAACTGCTCTCAGCCTTTTTTTTTTTTGCTTACCAGTTTTTATTAGTGTTTGTATATTTTATTAGTGTTCGTGTATTTAATGTGTGGCCCAAGATAGTCATCTTCTTCCACTGTAGCTCAGAGACTCCAAAAGGTTGGACACCCCTGGGTTGGATTTGAATAAATTTCTCCACAGCTATCACATTCCTCTGCGTGATCATGAAGAAATCTTTCTAATGTGTCAGATTCTCTGATATGCAAGTCATAACATTGGAAGTTTGAGAGCCTGTATTTCTGGAGTCACTTCTTCTATCGTATTCTTAACGCCTTCAGAGTGTCTCTTGTTTGCTGTTAAATCTCTCTTGTCAGCATAGTTTGGTGTATAGTTTTTATTTCTATTTTATTTTAGTGACTCTGTTCCTGCAGCTAATGTCTGAGTGTGTCCCGTCCCCCCCCCCCCCCCCCCGTCCATTGTGGTATTATCTGACAAACCCCTTTCTGTCCTTGGAGATTGAGGACACACAGGGGGTCCTCAAAACATAACCAGAGAATTGCTGGTGAACTCTGCTCTGCCGGCATCTGTCGCTCAGGGGTGAGGAGGATGTGTGGTTAAAATGATGAATTCTCAGGAAAGGACAAACTCGAGCTTTCCGTGGGGAGGAGAGAGAAGAGCGGGTTTTGCCTGCCGCTCCCCACTTTCCGAACATGGCCAGTGGCAGCTGAGAGTCCGCTGTTCGGTTAGTGAAAAGGACATGGGCGTGAACATCAAATACTGGCTGGTACTATTAATAGCTGACACGGGTGCACATGCTGGATCGTGGGGCATTTGGGGGGGAGGATCCGAGTGGCAGGGTGGGCATCTGGGTTCTTGGGGTGAGTCGGGGTGCTCACTGTGTTAATAATCTGTATGGCCACACCGAGAGGCACCTGCTGAACGCCAGCCTCGGAAGTGCTTGTGTGTGGCCGCGCGCATTTGGGGGAAGGTGCGCTCTTTCCTGGCTCCTGGTTGTTACCCTTTCAAACCTGCATTCAGCCAGTGATTGGAGACTTGGGGTGTAATCGGACACCCGTTTCTGTCTAAAGTTCTTACCGTGTTGCCAATACATTGACCATTCCGACAAAAGTATCTGAAGGCCTCTGTGAATAGTAAAGTCCGGGTTCTTCATACCTGTTAACAAAGAAGTCCCTGGATGTTGGTAGAAAAACACAGCCCCTTTTCCTCTGAGTTGACTCTCTGATGTTGGCTCACACCTTTGGAGGCTGGGAGAGGAAGTCGAGGTGAAGATTGAGGACAAGTTACTATAACTTTGCTCAAAAAACATTTTGCTGAAAAGAAATTCTCTGTCCCCAAAGTCTGAAGACAGGTGTGATCTGGTTTCCAGTGTGAACAAGGGTTTGTTCCATTTGCACTCAGTTCCTTGGACCCATAACTCTGGTTGTCCTGACCCCACACAAGAAAGCCATGTCCGGTCCTAGACTGGTGGCTCAGTTGGTTGGCGCATCATCCCATACGCCAAAAGGTTGCAGGTTCAATCCCTGGTCAGGGCACACAGCTACATTGTGAGGTAAGTGTCCAGCTGGGGCACATACAGGAGGCAGCCAATCAAAGTCCTTCTGTCTGTCTGTCTGTCTCTGCCTCTCTCTGTCTTTTTCTCTCTGTCTTTCATCCCCTCTTTTCTTCTCCCTCTAAAAATAATGCACATATCCTGGGGCAAGTATTAGAAATAAAGGGAGGAAGGACGGAACCAAGGTCCAAGAAACTGAGTGAGAAAGGAGGAGAGTCTGCACGTCTTCAGCAGATGCTCAGCCGCGCATCTGCAGTGTCACAGGAGAGCACTGTTCCGGGAGCTTCGGGGGGGGGGGTCCCTGTTAAACCCAGATGTCACTTTTAAAGTATATCTGGAAAGACTGGGAAAGGCAGGCAGTATATAGTACAAGGTATGTTTTTGATTATATAAAAGGATTCTTAGATTTGTGTGTGGACATGCAGGTGTTTTCTCCTCCGCAGTGGTCACTGAGCGGTGGGCAGAATGGCAGCCATTGACATCTTGAGCCATGCCCACCCCACGGGCTACTGACATGGTGGTGAAGCGCCGTCAAGTAACACACTGATTTGGGTGGACCTGCTTCAGACACTTGGTTTCTTCCTGCAGTCGGTCGAAATGTTAAGTGAAGGGCCCAGACACACAGTATTTACACTGTCACTCTATAGCATTTATATTAAAAAGTACAGCAGAGATGGTAGGGAGACTGTTCTGTTCTTGATGTGTGAACATCAGAGAAGGGAGGAAGGAATATAGTCCATGAACACAATTTTGGAAGAGTGGTAAGTTTCTTGAAAATATACAGAGAACCACTTCCTTTAAAATATTTTTATTTACTTGGTTTTAGAGAGGGGAGAAGGGAGAGGAATCAATGTGAGAGAGATACACATCAGTCAGTTACCTCTGTCTCACCCCCACCCAGGGGTGTGGCCTGACAGGGAATCAGTCTGCCGACCCTTGGGTTCACAGCCCGTGCTCGATCCACTGAGCCACACCAGCCAGGGCCACCTCATTCCTTTTAAAAAAAAAAAAATCACGAAATACTGAATCCTTCTAGTCACAGGGTAAGAAGAGATTCTGATTCGGAAGTCATCGATCTAAGAAACTGTCCTAGGTTTGTGTAGTTGCTCATAATAGTGTTAATGTATTAACTATGTCATTTGAGGCTTTTAAAAGCCATTATTTGTACTGACAAATTGGCAGATCCAAGGAACAATAGATATACCAGAAATAGGCTTTATTTTGCTACTAACATAAGACAGTTAAGACATCAAACCCTGGGGTAGAGAACACACAATACAGTGTACAGGTGATCCGTTGTGGAATGGCGCACTTGAAACCTGTATAATTCTGTTAACCAATGATCACCCCAGGGTACATTCAGTAAAAATGAGCAAAACACAAAGACATCAAACCAATTATAAAGCATGGTAAAGGAGGGAGAAGGAATAGATTTTAATCAATCATAACAAACACCAAAATTCAAACCTAGCTAGATTAAAGGGTTACATGGAGAGCAGGGGGGAAAGTGTTAAAAAAAATACAAGTGGATACTTATGTATATTGAACACAAACTAGAAAATACAGCAGATGGTTACTCTGAAAAGATCATAAAAGTAGTTAAAACAGGAAGACATAAAGGAATGAAAGAGACAAAAACACACCTGTTACAGAGAGAAAATTCAGCAACTCAAAATATTTACCCCGAGCAGCTATCCATTTAAAACAACACCAGAACACTCTTTTGGATAAATAGAACGCACCAGAACACTCTTTTGGATAAATAGAACGCACCGAGCTCACTCTTTGTGGGCAGGAGAACATGTTTTGGAAAATACCCAGAGCTTTAAACGTGGGCGTAACTCATTTCTCTTTTGGGAATCTCCTGAGACAGGGCCCTGCATTTCAAAGGTATTTGTTGCACCATTATGAATCATCAGCAATAGGTATAAGGGTGTTTTTAGCTACTTAAATTTATAAAGCATTTGTGATCACATTAAAAATAAATACAGTGTTAAGTAAAATGAGAACGCTCTTTTAAGTGAAGTTGGTTCAAGAAAATTTAGGCAGACCCAGAAAAGAGTGCACAGAAGAATTGGTAGTAGAAGTAGATCTACACAATATTAATGTTTTCTTAGAAAACCATGATTGTATTTCATTGTGTAACTTCTGTACGACCCAAAGATAAAACACCACAGTAAATAACAAAAAACTTAGTATTTCATTCGCAGTGCATAACAGATGGCTAACAACCTTTTGTCATAAACGAGCTAGTAGTATTTTCTTTTAAGGTGGGACTGAGGCAAGAATGTTTCATATTTATTAAGGAAAACATGGACAATAAGCTGCACGTATTTAAGGTACCACATGTTTGGTATCTATTTCACCCATGAAAACATCACAGTCAAGATTGTGAACATGTCTGTTACCATCAAAAGTTTTCTTGTAACCTTCACTCTCTCAATCTCTCCATCTCTCCCTCTCTGTTCCAATGTTCCCAAGCAGCCACTCATCTGCTTTCTGTCATAGGTCAAGAGTTTGTTTTGAGGAGTTAGGACGTGAATTTAGCAACTAGTAACAGGCCTTCACTCTGCTCCCAAAAAGTAATGGTTTAAGGAAATATTCAAGGTTTTTAGCCTCTCATACTAAAAGATATACAGGTAGTGATTGGAGAGTCCTTTATGTCTGCCCTATTGTTCCTGGGTGTTGACATTTACCTCTGTTCCCCAGAATGGCTGCTGGAACACAAAGCCTTATATCTATGTTTCGACCAATTGGATGGAAGTAGGCATGCTCTTATTTTATAGAGATTTCCCATATGTCTTGTTTTTTTAAATTGACTTTGGAGACAGAAAAACATAGATTTGTTCCACTTACTGATGCATTCATTGGTTGATTTCTTGTATGTGCCCTGCCTGGCATCGAACTCACCACCTTGGTGTGTTGGTGAGATGCACTAACCAATTGAATACCTGGGCCGGGGCTCCCAGAGGTCTTGCATAACACATTCACTGGCCAAAAGCCCAGGGTCATGACCACATCAGTTGCGAGGGTGTTTTTATCCAAACTCACTGCAGCCTTAAAAAAAAAATAGAGCTTCTGTTACTTTTTATCGGGTATTAGCAATGAGTCAGTAGTAGGACAGACAGGACAGAAGTGAAACGGGTGTTCTAGCCAACCAGCTGCCTTTGCCCTGTTCCCTTCCTGATTTCCTTTATTGGACATGACTTCTCTACCCATTAAAAAAGTAAACGCTACTCTTCCTGTTAAAGCAGGAGTGATAGATATCCTACCATTTAGCACCCAAATGAAGAGAACTAAGCTTAATGATTAAGCATAATTTTCATTAAAATTTGTTTCAGCGGGGGAGAAAGAGGGAGAGAAACCTCAGTGTGAGAGGGAAACATCGAGGGGTCACTTTCCGTGTGCACCCCAACCAGGACTTGAAATGACGACCTTGCGCTTTGCAGGGTGACACCCAGCCCACTGAGCCACACTGATCCAGGGCTAAACATGATCGTTTTAAGTTGTACAAATGAAATTCTAAGTTAGTCTAGACTTTTTCAATTATTTTGGCCCCTTCTGTTTTTCTGTTACCATCTTAGACCAAAGTCAGCTGCAGGTGCACCTGCCTGCCGTGCTGGAAAGTGAGGACAGGGAGTGCTGAGCATGGCTACTAACTATCCCAGGAAGTAGGTCAAGGAAACAGTTTTTCTATTGCAGATATGGAAATGGAAGGACAAAATACCAGATCTCCTTAATCCTTAGGCCTCCCTTTTCGCCAGCAAGAGTTACCAGCCATGTTTACTGACCTTCAGCTTGGTCCCAGGCACTGAAATAGGTACTTGATGCATGTACGCAGGGGCGCCTGGATGGTGTGGGTGTCGTTCTTTCCATTTTGCAAAGAGAAGACTTTGCTGCAAAGAGGTTAACCTCAGGTAACCTGCCAGAGGCACATTGGCAGTGCAGAGAAGTGCAGTTTGTTTCCAGATCTAATGGATGCTCTCACTTGCGAGGCAGGTGTTCACCACCCCCTCCCCACCAATAGGAGTGAAAAAAATCATGATTAAAACAACTTGAATACATCATGACCTGATTTAAAAATTTCCCATGCTCTCTTAGTTAGGACTCTTGGTCAGAGTCAACTCAAAGAGGATGAATAGTCTCAGGTGACCGGGTAGAAGAATATTGACGGATCAGGCTTCAGGTATCCAGGGACGCGGGCCTGGGCGCCAGCACCGTCAGGCACTTGGCCCTGCCCCTCTCTCCGTGGCCATCTCATTCTTGCCAGTGGACCCGGGCTCGTCCGTGCAGTGGGGAGAGAAAGGTGGGCTTTCGTGGAGATCTCTTCAGGCCCGTGCTGTCCAGCAAGCCGTCCTCGGGGCAAGAGTGTGGGGTTTCTCTTTTCCCTCTGTCTCTCCATTTGGTCGGGAGGGGAGGAGGCTGGCATCATCCAGACGTAAAATCCCAGGGAAAGTGAAGAATATTGGGCAGCCAACTCTGCAGGTGAATTTAAGTCTTGATCAACTTTACACCACCTTTCCACCACCTTTCCATGAGTATCAGTATCCTAGAATTATATCCTACGTTGTGTGTGGGTTCAGTACAATTTGGGAACTGGGTGTTTTAATTCCCATTTAACAGCTTTTGTTTAGAAAAGCTCTTGCAGACACTCTATTCCCTTTCTTCACCCAGGGACATTTATTAGTTTCCCCTCCACAGTTGGAGGTAATACACGCTTACTGGAGGTTGAGCAGAAGGGCGTTTTTTGTTGTTGTTGTTTTGTTTTGTTTTTTTTCCTTTTTCCAGTCACTTCTGGACCCCGCCTCACACCGCAGACCCACATTTACATGTTTGCGTTGGTGCCAAAAGGTGTGAGATTTTCATGGGCTCCTCTCCTGCGGTAAGGAGGCAGCCCGGTACGGTAGGCAGCGCGTGTATTAATCTCCCGAGTGGGGCCCTCTTGTCTCAGACACCTCGTGTTCCTCCCAGCCTGACGTCTTCATCCACGAACGTTCAAGAGAAGTTTCTGTGTGAGCATCTAATAAATCATTTCTGGATGGGAAGGGCAGATGCAACAAAGGCACATCTCCGCCATTGCCTTTTTTCATCCAGTGTCAAACTACAAGTGTTCCACGGACAGCTGGGTAGGAGCCAGGGTTCCTACTTTGTGCCTCAGAGAGAATCACAGCTTGGCTGTGTGTAGCTCAGGAGTCTTAGTTTTGACAGAGCACCCAGAGGTGACCCCTTCGGTTGATTCAGTCCATACCTAGTCCCGTGGAGGGAATGGACCCCGACAAGGGTCTAGAGTTACAGCAAAGAAAGCCCGGAAGACATCTGTAGTGGGCCTTGTTTTTACTGCTTTTTAGAGCACCATTACTTCGACTCTTCCCGAAAACACACTTTTGGTCACCGAGGTAACTAGAGGATTGTGTAAGGTGCCTTGTTTACCTGGGGGTGTTCATAAGCTGGGTCAGGGATACCCTTGCTCTCCACATAGGAGAGCCTTGATTCCTTACTTTCTTCATCACATTTAAGGCGCCATTGAGTATAAGCTTCGTGTTTATTTTACATACGACTAATAAAGGGAAAATCCTACCGATAGTTTAGGATAAACCCATGACAAAGACAGTAAATGTGACTAAAATTGTATGTGGAGTGCACCACGGCCTTTTTCACATCTGGTGTGGCGGACTGAGTTTCTGGGTGCTGTATCGGCACTATTATGACCTGCTGGTTGTCAGGACACTGTACAGCACCAGCCACCAGGCCACCGCTGGTCTCCATAGCAGATGCCACTAATCACTGAGTACCACTTAACTACACTCTTCCCCAGGAAACCCACAGTAGGGCCTCAGGTTCCTCAGCACAAAGTGGCCATCGCTCGGGTCCACTGGACCCTCAAATTTCCAGTGTTTGCTTGGATCTGTTAACATTTAGAGCATGATGACATTTTTTCTCGCGCCCCCCCCCCAACCTGTGCTTGTCATTTTTTGTTTTTTAACAGCAAAGTGTACATCTGTTTTCAAAGTTTACCCAGCCCCTTCCCCCACTGTTCACGTCCCCCAACCCTCCTGCCTCTTGCCTCCTGCAGAGGCCTTGCTTTCGGTGATGGGAACTCGTTCCGCAGGTCCCAGTCTGCGCATCCTGCAGGGCAGTGCCTGGCCGCCTTGTGTGCGGTTTGGGGAGGGAAGATCCATTTTGTCTGTAATATAAAGCCTTTCTGACTCTCAACCCGGGGACTGATGACTATCTTTGCCTGCGTGGGGATATCACAGTAAGAGCTTTCGTACCTTCCACCTGCTTGAAAAATGGAAGTGGAAGAGACAGTTCCTAATAGAAGGTTCTAGACCCAAGGGCTTGCAGGGGCCTGGCTGGGCAGCAGTAGGGGAGAGGCGAGCAGACAGTCGCGTGCTAAACATGCCTCCCGCTCCCAGCCCAGCAAAGGCGGGTGGTCATTGCCCTCCCAGCCTTTTCTTGCCCCTGCAGGAGTGTGGGCCTGTTACTTCCTTCCATTTCTTGTGATTTTTTTTTTTAACAGAAAATCAGTTTGGTAAATAAGATGACATTGGTATAAATAGAAAGCAGTTTGCCTCCCCTGCTGACCATTGAGGAAACATCAAGAAATATGGGCATAGACTTGGTTGCATTGGTCAGATTTTTACTTGGACACCAGCTCCTTTGCTAATGATTAACCAACAAAACAGGGTGTGCCGAATACGAATCGCTCTCCCACCCGTTCACACGAGCGCCACGGGATGCCGGGCTGCGGCACTTACTTCCAACCACGTACCTGAAGTGGGAAGAAGAGATTCACTCTTCCTTCTTTGTGTTCTGATCAGGGACATGTTTTTCATCCTGTCTGCAGGACTTGGTTCCGATTTCTAGCTTTTTCCTCCCCAAGGATGAGCTGGGCAATGTCTTCTCTTTTTGTTCTAGCCCTAGAGGTGGTGGCTGCTTCCTGAGGCTACTATTTATATCTATAATCCTCAGTGTACCCTTTGTCTAGCACCTCTCCAATTCCTGTTTAACCAGATTCCCTCTGTTAAATTGTACCTGTTTAAATAAATGTCTAGTGAGGTCTCTCTTCTTCTGAATGAATGACTGCGGGCCTGAGATTTTTTTTTAAAAGATTTTATTTATTCATTTTTAGAGAGCGGGGAGGAGAAAGAGAGAGAGGAAGAGAAACATCAATGTGCGGTTGCGACTCATGCTGGGAACCGGCCTGCAACCCAGGCATGTGCCCTGATTGGGAATCAAAACATGGTTGTTTGGTTCTCAGGCCTGAGCTCAATCCACTGAGCTGCACCAGCCAGGGCTGAGATATTTGAGATCTATTAACCCCGTATGATATTTGCTTATATGTACACTTTTTGATTGGTCATTCTAATTTTTTATCTTAGGGATAATTGGGATGTATCCATCAGCTTCCATTTGTTGGCAACTGTATCAGTTTCCTGGAGGGTTTGCTACAACCGATGATCACCAGCTGGGTGACTTAAAAACAACAGGGATGTACTGTCTCAACAGATCTACAGGCTAGAAGTCCAAAGACAGGGTGTCAGCAGGAGCAAGTTCCCTCTGAAGGTTGGGGGGAAGGACTCTTGTCTTGCCTTGTCCTAGTTTCTGGCTGTTGCCACCAGTCCTTGGTGTTCTGGGTGTCACTCCCGTTTTCTGCCTGTCTTCACATGGCCTTCCTCTTGTGTGTCTCTCTGTCTTCCCTTGACCCTACGCGGGTGAGTACAGTGGATCTAGTTCTCACCCTTGTCCATTTTCACCTCGCGTTAATATCTGCGAAGACCTTGCTTCCAACTAAGGTCACATCCTGAGGATTTAGATGCACCTGAATTTGGCAGCAAAATGGGCAGTGTTTAGCCCAGTACAGTTACCTGGTGCTTTGAGGAACACAGCTCTGTCCATAGACATGAACAAGTTTGAAATGCATAGATGATCGTTGGTATTACCAGTCAGAGGCTGTGTACTTGGCCCTCACTTGGTTTGATACATAATGATACTTGTGGTAAGATTGTAAAGGTGGAGCAGAAGGATGGTGTGACGCTGTTTCTGAGCTGGGTTTTGAACCGGGTGCATTTGGAAGAGGAGGCGTTGGGGCAGTGGCCGGCCTGTGGGCTCTGCCGGTCCACCCACGGGCCCACGCTGATCAGCTCGGCGGAGCCTTAGGTCTCACGAGGACTGGAGCTGAGAATGCAGTGTGGGGGGTGGCTCTCCCGCCATGCAGGCTGAGGGCATTAAACCTGGTAAACAGGGGCCTCAGTTTTACTCTATTTTATTGGGGGAGTGGTTTTAAATGACTGAATGAGTTGTGACTGTTCAGCGGGACTGTATTCATAATAATAAGGTTGATTGTGGGTTGTTTGATTCTGTAGGTTATGGTTGCCTGGGGGGCAGGGTGGAGCTGGGATGGAGAATGACTGCTTAATGGGTGCCATGGTTTTCTTTTGGATTGGTGGAAGTGTTGTGAGTTTAATGTTCTGTATTTTGCCACAGTGGGAAAAAAAATAAGGCAGGATGTGTGACTAGGCCTAGGTGCTTGTTATCCCGCTCGTCTGACGAGGGCTGAGTGGGAGGAGGGGGGGTGGTAGGGTTTTGTTGGAGGTGTTTTCTGAGAACTGTTCGCAATCACCTGTGTCCGGTCTGTGGTCTGCTCCTTCCACGTCTCCCGTTTACTGTTCTCACAGGCCCCCTTCACCGAGGTTGGGGCCAGGAGCTCTATTCCAAGTTCTTCCAACTAGTGGGATGTGGAGTCTGGATCCCCGACTCCTACGGTTGACCGTCAGCCTCGTTTCCCCCATATTATCCCAGTTTTGGATGTGCTCTATATTCCAGAAGTGCCTCGCTCCAGGGTGCACGGGTGCTTGGTCACCCATGACCAATTCCTGGGCCCAAACTCTTTTTTTTTTTTTTCTTTCTCTTTTAAAAACTTTTCATTATTTTTAGAGAGGGGAAGGGAGAGCGATGGGGAGAGAGACATCAGTGCGAGCACGTGCCCTGACCCGGAATTGAACCGGTGACCTTTCGCTTTGCAGGACGGTGCCCAAATGCCTGAGTCCCTCTGGTTGTGGCAGCTCCAAACTGCACACTTCCCTGAGCCCGTCCTGGTCTTGGACACCTGCTCTACAACTGTTATTGCACCCTCAGCAGTCGGTTTGGAATCTCTGATTTAATACCTCAGTGTCTCAAAGAAATCCTTGTGGCTTTTGAAGACGTGTCATGTAATATTAATGAAAACATGAGGCCTTCTGTCTGGATTAATTTTTTATGAACAATAATACGTCTGATTAAACTGGCTGATTTACTAGAGCTGGTGGTACCCGGTGGGGGGGGGTGCAGTGGTGTGTAGATGGTCTCCGACCACAGGGCACGGTTTCTTAGGTGACCAGTATTCCCAGTATGCACTCGGTGTTGGTTCTGGGTGGAACTGACATGACAGGGAGAGGATGGATGACCGCTGGGCTGCAGCCTGTCTCACGATGCTCTCACCCAAGGGGTGTGCCCAGCCTTTGGGGTCCCCCCCAGGCAGGCAGGGCCTGAGGCCGGAAAGTCTGGGGAGTTAGTCGTGTGCCGGGGGAAGTGCATTTCACATCTGATCCTCATCCCCAGTTTTCGGCTGTGACCCAGCTACACTGGTTTCACTGTGTCAGAGTATCTTTTAATAGTCCTGACATTCACTGCGTAGGTGCCATTTCTCATACAAAGAAACCCAGCGCTTGCCAGCAGCTCCTTTGGTTACATGTCAGACAGATGCCATTCTCTCCCTAAGTGCCTGCTTTCTTTTCCAAGGAAGTGAATCCAGCGGCCTGGGGGGCCCAGGGTGTTGGCTTTTCAGGTCTGGGGAGAAAAAAAAACAAGTCTTGAGTGTTTTGTCTGAGGCCTGTGAAGGTCCTTCTAATGCCATGTGACTGTTTTTGGTCTTCCAGCTGAGCATCGAGCAGGCCCAGGCAGTGGCAGAACAGGTGGAGATGAAGGCCAAGGTGGTACAGTCGGAGGTCAAAGCCGTGACGGCGAGACATAAGAAGGCCCTGGAGGAGCGGGAGTGCGAGCTGCTCTGGAAGGTAATGGACGGTGCCTGTCCACCCCGGCTCTATTTTTAGAGTCCCTGGATCCCTGTGGGTGCTGTCCAGGCAGTAAAACAACAAGAAGCCTTTTCAGAAGTAGTCTGGTACCAAGACCAGAGGAAGAGTCCCGAGTGTTCTATTGCACACACGCAGAAGGAAGCAGAAAGGCAGTACAGTCGCAGCCGTTGCTATGGAAGCAGGCTGGTAGGAAACATCCTTGTTTTTGGAGTCCTGGCTGGATGCGCTTCCTGAACCCTTGGGGAAAGGCAGCTTTTCCACTAGTGAGGGCACGAGCGTGTGCCCTTTCTTCCTGTTGGGGCAGGAAGGCGTGCTGAGCACACTGGCGTGCTGTTGAGATAAAAATCAGCTGGGAAGGTGGCTCTCCCCACCCAACTCGCCATCCCAGCATTTTCTTCTCGGATCTTCTACCCCAGTTCTGAGGGAGGAGGGTAATACGCCTGCGAATGGGCCAGTCACGCCATTACTACACTCTCAGAACACACAAGTAAGACCGCTGCACACAAAGCCGATTTAAAAGGCTGCACTGAGGTGGATGCTTGCTTGTTTTTATTTTTAGAAAGAGGGGAAAGGAAATAGAGAAACATTTGTGCAAGAGATCCACCAATCAGTTGCCTCTCGCACATCCCCAACTGGGGGCCTGGCCCCCAACCCAGACATGTGCCCTGACCGGGAATGGAACTGATGACCTTTTAGTTTGCAGAGCGACACTCAATCCAACGAGCCCCACACCAGCCAGGGCTGCATGCTTATTTTGATCATCCCAATTATATGATGGTAGAGGTGACGTCTCAATTTCTGAAAGTGACCCTCACCAGTCAGAACGCTCTCTGGAAGGCCATCTCGGATTCTGCATTTTCCATTTAGTTAGCTTTCCGCCTCTTCAGACCTCTCAAAAACTGTGGCTTCATTGCTCTTGGACAAGAAGAGAAAGACTCCATAGGTAGAAACAAGTGTGAGATTTAATTCGGCACCTATTTTATTTAGGCACCTTTGTGGCCCTGACATGGTTTTCAGGCAGTCCGATGTCCCCACGGTCTGTCGGTCTCGTGCCACCCACGAATGTTAATTATAACTGAAAGGGGCCCGCTTCTTGCAACCTGAGAGCTCTGTGGTGAACTCGGCCACAAACTTGCTCTTCTGGATTTGCTGATGAAAAGGCCTTTGTGTGTTTCTGCAGATCTCACCTGAGTTATCCTCCCTCCTGTGAGGCTGACTCACGGCCACTTCTGCAGGCAGCGCTCTAAATGGAGAGCATGTTTTCGCTCTAGGAGAAGCAGATTTGGAAAAAAGAGTCAATTTCTCCGTGCAGTAAACTTTGTTTCTACTTGCCTAAAAACTCATTCTCAGATTCCTCCAAAATAGGCTTGCTCATTCTGGACACGCCTCAGTCCCATTGATCTTCACCTTTTGCTCTGGCACCTTGCTCCAAATCACGTGAGGATACCTGTTCTCTTTTATTAATTACTAATTTTTCTGCCCCAACCCAGCAAAGTTTTCCTGCTTGTATCTGCTTGGGCACCTCTTTGATACAATGTTGTATGTGTTTGTTTGTTTTGATAAAATATTACTGAGTGCCAGGGATACATAAACAAATTTATGTATCCGGATACAGCTTTCCCTTTTTTTCTTTAACTCATCAAATCATACACTTTATATTTTCTTAGATTTATTTATTTTTAGAGAAGGGAAGGGAGGGAGGAAGAAAGGCAGGGAAACATCTATGTGCAAGAGAATAGATCAGTTGCCTCTTCGCAGGCCCTCAACTGGAGACTCGGCCCACAACCCAGGCGTGTGCCCTGACTGGGAATCCAACTGGCAACCTTTGGGTTACAGGCCAGCACTCAATCCACTGAGTTACACCAGCCAGGGCACCTTTCATTCTCGTGGCTTATAAATTTCCAGTGTTCTTGGCTTCCTCTTGGAGTTAGCTACAACTACCTACCTAGCTGAGCAGTCAGAACTAAAGCCTGGAGGTTTGGTCCAGTGCAAAACCAAAAGACAAAGCCTGTCTTTGATCTGTTCCCACAAGATCCTCTCTGCACAGGTGTGTCCTGCTTCCAGAGTGGACAGATGAAAAAGCACATTGCACGGGTCAGAAATCACATCATCACTCCCTGAGGGAAAATTCGATTAGAATCCAGTGCACCCTTATTTTGAATTAGGCTTTCTGTGGCTTTCAGATCAGCATCGCACCCAAATTCACTGTTCTCTGCAAAGCAGCATGATCTAGCCGGGTGATCTGTGTATTCCCTTCATGGAGGAAATTACTTGAAATTAGAGGACTTTTAGTAGTTAGTTAATGCAAAAGAATGAAGAAATGACTCTCTATTTCATTGGTCAGACAAAATCTCTCATTCCCGAATAGTATGGTTTGAGAACCTTAGAAGCGGGAATTACTACAGCAGGTCAGATTCCATGTTTATTGTAGCATTTTAGATTTAGAGAGCTCCTTTCTCCAAATTTTCTGTGTTAGGCCTTTTGAGTTCCTTTTCGAAGGTTTCTAAAACTTGTTCGTTTTAGAGGGTTGGAGAGAAGAATAGGGGAGGTGTAATCTCACCAAATCCATTTTCTCTACCTAATCATGTGGGGGGCTGGGGGAGAGGGAGGATGGGGGGCTATCTTTCAAGACATTTCAGACTCTGTAGCTGCTTTGAAAAGTCAGTCTTTTGCTCTGGCTGGTGTGGCTCTCAGTGGATTGAGTGCCATCCTGCAAACCAAAAAGTCACCAGTTCGATTCCCAGTCAGGGCACATGCCTGGGTTGCAGGCCAGGTCCCTAGTAGAGGGCACTTGAGAGGCAACCACGCATTGATGTTTCCCCTCTCTTTCTTCCTCCCTTATCCTCTCTAAAAATAAATAAATAAAATTGAAAAAAAGAAAAGTCGGTCTTTTTAGAGTGCAAGACTGGCTAGTCAACGGGAAGTCCTGCTGGTTCTGCCTCTGGTGTCTTTTCCGGCCCCTTCACAACCACCTCCTTTGCCAAAGGTGCCGTCACCCCTCACCAAGGTTGATCGCCGTCTTCTCCTTCCTCACTTGTCTCTCCAGTGCTTGGTCCACACCGCTTATATAAGAACAGAAATCTGCCCTGCCTGGTGTGGCTCAGTGGAGTGAGCACTAGCCTGCAAAACAAAAGGTCACCAGTTCAGTTCCCAGTCAGGGCACATGCCTGGGTTGCAGGCGAGGTCCCCATTTGGGGGCACATGGGAGGCAACTTACTGATGTATCTCTTGCATATCAATGTTTCTCTCTTTCTTCCTCCCTCCCTTCCCCTCTCTCTAAAAAGTACATAAGTGAAATCTTTTAAAAAGAAAAAAGCTCCCAGCCCGTTTCTCTCCCTCTCTCCTTCCCTTCCCTTCTAAAGAAATAAAAAATACAATCTTAAAAAAAAAAAAGACACATCTTCATTTTCACCAATAACTTTATTAAAAAAAAAAAGGAAAGAAAAAGGAACATAAACCTACTCATATACTCCCTAGGAAGAACTATATAGTTTTGTTGACATTCCAAGCCAAGCACCCACCTCCAACGTCTTCGTGCTCCGATCACTTTTACGTTCAGCCTCCCTGGGCACTGTCTTGCATCCCTACCCTATTTCTGCTGTTAGACGCCCCCAGCATCACCTGAACTTGGTCTACAGTATTTCTCTGTGTGTTTGTTTAAAATGTGACCTCTGAGGGCAAGGACCATACTTTCTATTGGTCATTGGGTGTCCCCATGCCTGGCACAAAGTAGGTACTCAGTAAACAGTTGTTAGGTGTCGGCTCTTAACTTTCCATTTTATTTAATTTCTGACGTCACGGGAAAGTTGTAGGTGTCAATGATAGAGGAACTCTGTGTTATATCTGTTAACCCAGATTGACCACTCATTTACATTTTGCCCCGTTTCTCTCTAAATTCTAAACTGTTTATTTCCTCTGAGTGAGGACATTCTCTTAACTAATCACAGTTAATTAACATCAAGAGGTTGGATCTCGACTCTATACTGGTACAGAATCCTCCGTCAACAGTCAGATTTCACTAACGGTACTTTTAGTAGCATCTCCCCCAACCCAGGATCACTCGCTGCACTTAGCTGTCATGTCTCTCCAGTCATCTCCCGTGTCTGGAACGGCTCCTCGGCCCTTTTCCACTTTTGGAGTCTGCCGTGTGCGAGGAGTGCAGGCCGGTAGTTTCTGTGGAATTAGCCCTCAGCACGGGTTCCTCTGAGGCTTCCTCCTGACTCAGGCCAGGGGATGTGTTTCTGTGCTCGGTTCTAAGCCTCTGTCCTCTCTCCCTGTTCTCGCCTTTCTCTGCAGGTGGAGAAGATCCGCCAGGTGAAGGCCAAGTCTCTGTACCTGCAGGTGGAGAAGCTGCGGCAGAACCTCAACAAGCTCGAGAGCACCATCAGTGCTGTCCAGCAGGTCCTGGAGGAGGGGAGGGCGCTGGACGTCCTGCTGGCCCGAGACCGCATGCTGGCCCAGGTGCAAGAGCTGAAGACCTTGCGCAGCCTCCTGCAGCCCCAGGAGGACGACCGGATCATGTTCACGCCCCCGGACCAGGCGCTGTTCCTCGCCGTCAAGTCCTTCGGCTTCGTCAGCAGCGGGTCCTTCGCACCGCTCACCAAGGCCACAGGCGATGGCCTCAAGCGGGCCCTCCAGGGTAAAGTGGCCACCTTCACTGTCATCGGCTACGACCACGACGGGGAGCCTCGTCTCTCAGGGGGCGACGTGATGTCAGCTGTGGTCCTGGGCCCCGACGGCAACATTTTTGGGGCAGAAGTGAGCGATCAGCAGAACGGGACTTACATGGTGAGCTACCGGCCCCAGCAGGAGGGCGAGCACCTGGTGTCGGTCACCATGTGCAACCAGCACATCGAGAACAGCCCCTTCAAGGTTGTGGTCAAGTCCGGCCGCAGCTACGTGGGCATCGGGCTGCCCGGCCTGAGCTTCGGCAGCGAGGGCGACAGTGACGGCAAGCTCTGCCGCCCTTGGGGTGTGAGCGTGGACAAGGAGGGCTACATCGTCGTCGCCGACCGCAGCAACAACCGCATCCAGGTGTTCAAGCCCTGCGGCACCTTCCACCACAAGTTCGGCACCCTGGGCTCCCGGCCAGGTCAGTTCGACCGGCCCGCCGGGGTGGCCTGCGACACCTCCCGCAGGATCGTGGTGGCCGACAAGGACAATCATAGAATCCAGATCTTCACCTTCGAGGGCCAGTTCCTCCTCAAGTTCGGCGAGAAGGGAACCAAGAACGGGCAGTTCAACTACCCCTGGGATGTGGCGGTGAATCCTGAGGGCAAGATCCTGGTCTCCGACACTCGGAACCACCGCATCCAGCTGTTCGGGCCTGATGGAGTCTTCCTGAATAAGTACGGCTTCGAGGGGGCTCTCTGGAAGCACTTTGACTCCCCTCGGGGCGTGGCCTTCAGCCACGAGGGCCACTTGGTAGTCACCGATTTCAACAACCACCGGCTCCTGGTCATCCATCCCGACTGCCAGTCGGCGCGCTTTCTGGGCTCCGAGGGCACCGGCAACGGGCAGTTCCTGCGCCCGCAGGGCGTGGCCGTGGATCAGGAGGGGCGCATCATCGTGGCCGACTCCAGGAATCACCGGGTGCAGATGTTCGAGTCCAACGGCAGCTTCCTCTGCAAGTTTGGCGCTCAGGGCAGCGGCTTCGGGCAGATGGACCGCCCTTCCGGCATCGCCGTCACCCCCGAGGGGATGATCGTCGTGGTCGACTTCGGCAACAATCGAATCCTCATCTTCTAATCGCATTTTCTAGGCTTCTGTGTTTGGGGTGTGCATGTCTCTCTCGCTCTCCTCTCTGGTGCTCTGCGCTCCCCCCCCCGCCCTCCCCCCTTTTCCCTTTTGAATTTCAAAGAAGAAACAGTCTCAGGGAAATTTCTTTTTTTCTTTTGTTTAAAGAGAACAAGAAAAGTACAACATTGCTTAAGTCCTACCTCATCTTTATTTTTTTACAGATGAATGTACTTACCTTTTCTGCAGGGATTGAGCCTGTGAAGTGATAATTTCTATCTACCTCACCACTCTTCACATTCCCTCCTCCAGCAGGTCCTCTGCCCACCTTGCACCCTTGCTCAGTGGAGCTCGCGTCCCCTCTTCCCTCCGCAGGGCGTGACGTGCACAGGCCTAGCGTCTCTGGCTGGGGGGGGGCACTGGCTATGTGTGGTGGGCTAATATTCTGTAGATTGAGCCAAGGAAACATGAGGAAAAAAACTACTAAGAAAAAAACAAAAAAGTATAAAATGGAAAAAATAGGATTTTAAATGCTTAATTATAGATTATTTGTGTTCTTGAGAATACTGTGTTTATGGGGTTAGATTGCATTTTGTGATCTTGATCTTTTTGAAAAAAATCTTTTTTTTTTAATGCTGCAACAGAGAACGTTCCTATGTTCTCCTTTTATACCTCAGCGTGTTTATCTTCCTGTTCAGCATCTTTTCTTGTTCCTAGAAGTGGCTGTGGCTTGCTAGCCAAGAAAAGCAGACTGTTCCTATTTTAGGGTATGGGATCTCTCTCTTCTTTTTTTTTTGAGGTGGGGGGTGTATGTGTGTGTGTGAAGCCATCCGACACCAGATTAGTGAAGCCGAAGATGATACACCTCCTCCCAAAGAACCTTTCTTTGCATACTTTAGTGTCTAAAAATAATAAAGGTAGTTCAGGTTTTTTGATTAATCTCATCCTCAAAAGTTAAGTTGCTGTTGCTTATAAAGAATGAAGTGAAAGAAAGAACAAAGCGTGCCTCTTTCTCAGAAAGAGGGCTTCTGGACATGGCCTGGTGTTCGGACAAGAGTGGACCGGCACGCGTGTGCTGAGGTGTAGTCAGTTGGGGAGCGTGAGGCAGGAAGAAGTCACCTCCAAGCTCTTCTGGACTCTGCGGGCGGGTGGGGGTCCGTCCCCAACCCGAGACTGAACGGTGTTCTGTTAACGGAGACATTTCTTTTTCTAAGAAGAGTAGGCAAAGGAACGAACTTTTACTTTTAAAAGCACAATTTTTTTCCTGCCTTGGAAGTTCAGGGAAATAGACTGTTTGAAATGAATAGAACAGCCCAACCCCGTGTTCTGTGCGCGGGTCTCTTCCCAGAGGGGTCTGCTCCGGAGCCAGGAGCCACGCTGTCGGACCTCGTGGTTAACACCCCCCTGCCCCTCAGGCCTTTGAATGTAAAGGATTTACAAACTCAATTGCCACCAACTGAAAATGTAGGACGAAATGAGTATCTTTTGTTAAACCTGTATCTCGGTACCAAAGAAGGAACATGTAAGCCAGGCTCCCACTGCAGAACTAACCGGTGGGATGGCGTCTGTCACTTTACAGGGTTGGTTTGTTGTAACCTGGACATGGGTACACAAACCGTGTGCTTCTGTCCACCGCCTGTCTTTTCCGTGAAAATTCAGTGGAGCTAATACCCCCCCGCCTGTCAGAACCCATATGGGTCCCTGCATTTCCCACAAATACTGAAGGAAGAACCAAATTTGAGAATTGCACAGCTCAGGACAAAGTCAGGCTTCTCAGAAGGCGAGGGCTTACAGGAAGAGCTCTCGTTTGACCAGAAAGACCACCAGATCGCATTCTGTTCCTGTGTTTCAAAGAAATTCCTTTTGCAATGTGGATGTAGTTTTAAACGAACAGAATAAACTGACAAGTGAAGCAATTTGTTCTTGTCATCCCCAAAGACGGGAGGAGATGTCGGGGACAGTGTAGCCAGTCAGTCAAATGGCTTTTCCCACCCAGCTGTTTGGAAGTCTAATTTACCACTTCCCCGCTCCCTCCTGTGGCTTCACTTGTAGGGTATCCGAAAGACCAAAATGGGGAAAAACTCCTTTCTTAATGAACTGCAGTAGAGTATTCAAACACTAAAGAAGGATCTGGAACCTGCTGCCTCAGCTGCTGTGTTACGGAGGGAGGGAGGGGGCAGGAAATCTCATTTTGTGAAAGCGCCTTTACTTTTACCGGAGAACTTGGTAGTGAATCCTTCATTTTCTATTCAGTTGCCTTTTATTTTGTCCCTGAACTCTAAGCTCTTTGGTAAAGAGCTTGTGTAATGAAGCTTTTTTATTGTTTTTTTGTTTTGTTTTGGTTTGGTTTTTGTGTTGTTTTTTTTTATTATTATTTTAGAATTACTTGGTGCTGGTTCTCTTTCCCTTACCACTCCCCCCCCCACCACCACTGCCTAAAAAAATCACCCTCTAAACACCAAAGACGATGGTTTTAAATGCTTAAGAAATATTTTTTATTGAGGAAATGGGTCTTGAAAGTTCTTGGCCATGCTCAAGACACCTGGGTCATGATTGTGGCTGGGATGGGTCATCTCAGGTCATTTGATTCTTCCTTTGATTCTTCATCTTTGCTTTCACTGCCATTTCTGCTCTTGCCCTTTCTTTCCAGTCTCCTGCATGTGGAGCAATCTTGGGTCCTGCGTGGGGCTTATTTATTTTTTTGGTGAATAGCTGTAACTAAAATGGCTTAATGTAATGCTTTCCTATGGATTTGGTTGTAAAGCCAGGGTTTCCACGTGTCACTGAAATGACCAGCTTTTACAGTTAATACACTGACCAATTTGCCAGGCTTAAAGCTGGTAGGTTCTCCCTGAGATGAGTGTGTAGGTGGGTGGAGCTGCCCCCTTTCACCCTCAGTGGTGGGCCATCCGTCTCCACACCCAGACTTGTGTATCACTGCCATTCGCAAAGCATGGTCACCCTTGGGGAAGATTCTGTTTTTAAAACACTGGCCATCTGTGGCCTGCCACACTTGACTTCTGGCCCACGGGGATTGGTGCAAAGCACTTTGGAGTGTGTTTATTGGTTAATGCAGAATGCTCCAATCAAAGAAAGAGGAGAAAAGCCAGCCTCTGGAACTCCCTAATGTGCATGAGGCTGTTCAGATTAGGTGTATTTAAATGCATCTCTCTTGTGTATTAGGAGGTGATGCTATTAGGTGGAAATTGGGTCAAAAAGGGAAGTCTTTACCACAGTGAGAGGATAAGGTCCTGGGTGCTGTCAGAGAGGAGGATACTATGTTTCCAGTGAGTAAATGGGATGTTTAGACAACAATACCCCTGCATGTCTGATGTGGTCATGTGGCAAACTAAGGTGTAAAGTCACCATATGTGAAAAAGTTTTGCATGTAGGGATGGCTGAAGGATTTCCAGGTAACGCACAGAGAAAAACCACTTCTGGTTGCCACTGACTTAACATTTCAGAAGTGTTAAACTTTTGTTTAAAAAAAAAAATCATTTCTTTGTAAATTCAGTCGTGAGAAGCCATGCTCTCTCACCCTGTGCTGTCTGGCGGCTGGCACGCAGGTTGGCTGGAGCCCAGGGCCCTGGGCCACGCCCCAGGTGCGCCGACTCTTTGACTGATGGATGCCCTTTTAAGTCTAACTTATTTGGGGAAACACAAGGGTACCATAAACAGAATCTAAATTATGTGTTGGGCCAAAAAAGTTTGCCAGATTTAAGGCACTTTGTGATAGAGCTATAAGAATAGTTTGAGATTGGCTCAGTCTGTCTTATTCCAGTTAAGCCAAAGCTTAATGATTTGAGAAGAGAGGTCTTTTAGGCTTGAAGCATCAGAATACTGTTTGTATATGTGTTGTCTTCCTCTGCGGGAGATTTACGATTGCTGTGTTCTGGTAGATAGTGAAAGAAATGCCAAAGTTAATAGGCTCTTTTGTTTTCCCCCTGTTCTGTTAAAAAAAAAAAAATCTAATGGTGCCAAAAAATGTTTAGGGTATTTATTGAAAACATCACTGTTGCGTTTCCAACAGTCTGGGGCTGTATAAAAGTCAAGCTCTTCCACTTGCATGTGAATGATAACCACAGAGCCACAACCTCCCAAGGCTTGTTCGCCTTCTGGAGCTTCCTGCAGGCCAGGGGCACAGGATCCACACCCTTCTGCACACCACACCGTCTGTTTTGTTTTGGTTCTACCTCACTTTTGGCAGAAGTCATCTACCTCGGGTCAGCATCTGACGGGTCTCAGGAGAGAATAGTGTTAACCCACTGGGGAGCGGGTGGGAGTGAGAAGCTACCTCGAGGAGAAAAGGTTTTCATGAACCCCAGACTGATTTCTCTCAGGAGAAAACATTTCCTTGACCTTGAAAAAGACACTCTGAAACCAAATATTCCTATACTCAGGCAAATGTAGTCAGAAGTCCAAGTGTCCCTTACCAACCTGGCTCCCTGCTAACGCACACTGTGACCACGTTGTTTAGTATTACGGAACTACTGGTTCATCTGACCTATTGGAGGACTTAACTGCAAGCAAAGACCTTTAGGTCTCTCTCTCTCTCTCTTCAAGAGAACAGTATTTGTATTTTGAATGCTGACACGCATACCCCTTTAGGAGCAATTCTAAGGGTCTTCTTGTTGGAAACATCAGCTATTTGAAGGGAATGAGAACCTGTAGACTCCTGATGGTGTTTGTAGTTTTCCTGGACCCAGCAAGGGTCTTTCTCGCCATCACCGTGACATTGCAACAATCGCTGTTTCACTGGGCAGTGACTGGGAAAGTGTGTGTTTTTGCGTTTTAATATTTTTTCCCTACCAAAGGTAACATGTTGACGGGTTGTTCTTTTCCTCTGCTTGTTTATTAAATACTTGATAAAGTTGAGAAGCACATGACCATGATATACTGTATTGCCTGTCCGCCTTTTCTTCCCCTAGTTAATTTTTGTTTGGGTTGTAGGAGAGGGTCCTAAGACCACTGTAATGGTTGTGAATTGGGTTTTAAATGTCATGGTGAAGAGATGCCTCAATGATGTCTATTTTTAAACTGATCTTACGGGTCAACACACCAGCCTGGTGGGATGTTTTCCATCATCATTTAACCAGTAATGGTTCTAAAAGTTTTGTCTCTCCGCATGGTCTTAGACCTCCTTTTAATGATTGTATTAACTTACAAGCTCAGGTAGTATTTTTCTTAAGGCTCTGTCTTGGGGCGCACTGACTGAATGCTAACGTGTGTAGCAAAGTGTTTACTTTCTTTAAATAACCAGCTCTGTGATAGTTCTTTATGTTGCTAGGAGTCTGTAGGTTTCTCGCGCTTCTGGGGTTTTCTTGTTTTTAGGGTGCTAAGATTTCTTTCTTTTTTTTTTCTTGTTTCCCCCGCCCTTAAGAATCAATGCAGGGGAGAGGGTGGGTGGGGAGGGGGTGTTGTTTTTAACTAGCATGTTAGGTATACTTGGGTGGGTGGGAGGGTTTGTTAGTGTTTTTTAAAAGATAAATCTTGTTTAATATTGTCCATTAGCTGTCATGCCCGGTCAGCGAAATACTTTAAGTGTAGAACACATGACTCAGTTGAGTTGTTTTTTGTTTTTTGTTCCCCCCCCCCTTTTTTTTTTTTTTTTTTGGTGAGAAAGTAACTGCAGAATTGGAGAAATTAACATGGGCACGTTTCCTGGTGAGACTAAGTAAAACTTTTATTTAAAAAAAACTTTTTTTCCAAGGCAGACCTGAGGTGTTAAGGAACGTGCACCCTTGGAATAACTGTGGCCCAGGCAAACTACACCTGCAGGTCCATCTCGGGTGCTTTACTGCCTCTGGACACTTGTAAATGGCATCACAGTGGTGGGGCAGATCCCGCCAGTTAAGTGGAGAATGGGAGACCAAAAGTTTTCCCTCAAGCCTTTGAAGTGGGTGTTTGTTTGGGATGCGTTCTCCTCCCCGCTGTGGATTTTTACTTTTAAATCTTAAAATGTTATACTGCAGGCCGCAGGCATGTCAGGCAAAGAACCAATGAGAAAGTGTTCAAAAATCCTGTGTTGGCTAACGGGCTTCTGAATGTATCGCTTGGTCCACGGAGAAGGCTGGGGAAGGTAGCAAGGAGATGCTGTATCAGCTACCGCAGCCTTAAAACAAAGTTGGCATCTCTTTGGACTTTAAAATTGTTCCTATGCAGCTTATTTTATTTTCGTTTAATCAAATAAACAAGAGGGTGTTCTTTTTTTTTTTTTTTCCATGGAAATACGTGTCTGTGTGATCCTTTAATCCAGAATAAATACAGATGTGTGTGCTGCCTTTATGAAAGGGATTCCATGAGGGAGGGAGGTGGGCCAACAAGTGTCATCAAAGCAGGAGGATACAGCATTTTTTTTTAAATGGAGGAAATATTAAAGAGTCTAGATGTTTTAAAATCTGGACTTGGGGAATTGGGGGGAATTTCAGATCCGGTGGCCTCAGGCCTAGCTTTTCCCAAGGAGCTGTGTAGCAGATGTCTCTTTAGAGGGACAGAAACGTGGTACCTGCCCTGACCAGTGTGCTCAGTCATTGGGCGTCTTCCTGTAAAGTAAAAGGGTCCCTGCTTTCATTGCCACGTTCCTCTTCCCACTCAACCTGCGTTTACCCACGGAGACCACCACCCCAGTGGGCACTGACCTTTTGTCAGTGCTCACAGGTGCGTAACCCCTCTGCCTAGGGCCAGGGACCGACTGGGGTCTAAACTCTGGCTGGGGTAGTGACCCACACATGCAAATAACTTCAGCAGCGAGCCGCTGATGCCAGGTGGATGAAGACTCCTGTGGAGCTCACTGTTAGCAGCTTCGTTTTTCATCTCGCTTTCCTCCTGGTCTTTGTCCCTTCCCTGCTGTGATAATGGACGGACGCCCTGACGGCAGTGGGTCTGTCCCCTGCAGCACGGGGAACCTCCGGTCTTCCCCCAGACCACATGCTGTCCCCCACTGACACATGCTGGCATTGAGCGTTGACACGGTTTTGCCCCGTTTGTGCCTGCAGCTTCAGAACTGTGACCAGTCCTTCGCTAGCAGAGTCCTCACAGACTCCTGATGGGAGTGCAGCCGGAACTCCAATCCCAGTTCTCCATTTCCTTCCCTGTCCACTGTTTCTTGTGGACCCGGGTGGACCTGGTGGGAGACCGATACATAAAAAGTTGGGTGAATGTACTTTTGTCTTTTAAAAGGAAGGGTCGTTTCTCCTTAATCCTCAGAAGACTCAGGAGAAGCAGCCAATAGAATGAGGCAGGACCCACCGTTGAGGGATGTGCGAGGAAGGAGAGTAGAGAATCCACACGTGGTCTTCAAGACACTCCCCTCCCCATCTTCCCACCCCCATTCCTTCAGCCTCTTTTGGGGGGGGGGTCTGACCTTTTGGTGTTCATGGGCCACCCTGGAAGAAGAGTCATCTTGGCCACACATTAAATACACAAACACTAATGAAAACTAATGAGCAAAGAAAAGGTTTTAAGTAAATTTACGGTTCTGTGTTGGGCGGTATTCATAGCCACCCTGGGTCGTAGGTTGAGTGAGCTTGGAAAAACTCAAAACTAAGGGTGATTACACTCCTTGGCAGCTGGCCGCCGAGGTCACCCTTAAAAGCCCAAATCCAAAACTACAGTACATGGAGTAGTCGGAACACTCAGTATGCTATGGGGTGTAAGATGGTACAAACACTTTGGAACACAATTGGGCAGTGCGAAGTGTTAAGGAAGACCCAGCAGCGCCATTCCTAGATGGTGTCCGAGAGAAGTTACTCCTCCACACCGTGACCCGTGTGTGAACGTCACGGTGGCATTTGTAGCTGCCAAAACGTGGGAACAACCCAAATGACAGAGTTAATCCTGATGATACAGGATGGTATGTATCCTTGCAATTGACTACTATTCAGGCATAGAAAGGAATAAAGTGCCAGGACATGTTACAACACAGGTGAACCTTGAGTGTAAGTGAAATCGGCCAATTACATGACACCACATACAAGGAATACCCCAAGTAGGAAGTACATAGAGATGGCAGGTCAGTGTCAGGGACTGGGGGCTTGGGGGGAATTGGCAGTGACTTGCAGGTTTTCTTATTTAGGAAAAAGTTTCAAAGATGTCTCAATTAGCTAATGATAACTCGCAATGAATATAAACTGCTTACAACTCCTATAAAAGATTTTTTCTCTTGTTTCATTGATTTTTATTGAATTTATTGGGGTAACGTTGGTTAGTAAAATTATATAGGCTTCAGGTATATGGTTCTACAACACATCTGTATGCTGGATTGCGTGTTTGCTACCCCAAGTTGTCTCCTTCCAACACCATTTATCTCCCCTTCACCCCCTTCTACACCGCCCCCCCATCCCTGCGGAGCAGTTGTAGTTTCACATCAAAGTTGAGAGGAAGGTCCAGAAACCTCCCATGCATCCCATATTCCCGCCCCCCCCCCGCCACACACATGCAAACCCTTGGATTATCAACACTCTGGGGGTTCTTTCTGAGATAAACTGTTCTAGAATCTGGTAGTGTTGATGGTTTTACAAATAAGTGGGTGAATTTTATGGTATATGAATCTCAATATGAAAAGATACAGGCAGCAGGTACAGTCATTTAGTTCTATCTGGTGGGTTGGAGTAGCTGAGATTTGGTGCCCCTTCCTCGCTGGAGTATTTCACGGGCGGGGTGAGCCTTTTCAGAGTTCTGGTGCCTCTCCCGTGACCACAGGGCAGCCAGGATTTGGGAGGGGCCAACCAGCCAGCCAGGTGCGTGCATGTGGTCAAAATACACGTAGTTATTTGTTCGAATGTTTTTAAAATCTGTCCAATGACCAATTGAGAAAAACAAGCTTCAGTCTGAGAGAAGATACTTTATAAAGGTGTAAGTAAAGGATTAATATCCCCAGTCAGTAAGGAAAACAACCCAATTTTAAAATGCGAAGGATGCATTTAAGTAACTTGCACAGTTCAGCTGCACTCGGGCAAATATAAAAGCAACAGTAACATACAATTGCATACCCGTCCATTTGATTAAAATGTAGAAGACTAATTGTAGCAAGTGGTGTTGTGAAATGGGAATCGTCCTACACAGCTGGGGGCGCGGTAAAGTGCATCCCCTTCAAAGGGGAAACTTGTCAGTGCCAGGCGAAGCCAGAGACACAGGTGTACATTTGGATCCAGTGCTAATTCCACCTCCGAGAATATTCTGGGGAGAAACTGCAGCACAGGCAGGCAGTGACCACCCCCTGTGGCCTGGATTAGGCAGCATATCGTGTGGGTGGAAGACTGAATTTGATACTTATTCAATGGGAGTTAAAACCAATGGGGGCGCTAACTGGATACATCTAAGTATCAACAATGAGTGAAAAGAGCAAGTTCCAAAATGACTTCACAGTATTTGTCTGACAGGGTGTTTGAAAAAAAAAAAACCCACAAAACAATGCTACATATTTATTGCAGATTTGGTTTTTGTTCAGAGAACACGAAGTGGTTTGGTGGGTTGCAGGTTGGGTTTCTTGCCAGACAGAAACGTGAAATTGAAAGCAACCAACCCCCTTATGGCCACGAGAAACAGAATGACCAGGGAGGTAAAGAAAACCTCAGAATTTTTGTTTTCCCCTCTCTCAGTAGAGATTCCGACTTGCTCATAAAATATGACATTGGAGTCAGAAATATAAGAATAATGACGGTAGAGCTTTGTGTTTGTAGAAAGAGGTGTGAAATGGTGTAAGCAGCTGCAGATTTCCTCAGGGTACTCAAGTGAACCCCCTGCTCCACTCCACCACCCCCTTTCCTCAGACATGTTGGAAGTTTGTTTTCTCTGTCTGTCACGGGAGTTCTTCCTCCCGAAGTGTGTACTGCTAGACTTAAGCTTGCTTCGAAGTGAGTTTTAGGTCTCCTAGGCAGCAATGTTAGTTATTAAGATTTAACGGTGAGCTCCACCATAAATCACCACAAGTATATAATCTAATGGAACGTTTAGACAATTCAACTTTTCGAGACTAGCACTTTTCATTTTAAAAGTTTGGGTTTACAGACAATAAATTTCACTTTTTGGAGTACATACCTGCCTGTGAGTTTTGACAAACACCAATACCACAATCAGGACAGAAAGCAGTTTCATTAACCCCCAAATTCCTTCAGCGTCTCTTACAGCTGATCCCTACAGCACCCTCAGCTGGGCAGGCAGTTTTGTTCCGGGGATTTTTTTTTCCTCTAGAGCGTCACCTAAATGGAATCACTCAAAAGTTGCCTCTAGATTTTAATTGGGAAACTGGTTAGAATAACTATTGAGCAAAGAATCATGTTGACATGGCTTTTACACCTTCATGCTTATATTAAGAATCACATGCATTTTTTCCATAATGCAAACACCAAATACTAATAAAAGCTTGCACACATTCCTGGCTGATGTAGCTCAGTGGATTGAGTGCAGGCCTGCAAACCAGAGGACTGCAGTTCGATTCCCAGTCAGGGCACATGCCTGGGTTGCAGGCCAGTTCCCAGCAAGGGACACACGAGAGGCAACCACACATTGATATTTCTCTTCTTCTTTCCTTCCCTTCCCCTCTGAAGATAAATAAATAAAATCTTAAAAATAAATGCTTGCACACAAAGTAAGGAAAGAAAAAAATGCCTAAACTTATTTTCTTTCTACCACACTGCTCCAAAGAAACATAACAACAACACAGGCTGACACGCCAGGGCCCCAGTGACTGAAGTGGGGATCTGAGGGTCCAGGTGCGTGTGGAGTGGCCTTGCAACCCAGGGAGGTGCCGTCTCCCCACTGCCTTTCTCAGCGTCAACCATTTATTTGCTCCCCCTGAAACGCACACTGTCATTATAAAAAGTCAAACGTCCGTGAGTGGTTTGGGTGTGAAGATTTTATTGGGTTGGCCAAAAGGTTCATTTCGTTTTTTCCACACGATGGCTCTAGTAGTGTGCTTAGTCGTCCTTAACTTCATTTGAGACAGTTTTGTTAGGTTGTATCGTGACAACTGTCATATCAGTGTACATTTACAAAAAAAACAAAACCCCAACTCATTAAAACTGGTGAATTTTTGTGCAGCTATTTTAATATTGAAGATGGAAGATCTGCAACATTTTCAGCATATTATGCTTTATTAGTTTAAGAAATGTAAAAATGCAACTGATGCAAAAAAAATGAGCAGTGTAGGAAGAAGGTGCTGTGACTGATCGAACGTGCCAAAAGTGGTTTGTGAAGTTTCTGGGTACTATTGACATTTTGGTCAAATAATTCTTTGCCGTGGGGCTGTCTTATTTATGCATTGGGAGATGGTTAGCGGCCCCCCGGCCTCTATGCACTAGAAGCCAATAGCGGGAGACAGTTGACATACTCAATATCCAAATCAATAAAGTTATTGGTGAAATGAAAAATGTGTCTCTTATTTTACAGGAAAAAAACACATGAACTTTCTGGCCAACTCAATATTTATTTATTTTTAGAAAGATGAAAATGGAGGGGAAAAGAGGAGAGAGAAACATCAATCAGTTGCCCCTCTCATTCCTCCAACCGGGGACCTGGCCTGCAACTCAGGCATGTGCCCTGGCTGGGAATTGCGCTGGCGACACTTTGGTTCGTGAGATGGTGGCCAACCCACTGAGCCACGCCAGTCAGGGCTAGAAAGAATTCATTTTCTTGCCCTGGTTGGTGTGGCTCACTCAGTTGGAGTGTTGCCTCATAAACAAAGGGTTGAGGGTTTAATTCCCAGTCAGGGCACATGGCTAGGTTGTGGGTTCAATCCCTGGTCCAGGCACCTATGATTCCAGGGCTGGATGCATACTGGAGGCAACCAATCAATAGTTCTCTCTCACATAGATGTTTCTCTCCCTTCCTCTCTCTCTAAAACAGCAACAGCAATGGAAAAATGTCCTCAGATGAAGAATATATAGATAGATAGATAGATTTAAAAATCTATCTATATGTATATTTAAAAAATGATCAAATGAAATTACCTTTTTTCAAGCTTAATTTTGTGTGTTCATTGAATTACCACTTTCCGGAGACTTTCCCTGGACAGCTTCCAGAGAGACCTCGTCGGCAATTCTACCTTCCATGAAAAAGTACTATTGGCTGGAGCAGCGTCCCATAACCAAGGGTTGCTGGTTCCCCCTTCGACTCCTGGTCAGGGTGTGGCCCCAGGTTGTGGGATCGATTCCTGGTGGGGAATGTGTACAGGAGGCAGCCAATTGGTGTTTCTCTCTGGCATAGATGTTTCTTTCTCCCTTCTCCTCTCTCTCGAATGAAAACACAATAAACCTTAAAAAATTTTTTTTTGTTTGAGAGAGGGGAAGGTAAAGGGAGAGAGAAGGAGAGAAACATCAATGGGCTGCTTCCTGCATACCCCCAGCTGGGGACCAGGCCCACAACCCAGGCATGTAGCCTGAGTGGGAATCGAACCAGTGACCTTTTGCTTTGCAGGGAGACAGCCAAACAACTGAGCCACACTGGCCAGGGCAGAATAAAATAAACCCTTAAAAAAGGGTACTCTTGTCCTTTTGTGTTTAAATTTAGGCACTTTATTATATTCTTTCACAGTGCCCTCTCCGCAGCCCAAACACTTCATCCAGAGGGAGGGCCGAACGTTAGTTGGTGGGAAGTGAGCTATGCTCAGGGACATCAGCAGGGTCTATTGGGGGACCGAGCAATTCCACATGCAAGCTGGAGCTGCGTTCCCATCTGCAAAAGGATTTGGGTGTGTTTGCTTGTTCCTTCTCATAATTCACATTCAGGGAGTGATGGATCATTTAGTTTAGGCATTTTCTAGGATGACTTCAAACTGATTATAGCCTCCTCGCTTAACCCACTCCCGGTGTTGGGCGTCATCCCCCACGTCTAGCCTGCCGCCGGAACGACGGCGCTGCTGGCAGGAAGGGGGAGGGTGGGAGGGCAGGCCTTCGGTGGGGGAGGGGGAGGAGGCGTGGGGAGTTTGGAGCTCGGGCTGGGGGAGAATACGTCCTGCAGCCCCGACAGGCCTGTGATGGGGATGAGAGAGAAAGGGTGAGGGGTTCCCCCAGAACACACTGCCCCACACCCCTCCTGCCGGGCGGGCTGGGCAGGTACCGGCGTGTTGAGGCTCCCAGCACAGCCTCAGGAACAGGCTCTGGCGTGTGATACCCGCTTGTTCTTGCTACACCGTCCACGTAAGGACATCACCTCGCCGGAAGGTCTCCCTCTAAGATACTTTTCCTAAATCAAGGCAGAGCAAGCATCAGGCGGAAGCCCATTTCCACAGAATAGGGAATAATGTGGCAGACACAAGGACGGCCCAGTGTGTGGCTTCGGGGGGCTGGGCAGTTTGCCCAGAGGGGACACAGGCCAAGCGGCCCCCTCTGTGTCGGAAGGGCCACTCCATACTCACTTGGCTTCCTTTCTTGTCTGGTGAAAATGCTTCTATTCTTGATCACATCAGGTATGGGTGTACGTGTGTGCACGATGGTGAACATGAACGTTCATCTTCATACTTGTCGGTTCTCCCGGAATCTCTGCCGTCACCACACGGAAGGAGCTGTACAACTGAGTCCCTCTTCCTCTCCTTGCCAACCGGCTTCCCCTGGCAACCTCCTTCCTCAGGCCTGCCAGGGGTGCTTCCATTGTTACACTCATACCAGGGCGTTGATGCCATTTGTGTGTTCACTGGTTCATTCAGTAGCCAAATAGTCAGCCTGGCCAGGTAGTTCAGTTGGTTAGAGTGTCCTTCCCGACAGGCCAAGGTTGCAGGTTTGGTTCCTGGTCAGGGTACATTCAGGAATCAGTCAATGAATAGGGATTAGGTGGAGGAGCAAATTGATGTTTCTTTTTCTCTCTGTCTCTTCCTCTTTCTCTAAAATCAATGAAAGATTTTTTTTAAACAGTCGAATATTTGTTGAATATTTCTCTTTATTTTCTTTCTCATTTTTTTTTACTAGCATGTATCAGTATTTTAAGATATCTGGTTCCTTGATTAATTTGTCATTTTTTATCACGTCCCCCTCTGTTGAGCTCATTCACTGCTGCATTTCCATGTGAGAGGCAGTCACACATTGATGTTTCTCTCCCTCTTTCTCCCTCCCTTCCCCTCCCTCTAAAAATAAATAAATAAAATATACATAAAAGAAAGAATATCCTCATTACTTTACCATACTTGGGAGAATGTTCTCATCTTTAATAACCTCCCAAGCAGCTTAAAGACTGTATAATATACTATGTTATGTGTGCTCCATAAGTAATTGATTCATCCTCATATTGCTTGGCCTGGTCTTTAGATTAGTAATATCTATGCACTGTTTCAATAATGCCACCATGTCTTCCTTTTACATTAAACTTCATGATAAGCTCTCATTCATTCTGAAAGAAAAATTACTGGGAATAGGATTCTTGGGTCAAATGGTATACATTTCTGGCTTTTAATACATATTCTCAAATTTCCTATAAATAGGCTGAACTAAGTCTCTCACAAGAGTCTGAATGACTGTTTGCCTATACTTTATCAATGAGAATTTTCATGTTTTAAGAAGACTTGTGCCCTGGCCAAGTAGCTCATTTGGTTAGAGCATCCACCGTCCATGGACACCAGGGTTGAGGGTTCTGTCCCAGGTCAGAGCACACACAAGAATCGACTAGTGAATGGCACCAATAAGTGGAGCAACAACTCTCTCTCTCTCAAAAAATAAAGTTCTTGTATAACTGAGTTGCAAGCTTAAGTAACACTTGTTTTATACAATTCTCCTGTATATTTTAAAATATTTTCTGAAAATAAGTGTTCTCTTTGGGATTCAAAGGCACAATTTAAAATCGTGGCCAATACAAACTGGAAAATGCTGCTGTACCTGCTGCCCTCTGCTGGCGGGTTCCATTTCCTGAAAACAGCAATTCTCGAACTTCGGTCCTATGATCCCTGGGGGGAGAGAGAGTAGGTTTCTGTGCCCCTTTCCAGGGGATCCGTGATATCGAACCTACGTTTGTAACACTACCATCACTTTCTCTTTTCCACTCTGGTGATGTATGTGCTGCTAGTAAAGAGCAATGGTGGGTAAAACCACTGGGACCTTTGGACGACAAATAGAGGCAACAGACTTGTACTACAGACAGACAGACTCTTCACTGCCTGGCGCTCTCAGGGCCAGCTCTCCTTGAACTTGTCCTCCATGAAGCAGAAGACTTTGTTTTCTCTACCCTTGAATTCATGTGGAATTCCATTTAAAATTCCACCAACAACTTAGAATTTATGATTATTCAAACAGGAGTTTTGTAGACATTTGATTAAAAATGAAAGAAGCAGACCAGTCATTTCAAGTAAAACAACGGACAGCATTTGTTGCCAATGATAACATTTGAGCGTTCAAGTGAAAATGATCATCTTGGGCCCTGGGTGGGTGGCTCAGCTGTTCGGAGCATTGTCTCATACATCAGAAAGTTGTGGGTTCAATCCCTGGTCGGAGTGTGAATAGATTCGATGTTTCTCTCTCACATTGATGTTTCTCTCTCTCTCTCGCAAATCAATAAATATATTCTCAGGCGAGGACTAAAACAGGAGTATAATCTTGGAAAACTTATATTTACTATGATGAATATGACGACTTCTTAATCTTTAGAGTTTAAAAAAATATTCTATTTATTTATTTTTAGAAAGGGAAAGGGAGGGAAAAAGAGAGAGAGAGAAACATCAATGTGTGGCTGCCTCTCACATGGCCCCCACTGGGGACCGGGCCTGCAACCCAGGCATGTGCCCTGACTGGGAATTGAACCGGGGACCCTTTGGTTTCCAGGCCGGCACTCAATCCACTGAGCCACAGCAGCCAGGGCTGAATATGACAACTTCTTAATCTCTAGAGTTTTCTGATGAGATCAGTGGTGATATGACTGAATGCTGATGTGGTAAATAGAATCATGGGCCTTCGAGGTGTTTGCCTCCTAATCCCTGTCACCAATGAATGTGTTACCTTAGGTTCGAAAGGGATTTTGTGCAATTGATTTAAAACAGGGAGAGTATTCTGGTCTATCTGGGTGGGCTCAATACAGTCCTAATCGTCCTGAATGAAGAGTCAGAGAGGAGGGGGGGTGCCCCACTGCTGGCTTTAGCCACGCACCTGGTCTCCCGGAGCCAGAAACAGCGAAGAAGTGGATTCTTCCCTGGAGCTTCTTGAAGAAACCCGCCCTGCTTCAAAATCATTTCTGACTTCTGACTGCTGGAATTGTGAGATCATAAACTGAGGTTGTTTAAGCCACTTGGTTGTGTGACAATTAGACACAGTAGCAGCAGAAAATGAATACAATGGTATTTGGCTATTGTGTAATAAAATGACAATTTCACACTTTCTAATTTTTGTCATTCAGCTAAACTTATGGGAACCTTGACCAAATGGATCCCACTTCTCAACTCCAGGTAAGAGAGTCATTGACCAGCATTCAGTAATTAATGACGCCTGTCTTATTTTCCCCTCTTAGCAACCCCAGAGACTCAAAGATCTATCCTGGCATCATTCACAGCGTGTGCCTGCCCCATAAAGGAAGATGAAGCCAGATCCTAAATAGATGTACGGCGAGGGGCCGGCCACACTGCTGTATCATGTGTGTACTTTATCACGAGAGCCTATTGTATAGGTGTACCTACTGCTCACGTAAATAATTTTTGCACTCAAAACTATGTGTATATACACGTGCACACACACACTTGTTTGATAAATTGTTCCTGCTATCATTTTGTGATCTTATATAGAGTTGTAAATGTTTGCAGAGAAAGAGGAAATCATTTATTGTAAATTAAACTACCGTCTTTATCTTGGTTGGTGTGTCTTAGTTGGTTGGAGTGTTCTGTGAACTGAAAGGCTGCAGGTTCTATTCCTGATCAGGGCACATGGCTGGGTTGTGGGTTGAGTCCCCATTTTGAGCATGCGCCAGAGGCAACCTATCTCGATATTTCTCTCCCTCTTTTCTCCTCTCTCTTAAAAAAAAAACAGTAAGCATGTCCTCGGGTGAGGATAAAAATAAATAAACTACTATTTTTTGGAATTATTAATACTACATGAAAAAGGTTTTAAAAAAATGTTTTGTTTTTTTTTTGTTTTTTTTAGGGAGAGGGGAAGGGAAGGAGAAAGAGAGGGAGAGAAACATCATTGTGTGGTTGCCTCTCACATGGCCCCCACTGGGGACCGGGCCCCCAACACAGGCATGTGCCCTGACTGAGAATCGAACTGTGACCCTTTGGTTCCCAGCTCATGCTCAATCCACTGAGCTACACCAGCCAGGGTGAAAAAGGTTTTCTGATTAAAATTCCATTGCACATGAGACATCGCTTACCTTGGAATGTCCCCAAAGGCCATGGCATGAGGAAGCCAGGGTGGAACTGCTCAGTCACTCACATTTCATCTCCCCTCCACGCTGGCATCTGGCACCATGTGAGGCTTAGGACCCCAGCCTTAGCCCCGGGGTGCTGCTGTGTGAGCAGAGTCGGGCAGGAGCCTTGAAGAGGGTGAGGGTCAGGGGAATGGCAGGGCTGAGGGGTGGGGGGGAGGGGTGGTGTTAAGGGATGGGAGAGCCCACGTTTGACAGCTGGGTGGGAGCACCGAGAAGGGAGTACCCCTGAGCGTATTCTAAGCAGTCTCATTTTAACTGTTGTACACTCTCCAGTGTAGGCCCGCTTTGTGACCCATCACGGCGCCCTCATTTTCTGACATTGTCTTCCTCCTCTTCTTACCCTAGACCAAAAAAAGAAGCCGCAGAGGGTGGTGCACCCGTGTGGCCTGTCTTCCAGTCTTCCACCTCCTGCTTCCATGGGTTTCACCCCAGGATTCTCAGAACCGCAGGAATAAGATTTTCCCCCTCAACTTTCATCCTTGTGGTGACTTATGCCACCATCTTGGAGGCTATGAAAACTGTTTCTCTGGGCTACTCTCTCACTGTACCCCAATGTATAAAATGGCACATTGAACTGGTTTATAGTTTTAAAATATACAAACCTATGTGTATAGACTTTGTGTCTCTAACTGTGTTCAACAGGGAAGGGATAGAAGCTGGCGTTAGGGAGGGAGGAAGAACCTGAGCCAGGGCTGACTTAAACATGGAAAGAGGGGCTGGGTATTCCAAAGACAGGATTTAGTGGTTTGCAGTGTGGGTTGGATGGGTGGGGTGGGGACGGTGCAGAGAATGTGCCCTAGAGAACTGTTACCTTGTGATGGAACGAACATCTTGGTATTTGAGGGTGTTCAGGGGGTAGCTCTTCTTCGGGTTTTAACCCATCAACAGTCTCTCTGGGTATATTTTTATTTTAAGTTCCTGTGTGTAGGGGCAGGGGTGGGTGCTGATTTCACACATGAGGCTTCAGTCTGGGGAGTATGACATTTTGGGGATTTAAAAAATAAAAAATGTATTCAGTCTGTCTCTAGAACAGTCACTGCAGTTCACTTTTGGCCACTTTATTTTGTGTCTATGTTCCTATCCTTGAATCAGTACCATCAATATCAGTCAGGTTGTTTTTGGTCTTGTTGTTGAGTTGTAGGAGTTCTTTATATATTTTGGATATTAATGCCTTATCAGAGATTCGATTTGGAGAGAGAGAGAGAGAGAGAAACATCAATGTGAGAGAAACATCAATCAGTTGCCTCCCGTACATACCCCGACCGGCAATGGGACCTGAAACCTAGGAATGTGCCCTGACCGGAGATCAAACCCGCAACACTTAGGTGTACGTGGCAACACGCCAACCAACTGAGCCACCTGGCCAGGGCTCCACTGTTTTCTTCTAAGACTTCTATAGTTTTAGTTTTTACATTTAGGTTTTTAATCCATTTTGGGTTAATTTTTGTTTCTGTTGTCTGTAATCTAAAGGCCCAACTTTATTTTTTTGTGTAAGGATATTCAGGTTTCCCAGCTTCGTTTGTTGAAAAGACTGTCCTTCCCTATTGAATGGTCTCGACACCCTTTTTGAAAATAATTTGACCACATATGTGAGGGCTTATTTCTGGGCTCCATTCCATTCCATTGGTCTGTGTGTCTGTCTTTATTGCCATTAACCTATTTATTGATTAATAGCATGCTATTCGGTCTCCATTAGTTTGAATATTTTTGAATTTTTTCCCTTGAGGTTGGTTTCTAGTTTCAAGCCCTTGTGGTCCAAGAAAATACTTGATATGATGTCAACTTTCTTGAATTTGTTGAGGCTTGTTTTATATTCTGACCATATGGTCAATCTTTGAAAACATTCCATGTGCATTTGAAACGAATGTGTGTTTTGCTTCTTTGGGATGAAAAGTTCTGTACATATGAGGTAAGTCTATTTGATCTAATGCATCATTCAGTTCCACAGTATCCTCGTTGATATTTTATTTGGAAGATCTATCCATTGTTGACAGTGGGGTGTTAAAATCCCTAACTATAATTGTATTGCTGTCTATATCTTTCCTGACATCTTCCAAAATTTTCCTTATATATTTGAATGCTCCTATGTTGGGTGCATATATGTTTACAGTATTTATGTCTTCTTGATGAACTCTTCCCTTGAGTATTATGAAGTGTCCTTCTGTGTCTCTCTTTATGGCCTTTGTTTTGAACTCTATTTTGTTTGACATAAGCATTGCTACCCTGGCTTTTTTTTTCCTGTCTGTTTGCTTGGAATATTTTTTCCAACTCTTCACTTTCCATCTGTGTAGGTCTTTTATTCTGAGTTGGGTCTCTTGTAGGCAGCATATGTTGGGCCATTCAGCTACTGTATGTGTTTCAATTGGAGCATTTATTTCATTTACATTTAAGGTTATTTTGATAGGTACTTTTTCATTGCCATTTTACCTGTTTGTACCTGTTTTCCCCTCTCTTTTTCTTCCTCTTCTTAAAGCAGTCCCTTTAGCATATCTGTAATACTGGTTTCATGGAGGTGTATTCTTTTTAGACTTCTTTTATCCAGGAAGCTCTTTATTTCACTTTCCATTTTAATTGGGAGCCTTGCTGGGGAGAGTAGTCTTGGTTGCAGGCCTTTGCTTTTCATAACTTGGAGTATTTCTTGCCATTCCCTTCTGGCTTGAAGTGTTTCTGTTGAGAAGTGAGCTGCTAGCCATTTTAATGATGATGTGTCTGGAAGTGGGCCTCTTGGGGTTCCTCTTGATTGGAACCCCCTGTGCTTCCTGCACTTGTGTGACTTTTTCTCTCATCAAATTAGGGAAGTTTTCCATCATTACATTTTCAAACAGGTTTGCTATCCCTTGCTCTTCCTCTTCTCCTTCTGGTATCCCTATTGTGCGGATATTATTACGTACCATGTTGTCCTGCAACTCCCTTAACCCCTCTTTGTTTTTTCTGAATCTCTTTTCCTTTTCTTGCTCTTTCTGGGAGTTTTTTTTCTACCTTGTCCTCCAGCTCACTGATTTGATCCTCTGCTTCATCGAGCCCGCTTTTGATTCCTTCTACTGTGTTCTTCAGTTCAGAAATTGTATTCTTCATTTCCTCTTGGCCCTTGTTGATTGTTTCTATGTCCTTTTTCATGCTGACGTAGTTTGCAGTACGTGCCTCATAGTTTCCCTGTAGTTTTTGGTAATTCTCTGTGAGCTCATTTAGCTTCCTTATCATCATTGTTTTGAACTCAATATCTGATAGTTTACTTGCCTTTATTTTATATAGCATTCTTTCCAAGGCTTCCTACTTTCCTTTCAGTTGGGGGGGTGTTTCTTTGTCTTCCCCTTGCTTGTGAGACTCTTCTTGTTTGTTTCTGTTTCTTAAATAGATCTGTTTTGACTTCTTGGCTTTGTGGTGTGAATTTCTGTGGCAGGAGACCCGTGAGATTCAATGGGGCAGTCTCCTTGATCTCCTAAACTTGATGCTCTTGGGATGCCCTTTATGTTGTTTCTGTTGGTTTTCTGGATATAATCGCATTTTGATTGTAGTAGGGTCTTTCTTTGGTGGGTCGTTCCTTCCAGCTGGTTGACTGAGGGTCACTCCGCCTACCAGGTCTTGTGTGCTTTTGCACAGCCTGAACAAAACCACAAAGCCCAGGAAACAAACCCACATTTGCAAAAATAACTCCCACCCATAATCTCACTATCAATAGCAAATTAACCAGTATTAATAACAGTGTAAAGAGATTAAGACTATTTTAAGAAAGGACAGTGAATATGAGATGACTTACTGAAAGAAAAATAATTTTGAAAGGGTAGAGGGAAGAGCATTAAGAAGAGTTGAGAGGCAGAGCAATGTGAGGAAAGTAAAATTTACATCATGAATAAAAAAGGGAATGAAAAGCCCTGGCTGGCATAGCTCAGTGCATTGAGTGCTGGCCTGAGCACCAAAGGGTCACGGGTTAAATTCCCAGTCAGGGCACATGCCTGGGTTGCAGGCCAGGTCCACAGTAGGGGGTGCATGAGAGGCAACCACACATTGATGTTTCTCTCCCTCTCATTTTCCTTTTTTTCCTCTCTCTATAAATAAATGAATAAAAATCTTTTTAAAAAAGGGAATGAAGAATGTGGAATGGAGTATGAGAAGGGAAGCATATAGTATTAGGTTTAAACATAAAATAAAATAAAATAAAATAAAGTGAGAGGGAGAAAGAGGAAGGAAAAAAGTAAATAAAAAAATAAAAATATGGGAGCCAGCCCTGGCTGGTGTAGCTCAGTGGATTGAGCACAGGTCTGCGAACCAGAGGATGGCGGTTCGATTCCCAGTCAGGGCACATGCCTGGGTTGCAGGCTGATTCCCTGCAGGCCAGTTCCCAGCAGGGGATGCATGAAAGGCAACCATACATTGATGTTTAAAAAAAAAATGGGAGCCAAATTGGAGCGAGATCCACCATATCACTATCAGCAACAAATGAGCTGAAATTAATATAGGTGGTATGGGAATAAGAGGGAAAAAAGAAACAAAGAAAAGCTTAAGAGATGTCTAGATGGGAGGTCATTTTGAAATGACAGAGGGAGGAGGAATATTAAGAATGAGAAACAAAAACCAGGCTAAGACAGGGAAAAATTAAAATTTGAGATAAACAGGAGAAAAGGGGAGAATAAAGAAAAAAATGCAGGATGAAAGAGAAATAGAAAAAAAAACAAAAAAGAAAAAAACAACTAAGAGAAGGCAAAATTAAAAATTTGAGATGAAAAAATGAGTAGGGGAGGGGACCAGTAAAATTTGATATTTGAAATACAGAATTAGTGAAGATCTAGAGATAAAATTGAAAAAAAAGCAACAACTACCCTACCCACAACCAACTAGCAAAGATCGCTAAAGGTGGAGAGAGAACGTGGGTATTTTAAGAGCTGGGAAAAAGGATGTAAGATGACCATTGACAAGAAAATCAGTCTTGTGTGTCTGGATGGCGGAGAAATAGTAAGAGTGTGGGATGGAGACGAGCTGTAGCAAGAGGGAAAACAATATTTACAATGAAAATAATGAGAGGAAAGAAGAAGGTAGAATGGGGTAGAAGGAAGGGGCAAACTATGTGAACTGAAATAAACTATAGTATAAAATCTAGTGCTTTAACATGCAAAAATTTGCTGAACAAGAAATGAATGTTAAAAAGCTATGCAGGAAATAAAATATCTCAAATCATGGAGAAGACCACAGTGGATTTCATCTCCGTAGCCTCTAGTATTTACCACTGTGTTTTTCTTTCTAGATCCACCTCAGGTGATGTCAGATGTTGACCCCACGTGACCTTAGGCAGCCAGTTTGAGAATTCTAGTGATTTACCGTCAGTGGCTGTCTTCTTCCCTTGTTAATCTGGGCACTCTGCACGTAGCAGTCAGATTTAAGCACCGTAGGGCAGAGTCCCTCCTGGGGTGGGGGCTGTTGTTTCCCCTCAGGCTGCTGTTGCTGGGAAGGGAGAGGTCTGTCCAAGCAGGACGGCTGGCGCCGTGGGGGCGATGACTCAGCACTGGGATCCCAGTGTCTACTCTCTCAGTTCTCTCCCCAAAGCCTTTGTCTCCAGTCTCTCCGCAGTCTCTCCGTCTCCAGCCTGCTTTGCCTGCCACCTCTGCTGGAGCCCAGGTCAGTGCCTACAAATGAAAATTTGTGCATTGGGCCTTTAAACATTTCTCTGTGTCTCCAGCCATCCATCTCTGGCAGAGAACAAGCCTGCTGCTTGCTGCTGCTTGTTTTCTGAGTACTTTGGGGGCTCTGGTGCTCTCTTCTGGGGATCTCAGTTTAGGGGTTAGACCCCATTCTTCTCAAGGGGCTCCAACCAGTTGCTCAATTATCCCTCGTGTTCTGCCACCTGTGGGCACCAAGCCAGCCCTCTTGAGTGTCCACTGCACTCCTTACCAGTCAGTTAGTGCTAAAGATGATTCTTTTGTCTGTCCCAGATTATAAGGCTTCTCTCTTGCTATTGCTCAGTTTTTTGTTCTGGGTGACTTTTCCACAGTTTAGCTGTCATTCCAGATTGGTGGTGGGAGGAGGTTAGTGTGACTTCCATACACTCCTCCGCCATCTTCCTGAAATCAGCCATCTTACTGTTTTCATAGTTCATACTCTTTCCATGTCAGATGTCTCTTCTCTTTTATTCTGCTAATGTCCTGAGTTTTATTAATAGATTCTCTAATAGTAAACCAACTTCACATTTCTGAAATGAGCTAACTTGGCCAGTATGTATTTTCCAACTTCAGTGAGCTTGGTTTATTAATATTTTATATCAGATAATTGCATCAATATGTTCATAAGTGAAATTGAGTAATTTTATTTTTTCATTTGAACTGGTTCTTATCAAGGTTATACTCACTTCTTAAAAACGAATCCAGGAGTATTTTAATTATTCTTTTGTTAAGTTATATTTCATTGATTGTGCTGTTAAAATTGTCCTGTTGTTTCCTTCTTTGCCCTCTTCACTCCGACCTCCCACTCCCTCAGGCTGTCCCCCACCATTGTTCATGTTCATGAGCCATGTGTAGATTCTTTGGCTACTCCATTTCCTCTACAGTACTTTACATCCCCATGACTATTCATTCCTTAACTACCTTACCTATTGGTACTTCTAAAGCCCCTCACCTCTTCACCAATTCCCCTACACTCCCCTCCCTTCTGGCAACCATCAAAACACTGTCCATATCCATGATTCTGTCTCTATTCTTCTTGTTTGCTTAGCTTTTTAGATTTAATCGTTGATAGATATATGTATTTTTTGCTATTTTATTGTTCATAATTTAGACCTTATTTTTCTTAAATAAGTCCCTTTAACATTTCATATAATAATGGTTTGGTGAGGATGAACTCCTTTAGTTTTTCCTTGTCTGGGAAGTTCTTCATCTGCCCTTTGATTCTAAATGATATCTTTGCTGGGTAGAGCAATCTTGGCTGTAGGTCCCTGCTTGTCATGACTTTGAATATTTCTTGTCAATCCCTCCTAGCCTGCAAAGTTTCTTTTGAAAAATCAGCTGACAGTCTTATGGGGATGCCCCTTAGGAACTAACTGCTTTTCTCTTGTTGCACTTAAGATTCTTTTTTTATCTTTAACTTTTGGTATTTTAATTAGGATGTGTCTGGGTGTGGGCCTCTTTGCATCCATCTTCTGTGGGACTCTCTGTGCTTCCTAGATTTGCATGTCTATTTCCTTCACCAAACTAGGGAAGTTTTATTTTATTATTTTTCCAACTAGATTTCCAATTTCTTGCACTTTCTTTTCTCCTTTTATCACTCCTCTGATGTGAAAGTTGGACAGATTGAAGTTGTTGTGGAGGCTGTTTACACTATCCTTGTTTTTTATGGATTCTTTTTTCTTCTTGTTCTGATTGTTTGTTTTTTGCTTCATGTTCCAAATCATTGCTTTGATTCTCAGCTTCATCCACTCTATTGTTGTTTCCCTGTAAATTGTTCTTTATTTCAGTTAGTGCATCCTTCATTTCTGATTGGATCTTTTTTATGCTATTGAATTCCACACCAAGTTCCTTGAGCATCCTTATAACCAGTGTTTCGAGCTCTGAATGTGATAGATTGCTTATCTCTATTTTGTTTAGCCCTTTTTCTGGAGTTTTGATCTGTTCTTTCATTTGGGCCAGGTTTCTTTGTCTCCTCATTTTGGCAGCCTTTCTCTGTTTGTTTCTGTGTATTGGGTAGAGCTGCTGTGACTCCCTGTCTTGGTAGTGTGGCCTAATGTATTAGGTGTCCTGTAGAGTCCAGTGGCACAGCCTCCCCTATTACCTAAGCTGGGTACTCAAGGTGTGCCCTTAAGGTGGGCTGAGTACACCCTCCTTTTGTACTTGAGCCTCAGTTACTGTTGGCAGGTCAGTGGGAGGGATTTACCCAGGTCACTCAGCTAGTTAGTTAGTTAGAAAACTAACACCACCTGCTTGGAAGGATTGGCTGTGGCCACTGGCCACCAACCTCCGCCTTTTGTGTAGGATCAGCTGTGTGCAGGGCAGGGTGGTGCTGCTCTGACATGGTCTGTGGCTGTGCACTGGGTGTGCAGTCTTTGGGACTTCCTGGGTAGTACAGGTCCAGGTCAGCCCCTACCTGTGTTTTGCTCGGGGCCGCCCTGCCTGAGCTATAAAGTAGTCTGAGATGGCTGCTACTTGTATTAGGCTTGGTGATTCCTGGGTGACGCCAAACTGTGAATCTAGGCTGGTGGTTGCTGGTGCCAGGCCTGTGGCCTCTTAACAAAATGTATAGGGGCTGGGGCTCTCTGAGGCAGGCTGTTGCTTGTTTGAGAGGATTTAGTAAGTTGAGAAGCATGAGCCAAGACCAGCCATTCAGATGGAAAAGCAGCGAGGGTGGGCCCATAAATTGGATGGGACAGAGTCTGAGGGGATCTCCAGGGCAGGACAAACTGTGTTAGCTGGGTTGACAGTCTCAGATGTGGCACGAGCCCACCTCTGCAGGCTCTGTGGTTCTGTGGGGGGGAGAGGTCAGAAAAGGGACAATGGCTCCTGCTCGCCTTGACGCCAGACACTTCAGTTCCTCCCAACTGCTCTCCCAGTGCTGGAGCTTAGAGGGGGTGAGTCTGAGTAAATCTGCGTGTGGGTTCTTTAAGAGGCACTGCTTGGGATTCCAGGAGTTTCTTCCACCCACTCCATCCCCACTGATTTTTGTAGCCAGAAGTTATACAGACTCATCTTCCTGGCATTGGCGCCCTGGGCTGGATGGTCTCGTGTGGGGTGAGGACTCTTCGCTCCTGAGATATCCTTCCTGAATTTTATTCGGTTATAAGTATTTTACATTTTCCATGATGATATTTTCTTTGCCATTTAGGTTACACGAACACATGTTTTCTAATTTTCAAAAGTGCAAGGATTTTTAGTTATCTTAAAAAAAATCAATTTGTAATTTGTTTACAATCTTCTATTTCCTTACCCAAATTTTACCTGTTTATTCTGACCTCCCCTGTAACATAGTTTGTTTAAATGCTGTCTTGACTCAGTTTGAAGCCCTGGCTGGAGGTCTGTCAGTTCCTCCTTTGAGGCAGGTAGGTCCATATTGACAGTAACTTCCCATAATATCTTCTCATTTTCTGGGGTCACCATGCACCAGCCTCTCTGCTCCGGGCCCACAGAATTATTGAAGTTAGCCAACTGACAGAGAACCCATGAAAACTAACTAACACCACCTGCTTGCCATACATTATTGGCCCCTCTGGTGCCAGTTGGCTGTATAACCCAGATGCACCCAGTTTTGGGGTATCCACCCCCACCCCTGCCTTGTATGGCCCTGCTTGGCAGCCTTCTCTCATTTTAACCTGTGACAAGTCTGGCACCACATCTTTGATGCTTTGCCATCACTGTTTTACAGCGCAGTCCCTGAGCTCCTCCTGAAGGCCGTGGGTGGGTATGGCTTCCAGTGTCAGATACTATGCTGGTCCCTGTGGATGGCTTTGGTCCTGTGTGGGCTGGGTGAAGTACTTGGATGTCTTTGGTGTTGACTCCAAAACAAAAAAAAAAAAATTTCTCCTACCCAAAAAAAAAAAAAAAAAAAAAAAAAAAAACAAAATAAAAAAAAAATTTACCACCAAAAAAAAAAAAAAGGCTTTGTATCAAAAAAAACACCAGGGGGCGCTGTAGTTTCACGTTAGCGCTGTCTTTCGGGAACGCCCCGGCTGCCCCGGCTGCCCGGTGCTGCGCGTACCACCTGGGTTGGGAGGAGGGTTGCCCTGGGATATTTTTCTTGAGCTGCTCCTGTTTAGTTTTCAGAAACTCAGTCCAGGGGACAACGGTGTCCGCGAAAGCATGAGGAGTGCAGGTCCTGTGTCTTTGGCCGAGCACACCACCTCTCCTCTCCAGGTTCTGGTTTCCCTGTCTATGAAATAGGCATTACTAAAAACTTGATCCTTTTTTGGGAGGGCCTCAGGGGGTGGTGGTTAGTTTTGAAACCCTTTCCCGAGGGAGGACCTATTCAGTGTTTCTTCAGGACAGTAACCTTAAATCTGAATGCTGACGCTTGCAACTTGCAAACCTGAAACCTTTTTTAAATTTGAACACCGACTCAGAAATCAAATGTGGCCCACTGAGTCTAAGTCCAAATATTACTTGACTCCTAGTTGCGGCAAAGGGCAGCATGCCAGGCTCAGCTCTTTCAAGGGAGAAAGTCGTTCCTGTGCATTTTATTCGTCCCACTAATTTTCAGCACTGCTGTCACGGTTCTGCACCTCTGCACTGGGCATCCTACTAAGTGCTTCACAAACAGTAGCTCATTAATCTCTCCTCAGTCCTCATGCATTATCACCCTCCTACAGGTGAGAAATTGAGGCCCCGTAGCTAGAAAGTGGTGGCACCGAGCCCAAACCCAGAGTGAGCAGACCTCCAGGCAAGTGCTCTCAGCCAACGTGGACACCGAAGCTCATGGTCTGGTTTCTCTCACTCCTGACCTGTGATGCCCATCACATGGCCAGATCCAGTCTGGGGAGCACTCACGGGCTTTTAAGGGATCAGCTCAGGACCCAATCTGACCAATGATCACTTACAGTGGTTTGGACTCTGGATATTTATCACATGCTCTAGAACCTTAACAATCCCGCCCTGCCAGCCAGGGGCCCGGGAGACTTGGGCACTGTGCTCAGGTGGTCATGGCCATGGCCTTGCTGGGGTGTGTGCTTTCACACCATCCGCACAGTGCCCCTCAGCTCTCCAGTTTGTCCTTTAAGGTCTATAATTCCATGATAGAAACTTCCTCAGCCTCCACATTAAAAAAAATGATTATTTTATAAATTGCTCTGAGTAGTGGGTATAGATTCACAGGGACATTTTCATTCAATGCCTGCCTTCCAGAGTTCACAATGACATTAGCATTGGAAAGCCACGGGGAAGCATTATAGTCAAGAACTGTATTTAACCTGAACCCAAGCCCTGCATTAGCCAGACTGATTTGACCACAGATCTCTATTTGTTTTGCTGTTTTTCAGAGTATCTGCGAATCTGGATGCATAGTTCACACTCTGGGGAACATTGGTCTTGCTCAGGGTTTCTCACCCTCAGCCCTATTGACATTCTGGGATGGACAACTATTGCGAAGGGGATCTCCTTTGCCTTGTAGGACTTTAACAGCATTCCTGGCAAAAATTTGTCCTTAGAGGTGAAAAAATTTTTTTTCTATGTGTAAAGCACAGATACACATATATTACGTAAACAGATATATGGTTTGTGGTATTACAAGTTCATGGGGAGGTGATTCGGAAAAAACAACCGAAAAGACTCCTTGTGGGGGTGATAATGAAAAAAGTTTGGTCAACACTGCTTTAGGTCAATCTTTTCGTTTCTATGCGGGCAACTTCCTCAAGAAAAATGACATGAGTGGCTCTTTCAAGCTGAACTGCAAAACTAAGCAGTTCTGTTCATGTGGAGAAACAGCGTTTGAAAGCTGGCAGAAGCTGAGGCTAGATACACTAAAGACAGGACTGGCGTCAGCCGCTTGGCTACCAACTGCTAAGCAAACCCAAAAGGGACTCCGCCAAGATCACGTCAGTAAAATCACCACGATTTCTAAGAACAAGGGGCTTGGGGGTGGGGTCTTCCCATCGCCAAAGAGGCTTGAAAGCTACACTGTTCTGTCCTGTGCACAAGATTGAGGATTTCTCCACTATTGAATGTGGTTGACTAAGGTCTCCCAGATGTGTATATTTGCACACATTTCCCTTCTCTACCTGACTGCCCTTTTGCTTGAGTATGTCTGACTTCTTGCTCTGACTTCTTCAGACGCCACTTGTTCAGAGAATATCACATCACACCTCTTGACTGTTTGCCGCTGCGCATCCATGGTGGGGAAATAATGAACAGCCCCCTGATCCAGAAAGTCCAGAATATAAAGATCCCTTCTGCTGCAGACAGCCTGCTAAAAGGAGTGTTTTTAAATTAGAAATACAGCAGATCAATGATTTTTTTTACAGGTTTATCTTTTTAATAATTTACTTCATTTTTCTCCATCTAGCTTTCAGTTTTGGGAAACCAGTGACTAAGAGTCACTAAGAGTCATTAAGAGTCATTTTCTCTTTCTTCTAAAAAAAAAAAAAAACCCACTTGAACTCAGCAGTGATGGGTGAGGAACAGAGTCAGAGCTCACAGGAAGACATGCCCTTCAAAGGCACCTGTCTTTCTTGATTCTGCTTCTTGAGCAAGTCTGGCACTGCCTCGCAGACCTTCCTCAGAGCCACTATCAGAAAAGCAAGGTAAGTGGGGACAGATGGGGCCATTCCCAGGGCTTCATGCTGTGGGCTGATTTCTGCACAGGCGTGAGGACTTTGGAAGCCCTGTAGCTGGCCAGCCACCCCCTCAGTCCTATCCCTCGGGGGTCTTGGTCGGTCCAGTGCTCAGATTTGGCTCCTATTTTTGGAGGTCATACACGATCTACCCGGACCCACACCTTCTGAGTCCTCATCTGAGGGCACTCACTCATGCACACACCTGGCCTACGTCCACATGCTCAGAATATGCAGACAATTTTCACTGAACATACACACTTTTCTGACTCTTGCTTCTGCAAAGACTCCAGGTCAAGAAAGACTGCACAAATGACGCCAGAATAATTCCAAACACCTACCGGCTGTGTGTACTTTTGTGGGTTTTGATAATTTCCTAATTCCTCAGCCTCTTTTGTTTCTTGAATTTTCACTGGCAATAGGGTGCAGAAAGTCTACAATTGCTCTTCATTTCAATAGAATTGCTATTTGTTGAACACATTTTTTTTTGAGACCCTGAGATGCATCAGTCTTCAGCATCTGTTTGCAGGAGTAAACCAAAATCTCTCACTTGAGAAACAGAGAGTTTAGGTGTTTGGGTGTGTGCCAGTGAGGGTGGGAGGTAGGGAATAGCTGTGAATTACTCAGCACTGTGAAAAGGGTTTTAATAAAGAGCCTCGGGGTACCATTAAGGAGAAAGGGAGAAGAATAAAGTTAATAATATCATAGTAACTATGTATGGGGCCAGGAGGATACTGGAAATATTGCGGGGGGGGTACTCTGTAAAGTTCTTGATTGTCTAATCACTATGCTGTACATCTGAAACTAATACAGAATAATACTGGATATAAATTGTAATTTTTAAAAAAGGAAGCAAGAGGAATTGCCTTTGAGTCAGAAAGCTCGTTCCTCAATTGCTCTGATGCACATGTGAACTTGTGTGTGACTTTAAGGTTTTAACCTCCTCATCTGCCGATTTCGATAGGAGAGGAGAGTGTTGTGAACTTGTGTGCAACTTTCAGTAGGTTTTGACCTCATCTGCTGATTTTGATAGGAAATGAGGGTGGTGGAGGATGCAGAGATTTCATTTCTGGCTCTGATGGGTCTTTTCAAGATCTGTTATAGTAATCTCCACTCAGAGGATTCAGTGCATGGGATTGATTTTCACATATGATTTCGGTGAAAAGACCAGACATTTCCCTCAGTTTACCCAGCTAAGTAAGTACTGTAACCTTTGGAAGGGCCTGGAGAACAGGTTTGCTGCATTGGTGTCGAATTGGCCGGGGAGAGGCCAGGCTGGAGGGCCGGGCGTGTCCCCACCTGGGACGATGCTCTGGTGGGAACGTGAAACTGAGCGGCGGGGCACAGGAACCCACTTGCGCCAATACTCAGGAGTTGGTTGTGAAACATTCAGGAATTTTATGAGGCAGTTGGTAGCTCGACCTTGTCCGTGATGGGAGTATTTACACCATGGAAACCAGCAAAAACCATAACTAGGAGCCCTTCCAATCTCAGCACCCCTGACCAGCTTTGCCAGTGTATCCTGGGGCTCAGAGCCTGACAAGCAAGCTCTGCATATACCTGCGTGGCCTTCGGAAGTAACTTAACTTCTCTGAATCGTTCATGAGTTGTCTGCACAATGGCCCAGTATGCTTGGTTGGCTGAGAGGAGCAGTTTTTGTTGGGATGATGGGGTGCTGGGGACAGGAGCGTGGGAGCGGGGGGTAAATGGACGATACCAGTGAATGTGCCTTGAACTCTAAGAAGTGCAAAGCATGTAGGAGGAATGAGAATTTTCATATAAAGGCAGTTGCTTCCAGCTTAGTGATCACCTAATGCTTACTGAGTTTTTGGAGTTATAATCTAAAGGGGTAACAGAGGCAGATATTAAAATACTTTCTTTCTGTTTGTATGTTGGAAAGGCCCTTGGTGTAGTGCTGTTGGGGGATGTCAGCTAGTCTCGAACTTCCTGCAAGTGACTTCAGTGACCCAGACTACCTTTTAGAAACACATTCCCACCTCCAGAGGAGAGAGCTGAAGCTCCAGCACAGGGGCAAGCTCGGTGGCAGAGCTGGAATGTGGAGCCTGTCTGACTCCAAAGGGCAGGACTCTTCTTTTAAAAAGGGTTTTAAATTTTTTTAAATTTTTATTGATGTATTGATTTAAAAGAGAAAGGGAGCCGGGGAGAGGGAGACATTGATGTGAGAGAGAAACATTGATTGGTTGCCTTCCATAGGTGCCCCAACCAGGGAGTGAACCTGCAATCTAGGTGTGAGCCCTGACCGGAAATTGAACTCCCAGCCTTCTAGTGTACAGGCTGATGCTCCAACCAACAGAGCCACACTGGACAGGGCCAGAATTATTTCATTGGGCTGCACTGACCTGTGAGAAACTGAGCCCTTGAACATGGGAAGCTTGGAAAGGCTGCGGAATGATCTGGGGCAAAATATGAAGCAGCCGTTCACTGCACTCAGCACTGTTTTGACCTGCTTTTGTTTTTACAGAAATCCTGTTTGCTCTCCTCCTCATTCACTTCTTCTGGCTGGATTCCAACCTGCCTTGGGGAGCCTCTAGATTTGAAAATGAATACCACGGATGTAGCAGACACTACCATGGATGACAGCATCTACAACAATTACTATCTCTATGTCAATATCCCCGAGCCTTGCACCAAAAAAGGCATCAAAGCCTTTGGGGGAATCTTCCTGCCCCCGCTCTACTCCTTGGTCTTTCTGTTTGGTCTGCTTGGAAATTCCATGGTGGTTCTGGTCCTGTTCAAGTACAAGCGGCTCAGGTCCATGACTGACGTGTACCTGCTCAATCTGGCCATCTCGGACCTGCTCTTCGTGCTCTGCCTCCCTTTCTGGGGCTACTATGCAGCGGACCAGTGGGTTTTTGGACTAAGTCTCTGCAAGATTATTTCCTGGATGTACCTGGTGGGCTTCTACAGTGGCATATTCTTCATCATGCTCATGAGCATAGACAGATACCTGGCGATTGTGCACGCAGTGTTTTCCTTGAGGGCCAGGACCGTGACTTATGGGGTCATCACCAGCTTGGTCACGTGGGCAGTGGCCGTCTTTGTCTCCCTGCCAGGGCTTTTATTCAGCTCTTGTTACACAGAGGAGGGGCGTACCTACTGCAAAACCAAGTACACGCGCAACTCCATGCGGTGGAAGGTTCTGAGCTCCCTGGAGATCAACATTCTAGGGCTGGTGATCCCCTTAGGAATCATGCTTTTCTGCTACTCCATGATCATCAGGACCTTGCAGCACTGTAAAAACGAGAAGAAGAACAAGGCGGTGAAGATGATCTTTGCCGTGGTGGTCCTCTTCCTGGGGTTCTGGACACCGTACAACGTGGTGCTCTTCCTGGAGACCCTGGTGGACCTGGAGGTCATCCAGGACTGCGCCTTTGAAAGACACCTGGACTATGCCCTTCAGGCCACAGAGACCCTGGCTTTTGTCCACTGCTGCCTTAACCCGGTCATCTACTTCTTCCTGGGGGAGAAATTTCGCAAGTACATCATCCAGCTCTTCAAAACGTGCAGGGGCTCTTCCGCGCTCTGCCAATACTGTAGGCTCCTCCAGATTTACTTCCCTGACCCCTCCAGCTCATCTTACTCACAGTCCACGGTGGACCACGACCTCCACGATGCTCTGTAAAAATTGGGAATGCCGAAAATGGAGTTAATCGGCTTCCCAAATGAAGAACTTACTTAAAATTGTGTTATAGTAAGACTTCCCTGAGCGAGAAAGTGTCAGGGAGAAGATGTACATCCGCTGCAGTAAGCCGGGCTTCTCACCCTGCAGTCAGCTTTCCTCCTCTGCACACAGGTTCCCTGCAGCCAGAGCTCACCTGGGCTGAGCTGTCCTTCCCTGCACCAGGCTGGCTGGTGTGATAAGTAAACCCGAGGGGAACTCGGAGCAGCTTTTCAAAGAAGCTAGGAATAATGCTGGAAGGAGAAGACCATTCGCTTCTAATCTGACAGATGGGGTTCTCCTGAGGAAGTAGAAGAGATAAATTCTCTCCTTGAGAATTCGCTACTTCCTGCTGGGAAAAAAAAAAAAAAAAAGGTCTTTTTAATTCATTTCTAGCTTTCACGGAACAATATAGAAAGCTTTGACATGCTGTCCCGGGTTTTTTCTAATAATATATCTGAAGCCAGGTGTATGCAGAAAGGAATAGTGAAGTGATGAACTTAGATCTGATCCTTTGAATGTAAGTGATTATTTGTTAATGAAAGCCAAACTTTTAATGCTGATTCCGAGTACAAGTATACAAAGATGTTAGTATGGTCTGATCTCCAAATACAAAATTCAAGGTGTTAAAAAATCCAAACATACTTGTGGAAATTCAAATACTTTGTTTTAATTATGAGAGGTGAATATTGAAAATTGAAAAAGGTCACATAGTTCCTGATACATTTATTTGCAGTCTTTTGCTTATTTACAAACAGTGCCTTCCAAAGTGAAAATAACAAGGATGACCGAAGCATGACAATGCCCCCTTTGTCCCTTTGAAGTGTCCGCCATCCAGGCAGGTGAGAATAATCAGCAAAAACGTTTTCGTTGACGTGACATAAAAATGACTCAAAATGATGAAATTGTGAGAAGTGTCATCCTCTCTTTTAAAACATTGGCCCCGGTTTTTAACTTTGGCGTGACTCAAAAATGCAGTCATTTCCTGTCACTTTAATCATGTAATTCATCATTTTACACCATGAATATCGTTCTTACAGCCTTAATTCACCAGTTATGTAAAGACTTGAACAAAGTCTGGGCACGCTTGTAAAACAGGGACACTTATAAGCCCTCCAAAAACAAAAGCCTATCTTGCAAAAAAGCCTACCTTGCCATTGACTGAGCAACCCCATTCAAAACTGCTTCTGTAAATTTACACATTATTGCATGCTCTACATTGAAAAAGAATGCATTCCCCGAACATTTATTTTTAGAAGAGTGATTTGAAAAGGGTATGTTGATGTTGCCTTCACAGAAAAAACATAAAATAAATGGGTGTACAGTCCCATGAGCCTTTTTTCCTGATCGTGTTTGTTTCTGATCTGAGGGGGATGAGAGTCCCAAGCAGCCGAGGTCCCCCTGGGCTTGTCTTCCCTACATCAGCTGTAAGATGAAGATGCTGTGGATATGCCCACGGGGAGGAATCAGGGGGTTTGTTGTTCAGATCTCCACTTGGGGTGGGAGATAGAGTTGCTATCTTGTTCCAGTGCACTTGGAGATCAGGGTCAGTACGAAGTGGGGGTCGAGGGGCAGGTTCCAGGCAGATTTCTTTAGAAAACCCCTACGTGGTGTGCTGGGGCCTGCCGCATTCCCACTTTGCACTCCCTTGTGAGCCTGGGCACGTTTCCTTCCTCTCTTAGCCTCTGTTTTCTCTGGTCTGCCTCCTCTTTCCTGGTAGAGCATGTGATTTTATTCATTTAATCACAGGGAGACAGACCAAAAGACAAGGACTGGCCAAAGGGGTTACCATCACTTCACTCCCGATCACACAACGCTAACTAAGCAAGGGTGAGGTGCCAACCACACAGCTTCCAACCCTCCACCAGCAGTGGGGGGTCATCCATCACCTCAAGTCACTCGGGGCTTCCCTTGATCCAAAGCTGGGGGGATAGTTCCTCAGGATGGGACAGCAGCACCTCTAGGGACACCCAAACGTGACCTTCTCGGAACACTGAAAAGAAAGGTCCCTCCCAGTCAGTAACAGAAACATAGAAATGCAAGCCAGCGTGATTTCTACACACAGGTGGGCTAAACGATGAATTTTTCAGACATGAGGCCCGTTCCTTTGTTGTTAGGCAACATGCCTAACTTCTGGAAGAGTGGGTAGCATTTGTTTAAGAACAAGAGAACCAGGTTTGCTTCTGGGCTGATGTAAATGTTTTGAGACTGGACAGAGGTGGTGTCTGCACAGCGCTGTGAATCTGCTAAATGCCACTGAATTGCACATTTTCAAATGATTGGCTTTGTATTATGTGAATTTACCTTAATAACACCACCACCAACAATAAGAATAATAGGAAGGAGCTCTGGCAGCACCTGTCCATAGTAAGTGCTCAGATGAAACGGAAAAAACAAATATCATTTTTTTCCCAGGAGAGGAAAAAGTACAGGGTGATGCCAAAGTGTCTGCAGACCTTTAGGGAAATATTTCCTAAGAAACCCTTAGAGCAATTTGGAACATTGGATATAATTCCTATTTGTTGAATGGCTGTTTGGTGCCAAGCAGAATGCTGGGTTATGGAGAGAAGAATAGTATGAGAGAGTAAGTTCTGCACTCATCGAATTCACGATCTGATAAAGGATAACTCAAACACCAGCTCAACTATAATAGTAAACGCAGCAGATACGATCAGAGACTTAGGAACCACACGCTTTGGGACCCCAGAGGACGGACACGTGGATTCGGTTTTGAGTCTTTATAATATAATTAGGTTTTGAAGTAGGCCTTGTACACGGAGCTTGGTTTTGATGAATGGAAGGGAGAAAGGACGTTCTAGACTGATGAAATAGCACATGAAAAGGTAGAGTGGTGTTAAGAGCACACTGTGCATTCAGGGAGTGGTTGGTAGGTTTTTGTCAAGTGCCTGTGTGGGCGGTGGGGAAGAGCAGCAAAGTAAGCAAAGATGAGAGAGACAGCAGAGGCTGCAGTTCTGGGCCTGGGAGCCGCAGCGACCCTCCACCGGGCAGGAGGAGACCATCAGTGAGCTTGGACGTGTGCTGCGCGTACGTACACTCCCGTCCAGGACCGGAGCGCGCGTGCTGCGGCCACCGGAAGCACTGACAGGTGACAGCTCTCGGCTGGTTCCCTTTCAGAATTGTCCTCTCTGGGCACAGTTCACACCCAGTGAGTAGAAAATGACCGAAACAAAACACCTTCTTGCCTTAATTGGGGACAACTCCGAAGAGCCATTTCAACTCCAGAGCTCCCCGTAAGGTTAGCGGAGGCCTCTGTTGTAACTGACCTTGCAGTTCGCCTTTGCCTGTTGGTCTTGTCCGGCTTCCTTCATGCTCTTACGGGGGCTGCTCCCAAGAGGGCTCCCCGTCAAATCTGGATGCTGATCTGAGACCCAGCGTCTGTTTCCAGGAATCCCAATCTAAAAGGGGACTTTTGGCCCTGGCTAGTGTAGCTCAGTGGATTGAGTGCAGGCCTGGGAACCAAGCAACCATGGTTCGATTCCCAGTAAGGGCACATGCCTGGGTTGCAGGCCAGTTCCCAGCAGGGGACACACAAGAGGCAACCATACATTGATATTTCTCTCCCTCTCTCCTTCCCTTCCTCTCTAAAGATAAATAAATAAAATTAAAAAAAAAATTAAAATAAAATAAAATGGGACTTTTGGATCACAGAGGGGGCAAGTGAGCACCTAATATAAGTGGAAATAGAACTCAGGTGTGGGAACATGAAAGGGCATACTCTTTGCATCAGGAATGTCCTTCACTCATTGCCCTCTGACCATCAGCCCCAATTTGACTCTTGGTTCCAATGCTTCCTTTAGTCAGTCTTACATTTGCTCCCACAATTTGCCTGCCTCATGCCCTCAAGACCCTCCTGTCTTGTCTACCTGTGGCCATGCCTCAGTCATCTGACACCCTATATCCTTTACCTGCCAGTGACTTCCTTGGTTTAAATGAGCCAGACACAGCTCCAGCCATTTTTGTGGTCACAGTACTATACTCCTTAAAAAATTTGCAGTGGGGAAAGCCGAATTCCTCTGGGATGCATGGAAGTAAAAAGACAGCTGGCTCTCTGGCTCACGGGCTCTCTAGCTCCTGGGCTGGCTCTTTCAGGCTATCTGTCTCTTCTTTGAGGATGCCTGGATGATGGTGCTGCAGCTGCCTGCATTTCCCAACAGGTGGTATTTGGGATGGGAAGGAACTCCGGGAGCAGCCTAGGACTGGGCTGGCCTGGCAGAGCGGGGCAGGGTTATTCTCTGGGTGTTCTAGAGGGGACAGGCTCTGAAGCAGAAGCCTGCCATTCTTCCAAAGTTGTGTACATTTTGTATCTTATGTTTTACTTTGTAGACTAACCCTAAAGAAATAAGATAACTAAAAACAGGGGGAATTCCAGGAGAACCCAGGTGTTAGAGTGTAGCCTTAATTGACAAGCTGGAAGTGACTAATGCATGTGGACAGCTGTTTGTCCAAAACTGAAGCTTTTGAATAAAGACTCCTTTCCTTTATCACCAAAAAAAAAAAAAAGTTTATAATGGCTCCAAATTTCCTTTCAGAAAATCAGAAGCTCACTAAGTACTTTCATACATTGAAACTCTTCTTAAAGTAGATAAATTTGGTTTTATTCCCCCAAAGAGGTTCAGGGGAAACCGTATTCTAAGCATGAATTAGACTAACTCCACGGACAATAACCACCAGCTAAACTGCCTAGCAAAATGCCTTGTGCAAAGCAGTTCTTTAGGTTTTTTGGTTTTTTTTTTTTACTGAATGAGTGAATTTCCTTATCTCTTCATCAAGTTCTCTGCACGGTGATTCAAGTTTCTATTTCACCACGAAAACTTCACCAGTCCTCTCTCCAAAACCCCCATTAGGTTTCTAATAAAACTTTATGTGACACACTTCAAAGATTGATTGAATTGCCCCCTAGTTCCAGAAATTAGTAGGCGGTCTTTGGGTCAAAAATTACTTCATTAAGACTCTTGGTATGAACACAGCTGCAGAAGTCTGCATTTTTGCCTTCTCTGGGAAACTGCAAAATAACAGCAAGAAGAATGAATTTAAAACCCCACAAATCCCATCCTTGGTCAAATGGGGAAAGAGATATACCTTTCAGAGTCCAATATCTATGTAGTAAGTTCTACTAAAAAGCAGGTCAAAGCTGTGGGAAAAGATGACAAGAAGCAGGGAGAGGGTGCAGCAATGAACTTCAGGAAGAGCTACAAAGACCCATTTCCTGAAGCCTGGGGGACACCACGAGGTGCAGGAGCTGAGCCGAATAGGGTTGAGTCAGAAGTCCTCCTAGTCCCATTTTCGTTGAGATTTGCCAAGTTTCAGGTTTGCAGGAGGCAAGTCTGTTCTGTGGCAAAAGAGCCACTGGGGCCGTGAAACCGCTAGTCTGGAAAACTACAGGAGCCCTCGCCCCAAACACAAGTATGTTCAATAATTCAGAGATGGACTCTAAGAAAATGATCAGGATAGGAGTACTACAGACATCTAGGAATATGATATCAAATAGATACCTGTCCTGGCTTCAGTGCTTAATGAGGCACTGCAGAGGTGTCCCAGCAAAAAACGAAACAAGATAAGAAGGTTTTGCTCTGACCACGTCTGCGTAATATCACACTGCACGGACCAGCTCTGTGCTGTAAGAGGAATAAACCAGAGGGGTACAAACTGGACCAGAGGGACATTTTACAAAATGCAGTAGTCCTCAAAACTGTGAGCATCCCCAAAGACAAGGAAAGTCTGAGAAATCGTAGCCAAGAGGACCCAGAGGCAACTAAATGTAACTAGCTCTGGAAGAGGAAAAGGACATTAGCTGGAGACTAAGGAAATCTGAATAAAGTACGGCCATTGGTTAATAATAATGCATCAATATTGGTTCATTAAGTACATAAAAAATGCTTCATACTAGTGTCAGATGCTAGTGACGGGGACATTGGATGTGGGGGTAAAGGGGAATTCGCTGTACTTCACAGATTTCTGTAATTCTAAAACTGTTATAAAGTATAACGTTTATTTAAACAAAAGATAAGGTATCTCTAGTTGCAATGATAGTGTTAATAACTATAAAAATCAAGTTATTACTATAAGCAATAAGGTAATTAAGCAAGTTAATAGGGCAAAATATTAATGCACCCAAGCCCTGGCTGGTGTAGCTCAGTGGATTGAGCACGGGCCTGCGAACCAGTCAATTGCGGTTCAATTCCCAGTTAGGGCACATGCCTGGGTTGCAGGCTGGTTCCCTGCAGGCCAGTTCCCAGCAGGGGATGCCTGAAAAACAACCACACATTGATGTTTCTCTCCCTCTCTCCTTCCCTTCCCTCTAAAGATAAATAAATAAATCTTTAAAAAGTATTAATGCACCCAATTCAATTATATTTATATTTACAAGTAACGGTAAGAAGAGATGAAGAAAAGAAACAGCCCTGGCTGGTGTAGCTCAGTGGATTGAGCGCAGGCCTGCGAACCAAAGGATTGTGGTTCAATCCCCAGTCAGGGCACATGCCTGGATTGCAAGCCAGTTCTTATCAGGGGACCCACGAGAGGCAACCATGCATTGATATTTCTCTCCCTCTTCCATCTCTTCCCCTCTAAAGATAAATAAATAAAATCTTTAAAAAAAGAAAAAATGAACCCATATTTTGAAAGAGAGCAGAAGAAATCTTCATTAAAATACGTATTATATATCTGAAATATGTAGGAAATAGGTGGAACTTTCCAGAACACTCCCTGAGAAGCCAAGGAGTGGCGGCTTTCGGAGGTGAGCACAGGAATGCGTTATTTTCTGCTCCTTCACACCTGCACTGGCCCACTCACCTGCTGTCAAAAACGATGAAAGAAACCACTTGCTATGATGTTTTGGGTTCAAACCCAAAGCCACTCAGGAAGAACTGAAAAAGACTTACAGGAAGCTGACCTTGAAGTATCACCCACATAAGAATCCAAATGAAGGAGAGAAGTTTAAACAGATTTCTCAAGCTGCAAAGAAGAGGAAATTATATGATAAAGGAGGAGAACAGGCGATTAAAGAAGGTGGAGCAGGTGGTGGTTTGGGCTCCCCCAAGGACACCTTTGATATGTTTTTTGGAAGAGGAGGAAGGATGCAGAGGAAAAGGAGAGGTAAAACTCTTGTGCATTGGCTTTCAATAACCTTGGAGGATTTATATAATAGTTCAATGATAAAAACTAGTTCTGCAGAAGAATGAAATTCGTGACAAATGTGAAGGTCGAGGTGGTAAGAAAGGAGCAGTGAGCGCTGCCTCAGTTGCCGAGGTATGGGGATGCGAATAAGAATTCATCAGATAGACCTGGAATGGTCTAGCAAACTCATTGTGCGCAGGAGTGCCAGGGCCACGGGGGACAGATCGGTCCTAAAGCGAGATGCAAAAGCTGCAATGGAAGGAAGATAGTTTGAGAGAAGAAGATTCTAGAAGTCCATATTGACAACGGTGTGAAAGATGTCCAGAAGCTAGCATTCCATGGTGAAGGAGACCAAGCAACAGCACAAGAGCCAGGAGATATTATCAGTGTTTTAGATCAGAAGGACCATACTGTTTTCACTCTGTGAGGAAGAGACCTTTCCATGTGCATGGACCTATAGCTGGATGAAGCCTTGTGTGGCTTCCAGAAGTCAGGAGCTACTCTTGACAATTGAATCACAGTCATCACCTCTCCTCCAGGTCAGACTGTCAAGCATGGAGATATCAGGTGTGTTAAATGAAGGCATGCCAATTTGTCGTAGCCCTTATGAAAAGGGTCGCCTAATCATCAAATTTTAGGTAAACTTTCCCGAGAATGGCTTTCTCTGTCCTGATTCATTCTCTCTGCTGGAAAACTACTACCCGTAAGGAAGCAGGAGAGACTGATGAAGTGGGCCAGGTAGAGCTGGTTGACTGTGATCCAAATCCAGAATGATGGTGCCATTACAATGGAGAAGCATGTGAGGGGGACGAACATCATCCTAGACTGGCGTTCAGGATCAGAGATCTAGATGCGGCCAGTGAACAACACTTCCTGCCGGCACTTTATATGCAGTAGTGAATGGGTGAAGGACTATAACCATAATCGGCTTGCTATTTGCTGTTGTTTTTGTTTTAATATTCGACCACAGTAGTGCTTTAAAAATTAAATGAAGGATAAACTCAAAGTATAAAAGCTCAGAAAACAAAATAGAATACATAGGAAATAGATGCAGAATATATTTTAAAAATCCACTTTAAATCTGTGTTGCTGGACACCAGAATGATCTAATGAAAAGGCCTAGATGTTCTTGGACAAGAAGTTTTGAAGTTATAAAAACATTAGTTTTTCCTGGGATGGGAGAAATAGACAAAAAACTGTACTTGAAAAATAACTAAGTAAAATTAATTAAAAAAAAACTTTAGTTTTTCCTGTTAAATTCTAATATTCAATATTATTTTTCAAGACATATCAATGGTTCTTTTAAACTACATACAATGATTTAAAAATTCATGTAAAAATGAACAAGAAAAGAATAGCTAGGTTCACTCTGAAAAGGAAGAGCAATAAAGATATACGCAGTATGTTATTATGTGTATTAAATTAATCAGTGAATTGAAATAGTATGGCAATTGGCCCAAATGAGAAATATAGTAGTCAATTAAATTTACATGGGAATTAGCATATATTAAAGGTGGCATTTTAAATCAAAGGAGAGATACAAAAAATTATTTGCTTAAGAAGTGGACCGAAGGAACTGTCATCTGGGAGAAAAATTAAGCTTGATTTATGTCTCACATCGGTTACCTGGTTACACTGCAAGAAGATGAAATATTCACATGCAAAAATGGAAACAATGAAAGTTCTAATAGGAAATACTGGGAGAAAGTCTGAATAATTTTGGCATGGGTGAGGTCTTTCTCAAAATTCAGAGGTCATAAAAGAAAAGATTCTTAAAGTTGACTCTGTGACTATAAAAATAAGCATGAAAAACATCACCAAAAGAAAAATCAAAAGACAAAAGACAAATGGGGGGAAATATTGGTCATTGAACTGTTTTCTAATAACTCAGTGGCACATGGATGCTTATTACATTATTTTTAGTACTTATATATGTTTAAAACATTTAATAATACAAAAATAATGTGTATTCATACTACAAACTATGTCATTAGAGAGAATGACTTCCAGCTATATACCAACTACTCTGTAGAAATGTCCAAGTGCCTTTCATTTTATTTAAATTTAAAAAGTTTTTTATTTATTTATCTTTAGAAAGGAAGGGAAGGAGAGAGGGAGAGAAATATCAGCGTATGGTTGCTCCTTGTGTGTCCCATGCTGGGAACTGGCCTGCAACCCAGGCACGTGCCCTGACTGGGAATCAAACCGTGATCTTTTGGTTCACAGGCCTGTGCTCAATCCACTGAGCTACACCAGCCAGGGCCCAAGTGTACTTTAAAAACCTGGAATGATAAACCTCAAATTCAAACTCCAAACTGTTAGCCATTAAAAAAAATTTCCCCCTGCTCTTTTGAGATACAATTGATGTGGCCTATTCTCCAGAGGGAAAAATTATGCTTTATAATTTCTAGATTTCTTTATTTCTTTGAACAACATACATAACTTTCAAAATCTGTCCAAACAATAGAGATATTGTCATTTCAGGGAAAAAAATTAGAGGAAGGGCTCTGTGATTATGGGAAGCTGACTAATGAACCAGAGAGGGATTCTGAAACCTCAAGGCTCACAGGTGAGGTAAGCGGGCGGATGCTCCTCCTGGCACACTGACTGCCTACAAAGACGTGCAGTGCTTTGAAGGAGATGCTGACATAGGTCCGGGAGATGGGTAGCAGAGTTTACAGTCTGAGATGGATACAAGATAGCTGTGGGAGTCTGCAGAATGGTTGCCCTCCTTTGATCGCACAGGAGATAAACCAAAACCATAACTGGAGTCCAACGAGGCACAAAACGGATGTGCGTCAAGACTGGACTGAGAATTCACGGATGAGGTATCATGAAGTGGTACACTCGAAACCTATATAATTTTATTAACCCATGAAACTCCCATGAATTCAATTAAAGCAACACTTAAAAATGTGTGTGGGGGGGAAAGACTGGATGGTATAATCCCCACTTCACAGTTGCCTTGGTCAGAGGGAGTCCTCCTAATTTTAATGACATCAGCATGAACATATCTCATGCAAATAAAGTGGACAGTGGTTTGGGTGGTACGTTTTGTGGTTTAGCTGGGTTCCTTTTGGGAGAATAACTGAAGAGGAACTTGGGTGGGTTTGCGCAGTGGACGAAGTGAGCTTATGAGGAAATGGATTTAAGTGGTAAATGAAAGAATTGTCCCTTGAAAAATTCTTGAGGGTCACAGACTTGTTGAATCTACCACTTGGAAGCCGCCCAATTACGGTGCAGCAAGGAGTTCGCAGTTTAGAAGTTTTTCTGTTTCCTGAAATTCATTGGGATGATAGATAGAAATATAACAAGAGGGATTTAAAAGACGGTTGGGTACAAAATTTACCATGGAAAGCAATTTGACAGTTCTTTGTAAGGTTGAACGTATACCTACTCTATGATCCAGGAATTCTACACTAAGGTATTTGCTCAGGAGAAATAAATACCTCAGTCCATAAAAGATCTTGTTCAAGAATACTGATAATATTTGCCCTGGTTGGTGTAGCTCAGTGGATTGAGCGTGGGCCTGTGAAGCAAATGTGGTTTGCAGTTCCCAGTCAGGGCACGTGCCTGGGTTGCAGGCCAGTTCGCAGCAGGGGATGCACAAGAGGCAACCATACATTGATATTTCTCTCCCTCTCTTTTTCCCTTCCCCTCTAAAGATAAATAAATAGAATCTTTTAAAAAAGAACACTCATATCATCATATTTAGTAATGAAAGACTGAGTGCTTTCCCTTTAAGAGCAGGAGCAAGACAAGGATATCTATTTTTGCCACTTTTATTCGTATTGTACTAAAGATTCTTTTCAGGAAAAGAAAAAAAACATTCAGATTGAAAAGGAAGAAGTAAAATTATGATTATTTGCCAACAACACAATCTCTTATGCAGCAAATTCTAAGGAGTCCATAAAAAACAATTAGAGCTAATAAGTAAATTCAGCAGACTGCAGGGTACAAGATCAATATACAAAAAATCAATTGCTTTTCTCTATAGTGGCAATGAGTAATCCAAACATGAAATTAAGAAAAAAATTCAATTTATAACATCAAAAATAAAATATTTAGGAATAAATTTAATAAAAGAAGTGCAAGACAAGTATACTGAAAATCTAGGAAACATCACAGAAATAAATTAAGAGATCTAAAAAAGTGGAAAGATATTCTATACTCACTGATTGGGAGATTTAATGTTTTAAACATGGCAATACTCTCTAAATTATCTCCAGATTTAATAAAATTTTTGTCACAATTCTAGCTGGCTTAAAAGAGTTTTCTTCTTCTTCTTTTTTTCTTCCAAAAATCAACAAGCTGATTCTACATGGAAACAAAGGAACACAGAAGAGCTGAAATGGTCTTGAAAGAGAACAAAGGTGGAGAAATCACACCTCCTAAATTCAACACTTCATCACAAAGCTACTGTAATTGAGACAATGTAGAATGTCCTAAGGATAGACATATAAGTCAAGGGATTAGAACTGAGAGTCCAGAAACAAACCTTCAAGTTGATGGCTAATAGATTTTTGACAAGGGTGCCAAGATAATTCAATGGGGAAAAGACTGGTCTTTTCAACAGCTTGTGTTAGAACAACTGGGTATCCACATGCAAGAAAGTGAAGTTGGACCACTACCTTCCTCCGACAGAACAAAGTTAAAATGGATCACAGAACTAAATGTAAGATCTGAAACTGTCATGTTCTTAGAAATACCTAGTTATAAATCTCACGACCTTGGGTAGGCAAATTTACAGAGACAAAAATAGAGTAGTGGCTGCCTAGGGCTGGGAGGAGAAGAAGCTGGAGAGTGACTGCTGAGTATGGGGTTTCTTTCTGGGGTGATGAAAATGTTCTGCACTTAGATTATTATGGTCATGGTTGCACAACCCCGTGAATATACTAAAAATCACCGAACTATATATATATATTTGCAATGAGTACATTTTATGGTATGTGAATTACATCTCAAGAGCAATGTTTAATTATGTTTGAAACAGCTTTATTCGTAATAACCAAAAAGTGGAAATAATCCACTTAGCCATTAGCAAGGGAATGGATAAACAAGCTTGGTATATTCTTGCGATGGAATACGACTCAGCAAGGTAAATGAAGGCATCACTCATGGACGGACACAACAACACTGATAAACTTCAGAAATGTTACTTTGAGCAAAAGAAGCCAGGCACAGAAGGACGTATATTATATGATTTTATTTATCTGAAGTTCTAGAATGGGCACAGACTAACCCAGGGAGAAAAATATTGTAACAGTGTTTGCCTTTGGTGTGTGGGCGTCAGCACACAGAGGAATAATCTGGGTGTTGAAAATTTCCTGTATCTTATTGGGTGTGGGAGAGCTGAGTAAATGTTTTTATTAACTTTTATTATATGATGCACTTAAAAACCTGCACTTCAGTACATTTTGTGACATGCAAATTATATAATACATTAATGAAAATAATATTGCCGGAAAGTGATAGGGTTAAGTATCTTTGAGGAAGGACCACAGGTGGGACAAAAAAGCAACATAGTGAGCAAAGCCAAGACCTCAGGTCTTCTGTGTTATGGGGCATGTTGCTGGCAGTAATTTCCAGCAGTGTGGATCCTGTGGGGTAACTGCTCCAGACAACATGGGGGACTTAAAGTCAGTGGTGATGGCAGAGCATCTCTGAAGGGAGATGGCAAAACTGCTTGTTGGCAACTGTAGGCCTCGTTAGGCTGGAAGATAAATACAAACTCCAAAGGAAGATTCGAACCAAGCCCAAGCCCATGACTCAATAATCAGATAGATATGTGATACCCCAAAACCACCACTGGACTTCAGATTTCAACCACAAACATAAGTCCTGCTCACAGGCTGACTCTAAGCTGTTAACTGGAAGGACCTGTGGTTGGGTTCTTTAGAACCTAAGACAGATTTCAGTGAGAGTGATTTGTTGGGGGTTGTTCACTGAAGAAGTGGAGGAGGGATGTTGGACAGGGAAGGGGAAGAAGCTAAGCAAAGATGTGTTCTGTATTAATTAGGGTTTTCCAGAGGGAGGGAGGGGGAGAAAGAGAGAGAAAGAGAGAGAGAGCCCCCATTATAAAGTAACATAAATCTGTCATTCAAAATGAGCAAGCAAACCAAAATTCCATCATTCAAGGAAGAAACATAATTCTAAAACAATGAACAAGATTAACAATCAAAACAAGAGTTTACCTGAGATGAACTCAATATAATGTAATAGTGTGGAAAGTACTTTAAAATAAGTATTCTGGTCTACTTCCAGCAAGTAATAACACACACTAACAAAGAACAGAAGGTTCTAACATACTTACTGACATCAGGAAGGACTGATTTTACCTAAAGGTGTTAGGAATGACATACATGGGTGTCAACAGTGAGTTTCCTCTAGAACTGAACTTAATTTGTATCTTGAGTCCCAAGTCTCCTGGGAATCAGAAACTGAATCTCAGTCAATTTGGCGTTTCATCCACTCCCTCTTCCCTCAGTAACATTAGGAATTACAATTATGGTCTTTGTCATCACTGGAGTCAGCACTTCAACCTGTCTGGGTTGCAAGCATCAGTCCGTGAATCGACCTGCCGAGTTGATCCACGCTTGCATACAGAACCCCCACAAGGCTACTTCCCAGGTATTATGCACTCCTCAGGACACAAGACACACTGAATTTCCTCCTGCTCTACTCTGTGGTCTCAAAGGGCTTAGTAGGGCTATCTAGAGCCTTTGCTACATTATTCTGCTCTAGCTGGTATGAAACCATCCTACTCTCTACTCCGTGTCTGGTTTTTGGGGACCCTTTGTCCATGTGCAAACATCCACTTACATCCGGACAGGGAACTCAGGGATCTTGCTTCCTCCCCAAGCTGGACTCTTAGGAATGATGTCTCAAAAGCACTGTTTGCTTAGATCTCAAAACCTTAGGGAAATTCTATTGTCCTTCCCAAACCAGGGACGAAGCCATGGGAAGTGGCAGGGCCAGGACTCGTCTTGAGGATGCTCACTCCCATCTGAATTTTTGCTTTCTCTGACTCCTCTCTTCCTCTCTGTTAGCCCATGGGTTTCTCATGCCTCACAGGGCCCCTTCCTAAGAAGCTGGACCTCGAGGAGAAAGACAAGCATGTGTCACTTCAGAAATACATGTAAGATACATTTAGTTTTAAATGATTAGAAATTCAGAGGTGGGAGTGGATCAACCGGAATATCTAATATTTAATACTATTGAGCTTACGTAGTTGCAATGGAGACTGCTTCTTGCCCTAATCTCTTCAAAGCTTCCGAAAAGTTCTAAAGACAAAAGGCCCCGTGTGGGTGAAGTTTTTGTGAAATTCAAGGGACTCAGTTCCACATTTGAGTCATGGCGCTGCAAGAGAACGTGTGGGACGTCGAGATCACTTAATTCGCTTCTGAAATTCAGTGGAAGCAGAGGCAGAATGTCTAGCCAGAGGAAACTGAGAAAGTGAGCCCCCCACCAGGGTTCACAGAAACCTCGGGAAGGTCTTAACGACAGATCTTATCTAGATTTTTAAAGAGAAGGACACCTCGGCTGCCATCTCTGTTAGACATGCCTAAAGCAATGGGGAGAACACATGGACCCACTCTCAGCCTGTGACTGTTGCCACGGACACATTCTTTCATGCAGGAAGCATTAACTGAGGACCTACTATGGACTGATTTCGGAAAAGGAGAATTAAAGCCATGTAGGACTTGTCATAAAGGCTCTCTTGGTCAGTGATACACAGATAACTACAATATTGTGAGCTTAGTGCCAGAGAGAGATGTAACCTGAGAAAGATTGACAGCCCCTGCACTAATAAACATCAAAAGAACGTAGCTCTAGGAGGCCATGGGAGAGTTTACTCTCTGTCCTCTCAATTTCTTCCTCTGCCATCAAGGTTCTCAGAATGGTTCACCAATGGGGTCCTAATCCACAAGTCTGAGTTTCTGACATGGTGTCCCTGGCCTAATTAAAAGTAAGTTTCTCTTCTTTTTTGATTATTGTTATTATCCTTAATTATCGCTTTGTGAGCACAGAACTACGCTGTAGAAGCTCCATGACCACCACTATAATGATGCTGCTGTTAAGCTAATAGGAGAGTGCAGATAAAATATTAACAACAGGTGTCTCAAAAACAGGAAATTACCCATCACCTCAAAAACCTTCTTGTGAGAAAGCTGCCTTGTTTTGATTTGCGTTTTCCATCTTTTGACTTTCAGCCTTTTGGTATCCTTATATTTTCATTTGCTTTCTTTTTAAATTTTAAAACACTTTTATTTTAAAAAATTTACTTTACTTTTAAGTATATTTTATTGATTATGCTATTAGTTTTTTCAACTTTTCCCCCTTTCTCCCCCCTTGGCCCCAACCCTCCAGCATTCCCCTACTTAGTTCATGTTGATGGGTTGTACATATAAGTTCTTTGAATCCTCTGTTTCCTATATCATTCTTTACCTCTCCCCATCTATTTTATGCCTACCAATTATGCTTCTTATTCCCTGTACCTTCCCCCCATTCTTTACCTGCCTCCCCAATGAAAACCCTCCATGTGATCTCCATTTGTCTGATTCTGTTCCTGTTCCAGCTGTTTCCTTAGTTTTTCTTTTCGTTTTTTAAGGTTCGGTTGTTGATAGTTGTGAGTTTGTTGTCATTTTACTGTTTTTGATCTTCTTTTTCTTAGATAAGTCACTTTAATGTTTCATATAATAAGGGCTTGGTGATGAGAACTTCATTAATTTGACCTTATCTGGGAAGCACTTTATCTGCCCTTCCATTCTAAACAATAGCTTTGCTGGATAGAGTGATCTTGGATAGCGGTCCTTGCCTTTCATGACTTCAGATATTTCTTTCTAGCCCCTTCTTGCCTGTAAGGTTTCTTTTGAGAAGTCATCTGATAGTCTTATGGGAACTCCTTTGTAGGTAACTGTCTCCTTTCCTCTTACTGCTTTTAAGATTCTCCCCTTATCTTTAATCTTGGTAACTTAATGAAGATGTGCCTTGGTGTATTTCTCTTCAAGTTCAATTTCTTTGGGACTCTCTGGGCTTCCTAGACTTCCTGGAATTCTATTTCCTTCGCCAGATTGGGAAAGTTTTTCTTCATTATTTGTTCAAATAAGTTTTCAACTTCTTGCTCTTGTTCTCCTTCTGGCACCCCTATGATTCTGATATTAGAGTGTTTAAAGTTGTCCCAGAGTTTTCTAAGCCTCTTCTCATTTTTTTGAATCCTTGTTTCTTCATTCTGTTCCAGTTAGGTGTTTATTTCTTTCTTTTGTTCAAAATCATTGATCCCAAAAGGCCTCTAAACCAGTCACCACAACCAGCACAACAAAATATGAGACCTTTTTATACTGTTACTGTCTTATAGTTCCTGTTTTTGTTTATTGTAATTCAATATTGTGAGATCCACTGGTCATTACTATTATTGAATCATTAATTTAATGTTTTTGAATATTTACAAGTGGACTTATCACTTTTTTCCTCTGTTCTTTTTTACATTCTAGACTTTCCTTCTAGAGTCATTTTCCTTCTCCCTGAGGTATATGCTTTAGTAAAATTTTAGTAATAGTCTCTGTTTATGCTTTTCAAAAATGTCTCTACTGGCCCTGGCTGGCGTAACTCAGTGGATTGAGCGCGGGCCTGCGAACCAAAGGATCGAGGTTCGATTCCCAGTCAGGGCACATGCCTGGGTTGCAGGCCAGTTCCCAGGAGGGGACGCATGAGAGGCAACCATACATTGATATTTCTCTCCCACTCTTTCTCCTTCCCTTCCCCTCTCTCGAAAAATAATAAATAAAATATTTTTAAAAAATGTCTCTACTGCCCACCATTTTTGAGAGATAGCTTTATTGGGTATAGAATTTTAGGTTGACAGTTGTTTCCTTAATGAACATTGAAGATATCATTCTGTTATCTTTAGTCTTTTATTTTTGCTTTTGAGAAATCATCTTTCAATCTGTTGCCACTCCACTGAAGGTAATCTTTATTCTCTGGCTACTTTTAAGATATTTTTATTTTTTGCTGGTATTCTTCAGTTTTACTATGATATGTCTAGATATAAACTTGCACTTAATTTAAATGTTTGGGATTTGTTGGGCCTCTTGAGTCTATGGACTGGCACCTGACATTGATTCTAGAAAATGCTCATCCATTGTTTCTCTAAATGCTACCTCTGTTGCATTCTTTCTGTCTTCTCCTTTTGGAACTTGTTCAACCATTTCACTCTGTCCCCCATGTCCCTACTCCTCACCACACTATATCTGCATTATTTTTTTGATCTATATTCCAACCCATTTATCTTCTACTGTGTCTAACCAGCCCCCAAAACCCACACTGAGTTTTAAATTGTGATTTATTTTATTTTGAAGTTCCGGAAGTTCTGTTTAGTTCTTTGGCAAATCTGTGATGTTTCATCATAGAGTTTCCTATCCCCTGCCAATATTTTCAAGGTTATTTAGTTGCCTTTAAATATTGTAGAATATTTAAAGTTTATCTCATAATTTCAATATCGAAAGCTGCTGTGGTCTTTTTCTGATGGTTCTTGTTTATTTTGCTTTGTTTTCTTGTGCACTTGGTTATATCTGGCTGTGACTACTCTTTGACCTTGAAGATTATTTGGGGGGATTTCCCAAGATGTAGGATAATTAGTGCCATTATTACAAAGATGATTTTGAATTTGCTTCTGTCAGAACATAAAAAGGCATTATCGACCCTGTATAACACTTTACTTCACTGCCTGAACTTTAACGGACAATCTCAGTGATGCAAATTTAGACCATAAGTCCCTGACCTTTGCTCATAACCTATCAGGGATGGGTTGTTAGTTATTTCTGCCTTGCTCAGAATCAAGGTGCTTGTCCCTACATCTCTTGGGAATTCGGACAATGGAGGGAGGTTTTCATTTATTTCACTCCTGAGAATTGCAGCTACCTACTTTAATGGGGACCGGTCATCTGTTAGACTTTCTAAACTTTATGAACACCAGGCATTGACTTCTGTGTTCCTTGCCTCATGACCCCAACTAAAAATTGTTTTCAATTTCACCGTCAGTTTACTTTGGATCATCAAATGCAAAAATGTCTCTGAATGATTTATTTATCCTGTCAGCTTTTCAGTGCTCTATGATAGAGGGCTATTAATTTCTCCCTGTAGTTCAATCAGTTTTTCTTTATATATTTTATGTATAAGTGTTTACAATAATATAGCTTCTTGATGAATAGTCATTTCATAATTTTTGTGGTGACACTGTATTCCTAATGGTGTTTTGAAGGTTAAAGTCTGTTTTGGTTGTTTGTGTTTAGTATCACTTCAGGTGGAGGCTTTGAGAGTCAATGTGTGATTTCCCACATTCTCATCTGCCTTGTTTTGGGAACTGTGGAAAGGAAGTTCCAGGTGGTGACTGCTCTGCCACCCTGGGTCCTAGTGTGAAAAAAACAAATCAACAGGAAACTGAGATTCCCCAGCTGATTGGCAAAGAACATGTAGCAAGAATGACAAATAAATCTTGTTTTAAATTACTAAGGTTTGGGTGTTGTTTGTTACTGACTGATAACAGAACTACCGTGCTAATACCCCAACCATGAGGACGGTATAATATCCTCATTATACATGTAAAACACTTCACGTGTGGCTCCCTGATTTTGCTGCAGCTCCAGGTGTTCTCAATAGTGTCCCTCCCTGTCACATACATTTCTGCGAATGGTCCTGCTCTCTCTGAGCTCTGGCCATCTGCCTACACTGTTAACTTTACCTGGAATGCTTTCCCCCACACACCCTCCATGGGATTGACTCCTCAGGTCTCAGTTTAGTACCCATAGCAGATGCTGCTCATGCCTGCCCAAATCTCCTGTAGGAACTGGTGCACCCCGTGTCAAGCTGCTATGGGCATAGGCTTCTAATAGGGCATTGGCCTTCTCTTGTTTTTAGACAATCCCCCACCACTTTCCCATAGTTCAATAGTTCCTCCTCCCCTCAGTGGCAGCCTGCAGCCAAGGGCTGCTTGACATAGCAGATGGGTATAAAAGTCTGGCCCCCTTGAATCTACATGGTGCACTTGAATCACCAACTACATGGTGCACTTCATATATGTGAGTTTTTCTGAAACTAGCCAGCCCAAGCTGACCTACTGACTAACCTCACACGCATGGATGAGCTAAGCCAGCATCAGCATAGCCCTGTCCAAACCGGAACTTCCCAGGAGAATTATGAAATAAATAAGGTTATTTTAAGCTGAAGGTAGTCTCTGTTTTTATTCCCCTGCCCCATGTTCTTCCCCTACCCATTTCCTTCTTATAGCGCCCCCTCTATAAAGCACATGTGTCCAAACCCTTGTCTTAGGTTCTGCTGTGAGACAGAGTCCCTGGCTGCCTGGGCCTGGGCTGTGAACCCTTCCCCCGACTCTGGGCTCTCCTGTCCTGTACAGCCCATGAGACTGCCTTGAACGTGTCTGTTTACCACTCCTCTCATTATAAACCTCTTGGAGTCCTGGCCACATTTTTATTATTATTGCTATTGATAGTAGCTCTATACTTTCAAAAGGAGTCATTGAGAGAAGGTGTTGTGCAGCAGTTACTATTTTGCCCTCAATGTCTAGCATGTATTAGGTACTCACTAGTAGCTGAATTAATGAATGAATGGATGGACGAATGAAGGTTGTCCTAGATTTAACAAAGACATGGAGGCTACAGGCACTTTTGTGGAGCATTTTTAGAGATTTAAGCATTTTCATAAAGAATGGAGCTTGGAGACTTTTCAGGTTCAAAGACCAAGGACTTAAGTGATATGACATCTGAAATGAAGAAGGGGCAATTCCAATGTATAATAACATGGGAGCAGGAAATGGCAGAATTTTGTTACCAAGAGAAAGAGGAGCAGTTGAGACTAGTATGATACTGAAGGGTCCTGCTCAGTGAGAAGGGACTGAAAGTTTGGTTCACTCCTGCTGGTGTGGTTTTTGCATTCTGTATGTTACTAGTCAGGCACTGAACTTTTACACCTGAGTGAGGACTTAATTCTTCTCAAAAGCATGGCGTTATTTGAAAATCAGAGATATCCCCCGCTGCTGTGGCTCGGTAGATTGAGCATCGGCCTGCGAACCAAAGGGTCGCTGGTTTGATTTCTAGTCAGGGCACATCCTTGGGTTGCAGACCGGGTCTGGTCTCTGGTGGGGGTTGTGTGAGAGGCAACCACACAGTGATGTTTCTCTCCCTGTCCTTCTCCTTCCCTTCCCCTCTGTCTAGAATAAATAAATAAAATCTTAAAAAAAATAAAAGAAAAGAAAACAAAACCAGAGAGAGATGATTCCTTCCTACCTATCAAGAGGAAAAAGTTTGGTCTTCGGAGCAGAGAAAAAGACCAGATTATTCTTTCTATCTTCCACTTCTGCCTTCCTGAGCAATCAGAATTCCATAGGTAACCAGACTGGCCTCTGGAAAGTTTGTAATGAGACTGCTGTGAATCTGGGACCTAAGGACAGGGCCTGAAAGACGTGTTCCAATAAATTCTGCCTGTTATCAGCTTATCAGGTGGTCACAGAACATTTTAATAGAAAGATAGAACTAGTCTTCCACCCAATTGTCTTCCATCTGGCCCTTCTTTCCCATGGATATTTAGTAGAGCAGGTCCTCAAATAATGCCTTTTTGTTCAACATCATTTCGTGACAATGTCAATCTTGTTTATATCCATTAGCTCGTGGTACAGTTGGTTTCATTATACGTTGTTTCACCACATTTCCCAGAACCCACACACAAAGGTTTAGCAAGGACTTACCGTACTGCAAAAATCCCATCTGGTGGAAGGATTGGCATTTAGGTTCTAAGGGGTCTCAATTTTAGAATCAAAACCATGAAAGCCTCATGCAGGGCTTTGGAAACGGTCCAAGGACGTGTGACCCATTATAAATGAACTCTTTGCTGTGGTTTCTCAAGTCCTTTACCGAGTGTGTTCTTTGCAACCGAGTGTTGGTGTCTACCCAGCACGGCAGGGATTGAACAGAGGAGTGCAGTCACCCACAAGGCATGTTGTGAGGTTCTTACCTCCCAAGTGCTGGAGTGGACGTCAGCCTGCAGGGCTTGTGTGTCCACTCCCAGTCTCCTCAGCCCCGTCTCACCGCTGCGAAGAGCTCCTTTCAGAGGAAAACCCGGAGTCACTATTGGACTTCTCAACTACAATTCCATGTAAAGTCTCTCTGGTCACTTCGTTCAGAGAATTCGGTCATGGAACTCTTTGGCTAAGTTCCCGGGGAAATTTGCTGAGTGTCAAAGAACAAATTAAAGTGGAAGAGAGGCTGGGCTCTACAAGGGTGGTTTTGTGAGAGAGGAAGGCCCAGCCTTGGGAGCGAGCCATTTACCTGTGTGGGGGGGTTCCCTGCTTCCTGACCTGTGTCCATGAGGGCCCCACCCAGACAGGCCACTCTGCTGTCCTCACCCCACCTGTGAATATCTCACAGGTCATTCACCAAAACTGCAGCTCACATCTGGCCTGATAGAAACCAGGCAGTGTGGCTGAAAATATCATTCTTCTGTGTTTTGAGTTTTCTCAAATGGAGTACAAAACTTTTTCCCCGCAGCCCCATCAATCAAGGTTTCCTGCCTTTGAGAAGATTTGGAGGCAAGAGTCTCAGTTTCGGCCCTCCCAATTTTGGGTAAATCACAATCCTTCCTACCTCTCACTTTCCTAAATGGCAAATTGGGCTGCGTAGCACCTGCCCCATTTCTTCAAAAGGTTCTTACAAAGACTCAGTGAGACCCTGGCTGGGTAGCTTAGATGGTTAGAGTTCCACCCTGATATGCTAAGGTTGCAGGTTTGATTCTGGGCCAGGGCACATACAAGAATTAACCAATGAATGTATAAATAAGTAGAACAATAAATTCATATTTCTCTCTCTCCCATTCTTCTTCTTTCTCTCTAAAATCAATCAATATAACTTAAAAAAAGACTCAGTGAGATATTGCATACAAAATTAAATGTTAAAAGTATTTTACAATTGTTATTTATTTATTATTATTTTTCGCATCATCACAGGAAAAAGCCGCGTGGAGATGCTTCAGCTGACAGACCCAGTCTGAGCTCACGTCCAGTCGGCCCAGCCCGAATGCCGGACACGCGAGCGGAGGAGCCCCCAGACGATTCCAGGAGCCAGCAGAGGCCCGGGTGCCACATAAAGAGGACAAGCCCCTCTGTCCTGCCTGTGGAATTCCAACCCCGAGCAAGCACAAAACAGCTGTTTCATGTCACTTATGCAAATCTGTTGAGGTGGTTTGATATGCAGCACAGACAACAACCAAAACAACACACAGTGATGAGAAATGCCCTTCGGGCTAGGAAGTCAGCATGTGGGCCCTGGAAAGTGCTTAAGTGTTGAGGACAAGGGAACAAACAGAGGCTCTAAGGAAGCGGAGCACTGAAGAAGTCCATGCTGAGAGGTCTCTGAAGTCCAAACCGGAGATGTCCAGTCTTTCCCAGAGTCTCAGGCCCAGCAGTGTCAGGTTAATGTCATGGCCTCATCGGGCGATGCGCCTCCCCCTGTCTGTGCAACCTCCTCCTCCGTCTTCCAGTCTGCGTCGTGTAGTGGACTGTCTCCTTCACCTTTGCATCCTTAGCCAGCACGGCGGCTGGTCAGGAGAGGGACCAAGTTGTTGAACCTGGCAGTAAGGGATGCGGGAAAAGGGTGGTGTGTCCTGGGGGGTGTGTCTTCTCCGCTTGTCCCTCGGGTGTCCACACGAGCCTTGCCCGCTTCGCTGGAGGAATGTGAGTGGAAAGCCTCACACTGGCCTCATCCAGCCAGTTCCTACCACATGGCTGGGGCCGTGTTGGGAGCTTTCACAACTGCTGCATTTGGGTGAAACCCCCCATGAGGTAGAAACCACACTTAGGAGATGAGGAAATTGAGGCTTATGGGTGAACCAGTTACTTGAGATCTCGCCACTGGTGAGTGATGGAGCAGGAGCATGAACCCGCGTCTGCCCTGAGTCTGTCTCGTTCGCTTGGTGAGTCAGTGCCACTGTCTCGGGAGTGCAGAGGACTGAGGCTTGTGGGAGGCTTCCTCGCACGTGGGAAGTCCCCCTGGAGGGTTAGCAGAGCAACTGTCTAGTGGGTAATCGGTGCAGAATCTCCGCTGGGCATTTACAGGCAACCAGACGGCCACCGGGTGTCCAGTTGACAAACCCCGGGACCAGAAGGCTGGAAGGCAGTGGCTAACCGGAAAGTTATGCTCAGTCAGACCAAGAGCAGAGGCTGGGCTTGAACTCAGAACCACCCACTCCAATGCTCCGGACACTGAGCGGACTTTCCTCGTGGCCCATGAGCCTGGTCCCCACTAGCTGTCTATTCTACCACAGACCAGACAGAATCCCTCATCCTGACTGAAAAAGGGAGTTCAGAAAATGACTTTTTTTTCTTATGCGGCAAGAGCCAAAGACCATAGAAGATCATTTCCTGTTTGTGTCATCTGACAGATGATGTATTGCTTGTTGGGGAAACAATGAAAAAAAACCCAGACTCAGATTAGTGGCAAACAATTTTCCTCTGAATAAACTGGATTTGCTGAGACGCAAAGATGAACAGAGGCAAAGAGACAAAAAGAGAGAGACAGTGAGCAGCCCGAGGTGAAGCAGGGGACAGAGAGGACCGGAGAGGGGCCTCATGCTCCAGACCGGACTGGGCTCTGCTGAGGGCCACTCGCCCGCTATTTTGTTCCTCGTGAGCCCCGAAAGAAATGTTGTGAAATTGTTTGGCAGTTTCTTCAAAGGTCCAACGTGCATTTACCATATGGCTAAATAATTCCGCTGCGAGGTATCTACCCGAGGGAAAGGACAACAGATGACCACACAAAGAATGGTGTGTGGATGTTCAGGTCAGCATTATTCACAGCCGTTCAAAACGGGAAACAATTCAAATGCTCATCAGCTGACAGGTAGGTGGACAAAATGTGGTAGGTCCACGCAATGGCACGTTCCTCCGCAATAAAAGGAACACGCTCTTCGTCCTGGCCAGTGTGGCTCAGTTGGTTGGAGTTTCATCCCATTCACCAAAAGGTTGGGGGTTCGATTCCAGGTCAGGGCACACGCCCGGGTTGCAGGTTCAATCCCCAGTTGGGTCATATATGGGAGGCAACCAACTGATGTTTTGTTTTGTTTTTCTCTGTTTCCCTGGCCCCTTCCTCTCTCTCTCAAATCAATAAACCTATTTTTAAAAACTTTAAAAAGGAACACATTTTTCAACATGCTACAACACAGATAATCCTCAAATATACTACGCTAAGTGAGTGAAGTCAGACACAGAAGACTTCCCCATTGTGATTCAGTTATAAGAAATTCCTATAAAAGGCAAAACCATATAGACAGAAAACAGGTTGGTGTCTGCCTGGTGTGGGGCAGGAATGAGAACATCCTGCCTGAGAGCTTTCGGGGGCGGGGGTGTGTGTGTGTGTTTTAAAACTGGACTGTGGAGATGGCCGCACCACTGTGTAAATGCAGTAAAACTCATCAATACGGGCGTACCTTAATATGGGTGAATTTTATGGTGTGAAAATTATGCCTTTATAAAGCTGTTTTAAAAGAAAATGTTCTGTATCCCGGGATGCAGATAACCAATGGTACAAAGGAGAGGGCCGAGACATTCATCACAAGGACGACTGAGAATATGGCAATGTTCCAAGATCCTCAGTGTTATGGCTGGGTTAGCACAAGCCTGCTGAGAAAGGCCCGGAATATTACAATCAGCTTAGAGACAAAGTTACTATAAAAGGTTTGCATAGCAGTCGATGAAGGCACCGCCTTTACTATTTTCAAAGGTAGCATCTGTACACAGAGTTCAGATATCAGGAGGCGTAAAAGGCACATCACATTTTGAGAATGACATTGTAGAAGGTGAACGTATGCCCCTCAGAGGAAGCATAGAGAGTTGACGGGTTGGGAGCAGAGTCCAGGTAGTACTATTTATGTATCAAGACCCTGTTTTCCAGAACATGACACCCTGGAAAAAGGCAGGCATGTGCTGTAGAAAGGGGCAGAATCCAAAGATTGCCTCACTCTGACAACACCACACTCTGGCTTTGGGTGGGGACAGACCAGATTAGAACCCAACTCCACCTCTCACTGAAGCTTGAAATGTTTTCATCTGAAGAGCAGGCTTGCTGCTGCTGACCTTACAATGTGGTTCTTGAAGGTCAGATGAGAGAATGGACATGTACCCGCAACCAGGTGATCCCGCCTCACTGCCTGCACCTTCTGGAGATGCCACGCTGGCCTCTTAGACCGGGGAGGTGCAGTTTACCTACGCACATGATGCTTTAAAAGAAATCATCTGTTTCTTTCCAAAGCTTACCAACGTACACAGTTGTGAGCACCACTTTACACATTTTTGGTAACCTGGCAGTGGAAGGAAGAGCAACGAACGAGGCCTGGGTCCACGCAGCCCCTCTTCAGCCTGTGGGATGCCCACACTTCGCGTGATGCAGGACATTGAGAAAAAGGTGCTGTGGAAAATAGTCCCACGTCCGGTTCCAGTCTCAGTTTGCCTCAACTCCTGCGGCCGGCGCAGCCGGTCTGCAAACTCCCTGCTGACCCCCCGATCCTCATTCCTGATGTCTGTGAGATGGGGGAAAATATACTACCATGGAAACACGTACATTAGCATCCAAATCTTTCCTTTCCCTTTCCCCCTCCCTTAAAAAAAAGTACACCTTCTCTGTAAAGGATTTAAAACACAGGTAAGCAAAAAAAAAAAAAAAAATAGGGAGCAATCTCTCAAACAGCACCCAGGTAAGGTCATATGAATGTTTTTGTTGATGTTCCAATCCTTTCCTATGGGGACGTAAGCCTGTGCTCATATGTCCACAATGCGTGCCTGACACTAGAGCCGGACACCCTGGGGTCGAACCCTGTCTCCACCACTTGCGGCTGCGTGTCCTGGTAAATCGGGGAAGATGGCAGTTCTCGTGAGGCACAAGTGTATGGAATGTATAATATGCCCCGAACTGGGTGGGGTACAGCACAGTGTGCAGCAACAGAGAGCTCCTGCCCCGGGCGAGGCATGCGTATCACACAACACCTTGCACGGATGTAGCGTATGCACACATGTGTGTGCGTGACTACTGACATGTGTGAAGGCCTTAGCACATGTGTGAAGTGTGTGGAGAGATGTGGCTGTTACATCAGAACACACAAAAGGGGCTCGAACTTCAAATAAGGATCAGAAAAGCAGCAGTCCACTAGATCAAACCAGGGCGATTTTCCACGCCTTTGAACCTCGAGTGAGTGAAGTGGCTTCTTCAGCCCACTCAAGTCTAGTTATGATCTAAATCAGAACTATAACTTAATACCCGCTCAACGTCAAAAACAGTAACATTATGAATGCAAAATTTATTTTTAAAAAAGACAATGATTCTTCCAGAACAAAAATCAGAAACACCTCGAAAGCTTCCGTTCCGACTCCGCAGACACACCTGTGCACTGCCACCCCCAACCATCACCCAGCCTCGCAGGGGTGGGTCAGTCCCTGCGAAGTTGCAGGGGAGCCTCAGGTGAAAATCCACATGCTAAACCTCTTTTCCAATCGAGGTCTCCAGTGACTGTTGACATGAGAGGTGTGCGGAAGGCTAGCGCTGCAAAGAATCACGGGCTCGCACCAGCACACAGGGTCTCGTCAGGAGTCTGGATCGGGCAGGTCTTGAAAGAGGGGGTTGTAGGTCACAGCTGCACTGATAACAGGCTTGTCCACGAACTCCACAGCGCACGGTTCTGGGGGACTGTCACTGCAGGGCGCACGCTCCAGTTCTAGCACAACGATGGTGTTCGGGGCCGATGCCACCAGGATGTGCTGTGGCACAAACAAGGTCATCTGGGGGCCCCGTGCTGGCCAGTAGCGACCAAGGTTGAAGCCATTAATCCACACCTGGCCCTGCAGAGAGAGAGAAAGAGAGACACGATCAACCCAGCCGCACGAATCCCCGAGGAACAGGAGCGCCTAGATGCCGGGACACGCCAGCAGCCGCAGTCAGGAAACGCCCCCACGCAGGCCCGCTCCGTGACAGCCGAGGCCAGCCCGGGGTCCAGCGTTCTGCGGGGATGACTGGCAAGTCGGGCAGGGGCTGGAAGGAACAGCAAGTTGCCCCTAATGCCCACTCCCACTTCAGCAAAACACGTGTTTGGCCCCTCCGCCTGGCTTCAGCAGTCACACGTCAGTGCTGGACAACACTGGCAGCTTCGCCAAGTGTCTGAAGTTCACCCTGGGTCCTGGAGGACCGCCTGTCTCCACATACCAGCCTCTCCCTGACTCTTCTGTGCAGAGAATGGCGAAGGGCCTCCTCAAGGAGGTGGGCTTTCCTTCCTTGTTCCCTGCTCCTAGAGGTGGGTCTTGACCACGCTGTCACCGTGGACAAGGTGAGCACAGGGCCCGCAGCCTGGGAACACACAGGTCCCAGAGGCTGTCCCCAGACAACGCCTCCAGAAGGATGTGGGGGTTGGGGGAGGGAGAGACAGGGGCCCATCTGCTTGGGTGTCTACGGCCGTGTTTACTGGTTTTCACACCAATATCAGGTGCGAGTGGCATGCTTGCTTCCAGAAGCGGAGGGGACCCTACAGGCTGCAAAGGCAATTTCTGTGAGCAGAGAAGCCGCTTCCGCTGAGAGCAGAGGAGAACCTCCCGAAGGAGAGCGCTGACGGTTGGGTGTGCCCCCCTAGCCTCTCCGCAGGTGCCAGCTTCTGTTCAGGGTGGGATGCAACCACGGGCTGGAGAGATGGAACCTTCTATCCCAAAGAAAAAGAGCAAAGGAGGGACGATCACACACAGGAGAGAGAGAAGGGAAGAATATACAGGAGAAGAAAGAAAGAAGGAATAAAGGGAGAAAGAAGGGAGGGAGGGAGGAAGCAGTAAAGAAACTCCTCCCCACAGTGGTCCAAACACAGACTGTGTGTCCCTCTTAGGGCAGCTCAACTGACGATTTTTCGACTTTACGAATTGTGCTAATGCAATGCACGTAATAAATTACAGAAGATGTTATTGTAAAATAGGCCTGTGTTAGAGGATTTTGCCCCACCGTGGGCTAATGTGAGTGTTCTGAGCATGTTTAAAGGGCTAGGCTAAGCCACGCTGTTCTGTAGGGTAGGTGTTCTAAATGCCTTTTCAACCTACAAGATTTTCAACTTACGATGCGTTTATTGGGGTGCAACCCCAGTGAAAGTCCAGGAGCATCTCTAATAGGGGGGAACCCTGGAGGAGGCCTGTCACCTGCTGAGCTTTGATACTCAGCATGCTCCTTGTCACAGCTGCGGTCCCTTACCTTACAGCTGTTTAGTTGCTCAGCTTTGGGTATTTTTTTCAGCTTTCAGAGGTCCCCTTTATTCCAGCTCCCTCTGCATTTCCTAGCAGGGTTCGGAGCTGAGTCCCACCACTTCCTGGCTGTCTGACGCTGGGCAGGTCCCAGCTCACGCCAGTAGCGGGGACACAGAGGACCGGAGGATGCAGGCATGCCAGCGCAGTGCTGGCCCCGGGAAGTGCTCTGTGAGCTGCGGCGCTCCTCCTGCGATGCAGCGAAACACCCGGGGCCTTCCTGTACCCACACAGCAGGCCGGTGATTAAAAACCGGCTGTCGTTTGGACTCAGTCATTTAGAAAAAGGATGACAGTTTCACAGTACCCAGAACCACGGTACTCTTGTTTTTTTAAACCACGGGACACGTTATCTTGATCCATCCTGAAAGGTAGGTACAGTGACAGCTTTACCAGGTTTTTATCAGTTTAACATCTGCCGGTGGCCTGTTTTCACGGGATTAACGAACAGCCACACTTCACTTTTGTGGTCAAGGGGGAGATGCGTTCAGAGGTGGATTAGCATTGGGGGTGGGGTGGGAGGAGGGTTCTGTAAGCAGCCCATGAGGAATGGCTTGTGCGCCATGGACGCCACACTGTGTTCCCGGTGAGGGCCAAGCCAACTCTGGACCCATGAGCAAGGGGAAGAACGTGGAATTTTGGTTCTTTCTCCCTCACAGCTCGAGTTGGGTCATATCCCCCTGGAAGACTGGCGACCATTTCCCCAAATCCCCTCTACCCGAGGGTTCTGGGCCAGAGTTGGCCAAAAGAGGACCTTGAGATTGGGAAGCAGAATGGAAGCAGCAGCCCTTGAGCTTGGGGGTTGTCACGGCTCCACCCAGCACCGACAGGACCTTGGTCTCCTCTGCTCCATGTCCAGCTCATCTCCGTAAAGGCTGTTCTGCTGACCGACAGTGCAGCAGCCTCCCAGGGTGCCAGTCCCAAAGCCCTCCCCGTGAGCTCCCCCTAGTGCCACTTGGGTGTCCGGACTTGTTCCCGAGAGTCCCCTGAAGGGCCGACTTGCCCAGCGCAGGTGGGCCAATTCGTGTTCCTCGTCTGATGCTCTGTCCCCTCTTCCACATTCTAACTCCTGGTGCACAGTCCCAGCAGCCCCACTTCCCAGACTGCACCCTGACTGGCAGACACAACCCCAAACCATCCCTCCTAGGTATTGATCAAGGTTGATATTAGCGTTCTCCTAATCACTTCCTTCATTCTGGATACCGCATATTCTGTCCCAGTTATTCTATTCTTCCCCAGCATTGTCACCTGCGGCCCACCAGGAGCCTCCAGCCGCCATAGGGACTCTGCCTCCTGACTCACCCCATGACTCTCCAATTCACAGACTCGTGCCTCTCACCTTCCCTCCAACATTCCCCAAATCCAGGGTCATGTCTTCTTGGGCCTTAGTTCCCCAAAGCTAGGAACTTCTTCAGGACAAAATTTCCTGTCACATGCAGCTTTTCATGAAGGGGCAGTCAATGAAATTTATGGTAATTTGGTTGCCCTTCTGAGAGAGAGGAATGATGAATTTGGAAAGAGCAGCTCATAGGCACAGCCCGGAGGCATGGCCGTCCAACAGAACTTTCTGTGCTGAGGGGATGCCCCGCGCTGCCCAACAGAGTAGCTGTGTGCACCTGAGAGTGGCCATCGAGCACCTGCAACGAGGCCGGTGCGAGGAAGGAATGGAATTTTCTCTTTCAACTGAAACGTAAATAGCCACATGTAGTTAGTGGCTACCGTAAGGCTGAGGTAGGGTGAAGCGCCTGTAATTGCACCTTCAGACACAGTCCCTCTGCTTCTCCCCGGCCTCACGGTCGGCCCTGTAGAGCCAGTTGTCACCACTGCCGCCCGAGATGACCGCAGCCTCCTCTCAGGCCTCCTGGGACCCCAGGCTCCACACAGAAGCCGAGAGGGATGCGGGTGAGTCCTGCTTGCCTGGCTCCTACCCCCGCATCTCCGCCTAAGGGACCCACGCCTTGCTCCTCTCCGCCCTGTCTCCGCCACTCTGCCCCTTGCTCACTGAGCTCCCTGCTGAACTCGCCCCCATTCCTTTGACGCACCAACGATTCCTCATGATGGTGCCCCAGATCAGAAGCTTTCCGATGGCTCAGGTCTCAAACCATGGTCACAGTCCTTGGTACTGGGCCTTCTGCTCCAAGTCCCTCACCACCCCTTTAATCTCTTCATTTTTCCCTGGTTTTTGTCATTGTTTGATATTTGTATCATTTGTCTGATTACTGATTTATCAGCTATTTCCAGCGTGGGCTCTGTGAAGAGAAAGGCTTTGCCCACCTTGTCCAAGGCAAGACTCCCAGCACACGGTGGAGTGATATTAATACACACCTAGTGCTCATCCGATCACACTGGCTGATCTGCCTGAGACAAGATTCAGCTACAAGCTGTCACGAAGCCCTACTGAAAAAATACTTCATGTTTCTCCAATCTGCTTAAGAGTTTTATTTTATTTTTCAAAGTATGTTTTTATTTTCAGAGAGAGGGGAAGAGGGAAAGAGAGGGAGAGAAACACCAGTGTGTGGTTGCCTCTCACATGTCCCCCACTGGGGACCTGGCCTACAACTCAAGCATGTGCCCTGACTGGGGATCGAACCAGTGACCTTTCCATTCACAGGCCAGTGCTCAATCCACTGAGCCACACCAGCCAGGGCAAGAGTTGTATAACACTGTTGAAGAAAAATGAAGTATTTGCACTCCTCCTTGATTATTAGCATGGTCATTTAAAAAAGAATATATACCCTCCAACTTTTGATTCTCTTAAACAAATTATGCTGAAGTTATTGGTGGGAGGGCGAGGAAGCAGATGCTGGTAAATGCCATGTAAAAATAGACACACTCTGAATCAACGGGCTGAGCACCACAGGGGCCATGCAGTGGCTTTCGGGGCTTCCTGGGGCTGTCCCAGCTGATATTTTCATGACGACGCCTGACTTTCTCTGACCATGGCTTGACACTTGACAGGCTTCCCACTCTTTGCTATTATTACTAAGGGGATAATAGTATAAATGTTAGGTTCCAGGAAATGCTTGACCTATTTAATTAATCAGACAGATATATGTGTCTGTCTGTTTTAAATTCTCTAGATAGTCAATCCTCTCCTACGTTCCAATGCTGTTTTAAGTCACAGTTTAAAATTCTTCAAATTTGGTAAGAGTTTATTAAAAAGAACAAATTCGGGCTCAATGTTGATTTTTATCATATGCTGACAGAAGGCACTTAGATACGTGGAGAACTGAAAGAGAAGAGACAAATGTCTGTTTCTCAAAAGTTAAAGGGCTCTTATCACACACAATTCATGGGCAATGGTGATGCTAACTTGAGAGAAAGAAAAGAAAAACAGAATTTTTTTTAGACAGGTAAAAATAGTGAAGGGCTTGCTCAGATAAGGCGTTAGATAAATCTCATGCTGTTCCGAGGAGGAAATGACCTCTTCCCTCCAGCCCAAAGGGGTCTGTAGCTGATGCACAACCCACTGCTTTGCTTCCTCTTTGACCCACAGCACCGAGGTGAAAACATTTTGATGGTTTCTGTGCATAGAACCGAAGCCATGAAAACCTAAAATATTAGCATAAGAAATGAATCACGTCTTCCCCTCATCGAACCCCAAATGTAATTTCCTTTCTTTTGCAACTTGCAAAAGTTCCATTGTTTCTTGATTTTTAAAAAAAGATTTTATTTATTTATTTGTAGAGAGAGGGGAAGGGAAAGAGAACGAGAGGGAGAGAAACATCAATGATACTCTCGAGTATCCCCACATTGGGGATGCAGCCCACAACTCAGGCATGTGCCCCGACTGGGAATCAAACCTGCAACCCATGGCACTCAATCCACTGAGCCACATTAGCCAGGGCCATTTCTTGATTTTGTTAATGGAGTACTTTGCTTAACACTAGTCATTATACCACTTCACGTATGGACAAAGCTAAGAGCTGCTGAGCGAAGCCCACCTCCAGGCGGCCATGCATTTGTTATAGAGTCCATGCACTAACAACTAGAGGTGCCCTCCTTCACTCAGGGCCTGCTTACTCCTGCTTACACACAATTCAAGTTTTGTTAGTAAATTGATGTGTATGCATAGAAAGCAGCCCGATGACCTAGTTTCCAGGTTCACAGGACTTGTGACAAGAAACAACAAATTGCATGGAAATGGTAGGGGGAGGAGTAAGTGTCAATCAGTCCAGAAAAGTTGAAAAATCCCATCAAATTCAGAATGAAAGTAGGGTCAGACAGCACTAAGACCTGTGGCAGATTGCAAAAATGCCCGCAATTCTTCGCAGCTCCCCCTTATCAGGAGGCAGAATCTGTCTCTCCATCCCAGTGTTGGCCAAAGGACACGGAATAAGTGACACACAAATTATGGCTTGAACCTTAGGAAGCGTCACACACCCGCATCTTTCTTTGAACCTGCTAGTCACCATGTGGAGGAGCCTCAGTCAGCTTGCTGGCTGGTAAGAGAGACGGCCCAGTCTTCTCTGTACCCTCAGCAGCCAGCCAGCCAGCCAACACCTAGGAGCAGAGCCCCCTCCCTCACTACAAGGACACGCCCACTGAGGCCAGCGGAAGAACCACCCATTCTGACAACACCCAAAAAGATGAGCTGGCCTTGGTGGGTGTGGCTCAGTGGGTTGAGTGCCAGCCTGCGAATCTAAAGGTCTGGGGTTTGAGTCCCAGTCAGGGCACGTGCCTGCATTGTTGGCCAGGTAAAATGTTTCTCTCCCTCTCTTTCTCCCTCCCTTCTCCTCCCTCTGAAAATAAATAAATAAATATAGTCTTTAAAAAAATAAGCGGAATAAATGGGTGTTGTAAACCATTAAAATTGGACGGCTTGCTGGAATCTACATATCCTGTGACCACGATGTCGCCGTGAGTCTTCTTTCCCTTTCTGGCTTTGGTCGAGTGGTGCTTTTCGTGACACCTGTGATCTGGTGGCAAACCCGTCAGTTCCTCTTTCACTCATCAGCCACCAGATCTCGTGAGGGCTCCCTCCGTGTGCTTGTGCCCCTCTCTGGGCTGCTGTGATGACTTGACTGAGTGACAGGACATGTGGAGCACGCAGCACAGTGACTGGCATGCAGTAAGCTCTCAATGACGTGGCTGTTACTACTATTGTCCCCAGTAGGACCCAGTAGGATGGAGGGGATGGCCCTCCATCCCCACCGTTACATTAAGGTCCCAGCTTCAACCTTTCTCCCTGGACCACTTCTCCAGGAGAAAAGCAGTTGCAGGGGTAATAACAGTTTTGTTTTATATCAGGTTGAAGGTGCTTAGGAGACCTCTGATGACAGGCAGCTGGGTGTTTTGCTCCGGGTCCTCAGAAGGGCTGAGTTGGGTGTTACAAGCACATCTGCGGGGCCGATATCCCTTGAAAGTGTAAGAAGGGGGCCCAGAATCAAGCCCTGAGGTCTGAAACATGGAAACTGAAAGAGAAGTCCGAGAAGGAACAAATTGGGGAAAGAAAACCAAGAGAAATGTGGTCACAAAAGTCAGGAGAAGCATTTCAAGGGAGGGAGTGGTTACTCATGTCAGATGTCACATGCCAAGAGGTCAAGACCCAAGAAATATCTGGGGAACATACCATCACGTAGGCGCTGGTGGCCTCGGCAGGAACAGCTTGAGAGTTCTACTGGTTGTGACCTTTTCCTAATAGCCGCAAACCTGGGACAGGTTCCTTATTTCTGCGGTCCCATGAGTGCTGAACACCTGCCTTTAACCTGCATTAAACCCACCTCCGGATGTACACAGACTCCTAAACACCGACAGGCCTTCTACAGGATGGCCCGAGGGTCTGAAAACATAGAAAATGCTATTTCATTGTATGGAATGCAGCTTTATTTATTGTTTTGCTATGTTTCCAGGTTTTATGGCCACCTCTTGGATTGGTGGCCAAGAATGGATAACTTCTCTTGACTGATGAGTAAGTGCCTGAGACTGAACATGTCCAAAACAGAGCTCCTGACCTTTCGCTGGCCCCCCTCCCAGACTCCCCCCACCCTCGGACACTGATAGCCCCACCCCTCTGACTCTGGAGTCTCCTTCACTCGTTTTCTCCCCTCCACAGCTAATCCTTCAGCAAATCTTGTCTTTTCTTTTTAAATTTTTAATCTATTGATGAAAGAGAGAAACATTAATTCATTGCTCAACCCATCCATGCATTCATTGGTTGACTCCTGAATGCACCCCAAGCGGGGACCAAACCCTCATTCCTGGCGCACTGGGACAACAGCACTCTAACCAACGGAGCTACCCAGCAGGGCTGCCTTTTCTATACAGATCCTGTACTTCCCTCCATCTACCACCACCCAAGTCCACGATTTCTTACAGGATGACTACAGTAACAATTAGGAAGAACCTAAATACGCTGTTTCCCTACCAGCACTGCTCTTGTCTGTCATGTTTACACATCCCAGTCAGTCATCAAGCACTTCTCCTGGTACATTCTGCACACAGTTGCTTAAAACCTCCCCAGTTCTACAAAGTTCTCAAGGTCATGTCCAAACTCCTTGGTGCATGAGACCACAAAACCATCTTTTCAACTGCATTTGCTACCACGCCCTACCTCACTCTCTCTGGGATGTTTTCTTTGACTTTGACCAGCTCTCCAATTCTTGAACACCAACCGGGAGTCCAACAACTCACTCTGACAACCATCTACCTAACGCTGAAGTCAGATCCTGCAAGTTAAAGGGCTCCATCCCCCAAGACGGCTCTCACTCTGACACCAGAGACAAATCTCAAGCCACCCATGCTTCTGGACAACATCCTATAAATTGAGGGCTCCCTAAGCCCCCTCCTTAGGTTTCATAATTTGCTAGAATGGCTCACAGGACTCAGGAAACCATTTTACTTACATTTATGAGTTTATTATAAAGGATGCAACTCAGGAATGGCCAGAGGGAAGAGATGCATAGGGCAAGGTGTGGGGTGGGGTGCAGAGTTTGCGACCTTCTGCAGGTGCACCTCCCAGCACTGGGTGGTTCACTGACCCGAAGCTCTCCAAGTCTCGTCATTCTGGAGTTTTTATAGAGCTCCGTCTCCAGCTCCCCCTCCCAACACTCCAACCCTCTGCTCACTTGGTGACCAGGCGTCAGGAGAAGATTGGTGACAAAAGGGGTTTTTGTCGGCCCTTTGTTATGAATTCTTTAGTTCATGATTTGTTATATCTGGAAAGAGGTAATGTTTGCCTTTAAAAATAAAACTGCTTTTAGTAAGTATTCTGTTTTGATTTGAAAGCATCATTATGGGTGAGGAAACATTGGACGTGCTCTGTTACACACCGACACCCACAAGTGGCTAAAGCGTGCAAGAAGGCTGCAGGACATATTAATATGAGCTTTACCCGCATCCACCTGGGGGAGAGGAAAACAGTCCAAACGTCATTGCGCTGGTGGAACACAGGTAAAGCACTGCCTGTCTCAGGGAGTTTGCAGTCAGACAAGGGTTCTGTGTAGGCACACGCTGGCCTGTGTCACTTGGATGCAGCAAAACATGCCTGATCAGCCCACTGAAATCCCAGCCAAGTTCAGGCATTTAACCAGAAAGCCACATCCGACTCAAGTAAAGCCAAAGCAATCAGAAGGGATTTTTTTTTATCTCACGAATCACTCTTACCATGACTACATTCACTAAATCAAAGTCCCGTTTGTTTGCCGTGTATAATGTGCACTCTTTGCCCAAATTTTTGAGGGAAAAATAAGGATGCGCATTATACGTGGATTATACCTGAAATACCTTGTATCTGTTCTTGTGTTTTGTAATTATCTGTTACGTAAAATTTCTGGTACCATAATATATTAAAAAGCAAATGCTAAAATTCCTTTATAATACAAAAAACAAGTATCTAAATATAAATACATAAAAAATTAAGGTTTTTTTTCCAGTTGAAAATGAAAGATTTTTTTTCCTGAAAGCTTGCTCCAAAAACGTGGATGTTCATTATACATGGCAAAATAGGGGAGTTCCTTTATAGCAAGTCAATAGTGTAAGCCAGGAGGCTGGGGATAGGAACCCTGTAGGGCCGTCTTGATGGGAGAGGGTTAGCCTGCCTGGAGACAGAGTCTGAGAAACGGCCATTCAGTCCATCCTCCTCCCTCCCCGACAGCTGCCAAAGTGCTCATTCCCCCAGAAGTCAGAACTCAGTGCCCTGTAGGGAGTGAGGTCTGTCTGTTCTGGTGACTCAGAACCTCAGGAGCTGGTTTGAGGCAGTCCTCACCCCCAAGGACCACTGCTGGCCAGAAAATAAAAGAAAACACAGATGCTCTGTTCTAGGTATGCTGTATGTAAATATGTCCTCTCATCTCAAGATCTATGTAACTGAGATCCACAAATCCTATAGATGGACGTGAACGTGGGTGTGTGTGTAAAGCTTTGTTGAGATACAATTCACATCCACACAGTTCATTCATTTAAGTGGTATGACTCATTGGTTTTTAGTATGCTACGGAGCTATGTAACTGTCACCACAGTCAATTCTAGAACATTTTCATCGCTCCAGAAAGAAACCCTGCACCCTTCAGCAGCGATTCCCCTTCCTCCACCCCACCCCTCCCCTTCTTCCTTTTCCCTGCTCTAGGCAACCACTAATTTTCCAGTATCTATAGATTTGTCAATTCTGGACATTTCATATAAATGGAATCACACTACACGTATGGTTTGTGACTGCCTTCTTTCCTTTAACATGTTTTCAAGGTTCATCCATGTTGTACAATGTATGAGGACTTCAGCTCTTATTGTTGAATGATATTCCATTACACATGGATATACCACCTTCTGTCTATTTACTCATTAGTTGTAGGACATTTGGGTTTTTCTGCCTTTGGGCTTTTTTTAAAGTATTTTTTATTGATTATGCTATTACAATTTCCCAACTTTCCCCCTTTTGCTGCCCTCCGCCCAGTACCCTCCTTCACTCCAACAATCGCTGCCCCCTCCATGGGTTGTGCATGTAAGATCTTTGGCTTCTCCATTTCCTACACTATACTGAACATCTTCTTGTCTATTTTGTACCTACCAATTATGCTTCTTGTTGCCTGCACCTTTCCCCCACTCTCCACTTCCCCCCTGCCAGCTGATAACCCTCCAAATGATCTCCATACCTATAATTCTGTTCCTGTTCTGGTTGTTCACTTAGTTAATTTTAATTTTTTAGATTCAGTTGTTGATAGTTGTTTGTTGTCATTTTAATGTTCATAGTTTTGATCTTCTTCTGTTTCTTATATAAGTCCCTTTAACATTTCATGTGATAATGGCTTGGTGATGATGAACTCCTTCACCTTGTCTGGGAAGCACTTTATCTGCCCTTCCATCTAAATGATAGCTTTGCTGGGAAGAGTAATCTAGGTTGTAGGTCCTTGTTTCAATCACTTTGAATACTTCTTGCCAGACCCTTCTAGCCTGCAAAGTTTCTTTTGAGAAATCAGCTGATAGTCTTATGGGAATTCCTCAGTAGATAACTCTGCTTTTTCTCTTGCTGCTTTTAAGATTCTCTCTTTATATTTAAGCTTTGGCATTTTAATTATGTGTCTTGGTGTGGTCCTCTTTGAGTCCAACTTGTTTAGGACTCTCTGTGTTTCCTGGACTTGTATGTCTATTTCCTTTACCAAATTAGGTAAGTTTTCTTTCACTATTTTTTAAAGTAAGTTTGCAATTTCTTGCTTTTTCTTTTCTCCTTCTGGCATCCCTATGATTCAGATGTTGGCACTTTTGGAGATGTCCCAGAGTCTTCTTTTGCTGTCCTCATTTTTTTGAATTCTTGTTTCTTCTTTCCATTCTGGTTGAATGTTTATTTCTTCTTTATGTCCCAAATCACTGATTTGATTCCCAGTTTCCTTCCCTTAACTATTGGTTCCCTGTGGATTTTTTTTTATTTCACTCAGTGTAACTTTCATTTCTTTCTTTATGTTGTTGCCTTACTCATTGAGTTCTCTGAGCAACCTTATCACCAGTGTTTTGAACTCTGCATCTGATAGGTTGCTAATCTCTATTTCATTTAGTTCTTTTTCTGGGGTTTTGTTTTGTTCTTTCATTTGGACCATATTTCTTTGTCTCCTCAATTTGGCAGCCTCCCTGTGTTTATTTCTGTGGATTAGGTAGAGTTGCTTTGACTCCCTGTCTTGGCGCACCTGTTAAGTTGTATGAGGTAGAACCTTAGGTATTTACTAGGACAGGGCAACCTACTTCACCACTTACAGGTTCTGTGTGGGAGGAGGGTTTGGAGAGGAGATAGTGCCACTGCTTGGCTTCTGGAGGTTTGCCTGGCACTCATGCCTTTCCAGTCACTTCACCCACTTCTCCTGCAACTGGTGCTCTTCCAGCTGTTGTACTGGTGGTGAATGCCAGAGTGGGTGGGTTTGCACACATTCCAAATCTGTGTGGGCCATTTAAATGGACTCTCTGGAGAAACCAGCAGTTTCTACTGCTGCCCCAACCCCCACTGGTTTTTATAATCAGAAGTTACAGAGCTTTATCTTTCCAGTGCTGGCACCCTGTGTGGTCTGGTCTGGCCTGGGGCTGGGACCTCTGGCTCCCAAGGTATTCCTCCTGGTTTTTATCCACCACACGTGAATGTGGGACCACCTGTTCCACTGCTGCCACCACCTTTCCATGCCATACCATGTCTCCTCACCTGTCTACCCCAACTCCACCTCTTCGCCCCTCCTACCAATCTGGATGAATGTGGCTTCTTTAAACCAGTGGTTTAAAGACTTCCATACAGTTCAGTTTTCTGGCCGTTCTGGGTGTTATTTGTTTTGAAGTTAGTTGTAATTCTTCTTGCGGTTGCCTGAGGAGGTGAAACGCATTTACCTCCATCTCCATCTTGAACGGAAGTCCTTTTGGCTATTTTGGATAATGCTGGTGTGATAATTTATGTATCAATTTTTGAGTGGGCATGTGGATCAGATGGATCTGTGGGGTTCTGAACCCTCTGACACACTCACAAACGTCGTGTATATGTACTTTTCAAACATGAAGGGGCAGACCATTCATCAGACTGTTGAAATCAGTCAAGAGCCTCTGCCTGGATAATTAGCCCAAGCTCCTCGTTGACCTTTGAGGCCTTGTTCAATGCTACCTGCCTTCCTGCCTTTTCACATTCGCTCTCAGGTCAGACAGACCTGGGGCTCAGGGAACTGTTCCACCTACTTCCGCACCTTATACTAGATGCCCAGCTCTCCGAGTATCTGCTCATCGGCAAACAGGAGATAACGACACAACTTCCTACCACATGTGTCACCTTAATGATTATGGAGATAGCGTTTCTAAACTGCTGAGAGGAGCCTGGCTCTGGGTGTGACTCCTACGTGACCTGGCCAAGGTGAACCCCCTCTGACCTCCAAAATGTCCCCTGCATTTTCATTTCTGTACCTTTGCCTCTACTATTCTTCCACCTGAAATTCCTTCCCTGACCAAAAAAAAAAAAAAAACCCTCTGATTCTGATGAAGGGCTTTCTATCCTTCAGGTCTGTTTCAAGCTCTGTCTGAGCCATGCATCCCTTCTGATAATCCCTGTAATAGACATGGTCTCTTTCTGCTTTGCATTTCTGGAAAGTTCCTTCTCTTAAGGCACTAAATTGCTACCACTCAGTGAGCAATGATTTGGGCTTGGGTCTTCTCATTTGCCTTGCCCCTGCATCCACAGCACCCAGCAAAGCCCCTCAGCACTCCCATCTGCCTTCTTCCCAGGGTTAAGCAGCACAGGCATTGGTGCACCTGTTTGCCAGAAAGCATTTACACGGCACCCAGGCCCAGGGGGGAGGGCAGGATGGTAAATATGCTGAGCACTCAAAAAATGCCCCACATGAAGCTCATGACCCAGTGGCTGTAACCAAGGTGTCAACCTAAGTGTGATGAAGCATCATGGTGCTGAGGCCAGGTGGGGCGTAGAGGGGCTCTCGGGAGGGCAGGGCCAGCCCTTTCCTGGACTAAGGGCCTAGGAAGGTTTCCTAGAGGAGTCAATGTCAGTCTTGACAGAGGGTATGGGGTGGCTAGGTGGGCAGAGTGAGAGAACGAAAAAGCATGAACAAGGGAAATAGAAGACATAGCAGCACACCAAGACGGAGAAGGAGAAAAGGAAGGAGCAAGGGAATAAGAACAAGCCTGCTGGCTAGAGTGGGGACATCCAAGGAGGGCTTCACTTTGTTTTCAGGTCGTAGAGACCCTAGACGTCACTTCTTGGCTGCAATGCAGGACTTGGCAGAAAGGACAGAAAGGTTGACACACACAGGAGGAAGTATGAGAACAGGATCTTGGCCTGGAGGAAGAAGGTGGGGAGGGGATTCAGAGCTTAGACTTCCTCCTAGAGGCCACTGGGCAGGAAGTGAGGGTGGAGGTAGAGAGATAAGTCTGACAGGAAGCTGAGGGAACAAAGGAGTTACACCTGATAGCAGTCAAGGAGGGTGAGTTCTCAGAGGAGGGAGTGGGAGGAAGAATAAACTGGCCTAAGGAGAGTGATGAAGGTTAGAAAGGGCCTCTGAGGAAAGGGTAGAGGCAGACCAGGGACTCCTGGGCAAGGTGGGGGCCTCCAGAGGATGGAGACAGTGAGAGGACCTAGGCCCTGATGAACGCATTGGAGAGGTCCCCTGGCAGTCCCTAGCTACCAGTGAACCAGCAAAGACCAGTGGGAGACCCACTAAAGATGGAGGATAAGCACAGAAACAGAGGAGAAGGGCAAGAGGGGCCAGTGACTGATGGCTCTTAAAAAAGGATAGTGATGGTGTCTGGGCTGGACAGGGAGGAACTAGCCTTAGTGGTAGAAAGTTTCAGGTCATCAGGAAGATCCAAGAGCAGGCTTGGGAGGCCTGAGAGTTTGGGGGAGGGAGACACCTGGCCAGAGAGAGGATATTAGATCTGAAAATTCTAGAGGTATGATCACCAAAGTGTAACACATGCTGGGTCTGAATAAATTTAAGATTGTGGAGCCATCACCAAAGTTTAATCCTGGGACATTTCCATCACCCCCAAAAGAAAGCCCACACCCACGCAGCCACTCTCCATCCATGCCGTGAGCCCCTGGCAGCCATTCATCCACTTTCTGACTCTACAGATTTGCCTTTTCTGAACATTTCATATAAACTGAGTCATACCATACGTGGTCTTTTATGTCTGGCTTCTTTTACTTAGGGTAATGTTTTTCAGATTTATGCAGGTTGCAGCAGGTATCCGTAGTCAGTTCCTTTTTACTGCAGACTATTATTCTATTCTATGGCACACATTATTTATCCATTCATTAGTTGATGGACACTTGAATTATTTCCAGTTTTTGGTTACTAGGAATAATGCTGCTAAGAATATTCACAGTTAAGTCTTTGGGTGGACATGTTTTTATTTTATTTGAATATAAACTTAGGAGTGGAATTGCTGAATCCAATGGTAATTCTATGTTTAGCACTGTAAGAGACTTTCAAATTGTGTTCCATCTTACATTCCCATTGTACCCTTTTACATTCCCACACACAATGTAGGAGTGTGCCCATCTTTTTACATCTGTTATTGTCCACCTTTTATTGTTATAGCCATTCTAGTGAATGTAACATGGTACTTCACTGTGGTTTGGATTTGTGCTTCCCTAATGATTAGTGATGTTGGTTGTTAATCTTTTCATATACTTATCCATTATTGGCATAACTTCTTGGGTGGAATGTTTATTCAAGTCTTTTGCCCATTTTTTCTTTGGGTTGTTTGTTCTCCCATTATTAAGTTGTGAGAATTCTTTCTATATTTCATATAAAACTCCTTTGTTAGATATGATTTGAATAGAATTTCTCCTGATCTGTGGCTTCAATTTTTATTTTCTTAATGATTTCTTTTGAACAGAAAACATTTTTAATTTTAATGGAGCCTAATTCACTAATTTTTCCCTTTGAGAATCATGCTTTAGGCATCAAATCTACGAAGTCTTTGCCTAACCCAAGGTCATAAAGATTTTTCTCCTTCGGAGCTCCTACCCTTTGCAACAGCATGGATAAAACTGGAAAGTATTATGCTGAGTGAAATAAGCCAGGTGTTGAAAGACAAATACTATATGATCTCACCTTTAACAGGAACCTAAACAACAAAACAAACAAGCAAGCAAAATAAAAACAAAGACACTGAAATAGAGAACAAGGGGACAGTGATCAGAGGGGAGAGGGGAGGAAATTTCAGGGGAAAAAGGGGAAGGATTCACAGGAACTAGTATAAAGGACACATGGACAACAACTAAGGGGGGTGGAAATGGGAGGGAGGTTGGGAGCACGGGGTGGGGTGTGGGCTGGGATGGGAGTAAAAAACAGAAAACTGTACTTGAACAATAATTTAAAAATTTAAAAAAGATTTTTCCTTCATCTAGAACTTTTATAGTGTAATTAAATTAGAAATTAATAAAAATAAGATATGCTAGAACCCCCCCAAAATATATGAAAATTAAACATTCCATTTCTAAATAATCTATGGGTCAAAGTAGAGATAACAAGGGAAATTAGAAAATATTAAAACAGAATAATAAAAATATTTTCCATAAACATTTAAAAAGCAAAAAGTATGAAAGGGCATTTGTTAAACACACTCCACGTGCATGCTTTGCTCTCTCCTCTCCCAGCTACTGACATTTTGTTCTTTTTCAGAGTTGAACTTTTCAAAAAGAATGATTATATTCAAGCATCCACACTTCTGTCCACACGTTCACTTCCTTACCCTGCTCTCCTCCAGGGCACGCGGCCTGGCTTGCAGACGCTTCACTCCACTGGCACAGCCCTTTCGGGGGGTCCCGGGGACCTCCCTGCTGCCAGACCCGGCAGAAGTGCCTCTGCCTTCCTTTCACTTGTCCTCTAGGCCGCACAGATGCCCACTTTGCTCCTACTTCTCTGGTCTCTCTTCCTCACTCTCCGTCACGTTCGCGTCTCTCCGAGGTCAGCCTTGGACCCTCTTTTCTCCTTCTGCATGCTCTTTGTAGAGAACCTCATTCATCCTATATTTTCAACGAATGCCCATGTGCAAATGAGCCCGTATGTGTGCTTCCAGCCCAGACTCCTCTGAACTCCCAGCCCTCCTCCAGTGTCTTCTCAGAGCTGTCCTATAAGGCTTCTCAAACTCAGTCTGTCCAAGTCCCAACTTATGATCTCACCGTCCCAGCCCAACTCTTCCTCCAAAGTTTCTTCTTTTGGTGAATGGTGCCACCTGCCCAGCTGCCAGTCTGGAACCTGAGTCATCTGGGATATGACTCTTTTCTTTAACCCCCCACATCCAATACATCATTACATCTCATTGATTTAACTGCAAACATCTCCCCCATAGTTGACGTCCTCTCCATCCTGGCTACCGCTATCCCAGTCTCTTAAGGATGTTATGATCCACTTTCCCTGCATTCACGCGTATCCTCACCCAGCCCGTTCTGCAGACTGGGGTGGGAGACGCTGGTCTCATCACAATCATGTCCTGTCACTCTCCTGCTTCAATGGCTGTCAACATAAAGACAACACTGTCATGTGACCTGGTCTCTACCCACTTTCTCGCCTCTTTGAACCACACACTCCCTTTTCTCTGTGTTTCACACGTGTGGGCCCTTCCTCATATCGCCGTTGTCCCCTCGAAGCACATGGCCTTTGCACACGTTGTCTGCTCTGCCTGGAACATGTTCCCCTCCCCTTTTTGCCATGTTAATTCTTACTTATCCTTCATACCTCTCAAGCATCACTTCCCCCAAGTAAGGCTTCCCTAATCTCCATGCCAAGGTCAAATGCCCCAGTTATTATCAACTCCCAAATCTCTTCTTAGCATGCGTTGCAGCTCCAGTTTTACCACTTACTTTGGGTTGTTACCTGATTTGGTCTTGCTCTCCACCTAGACTGTAAGTTCCCTGAGGACAAGGACCATATCTGGTTTTATATATAGGGCAGGGCAAAGGGAAGTTTACAGTTGTTCGTAGGGAAAATAATACGCTAATAACAATAAGTACTAATATAGAAATAAGCTCTGCGTTTTGCATACTCACAACTGTAAACCAACTTGTGCCTCACCCTGTGTTGTTGTCCTACATCCTTAGTGCCTAGCACAACATTTCACATACGGTGGCCACTGAAAAGAACACTTTTGAATGAATAACTGAGTGGTGGTAAGGTTATCTAAGATGAAAATAGGACTTGAAGTAGAGAAAGTGACAGTGAAGGAAGACACACTAATGTCTTCAAAGAATAAAGAAGACTGGCCAAAAAAAGAGTTGAGGATCATACAGACACAGGTGGATGCCCCTGGGGCACAGGGCGTAGGAAGGTGGCGGCGTGACGTAGGCATGACAAGAGAAAAACAGGCTCTCCCAGAGAATCACCCTTTTGCCTGGGCCAGATTTTCTTCAGAATAAAGAGGAAGTGCCCCTCATAATCAATATCCAAAGGGGCTACGAGTTTTCTTAGAGGAAGCAGAAAAGCCGCCATTCACTAAAGGAAGTTGCTAGTCAATGAAAATGGGGTAGGTGATGCCACCTCTAAGCTGGCTATCGAATCCCGAAGACTTGCTGTGTGGCCCCACTGCCGAGGAAGGGGTTCAATAGCACAGAAAATCCCCCACTCCCAAAATTGCCACATGGCATCTCATTAAACAGCTCTTTTTGATTCTTTCTGAAACACTAAACATCAGACTTTTGGGGCCTGAATTCAAACACTTTCTGTGGAGACACGTACCTTGGTCCATCCAGGAAACTGGATGAAGGTGTCCTGGGGCAGATCTGGGATCCCACTGGGAATGGAGAAGTTTCCCACATAGAAGGCGGGGACTGTATAGTTCGATGAGCTGGGGGCACAGGCTTTTCCTGGGCAGCGTCTGTCACTGCCATGCCAGCCTCTGTCACTGCCATGCCAGCCCCACAGGTGGCACACTGCATTCTCGGTGTCCAGCGGGAACATCATCCAGTCCGTGAGGATACTGGAGTTGAGGGTCAGGTTAGAAATCAGACCCTGCAAAGGGGAAACAGGGCGATAAGCTGGGGCGGGGAGGAAAAGGCTGTGAGTGTCTTTGTGTTCCAGCCCTGAATTCCTGGGAAGAGCAAACTGGGATATGAAATACCAGCAGTAAACGAGACTCCAACAGTGTGTAAAGAGACACAGACCTGGCTTAGGAAAAATCACATCTCCCTGGGAAGAGGCGCCTTTCCCGAACCACAGCTCTCCCTCTCCTTTGCAGGCCAGGATGTCCCTCTGAAAGGCTCTAGGTTCTGCCTCTACAGGAAGGGGGTTGAGCCTCGAGAGCTTTTAACCCCAAATCCCTGATTTCAGTGTTTGATCCAGAGCCATTGCTAGAAGGGTAGAAAAGAGGGAACCTGAGGATTGCAAAGGGACATTCAGCTCCCTGTAGAAGAGGGAGGGGGCAGGCTCTGCCCCTACGTATAGCCCAGACCAAGCAAGTCTTGACCTTGCGTTCCTCAGCAGCACTCACAGGGCGATCGCACCCGAGTCCACCAACCCGCTGTAAGGACTAAAGGAGATAAAACACACGAGGACACTTTGACACAGTAGACCCCCTCATCCTTGGGGCCTTTGTTCCGAGACCCCCAGTGGATGCTTGGAACTGCAAGTAGCACTAATACACACTATATGTCCCTACGCATAGGTGTACATGCCTTTTCCCTTAAAGGAAATACTTGATGGCTTCTCTTTGGCATGTCCAAATTGCCTGCATCAATACTTTTGTGCTTTGGGGCCACTGTTAAGTAAAATGAGGGTGACTTGAACACACGCACTGCGATACTGTGACTGTTGATCTGATAACTGAGACAGCACTGCGAGGAGATGCTGGACAAGGGGACGATTCACGTTCCGGGCGGGACGGAGTGGGACGGAGTGGGACGGCATCAGATTCCGTCGCAGTACTCAGACACCGTGCAATTTAAAACCGGAATTGCGTCTGGAGTTTTCCACATAATATTTTCAGGCCATGGTTGACTGTGGGTAGCTGAAATTATGGAGCGTGGAACTGTGGGCAAGGGGGTTGCTGAATCCATAAAGGCACATCAAGAGCAGCGATGATGATGGTGAACCTCGGACGTGTATTCTGAAGTTGCTCTTCTTGTCCAGCAAGGGACGGGGGCAGGTGTCCATGGCACTGGCCACCACAGTGGAGCCTGTGCTCACGGCTCCTCTAACCTCCTTTTCTCGGCCTTTTGTATGGGAGAACACCTCCACTCCTAGTAAGAGCCCAGATTTGTCTCGGGACATCTCTCACTACCAAGCCTCAACTGTCCCTTGAGTAATCCAATAAAAGTTAACAGGCAGCTGTGTGCCAGGCTCTCTGCTGGGTACTGGGGACCCAGCCACCACATAAGTATCCCTCTCACTCCATGGTGAGAGCCAGGCAGGAAGGGACATTTCTGTTCAGAGAAGGACCCTGGCACGGCCGTCCCCTGGGGCTGTAATTGTTTCCCCTCTGAGCTGCCACGAAGAGGGTCAGGAAAGAGCTGAGACCCCCTCCCCGTGCTAGACCAGGTGGTGCCATCATTCCCTCGGGGCAGCCTCCTGTTCTCTAAGCAGATGGCGAAGTAGCCGAGGAGCTACCTCAACATCTTTGCATCCCCCGAGGCACCACATGGAGCAACGCACACAGAGTATGAGTTTAGCAAATCTTTGTTGAGTAATGCTCTAAAAATGCGTGCGAGGGGCCCTGGCTGGCATAGCTCAGTGGATTGAGTGCGGGCCTGCGAACCAGATAATCGCGGTTCAATTCCCAGCCAGGGCACATGCTTGGGTTGCAGCCCAGTTTCCTGCAGGCCAGTTCCCAGCAGGGGACGCACGAAACGCAACCACACATTGATGTTTCTCTCCCTTTCTCCTTCCCTTCCCCTCTAAGGATAAATAAATAAAATCTTTAAAAAAAAAATGCGTGCGAGGAAAATGTACTTGGACTAGACACCTGGGTACGGAGTAAGCGGCCGAGGCAGAGAAGCAGTGCACCAAGGCTTGGTACAGTTAAGGGTCTGTCGGGGATGGTACGTACCCAGGAAACAGAGCAGACCCAATGCCAGGTCGGCTTCGTGGGCAAGGGAGTGCCTTTTGAGAGCTAGGTGGGCTTTATAAGCAAAGGCAGAGCACAGCGGAGTGGTTTTCTTCTGTTTCTTTCTACAGGGTGATTGAACTCAAACCCAGGGGAAACGTTCTATCTGCAAAGCTCAACTTTCTCATCAGCTGCAGAGGAAATAAGGCCTTCAAAAATAACCCAACTTCTAGGTTGCAAAACAAATCAGGGTAGGTTCACTCATCAAATTAGACAACGTGTGTGTGCTTTTAAGAATTGCTTCTTTGATAACAGCGCTGCAGGGGGAAAAAAAAACGTATGTGTGAGCGTTTTAAAGTAGATTTACAAAAACTTTCTCGGATGGTTTAGGCACAGTCCTGCCAACCTCTGAACCTCACTCCCAACGGCGAGGCTGGTCCCACCTTATAATCATTGATAAAATGGCCATAGTTCACGCGTCCCATATTTTCCACCAGAAGGTCCAGGGTGGCTCCAGCTCTGCCTGTTATGTTCAGAGTGATCACGCTGCTTCGGTCAAGGATTCCCTGGGGGACCTGTGGGTTCAATGTCAAAGGAGAATTACCTAAGGTGAGCAGATCAGCAGAGAGGCAGTTCGCTCAGTTAATTCAGCACTTGTTTTCCCTCCTGAAGAGTCACCAGACTTGGGAGGAAATGTTTTGATGGCCCCTTAGTCCCAGCCATCAGCTTTCTAAACAGGAAAGTCACCAGACACAGCTCTGAGCAAGGAAAGGTCTAGACTGGTTTCCTCTGCTCGGGAAAGTTTTGCTTCATGTCTACTTTTAAAAATTGACTTTAGAGAGAGAAAGAGAGGAAGGATGAGAGAGATAGAGAGAAACACTGATTCGTTATTCCATGCATTTATGCACTCATTGGTTGCTTCTCATATGGGCCCTGACCGGGGATGGGCTCGCAACCTTGGTGTATCGGGGACAATTCTCTAACCAACTGAGCTACCTGGCCAGGGCTGCTTTGTGTCTATTTTTTAATAGGGAGAGAATGGAAGCAAAAAGATCCCAGGGGAGGATTTTTATTGCAGGAAACTGTTTGTGTTCTCTAGCACAAAAGGCAGTCATTTTAAAAAAAAAGCTTCTAAACAAAATGGTGAGCGGAGATAAAAATCAAATAAATGAGATAAAAATCAGAGAGTTAGGTGGAGTGTTCTCACCTCAGAATACCTGATGCAATGCATTAACCATGAAAATTATATAACGGAGTGAAGAAAAACACAGGCATTTTAGCAGCACCATATTCCTAATGTTTCTTTTTTAGGTTTTTTTATTTTTTTAATTTTTAATTAATTAATTTAATTGTTGTTCAAGTACTCCCAGCCCAGCCCCCCCAGTTGCTTCCCACCTCCTTCCCATTAGTTTTTGTCCACGTGTCCTTCATACTTGTTCCTGTAAACCCTTCCCCTTTTCCCCTGAAATTCCCTCCTCTTTCCCCTCTGGTCACTGCCCACTTGTTCTCTATTTCAGTGTCTTTGGTTATATTTTGCTTGCTTGCTTGTTTTGTTGTTTAGGTCCCTGTTAAAGGTGAGATCATATGGTATTTGTCTTTCACCGCCTGGCTTATTTCACTCAGCATAATGCTTTCCAGTTCCCCCCCCCAAAAAGTTACTGACTATAATTCAAAAATACAATTCCTAAATTGAAATCCAAGAAACAATCGTCATCAGTATACATATAACGTCTTAGGAACTTGCTCCCACGGAAAATAAAGCTGCTGATGACAATATAATGGGAATGTTTTAATTTAAAAATCTTCTGAACAAATTTTCTTAGTTAGGAAAATCTCTTCATGTGTTCTTTCCCATGAATATTTCAATGAGAGGAATGCATCTGTTATGAAGCAAAGTTCTTTGTGAATTTTCGCTCTAACTCTCATGAACAATCCTTTTCAGAATATAACTTTCCTTAAACAAATCACCACTCTGGCATGTACAAATCGGACCCTTTCCTCAAGGAGCAAAGAAGACATGAGTGACATGCGGTGGTTAGTCACCGAGGATGGCCTTGGACTGGGGACACCAGAAAGGTTTCCCTGAGGGTGGGGCCTGGAGAACAGCCCTCCAGGTTAAGATGCGGGAGGGGGTGATTCAGGCAGATGGAGACTGGGTGAGGCCAGCTCAGCCACCCTGGGGCCAGCCACCAGAAGAGGCGGAGCCTGAGGCTGAAGGGTGGGCTAAGGTCTGGGATGTCTATTAGAAAGGACTGGTGCTGCCAAGTGCAGACCACACACCCCCTGCCGGGGCAGACAAACACAGCCCCGAGACAGTGCTTACCCCATCCACAGAGACATAGGCCCGGTCGTGGACTCCGCCAAAGGGTGAGGAGAGGGGCGTTGGGCTGCTGCAGTCTTCCGGAAGCGTGGTTCGGTACAGCACAAACCCAAAATACTGGTCAGAAAAGGACGGAAGGAAAATTCATCATTTTTGCTATTCATCTTAAGAGAACTCATTTGCTCTCGATCTGTGTGGGAAAGTGACATGTCTAAGACCGTAAGGAATGGAAGGCTTCCCCAGGCTCTGGGAAAAATTCAATCGGGAAGAAGGGAGCTGGCTTCAGTTTTTAGATCATGGAATAACCACCACAGTAGCAAACTTCAAGGACCCGTGAAGAGACTTTTATCAAACATCCTTTTTCTGCCTGAGCCAAAGGGACTCCGGAATATGCTCAGTGATTCGCCCTGAATCTCCAAGGGGGATCCTACAACATATATTTTGTTATCTCGAAAAACCAAACCAAAACAAACAAACAAACAAACAAAAGAGACAAACAGCAACAACGTCAAGAGTGTCCGGTGAAGCATTTTCCAGGTCCTTGGGCCATACCTGCTCTAACATGCAAAACAAGAGTCAATCAGAAACTGTTTCAAGGGCAGGAGTAGGGGAAATGGAGACAGCGAGAGGCAGGGGTGTAACCTGCTGCTAAGTCAGAAAATACTTTCAGGTGCTGGTGTTCCTGCCCTGAAAGGGGGGGCCCAGGCAGTCGGCCTCAGTGGCAACAGCACCCACAGCCTCAGGGAGTGACCTTTCTGCTCTGGACATTCGCCAGGGTGAGCTGGGCCAGAGAGGAGGTTCCTCACGTCCAGGGCCTGGAAAGCTGGGCAGTGCACCTCGGGTAAGTGGAGCTGAAAGAGATGCTAACCCGTGTTCCTGTGCTGCAGGAAGGGACTGGAGCCGTGCTGAACATTCGAGCCCAGGATGCCTCCCTCCCTGACCTCCACATCTCCATTCATCTCTTGGGTTTTGTTTTTTTTTTTCTTTTAAAAGAAACCAGAATGGTAAGTCTCAACTCAGAGGCTGAGGAGAACTTGGTGAAAAGCCTCCAGAGGGGAGTGGACGCTGCGATGCTCCCTGCAAACGTGTAGCTCAGGCCTCCGAGGTTGGGGGGTTGGGGGACGTACCAGGGCTGCACCCCACTTCCTGCGGCTGTGCCTTCCATGGGTTTCATTGGAAATAAACATTTTGTGGGCTTGCTCTAGACCCCAAACAGCTGGGGCTCAGGGAGCCCCACCCAATCCATAGCACTGCCTCCGTCCAAGATCACGAAGTGGAGGGAGCCTGAGAAACAACAGAGATTCAAAGTGTCTATCTATACGCGAACTTGGAATTCACTTTCCAGGCTCCAGCTGCCCTAGTATCCATGTCTTCTTTCACAGGCTGCACGGCTGCGCCAGGTGGGAAGGCATGTCCTCATGTACAGATGAAGACACGCACATGCAGCCGGTGCGCGCTCAAATTAGACAGGAAACTCGGTCCAATATTAATGAAAAGGGGGGGATGGGGGAGCTTAATTATTCGTCTTATTTATGGCACACCACATTTGCTGGAATAAAACATTCTTATAAAATTATACAAGTGTACAAAGAGTCCCTTGTAAAACATTCTCATGAAACTTGTAGAATGTTACAAAGGCAAGAATAGTAACTGGAGACAAAACACCCTAAATTAAGATTCGCTGTGCTCTTCCTGCAGCTCCTTCAGGTTTGCAGTTTTCCAACATAAAAAGTGGGGGAAGCTCTTAAATGAAAGACGGGGCAGTGCCTGGGGATTAAACTCACACCCACACACCACACAACTCTGCTCGTCTCTGTTCTCTTCCAAAGCAGGAAAAAGACTCTCTGCAAACCTAATGCAGTAAAAACACAGTCTCAAACCTCTGAGCTAACTGCAAATAATTAAATTGTCATTTTTGAGTACAAAAATAGTGGTTTTCCACTGGTACCTAGTGAGGAGGGTTAGTTAGGTTAGAAATGCACTCAATTTATAGCTAGCACACAATTATGTTGAAAACAGGTTGAGCTATAACTTCTTTGAGTGAGAATAAGAAGAAATGGGGGAAATACAGGAAAAAATCAGCCTAACGTGCAATATCTAAAGCCAAAGGAGCCAGGAAACCCACTGTTGGGTTACAGGGGATCTGATTTATCTGCTTACTATTTTGGTCCCTGTGTGAGGCAATGACATTGCAAGGCAGGGCAGAAAGCACATTTTTTGCAAGTAGAAAAAAGTGTTACCTTTGAAAACCTACCTGTTTCACCTGGATAAATGTCAAGGGATAGACGCTTTTTATAGGCCCCTTGGGACACAGAATGTTCAGCGATTCCTCCACTGTCTTTAACTGAAAAGAAACAAAAGCAGCCTTCACTCATTCCCTGTGCACCCCTCCCTGGTCATCAGAGTCGAGCCTGTCCTTTGCAAATGATCCAAGTTAGTAGTGGATTTGACCAACCCCCTAAATAAACCTAAATGGTTCAAATTCCACTCAGTGCTGCTCCCCAGTCAGTTCCCTGAAGGCTCTTAAAATAAATGCAACCCAAGGCTCAGAGGCTGCCTCCTTCGAAGCCTTCCCCACCACCCCACAGAGAAGTACCGGCCGGTGACTGCGCTCTCTGCATTTGTCTGCAGCATATCTTCCACGCCTGCGTCATTTACCAGCTGCATCCCTTGGCCAGACTGTCATCTCCAGAAGATCTGGGTTTGTACTGTGTGCATCCCCCAAAGCCCAGTACATAGTAGCCACTCAATACACACACACATACATTCAGTCCAAACAATTGTGTATCCCGGCAACTCAGGATGCTTATGCTGGTGCAACAATGACAGTGATAACAGCTACCCAACCCTGGGTGCTTAGCAAACTCCAAGGGAGACAGAGCTGTACACACAAACCTCCCTGAATCCTCACAAGTACCCAGGGGGGAAGGCATGATGGTCCCCAAGTTAGGGACTCAGAGAAGCTCACTTGAGTGACGGCAGAGCCAGGATTCGCAGTTAGGTTTGGCTCTAAACCCAGGACTGTCCACGGCAATAATACTGGTGAGGAGTTGCATAAGCACTCTCCAAGGCTACCTTGATGAAGTGCACCATTGAGATAAAAAATCGTAAGTGCGATTTTATCAGTTCAGCTACTCACGTTGGGGTGCCTTCCCACGTGGACAAACACAACTCACGGTAAAGGGTTTATCTTGTGTAACTAAGTTCTATATACCTTTAATTCAGTTATGGGCTGACTTGCTCTATTAAATTGCAAGGACTTAGTTAACAACCAAAAGCCTTTGCTGCTCACACAATCTTTTTTCACAGTAAACAGAATGTGCTTTTGATACCAAGCTAGACTTGTTTTTAGCAATGTTGTATTAAACATCTGCAGTTACTTTCTGTTGTAGAAAAAGAAAATCCTCACCGATCTAAACCCGACAAACCAACTTTTCCTTAAGTAGCAATAGCAGTGAAGACGTCGGAGATGCTCCATTTACAGGTGTGATTCGAGTTTGATTAAAAGAAAGATGCCTATCAGGTAGGGCAGCCAACCACGCTCTCTGGGGAATGTAACACACGAATCTGACACTAGGTGGAAAATCTTACAAGAACTCAACCAACCATAATATCAAAGGGCTTCATGAATGGAAAAAAAAAATCACACGATCGTGTTTGGCATTTTGCTTAAAGATAAAAACTTGTGATGCTATTTTAGAATATCAAGATTCGTAAGAAACATGCAACTGCTCATGTTCTGCTTTTTTTTTTCTTATGAGTTAACATATGTAGGAGTTAGGGATTATAAAAGGGGAAAACCTGAAGACTGATGGTCAAAACAAAGTTACTTTGGCTTACGTCACTCCTGACTATAAAATGCAACCTTTCTTCTTTTTCTCTTCTAGAATAAAATGCCGTTAACTTTTATTTATGATGGATTTCTACCTTTCCCCCCTGATGTCTCATTTACTCATTTAATGTAGATTACAGACCACAAAAGTTAGCACACGATTTTGAGATGGGAGTGTATAATTTAGGGCAAAGACCCATTAAAATGCCTGTGGCTTTTGAGAACCTCCTAAAATAAAGGTGAATTAGAAAAAAGAACCTTATCAGCCATAACAACAGGGTGGCATGTTATCCCCACAAAGGGATTGCTCTGGATAACTGATAACTGACTTAAAATGACCTGAATGGTCTAGAACACCTCCCGATTCTCCATGCCCCATCTGCTCACCTTGTCAACACGCTTACCCATCCTTTCACCCCCTGTGCCCCCGTGTTCCCAGAAACATCATCTTCCCCATCAGCCTCACAGAAAACAAGTTCACAGAAAAATAACTGATACCCTAGTGAAACACTTTCACTCCCAACAGCTAAATTCCATTTCCTCACTCTCAACGTTTCTATGATTATTTTTTCTTACCTTTTTCAGAGCGACTTTTCCATATGCAAACTTGGGTGTAGATGGAGGGATAGGACCTTCTGGTACGTTTTTAAACTATAATCCAGGGTGAAAAAGGACAGAAAAGAAGAACGGCTGTTAACTCCTCGGAAACATACCTATACAATGCATCTTTCAAAAGGAGGGTCAGCGACGGAAACAATGGTGCCAATGCTGTTTTGGAAAGGTAAAGGAACAAAAGGCTTCCTTCCGAGACAGGATCTGGTTCAGTTTTTACTTATAAGTGTGTGTCTGTGTACGTCTGTGTTTTAAGCTCCAGGAATCATTCAAATAATTACAGAACAAAGACTTCATAATGGAGAGCGAAAGCAAGTAGAGAGAATCAGGCTGACGGAAGAAAAGGAAAAAGGTTCAGAATCTTCAGGGAGGTAGACTAGGGAAGGAAAAATATTATTTGTAGATTAGACCTTATTGGTAGATTCAAACTTTGTATCAATGTTAAAATTGTCATGGTCATATAAGAGCACATTCCTACCTATTCGTATGAAACGTACGCTGAAGTATTTAGGGGTGAAGGGTCATGAGATACACAACCCTTCAGTGGCTTAGAAAACACAAGCGGGAAGGCGAGGGGTAAATGATGAAGCAAATAGAGTGAAATGTTGACATGGTGAATCCAGGTAATGAATATACGAGTGTTCTTTGTACAGTTTTTATTCTTGAAACTTTTGTAAGTTGAAAGTTAAAAAGTTAAAAAGTAAACATAATCTCTATTAAATGTACACACACACACACACACACACACACTAACATATTAACATCAGAAGATATGAGTGGAAGACCTGGGTCTTAGAACAGTCTATGCCCATCTGGCATCTCCAAGTAGATTGCATTAGGATCTTTCAGGATCCTTTCCTCCCTCCCTCCCTCCCTCCCTCCCTCCCTCCCTCCCTCCCTCCCTCCCTCCCTCCTTCCTCTCTTTTTTCTTTCTTTCCTTCTCTCTCTCTCTTCCTGTCTTTTTCCCTTTTTAAAAGTAATTTTAAAAAGAAGAGAATAAAAGACTGGTAAAAGAAAAAACAATAGTCTTCGACTCACTGTTTTTTTAGCTATACTCTTCAGAGGAAACCACTTAAAAATCCTTCAGTGGTACCTATTTTTGCTTCTTTGGCTCTCTAAAATAATACACATATCTGCTATTTCTTTTAGGATCCATTTAAAATATTATCACTGATTTCTTCCCTCCCTTCAGCTAACTTTCTCCAACCGACATTCGGCAGTTTCGTTGCCTCATTTACTACTCACCAAAGCCCTCGTAGCTATTATGTTTCCCGAGACTGAGGCATCCGCTCAAGGTTGTAAAGAAAGCAAGGGCAGGCGCTGGGCCTTTTGACCCCATGTCCACTGTTGTCCCCACTGCTCTGTCTTATCGCCTCAATCGCGGTAACCACAATTGAAGGTGTTTTCTGTTCATTCCAAAACACAATTCCCAAAACAGAAGCACGTCACGAGACCTACTCTCTTCCACTTTTTCTCATAGACCTTCCCCTTAAACACATATATACTCTAAAGGTAAGAGACAGTTTTGTAATTTGCTACTGGCACTTATCAAATGTACTTTCGGCATGACCAAATATTGACAATAAATTTGTTTATTGCATATTATATTCAAATAGATATGCCAGAATTTATATAACTACATTTTCAATATTAGGAGTTGAATTATTTCCAGTTTTTAATATGAAAATACTGTTGCACTGAACAACTTCATAGTTACAGCATTATCCTAGCTTAAATTTTACTTTGAATAAAGCCCCAAGTGAAGGGTTACTGTGTCAATGATATGAGCATTTTATATGATTCTTAACAGTATATGCCAAGGTTCTTATCAAATGTATATGTTTTTTTTCTTTTGCTCAGTTATCTCTTTGGATCTTGATTTTTAAACCAGTGCTGTGAACTCATTATAATGTCAATATTAAGTCTCCATCTGTCTCATTTGCCACAATCTTCTCCATTTTTTAAAAAATAATTTTAGCTATTTTCACTTATCATCATATATCAATCCTAATCTCTTTTTAACTAATTTAGGCTTCAGGAAATAAATAGACAAATACATGACAACACTATACTTCTAAACCTTTATTTCTCCATAATAATCTTGTGCTTTAACCATAGTTTTCAGATTAATCATAAATATTGCTTATCATCCTACTTATTTAGCTAGACAAATTCAATATAGGAAGTTGCTCTTTGGAATCACAAAGATCTTTCCCCAAAGTCTCTAATGTTTTTGCTGATTCATGTAACAAAGTCTTATTAAAAACATACTTTGTGCCCTGGCTAGTATAGCTCAGTGAATAGAGTACAGGCTGTGAACCAAAGGGTCGCAGGTTCAATTCCCAGTCAGGGCACATGGTCCCCAGTGGGGGCCACGTGGGAGCCAACCACACACTGATGCTTCTCTTCCTCTCTTTCTTCCTCCCTCTCCCTCTCTCTAAATATAAATAAACAAAATCTTTAAAAAACAAACAAACATACTTTGCATCAGTTCCTATGCTTGGAACTGGGGCTATTAGCAGTTTCTAACAGAACATGAGATATGTGTGTAAACAAGTTAACTAACTCACTGAGAGGTGCAGTGTATTCAAGATTCCTACACTGAAAGGTTGTGGCAGAAAGCAAAGCGTAGAAAGCAAACTGCAGAAAGACGGATCGAGGATGACTCCCCAGAGAAGGTAACTGAGGCGTGTCCTTATTTTCTAGAAGGATAAAGGCAGAGGGAACAGCATGTGCAGAAGCCAGGAGGTAGAAACAGCACCGTCCTTTTCAGAGAAGTGCCTTCACTTTAGGCCAGAGAATCACATACAGGAAGGGGAGAATGAAAGACAAGGCTTGAGGAAAATGGGGGATGAGTCATCGAAGGCTTCCTGACCGGATCAGCATTTTAGAGAAATCACTCTGGAAGATAGACTAGGAAAGCCAACTCTGTAGGAAAGACTAGAGCCACAAGGGTGCCAGTGATGCTTCAAAAGGCTATCGTTCGTTAAGTATATTCACTTTGTCATCCTTAATTATCAGACATAAAACACTGTGTTCCCACCGGCACCATGGACTGCAAGAGACAGTTTGTGTCTACCCACTGAACTAATGTCATTCCAGCTAAAAACCGGGAAAACCAGTCAATGAGCCTCTGCAGACTGGTCCTGAGGCAGATTTCAAACTTCATTATGCTTCCAAAGTATTGAAAATCACTGTGGCGCTTTTGCATCCCTAGTCCCCACCCCCACACTTCTAGCTCCAATAACCACCCCGAAGAATCCCAAGGTCAACTCCACGATCAAGGTCCTCCAACCATAATCTGATTAATTTCAGCAGAATAACCCATCTCCAAAAAGTCAGCTGGATTCTTCTCTTTGATGGAAAACTCTTTAAAAAGTGGGTCTGAAATCCATTTTTAAAGCATGAAAAAATAAACTCACCCCTTCCCCTCTTCAGGCACTGGCAGGGCGGAGGAAGAGGGCTGCCCTACAGTCTGCCAGTTCATCCTCGAGGTCAAAGTGTTAACCATGTCTGGCTGAGTTTGCCCACACCAAAGAGAATGCCTTAGAAACTGCAAATGTCATGAGTTTTGTCGTGCCTGAAGAGTCATGCAAAGGAATTGCCTGGAGCTCTCACCACCGAGCACAGGCTTGTGCGGCCTGGTGGGAAATTGTGATCCCTGGGTGTCCATGTCAGCGAAAGACACTGCCCGTCACCACTCCCTTGACTCTAGAAGTTGATCAAAGGAGAGACCCCTTCCGCTCCGTAAGTCTTCAGTGAAGGAAAGTGGCTGGTAGAGCTTTAGAAGGGGGTATTTACAATCCCACTGTTTCTCTGGAGGCAAGCCAATATTTTGAATACTATTTAGCACACCAGCTAACTGGCCGTCTGCGAAGTCTTCTAAGAAAGAGCCAACTGTTAAAGTAATTCATTTCTCTCTTCCAAACTTGAAATATCAAAGAGAAAAGGGAGAAAGGATGACTAGAGGTTAAGCTACATCTATCATAAGGTATTGAAGTACATTCGTTTCTGAAGGATCAGTGTCCTTCATGGGTTCATCTCGCTGTGCCCCTTGGTTATAAGCTTGGAAATCCCCAAGTTAGTCTTTTGCTTGACCCACGACCCTTTTCGCTCAGCTCTCTGAGTTCAATCTCAACTTTCCCTGCATTTCAGCCTCCACTCCCACTGCTGGCCCCAGAATCTGAGCCTGTCCTAGTGACTTATTCCTGGAGCTTCTCCCTCTAAGTGAGGCACTTCCTGCAGAGACCCCTCTACCTGGACGTCACTGGAGGCGTCTTGAGCTGAACAAGCCCAGACCGAATTTGTTTCCCCTCCCGATCCCCAGCCTGTGCACTCTCCGAACCCATCTAAGTTGCTGACCCGAATATCCATCCAGTTATCTCATAATGGCTGAAACCTGGACAAATCAACATCTCATTCTTTCTCATCTGCATGAGGTCAACTGCAAAACCCTACTGATTTTACTTCCTAAATCTTTTAAAACCCATTGCTTCCTCTCCATTCCCTGCTACCCTGCTATCACCTCATTCCCAGGTTCCTAGAGTAGCTTCCTAACTCATCTTCTGCATCCTGAAGTGTCCCAAGGCAAGGTCCTATCAGTGTGCTCATGTGGTTACAGGTTTTTGTAAAATCTGCAAAACAGTAAAATTTAACCACAATGGGCTTGTCTTTAACCAAAAGAGCCTTGTCTCCTTCTGCACCAGCTTCCCTGTGTCACGCACTCTCTTCCTGCCCAGAGGCTTTAGAGTGACTGCAGGCCTCTTTGGATTCAACCACAGGGGAGCTAAGGAGGGGATTTACCTAATTAGGGTACAGAATACATATCCACGGTACACTGGCACTTCCAAGAGTAGGTAAGGTATCGCCAGCCGAGTGTTCCCAACACTCAATATGCCGACTCACTCAACACGATCACGCTCTAAGGCACCCGCCTCAGAAGTACGTGAGCTGCGGAGGAGAAGCAAGGTCGGAAACATACGGGGTCAGAACCTGTCCACGGAAATTTCTTCCAAATGTTACAGCTCACATATGAAAGAACTTGAGAGATTTCCCCAATTTTGATAACAATCCTAAATATGTATACAGTCATACCTCGGTACTTGTCAGCTTCAGAACTTGTCACACCTTGTACCCGTTGCATTTTGACAAGAAAAAAAATGTTTCAGCTCTTGGTGCTTGCTCAGGACTCATCGCACTTGCTAGAGCTCGTATGAGTCATACCGCCCCACAAGAGAAAATGCTTCGTCGTTGGGTACTCTTTGGTTTTGGCACTTGTCATGAGTTCCAGAATGAATGAATGGTGAGTACCAAGGTACCACTGTATATCATCATCAGTAACAAAATGCGAAGCTTTCTGTTTTTGTAAACTATCAACACTACAAAATACATTTCAATCAGCCACGCTAAAGAGAAAGAGTTCCACTTTCTGTAGAGGCAAAGATCGCAAACGTGTTTGTCGTGAGAAGAGACAATGGAGTAGCGCGCAGACAATTGTAAGGAAGAAGGACGGCAGAGGTGTTTCAAACAGTTAATAAAGCCAAACTATGTTATTAAGTTTTGTGATGATTTTAATCTTTTAAGTTTGTGTAACTGTGATATTTTTTTACTCATTTAAATGCACATTCATTTTGATTGCCTCATTCCGTACCCTTTCTGAAATGCATCCCAAGCATTTATGAAATGCACTACATCACTTTCTTCAAGTTCCTTCACATGGCATATTCGATGTCATCAGTGCTCTTGGTGAAGTGGGAGATAATGCCACCTGTATGTTAAGGGGAGAGTACAGCGGTGGCGGTTTACCTTAGACAAGGAGCAGAGACCCAGGTGCAAAAGAGCTAGAGATAGGTAAAGGTCCAACTGAGACTGGACGTACAAATCCCCGTTCCAGCCAGTCCACACTGACATCCCCAATTCTCCTGCCTGGTTCCAGTGCAAGAGTGTGATGGTCAGAATGGCCAGGACTGGTGGTTTGTAGAGCAGGGACCCTTGAATAGCAGCAGCCCAGAGGGAAATGGAGGGGAATGGGGAAAGACTCTAACAACCATCAATCATAAGAACCAGGGAAGGTCAAGGAAAGTATGAGTTATAGGGCAGACAAAAGGGATAGAAGGAACTAGCTAGAAATGAAGAATAAAAATGTGACGTGATGATAAGGCCATATAACTATTTGTTTTACAATCTGATTTGAATTTTTTTTATGTAAGGCATACAAAAAGCTCACTATTGCAGAAAGAAAACTATTCTAAAAATAAACCTGTCTGCAACACTACGGCTAGGTGTATACTCAAAGGAATTGAGTGCAGGGTTTGGGCAGACACTCGTGGCCCGATGTTCAATGTAGCCTTATTCAAAATAGCCAAATGATGGAAACCCATGGTTCATCAAGAGGTGAATGAGATACACAGATAAACAAAAGGTGGTACATCCAGACGATGGAATATTATTCAGACATAAAAAGAAATGAAATTCTGATACATGCTATAATGTGGATAAACCTTAAAGACATTATGCTAAGTGAAATAAGTCAGACACAAAAGGAAAATATTATATGGTTCCACTTATGGGAAATATATAGAGTAAGCAAATTCACAGAGGCAGGAAGTAGACTAGAGGTTACCAGTGGTTGAGAGCAGGGGGAAATGGGGACTTCTTGCCTCATAGTTAGAAGTTCTCTCTGGGGTGATGAAAATTTTGGAAATAGCAGTGATGAATATACATTATAAATGTAATGAATGCCACTGATTTGTACACCACTGAATACCACTGTAAGTGATATTAAAAGGCAGAATATTGGGGAATAAACATATTAAGATATGGACAAGAACTATTTTAAGAAACCTTAAAATGGGAAGGACAGCAGAGAAGACTTGAATAAATTAAAAAAGCACTTTCTTGGCTAAGACTCAATCTTGTAAATATCACCCCTAATTTGATGTATACATTTAATACAAAATGAATCAAACATCAACAGGTATCTTGCAATTTTGTTTGGAAGTTGATAAAATAATACCAAAGTTTATATGGAGAAGTAAACTTGCAGGAATAGCCATGGAAATTCTGAAAGACTAAAGGTGGAAGACTAGTCCTACCAGATAATAAAACATAGTAAAGGCAACAATGAAACCAGTTTGGTATAGGAAAAGGAGGGGAAAAAATCAATGACAAAAGCAAGCTCAAAAACAGACCCAACTACTTAAAGAAATTAAGTAGGTCATGAAATGGGAACATCACATCAGTGGCAAAGTGATGACTCAGTGACAGGTTCTGGGGTAACCAGCTGGTCACTGGTTGAATAAAGTTAGAGAGGTGACTAAAGTTAAATCCCCACCTCACTTAAAAACAACAGTTCCAAAAAGTCGGTGTATCTCAACATTTACATGTAAAATATGAAATCAAATATTTAAAGCACTCCAGGCGAATCTCGGTACTAGTAGCTGTGGGGAAGCAGCCGTGAGAGAGTCTGAATACAACCAGCTTCCATGACCTTCACAAGCCACAGCCCGTCTCACCGAAGTCCCGGCAAATGCCTTCTAATCGGTTTTCCTTCCCTACCCCGGGGATGTCTCCCAGTGCCTAGTCTCAACATTGCAACCTGAGTCAGCTGCTCCGCTCCGCTCAGTTCTACAAGGAGTTCCCGTTTCATTCAAAGCCCGTCAGTTTTACAATGGCCGCTGAGGCCCTGAGGGGTCAGTTCGCCATGATCTCTCTGACGTCATCTCCTACTACTCTCTCTCTCTTCACTTACTGAGCTCCAGCCACACTGGCCTCCTTGCTAGTCCTTAAAAATGCCATGCACTTTCCCAGGCTGCATTCTGCATGGACGGCTCTGGCCCTGGATATCCCACACGGCTTTTCACCACCTTGAAATCTTCATTGCAGCTTCACCTGATCCTCAAGGAAGCCTATACACTGGGTCTGGCAGCAGTAACACCTGCTTGAGTGTGGCTGGTAGGGTAATAATATGGGTGTAATAATTAATAGTTGTAATTTGAACATTTTACCTAAAATGGCATATGGTGTGCTTGAGTGTGATATTGTTGTGTTACAGAGTGACATGCTTATAATTTTGTAATAAAAGGGAGTTATCTGTGCTGGACCCTGTATATATAATACCAAGCAGCCAAAACAGCACCTGGCATATCGAGGAAACTTGCTAAATATTTGCAGAATTATTTGTGAATAAACAAACAATGTGGGTAACGTCAAATAATGTCTAAAACAATTATAATAATGCCTTATGGTTTTTTTTCCCCCAAGAGGGAAGTAGAATGCATTTAGAAATCTAAATCCAAGAGAACAAAAATGCATGACACAATATCACATAGGTCAAGAGGGACGTTCTGGTCTTACGGAGGAAGTAAGGATATTGAGGGACTTGAAATTACCGTAAGTGAAAACTGAACGTTCAAGCTTTTTTGAGGAGCACATCTAGGAGGATGTACTGTGCGAACCTATTTACATAAAGTGAAAAAAAAAGTGCAACTAACCTGTGGTGATAGAGGTCAGGATGGTGGTGAACCTGAGGGATGGAGGGAGGTGAGTGACCAGGAGGGAGCGTGGGAGGTTCCGGGGGTGCTGTGTGCTGCTTACAGGGGTGTGTTCACTTTGCATGAAACTTTCTGAGCCATACACTCAGGAGCTGTGCTTTTTTCCGGGAGGGTGGGGGGGTACATATTCTATACTTCAGTAGGTAACCACTAATGGGATAAAAAATATAGTGAATGACTTCTAAACTGGGGAGAAAAGGGGAAATAAGGGGAAAAAAACTCAAACAATCCAAAAGAAAGTAATAAATTGAAGACAAAAGAGAAAAGGTGGACAAATCGATTATTATAAAATAAAATGGTTGAAATTAATTGATATGTATCCAGAATTATAGTGAATGAAATAAATAAATATACCAGTTAAAAGACAAAAAATGTTCAAACTAGATTTTTTTAAAAAGTCCACCTATAGGGGACATATTTATATATATGTTGAAATTAAAGCACTGTGAAAGAGAATTAAAAAAATTTAAAAAGTGACAGAACTACAAAGAGAAATACATAAACAACCCTGTCAATAAGTAATAGAATAAAATGATAAAAAAATTAGGAAGGATAACAAAAATATCAGCAGCCTCATTGATAAGCTTAATCTAATGAACACACATACAGATTATATACGACAAGGATAAAACCTAGTCTTTTCCAGAACACATGGAGTATTTGTTCACATCGGTATATGCCAGGCTCTAAGATTAGGTTCAATGAATTTTTAGGGCTTGGTATCATACAGACTATGTTCTCTAAACAGACGCAAATATGTTAGAAACCAACAAACTAGACAAATACTTACGCTCAGTAATTGAAAAACCCACTTCTGAATATTTCAAGGGGCAAAGAGAAATCAAAACAAGCATGTTTGCAAGCAAACTATAATTCATTTATTACATGTTCAAACTTATCAGACTACAGCAGTACTTGAAGGAAATGTATGACCTTGAGTATTTATATTACACAAGGAGAAGGCTGGATTAAAAAGCTACACTTCAAACAAAGGAAGGAAATAATAAAGACAGGAACAGAGAGCTCTGAGGAGAATGGACCTGTGACAGAGCTTGGGCATCCTCAAGCCAAATCCTGCAGTAATCAAACCCGCAGTCAGAAATAACCTGAGCGACATTTTAACCATATGTTTGAAAGTTTAATGAAATAGACAAATTCTCAGATAAGTCTAGATCATATCTGTCGATATGTTTAATGTATTTTATTATATAGATTCTGACACTTAACGCTTAAGTCGAGACTAGAGCATGCATAGAACAAAAAAAATAGTCCATACCAGTCATACCATTTATAGGCAGAAAAACCTGTGTTTTCATAACTTCAAAACTCAGGTGACTGAGCAGAAAAACTGTGGGTTTTTTTTTAACCCACAGCAGAGACAGGAAACCCCACCTGAGTGCTGTGGACGCCTCGAAAGGTCACAGCATTAGCAGGACGAAGCAGTTCAGGTGGCAGCAAGCGCTGCCCCAGGGAGAAGCCCGACAGCTCACGTTGGCACCTTGCTCCCTGTGCTTGTGGGTTTTCTCCCCTACGCTTTAACTGTTTATAGGGACACTCGTTTTCTCACCTTAAGTATCAATAATAGTAATGGCTACCACTCACGGGACAGTGGGATGCCTTCCACAGGTTCTTTTTAATCTTTACAGCACAATTAGTGCTGCTGGTCCAGTCTCACCAGGGAATGGACTGGTGGAGTAACCTGTTCACAGGCTCAGTCTTCACCAGCGGGAGACCAAGGCTCAAGGCCAAGCCTCTCTGATGCCTCCCTTCAGCTGTCCCTTGAAACCCAGAGCTCTAGGAAGTCGTCCACACAGCACAGGAAGTCCAAGGCAGGCTCTGTCTGAGACCAGCCCGCCGCAAACCACACAAAGCACCCACCTTCCGAATAACATCTCGCACAGCAAAATACTTCTCGGTGAGGTCTCCTGCCTCGCTCAGTGGGGCGTCATAGTCGTAGCTGGTGGGCTGTGCTTGGTAGGGCATGTTGGCCCCTAGAAGACAAAAGACATGCCACTAGTTACTATAAAAGGCCCTGGCCCGGGACAAGTTCTTTGGGATCCATGGGCTCAGTGTTATGGAGAAAATAAAACGCACGTTTGAACCCATTGTTGAGCAACACAGAGGTGCCCTCTGGATGCGAGGTTCAGAGAAGTTAGTTTCCTTCTACAGGAAGCCCTGGCCAAGCCCCGTGGAGCCTACAGACAGCGTTCCCCATGCCCTTTCTGCAGAGCTCACAGTTCTGACATCAGCAGCTATCACTGCCAAGGCACTAGCAGAGCATCTGAAACTCGCTACCAAACTTGCTCATCACGACCAGTCATGGCAGGGCTTATGGCACGACCCAAATCTCTGACAGTTTAGTCTTGCGATCTTCTTCATGACCTTGAACTGTGCAGCTGAGAAAAGGTCAGTGGTGGAGACACGGGTGACTTGGCCAAGGACAAGCAGAAAACAACTGAGGGTCACCAGACCGAACAAGGTGGGAGATGGCCCCACACACAGATGAACCCAGAGATTCCAATATAACCTTAAGGCCTTTGCAAAGACTGAGGGGTGCTGGGGTGTGCCTCTCACATCCCCCTTTGGGACAGAGGCACTCACGTGTTCTCCCAGCTGCTGGGAGAGTTGGCTGCTTACGGCTCTCGGGTACGTCCCTCTCTGGTCACTGGCCCCTGCTGGGCTGCCTTGCTGACAGTTCCAACCCTCATGAGATAGCCCCTTCCAACAGCTGACCAATGTGGGGATATAAAAACTCAGCCCCTTTGCCTCAAAGGGCCTTCCCAGCCCCGTCCAGAGCTCTGTCTAGAATCAGCTGAGCCACTTTTGAATCTGCACCACAGCTTAGTGTCTCCCTGGGCTCAGTCCTGCCTCCCACACTTTCTCGCAGGTGTCTGTGGGCCCCTCAGAGCACAACCCCATCAGCTTCCTGCTGGGTCATCTCAGAGTCTGTTTCCCTGGGAACGCAACCTGCAACAGGGAGCAACAAATAATGCCAATGCTGTGTGTTCTCAAAGACTCGGAAAGCGAGTGGTCTTGCAATGATTGCTGAGGGAGCGGAGTCTAGAACAGAGGACCGCAACCTTGTCACACATGACATTCACAGGTGGGAGACTGTGCAGTATAGGGCCGTGACTATCCACTGGTCCTTAGAAAACTCGCCCAGGAATGAGGGTCACGTGGAAAGCTTGGGAGTCGAGATTCCCAAATCCTGCTGGAGATTCTCAGTCGGCAGCTGTGGGCGGGGACCTGAGTGAGACTCTGCCTCTCCAGCAGGGGACACGGGCACTGCTGTCTGTGGACAAGGAAGGCTCTGTGCCACCCCTTTCTCTTCCACTGGTGGCATCTGGCCATGTAAGGGCATGACAATAAAGTTATTTTAGAGAAATCTTATATCCAACCTAAGTTCTAAGTAAATGAGACTCCAAATCTGAGGGTTCACATATGACTTAGTAACAAACTCCTTCGAATGGTCCCACAGCTCACAAATGATGAAGCCACCCTGGGCGATCCGACAGGTGATGGTGTAGACACACGAGCTGGCCAAGCGTCAGGTCGCCCCCTGAAGGCTCCTTTTCATGAGCTCTCTGCACAGAACCTGCACTTGGAAATATCTAAACTCACAGAATCGATTCAGTCACGTTACTTTCTCATTAACCAGAGACAGCTGCCTGCCAGCAGGTGTGCCTGCCTCCAGGGGTGCAGATGATAAAACACATCCTTTGTCGTGAGAGGCATTGAAAAAGAAAACCACATCCCTTTTTGCAAGGAGCGCACCTTCTCCTTTGTGGTCCCCTCTCTTGTTCTAAAGTGGCAGTGATGGTGCTGCCCCGAGTCTCTCACTTGTATGTCTCCCTGCACGCTAGACACCGAGTGCCCCTCACAAGTGGGTGTGGCCTCATTGCGGGGGGTGGGGGCCCTCTGTTGGACTGAAGAGGAGCTCTGTCAGTTGCCAAGCTGAACAAGGGTGACTTCTGGAAGCAAAGTGGATGGGCCAGGAGAACCGGGCTGGGAAGCTGGCCAGGGGTTAAATGATGGACTGGCAAAGCGAGTCTCTGCTCTCTTTCTAACAGCAGAATCTTCCTTCGGATGTTTTCAGACCGCCACGGTGTCCTACACAAACAGGGCCAACTCGAGCTTCTTCTCCACATCAGGGGGCATGAGGTAGGAAGGAGAGTAAACAGCAAGATTTACCCGTCCTCGGCTCCCCACCTGCTGTGACACACACAGAGCAGCCTGGAGCCCGCAGGAGCCCCTCTCACAGGTGGGGACACACACAGGCCCAGAGCACGGCACACACACTCACATGGCACGGGCACCTGACCTCGGGGAGGACAGGTAATGAGCTCATGACGTGTCTGGCAGCTCTCCCCAGGGAAGGTGGCCTGAGGAACAGCTGTCGAGAGGCTGACAGGCTCTCCCTGAAGAGACCAGGCCACTCAGCAGGTCAGAGGGCCTGGCATTTGCAAGAAGGGCTGGTCTAGGGGCTGGTGCAGGGGTTTCAGGCTGCAAGGGGTTATCCCAAGGGCAGTGACCACCAGCTTTTCAAGGCCTGAATTTGGTCCAGGCTCCACCCCCTGCAGGTTCCGTACCCTGCTTCTCTTAGCTGGAAAGTGAGTCGGTAACTGTAGCCCAGGGTGAGACTGCTTTGAGGACTAAATGGAAAAGCGGAGGTGGAAAAGAGGCTTTTATTAATTATGGCAGGGAAAGGAGCAAGGGAGAAGATCAAAGGCAGGTTCTATTTTTCTCAGTGGTAGTTTTCATACTATTTTTTAAAAAAAGAACACTGTATTGTTTTAAGTAGAACAATAAGATAGTTCCCAAATACATCAGTCTTCATTCCTGGATTGAATGATTGGTCTGAATTCCATGAATGGAAGCTAGGTGGAATTTCTTAGTTACTGAATGCAAAAGGCATCCCAGAGCATTAACTGTTTCTAGCAAGAAGACAGAGACACACGGGGATGGTCTAACACTTCATTGATCATTCGTTGCCCATTATCTTTCATCAACGGCGTTTGAGTTTTGCGACATCTCCACTTCTTGGCTCTCTGACCATCGTAGTAACATCAACAATATTGTAAGCTCAGCGTTCTCCCAGGCCACCCCACCCTGCACAAAATGAAGCAGTTCTGAGGAGAAAATTCATTAAGAGCGGACAGTAGCAGAGATCTTAGGAGATTTAGGTCCAAACTAACCCTTACAAACTCAACAGTCGGGCATCCTTAACGATGATTCGGAGAGAAAAATACGGATGTAAAGAGAGGTGGGGAATGAGGGTTAGAGAAAGGCCAACCAAGCATGGCATGTCCTTGTGAGAATTAACAGCAATGAAGAGAATTTTGTCATGATTTTCCCTATCAAAAAAAATAAAGAAATAAGACCATACAGAAATGTAAAACAGTGCAGCTACTTTTGAAAATGCTACAGCAGTTCCCTCAACGTAGAGTGACCCAGCAACTCCGCCCCCAACACGGAAACGGATTCAAATAAACACGTAGACACTAACGTTCAGACATTGTTGAGAACAGCCAAAAAGTGGAAGCAGCCCGATTCTCCACCAGCTGACCAGTGAATACAGAACACGCCGTATACAATGGAATACTACTTGGCAATAGAAAGGAACAAAGTACTGCTACAGGCTACCACATGGATGAACCTCGAAAAGATTACGCTCGATGAAAGAAGTTGAACACAAAAGACCACACATTGTGTGGTTCTGTTGATATGAAATTTCCAGAATAGACAGATCCACAGAGAGGGAGTAAACCAGTGGTTGCCAGGGGCCGGGAAGAGGGGGAATGGGGATTTCTTGGGTTTGGGGTTTCTCTGTGAATTGATAAAAGTGTTCGAAAATTAAATTTAGGGGGGACTTCCGCCAAGATGGAGAAGTAGGTGGAGGTTCCACCTCACCTCTGTGCACAACCAAATCTAAGAACAACTATTTTTAACAGCAGTCACAACCAAGCCACACGGAAAATCGACAATACGGAGTCCAAAGGACAACTAGATACTCGGCTGGACCGGTACGAGGAGCGAGGCCAGCAGCGGAGCAGGTTAGCAAGAAAAATTCCCGGGGCGGTGCGCGGTGCGCGCAGGCAACCGAGGGCGCTGATCGCCAGCGAGCTGGCTGCGGGAGCGCACAGGGAAGAGGCGCGGTGGATCGGTCGCGCGCATTTACGTGCGGAGAAACCAGTGAGAAGGGAAACCCGCGCGGTGCAGCAGGCTCGCAAAATTAGGATCGGATAAGCAAGCCTGAGGCGTTTGAGTGACTAGATGCGCTGGGCTAGCGGAGAGGAACGCCATTGCTCCCTCTCTGACCCCGCCCCCACACACAGCGTCACAAACCAGCGACCTGGGTCGCCCCGTCCTGGTAAACAACTAAGGCTTCGCTCCGCTCACTTAACAGCACGAATAGACCAAAAATGGCTCTAGGACAACTCAGAGCCCCAGAACCGATAGACCTAAGTGATGAAGAAATAGCCAGTCTTTCAGATGCACAGTTCAAAACACTGGTTATAAAGATCCTTACAGAACTGGTGGATTTTAGTCACAAATTAGAGAAACATATGGAAGCTAAATTAATTGAAATGAATGCTGATACAAAAGATACCAATAGTAATGGAAAGAAAATTGGGATTCAAATCAAGGGAGAGGACCAGACGGAAGAAAAAAATGATCAAACAGAAAGGAATGAAGAAATAAGAATTCAGAAAAATGAGGAGAAGCTTAGGAACCTCCAGGACATCTTTAAACGTTCCAACATCAGAATTATAGGGCTACCAGAAGGGGAAGAGGAACAGCCACAAGTGGAAAAGGAGAATTTCCCTAATCTGGCAAAGGAAATAGACTTCCAGGAAATCCAGGAAGCTCAGAGAGTCCCAAAGAAGTTGGACCCAAGAAGGAACACACCAAGGCACATCATAATTACATTAGCCAAGATTAAAATGAAGGAGAGAATCCTAGAAGCAGCAAGAGCTAAGGGGACAGTCACCTACAAAGGAGTCCCCATCAGACTGTCAGCTGATTTCTCAAAAGAGACCTTACAGGCAAGAAGGGGCTGGACAGAGGTATTCCAAGTCATGAAAACCAAAGATCTACAACCAAGATTGCTCTACCCAGCAAAACTTTCATTTAGAATGGAAGGACAGATAAAGTGCTTCGCAGATAAGACCAAATTCAAGGAGTTCATCATCACCAAGCCCTTACTATATGAAATGTTAAAGGGACTTACCTAAGAAAAAGAAGATAAAAAAAGATGAACAGTGAAAGGACAGCAAACTCACAGTTATTAAGAACCACACCTAAAACAAAAGCAAACTAAGAGGATAGCTAGATCAGGAGCAGAACCATAGAAATGAAGATCACATGGAGGGTAAGCAACAGGGGAGTGGGAGGAGGGGAAGGGGGGAGAAGGTACAGAAAATAAGTAGTATAGACAGTAGATAGAAAATAGATAGGGGGGAGGGTAAGAATAGTAGGGGAAATACAGAATCTAAAGAATTTGAGACACATGTTCATGAACTAAAGGGGGAAATGGTGGGGGAGGGGTATACAGGGTGGAGGGGAAGGGAGGGGGGAATAGAGCAAATGTAATGGCATAATCAATAAAAAAATTATAAAAAATAAATGTAAAATTACAAAAAAAAAAGAAAATTAAATTTAGTATGTCACAAAAGTGTGACATACTAAATACCACTGAATTGTATACTTGAAAATGATGAATTTTATGATATGAGGATTACATTTTCAGAAAAAAAGTTAAAAAATAAAAGACCACAGCAGAGCATATATGCACAAATGAACTAGAGACTGACTGAGGCCTGGCCAGACAGCCAGTTTAAGATAATAAATGCACAAAACGTGACCCTTAGAATTAAAAAAAAAAATAAAAATGGCTCTGGCTGGTGTGGCTAAGTGGATTGAGCACCGGCATGTGACCCAAAGGGTCTCTGCTTCAATTCCCAGTCAGGACACATGCCTGGGTTGTGGGCCAGGTCCCCAGTTGGGGTGTGCGAGAGGCAACCACACACTGAAGTTTCTCTCCCTCTCTTTCTCCTTCCCTTCCCTTCGCTCTAAAAATAAATAAATAAAGTCTTTAAAAAATGTATACAGGCAATTCGTATATATCTGAAAATATAGAAGAAGACAAAACAAAAATAGAAAATAAAAATGATCTGCAGGCACAGCCTCCCAAAATCAAGCACCAGAAACCTGTTAGCTTCCATAAACACATACGAAATTGCTCTTACCATTCCAATAGGCAAAATTGGTCCCACCTATAAACATGTACCTGCAAGGAGACAGGAGAACAGAGGGAATACTTCACAGTGAGCCGACAGCTGTGGGGGGACACCCTCCCCTCCAGAAATTAACACTCACAAGTTCACGTTTGCTCCGCGGGCAAGTATATCCTGGAGGAAGGACACTACTGCTTCAGTCTTGACTGTCGAGTGAGGTTGGCCCCAGTGGTCTAACCAGCCAGTATAGAATTCAGAATTGATCTAAAAAGAGAACGGGACATGGAGCTTAGGATCGAGTCATGACCTTCAAATGCTGGAGCTACTGTTCTGTAACTATTGCCCCAGATTTCCCACCATGGGACAGGTAGAAGGGGGAGTTGATATTCATTTGCTGCCCAACCCAGGGCTGGGGGACCAATGAGGACTTCCAGTAACAACAGCATTGCCCAAGCTCGGTATTTAAGCACCGGTAACATGGTATTCCTGAAAAGCTCTACCTGCATCAAAATTTTGCAGGTTGACTTAAAGTGAGGTCAACCTGTCCAAGTATTCTACAAGCAGGCCCCAGGCACTTCATGGTTCTCCTGGGCATTACCCTGCTGAGCCCTGGGTCTGGAGAAAGAAGACGGAACCTGGATGTGTTCTGGGGCCTCCTCATCTCAAGTAATAGCTCCATCCAAAGGCTATGAGTGTGGGTTCTGCACTGTTCACTAAGCAGAAGCCAGATTCCAAAAAGGCTGTTTTCTGCAAAGGTCTGCAGACAGAGGGGCTGACTGACCTGCTGCAGAGAAGGCACAGGACATAAGCCATAAGCTGGGCCGAGTCGCAACAAATTGAATGAAGAAGGAAAGAGCACAGTGATGGATTGATGGACTGTACACGCCTTCCTGGGCCTTGCCAGCACCTCCTCCTCCTCCTCCTCCTGGCTGCCGACACCACACGCCACAAAGCCCAGCAACTCAAAGTGCACTCAGCAAACCTGCATCCCAATGCTACCTGGTTGCCCATCAGCAATGCAGAATCTCAGGCCCCACCCCAGCCCCAGCAGGTCAAAGTCTGCATTTTAACAAGATTCCTACATGATTCATAAGTACATTGAAGATGCAAACAAAGAAAAACAGACCTGAACTCAGATCCACTCTCCACCTGCACAACCCTGGGTGAGTGACATGTCCCCTGAGCCCTACTGAAAACGGAAATGATTACACTACTTATGAGATAATAATACCACAACCAAGATGAACAGGCAAGAACACCAAGCCCGGTGCGCAGCAGGACGTTCACATTAGTCCCCATTCTGTTCCACCCCAGGGCAGGGCCTCAGTTTCAAGCAGGGGCATTGCTGCTGCTGTCACTCATGTGTCCAGAGGGCTATGTCCCCACAGTCCTGGAGCCAGAAAAACCACGGATCTGCTCCCACTCTTCTACAGCACGTAACCTCTCTCCCGGCAACTGTGATGAAGTTGGTACAAGCAGTCTCTCCACACTCACTCCCGATTCTTACCAAGGGTCCTCTGGGCTCATACTTCCTCTGGATGAGGAAAGCATCTGTGATGTTGGCACCTAACATGATCAGAGGGAGAAAAAGGGTCAGTTGTGGGAATGAGAAGAAGCTCAGTAAAAAGAGCCCTTTGTAAAACTTGAACCTGAGGCCCCAGCACTTCCCCACACTCCCATGGGCCTGGAACACCCCAAAGCCAGCTTTAGGCTGCACTCAGACCAATGGATGTGTGGGCCCCATAAATGTTGCTTGCCCCCTGAGCAGGTCCCCATGGCTTCTCGTGGCTGCATTGCCTTGGGAGTTGGCTTCACCTGTGTCTTCTTCACCTGTGTTTCCCCACAGCCTGGACTCGTCTTGTGCAAGTCTCTTCACATGGACATCTGGTTGACCCGGCCGTTCCCCACAGGATGGGCCTGCTCTGAAGATGCCTCCCTGCAGTCTCCACAGTGCCACACGCAATAATAGTGCCACAAATATTTGCCTATTAATCAGCAGATCAAAGAGATGAGGGGTCTAATTGTGTCTATCCCTAAATAATGGTCTATCGCTGAATTGTAAGTTGTACATCATCAGCTACTTGCTCTCCATTCTTCCTCCTGGAATGTTCCTTAGGGTGCCTCTGTCTTGTCTTCCCACATCTTCTCTTCTCCTTTCTCTAAAAAGGGGCATTTCCCCACCGAGGGGTCATGGCTGCTTTGTGTCAGTGAAAGAGTGAGCACAAATGGTATCTCTCCCAACAGAGCAGAGGGCACCCTGGTCCCAAACTTCATGGTCCAGGCATCATGAACTTCACAGCAGGCATCTCCGAGCAGAAGTGGCACCGGCCAAGACCTCTTCCATAAGACCCCTTGCTCTCGGATGGCCCTTGGCTTCTCAGCAAGACCAGCTTTCCAGAGAGAATGTGCTGATCAAGAAAGTACAATCGCATGTGACCTTCTGGCTGTGAATTTCTCACCATTAAGCATTAGGTGGTGTTCAGACCTTTAGTTTCTCTTCTCCCAAGTCTCTTCCCCCGACCTGACCTCTATCCAAGGCCCCGCTGCCACACGGATGAATGAAGCTGCCACAAGCCCACCTGCCGCAGGTTCACTGGCCTTGCAGTGGTCTGTCCTTCAACCCACAGGCAGCAATCCCACTGTCACCCCACCTACAAATAATGCTTGCGGCACACGTGTGACAATCTTCCACATCTTCCTCCCAACAGAAAACGCTGCGACGGGAGGTGAGCGAGGGCAGGAGGAAACCCGCATGCCACTTCCTGTGCAGCTCTTTGGAGACGAGTCATCGCATCACCCAGTGCTCTGAGCAGTGTGCGTGGATCTGGAAACCCTCGATCCACTTAGAGCCGGGAAGAATTCTTTTCTTTTTTGGTGATGCAGAAGAATCTCCTCAAAGAATGCAATTACACCCTTCTCAGGAGAAAGGAAGTACGAGACGTGCGACCCGCGAGCACTGTGTTATCCCTGGGATGGGAGAGCGGCGTGGTCTTTCCGCTGTTTGAAGAACTTATTTTGCAGTCACTTGCGAACAAGCTGCAGACAGGAGGCCCTTCACCCCTATGCTTCCATGTGCTTTTCCAAGAGCAAGGGCCGCCTTCCAATAAACACAACACGCATGTTACAACCCAGGAAACTAACGTGGCCGCATCACTATTTCCTCACTAATCTACAGACTACACGCAGATTTCAATGGTCACAATGGCGTTCTTCACAGTGAAAAATAAAGAGAAGGGCGGCGGCGTCCAGTCCAGGATCCTTTTCGGAATTGCACACTGCTGTTCACGTCCCTCATGAAAGCTGTTCTCGACCTAAATGAAGACTCTCCTGATTACAGCCAGAAGCTAATTATATCCAGAAGCATCCTGGCCACGCTGCCCCCCACCCCCACCCCCACAAACTTTTATTTGTGGGACCTCTGCAGTTTACACGGCACTCACTCACGAGTCAAGCAGGATGAGTTTTGTAGCACTTACCAAACCACCTCTGGCCCACGAGAGTTCATAGTGCCCTGACTTATACAGAGAGGTAATGAACGTGGAAAGCAAGTTCCTGCCCTCCAGGGCTGACAGGCCAACCCCGCCCAGCCCGGGGCTGACCTCAGAGCTCACTATGGCCAGGACAGGGCCCCCGAGCACCCAGCCACGACTGGGGGGACACGGAGAAGAGCAGTGTGTCCCAGCCGGAGCCTGAAAGACCACCGCCTCAGGGTCGAGATTCTCACAGCTGGAACGGCTGCTGGGCCCACCAGCCCCGGAGAGAGCGGAGCTCCAGGTTCAAGGCTAGCTCCGCCAGCACTGAAAACGGAGCTCTTGTCCTACAGACCAGATCATCTTCAATAAAGTAACCTTAGCAATGGAGGGCGGCTTTATCAGTCACTCTATTGTAGCTATTACTGGATAAAGGAAAACACGAGGAACCCCATTCAGCGCCCATTTCACGGGACGGCCGCCCCGAGCAGTTGGCTGAGGACGCAGCGAGGACCGCGCGCCGGGCCATCACCTGGCTTCGTGGGACCCCGGCACAAGCACCGACCTGGTCCGAAGTCCACAGTGGCGTACAGCCCCTGCAGCGACCCGCACCGCACGAACTTCTCGCTCGAACCGTCGGTGGTGAACAGGATCACGTCACTTCCCAGGTGGTAGTGGAAGCGCTTCTGCAGGAAGCGCAGGTAGTCGTAGTCACAGCTGAAGTAGCTGCCGTACTCGTTCTCAACCTGCAGGTGAAGAGGAAGGAGGGCCAAAAAAATCAGAGATTCCAGTGTGGTTTTTCTGATGAGCGATTTCGTTTGGACAGAACACCTGAGCGTCTATTTTGACATAACGAGGTTTGAAGATTGCCCCAAAATATCCCCTGCACTCAGTCCTCAAAACCCATTTTCCAAAAAGTAGCTCAGCGTAAAAACGTACCTCTCCACCCAGAAACAAGAAAAATTCACCATGCTCGGTTTGGGGCTGTAGTGACATTCTTTTTTAAAAAATTTTACTTATTTATAGGAGAGAAATATCAATGTATGGTTGCCTCTCGTGAGTCCCCTGCTGGGAAATGGCCTGCAACCCAGGCATGTGCCCTGACTGGGAATCGAACCCTAACCATGTGGTTCGCAGGCCCGCACTCAATCCACTGAGCTACACCAGCCAGGGCATGACATTCTTCACTGTGATAGATAAGAGATCCTTCCAACGGTACATAAATAAGACCTCCCCACGGTATTAGAAATATTAGAAAATGGAGAATAATGAAAAGAAAAATGGAAAAATCACTCGTTCATTTCATTACCAAGATAACTAACCACTATAAGCTCCCAGCATAGTCTTCCGGACGCGCACACACACACAGAGCAAATACACACAAACGTACACACACAAATGCACAGTGAAGCTCCAGGCTGGGCCTCCCGTGGCTGTCAGACGAGGGCTGGGAGGGCCCTAACCACCCCCGGACAGGGATCTGAGCCTGCAGGTAGGTATGGTTTCAGTCCTGCTGGCTGACGGGGCTCCTCAGTGGCCTCTTCAAACTCTCTGGGCACCAAGAGAAAACACCAGCCTGGTGAGCTGAGTAAACTCATCCTGCTGCCCCTTGGCCTGAATGAAGACAGAGCTACCCACGTTTACAGGAACGCCCACCCACGGAGGCACTGGCGACCGGTGCCAGCTTCTTTCTTATCTAATCCATCTGCTGCTGTTCAATTCCAGAACCACTCGGTAGGTGTGCAATGTGGACACACCTGGGATGGGAGCTCCTGGCAGCCAGGCAGACGTGCGGGGAGCAGAAGTGACTAGGGGTACACCTGGGCAGGGATGAAAGTAGACCGACTTCCACAAACGCTCCACAGACAGAGGCTTTAGACGCGTGTTCCAAGTGGATGCCAATGGAGTGAACGGGGAAGGCTTTCGAGCCAGGAGGACCCTATGGGAGCCCGCAAAGGACAAGACGGCAACCACGACTCTAGAGTGTAAACACTTTCTGATGATGTGAAAAATGCTTATGACATAAGAATAAAGTAAAAAAAAAAACAAAACTCAGGTAAGAAACTGTCCATACAGTATGAACTGACTGCAAAAAGAAATTTTTAAAGGCATTGGAAAAAATTTAAGAAATTCTCCCCCCAAAATGTAAAGAGCTTTGCTTCTGGCTCTGATGTTTAAATAAAAATTATGGTTTTTTTTCTTATGTTTTTTTTCTGTATTTCCCAACATCATGTACTTGTCCATTTGGTGGTCGGGGGGCAGACGGATCAGGTGGGATGGAGGAGGGTGGACATGTGAGGGGCAGTGGAGGAGGAGGGAGCCCAGTCTGCTGGCAGACCCACACTCGAGATAAGGGCATCTTTGTCTTGAGGTTACCAGAGGTGGTCACAGAGGAAACGCACCCGAGACAGCCAGCTTTGCTTTCCTCTGCACATTCACAGTCGATTACATTCTCGTGATGTTTTAACAACCAAAGGTACCGAAAACTTGTGATCAGAAACTGAAAGTGATCTAGGGAGAAGCAAAGACTTTCCCTAAAAATGAGGGAAACTGGAGTAAACCCGTGATCAAGAGAAAGGCAGAAGACCCAGCTGTGCAAAGATGCACCCAACTCTCAGACCGAAATCTGTATACAGGAAAGGGGTTCCTAAAGGTTTAGCCAGTTCAGACTTGGGACAGAAGCCGGGCGCTGAGTGCTCCTTGTACATCCCTTGGGGGGCAGTGGCCTGGCTTTTGTCTGCTGTGCATGTCAGGGTGGACACCCTGGTCAGCTTGCCCTTTCATTGCTCCTTTGAGCTACCAGAAAGGCAAGGCGATGGCCACACCCACAATGACAGTCCCTGCACACTGTCCATAATTCATAAGAAGAAAGTCTGGCCCACTGCACCTTGGCACTGTTCCAAGATCCAGGTAGTTCAACATAACTATTCTTTTCAATAAGAGCATCTGTGGTGGATAAGCCAGGAACACGGTTTGATGTTTTAAGTTCAGTTTACAAACATCTACAATCGTTGCAGGTCAATCGTTCTGATTTTTCACATGGAAAATACTTGCCACATGATATATCCCAGAAAATACCATTCTTTGCAGAGTGAAATACTGATGGGAGAAGGACAGTGGGGGACAGAAACCAAGAAAGAAAACACGATGGCCCCAGTCCACCGCCTCTTTCTATACCAGTGTGAACTGCCTGCCCACGCAGGGCAGTCACCGAAGTGGCTGGGTCTGTGCCACATCCTTGCAGCCAGAGACGAGAGAAAGGGACAGGCTACAGTGGATCTGGGGTGCTATGCTGATTCTACCACCTGCCAGCTGGGTGACCTTGGACAAGTCACTTCATCTCTTTGACATTCTTCATTTAAAAGAGACAGTGGCTGGAATAATTGAATACCATGGAAAGGGCACCCAGGAGAGAGTCAGGGACCCAGCAGGCCTTCAGAAATGGTAAAACCTTCCCCAACTGCAATTTAAATCGAAGCACCATCTGTGGCACTGCCTCCTGGACAGACAGACTCATGCAGCCCGGGTCTGCATCCACGGTGAACAGAGGGAAGACTCCCCGCCGACTGCCAGCCCAAGCTTATGGTTACCTGCACAGTTATAATTGGCCCTCCGTTCTGATAGAGGAGAGGCTTCATCTTGGGCAGGATGACTCCCAACCACTTGTCCACAGCTGCAAGGTAATCTGGAAAACAAGACAGGTTTATCACCATCATGCCCCTTTTAGTGCAAACGGACACTCCACAGTCTTAGGACCTGGGGGCCAGCAGCAGGGATCGGAATGTACGGATTCAACAACGACCTTCTGAAGTGGGGTGAGTGCAGGCACTAAGGGTCAGACAAAAGTTGTCTTGCAAGGAGCCATCTCCTCCGATGAGCTCTCAGTGGACAAGGACCAATGCACCTGGTATCTGTCCCTGTCACTGGGACACAAAGCCTGGGGCACAGGAGGCATCCTGCCAGTGTGCATTAAATGAGGAAAAGGGTGGTGACCGAATGCTGTGTTCTCCTCTCTGCCACAGTAGGGTTCTTTCTTTTTACTGTTAAGTTCCAATAAAGGTAAAGGCGATAATAAGTACATCCTTACAGAGTTGCCTCACAGATTCAATGATGTGATCCATGTGAAGACACTAATACTAATACACTACGGTGCAAACTGTGTGGGGAACACATGCAAAAGGAAGCGAGCATTCAGCACGACGCGCCAGCCCTTGGCCCAGCAAACTCAGCCTGAGCTGCTGCTCCAGGACCATCTGCACCACTGCCACTGGCAGAGGAAACCGAAACCTTCAGAAGACATGGGCGGCTCATCGGGTTTCCAGCTAAAATCATTTCTGGTACTTTACAGAGACAAGAGAAAGGGCCTGTCATTTACATATCACTCTGCAGAAGCAGACCAAGGACTAGAAAGTGTTGCAGCCACCCAGCAGTCCCGGGCCACTGCTCCAGCCCCTACACCTGCCCTGCCAATTAGCTAGATGCTCTCACCGCCCTGCACCGTCCTGTGAATACAGGAGGAGAAAGCGTTCAAATCAGCCGGTCAACCACAAGGAGGGCCCGATGCCAATTCAAATTTCTATGAGTCTGTCAGTGAGATCTGGTCAAGTAGTTCAAGAAAGCTTGTTTCCTGCACATTCCCTGTCTGGTGTTCTGCGTGGACCATGGTAAAACGCTTGCACTTGACTTTCAGAAGCGTTTGCACAGAAGTACCCCAGCCTCCCAAGCCCCCCGACATAAGTCACCTAAACTTTCATAAGTTCTCTCGAGACATCTGTGGCAACTTACCTGGATCAGAAGAACGGAGAACCACACTTTCCTTCTCTAACAGCCAAGCAGGTAGTCCTCCCTCAGATAGGACAGAAAAAAGGGAGCCGTTACAAGGTCCATCTCAGGAAGGGGGCTCGGGGAGACAGAAATTACTAGCAGCAGCGAGGGGAGAAGAGTTTCATGGAGAAGCGGCATTGGAGTTGGGCTTTCTCACTAGGGAACTTCTGGGGGAACTAGATACTGCATCATCAGAGTAAACATACGGTCACTCTTCATGAGTGCCAAGTTTTGAGAATCATAGCCATTTACATGGGTTATTCTACTTAATCTCACAGCTACGCCGTGAGGCAGACTGAGCCCACACCAGTACCTGCTTTCCACGGTGAGGAAACTGAGTCATGTGAGTGACTGCCACAAGGAGGACCTGGACCTCCCGCCCATACCCGTCATCCCTCTCTGCCTGGGCACCTCCTAACGGTAAAAACACCTGCATCGGCCACAGTCACAGGCCGCGTGTTTTCTGCAATTAGCGAGTGACGGAAACTGCTGTGACCTCCCCCCCACCCCACCTGCCAGCCCACCCCCGTCCCACGCACCTGGCAGGCAGAGCCCTGCCGAGCCTCGCTCACCATCTCCCACTCCGCACAGATGTAGGGCCCAGGCCGCAGGATCACGAGCAGCTCCAGCTCGTGTGCCAGCTGAATGAAATGCTCCACATCGTGGTCCTCGGAAAACTGGTACTGCCCTGGCTGGGGCTCGTGAAAGTTCCAGGGCACGTACCTGCCAAGACACACACAGCCCCTTCCTGGAAACAGCCCAACCGTTCGGATGCCGGGCGCACATTTCCCAGCTGTCGCAGGACAGCAAACCTGCAGGATGCTCAGGCCTCTCTCCCTGAGGCAGCCTCTGGGGAAGAGGCCTCGCTCTGACCTTCCGCAGCAGCTGCCCAAGGGGATCTGACGTGCGGCGGGGACACTTTCACGCTTACGACCTACAGAGAATGTCCGTTCCTATTTACTGCCTGACTTTGAAAAAGGTGCAGAATTACACGAACACGAATTATGGCTATGCACCAATTGTATACATGCCTGTGCGAGGCTTATGAAAAATGAAAATATCTGTGCCACAGTGGTGAGGCGTATAGTCAGTGTCGCTTAACGCCAGGGAACTGTTCTGAGAAACGCATCACCAGGAGATGTCGTCCTGGGGCTAACACCAGAGGGCCCACCTACGACAGACCTGGGTGGTCTAGCCCCCGGCTCCTAGGCTACAAGCCTGGACAGCAAAGCCACGTGGAACGAGATCCAGGATGGGAGAAAGTGATGCAGTCAAGAGCCATGGTACACAAGAGGTGGATGAGGCTGCCACCAGGGTAGCAGGGCGTGCTGTTTTACAGCAAACCCTTTTAAAAATAACAACTAAAAATAGTACACTCTGAAATAGCAATAGAGCCCTGGCTGGCATGGCTCAGTGGACTGAGCGCCAGCCTGTGAATCAAAGGGTCACTGGTTTGTTTCCTGGTCAGGGCACATGCCTGGGTTGTGGGCCAGGTCCCCAGCTGGGGGCATGTGAGAGGCAATCGATTGATGTATCTCTTGCACATGGATGCTTCTCTCTCTCTCTCTTCCTCCCTCCCTTCCCCTCTTCCTAAAGATAAATAAATAAAATCTTCAAAAAAAAAAAAGAAAAGGAAAATGTAGGTGTAAATCTTTGACCTTGGATTAAGCAATGGCTTCTTAGCTATAACAGAGAAAGCACAGGCAACAAAAGAAAAATGAGATAAAGGAACGCCAAGCAGGAGGTAAAAGGACAAAAGTCTCTACCAGCTACCCTGACTGCCTACAGCACGGAATATAAGTTTAAATATGAAGCCACGCTGGGTCATCAGAAAGGTCTCTGGTGACTCTGGCTTGTGCCCTTTTACCACGCTCCAAAAGGTTGCGGGGATCCCTGACACTGACGGTCTTCGTCCCCTTGAACACAAGGTTGAAACTATACACAGGCCCCGCGGCCTTAAACCCAGAACAACAAGTGGGGTTCCCCCTAATTTATCTGTCCCAGGAATCTGCCTCTGGGTTTTCTCATTCTTTATTTTTTCGAAGCTGTTGGCAGTTCACATCAACAGTGTCAAAACCAGAGTGGCCAGCCACCTCAGTTCCTCCCAGTTAGTCACCTTGCAACAACAGAGGAGAAGAGATGAAGAGAGATAGCTATTGGGGTAATTCTATAAGCCCCAGCTATAGAATAAACCCAAAGAACCACGAAGACACACTGGGTTTCAGGAATCTACCTGATGAGGCATGTTCCCCCTGAGAGTCGAGAGAAGGTATGACCGCTCACAAACACCCTTATCTTCAAGTCCTAGCTGGACCTCTGGCTAAAAACATGTGCTCGGGAAAACTTCATTTCACCAGCTATAAACAGAAATGGTAATGCCTTGAAGAAATGGACTCATGCCCTGCACAAGGTGAACACTCCATCATTGTTACTTCCCCTGGCCTTTTGAAGCTGACATTCACTTTATGATTTCTGGCAATGAACTTCCAGACTGGAAGAGGTGATGAATTATCTGAAGAAGGGCCAGTCAAGCCCGTGACAAACCCCTCCAGAACACCAGACAATGCTCTTTCTCATTCTGAGCAGTGAAGTAGTTGAGAAGCACCCTCCCCCCCTGGGGTGAGTCTGGGCCCAGGTGCGAGCCCAGGGCCCACCTACTTACACTTGGATGGCGTCCAGCCCAGCCATCTTCATCTTCAGCAGCCGGTCCTTCCAGTAGAAGCGGGGCACACGGAAGTAGTGAATGCTGCCCGAGATGTAGCGGAACGGCCGGCCGTCCTTGAGGAAGCAGTTGCGGTTGTAGTCGATCGTGAACGTCTTCTGGGAGACATTCTACAGAGCGAGAATGAGACCACGTGAGAACTGTGTTACTGGTGCAAAACGAGTTTATTGCAGTGTCTAGAGGAAAAGAGTTTCCTGAGACCCACATGGGGACGGGGTGGTGGACTTTACTGATGATGTAAAACTAAGGAGTGTCCATCCTGACTTCCTAATGTCCCATCTCCAGCCGCCCCGCCATGGAAAACGTCCGCTCTGGTCTTCAGCAGGGCCAGTATGAAGGCCACTGCCCAGAGTTTAAAGTCCAATTCAGTCCAGCATCCGGCTGGCTTAGCGTGTGTTTCCAGCTGTGGTCCACTGCTGCGCTGTGGCTTTCAGGTTCCACCCCCCCCTCCCCCGGCCTGAGTGGGGGTCCGTCCACGTGACCATGGACCACGTGGCTGTTAGGGCAACGTGGCTATGGAGAGCGAACGTGTGAGTGCAGGAGAGAGAGAGAGAGAGAGAGAGAGAGAGAAATGCTTCTTTGTTCCCCTGAGATTATATCAACTTGGGCTTGGAAAAGACCGGCAGCTTTTTATTTATTTATTTATTTTAAACTTTAAAAAAAGATTTTATTTATTTATCTTTAGAGGGGAAGGGAAGGAGAGAGGGAGAAAAATAATCACTGCATGGTTACCTCTCGTGTGTTCCCCGCCAGGAGCTGGACTGCAACCCAGGCATGTGCCCTGACTGGGAATCGGACCGTGATCCTTTTGTTCATAGGCCCGTGCTCAGTCCACTGAGCTACACCACCAGCCAGGACTGGCAGCTTTTAAAAAATGACCAATCTCCTAAGCTCTCACTGGTTTTGGAGGGGTCTATCCCCCCTAGTTAAGACTGACAGGCCTCTGTGGTGCAGCCCCTCCTCTCAAGCCCCCAGCGGTCTGGTACCAGAAGGGGAAGGGAGGAGTGTTAATCTCCTCGGCTGAGCACAGTCCCGTGCTCCCACGGAGTGTGAAGAGTTGCAGCTTCCTGGTGAAGCAAACAGGCTTCTGCCCCCCAGTTTATTAAGCTCAGTGTCTAATAAAGTCCCTTTGCACCCCCCCTGCCTTTTCTCATGAACAATTAATTAAATCCCTACTGTAACACTTGCACCTTCAGCCTTTTGGAAGTAGACAGTGGCCATGGTAAGTGACTCCCTGCCTGTTTAATTGCGTCACGTGCTGACAGAGTTCATGCTCGGTTCTGAGCTATAGAGCAAACCGCGGCCAAACCGGGCTCACTGTGTTTCACTCAGGAAACCGAATCACCAGGGAGGCTCCCCACGTGGGATTCCACAGAGCTGGCCTCGCAGAGTCCAGCACCGACATGGCAGTCAGTGGGGCAGACACACAAGTTGGATGCCCACAGAGGCAACCCTGCGGGCGGTAACCCTGATTTTGGCATAGCAAAGCCCAGTGTGCCGGGAGCACCACACACACACGTGCACGCCTCCCTCGCCGCGGCTGTGACCTGTCGGAGCGCTGGGTGTATCAGATCAGCAATGTCAGTGGGCCAGAGAGTGAAAGTCTGAGGCCCTGAAGCCTCATCCCAGGTGTTGTTCTAAGCTCCACAGTGACCTGGGCAAGTCCCTCGTCCTGCGACTCTTCACCCATAAACGTGCAGGATGTCAGACTAAGTGAACCCTAAAGCAGTGTTTTCCACCTTGTCCGCTGTGACCCGATTTGTGAGTCATGAACTCAGTTTAGATGACGATGCTAATAAAGGAGAGAAGAAAATAGAGTGTATTGCATGTAGTAAAGACAAGTATTTTATTATGTAATGCATATACAGAATCGCACATGTATGTATGTCTCTATAGGGTTGAGATACAAGATGTGGTTCTAGTTGTCAAATCAAATTTCAACAGACACTTTTTTGGTGGGACTTCAGAAGCTAGATGCTAGGACCTGAAAGGGAAGGGAGGCCCTAGAGGTGAGGCCAACAGTTAAGCAGAAGGCAATACTGCCCTCTAGTGGGTGAACAAGGCAGCAACAGGCTCCAGGTAGCAACAGAACCACAGCTACCATCATTTCATTGTTGGTAAGATTCCCTGAGTATTTCTAGGTTTTCAAAGGTCTCAATAGGGACTCTTTTAAAAAGCCCCTTTTCACAGCAGCATCACAGTCAGTGAGAGCTTGGGGGTGCCTTGAGGTCACACCTGAAGCAATGGTGGGGGAGCGTGTGTCCTAGATCACACATGGCCTGAAGCCCAGGGACATCAAGGCACTGTGACTGCATGTCTCAAACACTCCAGTAGATTGCTTTGGGGCAAATGGGGAGCCTTCCTGTATGAAAATTACAGCTCGATAGTGTGACCTCAACATAAAAATAATAATACATAATCATAAAATAATCATTTTAATAACGATTCATTTTTCCAGGAAACCAAGGCTTTAATTTCCATTCGAAGGAAAGATGCTGCTGAAAAAACTCACAACATACAAAAATTTCATAGATCAGGAGCCCCAATTTTGTAAGCATTTTTACAGCCTATCTATGACAAATTGTCAAGTAAGGGTTTCCCACGAGCCCTGTGAGTTCAAAGCAGGCTGATGAGTTGGGGTAAGGAGTAAGCCACTTTGGGCGGAACTGGGGAAAGGAAAGGTCCGTTCGAAGCCCTGATGTCTAGGAGGTAGAGTTAGGAAAAGCTGGAGAGGAGGTAGCCAGAGACGATGCTGGCAGAGCGTAGAATCTGGCCTTTGCCCCACACAGCACCGCACCGTCCCTGTAGGTAAAACCAGGTCAAACTCCAGCGTAAATAGCTTCCTGTCATCCAGTTAGAAATATTATCGAACACCTGCCGAGTGAGCACAGCGCACACAGCCCACGTGAAGCTCCCGCCTCACACGGAAGAAACCCAACGATGAAGAAACCCAACGATGAACACAGCGAGGCCTAGATGGTAAAGGTAAGATCTTCGCATTGTGCACCTTAAACTTGTACAATGTTACCCATCAATTATATCTCAATAAAGCCGGGGATAAATAGGATTCAATCAGAAAGCTACAGTGGTAATACATGACATATAACCCAGGCATGGGGGTGTGAGGGCGGAGGCAAGTTCCCCAGAGGTAGGGCCACCCCAAACTGTGGTTCTCACCCTTGGCCGAACACCAGACGCACTAGGGCATGCTTTCAAAAATAGCAAAGTCAGGCTTCACCCTGCAGACATTTGGATTTTAATTGGTCTTGGGTGGAGCCCAGGCATTGGTATTTCTTAAAGCTGCCCGGATGTTGTAAGGTGCAGCAAGGTTGAGAGCTACTGGCCTAAATGAAACCCTAGGATGGAGAAGAGTTAGCCGAGGGGGACGGTGACGCAGAGGAAACTGTGCGTGCGCGCGTGCGCGCGCGTGGGAGACAGGTGGCAGCGCAGGGCAGGAGCCAGGCACCTCAGTGCAGACAGGGCGTGACATCCGCTGACGCAGCGCCAGGCTGGGGCCAGATCGAATGAGCCCTGAAGTCCCAGTTCAAGGTCCTGGTGGAGAACAGCTTAAACAGAAGAACGAGCGAATCAGGCGTGTGTTTTAAAATACTCAGGACTCTGGCCTTTTTCTGAAGTGGCAAAAAAGCAGAGACAAGGACCGCGGCGGCGATGGGAGGTGGGCAGGGGGAGGACCCACAGGGCGGGGGCTTGGTTCGGTGTAGGGCATGGGGCTAACCTCTAGAGGCTCCGCTGCCCAGGAGGAAAATTTTGAACATGATTTTTAAAAAGGAGAAAGAGAGACTTAAGAGACATTGATTTAAAAAAAAAAGACTTCAAGGATATTAACACCTGTGAGTCTGGAATGATACACTGGGGGAAGAAAATTCACTGGTTGCCTTTGGAGATTGCGAGATCATTCATTCCTCAAAAAAATAAATAAATAAATAAAGGGAAGAACCAAGCTGTTTATTTCCCTTTCACATCAAAACTGTAGTTCAGGGTAACCGAACAGTCAACAATGGAAAATTCTGCACAGAGTTCTTTTTTTTTTTTAAAGATTTTTATTTATTTATTTTTAGAGAGGGGGAAAAGAGGGAGAAAGAGAGAGAAAGAAATATCAGTGTGTGGTTGCCTCTCATGTGGCCTCCACTGAGGACCTGGCCTGCAACCCAGCCATGTGCCCTGACTGGGAATCGAACCTGCAACCCTTTGGTGTGCGGCCCGCGCTCAATCCACTGAGCTACATCAGCCAGGGCAGAATTCTTGCTAATACATGCAGATGGACGAGCAGACTCTGAAAAACACCCTTTTCTAACACTTAGTAAAATAACAATTTTAAGCCAAATCATCAGTGGATGGTAAAACCATCAGCTCGGCGGATAAAGAAGGGACCGGGCGGACTCTGTGTGATCCCTCAGCCCCAGGTCAGTCTCGTAAAAATGAAGCAGGCAGGCCTCTCTGAACAGGAAGCACGCAGCCTCGCCTAGACACAGTTCCCATTCCTGAACCTGAAGCCAGTGACACCGAGGAAAGCAATGAGGCAAATTCAAAATGTGGGACATCCCCAAAGTCTAATGATACAGCTGCTCTAGCAAACTGATGGTATTGAAACAGAATCAAATAAAATATTGTGTGAAAACAAAAGGGCACGTAAGAAGCATAACAATCCAACACAGTGTGGGGACCTGGTTTCGATCCCGACTCTACTTGTAAACAAAACCACGCTGACGTAGAAAGAATCTGAGCACAGGCTGGGCATTAGATTGGATTAAAAGAATTACTGCTAATTGTGTTGGGGGTCACGATGGCATGGTATGACACCAAAGAACAAAACATTCTTATCAGAAGTATTTTAGGGTGATCACTGCATCTGAAGTTACTATAGACCACAAGAACAAAGAGCAAAAATACTCAGAGAGTGTGCAGAGCAAAGCTGACCATCGTTGAATAGATGGTCGTGGCTAATAGATGCAGGGTACTCACGTTCTCTTTGCACTTTTGAAATTTTCCATCATAAGGAGCATTTTAAACACGCAATTACCCTTTCCACAATTTCTTCCCTGTGGGTGTACTTATAAGCATACTTTTTATGGTTCTTACTGCGACACTGTTGGAACCAAATTTCCCTTCAAAATAAAGGCTTTTTCTTGGTTTCTTGTAAAGACAAGAGACACAAAAGTATCTGGTCATGAAAAGACATAAAAAATGTTCATCGCAGCTTTATCCATAACAGTCCAAAACCAGAAACAACCAAAGGTACGCTGATAGGAGAATGGGTAAACAAACGGTGGTATATTTATACGATGGAATACTACTCAGCAATGAAAAAGGACCACTGGTACTTGCAACAATATGGATAAATCTCGAGAACGTTATGCTGAGCGAATAAAAACCCTGCCCGAGGGAGTCCAGACTGTGTGGACTTATTTAGATGAAGTTCTGGAACAGGCGAATCGAATCTATGGTGGGGAGAAAATCGGGATAGGTGTTGTCTTTGGGGCAGTGGAGGCAGGTGTGGCTTGGGCAGCACCACGAGGGACTTTCTGGGGTATTGGTCATATTCTCCAGCCGGATAAGGGTTCCGCATCATTCGGGTGGATGCATTTGTCAGAACTCATCAAAGGCCGCAAGGACGATGTCACTGTATGTAAAGTTTACCTTAAAAGGGAAAAAGAAAGCTACAAACTAATATTGCCCTCCAGTTAATAATATACGTGCTGAAGTGTCTGAGTGTTTGTGGGGGGAATGAATTGATGTCTGTACCTTACTTAGAAATGCATCCAAAAAATAAGGCGTATTGGTGGATAGATAGAGGGATGGGTTGATAGCAATGTGTTAATGCTATTAATTTGGATGGTGGGTATACAATTCTCTTTTTGTCTGAAAATTTTTCCTAGTGAAATGTTGATACAAATAAGTGGACTGAGGAGTAAATTATGGTTTCCATGGTGTGTGTATTATACATGCATGTACACACACATATATGATGAAACAGTATCTTGCTCCCAAGAGTAATGAAGCACCCCACTCTTGCCATTATGAAAGCTCTCCCATACAGAGAATGAAAAGAGAAAGGAGAGAACCCCTTTCTAACACAAGCTGGAGTCTGCAGCAGTTCTGTGGATAGTCCTGGGCGAGCTCCGTAGCCTTAGTGAGGGCAGTGCGTCAGCTCAAACTCACACCTGGAGTCTTTGTGCCCTCCTGTCCCAACACCACGGGACTCTGCGGTCCCAGGGGCCCAGGAGTACTGGGAGTCCACGCCCCCAGGGACACCGTCAACCAGCGGGGCTGAGTAACTGCCGTCTCCTTTTTCGGCAGACAGTCCTGGAGACACCTGTACACTTTCCAGAAGACCTGGGCAGGATCAGGGCCGTTGCTTTTGCTTCTTCCCACCTGTCCCTCGTTTCCGAGCTCTGGAATTAAGACCAGGGGCATCCGAGCCTGCTTCCTGTTATGCTTCCGGAGAGACCCAGCTGGAGACAATTGGTACCAGGGTGGGGACGTGAGTCTGCACCCGGATCTCCCAGACATGTCAAACGGCAGCCCTGCAGCTGGTGCTACGTGGGTGGTGACGGCCCAGGGCCACGCATACCAACGGCTAAGGCCCGCCCCTGGGCCGGCCTGGGAGGAGGTGCTGGGAGGGGAGCGGTGGCATCTGCACTAGCTCTACCCGGGAATGGGGCGTGGGAGGGAGTGGTACTGCTCATCGGAAGGGCTGTGAGGTTGCCTGGCTTTTGTAACAGACTTGGAAGCTTTGAAGAGAGAGATCGGGGGTCCACTCTGACCAGTCTGTGAACACACGGGGCTTCCACGGCAATGATCAGAGACCTACACTTCCTCCTGGAAGAGTAAGGCTCGGGTTTAATCACGGGGAACACTGGGAGTCATCCTGAGGGCCCGGAACACAAAGCCAGAGGGAGGTCAGTGTGCTGACGCAGTGCACCCTTTCTGACGTGAGAGTCAGCACCTCCGTAAAGCACCTGTACCCCGTCGCTGTGTGGCTGGCACGGCTCCCTGAACCTGGACGTGACATAGGCCCACAGGGAATGAGCCACGGATGCCGACACTGCGCTGGCATCCTGAGGATGCTGTGAGATGCTCGCAGAGGCGGAAGTGTAAACCTGGTGCCCTGACAACCTGCCATCTGGCTGTGGTCCCCAGGACGCCCTTCCCTTCGGGGGCGGATGTGGCTGTGGTGGGGAGCCCGGCCTCTCTGGGAAACCCGATGAGGGTGCAGCCCTCCGTAGGGAAATGGTCACAGAAGGTGCTGCTGCGGCCCTGGGCCCCGCCCTAGTGTCACTGGGGATGACGAGATGCCGACAAGGGGGACTGCTTGGCCGTCAGGAGCAGGTGGGTATAAGCACCCCAAGGATGGGCGAGGCCAGAGTGGCGGCCAGGTGTGCCGACCCACAGTGATCTTAAGCAATGGCTCGCAAACCATAGCGTTCCTAGAGGGTGAGACGGTTGGGCAGCCAGCAAGGGTGTGACTCATCGTGACTAACAAGAGAAAAACAAGTCATGAACCCATGAACAAACGGCTGACTGTTGGCCACTGCAAGTGACAAATGGGTCCCGTCCTCTGGCTGCCAGCTCTGGGACACCTCTCTGACAAACAGCCAGGTGACTGACCAGAAGGTTGGATGGATCCCCTTGAGGGGGGGGCCTGCAATGCCAGCCCAAGCACCACACACACAGCAGTCCTCCAGTCCTCCCCCGATGGGACTTAGGGCACCTGTGTCCTAAGGAGAGAGGCCGATGGTCTGAGCCAATACTGATCCTGGGGGACCTGAAATGCCATCCCTCTCCCTCCTCACTCTCTGGGAGCCAGGGGCAAAAGGGACCCTTGGCCCAGGTCCTTCTCACGGTGGGTCGGACAGTCAGAGAGACCACCTGATGGTTATTTCACGGGTCCTGAGTATGCGTCGGGATGGTTTTACGTAGCCACCCCCAGCCCCCTACCACGGGTAAGGGCCATTATGGAGGGAAAGGCCACAGGGAAGTCCTAGAAATGGACCCCATCTCCACTCAAGAGGAATCTGAAGCAAGACCACAATTCCCCCTGAAGTTGCAGACACAGTGCCTCCTCCACTGACCCACAGGCCACCCCATCAGATCCCCATTCCAACGACCTGGGAGCCCCAGTGAAAACCAGACAGATCATGGTGGATGAGGGTGGCCACCTACTTATCTAACCAAGTAGTAGCCCCAGGGGCAGCTGCCCTGTGGATGTAGGGCTACTAGAACATCAACACAGCCTTTGGCCTTTGGTTTGTGGCTAACATTCTCGTCTTTTCAAAAGTATCGATAAAAAGGATCAAAAGTAGTCTGTAAGCGGCCAGGCCAGCAGTACACATATTTGCTCTTGCCCCAGGGCCCTACTAACTGCCCCGCTTTCTCCCGGGAGAGACGTGGACTGTGAGGACCGGCCGTGGGCTGCCCCCCTGCCACCACGCCACTCGGATCTGGGGAGCAGTAAGTAACAAGTCTCCCACAGAGGGCATCAACCCAGACAGACGCAGCAGCTAAGAGAGCTTCCTGTTGATGACTGCCACAGTCGAGGTTAACAGGGAAAATCCACTTCATGGTTCCAAAGCGGCTCCTCTCAGCCCTGAAGGCTACGAGAGGATCCGGCCTCCAGGAACCAGCTTCTTTAGCATCGCTGTGCTGGGCACCAGTGACAGCAGGTGACCAGGGGGCAGAGGAGGAATGAGGAAAGGCTGCCTTCCGAGTCTGTTCCCCCCAGTGAAAAGAGTGCACAGTTAGCCATCTGTGCAAACTGCAGCCCTTCTAAATCCATGGGCAGCGGGACGAAATGCTGAAGAGCCAGTTTTATTTCACACTTACGGGGGGTGGTAGCATAAATACTTACAATGCACAAAGTCACAGCAACCCACATCAATAAATCGATCCAAGCAAGGACAGGACCACATCTTCCCAAGGTTCCCCGTGTACATTATATATATATATATATATATATATAATGGGAGTAAAAACCCCGAAGAAATATCAACAAATATTATTTGTTTACCCCCAGACCAAATTTACATCAGGGACTTAATACGGTCCAACATAACACTTTTAAAGTTATTTATTCAGTTGACATCAGGGACTTAATACTGTCCAATGTGACATTTTTAAAGTTATTTATTCAGTTTAGGTTCTTTCAGTGGTAAATAAGCATTTAAAAAACCCCATTAAACATAACACTGGAATTTACATCACCAGGTAATGTGAACATTCCCCAGGTTTCCCAGCCCTGAGGCAAAATGGTGATTATATTTCCATTCCTTGTGCACATTCCTCAACTAGATTAAAGAAATGAAAAGAGCTCAGTGACCTCACAGCCTACACAGGGGCTGTGCTGATCACGTGACAATGTTGTCTTTCTGTCCCTCCCTGTAACTCTGGTAAGTTCTCACTCAATGGGTTTCCATCCCCAACACTCTACAGACCCTTTCAATTCACCCCAGAGACCCAAGAGCCCCAGGGAATTCCTGACATGAGCTGTTCAGGGCCAAGGTGGCAGAGACCCAAGCCTCCCAGGTTGCTGGTACCCCGGGATTGAGGAGAGAGGGATTATGGGGTGGGGAGAACATGGGGGCGGACAAGTCTTCTCACATCATCGGCTTCCCCACAGTCCACAGAACAAAGAGAAAGAGGACTATTTCAGACGACTGTAAAACCAACTCGAATTATGCCGGATCTCTCGATCTTTCCAGTACGAAATGTCATGGAAACACCATTACACCAGACAGGCAGGAGAAGCAAAACCACCACACAGAACAGTGAGAATGAACATGGACCTGGAGAGATTTGTGGATGAGCTGCTAAAGCTTATGCACGTTTCTGTTTATTTACCCTATTTTGCCATGTATAATGCGCACCCATGTTTTTGGCCCAAACTTTTGAAAAAAAAAATCTTTCATCTTGATTTTTTATTGAAACTATTTATTTATTTATATTGAGAAACAAAACCAATTATTGTATTCCAGGATATTATTTTGCATATGGATATTGTGATTGCTTTCTAGAGTTATACTTTTAATGCATACGCATAAATAAAAGCATTAAAAACATTTATATAAATATGGAATTAGTACTACCCATGTGTAATGCACATCCTTATTTTTCCTTCCAAAATTTGGGCAAAAACTGTGCATTATACAAGGCAAAATATGGTACTTATGCCTGTCTTGTTTTGCAAAGATTTTTATTCAGCATCCAAAAAGACTGTGGGTAAAGAGCCTAAATTCCAATGAAAAAGGAGGGGACATGTCAGAAGGGAAGAGAAATGAGCCCAGTTGGGGCCAGTTCCCAGTCCTCCGGGACTCACAAACATTGGCAGGTTTAATTATGCCCCTTCATCTCAGAGAAAAGTGCATAGTTTTTCTTTTTAAATAAATTTTCAAAAATATAAATTAGTTCTTAAAAGTTAAAAACAGACCTCACTTCACACACAGGAAAGAATCATTCCAAGTGAATCTGAAGTAGTATTTTGACTATATTTTGCCTAATGATAAAAATACATCCTGAAAGAATCATTTCAGGTGAATCTGAAATGACTATGTCTTGCCTAAGAATAAAAATACATCTTAAACTGCATTTAAGCAGAACACACAAAGCAACCAACCCGCATTCAGTAGATTTCATCTTAGTACTAATATTGTATTACTATTTTGAATCTATAACGTATAAGTAAAATAAAGTAATTAAGTAATTGCTTTGGGTTGTTAGGAACCAAAACTTTCCATGTGAAAAAGAAACAAACTAAATCAAAGAAAGTGAAGTAAAAACCCTGTCATCAGAGATAAGGGGGAAATTTTTGTGTCTTCCGCCGAATTTTGAAAACTGCTCTAAAAAAATAAAGTCTATTTTTGAAAAAGCCCATAATCTTTTATCTGAATTAGAAATATTATTATAAACTTAAGCTCTTTTCTTTTTCTGAAAAACATGTACATTTCTTAGCAATACCTACCGAAACAGCTTAGAATTGACCGTGGCCAGTAGCAATGAGCTCCCCTAGCATTTAAGTTATGGTCTGTAAATATTATCTACTAAGAAGAGCCAGGAGCCTTCAAAAAATTACTTAGCTGAAGTTTGGGGCAGAGTGTGTCCAAAATAAGCCTAAAACTATCAAAAACTATTAGGGTCACAACAAAATGACATAATTGGCCAAAAATGAGGTATTTTAAGCATCAAAAGATGTATCACTTCAATGGATTGAAACACATCAAATATATAAAAATAACCAAATTCGTAATACTCTCTCCCATCCCAAAGAAAGCTTATTGGTTATCCTTGGAGACTGGGTTGCTGGGGCAGCAACTATTTAATCTGAAAATCGATGAACAAAGGAGAAGGAGCTAGTGTCTGTTTTGCCTTTGCTACAGACTTTTTCAGAGCAATCAAACAACTGATGAGGAGAGTTCTTTGCAGAAGAATGATAGCTGATAAATACAGAAGACATGATGAAAATGAAAATCACTGTTTTGGGGGCCGAGGGAAGGACTGTATTTCTGAGTGCCACAAAAGCTCCTTCAGAATGCAAAACTGAGGCTAGAGAAGTTCCCATTGTCTCTTGAATATATAAAAGCCCACTACTCTTAGAAAACCTATTGAGTACACTTGGCATACTAAAGTCTGAATTTAATGTATCACACTATTTTTTAAAAATCGCCATTTTGCAATTGGAAGTGGAATAATAAATCTAAGCAGCAATCATCAGGGACTGCTGAAACATTAAATAAAAAGTTGATGAGAAACTTTCTAGTGGAGGGACCAAGCTAACACCTGGCCCCATGGGTCAATCTTAGTATCACTGAAGCAATGAAGTCTTTGTATCAAAAAAGGGGAAAAGTTGAACTTGATTCTATCCAGCCTCTAGCTCTAACTTTTATAGATCTCTACCTCTACCAGTGTACAGAAATATATGAGGAATAGATAACACATTAAACACAACCACAAGTCCAAAATGTACAGCATTCTAAGATAGAATATCCCGGTAAGTTGAATAAACAAATGATACAAAATGAAAGAGGAGAGTGTTTAATAGACTTAGAGAGACTTAAGAAATATATCACATACAATATATATGGACCTTGTTCTTGAATCCTGATTCAAACAAAAGAACTGCAAAGAGACATAATTCCTCAAGAAACCAAGGGAGGAATTATACCCAAGAATAGTGGAAGGAAATAATAAAGATCAGAGCAGAGATAAATGAAATAGAGAATAGAAAAACAATAGGAAAAAAATCAGTAAAACTAAGAGTTTTTTTTAAGATGAGCAGAACTGATAAATCTTTAGCTAGATTAACTAATAAAAAAGAAGACTCAAATAATTAAAATTAGGAATGAAAAAGGAAACACTACAAGTGATATCACAGAAATGAAAAGGATTAGAAGAGAGTACTATGAAAAACTGCATGCCAACAAACTGGACAACCTAGAAGAAACAGATCAATTTCTAGGAACACATAACCTACCAAGACTGAATCACGAAGAAAGAAAAAATCTGAACAAACCAGTAACTAGTAAGAAGAACTGAATCAGTAGCTGTAAATCCTCAAAGAAAAACCCAGGACCAGATGGCTTTGTTAGAAAATTCTACCAAATATTAAATAAAGAATTTACACCAATCCTCCTGAAACTCTTTCAGAAAATTGAAGAGGAAGGGACATTTCTCAATTCATTCTATGAGGTCAACATCACCCTAATACTAAAGCCAGACAAGACATAACAAGAAAAGTATAGACCAACACTCTGATAAATATTGATACAAAAATCCATAACAAAATACCAGCAAAATAAACTCAACAACACATTAAAAGGATTAAACACCATGACCAAGTGAAATTTATTCCCAGAAAGCAAGAATGGTTCAACATATGAAACTCAATCGGTGCAATACACCAACTGACACAATGAAGAACAAAACCCAAACGATCATCTCAATTGAGGCAGAAAGAGATTTGCCAAGATCCAGCACCTTTCATAACAGAACAGCAAACTAGGAATAGAAGGAAAGTACATCAACATAATAAAGGCCATATATGAAAGGCCACAGCTAACATCAGACTCAATGGTGAAAGTCTGAAGCTTTTCTTCTATGACCAAGAACAAGGCAAGGATGTTTGCCAACACCACTTCTATTCAGCACAGTATTAGAAGTCTAAGCCAGAGCAATTAGGCAAGAAAAGAAAATAAGAGGCATTCAATTGGAAAGGAAGAAGTAACATTATCTCTGTCCACAGATGACATGATATTATGTGTAGAAGGTCTTAAAGATTCTACACACTAAAAAAGTAATTGTTAGAATAATAAGTGAATTGGGCAAAGTTGGAAAACACAAAATCAACATACAAAAGTCAACTGTGTTCCTATACAGTAACAATGAACAATCTAGAAAGGAAATTAAGACAATTCCATTTATAATGGCATCAAAAAGAATAAAATACTTAGGACTAAACCTACACAAGGAGGTGAAGACTCATACAAGACATTGTTGAATGAAATTAAAGAAGACAAATGGAAAGACATTCAATGTTCATGAATTGAAAGACTCAGTTTTGTTAAGATGTCCATCCTACCCAATGTGATTTACAGATTCAATGCAACCTCTTTCAAAACCCCAACGACATTTTTTACACAAATAAAAAAAAATCATCCTAAAATTCATATGAAATTTCAAGGAACCTCAAATAGCTAAAACAGTTTTTAAAAGAGCAAAGTTGGAAAATTCACATTTTCTGATTTCAAAATATATTATAAAACTGATACAGTGGTAATGGCATAAAGATAGACAAATATACCAATGGAATAGAATAAAAAGTTCTTAAATTGTCCTGACTAGTGTGGCTCAGTGGATTGAGTACCAGCCTGTCACTCAAAGGGTCGCTGGCTCAATTCCTAGTCCGGGCACATACCTCTAAGAATAAATAAATAAAATCTTTTTTTAAAAAGGTCATAAATAAACCTTCACATATATGCTCAAATGGTCTTTGACAAAGGTGCCAAGACTATTCAATGGCAAAAGAATAGTCTTGTCAACAAATGAGGTTGGGAAAACTAGATATTCTCATGCAGAAGGATGACGTTGGACCCTTACCTTACATTATATACAAAAATTAACTTGAAGTGGATTGTAAGCTTTATGATATAGAACTTGGCAATGATTTCTTGAATATGATACCAAAAGCACAGGATCCAAAAGTGAAAAATAAACAAATGGTTTTTACCCATTAAAACTTTTACCCTTTAAGGGCAATAGAACAATATTTGTAAATGATGTATCTGATAAGGGGTTAATAATACAGAATATAAAAAGAACTGATAACTCAACAACAACAAAGAGTTGTATAACCTGATTTAGAAATGGAGTAAATATTTGAATAGACATTTCTCTAAAGATGATATACAAATGATCAACAAGGATATGAAAAGATGCTCAATATCACTAACCATCAGAGGAATGCAGACCAAAACCACAGTAAGTTATCATCTCACACTACTAATGAAAAGTAAATGGTAACAAATTCCAGTGAAAACACAGAGAAATGAGGACCGTGTGCACTGCTGGTGGGATGGTAAAACAGTCCAGCTGCTGTGGAGAACAGGATGGAGGTCCCTCAAAAATCTCACTGCTGGGGACGAGTCCAAAAGAAGAGAAAGTAGGGTCTTGAAGAGGTATTTGCATTCCCAGGTTCATAGCAGCACCAGTCACAAGAAACAACAACAAAAAAAAATGTGGGAGCAACCCAAGTGTCCACTGATGGACAAATGAATACACCAAATGCGATATATACATACAATGAAATATTATTCAGCCTTAGAAAGGAAGTCTTGTCACATGCTACCGCATGGATGAACACTGGGGACATTGTGCTAAGTGAAAGAAGCCATCGCAAAAATAACAGTAGGAACCCAGAGTAGTCAAATTCACAGAGACAGAATGTGAAATGGTGGTCATTGGGGGCTGAGAGGAGGGGGAAAGAGGAGTTATTGTTTGTTATTGTTTAATGGGTACAGAGTTTCCGATCTGCAAGATTAAAAAAAGCTCTGGAGATCTGTTCCACAACAGTGGGAATACACTTAACACTGGTGAACTATACACTTAGAAATCAGTAAGCTGGTAAGTTTTATGCTGTGTACTCTTTACGACAGTGTAAAAAAACAACTACTGAGATAACCAGGAAAAGCTGCATACTAACTCTTTCGACAATAGACTGCATTTGAGTCCTGGTAGTCACCTCTAACAGACACAGTGGCCTAAACTTCAGACACTGGAAAAAACACTTTCACTGAGAGGTAGAAGACCGGGCTTCCAGCCCCCACACCTTTTAACGAGGTATTAGGTGATATTAAAGAATTACTATTAATTTCATTGGGTATAAAACAGCATTAGGTGTATGCTTTCCTAGAAAAGATTCATCCTGAAGTAGTTGGGGGTAACATCACATTTTCTAAGATTTGCCTTAACACAGTCCAGCCAAAAGAGAAAGAGTGTGGGATGGGAACAAGTGAGAGAGAACAGCGGCATGTCCACAGCTGTTGAAGCTGGGTGCTGACAGAACGGCGCCGTTCTCTCTACACTGTGAACATTTCTTCCATTTCCTCAATAAAAAAAATCTAAAAACAAAATCAAGGGGAAAAAAGACAGACGGATGTTTGGAATGGATGACAGAGGGGTGAATGCATTTCCCAATAATGGGATCATACTACACATGACATTGTTGGTTTTTTTTTAAAGCATTTCAATTTAACTTGAATTTACAGATTAAAAAAAATGGAAATAGAATTTTCAAGCTCCAAGTAACTATTTCTCACCACCTCCTCCAGGCATAAACAAAAAAGGTAAGTGTGTGAGGAAGAGAGGTGCAGAGGGTGCCGGGGAGGGAGACGTATCTGGACGGCAACGAGAAGTCTCTGCTGGGAAACTCCCACCTCACCGTGGACTACAAGCCAAGCGGAGGTGCTGCTGACTATTCCTTGGACACCTAGGATGGCCCTGTCTGGGGTCTCATAAGGCAGAATCAGCCACACTGGACTGGAAGGCCCACTGCCAAATCTCTGGACATAACAAGGTGGTCTTCAGGATCCCCCGGGATTCCATTACCCACCAGGCGGAGCATGCAACGGAGACCTAACACGGGCAGCAGAAAGCAACCCCCCAGCAAATCACTGGGCCCCGGCAGCAGGAGGCACACGACCCACTCACACCCCAAGGACTGTCTGTTCTGTAAGTTCCCAGGCACCTGTACCCACCGCAGTTCCTTAGCAAGCCCCCACCTGATGTTTACAAAGCAGCCACAGCACGCGCTTCGCCAGTGACTGTGCCACGCGCAACTCCTGCGCCACATCCCAGTGCCCTGCCCACAGCACAGGGTTGAGGTAATGATAATGTCTCCATTTAGGGTGAGGTCACATCTGACCCATGAGCAGCAGGGTGACCTCGCATCAGAGACTGTCAGTCACAAAAATGTTAACGCTGAGCCCCGGCCCTCCACCTTCTCAGACAGGCCTTTCCTAACAGGCCTGCTTACAGCTGCCCCAGGGCCCAGGGGTCTCACAAGGGCTGGGCCGATGGAGACACAGTAACCTCTGCCTGTTTTGCCATGGGCCCAGTGGCCAGCACAGATGGCCCTCTGATTCTGTGGCCACAGTCCTAGGACATGTCTGATGAGGTCAGGCCAGGGGGCAGTAGGAAGAATGGTCCCCGCACTCCACAGCCAGGACCCAGGGGGAGGCAGGGTTGAGAGACTCTGCCATGCAGCTCCCCCCACCCCCCACCGCCAGCAGAGTGAGGGGTGGGGGGGACCAGTTTTCTAACTCTCCCTCCAGTGTTAACAGACACCCACACTGAAACCAGCCGACTCCTCTCCAGGTCCTGGCCCATGTAGTTAGGAGTGAACTGAAATTAGCTTCAAGCAAACTACTTTTAAAGAATATCAGATTCTAGGCCCTTTTTTGTTCTCTTAATTCTGGTAACTCTGAATCAGATACAGCTGCTGGACCACCAACAGTGGAAAGAACACTTTCACTGGGAAAAAGAAGGTGTGACTTCTAGCCCAGAATCTCCTACATACCTTGTCCTGTTGCTAATGCCTGACCTACAGCTCTTTGCCTCAGTTTCCTCATTTCTAGACAGGGTTTCGAAAGTGGCCTGTCCTTAATTAGCTCACCCAATTATCGTATAAAAGGAGGCAAACACCCTCTGAATCCCTACGCAGCACTATTACCACCACTTACCACGAAGCTCAGTTTCTTTCCACCGCACCCCCAACCCCAGAGGCCCAGGAGCACAGGCAGTAAAACAGCATCGCTCAAGGTCTGGAACAGGATGAACTCTGTATTCCAGCAGGTTTTGCTGATTCCCGCAATAAAGATGGCTCTGCGAGAACCAGGGGGGACAAGAAATTCTTCTTCAGCAGCCAGAGGGGCCTCCATCTTGCCTGCTCTCCCAGGTTACCTAGCAATGTGCCCCCTTGCCCAGAAAGCTCGACATCAATGATTCTGAAACCTGCCTAAGTCCTAAAGAGGGTTTAAAAAGCACTCAGAGTACCTTCCTTACTCTGATTTCGAGAGGTATGCATTTCAAGCAACCCCATGTTTCGGCTTATTTCCTACGAGCTCTGCAGAGAAGGAAGGTTTACTCCACGTCATCTGGAAAACAGGTGCCTGTCCTACGCATGTGATTTTAGTGACCTCACAAATGCATAGTAAAAAGCAACTGGCCGTCTACAGAGTTAACCTGCCAGGCAGCTCCACCACAAATCACTGTTCAGGCCAGCCTCATGACAAGCGTGTGTGGGCAGGGCTGGGCAGGAGGACGTAAAGCAGGTGACCTGCTCTGGAAAGGAACAAAGAACAGAGGGTGGGGGTGGTTAGGAGGCAGACGGGGCAAGGCCAGGTTCAGAGAGCTCGCTGCAGGATGAGTTCTGTGATCTCTGCCCTGCTGCCCAGTCTCATGGGGATTCCATAGTAGGCCGTGCCTGGGCTGACGTACACGAATGTGGTCTGGGCCACTTGGTAGAGACCGGCAAAGAAGGGGTTCAGGAGATAGGCCGCCACGTTCAAGGGGAAGATTTGCCCAGCATGTGTGTGTCCAGAAAGGATCAGGTTAATATCTGGCCGAGTCTGAAGGGCTCTCTTGGCAGCCAAGGGCTGGTGAGCCAGCAAGACGGTGGTGTGGTCTGGGCTGCAGCCCCCCAGGGCCTTCTCGAGATCCATGCCGTGGCCGGAGTAGTGCAGGATGTCTGCTTCGATGTCATCCACCCCGGCCAAGCAGATCCAGTCGTCATCTTCACCAGCAGCTCGCTGGGCCCCTGTGGCGGAAATCTTCACGTTCTCATTGTGCAGGGGCTGGACGTTCAGGGACTCCAGCAGTGTAAACCAGTTGCTGACGTCTGACGTGTAGTATTCATGATTCCCTGTGACAAAGTAGGTGCCCAGGCGTGAATGAACCTGGCCCAAAGGAGCAACGGCTGTCCGGAGGATGGAAGCTTCTGAATCACAGAGGTCACCCACGATCACTGTGACGTCCGGTTCCAGCTTGTTCACCATCCTCACGAACATCTCCATTTTGGTCCTGCCCACGGTGGGGCCCAAGTGAATGTCCGAGAGGAGCACGACCTTGAGGTTGTCCATGGAGGGGGGCAGCTGATGGATGGGCACTGCCACAGTTTTTACCAGCGGGGGCTGGGCAGCGTTCAGAAGCCCGGCTACGCTGAGCACGGTGGTCACCACCACTGCCAGGACCGGCCTGAGGGTCAGCTTCCTTGTCTTGTCTAGGCTGCCCACGACCCTACCGCTGCGCCAGGCCAGGAGCTGGTAGGCCTGCTCCATGCCGCTGAGGGTACAGAGGAAGAAGAGCATGATGATGTACGCCCCGAGGCAGGAGTAGGCGGCCAAGGAAAACAGATAGGGCTCCTCGGCCACCAGAAAGATCATGGTGAAGAAACTGGAATGGGCCAGGGCCAGAAATGTCACCACGGCCACCTTCCAAAGCTGAAAACAGGCCGACTCCGAGGCTGGGGAGTGGCTAAGGTTGCTGACTGTGCTCCGCCAGATGTAGAGGGAGCCAATCAGCATGAGCGAGTTGACAAACAGGGCAAGCTGCAGGCGGACCAGCCAGCGCCGGGCTCCAAGCTCAAGGCTCTCAGACAGGTAGGAGCGGGAGATTATCATGGACACGAAGATAGTGCCAGCGGCCAGGGCGGCCTTCACGCCCAGGGACAGCTGCCTGAAGACCACCATTTTCTCTGCTCCTAAGAGGGCCCCCTGGCAGTTCTGTGCCGACGGGCTCTGGAAGGCGAGGTCCTTAGAAAAGACAACGGCCAAGGAGAAGGTTCCGGCTCAGGTCTGCCTGCAACCGGGAACCAGCATCAGCTTTGTGGAATATCGGAGCTTCCTCGTCCCCATCCGAAACCTGAAGGACACTTACAACGGCCCAACCTGCCTCGAATCCAGGCCACTTGCTGGTGGTGACACTTTACTATGAAAAAAAACACAAACACTGGCTGGTAACACAGCGGGCAGTTTTTATGGTTTTCTGTCCAGTTTCCCAAATACTTAAAGTTTCTCCACAATGCGTGTGGAACTTCTTTTATGATAAGGAAAACATTATTCTACATCAGCGGTTCTCAAAGTGCGGCCCGGGGGGTCCATTTAGTTAAAATTGTTTCCATAATAATGCCAGGCCGTGACTGCCTTTTCCTTTCTCACTCTGAGTGTGCGGCGGAGTGTTCCGGAGGCTCTGGGACACACGCAATGGCGACACAGAGCGCAGAAGCCGGCAGAATGACACTGTCATCTTCTAGGGCGGACACGAGGTTCGCAAACATGAAAACCAATACCACTCCTTGCCCTAAAATTTGGGGAGAAACATTGTTATCCTCCCCTCTAAAAACCCGCAAGCCTCGTTACACGTAATAGAGTTGTTATTTCTGAAATAAATTAGGGAATATTTAAAATTGTATTTTCTATGACAGTTGAAGTTTGAGAACCGCTGTTCTAAGGAAATGCGAACAAGGAAATCAGAGAAAGCTCATCTGTGGGGTAGCTTCCTTCGGCTCTAGGCCCAGGAGGGAAAACCAGACACGCGAGAATTCCTGGGGTGAAGCCGGCCTCCCCCCGTGGGACCGAGCATGGCGGTCAGAGGGCGCCCCACGGCTGAATGATGCTGCGTGACGATGCGCGCCCATCACGCAGGGGAGGCCGCCTTCTCCACCAGGTAAGCCCGTGCCTCTCCGGTCCCACAGCCCACCCCGCCCCGTCAGTCTCTGCCCCTGTCCCCCGGGCTTCTCACTGCCCCGGGAGCTCCCGGCTTGAGTGGGGGGAGGGGGGTGCGCTCCTCCAAGACTCTGAGCCAAAAAACTGGGCTAGGGGAGACACAGGCCCCAATAAACAGGGGGTAGCAAACCCTCCATCTGAGGTGACCTTTCTCCAAGAAGAACCCCAAATTAAAATATTTTCAGCAAGTTTTTCCAAATACTTAAGCTTCTTACCCTTGCTTTAGATAAATGTATGGTTTTGCTCTAGGCCAACAAGTCAACCAGCCCAAATCGCATCCCTTCTGCTTAAAACGTGGCTCAGGCTCAGCCCCCCCAAGACTGGGGAGGAACCAAAGTTGGATCGCTGAACGTGCAGAGGGGGGGGGGGTGCCGGTTTCGATTCTCCGCCGTCCTTCTTGTCCCGGCAAACGCGCCCCTACCCTTCCCCTATCGCCCCGGGAGAACCCCCTCCAGCAGCTCGGGCTGCTACCTGCCGCCCGTCTCCTCTCCGCCCTCGGCCTGGACTACCCTAAAAAGGTCTGGAAAATCCTAGCCATAAAAGGAAGCGGCGGGGAGTGGCGAGATATTTGAAAAGAGAGCTCCTGGAGGACATTAACCCAAAGTTCCCATGGCGGGGCCTCCCCTGACCCCATTTTTCTTTTTTCCAAAGCAGTTCGCAGGGCACACACCGGGCAAGGGAGGGCGCCCCAGCCCAGAGCCCAAGGCTTCCTCCAATAACACGCGCCAGGGGGTTTCCAAGTCCCCGCCTTGGGAAATTGCGGAGCGGGAAAGGTGTGGGCACACCTCGTCTCACCCACCTCGCAGCACCTTTGGGGATGTGCATTCGAACGAAACCAGTCGCCGGAGCGGAGCACACAAGCGACAAGCTACCGGGAAGGACGCGCCCCCGCTCGGCCCGCCCCCGGCAGGAGGGCCAGTCCACTGCCTGCGCTCTGTAGACGGCCTCTCTGCGGAGGTACCCCGGGTCCCGGGTCCCGGGTCCCGGGTCCCTGGCCCACCGCCTCGCAGGGCCCCTGTTGGCCGCAGCTACAGCCTGGCTCTCCGCCAGCATGTCCCCTAGCAATGCATCCCCGCGCGGGGGTCTTGTGGACTTACACGCAAGCCGTGCGCAGGGTCCAGCAGCAGGGACACCAGCAGCAGAGAGAGGATGCGAACGACCCCCGGCAGATCCGCTCTCCAGCCTCTCTGCTCCATCGCAGTGGGCGCCCCGGCCAGCTGCTCGCGTCACTTGACTGAGGACCCGCGGCCTGGCACCGCCCCTCTCGGGTCCTGACCGCAGCCCGGGAGCCTGCTGCGCCCGGTGCTCCGCCCCATGACCGCGGACCCGGGGGGTGGGGAATGGGCTTGACGAATCTGGAGGCCACGCGCAGCCGCGTGACTCCCGATAGCGTTATCTGGTTCCTCGTCGGCCTCTGCTAGACCCTGTGCAAAGGCAATCGAGAGGCCCCGCTGTCAGCAGCTTGATAAGGCGCCCGGGACTTGCACTTCACTTAACAAGGGCCTCCTTGCTCCCTGGCTCACTCAGAGGACAGAAGGGGGAAGTTGAGACCAGATAAACCTAAGTGGCCTAGATAGAATCCTAGCCTGCACACCAGACTCTGAAAATTACACTCCCTGGACCCAGCCTATACCTGAACTTGTTAGAAATGAAAATTCTCGGGCCCCGCCCCAGGAACTGTAGGTCAGAAACTCTAGGGCTGGGGCCCGGAAGTCTTCATTTCTGCACACTCTCCAGGGTTGTGGGTGCGTGCTGAAGTTTGAGAACCACCGTTCTAGGTTACCGAGAAATTTAGGGCTGCGATAAATCATTCCAAATGCCAACCTTCAAAGCATCAGGGTCTGTAGGATTTTTATTTTGTTGCTGGCTTTTGACAGATTAAGAGCCACACCTCCCACCTTTCAATTTTGCCCTTGAGATTCTGAACAGCCCTGCCGTGCGGATGGGCAGACCTGTCTCACTGGGGTGGAATAAATACAGCCGTGTCTCCCTTAACGACGAGATACAGTCTTAGAAATGCAACATTAGGTGACTTTCGTCATTATGTAAACACAAACCTAGATGGCTGTTACACACCTAGGCTGTACGGTGCCGCCCATTGCTCCTAGGCTACAATGTTTTTAGATAAAACAGCACGAGAATACATCGAACACAAGACAGAATCATGCAGTCAAAAGACGCAATAAACGTGACATGCTATCTTACAGCAAACGCTCCTTAAATAAGTAAGAGAGTACCCTCTAAAACAATGACAAAAGATGTAGTAAATACATAAACCAGTAACATAGCTGTTTATTGTCACAATCAAGTGTACTCTACATAAGTAACCGAGCTATACTTTTTATGCAGCTGGCAGTGAAGTACGTTTGTTTATGCCAGCGTCGCCACGAACTCGGGAGAAATGTGTTGTGCTAGAACATTACAGAGCCACATCACGAGGCAGTGGGAGTTTTTCAGCTCCACTATAATCTTGTGGGACCGCTATTGGTCCACCGTTGACCGAAACGTGATTCTGCAGCATGTGACTGTAGTATCGTCTCGTTTTACACTTAAAAAACCCAATGCTCTGCATCGTGTGTTAACGTGTCCAGGATCGCTGTTTGCCACCAGCGCCGGGTCTGAAGTTTTGTTTCTTGACCTCCAGGGGGGACACAAGGGGATAAGCCACAACAGAACTCATTAAGTTATTTATTTGTATTACGTCTCTTTTTTGTATCTGTTTTTAAAACGAGTTAAAAAGTTTTTTTACTTTTAAAAAGTTAAAAAAATAACAGTGTGTCCAAAAATCTTATACATTGTGTAACAAAATAGCTACAGTTGCATGTGCTCATTCCCTTCTCCTTTTCCACTGGGCATTTCCCTGGAAGACTGAGAAATAGTCACTGGCATTCCTTTCACAGGTTCTGTTCTTGCCTGGAACACAGACTCGATCCTCTGGGGCCATGAAATCCTCTCTAAACACAGCGATGCTCGTGCAGAACTAAGGAGTGAGGGCATTAGAGCCAATCACTGTTGAGTTGAAATTCTAGCTCTGCAGTTTAATGTTTGTGTAATTGGGCGAGTCACTTAACCTCTGTCAGCCTGAGCTCCTTCGTTGGTAAAATGGGGATAACATCGAACTCACTGGATTGTTAAGAGAGTTGCCAGAGGAAGTAACTGGAACACACTTGGCACATGTGGGATGTTGGTGGGGCAGCTGATGAAATCAGTTAGGCCTGTAGGGTAACTTTCTGTACTCTGATTAGAGTACAAGAGCTAAAGCTGAAATCATATTTTTACACTAGTTTATCACTGTTGGTAATTGCACTGTGTTTTTATAAAAGAACGTTTTTGCTTTTGCAAAAAAAAAGTTTATCATCATTGCAACAGACTACCCTGTCAGAAAAAAATATGTATACACACACGCATAAAACCATAAAGAAAACGTGGTAAAATGTTGACATTAGGGGAATCAGTCAAGGAATTCTTTCTACTGTTTTTACAACTTTTTTTTCTAAGTCTAAATTATTGCAAAATAAAGTTAAAATTTTAAATGATATTTTATTGATTAGGCTATTACAGTTGTCCTGGTTTTTCCCCTTTAGGCACCCTCTGCCCAGCACCCCCACTTTCTCAGGTAATCCCCACACCATTGTTCATGTCCATGGGTCCCACATATGAGTTCTTCAGCTACTCTATCTCCTATACTGCACTTTACACCCCCACGGCTATTCCTTAACTACCTATTTGCACTTCTTAATCACCTCACCTCTTCAACCACTCTCACAACCCCCCCCCCGCCAATCTGGCAACCATCTAAATGCTCTCTGTATCTGTGATTCTGCCTCTGTTCTTCTTGTTTGCTCAGTTTGTTTTTTAGATACAACTGTTGATAGATATGTATTTTTTGCCATTTTATTGTTATAGTTTTGATCTTCTTTTTCTTAAATAAGTCCCTTTAACACTTCATATAATAATGGTTTAGTGATGGTGAACTCCTTTACTTTTTTCTTGTTGTGGAAACTCTTTATTTGCTCTTCTAATCTAAATGGTATCTTTGCTGGGTAGAGCAATCTTGGCTGTAGGTCCCTGCTTTTCATGACTTTGAATATTTCTTGCCAATCCCTTCCAGCCTGCAAAGTTTCTTTTCAGAAATCAGCTGACAGTCTTATCCGGGACACCCCTTAGGTAACTGCTTTTTTTCTTGCTGTTGTTAAGATTCTCTCTTTATCTTTAAACTTTGGCATTTTAATTACAATGTGTCTTGGGGTGGGCCTCTTTGCATCCATCTTGCTTGGGACTCTCTGTGCTTCCTGGACTTGCATGTCTATTCCCTTCACCAAATTAGGGAAGTTTTCTTGCACTGTTTTTTTCAAATAGATTTTTAATTTCTTGCTCTTTCTCTTCTTCTTCTGGCACCCCAATGATGAAAATGTTGGAGCTCTTGAAATCCAGAGGCTGCTTATACTATCCTCATTTTTTTAAATTCTTTTTTCTTCTTGTTCTTCTGATTGGTTGTTTTTTTGTTGTTGTTGTTTCTTTATGTTCCAAATCATGGATTTGATTCTTAGCTTCATCCATTCTACTGTTGTTTCCTGATAAATTGTTCTTTATTTCAATCAGTGTACCTTTCATTTCTGACTGGGTCTTTCTTATGCTGTTGAGGTCCTCACTAAGTTCCTTGAACATCCTTATAACTAGTGTTTTCAACACTGCATCTGATAGGTTGCTTATCTCCTTTTTGTTTGTTTGTTTCTTTAGCTCTTTTTTGTGGAGTTTTGATCTGTTCTTTCATTTGGGCCATGTTTCTTTGTCTCCTCATTTTGGCAGCCTCCTTGTGTTTGTTTCTATGTATTAGGTAGACCTGCTTCGACTCTGTGCTTGGTAGTGTGGCCTAATGTAGGTGTCCTGTAGGGTCCAGTGGCACAGCCTCCCCTAGCACCTAAGCTGTATACTCCAGGTGCACCCTTTGTGTGGGGTGAGTACACCCTCCTATTGAAGTTGAGCCTTGATCACTGTCTGCAGGTCAACGGGAGGAATTTCCCCAGACCAGTCATCTGCAAGGATTGGCTGTGACCACTTACCACCAACCTCCACCCTCTGTGAAGGGGTCGGCTGTGCAGGGGCAGGGTGGTGGTGCTCCAACATGGTCTGTAGCTGTCCACTGGGTGTGCCAGCCCTGGGGCTTCCCAAGTGTACGGGCTAAGGTCAGCCCCCACCCATGTTTTGCTGGGGTGGGGGCTGACCTATAAAGCAACCTGAGATGGCTGCTACTTGTGCTGGATTTGGAGATTCCCAGGTGACACCAAGCTTTGAGGCTAGGCTGGCTGCTGCTAGTGCCAGGCCTGAGACTCACTGAAACCAACTCTTGCTTTTTGATAGGATTTAGGAAGTTGCGAAGCATGAGTAAAAACCAGCCTTCCTATGGAAAAACAGCTTGGGTTGGCCTGTAAGTTGGGTGGGGCAGAGTCTCTGAAGGACCTCCAAGGCAGATTCAGTGTTATCCAGGTTGATTTCAGATCTGGCACCAGCTTGCCAGCTCTGTTGGGAGGGTTTAGAAAAGGGACAATGGCTTTGGCTGTCCTTGATGCCAGACACTTTAGTTTCTCCCTGTAGACCACTGGTGCCTTTCAAACTGCTACCCGGGTATTGGAGCTCAGAGGAAGTGAATCTGAGTAAGTCTGTGTGTGGGTTCTATAAGGGGAACTGGTTGGGGCTCCTGACATTTCTTCCACTGACTCAATCCCCACTGGCTTTTGCAGCTAGAAGTTGTGGGGACTTATCTTCCTGGCTCTGGAACCCTGACCTGGGGGGCCTGGGGTGTTGGGAACCACCCTAACTGGTTTCAGAAGCTGTACCCCCATGGCTAAGGCTGAGTGAGCAACCTTCGGACCATAAGCCACTAAGGAGACAAAGCTTATCTCCCAGGCAGGAGCGCCGCTTCAGCTCCTTTTTCTTCATCCATAACTGGCCCCCAATGCTTGATCTGTTAGCCAATGATGGGTAAGATTCCCCAAGGGGTGAACGACCTAAGACAGGCATGATCACAGGGAGGCCCCAGGGAAGGACTTGGGGGGCTATAGCAAAAGGGGTGATGGACCCTTGCCCCTCGGCTTTGACAAAGCCTGGATCCTCATGAAGGCCCTTCCGTCTGCATGAAGTCTCCTAATCTCTTGGCTGCCTTACTTCCCCTGCCTGACTTCAGCCTGAAACAATGCTGGTGGTGGGTGCCTCCCTGTGCTGGAAAGGGCTGGTCCCCTAGGGTGATCAGAGCTAAGAAAAAATATGTAAAATCCTGTGAAACCTGCCTCGTTAAGAATGCTCTCAAATGATAAGGGCCCGAGCAGGAAAGGAGTTTGTTTCCCAAAGTCTTGTAGCTCTTTAGCTAACAGACCCTGACTCAGAATAAGCCCTTGTAGTTCTTTGTATGCTATCTATTGTTTGATCCTTACTGCCTGACAGTGATTAATGAGCTGTACCTGTATTCCTGTGCAAAACAAACCCAATAAAAGCCCACTGAAGAAAAGGCTCTTGGCTCTTGGCTCTTCTCCTTTGAGAGATCGGCCATCTTTCCTCCCTGGGCAGATCATGTCTTGGTAGACTTATTCTCATCCGTGGTGGATGGGGGGCTCCGTGGGCAAAGCCTGCCCCCCCCCACACACACACACACTGGGGTAGGACTAGGACTCCTCGCTCCTGAGATACCCCTCTGGAACTTTTCACCTCCACACGTGGGTGTGGGGCCAGCCTGTCCTGTGTCTGTGCCCCTCCTATCAGTGGGGACGGATGTGGTTTCTTTAATTCTGCAGTTGCCAGCTTTCCATTGAACTTGATTTGCAGTTGTCAGACTGCTGTTCAACTCGGTTTCTGATGGCTCCGAGGGATGGTCATTCTATATTTTAGTTGTAATTTTGATGCAGTTGTGGGAAGAAGCGAGCCTTGTTTGCCCACGGTGACATCTTGACCGGAAGACAAAGTTAGATTTTTAAAAATCCTTATCAAATAACAGATTCAACTTTTCCCACCTTTTTCCCACTCCAGCTTATAGATCTAGTGTGACAATACACAGCAGGCATGTTTAACTGAATTGAGGCAGAAAGGGTTTAGCCCGGGATTGTGCTAAACAAACTGAAACCAGCAACTCCTGTCCTGCTGATGCCTGTCTCTCCATGGCCTGCCCGTTAAGGGCCATGCTTACAATTTTGAATGGTTGAAGAAATCGGAAGAATAATATTCTGTGACACTTGGAAACAATACGAGATTGAAACGTCAGTGTCCATACACGAGGTTGTGTTAGAAGACAGCCACGCCCAGTTCTCTGCATGCTGTGGCCGCTTGCCCACTGCAGCGGTAGGATCGAAGCGAGGGCTTACCGCCCACAGAACGTACTGACGGTAAACGCTTGCCCGGGGACTACAGACTGTGGTTGGTTCCTGAGATGGTAGTGCTTGACTTGGGGTTGTCCTTGAACTAGCAATAATAATAATGGCCGTTGTTTTGTTAAACGCTTCACCAGTGGTGCGTCACTCTGCTTCAAGGTCCAAGTTTCACTTCACAGACGAGAAAACAGAGGCGTGGTGTTCAACGACTGGCCAATGGCCAGGGGGCCAGGAAGTGATGGAGTCTGCAAGTCACGCTGTCGGACTTTCAAACCTGAGTTATTCTTACAAGGCGGTGCCTCTTTCTGCCCACACTGGCTTTTTTAGTTCCTGTTCAAGTGAAGTGTGCATATATGAGGGGGACCCCCCTCAAAAAACTGAATTTATTTGTTTAAAATTGTGTATTTATTCTTACATGTTTAAACTTCAGTCTCCTTCAAAATACTCTCCATCTGATGCAACACACCTATTGAGTCATTTTTCCCACTGCTAAAAAGTTTTTGAATATGTTGATATTGATGCCTTTAAGTGCTTCTGCTATTTTTTTGTTTGTTTTCACCTCTTCCACATCGGCAAAACCTTCCCCTTTGAGGACAATTTTCATCTGGGGAAACAAAAAAACAGTCACTTGGGGTGAGATGGGGTGAATAGGAGGGGTGGGGCATGGAAATCATGTCGTTTTGGCTAAAAAAAACTGCTGAACACTCAGCTTGGTGTGGGCAGGTGTGTTCGTAAATCACCCAGCATGAAATGGGCAAAAAAAGAGTCTTCAAAAAAATTCACTGAAGCCAAATGCAGCCTCTCACAACAACACCAGCTGGTGCACTGATACAGATGGGTTCCTAGAAAACTCCTAGCAGGGGAAACCTGTACTACAAGGGGCCCACCCTCCAGAAGATAATTCTGGTTTTTTTTTTGGGGGGGGGGCCTCAGATAGTGTGCTGGGAAGTAATACCTGCTGCTCCAGGTTGTGGGGGACACAAAATGACCATGGGAAAGCTGCCCTCCTGTAGGGAATCAGGTGGAAAAGGTGCTCACACACACAGCTACATACACACAGGCTCTGCTGCAGACCAGAGCTGCTCACAGCGTGGTCCGAGGGCCGCGGCCTGAATGCGGAAACTCAAAGCAGGTACTTAGAAAGTTGCAGCAGTTTGTGAAAGCTTGTCTGTTAAATCTAATAACAGGAAGGTGGATGTAAATTTTGTACGTATATTTTTATTTCCTTTTTCTAGCCATTTATTTTTATCATGTTTTTACAACAGGCTCAGTCCTCAAATTGATGGGAAAGAGACTGATAGCCGTGGAAGGGACACTGATTCTTCACCAAAGGTCGTTCGAAAAACACAGAAGCCCGGTCGATAGCATAAGAACAATGAGAGGAAGAGAGGCGTGGGGCCCAACAGCACCGAGGAAAACTTCGTTTTTCTATCCTAACGAGGCTTTGCACACAAGTTAAGGATCAATCTCGGCCCCTTTGATACATCAATTTTCCCTTGTGGTCCTAACAGAGCTTTCCTTTTCAAATGCCTTTGAAATTTTAGCAAATTTCAAGTCTCGGAGTCAGTTCTAACCTACTGCAGTATAAGAAAGTAACTGATTTTACATGTCTGATATTTCAGAAAGTCCATGGAAGTCATTGTAATTTGGAATAGGTTTCAGGGCACGTGTTGGAGGCAAGAAGAAACACAAGGCCTCCACAAAAAGGCCACAGTGGCAACCAATTGTGACGTGCGTTTGTCTCTTGGACCCAGGGGAAAGAAAGGTAATTACAAAAGATGTTAGGGGACACTGAACAAGAGTTGAATGTAGATGATGAATCAGAAATAATATATTTTTAAGATTTTATTTATTTATCCTTAGAGGGGAAGGAAAGGAGAGAGGGAGAGAAACATCAATGTGTGGTTGCCCCCCGAGGGTTCCCCACTGGGAACTGGCCTGCAACCCAGGCATGTGCCCTGACTGGGAATTGAACCTCGATCCTTTGGCTCACAGGCCTGCGCTCAATCCACTGAGCTACACCAGCCAGGGCTAGCAATAATATTGTAGACATACCGCAGGCCTGCCCCCGGCCTCTCACAGCTCCCCGAGCCAGAGCAGATGGCGGCCCGAAGCACATCCGGGCCTCTGCCCCTGGGCTGCGGGCGCTGGGGGAGCTGCAAAGTTGGGGGGGGGAGAAAAAATACTGTATTAGTACTACATTTCCTAATTTGGATAATGACACTGTGCCCATGTTCTTAGAAAATACTTTTATACTCTGAAATATTGAGAGGTAAAGGGACGTAATGTCTTCAATTTAATCTTAAATGGTAATAATAAGATGTGTATCATATATCATGTTTATACATAATATAAATATGTTTATGTACTGTATATAATGTTTGTATATAGGTATAGCACATGTATAAAATGACAGATAAAATAATGGAGCAGATAAGGTGAAATGTTACCAGTTGATGCATTAGGTATCTTATATCAAAATAAACTTATTTAAAAAATTAAAAAATGAAGTCTCTGCCCTACAAATATAGACAGCAATCCCTTATCTTTCTCATGTTTAAGTTTTCTGACTCAGAAAACCCTGAGACCTTGTCTAGGGGTTAAGTTGAGCAACCAGCTAACGGGAATAGTCATAAAGGAATAAAATGAAAAAATTGTGAAATAATCGGCTGTTCCGCCACAGCTCCAATTTCCTAAAAGTCAGCAGCAGTGTGCCACATGACACTCATGAGTCTTAGGGTGTCCTTGTCCCTATGTCTTCAAACTCCCTTTCAGTTTCTAAAAACAGGTATGTTTTAAAAATACCTAAAAATATAAAATGTCCCAAGTAAGGCCTGCCATAGGGGGAAAAAATGAGGACCTCATTTTAAACACCCTTGTCTCCTATCTTTTTTGTGTCCTCGTATTATCTGTCAAGAGCAGCTGCTTCCCCGGTGTCTCTCAGCTGCATCTTGGCTGGGTTGTTCTTTTCCCGTCCTGTTAATGTAGGCCTGTTGCTTCTTCCTCACCCGCCCTCTCTTCGTAGCCACATCTGCACGTGTGGCTCCCTCCCCTCAACCACTGCAGGCATTTTCTAGCTCAGTTGAAGGTTACAACTAGACACAGCCCAAAGGTGTGTTTGTTCTGACAGTCACCATGGTGGCTCGCCAGTGTCTTAAATTTTATATCATTACTGGGGTTGTCAACATTGAATCAGGGGAATTTACACAATCTAGATATACAGTTTCTCTTTGAAGATCAGAGGTGTGGCTACACCAGGCGCTTGGTCCCATAGGGTAACCGTAGACTGGAGACAGGTGTGGGGACACTTCTAAGGCATAGCAGGTCCCCATCCGGTCCACGTTGTTTTGATGTGAGAGACTGTATGAGAGATTTAAGTTTGCAGCTTCAGGTAATTTGATCACACCTCTGTGACTGCTGTAGCAGACACATCTGTGTGGCACTTGGGGTTCATTAGTTACCTGTCTCCCAAACCCTAGGCTGCCTGTTCCATGTCAGCTGCCCCTGCAGCACATCTGCCACCCCCAAACCAACCGTGGGGAGTCTCTGGCTCCTCCAGACATTTCTGGACTCACTGGAATAAAGCACCACACTTCCCAACTGTCTGCCAAAGAGGCTGGCAAGTACAACCCAGAAGGGCAGGCCAGTTCACTTCCCGTAGGACAGTGGGAGACCAGAGAAGGAAATGAGCCAGTAAAAACTCCTCTCTCCCTTTCTCCCCATTTCAAGGTGTGGTTTCTCAGCCTAGCCTGTCCAGAGACATACCACGTGATCCAGTGGGTGCACCTGCCAAGAAAATGGCCCTACGTCTTCCAGGCTGTTATGGAGCAGTGGCCGGCATAGTAACACATACCTAGTGCTGCTTCTCAATCTTCCCTATCATGCCCTCTGTCAGTGACTGTACCTCCCAAATAAAGTATTAACATTTAATTCTTGCCTCAGACTGTTTTCCAGGGAGCCCAGGATAAAATAATTATTTACTCAACACAATGAAGTTGCCCTACAGCCAACTATATTCTGTACCAATTTCCCGAGCTTTCTCTAACCTAAGATTTTGGGGGGTTGCCTAGGATCATAAGTCACAAGGCATCCCCAAATCGAACCCCAGATTTAATGCCTCTTTCTTAATGAGGGAATTACCAATGGCAGTATCTGAAGGAAATATCTAACTTCTGACATTTATCTGTCTCTGTGGTATGGCTCTTTGTGTCCTGTGTTTTTAATTCAGGACCTCATTTTTCTTATGAGGATCGCTCTGGGGGTCTCCTATCCTGTTCTTGAGGCCTCCGGCCCCACCATCTTCTTCCCGAGTTGAGCCTTTGCTTGCATCATTCCCTTTGCCAGAAATTCTTCCTTTTCTGTTTTGCCTCCGGCCAACTTCTCTTTGATCTTTTCCAACACTGTATAGGAATTCAGGCATGGCCTCTCGCAACCTTCCCAGACTCACGCTTGCACTAGACTGATGACTGCTATAAACTGATTGCGTGTTCCCCAAATTCACATGTTAAAACCTAATCTCTGGTGGGTGGTATTTGGGGGCAGGTCTCTGGGGTCTTTTGGGTGATCAGGTCATGAGGGCAGTGCCCTCATGAATGGGATTAGAGCTCTTATGAAAGAAGCTCCAGAGCTCTCTGGTCCTTTCCACCATGTGAGAACATAGGAAGGAGCTGGTCTGAACCACACACTGAATCTGTTGGCAACTTGATCGTGAACTTCTCAGGCTCCAGAAATATGAGAAATAAATTTCTGTGCTATAACCTGATGTGGACACTGGCCAGCAGTGTCAATGGCATTGTGGATGAGACAAATTCACACTGATGTCCCGTGGAGGAAAAGGGATGGCACACTCAAGGAGAGAGTGCCTCCGAGTGCCTTGGCTACTCTCTCAAGAGAACAAACACCCTGACCCTTACCTTGACAGGCTTTTATTGGTTTAATTTGCATAGGAATACAGGGTGTACACATAAAGCTCATCAATCTAAAGCTAAACAATAGATAACATTTAAAGAACTCTGAGGGCTTATTCTGAGTTAGGGTCAGGTAGTTAAAAGGCCATAAAACTTTGGGGAACAAACTCACTTCGTGCTTGGACCCTTATCATTTAAATTGGGGGTATTAGCAAAGTAGGTTTCATAGGACTTTATGCATTCTTTCTTAGGCCTGATCGCCCTAGAGAACCCACCCTTTCCAGCACGGGGCCTTGCCCACCTCTGGCATTGTTTCAGGCTTCAGTCAGGCAGGGGAAGTGAGGCAGCCTAGAGATTAGGAGACTTTTTGCAGACAGAATGAGGACTCAGGCTATGTCAGAGCTGAGGGGCAAGGAGCGAGGGTTCATCACCCCTTTTTGCTCTAGCCCCCCAGGTCCTTCCCTGAGGGCCCCTTCATGACCGTGCCTGTCTTAAGTCGTCCTTCCTTTGAGGAATCTTACCCTTCATGGCCAAGCAGTTACCCACCCAGGGCCAAGCAGGGTGAAGTAAAAGGGGGTAGAGGCAGTGCCCCTACAAGGAAGATAAGCTTTGTCTCCTAAGTGGCTTATGGTCCCAAGGTCCTTTACTCAGCCTTAGCCACTAAGGATTACAGCTTCTGAAACCAGGCAGGGCAGTTCCCAACGATAACCTACACTGACACATCATAATCATCCAAAGTTCTTAGTTTACATTCAAGTTCACTGTAGATGTTGTACATTCTTTGGGTTTTGACAAATGTACAACAACATGTATCTGCCATTATGGTATCAAACAGAGTAGTTTCACTGCCCTAAAATCCTCTGTACTCTGCCTGTTCATCTGTCCCCCTCCCCAACACCTGGCGACCACTAATCATTTTACTACTGTCATAATTTTGCCTTTTCCAGAATGTCATATAGTTGGACTCATACAGGATGTAGACTTTTCAGATGGCTTCTTTCAGTCATAGGCATTTAACATGACTCCATGTCTGTTCACAGCTTGATAACTCATTTCTTTTACACACTGGACATTACTCCATTGTTTGGATACACCACGGTTTATTTATCCATTTGCCTACCGAAGGACATTTGATTGCTTCCAAGTTTTGGCAATTATGAATAAAACTGCTATAAATATTTGTGTGCACATAAGTTTTCAACTAATTTTGGTAAATACCAAGAAGTGTGATCGCTGGATTGCATAGAAAGAGTACATTTAGTTTGGTAAGAAACCATCAAACTGCCCTGGCTGGTGTAGCTCAGTGGACTGAGTGCCAGCCTGCGAACTAAAGGATCCTTGGTTCAATTCCCAGTCAGGGCACATGCCTGGGTTGAGGGCCAGGTCCCCAGTAGGGGGTGCATGAGAGGCAGCCACACATTAATGTTTTTGTCTCTTTCTCCCCCCTTCTCTTCTTTCTAAAAATAAACAAAATGGCCTTTGGTGTGGTCAGTGTTCTGGATTTTGGCCACTCTAATAGGTGCGTAGTGGAATATCAATGTTGTTTTGGCCAGTATCCTTCAAAAACATCAACGGCAGGACACGATAAGCTGAAAAGGCCCAGTTTAGAAGACACTGCAGGTTGTCACCTGATCAATACCTGATGCAATAGCTGATCCTGGACTGCATCCTATCCAGGGGGAAAGTGCTATAAAAGACATTACTGGTACAGTGGACAAAACTGGAATAGGAAATGTAGGTTAAAGTCTTATGTCAATGTTGAATTCAATCATTATCTGTAGTTTCATTCTTAAGACTTAAATACTGAAAGATTAAGGGGAGAGTGGGCCTGATGTAGGCGACCTACCTTCAAATGATTCAGAAAAACATATAAAAATAGATAAAGGGAGAACGGAAATGCGGCATAACGTTAGCAATTTGTGAATCTTGAGGAAAGAGCATATGGGAGCTCTTTGTACTGTTCTTGCAGCTTTTCTATAAGTTATTTCAAAGTAAAAAGTTTAAATACTTTTTAAGTGCTAATTTTAACATTCCATCCATATTCTTCTTTTCCCACCACCCCCCCCCACCCAAGGACATTCTCTCATTAATTTTACAGAGAAAGAGAAAAACATCAATGAGAGAGAGAAGCATCAGTTCGCTGCTTCCTGTATCCACCTTGATGGAGAATCAAACCCACAACCCTTGGGTTATGGATGATGCTCAAACCAGCTGAGCCACACCTGCCAGGGCTCCATCCATATTTTTTGATGAGCACATACAAGTTCCTGTAGTATATTCTGAGGAGTGGAATCTCAGGGTTGCAAGGTGCTGCATCTTCCACTTGGCTGGCTAAATAGTTTACAAAGTGCTGCGGACATCCTTATTCCTTTTAGTTATCTTTTCTATCATGGAAAAGTAAGGTGGTCAGCAACGCTGCTGTCAAAGTGTAGGCCTTGGACCAGAAGCCTCAGCCTCAGCAAGGTGCTGATTGGAAATGCGAATCTCAGTATGATGCTAAGTGAATTAAGTCAGTCAGCGAAAGCCAGGTACCATATGATTTCACTTAGATGTGGAATCTAAAAAACAAAATTAACAAAATTGAAACAGACTCAGAGATACAGAAAACAGACTGGTGGCTGCCAGAGGGCATTGGGGTTGGGGGAGAGGGTTAAAAAAAAAGTGAAGGGATTAAGAAGTACAAATTGGTAGTTACAAATAGTCAGGGGGATCTCAGCATAGGGAATATAGCCAATCACATTGAAATAACTATGTATGGTGCTGCAAATATCAGGGGCACGTATTGTAAAGTATATGACCATCTAACCACTCTGCTGGACACCTGAGACTAGTAAATATAAAATTATACTGAATGTAAACTGTAATAAAAAATAACATTAAAAAGAGGTCATGAAAATAAAATTCTAAGTCATAACTATAAAAAATGCAGACTCTCAGATCCCCCAACCCAGACTTGTTGAATCAGAAACTCTTAGGGTACAGGCCAAGAACCTGCGTTTTCACAAATCCCCTCGGTGACTATAAAAGTGGCACTAATCTATGATTCATTAGGACAGCATCTGCCTTACAGGCCTCTGCCCCCAGCTCGAGTGGGACAGTGTGGGAGCCAGTGGTCTGCGCGCCCTTCCCAGGGCACCCTCTCCGTCAGGGCAGCTACGCCAGGACCCTCCGTTTGTTTGGAGGGGCGGCCGGACAGGGCGGGCCTGAAGCTGTCGTCTCCGCCTCCCAGGCATTCGGCCAGCCGCGTCTCGCCCTCCTTCTTCCTTCTAGCTCCTTTCCTTCCTTCCTTCCCTCCTTCCGCCAGGCGCGATGGAGCCCGGACGCGGGGTGGTCGTGGCGCTGGTGGTGCTGCTGTGCGCCGGTTGCGCGCTGCGCCCCGCGTTTGCCCAGTTTGAGCGCTACAGCTTCCGCAGCTTCCCGCGGGACGAGCTGATGCCGCTCGAGTCGGCCTACCGGCACGCCCTGGACCAATACAGCAGCGAGCACTGGGCGGAGAGCGTGGGCTACCTGGAGATCAGCCTGCGGCTGCACCGTCTTCTGCGCGACAGCGAGGCCTTCTGCCACCGCAACTGCAGCCAGGTGCCCGAGCCCGAGCCCGCTCCCGGCCTCGCCCGCTACCCCGAGCTGCGCCTCTTCGGAGGCCTGCTGCGCCGAGCGCACTGCCTCAAGCGCTGCAAGCAGGGCCTGCCAGCCTTCCGCCAGTCGCAGCCCAGCCGCGAAGTGCTGGCCGACTTCCAGCGCCGCGAGCCTTACAAGTTTCTGCAGTTCGCCTACTTCAAGGCAAGTCCGCCCCGCCCACGGCCCCGCCCCCGCCTTGGGCTCTGGCCCCGCCCCCTTTGTTTTGGGCCTTGTTCCACCGCCCTTACTGGACCCTGCTGTCTAACATGCAGTCCTGGCGAAGGACGCCTCCACATCCCGCTCCCTTCTTCGTCTTAGAGGTGGAAATATTTCAGCTGAGGCACAATTAACACATAGAACATCTAGCAAAGTGTCTGGCACCCGGCCAAGTGCCAGGTATTTGTTACCTGTTATTGGAAGGCAGATTCATCTTTTCAGTATATGCCATTAAAATCCTTTTTTCTCAAGTGAGTGGTGACTTTCAATAATCGAGCCAAAGAGGACCTGAAGAGCTGGCCAGTCCCTTTGAAAGAGGAGGAAATTGAGGCCAGGAAAGGGCAGGGCTCGTGGTGAGGACACGTCCCTGCCTGAGGAGCAGAATTTAGCAGTGATTCACCAGGGCTGGCATTCTCTGCTGTCTGTCTTTCATCTAGAATTCGACAACAGTCGGCTTCCTCCCTTCGGCTGCTTAGATTCCGTCTGTGATTGCTGGCTAAGAATAGCCACAAATTACAGTCCTGGATATACTCCGAGTCTTTACTCTGGGGACCCACAAGTTTTAAGAATGGACTGAACTCCCTGTTACTGGATAAAGAGGCTTGAACTTGGCAAGTCTTCACTGGGTTTTGCCAAGAAAGCCCGCTCAAAGTCCAGATCCTCTTTATCTAATTGAAGACGGTTTTTAAAAGGAATACATTGCATTTATTTTAATGACTCCAAATTAGATGCAGGGCATTGGCCAGACTCTGGAGGTGGAAGTTGGTTGTTTTGTTTTAACTTTGCTTTGAGTCTTTGGCCTGCAAGGTCTGTTTTTCGTATTTCCACTGAAACAGCCACGTGTATATTGCAGTCATATGAGTAATACAATAGCCCAAAACCCCAAGTGGAAGAAAAGCTGGGTTCTTTTATGCTTGGGTGCAGTTTCATAAAACATACCAGTTTTGTGACTGTTTGTCCTGGCAATAAAAAAAGTTTAAAAATGGAACCAGGAATAAGATTAATACATTTCCAGGACATTGAAAAATAATGGCCGGCTCATACAAGCACTATTTTTCAAGCAAAGAAAATGACTTGTTAAATTCTTTCCTTTTTTTTGTATAGCTTTTGGCAAAGACAGAACCAAAATTGAATCACATAATCTTTACTTGTAAGACTTGGGAATAACAAAAGCTCTGATTTCTTTAATGTGTAGATGAATTTGAAACAAGTGTCATAGGGAGGAGGGGAGGAGCATTTTACTCCATGTGCCCCTAAGGCCTGGGTTTTCTTCTTGATCTCTGCGTCCTCAGAGTTTAGGAAGTTCATCGCTTCTCTTCAAAACCCTTTGTAGGTCTTCTAACAATTCCTTAAAAGTCAGTAAAATACCATCTTGTCATAGTATTTTGAGATCTCTTATAGGGCAGAAAAAAGTTAAGAATTTCCTTAATAAATATTAAAATCTTTATTACTTCAACTGAAAATCACTGAGAAGGTGATTTTAGGTCGTGATATTGTATATTGTTGTTTTTTGTTGTTGTTTTCCAGTAATGATGTTTGTTTATATTTTCACGTTTGGTTTCTGGGTAGAGTGAAAATGATTGGTGACAGGCAGGTACATCCTCTCTGACTCCAAAAGGCAGAGGTAGATGGTGCGGGCTGCTGTGGCAGATTTGGGTAGATGCTCCTGTGCTGGGCCAATGCTCCTGTGCTGGGCAGGCCTGTGTTTCAGTGCTGAAGGACAAAGGCCAGATTGAACACATGGAGGGGGAAGGGGAGTTCAGACCATTAGAGAGAGGTGAGGAGGTGCGGATGTGCCCTCTTGTAGAGAAGGGGCCATCCTCCTGGCATGTAGCTCTCCGTCCCACCATGGATTCCATGTCACCAGCCACCTTAGGTTCGTGTCGCTGTCTGTGGGTTCTGTCTGTGGCTGCCATCTCCTTGAAATGCTCAACTTCCCCAAGGCCAAGGGAAAAATGGGGCCCAGCGCTTTATCAAATCCTTAACGACTTTGAGCAGACTGAGCCGGCCCCCTCGCAGGCACCCTTGTTCCATCCTTTGCCTGGATGTGGACTCTGTTCTTTCCCAGCCCAAAGGCCTGCCACCTCACTGATTTCAGAGTGGCTCGTTGGGCAGGTGGCCGGGGTCCTGTCAGGCCGGTGGCTCTCTCGGTCAGGAGCCCATGGCTGGGTAGGGGCTACCACCGCCTTCTCCAGAACCGGGCTGGGGTCTGCCTGGGGTGTAGCTGCCAAGAAGTGGCTTCATGTTCCAGCTGGCCGAGCCTGGGTTAAAGTGCATACCATCACTCTTTCCTCTTCAGAAAGGGGTTCCACTTTGTACATGCAGGTCCTGCGTGAGAGGCCTTAAAAATCCCACTCTGTGCCCCCTCTTTCTACATGCTCTTCTGGGAATTCGAGCATCTAATTGCATTGGCAAGTGCTGTCAAATGTCTGCGTTCATACCTCCTCCCTTCCTTCCGGCTGCCAGGCTGGCCTTTCCTGGCCAGGACTCGAAAGCTTTCTGTAGAGCCCTTTCCGATGCAGTCTGCAGGCTGCTGACCAGTGTCCCCAAAACACCAGCACAGACACGTGAGAGTCATCCCCTCCCACCACTCTCTATTGCAGCCACCGTCGTTGTCTCTAAGTGACGTGGCTCTGTGCCACCCTTTGATTCTCAGGAATTCAAGTGTGACAAGTGTCCCTTTTCTTTCTCTCTTCAAACCTGATTCTCATCCCTGCATCCAAGTGTCCCTCGGGATTGGCTGAAGGAGTCTCTGCGCACGTGTAGGGTGCCTCTCCTGCCCCCATCAGGTTGTGCCATGATTCCAGGGGACACTCGGAGCTGGGACATCAATGCGTGTGTGTGTGTGGGGGGGAGTCCTCTGGCTGTTGGTTGTGTGTCCACACAGGGAGGTGTCCATATCCCTGTCCTCCTGCCCTCTGCAGCCCCCCTTCCCACACAGCACCCCGTTCCTCCCTGAAGACCTCTGCCCTCCTGGGCTCTGCCCACAAGGGCACCACAGCTGCTGCTCCTTGCTTCTCCTGAAGCTGCCAAGGGAAACTTTTTAGGGGAGTCTCTCTTTCTCCCTCTTCTCCTTTCAGGCCAGCCGGCTTCTGCCCACCACTCCCTCTCCCAATTCTTTCTCTCCTTCCAATGTGCCAAGTTCCCTCAATGGCTCGGGGCTTTTGTCACATGAGTAATTTCTGCGTCTTGTCCAGAAATTACCTCCCATGAAGCAGTAAAGCTCAGAATCAGTTGGCCACTGCCTAACTGGAGAGATGAGAAAGGGGAAAAGAGAGCAAAAGATGGGTTACTTTTTATGACAGTATTATGTCGTCATAACGGTCATGTCCCAGTCATTGACCCTGTGTGCTGCCTTGTCCCGGGAAGTGTACCAAGCGCGAGGAATGATACAGCTGGGTCCTAAAAGGATCATAGTCTGGACGGGGAGAGAGACATGTTAGCTGCTGAGCCCACAGAGAGGTGTGAAAGCAGGAAGATAGAACATCGGGAACATAAAAGGCTCTTCATCGAGGTTGCTAGGAGATAGGGAGGACTCACTTCAATGTGTGGTGCACGAAGGCAGGGATGTCCCCCCTATTTTGTTTGTTGTTGGTTTCTAGAACAGTGCCTAGCATGTAGGGGGCATTCCACAAATACTTGCTGAGTGAGTGAGTGAGTGGCTGAGTGGAGAGAGGAGATGGCAGCAGTCTCTGAGGACAGTGAACAGAAGGTTCTGCGAGGAACTTGGGAACTTATCGGTGTGTCAGGTTTGGGCAGGAAAGATGTGGTCTAATCATTTGGGTGAGTGAAGGTGAGTCCCTTCATTAATAAGGCAGTGATGTACAGAGGCTGGTGACAGTGGCGTGTGACTACCCCGAGGCCAAAGGGACAAAGGAGACAACCTGGAAGGAGAGAGACTATATCGAGAGGGCCACCCTGAAAGGAGCTGTGACTTTCAGTTAAGGGACAAGAGCGGGCTGAGGTGACTAGGCAGGGAGGGAGCCAGGAGACTAAGTAACCCAACCTTATTCTCTTCCTTCCCTTTAGTCTCCTAGTGGGGTTCTTCATTGATGAACCCCACTGGAAGCTACAGGGCAAAGTAGTTGATTGTTACAGTTCACACCGTTCACAAAGGCCAGCACTCCTGGGGCACGGAGCCGGGTGGAGATGGGGGACAGTAGATGATGACAGGCCCGCAAGGCCATCTGGTCACTTTTAGGGAATAAACGCTTGTCCGAAGTAGCTGGACCAGGTCTTGATGGGCCGCAGAAGTTGCTGAACCCTCAGCTGGAAACATTGTACAGAAACAAGAAGTTACTGAAAGACCCAGTAGGCCTCGTTTTGCAAAAATCACTGCTCACCATCCATTGAGTTGCCTTTGTCTTTCTTCTTTGTACTCCAGGCAAATAATCTTCCGAAAGCAATCGCAGCTGCCCACACCTTTCTACTGAAGCACCCCGATGACGAAATGATGAAGAAAAACATGGCCTATTACAAGAGCTTGCCTGATGCTGAGGACTACATTAAAGACCTGGAAACCAAGTCATATGAGGTACAGCTGGAGTTCTACACAGTGGTCGGTTGCAATGTGAATTCTCGAAGAAAGTTCTAGCTATCGAAGGGCTTCTGGTGATTTTTGATAGCATTTGATGAATACCGTGAAAATAGAAATAATTGACTTTTTAGCGTTGACCCATTTAAGAATGAGATTTTGCATTCCACGATACTGTTAAAGCCACCTTTCCTTTAAATGCTATATTTTTAGAAATATGGTCATTTGATTGTTCAGTTTTTTAAAAATTATTTCTTATTGAATTTGCTATTACAGTTGTCCCAATATTTCCCCCTTTGTCACCCTCCACCCAACACCCCTCGCTCCCTCAGGCCATCCCCACACCATTGTTCATGTCCATGGGTCATGAACCTAAGTTCTTTGGTTACTCTGGTTCCTGTACTTTACATCCTCATGGCTATTCTTTAACTACTTAGTTGTACTTCTTAATTTCCTCACCTCTTCAGCCACTTCCCTATGCTCCTCTCCCACCTGGCAACCAGGAAAATGCTGTCTGTATCCATGATTCTGACTCTGTCCTTCTTGTTTGCTTAGTTTGTTTTTTAGTTTTGTAAAAAGATTTTAGTTATTTATATTTAGATAGAGGGGAAGGGAAAGAGAAAGAGAGGGAGAGGAACATTGATGTATGAGAGAAACGTCCATTGGCTTGCATACCCCCAACTGGGACCTGGCCCATAACCCAGGCATGTGCACTGACTGGGAATTGAACTGGCGACCTTTCAGCTTGAGGGCCAGTGCTCAATCCACTGAGCCACACCAGCCAAGGCAGTTCATTTTTTAGATTCAATTGTTGATGGATATGTATTTATTGCCATTTCATTGTTCATAGATTGATCTTCTTTTTCTTATTTAAGAAAAAGGACTTAAGTCCCTTTAACATTTTGTATAGTAATGGTTTGGTGATAATGAACTCCTTTAGGTTTTTTTTTTTGTCTGGAAGCTCTTTATCTGCCCTTTGATTCTAAATGATATTTTTGCTGGGTAGAGCAACTTTGGCTGTAGGTCTCAGCTTTTCATGACTTTGAATATGCCTTGCCAGTCTCTTCTAGACTGCAAAATTTCTTTTCAGAAATCAGCTGACAGTCTTATGGGAATTCCCCTGTAGGTAACTAACTGCTTTTCTCTTACTGCTTTTAAGATTCTCTATTTTTAACCTTTGGCATTTTAACTATGATGCGTATTGAAGTGGGCCTCTGTGCATCCATCTTGTTCGGGACTCTCTGTGTTTCCTGGACTTGACTCTCTATTTCCTTTACCAAATTAGAGAAGTTTTCTTTCACTATTTTTTTTCAAATGGATTTTCAATTTCTTGATCTTTCTCTACTCCTTCTGGCACTCCTATGATGCTAATGCTGGGCCTCTTGAAGTTGTCCCAAAGGCTGTTTACACATCTTCATTTTCTTCTTGTTGTTCTGATTGGTTGTTTTTTGTTTCCTTATGTTCCAAATCATTGATTTGATTCTCAGCTTTATTAATTACTGTTGTTTCTCTGTAAATTGTCCTTTATTGCAATTAATGTATCCTTTTTTTCTAACTGAATCGTGTTTATGCTATTGAGGTCCTCACTAACTTCCTTGAACATCTTTATAACCAGTGTTTTGAACTCTGCATCTGATAGATTGCTTATCTTCATTTTATTTAGTTGTTTTTCTGGAGTTTTGATCTAGTCTTTCATTTGGGCCATATTTCTTTGTCTCCTCATTTTAGCAGCCTCCTTATGTTTGTCTCTATGTACTAGGTAGAACTGCTAGGACTTCTTGTCTTGGTAGCATGGCCTAATATAGTTGGTGTCCTGTAGGGTCCAATCTGGGTACTTGAAGTATGCCCTCCATGTGCACTGTGTACACCCTCCTCTTGTAGTTGAGTCTGGGTTGCTGTTGGCAGATCAATGGGAAAGATTTACCCAGACCAGTCAGCTACAAGGACTGGCTGTGACCACTGACTACCAAGCTCTGTCCTCTGTGGAGGATCGGCTGTGCAGGGGCAGGGTGATGGCTCTGGCATGGCCTGTAGCTGTCCACTTGGTATACAGGCTCTGAGATTTCCCAGGTGGTTCAGGTCAAGGTCAGCCCCAACCTGTGTTTTGCCCAGGGCCACCCTGCCTGAGCTGTAAAGCAGTCTAAGAAGGCTGCTACTTGTGCTGGGCTTGGAGATTCCCAGGCAAAGTGAAACTGTGAATCTAGGCTGGTTGCTGCTTGTGCTGGGCCTGGGACCACTTAGCAAAGGGTTTGGAGGCTGGGGACTCACTGAGGCCGTCTATTGCTTGTTTGATAGGATTTAGGAACTTATGAAGCATGAGCCAAGACCAGCCATTCATATGGAAAAATCATGGTTAACAGTTTGGCTGGGCCTGTAAATTCAGTGGGACAGTCTCAGGGCATCTCCAGGGTGGGGCAAATAGTGTTGGCCAGGTTGATGGAGTGTCAGACGTGGCACCAGACGGCTGGCTCTACAGCTCTTCGGGGAGGACTCAGAAAGGGATAATGGCCTCTGCCTGCCTTTCTGTCTGAGAGAAAACTGTCCCTCAGCTTTTGGCTTGATGCCAGACACTTCAGTTCCTCCTCATACACCACTGGTGCCTTTCAAGCTGCTACCCTGGTGCTAGAGCTCAGAGAGAGGGCATGTGGGTTCTTTAAGGGGAACTGGTTGGGACTCCAGAAGTTTATTCCACCCAGTCAATCCCCACTGGTTTTTACAGCCACGGTTATGGCGACTTATCTCCTTCCACTGGGCTCCTAGGCTGGGGGGCCTGGTGTGGGCTGGGACTCCTTGCTCCCAAGATATTCCTCCCAAATTTTTATCCGTAGTTGTCTGACTTCCATTCAACTTGATTTCTGTTGGTTGTGAGTGATGGTTCTACGTTTTAGTTGCAATTTTGAGGTGGTTGCGAGAAGAGGGGAGCCATGTCTGCCTACACCGCCATCTGCCCCCTGTTTATTTCTTTTTTAAAAATATATTTTATTTATTTATTTTTAGAGAGATGGGAAGGGAAGTAGAAAGAGTGGGATAGAAACATCAATGTGTGGTTGCCTCTCATGTGTCCCCTACTGGGGACCTGGCCTGCAACCCAGGCATGTGCCCTGACTGGGAATCAAACCAGTGATCCTTTGTTTCACAGGCCCATGCTCAATCCACTGAGCTACACCAGCCAGGGCTGCCCCCTGTTTATTTCAAGGCCTGTCTTGGCCCCTCCAGGTTAGCGGGTTTTGACATGAATCCAAGATCTCCACTTATTTCTGGTGAGACTGCCTCTTTTCCTCAGCCCTTGTTATTTCTCTATTACCTGGTCTGGTCAACAATTAGGAGAAATTTTTTGAAGTTTCCACTGCCTGGCACATGGCCGCCCTCCCCAGTAATTGGAGCTGGTGTGTGGCCTTCCTGTTTATTACTTCAGAGCAGTGGTTCGACAGCTACTCTGAAGCTTCTATCTTTTCCTTGATTAATTTGTAAGATCAGCTTCACTGAGGTATAATTATGTAAAATTTAATTTTAAATTTGAAATATACAGTTCATCAGGTCTGGGCAAATATATGCAAGTCTGTAACTACCACCATAATCATGATACAGAATCTTTTCATCTCCCCTAAAATGTCCCCTCATGTCCCTTTGTAGTCAAGCCTTTGTCCCAACCCCTGACTCTTGTGTGCCACTGCTGTGATTTCTGTCACTGTAGTGTCTCCTTTATCCTTGAATCAACCCTGACTTTATTATTAAGTGCTTGCAAATTTTGTACTGAAATGAAATAAGAAATGTCCCATTGCCCTGGCCGGGTGGTTCAAATTGGTTGGAGGGTCGTCCCAGGCACCAAAATGTTGTGTGTTTGATCCCCGGTCAGGGCATATCCAGGAGGCAACCAATCCACGTTTCTCCCTCACATTGATGTTTCTGTCCCTCTCTCTCCCTTCCTCTCTCTCCAAAATTAATAACTATGTCCTCAGGTGAAGATTTAAAAAGAAGAAAAGGGTGGAAGAAACAAGGCATAAATTAGGTCACTAATTGGCTTCATATTTAATCAAGGGCCAGCGTGCTCCCTCCAGAATTAGTGAGAATGAAGCTCTGGGACGGTCCAATGCCTTTGGGAGGACAGGTGCGCCTCCCTTCCTGCCTGGGACTTTCATTAGCCTCCCCTCGTTCCCCTAGAGCCTGTTCATTCGAGCTGTGCGGGCGTACAATGGCGAGAACTGGAGGACGTCCATCACCGACATGGAGCTGGCCCTTCCCGACTTCTTCAAAGCCTTTTACGAGTGTCTTGCAGCCTGCGAGGGCTCCAGGGAGATCAAGGACTTCAAGGACTTCTATCTGTCCATAGCAGGTTGGTGGGGATTGAATCCCAGACAGCAGTGGGATAGCTGCCCATGGCCTCTGAGGTCCCTTGTTGAGTAGGGCGGACACCTATGCAGATCAGACGTGGCAGGGGCTTCTGGAGAGACAGGGAGTGTGATGTGCAAGCCCGAACCTGCAGAGGACTTTTATAGTATCAGCCCTGCCCGATTACAGATTCCCCACAGACTTCTGGAAAAATAAAAACGAGCTCATGAGTAACTCGTGCCTCGTGTTACTGAGATAATTCTATTGGTGGAATTTTGTCAGCACACAGAAAGGTATAATGAGCCTCTATGTAGTCGTCACTAAGATAACTTTTGGGAAAAGTTTTCTGATCATAAAAAAACTGTAGGCTCGTTATAGGAGGTCTGGAAAACACAGGAAGGAATGAAGAAGGAAAATGTAGAACCCCTGCCAGCAGTACCCCAGATTTCCCCAGGGTTTCTCTTTTCCCTCTGGTGGGCAGTGTCACTGCAGAACTTGGGCCACGAAGGGATTTCCAGAGTTGGCTGTGGGAGCAGCGACCCTAGAACTGCACCTGGTAACAAGGGTGCCCGGTCAAACAAGCCTGGGTGCGAGCTGGGTGCCGTCCGCCTCTCGGAGAGGCCCTGCGTCCTTTGATAGTTAAAGGCTCGTAGAAACCTTGTGGTTTGGGGTTATTGAATCGGGCTTTTTTATTTTTTTAATGATTTTTAAAATATATATATATTTTTTTGCTTAGGTGTCTCTTTTTCCACAGAGTAACTTTCTTTTCCTTGCCAAAACCATTTTCTTGTGAAAAATCTCAAACATTCAGAAAATAGAAAGATGAGCCCTGTCTGGTGCGGCTCAGTGGATTGAGCACTGGCCTGTGCACCGAAGGTTGCCAGTCGGTTGGTAGCTAGTCACCTGCCGGGCATGTTAGGGAGGCAACTGATGGATTGTTTCTCTCTCCCCCTTCCCTTCTCTCTTGGATGAGAATGAAATAAACCTTTAAAAAATGTTTAAAACAAGGTAACTTAAAAAAAAAACAACTCTTAACTAGATGCCAGGCCCCATTCTCTGTTTTCTATGTGTAGTGTCTCACTTTTGCAGCCGCGTGAGGAAGGCGAGAGCAATCTCCCCATTTTATAGCTGAGAAAGCTGAGGCATAGAGAGTATTGTGTTTATTGTCCTCAGGGGAAGGACTGGGATCTGAACCCAGGATGTCCGACTGCAGACTCTTACCTGTTAATGCTAATGAGATAGTCTGACCAGGTGGGGAGCATTATACTTACACTTTATTTTGTTTTCGATAGCCAAGACATGCACACCATCCAAACTGTGAAAGAGACAAAAGGCCGTGCTGTGACAAATGAGTCTCCTTCTGTAGCAGTCAGGGCCTGACTGGCAGTAGACGGCCCATGTCCACCAGGGTGGCTTACAAAGGGCTACCCACTGAAGTGTGGGTGAAGGAGACCCCAAAGGGCAGCGCAGGACCCCAGGGCTACTAGTCGTGAGCATTTTCACATAGGCGGAGGGGCGGGAGGAGGCACAGGAAGCTAAAAGGCGGTCTTGCTTCCACCACCCACTGCTCTTCTGCTTGTTCCACTCATCCCCAAAGGTAACCATTTTTACTTGCTTCTGGTTTATACTTCTAAAAGGTTTTTTTTTTAAATAAAAATAGGCAAAGATAAGTTATAGTTGATAAATCTCATATAGATAGGTAGATAGCTAGGTAGGTAGGTAAGTAGGTAGGTAAAGATATGTAGGGGATATTTTAGTTTTATTTTTAAATAATTTCAAATCTATAGAGAAGTTGCAAGAATGGAAAGAACTCTCATATACTTCTACCCAGATTCACTAAGTTTTAAAATTGATTTTAAGACAGAGAGAGAGAGAGAGAAACATCGACTCATTGTTCAACACACCCAAGCACTCATTGGTTGATTCTTGTATGTGCCCTGACTTGGGATTGAACCTGCAACCTTGGCATATAGAGGTGATGCTCTAACCAACTGACATACCTGGCCAGGGCCAGATTCACTAATTTTTAACATTGGTTGTGCTACTTTATCATCCTCTCCCTATGTGTGTGTGCATAACTGTTCTTATTACAGGACCACCTGGAAGTAGGTTGCACACCTCATGACCCTTGAACTTATAACACTGGAGTGTTTTTCCTAAAAACAATAATGCTCTCTGCATATCCACAGTGGAGTTATTACATTCAGGCAACTTAATATTGGTGCAATACTTTTATCCAGCTAATAGTCTGCATTCTAACTTTGTCAGTTGCCCCAATAATATCTTTTCTAGTCGATAGAAACTTTTTTGCCTGGTACAATCTAACCCAGGATCACGTTTCCTAATTATTTTCTTCTTTAGTGTTTTTTAATTTGGGGTAGTTCCTTGGCTGTCCTTTGTCTTTTAATGCCATTGATATTTTTTAGGAATTTAGGCCAGTCACTTTATAGAACATTCCTCGATTTGGGTCTCTATGATGCCCTCACGGTTATATTAAGGCTGTGCCTGCTTGGCTGGAACATTACAGGAGTGCCCTTCTCCAGGTACCACATTGCCATGTGCTTGGTGGCTGCTGGCCCCTGCTTGGTGATGCTAATTTTTAAGCATTTGGTTATGGTGTGTTTCAGCTTCCACCTTCTCCACAGTGTAATTACTATTTTTCCTTTTGAAAAGAATAAATAATTTGTGGAGAGTGTCCATCAAACTCTGTGTTTCTCCCCCTCAACCCCAATCCTCTGATTTAGCATCTATTGAGGCTTCTTGCCTGAGTCATTTTTTTCTATAAAAGGTTGTATATACACAAATCTGTTTTCCCCTTATTTTCATGTCTGCTTCTTTCCTACAGAATAGGTACCATACTTGATACACTGCTGTGTTCTTTATTTATTCCACTTAACCACATGTCCTAACAAGTACAGAGACATTGGGTCTTTTTTCTTTTTTAATTGGTACTGAATACATCATTGGTTGGGGTGGAGACAATATATTACAGTGTATTCAATGATCTGATGGACATTTGGGTTGTTCAAATATTTTGTTATTACACATAACATTGCAATGGGAAGTTTCAGGCTTTTTTGTCTAATAATGGAGGCGTATTTTTAAAGTCATCTTAAGTGGGACTGATTGTACAAAGAGTAAATGTTTCTGTAAATTATCTAGTATTTTGTTACCATTTTGCATTTCTACCAGCAATGTAAGAGAGTGCCTGTTCTTCTACAGTCTTTCTAACAAAATGTGCACCATTATTCTGGAGCCCTTTGCTTCTAGTTGCACCAAGGGAGAAAAGGCAGGGGCCAAGGACCACCTGCAGCATTCATTAGTTGCTGCATTTCACATTTCATTGGCACAGCTAGTCATGTGGCCCCTACTCAACTGCAAGGGAGGCTGGGAAATGTAGTCTTTGATATCTTTCTATGTTATTATATTTAGGTCCACCTATTGTTTTTCAAAGTTTTTATAGATTCTATTGTTGGTATGTATCATACTTTATTAATCATCATCCTATTGATTGTCATTTAGGTAATTTCCAAGTTTGTTTGCTGTTACAAACAGTGCTTCTGGGTGGCTATATCTAAAAAAACTTTCCCAGAACTAGACTGCTGGGTCAGAGGGTGTGTGTATTACAACCTTTGATACATTTTACCAAATGCTCTTTGAAAAACGTGTTCTTGCTTTGCTTCTACCAACAGAACACGAGAGTAAGTCTTACCACTTTCTCCCTAACACGGGTGTCAGCATATTTTTAAAAACTTGCCAATATAACAGTTTAAATTATCTTCAGTGGCATTATAGTTCTTAATTACAAATGAGGTTTAGCATCATTTCACAATGTTTATCAGCCATATTTATCATTTCTTCTCCTAGCATCTTTTGGACCATTTTTATACTGGGTATTTGCCTTTTCTTGTTAATTTTGAGAAACTTTGCCCATTAAAGATTTCAGTCTTTTATCATAAGTGTTGCAAATATTTTACCTTTATCACTGATATTTTTACCTTTATCCTCTGGGGGGTGGGGCAGAAGCATTATTAAGAAGGCGGTGCGGCTCTGAAAATGTGTGTGTGTTCTTTCAGATCATTACGTGGAAGTTCTGGAATGCAAAATACAGTGTGAAGAGAACCTCACGCCTGTCGTCGGAGGCTACCCAGTGGAGAAATTTGTGGCTACCATGTATCATTATTTACAATTTGCTTATTATAAGTGTAAGTAACCCTCCTCTTTGAAATCTTGGGCATGGTACTTAATCCTTCTAAGACTCGGCTTCCCCCTCTGTGGAAGAGAGGTCACCCTTACCTATGGTTTGGAGATCAAGGTTACATCATCAGCATGGCCTGGTGACTCAGGGCACAGACCCTGGAACCTGCCTGGGTTCAGTTTCTAGCTTTACCAGTTACTTGCTTCTCTGTGTCTCAGTTTCCTCATCTGTGAAGTAGACATAATAGCACTCAGATTGAGATGAGGAATAAACCAGTTGATTGACATGGCTCGGAGGGTATTCACGCACTGGCACACGGCAAACTCTGTGTCAGTGTTTGTTCTTTCTGTCGTTACTTCCCTTACTCCCCATCACGGGCCTTGCTTTTCCGACTGTTAGGGTTTCATTCCAGTCGGCTCTCCCTTGGCCTGAAACTGGAGTTTGTCAGTCAGAGTGTTTTCCAAGGGGACACAGGGAAACAAATGCGAGAGGGGAAGTAGTTTAGGGGAAGTGGCCCTCAGTCGTCAGAGCCGGTCTTTTTGGTGATCCTTCTCTTCCCTTCACAGGCATTGCCGAGGTACTTGGCAGCTCAGTGACAGCATGGGGGTTGTTGGGGACAGCTGCTCAGGGAACTCCGTCGTTCTACTGATGAAATGCCTCAGTGGCAGGGGACTGGCTGGGCTCCCCTTCAAACTCAGGGGCAGCTGGCCTTGGGCATTCATGGAAGTCCCGGGAAGAGGGACAGGTGACCTTGACTTCCATAGCCCTCCTTCCCCGTTGTGGACATTTGTTCTTGGTTGGGCTCCCTCTCGCTGCATCGACCACCTTCCTTTCTATCCCGCCTCCTGTCCTCTTTGGGGCAACACTGAAAGACTTGCCTGCTGAAGGTGAAAAGAAAAAAATTTTTTCTCTACGTATATAAATTTTTTAATTGTTCATTTTTGCTTCTAGTCAAGTTTGGTAACTTGCCTCATTCAGGAGTGAACTTGATCTTCCGGCAGCCTGATGGGCACCTAAGGACCCAATGAAAAGCTCTGCGGTTTTAGTTGGAACATTTCTGAGATCAGCCAGAGAGTGAGGTGTGTCTTAAACAGGCGTCCTGCCCCTAAGTCCCCATCCATGGGTGGCAGGAATGAGGACTTATTTGTAGCAATAACCCTGGCACCAGCTCTGTGGTAGGGGATTATTTAGCACAGAGGACTAGAGTCATGTTCTCCGTGATCTACAAACATGCTTCCACATGAGACAACACTGAGCACACAGTAGGTCCCCAGCAAATATTTACCAACTACACTCTAGTGTTAAGGGGATAGTTTCCTATGTTAAGGGGATAGTTTCCTACTAGGCGGTGTTTTCTTGTGAAGAGCCCTCTTTTTTATTTATTTTTATTTTTTTACAGATTTTATTTATTTATTTTTAGAGGGGAAGGGAGGGAGGAAGAGAAACATCCATGTGTGGTTGCCTCTCATGCGCCCCCTACTGGGGACCTGGCCCACAAGCCAGGCATGTGCCCTGACTGGGAATCGAACCAGCAACCCTTTGGTTCTCAGGCCGGCACTCAATCCACTGAGCCACACCAGCCGGGGCCCTCTTTTTAAAATATAAGCCATTGATTGGTGCTTTCTTTCAAAAAGGCTTGTAGTCCTGGCTTGTTGCAGCAAACCAAATATCCGGGAGCTGTATAGAGAAACAGAGAGGCAAAAAACCCATTCCCTGCTCTGTCCCCCCACCCCCCACCCCAGTGCTAGACAATTGCTTTTGTTCATCCACACTTGGAAGAGCCTGTTTTAATGAGAATGATGAAAAATATGTACACGGTTTAAGAAACAGCTTACTATGAAAACTTTAAAACACCGTAGGGAGGGTGGGATAATAAACTTCAGTCTGCCCACCACCAGCTTCAAATTTCACCAACACATTGCCGATCTTGGGTTCACAGTTTAAATATTTTCAGTTGGATTAAAACATAACCTAGTTTTTTCTTTTTTAAAGATTTTATCTATTTGTTTTTAGACAGAGGGGAAGGGAGGGAGAAAGAAAGGGAAAGACATCAATGTGAGAGAAAAACACCAGTTGGTGGCCTCTTGTGTACACCCGATGGCGGACCGACCCCACAGCCCAGGCACTGGAATCGAAACTGGAGACCCTTTTGCTTTGTGTGATGACGCCACACCGGTCAGGGCATGTAACCTGGTGTTTTTATTTCATTTTCATGAAAATCTGTGCTGGCGTTTCACTGAGCTAGCCCCCTGCTAAACTTTGAAACGTGGGAGGATGCATCAGGGCTTGCTTCTGCAGGCACAAAGCCAGAAAACAGGGGGTGTAGAAGTGTTCCAGGTACTTCCAGACTCTGGCAGCTCGCGGGTCTTCTGAAATCCCCACCTGCTCTCAACATCGCCCACTCTATCAGAAACTGTGGCAAAGACTTTTAAACACTGGTAACCAAAACATCTAGCTTTGCTTACTCCTCTCCAGGAAATCTTTGCTTATTAGGGAGATAGATACACAGTGTGAGCAAAATTTGCTTATCAATATTGACTTCATTAAAGTCTGCTATGTCTTTTTGAGGACAGGCCTTGTGGACATACCTTGGCCCTAAGACCCTGGTTTTAAAGTTGTCATTACCAGAAATAGCCACTGGGTGGCATGATTTATTCATACCCAGGCTTTGGTTATTGTGGTCAACCAGAGTTTGAACAAAGGTAGTGTTTCTGGATTATAAATTGGAGTAGATTGGGCCAGAATGAATACCCAGGGCCTTGTGACTTGTCACTTCTTCTTTCTTGTCCCCTACCCTTGAGACAAATACCAACCCCTGCAAAACTTCTATGCTAAAGGTGCTGTGGTAGGCAGGGCAATTCTAGGGAGGGAGGCTGGAGGTGGGAATCTCACTTCCAGGAAATTAGAAGACCAGGTGGGTTTTCAAATTTCTTGCAGCCCAGATTGTCCACCATCCTTCTGAGTTTCCTAGATTTGGTTTAGCTGTCGGAGGGCCCACCTGGGTCTGAGGATGGTGGTATCATCCAGATGGGACCTAGGTGCTTGGGGACCTAGATGTGGGTGGCGGTGGGGGGCGCAGGCGGCTCGTTTGCTAAGCACATTCTTTCTAACTCCCTTAGCTCCTTGACAGTCCAGGTCTTGGGACCCAGCCCCCTCTGGTTCTAGGGGTGTGAGCCCAGCTCCAACTGCCGGAGCTCGAGGTGGAACGTGGTGGGCATTTCTGCACAGGCCTATCTGCCTAAGGAGGAGCCTGCATGTTTCGAAATTCCAGGCTGCCAGGGAAACCCAGTCTGTGACCTGCCACCCAGGGAATGATCCTGGTTGGTTGCAGGCTACCCACTGTCTGCAGGAGGGACTGCAGAAGGGGCTCGTTCGCACCCTTTTCCTGTAGGAAGCTGCACTGGAAAAAAGGGTGACCCGTGAGGGCCACTGATTTCCTGTCCCTCTTTTCTGCGCCCCCCCAGTGAGCGACCTGAAGAACGCAGCCCCCTGTGCGGTCAGCTACCTGCTCTTTGACCCCAGCGACCAGGTCATGCGGCAGAACCTGGTGTACTACCAGTACCACAGGGACAAGTGGGGCCTGTCCGACGAGCACTTCCAGCCCAGACCGGTGAGTGTCCGGGAGCCATCTCGGCTCCGTGTCTCCCATCAGTCTTCCTTTCAGGAGGTTGCTTCGCACCTGAAGACACAGGGCTGTTTGGGAAATAAAGGAAACTAATGTCTTTCCCTGTTATCATCTTTTGACATTTTACTGCTCTATTCTGATTTTTAAACCAGATTTCAAACATTAGAGAAGTATTTTACTTAGAACGTGAAATCGCTCCATCCTTCCACACCTTCTCCTCATCCCCTGCCTATAGCTGTGCTTGAGTCATCTGTACAGCGTGAATTCTCTGATTTTTACAGAATTGGGCTCATACTTCACACACAGCTTTGTGCCCTGCTTTTGTTTTAATTGAATTTCCTGGGGTGACTTTGGTTCCCAAAACCATGCAGAGTTCAAGGGTACAAACTCACCGGGACATCATCTGCACACCTGCACCCCTTGGCCCAGAAACTTGCTTTGTCTTTCTAAAGATTCATCAGGAACATTGTCCAGGTCACGCCCACACGCCTCCTTTGTTATCACTTGTAACTGCATCACAGTAGGCTCGTTAATGGATGCACCATCATTTACTTCCCATGATGGACGAGCTCAGCTTCCCATGTGTTTGGAACACCGTGGGTTATAATTACATTCAAAAGGTCTTTTCTAAATGATCTTTGTTCTTAACTTGCACTTCCCTTGGGATTTCTGTGTGGCGTCCTGGTTTGCCGGTCACAGGTCTTCCTTCGCCCCTGCCCCCATGACTTCCTGCCCCCACGCACGCCCCTCCCCTCATACATGTCTCATTCACTAGGGGCTGGCCACTCTTTTTTTAAAATTGAGACATAAGTCAAATACAATAAAATTCACACTTTTAAACTACATACACCACAGTTATATTATATTCACAGAGTTGTGTGCCCATGACCACTATATAATTTTAATTATTTTCCTCACCAACTCCCCCCCCCAAAAAATTCCTATGCCTCCTCCCAGTTCTACCATAAAAAGGTTGGTCATACATACTCTTCTCTGTCTGTGTCCGAACAGGAAGCGGTTCAGTTCTTTAACGTGACTACGCTCCAGAAAGAGCTGTATGACTTTGCAAAGGAAAATATAATGGATGATGATGAGGTAAGTTTTCATAGTTAGCACACATCTGGCTAGGAGAAAATATTACTCACGTCTTCGCTGAACATCACTGGAAGGCGAGTCATCCCTGAAATAAGAAACAGAAGGGGGACCTTGAGACACGCAGTTTCTGTGGGCGTGTTAATGAAAGTCAGAGCACTGGCGTGGGGAGGACGGGCTTTCCAGGACCTCGGCTGAAGGGCCGCACCCCCCAACAGTGGGATGGTGCGATGCGCCAGAAATCGAGAGCCGTCCAACCATCTTTTTTTTACTTTATCGAAACACAGTGAATTTTCAATGACTCATCATGCTGAAGACACTTGGAAACACCCATCCTGATTTTTATAGGAGGTTATCTTTTTTTTTGTCAATGAGGTCCTTGCTCTAATCCTGACGCTCACTCAGCTGACTCCTTTGTCGCTGACGGAGTAGTGACTGTGTGTGTGGCTGGGTGGCCTCGTCCCAGTGAAGCCATCATTAGGGGTAGCGTTTAGAGAGCTGCGTTTGGAGCAAACTGGGAAATGCTCCCTAAGACAGCTGGGACATGCCAGCCCTCGGAGTCGGAAGAGAGCTGTGAGCTTTTTCAGGTCGGACCCCTCACTTCATGGGTGAGGAGCTTGGGGGACAGGAAAGTTCTGTGAGTTGCTAGGCCAGACCCGGGGGCCCCCTGCCTCCACATCTGCTCTTCCCACTGCCCCGGGTTCCCGTGAAACAGTGCTAAATAATGCATCATCCCAGAATTTGATTTCTGGGCATGAATTTGCGTGGGATGGACATATCCCTACCATTCATTTAATTCCCCAGAGCCTCAGTCCCTTACGTATAAAAGGGGACTAATAGTACGGACCCCACAAGGTTGGGGGAATGAAACACTAGGTTGTCCATGGACGGGCTCTGTGAACTAGGGAGTGAGACTCCTGCTGTGGGTCTCGGGCTGGGTTCCACTGACCCAGATTCTGAGAGTCTCAGTAGGCTGCGAAGGAAGAGGTGCTACCGACCTTCAAACAGAGTCAGCTGCTGTGGTTTGTAAAGTGGAGGAAAATATCCTTCCGAAAAGAGGGAGGAGTTGAGTTTCCGATCATCCAGAGACAAGCTACTATTGATATTTTGGTATATATGCTTCCAGTTTTTTCTGCACATTTCCCAGCATATATTTATTATAAACTCAACTGTAATTATATATCATGGCTGTTCCATTTAACACTGTAATATGAGCAGTTTTCCTTGTTAAGTTTTTTCTAGAGTAGCTTTATTAATATATTGTTCACACACTATAAAATTATTCTTAAAGTATGCGATTCAGTGGGTTTCAGTATATGCATGAAGTTGTACATGCAACGTGACTATCCAGTTTTAGAGCATTTTCATCTCCCCAAAAAGAAACCCCAAGCCTATTAGTAGTCACTTCTCTGCCCTCTGCTCACCTTTCTCTCACCTCTGCCCCCAGCCCGCGGCAACCCCGAATCTACTCTCCGTTTCTGAATTTACCTCTTCTGGACATTCCATATGAAAGAATCCCATGACATGTGGTCTTTCATGACTGGCTTCTTTTACGAAGCATACGTTTTCAAGTCCAGCCATGTCATAACACGTATCATGTTATATGTAAAAATTCCTTTTTATTACTGATTAACATTCCACATTCATGTGCCACGTTTTGTTTATCTGTTCCTCTGTTGATGGCCATTTGAGTTGTCTCCGCTTTTTGGCTGTTTTTGAATAATGATGTTATGAACATATTTGTGTCCAAATTTTTATTTGGACAAAAACGTTCAGTTCTCATGCCCAGGAGTATATACCTAGGTTTATAACGAGGAGTAGAATTGGTTGGCCACTGCTGGTTAACTCGTTGAGAAATTGCCAGATCGTCCCCACCGGCCTCGTGGGAGGGTACCAATCTGCTACCTCACCATCAACACCATGGCCTTGGCCTTCTCTATTATAGCCGCCCATCCTCGTAGGTGGGAAGCCGTGTCTCACTGTGGCTTTGATTCGCATTTCCCTAGTGACTAATGATGTTGACCATCTTCTCATATGCTTATTAGCTGTTTGTGTGTCTTCTCAGGAGAGCTGGCTCGTCTATTCAGACCTTTCGCCCATTTTTTAATCAGGTTACCCGTCTTTTCACTGTGAAGTTGTAGTGGTTCTTTTTATGCTCTGACTGTAAGTCCCCTGCCGGGTGTATGAATTGCAGATATTTTCTCACAATCTGTGGGTTGTCTCTTTCATTTTCTTAATGGTGTCTTAACACACAAAAGTTTTAAATTTTGGTGAAATCCAACTTATCTGGTTTTGTTACTTGTGTTTTTGGTGTAATATCAGAGAAATAAATGATCGCCTAATCCAAGTTCACAACTCCTATGTTTTAAGATTGGTATAGGTTTAGCGCTTACATTTAGAACTACAGTCTATTTTGAGTTAGTTTTACATATAATGCATGCACATCGACATGCAAAAAACCTGACTGCTAACGACATAGTAAATGCTGAAACAGAACATTTTTCTTCTAAGGTTGGGAATAGGATGAGAATGTCCACTCTCTCTCTTTCTATTTGACACTGTGCTAGAAGTTTTAGCTAGGGCGGTTTGCAAAGAAAAATAAGCAAAAGCCATCCAGATTGGAAAAGAAGTAAAATCACCATGATATTCATAGAAAACTCGATCTCGTCGTTCCCACCGTCAGGCTGAGGATGTTCTCTTCCTACTTTGTTGGGTAGTTTTATTGTGAGGATTCAGTAAAGCTCTCGCATATCACCGATGAGGAAATTACTTCAGGAAAAGAACCCAGATCCTGGTCCTTGAAAAGCTCGTGGGCTGGTGATCAGGGAGGAAAGGAAGGGACAGTCTGTGTTCCTACGGCATGACTGCTGATGGCACGGCAGAGGCGTGGGGAGGGAGGCACTGAGCAGGGTGTTTCGGAGGCTGGACTGCCCACCTCACGCTGGCCATCTGTGGGGGCTGCAGAAGGCTTGACTCCAAGTTCACATGCAGTGAAAGCCAGGTGCCTTCCCAGGGAGAAGCCCGGTTCTCGGCCCAAGAACTAGGGGGAAGGCTGCTGCAGCCCAAGCAGCAGGCAGCTGGCAGTGGCCCCTCAAAAACAGTCTCTGCTCACCAGCACCCCTAAAGCTGGGCAGCCCGTGTAACAGAGGTGTCCTGTTGTCTCTTACAGGGGGAGGTTGTGGAATACGTGGATGACCTCTTGGAGCTGGAGGAGACCAGCTAGTCCACAGCAGCCAGAGAGACTTCCCTTTGACGTTCAGGAAACACAGATTCTTCGCCTTCCCTTTCCCCGTAGCCCAAGTTGTTGATACCTCAAAGCCTTCTCTTTACTCTGGGAAGTGAAAGGGAAGCCCCATCTCTCACTCCACATAACAAGGGGTGAGCCTGCCTTCCCCGTGACCCCACCTGCCTCCCCCTCTTCACACCTGTTTTCTCCATGTTCATACCTGCCTTTCTCGCCACTGTGGTCGGAAGGAGAGTCTCTATTTGTTTCTCCAGAAAAACTTAATACTATTTTTTAAATAAGAAAAATACTCCTAAAAGATGATAAATTGTGAAAACCTACTTGGACCTTTCTGCTCTTCCAGATGTTAGTCTTTTTTACCCCTGTGCCCCCATCCAGGAAAGCTGGTGGAAGACAAGGGCTAAACTTCCACACGTCCGTGGCGGTCTGCACGTGGTCTGACCTGCACCATTTCTGGCACCCCCTGAAAAAGAAGTTGGATGACGGCGTGCAGTGCAGAACTATGGCTTTTGCTCCACACATTTGCATCTCCTAAGTCCTATGGTGGTTGGTCTGTTCCAGTTGAGGAAAAGACCCAGTTGCCAGGCACCACGTTGGAAATGGCAGAAAGCAGAGGGAGTCTTGTTTCATGTGTTCCTTCAATAAATATTTATTGAGCACCTCCTACGTGCTAGGCATTGACCTGCCAACTGGAGATTCTGCACAGAATAAAAGGAAAAAAGTCTCTGCCCTCACAGAGCCTGCATTCTACAAGGAGAGACGGACAGCAAGTAAACAGGAGTAAATATGGGGAGGGTGTCAAGGGTGATAACTGCTGTGGAGAAAAATAAACCAGGCAAGGTGGTAGGGGAGCCTGGAGATGGGGCTGCAGTTTTAAGGAGGGTGGTCACGGAAGGCTTCTGGTGACAGCAGAGCAGAGACCACAGGGAAAAGCATTCTAGGCAGAGGGAACAGCACGTGCAATACTTTCCAGGGAGAACACGCTTGCTGTGATCAGGCACCAGCGAGGAGGCCCAGGAGGTGAGTGGGCAAGGGGGAGGACAGAAGGACAAGAGGCTCGAGATGTGTAAGTATGGCAGAGTGGGGGGAGGACAGATGGCCCAGGGCCTTGCTCAGTATGTAGGGCCTTTGGCTTCTCTAACCGGGGTGGAAGCCCCTGGAAGGTTTGAGCAGAGGAGTGCCTTGACTTCCATTTTGCAATGATTATTATGGCCATCATATTGTCAAAACCCTGAAAGCGAGTAAAGTGGAAGCAGGCGTATGGGTTGGGAGGCTCCTGCAAAATTCCAGGCAGAGGGAATGCAGGCTTGGACCTGGGAGGTAGTCATGGAAATGATGAGCTAAATGCTCAGCTTGTGCCTTTACTTTGACAGCAGGGCCAGTAGAATTTGCTAACAGATTGGATGGTGACCTCAAGGTTGTTGGCCTGATTAACAGATAGGATGGAATTGCCATTTCTGGAGATGGGGAAGATGGGGGGATGGATAAGTACAGAATCTAGCACAAAGCAGGCTGGGTTTGGGGTGAGAGGTTCAGGCTGCAAGTGAAATTTGAGTTTTCTCAGGCCTGGTCTGCTGCAGAGCCCGAGACAGGGGTCTGGATGCATGTGGTTAATTGCCATGAAAGCCTCCATCAGTTAGTTGTTGACTGTGCCTTAGCGGGGAGGGGGTGCCTTTGAAAACAGGTGGCTTGGTTAGCCCAGTTCTCTGGAGAAGGGACTATGAACCACTGGCAGCCAACAGGCAGGCCCAGAGGGAAGGTGGGAAGGCAGGAAGGA